>NC_090931.1:163630892-166130892 GCF_040938575.1 Ambystoma mexicanum | reverse complement strand
CGCATGAAGGTGCCTCGATGGATCACAAGAGTGTGTAGCCTTTGGGTGAGTATTAGCACTGTCGTAATGTGAAATGTCTTTAATGTGACCTTTTTCCTCTGCGTGGCTAACCTGATGTTTCTTTACTGTTCGACAGGTGCGGTGAACTGAAGAGCGGCGATCGCGTGAAGGTGTCTCAATGGGTCACAGGAGTGTGCAGCCTTCGGGTGAGAATTAGCGCTGGCGTAATGTTGAAATGTCTTTAATGTGGCTTTTTCCCTCCGTGCGGCTAACCTGATGTTTCTCTACTGTTCGGCAGGTGTGGCGGCTCCGGAGCGACTGAAGATGGAGTGTCAGGTAAGAACTTAACTGCTGTCTTTGTTCTTGTTTTCTCTCTCCCTCCTCCGTTCCTTCTCCACATGCGATGATTCGTGAATCTCAGGATGGGCGTGGCTGAAGACCGGGTTGACTGAAGCTAGCAGACACGGTGAGCGTTACGCTGCAGGAGTGCAGAATAACGCGAAGCGTGTTCTGTTCTTAGGGTGTGGTTTATATAGCCTCATACAAGTGGTCCAAAGTGAAGTAGTCCCTCCAATCACACCCTGCAGAAGTAGTCCCAGATAAAGTAGTCCCTCCAGCATGCCTCAGACTGGGCTGAATGTGATTCCTCTTCCCCTGCAACCTGCCTTATTTGGAAGAATATTATGAGCCTGGTGCCAACGGCGCCAGGACAGAGTCCAGGAAGTCTTGAGGCAACCTTTTGGGGCCTTAAAAGTACCTGAGGCAGGCTGGTCTGCTCCTGATGTCTGGGGGCAAGCACCGTGACAATTGTCACAACACTCTGAGACAGACCTCCTTCCTTTCTTTACAGAATGACGTCCTCCTAACAAGCCTGAAATGCACTCAGTCTATCACAAAGAATTCTACACCGCTGCAGCCCTTCCTTCCTGTGTTCACAGCATCTATATGATATGATACAGCATTTATAGTGCGCCTGGACACAAGTGTTCCTGGGCGCCACAAGACTAGAGAGGGAAGACAAGACCATCCTACTAGGCCTTGTGTCATTCGGACTGTGCAAGTGCAAACAACAAGAAGTGCAAGATGAAGGGGGAGGGGGAAGTGCAATGGAGAGGGCATGGGAGGTGCAAAGAGGGCAGATGGTTTGGAGGAAGTGCAGCCAGGGCAGCAGCGCTCTATGTGAGTGCTAGGAGGCAGGGGGTGGTGGGGATTACAGTTTACAGCCCCAGAGTGTGCGATAGGCCAGGATGCAGTGTAAGGAAGACTGGTCAAGAAGGGGCCTGGTACCCAGTTAGACACCAAGAGTACCAGGCGACCAGCGTTCCTATTTTGCATTCCACACATCTTGCCCTAGCGCCTTCTTTCCTCCAGCAGACTAAGGTCTGGATAACCATGGTGGGGCAAGGTATGTCCTTCCACTGAGAAGCCTAGGCACTCTGATACTACTACAATGATGATTTTTATTTATGTATTTGTCTTATTTGTTTATTTGTAACCTACTGGAACAGAGCCCTTCTTATGGAAGTGCAGACAAACACATACAACAAATAACAAAAGCAAGCTCCCCATATTGGCTTGAGAGCCCGTTTCATTTAACAAGCAGGGCTTTATTCTAGAGGCAGGTGTTCCAATAATATATATAGCACAAACTCTGGGAGATTTATAACCACAGATGGCAGGGAGAAACGACTAGATCTAAACAACAAACAAACTGGGAGACTAAACAGGACTAGTCTCCCACAGCACACTCTTGGAGCAGAACTAGTCTCCCATGCACACTCTTAATTCATAATTTGGTGCAGTACACACACATATTCACATAATATAACACATATGCCACAACATGCTCATGGCTGTTACAGTCAATCTCCAGAAACATATGTACATTATCCAGTTAAGAATATTGTCCTAAATATCAGTACTTCTACGCATGGCAACCCCTCTATTTGCAGAACTTTACACGGAGACTGCAGTCACTCAGCTGGAAGGAGGTGGTGATAATGTTACCCAAAGGAAGTACCTTTGTTGTTGATCCACTTAATTGAAACAACCATCCTTCATGTTATGGGCCTGCTGAAGACATTCTGAAATCATGTTTGCGTTTCCAGACCCCTCATGCGTTCAATAGGGGACTGGGTGTCATCAACAACCAACTGGAATTAGACATTATGTAAATCCATCACTTTAGCTAATGGGCACATGTAAACGACGAAGAGCAGCAGGGATAAGGGGAATCCCAAAGTGACCCTGCGTTATAGAAGAAGTCAATCCAATACTGACATACATACTTGGATTCGTCAGGACGAGTTCAATCTAGGTCAAGGCTGGCCCAGATATTCCGGTTCCCGAGACGTTTGATGAAGACCTTGTGGTCTACAGTATCATCGGCCCCAGAAAAGTCAAAGATTAAAACTGATGGAAGGTATTCTCAAAATATGGTGGGAAGATTGTCACAGATAGATTGTGAAGGAGATGAGATGATTTGCACGACTGGATCACGGCCACACTTCTGGTCTGGAGCAGCAAAGAGCCCTTGGTAATGGAGATTACAGCACTTGCCATTGTTTGACTGGTACTGGAGAATCCAACTCCCTCCACTCATTAAGTCCTGAAAAAGTGCCTTTCTCTGTCATGAAATGTCTTGCACTACCAAGCTTTACATGCAAACCTTACTCATGGCACAATATTTCTGAACATGTTAGAAGAAAACATCCTGTTTGAATAAACCACATCATTTATAGACCAAACCCCAATCATACCTGACTCCTGTGCGGCACTAACAACTGCTAAATTGATCATTTGGAGCCCATAGACAAGTGTGCAATACCAGACACACAAAGAGTTCCAGCTGCTGTCTATACCTCATCAATATGCAAGTTTTCCCATGCCGATGCGGTACTGAGAACGGAGATTGCATGCTGCACCAGGACACTCACTATTGAACCCTAAAAACTGCAGAGATGCTTCTTCACTCCCTCCTCCGCTAGACAAGGTCATTAGCGATGCCAGAAAGAGCTGAGTCCATGCCTGTTCCCTGCATCCAGTGGATTTACATAAACAGACTGCCAATCGTGGAGGACTTCAGTACGACTCCAATAGGTGTGCAGTTGTTTGGTGACCTTCATCTCTAAGATTTGGCTTTGAGATTCTATCTACGAAACTGAACTGTAGTTTCTAAGTTCCTTTGAGTTTGCAATGGGCTGATGTCAATTACATGTCCAGACATGGAAATGACATCAGCCCATTGCAAATGGCCCAGGGCCAATGTAGTTACACATATCCTAGTCCATCTAGCTGCATAAGATACTTCGGGGAGATGCATAGAATGTTAGCATATGTTGTGTGACTTACCATAGGATGGTCCTCTTGAATATAGTGAGGGCGGCTTGCAGACATGAGGCTTGAGCTTGGGAACTGAGCGATCTCCCTCAGCTATCATCACTGATCTTGCCTGTACCACAACACCCCAGAAGGGTAGGCTTTAATTTGCAAGAGGCCGTCTCAAATGAAATCAATCAACTACTCAGCGACAGCATCATTGAGCCAGTGATGGGCCCCACTCCATGGGTAACCCCTCTGGTCATCGTGGCCAAACAAGATGGACGGTTGCGTTTGTGTGTAGACATGAGGATGGCGAAGACCTCCATAGAGAGGGCGCACCACCCTGTGCTGTACATAGAAGACATGATCATTTGCTCAACAAGTCTGTGATGTTTTCAAAGCTTTACCTAATCCAAGGGTACCACCATCTAGAACTGCACCCTGATTCGAGGTGCATCACCACATTTGCCACCCACGAAGGTAATTTTCGGTACAGGCGCCTCAATTTCGGCATCTCCTCCGCAGCCAAGATTTTCCAGTAGGCCATAAGACAGGTGATCAGACCCGTCAAAGGCTGAACTACAGCGACGATATCCTCGTGTTCGGTACATCACAAGAGGACCGCAATGCTGCCCTGCTAGCGACATGCACATCACTACAGAAGGCCTTCCAAACACTCAACATTGTAAAGTGCCATTTCAGCAAGAGAAAAATGACATTTTTTGGCCACATTTTCTTGGCCGACGGCATGACACCTGACCCCGGCAAAGTCAGTACCATCACGAACCTACGAGAACCGACACAAGTAGCAGATGTTCGATCATTCCTTGGGATGGACATCTACTGTGCACGCTACAACCCTCACCATATGTCCCTCACTGAACTGATACAGAGATTACAGCAAAACTATTCTGCGTTTGTCTGGTCCAAGGATTGTCAGATGGCTTTTGACTCCATCAAGATGGTCCTGGCAGAGGCGCAACGCCTGGCATACTTCGACCCCCAACTGGCACACGGAAATCATAGTCGACGCAAGCCCCGTAGGACTCAGGGCCATCTTGGCACAGACAAGCGTGGCCAATACATATCTCAGACACATCATTGCCAATACGAGCAGAGCCCTGTCAGCCACTGAGTCCACATACTAGCAAGCCGAAAAGGAGAGCCTAGCAGCAGTCTGGGCCTGCTGTCACGTTTGTCGTCTTCTTCTGAAGAGATGACAAGTTCTCCCCCTTCCCTCAACTCCTCACCTTCCTCTTTCTGCTTAATCCTTCTGTCCTTGTGTTGTGGAGGCTTCTCTTTTTTCTTGTGAAGATAAGGACGCCCTCGATAGGATGCCACCGTGCCACTAGATAGGGGCAGCGGGGGCACTCCTACCGAGAACGCCTCACAGGGGGAAAAAAGCCGGAAGGCACAAAAAACCCCTGAACGTGGAGGATCCCAGGAGGTGAGTAGCTGAAGATGGCGCGATCCGATGTGCAGGCACCGAATCGGGAAATAGGCGGATCCAAACGGTAGACCAGGATATGGCAAAAGGTGGTTTCAATGCGGAGATACTAAGGAATTCACAGGCAGTCCGGTAGGCAGGCAAAGGGTCTGGCAACAGTTCAAATAGGATATAGGGATATTCACAGGCAGTCCGGTAGGCAGGCAAAGGGTCTGGCAACAGTTCAAATAGGATATAGGGATATTCACAGGCAGTCCGGTAGGCAGGCAAAGGGTCTGGCAACAGTTCAAATAGGATATAGGGATAGAAAAGGGGAAAAAACAACAAGGCAAGAAGAAAAGGAAGGAAAAGAGGGAGAAAAAAGAGGCAGGACGAGGATGAGACCACGCACTGGGCAGGGTGGAGAATTAACTGCGAGGGAAGGCTGGCAAAGGATATGAAGAAGTCACGAATAATTCACCGGGAGATGGAGCGGCAGCAACACAGGAAGGAACCCGGAAACGTTGCAACGCGTATGCGACCCGGAAGTGAGGACTTAAATACTTCCGGGTCAAGGACGCGTGCAACAACTAGAGCGGTAAAACGGATGACGAGTAGCGGAATGCTACGGCGGACAGAACCGCCAGCGATTCCACTTCCGCCAACCCTGCCGCGGCATGACAGTATGCCCCCTCCTATGGAGACCCCCTCCCGGTTTTCCCGGATGAGAGCAAAAGAACTTGCGGACCAACAGTGGAGCATGTACCTGAGAGGCTGGTTCCCAAGAGTTTTCCGACCAGTGATACCCCTTCCACCGTACAAGGTATTCCAACCTTCCCCGGCGGTACCGGGAGTCACAGATTTGGGCTACCTCGAATACCTCCTGGGTCGAAGTAGCAGGCAGGGGGGTTTTCTTCTTTTTGCGAGACCAGATGTCTGCAAGAAAAGGTTTAAGTGTGAGGCATGAAACACCGGGTGGACTCTTTGAAGACTCTTGGGTAATTTTAGCCGAAAGGCCACCGGGTTGATGACTTGTGTGACTTCGTATGGACCCAGAAATTTAGGGGAGAGTTTGGAAGGGTGTGCCCATCGTGGTAGATATCTTGTGGACAACATGACTTGAGAACCTATTCCCCAGTCAGGCCCCGCTCTGCGATGTTTGTCGGCCTGGACCTTGTATCTCATTTGGGCCTTGCTAAGATTGTGTTTAGCCTGTAGGTGGACGTCTCTCAACACGGCGAGAGTGGAGTCGACTGTGGGCAGAGAGGTTGAGACATTAGAGACCGGTAGTATAGCTCGGGGATGGTAGCCATAGTTACAGAAAAAAGGGGTGAAACCGAGAGTAGACTGGAAAGAGTTATTGTAGGAGAACTCAGCCAGGGGTAGTAGAGAAACCCAGTTGTCCTGTTGAAGGTTCACATAACACCGTAGGTACTGTTCTAGTGTGGCATTTAAACGTTCCGTCTGTCCATTTGACTGAGGGTGGAAACCTGATGTTAGAGCTCTCTCTATGCTCAACCGGTTGCAGAGATGTCTCCAGAAACGAGAAGTGTACTGGCTACCTCGATCGGAGATGATCTTCTTTGGTATTCCATGGAGACGAAAAACGTCTTTGATGAGAGTCTCGGCCATGGTTGCTGCTGTTGGTACCCTTGGCAATGGGGAGAAGTGAGCCATCTTTGTGAAGTAATCGATCACTACCATGATGCATGTGCTTCCTTCAGAAGGAGGTAAGTCCACGATGAAATCAGTAGATACCACTTCCCAGGGACTGTCGGGAACCGGAATTGGTCTCAGAAGGCCCAAAGGTTTCAGACGAGAACTCTTGCTGCGAAGACAGGTCACACAGGATTGTACGTAACTGGTCACGTCTTGGCGCATCCCTGGCCAATAAAAGTGCCTCTGTAGAAATTCTAATGTTCCCTTAATACCTCGATGACCTGCCAGCTTGGAGTCGTGACACCATCTTAACGCCATTCTCCGAAATTCCGAAGTAGGTAAGTATAATTTTCCTTTCACAAAGTATAGGCCTTCCTTGACTTCGTAGACGGGGTCTTGTGGGTGACACTCCGACTCAAAACCCCCCTTTGAAGCTTCTTTCACTTGTCTTAAGAAAGCGGATAGAACGCCTATCCTCCTCGTCAAGGGGAACATAAGATCTGGCGACCTGTCGGATTCATTCCCATAGTCTCCTCTGCGAGACAAGGCATCTGCGACTATATTCTGTGGTCCTGGGATGTAAGTAATGTTGAAATCGAACTGGGCAAAGAAGTGAGCCCAGCGGGCCTGTCTTGTGTTGTAGCACTCAAACTGTCGCAGAACTTGTAGATTTCTGTGATCTGTTCTGATGGAGAATGGGTGTTTACCTCCTTGTAGAAGATGACGCCACTCTAGACAGGCTGATTTCATGGCCAATAACTCGCGCTCTATGACTGAGTAGTTCCTTTGGCTGTCATTCAATGTCTTGGAATAATAGGAGACTGGATGTTCCTCGCCTTGGTGTTCCTGCAAAAGAACTGCCCCCATAGCTGATGAAGATGCATCTGTCTCGATGATGAAAGGCCGGTCTTGGTCTGGCTGCAGAAGGATGGGGGCGGTACAGAAGGCTTCCTTGAGACTGTGGAAGCTATCCTCAGCTTCACTGGACCAAAGGAAAGGTTTGGAGCTCTTCTTAAGTAGTGAGGTGATAGGTACCATTCGGTGGGAAAAGTTGGATATAAATTTCCGGTAAAAGTTTGCCAGACCTAAAAACCTTTGTACCTCCTTGATGGATTTTGGTGAAGGCCATTCCAAAATGGCAGAAACTTTGCGGGGATCCATGGAGACACCCCGACTGGACAATATGAAACCCAAATATGGGATAGATGTTGCAGAAAATATACATTTGTCTATCTTGACTGAGAGGTGATTTTCTCTTAGTCTCTGGAAGACTTCTTTGACATGAGCCACATGTTCCTCAGGAGTTCTGGAATAAACCAGTATGTCATCGAGATAGACGATCGTGGTCTGACACAACAGGTCCGAAAAAAGCCGGTCCATAAAGCGCTGGAACACAGAGGGGGCGTTAACAAGTCCAAAAGGCATCACTTGGTATTCGTACAGCCCATAAGGGGTCCTAAAAGCAGTTTTCCATTCGTCCCCTTGGTGGATCCGAAGGAGATGGTATGCATTCCGAAGGTCCAGCTTTGTGAAGATCGTGGCGCCATGAACCGCTTGAATAATTTCGGTGATAAGTGGCATTGGGTATCTGTCTTTTATGGTCACCTTGTTTAGACCCCTGTAGTCGATACAGGGTCTTAGTTCTTGTGTGTCTTTCTTCGGAATAAAAAACAGGGATGCCCCAGCTGGTGACTTTGAAGGTCTTATAAGTCCGTTGGTCAGATTGTTATCTAAATATTCCCGGAGGAATTGTTTTTCCCTGAGGGATAATGGGAACATTCTACCAAACGGTACCAGTGCATTAGGAACTAGATCCAGACAACAGTCTTCTGGTCTGTGTGGAGGAAGATCACTAGGCGTTTTTTCCGTTACTACCTCTGTATATTCTTGTAGATGGCGTGGAAGACAATGGATGAGTCTGGAGTCGTACACAATGTTAGTTTCTACAGTCTCGAACTTGGGTTCAGGTAGACATTCGGATCTACAATAGGTGGACTGAAAACTGAGTACGTTCTTCGCCCAGTCAATGTGAGGGTTGTGCTTTCGTAGCCAGCCTATCCCTAGTATGATAGGGAAATGGGCTGCTCGGATTATGTCAAACGAGATACTTTCGGTATGTTTTTGGATACATAATTGTAATTCCTCAGTGGTATGGGTGATCATGCCGGAAATCAGGGGTTCCCCATCCACTCCTTCAACCTTCTGATCCTCCTGTTTGGCCAGACGAGGTATACCCTTTTGCTTAGCCCACAAGGTATCTACGAAGTTGCCTGCAGCACCACAGTCTAATAAAGCCTGAGTTGGGACTTCGGTCCTGCCTATAGTATGAGTTACTGACAGAACCATCAGCCTAGAATCCTCTAGTATACCAGACGAGGCTATAGACAGAGATGTATAAGGACTAGAAAAAGCCCCTCGGGAGTGCGTCCCCATACTCACCGAGGGCGCTCGTTTCCCGAACGCCTCGGAGGAACGTTAGGACAGTTCCGTAACAGATGGTTAGAGGCTCCACAATACATGCACATGTTGCCTTCCCGTCGTCTCTTTCGTTCTTCCGGGGTGAGTGGTGCACGAGCAGTACCGATTTGCATCGGTTCTTCCTTTCCCTGGCGTGAAGGTGGTTGAGAGAATGGTATCTGAGTCTCTAAGGGAGGGAGACTGTAGAGTTTATTCTTTTTTCTTTCTGACCGTCGTTCCGAGAGTCGGAAATCGATCCGAAGAGCGGCCGTGATGAGATCTGAAAATGAGGCTGGACGGTCGATCCGGGCTAGTTCGTCCTTGAGATCCTCTCTCAACCCTCGACGGAAGATGGTATATTGGGCTTGTTCCTGCCAGCCAGCTTCGGCGGCTATCTGTTTGAACGTAGTGATGTAGGAGAGGAGATCGTTATTTCCCTGACGGACATCTAAGAGGTCCTCTGAGGCTAAAAAAGCACTTAGAAATTGCGTAGAAATGTTTGTTGCAGCAGGGTCTTGAAGTCATTGTAATTCTGTAGCACGGGATCTGACTGATTTACCAAAGGGGTGGCCCACGCCAGGGCATTACCCGACATATGGGTAATCATGAATCCTACCTTGGTATGATCTGATGTGAAGGTCTGTGGACGGAAGGAAAAATGAAGGTTGCAGGCATCTAGGAACTCCTTGACTCGTTTTGGTGATCCATCGAATTTGCCCGAAACCAGAGGGTACGAAGGTAGGTCGGCAGGGGTTCGTTCCCGTTCATTCATTCTTAACTGTAACGCGGCGTTGGTGGTTTTTAGATTCTGGACCTCCATATTAAGGTTTTGGACTGCGGCTACTAGTTCCTGGACTTGCTGGGGGGTAGCCATCTCAGTTTCTTGTTGGCGTTGCAAACTGTCACGTTTGTCGTCTTCTTCTGAAGAGATGACAAGTTCTCCCCCTTCCCTCAACTCCTCACCTTCCTCTTTCTGCTTAATCCTTCTGTCCTTGTGTTGTGGAGGCTTCTCTTTTTTCTTGTGAAGATAAGGACGCCCTCGATAGGATGCCACCGTGCCACTAGATAGGGGCAGCGGGGGCACTCCTACCGAGAACGCCTCACAGGGGGAAAAAAGCCGGAAGGCACAAAAAACCCCTGAACGTGGAGGATCCCAGGAGGTGAGTAGCTGAAGATGGCGCGATCCGATGTGCAGGCACCGAATCGGGAAATAGGCGGATCCAAACGGTAGACCAGGATATGGCAAAAGGTGGTTTCAATGCGGAGATACTAAGGAATTCACAGGCAGTCCGGTAGGCAGGCAAAGGGTCTGGCAACAGTTCAAATAGGATATAGGGATATTCACAGGCAGTCCGGTAGGCAGGCAAAGGGTCTGGCAACAGTTCAAATAGGATATAGGGATATTCACAGGCAGTCCGGTAGGCAGGCAAAGGGTCTGGCAACAGTTCAAATAGGATATAGGGATAGAAAAGGGGAAAAAACAACAAGGCAAGAAGAAAAGGAAGGAAAAGAGGGAGAAAAAAGAGGCAGGACGAGGACGAGACCACGCACTGGGCAGGGTGGAGAATTAACTGCGAGGGAAGGCTGGCAAAGGATATGAAGAAGTCACGAATAATTCACCGGGAGATGGAGCGGCAGCAACACAGGAAGGAACCCGGAAACGTTGCAACGCGTATGCGACCCGGAAGTGAGGACTTAAATACTTCCGGGTCAAGGACGCGTGCAACAACTAGAGCGGTAAAACGGATGACGAGTAGCGGAATGCTACGGCGGACAGAACCGCCAGCGATTCCACTTCCGCCAACCCTGCCGCGGCATGACACCTGCAAACATTTCCATAACTTCATCATTGGGAAGAGATTTACGCTCATCACAGATAATCAGGCCATACTATCCCTTTTTGGCAATCTGCGTATGAAGATGCTGCCCAGGATAGAAAGATGGGGCATCAGATTGCAGGAGTACGACTATAACATCGTTCACAGGCCAGTAGGAGACCAAAATCTGGCTGATTATCTATCTCACCATCCATAAGGTTCACCAATCACTTGTGACGGAGACATGGAATACATCAACTATATGGACGCAAACACACTACCGCCTGCAATATCACTCAAGACTGTTGCAGCTGCAGCTGCATCCACGGCCGACCCATCCATGGCACTGGCCATCAGCCTGACCTGCAACAACACCAGGAAGGACTATCATCGTGTAGTTCTAAACCACCCAGGGATGTGCAAAGAAGAGCTGGATAGACTAGCGAGAATACACACAGAACTTGTGGTAAAAGACTACTCCATTCTACTGAGAGGGTGTCGACTAATCATCCCTGCAACGCTCAGAGCAGAAGTAATTAAAATGGCACATGAACAGCACCGAGGAGCCAACAACATGAAAAGACAGCTATAATGTCACGTATGGCTCCCCTTAATGGACTCATTGGTAGACAGATGGGTCAAGAACTGCCTGCCATATCAATGCACAGCAAGAGCGGAAGCCCATCCCACTCCAGCCAATGCACATTCCAGACCGGCCATGGGACCGAGTAGAGGTCGACTTTAATGGGCTGATGGAGTTGGATGAATACCTTCTGCTTTCATCAATGAATATTCAAGATTTCCCATTTTCAAGAGGATGACAACAACAGAATACTCCCAAGTGGCTGTGACGTTCGACAAAGTACTCAGTGAGTGGGGCATCCCACAGTCCATCAAGTCAGACAGAGGGCCCCCGTTCAACAGCCATGATTTTGCTTCACAAAACACATGGGATTTACGCACCAAAGGATCACCCCCAGATGGCCACGGGCAAATTGAATGGCTGAACGATTCATAGCCTCCATCAAAAAGATAGTCAAAAGAGCCTGCATAGAAGGCACCAACCCACATCAAGCATTGTGCAGGCTACTATGAGAATATCGTAACATGCCAAATGAGGCCACCAACAAGGGGCCAGGGAACCAATGATTTGCTGCAAGGTCCACACCCACATTGTGAGGAACACCAACGGACAAGAGGAAGGGGACACAGAAGTCATGAGGAGGGACACTGAAAGGAATGAACAGGCAAAAGTGGACTCAGACATGAGAAGAAGAGATGTGCCCAATGACTTCGAAGTAGGGGATGAGGTCCTTGTTCAACAAGCCATGACAAGGAAAAGAGATGCAAGATATTCGCAGAAACCACTTAACATTGTCGCCATTAAAGGAACCATGGCAACAGTCCAAAACGCGGGCCGTGAAGTCACAAGGAACAGTTCACATTTTAAGCACTTCATCAAAAGAGAAGAATTTGAATTACCCCCTCCAGAACCAGACCCTGAACCAAGGGAGCTGAGAGATGAAATGTGGACTCCCCTGGAAGTGAGAGAAGCGCACGCTCCAGCGCATGATCAGGAGACCTGATCGTTTGGTTGAAGACACTTAAGCCCGACGTTTGGTGTTATAGGTCTCTCTCCCTTTAAGGGAGAGACATGAGGCTCGGTGGGAAGCAGGAGGAGAAAGAGGAAGGGGAGAAGTTAAGTGGGGAAAAGGCAGTTAGTATTTGGAAGTTAATAAAGGAAGACGTATTACTGCAACATTCGGTGTTGTGTCCTTAATATTTTGTACACCCGTAACAAATGCCAAAGTGGCAGAGCGTCAAGGAGGTGCAAGTGAAGTGCAAGAGTGTTGTAGAAGTCATCAAGGAACTAGGACAAACTCTATTGGTATGAACATGATCCGATGAGTGGCAGGGCCAGGAATCTTGGGCAGGGAGGCTGTGAAGCACAGGACAGGGGCAGGGAGGCTGTTCAAACCTGGGAAGTGGCTTAGATGCCCTGCCCCACTGACAGTGTGAATGCAAATCAGAATGCCATATCCAGATCGAGTAGAATGGCACATCCAAGTGCGCAGCATTGCAGGTGAAAAAACAGGAGGATCAAGAAAAACATCTCGGGTCATTTAAATCTCTACTACTTTGAGTGACTGAGAATATCCGGCAAAGGTTTTTGTGTGGGAAGGAGGAGGTTGAACATCAAGGGGAAAGTATTGTGTATGAAATATTTTGCACTGCCTGCAACTATTCCCTAGTAGACCTCGCTTTGCCGGTCTACTCCTCTGTGTCCTATTGACTTTCTGAGCTTTGTGAATGCGAGCTCCATCACACGTCGACCCAAGGTGAGAAGCCCCAGATGTTCGATTAGGTCAAGAGCATAGATGGCCCGCAGATCTGCCATAATTGGCAGGGGTTTACGGAGGAAGAAAAATAGACACACACAGTGGAGAAACAATCGTGGATTGTAACACAGGCAACGTAAACGACAATTGCAACTACATAGATGTCAGCTGGCAGAAGGAGTTGTGCTGTGCATTTAGGGTGCAAGGACACATCCTTGTATAATTGTGTGGACATGTATTTAGTATGGTTATGAGTGTGAATTGTGGGGTGCTAGTTGTAGGGTGAGAAGGACCAGACCCATGGATAGCTCCATGCTCATTCCTATTGGCAAGAAATGTTTTCATGTTAACAAACTCATGTTGGAATCCAGCTAAAGGCCAAGGACTCGGCAGCCTAATGCCTTCTGAAATGAAAGGAAATAAACAAACGGTTTCAATGCACAGGTCTAATAATCCTGCTGAAAGTCGTTGGAATTTGCCCTTGCTGAGTTCATGCATACCGGATGGCATTCTGGGATTCTTACAATAACTTTCTAAAGACCTATAAAGGGCTATGTTGTAGTCTGGGTACTTTGGCTATGGTCATCGTTGGTTGACGGCTGTCAGTAAAATATATCACATTCTAAGAGGGGCTCCATAGGTAAATTGCGGATTCCCACACCATTACAGGGATCATTTCTGTCTTGGTCATCTTGCATTATTAATGTGGTCTGTTAGGTGGCGCTTCAGTGTCACCTATAAGCAAAACATTCCCTTAGAGTATAATTAGGAGGGAGATGCCATCTGCGGAGAGACACACAGCATGACATGTGTTGTTAACCCACCAATTGACTGCCCTCGGCCATGCTAATCCATATGGCTATTCCCGCCCCTACATGCCCCCCTCCCAAAACACATGCACCTTTCCTATCTTTGAGCTTGCTCTATCAAGCAATAACATCAAACGTTAGATGGACAGAGTTATTTCTAAGCAATCTGCTTAGAACTCATGGTTTATTTGCAGCTGCAAATGACTAATGGTGTATGAAAAATGTCTTAACGAAGTTTTACTACAGCCACGTGATTATTATCTGCTCCTCACACTGAAGTCCTTTTAAAAACCAGCAGCTGGGGCTGATATATAGGTGTGTGCAAGCAGTGATATCATATGTCACGGTAATCACGCATTGTCTAGTTGCTGTGGTCATATGGCCATGTAGTATCATTATATCAGTGCTTAGCAAATGCCTCTCACATACCTAAACAAAAGACGACACTGTTGGAATTGCCAATGCTTGTTTTGGAATATACGATGAATAAGGAGTTGGCGATTGTTTCTTTTGCATCTTTGCAATAACATAAAAAGTCCTGAGCTTCAACACCCAAGAAAAGCCCTTAGCCAGGGACATAGCCTGGTTTGTGATTTATATTGTGTTTGTCAAGTGATCCATCAGAACCTGACTGATCTACCAGCATCTGGAGGATCTACCATGTTCTGGGTTTTGGCACACTTTGACATGCAACTTATGTTTTTGAAAGACAAAGGTGTTGGCGTCTATTGTTTTCAGTACACATGAGTTGACATCAGCCGGTACAGAGGTGCAGAGAATCCCAGTCTTGGGCAAGGTGCAGGAAATGGAAGGGGGAAAGTTGGCCCCATAGGCCAGGGTAAAAGGACGTAGCAGCTTTCTACAGGTTTGGTTCCTCACTGTGAGGAGTTCTTGTTGGCTCCTTGAGTTACATAGACAGGTAAAAGCTAAGGACAATCCCTGGCTTTAGAGCACTTGCTGCAAGTTAGGTTGACTGGATCTTGTGATTCACTGAGTTCCTAGATACTCTGGTGCTCTCTTCTGTGAGCCGGATGCTGCTGTGGCCGTACCCTGCAGGATGGCACACAGGTAGAGGGGTGCCATCAACACAGGATGCTCTTTAACTCCGGAGGGCAAAGGCGTGCACAGAGTCCACTACACTCCATATCATTTTGCCGATAGGCCACGCCCATCAGTGGACAGGAGGAGAAGGGTCCTCAGTACATCGGGCCGTGGCTGGAGCGCTACTTTAATGGGCACTGGCTTCTGCATGCTGCAGTCTTCATCAAGGGCCTTGTAGCGACAGTGCAGTTCCTTCCTAATGCTTGACAGTTCAAGAGGCCGTGAAGACTAGCATGAATTGTGGTGGTTCTGATGGCTGGCCAAGCATTGTCTCCTGTGGCAACAGCAAAACAAAGGGGGTGATGGCTGGAAGGTGCAGAATTAATCTTAACCTCTGGCATCTCTCTGGGCAACCAACACCTCAGACACTCAGTGGCAAGCAACTAAAGAGGTGCTATTTTGTTCGTCTTTGGCACTAGTAGTGACATTCTCGAAAAAAAAAGAAATATGTCACTGCTGGTATAATTTAAGAGCCATTTAAGGCTTCTATGATTAATGGGTGCTCACCCCGCTGGCACAGTTGAGGTTCACATTCCCTGAAAAGCCCAAAGATCGATTTTCTCTGGCTCTCCTGGCATCATTTATGGCCCTGAGGATTCTCTGTGATCAGTGAACATTATTCAGTCCTGGCCAGTGGGGCAGTGATGGTCACTGCTGCTAAGGTTGCTGGTGATGGGACGTGGTGTGTCCCTCTTGGTGGTCAGGGCTGATTGGAGGGGAATGGGAAGCCATTGCCCTGGAAGCGGACCCTGAGTGGAAGCCGTGAAATAAAGGGCTCATCTCGCCCTAGGAGATGAAACCTGCCTGCAAACCTGCTCCTCTCTGTTGAATCGTGCCTTCTCACCACCCCCTTCCCAGCAAGCAAAATTGTGTTCCCGCGACAGGCATGAAAACACACAAGGTGCAGTCTCTTGGCACAGTCTTGCGAACAGAAGTTCTGGGTGCTAGGACAATAAACCCAGAGACGCCACATCAGTGTAAAATGTTATTTCCTTCTAAAATCAACGTGTCTTGGGGATACGCGCAGTGTTTAACCCCTCATGTTTTCTTCCAGTTTTCGAAGAGGCTGCAGAGATAGCAGGAGACCTTAACAGCTTTCATAACAACGATACAAGAACAGGACACGTTCATTTATGTCTTAAGACAGCAGTGAGATAGTGACAGGCCGGGCTGCCATTATGGGCAGCAGAAGTCTACCTCCATGCCGGGATTGGTTGAAGTGGACGAGCCTCCTGAGTGTAGATGGTCATTGGTCACCTTCATGCCTGAGCTAGGATGCAGTCTATCACACACTCTAGTTGGACATACACATGCATACTGATGACCACCATGCGACTGGGGGCATGGGGGTGAGTACTTCCCCTTAGGGGTCACTCGGCATTCCTCTTCCTTACAAAGCCGTTGACGATTTAGACCCACAGACCATGCATGCCTTGGAAGTCCCAGTATCTATCGCTGGTCGATGAACTGGGGAAGCTTAAACACAATCAATAGAGCCGGGCTCCACACTGCACTAACTGCTTGAGCCTATATCAGGCTTATCATGCAAACAAACTAACACAATTTAATTAGCCAAGCTATTATCAGACCTGACATTCAGAACACACAGTAATGTTATCAGCACCTGAGCCCTAAACCAATAATTGCCCTGTGTGTGCTTCCTTCCTTTCAAATGAGAGAAATCGAGTCCACAACCACTTAATGCTGAACCAACATACCCATGCCCAACCCAAACAGTTTAGGTTTTCTTGTCTACCCCCTACTGTGTGCTTCCAGCTTCCATTTTCTCCAGCTCCTTACCAATCACACCCCTTCACCTTCCCCACACAGATCAAAGTCTGTGAACCCACGCATGGGCAAAAGACATCATATTTACTCAGGACAAGGCTCAGTGCTGGAAACCCACTACAGTGGTAGTGGGCGCTGTATAATTGCCTGATATCACAGTATTAGAACACAGAAAAAAAGATTCTGCTGTTCTAGCATCTGAGATAGGACAGGTTCTGCTGTCAAACTACAGCAGCTGAGATATAATAGACATGACCTGAAGTTATAAAACAGCAGCTGAGATATCAGGTGACAGGCCTTTTCGCCATAAGAAAGCTCATACAGCAGGGAAAAGATCCTACTGTCACCAGCGTTGGCGAGACTCCAAGTGACAGGTCCAGTTGCCATACAAGCTAGAACATATTACAAAAGGTATAAATGCAATGACAGCAGATCCGATAGTAAGAGAGAGATGCTGCTGCCAGGACAGCAGGTGAGATGGTGAGTGACAAGCCCTGCTGACATATCAATGCCGGAATAGAATAGAACATGTCCTGCTAGTATATGACAGTAGCTATGATAGTGAGAGAGACATCCTGCTTCAGTATACATGCTGATAGCATGCCAGTGTCAATATCAGTTCTGGAACATGACCTGCTGTCAAAGCAGCCGACATAGTCTTATATCTTTGGCAGGTTATTCTGACGAAGACCATAGCTCTCAGAAGTGTGGGACGCTGTACTTCCCGTCCCTGAAAGACCAAGCCCAACAACGTAATCAAACAGGCTGTGTGACTAGGGCCCTCAGGCAGTAGGGCTTCTGGACACACCCCTTCTGGAAATGGTGACACGGAACACAGTAGCTACAGAAATGACAAAGGGACAGCATAAGCAGGGCAGACTAAAGATGCAAGAAAGATGTAACCAAAACACAGTGAGCAGCATCTTACCCTTTATCCGGCAGCTCCTGGCATCTATGTAACACCTGTGAATGACCCTGGTGCTTTTAGAAAGATTCAATTATATTCTATGCCTAATTACCTTTGACCATGGTTTACAAAGCATCAGAGTGCACAAGTCCATGGAAATGTATAATCACTACCATTGTGAGACACCATGTCCTGCTTCCTAGAGATTTTTATAAGCCTGGAAGCATGCAAAGATAAAAGTAAGAGTAAAGGACCTCATGCCGTCAGTTATCATGCGTCATGTTCCTTTGTGTCAGATGCCACAGCAACTCGAAACGGCAGTGGAATGTTCCCCTGAGTTGCTGTGCCTGCAAAAACATACTACAGCCTCCCCGGCCATCCCATGGTGAGCCAGCAGGGTGTTGTGGGTGATAGCCGCAACATCCGTTGTCGGTGGTGCCTAACATCATGCTCCCCTCCCAGGCCTCCGTCCAACCTTTGGGACACAACAGACACCAGGACCCGTGTTGGAAGGAAACCTGTCTTGGAATCAGTTGACCGTAGCGTGGAGTCATGACGTCCCGGTGAGATAGCCAAGACCGTTCTTCCATTGCATACCCTTTTCAGTGAATCAAATACTGTAGAGTGCGATCCCGATAACGAAAATCTATGATATATTGTACCTCGTATTCATCCTGGGCCCCCACCTCAGGAAGTGATGAAGATAAGTCTCTGGGATGCGCCTGTGACTGAACAGCAGGCTTTTAAAGGGAAACATGAAAAACAGGATGGATCTTATACTTGAGGGTAATTCTCATTCCATGGCAACCGGGTTGATGATACAGTGAATAGAAAAACGACTGATAAATCTAAGCTTGAATTTCTTAGAACTTGATGGAAGTTTACGTGGGCAGTGTATAACCATACGCGATTGTCCATTTTATAGAGTGTGGCAGGTGTTCTTCTCTTCGCAGTGTAGCGTCGAGCATGTTCGTGTGCCAGATACAAATGCTTTGGACTGATCCGAAGACCTAAAGATATACGGAGTATCTGTTTCTTGACAGAAGGTACCCTATAATCGAACACCTTCAACATAGGAAGTGAAAGGGGGTGAAAACCATAGAACGTATGAAATGGGGTGTCATTCATGGATACGTGAAATGAGTCATTATAGGCAAATTAGGCCACTGGAAGAAGGTCCATCCATCCTTCTTCATTTTCCATGACGTATGACCGCAATTATCGACCAAGAGTCTGGTTGGCCCTCTCGCTTTGACCATCGATCTGAGGATGGTAAGCTGATGAGAGGCAATGTTGGATACCCAACAGTTTACATTCCTCTTTCCAAAAGATGGAAAGAAATTGTGACCCCCGTTAGTAATCAAAACTTGAGGTATACCATGGAAATGGAAAATGTGGAGAATAAACTGATTGGCAAAAACTGTGGCAGAAGGCACTCTTTTCAAAGCAATAATTGTATCTGGATTTATGAAGGGTATGCCTTCCATCTCATTCTCGTTAGTTTTATAAGTTTGACAGAGGGCATCAGCCTTAGTATTCAAATGACCTGGTTTTAATGTCACAAAGTCAAATATGGCAACAAAATGTATCCAGTGATTATGATGTCTATTCATGGATGGGCTGTTTTTAAAAACCCTAAGTTCCTATGATCTGTGAAGACCATGATTGTGTGACGGTCAATTTCCAGCAGATGTCTCCAATTAAGGAAGACTTGCTTAATGGCTAACAGCTCCTTCTTGAAGATGCTGTAATTCTTCTCTGCAGGCAAAAAGGTTCGAGAGTATTAGGAGAGAGGGTGATATTTCTTAGTGTCAGGATCTGCTTGCATTAGGATAGCTCCCAAGCCAAAACTGTAAGCATAAGTTTCCACGATATAAGGAAGGGCCGGGTTGGGAAGTCTAAGAACCGGGGCTATAGTACATTTGCTTTTCAAGAGTTGAAATGCTCTTTCAGAATCTGGGGACCACATATATGGGGTGCCTTTTTTCAACAAGCTGGTAAGGGGAACCAATGTTTCTGAATAATCAGGAATACATTGTTGATAGAAGTTTGCAAAACCTAAGAAGCATTCTAATTCCTTATCAGAGTGTGAAAGAGGCCAGTATAGAACAGAAGAGACTTTCTTAGGATCCATTTCAATGCCATCAGGAGTCAGGATATATCCTAAATAGGAAATCTGGTTCTGATGAAAAAAACAGTTGGAGGGTTTTTGTATACAGACTATGTTGTCTCAAACTTCTAAGTACTTCTTTCACATGGCAAACATGAAGATCATATGAAGTAGAAAAGATCAGTATGTCATTGAGATAAATTATCATGTATATATCTAAGAGGTCTCTGAATATATCATTAAGAAAGAACTGGAAAACTGCAGGGGCATTGCAAAGGCCGAAGAGCATAACGAGATACTCGAAATGTCCGAATTTGGTGCGGAATGTGGTTTGACATTCCTCCTCATCGGCAATCCGTATTATATTATACGCCTCCTTTAGGTCTAACTTGGTGCATATTACGCTGCCTTTAGCCTTATCCAACAACACCTGGATGAGTGGCAGAGGGTAACAGTTTTTAACCGTAATGCTGTTTAACTGTCTATAATCCACACAGGGCCAAAGTTCTTCTTCATACTGTTTCAGAAATAAAAAAGATGGGGGCCTCTGCAGGAGACATGGAGTGCCTGATTAACCCCTTGGCAAGATTGGCATTGATGTAATCCTTGAGAACAATGTTTGCTTTCTCAGACAATGCATATATCCGCCCATGCGGAATCCTAGCATTAGGAAGGAGTTCAATGCAACAAGCTAAATTCCAGATGCAGCGGCAGCTTGTCTGCTTCCTTAGCATCAAAAACATAATTGAATCCCAGTTATATAGGGGTATCTGGTTAAAAATGATAAGATCCTGTTGGGGTGAATGGGAAACTGTGGCAGGATTACTGAGGGAGGTAGAAGAAGTATTTCCTTGGGAACAAGAAAGAGGACATTGGGAACCCTGAAACGCGAGTTTCTGTTTTCTCCAATCCATGGAGGGCTTGTGTAACTTAAACCAAGTGGTGCCCAAGATTAATTGAAAATGAGGGACAACAATGGCATTACATTCTAGAGTTTCTTTATGGAAATTAGTGCACATCATTGTGATTTATTTGGCATGTAACAAGATAGCTCCAGAAATAAGAGGACAGCCATCTACCGACAGGATAGGTTCAGAACCGTCATTGGGAGTCAAAGGGATTCCATGTTTATGTGCAAAGGCGATGTCTATGAAGTTGATTGCCTGAGCATGACAGGACATAATTCATATGGGGAGTCTGATACCACAAGGCTTGACAGGTGACTCTCTATTGAGGACGAGAGTTGGTGTTTCCCTGAGTAAGAAGGTTTCTTCTGGGGTACTCTTTTTAACAGTATGGGTAGAATTGTCACAACAGAAACATAGATTAAGATGTCTCTGTCTTTCCCGCTCTTCGGTGGATACTGGGCCACGAGTGCTCCCTAATTGCATGGCTTCTTGTGTGGCAGTATCTTTTTCCCATCTATGAGACGGGGTCCTACGAAACTTGATCCATCACCTTTCCCCTTTTCTCTCTCTGGCCCTCTGATCCATCCTTATTACTAACAAAATGTATGCCGAGGGGGTGTTTGGGGATTCTACCACCAGAATGAGGGAGGCGTTCAGCTCTTCCTTTAATCCTTTGCAGAAGATGGTGATCTGCGCATCTTCAGGCCAAGTGGTTTGGGTGATTAACCCCTTGAAATTTAATATTTATGCAAGAACGTCTCTAGAGCCTTGCTTAATCTCCAGTAATTAATTATGCATGGCCTGGCCTGAATACTGCCTATCGAACATGA
This sequence comes from Ambystoma mexicanum, assembly GCF_040938575.1. NCBI lineage: Eukaryota > Metazoa > Chordata > Amphibia > Caudata > Ambystomatidae > Ambystoma > Ambystoma mexicanum. The sequence goes on along the minus strand of NC_090931.1, from coordinate 166,109,420 downwards.
GTTTAAAGTCTTCTAAGATCATAATCAGTTAAGAGAGGACTATTTACATCAATATACGGCTAATGCCATTTTTTCCAGATTAAGAAACACAAACGAGACCATAGCTTGGTCTGAAGCGTACAACTGTGGACGGTTCAAAAAATGTATCCGACATAATGTCAAAAAAGGACTTACATTTTTTAGGATCACCTCCATACTTTGGAGGCATGGGAGGAGATGGAACGCCTGGAGTACCCCCGGTGCCCGCAATGTGGCAAGGGCTAGTACCGGGCAACTTTTTGAAGGGGTGGAAATTGGAGAGCCGGTTGCCCAGACTGAATCCTGGGAGGAGGACTTTTGTGCCAAATGGTCTACCATGTTTTGTAAGGTGGTCATCTACTGGAAGAAGACTGCGTTCTCTTGGCGAGAAGTAGTTACCTCGACCTGTAGTTTTTACACAGTACGATGAGGTCGTTTAACACAGAATCCATACTCAGGAGAAAGGTTTGAAAGGGTCTTGCATTCTGTCAGCTTGTTCGGGCGAAGACCATAGCTCTCAAAATCTTGGGACACTGTGCTCCCCCTCTCTGAAAGATTAAGCCCAACAACGCAATTGAACAGGCTGTGTGAGTAGGGTCCCCAGGCAGGAGTGTAGACACACCCCCTCTCGAACTGGTGACATGGAAAACAGTAGATACTGAAATGACAAAGGGACATTATAGGTAGGGCAGCCTAAAGATGCAAGAAATATGTGACCAAAACACAGGCAGCAGCGTCTTAGCCTTTGTCGTGCAGCTCCTGACATCTATGGAACACCTGTGAATGACCCTGGTGCTTTTAGAAAGATTGAATTAAATTTTATACCTAATTACCTATGGCCATGATTTACAAAGCATCAGAGTACACGGGGTCCATGGCAACAAGGAATCAAGACCGTTGCGAGACACAGTGTCCTGGTTCCTAGAGCTTTTTATAAGCCTGGAAGTGCACAAAGATAAAAGTAAGAGGAAAGAATCTCATGCCGCATGACTTCATGCATTATGTTCGCTGTGTTGAAGATTTACCGTGGACTGCAGCCTCTGGGTTGCCCTAGACACCACGGCAACCCGAAACGGCAGCAGAATGGACCATTGCATTGTGGTGCCTTATGCAACGTACTACGGCCTCCCCGGCCACCCCACGGTGAGTGCAGCTGCAGACAGGGTGTTGCAAGCGATAGCCGCGACATCTGCAGCGGGAGCCTAGCAAACTTATAATAGAGCAGCCGGATTATTAAGGGACGTGCCCTTCTGCCACAGCAATGCTAGCACATAATGGCATGCGCACTGCTTGCACAGCAGCAGGTGAGACAGTAAGTGATAACAAGCCCTACTTTCATATAAATACTGAAGCATAGGAGAACAAACCATACTCTCATATGACTGCAGGTGAGTAGGAAACAGGTCATGGTGTTAGAAGACAGCAAGATAGCAAGAAACAGGCCCTGCTGCCAGAAAGCATCTGGGATAGTATGTGACAAACCCTGCTGTTATATCAAAGCTGTAACAGATGGGGAAAAGTCCTGATGTCACAGCAGCAGGTGAGATAGTGGGAGACAGGCTCTGTTTCCATCAATGATTAAACAAAGTGAGATAGTATGTGACAGGTCCCACTGTCCATTGACAGCAGGTGAGATACGTGCAGAAGAAAACAGTTTACTAAGGGACATGCTATGCTGCAATACGAATAGAGAAACTGACCTACTGTCAGATGACAGCTGACAGGCCCTGCTTTCTAAATGGCCCTCTATAGTAATGAAAATCGCTTGCGGCTTTGTTACTGCTTATATATTATGGTGCTACTGCCATATTATGGTTGCAAAAGAAGGGCACAGTGGTTACAGCCAGGTTTCACTGTCACTATTGTCAATGTGCTACATAGAGAATCAAAGTTGAAAGACCAGATTGCAGTGAGCTTGCGTGGATACGCCGCCCCGTGCGCGGCAGAGCGTGCCACGTGCCCCACGTTGAGACACGTGTCTCTCTTGTTGGCGGCGCAATGCGGCTTGTCGAGCAATGTGCAGAGCGGCCTTCCTGCAGGAGCGCGCTCTCTCGAGTACAGGAAATTGATATTGTTCTTACACGGGCGGCGAGATAAGCATGTGCTCTGTAGGATGTCAGAGTGCGATACCATCACCGGCTGGAAAATTAAAATCTCTGTGCCGCCATCCTCCCAGCATGCGCTGGGCCTTGCTGCAGCTAGCCTTTGGAACTGGCTTGGGAGATTTGAGGGGGGTTGGGGGGGAGGGGGAGTCGCCCGGCAGTGTCCCAGATTCGCTGTGTTTTTTTTCTCTGAAATAAACAATATTTAAAAAACATTTTACCTTTTATTATACTTCCTTGAAGGCTTTAATGAAAATATAGAATGTTTTTCAGGAGATGGGGAGCGTTCATGAAATGCAGGCTGGCTGAGAGTAGGCCAAATGACAGTCTCACCTCCAAAAAGCCAGTACTAGGCCTGGGCAGAGTCAGAAATCTATCAATGCCAACGGGCCAGCTAATAGACACACAGCAGGCTGAAACATGAACAAAAGCATCCCAGCCCCCAGTGGTGGCTGTTGACTTTTTGTATTAATTAAAAATCTGTGCAAGTGACCAAGCATAGCGAGGGAACTCCAACCCCCAAATAGGATTTAGGATATCTTCTCTCCTGATTAAAAAAAAAAAAAAAACAAGGTTAAAATGGCGTGTTTTACAACAAGCTTTAAAACCAAAGAACATTGGTAAAACGCCATGCAGTTAACAATCCGATTTGTAGGGGAACATATAGCAAATCAAATAAAAGCCAAATCACTAACAGTGCACATGAGCATTTGCCATCAAATCCTATGACGTGTTTGCCCACAATATATACAAGTATCCTGCCAGTGTAAGGTGACATATTCATACGAGCTGTGCCTAAAATATATGAGTGTTCTGCCAGTATAAGAAGATTTGTTTTGACTGGCTGTGGCAAAATATGCCAGCATTGCTGTGCACTAGCACCTTTGGGTGTTTCTCATTCGCAGAATGGAATTACCATAGTAAATGATCTCGGACCCAAATAACCGGACAGACTCAAAGAATATGGCAAAGTACTACTTTATTGTCAGCTCAAATAAAATAGGGACATCCGGTGACCATACAAATTGCAGCTCACTCACTCTCAGTTACTTTTCCATTAAACAAAGAATGCATGCCTTAATGTACGTCAGCTATGACATCATCCTACGTGGCAAATAATAAATCCTATTGAGGGGAGGGATTGGTTAAGGAAACACATATACCTATAGTATGTATAAGTGTTAACAACATTAATGCCATGCAGATGACACTCAGCTCATTGTCAGGCTACCTTCAGCCACCTCTTCTCCTTCTCTCATCTCTGACTGCTATCCAGGAGTAGTGTGCCACCAATGATCTCTGCCTTAATGCCAGTATGACTGAGATTCTCCTCATCGGCACACCTGCCTCCTCCTTTCCTGTCACTCTCTGGCTGGCCTCTCTTGTCCCTCTTCCTGCTCCCACCAGCGAGGCTAAAAACCTTTGGGTCATCTCCGACTCCACACTCTCCTTCTCTTTTCTCACATCTCTGACATCTTTAAGAAGTCACATTACCAGCTGCACCTCCTCAGAGGTATTCTTCCTTTCCTCTCCTTCCCCCAGAAGCTCACTGTCTCCAGAGCTATGGTTCTCTCAAGGCTTGACTACTGCAACAACCTCTTTCTAAATCTGCTTGCTTCTACTCTCTGCCCTCTGAAACTCATCCAGAACAGGACTGCAAGACTTGTCCTTGGCCTCAGGCCCAGGGTTGTATCTCTCCAGGACTGAAATCTCTGCACTGGCTAACAGTAGCTGCAAGGATTATGTTAAAACCCTCTGCATTGTCAATAAGGACTTCTGAATCCTGTTGCCTCAATACCTTCAACTCGTTTTTCCTAAATATCTTCTTTCTCGAGCTCTTCGCTCATCTGCCTCCAACTCCTTCAGGGTCAGTCACTTCTCCAATCAACAAGTTGGTGGTAGATCTCTTTCTTCAGCTGGGGCCTCCCTCTGGAACATCCTCCCTGCCTCCTTGAAACTTGAGGACAAACCATCTCTGGTACAGAAGCACCTCAAAACCTTCCTCTTTGCTTCTGCTTTCTCTCCTCCTCTCCCCTGCTGAAATCCTGGCTGAAACTGCAATGGTCACCTAGCCACCCTCTGATCTTGTGCCCAAGTCCCCTCCCCACCAGTTGCACACCTGCACTGCCTCCCTGGCAACCCCTGCACTTGGGGACTGTTTTCTGTATCTCTACAGTCCCCTACCAGCATTTGACATCTGATGTCTGCACTTACCATTGCACTTGCCACCAGCTGCCCGTACTTTTCACTTATTGCTTTTATTTATTCTATGTATTTTTTTTACTGTCGATGTGATGTACTACACTGTCCCCTCTCCTTCCCCCTGCACTTTTCCCCTTTCCTCTTCCCCAGCACTTGCGCGATCTCAATGACACATGGCCTAGTAAGATCGTAGTCTCTGTCTTCCCTCTGTTCCCCCTCCCTTGCCTCATCGCGCCTTGAAACACTTCTGTATAGGCGCATTATAAATGCCCTATTATATCATATTAAATAATTGGCTGCCCTTTATCTGTTAGGCATACCTCAGACTATCACTTAAAATCCGTATAATACACAGTATAGAAAAAAAATAACAGAATGTTGTCTTCTGCAACATTATATCACATGCTGCTACATAGCCCCTTATGATTGGTTGGCATACTCTCCTAACCTTGGACATTTGGCTCGTTAGCAGCACGTAAGCAAAACGAAACGTAGGTGTGGGGAACATCAGACCACTGCCCAGTTTGGTCAATTAGCCTACTGAACTTATGGTTCTTTAGTATCGTTCATGCAATGGATGGGATTCGCAGAATAACTCTGTGTTCAAATAATCAAACCAACTCAGGAAGATGGCAAAGGTTGCTGTTTTATTAACAATTAGCTAAAACAAGGAGGTTACAATGAACATCAACGGATGTTCGCTCAGTTCTTGACAAATTTCCCATTTAAACATTCTTATATGCAAAAAACATGTCAGCAGTGATGTCATACTACATGGAAAATAAGAACAACCTACAACCGATTGATTATAAATGGTTCAAGGGGAACATCTAAGTATACTTTCTATAAGGACTGGGGTTGTGATTGGCTGTCTACTGTCAGGTGGACAACTTATGCCTACCTTTAAAAGTTTCCATGTGTTAATATGCCGCAAAAATATTGCAATATAAAAATATTGCCATATTTTTGCAGCAATATTGATCCATGGACCCTGCGGGAGACACCAGCGCAATGCTCGCATTATTTTAAAATGTGCGGGGGACACCCCTTGCAGCCCCTGCTTCCACAAAATATCCCCCCAAAAATATCACCTATGGCGAGACAAACAGCCATATGTAAAGCAACATTTTTGGTGGGGATATTTTGTAGGGATACCCTTTAAAACATGTAATCTTCAACGCTGTTAAGTATACAGTATATCATTGGCTCTCAAACTATAGGGCCCTTCATTATACAGCCCTGTACAATTGGTTGGCATGCTTGTGTCATGTCTGGAACATTCAGTTCAATTATCGACACGTAAGCTCATACCCAGGTGTCAGGCGGTGGACTTGACTTTATCTCCCCACCCAACTAGCCCAACATCTCTCATCACCCATGCCTTCTGCCATGCAGATTGTCTTTGAACCTGGCCTTGCAAAGTATCCTTATCTGGGGGACTATATGGGAGTACAGGCTTTCACTATCATTGTTCTAGGACTCCAAGCTCAACTCTATTCTCATCTGCAACTCGAGTGACAGGAGACCATGATTTAACTATTCTGCAGCATTTAAATGTCTTAAATGAATACAATTTGGCACTCTTGTTTCTTTCTTTGCCTCTTAATAAGGGGTAATTCATCCTTTAAACGTTTATTGCTTTCAAGAATAGATAACTGACCTTGGCTGCTTCTGTTTTGATGTCAGGCCAGAAAACCTTGCCAGGCTCTTCCAAGATTTTAGCTCATTCTTGCTGTGACACAATTATCGGCCTTTCCTCTCCATGGGTTTTAGCTTACCAAAATTCATGACACTGATGTCCAGTTCCTATACAATAGCGGCTTTGCCTGCAGTCTATCCGCTACATATAGCCAGCTTTCATGATCACTATTTCTACTTGCGTTTCTGCTTCTGTACAATTATTGAATGGATGCATTTCTGTAGCACTTTGCATACGTGCAATCTTTATTTATGCACATGAAAGTTTACTCAATTTTTAACTTTGTCATCAGTTTACGTAAGATCCATGCATTCTCTTCAGCCAGTATTCTCAGTGCATCACACTTGTCTCTTTTTCACCTTTTCATATTCAGGGAATTCCTCCCTCAGATTGTCGTCTCTTCGGGGAAACATTTGATAGAGCTTTGTCAGTGGATACCTTTTCTCAAATACTCGCTGCAGTATTTGCACAACTGCTGGTGTCAAACATGGCACAGTCTCTGACTTCTAACATATAGGAGGTATGGGGGCAGGATTTCCTGCAAAGGCAACCAGTGCTCCTTTACTTTCCCCCCTCTGGTGGAGTTCTCGACCACCTCTTCAATGGTTTATTTATCTTGATATTTTCTCTTGAAGAAGTGCTTCTTCGGAGTAGAGATCTTCATCACCCGCCTCAGGGTGCCAGCTCAATTAACGTGTTCGTCTACACTCCAGGAATGTAATTGCACTGTCCATTTAGATTACAGTAGACCCATTGAATCACGTACTTCTTGTAATTCTTGGGATACAGCAACTTTGTTCCTGCAGGTGCGACAATGCTGGCCTCTATGTATTTTCTGACATCTTTATCCATCAATTCCTTGGGTCCAAATCTAGATTTGACATCGATCATGATCTTCATTCCTACTGCCTTCTTTGCTGTCTTCTTGCATTGGACAATTATAATTCTGATCACTCAGAATCCAAACATCACCATAACCAATATTTCTCCAAGGATCCTGAATATGTTTGTAAACCACTGCAGAATCCATGAGAATATGGAGGCAAACCAACTGTCATCCATAATGTCCTCTGTCTAATCTTCCATTTTGTTATGCATGTTTGTTAACAATGTTATGGCCTCTGTCAGGGTCCCATTCTCGTCATCATGAGAAGGTATGAATACGCAACATGAAGGCCCGGTTTTGGGGCAAACTCCTCCTTCAATCGCTGTGATAATGTCAAGGACAGATCTGTTTTGTAGGGTCATTAGTCGCATGGCCCTCAGCTCTTCTTTGATAGCATTGAATCCCTTTATGGTGGTATTGATCATCTGCAGGAGATCCCATCTTGTGATCTTCAACCACATTGCGTTGGCCATTGCTTGGATCCCAGGCATGAAGATAGTTGTAAAGATTGAAGCAGTATTGCTGAACAATCTGTGTTCATATTGAATGGGGACGTATGCTTCTATTGATTTGGCTGAGATGTAATTCACTCTCTTGGTCTGATTGAGAAACTCCAGCGATTTTCTCTTTCTAAAATGGACATCTACTTTTGGAAATTCTCCAATGTTCTGGTCACTCTGAGGAATCACTAATGCTGGAACATGAATGAACACCAAGGAGCATGTTCCTCCCCAATCCTTGGGCAGCTTCATGTAGGCCCTAGACCCAAAAGCCCAATATCGATCCATCAGGCGGCTGTCACTGCTACCATCCTGGAAACGTCAACTGTAGTCCTAGAGTCCTTGTTATCTCTCACATGATTCTTTCCATATCTTATACCATATAGCAGAATGTCGCATTAGCCAAAGGTATTACAGCCATGGGGCCTTATTCATCTTCTACCCATGTCAGCAGTGTGGCATGCTTATCCCATGACTTCAAACACCCATCGTTTACCCTATGCATCTCTTGTGCATACTCTGGCTTCAGTAGATGAGCTGCACAGGACATCAGCCCTTCTTCCCATCCCTTCCTGTCTAGTCCATACACTAAGACTTAAGTCCGCTCCCAACAGCCAGACGATCCAGCTATTTCTGTCACATTGGGCCAATCCATTTTCTTCACCTCTTCAATGACCCCCTTATCCTGTCCTGTTGCAGGATACACAAACATCTTGCTCTTCCATCCAGGTTCCTTTTCCATCTGTGGAGTCTTAATGTAGTCATCCTGGTATGAAAAAGACCGTTTTCGATCTCCATCACAAAGTGGCCCAACGTCCTTGAAATTGTCTTCTGGTCATGCGTGCTGCAAGATGGCTGAGGCACCTAGCATTGTGTTTTACAACTTCTCTGGCAATGAATGTTTGCATTGTATTCATGATATAGGGTATGAGAGAGCAGGCATAGAAACTCTCCTTATATGTTCTTTCTCCCACTTTTCTCATGTGCCGTCATGCTCACCTGGTCTCCACGGGGGCGTAGGATGTAGTAATATGACCGGGAACTGCACTGGTGTAGTTTTGATGGTATAGCGGTGTCCTCTCCCTTGTTATCTCCCCAGAAGGCGTTAGCCTGTAATGTTGAAACAAGAAGTTAGCTATGAGTGGGTTGGATTTGCCCCACTACCTGCCACCTCCTGGTGCCCGACTCCTCTCCTGCTCACCTATGATTTTGGTGAGGTTGGTGCTCAGTCCTGCTTGACCTTCAGCAGGGGCGCGGTAGGCTCAGTCTTTGTCTGGGGGCAGTTACTTCGCTGTTCCAGAGTGCTGTTGCTGCTTTTTCGGAATGCTTGGATAATCAGGTGAGTCTCTATCTCAATAACAGCTTGGTATAGATGCTCATATTGTCCCAAGGCTTTAAACGTGTTTGTCTTTCTTGCAGATGCAGTTTCGTGCGTCGTCCGGGAGAAGATTCAGCCCTCCTCGGATGCTGAATGGTTGCCTCCAGGTGAGTATAGGTGCGAATGAGTGGCGCTGGATGACAGAGTAAATGTTTGTTTGTATGGTGGCGACTAACCTGCTGTTTTCTGTTCCCTTTTGCAGGCGCGGCCCCAAGATGAAGAATGTTAGAACGGCTCCGAAGAAACCCGTAGGATGCAGAATCCCAGGTGAGTATCGGGAATCTGCATGGAAGTCCTTTTCCAACAGGGGCGACGATCAGAGGACCAGCCGGAGAAGAGACCGATGGCCGGAATTGTAAGTAAGGGCTTGTCGCTGTAGTAACTACTGTTCTTCTCCTTATCTTGTTCCAGGCACTGATGGATGGAAAGCACCAATGGCCGTGGCTCAAGAAGCTCGTAGGCAGAGCAGACACGGTGAGCGTTATGCTGCAGGAGTGCAGAATAACGCGAAGCGTGTTCTGCTTGCAGGGTGTGGCTTATATAGCCTTGTAAGTGGTTCCAGGTAAAGTAGTCCTTTTAAAAGGGACACTCTGTCTCTCAGGAAAAATAGTCCCTCTGCCACACCCTGGATTAAACAGAAGGCTCAGCCTCACAGGCAGGTTAAGTAGTTCCATAAGTTCAGCCCATTTCATGAGCCTGGCGCCAACGGCGCCAGGACTAAGTCCATGAGATTCTGGGGCACTTCCTTGGGGCCTGTCAAGTCCTTCTGGTTGGCAGGGACTGGGACGGGCCCAACAGATCCAGGGGTTTTTGAGCACGCACCATGTCATGTGCTGATACCACATGTTATTCCCTAAATGTGCTGTGTTATCTAGATAGGTAAGTATCCCCTCACTAACTTTCTCTGCATTTCTCCCATGTCTCTCAAGGTTGTGTAATAATCAAGAAGCAAATCAAAATTAGATCTCATAGTGGGGAGAGCAATAGGGATCACTCCTTCAGCAGAGATACCAACATTATAGAGAGTGCAAAAGATGAAGTTAAATACAAAGAGAACAATCATGCAAGCATATATTATGCATAAGAACATAAGCATCCATTTCTCAAACCATCCTATTACTCTTTGAACTTGTTCTTCTCCTTGAACTGTGTCACTTTCCTCTTTAATCATTTTAAATACAATCAACACATTATGTTATACTAGTAACTGGAAAATCTACTGGATGATGGCAATAAGGAGCCTCCTTATCACTTGGCCATGTTTAGGATCCTGTAAGAAAGTGCGAACATCAACATGTTGTCTCACAAGAGCAGGTTAAGCTTGAAGTATAAACACAAAGACAGCAAGCAAAAGTCGATGAACATCACTGCCGGTAAGCAACATACGATTAACTGCTTAGAACAAGTATTCTCCACTAAATAAATCAGGATACTGACCTTGTTTCCAATTTTGAATCAAGGATGATGTTTAGGCATAACTCTGATGCTTCAATGTGTATTTCTAAAGTTCATTTTCAAACCACTGAAATTATCTGCAAGTCTTTTCACTCACTGCTAAAATATCTATAAGGACTGTCCACTTGAACTTCAGTCCAAGATAAATCTGTGTTAACCGTGGGTTGCTTTATCATCCTTCTTCTTCGTCATCGATCAAGTCTGCACACACTGAAATTCTTCTTCTTGTCTTGCTTATGGATCAGCAATGGTGGGAGAGGGGGGTCTCACCTTTATAGGCCTTTACGTCACCTAGGTGAAGCCAAGCTCATCCCCCTTGGACTTTCACAGCTGAAGGAGTTATATTCTCAATGCAAAAGGGATCATTAAAATGTGACTCCTGCCACCTTCGAGTAAAGTTCTTAATTAAGACTAGGTTTGCAACATATAACTTAGGTGCCGATAGTGATTTGATTGGATTGGTTGTTGAATTATCTTATTCTGTGTTCTGAGACCAATCCCCCTTGCGCTTGACTTGAACTGAAATGAGAGAGATGCTAGAGTTCCAACAGGTCAAATAGTCGTGTAATTCATCACTTAAGGTTTTTGCTACACTCTGGGCATCACTTCTACTCCTAGATGGAGGTGAAAGGGGTGTTCTCATATGCCTCCCGGTGGTCTGATCCTGGCTGATTCCGAAGGGCATATAAAGCTAGAGGTAAGCAATATAGCAATCCCTTCTTCAGTCAATTTAATCTTGGCAATCCTTTCTTTAAGGATGCTGTTGAGTCTCTCACATACCTGTTCACTTCCAGGTGATAAGCAGAAGAAAACATATTTTTAATGTTCAAAAGAAGCCCTATATGTTCAAATAGCTCATTAGCAAAATGTGGCCCTTTGTCAGATCTCAGCACTTCACATACCCACCCCATCTTGGGAAGACTTTGTGGACTAAAAACTTTGCTGTGCAAATGGCATCAGGGTATGCACACAGACCTGCCTCGATCCACCTAGAAAAGGGACACACCACCACTAATAGATACCCATATCCATTACAAGCCTACAACATATGGACATAGTCGAGATATATATATATATATATATATATATATATATATATATATATATATATATATATATATATATTGCAAAAGCCGGGAAAAAGAATTTCCAGTTCTCCCAGGGAGGGATGGCACTCGCGGCAACACACAAACCGCTGGTATCAGTTGCTTCCTCGACAGTACGTGAACAAGCTGCGAGTAGGTGGCGAAACGCGTTGTACCGTGCACTTTTTAATCTGGCAGATGCCTAATAAAACTGGATAATGAACTTAACCCTACACTGCATTGATTTTTGATTCGAGGAAGCAACTGATACCAGCGGTTTGTGTGTTGCCGCGAGTGCCATCCCTCCCTGGGAGAACTGGAAATTCTGTTCCCCGGCTTTTGCAAATATATATATATATATATATATATATATATATATATATATATATATATATATATATATATATATATATATATATATATATCTCGACTATGTCCATATGTTGTAGGTTTGTAATGGATATGGGTATCTATTAGTGGTGATGTGTCCCTTTTCTAGGTGGATCGAGGCAGGTCTGTGTACATACCCTGATGCCATTTGCACAGCAAAGTTTTTAGTATATATATATATGCTGAAAGTGACCATTCGGTAGAGGTGTCACCCCTCTAATCGTTCTAAGTGTATGCCCAGCAGTAAACCTTTGACACACAATGTATTTTACCATAAATAGTGCAACGTGTTCCAACAACTTTGGAATAAACCAGTCTTCCACAATCATAGCAGCAAGGCGCTCCCTAGTTACATGCGCAAGGTAATGCAGATGTTCAAGCGCGACCTTCAATAATGCTACTGACATCACCGACTTTCCAGTGCTGTCTTGTTGCCATAATTATTCTGTGCTGGATAAAGAACCCCACCCTTTGCTTCCATATTTCCTGCTCTTCTTGCAGTGCATTCCGTTGAATCTCCATTAGTTGGGTTATCGATAATTTATTAAACCCTTCTTGCACTAACATGGTTGTAACTACTTTTTCTTTAACATTCTCAATATCAAAACTCAAAATATCTAGGAAATATGCAACCCATTTGGCTTCTTCATCTGATGCTTCATTTCTGCAAGAGATGTAGTCTGTTTGCTTATTGTGCGCTGTGCATTTAACAACCACTATGGCTACTGGGAGTTGTAGTGCCTTAATAAGCCTATCCAATAAAGATGCTTGCTGCACTGGAGTGCAATCGACACAGAGGTAGCCCCTCCTTTTCCAACGTGCTAATCCTGCGTGTATGGTCGATATCACATAGGTGGAGTCACTTTACACTGTCACTTCTTGTCCTTCATGTTTCTTGAGCGCAACAATGAGAGCTACTAATTCTGCCTCTTGTGCTAAATAGTGAGTCGGTAGCCTTGCACTTGCTACAACTTCTAATTCACCATTTAATCTATGTCTCACTACTGTGGCACTTGAATACCTTGTCCCACTAGTCTGATACATTTTCGAAGTGTAGCAGAGGTCCCAAGAACAGCCGCACTTCAACCGTCCATTTTGAAGTACCAGGAATGTTCACACCGAAGTATTTGACATATGAGGAGCAACTAAACGAGCAGAGAGCCGCAGTCGGTCTCTCTCCAGTACCTATCAGAAGAACCACACCCATTGAGGTACCGACGCCTAAGAAAACCTGGACAGTAAAGTATCCATTGAGAAAACCATATTAACAAATGAAACGGAATGAAGATTATCAGAGTACAATCCATGAAGAAGCCAAAAGGTCTTAAAGGAAGACGAATGGTGATGTCACAAGAACCCGGACTGACTCACACATAAAAGGTATGATGACCTGCAAATGAGAAAAGGAGAGGCAACGCCATGGATAAGGGACATTGTAAACCTAAAGTGAAAGGACGATGTCAAATGTAAGAAGCTTATGCCATGAGCATGGCGAAGATATTCAGTTAGTTTACACGTGTACATATGCTTGGAACCCCAAAAAAGCTGAGAAAATTGTGTGGCTTGCTATGCTTAGTAGTAAGATAGATTGCGGCAAGCGCCACCTATACATATCTACCTCAATAGAAGCACTTTATATAAGTATACTTCCACTATGCACAAAGGCAGAATCAACCGAAGGTTACTGGAGGCCGCATGAGGAAAGTTTCATTGTTAACAAATCAAGAATAAAAGACATAAGTGAAACCCAGACAGAGACAAATCGTGCCAAAAGGCCAATGTCGTATCAGCTAAAGTAGGCCCACAGTAGCTACAATTAATGAAGCAAGGAATAGAATATGCAACTCAGAAAGGTCAAAATAAAGGTCAAAATAAGAAGCAGAAGGCAGGTGGTGAACTAAACGAAAATCAAATGAACGAATTACATGGAGAATGAGGTGATTTTACGGTGTCTGAAACACGTGACCAGCCAAGCGCGAAGAAGGGGGACTTTCACACCTATGCATGGCGGTGTGCCATGCAGAGCTATCAGAACTGTTCCAGAGATGCAGTCTCAAGGCCAATCCCAGTGAAATAATTGACACATGACCACTGAAGTGATGATTGATTGTAGCAATAATTGGAGAAAAGCTGAGGGAGCTGACGTGCACCCTGCACCTGGCCGACCATTCTGCATGCTGCTAGGCAAAGTGGAAAAGTACATTTGCCAACCCAATCATAGTGGACCAAGTAATCTAGGGTCCTATAGTTAGTAAAACCAATGGGACGTCGTACTTTCAGTGACATCTAAAGTGCCATTTTTAAGGTAGGGCTTAGATGCCCCACCTGACAGTGTTTACCCAATCCCCTCACTCCGTTACCATACACAGATATAGTACGTATATTAAAGTTACCTTCCTAGAACCAATAGAATTGCATGCAACATTTTAAGCGTTACTCTTCAGTGATGACACATTTTTTGTATAAATGATGTCTTTTTTATGAAGTTCGTTGGAGTTGTGAAGCGAGAAGGAAGATCTAGCAACCGCTGATATTCTTGAGACTCCCCATTTTGTCTACTTGTCACTAAACGGACTCCCTTTGCCAAACCATTGAGTTGTCATTATTGATTTGATGCTAGAATATTAATCTGCTTCTGCATCCATCTCACAGGTGCTGCTACTCATCTTAAAGTGCTATTGGGCAACCCCCAGCTTTATGGGCCAGTTTGGGTCCTAGTGCACACTTGGTAGCAGAGATAGGATGGTTTATCGATTATCAATTAGATAAGACACCCATTAACCGTCGACATGAGGTAACTCTAGGTCCTCGGCAATATAACAAGTCCTTTGCCATCTGGCTAAGTAGACCGAGGAGCTCCCTATAGACAGTGGCTAGAATAAATTGCAAAACCTGCAGGTTAGGGTCTGAAGGAACCCGTTCTTTCCTACACAAACCCCTTCACACTTCTACGAGCAGCCAATCGGGGAAATGGCAGAAGAGGCGGTGATGAAGCCGGTGATCCTGAGCATCCAGAGAGGAAACATGCAAACAGTGAGTGAAAAAGACTGAACGTTTTGACAAAAAGTGCATGGAAGGTAATGGAGGGAGGCGGGAAACAAAAATACATTTAGAAGTAGAGTAGAATTTATATATATATATATATATATATATATTTGGATGGAAATAGTGACTCAAAGCGGTTAAAGATGCTTTCTTTGAAAGGGATGAGCTTACACCCCATGTCGGGGTCAAATTTGGGAAAGAGATCTATGCAGCCGGCTGGAGTCTGTCTAGTCTGTCAACATCTGTCTTATGTGTTGTTTGTTGTGACGTCATAGGATGAGATTTTTCCTTTGTGGAATTAGCATAAAAATCACGTGATTTTTAGTTGCGATATTGTAGGATACAAATTGATGCTTGCTGTTTGAAATCGAAAGTATAATTTTTTGTGAAACAATGGGATTGGAGCTTGCGATGATTGCTGCTCGCTCATATTGTTGAAGTTGTTTAAAGAAATGGAAAAGCACAACAGGTGTTATATAAAGAGAAGGTGAACAGATTTAAGCATGGAAGACATGACACCATTAATACCCTTGTGCAAGCTGTTGCCAAAACACGCACCAAAGCTGAAAAAGTACAGTGTAGAATGGGTTAAAGGAACCGCAAACAAAATGTTTATGCCATGGCCCCAGGGTGGATCGCTGACTAAAACGGTCCTGCAGCACATGACAACATATTTGCACGCCACATACACTGGCAAAAAGTTAGACAAACGCCTAACTAGTTTCGAGCTTTGGAAGATGTACCAAGAGGATAAGGAGAAGTAGCTGCCAGTAGATTGGATACTTAACGTATGCACAGAGGGGGGTGAGACGCCTTCTGCGCCACCCGTCCCATCGGAAACGAAAAGTGAAGTCAGTAAAGACAAAGGATTATACCCGCTAAGGGAACTTAAAGCAGCCACAGGGTAGAGCAACCCAGCATATGAGTCACCTATGCAAAGTAGTGACAAAAACCCAGACAAAGTCAGAGATAGAGATATCACCTCTAATGTCCAAAGGGACAAAGAGTGGTGCAAGAACGAGAGAGAAGACCAGGCATAAAGAAGTCCAACTCACGATACAGAGAGAGAGGGCAAAAGATGGAAAGGAAATGAGGATAGAACTGATGAGATAGCATTCACACAGAATCAATGGATGGGAGTTCAGATTTTATTGAAACTCAATGGTAAAGGCATCGATGACGCGAGACAAAAGGGGAAGCTAGACAGTTTACAGAGAAAAGCGAAGGAATAGGACAAAGGATTGAGACGAAAGGATCAGAAAAAAAGATAGGCAGAGACGAGAGCAGTTGCATCGCAAGAACCAAGAAGGACAACGCGATCATAAGCAGAGAAAAGCTAATGATCAGAGTAATGGCGTATAGAAGAAGAAGAGCAAAAGATATGGGAAACAAGAATAAAGAGACGAAGGGATGAGGAAATGCGAAGGGCAAATGAGCGTAACGAAGCAAAAAAAAGGGAAGAAGGTAGTGTCAGAGAGGAAGCGAGGAAGGGTACAAAGTTTGATGACGACATAGAATGTAAGCGAAGACAGAGAGCATGCGATCTTGAATATCTGGAAAGAGAGGTTAAAAAACCTGATCTAGTAGTAGGTTGGGGAGACTTGAAGAATTCTTTCCTGAGTACGATTCAGTACCAGGAACGTCTTGGGCAAATATCGAGGATGACTTCGACATCAGAAGTATTGGATAGATGATCAATAGGATAAATTATGAAATGGGGCACGAACAAGCACCCCAAGGGAAAGGAGAGGACGAGCGCCTGCAGTGCACTCAGTGTACGATGCTGAGGACGCCTCCCGAAGGTGTAGAAATACAGAACTGTCCCTAGACAGGATGACAATCAATAGGAACAAGGAGGATGAGAGAACTTGCACGAGTTGGGCACAGACGATATCAGACGCCGAAAGAGACGAACATGAGGAAAAGGAGGAAGAGAAGAGACGAGAATAACTCTTATTCGGAAGAAAAGGGATAAGGTGGTCAGATTCTAGCGAGTCTGCACCTCAGGCATTAGGGTCAGCCACTCAATCAGACCAGCATGAAGACGTATCTTACGGTCAGAGAGGGGTGTCTCTGCCACCCTATGTGAGCTGACTAAGAACATTACCAGGTAGGCGGCGATATGGTAATATTACTCCTGCAATAGACAGAAAAACAATGATAGAAGAGAGGGAGGGCTATGCGGCACAATTTCCATTGCTTGAGAAAGGAGGAACGAGGCCACAGTATATTCCATGGCCACACATGGATCGGGAAAACCTGAAAAATAAGCTTCCAATGTTAACAACAGGAGCCAGAAAATGGATACACGAGCTAGAAAAAATGACGGGAGGGAACATGTTAGCTATCGGGGATATGAAGGGTCTTTTAATCATTATACTTGTTGATAGAGCTGACAAGGTATAGACATGTTCAGGGTATCCTGGCGTAACTACAGTTAATACTGCACATGATGGAGCACCTTTTAATAATTGTAGAGCCACGATATGGAAATCATTACGATTGTTATATCCAATACTTCTGACATGGGAGCTACAATGACACGTAAGATGAAGGAGTCAGAGGACCATTTGCTTTACATCCAGAATTTCCAAGACGTATGGGTACTGGAAATGCGGGAATCTTGGGGAAAATCTATACCCGTATTTTACCATATATTATGCCCAGGGCTGCCAGATCAGGTATGAAAGCAGCTCAAGAAATTGGTAGGAATCAAGGCCAAACTGTGGTCTGAAATCCAGTTGACCATAGTGCACTATGACAAACTGCTGCAGGAAAAGAATTGCAAAAAGGAGGCTGCACGAAAAGCCGAAGAGGCAAAATTAGTACAGCAAAAAATTTCAAAATATGCCATTGAAGGGGCAATGATGACTAACACAGATGGATCGAACATACAGCAGGTCAATAATCAACATCAGGTTAATTAGGGCAATAATGGGTTTTACCCAAGAGGGAGAGGATTTAGTTGAAGAGGATGGCAGAGTAATCAGGGAGGCTGTCTCAACATGCAAAATGGCAATCAGGATATGTCAAATGGACACATAATCAGACCACCACCAATATGTTGGACGTGTGAGATGACAAGGCATCTAGCATGCACATGCGGAAGTCAAAGCTTGGTGCAAAATGACCAAGGAACAAGAGCAGGCATGGTGAATCCACCTGTGTTTTTACAGCCAGGAGAAATTGGTGTTGCACAGAATCACACGGTGGAACAGCAAGCACCAGGAGCACAGCAAAGCTTGCAACTTCAGAAATTGATACGTTTTCCACAAGGACAGTCTCAACAGTCGCTGATACAACTGGTACAGAGAGTAAATGCAGGACAGGCTGCACATTTTGGAATAAGAGCTAACACTGGTGATGGAGGAAATCCATTCATGCAAAATGAGACAAAGTTGTTTATGGAGTAGGACAGCTCACTGGGAACCCTGATGTGTGTCATCCTATCAGTGACACCAGACCCTCACCAGGAACCAAGGGTGGATGTCATTATAGGGGATAAAGAATATTCCTTCTTAGTTGACATGGGTGCAACACGCTCTTTTGTACATGAAGGCAAGTTTTCCTTGTCTGGCGATGCTATAAATACGCAGGGCTTCACAGGAGCAACAAGTCGTGTTCCTTTTACAGATACACTTCCAGTCGCTATAGGAGAATGTGATATGAATGTACCACTGTTATATTCGAGACAAACCGCAGTAAATATCTTGGGACGAGACCAAATGACAAAGTTAAATATGACAATCTCATTCACGGAGAAGGACATAATATGTTCAACTCCAGGAAACCACTATTTGAACATATGCGAGATAATCAGAGCATACGCGGGACATACAGCTATGAGAGCTATCCCATTGGAGCCAGAAATATTTGGATATGGAATACGTGTACTAAGGGCAGGGCTACCAGGCCCTGCAGACAAAACCATGAGGACCCCAGATGAATTTCTATTTAGGTCAAAAATATCTATGCACGAGGAGAAGAGACAAGTATTTCCCTTGACGATACACACAGCTATAGTGCAAGGGAAAATGGCTTTGATCGATGGTTGCAATGATGAAGGCCGACAATGGTGCACAGTAATCGCCGTTGAAGAAGGGCACAGATTGACTGACATCACTGATGTCTATCTGTTTGATGAGCAAACAGAAGGAGAAGAAACAACAGTTCAGGCAAATTTCACTTTCTGGGCGAAAATGATCAAAAGAGAAGTGCCTTAGAGAATGATGTTGGCACAGATTCGTCCTGAATATTTTGAGGGCGACATGGCCCAGGTGCCTGTCTCAGTATGAACCACAGGCCCCTATGACGTAGGCTTATTGAAAGGAGTCAGAGATGTAAGGAGAAAGCCAGGAGAAATGTTACCCAAAGTACAACAGTATCCCATGTCTAGTGAAGCAGATGAAGGAATTTTCAAGACAATTTCGGCTATGATGGAACAGGGTATCTTAGTGATGTCAGAGTCGTCATGCAATACCGCAGTGTACCCTATGTATCCTAATACATTTTTCTCAATCTCATTGCACCAAGACTCACAAGATTTGACATCATTTACATTCAGACAGATGTGTCTGAAAAGCACGAGGTTGCCCCCAGGTTACTGTGAGTCTCCTTCAATTTTTAACAGAGTCCTGAAGATGGACTTAAGCAATATTGCATTAGAGTGTGTTGTCTTGCAAAATGTGAATGACATCCTAATTTGCAGCACGACAGAGGAAAGATGCAGACGCGATTCTGTTCAGCTATTAACCATACTGCCTGAGAAAGGATATAAAGTTGACAAAGAAACGTTACAATATTGTCATTGAGAAGTGCTGTACATAGGCCAACTGATCTCGCATGAGGGGAAAAGGGTTACCCCTGAAAGGGCTGAAGCCATACGGAACACAGCTAAGCCACACACGATAAAACAGATGCAGAGTATTTTACGTCTTTGCAATTATGTCAGGGCTTGGGTCTTTGACTACAGCTAATATACCAAACCCTTGCTACAGGCTCTAAAGAAGGCACAGGTGATGAAAGGGAAAATTGAGTGGTCTGAGAACATGGACATTGGGTTTCTGAACTCAAGAGAGTGATTTGCACTGCACCAGTTTTAGGGATTCCGAATTATGCAGAGGAATTCTACTTGTTTTGACACACAAATGGCAGCGTTATGATGGAAGTGCTCACACAGAGAACCACATTGGGGTACAAGCCCCTGGCATACTACATTGGGAATTTGGACCCAGTGATGAGAGGCCACAAAGCCTCCCTTGCGAACAAAGTTTAGCTGCCGCAGCGTTCGCCATAGAGAATGCTACAACCATTGTGATGGGATGCTGCATGACGTTGTACGTCGAGCACGCGCTATTTGCCATTCTAGAGAAACCGAAAGGCACATTGACATTCCAGAGAGCTTTTGCTTATGAAGTGATCATATCAAATCCTATTGATCAAAATAATTCGATGTAAGATAGTGAACCCAGCTATGTGTATAGCAGAGCCAGTCACTGAAGGAGAGCCAATACATGACTGTGCGAATTATGAAGAATTTTATGATGAGATTCCCAGAGAGAAGGAAAATTAATAGGCAGAAGGAGAAATTGTCTTCGTGACGGTTCCTCGAGAATCGATCAAAATGATGGGCAAAGATATACAGGCACTGCTGTGGTGAAGCACACAGTAAACATAGAATTTCGAGTACACATTAGTGCACAATTACCATCTCATTATTCAGCACAAGCTGCAGAATTATTGGCGTTGATACTATCGATTGAGAATCACTCAGACCAGGAAGTAATGGTGTACAGTGACTCGTCAATATGACATTGACAGTTCACACATGCCTAGCATGCTGGAAAAGGAGGGGCTACCTCTGAGCGGACGGCACGCCAGTGCAGCACGCAGCCCTATTGGATAGTCTCATTAAGGCACTACAGCTCCCAGTGGGCATAGCGGGTGTGAAATGCACCGCCCACACGAAGGAGACAGATTTTATCTCACAAGGAAATACAAGCAGCAGACACGGAGGCCAAGCGTATGGCATTCAAAGACAAAACAATAATGAATGTGGAAATAACTGATGTAAATGAAAAAATATTGTTACAAGAAGTGAACCTGAGAGCTATAATAACATGGGGCAGACCCAGTTAATGGAACTCCAAGGGGAGGCACCACAGGAGGAGATGAGCCTCTGGAAGCGGCAAGGGTGTTCTTTAAACTCCTTTGAAAGCTTGTGGTGACAAGACAGCACTGGTAAACCAGTAATGCCTATAGCCCTGTTAAAATTAGCATTGGATCAGTTGCACTATCCAGCGCACATGACAAAAGAGAATCTCGCGGCAACACTCGCTGAAGACTGGTTCATCCCGAATTTAGCAGAGCACATTGTATTTTATATGGTGAACTGTATAATCTGCCAGCAGTTAATGGATGGGCATACACCAAATGTAATTAGAGGAGTCCTCCCAAGGCCAAATGGACCTTTTCAGCACTTGCATGTCGATTATGTCGATATGATTCAAGTATATAATGAGTACTAATTGTTGTGTGTCCATTCTCTAGATGGATAAAAGCAGGTCCATGCACACACCCAGACTCTACCTGTGCGGCCAAATTTCTGGTGAGAGAGGTATTTCCCAGATGGGGAGTATGTGAGGTTATGAGATCAGATAATGGGTCTCGCTTTGTTAACAATGGCTTTGAACAGATCAGGTTCCTGCTTGGTATAAAACAGTTCTCGTCTGTCTATCACCCACAATGTAATGGGTTATGTGAGAAGCTCAACAGCTTGTTAAACGAAAGGATAGCCAAGTTGAAGCTTACTCTAAGAAAGGGATGGTTACACTGCCTTCCTTTGGCACTGCATGCACTCAGAAACTAGCCTGGTTCTGACCATCATCTTACGCCACACAAAATAGCAATAGGCAGAAGGATGTGCACTCCCCTGTCACCCCGAGACAGAACTAGAAGTGATGCCCAGCAAACAGGAGAAATCTAAGGGTCTGAAATGAAAAATGACTTGAATTGCATGACATCTTGTCTTACTGTAATTTCAGGCCAGCTGCAGCAACGACAAAAATGGTGCAGGGCAGCACAGAACACAGAAGCATAAGACAGTTCAGAGTTCATATGTACCATCAATCTTCCCTGGAGACACGGTCCTGGTGAAGAATCATACGAGAAAGAAGTGGGACGAGCCAAGGTTCAACGGTCCCTTCACAGTGAAAGATTTCACTCCCTCTGCAGTCAAGCTTCAAGGAAGAAGAACTTGGATCTTTCTGGGTGACGGGGAAACACTGCAGCACCTGCAGACGAGATCCATGAAGAGGAAGAAGGACGCATGACCAGCAAGGACAAAGAACTTTTGTGCAAAGTTGTGGTTTAATTTTGGACACTTCCTCTGAGCAAAAAAGTGGGTAAGGACATGAAAAACAGATATTCTGTGCATCCTAGTTGCAGGGTTAAGAAGATAATTGCATGCATAAGCCACAACAGAGGTTATTAACTTTGAAATTTGGACTGAGGCACACATATTGGAAGAAAATACAATATCCAGACTCTTTCCAAACGGAAATATTGTTCAAACTCACTTATGGTGTCCCACAGTAGCGACATCACCAAAGACGTCCAGAGTTACTTTGACCTAGTCTTAAGGTCATACCCGTCATTGGTGAGGAGGCTCACCAGCATTACTGAATTTATTCAAGATCCTGAAAACGAAAAGACAATAAGGAGGCCGATCACTGTGATTGCCGAGCAGTTCCTCCTGCTTCCGGAGTACTGAGAGGAAAAAAGAAATGTCCCAAGCAGAAGGAGAAGTGAATAGGCTTATCAGCATGCTGTTCTTTCGCTTAATTGAAGATCCAGCAAACACAGAACATTTAAGTATAATTCTGAACAGAATCATCATCCACGTTGCTCTCCACACACATCGATATTGCCAGAGACTTCTCTCTTGTTATACTGATAAGGACACGACATGTCTTCTGGAGTGCAACAGATAAGAGGAGTCGTTTGGGAACTTGTGTACTTTGAACATTCCCAGTAAAGAGTCTTGCTGAGCTGATCATAACTAACCAAAAGAACTGTATCCACAGACGATAGACAATCCATTGTCCAGGCAAAGAAGGACAATTGTTTCAGTACCTGCAACCCCCAAGCAGAAACGGCAGAATCCAGAGATAATACTATCTAGAGTGTATTAAAAGTTAGTTTTCTTCCCTCAGATGATCGAGAAGGGAACCAAAGTAGTCATTTTGTCATCGCTCAGGAGGAGAGACGCTCTCATTGTTCCAGAACTAAATGCTGTAGATTAACCTACAGAGTAATCATGTACCTATGCATTGTATTCATCACTGTTTTACTATCACTGACGATTAGAACAGCATTTTTTATTGATGCACAAAGTGTTCCGATTCCAGTGCACCCACCTAATGATATACACATGAAACCCACAAAGGCACCCAGACCGTACGTAGTTATCCCAGTCCTTAGAAGGTCTGATAGCGGAATGAGTGAACTTGAGATGGATGTGATTAGCAATGACACACACACACACACTTATGGTAACAAACAAATTGAAAAGTCAGAGACAGGGACGGCAGAGTAAGAATGAAAGAAGGTTACTGACAACCACGCACATGCAAACGATGAATGCATACACACCAGGTCTAGTGTCAATAATTACAGAACCACATGCCAAAGAAGATGGGAATGTTGGACAGCCAAAAATGAGAAGCTCTACCATAACTAAAGTTAAAAGCCAAATGAAGAAAACTGAACTAGTGAAGAGACAACAGGAGTTGGAGAGGAAGCCAACTGAAACAACATTAATGAACACCCCTGATCCAGCACTGAAAGAGGCAAGTGCAAGCCCAGAGAAAATCTCACAAGCACAGATGATAGCAGAACCAATATGGTTGTTCATAACCAGAGCCAGGGAAATCAAAGAGGACAAGGAAAGAATTGCCAATCTTTCCTCTACTCGACTGACACAGATGAAGATGCCTGCACCCTGGATTGGGATACCTGAGAATCCACCAGCAAGAAGAAGCCATACAGACGCATTCAAGGACATAGTTATAGCAAACCACATGAAAACCTTAAGAATCAAGAGAAGCATACAAGGAGATGACAGTGAGCTAAACGACTACTTGGGTAGCACAGCACATTTGGGAAATAATATATGGTACCAACATATGAAAGAAGTTGGAAGACAAAATTGAGGGTTGGAATGCTTTGTTTGTGCACACCTACCTTACAGCATGAGGAAGTCAAAGATCTGTGTAGCTGTAGAAACTGACTTGAATTGGCATCAAGTTGAAATCGTGGTCCCCTTAAGGCAGAATTAGGGAGACTAAAAAGAACAGATTTTTCTGGCTAGGCATCCTCAAAAAAGAGGACGTGTCTGGTGCTGCCTAACCAACTTATTTTTGCACTTTATCAGCTAATTTGCACATTGTCCATTGCACTGATAAATGGTTTGTTGATAACACTAGACTATTGCTTTTAGTTTAGTTTTGTATAGGAAGGGTGTTGTTTCATGAATATTTTATGTATGGTTTTACTTCAAATCAATTTCAGGATGAATTTTAGAATGTGTTATGAGCAAATACAGTAGAATTGAGCCTCTCAGAGTGGTGTGTTTCTAATATTTGTACTTTCATAATATATGTGTGTTTCTTGACAAAATAACATTTATTATGACTTAGAATCTACTGACTCAGGCCTATTTGGTACATGGCCCCAGTCAGGCAGTTGATGGACAGAAGGAGAAAAGAGAGGATGACTGTAAGGTTCTTTGGGTTTCGATTGTCCATAGGCAGACAGAGGGCTGAACCGAACGGTTGTTAAACTAGCCCGACTTAGTCTCTTCATTGTTTGATGTGAAATTGACCAGACAGCACACTGTCTATCACACGTAGCAATGTGCAAGACCAGAGGCTAGTTCATGCGAAGTGATGTCTCACTGAAATGGGCAACTAAAGCAACTGATCCAAATGAAGATGACTATGTCCAGGACATAAAGACAAGAAACAATGGAAAGACAAAACACATTGTGATCAGATATGAGAATCCTGGAGTTAAATAAGCAGAAATCAGGAGAGAAGCAAGTCACAAACTAAACGTTCAAGGGAAGATGCCAGAAGAGGCTTGAAAGTGGAAGAACAGAAACCAAATGCAAATTTGGGGAACAGTGCTTTCACCAGACAGATGGGAGAAAGGAGTCGTGATATGCAAAGCATGGATGGTCTTCAGGCTCTACGAGTCCACCATCAACATAATGCGAAATGGACGCAAACCATTGTGGCCGAAGCGTGAAAAACTGCTAACATGGGTCAAAGGCAGAGGAGGACCCTTGTAGATAGTGCCATTGGAAAGCCCAAAATTCTGATTCAGGAATAATGTCACAAGGAAGATTGGGCAGAATCAGAACTGTGGACGAGTTTTTGACACTCCAGGAATGATACACGGTACTGCAGTAATCAGGGATCATTATTGGGCATGTGGATCCAAAGCATGCATCAGACTACCGAGAAACTGGGGAGGTATATGCACAATAGTGAATGTCCCTGTTCCAGCATTGGTGATTCCAAAAAGTGACCTGATTATTGACAGATTCCCGAAAGCAGATGCTCACCTGAGGAATAAGCGATCTGTGGAATTGATGAACCGAATGAAGTGAGATCATTATTTTTCTGCCCAATCCATAGAAGCTTTTGATGCTATCCCTTATGAGCATAGGCTGTTCAGTCAGACTTCTTCAGTGTTCATGACAATTTTCATGCCAAGAATTCAGGTTGGAGCAAGCACTAAATGGTTGCAGATAACCAGATGGGAGTTATTGCAGACCATCTAAACGACCATAAAGGGATTCAATGCAATCAAGGAAGAGTTAAGAGCGATTCAACTAATGACTCTCCAGAGCAGATATGTCCTTGACATGATCACATCCATGGATGGAGGTATTTGTGCAACAATCGGAGAATCATGTTGCACATTTACACCTTCTCACGACGAGGAAAATGAAACTCTCACAGAGGCCATATGTATGCTGACAAAACTACAGAACCAAATGATTGAGGAAACTGTCAAAGTGGACAACGACAGTTGGTTTAGATCACTATTCTTATGGGTTCCGCAATGGATGGCAGATGCATTCAAATTCCTAGGAGCCCTGCTAGTGATGACATTGCTGGGATTCTGTGTTATCAAGATAATAATCTCTCAGTGTCAGAAAACTGTGAAAAAGTCCATAGGGATGAAGATCATGATTGATGTCAAGCCAGGGTGGAAGCCCAAAAACCTGACTGATAAAGAAATAAGAGACTTGTGAAAGCCATCATTCATGCACCAGAAGGAACAAAGTTTTGATATCCCAGGAAACATAGAAATTATGTGGGAGGATGGATCTATTGCAGCCCAAAAGGGCAGTGTCAACTGATGACATGTAACAAAGATGAACACGTAAGAACAACAGGAAGTCTAAAAGGAGTCATAAAGATATGGACCCCAAAGAGACATTTCTTCAGACCATCATGTATGGACCCAGAAGATGAAATAAAAATGGACCCAGAGGATGAAGTAAAAGTTAATACAGAGGATCCAAAGAAGATGGATACAAAGGAATAAATGAAAGTGGTCGATGAATTGCCCAGAAGGGGGATTATAGCAGAGGTCCCAAGTACAGCCTGCACTCCAACCATCCATTTTGAAGTACCAGGATCGTTCACGCCGAATTATGTGACGTATGAGGAGCAAATAAACCAGCAGAGAGCCGCAGTGGGGCTTTGTCCAGTACCTATCAGAAGACTGCACCCATTGAGGTACCAACACGTAAGAAAACCTGGACAGTAAATTATCCATTGAGAAAACCATCTCAACAAATGAAACGGAATGAAGATTGTCAGTGTACAGTCCCTGAAGAAGCTGAAAGGTCTTAAAGGAAGATGAATGGTGATGTCACAAGGAGGAAAGGGGGGTATCAGGGGAGCCAAGTGCAGTGGTAGACTGGTCAAGGAGGGACTGGTGTCCTATAAGAATCTGAAGGACCCAGGAAGTCAGTAGCTAGGAGGCAGAAGGGACATTAGCAGGGGAAGGGGAGAGGAAAGGAGGAGGAGAAAAAGAAGGTCTTGAGAAGACTGCAGAGGAGATAGACCGACCCCACACTCTTGGCTTGGAGAAGCATCTGATCTTCAGAGAGTGAGAGCTAGAAGACCAAAGAGATCTAGCTTGGAGGTATTTAAGGAGTGAGAGTTGGATGAAGCGGGGTCCCAGGCCGCAGAAAGCCTTATGGATGATGCAAAGGGTGAACTTGATAGATGCGGTCTCTGGGCTTGAGGCCCAGGATAAGTCTTACAGTCTTAGTCTGTTTTAGTTGAAGGGGGCAAATGGAGGTGTTAGACAGTTTAATGAAGATGCTGTTGCAGTAGTCCAGTCTGGAGAGGTCCAGAGCCCTGGAGACATTGAGTTTCTGGGGGAAGGTGAGGAAAGGGAGAATGCCTCTGGTGAAGCTGAAAGTGGGCCTTCTTGGCAAGGTCCGTGATGTGAGGAGAGAAGGAGAGAGAGGAGTCAAAGATAACACCACCGTTTTTTGCCTCACAGGAGAGTAGAGGAGGGGGCCCATGAAGGGCAGGAACAGTGTAGGAGGAAGAGAGGGAGCTGGGGTCCCAAGGTGAAGGATCACAGTCTTACTGGTATTAAGGCAGAGATTATTAGAAGTGCACCAAGCCTGAATAGCAGACATACATCCGGGAATGAGAGACGAGGAAGAGGAGGCAGTGGAGGGAAGTTTGAAGGTGAGCTGCGTCTCGTCCGCATAACACTGGAAGTTAGCATAGAAGGCAGGGATCTCATGGGCTAGAGGGACAAGGTAGATGTTGAAACGCTATGGATTGAGGATAGAGCCCTTAGGATACCACAGGCGGAGAGTAAGATGGAGGAGAGAAAAAGGTGCAGTTGAACCTGGGAAAGTCGGTCAGAGAGGAGGCAGGTCAACCAGTCCTGAACCAGGTTTGAGATGTCAATGGTATCACAGAGCTGATTTATAAGGGTGGCACTTCTGCTCAGAAGCTCTGCACTTGCATTTTGGAGAGGCCAGGCCAGAGTCATACCAGGTGTTGCACTTGGAGGAAGGCTTTATGTGGATCCTCATGACAGGGGCAAGGATGTCCAGAGTTTTGGAGATGCAGAATTGAAGGTTAGTAAGTGCTGTGTCCATGTGAGAGTCAGTGGCAGGAGTGGGAAAGGGAATTATGGTGGTGGCAAAAGCAGCAAATGCCACTCGCTTCATTCGTCGAATGATGGAGAAGTAGACTTGCAGGTGGGGGCTTAGCTGGGGACCCAGGAGTTCAGGGTGAGAGGACAGGAGACCATGATCATACCAGGAGAGAGGTCTAGTCAGAGGGTTGGAGATTGGGATGTCTGCAGAGATGAGAGCATCCAAGGTGTGTCTGGCTGAGTGAGTCAGACCGGAGGAAAGAATGGAGAGGGAAAGAGAGTCACAGAGGTTGCAGAAGCATCCAGATCCTGCAACAGGGGTGTCAACGTAAATATTTAAGTCTCCAAAGAGGAAAAGCTTGGAGGTGGAGGGCAGGAGAGAAGAGGTGAGGCCAGACCACTGTGGGAGGAAGAGGGAGACTGGTACAGGTGGCCTGTAGATGGTGGCCAGAGTCAGCAAGTGGAAAGGAGAGACACCAAGCCTGAATATGAGGCATTCAAAGGGGTCATAGGATTTAGTGGGTATGATAGCAGCAGGGACCCATTCAGGGAGGATCAGGGCTACTCTGCCAAAAGACCGGTTATGTCTGGGCTTAGAGAGGATCTTGTAGTCCTCAGGGAGGAAAGTGTCAAAACATGGGACAGAGCTGGTCGTGACCCATGTCTCGGTGAGAGCAAGGATGTCAAGGTCTTCAAGGAGGTGGCAGATGTCAGAGCAGTGTTTAACGGCAGAACAAGAGTTTAAGGTAGCTAAGTGGAGTTGGTTGCCACTTTTGAAGTTCTTCCAAGGAGGGGTACAGGAAAGTGTGACACCTGTCGGTGGATGCAGAGGAGAGGCAGAAGGAGGAGTGGCAGGAGAAGGGAAGAAGTTGATGAGAGACAGTAGATACCTATCGATAAGGAGGAGGTTGGGCAGAGTGTCCTGGACCATGACAGAGCCATTCAGGTAGACATTGATGATGGCCCTACTGGAAGGGAAATATGCCAAGAGTACTTCCCAATGGGTGCCACCATTAATAGGTTAGGAAGCAAAAGGGGAGAGCACAGAGACCAAATGGTGAACCCAAAGGTCCAGAGAGGGAATGAAAACAAGGATGTCAGTGACAGTCGGCCTGGAAGAACCATTGACATAGGCATCAGCAATGGGCAGACCTGGGTTGGAGACCAGGAGATCCTTCTTGTACTTTTTCCTTCCAGACTTCAAAAGAGAGATAGGATAGGTGATAGATTAGCAGCTAGAGAAGATATGGGAGATTGAAAGCACCATGGAGTGAGAACACAGAGAGAAGGAAGGGGGAGAGAGGGAGAACAGCATTGTACGCCACACAACTTCAACACAACAGCAAGACAACCATCTAGATTCAAGTATCCAGGATAAAGGCAAAAAGCCTACGATTCAGTTTACAGCAGAAAAAAAGAGAAACACCCAGATTCCACTTTCCAAAAAAGAGGGACAAAAAAGCCTAGATTTCAAACACACAGCAACTGCCAAACACCCAGATTTGACTTTCCTAGATGGAGGGAAAGAAGCCTACATTTCAAGCACACATCAATGCAGAAAACACCCAGATACGACTTCTCTAGTAGAGGAGAAAAGCCCAATAAGGATAACTATGACAATTCGCCTAATGTCAGATATGGATAGCATACAACCAAGGCAACATGTAGCAGACTGCAAACCTAGCTAAAAGGAACAATACGAGAAGAGGAACAGTTAAATAGGGAGCAGTAATGGCTGTTCCCCCTGCCCACACATTTTTTACATTGTCTGTCTCTGCTGGTTGACGGCTTCGATGCATGCTCCACCGGTGAACACAGGAAAACATAGTCTGGAGCTGCTACTATAGGAGCTGCCCTTTGCTGCAGGCACTTAGCCATAGGGGCTAAACGAGCAGTAGGGCTACCCTACTAGGTTTATTTAAAAGGGGCCGCTCTCCCAATCAGGAGTCGGGTGATAGGGAGGAGGAGAGAAGGAGGAACTTCAGGAACAGGAAGCAATTGCCCAAAATTAAAAAAGCCACAATGCAGCAAATGCAACACAGATGGTGATCAACACAAAGAAATACTTTGCAGTGGAGCGGGAGCTCCAAGATATTAAAACTGTTCACCACAAGCACATTCTGCAGAGTAAAAGTCACACTGAGCACAGGTTAAGGAGTGCTGAAACACTGGGCCACTCGCCCAATCAGGGGACCTGGGCTGATAAGGGGGAGGAAGGGAAGGAGGAACTTCAGGAACATGAACTATATGCCATATTTTCACTTAAGAACAGGGTCATGGTTTATTTTCCTGTAATGTTCTAATGCCATTGTTAGAAAGTATGTCTATCATAGCTCTGGGACTATAAGTATTCCAATGTCAGAACACTAGTCGTGTTAGCTTTGTCCATGAAGCACTAATTTCAATCTAACAAGACATTTCAATGCTTGCTCCAAGGTTTCACTCGGTAGTCTAGGCTCCTCCGTTCGGGCAGAATACACAATGCACATGTACACTTGGCTCACTCCCAAGCACATACATACACACTGCGCACATTCACATGCAAACACAATCATGCATGTACACTCTCAGATGGTGACTTGAATGCATGCATCCAGGCATACATATCAACTATATACATAGGGAGAGGCAAGATTTGTTCTTCACGTACCTGCTTGCACCACCTCAGTTCACCTACCACCACACACTGACCCAGATGGCTTGCTCCATGCCCCTAGGCAGGGCAAGTCTTCTGTCTCTCAAGTCCATGCTGTTTGCACATAGGCTGAGAGGCGAAGTTCAGACCTCAGATGCCACGACGGCCATGTACAACAAGTGTGTGAGGCCATTCAGTCTTCATGCAGAAAATAAATAAAATGTTCATGCCACAGGACAACACTCTTTCCAGTAACACCAGCATCATGCCCAGTGGACATGATGTCATGTTCACTGCCCTTGCTGCCTGTCAATGTAGCTTCACGGTGGGCTACATGAAATAGACACATTTTGAATTCAAGTCAGGACATACAGCTTTTCACATAGCACCAAAAACAATGGGGTGTTGCCCTTGCACCCAAACGCACCAGCCACCAGTAGCACCCCCTCTCCTGCAGCACAGTAATGCCAACTGCCAGCTGCACAGTGAGATGCCAGTTGCTTATATTACTGTCCGATGAGTCTTCATACTTCCGGAAGTGCCATGGAAGTGCCACATTGTGTGCATCCCTAGCTACTTAAACACAAGCAATCCTGTGTGACCAAAAGGCACACATGCAAGGTGTGAATCACACACACCTGCAAAACAGGCCATGACTATCACTGGTATGTCACTCAAACCCTCCCAAACCACAACACGACATGGCAAGCAATAGCCATACGCCAACACAGTACCAATAAGGTACACATTGCCATGTGGAAAATGTAAATTGGCATCAGACAATGATGCCTGACATGGAATCAGATGAAATGACTGACCAACAACCTCCCACCCAAAATAAGTCATACCCAAATGCATTCCAAAAGTCGTAGTTGTAACATAACAATGAATGCCTGTCTACATGCACATTGTGCATTGCAAAATCAACACTGCAGCTTCTGTGTGCCGTGTCCACCTCCTGCAACACACTGCTCAGTGCACAGCACAGTTCACAGCCATTGTGTGTGATGCACATCCTGAGCATCACATCTAAGTGACAAACCACATCAAAAAGCAAATTAGGAATGTACAGGATCCACAATTGGTCATAGGACATGTGCTCCAGGGACACAGTGGGCACCAGAAGGCAAACAGAGTGTACACGTGGACATGGAAGGGTGGTTGTACATGTAGTGCATTATAGTGTGAGTGTGTGGGTCAGTAGCGACATGCACTCAACATATGCACGTGCAATCAAGTGACCATCAGTGTCCTCTACACATCACATGTGAACATTCACCATGTGTACACCCCAGCATGTTAAACCACAACTATCCCCTCACACCTGAAAGGTAAACACAACACATGAACAGGCATTGATCAGCAGAACACATCATGTACATAGGATACCACAATTACAATGTCAAGGTGCCCATCACAGTACAGGGCAAGGCAACTATCACCAACAAAGCACCCCCTCCCTCACAAATCACCATGACTCACTGAACAACTGCAGCTGGGTTATGCAGCCTTCATCCTTGAATTTCACCTGGCCACAGGATCACCCTTCCCCTTTGTCGCCATCTCCCACCTTGTGTGTAAAAAGTTGCCAGCACCCTCAGAGTCCACCTTAATTTGCAAAAACACTACATCCAAGAGAACTCAAAGCACGCCAACACAGAAGCCAAGCGAAAAGCCTGCAGGCAGAAAAACAAACCAGAACAGCCTACAGTAGATGACTTGAAGTAGCAGTACCTCACAAAGGCCAAGTACTACCAATATGATGTAACAACCAAGGTAGCACAGTAAAACAATGTCACAACAGGATGTGTACCGTGTGTGGTACATAACATAGAATGATGCACCACAAACGGATGTGTACTGTCACAGCTCCCGTGTACAGGCACAGGAGTGGCACGAACCAACCACCTCCAGGACCCAATTGCCCTCCCACTCCTGCCTCTGGGGTTGCCATGTCCAGCACTGCACCATCTGGCAGCACTGGCAACCCCCAGCCAGAGAGGCAGAGGGCCACCAGCTTCAGTGCCACCGAAGTTGGTGTCCTGGTGGAGCAAGTCCTGGGGCAGTATGATGCCCTCTTTGGAAGTTTGCGCACCGACAAGGAAGGACGGACCAGGATCTAGATGGACATCGTGACTGCCATCAACGCGGAGGGGGTGGCAGTCCGCGACTTACAACATGTCAAGAAGCGCTGGGAGGACTTCAGGTCCAGGACCCTCAACAAGGCCCAGCGCCTCGCTAAGGCAGCGGATGCCAAGGGGCGCCGGGGCCAGCTGTCAGACCATCAAATGAGGGTCCTGGAACGCATATGCCCAACGCTCTACGTCTGGAGTCGAGCAGTAAGTGTACATGCATGTTGATGGCATGCTGTGCGTGTCGTGTGTGCCAGTAGTGTACAGGTTGCACATGTGTTTATGTAGGGCCATGTAGGGATGTGTATGAACATGCGCGTGTGGCTTCCACATGTGAGTCCTCTCAGGTGTGAAACACATTGACGGTGAACGTGTTGGTAAGCATGCTGGGCATATGCAGGTGTGGGAGCACACAGGTTTCAATCTCTCCGTAGGTACATTGGCATGGTTGTGGCACGGATGGTGGTTCATAATTCATGTATCTGCACTGTGTACATGTGCATGTATGTGTATTTGACAAGTGTGCAAATGTGATGCATCATGGATGCACGTGACACTGATATGGAGAAGGATTAATGGCAGATGTGACTTGTATGGCGATCTCTTCACTGAAACAGTTGCAAGAGATGTAGACATGCATGTAAGTGTGGTGGCGTCTGTGCATGTCTAGTGCACTCCCTATGTTTCATGTGATGTCTGGCTCAGCTTTGGCTGCTCATGCTGTTGTATGTGTATGGATGGTGCTGGCCGTTGTGATATGGCTGTGGAATAGCTCATGTGTGTGAGTTGAAATGACATGTGTGTTGGGGATTGTGATGCCATGTCTGAAGTTTGGCAATGCCACTCATGTGGAACTGTCATGTGTGTATCAGTCCATTGTACAGTGCCCTGATGCCTGTCTCCTATCTCTCCCTGTCTGCATCGTCAACTGATGAAGAGGGCGGAGAGGGTGCTGTGGAGCACAGCGGCAGGGATCGCACCGCCAGCCGGAGACGCAAGGCCCGGCTCTCTTCCCAGGTTGTGATCTCGTCGGGGAGTGAGGAGTCCGGTGCCGCGTCCCAGGGTACAGCTGCCGAGGGTGGAGGTCGGAGTTGGACTCCTCGGCAGCAGAAGGGGCAGCTGAGACCCCACAGGGTCCGACGGAGGAAGATGGCACAGAGTCATCCAGGTTGGTGGGGGGTTTGGTGGAGGAGGAGGCCGTGCAAGGGACAGAGACAGGGTCTGGAGGTGGGAATTCCACTGTTGCTAGTGGTGCAGTGCAGGGGCAGGGACAGGAGGCAGCACAGGCCACCGCTGAGGTGTCTGTGTGTAATCCTGTCCCCGATCCTGTGACTGCATCATCCCGCACCAGCAGGGATGCCTACGTCCAGACCCGTTTTCAGGGAGGGGATCCGCTTACAACAACTGGCCTTCCTCTCCCTCCGGAAGTGGCTATCCGAGACCGGGTTGAGCCTGTCCTGGGTGGGGTGGCGTTGCGTCAACGGGCCATGCGAGCTGACCTGCAGTCTTTTCATGAGGAGACTGCACGTCTTCTCGAATGGCTCGTTGACCGCGTTGACCTACTGGGACAGCTCACCAGGGCCAGATTCCTCCGTTTTCTGGACCTTGTTCCGACCCCCTCCTCAACTGAACCCCCATGCCCCAGTCATCCTCCATGCTATCTTCCCACCCATGTATCACCTGGGTACCCTGTGGAGCTGCCTCTGACCCTGCGGCCAGGCTGGTGGAGGACACATCCCTGCCACAGTCGAGAGTCGGACGTCCAGCAGAGGTGGCCACCAGCAGTGAAATGCTGATCTCATGACACAAACCAAAAGTCAACTATGTACATCAACACATGTCCGTCACACACATACACTGGTTGGCATTGCTTGTGTAAACCCACATTTTCACATGCATCAACCCAATGATCGAATCCCACACGCGGAACTAAAAAATGAAAATGTATTATGTACATGAAATCAAAAATGAAATGAAAGCATACCAAAATATGAAACATGAAATGAAAAGCATGTGAAAAAGATGATTGAATGAAAATGATAACCAATCCAAAAAAATTAGAAAGAAAAACAGTTTAAAGTCACCCTCCAACAATGCAAATCCAAAGGAAATGTAAAAAAAAAATCTCCATTGCTTCATGTTCATAATACAGAAACTAAGATAAATCAATCCATAGTCCAACTATTTACAATCCATTGCCTGGAAAAAATAAGTCCATTGCTCCATGTCCATAATGCAAAAAAACCCAAAAATGAATACATGATGAAACTATATACAATCAAATGTCCAAGGATGTAAAGGGTCCATGATCCCAACCAAACAAATGAAACCTACCTAACAAACTACCTAAAAATATAACTATATACAAATTTGTGTGGCATTGTCCATTGACCACAAATCAAAGGAAAACGAAAAGGAAACCTAACTCTAAAAACTATTTACAAGGGCAGCGGGCTAGTCCGACGGCTCACTTTTGGATGTCCCGGGCCAGGGCATCATCGAACTCCTGCTCAATGTCCTGGAGGCGGTCCTCTTCCATGGCCCCGAGGGATCGCAGGGACGATGACTTGTTCTCCTCCAATTCCCTGTGAATTGCCTCGAGGCACTCGGCCCGCCACAGGGCCCTCCGCATGGAGTTCTCCGCCCTGACCATCGTGAGCCGTGCCTCTTCTGCCCGCTGCCGCTCCGCATCTATAGCATGGCCTAAGCGCTGCCACACGGAAGACACTTCCCGTCCTGGGTCCTCCTGCCCTCTGGCTGATGCCTGCCCCTCCGATGTTGATGGCCCCGAGCCATCATTGCTCCCACCTAGATCCTGCTCCTGCTGCTGCTGTCCATGTGCCGTGTCTGATGGTGCCTGCACATTCTCCATCAGCTGGTCTCCAGTTGTGGTGTCCACCCCTGTTGGGCCGCCGACTCCCGACTGTGGCAGGGATGTGAGCTCCACCAAGCTGGCTGTGTTGGTCGGGCCAGGTCCACAGGGGGCCCTGGTGGAATCTGGGCCGGAAGACGGTTTGGAGAACGACTGGTGCATACTCTCCACAGAGGAGGAGAGGTCCGCCAGAGTGCGCGACACATGTAGGGACCCACCAACCAGGACGGAGCCCATACGTTCGTGGGACCCCTCATCCGCAGGTAGTGGAGAGGCAGATGACATGGCACTCTCCCCTACCTGCGGACGGGCCTGGGACGGGGCCTCCCTGCTGGTGCATTGTGGTGCAGTCACAGGGTCAGGGACAGCAACATGCACATGCCCCTCCGCGGTGACCTGTGCTGCCTCCTGACCGTGGCCCTGTACTGCACCACTTGCACCAGTGGTACTACCCCCACCATGCCCCATGTGCGGCTCAGTAGCGGGCTCCTCCTCCTCTGTTGAGACCATCAACCTGGATGTCTCCACACCGTCTTCTGCCATTGGAAGCCCCTGTGGGGGCTCACCCGGCCCTTCCGCCACAGCCGTTTTGGCAGACGCAGCACCAGCCTCCTCGGTCCCGGAAGATGGTAATTCCTGGGAGGGTGGCTGGGCCTTGCGTCGCCGCCCAGTGGAGGCATCCCCGCCGCTTGGCTCCACAGCGCCGCCTCCGCCCTCTTCTTCACTTGACGCTGCGTAGAGGGAGATATAGAACACAAGCATCAGGGTACAGTACAAAATACCCTAGACAGGAAGCAATAACACATGAGTGGCACTGTCAAATGTCACTTCCATCCTGTCATTCCACAACACATGGGTGAATGCACACAACATACATGCAGAAACAGTCCTGGCGCATGCAATCAAGATCAACATCCATGTAGAAGGTCCCCTGTAAACCAAGATGTTGCCTTCAAAGTCACATGCTTCCATGGCTTTTCAATGTCACACACACACTTCTCTGGCACACACACACACATGTGCACCATACATGTACATGAGATCAGCACCCATTCCTCACCACCCCTTCATGTCCAGGAACAGAGACAGCCATGCTTTCGTGTGTGCATTCCGCCTAGAGCTCCCCATGTTGCATTAAAACACATGCACCAACCATGTGGTTCACACATAACTGGTCTCACATGCATGACCATGATGTCCCTGCACACAGACATCCACACATGGCCTATGTTACACATACAGGCAAGCATCAGACTACCAGCACACTGCAACATGCCCTGTCTCACACATCAATGCTTGGCCACTTACCGCTCAACTCCGGACGGGTCTGCCTCCGAAGGATCTGTGCGTGGAGCGCAGGGCCTACGCGTTCCAGGACCCTCATCTGGATGTTACTCATGCATGCCCGGCCCCTCTCCGCGAGGTGCAGGGCCCTGTGGAGGGTCATGGACCTGAAGTCCTCCCAGCGCTTCTTGACGTGCTTGATGTTGCAGGTTGCCACCCCCTCCGTGTTGATGGCAACCACTACGTTGTCCCAGATCCTCTCCCATCCTTCCTTGTTGGCACGTGACGTGACACCAACTTCGGTGGCAGTGAAGCTGGTGGCCCTCTGCCTCTCTGGCTGGGGGTTGATAGTGGTGCCAGATGGAGATGTGCCCGGCATGGCAACCCCAGAGGCAGGAGTGGGTGGGCAACTGGGTCCTGGGGCTGGGCTGTGGAGCGATGGTATCCCAGTCGGGAGTCTTCTGTTCCAGCAGGGGTGGACACAGCAACTGGACCCCTGCAGATGGCTGATGTGCAGGCACCAAATAGCAGGGCACGTAGGCAGCAGACAGTCAGGCAGCAGCAGATGGCAGGTGGGAGCGTGCTTGGGGCTCTGTGGGGCAGGAAAATGGCCTTCAGGGAAGGAGCGTGGTCTTCCATGTGTGTATGCGTGGCTAGCTTGATACAGAGTGATTTGGCACATGAAAAATTTGCACGTCAGCGTGTCATTCGAGGAAAGGCCCTTAGCACGTAAGCGGGTCAGCACACGTACGCGATTTCATTGGACCAAAGGCCCTTAGCGCGTAAGCGCGTCTGTGACGTATCGTGCACGGGCGTTGCCCTTTCACGTGTCAAACTTCACACGAACCCCACGAATACACATACCCCACTCGAACAGGCCCTTTTGCGTGTGAAACTTCCCGCACACCCCCGAAATACACGTACCCGGATCAATCTCGTGTGAGACTTCCCGCGAACCCCCGTAATACACGTAACTTGCTGAAATTGCGTGTGAAACTTCCCGCGAACCCCAGTTATACATGTACCCCACTCGCACAAGCCTTTTCTTGTGTGAAACTTCCCGCACACCCCCGAAATACACGTACCCGGATCAATTGCGTGTGAGACTTCCTGCGAACCCCCGTAATACACGTACCCTGCTGAAATCACGTGTGAAACTTCCCGTGAACCCCAGTAATACACGTACTCCACTCACACAGGCCCTTTCGCATGTGAGACTTCCCGCGCACCCCCGAAATACACGTACCCGGATCCAATCGCGTGTGAGACTTCCTGCAAACCCCATAATACACGTACCCTGCTGAAATCACGTGTGAAACTTCCCGCGAACCCCAGTTATACACGTACTCCACTCGCACAGGCCCTTTCGTGTGTGAGACTTACCGCGCACCCCCGAAATACACGTACCCGGATCCAATTGCATGTGAGACTTCCTGCGAACCCCCGTAATACACGTACCCTGCTGAAATCACGTGTGAAACTTCCCGCAAACCCCAGTTACACACGTACCCCACTCGCACAGGCCCTTTCGCATGTGAGACTTCCCGCGCACCCCCGAAATACACGTACCCGGATCCAATCGCGTGTGAGACTTCCTGCGAACCCCCGTAATACACGTACCCTGCTGAAATCACATGTGAAACTTCCCGCGAACCCCAGTTATACACATACCCCACTCGCACAGGCCCTTTCGCATGTGAAACTTCACGCGCACCCCCGAAATACACATACCCGGATCCAATCGCGTGTGACACTTCCCACGAACCCCCGTTATACACGTACCCTGCTGAAATCGCTTGTGAAACTTCCCGCAAACCCCAGTTACACACGTACCCCACTCGCACAGGCCCTTTCGCGTGTGAGACTTCCCGCTCACCCCCGAAATACACATACCCAGATCCAATCGCGTGTGAGACTTCCCATGAACCCCCGTAATACACGTACCCTGCTGAAATCGCATGTGAAACTTCCCCCGAACCCCAGTTATACAAGAACCCCACTCGCACAGGTCCTTTCGCGTGTGAGACTTCCCGCACACCCC
The DNA here is from genome assembly GCF_040938575.1 of Ambystoma mexicanum. Lineage (NCBI taxonomy): Eukaryota > Metazoa > Chordata > Amphibia > Caudata > Ambystomatidae > Ambystoma > Ambystoma mexicanum. Next base: position 166,070,490 of record NC_090931.1, on the reverse strand, counting down.
CGAAATACACGTAGCCAGATCCAATCGCGTGTGAGACTTCCCGCGAACCCCCGTAACACACGTACCCTGCTGAAATCGTGTGTGAAACTTCCCGTGAACCCCAGTTATACACGTACCACACTCGCAGAGGCCCTTTCGTGTGTGAAACTTCCTGCGAACCCCGTAATACACATACCCTGCTCCAATCGCGTGTGAAACTTCACACGAACCCCAGTTATACACGTACCCGCTCGCACAGGGCCCTTTCGCGTGTGAAACTTCACACGAACCCCAGTTATACACGTACCCCACTCGCACAGGGCCCTTTCGCGTGTGAAACTTCCTGCGGACCCTGTAATACACGTACCCTGCTGAAATCGCGTGTGAGACTTCCCGCAAACCCCAGTTATACACGTACCCCGCTCACACAGTGCCCTTTCGTGTGTGAAACTTCCAGCGAACCTCGTTATACACGTACCCTGCTCCAATCGCGTGTGAAACTTCCCGCAAACCCCAGTTATACACGTACCCCGCTTTACGTTTGCTGTTTGGCAGTCTGTAAACTGGTCCAGGGTTAGCGCAGCCCTTTGCACTGGATTGGGGATTTTGATGGCTTTTCCTTGCGCTAGGGGAGTTCTTGGGGGCGTAACTGGTGCTGCTGCAGGGTCGCTGTGCCACTCTGCACCACGGCTGGTTTTGGAGGCTAAAATCCATGAATACGCTGTGCGCGGAAATCGATTTTAGCGCACGAGGCTGGCGCAGACATTTGCACGCGCACACTGTGCGCCAGCCGTGTGCGCCACTTGTGCGTTGAATTCTATGAATTACCCCCTGAATGCCACAAAATAGAATAATAATTCATAGTACATCAAATTTGCATACTGTAGCATAGCAAAACATGCATAACATTGTGTGTACTAGCATACCATATTTTCACAGTGTGGCATAACACGAGCAATAACAACTTTGCTTAATACCGAACATCGACAGATTCCTAATAGCATAACATGGGCTTATGAACTCACTGTTATCTATGGGGATATGCATACTATATAGATGCATTAATACCACGCGCCACCTGTTCGTATGTGCTATAGAGAAATATACCAATTTACCAGCATGGACAGTCCTTAGTATCCTGCTCTTCATCTACAATCATCTCACAAAATGTAATCACCTTTGGCCCATTTCTTTTCGGACCCCGATTCCTTCCATGAGGTCGATGATCTGCTGCCTGAAAATGTTCTGGGATTGTGATAACAGAGAAGGAAGTAGACCCCACGTCCCCATTAAATTCTGGCTAGCAGCAGGCAATTCAATTAAGATCTGTGCCCCCTTCACCAAGGTGTGCATTGCGGGGTGATGGAGTCAGGTTGGGGTTCAATTGGCTGGGATACTTTATTCATTCATTTATTTATTTATTTAGGCATGTCGGCATTTTATATGAGCACACCAAGCTCGAGGGCATCAAGGCAGTCTGATAGATGAACAAAGATGGAGAGGGGGCACAGTGGGGCAGGGGAGAAGATCTTAGTTGAAGGTAGGTTTTGAGCTTCTTTATGAAGCTGCCATAGGATGGTTTGTCACAGAGGTGGCTGGGGAGCACATTCCAGAGTGCAGAGTCACGAACTGGGATACTGAGCCCTCCCTGTCCTTTTGTAGTTTAATCTTGCAGTGGCGAGGCAGTGTTTGTAGGCCATGCATTGTGGCCTCACTGGTTAGTGTTTTGAGATTTTTGTTGCCAGGTAGGAGGGGAGTTGCTGGGGAGGCAGAGGTGTGTGATGGATATGATCTTGAAGTTGATCCTATCCTTCACCAGGAGCCAGTGAGCGGATCTCCTGGCTGCCGATATGTGTTCATGCTTTCCGATATCAAGTGCTGCTTGGTCTCAGTGCTTTGTTTTGGATTGACTGAAGTTTGGACAGGTTTTTGGTGGAGGTGCCACAAAACAGATAGTTACAGTAGTCAAGCATTCAGCAAATGGGGGCCAAAGCAACTTGAAGCTGTTTTTTGTGTGTTTAAAATGCTCTGCTGGCGATGATGAGCTTGGTGGCGTACCCTGATGTTGATGCAATGTGGTTGGTTTGGCGTGTCATGTTGAGGGCGGAGTCCAGGTAGACGCTGAGGAATTTTACAGCAGTGGTGACGGATATGTTACCAGAGTCACTTGTTTATGTTTAAGCTGAGTCATTTATAGTGTGCATACCAAAAGAATTGTACCGAGCAGACTCAATTTTATCTGTGCACTGATTAAATAAATAGGAGCCTTCTTTGAGGTAGTGAGCTGAATTCTTGTGTTAATGAACTGCTTGTTAAGAGAAACCTACTCTTGAGCATATTTCCCCGCACGTGCGTGCCCAATGCAGAAGCAAAGCTGCTTCTTCAACCACTGACATCATAGCCAACATCCATCTAGGGACCCCTATGGATGAAGATCCATGGGCAACATGTATGCCACCCTCACACCGCCAATTGAAAAGCTGGAGACTACTAAGGGGAAGACCTGCAAAGATGAGGGTAGAACAGGATGAGACAAAGATGCAGACACACACAGCCACAGGCCCAACAAACCCACCCACACATGCACACTCGCCAACAACACACACAAAACAAGCATTGCTAACGGAAACAGTGTCAGCTTTTCTATAGGCAGGCATGTTTTTTTTTTCCTAGATTTTTAATACTGCAAGTTAGATATGTTGCAATTTTCTACAAATAATCTCACTGAAATTAATAACATGTGAAGAGTAGTTTTTAGCCTTTCCATACACAAAAAGAAAGCCATGAGACAAGTAAATATATTTGATTCAGGGCTGTGTGATGGAATACTGCATTGTGTATTAATCCAGTGGCGGAAGGCAAACTTGGTTATGAAGTTTTTATTGTGGCAATAAGCCCCGAGACGGAGGGCCTATACTGCCCAAGGTAAAGCCCCCACATCCCATTGTTACAGGCCCGAGCGCAGTGAGGGCCTTAACGAAGGCCCCGGGGGCATTACTGCGGATGGTTTTGGCCCGCCGTCGAGGGGCTTATTGCCATTAGTATTCTGGGGACTGCAGGCTTGGTAAACTAGGTTTCACTGGTAAACAATAACCACTGACAAAATCTTTTCCAGCTGCATTGCTTTTTCCGTTTGAAAAGGTTTTTTCGCAGTACGCGTTAGTTCTAGGAACACTAGAACGCGCGTACTGCTTCATTAGTACGGAGCAACAGGGCGCCATTTTGGGCCAAGTTGCTTCGTACTAGTGAATGGGAGGAAACTGGCCACATTGGAAAAGGGAGAAGGGACTACATGTGGTCCCTTCTCCCTTTCCATGGTCGCCAGAAAAAAAAAAAGAGTGTACCTGGCGCGCGATGCACGTAAGTGCGTCCACTGGATTACACTGTGGTATCCTGTGGAATTAAGTGTATCCCATGGAATGTCACCGCAGGGTTCTAATTTGCATTAGGAGCTACTTTATACTGAGAAACAACATTACATTTGAGACTGTTGTTTTGCAGAAAGAAAAAGCTAATTTATGTTACCTTAATGTAACAATAATTTAGATAACATACGAAACGAGTCAGTGATCAAGCAGCTCATCCACAAATGTCAACAATAGGCCGAAGAGAGAAAGTGAGCGTGCACTGCTCTAGTTCAGTATTAAACTATAGTTAATCACACTGGTGCAAACCCTCTCAAAAGTTCCTAGCATATACACAAGACTTTGCGGAAGCAGGGCGTCACCGGCATGTTGATGCAGCGGTTTTCAGTTCACGATTGAGTGACTCGCATGGGGGAACTTCGCTGTCTTTCATTAAACGCTGAGAGTGGCCTAATGTTGGCTATTCATTAGCAGCATCGACCGTAAGAAGGAAACCAAAGGGTGTTTGTATGTGTAGTAAGGTGATTCACATGTTCATTGCGGCCCATTGCCAGTTATTAACCTGCCCTGAAGAAGGGCCTCGATGGCCAGGATGCATTGGCAAATTGGCAATGGCCCCAACTATTCGTTAATTGAATTCTTTGGTTTCTAAACTAGAAATGCATATCGTTTGACTCATTTATTCTTCGTTAACATTAACGAATAACTGCAAATAATATCAACACATGTTGTCTAGCTTTTTCTGCTAGAGCAAGGGAGTGCAACCCTCACCGCCGGCTTTTGGGTCTAGGTCCTGTTGTTAACAATGGGCCAAACCCACATATATTTTCAGTTAAAATTGTTTTATTTCTCGATTATGGAGCTAATGTGACCACAGTGAGCAAGCACCACCCATATGCACTAAGACTAAACATTTCGCTACATTCCTGTTTGCCCCCCAGACAGCTGCGAGAACAGAGATGCTCATTTCCGGTTCACCCCACCACTCTGGCCACCTGGGACCTGCCAAGATATATGCAGATGCTTAGCATCACTCACTCCCTGTGAAGGGAAACAGACAGCACCTGAGCGAAAAAAAAGATGCCTTGTTATTTCCTCATCCTCACATGGATACGCCAGCACGCAAGCTCACCGGTTTCTGATTGGTGCAAACAAACTGTTGACTCTGTGTGTGCACCAACATCCCTCTGAGGTGGTAGGATGGTGTAAAACCTTATGGAGCAGTATTTGATGCATGTTCTGATTGATGTTTAGTGATGTCAACTAATTTAAAATTACGAATAACATTTTTAGGGAGCCTACAGGAGGATAGCTCAGTGGCAACGTGCTTGCCTTGGAAGCAAGATGACACGGAGCAACACGGGTTCGATCCCTGGGTATTAAGTGCGTTATAAATAACCTATCATATCACACAATACCGAAAAACACAGAATTTGTTATTAAATGTTTATATGGAGGTGGGATAAGAAATTACAACGGGTGGGCTTATTAGCTTAGGGAAAGAGGAGGTTTAGGTCGGCAACAAAATGTATTTTTTTGGTATTTTAGGTTTGTTAAACATGTTTTCGATATTTCATTTTTTGTTAAGATCACAATCATCCATTCTGATTCACTTGCAAAAGAAAGTTCTTATTTTTACCCAACATGTGCAATGACCCATAATGATTCTGGCAATGTATAGGAAATGGGGCTAGCCGATAAGCATGGTGAACTAAAAAAACTAAACCTGCAAAGGTAGGAGCAAAACAATGTCACAATGTAGTATACATCAAAAATTCACCCACCCCACCTGGTCCCATGGTTGGGTGTATTTTTTTAAATCTCCAAAAGTATAACTTTTGACCTTTCTGACATGCAAGACAAGAAGTGTCATTTGGACACAACCTCTTGAAAGGTTTGTGTCCAGTGATGCAGCATTGTTAATAGTCAATGCTGTCCTATACACAATTCTTGCCACTGGACCTTCTGCATCCATAAGCTTATCTTGAGGATTTCAGAGTAAACCCATGCTTCCATCTTTACTCAGTCTCAAATATCTGGTGATCCTAGGATCCACCAGCAGAGAGGCAACCAGCTTAACATGGCCAATAACTTAAGGGCAGTAAGTAATATAACTATAACGGCCCACTGTCATTGACGGCTTTCTCATTTTGAACTGAATGCAGCCACTGACGTGGTCTAAGGTCAAGCAAATCCTTCATTGAGAGTTGGGGAATACTCCCATGTACGAGCATACCTCCTTGAGGATCAAGCACCTTCTCTGATCTTCTTAAGAGTATGATTTAGGGCCGACTGCTGTGATTCACGGTCGTTTGTTCTTAGCCTGATTTAGCACAAATCCTCTCCCTCATCACACTGGCAGTATAGCTCAGTGGCAAAACGCTTGGGTCTGTGGCGAGAAACCCCTTTGCTATTAGCTGAGAAATCTCTTTGGTATTTAGCTGTGATAAAAAATATGTATATATATATTCATTGAAAAAACTTTGTTAAAGGGAAGTTATGGTTAAGTTGTGCTACTAAAAACTTTTGAAATTCAGTGAAAAAACTTTGTTAAAGGGACGTTATGGCTCCAAGTAAAACCGAAAAACCCCTGAAATTCGCCAGTTATGGGAAACTAAGCAACCATAACTCGCGCCACCACCGTGCACTGCTAAGCCTAACACCCATGACATCAAAGATGACATCACAAATGTCATTGATGACATCACTGATGACATCACATGTCTGACGCCCCCTTTTTTCCTTTCCTGACATATCTAGGCCACATGATTTTCTTCAGTAACAGTCAGGAACTAAAAATTGTAAATGTACTATATTTGTAGACTTATCCTTCAAGTATGTTCTTACTATAATTCCCTTATGGTCCACTCATATCATATGAAACATATACACACCCTTGAAAGACAGCAATCCTTTTTGTGCATTAAAATTATCAGTAGAGTTATCAGCACTTTCTGATACTTTTGATGTTTTTTATTACTGTACTTTCCCTGTATGTGCTCATATTTTTATATGTTGTACTCACACTATTTTCCTTAGGATCTAGACACATCATGTGATATATATAGATAGGGTAAGTAACAGCTTTGAAACAGAACAATCATTTCTCTGCATAAAGGTAATCAGTTAGGTTATGAACACTTTCTGCTACTATTGCTGTTTCTTTTTCTTACTTCAATTCCCTTGTATATATTCATATTTGTATCTGGTATTGTCTCTTTGTGATTTGTCTATAATAATGCAATTATGTAGTAAGTGGGTTTTATTACCTACTTATCACAAGTTTCACTGTACGCAAAACTGTACTATGAAAACAGTTATCATTTCACTACTCAACATGGCAAGCTTATGAATATTGCACCTCCATCATGTATGCTGCACACAATGCCAATGTTTCAACATGAGTACCTTAGTATACTGGATTGAAGTTAATAATAGAATGCTATTTATATCAATGCATAGCTTAATGCACTGATTAGCACTTGATATTTATTCCAATAATCCTTGACACTTTTTTTATTAACATTACACTAAGAATCCCTTGTACAGACTTTTCATGAAAAGTAAATGCACATGTGATGTCATCAGTGATGTCATCAATGACATTTGTGATGTCATCTTTGATGTCATGGGTGTTAGGCTTAGCAGTGCACGGTGGTGGCGCGAGTTATGATTGCTTAGCTTACCATAACTGGCGAATTTCAGGGGCTTTTCGGTTTTACTTGGAACAATAACATCCCTTTAACAAAGTTTTTTCACTGAATTTCATAGGTTTTTAGTAGCACAACTTAACCATAACGTCCCTTCAACATAGTTTTTTCACTGAATTTCATAGGTTTTTAGTTGCGCAACTTAACCATAACGTCCCGTTAACAAAGTTTTTTTACTGAATTTCATAGGTTTTTAGTAGCTAAACTTAACCATAACGTCCCGTTAACAAAGTTTTTTTACTGAATTGCATAGGTTTTTAGTAGCGCAAGTTAACCATAAACTCACTTTAACAAACTTTTTTCATTAGCACACAGACAATATACAAAGATGGAGTGTAAAAAGCAATTTCTCAGGGATGGCTTTACACAGAATGTTGCAAAGTAAGAATTTATGCTCGTTCACAGTGAAGGTCAGCTGCTTCAATTTTTTGCTCGCGGGCCGGAGTGGCCCACGAATCGCGCTATAAGGTTCTATTGTTTTTTGACCTTGACAGACAGGGATCGCGCCAAAAGACTTCTTTTGAAGGAGGGGTGCAAAAATGTAAGAGACGATAAGGATGACATTTCTGAAACTAAACTGCTTTTATATATTACAACACTATGAAAAAGATCATTGGCACAGACAGAGTCGTATTTAGGGACTGCATTACGTGTAGACAATGGAAAATGCCAATATAATGTAAGTAACCCTTTAGATTATTTTATACTGGAATATAATAACAATAGGGTGGCGTTAAACCCAGTTAAGTTGTACTTGTTTGTTCAATGTGGCATATTGTTTTGTACCGCGCACTATCACCGGCGAAGTGGTCCCCTGGTGCTCAGACGGTTCTGAAAAAGTCAGAGGAGAGAGGGTGGGTTAGTGGGAATAAGTTAACATACTCCGTTGCACTATACTCGCTAGCAAATACTTTCACGCCCTAATAAATAAAATGAATATTTTTAATGAAGATCGGCTCGTGAGACTAATTTATGTTTTTAAAACGCCCTAATAAATAAAATGAATATTTTTAATGAAGATCGTCTCGTCAGACTAATTTATGTTTTTAAAACAGGTACATCCTTCCCTACTGTCAATGCCACGATTTTCAGACCCCGGCCGATGGATTCTTCAACTGCCAGGTGCAGCTACTTCTAAACAACTTCATGACCCTCACCATTTTATGGGACAATCGCCAAGTACCAATATGCCCTTACGTGGTACTAGCGGCTAGAAGCAACATACCAACCATTGTGGTGGTCTAATGCCTCGTTGTTGGAACAGCCTTCCGATTATCAGTGCGACCATAGTGCTTCTTTTATCATAAACCAACACCATGTGTCCCGCAAAGGAACAGCGCGTGACTCAAGATGAACTTTTGTGGATCGACAGCAAAGACAAATGCAAATCGCTGAATATTCTCTAAACATTTGATGTCAAATAAAAGTACTTTACGAAATGTACAATCTTGTTGTTTGCTTTTAAATCACAGTTTCATATTCCGAATTGTGGCGCGCTGTGTTGTGAGGTGATCTGTGTTGTTTTCCGGGTTCTGTGTAAAGTCACGTAGGACTGGAGACGACTGGGCGTGTTTGGCTACGCACCCTGTAATGTCACGGAGAGAGACGGGGAATATGAATGCTTTGATAATGTCAGGCTTAGGGGCAGGAGATATGATTGAGTGTCGCAAATGCAGGTCAGCCAGGTCGATTGGGCAAGTGATAGGATTATCACATAATGTCGGCGCACAGCAGCCTGATTTATCGTTTGTTTAGTGGACAAAAAGTCGGGTTAGGCCCATAGGAAATTGTAATGTCAACGGACATAAGGAGGGTTCTTAGAACACTTTCAACCTGACAACGAACAATACGAACAGCGTTATCAGAACACCCCCATTTTGTTTAATTGCAAACATTACCTCCACGTCCACTCTTCCTCGTCCCAGTACTTACTTCATGAGGCCCCTGCCTCCTACACAGGACCTTCTTCTATTTCTTTAAATTCCTATAACTCCTCCCCCACATCCACATCACTCGGTTTCATATTACCAAGCCGAAGCTGGGACCTTCCCCGCAGGGAGGGTGAGGAGGATCGTCAGTACTGTGACGAGGGAGAGTAGGACTAGGAGTAATGAAGATTACCAGTAAATAATCAGAGCATTTTTGGAGACCGCAAGTGTTCTTAGAACACATTCAACTTGCCAGAGTACAATACGGACAGCGTCCTCAGGACACCCCCATTTTGTTTATGTACGAACATTTAAGGACACCCCGAGTGTTCTCAGCTCAATTTTAGCTTGCTTGCGAACAAAACGGACACATACTCCGTCCTCAGAACACCCACCATTTAGTTTATATAGAACATTTCAGAACAGCCGTGTTGTCCGCAGAAAAATCGAACAGAACAAAAGTGTCTAGCACATAAAAAAAACAGAACATTGAACCTATCTCATGCTCCCCCACCCTCCCCAAACACTCTTACACAGCAACAGGCTCCAATAAATACAATTTTTAATCCAAGTTTCACCACGCTGTCTGCGGTCGTCGGTGAATGCAAGACGGCGGGCGCCACAGAAAATCTGACGCGCTTCATGCACCACGATGTCCAATCAGCGAACACATCGCATGTCCGCGGACATCACGCAAGCCGCTCGGCCAATCAGGGCACTGTCCGCGGAGCGAACCGGGAAGTCCGTCCGCGGAGCGAACAGAGATATCACTAATTTTTTTGCCACACATTTTGGTGATTTAAAAAAAAAAATACTGGACGGATTTACACTCAATTTGCAAAAGCACGCTTTCGGGATCAAGCCCCCGCTCCTGCCGCAAATTTGGTGTAAATCCATCCAGCGGTTTGGGCTGTAGGCGTGCGCAAAGTTTTTTCCCATTATGTCTATGGGAAAAAACAAAAGTTTTGGGACCCCCCTATAACTTTGCCCCCCCTGGACCAAACCTTTCCAAACTTTGCAAAGAAATTCAGAGTGGGCCATATACTTCTTTTGCAAAGTTTGGTGAGGATTCGTCCAGAGGGAGCGAAGTTATAAGCCACCCAAGAAATGCTCTTCCTATGGAAACACCAACTTAACCATAACTACATGGACGCTACCGCGTCCATGTAACATATATATATATATATATATATATATATATATATATATATATATATATATATATATATATATATATATATATATAATCCTCGGTGTAAAAGAGGGGTCAAGACATCCTTCTCCACATCATCAGTTACATTCTGCTAGCTTGAAACCAGAATTTAAAGCAAAGTGACTTTGCCTTATCTTATTGAAACTAGATAACGGCTCTTCCATTCCAGTGTTGCTTTCTCCCCTCTTCTTTCTTCCCCTTTGCGTTGTTCGGCAAGTGGTCACATTTCCTGAGTCTAGTAGAGCTTTTTATATGTCATTGTTTGGATTGGTTGGAACTTCTAATTCTTTGTCTCCAAAGAGTTGCTTTCCTTCACCCCCCTCCTACTCCAGGCAGCATATCTCTATTTTTTTTTTAAATCATAACCTTTCTTGCTACTTTATCATAAGAGAGATGTTTGATTGTATGTCGAACATCCTCTTCCAGATCTCTTAAATCGCTAATTTCCGGTACCCTCACATGTTCTCTCCTCACCAAATCTCCAAGGAAGCAAAAATGAGGCCCAACCTGACTCTTGGAACGCAGAAGACCAAATCAGGCCTTTTTACCTCTCTCGCCTTAGGGTTCCTTTTCATTGGTGCCCTCATCTATTGATTAGCAATTCTCCCCAACTTCAGCAGAGACACCTCCTAAATGGATCGCTTCTTACCAAAGCCACAGAGGTGGCCATTAATCTGCTTTGAGAGGTCCTGTGAGTTATGTTCCTTCTTAAGATCTGTTGAGAAATACATCAAAATGATCTAACTTCATCAAAACAGTGGCAATCCTGAAGATGATAGCCCTTGCGGCCTCAAGTCTTTAGGACAGCCGGATAGCGTTGTCATGTTCTATACGAGCAATCGTTGTAACATACCCAGGTGGCGTGAAATCGACTTTACAGATATGCATTTACATTTTGGGATATGCTGAAGTACATTTCCAGTACTTTTAACACTGTTTCTTAAGTAAAGCAGCGGCTGTGCAAGAAAGCAACATGATGACTGGAGCGTGGAACGTCCAATATCAACTTCAAATCGGTGAACATGGCGCCAGTCCAAAACTCTCCCACATCTGCTCACAATGCATGGATGCATGATGGTTGCCTCACTTCGCATTTAACGAGAATTCTGTCCGAACGGTGCAAGCGTCTAATGGCAATCACCTAATGGAAGACCAAGAGTGCACACACCAACAAGCCCCCGTGTGCACCTCCGAGGAAGTGCATGACCAGCGTGCACACACAACAACTCAGTGTCAGTCTGCCTGCCACCACCGGACCAGCCTCCACACATCCAAGATGTTGGCCCAGTCATTAAACTTTCCCTTTCCCTTAATGCAGCCAGAAGCAAAAGATATCACCCAGTGACGCAATGAAAAAACCAACATGTTGGATCCTGTATCACTAACCCCCAATAGGGACCACCAAGAAAAACTTTAGAGGGTTCTGTCGTTATACAACAGTTTTATCACACAAGAGAAAGTGAGCCCTTAATAATTAAAAAAGCAATATTGTCTCACACTCCCCTTTAATTAAACCCTTTCAACAATGAGAGAGGTTGGAGTGGCAAATCAGCACAGACAAAGAACTGTCCCTAGTAGAGCCACCCTCTAGTCCTAGGGTGGGTGGCATGCCACCTTTCCAAAGTAGATAGAATAACGGAGATACCTAGATCTTCACTCTGTATGTCAAAGTTGACCGCCACTCCACCCTCTCGTGTCTCACTCAAACACAATATACCCATTGTTTTGGAAGGCGTTCTTTTATATATATTTCTAAATCACAGGTAACACAATCGACAAGCAATTAAAAGTGATGCCATGGTCTTCAGGGCTCCAAATGTAATATTCCTGGACCAGTGGGTTCTCAGTCTAAAGGAAGATTACTCATTTAAAAGGAATGCGGAGAGGTGGGTTAGATCTGTTAGCGGTGCTTTAGCAATCTAAACAACCAAGGTGTGCTATATTGCAGAAGTGACCTCAGTTTGCAAAAACACCCAGAGTAGGCTCTATTATGGCACTATTGCTGGTTTTCAGAGGTCGACCAGTTTCAGTGGCCTCCAGGCGTTGTGGCCACCTTCTTCAGGACCGTCTCCGATTTCATTTCCTTCTACATTTGCCAGCTTTATTGCTTTTCATCAAGTAAAAATATGATTTTATACTTGCTAGCCGTAGTCAGTCCCAAGGTAACCTTGGATCAGGCTCGCTCGCTGCACCTAGTCAGACAATGTAAAAGAGAGCAAACACCCAACTCAATACACTTAAGAGGTTGTGAAAAAACGTATCAACGGTGTTGTCTACTCAAACGAGTTGTTCTTGATACCATCGCAGCATACTCACAATCCACAGCGACTGCCGGTGCTTACTTCTGTACACCATTCTATCAGTCAACAGTTTCTCCCACACCGTGTGTAAACAGAGATCCATCAGCGTGAGCCTCTCGGCACCTACAGGCCTACCTGTCCAGGGTGTTGCACCTAGCTATTTAGATCATGAGAGCAGCACACAGCACATATCAGGGGAAGAGAGCATGAAGGCTGGGCGGTAGATCAAGGATGCGAGTAGGACCATAGAGAGCACACAAAGAGCAGAGTGTGTGTGGAGCAAGAAGGGCAGTGCACTTAGCTCTGACCCCGCCCTGCCCTTGTGCTTGGACTTTCATAGCAGCTACACAACGCTTTCCCAGTAACAGTTTAATAAAGCATGATGTAGATATAAATGCCAGTGAATGTATGATGTATTACATAGAAATAGGGGGGGCCCTGTGGGCATGCGTGGGTGGGGGCAACAAACAATAATCAACAAAAGAGATGGCCACGCTGCTGACAACACTATGGGCCTCATTAGGAGTAAGGCGGCCGCGGAATAAACGGTGCCGGTAAGGGACCGGCACCGTTCATTCCAGGCCGCCGCATTACGAGGTCTGCAGCGGGTCCCAGACGTGCAGAGTGGGACCCACTAGCAGTCCAGGATGCTAACAACGGGCCTGTCATTATGCCCTATGGGGGCTCGAATGGGAATGGGGATGTACCGGGTCCTCCAAGGTCGGAATGGCCCGTTAATTCCCCTTTTGCGGGACCCGGACCCGAGTTGGAGGTAGCCATGCCCTTGTTAAGGGCATGTCTACTTCCAAGCTCGTAAGGAGACCCTATGTGTTGTATATATTTATAATTATTTATGACAATTATTATTGTGCACAAAAGTCACGCAGAGTATGTAAATATGTTATTTTCACTTTTCTTTGTTACAAATCCCTCATATGTGTACAGCAAATGTATCTTTGTTACATGCCCATTACCATCAATCCTAACTTGAGATGATCTGCGTGACTTTTGAGCACAATAATAATTGCCATAAATAATTATACATACATACAACACATATTGTTGTCAACAGCGTGGCCATCTCTTTTGTTGATTATTAAATGCATAATGTGCAAACATCTTGAGACATAAAGTGGCATCATAGCAGAGAATAACTTCATCAAACGCTTTACAGACATCTCAGTTTAAAGACAGAATCTGCTGTTACCTAGAGAACAAGGTTTTCAATGTTTTCTTAAATCCAACATGTTCTTCCGGGAGGAAAAGTGAGGGTGGCAGGGTGCACCATAGCCTTGCCGTCTGAACAGAGAATAGGCGCCTGCCTCAATTTTGGTGCCTTAACTTATGATATGATAAGATATGGCATTCGTAACGCGCCTATACACAAGTGTTTCAAGGCGGGACGAGGCGGGGGGGGGGGGCAAAGGGAGACAGACAACGATCCTACTAGGCCAGGTGTCATTCAGACCGCGCAAGTGCAAGGGGAGAGGGGACTGGGAAAAGTGCAGGGGGAAGGAGAGAGGGGGAAAGTGCTGTACATAGAGGCTGATAACTTAGAGGCTGATAACAGACCAATAGATGCTGACCTCAGATGACGATTTGGTGTGTAGTGTCTTAAATCTCTCCATATGAATGGGGGCCCTTTAATATCAGAGGCTTTGTGCAACAGGCAGAGAGCTTTACATTCCCTTTGTTTTGCCATGGTTGATAAATGTAGGTTGCACAGGGCCGAAGAAATATGGTCTCTTCGACCCGACCGGAATCATATTCTTTTCTTGCCTCCGCATTCCAGTTATACTGAAGTTTGCCTTTTGGGAAGACCTAGGTACACTGAATTACAATAGTCCAAGAGAGTGGCCACAAAGGCATTCGTCAATTGAAGTTTGGCAGCAAAAGAAAAGTAATCCAAGAAACCTTTTTGGCTTCTCATTTGATAAAAGCAACTACTTGTAACTTTTCTTATCTGTGATGTCACAGAAACGTCAGCATCTCTCCAGATACCTAGTCTACACATGTTTTTGCTGGAATAGGACATGAACCAAGGATGGAGGCCATGGTTAGTACACCAACTCTGGTCTCCATCAATTGGTCTTCGTAAAGCTAAAGGCCCGTCGTTTGAAGGCCAGGACAGCTCTTTTATACAGATTAAAATATCTGTTTTCTGAGCATTTGGTTGGTGACGATTCAAGCGGATACATTTGGTGACCTGTTCCATGCAGAATTTGAAGTCTTCTATTTGTGAGTCCTCAAGGTTTCCTAGGTGAAGAATGAGCCGATCTAAAGTGGTGACAAGAGACAGCGTCACAAGACATCCGCATCCAATCAGTGGACAGAGGTAAGCAATGACATAGTAAACAGCGCTCCCCATCAACATGCAGGGAGCCACAGTACCTCCTCCTATTTTGGAAAGCCGTGGAAGAGACCTCATTCCATGAGAGCAGTGACTTCCTCTTTTTACAACTAAGTAGTACTTTTGTCGGACACACAATATGCCCCAGGAAGGAATTAGAGAATCCATCTTGGCACGCAGGGGCGTACGGTCAAGAGAAGGGTCCCCACCTGATGAAGAACATGTCATTGTGTTTGAAGATACAATTCTATACAAACACCCACTGTACATACATCCACAGACCACTATGTGGTGTGCCTTAGTGAGCTAGCTGTCCAGATGAACAGTGCCAAAATCTCAGAAATGTTAACACGCTTACAAATACTCATCCTTATAACATCATCTAATCCCTGTGCAGTCAAGAAACAACTTTCCACCATAAAGAATCAACTGATGACATTCCTGCTGGCCAAACCAGTGCATTGTACTCAAAGCAAAGATCGAATATAAGACGAAAGGTGCAAAAGGTGGCAGAGGTTGAAGGTCAAGTGAGAGGAGTGTTAGCACAAGCACCTGCTTGCGCAGTGAGAGTAAACTTTCATGGGCAATGATTGCATGTGTCCCAAAGCAAGAGTGTGAAGCTTGTGGCTGTGTCAAAGTATATGACAAACTCAGCGCCGAAAGGGAACTGCATTGGTTGGTGCTGACAGAGGGAGCCACAGAGTAGATGTCAATCAGAGTTGGTAGTGATTGAAGGTGAAGAAAGTCAAAGGTTCAAACTGCTATGCACCTCTCTGGCTCCCGCGCCATCGACAACCTCTTGGGCTCCTCGGCCGCCTCCTCCTTTTACTTCTCAGGCTCCTCTGCCATCTACCTCCTTGATTCCCTTGCCAGCTGTCGCTCTCCTGGAGCCCTTGCCACCCTCGGCCTCCACCTCTCAGGCTCCTCTGCCACTTCCATTGGGTGCCTCGCTCCCCTGTACCTTTCACCGGAAGTCTTTCAAAAGTGGCAACCAGCTCCACACTGCTACTCTCAACTCTCATTTTGCTGTCAAACACTCCTGTGACATCTGCCACCTCCTTGAACTCCTGGATCTAGATGTACTCGCTCTCACTGAGACATGGTTCAAGGCCAGCTCTGTCATGAGTTATGACACACTCCTCTCTGAGGGTACACAATCCTCTCTGAGTCCAGGCCCAACAGGCCCAGAGCCGGAGTGGCCCTGATCTTTCATGAGTGGTTTCCTGCCTTCATTATTCCCACTCATATCTACTCCACCCTTAAAAGCCAGGTCTTCAGGCTCTCTATCTCTCCTGGCTTCTCTCTGACCTTTGTCACCTTCCACAGGCCACCTGGCCAGGCCACCCTCTTCCTATCTGAATGGGCTGACCTTTCAGCATCTCTCCTTTCCTCTACCTCCCGGCTTCACCTCCTTGGGGATCTCAACATGCAACTGGACTCTCCAGACATCTCTGGACCTTTCCGCAACCTCTGTGAATGTCTCTCCCTCTCCATTCTTCCCTCTGGCCCGACTCACTCTACCGGTCACACCTTGGATGCTCTCATTTCTTCAGACATCCCCCTCTATAATCCCAACACTACTCCTCTCTCCTGGACTGACCACTCTCTCTCCTTTCTTTTCACTTGAAGCTTCCTGTCTCTTTGGCAAAGGCTGACCCAGCGCTGCCACCTTCCTTCACGGTCATTCGACCTATGAAGTGAGAATCAGTAGCTGCCTTTGCCTCCACTTTCTTTCCATCTCCTACTACTGTGGCTGACTCCCATCCTGCCTCAGCCCTTTCCAACTTTCACCTCTCCTTCTCTAACACACTGGACATCCTTTCCCCTGTCATGAGGATCCACATGAAGCCTTACTAAAAATGCAACTCTTGGTATGACTCCAATCTGGCTGTTCTGAAATGCAAGTTCAGAGCATGTGAGCGGTAATGGGGAGTTTCAGGTGCACCATCTGACAAAATGGCCTGCCGCCTTCTCCAAAGGCAAGACAGAGTCCCCATCCTCTCTAAAAAAAAGGGTTTATATTCAAGCTTGCATCTCCACGGCCTCTAACAACACAGCCCAATTATTCAAAATCTGCAAGGAGTTGGCCACCTCTACTGCTGTTTCTTCCTCTTCAATTCCTACCCAGGCCCTCTGCTCGGCCCTGGCCTCTCATTACACTACTAACACCCAGGACATCCTGTCCTTGCTCTCCTCTTCTCCCCTCACACCCACTACCTCTCTCAGGTCTTCCTTGGCCTCCCCCTCTCCTCTCCTTCTCTCCTCCCTCTCTCCTGTCACACCTGATGATGTTTCCAGAATAGTCCGGTCTATGAAAGTCTCATCCAAACAGGGGACACCTTGCTGCTCCAGAAACATCAAGGACAACATTGGTTCACTCGCTCCAGCCTTAGCCAATCTCTGCAACCACTTTTTTGCAACTGGCATTTTCCCATCCCCTCTCAAGCACTCCCTTGTGCACCCCCTTCTAAAAAAATCCTTCTGTCGACCCCTCCGTTCTGGCAAACTATCGCCCAATCTCTTTTACCCATTTCCTGAACAAGCTTCTGGAGAAGTTGTCTATCCCCCAGCTTACACTCCACACCAAAGCTGTTGGTTGTCTCCATGACCATCAGTCTGGCTTCAGATGAGCCAAAGGCATGGAATCTCCTCTCCCAAACACCTGTGAAGATCTGCTCTCTAACCTTGACTCTAACTCTCCCTCTAGTCTCATTCTCCTTGACCTTTCCTGTGCTTTTGACACAGTGAACCACAACATCCTGATTACTCGCTTTGCCATAACCTGGGCATCATAGATCAGGCTCTGGCATGGCTGTCCTTCTTCCTCTTGGACCATCCTTCCTTGCTTCAACTTGGGTTTTTCCTCTCCTCCACCACACTCTCCACATGTCATAGACATGAGGCCTCTATCATCTTCACTTTATTTTTCAATGTCTATCTGGCCCCTTTGGTCCTCCTGATCTCTACCTTTTCTTCTAACTTTCAGTGTTATGCAGATGACATGCAATGCAACTCTCTTTCAGGCTACACTCTGCCTCCTCCTCGGTCATCCCTGACTGTCTATCCGTTATGCAGGCATGGTGTGCCTCACATTATCTCTACCTGAGAGCCAGTAACACAGAGATCCTATTCATTGGGACCCCTGCTCCTGCTTTTCCCCTCTCACTTTGGCCGGCCTCCCTGGGACCTCTGCCCTCACCCTCTTGTGAGGCAAAAAATCTTGGGGTCATCTTTGACTTCACACTCTCTCTCTCCACATATTCGCGGACCTTGCCAGAAAGTCTGACTTCCAGCTACACCTCCTTAGAGGTATTCTTCCATTTCTCACCTTCCCTCAGAAGCTCACAGTCTCCATAGCCCTGGTTCTCTTTAGGCTGGATTACTGCAACAGCCTCTTTCTCAATTTACCTAACTCTACCCTTCGCCCTCTACAATGCATCCAGAACAGGACCGCAAGACTGATCCTTGGCCTCAAGCCCACGTGTTGCATCTCTCCGACTTTGAAATCCCTCCAATGGTTCCCGGGTGCTTCAAGGACCAAGTAAGTTCAAGACACTCTGCATTGTCCACAAGGCTTTCTGGGCCAAGTAGCCTTACTATCTCCAATGTTCTCTTCCTAAGTACCTTCCTTCTAGAGGCCTCAGCTCGTCTACTTCCAATTCTCTGCGGGTGAGTCGCTTCTCCAAGCAGAGATTGGAGGGTAGATCTCTTTCCTCTGCAGGTGCCTTCTTCTGGATCAGCCTCCCTGCCTCTCTGCCTTGAGACGGATCTCCTTAAGTTCCCAGAAGCCCCTCAAGACCTTACTACTCTCGTCTTCCTTCTCTCTGCCTCTCTTCTGCTAACCTTTCCCTTCCTCTTGCACCGCAATTCTGACTGGCTGCTTGGTGTTCCTATGAGTCATAGCTTGCACTACCTGGGTGTGACTCCCTTGGGAGGCCCAGCCCCTCCTTGCACGTAACTCAGGGCCCTGCTGCTCTGGGGCACTTGCCCCCTGTACTGTGCCCCTGCACTCTAAATGATACTAGGCCTAGTAAGATTGTTTGTCTTGTTTTCTCTGGTTCCCCCCTCTCCCTTGCCTGGTTGTGCCTTGAAACACTTGTTCATAGGCACATTATAAATAACATATCAATCAATAGTGTGTAGTGCAACCTAATGAGAATGAGGGTCAGCTGGTGGCAGACTTAGCACACGTCTCGCCTTCATTCCGTTAATCCTTAAAAAAAACATGGCATGTGAGGAGGACGTTCTTCTGAGGAAACTGACCTTTAAACCCAGGCTGTATGGTGGCCATGCAAGCATCCTGAGCTAGAAACACTGCACCATTGAATTCAAGAGCAGCATAGAATCAGGGAAGGTTTGCTTGGCAAACATGGCCCGACCATACTAGGATGGTACATACAAAAAAAGCTTAGGTCGGAGTTAGACCCCTGCAGCAGAGAACAAGTAATGAGCTTAGATGAGGAAACATGCAAAGACATTGTGGAAACACACTAGAAGGGGTTCTCAAAAGGTGTAGGGCATGTGAATCAATGTGTCCAAATGATACAGCCGTGCATGGGAGTGGTGCTGATCAAACACAAGGCCAGATCAATAGCAACTGCCACATGAGATCTCAATGCCATGTTACTTGATCTAGACGTAGAAGGAACACTAGAAGCTGTCAAAGTCACTGAATGGTGAAGCCTAGTTATTCTTATAAAGGAAGCTAGTTCTGACAAAGCTGCAGCTATGTGTGATCCTCTGCATTCTTAACTGGGAAAGTATTACTGATTACTTCGCCCTACCCAGCATCTCTGACTTGATGCTTGTGCTCAGGGCTTTAAGTGGGTAAGAAATTCAGGAGGGGGCCTAATTGGGGGGGTGGCTTGCATGAAGGGCGTGGCCTGAAATGTACACAAACCATAGTAAGGTACGCAAACATATATATATTAATGTATGTAAGAATGTATATATGTGTATGTGTACCGTACTATGGTTTCTGTACTTTGCAACCCATCTTTTATAGATATAGAATATGTTACATATGTCTATATTTATAAAAGATGGCTTGAAAAGTACATAAACCATACTAAGGTACCACACAAATATATAGCATGTTATATTCGTGTGCTTACCGTACTAAGTTTTGTCTACTTTTCAAGCATTCTTTTTAATACATAGAAATATGTTACATAGTTCACTGTTTATAAAAGAATGCTTGAAAAGTACAAAATTCAATCCATCTTTTATAAAGCTTAACTTAATAAAGTCGCCCCAGGCGTCTTTGTCTGTCGGCAAAGCTTTATAAAAGATGTCTTGAATTGTGTACTTTTCAAGCTATCGTTTATAAACCTCGAAATAGGTCAAGGAGTCCCCAGGTTCGCTGAGGGTTAAAAATGCCTCGGTGACCTGGGGTTGGGGTGGGGAAACAAAAGGACAGTAACTTCCTCTGGTGACCCCTCATCCAAGGGATCACCGGAGGAATTTACAGTGACTGACAGAAGTGCCAGCCAGCCATAGCTTGCCTGACTTAATGGCAGGTGCATCTCCCATCACGGCTGCGGCAGTGGCAGTGGCAGAATAATGTGTCCTGTCCTGGCTCAGCCCCACTTTTTGAAGAGTGTTGGGGCCCGGCCCTGGCTGGCCCCAGACTATTTAAAGCACTGCTTGCGCTGAACAATGTGGCTGTCTTCACCAAGCTTGATATGTGCAACTCATATCATCAAGTCAAGTTACTTGAAGAGCCTTAGTCTTTGATTGGCTTTATTGCCCTGCTTGAAGTCTACTCACATGCTTGCTGGCTGCTTTGTGCTCCACAGGATGGTGCAGCTCTAAGTGCTGGATATCAGAAATGTTGCCTATGTCTGGGACGTTATCTTGATATACGGGAAAGATGAACACAACCGAAATTCATTATTGAAGACAGTTGCACAGGTTTCAAAATTCTGGTATTTGACTGCAGAAGAGAAAGTGTGACTTCTTGACAGACATTGTAGACTATAGCAAGTTGATTGACTAAGTCATGCACAATTGAGACCTCCTCAATGTTCTAAAAGATGACGCAGGTCCCGACTGCAAGAGGAAACTGAAATTGTGTTGTCGCTTTGAGCGCTCTGCTCAGTTTGTTCTGAATCTCTCTTAGAAAATCGAATCGATGCATCACTTGAAAAAAAAATTGGCATGGATTCAGGTGGGATCCGGAAGCTGCATTTACTGAAGTGAAAATGTATCTCACAAGCACACCATGCCTCAAACCATTTGACCTAAAGCTGGAGATATGTATCGCCACAGACGCCAGATATTATTGAAAAGCGCGACCCTTGCCCAGAAAAAGAATTGCAATGAACATGTCATTGCTACTCCATCCGAGAGTTGTCTGCATCTGCGCAGAACGTATTCAGTAATAGAATGATACATGTGGGCCTATGCAGTGGTAGCAGAGTACTTCAGAGCCTATGAATGGGTCAAAAATGATGTCTCCTGGATTATTACAAACCTCTGGGGCACATTATCAGTCACGTTGAGACTGACCGTGAAGGCACAAAAGTATGTGTTCCAGGTTAAACTTGTTCCAGGGTGGAAAACCAGTCAAGTTGACTGCATGCCAGTGCCTACAGCATTTTCGAAGGATGAATTTGCAGCCGCTTCCCTTGCAGAGGCGTAGACAGGGTAGGGCCTGAGCGGGCAAGGCCCAACCTAAATCTATGAACGCCGACTCAGCAGCACAGTGTGGACATTTACAGATGTTAATGTCACTGCAATGGGCCCAACTACATTGGCTTACGCCCCTACTTGTTAGACAATCCTGGCTGCACCTCTGTTACCTTGAAGATGTGATCAGGGGTGAAATGGACAAGCTGAGCAGAATGAGTGGATGGGAACAATGGACAGTGATGAAGCATTTTGGAAGGGGAAATCACTCCTAACCAATCTGTGACAGAGCATTTAGTACATATGGGTGAAAAAGCCATCTCGCCCTTCAGATTTAGGGCTGTCAAATTGCCAAGGAACACAAAATACATATTATGGTTACAAGTAAAACCGAAAAACCGCAGAAATTCCCCAGTTATGGTAAGCTAAGCAACCATAACTCGATCCACCACCATGCACTGCTAAGACTAACACACATTGGGGGTCATTACGACCCAGGCGTTAACCATGGTGCTATTAGCGCCATGGTTGACGCCGGTATTTTACTGATTGCGCCATGGTGGATGGCGGAATTACCGACCCATTCCAAGGTTGGCCTGGCGGTAATTCCCCATTCACCATTGGCCCTTCCCCATTTCCATTTTTGCCCCCATAGGGCTCAATGGGAATGGGGAAGGCGGTAATTACGGTACCGCAAATTGCGGTACCGTAATTACGTCGAATGTCCCTTTGCTGGTTACTTCCTTAACGGCTGGTAAAACCAGCCATTAAGGTGGGGACCCGCAAAGGGACCTCGTAATTAGGCAGTAAGGGGGTAACAGCGCCGCC
The DNA here is from genome assembly GCF_040938575.1 of Ambystoma mexicanum. Classification (NCBI taxonomy): domain Eukaryota; kingdom Metazoa; phylum Chordata; class Amphibia; order Caudata; family Ambystomatidae; genus Ambystoma; species Ambystoma mexicanum. The sequence goes on along the minus strand of NC_090931.1, from coordinate 166,048,187 downwards.
ACCTTTTACGGCGCCGTTAACCCCTTACCGCCTGGGTCGTAATGATGCCCAGTATATCGAAGATGATTTCACAAATGTCATTGATGATGAAAATCAGAGGTAAAAAAAAAAACAATATATCCCTCTACCTTGTTTTTGCCAATAAAGAGGCAACACAGAGTGGATTGTGGTGTGCCAAATGCAAGGTAACCCAGCTTTATTTGGAAGCATGCAGCTGGGGAGAACATAGGATCAACAACAAAGCTCTCACTCTCAAATTCCTCACTGTTTTATTTTAACAGAAAACACAGTTTATATAATGCCTGTCAGTCACTCTGATCTCTACTGCTCATGGGTCCTAATTGCTAAGCTACATATAGTATCTGTATGTCCCACCCTAGTGATTGGGTAACTCTCTATCTAAAGTCCCACCCATAAAAGATCCCATAAAAATGTGCAAACACATCATGCTTGAATAGTATTTGTAAGCTCTAAATTACATCTGCAGTGAACAGGACATATGCGTATCGGTTACCATGCAGTCATACTCTCCATGAACTGGCGGCATGATGCATATGTTTATGTAAATGGGGGGAGAGAACAAACATATTGCCCTTGTTCTTAATTAAATGAAACAGCCCATATTGTCTCTGCCATGATGTCTCTGAGTTTCAAAGACCTGTTCTTACAACCGTTTCTGCACCATTCTGTTCTTGACCCATTTTTGAATAACTATTTTGTGAGTCATGCTACTTCCACCATGTTAAGATTTCGTCACAGCAATTATTTTTCTTTTTAGCCACATCTGTTTTTCTCTCTCAGGCCTAGCCGATCGCTGAGACATTAATCTGTCTGCCGATTAGGACATTTCCTGAGATGTTGAGTTTGTCCCATGGACTTCAAATAGTCTGCTGTGTTGTTGTTACTTGACTTACCTTAATATTTGAACACTCTCAATGGTATCTTGTTCCATTATGTAAACCTCGCCTACGGCGTCCTGGGCCTTGACATTCCCTTGAGGCAGCTATCATCCAGAAACCACAGCCTTTTCCTGAGTTAAATATATTTGTTTCAAATAGCTTGCTTAGCTGGGGGCCTCTCATAACCCCTTAAGTGCCAAGGGTGAGGTATCTCATCCTTGGGATTACCTCCCTGTTGCCAAGGACAAGATACCTCGTCCTTGGCACTTAAGGGGTTAAAGAAACAGAAAACGTTAGAAGGCATTGACTGGCAAAATACCAAAATCACCAAAAAAGGCCTTTGCATTGGGGGGGAATACCCATGGCAGTTCAAAGGTGAAAGCTTCATAGCTAAATTCTCTTCTGTGCTTGTGCAATTTAATTTTCCTCTGCAGGACACATTTGCTTTGCTATCTACCGATTTCCTGGTGCATGCCTGTTACATCATTTCCCTCCCTATGTGTACGCAGCAAGCTAATCTACCTACAATTTTCTGCACTACTTGTGTAATGAGTCCCTATCTCATGTACATGCCTTCCTGTCACCTAATCTATTCTATTTTAAAACACACTAATTGTGTTAGCTAATGCCTTATCTGTTCCCTACTTGTGGAGCACAAAACAAACTATTCTTTTTGTCAGCTGCATTTCCAGAAGAATTTAAAGTACAGTTTCAAATGTGTCCTTTCATATCTTATAATTTTGTTTCTTCTGAGGAAGGCCTGGGGGCAGAGCTTGAACATGCTCTCTTGTCAATAACTGCCCCACTACAATGACATCACTGATGACATCACATATCTTGGCCACTTGCATTTGTTCATTGACATATCCATGTCATGCGGTTTTGTTGACTGACAGTCAGAAATAAAATTGAAAATGTGTTATATATCTAGACATTAACCCTCTTGTATGTTCTTGGAGTACTTTCCTTAGGGTTTGGTCTCAGCTCATGGTGGACGTATATGGGGCAAGAACCAGGCCTCAAACACTATACATATATTTCCCTATATGTGATTTGTATGCATTGTGAATAATCATATGTATTGTTTGTACAAACACAAGTATGTAGTATGTCTTGAATTATTAGCTATTTGTTCCATGTTTATTATTACTCAAAACTCTGATAAAGTAACATTCATTATTTTACTATCCCAAATTACCAGATTAGAAATGTAGTACTTCTATGGTACATGCTGCAGCCATTGCCTATGTGTGTGTATGATTAGGTTCCTGTATTAACAACAACACTACAATATAATGTTCTGTAATACTTTGTTTAGATGAGTAGATCCTTTAATACATTAAGTAGTTCAGAATAGGTCTCCTCATCACTCCTGACATCTTGTTCCAACACTATAAACACAACCCCTTGTAGAGACTTTTCATCAAAATTAATTGTATATGTGATGTCATCAATGATGTCATCAATGATGTGTGATGTCATCTGCGATGTCCTGGGTGTTAGTCTTAGCAGTGCACTGTGGTGGTGCGAGTTATGGTTGCTTAGCTTACCATGACTGGGGACTTTCTGAGGTTTTTCAGAGTTACTTGTAACCATGACTTCTCTTTAATAAAGTTTTTTCAGTGAATTTCATACGGTTTTATTAGTGCAACTTAACCATAATATCCCTTTAACAACGTTTTGTCAGTGAATTTCATGGGTTTTTACCAGTGCACAATAATTTCCTAGAACTTACTTATATCATTCCTAGCCCAATATAGCAACATTTGTGTCCAATTTGCAAAGTTTAATCTTAAAACTCCCACCTTCTATTATCATTTTGAACACATCTATGCACTTTTGACAACTTTTTCCACGTTTTTTGCCTCTGTCGACATTCGTGAACATCTAACATCATTGCAGACTTTCCGCACAGTCACATGACCATGCTCGTGTGCGCACCATGATGACGTGTTTGTGAATGTGTCTGCACTTTGAAAACGGGTCTGTGTTTCGTGGACAGTTTGGACATTGAATTTCAGCTGATCTAGGTACTTTGAAGCTCAATATTTACCCTTGCACAGATCCTACACCTATTCTTTCTCATTATCCATTAAGAATCTAGCACAGAGCAAATACTTGGAAGTATATCGGCACAATGAAGAGGACCAAGAAGATGAGAGAGAGGAAGCGCCTACCTCTAGCACCCAGAGATTATCATGGGTGTGGCAGTTCTTTACCACTGTTGGGAATTAACCAAAGGCTAAAGCTACCAAAGTGAAATGCACTGAGTGCAAGGTACTCAGTCGCGGACTACCTGGACATTACTCCTCCGGTACCACCGCCATGCGCCTCCACACCAAATCCAACCACTGCAATGCTCTCAGAAAAGTTGTTCCTTTCTTAGCAAGTACTAGGCTGTCTTCCTCGACCTCATCCTTCTCAACCTATACTGTAACCACACAGCCTACTTCTGTGGGACACAAAATCCCACTAGTTACCTTGCAAGTGATAAAATAGGCTGTCGATCCATATCTTTTGAAGACAGCAGTACTCTGCATATACTGCAACACACCACTCTGCAGGGGGGAGCAATTTCAAAGTACATTTGAAGGTGTCATCAAAGACATGGGAAACACTGTCCTCTACCTTAGATGTAACACACGCAAAACATCTTCCCCTGTCCACCTGCCCCTCCATGTTACTGCTTCACTCATTTCCCTCCCCACCTTACTTTCTGACATCTGTTGCAAAAAACAAACAACATAAAAAGGTTCCTTTAGCAATCACCTTTCACAGTTAAAATATAGAATTAAAAAAAAAAAAATCTTATTGACACCATCTACTTTACATTTCTTAGTAAAGTAAATAATATTTCCCAACATTTCCATTTATGTTGTGTTATGCTAATGGGAATAATGTAAAGTTTAGCCCCCATTCCAGGGGCTGGAATGGGGGATAATGGTCCGGCACCCCAGAATATCAGCCTATGCAAGGCAAGGGTGGATAATGAAGGCTCTGGGCCGTTATCCCCCGTTCCAGCCCCTGCAATGGTGCTGGAGGCCATTAGCCCCCTGGGTTGCCAAAGTGGTAACCTGGAGTGTTAAAGAAAAGTGGATTTTCCTTCCTACAGCAGGACGCGTGTGCCGTCCTGCTGTAGGAAGGAAAATAATTTTCCAAGATGGTCACCATGGAAAGGGAAGGTTGAGCTCTGTACGGAGCCCCTCTTCCCTTCCCATGGCAGCCTGTACGAGGCAAAGAGAAGGAGCAAATGCAATGGTGGCCACACGCCACCACCGAAATAAAGTAAGTAGGGGAGGTGGGCTGAAAAAAAAAATGGGACGGAGGGTGGAGAGGATGATGGCAGCTGTGAAAGCCAGCCGTCAGGCAGCTTGGAACGCAGGCTTGTACCAGCCGTTCAAGCCCACGTTCCCACCCACCTGATTGGCTGGCTCCCCCACCCACAGTTCTAAAGTACAGTTGTATATTACAGAAAAATATAAAATGACAGAAACAATTTTCTGCCTCAAATACTATTCTCTATCATACAATAAGGGCCATAATTGATGGACCTTTAAAAACTATCCACGGTTTCCACAGTCCCCATTCACGCCATGGATCATTAAAATACCCAGTTGGCATGTGCACACCATTGCACAGGGCAGCCCTTCTACCGTTTTTTAATTTTTGTATTGGTAACACTCCCCCAATGCCTCCTTTCAAACAGTCACACATCCATCCACCAATCACTTCCAAAACCTGTACATATAATCCTATGAGCATATTAAGCTTCCACACACCAACTTCACCTTAACAATCTTTTAACACATTTTATGCATGTACATGTTCCTTACTTATACAAATAAATAAATTGTACACACTGGTCCATTAAATGCACATATGTTTTGTGCAGTGAGAGAAGTGCATAAATAGAATTGCCAATACAGATTTGCAAATGCTCATGAGAACCCAGGAGGTAAATGCCAAGGTATGCCAAGGTGAGACGCCATTGGGTAACTACTAGAGCACAGGAGTCCCAAGGGTGGGATGCATTGTAACCATAACATCCATTTAACAAAGTTTTTTTCTGTCAATTTAATAGGTTTTTATAAGTGAAAATATTTCAGGTGTTACATCACTATATATATTAATGATTCCTCTTTTCATATATATCAAAGAACTATAAACATATTTTGTGGACCACATATGTATGTCTGTCGTTATCAGCAGTGCATGGTGGGGATGTAATTCATCATTCAATTGCCTACGGCATCAGGCTCCATCATGACCCCAGCCGAACCAAACCACCCCTATTATTCACTACACCTACCAGCATCCGGGCTCAGTGTCACTATACTCTAATAATATAACCAATGGCTGGTGTTCATGGCATGCGACTTTGGCCAGTCTCAAAATACATAGGGCATAGGCTTCGGCCATGCCACATTCCCCAATGAGCAAATTAGAGCACATATTTGTGTTTGTCGAGGACCAGACACCAAATGTATATCACTAGTTTTTCTACTTACGTTCTTACACTTTCGAACAATAAAACACAAGACATATTTCAAAAAACATGCTTTCAGGTCCTTCCTAATGCTCATTCTGCAAGTTTGTGGTAGTCTAGTCCACCACTTCAGGCTGTTACCGCAAGCATAACATTTCTTCCAATTCAAACCTACCGCTTCGGCCATGCTGCATGCCCCAATAAGCAAAATACAGTACACATCTCTCGTTGCTGATGGCCAGGCCCACTGCCCAGAAACCAATGCTAAATCAATGTGCTGTGTGATTACATTTTACACTTTAAAAAAACAGAACACAGGACATATTTGCAAAACCATTGTAGAGGAGGAGCCAAGTACCCACCCTCCATCTGCCCCACCTCTATAACCTATAGAGTGGGAACCAAAGTATGTGACAAATGCGGAACAATTGAACCAGCAAAGAACAGAGCGTGGACTATGCAGTGTGTAGAGGCGGTCCCAAGTACAGCCCACACTCCAACTGTCCATTTTGAAGTACCAGGAACGTTCACACCGAACTATGTGATGTATGATGAGCAAATAAACCAGCAGAGAGCTGCAGTGGGGCTCTGTCCAGTACCCATCAGAAGAGCAGCACCTATTGAAATACATATACCTAAGAAACCATGGACAGTGAGGTACCCATTGAGAAAACCATATCAACAAATGAAACGAAATGAAGATTGTCTGAGTACAATCCCTGAAGAAACCGAAAAGGTCTTAATGAAAGACGAATGGTGACGACACGAGAACCCGGATGACTCACATATAGAAGAGATGGCGACCAAAGAAGACGTAAACAGATGAAACGCCATGAACAAAGGACATCGTGGACCTAAAGTGAAAAGACGATGTCAAATGTAAGAAGCTTAAGCTGTAAGCATGACAAAGTTATTCAACCAGTTTACGCATGTACATATGCTTGGAACCGCAATAAAGCTAAGAAAATCGTGCGGCTTGCTATGCATAATACAATTAATTGAAGCAAAAAACAGAATATCCTGCTCAGAAAGGTCAAGATAAGAAAATGAAGGCAGGTGGTGGGTGAAACGAAAATCTACAAGAATTACATGAAGAGGAGGCAAATTCACGGTGTCTGAATCACGTGACCAGCTGAGCGAGAAGAAGTGAAACTTCCATGGCAGTGGGCCAGGCGAAGATATCAGAACTTTTCCAGATAGGAGATGCAGTCTCGAGGCTAACCACAGTGAAATAATTGACACATGGCCACTAAAGTGATGATTGATTGTAACAATAATTGGAGGAAGGCCGGGGGAGCTAGGGGGCACCCTGCACCTGGCCGACCACTCTGCATGCCGCTAAGTAAAGTGGAACAGTATGAGTGGGGTTGGTGCCAACCCAATCATAATGGACCAAGTAATCTAGGGTCCTATAGTTAGTAGAACCAATGGGACGTCATACTTTTAGTGATGTCTACAGTAGCCATTTTGAAGGAAGGGCTTAGATGCCCCACCTGACAGTGTTTACCCAATCCCCTTACTCCGTTACCATATACAGATATAGTACCTATATTAAAGTTACCTTTCTAGAACCAACAGAATTGCATGACAACTTTTAAGTGTTACATGTCAGTGATGACAAGTTTTTAGTATAAATGATGTGTTTTATATGAAGTTCGTCGGAGTTGTGAAGCGAGAGAGATGATCACGCATCCGCTAATATTCATGAGACTCTCAGTTTTTTAAACAGACTCCCTTTACCACACCGTTGATTTGTCATTATTGACTTGGTGTTGGAGTATTAATCTGCACCCCCATCCATCTCACGGGTGCTGCTATCGTATCTTAAAGTACTATTGGGCAAACCCCAGCTCTATGGGCCGGTTGGGGTTCCCGCTGTACACTTGGTAGCAGAGAGTGGACGGTTTATCGATCATCGATTAGATAATACACCCATTGACCGTCGACATAAAGTAACTCTAGGTCTTCGGCAATATCACAAGTCCTTTGCCATCCAGATGAGTAGACTGTGAAGCTCACCGTGGACAGTGGTTAGAGCAAAAAGTAAAACCTGCAGGCAGAGGTCTGAAGGGACCTGTCTATCCCCATGTAACCCCTTCCCACTCCTAGGGACAGCTGAGCGGGCGAACGGCAGGAGAGGCGGTGACGAAGGCGGTGATCCTGAGCATTCAGAGAGGAAACATGCAAACGGTGAGTGAGAAAGATTAAATGCTTTGGCAAAAAGTGCATGCCTTGGAACAAGTAAGGGAAAGGTAACAGAGAGAGGCGGGAAAACAAAATATAGTCAGAAATAGAGTAGAATGTATATCTATATATATGGGGAAGGAAATAGTGACTCAAAGGGTGACTAAGTAGCAGAAGAGGATACCGGGGAGTACACCCGACAAGAGAGACGATACCGGGGAGGACAACCGAGAAGAGAGAGGATACGACAAAATTCCTACGCTTTAATATAGCGGCTAGAAGAAACTTGCATCCATAGTCCTGAATAAAAAAGGGACAAATAGGTCACCACAATGGTTAAAGACGCTTGTGAAAGGGATGAGTTTACACTCCATGTCGGGGTAACATTATGGGCAGAGGTCTGTGTAACCGGCTGGGGTTTGTCTAGTCTGTTAACATCTGTCTTATGTGTTGTTTGTTGTGACGTCATAGGATGAAATGTTTTCCTTCAAGGAACTAGCATAAAAATTACATGATTAAGTAACTAAGACATTGTAGAATACAAATTTATGTTTGTTGCTTAAAAAAGGAGATATAAGGTTTTTGCTGAAAAAATGGGATTGGAGCTTGCGACGATTGGTGCTCTCTCATATTGTTGAAATTGTTTGAAGAAACGAAAAACATTAACAATTGTTATATAAAGAGAAAGTGAACAGATTTAAATATGGAAGACATGACTCCATTAGTACATCTGTGCAAACAGTTGCCAAAACATGCACCTAAACTGAAAAAGTACAGTGCAGAATGGGTTAAATGAACCGCAAACAAAATGTTTATGCCGTGGCCCCAGGGTGGATTGTTATCTAAAACGGTCCTACAGCAAATGACAACATATTTGCACGCCACATACGCGGGCAAAAGGTTAGACAAACGCCTAGCTAGTCTAGAGCTGTGGAAGATGTATCAACAGGATAAGGAGGAGGAGCCGCCATTAGACTGGATATGTAAGGTATGCACAGAGGGAGGTGAGACGCATTCAGCGCCACCTTCCCTATCTAAAACGAAAACTGTGGGCAGTGAGGATGAAGGGTTGTACCCGCTAAGAGAACTTAAAGCATCTACAGGGTATAACAATCCGGCATATGAGTCAAATACGCAAAGTAGTGACGAAAACCTAGACAAAGATAAAGATAGAGATATCACCTCCAAAGTCTCGAGGGACAAGGAGAGACGTGAGACCGAGAGAAAAGACAAGGCACAAGCAAGTACATCTCTCGACATGGAGAGAGAAGGCAAAAGATGGAAAGGAAATGAGGATAGAACTGATGAAATAGCATTCACACAGAACAAATGGATGGAAGGGCAGATTTTATTGAATCTCAATGGTAAAGGCATAGATGAAATGAAACACAGAGAGAAGCTAGATGATGTACAGAGAAAAGAGAAAGAAAAAGAAAAAGGATTGAGAGAAGAAAGAATAAGGAAAAAAGATAGGCAGATACGAGAACAGTTATATCGCGAAGAGCAACAAAGGCAACACGATCGTAAACAGAGAGCAGTCAATGATCAGGACAGACAGGAGCAGCAAAGGATAGAGGAAGAGCAAAGGATACGGGAAACATGAATAAAGAGACAAAGGGATGAGGAAATACGTAGGGCAAATGAACATAGAGATGCAAAGAAAGAGGAAGAAGATAAGGTCTGACAAGAAGTGAGGAAACACAGAGAATTTGATGACGATGTAGAATGTAAGCAAAGGCAAAGAGCATGCAATCTTGAATATCTGGAAAGGGAGGTTAAAAAACCAGATCCAATAGTAGATTGGGAAGATATAGAAGAATTCTTTCCTGAGCACGATTCAGTACCAGGCACGTCTAGAGCGAATATCGAGGATGACTTCAACACCAGAAGCATCGGAGAGACGATCGATAGAATATATGATGAAATGGGGCTAGAACAAGTACCCCAAGGGGAGGAGGAAGATGAGCGCCTGGAGAGCACTCAGCTTTACGATACTGAGGACATCTCCCAAAGTAGTAGAAATAGAGAACTGTCCCTAGATAGGTTGGGAATCAGTAGGAACCAAGAGGATGCAAGAAGTTGCACGAGTTGTGCACAGACAATGTCAGACACAGAAAGAGAGGAACATGAGGAAAAAGGAGGAAGAGAGAAGATTCAAAAAATGATTCTCAGGAGGGAAAGGGATAAGATGGTCAGATTCTAGTGGGTCTGCAGCGAGGGCATCAGAATCAGCCACACAATCAGGCCGACAAGAAGAAGTGTCTCACGGTCAGAGGGGGGGTGTCTCCACCACCCTATGTGAGCCGGCTAAGGACATTGCCAGGTAGGCAGCGATACGCGAATATTACTCCTGCGATAGACAGAAGAACAATGAGGGAAGAGAGAGAGGGCCATGTGTCTCAATTTCCGTTGCTCTAGAAAGGAGGAGTGGCACCACAGTATATTCCATGGCCACACATGGATCGGGAAAACCTGAAAAATAAGCTTCCAGTGTTGACATGGGGTGCCGGAAAATGGATACAAGAGGTAGAAAAAATGACAGGAGGGAACATGCCAGCAATAGGGGATATCAAAGGTCTCTTAATCGCCATACTCGGTGATAGAGCCGACCGTGTGTGGACACAGGCTGTTTACACTGGTGTGACCACAGTTAATACTGTGCATGACAGAGCTCCATTTAAGAATTGCAGAACCACGGCATGGAAAGCATTACAATTGCTATCTCCGGATACTTCCGACATGGGAGCTATAATCACACATAAGATGAAGGAGTCAGAGGACCCTTTGCTTTACATCCAGAATTTCCAAGACGCGTGGGTACTCGAGACTCGTGAATCTTGGGGGAAATCTTTACCTGTGTTTTACCATATATTATGCCAGGGGCTGCCAGATCAAGTGTAGAAACAGATCAATAAATTGGTAGGAATCGAGGCCAAACCGTGGTCTGAAATACAGTTGTCCAAAGCATACTATTGCAGGCAGCTGCAAGAAAATAATCGCAAAAAAGAGGCTGCACGAAAAGGTGTAGAGGCAAAATGAGTACAGAAGAAATTGTCGAAATATGCCATTGAAGGGGCAATGATAACTAGCACAGACGGGTCGAGCATTCAGCAAGTCAAAAATTCACAACAGAATAGTCAGGGCAATACTGGGTTTTACCCCAGGGGAAGAGGATTCAGAGGAAGAGGATTGCAGAGTAGTCAGGGAGGTTTTCAGAATAATCAAGGAGGCTTTCAAAACATGCAAAATGGCAATCAAGATATGTCAAATGGGCAAATAATTAGACCACCGCCAATATGTTGGTTGTGTGGGATGACAGGTCATCTAGCACGCGCATGCAGAAGTCAAGGCATGATGCAAAATGACCAAGGAACAAGAGCAAGTATGGTGAATCCACCTGTGTTTTTACAACAGGGAGGAAATGGAGTTGCACAGAATAACACGGTGCAACAACAAATGCCAGGAGCACAGCAAAGCTTGCAATCTCAGAATTCAATTAGTTTTTCCACAAGGACAGTCTCAAAAGTCTCTGATGCAACTGTCACATAAACTAAGTACAGGACAGGCCGTGAACTCTAGAATGAGAGTCAAAACTGATGATGGGGGAAGTCCATTCAAACAAGGTGGGACAAAATTATATATGGACTAGGACATCTCATTGGGAACCCTGATGTGTTCTATTCTATCAGTGACACCAGACCCTCACCAGGAACCAAGGGTGGATGTTGTTATAGGGTATAAAGAATATTCCTTCTTAGTTGACACAGGGGCAAAATGATTAGAGCATAGGCAGGACCCACAGCTATGAGGGCTGTACCATTAGAGACAGAAATATTTGTGTATGGAGAAAGCGTGCTAATGGCAGGGCTGCCAGGCCTTGTTGAGAAAACCATGAGGATCGCAGACAAATTTCTGTTTAGGCCGTGAATACCTATGCATGAGGAAAAGGGACAAGTATTTCCCTTGATGATACACACAACCACGATATGAGGGGAAAATGGCTTTGATTGATGGTTGTGATGATGAAGGCCGACAATGGTGCACAGTAATCGCCATTGAAGAAGGGTACAGATTGACTGACGTCACTGATGATGATCTGTTTGACGAGCAAGCAGATAGGGGAGAAACAGCACTTGAGGTAAACCTCACTTTTTGGGTGAAAATGATCAAAAGAGAAGTGCCTCAGAGAATGATGTTGGCACAGAATCGTCCTGAATATTTCTTGGACGACATGGCCCATGTGCCTGTCTCAGTGTGGACCACTGGCCCCTATGACGTAGGCTTATTGAAAGGAGTCGGAGAAGTGAAAATTAAACTGCAGCCACGAGCAATTCTTCCAAAAGCACGACAATATCCCATGTCCAGGGAGGCAGATGAAGGAATCTTTAAGACAATTTTGGCTATGATGGTACAGGGCATCTTTGTGTCATCGGAATTGGTATGCAACACTGTGCTTTACCCGATTAAAAAATCAAAAGGGGGGTCTTGGCGTTTAATTCAGGATTTATGCCCAATAAATGATATTGATGAGGCTTTAGTCCCTAACCCGGCTACAATCCTATGTAATATAACTGCTGAGGCAAAATATTTCACGTCATTGACTTAAAAAATGCATTTTTCTCAATCCCATTGCACCAAGACTCACAATATCTGATGTCATTTACGTTCAGACAAATGCGTCTGAAAAGCACAAGGCTACCCCAGGGGTACTGTGAGTCTCCTACTTTTAACAGAGTCCTGCAGATGGACCTAAGCAATATTGCACTAGAAAGTGTTGTCTTACAATATGTGGATGACATCTTAATTTGCAGCACGGCCGAGGAGAGATGCAGACACGATACTGTTCAGCTATTGACTATATTGGCTGAAAAAGGATATAAGGTTGACAAAGAAAAGTTACAATATTGTCAAGAAGAAGTGCTATACATAGGTCTGCTGATCTCACATGAGGGGAAATGGGTTACCCTAGAAAGGGCTGAAGCCATTCTGAACACAGCCAAGCCACACACGATAAAACAGATGCAGAGCTTTTTAGGCCTTTGCAATTATATCAGGGCATGGGTCTTAGACTACAGCTCATATACCAAGCCCTTCCTACAGGCCCTAAATAAGGCACAGGTGACAAAAGAAAAGATTGAATGGTCTGAGAGCATGGAGGAAGGACTTACTGAACTCAAGAGAGCCATTTGCACGGCACCAGTTTTAGGGATTCCCAATTATGCAGAGGAATTCTATCTATTTTCACACATGAATGGCAGCGTTCTGAAGGCAGTGCTCACCCAGAGAACCACGTTGGGGTACAAGCCCCTGGCATATTACAGTGGAAATTCTGACCCAGTGATGAGAGATAATTTCCATTGCGAACAAAGTTTAGCTGCCGCAGTGTTCTCCATAGAGAAGGCTACAGCCATTGTGATGGGATGCTCAATGACATTGTACGTTGAGCACTTGCTATTTGCTATTCTAGAGAAACCGAAGGGTACATTGACATCTCAGAGAGATTCTGACTATGAAGTGATCATATCAAATCCATTGATTAAGGTAGTTTGATGCAAGATAGTGAACCTAGCTATGTTTATAGCAGAACCAGTCACTGAAGGAGAGCCAATACATGACTGTGCAAATTATGAAGAATTCTATGATGAAATTCCCAGAGTAAAAGAAAATGCATTGGCAGAAGGAGAAATTGTCTTCGTTGACGGTTCCTCGAGAATCAATCAAAACGATGGACAAAGATATACAGGCGCTGATGTGATGAAGCACACAGCAAATGGAGTGTTGTGAGTGCTTCTTAGTGCACGATTACCATCTCATTATTCAGCACAGGCTGCAGAATTATTGGCATTGATACTCGCGATTGAGAATCACGCAGACCATGAAGTAACAGTGTACAGTGACTCCGCCTATGTGACATCGACAGTGCACGTAGGCTTAGCACGCTGCAAAAGGAGGGGCTACCTCCGACTGGATGGCATGCCAGTGCAGCATGCAGCCCTATTGTATAAGCTGATTAAGGCACTACAGCTCCCAGTGGGCATAGCGGTCCTGAAATGTGCCACCCACATGAAGGGGACAGATTTTATCTCATGTGGAAATCAAGCAGCAGACACAGAAGCCAAGCGTATGGCATCCAAGAGCGAGATGATCATGGATGTGGAAGTCACCAATGTAAATGAATAAATGATTGTCGCACAGAGTGATCCTCAAAGCTACAATAACATAAGACAAACACAGTTAATGGAACTCCAAGGGGAGGCACCACAGGAGGTGAAAAATCTCTGGAAGTGGCAAGGGTGTTATTTAAACCCCTCCAAAGGCTTGTGGCGACAAGACAGCACTGGTAAACCAGTAATGCCTATAGCCCAGTTAAAAATAGCACTGGAACAGTTACGTTATCCAGCACACATGACCAAAGAGAATCTCACGGCAACACTCGCTGAAGACTGGTTCATACCGAACTTAGCAGAGCACGTTGGATTTTTTATGGTGAACTGTATAATTTGCCAACAGTTCACGGCTGGGCACACACTAAAAGTATTTAGAGGAGTCATCCCAAGGCCCAATGGACCTTTTCAGCACTTGCATGTCGATTACGTCATATAAGGTATAAAAGGGGCTTTGTCCAGTTCCAGAGTGTACTGAATTATTGTATGCATATTCGGCGATCCAAAGAATGTCTTTCCAATTACTCTCCGTCTGATGTAACATACAACGCAGGTATTGTTCGAGAGTCTGGTTGGTCCTATCCATTTGACCATCAGTCTGGGGGTGGTGACTGGTCGATAACCTCACATCGATTTGCGCCAATTGACAGCATTTTTTCCAAAAATGTGAAATGAATTGACTTCCCCGGTCAGAGATCAATACGGACGGAAATCCGTGTATGCGAACAATGTTTTCGAGGAATTCCTTGGCCAGGATTGAAGCAGAAGGTAATCCCTTTAAAGGAATAAAGTGGGCCATCTTGGAAAAAAGATCCACAATAAATAGAATGGTGTTAAATCCCTTGCATGGGGGTAGATCAGTAATAAAGTCTAACGATAAGGTGTGCCATTGTGTAGGCGGAATGTCTAAAGGTTGTAAGAGTCCAGCTGGTTTTTACTTTTGACTTTTGTTTTGGGCGCAAATGCCATAAGACATCACAAATGATTTAATATCCTTTCGCCAGGTGGGCCACCAGAATTGTCTTTTAATTTTAGCTTCAGTTTTTGCAATACCTGGTGCCCCTCCATTAGGGTATCATGATAACGGGAAATGACTAGCTCTTGTAGTTCCTTGTGTGGCAGAAATAGCCGTCCTTGGTAATAAGGCAGATCATTGGTGACAGAGTAGTCCGGGCCTTTCTTTACCCAGTCCTGCAAGGCTGTAGAATCAAAGAGTTGCTGGATCTTTACCTGAATGTCCTCTAGAGTCTGTAGAGTAGTCATGCCAAGAATCCTTTGTTCGGGAATTATAGGTACTGGTTCAGGGTTCACTTATGCCTCTCCCATCCCTATTCGGGATAAGGCATCTGCTTTACCATTCTTACAACCTGGTCGATAGGTTATCACGATATCGAACTCGGCAAAGAACAATGCCCATCGGAGTTGACGTGACGATTGGGCCTTGGCTGTCTTTAAATACTGTAAGTTCTGGTGATCGGTGATCACAGTAATGGTATGCCTGGCACCGCGAAGATAGTGCCGCCAAGCCTTGAAGGCGGATTTAATGGCTAATAACACCTTATCGGTAACCGCATAGTTTAACTCAGGTGCCGAGAACTTTCTGGACCAAAACGCTACTGGGTGAAGCTGGCCAGTTTCAGGGTCCCTTTGAGACAGGAAGCTCCCATGGCTAGACTGGATGCATCAGTTTCCACTATGTATGGAAGTTCAGGGCGCGGGTGCTTTATTACAGGTGCAGACGTGAATTTTGCTTTCAGCTCTTGGAAGGCATTTTCAGCTTCTTCAGTCCACATAAAGTGTTTATTTTTTCACAAGAGTGCTGTGATGGGATGTACAACATGTGACAATTCCGGGATGAATCTGCGGTAGAAATTGGCAAAGCCGAGCTTACTTTTTACTCCTTTAACTGAACTTGGTGATGGCCACTTAAGGATTGGGTCCACCTTTCGTGAGTCCATTTGGACTCCCTTTGGGGTCAGGATAAACCCAAAGAATTCAACTTCTGTGGCATGAAAAACACATTTTTCCAGTTTTGCATATAGTTTGTGCTGGCGCAATTTCTCAAGGACTGCTCGGACGTGCTTCACATGGTCAGATTCTGAAGAGGAGTATACTAGAATATCATCAATATATACGACAACACAAACGTCAATGAGTTCACGAAGGACATCGCTCATGAAGTATTGGAAGGCTGCAGGTGCATTGCACAACCCGAAAGGCATCACCTGGTATTCGAATAACCCATACTTAGTGCGGAAAGCAGTCTTCCATTCGTCGCCCTCTTTTACACGTACCAGATGGTATGTCCCCCGGAGATCTAATTTAGTGTATATGCAAGCGTCCTTCACTTGGTCTAGTAGTTCAGGGATCAGAGGCAATGTGTATCGGTTCTTTACAGTTATCTGGTTCAATACGCGGTAGTCTATGCATGTTCTGAGGTCACCTTCCTTTTTGGGCACGAAGAACAAAGCTGAAGATGCAGGGGACTTATATGGGCGAATAAAGCCATTGGCAAGGTACTGGTCTAAGTATTGTCGTAGGTGAAGGTTCTCAGGTTCTGTAAGGGCATAGATCCTGCTAAAAGGGGGTTGTGCACCGGGTATGAGATTGATTTGGCAATCGTACGATCTGTGAGGAGGTAAGCTGTTTGCCTGTTCTTTTTGGAAGACATCCTGGAATTCTTGGTATTCAGGAGGTAGTTGCATGACTGCTGTGGTTACTGTGGCCAGGCCTGCGCTCAGATTTCTTTTTGGGTAACAGGTTTGCGCACAATCCGGGAAGGTTATTCTCTTCTCTCAACATTCAATACAAGGATTATGTGTTTCCAACCAAGGTACCCCAGTATTATTTGGAACTGTGGGGCCTTGATTATATCTAACACAATAGCCTCTCGATGCCCATCTGGAACCAATAATGTCATCTCTGCGGTGGAATGAGTTACAGGCCCAGAGGCAATTTCAGTTCAGTCAACTGTGGTGATGACATCTGAGGTGGTTTTTCGGCAGAGAGGCAGATTCATCCTGGAAGCCAATTCGTAGTCCACTTAGATTCCTATGGCCCTACTATCAATGTATGCCCTTACTGCGTGCATATGCGATGGCTGCCCTTGATCTACGAGGACCATTGGTATGATGAAATGCGAGGTCTGAGTATCCTTCTTCAAGCTCGGCAAGCGGACCTCTAGGCTTGTCGGGCGTGGTTGTTTCCCGAGTCTGACTCCATATGGCTTTTATCAGCAGCTCCTACCACCTTCTTGGGTGGTTTTACAGAGAATCCCGTAGAAAATGCCCAGAAGTTCCACAATATAGACACAATTGCATTTGCTGTCTCCTTTTTCTTTCCTTCTGCGTTAAGGGTCCTTTAACCCCTCCGATTTGCATGGGTTCTGAAGCCTCTGCTCCTTTGGGGTTAATGTGGGTTTTGACCAGCACCCTGTTCTCAAACTTGGCTCGATCAGCCTTTCTGTTCAAAGTCTATGATCTAACTGGACCACTAAGTCAATATATTCAGCACAGTCTTGAGTTGGGTTCACGACTTGAGCCAAGACATCCTTGAGTTCTCCTCGAAGCCCTCGATGAAATAACGTGATTCGTTTTACCTCAGGCCATCCAGTTTCCACTATCAACCTATTAAAGGTTGCGATGTAAGATAGAAGGTCCTGGTTACTCTGTCGTAGGGACAAAAGTTCGTTATCCAGGGCCTGTCCTTGGGAGTGCCAGGCAAATAGTCTTTCCATGCTCGTTTGAAAGCCCTGAAAATCCTGAAGAATTGGGTCATCCTGAGTAACTAGTGGAATTGACCAATCAGCTGCACTGCCGCTGAGATATGACAATACAAAGGCTACCTTGGCTTGATCGTTTGGGAAGGCTCCAGGTCTGCATAAAAAGTGCAAGCGGCATTGGTTCATAAACACGGCAAACCTTTTGGGATCTCCAGCAAAGCGTTCGGGTGGAGCTAATGGAATATTTCTAGGTAGGTTTATTTGCACTGGGTTACTCGATAACACAGGAGCTGGATTTCCCCCAGAACCAGGTAGGGGTGCTTGTCCAGCCTGGGTTTGCAATAGTTGCCTAGCAAGGTCATCAGTTCGCTCCTTTGACAAAATCAGTTCCCTCCTAAGGGCATTGGTTTCTTGATGGACGGAATGCACTTTGGCCGTCAGTTCCCCTAGTAATTGGGCCAATTGGTCAGTCTCTGAGGTTTCCATAACGCCCGGGTGAGAATTTGTAGGTAGGCTTCACGTTCTGTTACGCTCACCTGGCTCCCACAGAGGCGTGGATCTGGACTGGACTGCTGCGGTCTCCACCAATGTGACGCATAGGGCCGAGATGACGGACTGGACTGGCCCACCTTGCTTCGTTTGCTTGTCCCGTAGGAATATTCTTCTGCAAATGGAGAAAGGGAATTAACCACCCGTGGAGTTGAGCGTAAATCCCCCCACTCCGCTGTTCTCCCCACTAATCACCTTGGATGTCCCCTCTTATAGTCTTACCCGATGATTTGAAAATATGAGCTCTCCATCCTGCATTGAGCGCAGGGGTGCGTAGATAACCAGTTGCTTCACTGGCTCGAAGGAATTGGCTCCAAACTCGAGGCGGGCATGGCAGAAGACTGGATACAGAGTTGCAGGAACGGTGATCGTTATGCTGCTGGATGCAGAATAACGCAAAGCGTGTGTTGCTCTTTGAGCATGGTTTAAATAGCCTCGAAAGTAGTCCCAGGTAAGTATTCCTCCCCAGCCCCACCCGAGTAAAAAAAATAGTCCCTAGGTAAAATAGTCCCTTCCAAGCCTCGTATGGCTTGGAGCTCTTGCAGCATGGTCTGCATCAGGTAAGTTTGCAGCATGGTCTGCATCAGGTAAGTTTTAATCTATGAGCCTGGCGCCTATGGCGCCAGGACTGACTCTCCATATGAGCCTGGCGCCATAGGCATAGGCGCCAGGGCTGCACCCAAATGGCCCCTAGTGGGGGTTGTTGGGCTTGCTTGGGGTAACTTGATGCCTGCTTCCGGGGTTGCTGGACTTGGTCCTGGTCACCGGGGGTAGGCATCATGACAACAGGGACCTAATTGTTGTGGTGTGTCCATTCTCTAGAAGGATAGAAGCAGGTTCATTTACACACCCAGACTCTACCTGTGCGGCCACATTTCTAGTGAGAGAGGTATTTCCCAATTGGGGAGTATTTGAAGTCATGAGATCAGATAATGCGACTCACTTTGTAAATGAAGTTTTTGGACAGATTAGCTTGTTGCTTGGTATAAAGCACACGTTCTTGTTGGCGTATCACCTGCAAGGTAATGGAATATGTGAGAAGCTCAACAGCTTGTTAAAGGAAAGGAAAGCCAAGAAGCTTACTCTAAGAAAGGGATGTGTACACTACCTTCCTTTGGCACTGTATGCACTCAGAAACCAGCCTAGTTCTGACCATCATTTTACGCCGCACAAAATAGCAACAGGAAGAAGGATGAGCACTCCCCTGCTGCCCTGAGACAGAGCTAGAAGTGATGCCCAGCCGAAAAGAGAAATCTTAGGGTCTGAAATGCAAAATTACTTGAATTGCATAACATCTTGGCTTACTTTAATTTCAGGCCAGCTGCAGCAACGACGAAAAGCGTGCAGGGCAGCCCGGACCACAGAAGGAGATACTACAAGTGACCAAGTTCAAGGACTACGTATTCCATCAATCTTTCCTGGAGACACCGTCCTGGTAAAGAATCACACGAGAAAAAAGTGGGACGAGCCAAGGTTTAACGGTCCCTTTACAGTGGAATACAGGACAGCACTCCCTCTGCAGAGAAGATGCAAGGAAGAAGAGCTTGGATCTTTTTGGGTGACATCAAGCCATACATTGGAGAAGGCCCCCTGCGTGCACTCCACCGTGAAGAGACTACCGACAATGGGGAAGAACTAGAGCATGTGCAGACGAGATCCATGATGAGGAAGAAGGATGCATGACAAGCAGCAAAGCAAAGACAAAGGGCCTCATTCAAGAATCTCGCAAAAAAAAGAGTCATTACCGGCATTGGGGTAATAGTTCGTCCGTGCATCCTTGACGCTGCTAATAGCGGCTGATTACGAGTGCACAAGCATGCTCGAACCCCCATGCCGGCAATGGCTGCACCGCCATGCCGGTAAAGGCCCTCCAACCCCTCGATAGCGCCATCACAGGACCCGCCAATACCGCCTCCGCCAAGGATCATCCCCTTAATACCGACCAGGTAATAACATCATGCTAATACCGGGCTCGTAATACCGGACCCGGAAGTAACGTCATTGCGTCGGAACGGGAAATGCACCAGCGGCCATCTCTAAAAACACAATCCATTGCAATCCTCTCATTCCAGCAGTGCTACATAGTAGAGAGCAGGGCCATACTATCCAGCATGTCCAAGGTTACCCGCGAAACTACCCCCCGCTGGCGCAAGAAGCGCTTCTCTGATGAGGAGCTAAACATGCTGGCTGATACTCTTGCAGCCCATGCAGATGCAGTTTTTGCAAACAACCTCAAAAGGGAAGCACAAATGAGAAAAAAAGGAAATATGGGAGGAGGTTGCGCGAAAGGTGTCAGCGGTTGAAACCACCCCCCGCACAGTCAAATACTGTAAAAAAATGCTGGGAGGACCTACTTCTCTGGGTCCGTAATATCCTGGCATCCAATCGCAGGGAGGCCATGGCCACAGGTGGGGGTGCCCAGTCACCAGTTAAATTGATGCGCTGGGAAGAGACCTGCAGCACCACCATACAAATGGAGTCCATAGAGGGCTTTGGCGAAATGGAGATGGGTGCGGCGACATCAGGAGATGGAGGTGAGTGACCACGTAAACCCCATTAGGCCAACCCGTGACATAGTACAACAGATGTGAAAGTGAGCCAAGCCACTGCATGTCCCATCATACAAACATATACAGATCCATGTCCAGATGGAGGCCCAAATCCTGGCACAATGAAATGCATGCTGCGTGCCAATCCCATTACGAACAGACACCCAACACACAGGGACTAATCGCATGTCACACATCACACAAACCGCAATACAACGGGATGCCACCTGGTACACATCAGTGCCAAATAGAGAGGCCACAGTTTATACCAATATGCCCCCCCGTTGAAAGTACCCTGTGTAACACACCTATAAGAATGCAATGTATGAGAAATCAAATACTTTACTGCACCAACTCATCTTGCATGTAACACCATCACTTATGCCCTGCATCTCTTGTTCCCCCAAAGGCACTGATGCAGAAGGTGAAGGGCAGGACCCTGCACCAAGGGCATCAACATCCAGGGGCAGACCACAGGGCACTGGGCCATCCACCTCTGGGACAGCACCGCGGGCCAGAGTGCAACCCAGGGCACCTGTACAGGCCAGGCTGTCTCAGGGGGAGACAACAGCAGCAGACGAGACTGCAAAAAATCAGTTGACAACAATTGCTGAAGGCGGGCCTAATGGCACGCAGTCTGCTGCCACCAGTTCTGTGATGAGGATGTGTAAGCGGAGGAATTTGAGGATATTGACGGCAACATCCATGTCGAATGTCCCTGCACACCCGCCCCCCGTCCAACCCCCACCACTCCACACAAGGCACACCCTCCAGCTCCATGCAGGAATCAGCTGTTCATCTGCGGAGTCATCAACTGTCAAGCACTCCAGTGGCCAGCCCTGCAAAGGCCCACCCAGCCGCAGCACCCTCCACCT
Organism: Ambystoma mexicanum; assembly: GCF_040938575.1. Classification (NCBI taxonomy): domain Eukaryota; kingdom Metazoa; phylum Chordata; class Amphibia; order Caudata; family Ambystomatidae; genus Ambystoma; species Ambystoma mexicanum. The sequence continues at coordinate 166,026,760 of NC_090931.1, read as the reverse complement.
CCACAGCTCCCACTGACATGGAGGCACGCCTGTCAAGGGTAGAGGCCCACCAGGACTCGATGATCGAGCTGGTGCGCCAGTATGTGGCCGAGGGCGAGGAAACATGCTGTGAGATCCAGGAGGCGAATGCCGGAGCCATTGCGGCCATCAATTCCAGTGCCATAATGATACGTGACAGTTTGGGGGTCATCACACAGGTCCTAAACAGGATGCTGGAACACATGCAGCACCAACAACCTGCGCCGGTGGTGCAAAATCCATCCGCCTCCACCCCATCATCCACACCTGAAAGCTCCGCTCCCTCAAGCCCTGTGCGGATGACGAGGCGCTGTGCAAGGCACACAGAAATGCTGCCCCCAACACAAAAATTCCGGAAATAGCCGGTCCAACCACATCGTGTGTGGGATGACAATGGGTGAGGGGGGAGGTGGTGTTGGTGGTGTTGGGGGATTAAAGGGGTGTTCATTGGGGGTTTGGGTTGTTGGGGGGGTTTGGCTTGTTTGGGGGGTTTGGGTGGTTGGGGGATATGGGTTGTTTGGTTGTTTAGGGGTGAGGAGGGAAGGTGTGTGAGTGGTGGAGGGATGAAGCACTATGTTGTTATTTTTCTTAATAAACCCGTTGCATTCAAAATCATTTCATGCTTGGACATTGCTAATTTCGTGTGTGTTCATTCTATTCATGACAGCACACAGTGCCCATCTCCCCACACACCCTGTGTCCATGTCCACACAGTCCCAGTGCTCAGTGTAGTACTGACACATAACCATCAACGTCCCTGTGGTTCAGAAGTTATCATCAATCAGTGATTGGCATACAGCACAGCCATCTTGTGCATCACGTACTGCCTGGGGTGCTGCTTCTTCTCCATCATCATCCTTATCATCCTCACCCGGTGCATGCATGTCAATGTGAGGTGGCAGTGGTACGTTCCTCCGGATGCACATGTTGTGCAGCATGACACAGACCATGGTGATCTTTGCCACCTTCTCAGGGCCATAAAGGAGTGCTCCACTAGACCTACTTAGGCAGCAGAACCGTGCCTTCAACAGGCCAAAGGTCTGCTCAATCACACCACGTGTACGGGTATGAACCTGATTGTATTCCTCTTTGCGTCTGTTATGCGGGTTCCGCACAGGGGTAAGTAGCCACGGCTTCAAGGGATAGCCTCCATCACCTGCCTGGGAGCAAAAAGAGGTATGTGTGAGTCAATCTGAGCTGACACCTTTGAGATTAACGGCCATGGCTGCAGCTATTTGGTGTTGAAATGCACATGTCCCTGCATGTATGCACACAGGTTCATTTGACGCATTGTGTACTGAACAATGGTCTACTAGTGTGGATTGCATTGTACAGATGATGCAGGGTGTTCCCTTGCATGCTGATGTGGATGTACTGTGGATGCGGAACGATGTGTTGCCACCCATTATTGCAGTGTATGCTACTCTGTACCTAATCACACTAGCGGCATTGGCACAGTTGTAATCATGATTACTCATGCATCGCTTGACATACCCATGGTGGCCTGCTTGTGCGTCTGGCGTGTTGTCATTGATGTGCGGCATTGGTCTTATGTATGGCATTGATGTGTCATGTTCCGGTTGGGATGTTCAGGACAACAGTGTTTAGCTCTGAGTGCATTGTCCACTCACTGCCCAATCCCACCCAGGTGGAGTATTCATCCCCGCCTCAATCCCACCTGGGTGGAGTATGCATCCCCCCACCTCACAACCCCAATGCACTGCCATGGCCCAGTCAGGCAATTTACCAAGCAGCCAGGCACGTCATCCAGCATGTTTCTCCATGTAGCAGCGTAGCGGGGAGTTCCGCAACACCATGGCATCATGTATGGATCCGGGATATCGGGCACAACAATGTGTGATGATCTTGCTGGAGTCACATACCATCTGCATATTGATGGAGTGGTATTGCTTGAGATTGCGGTACACCACCTCTATGGCATGAGGGACAACCAGTTCGATAAGGGTGCAGTCAAGGGCGCCGATGCAATTGGACATGCCTGCCAGTGCGCTTTAGTGTCACAAGCTCCTGGGCAGTCCGTGGTAGGGATATGTGGGTGCTAGCGTGCTTCAGGAGGGCATCCAGAACTTGGTTCAGCATGCGTGAAAAGAGAGGTTGTTATATGCCATGCAGCTGGCCCACTGTGTGCTGGTAGGTGCCTGTGGCCAGTAAGTGGAGCACAGTCACTACCTTCAGTGGAGGGGGGATGGCAGTGCGGATGTCGTTGTGTATCATGTCCACTATGGGGGTGATGGTGTCCCGGTCCAACCGGTGCAGGGTGTGGATCTGCTCAGGGGTTAGATTGAATGGACTGGCTCTGATGCGAGGGATTGGTGGCTGCCTATGTGGTACCACTGGCTGCACTGTTGGGACTTGCTGGGCCTGTCTCACCCTCCTTCGTCTCCTGCGTCTCCTCTGTGCTTCCTGTTGTTGATGTTGTTGTTGTTGCTGTTGTAGTAGTAGAGGCCTGTCCTCCAGCCCCAGGATTGCAACAGCTAGTGGGATCATTTTGGAGTCGGAAGGGGTGTGGTATGCGGGTGTGCTCCTTTTGTGCTGAGACATGCTACATTGACTCCACCAGTGGCAGTTAGCTTCACTGCAGGTTGCTATTTGCGGGTGGTCCGCGATGCCTGTATTGCCGCCATCGTGCAGGCCCTAATTACTGCCTTCAGGATGCCGGTAAGTGCATACCCACGTAACTTTTGATGTCCCCCTGTTAGCGGCATGCCGGTATTTCTGCCGCGAAGGGGCGCGTGTACGCGTGCATGCCGGTAAGAAGGGGCACGGTACGGGCGGTGGCGGTATTCCCGGGTTGTCGGCTTGTAATGGCCTGGACCCGTTAACGATGCTGGTAATACCATTCCGCCTTCTTTCTTTCATTACCTCCATACTCGTAGTAAGGCCCAATATATTACTGAAGCAAAGAAGGATAATTGTCCCCATACCTACAACCGACACACAGAAGCAGCAGAAGCCACAGATATTATTATATAAATGTGTTAAAAGTTAGTTTTCTTTCCCTAAAATGATCGAGATGGGTGACTTAAGGAGAAATGTTGTCATCCCTCAAGAGAAAAGGCGCTCACACTGCTCCAGAACTAAGTGCTGCCGCCTAACCTACCGAGGCACAATATACCTATGTATTGCTTTTATCATTATTCTACTGTCACTGACGATTCGAACTGCATTTTTTATTGGTGCACAAAGTGTTCCGATTTCAGTGCACCCACCTAATGATGTACGCATTACACCAACTAAAGTACCCAGACCTTTTATATTCCTGCCAGTACCTAGACAAGCTGACAAAGGGGTGAGTGAGCTTGAGATGGATGTGATTAGCAATGACACACACACACTTATGGTAACAAACAAATTGAAAAGCCAGAGACAGGGTCGACAGAGTGTGAATGTAAAAGGGTTACTGACAACCAAACGCATACAAACACTGAATTCACACACGCCAGGCCTAGTGTCGATAACTACAGAACCACAGGTCAAAGAAGAGGGGAAGGTTGGAATACCAACAATGAGAAGCTCCACAAGTAGCAAAGTTAAGAGTCACATGAAGGAAGCTGAGCTCCTGAAGAGACAAGAGGAGTTGGAGAATAAACCAAAAGAGACAACATTGACAGGCACATGTGATCCAATGAAGGGGACAAGTACAAGTTCTACAATACACCATATACTGGACCAATGGCAGAGTGGATATGGACATTTATAATCAGAAGAAAAAGATGCAAGAGGACAAGGAAAGAATTGCCAGACTTTTGTCTACTCAAATGGTACAGACCTCCACCATGGACCAGGATACCTGAGAATCCTCCAGCAAGAAGAAGCCAAACGGATGCATTCAGCGATGTAGTTATAGCAAACTACATGAAAACCTCAAGAATCAAGAGAAGCATACAAGGAGATGACAGTGAACTAAACGATTACTTGGATAGCACAGCACATTTGGGAAACAACAACTGGTACCAGCACATGAAAGAAGTTGGAAGACGCAGTTCAGAAGGGTAATGCTTTGTTTGTGCACTCCTACTTTACAGCATGGGGAAATTAAAGATCTTTGTAGCTGTAGAAATTGATGTCCAGACAGCCCACTGTCTATCACGCGTGGCAATGTGCAAGACCAGAGGCCAGTTCATGAGAAGTGATGCCTCACTAAAATGGGCAACTGAAGCAACCAATCCTAATGAAGATGATTATGTACAGGACATAAAAACATGAAACAATGGAAAGAAAAAAAACACATTGTGATCAGATACGAGAAGCCTGAAGTCAAAGGAGCAGACATCAAAAGAGAAGCGAATAAGAAGCTAAATGTCCAAGGAAAAACTCCAGAAGAGATTTGAAATTGGAAAAACAACGGCCAAATGCAGATTTGTGGAACAGTGCTTTCACCAGACCGATGGGAAAAAGGAGTAGTGATTTGTAGAGCCTGGATGTTCACTGGTCGTTACCAAGGCACCATTGACGAATGCAAGCCATTGTGATGAAAACTTGCAAAAATTCTAACATAGGTTGAGGACAGAGGAGGACCCTTACAGATAGTGCCACTGGAAAGCCCAAAATTCTGCTTTAGGAATAATGGCACAAGGAAAATGGGGGTGAAACAAAACTGTGGACAAGTTTTTGATGCTCCAGGAATGGTACATGGTACGGGAGTAATCATGGATCATTATTGGGCATGTGGATCCAAAGCATATATCAGGCTGCCAAGAAACTGGGGAGGTATATGCACAATAGTGAATGTCCAAGTTAGAGCATTGGTGATCCCGAAAAGTGACCTGAACTTTGACAGTTTCCCGAAAACAGATGCTCACCTGAGGAAGAAGAGATCTCGAATTAAGAGAAAAAAATACTTTTCTACCAAGTCAGAAGAAACTTTTCATCCAATCCCGTAGGAACAGAGGCTGTTCAACCTCACCTCATCAGTGTTCACGACAATCTTCATGCCAAGATTTCAGGTTGGAGCAAATACTAAATGGTTGCAGATAACCAGATGGGAGTTACTGCAGACCATCAACACAACCATAAAAGGATTCAACGCCATAAAGGAAGAGTTAAGGGCAATTCGACTTATGACACTCCAGAACAGATATGTCCTTGACATGATCACAGCTATGGATGGAGGTTTTTGTGCAAAAATTGGAGAATCATGTTGCACATTTATACCTTCTCACAACAAAGAAAATGGAACTTTAACAGAAGCCATAGGTATGCTGACAAAACTACAGATCAAATGATCGATGAAGCTGATGAAGTTGATGATGACAGCTGGTGTGGATCACTATTTTCATGGGTTCCACAATGGATGGCAGATGCATTCAAGTTCCTGGGAGCCCTGTTAATGATGATATTGCTAGGATTGTGTGTTATCAAGATAATAATCCCTCAGTACCAGAAAACTGTGAAAAGGCCATAGGGATGAAGATCATGATTGATGTCGAACCAGGATGGAAGCCCAAGGACCTAACTGATGAAGAAATAAGAGACTTTGTGAAGGCCAGCATTCATGCACCAGAAGGAACAAAGTTCCTATATCCTAGGAATCATAGAAATTATGTGGGCCAATGGATTTACTGCAGCCCAAATGGACAATGTCAACGGATGACGTGGAACAAGGACGAACACGTGAGAAGAGCAGGAAGTTTAAAAGGAGTCCTAAAAATATGGACCCGAAAGAGACATTTTTTCAGACCATCGTGTACCGACCCAGAAGATGAAGAAAGAATGGACCCAAGCAATGAAGCAAAAAGGAATATAGAGGAACCAAAGAAGATGGATTCAAAGAATGATGTGAAAGTGGTCAATGAATCGCCCAGAGGGGGGAGTGTAGAGGAGGTCCCAAGTAAAGCCTACACTCCAGCCATCCATTTTGAAGTACCAGGAACGTTCACACTGAAATATGTGATGTATGATGAGGAAATAAACCAGCAGTCCAGTACCTATCAGAAGAGCAGCACCTTTTAAAATACCTATACCTAAGAAACCACGGTCAGTAAGGTTCCCCATTGAGAAAACCATATCAACAAATGAAACAAAACAAAGATCGTCTGAGTACAATTCCTGAAGAAACCAAAAAGGTCTTAATGGAAGACGAATGGTGACAACACGAGAACATGGACTGACTCACATATAGAAGAGATGATGACCAAAGAAGACATAACAGACGAAATGCTGTGAACAAAGGACATCATGGACCTAAAGTGAAAGGACAATGTCAAATGTAAGAAGCTTAACCTGTAAGCATGATGAAGATATTCAACCAGTTTACGCATGTACATATGCTTGGAACCTCAAGAAAGCTAAGAAAATTGTGTGGCTTGCTATGCTTAGTAGAAAAATAGAGTGCATCAAGCGCCACCTATACATATCTAACTCAAGAGAAAGACGTTATGTAAGTATACTTCCACTTTGCATGAGAAGCAGAATCAACCAAAGGCTACTAACGGCCACATGAGGAGAGCTTCATATTTAACAAATCGAGAATAAAAGGAAGAACACAACTCAGCAGAGACAAATTGTACCAGTAAAAACCAAGGACAAATCAGCTAAAATAGATGAACAGTAGCTACAATTAATTGAAGCAAAGAACAGAATATCCTGCTCAGAAAGGTCAAGATAAGAAACTGAAGGTAGGTGGTGGGTGAAACGTAAATACACGAATTACATGAAGAAGAGGCAAATTCATGGTGTCTGAATCAAGTGACCAGCTCAGCGAGAAGTGTGACTTTCACACCTATGCATGGCAATGGGCCAGGCGAAGTGATCAGAACTTTTCCAGACAGGAGATGAAGTCTTGAAGTCAACCACAGTGAAATAATTGACAAATGGTCAATAAAGTGATAACTGATTGTAACAATAATTGGAGGAAGGCCGGGGGAGCTAAGGGGCACCCTGCACCTGGCCGACCATTCTGCATGCTGCTAAGTAAAGTGGAAAAGTATGAGTGGGATTGGTGCCAACCCAATCATAATGGACCAAGTAATCTAGGGTCCTATAGTTAGTAGAACCAATGGGACGTCATATTTTTAGTGACCTCTACAGTAGCCATTTTGAAGGAAGGACTTAGATGCCCTACCTGACAGTGTTTACCCAATCCCCTTACTCTGTTACCATATACAGATATAATACCTCTATTAAAGTTACCTTTCTAGAACAATAGAATTGCATGCCAACTTTTAAGCGTTACACGTCAGTGATGACGAATTTTTAGTGTAAATGATGTGTTTTTTATGAAGTTCGTTGGAGTTGTGAAGCGAGAGAGAAGATCACGCATCCTCTAATATTTATGAGACGCCCCGTTTTTTGTACTTGTCATTGAATTGACTCCCTTTGCCAAAACCGTTGAGTTGTCATTATTGATTTGGTGTTGGAGTATTAATCTGCACCCCCATCCATCTCACGGGTGCTGCTATCATATCTTAAAGTACTATTGGGCAAACCCCAGCTCTACGGGCTGGTTGGGGGTCCCGGTGTACAAGTGTCAATAAGAGTACCTATACCTAAGATGATCTGGGAGGCAAGGTACCCATTGAGAAAACTGTACCTGCATACAAGGCAATATGATGGCCATTTAAATGATATTCCTGAAGAAGCAGAGCAGATGAAGGGCAACGATGAATGGTGATGTCACAACTGAGCTGAACTGACGCACGTAGAAGAGATGCAGAGACCAGAGAATGCAGATATTCTATAAGGCATCAGGAAAGTATCAAGGATAAGTGACATCTTGGGATCAAGGTGAAGAAGCTTATGCCACAGAAACAGATGAAGATATTAAGCTAGGTTAAACGTGTACAGATGCAACAGAAACACAAGCAGCAAAGTATGCTTAAAAATTAGCCTCAAGCTTATAGTGAGTAGATTGCGGCAAGCGCCAATATATATATAGATGCATATGGACTGGTAAAAGATGGATGTTTCTACTACACATTATAAGCAGTGCTGAACGTTAACAAGAAGGCCTCATTTCAGGGTGTTGCAGTTAAAAGAAGTTCCTTGAATAAAAAGTGAATCTCAGCAGAAGGAGTTGGATGAGCCAAGAAGCCAAGGTCTTATCAGAACTGGAATTAGCTGAAATTGGATACAATATGTGTGAAGGAACAGAGACTCCTGTTCAGAAGACTTGAGCAAAACAAATGACGTCAGAGGACTATTATAAAACAATATTAAATACATGAAAAGGCTCGATTTCATGGTGTACATTCACATGGTAGAAGGAAGTTGAACGATTAAGGGAATCACACCTGCGCACGAGGGCAGGTTGTGCCTACACTCCTTAAACATTTTCAAAACACAGTACAAACTCAAGGCCAAACTGCAAAGCACTAATTGACACTGGACCAGTGAGGTGATGATGGATTGATATATTAATTGGTGGGATGCTCGTGTTAAAACAAGCACACCAGCACCTGGACATTCAGTCTGCATGGTGTTAGACGTAGGTGAAAAAATACTGACGGGGCTAGAAGCCAACCAATTGTAGAGGGCTGCGTTATTAAGGGTCCTATAGTTTGTGTAGCCAATGGAACATTGCGTATTTAGTGATGTTCATAGTGGCCTTTTTGAGGGGATGGCTTAGTGCCCCACCTGATGTTAAGTACCCTATCACTTTCCTTCACAGTTCTATACTGATATGGAACTTATACTTAGATATTCACTAAGAGCTAATCACTCCCTCCGATAGGTTTTTTTGTTTGCCACATAGGTAGTGACGCAGGTCAACACGTCACTGGTGACGATTTTATATTATATAACCTCAGTTTCTACTAAAATGAGTTGAGCAAGAGGATCGAGTGAATGCTGATGTTCGTTGTACTCCCTGTTTTAGACCTTTGATATTAAAACGGACTCCCATTTGCCAAAACTACCGGAGTCGTCTTGATTATTGATGTATTGATGTATGAATAAAATCTGCATCCCCATACATCTCTAGGGTATTGCTACTCATCACACCAGTCCACTTGGTAGCAGAGAGAGGATGGTTCTTTAAAAATTCCATCAACCGTCGACGTAAGTAAACTTTAGAGTCTCTGTAATATCACACGACCTTTACCATTCAGCTGACAGGACGTGAATCTTCCTGTAGATAGCGGTTAGTGTAATTGAAAAAAATCCTTGCAAGGAGGGTGTGACGGGTCGCCTTAGTTTCCATAAGAATCCCCTCCCACGTTTACGAAGAGCAGAACGGAAAACAGTCTGAAGAAGCGGTAATGGAGGCATACAATCCCTGAGGGTCCGAAGAAGAATAAATGCGAATGGTGAGTAGAAACTGAGGAGTATGGCAAATTGATGCATGCATAGTAAAATAAAGGAAAGTAACAGAGGGAGGCAGGATAAACGTAACATAAGAGTAAGAGTGTTAAAATATGTATATATGGGGAATGAGATATTAGTGTGGCCGAGCAATATAATAAGGAATATTGTGTGAGAGGCCATGATGAAGAGGATACGCCCTATACCTAAGTTTTAAAGATTGTTAGTAGATGTTTCAACCCAGAGTCCCATATAGGAAACATTAGGAGACGGAACTGATTAAAGGTGGTTTCAAAGGGGTTAATTTACACTTCACTTGAAGTATTTTTTAGAGGGCAAGATGAGTCTTAGAAAGAAGATTGTAGGAGATGTATGTGACTGGTCAGGTTTGTCTGTTTGTTTTATGTGGTTTTGAAAAATTGATGATGTCATAGTTAAAGAAGAATTGATGATAATTAGAGAAGTGTGAAGTTGAAAAAGAAATTGGATTGTTTTTTAATAGTATTTGATGGTTGTTTTTTAGCAACATTAAAGTAGAATTGTGATTGACGGGATTGGAGCTTGCATCGGTTGGTGCTCACTCATACTCTGTTGTTTTCTTGAAACACGTTTTTAAACCTGTGATTAAAAAACAAGCGAGTGTTAACAAGTTCAGAGTGAAGGGTCAAGGATGGAGGATGTCACCCCACCTGTGTATCTCTGCAAGCAATTGCCAAAATATGCACCTAAACTTAGACAATACAGTGCAGAATGGGTTAAAGGAACCGCAGAGAAAATGTTTATGACATGGCCACAAGGCACATGACTATCGAATGCAGTCTTGCAGCATATGCCAACATATTTGCATTCAGCATATACTGGGAAGAAGCTAGACAAGCGACTAGTGAGCTTAGAGCTTTGGAAAATGTACCAACAAGAGAAAGATGAGGAACCTCCTTTAGAGTGGATACTTAATGTATGCAAGGAGGGGGGTGAAGAACTATTTGCTCCACCCGCCCTGTCTGAAATAGAAGACGAGCGTAAGAAAGACAAGGATTTGATGAGCAAGATAAGAAAGACAAAGAAAGGGAAGAACGATTGAAAGACGAAGAAGTTAATAGGAAAGATAGACAGAGACGAGAATAGTTCTATCAAGATCTTGATTACTTGGAAAAGGAAATAAATCCTGATCCAAAAGTAGCATGGGAGGACATAGAGGAATTTTGTCCAGAATACAAGTCATTACCAGGCCCGTCTAAAGCAAATCTAGAAGACGAGTTTGACTCTAGGTGCATTGGGGAAGCGATTGATAAAGTATTCCATGAAATGAGAGCTCAGAAAGAGGAAAAGATGAAGGGAAAAAATGACCGTCTCGAGAGCACTCAGTTGTATGATACGGAGGAAGCCTCATGTAGAGTGAGACATAAGGAGCTGTCTTTAGACCGATTGATTCTAAATAGAGGTGATGAAGATAGAAGTTGTATGAGTTGGGCACAAGAAATGTCAGAGGAAGAAAGGGAAGCTTTCCATGGTGAAGAGAAAGATAATGCATGTGTTTCCGAGGGATGCTTTTCTATGGATAAGGGAGTGAGATGTTTGGGTTTAAAAGTGCCTATATCTAAGGTGTCAGAGCCACTGATACAGTCAGACAGACCTAGGGGGCAACTCCATGGTGCGAGGGGGGAGTAGATCATTGGTAGGTAGACAGCAATGTGACAATATTGTCCCTGCAGTGGACAGACAAATGATGAGAGATGGGAATGAGTTTGAGGGCATCACAGTTTCCTTTGTTAGAAAAAGGAGGGGCCAGACCACAGTATATACTGTGGCCCCAGATGGACAAAGATAATTTAAGGTGTAAACTCCCGATTTTAACTTCTGGTGCTGGGAAATGGATACATGAATTAGCGAACATGACCGGAGCAAACACTTTGGCCATAGGGGACATTAAGGGCCGTTTAATCGCCATACTTGGTGAGAGAGCTGATGACGTGTGGACAATGGCAGGATATGCTGGTGTGACTACAGTCAACACTACTTACGATAGAGCTCCATTTAATAACTGTACGGGGGCAGTCTGGAAAGCGCTTCGAGTTCTGTATCCAGATACGTCCGATATGGAAATTATAACAACACAAATTATGAAGGAAGGAGATGATCCAATGGTTTACATTCAACATTTTTAGGAATCTTGGGCTCTGGAAACGCTTGAATCTTGGGGAAAATCTATACAAGTATTCTATCATATACTATGCCAAGGGCTGCCAGGCCAGTACAGAAGCAGCTCCAGAACTTAGTTGGGATAGAAGCTAAACCGTGGTCTGAATTTCAGCTCACCATTGAGCATTACTGCAGACTCTTGCAACAAATTAATCGCAAAAGGGACGATTCTCGGAAAGGCGAGGAGACAAAGTTAGTGCAGAAGAAACTATCCAAGTATGCCATTGAAGGGACAATGTTGACCAGCATAGATGGATCAAATTCACAGCAGACAGTGACTATGTCGCAGGAAAACAATCAAAAACAGTTTGATCAAAGTAATCGTGGATATGCTCCATGAGGAAGAGGATTTCGAGGACGAGGTTGGCGAGGTTATCAAGGGAATTGGCAGAATAATCAGGGAAGCTTTGAGAATAACCACGGTGGTTTTCAAAATATGCATAATGGTAATCAGGGTATGCAACATGGGCAGGTTGGGAGACCACCACCTATATGTTGGATGTGTGGAATGACAGGGCACTTTTTACATACATGTAGAAGTCAAGGGATGGTGCAAAATCGTCAGTTTTCAAGAGGGGGGATGGAAAATCTGCCTGCATATTCGCAGCAGAATGGAGATGGATTTGCACAGAATCAAACAGTGCAGCAGCAAAGCCGAGAGTGCAGCAAGGCTTGCAACCACAGAAAGTAGCAGTTAATCTGCTACAAGGACAGTCACATCAATTGACTATGCAGCTTCAGCAAACCACAAACACAGGTCCGTTAATGACTCCTGGAATAAGGGATGTCAATGCCAATGGAGGGAATACTTTCACAAGTAATGGGATGAGGATGTACCGCAATAGGACAGCTCCCTGGGAAACCTGATGTGTTCCATACTATCCGTGATGCCAAACCCTCATGAGCAACCAAGGGTGGACGTCAGTATATGGGCAATGTTTTTTGTTTTTAGTAGATACTGGTGCGACTTGCTCATGTATACGAGAGGGGACATTTTCAATGTCTGGCAATGCTATGAATACTCAGGGGTTCACAGGAGCTACAAGAGAGTTTGTTTTACTGAAGAATTACCAGTTTCCATAGGGGAATGTGACATAAAAGTGCCACTGCTATATTCAAGGCAAACACCTGTCAATATATTAGGTCAAGATTTGATGAATAAATTGATTATGACAATCTCATTCACTGATGAAGGTATAGTGTGTTCAGCACCAGAAATGCCTTATGTAAATGTGTGTGAAATGATTATGCCATATGCAGGACAACTAGCTAGGAGAGCAATTCCATTAGAACCAGAGATTTTTCAGTATGGAGTGCACATTATGTAGTCATGGTTACCAGGCCTAGCAGGCAGACCAATGAGAACTTCAGATGAATTTGTATTCAGACCAAGAATACCTATATTCAAAGAGAAGGGACAAGTTTTTCCCTTAGAGATGCAAGCAGCCATAGTGCAAGGGGAAATGGCTTTGCTTGATGGACCTGATGATGAAAGAAAACAATGGCGCAAAGTAATCGCCATTGGGGAGATTTACAGACTAACTGACGATCTGTTTTGAGATAATCCAACTGATGATTAAGAAATATTCGAGATGTGCATTCGAGATGTGTCTGACCAGCCGTTCTTTGTGTGACCCATTAAGGGACCTTGGAGCTGATAACAGGCCCGCAATTTGCAGGCCCGTTATTAGCGCCTTCCCCATTCCCATTGAGCCCTATAAAGGCTCAATGGGAATGGGGAATGGTTCACTGAATGGGGACTTACCGGGTCTGCATAAGTCGGAATGTCCCGGTAAATCCCCATTCAGTGAGACCGGACCCGGACCCGGGTTTGGAGGCAGCCATGGTTCTAATACCGCCATGGCTACCTCCAAACTCGTAATGACCGCCAGCATCTTCCAAAAGCAGTTCACAATGCTGATGTATTAAAATTAAGTTTTTCCTTCCTTAGGTAATCAAGATGGGGAATCTCAGTAGCACCATCATATTACTGCATGAAGAGAAACGCTCACGTTGTCCAAGAAGTAGATGCTGTAGGCTGAAGTACCATTCTGTTATCTACACTTGCATTGTATTTATAATAGTACTGCTTTCATTGACTGTGCAAACAGCATTCTACATTGGTGCAAATGGAGCTAACACTCCAGTGCATGTTTCTGAGCAGAGGGAAAATGTACGCTTGGCAACTACTAGGCAGCCTAGACCGTATATAGTCATTCCTGTTCCAAAGAACGAGGGAAAATTGCCTGAGCTTGAGATGGATGTCATTAGAAATAATACACAAGCACAATGTGTCTTAGAGAATGCTTCTGGATGCCAGAGACAGGCTCGGCAAAACAGACAAGACAAGGGGTTGATAAAAGGTGAGCCTACACAAGTAATACATGCAAATACACCTGGTCCAGTGACAATTGACCCAAAAGCAGTTTCACAAGGAAGATCCCAAATGGAGATTATGCAAGACATTTTCATACCTAAATGGGCTGCTGAGCAGATGAGACCTTCTGAACTTTCTCCTACACAGGTAACGTGGACAGATGTTCCTGTGATTAATTCAGTCAGAAGAAGCTATGTTGGTACACTTCATGATATGGTTATGGAAGCTCACATGAAAAGAATAAGACCTAAAAGAAACACACAGGAAGATAATTATGAATTGACAGCATGGCACACTTGGGAAATAACATATGGTACCAACACATGAAGGAAGTTGGGAGAAGTACTTTAAAGGACAAATGCTTTGTGTGTGCACTCCTGCCATACAGCATGGGGAAGTCGAAGATCTTCATAGCTGTTGGAATAGATGTCCAAACAGCACATTATCTTTCACACGTAGCACTTTGCAAGACCAGAGGCCAGTTCATGGGTAGTGATGCTTCTCTTAAATTGGGCAACTGAATGGACAGATCCAGATGAAGATGACTATTTTCAAGATATAAAGACAAGAAACAATGCAAAGACGAGAAGCCTTGTTATCAGATATGAGAAACCTGTAGTAAAAGGAGCTGAAATTAGAAGGAATGTGAACAAGAAACTTGAAGTTGCAGGAAAATCTGCAAACGATATTCAAATTTGGAAGAACAGAGGTCAGATGTAGATCTGGGGATCAGTGCTATCACCAGATGGATGGGAAAAATGAGTGGTGATCTGCAGAGCCTGGGTAGTCATTGTTTGTTACAAACTGACCATTGACATAGTGCAGAATGGCTGCAAGCAATTATGGCCAAGACTTTGCTAAACTACTGACTTGGGTCAAAGATAGAGGACCCTTGCAGATAGTGCCATTGGAAAGTTCAAAGCTGTATTTCAGAAATAATGGAACAAGAAAAATGGGAGTGAATCACAATTGTGGTTGAATATTTGATGTGCCAAGAATGGTGCATGGAACAGCAATGATTATGGATCATTATTGGTCTTGAGGATCCAAGGCCTACATAAGGCTACCTAAAGACTGGGGGGGATATGCACACTGGTGAATGTCCATGTTCCAGCATTAGTGATTCCATAGAGTGATCTGAATCTCAACAGTTTCCCAAAAGCAAATGCTTACCTGAGGAAGAAGAGATCTGTGGAGCTGATGAAGAGAATTAAGAGAGAGAACTAATGTTTAACCAAGTCAATAGAAGCTTTTGATTCTATCCCATATGAACACAGACTATTTTTTGTAATTTTTTTTGTTTTGATCAAAATTAGATCTTTGCAAAATATTAAAACTGACAAATTTCCAGCTAGAAATCAAGCATCATTTTACACATGTCCTTTTTACAGTTCTAATAAACAAGGGACAAGTCAATAAAGGAAAAAGAAAAAATAATTAGTTGCAGGATCCAAGGGTCCTTCACCCCCCAAAAACCTGCACCGCAGCCGATATTTCTCAAGACTGAGAGACACTTCCATTGAAGTTTCTACTTCTATATTAAGCCAAGCTTTCTTGAGAAATACTAGTTCCAATCTGCCAGACGCCTATTGTGGTCAAGCCGATTTTTGTAAGGACCTGGCCCACTGCAATCGTCAACAAAGTGTTTTGCCCAGAGATCAAATGGTTCCAAAAGTTCTCTGAGAGCAAGCATTCCACTTTATGCACAAATTTCGAGAAGTAGAAAACTCTAGTCTCCCAAGTTCCCTCACATTCTTGAAGCAAATGTTGCAGGTTTTGTTTATTCTGGTCTGCACATATATTGCAAAAAGATAATATGGCTTTGCCCTCCGATGCTTAAAATCTCACCTGTATGGATTAAATTTAAGCACGTGCTTAGAAATATATATCTTGATTCACTATTTGGATGTTTTAGCAAATAATTAGGCAGTTCTCCCAATTTTTTGTCCACTACTATACAAGTCTCATTTCCAGCCCTGTTTTAATCCAATCTGTTGTTTCCAGTTTTTTTCTTTGCTTTCATGGGATTCTCTTTCAGGGTTTCTACCGATGAATCAGCCTCTGCCAGGTTTCTTTTTTCTTTTAGATCCAGCTGTTGAAGGATCTTGGAGCTGTCCATTTGAAGATGTAGCTTGATGTCTTCAGAAAGTGATTTTTTTTGTGGAATTATTATGAACCTGTATAATTAGAGCAATCTCCAGCCCACCTGTTGCTGCAATGATTTTAGGCTGAGTTCGAACCTTAGGACCTGCATTGGAAGACACTCTTCCAAAGCTATCCTTCCACTTTTTGCCAATCTATGTCCCAAAGAATTGGTTGGGCCTCCAACCAGTACAATATCACTGGGATTATTTTAGCATTATAGAACTTTATTAGTGTCTTAATTGAGAATTTGCAGAGCTCAAAAATGATCTTTTTCATCTGAGGTATTGCTTTATCGACCTTTGATCTTATTTCTAATTCCACTTTATTAACTGATGGAGAGGAAAACATTGTATAGCCCAGGTAGACTAATTCATCTGCTCTCATGATTGCCTCCCCTTCAAAAAACAATTTTCCAACTTTGACTTGCTTCTTAGGATGTTTCAGCACCAACATTCTTCACTTCTTTGGATTTACTTGAAGTCCGTTCTGTTTAATGTAAACACTTCATCCATTCAATAGATAATGCAAGCCTATTGCTGTCCTGTCGAACATGATGATGTCATCTGCATAGGCGAGCCAGTGACCTTTGATGGAATTTAGTTTAAGACTCCCCATAATCCAAGATTGAAGGAAATCGCCCAGGTTTGACAGATAAAGATTAAAGAAGAAAGGGGCTCCCATGCACCCCTGTCACACTCCTTGCTCCACACTGATTGTATTTGTGAGATGACCAGCCTCATCTAGTTTTACCATCAGCGAAGTATTTTTGTGAAGCTCAATTAATATTGCCAATAGCTTACTAGGAATTCCCCACTTTCTCAGTTTTGCCCACAGTTTCTCCCTATTTGCTCTGGCGAAATCTACCCAGGCTCCATATATCGGGCCCTCTCCATTTTTTTTAGAGTGTTCTGATAAAAGGCTCAGTGTAATGTCGTTTAATGTTGTCGACATTCCATGTCTAAATCCTGTTTGAAATTTGGATATGATGTTATTTGACTTAGCCCAGTCCTCTAGCTCTATCAAGAGGATCCACATGAAAATTTTGCTTTCAATATCTAGGAGGGCGATTGGTCTATAATTCTCAGGCTGGGTTCTATCGCTCCCCTTATAGAATGGTATTACGACCGCTTGTTTCCAAGAAGGAGGAAAGCATTTTGACTCTAATATTTCATTATAGAGAGTATGGAGAAGAATCGCCCAGGTGTTAACATTGTTTTTCAGAACCTGATAGGTTAACCCATTTGGGCCCACTGCCTTCAATGATGAAGCACTCAAAATAAGATCTTCTATTAGTTTTATATCAAAATTGAGTTCCCATTTAACGGTCTCCTGCTGGTCCTCCAGAAAAGCTGACGTATTTTTAAAGTTCTTTGTCAGGTACTCTGTCCATCTCTTTTCTGGGACCAGATTGCATTGAATGATATTACTGGCTGATTTTTTTCCTTTGCTGTTTATAATACACCAAAATTTGCGAGTGCTATTTTCACAAAGGGCCTCCAGCATCTGCTCATTATCTTGTTGGTGTCGAAAGACCTTTCTTGCTCGGGACCATTGTTTGTAGTTTCTACTGGGCTTTTTCTGTTCTATTTGTAATTTTATTGGATTTGTATTTGTCTTCTTCAGCCGTCTAACTTCTCTCCTTAGGTTCCTTTTCCTTTTTCCAGGTTTCTTCATCAAATGAATGTTGGTGATGAGTTTCTTTTTTCAGAGCTCCTTCGGTTGGATGGTGAACAAAACACATGAATGGCTAAAAGCAGTCGGGCTTGCAGTTCTCTTTTTGTTCTTCTAGTGAAATGTGATTTAATTTCTCATTTAATTTACACCCCTCATTCTTATATTTGACTAGGACCGCTTTGCCTTTTCTCAGTAATAGATCCTTCGAATGCTTTTTCAATTGCGCTTTCATTGAACACTTGATGTTAACTTTTAGCCGAGCGTGATCACTCCCTTCTCCCCAGATGTCTCCATGGACATTTCCTTCAAATGTAGATCTTCAGAAACAAAAACATAATCTAATGTGGACAAGGAGTTGCCACGAGTCCATGTTGGTCTTGGGGGACAATCACCTTCTGCTAAGCACACAGACTATTCAGCAAGACTTTGTCAGTGTTCACATTGATCTGCATGCCAAGAATCCAGGTTGGAGCAAATACCAAGTGGCTGCAGATAACCAGATGGGAATTGCAGCAGACAATTAACACTACTATAAAAGGATTCAATGCAATCAGAGAAGAGATGAAAGGCAGAAGACTGATTACTCTCCAAAACAGATGCATCTTGGACATTATCACAGCTATGGATGGAGGTGTTTGTGCAAAAATCGGAGAATCATGTTGCACATTCATAACTTCACATGATGACGAGAATGGAACCTTGACAGAGGCCATAGACATACTGACGAAACTCCAAGGCCAGATGATAGACGAAGTAGAAAACATTGCTGATGAGAGCTGGTTTGGATCACTCTTCTCTTAGGTTCCACAATGGATGGCAGACATGTTCAAGTTTCTTGGAGGCCTGATCGCGTTGGTATTACTTGGATTTTGTGTGATAAAAATAATAATCTCACAGTGCAATAAGACAGCAACGAAAGCCATAGGGATGAAGATTATGATTGATGCTGAACCACGTTGGAAGCCCAGAGATCTGATAGATGAAAAGATTAGAGATTTTGTGAAGGCCAGTGTCCATGCACCAGAAGAAATGAAGTTCCTGTACCCAAAGAACCATAAGAAATATGTGGGAAGATGGATCTGTTGCAGTCCAAGTGGACAGTGCATGCTCATGACATGGAACAAGGATGAGCATGTGCAATAAGAAGGATGCCTGAAGCGAGTCATAAAGATATGGGTCCCTAAAAAGCCCTTTTTCAGATGTCTAGATATGAAGGATGATGAAAAAATGGTCAATGAATCACCCAGAGGGGGGAGTGTACAGGAGGAGCCAAGTACCCACCTCCATCTGCCCTGCCTCTATTACCTATAGAATGGGAACCAAAGTATGTGACGAATGAGGAACAATTGAACCAGCAAAGAGCAGAGCGTGAACTCTGTGCAGTGCCATTAAGAGTACCTATACCTAAGACGATCTGGTAGGCAAGGTACCCATTGAGAAAACCGTACCTGCATACAAGACAATATGATGGCTATTTAAAATGAAATTCCTGAATAAGCAGAGCAGTTGACGGGCACAGATGAATGGTGATGCCACAACTGAGCTGAACTGACACACCTAGAAGATATGCAGAGACCAGAGAATGAAGGTATTCTATAAGGAAAGTATCAGGATAAGTGACATCCCGGGATCAAGGTAGAGAAGCTTATGCCACAGAAACAGATGATGATATTAAGCTAGTTTAAACGAGTTCAGATGCAACAGAAACGCAAGCAGCAAAGTAATCTTAAAAGCTAGCCTCAAGCTTATAGTAAGTAGATTGCGGCAAGCGCCAATGTATATATAGATGCATATGGACTGGTAAAAGATGGATGTTTCTACTACGCATTATAAGCAGTGCTGAACGTTAACAAGAAGGCCTCATTTCAGGGTGTTGCAGTTAAAAGAAGTTCCTTGAACAAAAAGTGAATCTCAGCAGAAGGAGTTGGATGAGCCAAGATGTCAAGGTCTTATCAGAACTGGAATTGGATTACATTGGATACAAATTGTGGGAAGGATCAGAGACTCCTGTTCAGAAGGCTTTAGCAAAACAAAAGATGTCAGAATACTATCAGCAAATAATATTAAATACAAGAAAAGGCTCGATTTCATGGTGTCCAGTCACGTGGAAGAAGGAAGTTGGCCGATTATGGGACTCACATCTACACACAAGGGCAGGCTGTGCCTACTCTTTTTAAAAATGCTCAGAGCACAGTACAAACTCAAGGCCAACCTGCAAAGCACTAATTGACACTGGACCATTGAGATGATGATGGATTGATATATTAATTGGTGGGAAGCTACTGTTAAAACGAGCCCACCAGCACCTGGACGTTCAGTCTGCATGCTTCTAGACGTATGTGGAAAAGTACTGACGGGGGTTAGAAGCCAACCGATTGTAGAGGACCTTGTAATTACGGGTCCTATAGTTAGTGTAGCCAATGGAACATTGTGTATTTAGTGATGTTCATAGTGGCCATATTGAGGGGAGGGTTTAGTTGCACCACCTGATGTTAAGTACCCTATCGCTCTCCTTCACAGTTCTATACAGATATGGAATTTATACTTAGATATTCACTTAGAGTCAATCACTTCCTCCAATAGGTTTTGTAGTTTGCCATGTAGGTAGTGACGCAGGTCAACAATTCACTGGTGACGATTTTATATTATATAACCTCAGTTTCTACTTAAATGAGTTGAGTAAGAGGATCGAGTGAATGCTGATGTTCGTTGTACTCCCTGTTTTAGACCTTTGATAGTAAAATGGACTCCCTTTTAGCAAACTATGTGAGTCGTCTTGATTATTGATGTATGAATAAGATTTGCATCCCCATCCATCTCCAGGGTATTGCTACTCATCTTAAAGGGCTGGGAAACCCAGTTCACCATGCTTTCCAGTTTTTGCTGACCCGCCTTGTGCATATTGCTGCAATCCCAGCAGCACTTCAACCTGTACCCACAAGCACATTGTTTCCTTTATAATATTTTGGGACCCCCCTATACTTTTGTTCCCTCTTGATAAAACAGCACTGCACTTTGCAAAACCATTCAAAATCTAGAATTAAATTAGATTCCAAAATGTCATGCAGTTTCATTGAGTGGCACCAAAGTTATTAGCCATCCAAAAGCTGCTTTTCACCAACCCTGTAAAGCAAAAATAAGCATCGATGCCCCTGAACATCTCAGATGTCTGCGAAGACCACAGTACTGCCCGGGCTGTTCACAGACATCAGAAAAGAAAAACACCTTTTTTTTGCTTTTATATGGCCATATCCCATCACATCCTCATCAACCCTCACCTCCGCAGAGATTGTTGCATTAGTTTGACATGTGCAATGTTGTGTTTTTTATCATGTTTTTACAGCGCTGTTCATGGACAACGGCCGCTGTCTGCGAATCCAACATTGCAGGTGTTTCTGCAACTCTGACTCACCTCACGCTTTTCACCATCCAATTAGTGGGCCCGTCTGATGTCCGTGGACATCACAGCGCCCTCTGAGCCAAACAGAGTCCTGTCTGCGGACCGAACAGAGAAGTGAGTCTGCGGACCAAACCCAGATATCACACATTTCTTTTACCTACTTTTTGGCAGTTTAAAAAAGAAATGACCGACGGAGTTACACCAAATTTACAAAAGCACACTTTTGAGACCAAGCCGCCACTCCTGCCTCAAATCTGGTGAAAATCTGTCTAGCAGTTTGGGCTGTAGGGGTGAGCAAATATTTGATTCTATTGCGTGTATGGGAAAAGCCACACATTTTGAGACCCCCCTATAACATACCCCCCTTCACGAAACCGCGCCAAACTTTGCAGAATTAATATGATGGGAACATGAATTAATTTTTTTGCAAAATTTCGTGAGGTTTCGTCCAGGGGGGCGGGCAATGTTGTAAACTGCACAAAAAGTGTGTCCTATGGGTTGAGCAACCAAACCATAACTACCGGGCTGCTACACAGGTCCATATATATATGTATATATATCAATGTGTATCTTCTTTCAAACAGTCGCTGCAGTATTGGTTTTATGGCTGGTGTTAGGCACGGCAGGATCTCATGTCTCCAATACACGGGAGGTAACGGGGCGGGATCTCCTGCAGATGCACACAGCTGCTCCGCTACACATGGCTTCAGGTGCTCTGACAGATCTCAAGTATGGGGCTTCGGTTAGGGTAGGGGGATAGTTTTGCTGCTGTGCTGATGCATGCATACGGGAGGTTCTCTGAGCTCTGCATGCAGTGCCGTTCTAGCTGTCTGTCCTGCATCGGAGCACAGAGGCATTTGTGCCCGGAGCAGAGCCTCATGGCCCATGGTGCTAGCATGCTTTGCCCAGAGCTGTGATAAGTAACCTGAGTGCAGAGGTGTAGTATCCTGTTGTATAGTGTTTGCTGGGAGGGTTATTCAGTTGCTGTGTGCGAGTAGCTCAGTCAATATGCGTATAGTGTATTTGAACTCAGAGGTTTGGAATGTTACTGTGGGTGGCTAGTAGATGGCCGAGTGGGTAACTTGGATCATCAGCCCAATGTGGATATGGCCATGCCTTTGTATAGCTCCGAGAAGCAAACCAAGTTAAACCATCACACATTAAACCAATTTAATACTTTGTAAATAATGAAAAGCCACGAGATTTAACACATTTAAAAACTAACTAACATATAAACGTGTTTCTAACTGACCCACTTTGAAATTAATCAAGCTGCACGTATTTTAAAATACATAATTTTCCGAGAAAACAATCTTTGCTGCTTAAGGAGCCATCGCCAAATCCATGCAAATGACTGAGCGAGGAGCGCCTCTCACATGGAAGGGCAGCGTTTTAATTTAATTGGGTAGGAAATGTACACTTTCTAATTGCTGTGTTTTGCAGAGTTGAAATGAACCTTGAAAGCAAATATTAAGATCCCCTGGTCTCGACATAAAAGCATGACGCGCTGGTACCACTGCACACTAAGGCAGCTTGCACTAATGCTGGCAGCAGAGAGACAGAGTGAAAATTGCTTGCACATCTTGTGCACCTGCTGTACCTGCAAAGTGTGTGTGCGCGAGTGTGTGAGGGTGTGACAGGTTCCCTTCTGATGCCTGAGCCCTATCCTTCTGCTGTGCGTGCTGCATATGTTGCGCATGCGGTAAGCATGCACTGTGGCTGCCTGTTCTGCTCCCACTGCACACTAGGGCAGCTTGCACTAATGCTGGCAGCAGAAAGAGAGAGTGAACATTGCTTGCACATCTTGTGCACCTGCTGTACCTGCAAAGTGTGTGTGTGCGAGTGTGTGAGGGTGTGACGGGTGCCCTTCTAATGCCTGAGCCCTATACTTCTGCTGCGCGTGCTGCACATGGTGTGCATGAGATAAGCGTGCACTGTGGCTGCCTGTTCTGCGCCCACTGCACACTAGGGCAGCTTG
Source organism: Ambystoma mexicanum (assembly GCF_040938575.1). NCBI lineage: Eukaryota > Metazoa > Chordata > Amphibia > Caudata > Ambystomatidae > Ambystoma > Ambystoma mexicanum. Next base: position 166,003,708 of record NC_090931.1, on the reverse strand, counting down.
CACTAATGCTGGCAGCAGAAAGAGAGAGTGAACATTGCTTGCACATCTTGTGCACCTGCTGTATCTGCAAGTGTGTGTGTGTGCGCGCGAACGTGTGACGGAGTGACTGTTGCCCTTCTGATGCCTGAGCCCTAACCTTCTGCTGCGCGGGCTGCACATGTTGCGCATGCGGTAAGCGTGCATGGTGGCTGCCTGTGCTGCACCCACTGCACACTAAGGCAGCTTGCACTAATGCTGGCAGCAGAAAGAGAGAGTGAACATTTCTTGCACATCCTGTGCACCTGCTGTATCTGCAAGTGTGTGTGTGTGCGCGCGAACGTGTGAGGGGGTGACTTGTGCCTTTCTGATGCCTGAGCCCTGACCTTCTGCTGCACATGTTGGACATGCAGAAAGCGTGCACTGTGGCTGCCTGTGCTGCACCTACTGCACACTAGGGCAGCTTGCACTAATGCTGGTAGCAGAAAGAGAAAGTGAACATTGCTTGCACATCTTGTGCACCTGCTGTATCTGCAAGTGTGTGTGTGTGCGCGCGAACGTGTGAGGGAGTGACTGTTGCCCTTCTGATGCCTGAGCTCTAACCTTCTGCTGCGCGGGCTGCACATGTTGCACATGCGGTAAGCGTGCATGGTGGCTGCCTGTGCTGCACCCACTGCACACTAAGGCAGCTTGCACTAATGCTGGCAGCAGAAAGAGTGAACATTGCTTGCACATCCTGTGCACCTGCTGTACCTGCAAAGTGTGTGCGCGCGAGTGTGTGAGGGGGTGACTGGTGCCCTTCTGATGCCTGGGCCCTGTCCTTCTGCTGCATACGTTGGACATGCGGAAAGCGTGCATTGTGGCTGCCTGTGCTGCACCTACTGCACACTAGGGCAGCTTGCACTAATGCTGGCAGCAGAAAGAGAGAGTGAACATTGCTTGCACATCTTGTGCACCTGCTGTATCTGCAAGTGTGTTTGTGTGTGCGCGAACGAGTGAGGGAGTGGCTGTTGCCCTTCTGATGCCTGAACCCTATCCTTCTGCTGCGCGTGCTGCACATGTTGCGCATGCTGTAAGCGTGCACTGTGGCTGCCTGTTCAGCACCCACTGCACACTAGGGCAACTTGCACTAATGCTGCCTGCAGAAAGAGAGAGTGAACCTTGCTTACACAGCTTGTGCACCTGCTGTACCTGCAAGTGTGTGTGCGCGAGTGAGTGAGGGGGTGACTGGTGCCCTTCTGATGCCTGAGCCCTATATTTCTGCTGCACGTGCTGCACATGTTGCACACGCGGTAAGCGTGCACTGTGGCTGCCTGTGCTGCACACCAGGGCAGCTTGCACTAATGCTCCCAGCAGAAAGAGAGAGTGAACCTTGCACAGCTTGCACACCTGCTGTACCTGCAAGTGTGTGTGCCCGAGTGTGTGAGGGTGTTACTCTTGACCTTCTGATGCCTGAGCCCTTCTGCTGCACGTGCTGCATATGTCGCTCATGTGGTCAATGTGCACTGTGGCTGCCTCTGCTGCACCCACTGCACACTAGAGCAGCTTGCACTATGCTGCCTGTAGAATGAGAGTGAACCTTGCTTACACAGCTTGTGCACCTGATGCACCTGCAAGTCTGTGTGCGTGCGAGTGTGTGAGGGGGGTGCCTGGTGCCCTTCTAATGCCTGAGCCCTATCCGTCTGCTGCACGTGCTGCACATGTTGCGTATGTGGTAAGCTTGCACTGTGGCTGCCTGTGCTGCACCCGCTGAACACCAGGACAGCTTGCACTAATGCTGCCAGCAGAGAGAGTGATACTTGCTTGCACAGCTTGTGCACCTGCTGTACCTGCAAGTGTGTGTGCGCGTTTTTTGTGTGAGGGGGTAATTGTTGCCATTCTAAGGCCTGAGCCCTATCCTTCTGCTGCACGTGCTGCACATGTTGCGCATGTGGTACGCGTGCACTGTGGCTACCTGTGCTGCACATCAGGGCACCTTGCACTAATGCAGCCAGCAGAAAGAGAGAGTGAACCTTGCACAGCTTGCGCACCTGCTGTACCTGCAAGGGTGTTGGCGCGAGTGTGTGAGCGTGTGACTGGTGCCCTTCTGATGCCTGGCCCCTATCTTTCTGCTGAGCGTGCTGCACATGTTGTGCATGCGGTAAGCGTGCAATGCGGCTGCCTGTGCTGCATCTGCTTGTCTGTCTGCGGGAAAGCTGGCAGTGTTTCTGCCTGCACTGTGTCTTGCCGTCAATGCGTTGACATCGTCGATTTGCAAAGTCCTCAATCTGTGTTTGCACCAGTTGAATTGACAGCGTGCCTACATGATAATGTAATCATTTATTTTAGGAACTTTACAAAGCGCCACAGCGGGTTGATGCTTCAGAGCACTTTAATTTAGAGGGTTGAATTAAACTCCTGGGTCGACAATTGTAATTACGACTACAACATAAATCCCCTAAAACAATGAAAGGACAAATAACCAAGAAAAAGATGCCCAACAACAGACACGGGCATCTTCCAAAAGGCCAATATCCAGGCCTTTAAGCTCTTCATAAAATGGCCACCTGGAATGTCTTTTCACCTTATGGAAAGGGAACTCCAGGCACATGGCAGTAGCTGTGTAGGTTATTTTCCTGGTCAATTCTTTTCATAAATGGTGGACCTGTAAGCAGCACTGCTCACTGCTCCATACAGCTCTGCCACCCACAGTGCCGATTTCCTAAAAGTCAGGCAGGAAACAGCTAATGCATGAAAAAGAGCACTGAGGTCAGGTGGTGGAACATAAGATGTGACGGTGTCCAAAGGGCAGAGATGACAATTGTAGGATTTAATGATTTGCTGGACAAGATCAGGGTCCAACATAAAGCACAAGTATTAATCTGAGGGTCCACCAATAATGGCATAGGCCAACCCTCGCAAGTCATCTTCACCCACATCTGGATTAGCAACTCATGGCTTGGCCAGCACTCAATAGCCATTCAATCTCGGAGATAACACATTTGAGGTAGCGCCTAGCCCTCAATGCTATGAGCTCTGCAAGGCAGTTCCCGAACAGCACGGCACATAATACAACTACATGTACAATGAGGGGTCATCTGTGTACTGGATCTGAAGAGAGGCTCTCCAACTGGCCACCAGATCCGCCATTGCCTCGACATAAAGATTAAAGAGAATTGGGGATGAAATCGCCTCTTAAGGCACAGTGAGAAATCAGGCAGATGGAACTGACTCAGTGGGCCCCACCATGACCAACTGAGTGGAAGCTGGAGAATTAATTCTGAATCAAGAGTCCTGAATCCAGCCACTGCACAGGGATGGCCTGTGGTCAATTGCACCAGTTATGGCAAAAGCATCCCTGCGAACCGACAGAAACATCAAACAGCCTACAACATCAAGAACCCAGAGGAAATCACCCAGCACCTGGGGGGGTGGGTGTTGCTTTAGCACTGCCCCCTGAACAGAACGCAGGCTTATAAGGGTCCAGGAGATGAGCATCAGTGTCAGACCTATTTAGTGAAATCACTGTGGCATGTTCCATTGTCTTGTCCAAAAAAGACAGAGGTAATATGTTGATAGTGAGCGAGGAGCTCAGGATTAAGTGACACCTTCTTCAATAGAGGAGACATCTTTCCACTCTTAAAGGACTCGCAGCAAAAAGCAATTTATAAGATGGGATTAATCAGATGCACCATTGGGCAACCAGAGTGGAAAAATGGCTTGGCAAGGTGAGGCGGTGAAAAATGATTGGCATACGATAAACTCAATAAGGCCACAATCCTGGATAGATCAGCATGAGAAATGTTGCCACAAACAACCACCAGTAAGCAGTAGAGTTCAATGGATCCAGGGTGGGGGCTTGGTGTAGGATGGAATGCTATTCAGAATCCCAGATAGGCTCTTCAGGAGGAAGGTGTGTGGACCTTTCAAGAGACACCCCGGAGGATGGTGGGGACAGTGATAAATACCACAATGTCTAATCATGGTAATGTTGGCAGGAAACCCGTGGGTCCATGCTTGCTGTCCCAACGCCACCATATACTTATTTGAGGTTACACCTGAAGCCTTGTTGTGGGGCTTTTCCAAAAACGTCACGTTTGAAACTATCCAAGTATTGTCACGTGGTTAGTTATTATTTTTCTATTTTCTAACTTGTCTATTTTTCTGGTTTCAGACCATTAGCAATTGAATTCATAGTATGTGTTAATGGTTATGGTCTGCCAGGCATTTCGATTATACACATAGAGTCTTATTAAATGGCAGGTATGGCAAAGTACTCATAACATCACATAGCCACATACTCTTACCATGTGACATGTTGTCCTGACACATGCAAACCACTCGTACCATTTCATATCATTTGGCATGCATTGCTGTTATAAGCCTGGCTATCCGATTCACTTGGTTTGCCAGGTATTTGCATCATAAAACGTGGCCCTGCCATGTACAAGACAGTGTCACCGTGTTCCCAAGTACTCCCATAACTGTGCTAGTGTTCCCATCGTTCCACTACCCACTTACAACGCAAGCCAGCTGTTGCCACCGAAAGCTCAGGTACTTCCAGTGAATCCCACGTTTTGCCATTGAATGCCTTGACCACTGGCAATGTTTTCCCATCATCCACATAATGGTGTTGGTGTTGTTTTCTGGGTACTCCCCTCACTTGCCTAGACACGCTCCCCCCCTTATCCAGATACTGCCATCCCTTGACCAGGCCCTTCTATCATTTGCTAGGCATCATCATGACAACATTGGCATCTCTGCTCAGGTGTTTTCATAATGTGCCCAAATACTCTCACTATTCTTGCCAGCATCGATTAGGGAACCCAGAAACTTTGCCAGGGAGTGCAATTATTTCTCCAGGGCACGAGGCTTGCTTAACATGGATCTGCGTCCCTCAAAATGTCCTGTTTTCAGTAGTTTTGAAAAGATTGTATGGTGCTGACTTTACAGTGGTTGCCTTATATACCAATTTAACTCCAAATTAACATCTCCATTTGTCAATTTGATGGTACAATGTTGTTACATCGCCAATATATTTTTCTATGAATTTTTTTTCTGAAAACCTTTCAATGAAAAAGCTCATTGACAAATATAGGGGTGGGAAAGCGGATATACGGGGCAGGTGGAATAGGGAGTAAATAATCAGAGAGGGGGTTTTGGAGGAGGACCCCACCAAATATAAAAAACACATTTTCAATAAGTTTTTTTCAGAAAATAAATCGGCAACAACTCAACAGAAAAATAACTGTTGTGTAATGGTCTCAGGTAATAATGTCCTCCTCCATAATGTTGCCAGGAAAAGCCATTGACAACATTATGTAGGGTGACTTTATGTAGGGGGAAGGGTTGCGGGGATGACCCCTGCTCCCTTTGTAAAAAAAAATAAATAAAAAAGGCTGTCCCCCACATGTTCAATGTAATAATGTCTGCACACAAAAAAATGCGACTTTTTTGTCAGGAGACATTTTTGTGAGGACATTATTACATGGAACCGATGTAACAACATAGAACCAATTTGATATGGTGGGTACACACATATCTTATCCTAACAGTGCAAGTCTGTCTCTGTAATGTATTTCTTATGGGCTGCTGATGGCTTTCAAATACAGCCTTTACTGTAATATTCTTTATTTCAGCAAAAGGGAAAACAGGCCACGAAAAAACATCACTTAAAATCACACATGAGCACATACCATAACATACGTGAAATCGCTAACGTCCATAAAGCAGCAAGTTCACCAACTCCCACACACGTGCATATTTGTTTAATCCAGTGTGGGAAGATTTATAAATCATTAATGACGTTTTTGGAAATATAATCAATCATAATGTTTGTCCTCGGGAATCTTAGATATATGAGCGTCAAAAGCAAATAGTAGCAACACATTGAATGTGCAATTATCAGGTCCATACTGAACTGCAAGTGACTAAACCAGATCTAAAAATGATACCCCTGCTGCCCTGCCAATCCGTTTCATTAAGTTACCTCCCCCTCACAATTTAAGGTGCACGTGCGACGACTTAAAAACAGAATTACATACATTGCATTAAATCAAGCAATAGCGTATACACATTACTTATCTAAACATACTCATCGTCATAGGCTCTAAGTCTGTGTTTCTATAAAGCGTATATCAGTAAACCAAAGTGCACTCAAGTAAGAGCGATTCAATTATTCCACAGTGGACAATTCTGCAAATATCGTCCATGCTAACGGGCCAGGCGCGCGTCATATACCGTCCTGCTGTAACGATAACATCGTTCTGATTGGTGGGTTTGCAGAATCGTATTGCTTCCTTGGTGTCCCCTGTTCCTATTGCTCGAAGCATTGGCTTCAGGCTCTTCCAATGGAATGTTACTGCAGGGCATATGAGCAGACAGCGACTCTCCGTTTCAGATTTATCCGAGCAAAATGGACATATTTCTGAGTTATGAATGCTCCATTTATCCCAAGACTAAATGTGAGATGCATGGACCTCTGGGCTGGCGGATTGCCCTGACATGTGTAGGTCTCAAAGTCACTTCTTGTTTTCACTGAAGGGTAAATCCGACCAGTCTCACTGTTTGCTGCCATCCCTTCATATTCTGACCAGCTACTTATCGTAAACGCATCCCTGACATTCATTGGGCCTCATTACGGCTTTGGCGGTAGCCGTGGCGCTATTGGCGGCATGGATGCCTCCAAAACCGGGTCCGGGTTCCCTGAATGGGGAATTACCGGCCCATTCTCAGTTTGGAGGGCCCAGTAATTCCTCCCTCAGGAATCCGGGCCCAGACCTTCCCCATCCTATTTGAGCCCCCATAGGCCTCAATGGGAATGGGTGCAGCAAGCTAACAACGGGCCGATTACGACGGGTCCGTTGTTAGCTCCCTGGTCCCTTTGCGGGACCCGATAAGAATGCCTGGTTTTACCAGGCGTCCTTACCGGGTTCCGCGAGGGGACCTCGTAATCAGGTGGAATGGGTTTAACGGGTCCGCATCCATTAGCGGCACCCGTTAACCCATTCCGCCAAGATTGTAATGAGGCCCCTTGTGTCATCTTTTCAAATAGCCTGTGGTCTGTACCAGAGGTTAGGTAGGCCTAAGTCCTCTGCCATATTCTTCACATGGTTGCCCATTTAAATATACTCTGTGGTTTGGCCTAAAGAATCTCGCCTGTTGGTTTCTGTAGGTTGACAGTGATGGGGTGGTCCAGTATATTGCAGGCTTTATTTTGATCGTGTTGCCCATGTCTATACGGCCTATCTCTAGGTGTAAACAGGCATTGGGCTATTCATTGGGAAGCCATGTGCCCTCTTTAGATGTACCCTTTTCTGTTTTTATTCATTTGTCACAGGCTTCATGCCCCCGAGTTCTGCATCATACATTGCACCAGTAACTGCCTTCATCTTATATATTACCTATCCATCCGGCCGATATACATCAATTCCCCAGACTAGCACTGAATTTGGCTACCACTAGACTCGATCTTGCTTGTAACTTGCCACTTTTCTCTTATTTGAACCCCAGTCGTCGAATGAGTTCTTCCCATACCCAAGGCAGTCAAATTGTTTACCTTCCCCTCTTTGCCTTCCTATCCCCCCAGATCCATCTTTTTTTTACGGTTTTATATTCTGGACGACAGACTTTTGATTTGGTTTTCCTCATATTAATTGCCTGTCCCTTTTTCATATACATTTTGTTATATAGTGTCAGTTGTTTCTTAAGTCCTACTGGTGTTTTGGATATTAATACTATGTCATATGTCATGTGCAGACAAAAGTATGGCAACATTCTTATCATTTAGGATTGGAGCATCTGTCTCTAATTGCCTGATTTCATTCACTATATTGCTGATATATAAACAGGCTAGCAGTTGAACCTGTGCTTCGCACAGTAATTCCTACTATAAGAGAAAGTAAGGTGCAATTATATTTTAGACTGTTTACATTGTCGACACCATGGAACCTACCCACATGCCACATTTCAGGTTTGTAGCATGTTGGGAAGTATGCTGAACATTTAGAACAGACAGACACACACAAACACACACACATATCCACACATTCCACCCGCAAAAGCGGACACAAAGGGATATGTATATATTTTAATTATTCCATTGTCTACACCATGGAACCTACCCACATGCAACATTTCGGGTGTGTAGTATGTTGGGGAGTATGCTGAACAATTCGAACATACACACACTTATACAAGAATTTTAGACCGCTTAAAAAAAGCACAACAAATAAAAAAGAACAATATATGTGTTATACTTTTTACATTGTCTACACCATGGAAGCTACACACATACCACATTTCAGGTGTGTAGCATGTTGGAAGGTATGCTGAACATTTTCGACATACACACATATCCACAAATGTTCCTGTTACATTTATATATATATAGAGAGAGAGAGAGAGAGAGAGAGAGAGAGACAGAGAGACAGAGAGAGAGAGAGGGAGAGAGAGAGAGAGAGAGAGAGAGAGAGAGAGAAGATAGATAAAAGTGGGGGCAAGTATGTACCCTTGACTTACCCCTTTAAATTAAAATCCCTAGTCAATTCTCCCTTTCGACCATACCAGACCCATGCTGTACGGTTGCTATAAAGACTATTGACTATTGACTAAAGACTATTGATACACTCCAGTAGACCAAGTCGTAGGCCGATCGATAATAGACATTTCCACAGGTCATTTCTAGGGACATGGTAAAATGTTGGCTTTAGATCTAAAAATAGAAAGTAAAGGCAGCACTTATTTACATGCATGCTTTTGTTATTGATGAGCATTAGCCTTAGGACCGGATCCATACAGCTGTCCCCTTTGTGAAATCTCACCTGCCATGGGCTCAAGATATTATTCTCTGCATCCAATCCTCTAGTCTGTTTTTTAAGACTTTTCCATTGATGTTTCTGGTCACATCTAGTAGGGGGATTGCTCGGTAATTGTTCTGGTCAGATTTAGCTCCCTTTTAATAGATTGGGTGAATTCTGCCTGTGTCCATGAATAGGGTACAGTTCTGCTGCATATAGAACATTACATAATATACAAATGTAGGGTGCCTTGTCATGCTATCATCCTTATAGAATTCCACTGGCATCTTGACAGGCCACGGGCAGTTCCATTGTTTTGTAGGTGAATATTCCTTCTGGTTTCATCCAGAGATATGTGCACTCCACGTTGTGTAAATCCATACAATGCTAAGGAAGAAGTCAGCTTGTCTGTAGTTGGTACCCTCTAATTTGGCATTCCAATGTATGATAAAGACTATCTTCTTCCAGAGTATCTGTGAGGTGTTTGGATGTCTGCCACCATGGCACCCTCTCTTTGCACTGTGGCAGTGTTGGAATGGATATGGTCTAGCCTTGTTGAAGGGCAACAGCTGCTTACCTCAGCTTCACTTAAAGATGGATATGGTTTATTACTCCAAGCATCTACTAGCAAAATAATTCCAGAGGTAGGCATAGGCTACAAAGGCCACCCTACCCCTTTGGAGAAGTGACTTCTTATCCACCTGTTAAATTCCAGTCCAGTCCAATCCAGTCGCTCTAATCAACTGATGTTATTGTGTATGCAAGGTCCTTCATAATCCTGAGACATTGGTCTGCTGCTTTGTATGAGATATGTTGTCTCATGGGCCAACCTTGGTCTCATGAGACACCCATGAATGGTCGCTCATTGCAAACTCCTTAAAAACACTCCACGTTCAAACCTCCTCTGTGTGTAGAGGCTAACCCTGCAGAGCTTGGATCTCTAGATAGGTTTGAGAATATTTTCCTTATATATTCTTTTCTTGCCCCTATTATTTCATCTTTTGGACTATCACACTATTTCTGTGCTGATGACACTCAGCTCTTTCTGTCCTTCTCATCCTTCACACCTGATATTCATCACACTCTATCACCCTCCCTCTCTGCTATTATATCATTAATGACCTCTCATTTCCTCACTTTAGATGCTGGAAATTCTGAAGTCTTATTCTTTCCCGCCAACCCTCTCTTGTCAACATCTCTTCCCTCTTCTATTTACTTTCCTCCCTCTAGTCTCTCTATTTCTGCCACTACCCGCAATCTTGGTCACTATTTCGACTCTAAACGTTCCTTTGCCCATCATATCTCCCTTACATCGCATGCCTGTCGATTCATCTGTACAATATTCGCAAACTTCACCGATTTCTTACTTTTCAGGCCACAAAGCTTCTTGTATCTTCGTTAATCTTCTCCTGACTATTCTACTGCTCTGTTCCGTTCTTTGGTCTTTCCTGCTCACGTCTTGCTCCTCTTATATCAACTTATCATTCTTCTATTTGTTTACTCTTCCTTCTCTCTTATCAGGACTCAATTTCTTCTTCTCTTGCCTCACTCGGGTGGCTGTTTTTCTACTCTCAGCTGAAATATAACTTCCTGTGTCTAATTTTCAAATCGCTTTATGGTCTCGCCCCTAATTAGCTTGCATCTCTGCTTTCATTTAATTCTCCTTCTCGTTGTCTCTGCTGGTTTTTTAGGCTTAGGGCTTGATCACGACTTTGGCGGTAACCCTTAAATCCGGCGGTATCGCTATTACCGCCGGATTTAAGGGTCCGCCAAATCAGGACTTCGGCGGATTTCACCCCAGCTCTGAGCTGGGGGGAAATCCGCTGAAAATTCACACTATTACCGCTGGCGGGAAATCCGCCGGCGGTAAGAGTGCGAAAATTCCCCATTGAGCCCAATGGGGAATGGGGCATTCCCGAATGGGCTCATTGGGGAATGGGGATTAACATTACTGCCAAACTCGTGATCCGGCGCTATTAACGCCAGGGAATTCGGTGGTAGGGATAATACCGCTGGCGGAAATACCGCCGGCGTTGCTGCAAAAGTCGTGATCAGGCCCTTAATGTTCCCCACCCCCCCTGTGCTCAATCTTGCTTTCGTTCTTTTCAGCTCCTTGCCCCTCTTCACTGGAACCTGCTCCCTCTGTCTCTTCGCTCCATTACTTCTTATCTTCCCTTCCGCTCCTCTCTAAAAACTCACTTGCTTCAGTCTTCTGATTGATTGACACTGGCAGAATTTGAACACTGATTTGCATCGTTGATTTTAATGTATTGTTGATTGTCTTATGTAAAGCGCTTTGGACAAAGGTGCTATATAATGTATAATCAAAATACAAATACAAAATACAAAATATTTGTGTTTTGCTGCCCTGAGGAGGGATTCTTTCACTCAGGCGGCGTCGGAACTGTGTTCTCGAGACACCAGAAAGCTTTGGGCTCTCCTTTTGGAGAAGAACGCACTGCCGCCGCTCTACTGTCCCTCTTAAGATCAATTGGTGCTACATAGCACCATTAAACTTGAGTATCACAGATCTCACCATGATCTGGAACTGCAAACAAAAAACAATTTGTGATGAATTGCAATGCTTTACAGCCAGTCATGGCCCAGTGGACAGCATGTGTACTAACACTGTTTTGTTAACATCACCTTGAATTCCTTGCATAAGATGTTTCGAAATCCCCGTGTAGGCCAGAAAAAAAACCTGAGCATGCATCAGACAGCGCCTGACTACATGTGAATGTAAGATTAAAGGTGCCCTTTAACATTCCTGCCTTTCGTGGGCCACTGTTAATGCAACCCTTAATACAAGCCACTCTGATACCACCGAGCATGTTACTAGTGATCTTCCTAGATAGCTCACTCTGGAATTCAACCTGAGGCATGTGGAGCACTGCCGAGCCAGAGAAGAAACATACATTAGCAAAATAAATAAATACAAATAAAAACACAGGGCCAGACGTCTCTGTTCTTAAACCATAGACTACATGAGGCGAAATCTGCTATAAATCTTAAGAGCATTGCAGTGAAGAAATTAATGGCTTGTGTGTCCCATTCAGTGGCAGCGATGCATATAATTCCTCACACAGGGCCATGAAGCATGAAGTACACCCTCAGCAAATAAAAAATGGAATAACTTAAATCAACAATACAGTAAGAGAAGAAAAGGTATATGGTAAGCAGACATTTTATTATTGGTTCTATCACTGCCTAATATATTCAAGCCACAAAGGAGGGCAGAGAACATGCTGCCCAGAAATGCTGTGGCAGCAATGCACCATTTCCCCACCAACCTGCAATACTCCTGGTTTCAACACTATTTATTTATTTATGTATTTATGCATTTCTGTATTTATTTATGTTGGCATTTGTATGGCACGCCTAGCCCTGAGGCATCTGGGTGGTAGCTTTGACAGGTACAGTAGAAAGGTAGGTGTGCATAATCATAAAAGGTATACGTTAACAGTTCTATGCAGAGTAAAGCATACAGTAAGACGATGCTGGACAAGTTGTGTGGTATTGTGAGAGAGAGTTAATTTCACTGCTCTTGTGTGAAAAACCAAGTTTTCAGGCTTTTACGGAAAGGTCCAGAAGGAGGGTTCAGATCTTAGTGACAGAGGTAGAGTGTTCCATTGTTTGGCTGCTAGCACTGGGAAGCTGCTACCCCCTTCCTTTCTGTAGTTTGTATCTGGATATGGTGAGTAGATGCGTGTGGGCTGAGTGTGCGGGTCTATTGGACTGTTTTTTGGAGAATTTGTTGGGAGCTGAGTTGGATAGATGTTTGTGAGTCAGAGAGAAGGTTTTGAATAGGATTTGATCATGCACTGGCAGCCAGTGGGCATTCTCTCTTGCCGTGGTGATGTGAATATTTTTAGGGATGTTAAGAGCTGCTCTTAGGGCGTTGTTTTGAATCACCTGATGTTTTTTTAAGTTGCGGCTGTTAGTACCTACGTAGAAGGCATTACAGTAGTCTAGTCTGGATAAGATAAGAGCTCTAGCCAATGTGATACAACTGTCAGGTGACAAGAAGGGTCTAAAGGCATCCATGAGCTTTGAGGTGTATGCTGCAGCAGATGCTGTAGCATTAAATTGTCTAGTTGTGAGAGCTGAATCCAAGATAGACACCCAAGATTTTTACTTCCTTGAAGACATTGATAGTAATGCCATCAATAGCAAAGGATTTGAAGGGGTCGGCTAGTTTGTTTTGGCGGTTTTGTGAACCTCTGAGGAGTAACTCTGTTTTTTCATCGTTTAAAACTAGGCCATGTTTGGTCATCCAAGCCTGGATAGTTTGGTAGATTTCATTTAATTATTTTGAGTCTGTGTTGTATGTGCCTGTAATGTTTATGAGGATTTGGGTGTCGTCTGCATAGTTAGTGTAGGTGACACCAAAGGTCATGAAGAAGATCGAATAGAGGTTTAGTGAAAATATTGTCGTGTGTGGGGGGCACGTAGGATCCTTGTGAAACTCCACAGGAGACTAGGGCTGGCAACGCTGCTGCGGCAGGTGCAAAGACCTTCATAGTTCTGTTGGATAGGAAGGACTGTATCCAATATATATAACATGAAAAGTGGGCCGTTGAAGAGAGATTTTTGCAGAATATATTGTTGTTGACTTAATGAAAGGCTGCTGAAAGTTTTAGCAGGAGGAGGAGTGCTAAGTTGCCGTTGTATTTAATTTCATCCATTTGTATTTTTAGACTCAGTGCCATGTCCTGTCCGGAAGACTGATTGTCGAAGGCCTAGGAGGTTTTTGGCTTCCAGATGGTATTGCATTTGCAGATAAGCTTCATAATACGTACGTGCCTCGTGCTCACTGCCCCCCACCTGTCTGAGAAAATTGTCAGAGCCACTTCCACCAGACCAAAGGGTGCTCGTCACGCCAACTAGCCATACATCCCCACAATTAAAAGGGTCAAAGCAGGTGGTGCCAGCTTCCTCCACATTGCTCCTAAACAATGGAATGCACTACCAAACTCTCTCAGAGAAGAGACCTCACACATGTCCTTCTGGAAAACCCTAAAAACCATGTTTTTCAACTAATCCCACTCACTCCTACTCCAACCATCGGCCCAAGTCTCTCTTCCTACAGACCCTCCTCAGCTGGCCTCATTGTATCTTCTGTACCCATGAGTCCCCTAGCCCCTACTAGTTACAGTGTTTTTATTAACTGCTACCTTACTGCTATCAAGTTCACTGTAACCATGAACCACAGTCAGAATGTCCCTCTTTCGTGTCTCCCCTCCCGGTTCTCTTCATGTAACGATGTAAACCTGCTTGTAACAGCACCATGATGCCATTGGAATGCCTGTGCACTATTTAAATGGAAAAAATAAAAAATAAATAAATGAGCTGCTCGGTCCAATATTTTGAGGAGTAAAGGTACTGTTTTTATGGGGTGGTAGTTTGTGGGAATATTAGGGTCTAAGATAGGTTTCTTGAGTAGCGGGAGAACCCATGCATCTTTGAGGTTAGTTGGAAAAGTGCTTGTTTCAAATGAGGCATTGATTAGAGATGTGAAAGTAATAAGTTCAGCCACAGTCCTTAATGAGCAAGGCTGGACATTTGTCACCTTGGCACCTGGATGGTTTGAATCTTGTGCTCATTTTCAAGACTTCTGATGTAGAGACTGGAGTGAATTCAAATTTTGTGTTGGAATTCTTGGGAATATATACATGAATCTGCAGGATTTGGACGGGTGTTAAGTTCATCTTTTTTAATTCGATTTTTGATTGAACTAGGGTGATTTTGTCAAGAAGAGCTTTTTGAATGTCTGTACATCAGGCAGTGTCTTTATGACATGATTCTTGCGGTAGCACTGATGATTCCAGTACTCGTAGAATACAGAAGAGCTCTTTAGTGCGGGAATTGGCTTTGGTAATTCTATCATTATAGGTGGAACTTTTGGTTTTGAGGATGGCATGTTTGTAGTTTTTGACGGCGACAGTAAAGATTTCTTTGTTGGATTTTTCCAGTTCATCCCTGTCGTTCTCTTGGTACTGCGCATGGTTTTGAGGTGTGGGGTGTACCGGGAGTGTAGGTGGGCTAGTGCTTTAGCTTTGTGTATGCTTAGTGGTGCTACTTTGTCAATGGCAGCAAGGAGGGTTTGGTTATATAACTCTACCATAGTGAAGGGGTCATTGCCAGGGTTATCCAAGTATTTGGTAGTAGGGTGCATTAGGGGTAGTAGTTTCTCTGATATGATGTTTCGTGTAATTCTAGGTAGGGCACCTGGTGCTTGGGTAGAGCAGGTGTGTCTATAAGGACGTTCTTCAGGATGCTGAAGGAGATGATGTCATGGTCCGACCATGGGCATGGGGTGTTAGAGAGGATCTTGGTGTTGAAGTTAAGCTCTGCCAGCCAGTCGGGAGTTCTGCCTTTGATATGCGTAGGGTTATTGATACAGTGTGAGAAGCCTAGCGCTGCAATAGTGTTGGCTAGGGCAAGGGCAATGTCATTGGTATGGTCATTGACACCCAGATTTAAATCTCCCAGCAGTATGATTTGTGAGCATGGCTTGGTGTTCAATGAAAGGAGTTGTGCAACATCTTCCTCAAAGGAATGCGCTGTACTTGGGGGTCTGTATATAAGGTGAAGGGTCAAGGTGAGCGAAGCGGTTAATGACATTTTGATGGAGAGTAGTTCCCCTGAATGGAATGATTGGTTTGGTATTTCTCATATGAGGAGTTGCTTCTTAGCAGTAAATGATATTCCTGCTTTGGAGACCTGTCTACCTGTCCTGAAGATAGTGAAGCTTTCAGGGATGGCAAGGGAGAGCGCTGGGCCGGCTGCTGCGTGGAGCCATGTTTCAGTGATGGCTAGGAAGTCTAGATGGCTTGTGGTGATTAAGTCAGCAATATGTAGAGCATGTGCCGGGACTGTGGATGCTTCCAAGTAGGCAATATCTATAGTGGCAGGATTGACCTCAGTGCTTAATTAATGCTAGTGGGGTCGAGGTGCTTGAGGTTTTAGAAGAGGCTGAGGTAGTAGGTTTTGGTAGAGATGAAATGTGGGAATTGGAGATCAGAAGATCTAGGGCAGAGGTGCTTATTTAATTAATGGCATCGATAGAATTCAGTGCCATATCAATCTGGTTGCCCATGGTAGCAGTTAAGTTGAGGGTGGTGTCCTTCAAGTTGCAGTGGGTGATTGACAAGGGTGATTGAGGAATCCTCCTGGTGGTAGTGTGGGTGGCTCTTGAGTAAAGTTGTGCATTTCTCCATGTGATCGATGGGGTTGTGGTTAGAGGCAGTTGCTTGCCTTTAGCTAGTCGAGACATTAGTCTGACGTTCTGGGTGACCATTGGGCAAGGTTGATCAATGCTAGACGTGAGTTTGAAAGTGGTGATCTGAGGGACCAAGAGCAAGGGTTGGCTAGGGCGGGGTGAGAGTTTGGTTCTCTGTCCGATGTGATAACTGCAGAGTTGGCTTGCTGAGTATAGGGCAGGAAGCAGGTTGGCGGGATAGTGTGCCAGTCTGGGTGGTTGAGTGACAATTTAAGTGTTACGGTGTGTTTGAGGTTGGGAATTTCACAATGACGAAGGATGGTAAGCAATGTTGTTGGGTTCTGGCTTTTCATATCATGATGGTGCCAGGCAATGGAAAATCCAGGCCTAGTGATATATTGGTGCATTGAAGCAGTAACGTGAGAAGGAATCATGGTCTAGCTTTTAAGAGCAACTGTGCGTAATACTATGTGTGGCATGAGGGTTTGGTGGTAGGTGTTGGTTGTAGTTGATGAAGGGTATACAAGTAACTGTGGTTACAATTGGTTAATATGACACTTCTAAAAACAGTTGATCAAGGCACACAACTATATGTAGTTGGTCCGTGGGGCGCAGTAATATGCAGAGGGTCGGTGGGGCACTCCCGAGTACAGTTGATGAATGGGTGTCTCTAAATGTAGTTCATCCAAAAAGGGGAGTCTTGAGTGCAGATCATCTTGGGGGTGAGATTATGGCCTTTTATGAACATGCATGCAACGGATGGGTTCACAGAGTAACTCTGAGTCCAAATAACCAAACCAACTCAGGAAGATGACAACGTGCTGATTTGTAAACACTTATCTAAAACAGGGAGTTACAATGAACATCAACGAACGTACGTTCGATTTCTCTCAATTACTTTTTCACACAACATAGACTTTATACTAAAAATACATCAGAGGTGACGTCATTCTACGTGGCAAATAATTAAAAAAAACCTACTGGGGCTCGGAATAGGCTTAGGTGGAACATCTAAGTACACATTATATAGAAACTAGGATTGTGATTGGTTGCCCACTGTCATGTGGACAATATATGCCTACCTCCAAAACATGTCATCTTCAAAACCATTAAATCCACGGTTTCTAATTGGTCTTTAACCTATAATGTCCCTCATTATATGGACCTCTACAATTGGTTGGTACGCTTGTGCCATGTCTGGAACATTACGTTCATTTAGCAGCAGATAAGCTCAGACCCAGGTGCACGGAGGTAGGCCTGACTCTACCTCCCCACCCAATTAACCCAACATATCTCATCACCCAAGCCTTCTGCCATGAAGATTGTCTTTGAACTTCGCCTTGCAAAGTATCCTTGTCTATGAGAATAAACGGGAGTGCAGGCACTCACTATCGTTGTTCTAGGACTCTGAGTTCGACTCTATTTTCATCCTTGGCTCACGTGACAGGAGACACTGATGTGGCTCTTTCCAGAATAGATAGCCGACCTTGAATGCTTCAGTCTTGATTGCACAATTCAGCTTATTTTTACTGTGACACAATTTTCCCTTTCTTCTTCATGGGTCCTGGCTTACTAAAATGTATGATACAGATGTCCATCTTATATACAATGGTGGCTTTGCCTGCATTCTATTCACTACATGTAGCCAGCTTCTATGATGACTTAGTCAACCTTGCGTTTCAGTGTCTGTACAATTATTGAATGGTTGATTCTCTTTAGTACTTGGTGCACGTGTAATCTTTTTCTTTCATATTCAAAAGTTCACTTGACTCTTTACTTCCTCATTAGTTTCTGTAGGATCCATACACCCTCTTCGGTCAATATCCTGAGACATTATTCATACTCTATCATGATGACACAGACTTTTTTCATTTCTCTTTTTTATATTGCTTCAGGGAGTTCCTCCCTTAGATTGCTGTCCATTCGGGGATGCATTTGGTAGGGTTGTCTCAATGGGTACCTTTTTTCAAATATATGCCGCAGTATTGGCACAACTGCTGGTGTCAAACATGGCACGATCTCAGACTTCCAACATATAGGAGGTAGGGTAGCGGTATTTCCTGCAAAGGCATGCAGCTGCTACTCTACATTCCCCCTCTGGTCATGTCCTCGACAACCTCCTCAATTGTTTCCACATCCTAGTATTTTCTCTTGAAGAAGTGTTTCTTTGGTTTACATATCTTTATCACCCCTCTCAGGGTGCCAGCTGATTTGACATGTTCATCTACACTCCAGGTCATGTGGTTACATTGCCCATCTGAGGTACAATAGACCCATCGTTCAACGTACCTTTTATGATTCTTTGGATAAAGGAACTTCGTTCCTTCTGGTGCTATGATGCTACCATCTATATATTTTTGGACAGGTTTATCAGTCAGCTTCTTGGTGTTATGTTCAGGTTTGACATTGATCATGATCTTCATTCCTACCACCTTTTTGCTGTTTTCTTGCATTGGGTAATTACTATCCTGATTACAAAGAATCCAAACATCACCAACACCAATATCACTCCAAGAATGTTGAATATATTTGCCAACCACTGTGGAATCCATGAGAAAAAGGAGGTAAACCAACTGTCATCTAGCTGGTCCGATAGCACAGCGAATAGACTGCTCGCTTTGTCATCTTTGCAGGGCCTGCCGATGCAGCTTCAAATCCTGGCAGGGCCAAACTCAGCCTTTCATCCTTCCGATGTCGATAAATGAGCCCCATATACCCTGGCTAATAATAAGCAGTGCTCAGATATCTGAGGGTTCACAGCACTATCAAAAGTTTTTTTTTAAAATGTCATCTGTCTCATCTTCCACCTGTGTCTGTCAACAACGTTATGGCCACTGTCAAGGACCCATTTTGTTCATTATGAGATTGTATGAATGTGCAACATGATGGCCCCATTTTGGTGCAAAATCCTCCTTCCATTGCTGTGATCTTATCAAGGACATATTTTCTTAATAGCGTTTAATCCCTTTATGGTAGCATTGATTGTCTGCAGAAGCTCCCATCTGGTTATTTGTAGCCACTGGGCGTTTGCTACTGTTTGGATCACAGGCATGAATATAGTCGTCAATATTATGGCAGTCTTGCTGAACAACCAATGTTCCTCAGGAATGGAGTAATATGCTGTTATTGATTTGGCTGAGAAACAATTTTCTCTTCTTCTCTGCTAGAGAAGCTTAAGTGATCTTCTTTTTCTCAAATGGGCATTCACTTTTGGAAATTCACCTATGTTCAGGTAACTTAGAGGAATCAATAATGCTGGAACATGGATGAGCATAAAAGAACCTACTCTGCCTAATCCTTAGCTCTAGATCCACAAGCCCAATATATGTCCATAAGGATGGCTGTCCCTTCTCCCATCCTAGGAACGTCAATAGTGGTTTTGCATTCTTTGTTATATCCTATGTAATTATTTCCATGTCTTCAGAAGCACAGTGTTACATGAACTAATGGGTTTACAACTACTGGGCCTCATTCATCTTCTACCCATGTCAGTAGTTTGGAGTGTTTGGCCCATGACTTTAAACAACTGTCATTCACTCTCTGCACCTCTTGTACGTAATCTGTTTTCAGCAGGTGAGCTGCCCAGGACATCATTCCTTCTTCCCATCCCTTCTTGGCCTTCATTCATCCATAGATCAATCATTTTTGTTTGTTCCCAACATCCAGGTGATCCGGCTATTTCTGTCACATCACGGCAACTCATTCTCATGATTTCTTCAATGATCACTCCATTCTGTCCTGCAGCTTGCTCTTCAATCCAGTCTCCTTTTCCATTTGTAGCATTTTGAAATATATATTGTCATCCTGGTATGGAAACGACCATCTTGATCTCCATCTCAAGGTCGCTCAGCTTCCTTGGAATTGTCCTCTAGTTGTACTTGTTGCAAGATGACTGAGGCACTTTGCATCATGCTATGGAACCTCTCTGGCAATTAAAGTTTGTACTGTATTCATGGCATAGGGGATGAGAGACCAGATGCTTTCTCTGCCATTTTTCTCATGTGTTGGTACCACATGTTATTCCCCACATAGGAATCTGGGCATTCATCTCTCACACCACCCTACTACTTGTTGAATTTGTTTAGTCTCTATCACCATGCCACTCCCTTCATTATTCATATTTAATACAATCATCAAGTTTCTTTATATTTGCAATTGTAAAATGTGTTGAAGTTCAATTATGGCTATAAGGAGTCTTCTTATCACTTGACAATTTTTTGGATCCTGCAAGAAAGTATGAATATTAACATCTCTTCTAACAAGAGCAGGGTAAGACTAAAGTATGAACACAAAGACAGCAAGCACAAGCCGATAAACATCACTATCGGCAGGTACCATGTGCTTGATCACTTAAAACAAATATTTTCCACAAAATGAATCTGGATACTGACCTCATTTACAATTTCTGCTCAAGAGCTGACGTTTAGGCATAACTCTGATGCATTATTTTCTGCTTCAATATGTATTTCTAAACGTTAATTTCACAATTCCTGGATTTTTCTGCACGTCTTTTCACTCTCTGCTAGAATATCTATAAGGAGTGTCTCAGTGAATTCCAGTCCAAATAAAACACGTATTTATCACTCGTTTTATCGCCAGTGTGCAGTAGCGACACTAGCCAGCCCATAGGACTGGGGGTTTCCCAAACAGCACTATAAGATGAGTAGCAGCACCATCAAAATGGATGGGGATGCAGATTAATACTCTTGCATCATATCAATAATGACAACTCAATAGTTTGGCAATGGAAGTCTGTTTAATGACAAGTACAAAAAACAGTGAGTTTATGAATATCAGCAATCGCTTGATTTTCCTTCTCGCGTCAACTTCAATTAATTTCAGAAAACACACATAATTTATACCAAAAACTTGTCATCACTGACATGTAATATCTCACAACTTAGCATGCAACTTGATTGGTTCTAGGAAGATAACTTTAATATAGGTACTAAATCTGTATATGGTAAGGAAGTGAGGGGATTGGATAAACAATTTCAGGTGGGGCATCTAAGTCCTTCCTTCAAAATGGCTACTGTATACTTCACTAAAAGTATGACATCCCATTGGTTCTACTAACTATAGGACCCTAGATTAAACAGTCCACTATGATTGGGTTGGCATCAACCCCACTCATACTTTTCCACTTGCTTAGGAATGTGCAGGAGAGCTGGCCCGGTGCAGGGAGTTCATCTGCACCCCCAGCTTCCCTCCAATTATTGCAACAATCAATCATCACTTCAGTGGTTATGTGTCAATTATTTCTTTGCATTTTGGCCTCGAGCCTGCTTCTTGGTCTGGGAAAGTTAAGGCATCTGGGCATGGGAAGAGTCCTTTGGTAGGTGCAAAAGTTTCATCCCTTCTGCTTGCTCAGTCACGTGATTCCGACACCGTGAAATCTTCTTCTCCATGCAATTTCATGTATTTGATTTAATTCTGCCAGTCGTCCGCCATCTGTGGCTTATCTTGACCTTTCTGAACAGGATACTCTGTTCTTCTTCTCATTAATTGTATCCACTGTTCTATTTCAGCCGATACAACCTTGGCTTCTTGGCATGGTTGTCTTCATATGAGTTTCTCTCCATTTGAATTCTCAATTTGTTTGCTGCAAAGCTCTCCTCTTGAGACCTTTAGTAACCTTTGGTTGATTCTGCTCTTGTGCATAGTTGAAGTATACTTGTATAAGGTGCTCCTTTTGAGGTAGATATGTATAGGTGGCGCTTGCCGCAATCTTACTACTAAGCATAAGCAATCCTCATGATTTTCTGTGCTTCTTGCTGTTACTGTGCATATGTACACATTTAAACTAGCTGAATATCTTCATCACGCTCATGGCATAAGTTTATGACATTTTGCCATCAATCATTTCACTTTAGATTTGGGATGTCACTTATCCATGGTGTTTTGTCTCTTTTCATCATTCTCAGGTCGTTATATCGTCTATATGTGAGTCAGTCCGGGTTCTTTTATGACATCACCATTTATCTTCTTTTAGTATCTTCTTGGCTTCTTCAGGTATTGCATTTTGACAATCCTCATTCTGTCTCATTTATCGGTATGGTTTTCTCAATGGGTACCTTACTGTCCAGGTTTTCTTAGGTGTCTGTACTTCAACAGGTGTTGTTCTTCTGATAGGTACTGGACAGAGTCCAACTACAGCTCTCTGCTGGTTTATTTGTTCATCATACGTCACATATTTCAGTGTGAATGTTCCTGGTACTTCAAAATGCACAGTTGGAGTGTGAATCGTGCTTGGTACCTCCTTTACATTCCCCCCTCTGGGCGAATCATAGACCACTTTCACATCTTCCTTGGTATCCACCTTTTCTTCATCCTCCTTATCCACTTTTGCTTCATCCTCTGGATCCACACATAGAGGTTTAAGAAATATATCTTTGGGGTCCATATCTTTATAACTCCCTTCAAACATCCTGCAGTTCTTAGGTGCTCATCTTTGTTCCAAGTCATTACTTGACATTGTCCACTTGGACTAAAATAGATCAATTTTCCCACATAATTTCTGTGTTCCCTTGGATACCAAAACTTTGTTCCTTCTGGTGCATAGATGCTAGCCTTCATAAAGAGTCTCTTATTTCTTCATCAGCCAGGTCCTTGGGCTTCCATCCTGGCTCGACATCAATCGTAATTTTCATCCCTATAGCTTTTTTGCAGTTTTCTGGCACTGAGAGATTATAATCTTGATAACACAGAACCCGAGCAACATCATCACTAGCAGGGCTCCTAGGAATTTGAATGCATCTGCCATCCATTGCGGAGCCCATGAATATAGTGATCCAAACCAGCTGTCATCGTCAACTTCATCAGTTTCATCAATCATTTGATTCTGTAGTTTCGTCAGCATATCAATGGCCTCTGTTAAGGTACCATTTTCATCACCGTGAGATGGTAAAATTCGCAACATGGTTCTCTGATTTTTGCACAAACACCACCATCCATAGCTGTGATCATGTCAAGGACATATCTGTTCTGGAGAGTCATTAATCGAATCGCCCATAATTCTTCCTTGATTGCATTGAATCCTTTTATGGTTGTTTTGATGGTCTGCAGTAACTCCCATCTGGTTATCTGCAACCATTTAGTATTTACTCCAACCTGAACTATTGGCATCTGAATTGTTGTGAACACTGATGAGGTTAGGCTGAACAGCTTTTTCTGATTTGGCAGAAAAGTAATTCTCTCTGTTAATTCGGCTCATCAGTCCCACAGCTCTCTTATTCCTCAGGTGAGCATCTGCTTTTGGGAAACTGCCAATATTCAGATTACTTTTTGGAATCACCAACGCTGGAACATGGACATTCACCAGTGTGCATATACCTCCCCAGTTCTTTGGCAATCTGATATATGCTTTGGATCCACATGCCTAATAATGATCCATGATCACTGCAGTACCGTGTACCATTCCTGGAGCGTTAAAGACCCAGCCACAATTCTGATTCCCTCCCATTTTTCTCGTACCATTATTCCTGAAGCTGAATTTTGGGCTCTCCAATGGCACTATCTGCAAGGGTCCTCCTCTGTCTTCGACCCATGCCAATAGTTTAGCAAGTCTCGGCCATAATGGCTTGCATCCATTCTGTACTCTGTCAATGGTAGGCTTGTAATAACCTATGAACATCTATGCTCTGAAAATCACTAGTCCTTTCTCCCATCCATCTGGTGAAAGCACAGTTCCCCAAATGTGCATTTGGCCTCTGTTCTTCCAACTCATTTGTATCAGTTGCCCATTTGAGTGAAGCATCACTTTCCGATGATCTGGCCTCTGGTCTTGCGCATTGCTATGTGTGATAGACCGTGCGCTGTCTGGACATCTATTTCCACAGCTACAACGATCTTTGACTTCCCATGCTGTAAGGTAGGAGTGCACAAAAAAAGCATTCCTCCTCTGTATTTCGTCGTCCAACTTCTTTCATATGTTGGTACCAGATGTTATTTTCCAAGTGTGCTGTGCTGCCCAGGTAGTTGTTTAGTTCCTTGTTGTCTTCTTGTGTGCTTCTTCTAATTCATAAATGTTTTCATGTAGTTTGATATCATCACATCCTTAATAGCATCCATATAGCTATTTCTCACTGGAGGCTTCACAGGCATCTCCATCCATGGTCCAGGCATCTTCATCTGTACCATTTGAGCAGGAGAAAGTCTGGCAATTATTTCCTTGTCCTATTGTCTTTTCCTGGCTCTGGTTATGAACAGCCATATTGATTCTGCTATCATCTCTGCACGTGTTAGTTTTGCTGGGCTTGCACTTGCCCTTTCAGTGGTGGATGAGAGGTGCTTATCAATGCTGTCTATGTTGGTTTATTCTCCAACTCCTTTTGTCTCTTTAAAAGTTCAGCTTTCTCCATTTATCTTTTCACTTTGTTTGGTGTGGAACTTCTCAGAGTAGGTTGTACAAACTTCTCCCCTTCTTTTGACTGTGGTTCTGCAGTTATTGACACTAAACCTGGTGTATGTGCACCCATCGTTTGCCTGTGTGTATTTTTCATTAACCTTTTCTCATGCTTGCTCTGTTGACCCTGTCTCGGGCGGCTCAATTTGTTGGTTACCACGAGTGTGTGTTTATTATTGCTCATCACATCTATTTCAAGCTCACTGATTCCGCTATCAGACCTTTTAAGGACTGGCATGACTATGTAGGTATGGGCACTTTTGTGGGTTTCATGCTTCATCATTAGGTGGGTGCACTGGAATCAGAACGCTTTGTGCACCAATGAAAAATGCAGTTTGAATCATCAGTGACAGTAACACAATGATGAATATAATGCATAGCTACATAATTCCTCTGTATGTCAACTTACAACACTTAGATCTGGATTGCCCATCTCGATCATCTAAGGAAAGAACACTAACTCTTTAATATGTTCTAGGTAATATAGTTATCTCTGAGTTCTGCTGTTTCTGCTCGTAGATTGTAGATACTGGAATGATTGTCCTTCTTTACCTGAATAATAGATTGTCTCTTGTTCTCTGGAAACAGTTCTCTTTTCTGAATACGAAAATGTCAAAATAAGGTACTAAGTTCAGCAAGTCTCTAGTTTGCGTTTTCAAAATCAACAATCTCCCAGTCAATGCCTCTTATCTGTTTCACTCCAGACGACATGTCGTGTCCTTGTCAGCATAAACAGAAGTGAAGTTTCTGACAACGCTTTCTCGATCTGTCCCTCAGCGGAAAGTCTTACAATCTTCTGTGTAAATTCTGATGATGATTAGAAAGTTCAACCTGCATTACAATACCATGCAGGAGCATGCTCATCTGTGTAGAGTTTGCTGGGTCTCTGATGAAAGTGAGGACGTCAACACTGGCAGGCCTCCCCAGAAGCTCTGGAAAGTACTCGATTAGGCGAGAGAAGACGTTGCTTGCCAGTCTACTTTCTTCTAGTGACAGGGACATTTGTCTTGTCCTTGCTGAATTCTGGAAATGCTCAGCAATCACTGTGAGCAGCTTCTGTGATTTTGATGAGCTTGAAGAGCAACCTGAATTATGATTCCGTTCAGTAATATACTCAAACTTTCTGTGTTTGCTGGATCTTGAAGAAATGTCAAGACGTCAGTGTGTCTCCCAAAAAGATCTGGACAGTCTTCAATTACGCAAAAGAATAGCACGCTGACAAGCCTATTCGCTGCTTCTTCTGCTTGGGACATTTGTCTTGTCCTCCCTGTATTCTGGAAGCAGAAGGAACTGCTCGACAATCACAATGAGCAGCCTTCTTATTGTCTTTTTGTTTTCAGGGACTTGAAGAAATTCCGTGATGCTAGTGAGCCTTCCCACTAACGACGGGTACGATCTCAATACTAACTCGAAATATATCAAAACATCCTTAGTGATGTCACTACTGTGGGACACCATAAGCAAGTCCAAATAAGGCTTCTTTATGAAAGGAGTATGGATATTGTATTTTCTTCCAATTTATGTGTTCTCAATCAAAATTTGGCATATCCTTTTCTCATCAAGGCTTCAGTGTGCCTCAGTCCAAAGTTCAAAGTCAACAGACTATGTTGTGGCTTATACGTACAATTTTCTTCTTCACCCTGCAACTAGGATGCACAGAGTGTTTATGTTATTATCCCCTTATTTGCTCAGAGGAAATGTCTAAAATTAATCCACAACTTTGAACAAAAGTTCTTGGTCTTTGTTTTGCTGGTCATGCCACCTTCTTCCTCATCATGGATCTCGTCTGCATGTGCTGTGGTTCTTCCTTGTTGTCTGTAGTCTCTAAACATTGGGGTTCAGGCAGGGGGCCTTCTCCGATATATGGCTTGATGTCACCCAGATATATCCAAGCTCTTCTTCCCTGTAGCTTGACTGCAGAGGGAGTGATGTCCTCTACTCTGCATGGACTGTTGAAACTTGGCCGGTCCCACTTCTTTCTCGTGTGGTTTCTCACCAGGACCGTGTCCCCAGTGAACAGTTGTGGTACATGTAAACCCTGAATTTGGTCTGCTGTAGTATCTCCTTCTGTGTTCTGTGCTGCCCTGCACCCTTTTTCTGATCATTGCAGCTGTCCTGAAATTACAGTAAGAAAAGATGTCATGAAATTCAAGTAATTTTGCATTTCAGATCCTAAAACCTCCCTTGTCAGCTGAGCATCACATCTAGCTCTATCCCGGGGTGTCAGTGGCATGTGCATCCTTCTGCCTGTTACAATTTCATGTGGCATAAGGTGGAGGTCAGAACCAGGCTGGTTTCTGAGTGCATACAGTGCCAGTGGAAGGCAGTGTAGCCATTCCTTCTTTGGAGTAAGCTTCAACTTGGCTATCCTTTCCTTTAACAAGCCATTGAGCTTCTTGCATATGCCATTACCTTGAGGATGATATGCCGAAGAAAACTTGTGCTTTATACCAAGCAACAAGCTGATCTGTTCAAAGACTGCATTAACAAAGTGAGGCCCATTGTCTGATCTCATGACCTCGCATATTCCCCATCTGGGAAATACCTCCCTTACCATATATTTTGCCACACAGGTAGAGTCTCGGTGTGTACATGGACCTGTTTCTATCCATCTAGAGAATGGACACACCACAACAATTAGGTACCTCGAGCCGTTACATACTTGAATCATATCGACATAATCAACATGCAAGTGCTGAAAAGGTCCATTAGGCCTTGGGATGACTCCTCTAATTACTCGTAGTGTGTGCTCAGCTGTGAACTGTTAGCATATTATACAGTTCACCATAAAAAATGCAACGTGCTCTGCCAAGTTCGGTATAAACCAGTCTTCAGCAATCGTCGCTGCTGAATTCTCTTTCGTTATGTGTACTGGATAGTGTAACTGTTCCAGTACTATCTTCAATAAGGCTATAGGCATCACCAGTTTACTAGTGCTGTGTTGTCGCCACAAGCTCTCGGAGGGGTTTAAAGAACACCCTCGTTGCTTAAAGAGATTTTTTCTCCTCCTGTGGTACCTCCGCTTGGAGTTCCATTAATTGGGTGTCCTCCATATTACTATAACTGTCAGGTTCACTTTGTGCAACAATCATTCTCTCATGCACATCAGTTATTTCCACATTCATTATACCATTGTCTTAGGTCGACACACGCTTGGCTTCTGTGTCTGCTGCTTGATTTCCTCGTGAGATAAAATCTGTCCCTTTCATGTGGGCAGCACATTTCACGACCACTATGCCCACTGGGAGCTGTAGTGCCTTAATCAGCCTGTTCAATAGGGCTGCGTGCTGCACTGGCATGCCACTCTCTCAGAGGTAGCCCCTCCTTTTTCCAGCACGCTAAGCCTGCGTGCACTGTTGATGTCACATAGGCAGAGTCACAATACACCGTCACTTCCTGGTCAGTGTGATTCTCGAGTGCGAGTATCAACGCCAGTAATTCTGCAGCTTGTGCTGAATAACGAGATGCTTCATCAGAGCGGTGCTTGTATATCTCTGCCCATCATTTTGATCGATTCTCGAAGAACCATCACCAGAGACAATTTCTCCTTCTGCCAATGCATTTTCTTTCACTCTGGGAATCTCATCATAAACTTTTTGATAGTTCACGCAGTCATGGATCAGCTCTCCTCCAGTGACTGGCTCTGCTATAAACATAGCTGGGTTCACTATCTTACATCAAATTATCTTAATCAATGGATTTGATATGATGACTTCATATGCAGCCGCTCTCTGAGGTGTCAATGTGCCTTTTGGTTTCTCTAGAATAGCAAATAGTGCATGCTCGACGAACAACGTCATTGAGCATCCCATCAAAATGGTTGTAGCCTTCTCTATGGCGAACGCTGCGGCAGCTAAACTTTGTTCACATGGAAAGTGACCTCTCATCACTGGGTCCAAATTCACACTGTAGTATGCCAGGGGCTTGTACCCCTATGTGATTCTCTGTGTGAGTACTGCTGTCATAACACTGCCATTTGTGTGTGAAAACAGGTAGCATTCCTCTGCATAATTGGGAATTACTAAAACTGGTGCCGTGCAAATTGCCCTTTTTAGTTTGATAAATCCTTCTTCCATGGTTTCAGTCCATTAAATGTTTTCTTGTGTCCTCTGTGCCTTCTTTAGGGCTTGTAACACAGGCTTGGTATAAGAGCTGTACTCAAAGACCCATGCACTGACATAATTGCATAATCATAGAAAACGCTGCATTTGTTTTATCGTGTGTGTCTTGGTGGTGTTTAATTTGGCTTCAGCCCTTTCAGGGATAACCCTTTTCCCCTCATGTGATATCAGCTGCCCTATGTACAGCACTTCTTGTTGACAGTATTGTAACTTCTCTTTGTCAACTTTATATCCTTTTTAGCCAATATGGTCAACAGCTGAATAGAATAGTGTCTGCACGTTTCTTCTGTTGTGCTGCAAATTAAGATGTCATCTACATATTGTAAGACAACACTCTCTAATGCAATATTGCTTAAGTCCATTTGTAGGACTCTGTTGAAAATCGACTGAGACTCACAGTACCCCTGAGGTAACTTTGTGCTTTTCAGACACATTTGTCTGAACGTGAATTACGTCAAATCTTCTGAGTGTTTGTGCAATGGGATTGAGAAAAATGCATTTTTCAAGTCAATCACTTTGAAATATTTTGCCTCAACATGTATATTACATAGGAATCTTCACTTCTCCTACTCCTTTTAACAAGCCTACGTTATAGGGGCCTTTGGTCCACACTTAGACAGGCACTTGGGCCATGTCGACATCAAAATATTCAGGATGTTTTTGTGCCAGTATCATTTTCTCAGGCACTTCTCTTTTGATCATTTTCACCCAATAAATGAGATTAACTTCAACTGCTGTTTCATCTACGCATATTTGTTTGTCAAACTGATCGTCATCAGTGATGTCAATCAATCTGTACCCTTCCTTAGTGGCGATTACTGTGCACCATTGTCTGCCTTCGTGATCACAACCATCGATCAGTGCCATTTTTTCTTCGTACTATGGCTGTGTGTATTGCCAAGGGAAACATGTGTCCCTTTAACTCATGAATAGGTATTCTTGGCCAAAATAAAAACACATTTGGGGTTCTCATTGGTTTGTCTGCAGTGCCTGATAACCAAGGCATTAATATACACACTCCATACGCGAATATTTCTGGTTCCAATGGGCAGCCCTCATAGCTGTTTGTCCCACGTATGCATGAATCATTTTGCATACGTTCAAATAATGCATTCCTGGAGTCGAACATACTATACCCTTCTCCACGAACGAGATAGTCATGTTTAACTTTGTCATTAGGTCTCGCCCCAATATATTTACTGGAGTTTGCCTTGAATATAGCAGTGGCACATTCATGTCACATTCTCCTATAGAGCCTGGAAGTTCTTTTGCAAAAAAGGAACATGACTTGTTGCTCCTGTGAAGCCCTGAGTATTTATGGCATCGCCAGACAAGGAAAACTTGCCTTCAAGTATACACAAGCGTGTTGCACCTGTGTCAACTAAGAAGAAATATTCTTTATCCCATATGAGAACATCTACCCTTGGTTCCTCGTGAGGGTCTAGTGTCACTGACAGGATAGAATACATTAGGTTTCCCAGTGAGCTGTCCTAGTCCATATATAACTTTGTTGCATGCTGAGTGAATGGACTTCCTCCATCACCAGTGTTATTTCTCATTGTAGAATTCAATGCCTGCCCTGCACTTGTTGTCTTTGACAGTTGCATCAGCGACTGTTGAGACTGTCCTAGTGGAAAATGTGTCATATTCTGAAGTTGCAAGCTTTGTTGTGCTTCCGGCGCTTGTTGTTGCACCATATGATTTTGTGCAACTCCATTTCCACTCTGCTGTAAAAACATGGGTGGATTCACCATCCCTACTCTTGTTACTTGGTTGTTTTGCACCATGCCTTGACTTCTCAATGTGCGTGCTAGATGCCCTGTCATCCCACACGTCCAACATATTGGCGGCAGTCTGATTATTTGCCCATTTGACATAAACTGATTGCCATTTTGCCTGTTTTGAAAACCTCCCTGGTTACTTTGGAAACCTCCCTGATTACTCTGGAAACCTCTTCCTTGAAAGCCTCTCCCTCTGGGGTAAAACCCATTACTGCCTTGATCAATCTGCCTTTGATTATTGACCTGTTGTATGTTTGAACCGTATGTGCTAGTTATCATCGCCCCTTCAATGGCATATTTTGACAATTTCTTCTGCACTAACTTTGTCTCTTCAGCTTTTCGTGCAGCCTCTTTTTTGTGATTTTTCTCTTGAAATAGCCTGCAATAGTGAGCAATGGTCAACTGTATTTCAGACCACAGTTTGGCCTCCATTCCTACCAATTTCTTGAGCTGATTCTGTACCTGATCTGGTAGCCTTTGGCATAATATATGGCAAAACACGGGTATTGATTTCCCCCAAGATTCCTGTGTTTCCAACACCCATGCGTCTTGGAAATTCTGAATGTAAAGCAAAGGATCTTCTGACTCCTTTATTTTATGTGTCATTATAGCTCCCATGTCAGAAGTATCTGGGCATAACCATCGTAATGCTTTCCATACTGGGGCTCTGCAATTGTTAAATGGAACGCCATCATGCGCATTATTAACTGTAGTCACGCCAGGATAATCTGCTCATGTCCACACATCGTCAGCTCTATCACCAAGTATGGCGATTAAAAGTCAGTTTATGTCCCCGAATGCTAACGTGTTCCCTCCCGTCATTTTTACTAATTCATGTATCCATTTTCCATGTCCCGATGTGAACATTGGAAGCCTATTTTTCGGATTTTATCAATCCAAATTTGGCCAGGGTATATATTGTGGCCTTGTTCCTCCTTTTTCAAGCAACGGGAATTGTAACACATGGCACTCCTTTTCGTCTCTCATAATTTGTCTATCCCCTCCAGGGGTAATATTCCTGCATCGTCGTCTACCTTCCAATGTCCTTAGTCTGCTCACATAGGGAGGTGGAACCACCCCCCGCTGACCGTAAGATGCTCCTTTGTGTCAGTCTGATTGTGTGGTTGACTCTGATGCCTAAGGTGCATACTCACTAGGATCTTACCATCTTATTCCCTTTCCTCCAGAGAACCATTTTTCACATTTTCTCTCGTCTTCCTTTTCTTCATATTCTTCTCTTTCTCCGTCTGATATTGTCTGTTCCCAACTCGTGTAACTCCTCTCATCTCCCTCGTTCCTATTTAGTGTCAACCTATCTAGGGACAACTCTCTATTTCTGCTACTTCGGGAGGCGTCCTCAGTGTCATGCAACTGAGTGCTTTCAGGACGCTTGTCCTTTCCTGTCCCTTGGGGTACCTGTTCCAGCCATATTTCATCACATGAAATGGGGCTGGAACGATGCTTCTGGTGTCGAAGTCATCTTCGATATTTGCCCTATATGTGCCTGGTACTGAATCGTACTCAGGAAAGAATTCTTCTATGTCCTCCCAGTCTACTACTGGATCGGGTTTTTCAACCTCTCCCTTCAGATATTCAAGGTCTCGTGGTCTCTTTCTTTGCTTATGTTTCTTCGTTATCATTGAACTCTCTGTGCTTGGTTGCTTCTTCTCTGAATCTTCGCATCTCTACATTCATTTGCCCTTCGCATTTCCACATCCCTTTGTCTTTTTATTCTCTTCTCCCGTGTCTTTTGTTCTTATTCTTCTATTGTTTGTTGTTCCTGCTTATCCTGATCATTAACTGCTCTAGGCTTATGATCGTGTTTCCTTTCTTGCTCTTCGCGATACAGCTGCTCCTGTCTCTGTCTTTTTTCCTGATTCATTCATCTCCCAATCCTTTTTCCTTTTCCTTCTCTTTCTGTTTTGAATCGCCTGACTCTCCCTTTTGTCTCACATCCTCAATGCCTTTACCATCGAGTTTCAATAAAATATGACCGCCAATCGATTTGTTCTGTGTGAATGCCATCTCATCAGTTCTGTCTTTATCTTCTTTACATCTCTTTCCCTCTCTACTCGTATCTAGAGATGTACTTGCTTGTGCCTAGTCTCATTTTTCTTTCTCGCACCTCCCCTTATCCCTCGGGATATCTCTGTCTCTATCTTTCTCTGGGCTTTCCTCAGTACTTTGCATAGGTGACTCATATGCCAGGTTGCTATATCCCATGGCTGCTTTAAGTTCCTTCAATGGGTATAAGCCTTTGTCTTTACTGGCTTTGCTTTTTGTTTCAGATGGGCTGGTGCCGCAGAAGGCATTTCAACCCCCTCTGTGCATATGTTAATTATCCAATCTAATGGCGGCTCCTCCTCCTTATCCTCTTCGTACATTTCCCAAAGCTCTAAACTAGCTAGGTGTTTATCTAAATTTTTGCCAGTATATGTGACGTGCAAATATGTCGTCATGTGTTGCAGGACCATTTTTAGATAGCGATCCGCCCTTTGGCCATGGCATAAACATTTTGTGGGTGGTTTCTTTAACCCATTCTGCACTGTACTTCATCAGCTTAGGTGCATGTTTTGGTAACTACTTGCACAAGTGTAATAACGGTGTATTGTCTTCTATGCTTACATTCATTTATCTTCTCCTCATACAACACCTTGTTACGTTTTACATTTCTTAAACAAAATCGACAATATGAGCGAGCACCAATCGTCTCAAGCTACAAACCCATTGTTTCACAATTATTTATTTTTTTACCTTTTCAAACAACAACCATCAATTCATGTCATACAACATCACACAATTTTCATGCTATTTCCCCCCAAAAAGTTCTTACCTCGTGACATGAGAGAAAAAAGAAAAACACAAGACAGACGCGACAGACTAGACAGACTCTGGTCGGCTACATACATTTCATGCCCCTATCATTATTCTGACATGTAATTTAAGCCCATTTCTTTCAAAAACGCCTTTTTTAAAATCATTTTGGTCTCCTATAGCATCCTATTTTTTCAGGACTTTAAATGCAGGCTTCTTCTAGCACTATATTAAAGCCTAGGTATTTGGGGATCTCCTCTATGCTTGGGTATCCTCCTGGTATCTCCCTCTATGCTCAGGTATCGCCCCGGTATCTCTCTCTATTGCTCGGGTACCCTCGAGTCAATATTTTCCCCTTATATATATTACATTCTTACTATGCCTTTATTTTGTGTCCCACCACCCTCCGTTACCTTCCCTTACTTGTTCTAAGGCATGCAACTGTTTTCCAAAGCATTTAGTCTTTTTCACTCACCGTTCACAAGTTTTTTTTCCTCTCTGGATGCTTAGGATCACCGCCTTGGTTACCGCCTATCCTTGCTGTTCGTCCAATCAACTGCACGTAGAAGTGGGAAGAGGCTCATGGGGGAAAGCACAGGTTCCTTCAGACCTCAACCTGCAGGGTTTTTACTCAGACTATACATTATTCACGGATAGCCTCTCGGTCTACTAAGCCAAATGGCAAAGGACTCTGATATTGCTGAGGACCTAGAGTTACTTATGTCGACGGCCAATGGGCGTCTTATTTAATCGAGAATCGAAAACCATCCTCTGCTACCAAGTGTGCAGTAGGGACCCCACCCGGCCCGTGGTACTGGGGGTTTCCCAAACAGCACTTTAAGATGAGTAGCAGCACCCTCGAGATGGATGGGGATGCAGATTTATACTCTCACATCAAATCAATAATGACAACTTGATAATTTGGCAAATGGAGTCCGTTTAATGACAAGTAAATAAATTGGGGAGTTTATGAATATCAGCAATCGCTCGATTTTCCTTCTCGCTTCAACCCAATTAATTTCAGAAAAAAACACATAATTTATACCAAAATCTCATCATCACTGACGTGTAATATCTCAAAACTTAGCATGCAAATTGATTGGTTCTAGAAAGGTAACTTTAATATAGGTACTATATCTGTATATGGTAAGGAAGTGATGGGATTGGATAAACAATGTCAGGTGGGGCATCTAAGCCCTTCCTTCAAAATGGGTACTGTAGAAGTCACTAAAAGTATGATGTCCCATTGTTTATAATAACTATAGGACCCTAGATTACACGTCCACCATGATTGGGTTGGCATCAACCCACTCATGCTTTTCCACTTGCTTGCAGCATCCATAATAGCTGGCCAGGTGCAGGGAGTTTGTCTGCTCCCTGAGCTTCCCTCCAATTATTTCAACAATCAATCTTCACTTCAGTGTTCAAGTGCAAATTATTTCTTTGTATTTTGGCCTCGAGTCTGCTTCTTGGTCTGCGAAATTTAAGGCATCTGGGAATGGCAAGAGTCCATGCGTAGGTGTGAAAGTTTCATCCCTCCTGCTTGCTCGGTCACGTGATTCCGAGACCGTGAAATCATCTTATTCTACATGCAATTTCATGTATTTGATTTAATTCTGCCAGTCGTCTGCCTTCTGTGGCTTATCTTGACCTTTCTGAACAGGATACTCTGTTCTTCTTTTCATTAATTGTATCCACTGTTGGTCTATTTCAGCCGATACGACCTTGGCTTCTTGGCATGGTTGTCTTCGTCTGAGTTTCTCTCCATTTTAATTCTCGATTTGGTTTCTGCAAAGCTCTCCTCTTGAGACCTTTAGTAACCTTTGGTTGATTCTGCTCTTGTGCATTGTGGAAGTATACTTGTATAAAGTGCTCCTTTTGAGGTGGATATGTATAGGTGGTGCTTGCCGCAATCTATCTTACTACTAAGCATAAGCAAGCCTCTCGATTTTCTGTGCTTATTGCAGTTACTGTGCATATGTGCATGTTTAAACTAGCTGAATATCTTCATCATACTCATGGCATAGGTTTCTGACATTTTGAAATCAATCATGTCACTTTTGACTTGGGATGTCACTTATCCAGGGTGTTTTGTCTCTTTTCATCATTCTCAGGTCATTATATCTTCTATATGTGAGCCAGTCCGGGTTCTTATGACATTACCATTCGTCTTCTTTAAGTATCTTCTTGGCTTCTTCAGGTATTGCATTTTGACAATTGTCCTTCTGTCTCATGTGTCGGTATGGTTTTCTCAATGGGTACCTTACTGTCCAGGTTTTCTAAGGTGTCGGTAATTCAACCATTGTTGTTCTTCTGATAGGTACTGGACATAGTCCAATTGTGGCTCTCTGCTGGTTTATTTGTTCATCAAACGTCACATATTTCAGTGTAAATGTTCCTGGTACTTCAAAATGGGCAGCTGGAGTGTGAATCATGCTTGATACCTCCTTTACACGCTTTTTCTTGGTCATTGATTGGGTCTGCATACGCTGACATTCTTCTTCTCTTGCTTCTGGATCAGCAACGGTGGGAGGGAAGGTCTCGCCTTTATACAGCTTCACATCACCCAAGAACAGCCAAGCTCCTAATCCTTGTACCTTGGCAGCAGAAGGGGACACTTCTTTGATGATAACTGGGCCAAGGAAACGTGGCTCATGCCATTTCCTGGTAACATTTTTAACTAGCACTAGGCCCCCAACATACAACTTAGATGGTGGTAATAGTTTGCTTGAATTGCTTGCCGAATTATCTTCGTCTTTGTACTGAACGTCATATACGGCTTGGGGTATGCAATACAGTCATCCCTTTTTCAAAGTCATTTTATTCTTGGCAATCCCTTCTTTGAGGAGGCCTTTGAGTCTCTCATATTTCCTGTTCGCTTGCAGGTGATAAGCAGAATAACATGTGTGCTTTATGTTTAATAGAAGTCCTATCTGCTCAAATAGCTCATTGACAAGATGCGGCCCATTATCAGATCTTATCACCTCACACAAACCCCACCTCGGGAACACATTGTGCACTAAACACTTTGCTGCACATGTGGCATCAGGGTGTGTACACTGACCCACCTTAATCCACCGAGAAAAGGGACACAACACCACTAATAGATACCTATATACATTACATGTCTGCAGCATATTGACATAGTCAATATGTGAATGCTGAAACTGACCATTCAGTCGAGGTATTACACCTCTAATAATGCTCAGTGTATGCCCAGCAATAAACTTTTCACACACGATGCAGTTCACCATAAATAGTGCAACATGTTCCAACAAATTAGGAATGAACCAGTCTTCTGCAATATACATGCACAGGGTAATGCAGCTTTTCAAGCGCAACCTTTAATAACGTTTCTCACATCACTGCTTTCCCTGTGCTATCCTGTTGCCATAATGCTTCTGTGGGGGATAAAGAACACCCCCTTTGTTTGCATAATTCTTGCTCTTCCTGTGGCACACTTCCTTGAATCTCTATTAATTGGGTTATCGACAACTTATTAAACCCCTTTTGCACTAGTATTGTTTTAACTAAATTTTCTTTAACACTCTCAGTGTCAAAACTCAACATTTCTGGGGAGTATGCAACCCTTTTGACTTCTTCGTCTGCGGCTTAATTCCTGCAAGAGATCAAATCTGTTCACTTAATATGCGGTTCCCATTTAACGACTGCTGTGGCCACTGAGTGTTGTAGTGCCTTAATGAGCCTATTCAATAAGGATGCATGCTGCACTGGAGAGCCAGCTGCGTGTAGGTAGCCCCTCCTTTTCCAATGTGCTAACCCTGCATATGCGGTTGAAGTCATGTAGGCAGAGTCACTGTAGACTGTAGCTTCCTGCCCTTCATGTTTCTCAAGTGCGACTGTAAGCACTTCTAATTCAGCTGCTTGCACTGAAATATGAGACAGCAGCCTTGCACTCGCCACTACTTCAAATTCTCCAATTAATCTGTGTCTTATCACTGCCGCACCTAAGTGCATTTCTCCACTAATCTGATCCATATTCGAAGAACCATAAATAAAAAGAAGCTCCCCTCCCGCTAAATCATTTTCTTTCACATGGGATTTATTATCATAATATTCAACATAATTAGCACAGTCATGAACATAATCACCTTCTTCTACTGGCTCAGCTATGAACTTGGCAGAGTTCACTATTTTACATCTTACAATTTTAATAGTTGTGTTTGAAATCTTTACCTCATATGCTAAAGTTCTTTGGGATGTCAATGTGCCCTTCGTTTTTCTAAAAGGGCAAATAATGCATGCTCCACGAAGAGGGTCAGTGAGCAGCACATGACAATACTTGCAGACTTCTCTGTTGCAAACGCGGCAGCTGCCAAAGATTGTTCACAAGGGAAGTCTCCTCTCATAACTGGGTCTAAAATCCCACTGTAATATCCAAAGGTTTGTCCCCCAATGTGGTTCTCTGTTTTAGCCCTGCTGTCATGACTGTCCCATTTGTGTGCGAAAAAGAAATTGGGAATTACTAAAACAGGGGCTGTGCAAATAGTTTTTTTCAGTTTCTCAAACTCTTCCTCCATTCCTTCAGTCCATTCTATTTTTACTTTTTCCACTTGTGCGTTATTTAAATGTTTCAGAAGTGGTTGTGTATACAATCTAACACCCAGGCTCTGACATAGTTGCACAACCCCAAGAACCTTTGCATCTGCTTCACTATGTTTGGTTTTGATGTTTTCATAATCGCCTCCGCTCTTTCACTTTCAGGTGACATTTCTTTCCTTCATGTGAAAACAATTGGCCTATGTATAACACCTCGCCTTGACAATATTGCAGTTTTTCCCCATACATGCAGGATTAGCACTTTGGAAAAGGAGGGGCTACCTCCAGTGCAGCACGCATCCTTATTGGACAGGCTTATTAAGGCACCACAACTCCCAGTGGCGATAGTGGTTGTTAAATGCGCAGCGCATACTAAGCAAACAGATTTTATCTCTTGCGGGAACAAAGCCGCAGATGAAGAAGCCAAAAGGATTGCATATTCCCCAGCTATTTCAAGTTTTGATACTAAGAGTATTAAAGAAAAATGAGTTACAACCATGTTAGTCCAAGAGAGGTTTACTAAATTATTGACAACCCAACTATCAGAGATTCAAAGAAGTGACCCGCAAGAAGAGTAGGAATTATTGAAGCGAAGGGGGTGTTCTTTGTCCCCCAGTGAAGCATTATGATGACAAGATAGCACTGGAAATCCAGTGATTCCAGTAGCATAATTAAAGGTTGCACTTGAATAGCTGCATTACTCCGCGCATATAGTTAGGGAGAGTCTTGCTGCTATGATTGCGGAAAAATGGTTCATTCCGAATTTGTTGGAGCATGTTGCACTATTTATGGTAAAATTCAAAGTATGTCAAATGTTTTCTGCTGGGCATAAACTGAGAACAATTAGAGGAGTGATACCTTGACCGAATGGTCAGTTTCAGCAGTTACATATCAATTATGTTGCTATGCTACAGGTGTATAATGGATATAGGTATCTATTAGTGGTGGTGTGTCCCATTTCCAGGTGGATCGAGGCAGGTCCGTGTTCACGCCCTGATGCCACTTGGCAGCAAAGGTATTAGTGCACAAAGTCTTCCTGAGATGGGGTGTGTGTGTAGTGCTGAGATCTGACAATGGGCCACATTTTGTTAATGAGAGATTTGAACTGATAGGGCTTCTGAACATCAAACATACATTTTCTTCTGGTTATCACCCGCAAGCAAACAGGATATGTGACAGAATCAACGGCCTCCATAAAGATTGCCAAGGCTAAAATGATTTTGAAGAAGGGATGGCTATATTCCCTACATTTAGCCCTTTATGCCCATTGGAATCAGCCAGCATATGACACCATCACCTCACCCCTCATGAACCAGTGACAGGGCAGCATATGAGAACACCTTTTACGCCTCCATCTAGGAGTATAAGTGATGCCCAGAGTGTACCTTAAATTTTAGTTGATGAAATTCATGATTATTTGACATATATTTGATGTCTAGCCTCTCTCTCATTTCAGATCAAGTAAAGTGCAAGGTGTGGTTGATATCAGAACACAGAAGTAGACAGTTTTAAAACCAAACCATTTCAACTACTATTGACATCTAAGTTATATGTTGGAGACCTGCTGTCTTTGTGTTTATACTGCAAACCTAAAGAGACGTTGATATTCACACTTTTTTACAGGATCCTAAAAATGGTGCAGTGATAAAAAGGCTTCTCATCGCAATAATTGAGCAGATTTTACAGGTGCAGCTATGGAGATATTTGATGATTGTATTTAAGATGATACATGTAGAATCTGGCATGGTTCTAGAGAATGAACAAGTGCAACAAGTACACGGATGACATGAGAAATGGATGCCTATGTCTTTGTGCAAAATATATGCATGTATGATTACTCTCTTTGTCTTGTTGTTCATAATTTTTCTCAGTCTCTATCATGTTAATACTTCCACTGAGGTAGAGGCCCCTATGATTCTTCCTACTATAGGAACTTCCTTTGATATACTTCATGAATGGTGCTAGGCTTCTAAAAGACACAGGAGAGATGCAGAGGAAGATAATGAGGGGATAAATATCTATCTAGATAATGCAGCACACCTGGGTAATAACATGTAGTACCAGTACATGAGGGAAGTAGGAGAAAAAACATCTAAGGAGAGTTGCTATGTCTGCACTCTCGTCCCCTATGCCAGGAATACAGTGCAAACTTTCATCTCCAGAGAAGTCCCAGAACACGATGCCAGGTGCCTCATTCATCTTGCAGCATGTATGACCAGAGGAAAATTTCAGGGACATTGGGCCACTTTACGATGGAGATCGAAATTGTCGTTTCCATTCTAGAATAATTATATCAAGACTACACAGATGGAAAAGGAACCTGGATGGGCGAGCAAGATGCTTGTGTATCCTGTGCAGGACAGGAAGATGTAGTCATTGAATACATGAAGAGAATGTATTGCCATATTATAACAGAAATAGCTGGATCGCCTGGATGTTGGGAACAAACTCAAGTTTTAGTCTATGGACGAGTGAAGTCCAAGAAGGGATGGGAAGGAGGAGTGAAGTCAGAATATGTACAAAACATGCAGAGAGTGAACAATGGATGTTTTAAGTCATGGGCTAAACATGCCAAACTGCTGACATGGATAGAAGATGAATCAGTTCCGATATTTCTGGTTCCATTGGCAAAAGGGACATTGTGCTTCCGAAGACATGGAAAGAAGCATGTGGGAGATAACAAAGGCTGCAAAACTACAGTTGATGTTTCCAGGATGGGATCAGGGACAGCAGTCCTAATGGATTGATATTGGGCTTTTCGGCCTGGGGCCTACTTGAATCTGCCCAAGGATTGGGGAGGAACATGCTCCTTGGTGCTTATCTATGTTCCAGCATTAGTGATTCCTCACTGACCTGAAAATTGGAGAATTTCCAAAAGCAGATGCCAATTGGAGAAAAAGAAGATCGCTTTAATTTCTCAATCAAACCAGACGATAGAATATCTTCTCAGCTAAGTCATTAGAAGCAGTTGACTCATTCCTTATGAGCACAGGTTGTTCAGCAAGACTTCTTCAATCTTCATGACTATCTTCATGCCTGGTATCCAAATGATGGCCAATGCCAAGTGGTTGCAGATCACAAGATGGGGGGTCCTGCAGACAATAAGTACCACTATAAAGAGATACACTGCTATCAAAGAACAGCTGAGGTTCATACAACTAATGACCCTGCAGACCTGACCACAGCGATGGAAGTAGGAGTTTGCGCCAAAATCTGGACATCATGTTGCACATGCATAACTTCTCATGATGACGAGAATGGTACCTTGACAGAGGCCATAACATTGTCAAGAAATCTGCAAAACAAAATGGAAGACAAAACTGAGGAAATTACGGATGACAGTTGGTTTATTCAAAAGAAAATATCAACATGTGGAAACCATTGAAGAGATGGTTGATGACTCGACGAGAGGGCAAATGTAGAGGAAATCCCACCCCCCTGCCTCCTATATATTGGAAGTTGTAGACTGCTTGAAAACTGCAATGGCTGATGTCTCAAAGAACTGAACTAATATTCATTATTTCAAATTCAG
Source organism: Ambystoma mexicanum (assembly GCF_040938575.1). Taxonomy (NCBI): domain Eukaryota; kingdom Metazoa; phylum Chordata; class Amphibia; order Caudata; family Ambystomatidae; genus Ambystoma; species Ambystoma mexicanum. Next base: position 165,962,521 of record NC_090931.1, on the reverse strand, counting down.
GACTCAGATGGTAAAGAAGAGTGTGATGGGTCAGTATTCATATTATTAAAACATATATATTAAGCCTTTATTATAATCGATGCATTCAAAAGTTTTTTCTTCACAAAATATCATTCATTTATTACATATAAACCTGTGATAACTCTAAAAACATACATTTTTTGTGCATATTCCTGAAAACATAATCTAAAAATATATGCAATGTGCAAACAAAGCCAATTTTATTGTACACAAAAGAGACTTAAGGAGATAAAAATGACCTTCAAATTAATCTAAAACAGATTTATATATCATCTATTCTCACTGTTGTGCCACATGTGAAATTGAAGTCAACTAGAGGTATTCTGGAGAATTATAACCAATACTAACCTAATAGTTACTGATTATCCGTATATGCTTAGTTTCAACGACAAAACCATCTAATTCTATTCAAGAACTGATATTCGTCTTCTTCAGGACTTGGAGACTGCACCATAGTTGACACCAGTGGTTGTGCCAATTCCACATCCAGTGTTTGAGAAAAGGTATCGTCTGAGAAAACCCTATCAAATGTATCCGCAAAGAGATGACAATCTGAGGAAGGAACTCCCTGAAGGAATATGAAAAAGAGTGAAAGAGAAGCCAGTGATGTCACAAGAGACAAGTGTGCCACACTGAATATACTGGCTGAAGACAATGGGCCTCATTCCGAGATTGGAGGTAGTCATGGCGCTATCTGTGCCATGACTGCCTCCAATAACGGTACCGCAACGGTCTCGTTCAATGGGGACTTACTGGTGTAGTCCGCTCTTTGCGGGACCGGTAAATCCCCATTGAAAAAAACATTCCCCATTCCCATTTGATCCCCCATAGGTCTCAATGGGAATGGGGAAGTAGCTAATAACGGTACCTCAATTTGCGGTACCGTTATTAGCTCTGAAGTCCCTTAGCGGATCCCGTCCATAATGCCTGGTAAAACCAGTCATTGAATGAGGACCCGCTAAGGGAACTCGTAGTAGGGCAGTAAGGGATTACCGGCAGAGGTCTCCTTAACGGTGCCCGGTATCCCTTACCGCCCTACTCGTAATGAGGCCCAATGTATGGATCTTGCGGAAACTGATGACGAAGTTAAGAATCAAGTAAACTTTGATATGCAGAAAAGAAGATTGCATGTATTTGAGCACTGTAGAAAATGCAAGCCATTCAATTATTGTACAGACGCTGAAATGCAAGTAGATTAAGTGTACATAGAAGCTGCCTATACGAAGTGAATATATTGCATGTTAACCCACCATTGCATAGAAGCTAAACATTGGTCTCAGGAATTAAGAAAGCCAGGAATGATGGAGAGAAAAGGTGAGAGCTGTTTCCCAACAAGAATAAGCTGTGAGTGATATGGGACACATATGGTGAGTCTGTCTGGCCTGGTATCTAAGCAGAATCAGCCAAGGTCGGTTATCTATTCTTGAAGGCACGGAACATGAGAAGCGGAGTCATCCCTTGTTAAGGTGCTAAGAAAGAACACCAAGTGTGCCAAGTTGTTAATTCATTTAAGATATTTAAATGCTGCAAAATAGACCAAATCGTGGTCTTCTGTCACGTGAGCCAAGGATGGAAATAGAGTTGAGTGTGGAGCCCTAGAACAATGATAGTGAGTGCTCGCACTCCCATATATTCCCTGAGACAAAAATACTTTGCAAAGCCAAGTTCAAAGACTATCTTCATGGCAGAAGGCATTGGTGATGAGAGATGGTGGGCTAATTGGGTGGGGAGGTAAAGTCAAGTGTACCTACCTGGCACCTGGGTATGAGCTTACATGCTGCTGAGTGTACCAAATGTTCCAGACATGGCATGTGCACACCAACCAATTATAGAGGGCCGTATAATGAAGGGCCTTATAGTTTGAAGACCAATGATAAACTGTGTACTTAATAGTGTTGAAGATTACATGTTTTTAGAGGTAGACATAAGTTGTCCACCTGATAGTAGATATCCAATCGCACACAATCCCAGCCCTTATAGAAAGTATACTTAGATTTTCCCCTTGAATGTACCACAATCCCTCATAGCTTTTTATATTATTTGCCACGTAGTATGACAACATGTCAGATGTATTTTTTGCATGCAAGGATGTTTTTTTAAGAGAAATGGGCTGAGAACTCGAGCGAACACCTGTTGATGTCCGTTGTAACTCCCTGTTTTATATAAATGTTAATAAAACAGCACCTTTGCCATCTTCCTGAGTTGGTTCGATTATTTGATGTTAGAGTTATTCTGCATCCCCATCCATTGCATGCACCATGCCCAAAGGGCCATATGCTCATATGCAAGAGAAGTGCTTGTGAGGAATGCCAGCTATCAATTTGGACATCACTTTCCTGTTGGCCCAGATCAGATGGCATCCTCTGCATGCTTGCCAAATGGAATTGGAGATAGCACTCACTGGCAAAGGCCACATTGCACTACCTGGCATTTGTGTGTGAGACTACTACAGCCACATGGGTGAATCAGCATGGGGAAAGTTTGTGGGGACTTTGCCTCTGCCCGTAGTGGTTGAGTATATAGCAAATGTGATTCTTTAGTTATTCCTTCATCCTCTTTGCCCCACACACACACACTGGAGGTTTGCCTCAATGTACTTGGTTCTACCACCCTACCATCACGAGGAGCCAATAATGTTTTTTTTTCTGCATTCTTTCTGTATACACTCCTCACCCCTTTTTCTACTACCATCTTTCCCAGTCATCTAGGAGAGGCTGTGATGGTGCTGGTGCATCTGCTTCTCCAGTGCATCCACCGCTAGAACATCCTCAAGCTCACATTGACTGACAGAGGCCAGTCAATGCATTCAGTATGATCCTGCATTCCTGCTTTCTCTGTCTTGTCTCTTCTGCCCAAAGGACACTGCACCATGAATTCTACCCCCAACAACATGAGGCAAGTCTGCAAGTGGTCGTAAAGTAGTCCTCCTCATTGATGGTGCCACTGGGTCAGGATGTTTCAGAGACTAGACATAGGGGTGGTGGGAAAGGTGGGCTGGGTATGAGTCAGGGGGATGGAGGTCGCTTGCTAGTGCCTGACTGGTGACAATCAGGAGTGTCACCTTACACTCCCATGAAGCTACCATCAATGCTGCAAGAGATTGCTCCACTAGCACCATGTACGTCATGTGAAGTGCACTCCTTCAACACATCATTGCGCCACAGCCAACAAACAGTTCTTGCTCATTAAGGAGGTGCCGCAGCATTCTTATGTGGGCTACCCCAATGGACTGTCTTCTGGAAGCAATTGCATATTATACTGCATGCCTCCCACCTCACACTAAAATCATTTGGTGGCCTAAAGTGTTCCTACATCACTGTCTTGAGGAAAGCTTGTCCTCAACTTGTAGCCTCCAACTAGGCATCCAATATTGCAGTGGACCCATTATCCTCCATCCTACAAACCATCTACTATGGAAATATTTCTCACTCCTCACCTGGATGCCCTTCGGTTTCCCCCCTCAGCCCTCCGTCTCCCTGCACCTCTCTGGGTACCTCTCCCTACTGCTCAAGAATGACCTCCACCTCCCTGCCTTCTGCAAGGTCAATGAACTTGACCATTTCCTACAGGTATTCCTTGGGGGACTCTGCCTACAGCAACCTCCTACAGATAGTCATGTCTTCCTCCTCCTCCGTCTCCCCCTTCTCAGCCGCTGCCTCACCTGTCTCAACTACCATCCCTCCTTCCTCAACCCCTGTCTCTACCTCCTCAACCACCATCTCCCCCTCCACAACCACTGTCTCCCCTCACCTCACGCATTGTCTCAACTGACCCTCATCAGCACCCATCTTCTTGTCTCCCTCGTCGGGTTGAATCCCTCAACCTCTGACACGTAGTTGGTGTAGTTCATCTCCTTATCTTCTCCCCCCACCACCCAAGCGCTCACTCCAAACATGAGGACATGTTGCATAACGTCCAAATGTGCAAAACACAAAAGGAATATGACAAAGACAAACCAATGGATTCTTGGAAGAATAACACAAACGGAAAGGGTTCTCTACTCAAAAGAACAGTAGGGTAGGTGACTGAGCAGAGCACGGAACACCTCTTGGGTTCAAACACAAATGTTCTTCTACAAACTACAAAGACCAGAAAGGAAAGGTGTGTGGAAACTTTTTTGAAAGCATTTTGTTTAGGGTGACGAAAAGGGAACAGGGGAAAGAATAAGAAGAGCCCTTTTTTTAAAGGGTCAAGGTTAAAAAGAAATGTTTAGAGAGGGAGCCTAAACAACAAAAACAAACAAAAGGGGATAGAACATCGATGGAGCAACAAACCCACCACTAACATCCAACCTACCCCTCCAATACACTCTCCTACCCTCACTAAAACACTCCAAACCTCTAACAAAATCATAGATTTATGAGTCTGTTCTGCCCACTCCTAACTTGATAGCGAAACGTAACCTACAAAGGAAGCAGGAAGCAAGCTGGGCTTTGTAAAGGCACTCATACCTCTTTTGAAATGGCTCAGGACCTCTGAGTGGGTGGTCGCACTCCCCCCTGAGTCTCAGGCCTTGGGATTGGACGGCAGGCCTCAAGATTCGAAGCTTAGGACATCCCAAGAGAATTCAACTGGGTAGGTTGAAACCACCCAGCAATGTTTGGTATTCCCCAGAGCACTTTGTGGGAAGTGGAAACACCTCTAGAAAAGACTGATGTGCAGGTTTCTGCTTTCGGTAGACTATAAAAGAGGGCCAGCGTGTTGGTGCTGTGTACAGACATTGCAAACTAGCCACTACACCGGAGTCTGCAACCTGTGGCCATGCAGATGAGTTGGACTACCAATCCCATCAGCCCTGTCTATCCCAGTCAATAGTGATGGGGTCATGGAAATTCTTTGGCACGCAGGTTTACAACTTTAAAACTAGAATGGATGAATACATGACACGAATACACAAAGCAAAACAGTGCTAAACTTGAACAAACATGACAAAAGTACACTTCTTAAAAATAAAGCATGACTTCTGTCCCCAAGCAAATTATAAACAAACTATGCATTAACCTCAAGAGGGTACTCACACGAAAGAAAGCGGAGTCCATCCGCTGGGCAGCAGTGGGAAAAGAGGGGGCTTTTCGAATGAACAGTCCGTTTTTATTTAGAATCATTTCTAAAAAATATTTTTTTTATTTTAAATGCTTCAATGGATTCCTGACTGCCGAATGCAGGGATCAGTTATTGAGGTATGCAGATAAAACTCCCCTCTTTGTCTTTCAAGAATTCTAGGTTTTGAGCCTGGAAAATCACAGTGTTTTTTTATTGGTACATTGGCACACAAGCATGGGCGTTGCTCATACGCTTGTGTTCAAACACAATGGCAATGCCATGCATTGCAACTAGGCACGTCTGGCCTCTTTGGTGAAGCGTACTCTAGGCACCTGATCTGTCTCGTGTGTTTTGCAGCCATTAGGTGGATTCACTCTTAATGTTTCTCAAACCCACACACCCACGCGTGTGCGAAAACATTGCTGCCTGCTACCATATCTGCAAACCTTAAAGCAGAAAGAACCCACACCTCTTAGTTATATACACACAGATTTTGCAAGCCTGTTTTATTGTTGTGGCTGAAGTTTTGGCCCCCTCTATGCTGGCAGTGATAATGTGCTGCTTGTGCAGATACTGTGTGCAGAACGCCTTCTGGTTGCTGTGATTATTTGAAGCTTGGCTGGATCGTCTTTGTGAGCACAGTGCCAGAGATTGCATGCGCCAATGTCCTCATATTATGCTGAGCTTCTTGAGACCGTGTGCTTTTCTCCCTGTGTTTTACCACCTGGGTGCTCTGCCAGGTATGTTGTTATTGCATCCAGCATCGAGGAACCACATTTCCCAAATGTTTTTTTTTTGTTTTTGTTTTGTTTCTATTAAGCTGGTGTTTCCGAATGATAGGTAGAGCTGGCAAAGTTCATTGCATGTCAGGTTGAACATCATATGTAATTGGCTTGCTTAAGCCCTCCTTGCCCAAGCCTCAGCCCACTTGGAAACGTGTCCATTCCCCTATGAAGTAACTGGTGGCCTCGTAACACAACCCACGCTGCCACACACACCTTGCTGTTTTACGAGGCTTTTTCGATGCAGTGTTGTTGCTTCCACTCTCTCTATGACCATGCTATGACGTATACCATGGAGACTCAGATCCAGGAAGTCATGGATGGGTAAGGCTTGCCAAAGGAGTAATGCTGCCCTAAGCAGAATGTCTTTTTTCGCACCAGTTCCCTTACAATGAGGCCACATGCTGTATACTTGTAGGATTTCCATAGTGTTATGTGGTACCTTCTCTGCTGGCGGCACCCAGGGAAGCTTCATGTAATCGCACTGGCATAAATTGGGACGAGAGTTGTAAGGTAAATAAAAATTTAGGACTCTTGAGTGCCTCGATTTGTTTTACTTCTTAGATTTGATCTGTTTATACACTATTTTCCTACATGGTCTAAAGCTGCCAGCCTAGCTCTCTACCCATTGACATATGAATGCATTGTCGACACTGAGACCCAGTGACTACTCATCTGCAGGAGTACAGGGGTCAGTACTGGCTAAACAACCTTCTCAGCCCCACACTACTATCAAACCAGAAGAGATCCCAATCCTAAAGATGAAGCAGACACAGCCCAAAAGGTACGCCGCCTTCGCATTTTGTGATTGTGCAGGCAGAGGGAAGGCTACACTCTTCCGGGGGTGGGGGAAGCGGATAACAGTAACACTTACTCTGAAGACCAAAGAAATATCGAGGCTTAGTACCACACAAAGAAATACGCCAGTCATAGGCCGGAAGATACAAGTATCTTTATTTCTGTACAGAATTAAAAGTAAAACAGATAGCAGACACAGTGAGGGGTGAGAGTGCTGGACATCTTAATGTGGGATATTTTATACATTTTTCCAATCATTGTCCAGCCCCTCTCCAAACTAATAATTTACATGCTAGGGTTTGTGCCCAGTTCACATGACAAATATGACAATATTGTTTAACAGATTTAACACGTTTGCTTGTCCATGAAGTTACAATGGCAGTATTGGGTCTCCGGCTCATAGTAAGCCTAGTTTCAAGAAAGAACACAGTATATTACAACCAAAGCACACAATATGAGTTTGCTCTACATTGTTCAGTTGTTTAGATGAGGATGAGGCTTGTGAGCGCAGACAACACTTGGATTGCAGTTCATATGAGTCACAAGGGTTCTTTGCACAGAACAAACAGTCTGCTCTCAGTCAGCCTAAATGTTGACACAACTCAAAGGTCATTCAGCTCGGCTGTAGTTGAAAACACAGTCCACCATTTTAGGACACCAGCACATGTTAAAATCAAAATGGTGGATTGTTCTTAAAATGCCGGCAAAGTTTGATCAGAAATCGGAACATTTCAAACGTGGTTTGCTGTTCAAGGCGAATGGGCATAGGCCAATATTCATATCAACACAGTATTATACGAATACAGTTTAACAACTCCGTCTGCCCACCTCACTGCACTCGCACTTTCTGAATACTCACAAGCATAGCAAGTTCATCCTTTCTTTCCCCTCCACTGTTCTTTTAAATATGGTGCTTTTATAATGTATTTCACTCCCCAGTTCCCTCCCCTCGACCTGTGGGCACTTGGAAACAGTATTTTTACTTGCTGTATAAGAGCCTAACTGGAAAACAATAAATAAACAAACAAACAAACAAACAAATAAATAAATAAATAAATAAATACATGAATAAATGTAAGCACAATGGCTTCAAAATAAAAGAATGCCCATCCAAGGTTCTTTAAACATGTAGGCTTTTAATCAAATAGTAAAATGCAAACAGCTGATCAGAAAACACTAGAAACACCGATCCTTGTAAAAGAAACCAATAGAAAGCAGACTTGTAAACAGGTAATCTGGCTAAATGAGCAAGTGTATTAAGGAAATAGATTGGCAAATAATGTCAATCTTCAATGTTAATTTCTTGAAGAAAAAGGAAGACAACAAGCTTAAATGTCACTTTGATCATTAAAAATGGACCCGTCGGGCGGCTGCTTCAATTGGTTTTTTTTGTCTTGTTTGTGTACCTCACCAGCTTTAAGCTTGCTTTCAACCTATTTTCTGGGGTGATGATTCAACATCTTTTTGGGGAACTGTGTGCAAAACACAGTGTGGTTCACAAGCAGCAATGGCATGCGGTATACAGAAGCCGGGGATGTGGGTGGATGCCCTCAAATTTGTATGCATTACCCTTTGGGGCCACTACACACAACTAGGACTACATGTTTAAGCAAAACCAACCTTTGGTATAAGTCTGTGCTACACAGTTTTGCTAGAGTTGCTGAGCAGCCAGTCATATCTCAAGAGGGGAATATGAGCTGTAATGATGCTACACAGAGGTCTACAATCACAAGAATTCAAATAGACACTTACACTCAAGGTTTCTTCGTAAAACACTTAATTCATTTCACAGTAAGTTATAAAAAATTCACTAGAAGAAGGCAATCTATATCACACACAAATACACTTCAATACTTTATACAGTACAGTCTGAGGCATTTAAACTACTTGGAAGGAGGGACAAAATGGCATTCAGAGTACTTTGAAGAAGGAGCAAAAAGACATAGGTTAATAAAAAAAATATGACTGTTACTCAAATAGTTTGAGTTCACCAGAGGAGCCAATTCAATGCAATAGGTTAGGCCAAAGTCAATGGGCTAAAGTCTTGTATAGGATAAAGCAGTTCTGGTAGTTAAACGGAAAAATCTTTGCCAAAGTTCTCAGAAGTAGTTCATAAAAGAAATATTCATATGTTGGGTCACAAGCTCACTAGGCCTGCAAGTTGCAAAAGCTCCAAGCACTTTCTCTGTGAGAGGTAAGTTCTCTCGATCGGGTTTTCACAGTACCTTACAATGAAGAAAAAGATGCATCTGAAGACTTCTGTTCCTGGCAGTTCCTGCAGATCTCGCTGTTCCTGAGACTCCATTGTGGGGACAAGAGGGAGGACATCGAGGGACTCCTGCACTGCACTGGGACTGGTCACAAAGCTGGCAACTGTCAAATCTTCAATTCTGGTAGCTTTAGTCAAGCACACACACTGGTGTCCCTCTCCCTGGTTATTCGGTTTCCTGCAGCACTCTGAGGAAAATACAACCAGCTCCAAGAATGGTATCCAGGTGGCTTACGGTTCGAGTTGATTGGTCCCACCAACTCAAAGGGAGATGTCGTCCTTGCAGGGCTTCTCTGTCGAGATGAACTTGGCAATTCAGACCTGTAGCAGGGCTTCACCGGGCAAACCAACAGTCCAGGAGTTGCAGCAGCTGTCCTCTTCAAGCTCATCTTTGGTTCTTTCGTTTCAGTGGTCGACTCTGCCTTTCAAGCCAAGAGACTCGACTTTTATCCAGTTTCCTCCCATTCATCCCAGCCTAGCTGCCACTCACCCAGCAGGGTGGCTGTCCTTGCCGGACAGTCAGCCAGTCAATCACACCAAAGTGCATTTGGGTCTCCTAGGAGACTAAGCACAGGGAGTTTTGGGCACCATTGTCACTTCCTGCCCACCCCAGACACTCAGGCGCCAGAGGCGGTCTTCAGTCCAGTATAGTCACCCCTTTTGATGGCTCCCTCCATGTTAACCTTTGGTGAAAAAAACAGTAGAGAGTTCATTCAAGTGCTCGAGGCAACACTTCTTAATTTCTGGTGCATCTCCTGGTAGCACACTTAATTTGATCATGTTTAACATAAGAGGTGTATTTGTAAAGCACGCATTCACCCCTCAAAGGGGCATCTTGGCACTAATAACAGATGTTGTTACCTAACTTAATGGTACTAATTTTGTTGACCTCGTAAGGATTAAGGGCTGAGTGGACCTGCCAGGATTCGAGCCTGTGATCATGAGGTCAAACACAGGTTCTTGTAGTGGATGCATCAGTCCCCTGAGCCACATAGCAAGGCTATGTCACTAAGATATCCGAATGCAAGACTCATCAGACATGTTTCAGGAGAGTTGACCCTCTTCAGTGAGCGGCAGATTGAGTCCCTGAGCACAACAAGCTCGGGACAAGCCTCCGAGTAGGATGGTCCCACTCAGAGGGACACACGCAGAGGGATGGGTGAACATGATAGAGTGATCAGATTGTGACCACTCGGGCTTTCACTGGGCCGCATTCAATATTCTTTCTCACACGGTGCAGCCGCGTGTAGGTTCTGAAAGAAGTGTCGTCTGCAGCTTCACAATATGCTCCTAGTGATGTGTTTCTATGCTTTGTTAAATCTTAATTCTGGCCGTCTCAATTTATTTGCTGCTGCTGACGCGAGAAGCATCTGAACAACGCACTAGAGAGCTTTGTTTGTTTGTGTGATTCTAATCACACCTAGAACCCACTGTGTCCTTCACCCCGGGGTGACGTCAGTGCACCACGAGAGCATCTATCTCCGTGTAGCGAGCTCTTATCACGGGTACAGCAAGTGCACCGCCTCTCCTGCTGATTAATTAGTCTGGGAAGCAGGGTGAATGCGTGGCCTATTAATCTGATTACAGTTACAAGGCAATTCATTAAAACAACAGGCTGCAATTGCCTGGCTTGAGAAGGGCGAAGAAGGGGCGGAGTGGGTGAAAGTAATAACCACCGAGAAATGGGCGGCTTCACCTTCAGGAACAGTAATCAAACACACAAGGATGATCCCCCTAGCCCTCACCCGCCTAACCCCAGAAGGAGCTCTTTCACCCTGTCATCAATGAGTGCAGTACACTTCTGGGATCTCACGGACCCAGAGATACGGTAAAAGATTCAGTAACAGATGCAGATCTGCCACAGAGAAACAGGGGAATATCTGACAACTTACCTCCAAAGACACAGAGAAAAGGATGCTGAATTATGACTCAGCTGTGCCCGAAGAGACACACAGATAGAAGAATGCCGGACTCTGACTCAGCAGTGCCTGCAGAGACACACAGATAGAAAAATGCCGGACTCTGACTCAGCAGTGCCTGCAGAGACACACAGATAGAAGAATGCCGAACTCTGACTCAGCAGTGCCTGCAGAGACACACAGATAGAAAAATGCCGGACTCTGACTCAGCAGTGCCTGCAGAGACACACAGATAGAAGAATGCCGAACTCTGACTCAGCAGTGCCTGCAGAGACACACAAAGAGAAGGATGCCGGCCTCTGACTCAGCACCAACCGCAGAAACACACAGATAGACATATGCTACCCTCCGACTCAGCAGCGCGTGCAGAGACACACAGAGAGACATATGCTAGCCTCTGACTCAGCAGCGCGTGCAGGGACACACGGAGAGAAGTATGCTAGCCTCTGACTCAGCAGTGCGTGCAGAGACACAAGGAGAGAAGGAAACTGGCCTCTGACTTAGCCGTGCCTGCAGAGACACAGAGGGAGAGAGAAGGATGCCGGCCTCTGACTCAGCAGTACCAGCAGAGACACACAGAATGAAGGATGTCAGCCTCTGACTCAGTAGTGCCTGCAGAGACACACAGAGAGAAGTATGCTAGCCTCTGAGTCAGCAGTGCGTGCAGACACACAGAGAGAAGGATGCCAGCCTCTGACTCAGCAGTACCCGCAGAGAGACACAGAGAGAAGTATGCTAGCCTCTAACTCAGTAGTGCGTGCAGAGACACACAGAGAGAAGGATGCTAGTCTCTGACTCAGCAGTACCAGCAGAGACACACAGAATGAAGGAGGTCAGCCTCTGACTCAGTAGTGCCTGCAGAGACACACAGAGAGAAGTATGCTAGTCTCTGACTCAGCAGTGCGTGGAGACACACAGAGAGAAGGATGCCAGCCTCTGACTCAGCAGTACCCGCAGAGAGACACAGAGAGAAGGATGCCAGCCTCTGACTCAGCATTGCCTGCAGAGACACACAGAATGAAGGATGCCAGCCTCTGACCCAGAAGTGCCTGCAGAGATACACAGAATGAAGGATGCCGGCCTCTGACTCAGCAGTTCCTGTAGAGACACAGAGAGAGAAGGATGCCGGCCTCTGACTTAGCAGTGCCTCCAGAAACAAAAAGACAGATGCCAACCTGCGACTAGGAACGCAGTATCTCGAGAGACACACAGAGAGAAGTATGCCAACCTCAGACTCAGCAGTGCATGCAGAGATACACAGATTGAAGGATACTGGCCTATGACTCAGCAGAGCTTCCAGAAACACCCAGACAGATACCAACCTGCCACCCAGAAAGCAGTGTCTTCAGAGACACAAAGAGAGAAGTATCCCGACCTCAGTGCCCGCAGAGACACACAGAGAGAAGCATGCCGGCCCCTGACTCAGCAATGCCTGCAGAGACACACAGAGAGAAGGATGCTGGCATCTGACTGAGCAGTGCCTGCAGAGACACACAGAGAAAAGGATGCCGGATTGTGACTCAGCAGTGCCCACAAGGACCCACAGAGAGAAGGATGCCCACCTCTGATTCAGCAGTGCCTACAGAGACTCACAGACAGATGTCATTGTGTGACTCATAAAGAAGTGCCTCGATAGATACAGAGAAGGAAGGATGCCGGTCTCTGACTCAGCAGTGCCTGCAAAGACACACACAGAGAAGGAGGCCCGCCTCTGACTCAGCAGTGCCTGCTAAGACAAACAGACAGATGCCATCCTGTGACTCAGAAAGCAGTGCCTCCAGAGACACACAGAGAGAAAGATGCTGGCTTTTGACTCAGCAATGCCTGTAGAGACACACATAGGGAAGGGTGCTGGCCTCTAACTCAGCAGTGCCTGCAGAGACACACACAGAGAAGCATGCCGGCCTCTGACTCAGCAGTGCCTGCAGAGACACACAAAGAGAAGGATGCCAGCCTCTGACTCAGCAGTGCCTGCAGAGACACACAGAGAGAAGGATGCAGCCTCTGACTCAGCAGTGCTTGCACAGATACACATAGAAAGGATGCTGGCCTCCAACTCAGCAGTGCCTGCAGAGACACACACAGAGAAGCATGCCGGCCTCTGACTCAGCAGTGCCTGCAGAGACACATAGAGAGAAGGATGCCAGCCTCTGACTCAGCAGTGCCTGCAGAGATATACAGAGAGAAGGATGCAGCCTCTGACTCAGCAGTGCTTGTACAGATACACATAGAAAGGATGCTGGCCTCTAATTCAGCAGTGCCTGCAGAGACACAGAGCAAGAAGGATGCCGACCATTGACTCAGCAGTGCCCACAGAGACACACAGAGAGAAGGATGCCAACCTCTGACTCAGCAGTGCCCCCAGAGACACACATAGAGAAGGATGCCGGCCTCCGACTCAGCAGTGCCCACAGAAACACACAGAATGAAGCATGCTGGCCTCTGACTCAGCAGTGCCTGCAGAGACACAGAGAGAGAAGGATGCTGGCATCTGACTGAGAGTGCCTGCAGAGACACACAGAGAAAAGGATGCCGGCTTGTGACTCAGCAGTGCCCACAAGGACCCACAGAGAGAAGGATGCCCACCTCTGATTCAGCAGTGCCTACAGAGACACACAGACATATGCCATTGTGTGACTCATATAGCAGTGCCTCGAAAGATACAGAGAGAGAAGGATGCCGGCCTCTGACTCAGCAGTGCCTGCAAAGACACACAGAGAGAAGTAGGCCCGCCTCTGACTCAGCAGTGCCTGCTAAGACAAACATACAGATGCCATCCTGTGACTCAGAAAGCAGTGCCTCCAGAGACACACAGAGAGAAGGATGCCAACCTCTGACTCAGCAGTGCCCACAGAGACACACATAGAGAAGGATGCCGGCCTCTGACTCAGCAGTGCCCACAGAAACACACAGAGAGAAGCATGCTGGCCTCTGACTCAGCAGTGCCTGCAGAGACACAGAGAGAGAAGGATGCCGGCCTCTGACTCAGCAGTGCCTGCAGAGACACACAAAGAGAAGGATGCCAGCCTCTGACTCAGCAGTGCCTGCAGAGACACACAGCGAAAAGGATGCTGGCTTTTGACTGGACCAAGAAACACACAGACAGATGCCAGCCTGCAACTCGGAAAGCAGTACCTCAAGAGACAGAGAGAATGATGCCAGCCACTGACTAAGCAGAGTCTCCAGAAATACACAGACAGGTGCTAACTTGCGACTGAGAAATGTAAGGGAGGAAAGGTCTTCCAGGCTCTCCTTACTTCCTAACCACGCACATGATATGCTCATTCTGCGGTTGGCAGCACACCTCTGGCTACGGTGTGGGGCCACCATTGAATGACCCATAACTGCGCATGGCCTATGAGCCACGAGTCTCAATTTTGTTAGCTACTGACTCCATTTTCTAGTACGTCGCATGTAAGCGCTGAATGCAGGCATGCACCTTTCCCCTTCAGTCTCCACGCACAGCCAGCATGCCAACCCCCCACCTCCTCCCCTCTGCCATCGCCTCGGCTGTCCTGTTCTCACATAAGCATTGGGCGTGAACTGTAACGGGCTAAACACTGTATCTTTCTTCTTCCTTTCACATCACTGCCCTGTGTGTGACCGCGTCAGAGCCTGGTCCTGGAAAAAATCATTCGTCTCCACAAATCTGCCTCTGCACTAGCAGATCATGTCTAAAGAAATATAGACCACAAGCCCCCTAACCCCACACCCCTAACCCCACACCCCACAGTTGCATGCCCCTCACCCATGTGCCACTCCAGTTCACCCCCATCACTTATCCCATGTGTGGCCACATATTCTCCTTGTACTAACTAAAAGTAAGAACACCCATAATACATCTAAGGAGATACTTTATAAATGTGATATTGAAATACTGTGTTAGATAAGACACCTGGACCCATGTACCCTTACTTTTATTGCTCAGGTCAAACGTCTAATCAACTATATATATACATATATTGCATGTTGAGATTTATGATTTGTGCTAAGATATGTGTGGCCAAAAGGGCAAATGTTAGAGTTAGTCACAGCGACATGGACATCGACCGCACCTCTCCCAGATGAGCCCAGCTGACCTGCGTGCTCCACGAAGTTACAAACTGAAACCAACCAATCAAGGAGCATCATCCATATGTGCAACATACTGACCAGTCCCTGTTTGTCCAATCAACATTACTGACTGTACCCCTATAGCACACGTCATAGATGACATGATTTTGTAATATAATGTGTATTTTTCGTGTCTTGGGCAGAGCGCTCTCGGAGTAGCAGAGTCCTCTGCATGCCCATTTAACTTCTAGAAAGTCTTTTCTTTTACCTCACTTGCACTTGGTCCTGGTCTCATTCCCTACTGGGGTGTGCCCATTAGTGTTTTTTATTTGGTTATTTTGCTATATTTGTGGCGAATGCCAGCTTTCAGAAAGCAGTGCCTCCAGAGACACAGGGATAGAAGGATGAGAGGGATGCCACCCTCTGACTCAGCAGAGCCTCCAGAAACCCACAGGCAGATGCCAACCTGCGACTCTAGCAGTGCCTATAGACACACACACACAGAAGCCATCCAGTAGCTTAGTGAGTAGTACCTATTGATACACATAGCGAGAACTCAACCTGTGATTCAAAGAGGAGTGCCAAGAGAGGACAAGAGAGGGAAAGGAAGGAAGAGAGAGAGAGAGAGAGAGAGAAAGAGAGAGAGAAAGAGAGAGAAAGAGAGAGAGAGAGAGAGAGAGAGAGAAGAGAGGGAGAGAGAGAGAGAGAGAGAGAGAGAGAGAGAGAGAGAGAGAGAGAGAGAGAGAGAGAGAGAGAGAGAGAGAAATGGTAACAGATGCTGCTTAAAAAGATTGCTTTGATGGGGATCCACAGAGAGAAAGATGCCAGCCTGTGCCGCAGTGATCAGTGCCACTAGATACACACATAGATAACGTTGCCAGCCTGTGACTCAGACAGCCGTGCCTCCACAAACTCATATAACAAATGCAGCCTGTGATACGGTATTACCTCCAGAAACACAGATGGAGATACCAGGCAGTTGCCCACAGACTGGTGCTTTAAGGTGCACATAGAAAAGGTAGCCTGGAGGTGTCAGAGAGTAATGCCTCCAGGGAAACTCAGAGTTGTGCAACCTGGGTCCTGACAGCAGGGCCTCCAGCCACATACAAAGATTAGGAGGCCAGCCTCTGACTGAGAGAGCAGTACCTCAGAATGAGTACAGGGCTATGCCAGCTTGTGCTTCAGAGATCAGTGCCTTTGGATACACAAACATAGAAGGATGCCAGCCTGTGACTCAAAGAGCAGTGCTAGAAACACACACAGAGATGGCAGACTGTTGCTAACATAGCAGTGACTCGAGTGGCACACACAAAGAAGGATGCCAGCTTGTGACTCAGAGAACAGTGTCTTCAGAACAAACGCACAGAGAGATGCCAGCCTCTTGCTCAGAGTGCAGTCCCTCCATATACACACACAAAGAAGGATGCCAGCCTGTGACATAAAGAGAAGTGCCTCTAGAAACGCACAGAAGAAATGCCACCCTCTTGTTTAAAGAGCAGAGTCCCCAGAGAAGTACGAAAATAAGGATGCTAGCCTATGGCCCAACGAGCAGTACTAGAAACACTGCTAGGTGGCTTGGCCACATAGCAGTGATTCGAGTGACACACAAAGAGAAGGGTGCCAGCCTGCGGCTCAAAGAGAATTGCCTCCAGAAAGACACAAAGAGTGATGCCATCATTTGACTGAGAAAATGGTACCTCCAGCAAGAAGACAGAGACATTCCCGGCGGTTGCTTAGAGAGAAGTGCCTCCAGAAACACACACACAAAGGAGGATGCCAGCCTTTGGCTCAAAGAGAAGTGCTATAAACACATGGGGAGATGCCAGCTTGGTCCCTGCCAGCAGTGCCTCCAGCAGCGCAGAGCGATTAGAAGGGCATGCTCTGACTGAGCGAGCAGTACCCCAGAAAGAATGCAGAGCGATGCCAGCCTATTGCTTAGAAATCGATGTTTCCAGATACACACACCAAGAATACCAGCCTGTGCCTCCAGAAAAACACTGAGTGTTGTCAGTGTTTGACTGAAAAAGCAATGCCATCAGAAAGAATGCAGAGGTGCCAGCATGTTGAGTAAAGAGCAGTGCCTACAGAGAGACACACACAGGTGGATGCCAGCCAGTGACTTAACGAACAGTGCTAAAAGCACACACAGAGATGGCAGTATGTTGCTCACTTAGCAGTGATTCGAGTGACACACAGAAAGAAGGAAGCCAGCCTGTTACTCAGAGAACAGTTTCTCCAGAAAAAACGCAGAGCGATGCCAGCCTCTTGCTCAGGGAGCAATCCCTCCAGGGATACACAAAAATAAGGCTGCCAGTCTGTGACTCAAAGAGAACAGCCTCTGGAAACACACCACAGAGAAATGCCAGCATCTTGTTTAAAGGGCAGTGCCCCAGAGAAAGACAAAAAGAAGGATGCCAGCCTATGACCCAAAGAGCAGAGCTAGAAACACGCAGAGAGATGCCATGCTGCCGCTCACGTAGCAGTGATTCGAGTGACACACAGAAATAAGGAAGCCAACCTGTGACTCAGAGAACAGTGTCTCCAGAAAAATGCAAAGACATGCCCTCCTGTTGCTCAGAGAGCTGTGCCTCCAGAGATAAAATAAAAGAAGGCTGCCAGCCTCTAGCTGGGAGAGCAGTGCCTCCAGAAAAAACACAGAGAGATTCCAGCCTGCTGCTCACAGAGCAGTTCTTCCAGAGACATACATATTGCATCCAGCCTTTAGCTTAGAGCAGGGGTCTGCAACCTCTGGCTCTTCAGAGCTTCTGCTCTGCAAATCCCATCAGCCCATGCCAGCCTAATCAATGGGCAGGGATCATAGCAGCCGTAGGGAGACACACGGAGGTGCCAGTCTGTGACTCGGAGCTTGCTGAAACACATAGAGGGGTTTACCAACCTGTGTAAGAGAAAAAAATGTCTTGAGACACACAAAGTAAACGCTGCCAGTCTGTGACTCAGAGAATGCTATTGTGTCGGAGGGTGGTAGCGGATCTCTGACTCACTCTGACTCAAAGAGAAGAGCACAGGAAGACGGATAAAGACTGAGAGGAGGTGAGGACTGGGCAGAAAGAGAAGGCGAAGGACAGAGAGAGAAAAAGAGACTGAGAAAGACTGAGAGGAGGTGAGGACTGGGGAGGAAGAGAAGGTGAAGGAACAGAGAGAGAAAAAGAGACAGAAAAAGACTGAGAGGAGGTGAGGACTGGGGAGGAAGAGAAGGCGAAAGACAGAGAGAGAAAAAAAGAGAAGAAAAAGTCTGAGAGGAGGTGTGGACTGGGGACCAAGAGAAGGGGAAGTAACAGAGAGAGAAAAAGAGAAAGAAAAAGACTGAGAGGAGGTGAGGACTGGGGAGGAAGAGAAGGCGAAAGACACAGAGAGAAAACAGATAAGAGAAAGACTGGGAGGAGGTGAGGACTGGGGAGGAAGAGAAGGCGAAGGGTAGAAAGAGAAAAAGAGGCAGAACAAGACTGAGAGGAGGTGAGGACTGGGGAGGAAGAGAAGGCAAAAGAAAGAGAGAGAAAAATAAATAGGTTTTCAGCGAGAGGACAAGAGCATTAAAGAGAAGGAGACAATGACAGAGAGCAGGAATGAAGGAGAGAGAGAGCGAGCGAGAAAGAGAGAGAAGAGAGAGAGAGAGAGAGACGAGAGCAAGAGATATGCTTGAAAGTGACTCACAGTCAATGGCCAACTGGTGTCATAAGTGCCATCCATAGAGTAGTATGAAGGGGAAGGGCCTTGAGGAAGAGAAAGCTAAAGACAGGCCCGGCAGAAGCATGGGAGGAAGGGTTAGACACGTGTGTGCTCAAAAGTCGAACATGAAGGTTATGGACTAAGGATGAGATAAGGATAGGCCCAGGAACGACATTGGAGGAAGTGTGGGATAAGTGTCGCATATTGAGAAAAATGAAGGGCTTGGAAGAACGGTGAGTTACAGAGAGGCCCAGCAGCAGAGTATGGGGGGGGGGGGCGTGTGAGATAAGTGTCTGGTCCATAGAGAAGGTTGAATGCTTGTATCAAGTGTGAGATATGGTGATGCCAAGCAAAAGCATGGGGAGAAAGTGTGAGATACGTGTGTGGTCCATAGAGCAGGATGAATGGCTTGTAGGAAGTGTGAGATATGGGGAGTCCAAACAGAAGCATGGGGAGAAAGTGTGAGATACGTGTGTGGTCCATAGAGCAGGGCGAATGTTTTGTAGAAAGTGTGAGATATGGAGAGGCCAAGCAGCAGCGTGGGGAGAAAGTGTGAGATATGTGTGTGATCCATAGAGCAGGATGAATGGCTTGTAGGAAGTGCAAGACATGAAGAGGCCAAGGTGCAGCATGAAGAGAAGGGGTGAGATATGTATTTTCCATGAAGCCGTGCTAAGTGTCTGGAGGAAGGGTCAGATGAGTAAAGGCTAAGCAGCAGAAAGAGGAAGGCAGAGATAAGTGTGTTCTATGCAGCAGTGTGACGAGTTTGGTGGAAGGGTGAGATAAGGAAATACCAAAGAGTAGCAGAGGATCGGAGGGTGAGATAAATCATGGCCCGTGGAACATCATGAATGGCTTGGAGAAAGATTGCCATACAAAGTGGGTAAGGAGCAGCTTGGGGGGGAAATGTGGTCCATGCATCATCTTGAAGGGTTTGGAGGATGGATGGGGTAAGGATGGACCAAAGAGCAACATGTATAAGAATGGAAATATAAAGGTGGTCCGTGGAGAGGTCTGCATGGTTTGGCTTAATGTGCAATGAGGATGGATCAAGGAGCAGCTTGCAGGACTTGGACGAGTGGTGAACTAAGGATGGGCCCAGGAGCAGCATGAAGTGGAAGCATGGGATAATGCTGGCCATGGAGAAACATTTAGGATTTGGAGGAAGGTGGGATAAGGATGGGCCAAGGAGAAGCATCCAAAGAAATGTTAAGATAAGAGTGGCCCATGGAGGAGCATGCAAGTCACGAAGAAAGGGGGGGATAGGAATGGCCACAGAGCAGCATCCAGAGGACAGGTGAGATAAGGCTGGTTCAAGCGCCAGCATGCAGGACATGGGTGGTGTAAAAAATATTACACGGAGAAACATACAGGGCTTGGAGAAGGGCAAGATAATGATGGGCCAAGGAGAAGCATATGGAGGAAGGGTGAGATAACTGTATCCTATGGAGTAGCATGAAGGGTGGGAAGAAAGGTGAGATACGGATGAGACATGGGGCAGGGAGCATGACTGGCACGAAAGTGAGATAAGGATGAGCCAAGGAGCAGGATGCAGTGCTGGGGAAATCATATATTTGAATGTAGGAGAGGTTATATTTAAATCTCTTAATGTGTGGCTATAGCCATCTGCATAATTGCATGTGACATAGCCCTAAATGAATGCAGTTCTCCAGTGTGTATGTGTGGCAATTAGTATAGGATTAACAGTGTTGGTGCTTCATGCATGAGAGTTGCATTGGTGCTGCTAAACTCAGCCAGCTGCCAAATCTAGCATTTCCCTAATAGCCAAATAGCAAGGGTTGGTTTGGGGAATAGCCCCTCACCCCCTCACTCCACTTTCTCAGCCCTCTTCAAAACATAAGGGGTTGTGGAAATGAGTCTCCACAGGTGGACAGCTTTGTTTCTCATATAGGTCAATTGTCGCATTGTAATGTATTTTAATGTATCGAGGACCTGTGCCTGCATGTGTCATCCTACACCATGTCATCCAACCCCTTTCAACCTTGAACCCTGTGGCCTTATAAGTGGACTATGTGAGAAACCAAAGAGCATCCTGACATTGACTACCCTTGGATTCTCTTCTCAGGTGGCCAGGGAAAGTCCATCACATTTGAATCCCGAACTTGGGGGTGGAGAAGCGAGGGAGGATCACCTGGGTTGAGGGTGTTTGGGGATCGGGGAGGAGATGTCCTCAAGTGAGATATGGTATTCTGCACTCCCCTTCCATGAAGAGTCCTCTACCCCAGAGGTATTCATGGGATATTGTTATCCCTGTCACATTAACAAAGAAAATTACAGGAGATATTACCAGGCCAGAGGCATCGGAAAGAGGATGAAAAGGAAAAGGGTTAAAGGTGAGGTAGGTGGGAATGGTAGTACCCTTTTCCTATTGAGCACCTCTGAAAGTATTGGGACGAGGAAGAGGCAACTAAGAGTAATGAACACTAAAACCTCAGTTCACTACTTTGATAGTGGGACAAAGAAGATGCCTGTAGAGTACTTGCAAGGTCATGCATGTCCCTTTAATGATATTCAGGTGAGCCTATGGCCCTTGGAACGTGCATCTGTTAATGGATGGCATTACACCAGAATAATTCTGAGTTCAAATAACCGGACAAACTCAAGAAGAGGGCCAGTTACAGTTTTATTAACAATTATCCCAAACAGGGAGGTTACAACGAAAATCAACGGATGAACGCTCAGTCTCTCAATGATTTCCACAAAAAAACAATTAATATACTCCATTATGCATCAGAATGACATCATACTATGTGGCTATAGTGAAAAACCTATCAAGGGGTGGGATTGGTTAAGGGAACCATCTAGATATAGAATCATATAGGAGCTAGGATTGTTATTGGTTGTCCTTTATCAGGTGGACAATTTATGCCTACCTCTTCAAACATGTAATTTAAGAAAAAATAGTTACACCATGTTTCATTGGCCTTCTAAGCTATAAAGTCCTTTGTTATATTGACTAATACAATTGGTTGGCACACTTGTGCCATGTCTGGAGCATTCGGTTCATTTAGCAGCACGTAGGCCAAGACCCAGGTGCAGGGAAAAAGGACATAAAACTACCTCACCACCCAATTAGCCCCACATCTCTCATCACCTATGCCTTCTCCCAGGAAATTGTCTTTTTACTTGGCCTTGCAGAGTATTCTCATCCTGGGAATGCACAGGACTGAGGGCATTCGCTAACGTGTCTGGAACTCCAAGTTCGAACTCTATTTCCATCATGGCTCACGTGACAAGAGACCAGGATTTGGTTGATTCTACTACTCCTTCAAGCATTGTTATTTCTCCTCATACTATAGTTGCTTCCAATTCTACAGGAATAGTCTGCCCTTCTTCCTCATCCATGGTACATTTGGTCTGAATAAGAACTCATCAGGTATCCTCACAATCTTCCCTACTAATCCAGGTAGCCATTTTAATGAACTACTCACCCCATACATGGAGACTTCCAGATCTACCGGGACACCTCGTAGAGGCACTTGCCCTATAAATTCCAGTATAATCGCTCCTCCTTTTAAATGGTGTATTCCTGGAGTGGAGCACACTATTCCTTGCTCAGTAAATTTAATTGCCACATTAAGTTTCGTCATTACATTTCTACCCAAGATGTTAACTGGCGTTTCTCACGAATATAACAAGGGGACAGATATGTCCTAGTGCCCATATAGAAACAGGTTATTTATCAGTAAAAGGGACTACATTTGTAGCTTCAGGGAACACATGATCATTCATGGCAATACCTGACATTGGATATTTTCCCTCCCTTATACAAGAGCATGTCGTCCCAGTGTCTACAAGAAAAGAAAAGGATTTTTCTCCTATCGTCACATCAACCCTCTTGGGTGTCTGGTGTTACTGATGTTATTGAACACATCATGTCACCCTGTGAACTGTCCTACTGAGGGTTCACATTCATCCCTGTCGAACTGAAAGGGTTTCCTCCTAACACAGTGATACACCCTATAGTAGGTGTCATTATTTTGCATTCTGTTATCTTTGAATAGGTGCTTGTTGCGATTGCCCTTGTGGTGGGTGCATTTGCACCAACCCCTGCTGTTGTGTCTGCTGTGCATGCAGCATATGTGTCTGATAGGATGTGTGATCCGGGGTAAAGCCTCTCTGGTTTGTATACTGTATGGCAGGGGATAAGCTGTCGCCCCTCTTAAAGGTTGTCCATTTTGTTGCACGTTTGCTTGACTTCTAAATACACATGCAATATGCCTGTCATTCCTCAATTCCAAAATACTGGGGGTGTCCCTCTGGCACACCCACCATTATATCCTCTCTGAGTATTCTGACTTCCACTCTGGGCATTTTGAAATTAACCTTGGGTGTTCTGAAATCCACCTCTTCCTCTAAATCCTCCAGAACACCTTGCTTGCGGCCAACACCCATTCACACTTTAATGCACTGGGTGTAAATTATTCACCTGTGATGCACCCATTATTTCTTGCGTACCTATTGCTTCTCCACTTGTCAATACTGCCCCTTTTATAGCAAAATTTGAAAACATTTTCTGGACTAAGTTAGCTTTCTCAATCTTCATGTTCTCTTTTTGTTTTTCTCTTGTAATAAGAGACAATGATGCACAATAGTTAATTGTACCTCAGCCCACGGCTTTGCATTCATCCAAACTAATTTTTTCATTTGTCTCTGCACCTGTTCTGGCAATCCCTGAAAGAAAATATGCTACAATAGTGCCACTGTTTTTTCCCATTGTTCACGCATTTCAAGCTGCCACTACTCTTGAATATTCTGATTATAAGCAATAGGGTCCTCATCTTCTTTCATTTTACGTGTCATAATTGCACCCATTTCTGATGTATCAGGATACTGTACCCTGAGAGCCCTCCAAACATCTGCCCTGCAAATATTAAATGCTGCTCCATCATGCGCTGTGTTTTGTGCTGTCACACTTGCATATCCCGCTCGTCTTCAAATGTCATCAGCTCTCTCTCTCCAAGAACAGCTGCCAGTAGACCTTTTATGTCTCCTATGGCCAGCGTGTTTCCCCCTTTCATTTTTTCTAATTTGTATGTCAATTTCCCAGCCCCTGAAGTCAAACTAGGTAACTTATATTTAAAGTTATCCTTATCCACCTGGGCCCCTGGAATGTATTGCGGTCTTGCTCCCCCTTCTCTAGAGAGGGGAACAGTGAGAACCCCATCCCATAGTCAAACCCCATTATTCGTTTAACTAATGCAGGGGTCATCGTCCCTATTTGTCTTCAAGCTGGTAACGACCTTAACCTATTCACAGTAGGTGGGGATTCTCCTTTCTCACTACACAATCATCTTTGTGGAAGTTGAGGATATGGTATAGGATCTGGTGTTCTTTCCTTAGGGTGTTCCAGATCTGACCATCTTACCTCTTTGTCCAAACCTTGACTTCCCACGGCACACATGTACCCTCTCATTCTATCTCACGACCTGACTCTCTTTCCTCCTCTGACATTGCTAGACCCCAACTGGTTTGACTTTCATCCTCCTCTTCTCTATCTAAATTTAATCTATCCAAAGACAATGCTGTTTGTTCATCACTAAACATGTTTTTGTGCTCATCCCATGGTTTAGGTGTCGGGTATCGGTTGCCACACTCTTGAGTTCCACACTTACTGTTCTGCCTTATTTGCTGATATAGCTTATCAATCTTTCTCCAATACCTTCTGCATCCTATCTTCCTCTTCTTGTGCTACTTTAGGTACTTCTTGACTCTTTTCTCTCATCGGGAGATCTTCACTTATTGTGTCCATTACCCTTGTATTTCATCGCTTGCTTGTATTTGTTCTTTAAGAATGAGACTGGCATCAATACAACGCTGACTTCTATTCTGATTCATCTCATCTTCCACTTTGCTTCACTTTCTCGCATCCCTTCTTGCCCTATCTTCTTCTTGCCTTTGTTCTTCCCTTCTCACTCCCTGTCTTTGGTCTTCTTCTCTCTGGCTCTATAATATGTTTTCCTTCCCTTTTTGTGCCTCTTCTTCATCTCTTTCTTTCTCTCCTATTCCATTCTTCTATTTATTTCTAGTGTAGTACTTCCTCTGCCTGCTTTTCATCTTTTTCTTGTTCTTCTCTATATATCTGTTCCTGCCGTTCCCTGCTATTTCTTCCTTGCTCATCTTCCCTTAACCGCTTTTCTCATTCCCTAGCCTTCTTTTCTTGCTCATCCTTGTCTTCCTTTGCTTGACCTCCTCAATGCTTTTTCCATCTAACTTGAGTAATATCTGTCCTCCCATCCATTTGTTCTGTATGTGTCATGACCACTGTGAGGGGGCACAAGTTGTGCCACAAGCAGGCTCCCACCAGAACCCTGAGTGCCTTACAACCACTGCAAAAGGGCTCCTGGAGCAGGTCCTGGTGCCTTTGGCACCAGGGTCATATGTAGGAAGGAAGGGCTGTTCAAACTAGGTCCCATTTATGCACATGGGCCTTTAAATCCAAAATGGAAGCAACCACACAGTCTAGTTCTAAGAACCAAGCCATGCAGTCCAGTGTTTTGGGTGTGGCAGGCCTGGAACTACTTTCCCTGGTACTACTTTACCTGGGCTATATAAACCACACACTGACTGCAGAACATGCTTCGTGTTATTCTGCAACCCGCAGCGTGACACTCACCGTGTCCAGCTCCTGGTCTTCAGCATCTTCCTCTAATCCTGCAAGAACAAGAAAAAGATTATTCTGTCTTACCTGAGAAAACAGTACATGGTCCTTCGGAAAGACGAAAACCTGTTTTGTTGCGCCCTCAGCACATCTCTTTGTTGTGGTAAATAAAGAGAGGAAATCTGATTTGCTTAATGTATCCGTAGTTTTTTATTATTGTTTGTTGTTTTCAAAGCTGTATTTGCCCTCGACACGTGTTTCACTGTCTTTTAAATATCATACAGTTCTTCAGGAGAGAGAAAGGAGCCTTTTTTCTAGCTTTAGTACATCAACATTTGTCTGAAAAAATTAACAGTTTTTCTTTATAACCTTCTACTGAATTTAAAGCACATGCACCTGTTTATTTTCCCGAATGTTTAACCATAATCAATATGTCTTGTTTTCAAGCAATAATAGTATACATAGCATTTGTGTGGATATACATTGAAACCATAAGTGTACATTGGTGAACATGTCTGAGAATCAAATAAGATTCAATGAATAAAGATATGTGAATAAATGAATAGAATGGGCACTCATTTTTTTTCAAAGCATTTTTTGGCGATTCTTTTGATTATTTTATTTATGTGAGAAACATGCCTTAAAGCGCATTGCCTGCTCTCACATTTTTCTCTGATTTCTGGTGGTTGAACTAAAGGACAGAAGCAAAACGAAAGACTTAACATTTTAAATAGTCCTATATTTACTGTGTTTCTCATCCAGTTAGCATTATTGAATTAGCATTAGCTTGGGCTTGCGTAACTAGCGTTTGCGCTAGTGTGTATATCAATTAATTGATAAGGAACTCCTGCTTCACTTACCTTCATTATTCAGGAACGATCCTTTCAGATGTGGGATCAGACGGCATGTTAACCTGAGTGCGGCTAGGTTTGCTTCAG
This sequence comes from Ambystoma mexicanum, assembly GCF_040938575.1. Classification (NCBI taxonomy): domain Eukaryota; kingdom Metazoa; phylum Chordata; class Amphibia; order Caudata; family Ambystomatidae; genus Ambystoma; species Ambystoma mexicanum. Next base: position 165,936,389 of record NC_090931.1, on the reverse strand, counting down.
TATTTAGTTTCATTTTGAATCACGGTCACGTGATAATGGATACCACATGACCGCTAGTCCTCCATTTTGGATCAGGGTCATTTACATGGCTTAATTGTTTTGTTATATTTAATATTTTCCTACTAATTTTGCTAGGGGTCATGTAACTATGTTTAGTGGTTATAATATTGTTGATTTACATTTGTCATTTAAGTGATGACATATATTTTGTTGTTGCCTTTCATGTTGTGATTTTATTTGTGAGTGCGCCATATTGAATTGGGAACTTGTCGGTATCCCTATAATGTTGTCATGCATTAGTGTATTATTTCATTTTAAGATTATTGTAAACTCTATGATGATTAAAGATTATGTAAACTCTATGATTGTAAACTCTATGATGATTAAACTAATGTGTCAAGTGTCAGGTGCTTACATGGTAAAATCAAATGTTTGCAGTTCATATTAGCTGTACATTCTAACTTGTGTGTTTCACCACTTATGATAAAGTGTCAATTCTGGTCTTTTCTGTTTACAAATTTCCTCTCTGGCTGAACAAAAAATAAAAAATAAATAAATAAAACATGCTTTCTTTTAAAGAAGATGAATTAGTTCCGTGTCCGTGTTCAAACCCGTATGGCAGCTGTCAAGTGTACAGATCCAGTAGGCTTCTTTGGACCTGAGAATTTTCTCCAGATTGCCAGCTCTCTGTGGCTTAATTATTTTTTCAATTCCAAAAACCTTTGTTTCTTTTTTGGGTTGGTTTGCATGTTCCGTCAGATGATGGTAGCCTAATGGATATCTTTTGTCATTTCTGTTTATGGCTCTTAAATGTTCTTGTATTCTTGTTTTTAGTTTCCTCATTGTGCTTCCCACATAAACTTTGTTGCACATATATGTGATGGCATAGACCACTGTTTCTGTGTTGCAGTTTATGAAGTCCTTAATTGTATAATGTTTACCATTCGGCAGAATGATACTTATTTCCCATTTTCTGAATGGGGACAGCTAATGCATGTCCCACATTTATAGTTTCCCTTGAGGGTGTTCTGTTCCATAATTGTGGTAGTTCTTCTTCTTGTTTCTTAGATGTAAAGTGCGAGTGGCTCAGTATGTCCTTTAGACTTTTAGCTTTTCTTAAAGTGATATGGACTTCAAGTTCTATGCATCTTGCTATGTCATCATCCAGCTTGAGGATATGCCAATTTTACTTCAAAATGTTTTGAATCTGTTTAGCATTTGTACTGTGTGGGTTATAAATCTAAGTTGTTGTTGTTCATTTTCATTGCTCCTTACATTTTTGCTCATTAATAGTTCTGTTCTTGGTCATGTTTTTGTTTTTTCATAGGTTTTTGTCAAATGCTTTTTCTTGTATCCTCTTTCTTGAAATTTTGCCATTGCCCTTTTGGCATGTTTTTCATATTCTTGAGGTTCTGAACAGTTCCTTTTTATTCTTAAAATTTCGCCATAGGGTATGTTTCTGATTACGTGATGTGGGTGATGGCTTTCCGCATGATGCAAGACTGTGTTTCCAGCAGTTGGTTTTACATATAGTGTGGTCAATATTCTTCCATTTTTTATGTATATTTCCAGGTCTAGAAATTGAAGAGAATTGTGGCTTTGGTTGGTTGTAAATTTCATATTATATTGATTGTTATTGAGGTAATCAACACATTTGTTTAGTGTTTCTGAATTTCCATTCCAAATCACAAGAATGTCATCGATATACCGACCCCAATATATGATGTTATTCAATTTTGTAAAAGCTTCATGAGTATAAGCATGTTCTAATTCGAAATGGCCATCGTATAAATTGGCATAGCAGGTGCGAATTTGGCTCCCATGGCCTTCCCCTGTTTTTGTCTGTAGACTTGATTGTTAAATAGGAATACATTGTTATTAAGTGTAAAGTTGAGCATTTCCAGTATCATCTCATGTTGTCTATAATATGAGACCGATCTTGTTTTTAGAAAATAATTAGTTGTCTCTAAACCTGTTTCATGTAGTTTTGTTCCCAATGTATTTCTTCAATTTGCTGGATTACATGTTTGGTATCTCATATGAAAGAAGTGAGACTGAGTACTAGAGGCTGCATGTGTGTATCAATATATTTTGATATTGGCTCTGTGACTGAGCCTATACTGTTTATTATAGGCCTGAAGGAGAGAAAAGTTTGATATGCCTTATGTATTTTTGGGATAAAGTATATTGGGCCTCATCACGACTTCGGCGGTAACCCTTAAATCCGGCGGTAGCGCTATTACCGCCGGATTTAAGGGTCTGCCGAATCAGGGCTTCGGCGGATTTCGCCCCAGCTCTGAGCTGGGGGGAAATCCGCCGAAAATTCGCACTATTACCGCCGGCGGGAAATCCGCCGGCGGTATTAGCGCGAAGATTCCCCATTGAGCCCAATGGGGAATGGGGCATTCCCGAATGGGCTCAGTGGGGAATGGGGACTTACATTACCGCCGAACTCGTGATCCGGCGCTATTAGCGCCGGGGAGTTCGGCGGTAGGGCTAATACCGCCCGCGCTAATAGCGTTACCGTTACCGCCCAAGTCGTGATGAGGCCCATTGTATCCAATATAGGGAAGTGGTTGGTAAGGACATCTTTTTCCATATCTGTCAATAACCTTAGTTCTGTCCAATTTGTTAGCATTGATATCCATTCTGTAACAAGTTCTGCTATCGGGTTTGTCTGTAATTTTTTGTAGCACAATTCCTTATTCAAATGTTCCTCTGCTGCTGCAATGTAATCTTTTGTGTTCATCAGTACAATGTTTCCTCCCTTGTCAGCTTTTTTTATTGTTATTTCCGAGTTCTTTCTTAGTTTTTCAATTGCTATTTATTCTTGCCACTTAAGATTGTGTTTCCTGTTGGATAGTCTGCCTGCAAAGTACTGCGATCTTAGTTCACACAGAGTTGCTTTGTGGAATAGGTCTATGACATTTTCTTGTGCTAAGGCTGGTATGAATGTTGATGTTGGCCTTAGATTAGTTTCTTTGCTTAGGTCTATTTCTGTGTTCATTTATCCGTGAGTTTTTCCAATGTGTAAGTATCTTCCTCTTCTGCTAGATTTAGGAGATTGGCCCGATTTTCCATGTGTGAGATTGTTAGTTCTGATGTAATTTCAGTATGTTGTTGTTTCTTAGTTGTCTCTATTTGTGGAAAATGTTTTTTTCAGTTTTAACCTTCGACATCATCTATATAAGTCTTAATTTAACGTAAAGTAGTCTGAGTTTGTTGAGGGACAGAAAGACAGACCTTTGTTGAATATTCTTATTAGATCCGGTCATAGCTCAAGTTTGGAAAGATTGACCACTATGTTTTCTTGTGTTGTTTTTGGTTTTTTGATCTTGGTTTGACTCCTTCGCTTATTGATGTTGTTATTTGTATTGGTGCCCCTGCCCCTCCTGCCCCTCCTTGTCCTTGCTCTGGTTGATTCATTGTACCTCGGTTTTGTTGATTTCTGGGGTGCTGTTGAGTAATTTTCATATTTTTGTAGTTGATGTACTCCGCTAAAAAAGCTGAGGATGGTGTTCCTATACTGGCCTCTGTTGTTGGTTGCAGAAGAGTTGGTTGTTCTGTTTCTAAATCACTTGAGGATTCAATTTCTGAGGATGGTGGGGTAGTTGATGGTAGCTTTTGTTTTTTTAACTTTGCTTTTGTACATATTTTCTGTTTTGCGCTGGGCTGCACTGTGGTTTTCCTTGTCTGAGACTGATCAGACAGTTTACATAAATCAGTACATAGTCCTTCGGAAAGATGAAAAACTGTTTAGTTGGGCCCTCCGCGCATCTCTTTGTTGTGGTTAATAAAGAGAGGAAATCTGATTTGCTTAATGTATCCGTAGTTTTTTATTATTGTTGGTTGTTTTCAAAGCTGTATTTGCCCTCGACACGTGTTTCACTGTCTTTTAAATATCATACAGTTCTTCAGGAGGGAGAAAGGAGCCTTTTTTCTAGCTTTAGCACATCAACATTTGTCTGAAAAAATGAAAAAAATTAAGTTTTTCTTTATAACCTTCTACTGAATTTAAAGCACATGCACCTGTTTTTTACCCAAAATGTTTAGCCATAATCAATATGTCTTGTTTTCAAGTAATAATAGTATACATAGCATTTGTGTGGATATAAATTGAAATGTCCCTTTTTTGTGCCTCTTCTTCATCTCTTTCTTTCTCTCCTTTCCCATTATTCTATTTCTTTCTAGTGTTTACTTCCTCTGCCTGTTTTTCTTCTTTTTCTTGTTCTTCTCTATATATCTGTTCCCGCCGTTCCCTGCTCTTTCTTCCTTGCTCATCCTCCCTCAAGCGCTTTTCTCATTATCTATCCTTCTTTTCTTGCTCATCCTTGTCTTCCTTTGCCTGACCTCCTCAACGCTTTTTCCATCTAACTTGAATAATATCTGTCCTCCCATCCATTCGTTCTGTACGTGTCATGACCACTGTGAGTCGGCACAAGTTGTGCCACAAGCAGGCTCCCACCAGAACCCTGAGGGCCTTACAACCACTGCAAAAGGGCTCCTGGAGCTAGTCCTGGCGCCTTTGGCACCAGGCTCATATGTAGGAAGGAAGGGCTGTTCAAACAAGGTCCCATTTATGTACATGGGCCTTTAAATCCAACATGAAAGCGCCCACACAGTCTAGTTCTAAGAACCAAGCCATGCGGTCCAGTGTTTTGGGTGTGGCAGGCCTGGAAATACTTTCCCTGGTACTACTTTACGTGAGCTATATAAACCACACCCTGACTGCAGAACATGCTTCGTGTTATTCTGCAACCCGCAGCGTGACGCTCACCGTGTCCAGCTCCTGGTCTTCAGCATCTTCATGTAATCCTGCAAGAACAAGAAAAAGATTATTCTGTCTTACCTGAGAAAACACCATCCAGCACTCAGCATCTCAACTGGGCTGCAATCTGTGGAAACTGAGAGAAGAAGAAACATCACTCACCTGTGAGCACTAGCTTAAAGACTTCTGGCGAACCGCTACCACAGCTGCTGTTCAAACATTGCGACCTGCAATAACGAGAAAGGGAAAAACAATATTATTACGCGTGCTTCCAAAACATCAAATTCCATCAGCCTCACCTGAATTCCATCTCAACACGCCATGCCTCCATCCGAGCACCACAGCAACATCTGCAAAGGAAAAGAGACATATTCAGGTTCACTTTCAATATTAAACAACTGCACAGCGCTGTACTTACCTTCACGGATTCCTGGGGCCTGTTTTTCATCGCGCTCTCATCCACTCGCAGCACTACAGAAGCCTGTGAGGAGAAGAAGAATAAAACACAGGTTATCTTTAAAAGACAATAAAGGCTCTGCGCTTCGCACTTTCTCTTACCTAGAAAACGTACCTCTCCATTCCGGCACATCAGCATCAAGACCTTTGCACCTGAAAAGAAGGAGCTAAAGACATTAACGAATTCCCACCATAAACAGAACAAAGACAATTAACAAACCTACCTGCCTACCAGCAGATTCAGGGTCACAGCAGGCCTGGGCTCAAGGAAGGCGAACTGCACCAGGGAAGCAACTCGGGCAGCTCGCCAACAAACGTCAAGTGCCCCTGCACAAGAAACACAGGACGGATAGCTCACCCTACAAATAACTAAGGTGAGAAAAGAACCCAAATGGGAAGGGAATCAGTCAGAGGTAGGTGGGAGATTCAACCATTAGAGACAGTTATCACAAATCCTCCCTTCTGTAATTGCAGATTCATTATTCAGCACTGGGCAACTACGCATCTAGGGTTCCAGATCTCAGAGCCTTCCAGACAACCCCAGGGATATCAGGTGAGCGTAACAGAACACAAAACCTTTAAACCTTATCCACCTGGCCGTCATGGAGATATCTGAAACTGATCAGTTAGTCCAGCTTTTGGGACAATTACTGTCACAGCAGGCCTGGGCCCAAGGAAGGCGAACTGCACCAGGGAAGCAACTCGGGCAGCTCGCCAACAAACGTCAAGTGCCCCTGCACAAGAAACACAGGACGGATAGCTCACCCTACAAATAACTAAGGTGAGAAAAGAACCCAAATGGGAAGAGAATCGGTCAGAGGGAGGTGGGAGATTCAACCATTAGAGACAGTTATCACAAATCCTCCCTTCTGTAATTGCAGATTCATTATTCAGCACTGGGCAACTACGCATCTAGGGTTCCAGATATCAGAGCCTTCCAGACAACCCCAGGGATATCAGGTGAGCGTAACAGAACACAAAACCTTTAAACCGTATCCACCTGGCCGTCATGGAGATATCTGAAACTGATCAGTTAGTCCAGCTTTTGGGACAATTTCATGCCGAAGTACACGCAGCCCAGAAGGAAAACAATGCCTTAAGACAAGAGTTAATAGTCACAAAAGACTGTACTGATGAACTAAGCAAACAGCTACTCCAAACACAGGTGGGGCAGGCTCCATTGCCCGGATTCGTCCCAATTGTCGCTACACTATCATCAGTCAATCCAGTACAGATAACGTTGCCGGGAGCAGTACCCCTGGCACCACCAGAACGGTTAAATGGAGACCCCAGAAGGTACGCAACATTCATGAACCAGTGCCGTCTCCATTTTCTTTGTAGGCCTGGAGCTTTCCCAAACAACCAGGCGAGGGTGGCCTTCGTGTTATCATATTTGAGTGGAAGTGCCGCAGACTGGTCGGTACCTTTAGTGAGCCGGGATGACCCATTACTGCAGAACTTCAGGGGTTTTCAACAGGAGATGGAAAAGTTATTTGCTCGACACTTACATGGACACGCTCTTGATAACAAACTCCTGTCTCTCCACCAAGGGAATCAAGATTTGCTGACTTATATTGCCACCTTTAATAGACTGGTTGTAGAAGAAGGGTAGCCAGAAGATAAAAAAAACACGTTGTTTCATCGGGGCCTACGAGGAGACCTGAAGGATGTCCTTGCTTAAGTGGTAGACCCACCTAAAGACTGTGCAGAGTTTATCAACCTGGTAGTTCAGTTGGACGAAAGATTACAGGATCGAAGAACAGACCAAAGTAGACTCAAAAATCGTGCCATGTACGTACGTTCAAAAGATATTGTTCAACGTGCATCAGAAAATACCACAGAACCCATGCAGATAGGAGGAGTAGACCCCCTTTAACCAAGGGTGAAAGAGACAAGAGGAGACAGCTACAGTTATGCCTATACTGCAGTAAATAGGGTCACTGCCTCAAAGAATGCCCAGTGAAACCTCGAAGGAAGGTGGTAGGTGCTACAGAGGAAGAAGATGATGGAAAGGAATTGGAAAACTACCAGGCCCGGCAAGCGTAGAGGTCCGTTTGTCGAGTGAGAAGGATGAGTCACAGACCTCACATTTCGCCCTACTAGTAACCTTGATCAATCACCAACAACCGTCACGGATGCATGCGATAGAGGCATATATAGACAGCGGAGCAGTTGGTAATTACATAGATCGAGATCTGGCAACAGAAATGGGACTTCCCTTATGCACAAAACCAACAACTGAAAAGGTAACTACTGTTGACGGTACAGAAATTGCCTCAAAACCAGTAAACCAATGCACAACAGAATTAACCCTTCTGTGTCAGGTTGAACATCAAGAAGCAATCACGTCTGACCTCATCAAAGCTCCTCAGATCCAGTTGATTTTGGGGATGCCATGGTTAGTAACTCACAATCCCCACATAGACTGGGGTGCAAAGAAACTGACCTTTTCCAACGAATGCACCCACGCTTGCTACCCAAAATCTATACAACAGCCAAACCTGAAATCTGTTCAAGGAATAGCATCAAGGATCACAGAACCAATGGACACCTTACCAAAAGAATATCAGGATTATCAAGATGTTTTTCAGAAGGAATAGACTAACACATTACAGCCACATAGGCCCTATGACTGTCAGATCACCCTGATGCCTGGCACACAGGTTCCTTGTGGTCGAATTTATGCACTTATGGAAGCCGAAAATCTCCACGTAAAGTCCTATCTGGATCAATACCTGGCTAATGGGTTTATCCGCCAGTCAAAGTCACTGGCAGCCTCTCCCTTATTCTTCATACCCAAGAAGGAAGGAGATTTGAAGACTTGCATCGATTACCACGCACTTAATCAAATCACAGTAAAAAACTGCTACCCTTTGCCCCTTATCCCAGAACTGTTGGACCAAGTCAAGGATGCCCGAATCTACACCAAACTAGACCTCAGAGGAGCATACCACCTTGTACGTGTTAAGGAAAGGGAAATATGGAAAACCGTGTTTCACACCAAGTATGGCCTGTACGAATATCAGGTAATGCCTTTCGGGCTGTGCAAAGCTCCAGCAGCATTCTAATACTTCATGAATGATGTATTACGGGAATTAATCAATGTCTTTGCCCTGCTCTATATTGACGACATCCTGGTGTATTCCCCCTCTGAAAGAGATCATGTGGAACATGTTCGCTCAGTCCTTACAAAACGTTGCCAGCACAAACTGTATGCTAAACTCGAGAAATACTCCTTCCATGTCACCGAAGTTGAGTTCCTCGGTTTTGTTCTCTTGCCAAAGGGATGGATTTACATAAAGTCGATGCCATTCTTAATTGCCATCACCTTCTACACTTAAAGGACCCCAAAGCATGCTCGGCTTTGCGAATTTTTATCGCTGATGTATTCCAGATTTCTCACAGATAGTCTACCCAATCACATTGTTACTGAGAAAAAACAACAAAAAATTCCAATGGACTGAAGAGGTGGAACAGGCCTTTCAAGAACTCAAGAAAAGATTCACCTCTGCGCCAATTTTACAACATACTCGCCCTGATCTCCCCTATTTAGTGGAAACTGATGCTTCCAGCGTAGCTATGGGAGCAGTTCTCTCTCAAAGCGATCCAGAGTCAAAACAATTACACCCTGTGGCCTTTTGGTCACATAAATTCTCACCACCAGAACTCAACTATGCAATTACAGACAAAGAATTGTTGACAATAAAATCAGCCTTCAATGCCTGGTGGCAGTATCTATTAGGTGCCAGACATACCAACACAGTAATCACAGATCACCGAAACCTTCAATACCTAAAGACAGCAAAAGCCCAATCATCACGACAGTTGCGGTGGGCTCTATTCTTCCCAGAATATGATTACGTAATAACATACCGACCGGGAGTTCGGAATGGGAAGGCCAATGCCTTGTCTCAAATGGGTGTTGAAGAGAAAACAAACCGTACCCTGGACCCTGCTGCCATCATCCCAAGTGATAAACTACTGTGACTCACCACCATCTTGACTCTGAGTGAACTTCAAGATAAGATTCAAACTTTAATGAACCCCGAGATCTTGCAGAAATGGAATTCCCAAAATGAACATCACATGGTTCTGGATGGATTACCCTACTTCAGGGAACAACTATATCTACCAAGTAAAGATCTGCAAGAATTGGTCATGTCTGGTTATCACGATTCCCTGATCGAAAGCCATCCCAGAATTGCTTAGAATCTAGCCAAGGTTAAACGGAATTATTGGTGGCCAACCTGACGTAAGGACATTGCTCGATTTGTTCTATCCTATGGAATATGTGCACAGAATAAATCACAAAAACAGAAACCAGCTGGCCTCCTAAAACCACTGGAGATTCCATCGGCTCCCTGGCATACTCTTTCTCTTGATTTTATTACGGACTTACCTCCCTGTCAAGGTTTTAATACCATTCTGGTGGTTTTAGACCTGTTCTCTAAAATGGCACATTTCATTCCATTCAAAGGACTTTGTAACGCTACCGGTCTAGCAAAAGCATTTCTTGAACAGATTATAAAACGGATTGGTTTCCCCTCAGTCCTAATCTCAGATCGTGGAAGCCAATTTGTATCCAACTTCTGGAGGAAATGTTGTACCATAGCACAAATCGATGTTCTATTATCCACTAGCCATAACCCCCAAACGGATGAACAAACAGAAAGAACAAACCGGACATTAGAACTTTATCTACATTGCATGCTGCATCAAGTGGAAGAGAATTGGAAAGACTTGTTATGGATAGCGAAATACGAATACAATAACTCCATACACACCAGCACGGGACAAAGCCCGTTCTACACAATATACGGAAGACATCCACATACCTCTGAACTAGACTCCCCCATGACCTTGGAATTCCAGCGGTAAAGACTCTACACACAAGCATAACCCAAGCCTTCAAAAGGGCAAATGAACATTTACTGCAAGCCAAAGACAGACAAAAGAAAATTCTCGGACCGGCATTGAAAGAAAGCTCCCGATTACCAAGTTGGAGACGAAGTCTGGTTGGCATCAAAACATGTGCCTATAAAAGGGGCCCGGGCCTTTCGTCCAAGATATCTAGGACCCTATACCATCTAATCAGTGATAAATCCGGTGGCCGTCAAGTTAGCCTTATCACCAACCATGCAAATTCATCTGGTGTTCCATGTGTCACTTGTAAAACCTGTACAACCAGGAACCCGAGACTTAACTCCACTAAAACCTGTGCTAGTTGATGGAGAGCCTGAATTTGAAGTTAACAACATCCTGTTTTCGAAACGTACCAGAACTAAGCTATACAATTTAGTGGACTGCAAAGGGTACGGGCCTCAAGACAGAACTTGGGAACCAAGTGAACATATTCACGCACCACATCTGATTAAGAGGTTTCACCTGGATAACCCCACCAAACCCGGACCGGACAGGAAGGATACCATGAGAGGGGCCCTGGGGGGAGTGCTGTAATGACCACTGTGAGGGGGCACAAGTTGTGCCACAAGCAGGCTCCCTTCAGAACCCTGAGGGCCTTACAACCACTGCAAAAGGGCTCCTGGAGCCAGTCCTGGCGCCTTTGGCACCAGGCTCATATGTAGGAAGAAAAGGCTGTTCAAACTAGGTCCTATTTATGTACATGGGCCTTTAAATCCAACATGGAAGCACCCACACAGTCTAGTTCTAAGAACCAAGCCATGCGGTCTAGTGTTTCGGGTGTGGCAGGCCTGGAACTACTTTCCCTGGTACTACTTTTCCTGGGCTGTATAAACCACACCCTGACTGCAGAACACGCTTTGTGTTATTCTGCAACTCGCAGCGTGACGCACCTGGTCTTCAGCATCTTCCTGTAATCCTGCAAGAACACGAACAAGATTATTCTGTCTTACCTGAGAAAACACCATCCAGCACTCAGCATCTCAACTGGGCTGCAATCTGTGGAAACCGAGAGAAGAAGAAACATCACTTACCTGTGAGTACTATATTAAGGACTTCCGGCGAACCGCTACCACAGCTGCTGTTCGAACATTGCGACCTGCAATAACGAGAAAGGGAAAAACAATATTAGAAAGCGCGCTTCCAAAACATCAAATTGCAATAGTCTTACCTGAATTCCATCGCACAATGCCACGCTTCCATCCGGAGCACCACAGCAACATCTGCAAAGGAAAAGAGACATATTCAGGTTCGCTTTCAATATTAAACAAACGCACAGCGCTTTACTTACAAGATTCCGGGGGCCTGTTTTTCATCACGCTCTCATCCACTCGCAGCACCACAGCGGCCTGTGAGGAGAAGAAGAAGAAAACACAGGTTAGCTTTAAAAGACAATAAAGGTTCTGCGCTTCGCACTTTCTCTTACCTAGAAAACGTGCCTCTCCATCCGGTACGCCAGAATCAAGACCTTCGCACCTGAAAAGAAGAAGATAAAGACATTAATGAATTCCCACCATAAACAGAACAAAGACTTACAATGATCAACCTACCTGCCTATCAGCAGATTCAGGGTCATAGCAGGCCTGGGCCCAAGGAAGGCGTACTGCACCAGTGAAGCAACTCGGGCAGCTCGCCAACAAATGTCAAGCGCCCCTGCACAAGAAACGCAGGACGGATAGCTCACCCTACAAATAACTAAGGTGAGAAAAGAACCAATGGGAAGAGAATCAGTCAGAGGGAGGTGGAAATTCACCCATTGGAGACAGTTATCACAAATCCTCCCTTCTGTAATTGCAGATTCATTATTCAGCACTGGGCAACTACGCATCCAGGGTTCCAAATCACAGAGCCTTCGAGATGCCCCTGGGGATATCAGGTGAGTGTAACAGTACAAGCGTTAACTCATCAGCCCTATCCTTTTCTCCTTTCCATCTCTTAATTTCTCCATCTATATCTGTCGATATAGTCGATCTTTTTTATCTCGTACAAACGCACAGGCTTCTTCCAAACTTTTGCTCTCATCTGGACCATCATCACTACTATAAGCAGAGGGATCATACATTGGGTTACTATACCCCACTGCTGGTTTTAATTCCTTTAAAAGATGCATTCCTATCTCTTCTGTATCTACGCTCTTAATCTCAGACTGAGTAAGAGCAGTTGAGAGCTCAATGCCCTCCCATTTATGCTGATTAAACATCCACTCCTCTTGAACTGGGTCTTCTTTTTCCTCTTGATACATTTTCTAAAGTTCTAAAACTGCCAGTATTTTCTCTAATTTATTTCCTGTGTACACAGCGTGCCCATATGTGGTCATTTGTTGTAATACTGCTTTTGTCAATGATCCCCCTTGTGACCATAGCATGAACATTTTATCAGCTGTGCTCTTTGCCCATTGTGCACTGTACTGTCGGAGCTTGGGCACATTTCTTGGTAATGTTTTACAAAGGTGCATGAGAGGCCTGTCCTCCATAATGACATGTCGCAATTGACTGTATATATTTACAAGATCATTAATAAATCACTACCTATCTCAAACCTTACTGCTCAACACTTTTAATCTCAAAACAATTAATATGAGCAAGCACCATCAATCGCTGCTCAATGCTCTTTTGCTTCAACAACCTATCTGCCTTCTGATTGGCGCTAATCGTTTATGACACTTTAACTCAAAACAACAACACTTCCAGTCTTCACAGCTTATTACCTCACGTGACTTCATACATCAAATAATAATTAAAATAATAACCCAATACACATTAATAACTTTTGTGATCACCTTCCCTTTTCCTTATAATCGTTTATACTAACAGGTATTCTCTGCTCACCTCCAATTATATTACCCTGTGAAGGATTTAAGAAATAACCTTGCACAGTACTGACTGTGCCTATTCTCTCTCTTAATATTCCAACTGAAATTTGAGACATCTTCTTCTATCTCCCTTGAAATAGGATTACTTAAGAATTCCTTTATCTACACAAAATTTCCCGTTACCCAAAAATATCACAATCACACTCTTTGAATTGCCATTTCCCTTAGTCTATTTACATCAGTTTAATCAACTTGAGGCCTTCGATATCGACTCCTCCTCCAATACGACCACGTTGCCTTCCATCCGAGCAGCGCCCATAGAACTGAGCAGGGATTTCTTCAGAAGGGGACCTGCCCACCGTCTCAGTTCTACTTGCAAGTTTATTGCTATTGGCCACTCTCCACAGGAAACTCTATGATATTCCAGCTAATGGTGGAAGATGCCAGATCGCCTGAAACTCTAAAGTCAAACTAGTTTAGATCTGCAACTATCTTCACTGCTACCACGTCAGCTTATGGCCCTTGGAACGGTGCATCTGTTAATGGATGGAATGACACCAGAATAATTCTGAGTCCAAATAACCAGACAAACTCAAGAAGATGGCAAGTTACTATTTTATTAACAATTATCTAAAACAGGGAGGTTACAACGAACATCAACGGACGGACGCTAAGTCTCTCAATTACAGTTCTGAAACTGGGCTCTCCCCTGAAACAGCAGCTCATGCAAATGTCTCCCTATATAGAGGAGTTTCACACAGAATCCTTGTAGCAACATGTCTGACAGTCTGTTATTGAGGAGCGAGTGACTCCGGTCCACGGCCTTCTCCCTCAAATGATTCAGCGAGATGGAGCAGTCGAGTGCATTGAAACAAGCTGACCAGAACCACATCCACGACACAGAACAGCCAGTATCCAAAACTTGTAGCAAAGGGTCTTTGACAGGGCTTTTAGTGGGCCAGGGCCAGCTGGGGACAGGCCCTGGCAGTCTCAAGAAAGGGCTCCCGAGCCGGGGCCCTGCCGGGGTCCACCCCTGACTAGCCCCAGCCAGCCGACACCTCAGGCAGCACGTGTAGAGGCTGCATAGTTACACGGGCTGCCTGCAGGTGTCTGGACTTCGGTTTAAAAAATAATGAAGCTGTCGTATTTACAAAATTTTCATGCGTAAAAAGGCCTGGTACGAACCTTATGTGGAGGCCTACATTTATCAGCATGTCTTTGTGCAGGGCTGGTGCCAAGTTTGTGTAGCTTGTGGGGGAGGCACCAATCCCAGGTCCATGGAGGCCACCCAAACCTCATATAGACAATGCAAACCACTGCAAGAGCCACATTAGGGTAATGGTGGGCTCTGTCCTAGACCCCGCGCCTCAGCAAGGCTTCATTGATTATACTCAAGACGTGCTTTATTTTTAGTACGTTATGCCCACCTTGCATAACAAGGTATCCATAACAAAAAGAGGGGCGTAAATAGTAGTAGTAGACAACCACAGAGGGGAATGTTCCAGGTTCCCATCACAGCATTCTAATACTCATATCCTTTTATGATGGTGAAATTTAAGTTACCGTCTTGCTCTTTTTGGTTAAGATATTTCTGTGAAAGTTCCTTATATACTATCATATAGGTTTATCATGCTATTTGTATACTTTACAAGTCAACTCTATATAACTATATTATTTGTGTTATTAAAAGCTAATCAATAACCAATAAGTGTGTGTTGCTCTACAACTAGAGCTGGAAACAGATGTAGTGAAGTGCCTAAATTCCAGCCTTTGATCAAATCCTGACTTAACCACTAAGTCAAAGTGTGTGATTCTGGGCAAATCATTTCGTCTCATTGTGCCTCCACTCTAAACAAGCATTGGCAATACCAACAGTTTTGGCTTGTGTGTGGGCATGGGAAAGGCATTTGCCAGGCTCTGCTGTAGTGGTATTAATTGGCAATCAATGGTAACAGCTGCCAGATTGTGCAAGTACCTGGGCACATAATAGCAGTGTCTGGTAAATGCTGACTACTTCTACACAAACCAAAATGGTTGGCTTTACCAATGCTTATTTTTAACAGGACTTCAGTGAAGGACATGCATAGTGCTTATAAATCGAGTGGATGAACGTAGACTTAGTTAAGACATTTTTATTACATTGGTAGCACATTTACATTTCCAATTAAATCATTAACTCTCAGATGACTGCATTGAAAAAAGGCACATCTAGTACAAAGTTTTGATAGTATGGTATGAAAAAGGTAGCTCAGAGGAGGATGTCTTTTGGGCAGGGAGGGGCAGGAAGTGGGCAGGAATAGCCATACATATTAGCATGGCCAAGGGCAGGCAATGGGTGGGTAACTAACAAAACAACACCTGCATGCTGTGTGTCTCTCCTCATATGCCATTCCTCCCTACATATACACTAATGCAGTAGTTTCAGCTAATAGGCGGGTGCCTAGCAGCACCTAGAAGCTGAAACTAAAACTCACAGTACCTATAGAGGATTGAGTTCACATGGCACCCTATTGGAAAGAGCCACCCTCGTGGTTTAGTAGAGTATAATGTTATTCTATGTATCATAGTAATAGAGGTTATTCAGATAATTCACATCACAAAATGTACTGCCTTTGGCTCACTCATGGCAACACCATTCAACTACCACTTGAAATCATGGTCCGGTCTTCACTGGAAAGTGAAATACATCCAGTTTTATTATGTTCTGCTTCAGATGTAGGTTTCCTTACAAATAGTACATTTGCTACTTTTTGGAATCCGGCCTTATTAGTGAACAGCTCCTAGTTTACTTTGAACAGGAGACAGGCATCCCAATGATGGTGGTCCGGGCTGCACTGGATGTGCAGGAGGGCATCATGGGAACTGTACATGTGGAGCCACTTGATATCTGTACCTGATGGGCAGACATTACCAGTCAAACACACAGAGAAACTGCACTCCTAGATGTCAAAGACCAGTGCTTTAAGTGGGATTGGAAATCGAGGGGGGGGGTGGGCTAGTGAGGGGGCGTGGCCTAAGAACACTCCCACGAACAGCCTTAATTAGGGGGGGTGGCTGATAAAAGTTGGAGCTGGGGCACAATGACATTATAACCTGTGATGAGCCTAGCCCCTCCTTTTAAACAAAAGAAGGGGCTGGGCGCACCAAAAGGTGTGACAACAGTGTGCCCCAGTTCACACACAGCAGGCAGTCCTTCATTCAAGGAGCCACGTGGTGAAACGCTTTAAGCGAGGGCTCCTTGAATGAAAGGTCTGCACTTGAAACAGGAGGAGGACTGGGGGGCCCAGTCTCTCCTTTTGTTTTCGAGTATCTGGTCATCACCCAGCATAAAGCTCTACTTGGAAAGAACATGGTGACCACTTAGGATATGTTTTGCAGGTTCATGAGCAGGCCCATCTGACCAAAAAGGCAAGTAAATATCACATTGTTCAGAACAAAGTGGTCACCTTGGACATGAGGTAGGAGGAAGTGAAATAAGGCCTTTGCCTAGCAAAGTACAAGCTGTACAAGACTGGCCCACCCCTACTACTCAAACCCAAGTGAGGGCCTTCTTAGGTCTCACTGGTTATTATAGGAACTGCATTGAGAACTATGGGCCCATAGCTTCTCCCTTAAATGTAGTCTCCTCACCCAAATTTCCTGAAAAGGTCAGATGGAATGAGGAGTGCAGTAAGGCATTTGAAAGACTTAAGAAAGCCCTTTGTCAAGCTTCAGTCCTAAGAGCTCCTGACTATAACCAAACCTTCATTGTGCAGAGAGATGCCTTCAGTTCAGGTATAGGTACAGTTTTGAATCAGCTGGATGAGAAAGGTAGGGAGCACACCATCTGCTTCATCAGCAGGAAGCTGAAGGAACCAGAAACAAGGTGAGCAACCATTGAAAGATAGTTTTTTGCTATTGTGCGGTCACTGAAGAAATTTAGACCATACTTGCATGGATCTACTTTTGGGATTCAGACTGACCACCAACCCTTGAGATGGTTAATGTAGATGAAAGGGGAGAACCCAAAACTATTGAGATGGTAATCAGCCTCCAAGGGTTTGATTTCACCATTGACACAGGTCAAGGTAATCACCAAAATACTGATGGTCTCTCCAGAATGTATGACCGACTGGAGTAGGAGGTACATCCAGGGGTGGGTTAAATCCTCCTGACCCTTAATCTGGGGGGGACGAGTGTTAGGGAGAATTCTCAAAAATGTGCTAATTCCCTTCACCTTAGAGACCCTCAGCAGCTATGCTGGATTTAGACAACTTGTCTTTTTTACCTGGAGAGAGTGTGAGACTTTTTTACCACTCTCTCAGGTATTTTGATGTGTGTTTTACTCTTGTGTTCTTTGGTTATGGAGTTTTAGATAACTCCATAGGCATCATCTTTATATTGTTGTGTCACACAGCACCTTTAGTGCAGTGCCACAGGGGTGTCCTTTGGACTTCCCAAGGTTTAAATACCTTCTCTGGGATGAACTACTGTTCCCCAGAGAATATAAAGTTAAATTGACTTTACTAGTGTTTTTAAATTCACAGACCCAGCACAAACTATCTTCCTATAGAGTGCTGGAGGGGTTACTTAATATCCACTATGTCTAAACACTCTTGTAACTGTCAAAAGCTACCCTTTCCTGTTGAAATGGCTGGTGGCAGTGGTTTTATGATGAACTACCATGATTGTTCCCGACCGGGAGCACCGGTAGCTAAGAATCGGGGCTGCCATGTTTTTCAATAGGGCACCCAGGACCCCTCTGTAAAAACAGACTCTGGTCATTTTTTTTCCCTGTTTCTTTGTGGAAAGGTCCTTCTGGTGTTTAACTTTGTGCGCCAAACCAGGTTTGGTCCCTTTGTTCGTGAGCCATTGGCGGGCTTCAGGACTGAAGTCTGCCCATGGCGTCTGAGTGTATGTGGTGGGAAGGAAGTTAGGGAGGGACCCAAAACTCCCTGTGCTTGGTGTCCTAGGAGACCCAAATGCACTCTGGTGTGATTGGCTGGCTGACTGTCTGGCAAGGACAGTGACCCTGCTGGGTGAGTGACAGCTTGGCGAGTCTCCAGGACTGGAAGCAGAGTCAATGACTGGAACGAAAGAACCGAAGACGAGCTGGAAGATGGCGGCTGCTGCAACCACTGGACCATTGGTTTGCCCGGTGAAGCCCTGCTGCAACCCCAAATTGCCAGATCTCCAATCGACAGGGAAGCTCCTTCAAGACGGATTCTTCCTTTGAGTTGGTGGGACCAATCAACTCAGCAAACGCCTGGATACCATTCTCAGAGCTGGTTAAGGTTAACCAGGGAGAAGGACACCAGTTTGTGTTTGGATTCCACAGCTACTTGAGCTGAAGTGACGCCATTTTGTTTGCTCCGACGATGACCCTGTGCAGTGCAGCAGTTCCCAAACGTCCTCCCTCTTGTCCCCACGACTGAGTCCCAGGAACAGCGAACCCTGCAGGACCTGCCAGGAACCAACATCTTCAGCTGCATCTTTTTGCTCCACTTTAAGGTACTGTGTCATCCGGTTGAAAGATCCTAACTCTTGCGGTGAAAGTTTGTGAAACTTTCCCAACTCTGGAGAGAGGGTGAGTTGAGTCCTGTAGCTGATGTATTACATCATGATGAGGTAAGGTGGGATGACGAACCTGACTCAAGAAGCATATATGTGAGAAATTGTGGTGCGTAAACCTGATCGTTTAATTGAGCAAATGTAGGTGTCAATTCAACAAACTGTAAGTAGTTATACTAGACATCTATACATACTATTGATGAAGTTAAGTTAAGTAGTTGTTGGTCATAGTAATAAGTTAAATGATAAGTAAGGGGGGGTTGTTGTGTTTATGTAAATTTACTAGAATGGTAATATGTCATCATTGGAATGTGGTATTGGAGTGGGGGAATCTGGAATGTGGAAAGGGAATGTTGGGAGTTCAGTTAGAAATGTTGATTAAAGGATAAGGATCGTACTCCATGGTTTCCTAGTTATTAAGGTAGACAAGTACAAAACACACAGTGCCGAAGTGGTAGCGGTACAACACATTCTCAGTAGGATAGAAAGTGAGGGGCTATTTGAGGGTGATTGTTTCAGAGCACACCGCACTTAGCCTTCTCAAACTGGGGGTGGCCGTGTGAGGAGAGGAGGAGGCAGCGGGCACATATAACATTATGGGGATAGTGTAGGAAAGGAAAGGAAGAAGCAGCAAAGAGCACGTGGAAACATAATCATAGGTTTGCTTGTTGTTTGTAGAGCATGGTGTACTGTTCATAGCTATTGAAAATCTGTGAGAATGAATAGGAGAACAATGGCATGTGGGAGTTTTAGACAGAGTGGGGGTCTTCTCTGTGACCTGATGCAGTTTAAAAGCTCAAAATGGCCTTGTTTTATAAGTGGGATAACTGTGTGATCCAGAGAAAGTGATCTTAATAGTAGGATGTTGTCCTGAAACCTTGTACACCAACATGTTAATTCCCATAGAGAGCCACACATGTACACTTTCACATCAGCAACACCTCTCTGACCCATTGCCTGTAGGGCTCTTACTGCACAGATGGATGCACTCAAGTATTTCCCATAGCAGGCATCAAACAATGGCTTCAGAAGCGCCTGCATACTAAGGTGATTCTTGCTCAGAGGGGAACTATGGCAAACCATTAGAAACGTGCCTGTTCCTAATAATATATATGACTGTGCGGAAATGACAAACCATTAGAACAAGGTTGCTTCCTAATAATACATATCACTGTGTGTACGAATTCTTTCCTATTGTTGTGCACAGCAAATCGAGATTTCCCCCTCAAAGAGAACTGTGGAATATTTCGTTCTCATTGGACTTCAATCAGATAATACTAAAAGATCATTTAATTGCAAATAACTTATTTGTTTAAAAATGCAGTTTTCTTTGTAAAGAAAATAAAAGGTGGCATTCTTTTTTTCAAATTGTGTCAATGTTGTAAAACTTTTTTGGGGATGTTAAACATTTTTGTCGAAATGTGGTTGATAGGCAATTTACAAGCAATGCAAAAACAACTTTTTTTTGTATTTTCTGCAATTCTAGGAACGCTGTTCGTATGGAACCCTGGTACCTGCCCGGTGCCTTGAGACTGGTCAGGGTAAGTGCCCTTAACTTATGCCACTGACCCTGCATTCCAGTCGTAGCTCGCCTACAACTTCATCGGACTTGTGTGCGCATTCTACAGGCCACTTGCCACGCCGTGCCCGCCGCACCTAATGCCATCATTGCGCATGAATCCCCCCTCATTACCTTGTACTTTCTGCATCCTATTTTACCGTGGGCGCCTCCGCATGATTCCTGCAACATGTATATGGCTTCCCTTAGCCACTTTGTTTGCGTGCCATCACTGACTCCCAGCCAGCCTTATCGTGGCACAGACAATATCCTATTGGGGGGCCTATACTGTATTGTTTTTTCCGAAGTTCTTGTCCCTGGTTTTATTTCACTTAACTCCACACTTGTAAGCACTGCTTAACATTCATAGTTACCCTGCAAAGTTTGATCACTCCTCATTGGTCATCTCAGTTGTTTTATGTATTATGTACAATGCTCCTCACCTCTAGTCACTATGCCAAGCCTGAATATCCCTTGCTGGTCAACTCAGCGCTAGTATTTATTGCTAGAAATTCGTTGTTTACTCTGCCATGCTTGATTAGTCCTCGTTGTCATTTTAGCATTTGTATGCACTTGCTAGGCAAGCTCTGATATTCGCATTGGTCATCCAGCTGTACTATGCACTGCTCTACACCTTTAGGCACTATGCCAAGTCTGAATACTCTGTGCTAGTTAACTCAGCACTAGTATGTATTGCTAGAAATGCGGTGTTTACTCTGCCATGCTTGATTAGTCCTCGTTGTCATTTTAGCATCTGTATGCACTTGCTAGGCAAGCTCTAATATTCGCATTGGTCATCCTAGCTGTACTATACAGTGCTCTGCACCTTTAGGCACTATGCCAAGTCTGAATACTCCGTGCTAGTTAACTCAGCACTAGTATCGTTGTCATTTTAGCATCTGTATGTACTTGCCAGGCACTGCTAGTCTCTGTGTCATGCAGGTCGCTGGACTTTAACCGTCACTACTAATCAGTAGTATCTGCATCTACTTTGCACCTCTGTTACCGCTTTTAGTAACCACCGGACACTAGTTGCCCCATATCATTATATGCCCAATACAGACCCCCATCCCGGATAGACTATCTTACCTTACCACGCTAAACTGCCAGACATTGACTGTGGCACCCTACATCCACCAGGTCTCTGCAGCACACTGTACTACACTATTACCAACTATGCATTGTACCGTGACTACTTACCTACAATGCCCATTACCAGACCTCATCACACTTAAGCCTGTCCACCTGCCTTCGCCACATCTCGCCCTCTACTTACTGCACATCATTTTGGCTTCAACCATACCGCAACTCAATCTCACTATGGCCACTCACCTTAAACTGGCCAGAACAATTTATACTAGTCTACCATACTCACCTCCTTCTTGCAACATGATAGCGCCTAACCCATATCTAAACGAGCCAGCCCTTTGGCTACAACACTTCACTACCAAACCTATCCCTAACCAACCATGCCATAAGCGTTGCAGGAATGCTAGGCTCGGCTCTCGCCTCCATTACCCCTTAAGCACACACACCACACCACGGATCAGCATTAACTCTTACGCTATCCTGCGTTCCAGCCAGACATTGGTAGGCCCAAACCCACCGCAGATAAAACATCATCGCCACCTAGTTGTTTTTCTCCAAATCTACGGAGCAAACCCTGTGTCATCTCAGCCCGTAACCAAAGATTAGCAACCACATGTCACCATTGGTCCTACCACCTGAACACAGACAGCAGGGATAATTCGGCCAACGGTATTAAGAACAATACCTGTACCCCAGCTGCCTCTCCAACGATTGAGGCCCCACCAGCCAACATCCCCAACTACCAAACTAAACTCAAAGGTGCGTTCATTAACGCCCGTTCTGTCCCTGCTCACGCACTAGACATCGCAGACTTCATTGTGACCGAAAACCTTGACTTTCTGGCAATCACAGAAACCTGGTTACATGCGGCGTCAGGTCCTGCCTTCACCCTCGCCATCCCCGACAGCTACTCCATCATTAGGTGTGACAGGGACACCCACCAAACGAAGGGGGGTGGATTAGCATTCATATTCAAGAGTTCTCTCAACACCCAACAGTTTCCCTCTGCTGAACTACTCTCAATTAAAATCCCAACCTCACCTAATCATACCGCTTCAGTGCACCTCATCTACAGGCCACCTGGCCCCACATCTACATTCATAGAGGATATCTCATCCATCCTAGCATCCAGCACTAAGCCCAAATCCTAAATCATTATACTTGGAGATCTTAACTTAGGTTACCTGGACACCAACGATACCAAAGCCTGTGATTTAGCTAGTGTCCTATCTGACTTTGGTCTCACCCAACACGTCAATGAACCTACCCACATCAGGGGACGCACATTGGACTGGGTTTCTGAGATGAACTGTGCTTTAAACATAATCTCAGTGTCACCATCCGCATGGGCCGACCATTATAAAATAACATTCTCCATTACCTCTTGCCCACCCATAGACAAACCTTGTACAGCGCCACCTACCTTTACTCGCAACAAGAAGGATATTACCACTGAGAAACTACTCCCATTCATTCTCCCGTTACAAAATTCGGTTTCCGCCATCTGTGATGACCCTACTGTCCTTGTGGACACCTACAACCAAGCTATTCTAAAAACCCTTGACTCCATAGCCCCTATCAAACAGCGCAAAGAAAAACAGTGCAACCACCTTAACTCCTGGTTTACCCCATGCCTACGTGAACTCCGCAAATATAAACGAAAAACGGAGCCACTCTGGAGAAGCTCACCCACGCCTGTAAATAAAATTAACCTCTTATACATCACCCTTTCGTACAAGGAAGCCATAATTGCAGCCAAAAAAGAAGTCTACAACAACAGGATCGTACAAGCACAATCCAACACTAAGGAACTCTTTAAGATCCTCAAGGAATTAGAGTCCCCAGTCGCCCCCCTTGACACATGTACCCCTGACTCCGATTGGTGTACCAACATACAAAAAGCATTACTAAACAAGATCATCACACTACAAGCTAAAATCAACAACAACAAAACAACATCTCCTGGACTCAGCAGGTAATACCGAATCCTACAACATACTATCCCCTAAACATTCCTTCAAACCCTTCAGCTTCTCACCACTCACCATTAAGGAAGTGGAAAATATCATCATGAAGTTAAAACCATCCAATTGTCACGGTGACACCTGCCCAGCAACAGTTGTAAAGGAAGCAGCGCCTGACCTAGCTCCTTTCATCACCTCCTTTATCAATTCCTCGTTTAAATCAGCCATAGTACCAAACAACCTCAAGGATGCTTGGGTAATCCCCGTAATCAAAAAACCTAACTTAGACCCTAGGAACCCCACCAACTACAGGCCTATCACCACGGTGCCTTACCTCCTTAAAATCCTGGACCGTGCTGCATATCTCCAAATTCAAGATTATCTCGACACCAACAACTTATTAGGACTCAGGCAATATGGCTTCCGTCCGAGACACGGCACAGAGACAGCCCTGATAGATCTAAAAACACAAATTGAGGATCAGAAAGACAAGGGCAAACAAGCGCTCCTACTTTTACTAGATCTTTCCACAGCTTTCGATTTGGTTGACCACCGAATCCTTTGCCAGCACCTCAAAATTGCCGCCCACTTTTCTGACGCAGCTACCTCCTGGATCAGCTCATTCCTTGCAAACAGATCCATGAGGGTCTTTTCACCGCTTGCCGCCGCTGACCCAGCTCACGTCCCCTGCAGAGTCCCACAAGGCTTGTGCGTATCACCAACGCTATATAATGTGTTTACTAAACCACTCTTTGATATTCTTGACCATCTGGGTGTCACCTACACAAATTATGTGGACGACACCCAGATACTCATCCCTATCACTGATGATTATGTAACTGACGTCAAAGCACTCTATGCAGTCTACTCCATAATCCAAGTGTGGATGGCCCACCATGGGCTCTGCCTAAACGATGAGAAAACTGAGCTACTCATCCTAGGCTCTCAGTCCAAACTTTCAAAACTCGACAAAAAATATGAGGCCTTCAACATTGATGGCAACATCATCAAGGTCACCAATGTCACTAAAACCCTCGGAATCTACCTAGACTCCACCCTCTCTCTCAACAGACAAACCAATTCAGTAGTCTCAGCTTCCGCGTATACATGCAAACTAATCACAGCTTGCCGTCCCTTCTTAACAACGGACAACTGCCTGATCCTCGCCAGAACCCTCATCTTATCAAAAATTGACTATTGCAACGCCCTTTATCTCTGAACGAGCCAAAGAAACATTGCCAAACTTCAGGTAACACAGAAAAACGCCATCAGGGCCGCTCTTAACATACCCAGGTGTGCCCACATCTCATCCGCCTGACGCAACATACACTGGCTTCCCATCTCATGACGTATCTCCCTTAAAACACTTTTTCTAAGCCACAAAGCACAGAACAACACGGCACCAGCCTACCTGTCAGCGCACTTCATTCGACACACAGCATCCAGACCTATAAGGTCTGCACAAGCACACACACTCATCATTCCCAGCTTCAAGCTTCAAACTGCTAGATGTTCGAGCTTCCCAGTCCTGGCGGCGAAGCTTTGGAACTCCCTACCTAATGATCTTAGGAATGTCCCATCCCTCCAATCCTTCATAAACAGAACTAAACATTGGCTCTATGAGCAAGACGATGTCCCAGACACTCCTCTGTAACTCTTGCTGCGCCTTCGATTACCTTGTATATACTGTATCTGACCGACACCCCCTGTAAATTGTATGTATATTTTTGATGTACTTTGTATATATAATCTGCAATCTTTAACTGCCTTTTGTAATACTTTTGTATGTATATATTTGATGTACTTTGTATATATAATCTGCAATCTGTAACTGCCTTCTGTAACACTTTCCTGTAACTACCTTTCCAAACATGCGCTCTGATGCCCTTGGGCAGGCTGCGCAATATAAATAAACAAAATACAAATACAAATAACTTTGCATCTCCTACTATAGAAGATGTTTGATTCTGATCTTATTTTGGTTTCATGCATTCTACCGAATTTCTTAATTATATATCTGCCACAATCACAAAAACGTCCAGGATCACATTGAGGAAGGAATGTGGACGACGTAAGAAAATTCATGTCTGCACAGCCATGCTAAGAAGCTGTCTTGTGCCCTTGAGGTATTGAGAAAGAATTGCCCATGATATAAGGACTTTAAACGTTACAACAAATTGACTTTGTTACTCGAGCACCAAAATTGGAGGACAACTTGAGTACTATTGATGACTACCCAAATATGTGAAGGGGGCGCTTATATGTTTCCCCAAATAGTTGAGCTACTGGATGCACATCTATTTTCCAAGTTGGAGATCTCAACAAGAGGAAATATAAACACTACTTAGAAACACAATGGCTAGATTTTTCCTAATGTTAGGCAACACCTGCGAAAAGAGGAACTTGTTGTCTTTAACAGAGGTAAAGAATTCTCTGCATCTGTGCACCTCTGCATTGTCTCGGGACGATAGCTCAGGGGCAACGTGCTAGCCTTTGAAGCAAAACGACATGGAGCACCACAGGTTCGATCCCTGGGTCGCGCTTAGAAACCCCTGGTTAATAAACTCGTTATAAATAACCTATCATATCATATCTAAAACATATATACTGTTGCAAAAGGCAAAATCGAATTTAGACTTCATTATATGGAATAAAATATGGTCAGTATACATTTCTATAGACCTGGAGGAGGTAGAGTGGGAGATGATGCTGGAGATTAGTTTCAACTCTGAATTAGACCAATCATTACTTTTCGTGGAGCAGAACATAATTCTCTGATCTTATTGGAAACCATGAAAAATGTTAAAACTGGGCCCTGAGGAATGCACTCTTTGCTGGTCTTGGAATGACTGCTACGTAACCCTGTTGGATCTGGGGTACAAATTCTGTCTGTAAAATCCATTTTCAAATATTTCAGACCAACATGTGTTCCTATTGTGTTGCAATTGGATGAATAGTTGTCTAGTCTCCATTGAGGGTCCTCCTCATTGCATCGTTGAGCGGCAAGAACTGGAAAGGAAAAAGGAAAGCAAACCTTAAAGACTGATGGGAGAGCTCTGCTCTCATGTGATAAAGTATCCTTCAGAAGGCAAAGGTGTGCACATGCATTTGATAGTGTGTAGTCTGCTTTTCTTGGATCATGCACCCAACTTCCTTAAGCTGATCATTGATCTCCTCCCTTCCTTCTCTTTCATCTTTCTACACCCGTTCCCTTCATCATTTCTTCTTTTCTTCCCACCTCCCTTCCACACTTCCTTACTCTGACCTTTTGGTCGTGTACTTTCCCGGGGTTCATTATTCACCTTTGAACAGTCATTCATGTATCTTGTGATCTTTTACACCAGTTATTATCCTCCTTACATAGTCAGTGACATGTATTTCCTGCAAAGCAATTTCAGTACTGGCCTTTCTGTGCTGCACTTTTCCATGGGTGTTTTACACAGGCACGCAGGAAGGCGGTGTGGCAGAATTGGCTCTGAGTCGTGGGCGACGTGGCGGCAAGGCCAGTCGGTGAAAGGGGACACCCTTCCCTTCGAGAACAAAAGGGAACAGAGTGTGGCAGAAACTATGAGGGTATTGGCTGGTGTTTGAGGTTTGCCATTTTTGTGTCTTGTTTACATGGTAGTCGGCATGTTGCGGGCTGGTTACAAGGGGACATATAGCTTATGTTTTTCCATCCAAACAGGCAACAGTGCATATGTATGACGGACAAGGAGTGGGACCTTTGCTAAATACCGTGATGTAAAGGCATCATGGTAAGGACAGACGAGCTAAGGTGTGGTGTGGGCGTGGGATCCACGTATTTATTTGATACCCCTATTGATTTATGCATGTTTCCTGAAAAACTGGTTAATAGTATACACACATTCATTATTGTGGAACCCTTGGCATTGGACCCTGGCACCACACTTGGGTTCCCCTTGCTGTGTGTAAATTGCATATGAGGAAATGCAATCCGTCAATCATGTGGACATCCAGGTGGCTCGGCGCCGGCCATGTTTAAAGGATACGCACCGGCTGGCTCCCTCGGAGCGACGGTCGCGCATGGATTCCTTCGCCGCACTCTCTTAATGGTGAAAGTGAGTTAATTACTAAGTAGCTCTTGTGCCTCCGCACCCGCTCTTCTCCATCCGCGACGCTCTTCGCGAGGGCCTCTTAGCCGCAGATTAATCTTTTGTTAGTTCATTGTGTTTGAAGGAGAATATATCGGGATTGCGACGGTGATTCATGGGCTTTGTATTAGGTATTGATCCCGCACACTTTCCTCCTTAAAGTCCCCATCCGTCAGTAGGATCAATGGAGCGTGCGATGCCAAGCCAGGCAAGGTTTCACTGGCAGAGAAAGGGGACTGAGCAGGCTTCACTGACAGGGAAAGAGGACTGCACAGGCTTCACTGACAGGGAAATGATACTGAGCAGGCTTCACTGACAGGTGTAGGGGACTGAGCATGCTTCACTGGCAGGGATTGGGCGGGAAACATGCTTCACTGCGCAGGGTAGGGTACCCAGGATGCTGAACTGGTAGAGGAAGGGTACTGTACACGATGCCTGGGAATGGGACTAAACATGCTGCTCTGGCAGAGGAAGGGGACTGATCAGACTGCTCTTATAGGGGATGGGGACTGAACAGGCTGATCTGGCAGCAGAAGGGAACTGAACAGGCTGATCTGGCAGGGGAAGGGGACTGAACTGGCTGATCTGACAGAAAAATGGGCCTAAGCAGGATGCTTTAGTAGAGTAAGGGGACTGAACAGGCTGATCTGTCAGAGGAATGGGCTGTGCAGGCTACATGCGAAGGGGGTGAGGACTAAGCAGGCTGATCTGGCAGACAAAGGGGAACAGGTTGATCTGACAGGGGAATTGACCTAAGCAGGATGCTCTGGTAGAGGAATGATACCGAACAGGCTGCCCTGGCAGAGGAAGGGGACTGAACAGGATTCCTGGGAATGGGGCTAAAAATCCTGCACTGGCAGAGGAAGGGGAATCACCAGGCTGCTCTTGCAGGGTAAGGGGACTGAACAAGCTGATCTGGCAGCAGAAGGGGACTGAACAGGCTGATCTGGCAGGGGAAGGGGACTGAACAGGATGATCTGGCATCAGAAGGGGACTGAACAGGCTGATCTGGCAGGGGAAGGGGACTGAATAAGCTGATCTGGCAGCAGAAGGGGACTGAACAGGCTGATCTGGCAGGGGAAGGGGATTGAACAGGCTGATCTGGCAGGGGAAGGGGACTGAACAGGCTGATCTGGCAGCAGAAGGGGACAGAACAGGCTGATCTGACTGAGGAATGGGCTGAGCAGGCTGCCTGTGAAGAGGGTGAGGACTAAGCAGGTTGGTCTGGCAGACAAAGGGGAGTGGACGGGTTGCTCTGGCAGAGGGAGGGGACTGGACAGGCTGATCTGACAGTGCAATTGAACTATGCAGGCTGTTCTGGCAGGGCAGGGGCAATGGCGTGTCCAGACTCTATTGCCTGGTTTGGCCCAGGTGGGGCACTGATGTATGCAGGGGTGGCATGAAGTAGGAGCACACATAAAGATAATGATCATAGTTTAGGATAATGGGGTGACACCTGGGATGGGCAATCAGATCTCAGGGGGAGCACGTGCCACCCAAGGCCACTCCCTGCACACGCCACTGGGGAGGGGTACAGAAAAGGCTACTCTGGCAGGGGAAGGGACAGACAGGCTTCATGGGTAAGGAAAAGGGACTGAGAAGGCTTGTCTGTCAGAGGAAGGGAGCTGACCAGGCTACTTGGGAAGAGGAAGGGGACTGGGTAGGCTACTTGGGAAGGGGAAAGGGACTCCCCCGAAGAAGGGAGCTGAGCAGGCTGCTTGGGAAGAAGAAGGGGACTGAACTGGCTGATCTGACAGAAAAATGGGCCTAAGCAGGATGCTTTAGTAGAGTAAGGGGACTGAACAGGCTGATCTGTCAGAGGAATGGGCTGTGCAGGCTACATGCGAAGGGGGTGAGGACTAAGCAGGCTGATCTGGCAGACAAAGGGGAACAGGTTGATCTGACAGGGGAATTGACCTAAGCAGGATGCTCTGGTAGAGGAATGATACCGAACAGGCTGCCCTGGCAGAGGAAGGGGACTGAACAGGATTCCTGGGAATGGGGCTAAAAATCCTGCACTGGCAGAGGAAGGGGAATCACCAGGCTGCTCTTGCAGGGTAAGGGGACTGAACAAGCTGATCTGGCAGCAGAAGGGGACTGAACAGGCTGATCTGGCAGGGGAAGGGGACTGAACAGGATGATCTGGCATCAGAAGGGGACTGAACAGGCTGATCTGGCAGGGGAAGGGGACTGAATAAGCTGATCTGGCAGCAGAAGGGGACTGAACAGGCTGATCTGGCAGGGGAAGGGGATTGAACAGGCTGATCTGGCAGGGGAAGGGGACTGAACAGGCTGATCTGGCAGCAGAAGGGGACAGAACAGGCTGATCTGACTGAGGAATGGGCTGAGCAGGCTGCCTGTGAAGAGGGTGAGGACTAAGCAGGTTGGTCTGGCAGACAAAGGGGAGTGGACGGGTTGCTCTGGCAGAGGGAGGGGACTGGACAGGCTGATCTGACAGTGCAATTGAACTATGCAGGCTGTTCTGGCAGGGCAGGGGCAATGGCGTGTCCAGACTCTATTGCCTGGTTTGGCCCAGGTGGGGCACTGATGTATGCAGGGGTGGCATGAAGTAGGAGCACACATAAAGATAATGATCATAGTTTAGGATAATGGGGTGACACCTGGGATGGGCAATCAGATCTCAGGGGGAGCACGTGCCACCCAAGGCCACTCCCTGCACACGCCACTGGGGAGGGGTACAGAAAAGGCTACTCTGGCAGGGGAAGGGACAGACAGGCTTCATGGGTAAGGAAAAGGGACTGAGAAGGCTTGTCTGTCAGAGGAAGGGAGCTGACCAGGCTACTTGGGAAGAGGAAGGGGACTGGGTAGGCTACTTGGGAAGGGGAAAGGGACTCCCCCGAAGAAGGGAGCTGAGCAGGCTGCTTGGGAAGAAGAAGGGGACTGGGTAGGCTACTCGGGCAGGGGAAAAGGACTGTGCCAAAAACGGGTACTGGGCAGGCTCCTTGGGAATGAGAAGGGAACTGGGCAGGCTACTTGGGAGGGGGAAAGGGACTGCGCCGAAGAAGGGTGCTGACCCAGCTGCTTGGGAAGGAGAAGGGGACTGGGTAGGCTACTTGGGCAGGGGAAAAGGACTGTGCCGAAAACGGGCACTGGGCAGGCTCCTTGGGAATGAGAAGGGAACTGGGCAGGCTACTTGGGAAGAAGAAGGGGACTGGGTAGGCTACTTGGGCAGGGAAAAGGACTGTGCTGAAAACGGGCACTGGGCAGGCTCCTTGGGAATGAGAAGGGAACTGGGCAGGCTACTTGGGCGGGGGAAAGGGACTGCACCGAAGAAGGGTGCTGACCCAGCTGCTTGGGAAGGAGAAGGGGACTGGGCAGGCTACTTGGGTAGAGGAAAGGAACTGAGCAGAGGAAGAGAGCTGAGCAGGCTGCTTGGGAAGGAGAAGGGGATTGGTCATGCTACTTGGGCAGGGGAAAGGAACTGAGCAGAGGAAGGGAGCTGAGCAGGCTGCATGGGAAGCAGAAGGGACTGGGCAGGCTAATTGGGCAGGGAAAAGTGACTGAACAGAGGAAGGGAGAAGAGCAGGCTGCTTGGGAAGGAGAAGGGGACTGGCCAGGCTGTTTGAGCAGGGAAAAAGGACTGAATAGGCCCCTCTGGTAAAAAAAAGGGCCACTGAAAAGGCTCATCTGGCAGGAACGAGACTGAGGAGCCAGAGTTTTAAGCCAATGGGATCGGGCAGGCTTCTGTGGCAGGAGAGAATGTTGTTCCAACTATTGTAGAATGCGGAGGGTAGTCCTGTTATAACTATTCTGGGAGAGTGGAGTACTGCTCTGTAGAGAAGGAGTCAAGTACCCCCACCTCATCCACTTTGCCCGTATTGCCTATATGTTGGGAACCAGAGTGTGAGACTATTGCGGTACCAGTGAAAATACTGATACCGAGGAGAATCCTGGAAGCAAGGTTCCTATTGAGAAAACCATACCTGCATTCGAGACAGTATGATGGCCATTTGAATGAAATCCCGGAAGAAGCAGGACAAAGAAATGGGAGAGAAGAATGGTGATGTCACACAGAGCCAAGCTGACGTACATGGAAGAGATGCAGAGACAAGAGAATACAAGGCATCAAGAAAGTATTAAAGATAAGTGACATCTTGGGATCAAGATGTAGAAAGTTATATTACAGAAATGTTGAAGATATTAAGATGTTTTACACATTTACAGATGCCTAGAAATACGAGCAAAGTATTCTTGGGGCTAGCTTTATAGTGAATCGATTGCAGCATGCGCCAACATATATATTACACGGCCCGCAGTAGTGGCCATGTAGTTATGGTTATGTTGCTAAACCCATAGGAAGACAACTTTTTCGGGGGCTTATAACTTCACTTCCCCTTGAGGAATCCTCACCAAACTTTGCAAAAAAAGTATATGGCCCACCAAACTTTGCAAAAAAAGTATATGGCCCACTCTTAATTTTTCCGCAAGTCTGGTGAGGTTTCGTGCAGGGAGGGCAAAGTTATATTAATTTTTTCTTTTTTCCATAGACTGAATAGGGAAAAACCTTGCACACGGCTACAGGGCGAATGTCTGGACGGATGTTCACCAAATTTGCCGCAGGATCAGGGGCTTGGTTCAGAAAGTGTGCTTTTGTGTGTTTGGTGGAAATCCAACCAGTACATTTGTTGCAAAGAACTGAAATGTGCGTCTCAAAAAATTAGTGATATCTGTATCCACTCCACTGACCCATTTCCCTGTTTGCTCCGTAGACTGAAGGATCATTGGCTTGCAGTACGCCGTTATGTCAGCGAACATTGGACGTGGCTGGTGGTTGGCTGGAGGGAAGTGTTTTGTGCATCAAAGTTTTTGGGAAATGCCGCCATGGTGCTTCAGAGAATAGTGTTGTGGTGTGTGTGCCAAGCCCCTAAGGCATTGTGTGCATGGCTGGGGCTCTTGTACGTAACAGTGTGGCCACTGAAATTAGTCATATCTGGCTCTGCTCTGGCATCCCATTTCCCTGTTCGCTGCACGGTAAAAAATTTGATTGCACTGCAGTGTGCAGTGACGTGATGCCCGTCATAAGTTTTCTATAACACCGGCATGTTGTCGCTGAGGACAATCCAGTGGCGAAAGGGCCTGGAAAACATACATCTGGTGGTGGTAAGAAGGGATGGAAAGGATGGGGGAGTGGGAAGTGCTGCATTTGCTATATCTTATTAGCCGAAGTGGGTGGTGTGCCAGCGGTATATGTGCATACTACGCCAATTTGCAGTTACCTCAACAGGCATAATCCTTGTGTGGTGATTGCAGGCAGCCTTTGTTATGGCAGACAACTCCAGCAGCAATCTCTTTTTGTGATGAGTGGTGGCAGGCTGAATTGCAGAAGGGGAGTGCATTCCCCATGCCATGAACATATAAACATAGTGTGTACTATGGTGTGTTCTGTGTGTGGTAAGTCTCTAGCCCCTTCGATACGTGGCTGGAGCCCTTGCACGGAAAACTATGTACACTGGTTGAAAAGGTATGTCCACTGGTTGCAAGTAGGTGTCACATTCTTGCTTTATGTGTGTGGTTTGGCTGCATTGCACACATTGTTGGTTGCATGAGTGTGGTGATTGTTAGAACATCTTACAGTTGTCAGTGTATGGGTGGAGATGTTGCAGTGAGCAGTCCTGCAGTGTGTCCACTGGGTGCAGTGTTGGAATAGTGTCCATATAGAAGAGGGTACGGTTAAAATGGTTCTGATATGTGCTTGGGTAGTCTGCATTGTGCAGATTAGTAAGTGTTGTAGTGCACAATGCAGTATTTGTTCTATGTACGTACTACAGTGTTGGGAGCATATGGTGTCATTGCATGTGTTGCACATTAGGGAGTCACATGTGACCATTTACATTTGCTAGGGCTTTCCCTTTATAAGACCCTTCAAATGTTGCGTTGGGTCCATGGCTGGAGCCCTTGCACCGACAAGTATGTCCACTGGTTGCAAGTAGGTTTGACATTGTTGCTTTGTGTGTGTGTGGTTTTGCTGCATTGCATACATTGTTGGTTCTATGGGTGTGGTGATTGTTAGAACATCTTACAGTTGTCGGTGCATGGCTGGAGATGCTGTAGTGAGCAGTGTGCAGCGTGTCCAGTGGGTGCAGTGTTGGAATACTGTCCATATAGAAGAGGGTACGTTTGAAGTAGATGCAATATGTGCTTGGGTAGTTTGCATTGAGCAGATTAATAAGTGTTGTACTGCACTCTGCACTATTGCTTGTATGCAGTTACTTCTTACATTTGTTGCTGCATGGGTGGAGATGATGCAGTGAGCAGTGCTGCAGCGTGTCCACTGGGTGCAGTGTTGGAATAGTGTCCATATAGAAGAGGGTACAATTGAACTGATTCTTACATGTGCTTGGGTAGTCTGCATTGCGCAGCTTAGTAAGTGTTGCCGTGCACTATGCAGTATTGGTTCTATGCACTTACTAGAGTGTTGGGAGAAGGATCAATGTTGTCAAGATTTTGTTGTTTGGTTGGAAGTAATATAATGCTTTGTGAATGGAAGTAGGTAGGGGTGCCAACCAGTGTGGTATGTTTGCTGATTATGGTAACTGGAACAGGTCTGCTTGCATCGCTGTATTATAGGGCGGCGGTTGGGTAGAAGTGCCGGTGTCTATGTTGCCTTTGTGAATTCTGGAACCTGGCCACATGTTCACCTGCATGGCTTTGTTGTGTTGTGGTGGGTGTGGACAAGGCCTAAACTGTTGGGTACATGGCCAAAGGCTGTAGGACGTAGCCCATGCACCCAACAGCCTAGGCCATCACCACAGCCACCACAACATAATGCAGGCATGCAGTTGTAACTCTCCATGTTTTTGAAGTTGGTGACTTTTACACAATGGTTGTGGTGGACATTGTAGTCCTGGTAGAACAGCAGAGGTGAGCTGATATGCGTAGATTAGCATATGGTGTAGATCATTGCACATGTTACACAATAGGGAGCCACATGTGATCATTTGCATTTGCTATGGTTAGGCCCTTATAAGACGCTTGATTTAGGAAGTGCTTAAAGATATTGCGGCATGAAAGGAAGTGCTCAGCAGCACACATTAAAATATGGCAAATGTAGACAGGCACCTAGATACCGTTCAGCACACCGAACGTAACATTACGCAGCCATGAATGCAAAGATGTGGCCAGGGTGAAAGCTGGCAGGTTCAATTGCAGATGGGGAGTACATTGCACATGACATGAGCATTTCAACATAGGGTGTACTATGGTGTGTTCTCTGTGGTGAGGGCCTAGCGCCTTGGATGCATGGCTGGAGTGGATAGGGAAGAAGGACTGTCTCTGCTTTACTGGGGCACAGCCCACACTGTAGCTGGGAAAGTGCACGTGCCACATCCTGCCCTTTTAAGCATGGTGGGCATGGAAATGGAACTGTGGGTATTAGCCAATCAGGAGTTGAGGGTGTGCCTTACAGGAAGGGCTGAGACTATTCTTTCCCCATCAGTCTGTGTAGTGAGGGTGGCAGGCAGCGATGGAGAGACGCAGAGTCCTAATAGTGGGTGATACGGTATAGTTCACCTTTGTAGATGTGCAGACTTTGTTGGTACTCTTGATGTTGTCATACCTCATTATGGAGCTCTACATTTGGGCTACATGTTGTGTGGATGTTTGCTCTGTCGCCTAAAGAAGTTGATGGAAGAAGTAAAGCAGATTTGTCCCACTGCCAAGGTGTTTTTCTCAAGCATACCACCAAGAGGAGTTTGGGACCATGCTGGTGTAATTTGTCCTCAGCCGGATGTCGGAAGTTGTTTCATTAGCAAAAGCATGTGTCAATTTATGTCCACTGCTGGGATGTTCTCTACCAACTATGACATCATTAATGAGCAATTCTGGTTCCATGCAAATGGCATTTCTGAGCAAAATTGACAATGCTGTTTTATTTTACACTGTGCAAAAATTGCTGAAGACAATCCTGTAACAATGCAAGGAGGCAAGCAAAAGAGAAACTCAGATAAAGAGCAAAAATAAAAAAGGTTCTTTGTAAGCACATAAAAACATGTAAAAAAACAACAAAAAACATCTTTTCCGAAGGACCAATGAGGAACAAAACCCCTAACCTGTTTCACACTCTTCCCCCACACCCCTTCCTAGCACAATAACTCTGCGGATTCCGTTGTAGCTTTAGGATTAAACGTACCACATCCACACCTTTTCATTATGGTAGCCTTGGAAATGGGACTGTGGAGGCAAAGGGATTGCTCAATAAGGTGTTTGGTTGTGGTGTATACGGAAAAACTGTGGCAGAACGTTTCTTTGTACAGAGAAATGCAGAAGACTATGTTGGAAGTGTGCAAGCTAAGGGGCAGGCATCCTCATTGCATGCATGCACTGTATGTACTTGTTTGTAGTTGCTAACATACACTTAGTGTCGCTTTTCTGTGATAATGTTCCATAGGTTTGCAGTAAGTAGGGTGCTGTGGAAAAATGTTTTGTGAAGTGTACAAGGTAAGTGGCAGGTATCCTGTTGTCATGCATGCAATGTGTCTATAATATCATATGATGTGATTTTGTATGATATGCCATTTATACTGCACATATACACAAGATTTTGAAGGTGCGCCGAGGCAAGGAAGGAGGAATAGAGTGGAGACAGAAACAATGAACCTATTAGGCCAGATGTCACTCACATCGCCCAAGTGCATGAGGAGGTGGAGGAGAAAGTGCAGTACATGGTAAGAAGAAACAATGACAATAAGAAAAATATGGTCCGATGGTGGCATGTGCAAGGATAACCGCAGACATTAGGTGCTGGTGGAACTGTTAGGGATACAGAACACAGTCCCCAAGTACAAGGTTTTCCAGAAAGGCAGTGCAGGGGTGCGACTGGCAGAGGGAAATTGCCTGAGCCCAAGATCAGAGGGCGGCCAGGTAACCAGTGCAGAATTAGTTTCAGCCAGGAAGTCAGCAGGGGATAGCAGGAGAAAAAACAGAGGCAAAGAGAAAGGTTTTGAGGTGCTTCCGGAATGCGATGGATCTCCTCACATTTCAGGGAGGCAAGGAGGTTGTTGCATAGGGAGGCCCCAGCCGAAGAAAGAGATCTACCATCAACAGTTGCTTGCTGAAGCAAGTGACCGTGAGGGAGTTGGAGGCAGATGAAGGAAGCACAGAGATATTTAGGAAGTGAGAGTTGCAGGTATTGAGGCCCCAGAGCCCATAAATCCTTGTGCATAATACAGAGGCGTTTCTTAAAATTCAGAAACAGATTCTTGCAAAATGTGGTATTCATTGTATTCTCACATGTTTCGATTCTGCTTACCCAAATGGTGGTGTTTGTATAAGCTTTAAAGTCTTGGTTGTCAAGTCTCGGGTTAAATCCCAGCCTGGTTAAAAACAAAAAGATACCAATATTTGTGCTTGGAGATGGATATGCAAT
Organism: Ambystoma mexicanum; assembly: GCF_040938575.1. Classification (NCBI taxonomy): domain Eukaryota; kingdom Metazoa; phylum Chordata; class Amphibia; order Caudata; family Ambystomatidae; genus Ambystoma; species Ambystoma mexicanum. Next base: position 165,899,775 of record NC_090931.1, on the reverse strand, counting down.
CCATATCTATGCGTTATGCAAGTGTGTGTTTCGACCCGCACATAAAAAATAACGGACTACTATTCCATAAATCCTAATTCAAGACAACATTTAAAGTTATCAAATGTGTGGAAAGACCTCATTTTCTTTTTAGCCTCTTTGACTGCCATATTTTTAAAAGACACGTTGTCTAGTTCGTGTCTAATTTAAGCTTCTACTTTGCCTCGCAAGTGTGTTTAACTAAACGTCCCTTCTGTTAACCGACTCATACTTTCTCTAACGTCAAGGTGCACATGTTAGTTCCATAATAATACTTTGTTTAACGCTGGTGGTTTTGTTTCCTACAGAAACACTAATCTTTCCCCAATCATTAGAAAAGGTTTGTATGTGGGCCTAACAACACGTGTGGACACGTGTGCCTATGCTCCGAGTGCCTCCTTGGGGGGCTCGCCAGTCACGCTTACCTCTGTGCTTTCGCTCTGTGCTAAACTGTCCTCATGCACCGCGAGTCTCGGCAAACCTCCATTATGATGTTGATCATATATCGTAGCAACGTGAGTGCAGCCGCGTAATCCTACTACATTTTCTATTCCGGCAGCCATGTTTTGGGCTTATTCAAGTATTAAGTAATGGAGGTTAGGTTATTTTGTGACCATATATCGTATACTATTCAAATTGTGAAACTTTAATTGTCGTTTTTGTATTATCTATTCCGTCAGCCATGTTTTGGGCTCATTCGAGTATTGAGTAATAAAAATTACATTTTCTGTGACCACAAATCATATACTGGTCAGATTCTGCAATATTAAATGTCATGTGTTTTTGATGCCGTTACCATATAGTAATGTCTTCTGTTACAATTAGTGTGCACTGCTCTAACTCATTGTATGGTTTAACCAGGACTTCCAATACTTGCGCACTTCTACACCCTGTGTGTACTTTGGTCTTAACCCCAATTCCCTGTGTGGAAAACCCTCTTGTTGAAAAGTGATACCATTACATATAACTTTACATTCACTGGTTATAATGCTGGGCGCAATCGCCTCATTAATATTGATGCCAAAAAGAGCTGAGGACAGTGGTCAGTTCATCAAATTGAGGTGAAAATATCACTGAATACCATACATTCCCATTTTAACAAGAAGATTTGATTTCCAAATGACACTTGTTCAGAACATCTACTTCTATATCACTAGTTATAGAACTGAGGCAATTTCATTGTCTGAATTCAGGCCCGTCTCCACAGTATGAAATGTGCAGATTATATTGGCTTCTTCTTATCGTAGTCTCAATTCTTGGTCTCCCCCTGTTGGTCCTAGTGTTCCTACTGAATCCTTTGTTCAATAGTGAAATGTCCTCCGCTGTCAATTGGTGATTAGATAAATTCAGTACTAAGTCATTAATTTGTTCGTTTTCGCTGCCTCTCTCGCTCCTGCTCTTGTGAGGCGTCTGAAATCTTCTACTGACATGACAAGTATTTGATCTGTGTTCACAAACAAAATGTTGGCATCAAAAACACATGACATTTAATATTTCAGAATCTGACCAGTATATAATTTGTGGTCACAAAAAATGTAATTTTTATTACTCAATACTCGAATGAGCCCAAAACATGGCAGACGGAATAGAAAATACAAATGACAATCAAAGTTTCAGAAATTGAATAGTATACAATATATGGTCACAAAATAACGTAACCTCCATTACTTAATACTTTAATAAGCCCAAAACATGGCCGCTGGAATAGAAAATGTAGTAGGACTACGCAGCTGCACTCACGCTGCTAAGATACGTGTTCAACATCATAAAGGAGGTTTGCCGAGACTCGCGGTGCATGAGGACAGTTTAGCACGGAGCGAAAGCACAGAGGTAAGCGTGAGTGGCAAGCCCCCCAAGGAGGCACTCGGAGCAGAGACACATGTGTCCACACGTGTTGTTAGGCCCGCATACAAACCTTTTTTAACGATTGGGGAAAGATTAGTGTTTCTGTAGGAAACAAAACCACCGGCGTTAAACAAAGTATCATTATGGAACTAACGTGTGTACCTTAACGTTAGAGAAAGTATGAGTCGGTTAACAGAAGGGACATTTGGTTACACGCACTTGCAAGGCAAAGTAGAAGCTTAAAATAGACACAAACTAGACAACATGTCATTTAAAAACATAACAACCAATGAGGCTGAAAAGAAAATGAGGTCTTTCCACACATTTGATAACTTTAAATGTTGTCTTGAATTAGGACTTATGGAATAGTAGTCCGGTATTTTTTATGTGGGGGTCGCAACACACACTAGCATAACACATAGATATGGATTGCATATCCATCTCCAAGCACAAATATTGGTATTTTGGTATTGGTATTCTTTTTGTTTTTAACCAGGCAGGGATTTAACCCGAGACTTGACAACCAAGACTTTAAAGCTTACCACATTTTGCAAGAATCTGTTTCTGAATTTTAAGAAAACACACTAATGCAATGTATTTTTCTGTTTTTTGTCTCTTTTAATTTTATTTTCTCTTATTTTTTGTTATTGATGTTCTTCTACTACTCCTAAACACTCCTATCCCTCCCCTAATGGCCAATCTCTTTACATTATGTCTTGCCGGAATTCAGTGGGGTTTTGTAATGAACAACACAATTATGAAACACCTTGAACATCGTTTTTTTTTGTCATTTACAAATTGTTTTTTCATTCATTATACAATGCAAATGTTTTAATATCATGAAAATGCTTTAAAAAATGTGTATTGTTTTGTAATAATGGGTAACTTTACGTTTAACACAACCGGGCCTGATTTGAAAAAGTCTGGAATCCGTTGAAACACGTGTAATCACAGAGGGCACTATCAACATATATTTAAAAAAAAACCTTTTGTAACACTGGGAAAGAGGTCAAACGTCTTCTTTTTTGGTAAAACCTGGGCGCATGGGAAAATAGTCCTTGTAACTATATTTCCAGTTTTTACCTAAACGGAGGAGAGGAGCCAAAAACTCAGTTGTTACCGATCTCATGCGACCCTGAAAAGGAGCCACCTTTCAGCACAAACAAGGGCGCTGAGTTCCACCACCAGGTGTCCCCCCCCAAAAGGTTCCTCAACTTTTTCAACTCATGTGGATGAATGTTGATGCACACATCTTGCAATCTTTTACTGAACTTTCTACTGGACGTGCTTTCCAATGACATAACACTTGGAGGCTCAATGTTCAACTGTAAATATGCAGTGTTGTACAGAAGTGACAGTGTTAGATGCTAACATCTTGGATGCCGTTGGTACATGCGTGTGTGACTATGCAACAGTACCCAATGAGTGAATGATGGACAAAAAATAGTGGAAATGGAAGAAGGACTGCTTGGGGAAGCGCATGTGCCACATTCTGCACCTCTCACCGTGCTGGCCAATGGCAATGGGACTGTGGGGATTGTCCAATCAGGTGCTCAGGGTGTGCTTCACAGGAAAGGGTGACAAAACCTTTTTTCATTACTCGGTGTAGTGAGGGTGGCAGGCAGAGATGGAGCGACACATTGTTTTGATAGTCGGTGATTCCTTTGTGGAAGATCTGTTCCAGTATGCCATTGAAAAAGGTTTTTATGGCAATTTCGATTTGGAGGCAGTGGAGGCTTTGTGGTGCTGTGGTGATGTGTGCAGTTTCGGCAGTCTGCTTGCAGAATGTTGACTAGTGGCCACTTTTGCAACTGTACATGGTCTGGTTGTGCACTAGGGAGCATTGCATTTGGCTTCCGTGGCTTGTTCCAGTGTGTACCATCAACTGAAGAAGTTGATGAAAGCAGTGAAGCACATTTTTCCCTCTGCTTTTCTCATGTATACCACTAAGAATAATCTGTGTGGGACTTCACCAATGATTGTTGTCACCAGCCAGAGGTCTCAAGGTGTCTCATCAACAGAAGCATGTGTGACTTCCTGAGTGCTGCTGGGATGTTCTCCTATGAGAATGACAACATTGGTTCTCGATATATACACCTTTTCAAAGCAAATGGCATTTCTTTGTCGACCAGTGGCAATGATATTTTGTTTTACAATTTACAGGCTGCACTGACAACCCTATTGTAAGAATTTGAACTGAACTACAAAACACAAAAATACTTATAAAAAATGCAAAAAATGTGTTTCTATGGAAGCAACTTTAAAAAAAGGCTATGTTCAGAGCTGCCACTACTAACAAAGTCACCTACCCTGGTTGAAATGTATTCCCCCACTCCTGCGCACGCACAGCACGAAAAGTCAGCAGACATCGTGATAGTTGCAGGGTTGCACGTGTGGCATATGCCCCTTTTGCAGATGGCAGCCGCAGAAATGGGCCTGTGGAGGCTACAGGATTGGTCAATAAGGTTTTTGGGTGTGGTTTGTACGCACAGACTGTAGTACACGATGTATTTGTCAACAGAAATGCAGAGGGTGCGGTTATGGCTGTGTGTTTCACGAGCCAGAGCGTATGGTTTTTGGGGGAGTTCTAAATACATTGATTGAAAATGAATGGAAAACATGCACATGCTGCTCTTTTTGGATTCTATCATGTGGATTTGTACTGCTATGGAGTACATACAATGAAGTGACTGATTTTGGTTTGATTGTGTGAGACTTTTGTGACGCGCGATCATGCTGACATTATTGTTCTTCATTGTGGAGGGAAAATTTCACAACATGTTACACGAGTTTCAGTGCCGTTTGCGATGAAGGAGGCACTTTCCCAGGTTATGCGTCTGTTTCCGATCTCCTACATAATTTTTTATTGCATTACGCAGACACTGATGTGGCTGTGTTATTTTTAATTTTGTCCGGAAATGGAGAAAGCGCAGTATATTGTGAAAAAGTCTATTTGTGCCTTTTTACATTTGCCAATGTCCTACTTCAAAATGGGAATATGATGTTTCACAGCACAAAGAGTTTTTCCCACAAACAGCGTTCATCTTACTATTCCTGCCATTCCGATTTCTGGAAGCGCTATCCAAATTGCCTTGCTGCCCCTCTTGGAAGTACAGGAAGAATGTTTGTAGTAGGTGTTGCACAATTAAAATCTTCAAAAAGCACTACAACAAGTAAAAAAACCTCTTTCTACAGCGAGCCCTTTCTACCCGATTCCACTACAATGTTTTCCACAGTGCCACACCTCCCTTTATTTAGCGCACATTCTGTGGAGCGTATACGGTGCGGAGCACCCTGCATCCCTTAATTGGCAATTATATTGTTCAACTCTGAAAGGAGCTTTCTTTATTTAACTTTTTTTCATTTTCCAATTGATTTCTATTTATTTTGGTCTTGTAAAACACGACACAGAAGGAACGGAAGGTAAGGGCCGATACGGAATGGCAGCATCTACAGGGATAACATAGGGGACGTGCAGAGAGAGAGAAATGTTGGGTGGCCCACACTTAAATAGGCACCAGACATTGTCATGCTCCCGGACGGACCCTTCCCAAGCACTTCCAAGTAGCTTCCGTCTGTAGAGTAGCGCATCGCAGTACATGCACAGTACAATGCCCTTTGCCAAGTAAGGGTCTGTAGTGCAGCATATGGTCTGCAAGGATGTCTTAAAGCTCCGCTGCCCAACAGAAGTGTCCCTGTTGTTGACCGCAGCAGTTGTGGAGAATGCTGTACATGAAATTACCCTATTGCATTGTTGAAAGGGCAGTACCCTGTCCACTGGTTCCTTGTGCTTCGATTTCAGTTCTCGTCACATGCAGTACCGACACTTCATGGTACGGCATTAGCCGTAGGACTAGCATTCACATAGATTAATACATTCTGAAATACAAGAATACTTACAACAATGAGAAACGCAGCTTCATTACGTGGAGCAGGAAGATAGTTATTCAGCAAGACCCATGCGGCTACAGTACTTTTCTAACCACCACTGATATTCTTTGTGCTCCAAAGAATCTGCTGTTTTCTTACTTCTCTTTACATGCACTAGTATGTGAGTGACCAAGCTGCAGCAGCTTTGCCATTTTTCAGACTCACTACAAACTGTCACAACGGCAGTTAAATGTTTTCTCCAACTCTACGACCCGCAGGCGAACCCTTGACACTTTCCATCACAGTGCTCAGTGCAGAGATGGTGTGTCTGTTTCACGGGTCATGGAAAAGCAATCAAGACATCAATCAAATTAATGCGACATTTAACACGCCCACCGTATACTGGAGGTTAGTGTTCCTTGTTTTCCAGTTGGCCTCATACAGCCAGGTGTGCTGCAGCCATAAATTGGTAGGTTTGAACAGCAACCCATGTAGTCACCATGACTACTTGAAATACAGTAGAATACCATATGAATCCGAAGGGCTGGCAACAGGGGTGGTGTTACCAGCACACAGAGGATGCCATCTGCATGCGCATAGCTGTACAACGGATAGACGTGTGCTCCTACACCTAATTAAAAGTGCATTAGAAGATGCGGCCATGCGGCCAGTACTGGAGTCTATGGAAAATGCATTAGAAGATGCAGACATGTGGCAAGTACTGGAGTCCTACGGATTGTGCATTGTGATTGCACATACGCTGGCCAGGTGCAATCTCCCTTTGAAACCTCCATATTTCTTACCTGCAGTCATCTCGGACAGTAATGTGAATCACAGATTCACCATGCAATGTTAACACAAAAGAAAAACCACTCACACACTCACCAACACTCAACATGTACACCTTTTAATTTCTAAGATACACCAACACTATTAGGAAAGGGAAGGGGTAGCACAAATGGATACATACACAAGGGAATTTGGCCTTTCCACATGTTGTCAGCCAAGGAATCTGTGACAAAACATTGTTAATGGGATGCTATGGTTCAGTTGGTTCAGTTGCGGTACCAAAAACCTGTCACCTTTACAGAAACCACTATGCTAAAGCAACGTTCCGATTACAGTGCCCTACTAAAAACCAATGAAATTCACTAACAAAAAACATTGTTAATGGGACATTATGGTTAAGTTGTACTACTAAAAACCTATCCCCTCAACTGAAAAAACTATGCTAAAGGAAGGTTCTGGTTACAGTGCCCTACTAAAAGCCTATCAAATTCAGTGAAAAAACATTGTTAAAGGGACATTATGCTTCTGTTGCCCTAAGAACAACCTAGCAAATCAGTGCAAAAACTTTTGTTACAGGGACGTTACAGTTACTTTGCACTGACAACAACCTATCCACACTATGGTTACACGTAAAACTGAAAAAAAAAAAATTGACAGTTACGGTAAGGTAAGCAACCATAACTCAGGCCACCACTGCGCACTGCTAAGGCTAACACCCATGACATCAAAGATGACATCACACATGTCATTGATGACACCACTTATGACATCACATGTCTGGCTCCCTATTTTTTTGCAGGCAACAATGAATCTGCCACAGGGCAGTCACAGCCGTCACCCATGCAGATATAGCAGAGCATAAGCACAGGTCTGTTAATGACTCCTTGAATAGTGGGTGTTACTTTTGATGGAGGGAATCCTTTCAAGGGTACTTGGATCAGAATTTATCCACAATAGGACAGCTCACTGGGAGACGAGATTTGTTCGACACTATCTGTGACACCCAATCCTCAAGAGGAACCGAGGGTTGATGTCAATATAGGAGGGACATCTTTTTCGTTTTTAGTAGAGAAAGGTGTAACATGCTCATGTATACGAGAGGGGAAATTTTCGATGTCTGGAAATGCCATGAAGACTCTATGGTTCACAGGAGCTACAAGTAGAGGTCCTTTTACTGAAGAATTGCCAGTCTCTATAGGAGAGTGTGACATGTCTGTGCCATTGTTATATTCAAGGCATACACCTGTCAATATATTAGGTCGAGATTTAATGACCAAGTTGAACATGATGATTTTGTTCACTGACAAAGGCATAGTGTGTTCAACACCAGGTATGCATAGTTTGAAAGTGAGTGAATTTATTATGGAATTTGCAGGACAAGTGGTCATACAAGGAGTCCTGTTAGAACCAGAAGCTTTTCACTATGGGGTACACATTTTGTTATCATGGCTACCAGGTTTAGTGGGAAGAACTGTGAGAATCCCTGATGAATTATTATTCAGACTAAAGATACCTATGGATGAAGAGGAAGGGCAAATATTTCCTTTAGAACTACAAGCAGCCATAGTGTGAGGAGTATTGGCTTTGCTTGATGGGAATGATTATGACGACAGACAATGGTGCACAGATTGACTGACATATGTTTGTAGACCATCCATCAGATGACGAAGTAGTATTTGTGATGAGCATTACTTATTGGGTGAGAGAAATTAAATGTGAGGTTCCTCAGACAATGATGTTAGCACAGAAATGCCTTGAGTGTTTTGATGAAGAAATGGCAAAAGTGTCAGTTTTATTATGGACAACAGGTTCCTATGACATATGCCTATTGAAGGGGGCTGGAGAAGTAAAGATTAAACTGAAACCAGGAGCAATTTTACCTCGAGCACAACAGTATCCCATGTCTCGCGAGACAGATGAAGGTATTTTTAAGACGATATCCACTATGATGTAACAGGGCATCTTGGTGATGTCAGAGTCACTGTGTAATTCCACAAATTATCCAATTTAAAAAGGGAAAGGGGGGTTGTGGCATTTAATTCAAAATGTATGCCCCATTAACCAGATTGTGGAGGCTGAGTTCCCTCTAGTTCCTAATCCTGCAACAATCTTTTGTAATATTCCTTGTATGGCCGATATTTCACTGTGATTGACTTGAACAATTTGTTTTTCTCAATCCCATTGCATAAAGGCTCGCAAGATCTGATGTCAGTTACGTTCAGACAAACTCGTCTTAAAAGCACTTGCTTCTCCCAGGCGTACTGTGAGTCTCCATCGATTTTCAATAGTGTCCTGCAGATGGACTTAAGCAATATTGATTTAGAAAGTGTTGTGTTGCAGTACGTGGATGACATATTGGTCTGTAGCACTTCAGAAGAAGAGTGCAGACATGATTCGGTTCAATTTATGATTATTCTTGCAGAAAAAGGATATCAAGTAGACAAGGAGACATTACAGTAATGTCAAGAGGAAGTGTTATACATAGGCCAGTTAATTTTGCATGAAGGAAAGAAAGTTACTCCTGAGAGGTCTGAGGCTATTTTGAAAACAGTAAAGCCACCATGATAAAGCACATTCAGAGATATTTGGGACTGTGTAACTATATAAGAGCATGGGTCTTTGATTACAGTTCATACATAAGGCCCTTGTTGTAAACTTGACGAAAGCACAAGCAACTCAGGAGAAAATCATTTGGACTGAGGAGTTGAAGAAGGGTTTGAAGAGTTGAAAAAGGCAATTTGCAAAGCTCCAGTTTTAGGGATTCCCAATTATGCTGAGGAATTATTTTTGTTTACGCACAGGAATGGCACATTATTGGTTGAACATGCATTGTTTGCCATTTTCAAAAAGACCTAAGGGTACGTTGACTTCTGAAAGGGCTTCTGCCTATGAGGTAGTCATATTGAATCCAGCGATTAAAATAGTTTGATGCATAATAGTGAATCCTGCCATGTTTGTAGCAGAACCACTGGCAGAGGACGAGCATGCACATGATTGCTCGAATCATGAGGAATTCTATGATGAACTCCTAAGAGGGAAGGAAAATGCGTTGACAGCTGGGGAGATTCTCTTTCTTGATGGTTCTTCTAGAATTAATCAAAATGATGGACAAAGATATACAGGTGCCGCTGTGGTGAAGCACACGGCCAATTGACAAATTCAAGTACTGATAAGTGCACGACTACCATCTCAGTGTTCGGCACAGGCTGCACAATTAGTTGTGCTGATTATCATGCTCAAGAGACACACAGACCATGAAGTAACAGTGTACAGTGACTCCACCTGTGTGACATCAACAGTGCATGCAGGGCTAGCATGTTGGAAAAGTAGGGGCTTCCTCCGAGTGGATGGCACTCCAGTGCAACACGCAGCCTTTTTGGACAGACTCATTAAAGCACTACAAATCCCAGTAGCCATCGCAGTAGTTAAATGCGCAGCACACACTAAGAGAGCAGACTTTATCTCACGTGGAAATCAAAAACCAGATGAGGAAGCGAAGCGAGTTGCATGTACAAATATCATTATGTTATTTGATAAGTATGATGTGAATGAAAGCATGGTGGTGATGATAAGTGTTTCGGAATGTTATAATAACTTGTCTAGGACTCATTTGGCAGAGATTCAAGGGGAAGCACCTCAAGATGAGAAAGACTTCTGGACGTGGAGAGGGTGTTCTTTAAAACCCCCTGAAGCATTGTGGCGACAAGACAGTACTGATCAACGGCGATGCATGTAGCATTATTAAGGGTGGCATTAGAACATCTACACTACCCTGTGCACGTTACTGGAGAGAGCCTCACCACAACTATTGTGGAGGATTGGTTTGTTCTGAATACAGTAGAACACATTGCATTTTATGTAGTAAATTGTATCGTATGTCAAAAGTTTACTGCTGGGCACACATTGAGCACAATTAGAGGAGTTATCCCAAGACCTAATGCACCCTTTCAGCATTTTCCTATCGATTGAACTGGATAGTCCTAGCCCCTTTGATGAGTAGCAATTACCCTGGAGATGGATGGGGATACCGATTTCTATTTATACATCAACAATCGAAACGACTCATGTAGTTGGCAAAAGGAAGACTGATTTAATATCAATTAACTAAAACAGGGAGCATAACGAACATCAACAAACTCGCTCGCTCCTCTAACTGAAACATTTTTGGTAAATACTGAGATCTCATAAGGAAAATTTGACATCAATGACGTTAACCTACTAATGTACTAACGTCATCCTACGTGGCAAACTACAAAAACCTACGCGTATAGGTGATTGGCTCTGAGTGAACATCTAAGTATATGATACATACTAGTCTAGAAAAGTGTGAATATGTGATTGGTTACTTAACATCAGGTGGGGCAACTAGGCCCTGCCCTAAAAATAAACACTATGAACATCCCTGAATACACAACGTCCCATTGGTTTACATAACTATAGGACCCCTAATTACATAGTCCTAGTCCTCTACAATTGGTTGGTACTCTAACCTTTGTCAGTACTTTTCCATCTACGTCTAGCAGCATGCAGGCTGGCTGTCCAGGTGCTGGTGAGTTTGCCTTAGCTATTGCTTCCCACCAATTAGCATATCAATCCATCTTCACCTCAGTGGTCTGTTGTCAATTAGGCTTTGAAGCTCGGCCTTGAGCTTGCTCTTTGCTCTGAGAAATTTAGGGAGTGAGAAGCACGGTCTTCCCTCGTGCATAGGTGTGAACATTTCATTCGTCAAACTTCATACTTCCATGTGAATAGAGACCATGGAATAGAGCCTTTTGGTGCATGTAATACTATTTTTAATAGACCTCTGACGTCTTCCTTGTTATGTTCATGCCTTTTGAACAGGAGTTGTGTTCTTTCACACAATTTTGTATCCAATGTCAGTTCACTCCAGTTTGATAAGACCGTGGCTTCTTGGCGCAATATGCTGAGATTCACTTTGTATTTGCTTTTTAACTGCGACACATGAAAAATGAGGCCTTCTTGCTACTGTCCAGCACCTCTATAATGCGTAGTGGAAACATCCATTCTTCACTTGTCCATATGCATATATATATATTGGCGCTTGCTGCAATCTATTCACTATAAAGCCAGCCTTAAGATTACTTCATCTTCTTGCGTTTCTGTTGCATCTGTACACGTCTAAAATGTCTCAATGTCTTCATCTGTTTCTGTGGCATAAGCTTCTTCACCTTGATCCCAATATGTCACTTATCTTTGATACTTGCTTGATGCCTTGCAGAATATCCACATTCTCTGGTTTCTGCATTTTCTAGTGCGCAGTGCATTCTGGGGGCACTCAGAGCCATAATGGATATTTATTCCATGCCTCAGTGAAAAGCTGCACTTGCGTTGCTGGAAAACATGTTTTCAATGTTATTCGTTGCTGAGCCTGGTATGCAGGCCTCAGCCAAGGACACTGTGCTGGGAAAGCTGGGATTCACAGGTGCTGGCTGGTACCCGATAAGAAGGTAATTCCCGTGCCAAGGGTGAAGATTAGTTATGGAATTGTTTTCCATGGTGCTTTAGGAGAGGGAAGAGCTTTGCTCCTTGGGGTTACTGTCGGTTGGCCCGGCCGGCAACCAACGGTCACTCATCAATGTAGAAATGAAAGAGCATATTTTGCAATTAGAAAAGAGTTGGCTGGCAAGCAGCAGATAGCGTTGATGCAGGAAATTCAGATTAAACTTCTTAAAGACAAGGCAGATAAATATCAGGCTGTGGCAGAGAGGGCCGCAGTTAGGGTAGCCTGGTACAAGTATAAAAAGAGGTGAGGGGGGTCAACCAAAGGAAAATGGCAGCTGTAATCGCTACCGCAGGTGTGGATTGGGACCCTGATAAGTGGGATGGAGACATTTATGACTCAACAAGCCTAGAGAGTAGCTTGGCAAATGAGTCAGATTCCAATGCAGAACTGAAGCAAAAGACAGTGGCAGCGAAGCCGGTTAGGAGACGGTGAGCCTGATCCCACCCGCAGAATCCTGCAGGTGGGGTTGTGGATTTAACCATGCTGGAACATTACACCCAGCAAGAGGTTGGGAAAATCATTACTCGTTTGAGGCAAAAGTCAGGGGAACCTTTACTGACATGGATGGTGAGATTGCTAGATGGGGGCGCCGCAGGGTTGTTGTTAGATTCCACAGACTCACCGCGCTTTTTGCCTTTGTCAACTGACACCAATGTATAGGAGGTCTTAAGGGCAGGGCCACCCCCTGTAGAAAATGGGCAAGATTCACAGGTGTCTTTGTTGTACCTAGCAGTCCAGGCATGTATCCTATTACCACAGATTGGCCTAGCGAGGAAAAGAAGTGGTACACTTTGAAAGAGTTGATTCAAAAGGTCAGAGAGCATGCTATGAAGGAGGCAATTCATGTAGATGAACCAGGACACCTGGGCGTCATGCGGCTTTCAGTTTCAACCAGGAATATGGTGATCCGCCCACATACAAAAGTGTCATTATGACTTTGCTCGTAGGTATGACGGGCAAACCTACTGATGAAGTAATAGATGCCAACTGGCAATTGGCAGACTTAGGGGAGTGGGACACGAGTGATGACAAGCCACGAGAGAGAGGGGCGGAGTGAGAGAAGAGCTGAAGGCAGGAGGCAAGATAGTAGAGACTCCCGAGGGTCCCAGAAAGACATGTTTTTGGCCTTGCTCAAAGACGGTGTGCCACGAGAAGAGATTGATGTCATTGAAACCAGAGTAATGTATGAACTGTACAAAAAGAGGGGGCTTGCAGCCAAGAGTGCTATAAACAGGTTAAGAAACTGGTGGTGACTAAGCCACAGGGGGACACCTCACCTTCTGCCCCTCCTGAGGAAGAACAGGAATAAGGGTCTATGAGGATTCCTTCCCCGTACCAGCCAACATATGCTGATTTAAGGAAGGTTGTGAGTGCAATGTTAGAGGCAGAATCAGGTTGCACTCATTCAAAATTTGACTAGGGTTACGGCCAATCTCCGGCAGCATCCGCTCGCTTAAAGGTTGATAGGCGACCCTGCGTTAAAGTTAAGATTTTTTGGGGGCCAGGAAATATGCAAGGTGTGCGAGCATTGATAGACACCGGGGCGGAGTCCTCTCTGATTCATGGAAATCCAACACGATTCAAAGGCAGACACTTTACCATTACAGGGCTGGGGAAGGAGACCCCACAATACAAACCGAAGTGGATATGAAAATAGGCAATTTGACTAGGAAGAAATACCAAGTGTTGATTGTCCCAATGCTTGAGTACATAATTGGATTTGACATTCTAGAAGGATTGACTTTGGGAATTGGAGGTAAAACATATCAGTTTGGGGTGAGTGCATTGACCTGCACACCCATTACTGTAGGTGAATTGAAGATGCCCTCAGTGCGGGTGCCTGTAGCAACCAAGCGGGTAGCGATGAAACAATGTTGCATTCCCGGGGGGCATCAGGACATTTCAGACACCATCAAAGAGTACGTTGAGGCAGGTGTGTTACGCCCTATTACTACCGCGTGGAGCAACCCACTCTGGCCTGTCAAAAAAGGGGGCAGGTCTTGGAGGATGCCGGTGGATTACCGCGAGTTAAATAAACACACTCCTCCCCTGGTGCCTGCAGTCCCAGATGCCATTACCTTGATTGAGAATGTCCAATAGTTTGAGGGGACCTGGTATGCAGTGGTAGATTTAGCCAATGCATTTTTCTCTGTGCCAATTGCTGAAGAGTGCCAAGAGCAGTTTGCATTTTCCTGGAGCGCGCGTCAGTACACCTTCACAAGGTTACCCATGGGGTACATACATAGCCCGACTATCTGTCACCGGCTGGTGGCAAAGCACTTAGACAAGATACCGTGTAAACCTGACATACACATTTCTCACTACATTGATGACATTTTGATTCAGGGCAAGGATGAGCGCAGTGTGCAAAACCAGTTAGAAGTCATTATGGAAGGATTGAAGAAGGAAGGGTGGTAGATTAACCCAAACAAAATTCAGGGCCCAGCTGAGACAGTGATATTCCTATGGATTCAGTTGCCTAATGGGCATCGAGAGATGGTGTCAAACGGGAAATTATATTGTTTTTTCCTATTGCAATGAATATATGTATATTGGCCTATTCCAAGCTGCTTGTAAGCCACTTGCGAAGAAATCCGTGTTACAAGGTCCTGACCTTAGAATCAATGTAAGCCGCCATTTTAGGTCAATCCGCCATTTTAGGTTCTCTCTGTTAAGTCACCCTGTGAGTTAAAATGGTGGACGATGTCATTCCGAAATACAACATGGCCGTCTTGGCCTCTGTGTGTAATTAATATGTAACTTGCCTGCAGGCCACTTGTTGGGGTCGTGAACTAAGACCTTGTCCTTCGCTGACCTGTGTGTAAAGGATTACTCGTGCCAATGAAACTAATCCGCAAGCAAATGTTAAGAACAATGTATCCAAATACGGAACTGAGAACACTTGTTTTACTACATTGTATTAATGTTTGAGAAGATCTTTATGAGATATCCGAAAATACACTGTTACCATGTAGACTTGTTGGCGAATGTATTAAAGGCAAACCCTATGCATATGGATGTGTGAACGTGGCATGAACCTTAGATCAGTAATGTATTAGAGGAATATTAACCCGCAGTAGGGTTGGACATCATGTTCGCAAACGTATATAAAGTGGGACTATTCTAATGTGCAGTCCCACTCACTGAGCACACCGAACCACGCTGGAGTTCGTTGTGTTGTACTGAGGGCCGATAGCTATCTGTTACTTTTGTCCTTTGAAACTGTTCAGTATAAAATAAAAGATCTTTGTATGTTCTTTGTAACACGTGTTCGGTGTATTTCCTTTTGGGGGTACTCAGCCTCGATATTTTCACTTTGTTTTCACAGTTGGCACCCGAATAGGGACCCTCAAGATTGATGTCGGATTGTCGAAGGTTGACACGCGATATCGGACCGGGATCGGACGGTGAAGGGGCCCTTCTGAACAAGACGTGACACCTCGGCAGCGCTGCACAACCCGATCCCTGGACGATTAGCGTGTGGTCCGAGACGGCATCTTGACCAGGGTCCACTTATCGAGGTGGGCAGATTTGCCAAAATCACCAAACATGAGGTAAGATTAGTTAGGTAAGATTCTTTGTAATCTGATCGGACCTCCTTAGGATTGATCAGGTGAGTCGTAACCCAGATTCTTAAATATCCTGATAATTTGGTTTCGGAGTGTTGTATCTGCAGACACAATTATTGACCAGGTAGCACCAATAATTTGATATGCCTGGGAAATTGTCTACCTGCTTCAGGGCATTATTCCGCAGCGATAGACAATCTTTGGAATTTAGCCATCCAGCACCACAGGAGGGGTCGCCGGCGTATACTATGTACTGTAAGCATGGCATTGGAAGTATAGTGTTTAATGATATTTGGCACAGACAAACCAGACATGCCTCTGAACTTCAGTGGCCAATCAATGGTAGTTTTGAAATCCCTTGTATTGAGTATTTAGAGTCGATTCTATTAAAGAAAAAGGCTAGACCTGCAGCATTCGATGTTTTGCAGAATTGGAAAAAAGAAGCGTTGCAGCAACTTAAGAGTAGGGAAAAACATGCGCGCCGTCATAAAATGAACCCCGAAAAAACATTGTTGTATGACCAAGATAAACAGTCTGAGTCAACTAGGAATATGGATAGGGCTTTCTCACTTGGCATTCAGAAAATCTATCCTTCTAAAGATTTCCATGTTTCTGATGAATTCATTAACAAATTGTTACATGAACGAAGGCCTGGTGCCTCTGCACCACCTCCGCATGTTGCTCTTCCTGCTGCTTTGCCTCTTCCTCCTGTTATTCCTGCTCTTCTTGCTGTTGTTCCTGTTGTTCCTGCTCCTCCTAATGTTCCTCTTCCTCCAGTTGTTGTTCTTCTACCTGTTCCTCCACCTCTTCCTATTGCACCAGTAACAGTACCTCCATTGAATTTGCCTGCTCCACCTCTTCCAAGTGGTCTTGTACTGCTTATAGTCGATCAGGGTGCGGGGCCAAGGGTTGTCACTCGTAATACTGTATCTCCAGAAAAGTAACATGAATTGATTGCATGGGCTAAGCATTGTATAGAGAGAGATGATCAAACTAACGTTTTTGCCACACTTTCTAATATGGATAATTTTCCTGCGAAAAATGTTTTCATTGAAGGTTTAGGGATTAATTTATGTGTAATGTGGGGCACATTAAATAATACAGATCTCCCGCAGGGGTTAAGGGATCTAAACACTTTAGCATTTTCAAGAGACACTGTGGAGAAAGTAAATGAGCATGTCGAGAGGTTATTTGAGTATAGAAAGGAGTTGGAAAGGTTATAGAATGAGGATGACGAGGGGGAAAGTATGCATGTACAGAAACGGTTCCTTCCTTGTTGAAAATCAATATCTGAGGAAGTACGAATTTGTACGAAAGACGCGCTTAGATGGATCTCAAATATGTCGATAACTCCAGTTGAGGTATATGACATAAACAGTCAGTATACGCCAGAAATGCAGAGGAAAGTTACACAGGTAATTGTGTAAAGAGAAAGATTAGTTGTCCTATATAGTTATTGAGTATTTATAAGAGAGCTTTTTCACTTGACACTTCTTCGACTGCTTTAACGCTCGACTTAGCTCTGTTACTTAGTAAGCGTTCGGAGTTGCCTACTTCTCAGTTGCCTATGAGAGAGGTTCCTCCGAATTTGTCCCGAAGGTTGAGATTGCGGCTGATCCTGCAACAAATGCAGTAGCTGTGACCATTCCTGGACATTATGTATCACAGTTTGTTCACGTCCCGTTCTCAAGACGGGAAGTGAATACTATTAGACAATCTATTCCCGACATTAGGAAAAATCCGACAGGGTTCTATAAAGAAATAGAGTCCGTCTTGCAGACCTCAGTATTCACCCTTGGCGAAATTGATCTGTTATTCCCTGTACTCCTGCCCGTAGATTTGTGGAAACAAGTTAGGACTATAGACGACGGACTAGGGTTGGGAGATACATAGGCTAACATAACTAGGCTCGATGGAGAAAGGCCAGCTGGTGAGAGACCACCCCAGGTGATACTAACTTTGCCTGATATAATCATTGCAAAATTGAAGACTATAATTCCCGAGAAGAGAATTATTTGGGACAAGTTTACGGCCTGTGTCCAAGGGAAGTCTGAGGGTGCTACCGAGTTCTTTAATCGGTTCGAACAGGTATTCTCGGATTTCAGCGGACAAGACTTGGGCACAGAGTCTGGGAAAAGATTATTTGTGGACAAATTTGTGCGTGGATTGCTGCCTGACATCCAGTCACAAATTATGTCTTCTGAGAGCGCTTGGCAGGCAAAGTCCCAATCAGAAGTACTGCACATGCCTCAGTACTACGAGAATCATGTTAACAATGAAAAAGATAGAGTTGAGAAGCGAAAAGGTGATTTAAAGACTAAAGTATTATTACAGCAAATTGTTAGAGGCCCCAGAGGGGGTGGTTCGCAGATTAGAGGTCAGTATGTTCCACAAGGGAATGTGCCCTTGGGTCCTGTGAACATTACCAGTGTGCCTATTGTCGACAAGAGGGTCATTGGCATGCACAATGCCCCGTCCTCCGACAGAGGTCGAATAACACATTTGGAAATATGGGTAGATGATCCAGAGGTCGCCCGGGTGTAAGGGGCCCTGGTAGAGGTCAGTTTGCACAGGATCCTCAGCAACCTTTTTCACAGGATAATCAGACTCCGAGTGTGGATACTAGAAACATATTTGATCATCCTTCCGCTGCATATCTATCTGAGGAGCTCCCTTTTGATGATATTCTGTTTCGTTAGGATTGCTCGAAGCAGGGTTTGGAACCTACACTTATTCCCGTCAATCAGAAAGGTCCCTACGTTGAAATGGTAGTGGGAAATAGGAAACATCTGTTTTTGATAGATAGTGGAGCACAGAAGTGTTCCATTGATCATTCTCGGGTTCCAAACATTCCACTGTCAGGGCAAACCCATGTTTCTGTAGGGTTTTCTGGCACACCAGTTGTTTGTCCAGTTTCTTCACCGGTACCTATTTCTTTGGGTCCCTTTATGGACCACTGTCCTTTTCTGTTGACTTTGAATTGTGGAGAGAATTTGCTGGGGTTGAATCTATTGAAAGAATTAAATGCGGTAATTCATTGTTCTTCTGATGGAGTGCGTTTGACGATTTCACCACAGCAACTTTCTGTCTCTCAATTCTTAACTAGACCTTTAGCGCCAGAATTCATTGATGTACCAGAGTGCTTTTGGGCAATTGATGACAATGATGTTTGTGTTTTACAGATTGAGCCTGTTAAGATAGTCTTGAAACATGGAATTGAGCTGCACGCATTCCACAGTATAAGATTTCAGTTGAGGGCGAGCGAGCTTTGAAGTGCATTGTTTCCGATTTTGTGCATCGAGCGGTGATTGATGAAATTTCAGATATTGTGTGCAATAGTCAGATTTTACTCGTGTACAAAAAAGGCGATAATGCAATTCCATTCCGTTTCATAATTGATTTACGTGCCATTAATAAGTTGTCGCTCCGCAATTTGCAGTTGTGCCTGATGTGATGACAATATTAACTATGATTCCAGCTACAGCTACTTACTTTAGTGTTGTGGATCTGAAGAATGCTTTCTTTAGTATTCCTATACACAAGGACAGTAGATACTTGTTTGCGTTCACCTTAGGGGGACGCTCGTTCACATTTACTCGTGCACCTCAAGGTTACACAGAGAGTCCTAGCATCTACAGCAGGGCTTTGAAAGAACAGCTTGATACTCTTGAACTGCCCTCTACTTTTACATTGCTTCAGTATGTTGATGACTTGCTTTTAGCTGCAGACTCCGAAAGTGCCAGTAAAGAGGGCACTGTATTATTGCTGATTCATCTAGCTAAACATGGTCACAAAGCTTTGCTTAAAAAGTTTCAATATTGTTGCCAGGAGGTCGCCTATTTAGGCTATCTCCTGTCAAAGGAGGGAAGAAAATTGACACCTGAAAGAATAAAACACATTTCTGGCATGTCTGTCCCAAATACACAGAAGGAAGTTAGAGCCTTGATAGGTATGGCTTCTTACTGTATGTTGTGGATCCCAAACTTCTCACTAGTGATTAAAACGATGTTGGCTTTGACAAAGAAGGGCATTTCTTTGCCATTACTGTGGAACACGGAACACCAGCAATCATTTGATTTGCTCAAGACTGCATTATGCTCGCCACCAGTTTTGGGCACACCAAACTATGAAAAGGCCTTTGTGTTGTTTGTGCATGAATGTGATGGATGTGCTTTGGCTGTATTAATGCAGGAACATGGACTGAAGAATAGGCTGTGCGGTTACTTTTCTTCCACCCTTGATCCTATAGCATGCGCTTTGTCAAGATGTTTGCGAGCTGTCGCTGCTGCTGCTGCGTCTGTAAAACAGAGTGAGGGAATGGTTTTAGGGCATGATCTAACCTGATGGTGCCTCACTCTGTAGATGTTCTACTGAACAGAACCCAAACGCAACACCTCACTTCCGCACAGTTGACGAGATATGAATTGATCTTGTTTGCCCCTCACATCCAAATTAAGAGGTGTTGTGTTCTTAATCCGGCTGAACTCCTACCTTTCCCGCAAGGTACTGCTTTCGGCGACGAAGAGTCACATGACTGTCTGTATACTACCGAACAAGAGACGAAGGGTAGAATTGATCTGAAAGACACTCCTTTGAACAATCCTCAAGGAGAGCTGTTTTGTGATGGCTCCTGCTTCAAACTTCCGGATGGTACATCCACAGCTGCGTTTGCAATCACCACATTAAGCATGGTTGGGAAACCAAGAGAATCATGCATAACTCCGCGCAGGCCGCAGAGATTATAGCATTGACCCGAGCTTGGGAACTTTCCAAAGGGCTTACAGTAAAGATATATATAGATAGTCAGTATGCCTTTGGGGTGGTTCACAACTTTGGGAGACTTTGGTCAGAGAGAGGGTTCTTAACTTCGCATGGCACAAAGATCCAACATGGCTCCCTAATAGGACAACTGCTCTCAGCGCTTGCACTCCCTACACAGTTAGCTGTCGTGAAATCTGCAGCACATCGAAAGATTATAGATGATATAGGAAAAGGGAATGCTTTTGCTGATCAAATAGCTAGACAAACTGCCACCGATCTGTATACGGAGATGTATGTTTCAAGGGAGACTGTAAATGACAATGCAATGGATGAGGGTGTTGGGTCTGTACGGGATATCCAAGCCGATGCCACGTTAGAATAATCCAAGAGGTGGGCTGAAGGCTTGGGGAAACTCGATGATGATGGGTGTTGGGTGGACATAGTTGAAGGGAAATGGCTACTCCCTGACGCTTCTGTGATGATGATGGTTGTTATGGCCCATGGTCCTACGCATATATGTGCCCAGAAAGTTACGAAAATGTTAGAGAAAGTTTTGGCAAATGACAACATTTTGAAAATTGCCCAGCGCTATGTTCAGGACTGCATGATTTGCCTACAACACAATGTGGGAAAGGGGACATCAACTCCAAGGGGAAGTTTTGGCCCACCCTCTGTCCCCTTCGAAGTCATTCACTTCGATTTTATTGAAATGGACGGTGAAACAATATGAAGTATGTATTAGTTGTCATCTGTGCTTTTAGTAAATGGGTCGAGGCTTTCCCTGTCAAAGATGCTACAGCGATGATTACTGTGAAAACCATGTTAAAGGAGTATTTTCCTTGGTTCGGGCTACCAAGAGTCATCTGGTCGGACAATGGTCCACATTTTGTCGCTGCTGTAATTCTGCAGATATGTGCGGCACTACAGATCAACAAACGTTTCTATTCGGCCAGACATGCTTAGAGCGCCGGGCTAGTAGAAAGACACAATGGTATCATCAAGAACAAGCTCGCTAAATCATGTGCCAGCACTAAATTAAAATGGCCGGACACCTTACCGATCGTGTTATTAGCCATGCGTACAACCCCTCAAACTAAGACTGGGCTCTCTCCATTTGAGGTGGTAATGGGGAGACCTGCCAATATCTGGAATCTTCCTAAATGTAGATCCTTGAAAAATGTTGAAAATGTACATCTTTCATATTATTGTAGACAGTTTACTAAAAACCTGTATTTGATTTATCACCAGGTGCGAGAGGCTTTACCTGGGCGATACGAGTGCCCAGGCCACAATATACGGGCTGGGGACTGGGTGCTCATCAAGGCATTTGAGCGTTCTTCCTGCCTTGCACCTTGTTGGCGGGGCCCATTCCAGGTCCTGTTGGTCACACAAACTGCGGTGCTTGTCTCAGGCAGAAAAAACTGGATCCACGCGATGCAGGTCAAGAGACTTCCTCACCCAGTGCCACATGATACAGAAGAAACAGAACCCCTCGCTAACGCTGCAACCAACGATCCCAAAGCAGTAAGTAGCGCTGAGAGTGCATCGGAGAATCTTTCTGGGCCTGTGAGGCTTGGGGAACCTGCCATTCTGCCTACACACTCTCCAAAAGTTTTGCTTCCGGAAATTGTTGTTTCAAATTTGGCATATTCACTTGCTCCTGATACGTTGCTCCCAAAGGGAAGTGATGACACATTGTTTCTGGATCAATCAGTACCGGGAAAAGCAAGGTACAATCTGAATCCAAGAAGATAGACTTATGGCACGGTTCGGCTGTGCATGCGGAGAAGGAAAGGATCATCGAGGGCTTGTTTTTGCCCAAATTTGAGAAAAAAAGAGGATTCTGTTGGCTAGGGTTGTGGAAGGACTAAGAAGTCGCGTGGCCGGGAGGTTGCCAGCTAATACACTGGGGTTTGTCGTTTGAAAACTACAATGCCTGCCACCGCTACCGCTCGTATGGGACTTGTAAATAATCGTGAGACCAGCCGGGATAATGGACAAAGCACTTGGGCCCCGAAAACGTTTTGCTGTGTTTTTATAATAATATTTGGTTTTATAATAGCCACTGTTTTAGGCCTATGGTACCTCGAGGAAACTCATCCTTTAGAGTCCTTGTTACCGACTGAAAATGTACCCACTGTTCCTACTCCCTTTGTACATTTGCATACTCTGTCCCCTAGGTGTGAACATTTCATTCGTCAAACTTCATACTTCCATGTGAATAGAGACCATGGAATAGAGCCTTTTGGTGCATGTAATACTATTTTTAATAGACCTCTGACGTCTTCCTTGTTATGTTCATGCCTTTTGAACAGGAGTTGTGTTCTTTCACACAATTTTGTATCCAATGTCAGTTCACTCCAGTTTGATAAGACCGTGGCTTCTTGGCGCAATATGCTGAGATTCACTTTGTATTTGCTTTTTAACTGCGACACATGAAAAATGAGGCCTTCTTGCTACTGTCCAGCACCTCTATAATGCGTAGTGGAAACATCCATTCTTCACTTGTCCATATGCATATATATATATTGGCGCTTGCTGCAATCTATTCACTATAAAGCCAGCCTTAAGATTACTTCATCTTCTTGCGTTTCTGTTGCATCTGTACACGTCTAAAATGTCTCAATGTCTTCATCTGTTTCTGTGGCATAAGCTTCTTCACCTTGATCCCAATATGTCACTTATCTTTGATACTTGCTTGATGCCTTGCAGAATATCCACATTCTCTGGTTTCTGCATTTTCTAGTGCGCAGTGCATTCTGGGGGCACTCAGAGCCATAATGGATATTTATTCCATGCCTCAGTGAAAAGCTGCACTTGCGTTGCTGGAAAACATGTTTTCAATGTTATTCGTTGCTGAGCCTGGTATGCAGGCCTCAGCCAAGGACACTGTGCTGGGAAAGCTGGGATTCACAGGTGCTGGCTGGTACCCGATAAGAAGGTAATTCCCGTGCCAAGGGTGAAGATTAGTTATGGAATTGTTTTCCATGGTGCTTTAGGAGAGGGAAGAGCTTTGCTCCTTGGGGTTACTGTCGGTTGGCCCGGCCGGCAACCAACGGTCACTCATCAATGTAGAAATGAAAGAGCATATTTTGCAATTAGAAAAGAGTTGGCTGGCAAGCAGCAGATAGCGTTGATGCAGGAAATTCAGATTAAACTTCTTAAAGACAAGGCAGATAAATATCAGGCTGTGGCAGAGAGGGCCGCAGTTAGGGTAGCCTGGTACAAGTATAAAAAGAGGTGAGGGGGGTCAACCAAAGGAAAATGGCAGCTGTAATCGCTACCGCAGGTGTGGATTGGGACCCTGATAAGTGGGATGGAGACATTTATGACTCAACAAGCCTAGAGAGTAGCTTGGCAAATGAGTCAGATTCCAATGCAGAACTGAAGCAAAAGACAGTGGCAGCGAAGCCGGTTAGGAGATGGTGAGCCTGATCCCACCCGCAGAATCCTGCAGGTGGGGTTGTGGATTTAACCATGCTGGAAGATTACACCCAGCAAGAGGTTGGGAAAATCATTACTCGTTTGAGGCAAAAGTCAGGGGAACCTTTACTGACATGGATGGTGAGATTGCTAGATGGGGGCGCCGCAGGGTTGTTGTTAGATTCCACAGACTCACCGCGCTTTTTGCCTTTGTCAACTGACACCAATGTATAGGAGGTCTTAAGGGCAGGGCCACCCCCTGTAGAAAATGGGCAAGATTCACAGGTGTCTTTGTTGTACCTAGCAGTCCAGGCATGTATCCTATTACCACAGATTGGCCTAGCGAGGAAAAGAAGTGGTACACTTTGAAAGAGTTGATTCAAAAGGTCAGAGAGCATGCTATGAAGGAGGCAATTCATGTAGATGAACCAGGACACCTGGGCGTCATGCGGCTTTCAGTTTCAACCAGGAATATGGTGATCCGCCCACATACAAAAGTGTCATTATGACTTTGCTCGTAGGTATGACGGGCAAACCTACTGATGAAGTAATAGATGCCAACTGGCAATTGGCAGACTTAGGGGAGTGGGACACGAGTGATGACAAGCCACGAGAGAGAGGGGCGGAGTGAGAGAAGAGCTGAAGGCAGGAGGCAAGATAGTAGAGACTCCCGAGGGTCCCAGAAAGACATGTTTTTGGCCTTGCTCAAAGACGGTGTGCCACGAGAAGAGATTGATGTCATTGAAACCAGAGTAATGTATGAACTGTACAAAAAGAGGGGGCTTGCAGCCAAGAGTGCTATAAACAGGTTAAGAAACTGGTGGTGACTAAGCCACAGGGGGACACCTCACCTTCTGCCCCTCCTGAGGAAGAACAGGAATAAGGGTCTATGAGGATTCCTTCCCCGTACCAGCCAACATATGCTGATTTAAGGAAGGTTGTGAGTGCAATGTTAGAGGCAGAATCAGGTTGCACTCATTCAAAATTTGACTAGGGTTACGGCCAATCTCCGGCAGCATCCGCTCGCTTAAAGGTTGATAGGCGACCCTGCGTTAAAGTTAAGATTTTTTGGGGGCCAGGAAATATGCAAGGTGTGCGAGCATTGATAGACACCGGGGCGGAGTCCTCTCTGATTCATGGAAATCCAACACGATTCAAAGGCAGACACTTTACCATTACAGGGCTGGGGAAGGAGACCCCACAATACAAACCGAAGTGGATATGAAAATAGGCAATTTGACTAGGAAGAAATACCAAGTGTTGATTGTCCCAATGCTTGAGTACATAATTGGATTTGACATTCTAGAAGGATTGACTTTGGGAATTGGAGGTAAAACATATCAGTTTGGGGTGAGTGCATTGACCTGCACACCCATTACTGTAGGTGAATTGAAGATGCCCTCAGTGCGTGTGCCTGTAGCAACCAAGCGGGTAGCGATGAAACAATGTTGCATTCCCGGGGGGCATCAGGACATTTCAGACACCATCAAAGAGTACGTTGAGGCAGGTGTGTTACGCCCTATTACTACCGCGTGGAGCAACCCACTCTGGCCTGTCAAAAAAGGGGGCAGGTCTTGGAGGATGCCGGTGGATTACCGCGAGTTAAATAAACACACTCCTCCCCTGGTGCCTGCAGTCCCAGATGCCATTACCTTGATTGAGAATGTCCAATAGTTTGAGGGGACCTGGTATGCAGTGGTAGATTTAGCCAATGCATTTTTCTCTGTGCCAATTGCTGAAGAGTGCCAAGAGCAGTTTGCATTTTCCTGGAGCGCGCGTCAGTACACCTTCACAAGGTTACCCATGGGGTACATACATAGCCCGACTATCTGTCACCGGCTGGTGGCAAAGCACTTAGACAAGATACCGTGTAAACCTGACATACACATTTCTCACTACATTGATGACATTTTGATTCAGGGCAAGGATGAGCGCAGTGTGCAAAACCAGTTAGAAGTCATTATGGAAGGATTGAAGAAGGAAGGGTGGTAGATTAACCCAAACAAAATTCAGGGCCCAGTTGAGACAGTGATATTCCTATGGATTCAGTTGCCTAATGGGCATCGAGAGATGGTGTCAAACGGGAAATTATATCGTTTTTTCCTATTGCAATGAATATATGTATATTGGCCTATTCCAAGCTGCTTGTAAGCCACTTGCGAAGAAATCCGTGTTACAAGGTCCTGACCTTAGAATCAATGTAAGCCGCCATTTTAGGTCAATCCGCCATTTTAGGTTCTCTCTGTTAAGTCACCCTGTGAGTTAAAATGGTGGACGATGTCATTCCGAAATACAACATGGCCGTCTTGGCCTCTGTGTGTAATTAATATGTAACTTGCCTGCAGGCCACTTGTTGGGGTCGTGAACTAAGACCTTGTCCTTCGCTGACCTGTGTGTAAAGGATTACTCGTGCCAATGAAACTAATCCGCAAGCAAATGTTAAGAACAATGTATCCAAATACTGAACTGAGAACACTTGTTTTACTACATTGTATTAATGTTTGAGAAGATCTTTATGAGATATCCGAAAATACACTGTTACCATGTAGACTTGTTGGCGAATGTATTAAAGGCAAAACCCTATGCATATGGATGTGTGAACGTGGCATGAACCTTAGATCAGTAATGTATTAGAGGAATATTAACCCGCAGTAGGGTTGGACATCATGTTCGCAAACGTATATAAAGTGGGACTATTCTAATGTGCAGTCCCACTCACTGAGCACACCGAACCACGCTGGAGTTCGTTGTGTTGTACTGAGGGCCGATAGCTATCTGTTACTTTTGTCCTTTGAAACTGTTCAGTATAAAATAAAAGATCTTTGTATGTTCTTTGTAACACGTGTTCGGTGTATTTCCTTTTGGGGGTACGCAGCCTCGATATTTTCACTTTGTTTTCACAGTTGGCACCCGAATAGGGACCCTCAAGATTGATGTCGGATTGTCGAAGGTTGACACGCGATATCGGACCGGGATCGGACGGTGAAGGGGCCCTTCTGAACAAGACGTGACACCTCGGCAGCGCTGCACGACCCGATCCCTGGACGATTAGCGTGTGGTCCGAGACGGCATCTTGACCAGGGTCCACTTATCGAGGTGGGCAGATTTGCCAAAATCACCAAACATGAGGTAAGATTAGTTAGGTAAGATTCTTTGTAATCTGATCGGACCTCCTTAGGATTGATCAGGTGAGTCGTAACCCAGATTCTTAAATATCCTGATAATTTGGTTTCGGAGTGTTGTATCTGCAGACACAATTATTGACCAGGTAGCACCAATAATTTGATATGCCTGGGAAATTGTCTACCTGCTTCAGGGCATTATTCCGCAGCGATAGACAATCTTTGGAATTTAGCCATCCAGCACCACAGGAGGGGTCGCCGGCGTATACTATGTACTGTAAGCATGGCATTGGAAGTATAGTGTTTAATGATATTTGGCACAGACAAACCAGACATGCCTCTGAACTTCAGTGGCCAATCAATGGTAGTTTTGAAATCCCTTGTATTGAGTATTTAGAGTCGATTCTATTAAAGAAAAAGGCTAGACCTGCAGCATTCGATGTTTTGCAGAATTGGAAAAAAGAAGCGTTGCAGCAACTTAAGAGTAGGGAAAAACATGCGCGCCGTCATAAAATGAACCCCGAAAAAACATTGTTGTATGACCAAGATAAACAGTCTGAGTCAACTAGGAATATGGATAGGGCTTTCTCACTTGGCATTCAGAAAATCTATCCTTCTAAAGATTTCCATGTTTCTGATGAATTCATTAACAAATTGTTACATGAACGAAGGCCTGGTGCCTCTGCACCACCTCCGCATGTTGCTCTTCCTGCTGCTTTGCCTCTTCCTCCTGTTATTCCTGCTCTTCTTGCTGTTGTTCCTGTTGTTCCTGCTCCTCCTAATGTTCCTCTTCCTCCAGTTGTTGTTCTTCTACCTGTTCCTCCACCTCTTCCTATTGCACCAGTAACAGTACCTCCATTGAATTTGCCTGCTTCACCTCTTCCAAGTGGTCTTGTACTGCTTATAGTCGATCAGGGTGCGGGGCCAAGGGTTGTCACTCGTAATACTGTATCTCCAGAAAAGTAACATGAATTGATTGCATGGGTTAAGCATTGTATAGAGAGAGATGATCAAACTAACGTTTTTGCCACACTTTCTAATATGGATAATTTTCCTGCGAAAAATGTTTTCATTGAAGGTTTAGGGATTAATTTATGTGTAATGTGGGGCACATTAAATAATACAGATCTCCCGCAGGGGTTAAGGGATCTAAACACTTTAGCATTTTCAAGAGACACTGTGGAGAAAGTAAATGAGCATGTCGAGAGGTTATTTGAGTATAGAAAGGAGTTGGAAAGGTTATAGAATGAGGATGACGAGGGGGAAAGTATGCATGTACAGAAACGGTTCCTTCCTTGTTGAAAATCAATATCTGAGGAAGTACGAATTTGTACGAAAGACGCGCTTAGATGGATCTCAGATATGTCGATAACTCCAGTTGAGGTATATGACATAAACAGTCAGTATACGCCAGAAATGCAGAGGAAAGTTACACAGGTAATTGTGTAAAGAGAAAGATTAGTTGTCCTATATAGTTATTGAGTATTTATAAGAGAGCTTTTTCACTTGACACTTCTTCGACTGCTTTAACGCTCGACTTAGCTCTGTTACTTAGTAAGCGTTCGGAGTTGCCTACTTCTCAGTTGCCTATGAGAGAGGTTCCTCCGAATTTGTCCCGAAGGTTGAGATTGCGGCTGATCCTGCAACAAATGCAGTAGCTGTGACCATTCCTGGACATTATGTATCACAGTTTGTTCACGTCCCGTTCTCAAGACGGGAAGTGAATACTATTAGACAATCTATTCCCGACATTAGGAAAAATCTGACAGGGTTCTATAAAGAAATAGAGTCCGTCTTGCAGACCTCAGTATTCACCCTTGGCGAAATTGATCTGTTATTCCCTGTACTCCTGCCCGTAGATTTGTGGAAACAAGTTAGGACTATAGACGACGGACTAGGGTTGGGAGATACATAGGCTAACATAACTAGGCTCGATGGAGAAAGGCCAGCTGGTGAGAGACCACCCCAGGTGATACTAACTTTGCCTGATATAATCATTGCAAAATTGAAGACTATAATTCCCGAGAAGAGAATTATTTGGGACAAGTTTACGGCCTGTGTCCAAGGGAAGTCTGAGGGTGCTACCGAGTTCTTTAATCGGTTCGAACAGGTATTCTCGGATTTCAGCGGACAAGACTTGGGCACAGAGTCTGGGAAAAGATTATTTGTGGACAAATTTGTGCGTGGATTGCTGCCTGACATCCAGTCACAAATTATGTCTTCTGAGAGCGCTTGGCAGGCAAAGTCCCAATCAGAAGTACTGCACATGCCTCAGTACTACGAGAATCATGTTAACAATGAAAAAGATAGAGTTGAGAAGCGAAAAGGTGATTTAAAGACTAAAGTATTATTACAGCAAATTGTTAGAGGCCCCAGAGGGGGTGGTTCGCAGATTAGAGGTCAGTATGTTCCACAAGGGAATGTGCCCTTGGGTCCTGTGAACATTACCAGTGTGCCTATTGTCGACAAGAGGGTCATTGGCATGCACAATGCCCCGTCCTCCGACAGAGGTCGAATAACACATTTGGAAATATGGGTAGATGATCCAGAGGTCGCCCGGGTGTAAGGGGCCCTGGTAGAGGTCAGTTTGCACAGGATCCTCAGCAACCTTTTTCACAGGATAATCAGACTCCGAGTGTGGATACTAGAAACATATTTGATCATCCTTCCGCTGCATATCTATCTGAGGAGCTCCCTTTTGATGATATTCTGTTTCGTTAGGATTGCTCGAAGCAGGGTTTGGAACCTACACTTATTCCCGTCAATCAGAAAGGTCCCTACGTTGAAATGGTAGTGGGAAATAGGAAACATCTGTTTTTGATAGATAGTGGAGCACAGAAGTGTTCCATTGATCATTCTCGGGTTCCAAACATTCCACTGTCAGGGCAAACCCATGTTTCTGTAGGGTTTTCTGGCACACCAGTTGTTTGTCCAGTTTCTTCACCGGTACCTATTTCTTTGGGTCCCTTTATGGACCACTGTCCTTTTCTGTTGACTTTGAATTGTGGAGAGAATTTGCTGGGGTTGAATCTATTGAAAGAATTAAATGCGGTAATTCATTGTTCTTCTGATGGAGTGCGTTTGACGATTTCACCACAGCAACTTTCTGTCTGTCAATTCTTAACTAGACCTTTAGCGCCAGAATTCATTGATGTACCAGAGTGCTTTTGGGCAATTGATGACAATGATGTTTGTGTTTTACAGATTGAGCCTGTTAAGATAGTCTTGAAACATGGAATTGAGCTGCACGCATTCCACAGTATAAGATTTCAGTTGAGGGCGAGCAAGCTTTGAAGTGCATTGTTTCCGATTTTGTGCATCGAGCGGTGATTGATGAAATTTCAGATATTGTGTGCAATAGTCAGATTTTACTCGTGTACAAAAAAGGCGATAATGCAATTCCATTCCGTTTCATAATTGATTTACGTGCCATTAATAAGTTGTCGCTCCGCAATTTGCAGTTGTGCCTGATGTGATGACAATATTAACTATGATTCCAGCTACAGCTACTTACTTTAGTGTTGTGGATCTGAAGAATGCTTTCTTTAGTATTCCTATACACAAGGACAGTAGATACTTGTTTGTGTTCACCTTAGGGGGACGCTCGTTCACATTTACTCGTGCACCTCAAGGTTACACAGAGAGTCCTAGCATCTACAGCAGGGCTTTGAAAGAACAGCTTGATACTCTTGAACTGCCCTCTACTTTTACATTGCTTCAGTATGTTGATGACTTGCTTTTAGCTGCAGACTCCGAAAGTGCCAGTAAAGAGGGCACTGTATTATTGCTGATTCATCTAGCTAAACATGGTCACAAAGCTTTGCTTAAAAAGTTTCAATATTGTTGCCAGGAGGTCGCCTATTTAGGCTATCTCCTGTCAAAGGAGGGAAGAAAATTGACACCTGAAAGAATAAAACACATTTCTGGCATGTCTGTCCCAAATACACAGAAGGAAGTTAGAGCCTTGATAGGTATGGCTTCTTACTGTATGTTGTGGATCCCAAACTTCTCACTAGTGATTAAAACGATGTTGGCTTTGACAAAGAAGGGCATTTCTTTGCCATTACTGTGGAACACGGAACACCAGCAATCATTTGATTTGCTCAAGACTGCATTATGCTCGCCACCAGTTTTGGGCACACCAAACTATGAAAAGGCCTTTGTGTTGTTTGTGCATGAATGTGATGGATGTGCTTTGGCTGTATTAATGCAGGAACATGGACTGAAGAATAGGCTGTGCGGTTACTTTTCTTCCACCCTTGATCCTATAGCATGCGCTTTGTCAAGATGTTTGCGAGCTGTCGCTGCTGCTGCTGCGTCTGTAAAACAGAGTGAGGGAATGGTTTTAGGGCATGATCTAACCTGATGGTGCCTCACTCTGTAGATGTTCTACTGAACAGAACCCAAACGCAACACCTCACTTCCACACAGTTGACGAGATATGAATTGATCTTGTTTGCCCCTCACATCCAAATTAAGAGGTGTTGTGTTCTTAATCCGGCTGAACTCCTACCTTTCCCGCAAGGTACTGCTTTCGGCGACGAAGAGTCACATGACTGTCTGTATACTACCGAACAAGAGACGAAGGGTAGAATTGATCTGAAAGACACTCCTTTGAACAATCCTCAAGGAGAGCTGTTTTGTGATGGCTCCTGCTTCAAACTTCCGGATGGTACATCCACAGCTGCGTTTGCAATCACCACATTAAGCATGGTTGGGAAACCAAGAGAATCATGCATAACTCCGCGCAGGCCGCAGAGATTATAGCATTGACCCGAGCTTGGGAACTTTCCAAAGGGCTTACAGTAAAGATATATATAGATAGTCAGTATGCCTTTGGGGTGGTTCACAACTTTGGGAGACTTTGGTCAGAGAGAGGGTTCTTAACTTCGCATGGCACAAAGATCCAACATGGCTCCCTAATAGGACAACTGCTCTCAGCGCTTGCACTCCCTACACAGTTAGCTGTCGTGAAATCTGCAGCACATCGAAAGATTATAGATGATATAGGAAAAGGGAATGCTTTTGCTGATCAAATAGCTAGACAAACTGCCACCGATCTGTATACGGAGATGTATGTTTCAAGGGAGACTGTAAATGACAATGCAATGGATGAGGGTGTTGGGTCTGTACGGGATATCCAAGCCGATGCCACGTTAGAAGAATCCAAGAGGTGGGCTGAAGGCTTGGGGAAACTCGATGATGATGGGTGTTGGGTGGACATAGTTGAAGGGAAATGGCTACTCCCTGACGCTTCTGTGATGATGATGGTTGTTATGGCCCATGGTCCTACGCATATATGTGCCCAGAAAGTTACGAAAATGTTAGAGAAAGTTTTGGCAAATGACAACATTTTGAAAATTGCCCAGCGCTATGTTCAGGACTGCATGATTTGCCTACAACACAATGTGGGAAAGGGGACATCAACTCCAAGGGGAAGTTTTGGCCCACCCTCTGTCCCCTTCGAAGTCATTCACTTCGATTTTATTGAAATGGACGGTGAAACAATATGAAGTATGTATTAGTTGTCATCTGTGCTTTTAGTAAATGGGTCGAGGCTTTCCCTGTCAAAGATGCTACAGTGATGATTACTGTGAAAACCATGTTAAAGGAGTATTTTCCTTGGTTCGGGCTACCAAGAGTCATCTGGTCGGACAATGGTCCACATTTTGTCGCTGCTGTAATTCTGCAGATATGTGCGGCACTACAGATCAACAAACGTTTCTATTCGGCCAGACATGCTTAGAGCGCCGGGCTAGTAGAAAGACACAATGGTATCATCAAGAACAAGCTCGCTAAATCATGTGCCAGCACTAAATTAAAATGGCCGGACACCTTACCGATCGTGTTATTAGCCATGCGTACAACCCCTCAAACTAAGACTGGGCTCTCTCCATTTGAGGTGGTAATGGGGAGACCTGCCAATATCTGGAATCTTCCTAAATGTAGATCCTTGAAAAATGTTGAAAATGTACATCTTTCATATTATTGTAGACAGTTTACTAAAAACCTGTATTTGATTTATCACCAGGTGCGAGAGGCTTTACCTGGGCGATACGAGTGCCCAGGCCACAATATACGGGCTGGGGACTGGGTGCTCATCAAGGCATTTGAGCGTTCTTCCTGCCTTGCACCTTGTTGGCGGGGCCCATTCCAGGTCCTGTTGGTCACACAAACTGCGGTGCTTGTCTCAGGCAGAAAAAACTGGATCCACGCGATGCAGGTCAAGAGACTTCCTCATCCAGTGCCACATGATACAGAAGAAACAGAACCCCTCGCTAACGCTGCAACCAACGATCCCAAAGCAGTAAGTAGCGCTGAGAGTGCATCGGAGAATCTTTCTGGGCCTGTGAGGCTTGGGGAACCTGCCATTCTGCCTACACACTCTCCAAAAGTTTTGCTTCCGGAAATTGTTGTTTCAAATTTGGCATATTCACTTGCTCCTGATACGTTGCTCCCAAAGGGAAGTGATGACACATTGTTTCTGGATCAATCAGTACCGGGAAAAGCAAGGTACAATCTGAATCCAAGAAGATAGACTTATGGCACGGTTCGGCTGTGCATGCGGAGAAGGAAAGGATCATCGAGGGCTTGTTTTTGCCCAAATTTGAGAAAAAAAGGGGATTCTGTTGGCTAGGGTTGTGGAAGGACTAAGAAGTCGCGTGGCCGGGAGGTTGCCAGCTAATACACTGGGGTTTGTCGTTTGAAAACTACAATGCCTGCCACCGCTACCGCTCGTATGGGACTTGTAAATAATCGTGAGACCAGCCGGGACAATGGACAAAGCACTTGGGCCCCGAAAACGTTTTGCTGTGTTTTTATAATAATATTTGGTTTTATAATAGCCACTGTCTTAGGCCTATGGTACCTCGAGGAAACTCATCCTTTAGAGTCCTTGTTACCGACTGAAAATGTACCCACTGTTCCTACTCCCTTTGTACATTTGCATACTCTGTCCCCTAGGGACTCCCAGCATAGACAAAGGTACCATAACAATACTCTGTTACTTATCATGAATGTTACGCATGCCATTTTTAATAGGTCCAACTGTTGAGTTTGTTCAAATTGACCGCAACATGGGGATAAGGGGTTAGGTTGGTATATTCATCCTTTACCTTTGACAACTGCTTGTTATGCTTCTCTTAGAGCACTGTTCTTTGGTTGATGAAACGATAGCATCTCGGGGAACTTTGATGTTAATAATTTGAATAATTTTGAGAAACGTCTTCTGACTCCCCTGGGATGCTCGCTTTTCGCAAATAGGAGTAAGCTCAACGTTGCTTCTATTAGGCCTTCTGATAGACTGTCTCGTCCCTTTCATTCTTTGATTTCCTTCAAGATGGCTCCGAAAGGCAATAAGGATGCCATGCCTCCTTCTTATACTGTTAACCATAGCCCCGATTCAGTTTCTTTCTGCATACAGAGGAATGGTACTCAGTCAATGGGGGATTTTAAAGGTTGTGCCAACGTTGCAAATTTGACTGGCGAAGACAGACCTTTGTATGTAGGCGAACCTGTCTACTTTGCTTGAGGTAATGTAGCATTTCCATGGTTACCCAGGGATTGGCAGGGGACCTGTTATTTAGGGATCCTGTTACCTGGGGTGTTCATAGCTAGTACTGTAGAGGTTTCAAAGGCTCATCCACGACGGGATGAGAACGGTGACACTCCAGCACAGGTCTTGGGAGATGTGGCAAAATCATTTGTGCCATTTTGGGGGCATATAGCGAATTCCGAAGATATCAGAAGACTAGCGAGAGTACTGGAGAGAACCATCAACCGGACCACAGACATATATAATTTGACATTAGACCAGAAAGCGATAAGACTAGTAGCGCTCCAGAACCGGATGGCATTAGATGTTATTCTGGCTGAACATGGTGGAGTGTATAAATTAGTGGGGTCCGCTTGCTGTGTTTTCGTGCCCGATTCCTCCCCAACTATGTTCAAGGCAATACAGAATCTGCACGTCCTTAGTTCAGAAGTTCATGTTCCCGAGGGAAACTGGGATCTTAGCGCTTGATTCTGGGACTTCTTGCGATCTTGGGGTTGGAAGGTACTTTCGGTCTTACTGATCATTTTGGGAATTCTGTTGTTCCTTTGTTGTTGTATCCAGTGTCTACCTAGTATATGTTTGATGCTAGGGGGATTTTGCGCACAAGCGATAGGTACAATAGGACAGAAAGTGTATGCCCCAGAAAAAACTTCCAAGGAATATGTTTTAAAAGAAATTTTAGCGAATAATCTGATGGCAATAGATATTTCTGACAGCGATTCAGGGTGCATGGACAATGATACATGGAGTTGTTTACAAGGAGATCAGAAGTAGTTTAGCACTTGGCATAGGCCAAAAGGAGGGTTTGTCAAACTGGAAATTATATCGTGCCTCCTATTGCAATAAATATATGAATATTGGCCTACGTCAAGCTGCTTATAAGCCACTTGCAAAGAAATCTGTGTTACAAGGTCCTGACCTTAGAATCAATGTAAGCCGCCATTTTAGGTCAATCCGCCATTTTAGGTTCTCTCTGTAAAGTCACCCTGTGAGTTAAAATGGTGGACGATGTCATTCCGAAATACAACATGGCCTTCTTGATCATGTAACTTGCCTGCAGGCCACTTGTTGGGGTCGTGAACTAAGACCTTGTCCTTCGCTGACCTGTCTGTAAAGGATTACTCGTGCCAATGAAACTAATCCGCAAGCATATGTTAAGATCAATGTATCCAAATACTGAACTGAGAACACTTGTTTTACTACATTGTATTCATGTTTGAGAAGACCTTTATGAGAAATCCTAAAATACACTGTTACCGTGTAGACTTGTTGGCAAATGTATTAAAGGCAAAACCCTATGTGTATGGATGTGTGAACTTGGCATGAACCCTAGATCAGTAATTTATTAGAGGAATATTAACCCGCAGTAGGGTTGGACATCATGTTCGCAAACGTATATAAAGTGGGACTATTCTAATGTACAGTCCCACTCACTGAGCACACGAAACACGCTGGAGTTCGTTGTGTTGTACTGAGGGCCGATAGCTATCCATTACTTTTGTCCTTCGAAACTGTTCAGTATAAAATAAAAGATCTTTGTATGTTCCTTTGTAACCCGTGTTCGGTGTATTTCCTTTTGGGGTACTTAGCCTTCATATTTTCACTTTGTTTTCACAATGGTACCGAAGGCCCAACAGAAAATACTTGAGTTTACCACTCCAATGAACAAAAAGCAAGCTCAGCAGTTCATAGGGCTGTTTGGGTTTTGGAGACAGCAAATTCCCCATTTAGGGCAGATACTGGCTCCCCTCTACAACATGTCACAAAAGAAATATGAGTTTCTCTGGGGGAAGAGCAGCAAAAAGCGATGGCGAAGTGGAGTTGAATGTGTCTGTGCAAGACAATTGCGCTAACTGGAGTGTATGGCAGAAACAGGACAGGTAACGTGTGCAATTGGGGTTCTGGAGGTCAAATTTGGCAGATTGATTACATCGGTCCTCTGCCAATCAGCAAAGGCTGTCAGTATACATGCACCATTGTGGATACATACTCTGAATATATGATGGTTTTGCCGTGCAAACGTGCCACACAACTGAACACCATTAAGTTGTGGATCAGATCACGTTGCATTATGGAGTGCCTTTGCAAATTCAAAGTGACAATGGGTTACACTTCAAAGGCAAATTCATTCAGGAATATTGTCAGGAAAAGAGTATTGAGTGGCTCTACCAGGTGCCCTATCACCCTGAAGCGTTAGGATTAATTGAAAGGGTCAATGTTTTGTTGAAAGAACAGCTGTGCAAATCTGGTGATGGCAGTTTAGCAGGCTGGCGTGATCGTGTGTTTGATGCGGTGCAAGTGCTAAACAATAGGCCTGTGAATAATCATGAAACTCCATTGTTGCGACTAATGACTCCTGCTTTACAGATTCAACCCAACTCAATTAGAGAGACCCTATTGTACTGGGAAATTACCCCAGGTTCTTTAGCTGCCTATCGGGCGACTCCAGAGTCAGCAGGGGTAGACTTGGATTCTCGTGAATAAATTAGATTGGACCCAAGAGGGATTGTTGTGATTGAAACAGGGATTGGGGTACAAATTCCTCCAGAGCATATGGGATGGATTGCCCCTAGATCTGGCTTAGCATTGAAGGGAGCCCAAGTGTTGGGACGGGTCATTGATGCCGATTACCAAGGTGAGATCAAAGTTATCTTAATGAATAGTGGAGACCAAGTGTTACCAATTCATAAGGGTGATCGAGTGGCCCAATTGATTATTGTTCTTGTTAAATTGTCCGTGATCAAAAAGGGTGAGCCTCCCACAGTGTTAACTACTCGTAGGGATCGTGGTTTTGGCTCTTCAGACAGTATGGTACCGGGTGCAAAGGTGTGGGTCGAAAGACCAAGTGGCCCACCGGTGCCGGCAGATGTTATTGCATCAGGCACGGAGCAGGTAGTCTTAGTAATGGAACCTGGAAAAGAAAAATGGCAGTATGTGCCTGCAGACAAATGTTACCTAAGAGAGTGATTTTCAACACTGATATCTCTTTCATGGGTATGCCTTGTAGATCCAGAGTCTGGCTAGTGTAATTGTGGGACTGAATGAACCCCATTTGGGAGAGTCAAACGGCATGCTGCTACCCATGAGAAGAGTTGCATCTGTGCCAGCGATCCATGGGAAACTGATGATGATGAGCAATGATGTCCGAAAGCACCCTTATGCCGAAAAGCAAGTCAGACCGAAGAAATGGATTTGTGTAATGCGGAAAACACGTCAGGTGCAAACGCAAACAGGGTTGATGCCAGCTATACAACAGATGTCTTTAGGATGGTGAAATTATTCCCTGATGATTACCCAAACAGAGAATATGTGGACATATTTGGCACAACAGGTACTCAACATTACGCACTTTTGCCTTACTGATGTGTATCATGCAGAAGCTTTGCTGACTACTTGTTTACTAGCGATGCCGACACAAGTTCCAGTTCTAAAGCACATTTTCGGCGTCATGCACAATGATTCTGCAGTTCAAGATTCCGATATCAGACAATCCTTTTCAGTCTATGTGTACTGCAGTTTTTGCCAGGAAACAGATCGCAAGTGGAGAAACTTGACATGTATTATAACATACAATATAACTCAAGGCGATGCGTGTTACTTTATGACCTGCAATGTAAAAGAAATTGTCAAATGCCAACAGCTGAATTTAACCAAACAGAAAAATCAAACTGCGTTTGAGAAAAGGTTGTGTTCACGAGTTCCAAGCACATGTACCAGTGTGAATAATACTAGGGCCCTCATTACAACACCGGCGGATGCCAATGGCGCTATTAGCACCATGGTTGCTGCCAGTATAGTAACGAGTCCGCCATGGTGCAATGGGGAATTACCACCCCATTCCGAGGTTGGCGGGGCGGTAATTCCCCATGCACCATTGGCCCTTCCCCATTCCCATGTTTGCCCCATAGGGCTCAATGGGAATGGGGAAGGTGATAATTACGGTACCACAAATTGTGGTACCGTAATTGCCTTCAAGGTCCCTTTGTGGGTCCCTACTTTAACGGCTGGTCCAGACCAGCCGTTAAGGTCGGGAGAAGCAAAGGGACCTCGTAATTAGGCGCTATGTCTTGCAATCATACAGTGATAGCTGCCAGTCATCTAAATCATGTGAAACTTCCAACAGGACGGCTCTTCTCATGTGGCAACATCACATACACTTACATTCCAGCTAACATTTCTGGAGGTCCATGTGCCTTAACTCGATTAGGGCTAATGATGTTCCCTTTACACCCAGCAATGTCTCGAAGAAAAAGGTCAACTTTTGAATCTGTGGGTTTATTC
This sequence comes from Ambystoma mexicanum, assembly GCF_040938575.1. Taxonomy (NCBI): domain Eukaryota; kingdom Metazoa; phylum Chordata; class Amphibia; order Caudata; family Ambystomatidae; genus Ambystoma; species Ambystoma mexicanum. The sequence goes on along the minus strand of NC_090931.1, from coordinate 165,861,018 downwards.
CCAGATTGTGACTCACATGTGCATTTGTTATCAGAGGCTGAGGTTCGAGCATTAGCCCTTTAATTAGGGGGAGTTTGGGGTTTAGCCTTTGGGGATTACAAAATCTTTCATTAAACTATCATGTTTAGTGGGAAAAGGACTTAATCATACTTATCAAGCATTAGAAGAGTTGCTCCTTGATAGCAAAGTTATTAGAAAAGCAACTTTGCAAAACAGGGCTGCTGTTGATTTTCTCTTGCTGAAACATAATTTGGGCTGTAACGCAGTTGAATGTATGTGTTGTTTCAATCTAAGTGATCATTCACGATCCATTGCATGTCATATTAGAGGTTTGAGGGACCTCATTTCCCAAGTGTCTCAAGATCACACTGGGAATTGCTGGGATTGGTTATTTTCAGGGATTCCTGATATTGGGGGTACACTGCGTTACACCTTTGCTTGCATTTGTATTATTTTGGCTATCATAATGACTGGTTGTTGTTGTATTCAATGTATTCCTAACTTAGCTCTGATGTTTTGTCGGTTTCAGAGACAGGCTCCTCTACCACTGTGCTATGGAAGGTAAATATCCAATGGTGGATTGTGATACTTGAGCTAAAACATGGCGCTGGTGTGCAGTGCATTCTGGGGGCACTCAGAGCCATAATGGATATTTATTCCATGCCTCAGTGAAAAGCTGCACTTGCTTTGCTGAAAAACATATTTTCAACATTATTTGTTGCTGAGCCTGGTATGCAGGCCTCAGCCAAGGACACTGTGCTGTGAAAGCTGGGATTTGCATGTGCCGGCTGGTGCCCGATAAGAAGGTAATTTATGTGCCAAGGTTGAAGATGAGTTATGGAATTGTTTTCCGTGGTGCTTTAGGAGAGGGAAGAGCTTTGGTCCTTGGGGTTACTGTCAGTTTGCCCGGCCGGCAACCAATGGACACTCATCAATGCGCAAGTGCTAATGCCAGAAGGTTTGAGAAATTGCCACCCCTTATGAGGACGGCATATATGCAGAGCTCTGGAAAGGTCAGGGGGAAAAACACAAAGACCTCAGTCGGAGGGGGGACGCCTTGTTCCAACCTTCCTGTGGGCTGTTGTGCTCTCGGCCTGCCTGTTACCAGGATCTTCCAGCTGCTTCTGGCGAGATGAGGGATTCAGTTACGCCCATGGTGATGTATTCTTTTTAATTCACAATCTTTTCTGTGATTTATTTCTGTGTTATCACTTGTTGCTTATGTATGCTTAAGTATGAATAAATAACCGTATAAGTGCTCATTATCCTCTAACTGCGTGTCTGGTTGTGAGTTATTGTTCCATCTACCTGCGTTCAAAGTATTTGCTATGCTCTGCAAATGTATTGGTGATAAATAACTGTCCATGCACTCTTGGCGAGCAATACATTTTGTCATCTCAGCTCTGCATGTCGTATACTGGCGATGGCTAGTGATGTTACCAATCATCCTTGCCGTTTATTGGCTCTGCTTCTTCAGGGATTTCATTCAAATGGTCATCATATTTCCTTGTATGTAGGTATGGTTTTCTCAATGGGTACCTTGCCTCCCAGATTCTCTTAGGTATTGGTACTTTCACTGGTACTGCACAGAGTCCATACTCTGCCCTTTGTTGGTTCATATTGAAGTGGAAGAATGGAAGACCAGGCTCCCGCCCTTCCCCCCTCGCGCTTGGCCTAGAGGATCACGGCCTAGACACCCGCCACGAGAGGAGTTTGCCTATCTACCAGACGACCAAATACCCTGGTACAGGAACATACGGATGTGCCCATCTACCTGCCCAGCAGCCCGCCCTGTCCATGCCGACACCTGCGGCACGGACCAACTCGACTAAACCTACACGTTGTTAGAGATGCCATGACGACCTAGCCAACGGTCAGCACACCTGTGCAAATATACACACCGGACACTCCCACACCAATCCACACGAAGAATATACTCAGTGCTATGACGTAGGTTACAGACATACTCACGGACGTGCATCTTTATTATTTTCCACATAGGCTCTCAAAATGCAGAAACGCAAGACGCATCATGAACTTATCTAAAAAGGCTTGCTCACGCTTCTTCTAAGAGCCATGTACCATAATGAAGAATATAACGGGGACACGATACTGAGGATAAAGCAATATGATACCGTAACCTAAAGCGCTCTGCATCAAACGGTTCCACCTATGCACCAGGCCCAAGTAGGCCGCAAGCAAAAGCTTCCATGAACATTGAATGAGCAAGAACTGGGTTGCTGACCCTGCAAAATGAGCCCGGCGAAAGCACACCGCCAAGGGCACGATGTTGCAATCTCGCACGCTGCAAGCCAACGCCAAGGTCGCACCTGCAAGATAAACCAGGCACACAGTAGGAAAAACAATATTAATTATGTTGAATTTTGCCTCAAACACGGTCCCACCTCACGTGACAAAGCCAAACCTGACAAGATGCCAAGCCCAGGAGGAAGGAGACGCCTGAATCCCACGTTTCAAGACACAGGCAGATACAATTAAAAGACTCATTGGACATCTGCAGCAGTGGGAGTAGTCGACCTCCCAACATATGAATAAATCCTCACATTGTTTACACCTACCCATATTAAAACATTGTTGCAAATGACAGGTGCACCGCGAGCTGGGAACAGCGATAGTCCCAGACTGGGAGGCTCGCGAGCGGACCAATCAGAACATGGGGCTCTTATCACTGATGCCATTAACATTGACCAATCCTCAGAGGTCTTCATGTAACAATTTTCATGTATCAAATTGAAGGGAAAGCCCAGGTATACCACCTGACTAACCCTCAGCCACTAACACCGTTCTCTATATGTGCGCTATACTAACCCTACCACTGAGTAACCAATCCAGAGTGGAAATAGGTTTTTTACTAAACTTTGTAAGATGACGCAAGTAGCGCGTCATACTAAGGTAAAAGGGGCCTGCGAGCCCCACGATTGTGTGTGTGTCAGGACGGACGCGTACGCTCCTTGACCCATCCCTGCCATTTTGTCTAATAAACAGCAGAGTCACCTTGCTTCTTGCGTGTGTCTCATACTCTATCTCTTTTGGGATATACGGGAGGAGTTGGGGCCTCCCTGCCCGGAGGTCTGCGGACGGCCCGGCCGACCCCGGCAGAATTTCCCCCCCGACAAGTTGGAGGCACTGCTGAGATCTGTTTAAGATCTGCTTTTTTATTTTTACTTTTTTCCAGGTACTACTGTTGCGAGGAGGCCCGGCGGCGCGGCCCCCTCTGCCGTTGCCCCTTTCTGAGGACTACAGGACCATCGTGGAACTGCGAGAAGACCGGACAGCGCAATCCGGATATTGGCCTTCGGGAGCCGGTTGAGAAGTATCCCGCCCGCGGTTGGCGAGTGTCCAGACGTGGTCCAGACGAGGGGAGGTGGCGAGCCGCTTGGAGGGGTGCACGCAGTCGAGCAGCCCCGCATCAACAAGCAATGTGAAATTGTGAGGGAGGGGGGAGGAATTAAAATACGGGAGGTGGGAGGTGTTGCACAGGTGCGCGGCGAAGGTTTTGACAATTTAGTGTTGGCAATGACATGAATGGTAGCCGAACGGGTGCGAGAGCAGTCGGCTATGTTACGCGAGAGAGGGGGGCAGAGCACGAAAACATCACGAAAACATCACGTGCGGCCGCTCGTAGACACTGATTGGCCTAGGTCGCGACTACGTGTAAGGGTGTGTGTGTGTGCGGTTTCCTACGATTTGGCATCTATTGATCAATGAGTAGATGAGGATCCCTATTGTTCGAGCAAGAAACTCGATAGGTAGATGACGTTTCCCTGTAGGCGGTAGCTAGTCAGTTGCCCAATACGGAAGATAATTGGCTGGTTAAGCCCTCCTGTCGAGGGGCGTATCACACGCGAGGCGACGCAGTGTGCGCAGTCCGATTATATTATTGATTACCTTGTTCCAGGAGTGACAGGAAGACAGCTGTGAGGTTAACGGGGGTAGATTGCAAGTGTATTTTGAACTTAAAGAATATATGAAAAACTTACCAGTAGCTCGAAGAGATCGGTGACGTCACCAATAGGGCTTTCATAGGATATCCCGAGCACAAGGCATCTTTCCTTTTGAAAGTGGTGGGGAAGAGAACTGTGGTAAGGGAGTGGGAACGGAGATAAACGGTCATGAATTGATCAAGGAAAGGCGAGACGGGGGATGTGGCGGCGCACGGAGAACGCCGGCCACGGCAAGTGTAGAAGAAGGAGGAGGAGCAAGTGAAAATAGGACGACTGTATAAGAATGTCACAAGGGGTACGCAGCCGCAGGGGGCTACGTGCGCCTCAGCCAAAGGGGGCCGTAAGGGTGTTGTGTAAAGGAAGAAAGAAAGAAGAAAATATATAAATGTAAATACTATATTTTAATAATTTTCCTTAGCGGACTATCGCAAGTCCCCAAACTTACGGGGCTAGGTAACGATATAAGGCTGTATTTTGTAAACTGCTAGTGAGATAACCGCTACCAAATAGGGGAAGGGTAACAAGTGGAGCGCTACTATGTCATACGGGACAGGATCGGGAGGGTGGGGGAACACCCTCACTACCCCACTACAACACATATGTACCACACTGTCACCCCATAGGGAGAAACTGATTAAGTATAGCATAGAATGGACCCAGGGGACGGACAACAAAATGATAACACCGTGGCCGCCTAATGGTAGCTTCGATCCATATGCCCAACATTCACTACTAAACCATCTGCATAATACATACAAAGGGAAGAAGTTGGCAAACCACGTGGAGGTGTTTAACTTATGGAGGATGTTCCAAGGGTCCCGACCAGGACCAAATGGAATGTTCACTGTGGGGGAAATACCGGAAGAAAAAGAGATTAAGGAGGAAGGAGAGGATGGGAAAAAGGGGAGTGAAGACCCAAAGAACACGGGGAACGGACAAGAGGGAGGAGAAAAGAATAATAAATCAAATGAAATAAAAAAGGAACCGAGCACCGATATACCCCTAGCAAAGGGAGTGAAAGTAGAGGGAGGGGGATTGTACCCTTTAAGGGAGTTAGGAGAAATAGAAAGAGGTCAGTTGAGGGCGGCTGAGGGGTACTCGAATCCGGCATACAGCCCTTCACCATATGTGGCTCATAGGAAGATGCCAGCAGGGGAGGGGAGGACTGGAGAAGAACAAACTGTGGAAATAGGAAATGATGAGTGGGTAGCTGCACAGATACTATTAAAATTACGAGGTTCATTAACAGGAGAAGAGAAGGAGGTAGTAAGGAAAACAGACGAGGATAATACCAGGGAGAGTGGAATGAGAGGGGAAGAGCTGTTACGGCAAAAGGAAGAGATTTTGGAGGAACGACTAGCAGAGTTAAGGGACGAGCAGAACGAACTGATCAAACAGCTCCAGAGGGAGGAAAGAGAGAGAGCGAGGAAAAGGAAAGAAGGTAAGAACGAATTGGAAAAAATAAGGGAACGAACTGAGGAGCAAAAGAGAGAAGCTGAACGGGTAAAGGCAGCAGCAGAAAGGGTATCAAGAGCAGTACTGCGAGAAAAGAAAAGGGAAGAAGAAGAGAAAGAAAAAGAAATGGCAATGTGGAAGAGGAGATTACTATCAGAAACGACTAAAAAATACGAAGAAGGGAGGGTGATAGAGAGTATATTAGAAAGGGAAAGGGTGAAATGGGAAAGGAAGAAAGAGGATGAAAGAATATTGGAACAGGTGAGTAGTGAAGTAATGGAGGAATTAAAAAGGAAAATGGAGGAAAATGGTAGGGAGATGGAGGAGAGAAATGAAGGAGAAAGAGAAGATAGGAGAAGGGAGAGTGAACTGTGGGGGGATGTATATAGAGACACAGAGGTAGCAACAACATCAGCGCAAGGGGGAGCGGTTGATAAAGGAGAAAAAGGAGGACTGGACCTAATAGACTTAAAAACAGTAACAATCAAGGGGAAAAAGACCGAGTGGGGGTTACCGTTTATGACTGACTTTTGTAGTGAAGAAGAGGAAGGAGTGGGGAAGGAAGGAAGAAACAGTGAAAGGGAAAGCCTAAATAAACTATACATCACCCGGACCAACACAGACTCACCATGGATCCGTAGGAGAAAGGATGAACTGGAGAGAAGTGAGGAGGAAGAGCAAGGAATAGTGGAAAGACAGACACATGAGGCCACACCGTCCCCATCACGCCCTCTCCCGTCCCACCCTATATGCTCAACCACCTCACGCTCGTCACGAACAATAAAACTTGCGCCCTTTACAGACGAACTGACACCCTATGCTTGTCGGCTTAGAAACCTCCCTAGACGCAGGCAGGAAGGACGAATACACATGCCCATATTAAATACAGGAAGTGATGGAAGAAGGGGAAAAGATGGTGAAGAAAGAGTTACGAGTAGGGGAAATACAGACGAAATTGACGATGTAGAAGAGAGGGAAGAAGAGGAAGGGTGTGAGGACTTGATTTTATGGAACACAAAGGGTAAAACGAGACATAACTTAATGCCACTTCTGGAGAGGGGAGGGGTTAGACCACAGTACGTCCCTTGGAAGCATACAGATAAAGAAAATATAAAGTGCAGGCTCCCATCATTAAGTGGAGGTGCGGGTAAATGGATATATGAAATGGAAAAACACACCGCAGGACAGAAACTGGCAGTGGGAGATGTAAAGGGCCTTCTAATATCGATATTAGGGGATGCAGCGGATGACATTTGGAAGAGAGCGGGATTCCCTGGGGTAACAATAGCAAACACATCGCACGATGGGGCACCATTCGCAAACTGCAGACATGCACTATGGCAGGCACTGAGGGTACAGTACCCAGACACATCAGACATAGGAGCAATTACCTCACGCAAGATGCGTGAGAACGAAGATCCTGTTGATTATATCCAGGAAATCCAAGAGAAGTGGTGCATGGAAACTAGAGAACAATGGGATAAAACACCAGCAATATTTTATCATATACTAGTACAAGGGCTCCCAGAAGGAGTTCAGAAACAATTGAAGAAAGTTGTGGGAATGGAAGCAAAAGCATGGCCAGAAATACAACTGACTATAGTGCATCATTGCAGGAAATGGCAAGGAAAAATGAAACAAAAGGAAGAGGACAGGAAAACGGAAAAGGCTAAACTAGTACAGAAAAAGCTTACTAAATACACAATGGAAGGGGCACTAATAACTACGCCTACAACAATGACCCAAAGCCCCACACAAGTAGTGGCTGCACAAGATCCCTCCCAAATACCACCTTCACAGACTATAACACAACAGGTGCCGCCACTCCAACCATACACGACCAACATGGGAGGAGGATATTCAATGCCAGGAGCTGGGTATTATAATTACAATAGGGGGAGAGGAGGAATTATGAGAGGGAGAGGATACGGATATAATACCCAACAGCAGGTGGGAGGACTTAGAAATTCCTACCCCACAGGGCAACCAGCATACCAGGACAACACAGGGAGCTTTCCATGGCAGAGTAGGGAACCGCCGGTGTGTTGGAGTTGTGGATTATTAGGGCACATGTCACGCACGTGCAGAGTAAGACCAGGAACACCATCATGGAGTGAACAGGGACAACTAAGGCCCACACAGGAACAGCAGGGCATACAGCAACAGCAGACGTTGCAACAGGGAAATGAACAGCAACAACTAATAACACAACAACAGCCACAGACACATTCACTGCCACAACAACAGGTAGCAATAACACAACAACCCCAAGTACAACAAACACAACTGGGTAGGGTGACGGTCCTGGGACACAACCCTTACACAGGAAATGGTCAATCATTGTACCCTCAATAGGACAGCCCACAGAAGGCCTTGGTGTGTCCCATCCTGTCAGTAACACCTAATAGTGCGGAGGAACCACGCATAGAGGTAACGATAGGTGACAAAAAGTTATCATTCCTTGTTGACACCGGGGCGACCCGGTCTTGCATAAGGGAAGGTAAAGTTAAGATGTCAGGCGAAGCCATGAACACCCAAGGATTCTCTGGGGCTAGAGGGTTGGTTCCTTTTACTGATAACATTCCCTTATCTATAGGAGATTATGACCTGTCAGTTCCACTTCTATATTATAGTGCCTCACCAGTAAATATACTGGGGAGAGACATAATGAACAGGTTGAATATGACGATCTCCTTTACTGAGGACGGCATAATTTGCTCTACCCCAGGGATTAACATGCTCACAGCACGACAGATTATGCAAGCATACTGCGGACAGACAGCAATTAGGGCGGAGCCAGTAGATGGCGAACTCTTCCAGTATGGGACAGACATGGTATTTGCATGGATGCCAGGGATAGAGGGAAAAATACGGAGGAGGCCAGCAGCCTATCTGTTCAGACCAGAAACACCAGTCAATGAACCAGAAGGGAAGGTGGTTCCAGTGGACATTGAGAGCATTATAGCAACAGCTGATTACATTGCTGTACATGCCCAAGACAGAGAAGGAAGGGCATGGAGGGCAGTGATAGCACTAGCAGAAGGATGTAGACTGACCCAGGTGTCAGATGAGGAGCTGTTCTCAGAAGAAAAGGAGGAAGGTGAAATGGTGTTTATGATGAGTGTGGAAGTATGGCTAAGAGTGGCGTACAAACAAGTACCACAGAAAATTGCAATGGCACTTGAGGCACCCGCATGCACCCCAGTCCCCTTCTTTAAGGAGGATATGACAAAGGTACCCACATCATTGTGGACTACTAGCCCCTATGACGTGGGGTGCATAAAAAGTATAGGGGGAGTAAGGATAAAATTGAAAAAAAGGTGCAATACTCCCCAGAGTGAAACAGTACCCACTATCAAAAGAGGCAGATGAGGGCATATATGAAACCATAACGGCCCTTATAAATAATGGCATATTGGTCCCCTCAGAATCACCATGTAACACGGCTGTATACCCAGTGCGCAAGGCTAAAGGGGGTTCTTGGCGCTTCATACAGGATCTCAGGCCCTTGAACAACATAGTAGAAGCAGAATACCCCATAGTAGCAAACCCGGCCACAATATTGTGTGGCATTCCAGCAGAAGCATCACGATTTACAGTGATCGACCTTAAAAATGCATTCTTCTCAATACCATTGCACCCAGACTCACAAGATCTGACAAGCTTCACTTAAAGAAACACAAAGTGGAAACACACCAGATTGCCACAAGGGTATTGCGAATCACCCTCAATTTTCAACAGAGTAATACAGATGGATTTGGGTAACATTGAAGTGGAAAGCACAGTGTTGCAGTATGTCGATGACATAATAATTTGCAGTGCAAACGAAAGAACATGCAGAGAGGACTCATTAAAGATGTTGACCATATTGGCTGAGAAAGGTTACAAGGTAGACATGGAAGTTACAGTACTGTCAAGAACAGGTACTTTACATTGGTCAGCTCATATCCCAACATGGAAGAAAGATTGCACCACAAAGAGCACAGGCCATTTCAAACACACCAGTGCCACAAACAGTGAGGGAACTGCAGCAGTTCCTGGGTCTGTGCAACTACTGTAGAGCATGGGTATTTGATTACAGTTCATACATAGGACCCCTGCTTGAGGCGTTAAAGGAAGCTAATAAAGGGGAGAAAAAGCTAGGGTGGACAATGGAAATGAAAGAGGCTTTTGATGAGTTGAAAGATGCGATATCAACTGCTCCGGTACTGGCATCCCCAGACTATGAGCGACAATTTTTTATATTTTCACATTGCGACTCAGCAGTAATGAAAGCAGTGTTGGCCCAAAAAACAAGCATGGGCTACAAACCAGTAGCATTTTACAGCGGCCACTTAGATCCTGTGATGCTAGGTCATTTCCCTTGCGAACAAGGTCTCGCCGCAGCTGCTTTTGCGGTAGAGAAAGCATCAGCAATCACCATGGGGTGCCCAACTACACTGTTTGTGGAACATGCACTATTTGCCATATCGAATAAACCTAAGTCCACCCTAACCACGCAAAGGGCATCAGGTTATGAGATCATCTTATCCAGAGCTGAACTATCAATTGTTAGATGTAGCACGGTCAACCCCGCAAGGTTCCTAGCAGAAGTAATTGAGGAGGGAGACTATGCCCACGACTGTACGCAAATAACTGACATGTACTCATGTACTAGAAAGGTTGAAGAAAACGCACTAGAGGGAGGTGAGCTCTTGTTCATTGATGGGTCATCAACTATCGACCAAAGGGATGGTGTAAGGAGGACTGGGGCAGCAGTGGTAAAAATGATGGAGGTACCGGTGTGTGTGGCCATGAAATGTGTACAATTACCACAGCATTACTCCGCTCAAGCAGCGGAATTAGTTGCACTGATCTTGGCGTTGAAGGAAAGCTTTGACAAACGAGTGACCATATATTCCGACAGCGCATATGTTACATCCACTGTCCACTCAGGGCTGTCGAAATGGAGAAGAAGAGGGTTTAGGAGAGCTGATAGCACTCCAGTGCAACATGCCCTCCTATTGGCTGAACTAATTGAAGCAATAAATGATCCCCAAGAATTAGCTTTGGTCAAATGCACCGCACACACCAATGGTGAAGACCACATCTCAAAAGGGAATGCAGCAGCAGACGCACATGCGAAGTATGCTGCATACTTTGGTGAGATATGGAACCCCCCAGAGTCACAGAGAGGGAGAGGGAGGGGAATGGCTAAGGAGATGTTGATAAGAGAAGGGTACACCCATCTCCCAGCCACACAGATTATGGAGCTACAAGCGGCTGCACCAATGGCCGAAAAAGAAATATGGCTAAAAAGAGGATGCGCAATGTCACCAACCGACGCACTATGGCGCCAGGGTGACACTGGAAAGATTGTGATACCACTGGCACTATTGAACACCGCCCTGAGCCAACTACATTACCCAGCCCACACGGGCAAGGAAGTAATTGCAGCACGAATTAGGGAAGACTGGTTCTGTCCCGAGTTAAATTCTCATGTGTCAAATTTTATCAGCAACTGTCTCACATGTCAACAGTTTACGGCCGGTCATACTCTGAAGGTGATAAGAGGTACTATACCCCAGCCAGAGGGACCTTTCCGACATCTCCATATTGACTATGTTGATATGATCAACGTATGTCAAGGAAATAGGTATATGATTGTAGTAGTATGCCCATTCTCGAGGTGGATTGAAGCAGGGCCCTGTTCACACCCAGATGCATTTAGAGCAGCTAAATTCCTAGTGAGGGAGGTCTTCCCCAGGTGGGGAGTGTGCGAGGTACTGAGGTCAGACAATGGCCCACATTTCGCAAACGAAATGTTCCAGCACATCACATCCTTGCTGAACATCAAGCATAAGTTTGCATGTGCATACCACCCAAAGGCCAACGGTATATGTGAACGCCTGAATGGCCTATTAAAGGAGGCAATTGCAAAGATACAGCAAACAACAAAGAAGAGTTGGTTATATTGCCTTCCATTAGCCCTATTTGAGCTAAGGAATAGACCAGGGTCCGACCACCACCTCACCCCTCACGAGGTGGTTACCGGACGTCAAATGCGCCTTCCCCTAACGCGAACATCAAGAGTATTTACTGACCACGAGAGTACTGCGAGTGTTCTTGGTGATGAAATGTACCAATATGTGTCTTCTTTGATTACTAGTGTAGTGTTTGTGTCTCAACAGTTCGAGCGCACGCGGGGCGGGTCTAACAGCGATCAACAAGAAGACGTGGATAAAGAATTGGAAAAGCAAGGGCTGTGCAAAGTTGCTAAAGGTGACCACGTACTACTTCGCAATTTCAACAGAAAGTGGAACAGTCCACGATTCACTGGCCCCCATCTGGTAGAGGAGGTATCAACGAGAGCAGTAAAGCTACAGGACAAACGTGCTTGGAACCACCTACACGACGTAAAGATCTACAAACTCCAGACCCGCCCCAGCGCCACCGACAGGGCCACTGGAAGAACAACAACAGCGTCACCAACGGAGGAAGAGACTTCTACCATGACTAACAGCCTAAGTGTCCCCATACCCTGCCACCCCCCAGATCTCCCAGAGACAACTATTAGAAAAGAAAGGGGTGATCCCCATACCGCCCACCCCAAGGTTACACGATCAAAGGGTAAAGAGACTTCCGCCAGTTGAGCCCCAAACTCTCTGCCCATTGACCCCCTTCCCACTGTAGTAACAATTGAACTGAAGGACATTGTTTTGCACCTATACACATGTAAACACCTGAATGTTCTCTTTCTTTTCTCTCGCACATGCAGGTACAGCGTATTATTGTACTGTTAAGAAAGTAGATAACTAACCAATTCACTGCCCAGGAGTAGATGGTACCCTCAGACGATAATTACCTGGAGGAATTGTCACACCAATTTGTATATGAAGTAAGAAGGCCAACGTACCTGAAAAGAAGGAGGGTACGTGTCTACTACACAGCATTCCTCTTGGCCATAGAACATTCAATGCCCCACCTCCAACCATACTTGCCTGCCCTGAGAGATAGATCGCTTAGATTGGCGTGGGAACTGCTCTTCGCCTGGGCACTGAATGACTACTTGATAGGGAGAGCTTAATAACAATAACTAACCTTAATAACGAGCACATTAAGAATTTTCAGGCGGGCAACTGTAACGTCGCAAGAATAAGCTGCCGGACTGCAGCAAGGTAAGAGCAAAATGCCGGTGAAATTAGCATTTGTAATAAAATTGATAGGGATTTTAATGATCACCGGGTTCTTGGCTGCCTCTGTATGGCAGTACAGCTATGCTATCAATATTATTGCTGTACCCAAACCTAATACACCCCCACCCCCAGCTGCAACAGGTATTATGTCAGGTGGCACTAGTAAAATCCCACACAAGGAAAATAGAGTTAAACGCAGCACATACTCAGATAATAAAGGCATTGACAACTGCGTACAAGATTCAGCACACATCTCAAACAAGATATGGTATCAACACATGACCCACATTGGTAAGCAGACAACAGAAGACAGCTGCTACGTTTGCTCATTGATCCCATACGCCATGAGCGCTTCTCGAACATTTGTTGCCACGGAGATAGATGGAAAAATAGCACGATGTATAATATACCTGGCACTGTTCCAGACGAAAGGAAGATTTCAAGGGACCGTGGTGCATCTGGTGTGGAAAACACGAGATACATATCATATGAAAACAACTTCCTCAAGACTTATTTGAGTTACCACAAGAGCAGTTTACATGCTGAAGGATTCAGATACATAACAAGTGGTCCTGAAAAAGGAGAAACAAAGAAGGTAACACTGCAGTACCTACCATGTGATTGGTACGCCACTGAAGTCCCTGGTAAAAACGGATGTTGGGAAAGACCACTGATTATAATAACAGGGAAGGTGTACATGGACAACAAATGGGACATAGGAGTGATTGGCAGTAACATGGTAACAAGAGAAAACATTTCAACTATTGATGGACATAACCATAGATGTTGGATGACTTGGATTAAGTACGTACCCATGCTCACATGGATGGAGAAGGATGAAGACCCAATAACAATATTGCCGCTAACTGCGCCTAAGGTATGCTACCAACATAAGGGAGAGGTGGATGTAGGACACAATACCAACTGTGAAAGCGTGATGGAGCTACCTGAGGGGGGAGCAGGAACAGCAATAGTAATGGATCATTACTGGGCCTGTGGAGACAAGGCGTACCACACACTGCCCCCTTTGTGGAATGGTGTATGCACTATAGTACACGTTAATGTACCATCACTGGCGGTACCCCAGAAGCATGTAAATATGGCGAATTTCCCAAAGATGGATGAAGGGAACAAAAGGAAGAAGAGATCTGCACAGCCTTGGAAAGGGCCAGAGAACAGACTCAACGGCAACAACACTGTCCTCAACAGAAGGAAAAGACAAGGAGAACCTCTGACAGGAAATTACATGTGGGGAAGGTCGGAAACAGCACTGACCTCAATTCCGCCGGAACACAGACTATTCAGCAGAGCAGCTATGTTCTTCTCCTCAATAATACATCCTGGACTGCAGGCCTACGCAAACGCGAAATGGCTCCAGATAACTAGGTGGGAACTAATGATGACAATTAACTCTACAGTAAATGGATTCAACGCAATAAAAGAGGAATTGCGAGCAGTAAGAATGGTTGCACTACAGAACAGATATGTACTGGACCTCCTCACAGCAATGGAAGGAGGAGTTTGCGCAAAGATAGGACAATCATGCTGCACATTCATTCCTGCTAACGATGCTGACAATGGTACACTCACGGAAGCTGTATCACAATTGGCCCAGATGCACTCAAAAATGATGGATGAAAGTAAAGGTGTGAAAAAGGATGAGAGTTGGCTTTCAATATTATGGTCATGGATGCCATCTAGGCTGTCAGATGGACTGAAGATTATATTTGGATGTACTATTTTGGCTGGAGCTACACTGATCATAATAAGATTTTGGAAAGCCCGGAAGGCACGCACCACAGACGAGATGATCGAAATGGTTGGTATACACCTCGTGATGCCAACAGATGACGGCCAACACACAGGCACAATCATAAAAGAGAGAGAGAAGTTGCGCAACCAGATCATCACCAACCACCTGGACCCACCATCTGTCAAGCTCGAAAACCCAAGAAACCCAAGGAGCTACATAGGGAAATGGGTATACTGCACTCCTGGAGGAACCTGTGAATATATGTATTGGTCATTTGAAGACCATGTTAACCACTATGGACATTTGGGAGGAATAACTAAAATATGGAGAGTAAAAGGAGATAAAGAAAAGGATATGTTTGTGGTCGACAAGTCGACCAGAGGGCGGACTGAAGTGGGAGAATGGAAGACCAGGCTCCCGCCCTTCCCCCCTCGCGCTTGGCCTAGAGGATCACGGCCTAGACACCCGCCACGAGAGGAGTTTGCCTATCTACCAGACGACAAATTACCCTGGTACAGGAACATACGGATGTGCCCATCTACCTGCCCAGCAGCCCGCCCTGTCCATGCCGACACCTGTGGCACGGACCAACTCGACTAAACCTACACGTCGTTAGAGATGCCATGACGACCTAGCCAACGGTCAGCACACCTGTGCAAATATACACACCGGACACTCCCAAACCAATCCACACGAAGAATATACTCAGTGCTATGACGTAGGCGACAGACATACTCACGGACGTGCATCTTTATTATTTTCCACATAGGCTCTCAAAATGCAGAAACGCAAGACGCATCATGAACTTATCTAAAAAGGCTTGCTCACGCTTCTTCTAAGAGCCATGTACCATAATGAAGAATATAACGGGGACACGATACTGAGGATAAAGCAATATGATACCGTAACCTAAAGCGCTCTGCATCAAACGGTTCCACCTATGCACCAGGCCCAAGTAGGCCGCAAGCAAAAGCTTCCATGAACATTGAATGAGCAAGAACTGGGTTGCTGACCCTGCAAAATGAGCCTGGCGAAAGCACACCGCCAAGGGCACGATGTTGCAATCTCGCACGCTGCAGGCCAACGCCAAGGTCGCACCTGCAAGATAAACCAGGCACACAGTAGGAAAAACAATATTAATTATGTTGAATTTTGCCTCAAACACGGTCCCACCTCACGTGACAAAGCCAAACCTGACAAGATGCCAAGCCCAGGAGGAAGGAGACGCCTGAATCCCACATTTCAAGACACAGGCAGATACAATTAAAAGACTCATTGGACATCTGCACCAGTGGGAGTAGTCGACCTCCCAACATATGAATAAATCCTCACATTGTTTACACCTACCCATATTAAAACATTGTTGCAAATGACAGGTGCACCGCGAGCTGAGAACAGCGATAGTCCCAGACTGGGAGGCTCGCGAGCGGACCAATCAGAACATGGGGCTCTTATCACTGATGCCATTAACATTGACCAATCCTCAGAGGTCTTCATGTAACAATTTTCATGTATCAAATTGAAAGGACAGCCCAGGTATACCACCTGACTAACCCTCAGCCACTAACACCGTTCTCTATATGTGCGCTATACTAACCCTACCACTCGAGTAACCAATCCAGAGTGGAAATAGGTTTTTTACTAAACTTTGTAAGATGACGCAAGTAGCGCGTCATACTAAGGTAAAAGGGGCCTGCGAGCCCCACGATTGTGTGTGTGTCAGGACGGACGCGTACGCTCCTTGACCCATCCCTGCCGTTTTGTCTAATAAACAGCAGAGTCACCTTGCTTCTTGCGTGTGTCTCATACTCTATCTCTTTTGGGATATACGGGAGGAGTTGGGGCCTCCCTGCCCGGAGGTCTGCGGACGGCCCAGCCGACCCCGGCAGAATTTCCCCCCCGACAATATGTTCTGTATATGTCACATACTCTGGTTTCCAACATCCAGGTAAAAGGGGCAGAATGGTTGAGGTAGTGGTATTTGGCTCCTCCTCTACACGACTATGTTGACATGCTGCAAGTATGTAATGGATACAGATATA
The DNA here is from genome assembly GCF_040938575.1 of Ambystoma mexicanum. Lineage (NCBI taxonomy): Eukaryota > Metazoa > Chordata > Amphibia > Caudata > Ambystomatidae > Ambystoma > Ambystoma mexicanum. The sequence continues at coordinate 165,844,628 of NC_090931.1, read as the reverse complement.
TGAATGTAGTAGTATGTCCTTTCTTGTGGTGGATTGAAGCTGGACCATGTACACACCCAGACTTCACCTGTGCAGCAAAATAGTTTGCACGAGAAGTGTTTCCTAGATGGGGAATAAATGAAGTAATGAGATCGGACAATGACTCTCATTTTGTCAATGAAGTCTTTTAACAAATAAGCTTGTTGCTTAGTATAAAGCACATGTTTTCATCTGCGTATCACCCGCAAGCGAATGTGATCTGTGAGAGACTCAACGACTTGCTTAAAGAGAGAATAGCCAAATTAAAGCTTACCTTGAAGAAAGGATGGTTGCATTGTATGCGTTGAGAAATCAGCCAGGTTCATACCACCATCTTACCCCCACAAAATAGTGGCAGTGAGGCAAATGAGGGCACCTCCCACACCTCCATCTAGAACTAGAAGTGATGCCCAGACAACAGCAGAATTGTTAGGAAAGGAGTTACGTGATTATCTTACATGCATGACTTCAAGTATCTCTGTCATTTCAGATCAGCTCAAGCGGAAGGGGTGTGGGGCAACTCGGAACGCAGAAGGAGATGTTACAGTAACCGGAGTTAAAGTGTTAGGTCTTCCCAAACTTTTCCCCAGTGATTCAGTCGTAAAAAAAGAACTTTACTAGAAGGTGGCACAAGCCTAATTTTAACAGCCCCTCATAGTAGAAGATGTGACACCATCTGCAGGCAAAGTGCAGGGCAGACATGGATTTTCCTTGGAGATGTGAAGATCTATGCTGGAGAACCCCCTTTGCCCCGTCTAGTGTTAGAAGCAAGCATCGGGGAAGAACCACAGCATGTGCAGACTAGGTCTATGACAAGGAAGAAGGACGCAGAAACTGTTGAATAAAGATAAAGAGTACATTGGACTGTGGCTTATTTTGGAACACTCTTTTCAGTCACTAAAAAAGGAGTTAAGGGAAGTTATTTGTTTTTGAGCCACAGGAGTTTGTTGACATTGGACTGAGGCATGTTTAAGTCTTGATCATAAAGGAGAGTATGCCATATTTGGAGTTCCTTTTTGACGACTGGAAGAGGGAACAGTTCCGCGATTGCTTTCTCACTGAATTTCTTTTCGGAGGTGCCCATGGTGGTGCTCCATGACAACCATTCACGGATAGTTCTTGCAAGCAGTATTTCCACTACGCATTATAGCAGAGCTGGGCTAAAGAAAGGAGGACTCTTTTCCAGTGTGTCACAGTTAAAAACAATCAAATTAACAGGAGTTTCAAGAGGGTTGGCAATCTGGGGCGAGCAGACATTGAATACAAATCATATGAAAGAATGAAACTCCTGTTCAGGAGGCATGGACAAAACAAGTAGGACATCAGAGGTCTATTCGAACCTAGTTTTTTAAATACACTAGGGCTCGATTTTGTGGTCTTCAGTCACGTGGAAGGATGAAGTTGGACGAACATGATGGTCACACATACGCATGACGGCAGAGCGTGCCTTCACATCCCGGAATTCTCCAGAGTAAAAGAACACTCCCAAGGACAAATTCAAAGTCTTAATTGACAGCAGACCAGTGAGGTGAAGATAGATGAACATGCTAATTGGTGGAAAGCTATAGTTCAAGACTAGCTCACCAGCACCTGGAAGCCAAGCCTGCGTGCTGCTAACATAGGTGGAAAAGTACTGACAGAAGTTAGAATGCCAACCAATGCTAGGGGGCCACTTGATTAAGGGTCCTATAGTTTCTGTAGCCAATGGGACGTTGTGTATTTATTGATGTTCATAGTGACCTGTTTAAGGAGAGGGCTTAGCGCCCCACTGATGTTAAGAAACCTATCACTTTTCTTCACTCTCTTAGACTAGTATGGATCGTATAATTAGAGGTTCCTTAAAGATATATCACAATTGCCACTCGGTTTTTGTAGATTGCCACATAGGATGATGTTAGTAATACGTAGGTTAACGTCATAAATGACAATTTTTTGCTATAAAAGAATGCTTTTTTTAAGATGCATTGAGAGATTTTACGCTGAGACGTCCGTTGATGTCCTTTGTACTCCCTGTTTTAGATAATTGATATTAAAACAGTATCCTTTTGCCAACTACCTGAGGCATTTCAAATGTTGATGTTTGAGTAACTTCTGTATCCCCATCCATCACAAGGGTATTGCTACCTCGTCTTAAAGGGCTGGAAGCCTCCAGTTCAACTCTAAATAGTTTTTTCCCTAGGGGCGTGTAAGCAATTAGCTGTAACAAAAGAAGGTGCATTTCTAATCTCTGTTTCCTTTGGTAGAGCCTGATGATTTATTTGCCCATCAACGGCACTGTTCAAATTAATAGATTATTATTATTATTATTATTATTGTTATGATTATTATTATAGTATTTATTGAGCGCAAACCTAGCTTTGAGAAGCAACAGAGCGCTTTACAGAGGTATTTGCTTTTGAATCCCGAGCCCCCCTACTTACTTATTGTGGCGTAGGTGGGTTCTGCCGCCACATTCGCTCCTTCTCTTCACCTCCCGCAGGCCGCCATGGAAAGGGAACCACCTTCCCTTTCCATGGTGGCCCTCTTGGAAAAGGATTTTTTCCTTCCTACAGCAGGATGCCACGCGCGTCCCGCTGTAGTAAGGAAAATCCTTTTTTTAGCACCCCGGTTTATCGCTTTGGCAATTCCAGGTGCTAATGAACTTAATCCCCCATTGCAGGGCGGCTGGAATGGGGGATAACGGCCCAGAGCCCTCATTATCCAGCCTTGCTTCACTTGGGCCGATAACCTGGGCTGCTGGGCTGTTATCCCCCGTTCCAGCCTATAGAGCGGGGGATGAACATCACATTATTTCCATTAGCATAACACAAAATGCTAATGGAAATGTTGGAGAATCTTATTTAGTCTGTCTTATTTATTGAGAAATGTAAAGTAGATGGAGTCTATAACATTATTTCTTTTAGTTATATTTTTTAACTGTGAAAGGTAGTTCCTAAAGGAACCTTTAAAAAAAATATATATATATATTTTTGCAGTAGAGGTCATAAAGTAAGGTTGGGAGGGAAATGAGGGAAGAGGCATCAACCACTAATATGGAGGGTCAGGTGGGCAGGAGGAGATCATGCACGTGTGTTACATCTAGAGGGCAGTGTTTCTCATGCTCCTTGATTACAGCTTCAACAGCACTTCAAAATTGCTCCCCCCTGCAGAGTGGAGTGTTGCAATATATACAGAGTAATGTTGTCTTCCAAATATATGGATAAACAGCCAATTTTATCACTTGCAGGGTCGCTTGTGGGATTTTGTGTCCCACAGAAGTAGGTTGTGTGGTTACAGTATTTGTCGAGGAAGATGAAGTGGAGGAAGACAGCCTACTACTTGCTAAGAAAGGAACAACCTTTCTGAGAGCATTGAGTTGGTTGGATTTGGTGTGGCGGCACATGGAGGTGGTCCCGTACGAGTACTGTCCTGGTAGTCCGCGACTTAGTACAGCGTTGCACTCAGTGCATTTCGCTTTGGTAGCTTTAGCCTTTGTTACATTCCCAACAGTGGTAAAGAACTGCCACACCCATGATTCTCTCTAGGTGCTAGAGGTAGGCACTAACTCTACCTCATCTTCTTGGTCCTCTTCATTGTCTTTGGAAGTACTGCATTTGTTTTGTTGTGTAGGTACTCCAGCTAGTGGTGGTGATGGTTCTTGTGGAGGAATGGCAATAGCTGGCAATAGCTGATGCATTTTTAAGATAAATAGCAGTTATGATAATATTCTTCCAAGTATGTGTTTGTGCTGGATTGTTAATGGCTAATGCCCTCTTAGACAAAGACAATTTCCTGGTGAAAAAGATTTGCATTTGAGCACATGTGCATACCCACAATGCCTTGCTGATGTGGCTTAGAACTGGAGGTGAACTTCCAGCTGTGGCTACTAGGTGGCATTGTGCAATGTGTGACTGTGCTCAAATGGACTTACCTACTTTCAAATTTCAGGTGAAAGCTTTTTTTCAAACATTTTTAAACCCACCACAACTTACTTGGTGTTGTACATATTTATAGCACTTTATGCAAAGACTAAGGATATATTGCAATCTTTTGTACTAGCACTTCATCTGTAAGTCAAGTGGATAGCCGTATTTATGTCATTACTCATTATTCAGTGAAATAAACTTTGTTAAAGAGACATTATGGTTCCAAGTAAAACCAAAAACCCCCTGAAATTTGCCAGTTATGGTAAGCTAAGCAACCATAACTCGCGCCTTCACTGTGCACTGCTAAGACTAACACCCAGGACATCAAAGAAGACAGCACAAATGTCATTGATGCACATCCACATGCATGAACAGAAACTACAGGTATGAATATTTCCCGCACAGCACATGAACATTTCTTGTATAAATGCACATACATGCCAACATTCAGAGCCACCTGGCAGAGAGATTTCCACAGGGAAATTGGGAGACCTACATTTCCCCATAGAAATGCATTGGGGCTACAGTAATTTTAGGCGGGAAAATGTGAAAAATATCTATATTTTCACCAAAAAATCGGGAGGCTCCCGCCTAAATCGGGAGGGTTGGCATGTAAGAATGCATATAAACAGAGTAACTGCCACTTACCCTGTATAATCTGTAAAACAAGCTTACTGCCATTTCTCCCATCTGCTATGAGCAAGTGTCACTTGCAAAGTTGTCTGCTCTCCAAATTTTTATTTACCCATATTATTAACTGCAATGTGCAAACTGACTGTTATTTTCTTCATTCATTCTATCATTTAAGTAACCACTGCCACCTATTTATCCACATTTCAAATGTAATAGCATTTAATGCATTATAGTGCATAAGATATACATACAATTTCCTTTCTATACATTCTGCATAATTAACATACATTCTATCATTTCAACTTCCTTTACAAATGATTATAATACTAATCAAACTCAACACACACAACTATCTAACAAAGTGTCCTTTCATGTTAAAAGATGGGAGAAATAACAATATAATTATGGAAAAAGGCTTTCTAGTGTTTTATAAAATGACACGCACCCAGGATGAGTACATCCATCTTTATTTATGCACACAGATTGCCAAAATCATTTGAAAGGCTCCCAGCTGAAACAACACCACTGCCTCTACAACTGTTCCTCCAATCTAGACAGCTCTCTCATTCCAGCTGGTTGCCCATTCTATTCTAGAATTTACAACACCATTCAACTATGCACAGGTACATTAATGTCTATCACATCATTTACAACTATGTACAGTGTTGTAAAGCAACACATACAACATCTCCCCTTTCCCTTAACTCTGCAACACAAGCACCAGATCCTTCCTTGCAACCCCTACTTTATTTCAGACTCTCCCATCTCCAAGCACCACAGAATCACCCCATACTTTGGTAATGACCTACTGAGTAATAATCTGCTGACCCCATCAAATCCTTCTGCTTTATTTCCACACCTTCACAAATGCCTATATTGCACTCTTTCCCTTATAGTTCCTACAATTTACCCTGTGAAAATAGCAAACAAAGCATACAATTATTTCTTCTATCTCCTAACATCTAATAACACCGCCTGTGCACTGTGCGCTTGCTATTGAACTCATTTCTAAAGCACATTCAACTAACAGATAATAATTGAAATATACAGAATGCACATAGGCAAAGGAAAGTGCATGTACATGATATGCGCAGTTATCAGAAAGCACTACTACTGCAAAAACAAAGGAATCCATGAAAACATTAACAACAGCGCTATTAACACACATATTTACTAACTTATTTCTTTCACAATTGCAGTGAAGACCACTCCCCTGAAAAGCAGCAGTGTCTGAAGTACGAAGGAGAACTCATAAGAAACCTTCCCTTTCCATCCAAAAAAGTGCAATACTGCCATGATGTTAGAAGTGTTACTCAAACACTGTAGAATTCTAGTATTCTAGAACAAACAATTGTACTAATCTTGCAACATTAGATTCAGGATTAGTGCTTCCCCTCACCAGCTCCATACTTTGTATTGTAATCTGAACACCGGGATAGTAACACACAAAGACAATAATAGCCTTCCCAACCTGATGTAGCAGCCCATTGCACAATTACACACCTCTACATACATCCTTACAATCATACTCAGACACTCATGCACAAAGCACACATACACTGCACAAGATCCCAACCCACACTTTCTTTTTTTCTCCAACAGACCCCAAAGAATGCCTACCAAAAAGCAACTCTGTAGAAAGCAATGCAAAAGTAAACAAAATCAAACTAAAACTCTCCAAAATAAGCATCGAGCTCTAGCAGAATGTGTACAAAAAGTTCAAACAAAACAGCTAAGACAGTCATTAAGCAAAACAAAAAACGCTTCCTCTACAGAAACTTTGCCTCCTCTTTCAAAATGTAAAATTAAACAGAAAGTGATTAACAACACTGCAGCTACCACTGGTGCTATCACTGCACCTATAACTCTTGATGTAGCAGCAAGTAAGCATACCAAAAAAGATATTTTACAAAAAATGTTCTGCCACAGAGTCCTTCAGAACCTTATAAAAACAGGAGAAAAATCATGCACAACCCTTAAAACCTACTGCAGAAAATGTATCCCAAAGCTCTCATAGACAGTGCAATCCTTCTCACAAGGACATTATTTATTTTAGTTTTAAACAGAATGAAACCACTAACAAAAGTAAGTACTAACCTACAATAAACAGAATATCAACAAAGATAGCTTCACAAACATCTGTGGAGGTGAATGGAGTCACACCACGAGCACAGAACCATATTTCAATGAAGAAGCATGCAGACAAAAGCAAATAAACCCAATTGCCATATGTAGCAGTGGACAAGGATATGAAAAACATAATAATACCATTATGGAACAAGAAACGCTGCTCACAAAAATATCCCCAGAAAACTCAGCATCAACTCTCCTTTCCGCTGAACCAATATGTCCAGTCTACAAATGGCCATGCACATCAATGTGCAACATAGCCAAAAAATCTTTCAAATCTTTACGCCAGTTCCTTAATCAGTATGTGAAAGGCAAAGACAAATTCAAAATGAAACTACTACAACATATGGACTCCTGTTCAGTGCGAAAATGCACAGGACTGCAAGGACATTCATTAGCCTGCATTTCTGGACCTATTTGCAAAAGCACCTTCCACCATATCAAAATGATATCAACACATCATTCAATTATAAGAATTCTGGTCCATAAACTGTACAATGCCAAAAGTCTTGCTTTAGCACTAGCCAATTTAAATAACAATCTTCTACATGGTACAACCAAACAACTACTTGAAGAAATAGAGCATATCCAGAGAAAATATTTTGGAACTGAAAGCCACTTACAAAATGCAATAGCTTTACAACAGACTATCAGCAACTGTACAGATGGCAACCTTGTATTATACACATACAAAAAAGAAATACTAAAGTTTAATAGTACATATGCTGAAGTACCAAACCATGTGTGTGTATGTTGCCGCCGGACTTTTTATAAAAATAACACAAAGACTGTAGACATAACATACAAAATAGAAGACAATGAAGATTCCAAATGGTTCCAATTAGCTTTCTATCTTATAGCAGAAAACAAATACGAGATTACTGACCCCTTAAAACTTTGAGTTACTGAACTGCAAAACTTGACAACAACCAAACACCTTCACGTGCTATCACAAATAACTTGGAATTATTTTCATTACCAAAACCCCTACAACAACTCAATTTATATGAGAGCATCATAATTCAAACCGTACACCCATTACAAGCAATAATACACCTTCAACCAAAACAGCAAAACTACCTCCCTCTGAATTAGTGAAAGGCATTTGTGGCAAAGTAGTTTATTTGCCATTAGATATCAAAGAAAATGTACACACTCTGGGAGTGCAACGTCCAATAGAGCAATCTTAATTATCTTAGTAAATGGCGTACCTACAAAAGACAAAAAAAGTGGCAACAACTCATGGACTTACATAAAGTTAGACAAGCCCTGCAATATCTGAACGCCAAAAATGAATACTACAGAGAAATTAATATTGTAGAAAACCTGAGGGAAACCACTGAAATAATTCAAGAGTCATCAGAAACTGGTCAATTTCAACTTCTAGTTCCTGCTACAGAATCCAGTATTTTAGACCATTATACAATTCATCCATTACTCTCTAAAGACACCATAGATGATGCACTGGAAACGTACCAAATGCGACAAGCGAAAGGACCTCCAATCAGCATCAGGGGAAAAAGTATAGAAGCAGGTGTCTTTCTTCTACTCTTTCCTACTGGGAAAGGAGGAAGGTACGAAGATAGACCCACACAAATAACAGCATCAGAATACCGCTCTTTACAAATGTATTCCGAAGACCCCAGATTCAGACAAAACGTGGAATACATATTGACATCGTATCTCTCCAGTTCTGGAATCTCTCCATTGGCTCCCAGTGGATGCAAGGATTAAATTCAAAACCCTCTGCCTTGTCCACAAGGCTTTCTGGGGCCTGGGTCCAAAATACCTTCAACGATCCCTCCACAAATACCTCCCCTCTCGAGCTCTTCGCTCCTCTACCTCCACCTCCCTCAGGGTCAGTCATTTTTCTAAGAAAATAACTGGGGGTAGATCTCTGTCTTCGGCTGGGGCCTCCCTCTGGAACAGTCTCCCTGCCACTCTAAAACTTGAGGAGAACCATCTCCAGTTCTGGAAGCACCTCAAGACCTTCCTCTTTTCTTCTGCCTTCGCTCCCCCTCTTCCCTGCTGATCTGTTCTCTCTTGGCACTGTGCACCTTGCCATCCTCTGTCCTCCGGGCCCAGGTACCTGCTCACCTTTCCACCCTACCACATTGCCTCCGGGCCACGCCTTGCACTGGGGTCTGTATCTGTACCCATACAGCCCCCCCCCCTTTCTCTTCCAGCACTTATCAGACCTACCCTGTCTGCTGCCTTAAACCTAGCACTTGCACATTGCTGGCTGCACTACCACTGTTTGTTGCCTTTATTAATTATTTATTGTTATTTATTTGTTTCTCCTCTGCTTCACACTTTCCACTTCACCCCCTTACATGCACTTTTCGCCTCCCCCTCTCTCATGCACTTGCGCGGTCTCAATGTCAATGGGCCTAGTAAGATCGTTGTTTTTTTTCTCCCCTGTTCACCTCCCTTGCCTTGTCGTGCTCTGAAATGAACGCGATAGAAATAAAATATCAATATCAATATTCCACCTTCTCTTTGAAAGTGAACTAGCAACTCTTTGCTACAGAGTTGCACACACATTGAAATCAGGTACCCATTTTCAAAATATATCAGCTTCCGAATTACTACAATAAGTGCAAGAAAAAGTTGAGATTTTACAGTGAAGCATTACAAATCCTTTAGCAAAAATGCATGGTACAAAAGAATACTGGTTCAGACATCACGGAGATGTACGTTGCATCATAAGAAACCTTGGCCCACCCACTTGGTTTGTGGCATTAAGTTGTGTAGAATATGCATGGGAAGATTTACACGATTTCCTATGCATAGCAAACAAAAACAAAACAAATATAGATATAAAAACACCAGGAGAACTCTGATCTCTAGATCCTGTAAATGTATCAAGATATTTCCATCATCTCTTCATTGCTATGCTACACTTCATTTGTAATAAAACTGTTCCTCCCCTCGGAGAAGTGCAACAATTCTTTTGGAGAAAAGAATACCAAGCCAGAGGAGCAAAACACATCCACATGCTTTTGTGGATTAAATATGCTCCTAAATTTCGTCATGACAGTAATGCCACTGTTTTGCAGTTCATCCAAAAATATGTCACTTGTGAAATCCCTTCAAAACGACACATAGGGACACATTACAAGTCAGGCGGAATGGGATAACGGGCTCTGCTAATGGTGGCGGGCCCGTTAACACCATTCCGCCTGATTACGAGGTCACCTCGCGGGACCCGGTAAGGACGCCTGGTAAAACCAGGTGTTGTTACCGGGTCACACGAGGGGAAGAGGGAGCTAACTACAGACTGGTCGTAATTGGCCCATTGTTAGCTCCTTCCCCCATTCCCATTGAGCCCCACAGGGGCTCAAATGGAAATGGGGAAGGTCTGGGTCCGGGTACCTGGAAGGAGGAATTACTGGGCCGTCCGAACTCAGAATGGCCCGGTAATTTCCCATTCAGGGAACCCAGACCTGGTTTTGGTGGCAGCCATGCCGCCAATAGCGGCATGGCTACCGCCAAAGCCATAATAAGGCTCATAGTGACCTTCATGCACAAGTTTTACAATTTCAAAGACACAAATGTGGGAAATATTGTTGTCGAAAATATAAAAACAAAAGGAAATGCTACATCAAATGCTGCTTTGGTTTCCCTAGACCAGTTTCAACAACAGGTCACGTAAACAACTTCATGTCTTCAGTTAGACATATTGTCAAAGGTAAATCACCTAAGAACACATATTACATAAAACGAACAGAAGAATCAAAATACATCAATGATTACAATGCAATCATTGCCATCCTATGGAATGCAAACATAGATGTGCAGTAAATTGCAGGCAATTCCACTGCAGTTGCATGATATGTCACAGCCTACTTAACCAAAGCAGAGAAAACAGAGCTTCAGGACCTCTGGGATGACATATCATCTGACAAAACACTATCACAGAAATTGTACAGTTTAGGCATAAAAATGCTCTCTCATAGAGAATGTGGCTGCTATGAAGCTGCAGACCGTTTAAGCAGTAGTGCCTTGTATGGAAAATCTGAAAATATAGTATGGCTAAGTCTTGGTCCTGCTAAATCTAGAAAAAGAGTTCTAAAATCATATGAGGACATAGAAACAATAGCCACCAATAATCCCAACAGCCAAGACATTTTGAAAAACAATTTACTGGACAGATACTACCCAAACAGGAGTACCACTTTGGAAACCATATGTCTATACCACGTAGCCCAAAACTTCACATACAAATATAATATTAAACCAGATGAAAAGAAAGGTAGATACATAATGGCAAATTGTGAAGGCAGCTTAGTGAAACTTACCAAACACAGCTTAATTAATCATATCAAATTGTCTTTAAAAACTCCTCAAAATAAAGAACTGTATTACATGTCCCTTCTACAACTTTTTAAACCATGGAGAAAAGAAGAAGAGTTACTAAATACCTATGACTCCTACGAAGACGCTTTCAAAGAACATGAAAGCAGTATAACAGACCTAAACTTTATACAGTACCAAACAATGTTGCACAATGAACAGCAACACTCAGAAGAACTCCAGGCCCAACTTGATGTGGTCACTCCTGACAGTAGTCAACCTTCTGTAACAGGAACACATAGAACCACTTGGACAGCCACTAATATTAAATGAGGCAGAATTAGCCATGCCAGAAGTAGAAAACACCATGTGTCAGTATGAGCAATCTACAGAAGTCTTTGCTGTACTGAAATCACAACTAAACAATGAGCAGTGTATCATTTTCCAAGAAGTAACAAAACAAATTGAACATGTTGTGCAACATAAAAGTAAAAACTTTACCTGCCAAGACTACAAACCTATCCTACTATACGTGAGTTGTTAAGCTGGTTCAGGCAAAACAATCTTAATCAAAATCATCAGCAAGTTCCTCCAACAATTGACAAACAACAAACTGTCAGCTGTTGTAACTGCCCCGACAGATTTAGCTGCCTACAACATAGGCGGTGTCACTTTACACCAATTAATGCTCCTTCAAGTAGAACCCCAAAACAAATTAGACTATTACACACTTTATACAGAAGCTGCAATTGAACTATGCAGAGTTTTCAATCAAATGAAAATGCTACTAATAGAAGAAGTGAGCATGTTCTCCAAACTAATGTTGGCTTTGATTCACCTCAGATTACAAGAAGTCCTCAAAACAGACTATGAAGAGCTCTTTGAAGGAAAACACATTATTGTTTTCGGAGATCTTCTTCAATTAACACCAGTGAAAGGTGAACCTATTTTTAAAACATTAGGGCACAAACTGTGCCGTAAAGCTCTTGGCAGCATAGGAAATGTCAACCTTTGGCAGCATTTCCAATACAGAGAATTAACTGAAAACATGTGTCAGTCTGTTGACCTCACATGCGCCAACATCAAGTATTAGAGTTGGTGTACTATCTCAAGAAGCTCAATCTATATTAAAAAACTGGCACATCCATGCACTCTATGGCCATAACTCAAGTGCTACTGATTTCATGGCACAATTAGCATACAAAAATGTCAATTGTATGTCCTTGATGCCAACTCTTGCAAGCTGTTCAAAATTTTATGAAATGATGTTCAAGATAGAAATGCAACCAATAGTTCAGATTGGCTCCACAGACAAACTGGACGTACATGGTTTGACACTACCCATGTGCCCACAAGCCACAACAAGGCTAAATTCCATGGAAAATTCTATCTCTAACACAGCTGGTTTGGAGAAAATATTAAAATTATCTTTAAACTGTAGAGTAATGCTAAAACGTAACCTTGACGTGGACCGAGGACTCGAGGACTAGTTAATGGAGCACTTTGTACAGTTGTTGGCTTTCAAACATACCCACGTGACAACAACATTCAATTTGTCAATATTCTCTTTGACAAACTATCCTAACTTAAAAGTATAGGACGCTCAACAGCTCACTTTCTTCTTTTCAAAGACATGTATGTATGCAGAGAACAATGTTCTCTAACTCCAGAATACGCAGTCACCATTCACAAATCACAAGGTGCTACCCTAGATAAAGCATTGATAGATATTGGTAGCACAGTCTTTAAAGAAGGCATGACCTATGTAGCACTATCACGCTTACGTACACTTGACAGACTATTTCTAACCAACTTCGATGCAAGTAAAGTAAATGCTGATATTTCTTGCATTCTAGAATAACAATAGACTGCACTCACTCTACACCCCCATCTAAAAACCTATCCTGTTCCGCAAAAAGCAACATGTTGTAAAAGAATACTACTTCAGACTCAAACTATGCAGGATCTCACAGCAATTCCTCAAAAGAAAGTAAAATAAGCTAATACTTCATCAAGGACCACAACCAAAGAAGAATCTACTGCTCAAAGTAACTCAACTACCTCTCAAAGAAGCAACTCACACTCCGAACAAATGACTTGGACACAGAACTGTCTGGTAATTCAAATGTTCAAATACAACTGGTGTAAATTGCTACGCAAATGTAGTAATCAATATTCTATTTGAATTTCCACCAATTATTGACAACATTTACTTACATGGTACAGACAATTGTGTTTGAAAATGTTAGTCCTTCATAGAAATGCAAACAACAATCCTGCAAACCCTTACAGTGTTTCTGGAATAAGGCAGGAATTGGACTACTGTGCTGGAATGGTCAAATTCACTATAAAGTCACAAGAAGATCCACAAGAATGTCTAATGTACATAATACAAGTACTAGAAAATAAAAACATACCTATAAATGAAATCTTCCAGATTTCATACATGTGGAAACATACATGCTCTCTTTGCAGGCATGTAGTGCAAGTTCCTAATGAACGCTTTGTGTATGTATCCATACATGACTGTGACTCCATTCTATTTCAGCAACTTGTACAAAATGCAAACCATGGCACATTCTGTACTACCTGCAATTCTGATAAACGTCCCACCTTACAAATACAGACACATAGTAAATATGTAATAGTAATGCTTTTACGTTATAATGCAGATGGTACCAAAAACAACTGGAAGCTGACTGGATTCACACATGGCCAAGTATCACTTGATAAGAAAACCTTCACAACAATAGGTATAATCTACCACGGAGGAGCCACAACCAATGCAGGCACTGCATATATAAAAAAGAATGGTGGATGGTCCGAATGTAATGTTACTACCATTACTCTAAAACAGAGATTACCAGCAAATCTAGTAAATGCTTACTTAATATTCTTAAAACCAAAATTTAATAACTAATCTGTGTGTGAACATGAACAAAACTTGAACTTAAAAACTATGACCAGTTTGAATACGCCAACAGGTATCTAACTGCCCCAAGATTCTGCAACAAGCAAACAGATAAATGAATACCATTAAAATGAAACACAAAATAAACAGTAAGAATACGCCAACAGGTATCTAACTGCCCCAAAAATCTGCAACAAGCCAACACATAGATGAATACCACTAAAATGTAAAAAGAAATAAACACATAGATTACACCAATTGCTATTGAATTGCAGCAATACTACCACCACTTCCAAATCAAAAACCATACACCTATTCAATTCCTCCTATTGAAATCAATCAAATAAATATATTGTAGCATTACGTAGAAGTTTTTTTAAAAAATCCTACAGCACTTTGGCCATGCGCCCAAGACTCTAGGCCCTGGCCACAACCACTGCAGCATAACACACCCATAGAAACAAACACCTACCAAATTACCACAACCCAAAAACATATTACATCCATCTCAAAACCTATCCACTTCAATTAACAATCTAAAAAATGATCACAACCAACCTACAAACTCTTCAATACATGCCCTCTTCACCCAATGCTCTTCTAACGACCCAAAACCAACATCATACTAAACTAAAATAGCCAGTAGTGCGCCCAGTGTTTAGTATGTCCATGGACAACCACGGTGACCGCGGACACTGCAAACACATCATGTCCTTCTCCCACCTAAACAAATACAGCATTTGACCCATCTCTTACTCCCCCACCCTCTCCAAGCACTCATACACACCAACACACTCCCCAAAATAGGATTTATGCTCACTTCCACGCCGCGGATCCAATATGGCGGGCCCATCAAAATAATATGACAAACCTCACGCCTCATCCCAGCCAATCATAGTACATGTTATGTGTCCGCGGACATGACGCAAGTCGATTAGCCAATGGGTGTCCTGTCCACGGAGCGAACAGGGAAGTGTGTCGGCGGATTGGACATAGATATCACTAATTTGTTTGCCTTTTGTTTTGGTTGTTTAAAAAAAAACTGCTGGACGCACTTACAGCAAATTAACAAAAGCACGGTTTTGGGACCAAGACGCCACTCCTGCCGCAAATTTGGTGAAAGTCCATCCAGTGTTTTGGGCTGTAGGCACAACAGACATTTTTTTCCCATTATGGCTATGGGAATAAATACATTTGGGAACTCCCTATAAATTTGCCCCCCCTTGACCAAACCTCACCAAACTCAGCAAAATAATTCAGAGTGCGCCATATACTTCTTCTGCAAAGTATGGTGAGGATTTCTCCAGGGAGAGCAAAGTTATAAACCACCCAAAAAGTGTTCTTCCTATGGGTTTAGCAACTTAACCATAACTACATGGCCGCTACTGTTATGGCCGATATAGTTTTTTTTACTGTACATATATATATATATATATATATATATATATATATATATATATATATATATATATATATATATATATATATATATATATATATATATAGTAAAAAAAACTTTGTTAAAGGGACGTTATGGCTAAGTTGTGCTACTAAAAACCTCTGAAATTAAGTCAAAAAACGTTACAGTGACGCTATGGTTCTAAGTAAAACCGAAAACCCCTGAAATTCACCAGTTATGTTAAGCTAAGCAGCTATAACTCGCGCCACCACTGTGCACTGCTAAGACTAACACCCAGGACATCAAAGATGACATCACATATGTCATTGATGACATCACTGATGAAATCACATGTGCATTTACCTTTCATGAAATGTCTGTACAAGAGATTCTTATAGTAATGTTGATAAAAAAAGTTTGAAGGATTATTGGAAAAAATATCATGAGGTATGTAGTGCATTAAATAATGCATTGATACAAACACTGTTCTATTATCAGGTTCTTTCTAGTATACTAAGCTACTCATGTAGACACATAGGCATTGTGTGCAACATAAATGATGGATGTACAATATTATTAATCTTACCATGTTGAATAGTAAAATGATAAATGCTTTTTATCAGTTTTGCCTACTGTGCAAAATGTAATAACTAGCTAATAAAACCCACTTACTACATAATTGCATTATTTGAAACAAAACACAAATACACAACAACACATACAAATATGAGCATATACAGGGAAAATGTAGTAAACAACAGTATTACCAGCCAATCTTCATATCCTAACTGATTAACTTTATACCCAAAAATGATTGCTTTGCTTCAAAACTACTACTTCGCTATGTATAACTTTCATATGATGTAACTCGACCCTAAGGAAAGTAGTGTGCATACAATGTATACAAATATGAGCATATCCAGGAAAGTAAAGTAATTTTAAAAAAAAGCAGAACTATAAGGAAGTGTTGATAATCTTACTGATTATCTTCATACAGAGAAAGGGTTGCTGTTTTCCAAATCTGTGTTTTCCCTTATGTCTATGTTTCATATGCTGGGAGTCAACCCTAAGTGAATTACTGTAAGAACATATTTGAAGTATAAATCTACAAATATAGTAAAAAAAAAAAAAAAGAGGGAGCCTGGCATGTGATGTCATCAATGATGTTATCAATGACATTTGTGATGTCACCTTTGATGGGTGTTAGACTTAGCAGTGCACAGTGGTGGCGCGAGTTATGGTAGCTTAGCTTACCATAACTGGCGAATTTCAGGGGATTTTCCAGTTTTACTTGGAACCATAATCTCTTTATAACAAAGTTTTTTTCACTGAATTTCATAGGTTTTTAGTAGTGCAACTTAACCATAACGTCCCTTTAACAAAGTGTTTTTATTGAATTTCATAGGTTTTTAATAGTGCAACTTAACCATTGTCAAAAGAGAAATTATATTGTGCCTCCTATTGCAATAATTATATGTATTTTGGCCTACGCCAAGCTGCTCGAAAGTCGCTTGCAAAGGAATCCGTGTTGCAAGGTCCTGACCTTAAAATCAATGTAAGCCGCCATTTTTGGTCAATTGGCCATTTTAGGATTCGCTTTGTAAAGTCACCCTGTGAGTTAAAATGGTGGACGATATCATTCCAAAAATACAACATGGCCGTCTTGACCTCTGTACATAGCTAATATGTAACTTGCCTGCAGGCCACTTGTTGAGGTCGTGAACTGAGACCTTGTCCTTCGTTGACCTGTGTGTAGGGGATTACTCGTGCAATGAAACTAATCCACGAGCATACGTTTAAGACAATGTATTCAAATACTGAATATAGAACACTTGTTTAAACTACATTGTATTAATGTTTAAGAAGACTAACATGGAAAATCCCAGAATACACAGTTGCTGTATAGGCTTGTTAATACATGTATTAAAAGCGAACCAGTTATATGCGGTTGTTCGAGCCTTGGCATGAACCCTAGATCGGTGATGTATTAAGTGGAATATTAACCCGAAGTGCGGCTGGACATCGTGTTCACAATGTGTATAAAAAGCCAATGCATTCTAATGTACAGCGTCTCTCACTGAACACACTGAACCACGCTGGAGTTCGTTGTGTTGTACTGAGGGCCGATTGCTATCTGATTTTGCTCTGTTTTTGTAACTGGATTCAGTATAAAATAAAGTACTTTGTATGTTCCTTGGTATACTGTGTTCGGTGTATTTCATTTTGGGGTACTCAGCCTTGATATTTTGATTTTTGTTTTCACAGTTGGCGCCCGAATAGGGACACTCAAGATTGATGCCGGATTGTTGAAGGTTGACACATGCTATCGGACCGGGATCGGACGGTGTAACAAAAAGGGGCCCCACTGAATGAGACGCGACACCCCAGCAGTGCTGCACGACCCGATCCCTGGACGATTAGCTTGTGGTCCGAGACAGCATCTTGACGAGGGTCCATTTATCGAGGCGGGCAGATTTGCCGAAATCACAATACACGAGGTGAGATTAGTTAGGTAAGATTCTTTGAAATCCGATCGGACCTCCTTAGGTTTGTTCAGGTGAGTCGTGACCCGACTCTTAATTCAACCCTGAAAATTTGAATTTGGTGCATTGTATCTGCAGACACAATTATTGAGCAGGTAACACCAATAATTTGATATGCCTGGGAAATTGTCTACCTGCTTCAGGGTGGTGGTCCGCAGCGATAGACAATCTTTGGAATTTAGCCATCCGGCACCACAGGATGGGTCGCCGGCATGTACTATGTACTGTAAGCATGGTATTGGAAGTATAGTGTTAAATGACACTTGGCACAGACAAACCAGACATGCCTCTGAACTTCAGTGGCCAATCAATGGTAGTTTTGAAATCCCTCGTATTGAGTATTTAGAGTCAATTCTATTAAAGAAAAGGGCTAGACCTGCAGCATTTGATGTTTTGCAGAATTGGAAAAAAGAAGCGTTGTAACAACTTAAAAGTAGAGAAAAACATATACGCCGTCATAAAACGAACGCCAAAAAAGCATTATTGTATGACCAAGATAAACATTCTGAATCGACTAGGAATATGGATAGGGTTTTCTCACTTGGAATTCAAAAAATATATCCGTCCAAAGACCTCCATGCTTCCGATGAATTTATAGATAAATTGTTAAATGAACGAAGGCCTGGTGCCTCTGTGCTACCTCCGTATGTTCCTCCTCCTGCTGCTTTGCCTCTTCCTCCTGTTATTCCTGCTCTACCTGCTGTTATTCCCGTTGTTCCCGCTCCTCCTAATGTTCCCTTTCCTCCAGCTCCTCCACCTCTTCTTATCGCACCAGTTACAGTACCTCCATTGAATTTGCCTGCTCCCTCTCTTCCAAGTGGTCCTGAGCCGCTTGTAATCGATCGAGGTGCAGGGTCAAAGGTTGTCACTCGCAATACTGTACCACCGGAGAAGAAACATGAGTTAATTGCATGGGCTAAGTATTGTATGGAGAAGGATGATCAAGCTAATGTTTTTGACACACTTTGTAATATGGATAATTTTCCTGACAAAAATGTTTTTATTGAAGTTTTAGGGATTCAGTTATGTGTAATTTGGGGAAAGTTAAATAATACAGATCTCCTGCAAGAGTTAAGGGATCTAAATATTTTTGCGTTTTCTAGAAAAACTGCGGAGAAGGTAAATAAGCATGTTGAGAGGTTATTTGGGTATAGAAAGGAGTTAGAAAAGTTGCATAATGAGGATGACGAGGAGTAAAGTATGTATGTACAGAAACGGTTCCTTCCTTGTCATAAATCGATATCTGAGGAAGCACGAATTTGTATGAAGGACGCGCTTAGATGGATTTTGGATATGTCGATAACTACAGTTGAAGTATAAGACACATATAGCCAGTATACACCAGAAATGCAGAGGAAAGTGATACAGGTAATGATAGAGTACCTACAGGATGATTGTGTAAAAAGAAAGATTAGTTGTCGCACAGACTTATTGAGTATTTACAAGAGAGCTTTTTCACTTGACACTTCTTCGACTGCTGTAGCGCTTGATTTAACTCTGTTGCTTAGTAAGCGTTCAGAGTCACCAACTTCTCAGTTGCCCATGAGAGAGGTTCCTCCGACATTTGTCCCGAAGGTTGAGGTTGCGGCCGATGCTGCACAGGGTATAGTTGCTGTGAACATTCCTGCACATTATGTATCACAGTTCGTTCACGTCCCGTTCTCAAGACAGGAAGTGAATACTATTAGGCAATCTATTCCTGATATTCGGAAAAATCCGACAGGATTCGATAAAGAAATAGAGTCCATCTTGCAATCCTCAGTGTTCACCTTAGGCGATTTCGATTTGTTATTCCCTGTACTCCTGCCGGTAGATTTGTGGAAACAAGTTAGAACTATAGACGACGTGCCATGGTTGGGAGATACATGGTAAATATAACTAGACTCAATGGAGAAAGGCCAGCTGTTGAAAGACCGCCTCAGGTGATATTAACTTTGCCTGATAGAAACCATAATTCCAGATAAAAGAATTATATGGGACAAACTTACGGCCTGTGTCCAAGGAAAGTCTGAGGGTGCGAGTTCTTTAATCGGTTCGAACAGGTATTCTCGGATTTCAGTGGACAAGACCTAGGCACAGAGTCTGGGAAAAGGTTATTTGTGGACACAGTTGTGTGTGGATTGCTGCCTGACATCCAGTCACAAATCATGTCTTCTGAGAGCGCTTGGCAGGCGAAATCGTAATCAGAAGTACTGCACATGGCTCAGTACTATGAGAACCGTGTCAATAATGAAAAAGATAGAGTTGAAAAATGAAAAGGTGATTTTAAAACTAAAGTGCTATTGCAGTAAATTGTTAGAGGCCCCAGAGGGGGTCGTTCTCAGATTAGAGGTCAGTATATCCCGCTAGGGAATGTGCCCTTGGGTCCTGTGAACATTAACCAGTGCGCCTATTGTCACCAAGAGGGTCATTGACGAGCACAATGCCCCGTCCTTCAACAAAGGTCAAATAACACATTCGGTAATATGGGTAGGGGCCCTGGTAGAGGTCCGTTTACACAGGATCCTCAGCAACCTTTCTCGTTGGACAATCAGACTTTGAGTGTGGACACCAGGAACATATTTGATCATCCTTCCACTGCATATTTATCTGAAGAGCTTCCTTTTGATGACATTCTGTTTCGTTAAGATTGCCCAAAGCAGAGTTTGGAACCTACACCTATTCCTGTCAATCAGAAAGGTCCCTAAGTTGAAATGGTGGTGGGAAATAGGAAACATCAGTTTTTGATAGACACTGGAGCACAGAAGTGTTCCATTGATCATTCACGGGTTCAAAACATTCCATTGTCACGGCGAACCAATGTTTCTGTAGGGTTTTCTGGCACACCAGTTGTTTGTCCGGTTTCTTCAGCGGTACTTATTTCTTTGGGTCCATTTACAGACCACTTTCCATGTCTGTTGACTTCGAATTGTGGAGAGAACTTGCTGGAGTTGAATCTGTTAAAAGATTTAAATGAAGTGATTTATTGTTCTTCTGATGGAGTGCGCTTGACAATTTCACCAGAGCAATTATCTGTCTCGCAATTCTTGACTAGACCTTTGCCGCCAGAATTCATTAATGTACCATAGAGCTTGTGGGCTGTTGACGACAAGGATGTCAGTGTTTTACAGATTGAACCTGTTAAGATAGTTTTGAAATATGGGATTGAGCTGCCACGCATTCCCCAGTGTAAGATTTCAGTTGAGGGCGAGCGAGCTTTGAAATGCATTGTTTCCAATTTTGTGCATCGTCGGGTGATTGAAGAAATTTCAGGAAGTTTGTGTAATAGTCCGATTTTACCCATGTACAAGAAAGGCGATAATGCAATTCCGTTCTATTTCATAATTGATTTACATGCCATTTAGTTGTCGCTCCACAATTTCCAATTGTGCCTGATGTGACGACAATCCTAACCATGATTCCAGCTACAGCTACTTTCTTTAGTGTGGTGGATATAAAGAATGCTTTCTTTAGTATTGCACAAGGATAGTAGATACTTGTTCGCGTTCACTTTAGGGGGACGCTCGTTCACATTTACTCGTGCACTTCAAGGGTACACAGAGAGTCCTAACATTTATAGTAGGGCTTTGAAAGAACAACTTGATACCCTTGAATTGCCCTCTACTTGTACATTGCTTCAGTACGTTGATGACTTGCTTTTAGCTGCTGACTCCGAGAGCGCCTGTAAGGAGGGCATTGTGTTATTGCTTATCCATCTAGCTAAGCATGGTCACAAAGCTTTGCTTAAAAAATTTCAATATTGTTGCCAGGAGGTCACCTATTTAGGCTATCTCCTGTCAATGGAGGGAAGAAGATTGACGCCTGAAAGAATAAAACACATTTCTGGCATGTCTGTCCCAAATACCCAGAAGGAATTTAGAGCCTTGATAGGTATAGCTTCTTGCTGTAGGGTGTGGATCCCACATTTTTCACTAGTGATCAAACCGATGTTGGCTTTGACGAAGAAGGGCATGTCTTCGTCATTGCCATGGAACACGGAACACCAGCAATCGTTTGACTTGCTTAAGACTGCATTATGCTCTGCACCAGTTTTGTGTTGTTTGTGAATGAATGTGATGGATGTGCTTTGGCTGTATTAAGGCAGGAACATGGAGGGAAGAATAGGCTTTGCAGTTATTTTTCTTCCGCCCTTGATCCTGCAGCATGCGCTTTGCCAAGATGTTTGTGAGCTGTCGCTGCTGATGCGTCTGTAAAACAGAGTGAGGGAATGGTCCTAGGCCATGATCTAACCCTGATAGTGCCTCACTCTGTAGTTGTTCTACTGAACCAAACTCAAACGCAACACCTCACTTCTGCACGGTTTATAAGATATGAATTGATCTTGTTTGCTCCTCACATTCAAATTAAGAGGTGTTGTGTTCTTAATCTGGCTGAACTCCTACCTTTCCCACAAGATACTACTTGCGGGGATGAAGAGTCTCATGATTGTTTGTATACTACCGAACAAGAGACAAAGGGTAGAATTGATTTGAAAGACACCCCTTTGGATAATCCGCAAGGAGAACTGTTTTGTGATGGCTCCTGCATCAAACTTCCGGATGGTACATCCACAGCTGCTTATGCAATCACTACATTAAGCACGGTTGTGGAAACTAAGAGAATCACGCATAATTCTATGCAGGCCACAGAGATTATAGCATTGACCCGAGCTTGTGAACTTTCCAAAGGGCTTGCAGTAAATATATATACTGATAGTCAGTATGCCTTTGAGGTGGTTCTCAACTTTGGGAGACTTTGGTCAGAAAGAGGGTTCCTAACTTCACATGGCACCAAAATCCAACATGGCTCCCTAATAGTACAACTACTCTCAGCGCTTGCGCTCCCTACTCAGTTAGCAGTTATGAAATGTGCAGCACATCGAAAGGTTACAGATGATATAGCGAAAGGGAATGCTTTCGCTGATCAGATAGCTAGACAAACTGCTACCGATCTCCATATGGAGATGTATGTTTCAAGGGAGACTGTAAATGCTTATGCAATGGATGAGGGTGTTGGGTCTGTACGGGATATCCAAGCTAATGGATGCCACGTTAGAAGAATCCAAAAGGTGGGCTGAAGGCTTGGGGAAACTTGACGATGACGGGTGATGGGTGGATATAGTGGAAGGAAAATGGCTACTCCCTGACGAGTATGTAATGATGATGGCCATCATGGCCCATGGTCCTACGCATGTATGTGCCCAGAAGATGACAAAAATATGTTAGAGAAAGTTTGGGTAAATGACAAAATTTCGAAAATTGCCCAGTGCTACGTCCAGGATTGCATGATTTGCCTACAACACAATGTGGGAAAGGGGACAGTAACTTCACGGGGAATTTTTGGGCCACCCTCTCTCCCCTTCGAAGTGATCCACTTTGACTTTATTGAAATGGAACGATGTGATAATAAAAAATATGTGCTGGTGGTTATCTGCGCTTTTAGTAAATGGGTTGAGGCTTTCCCTGTTAAAGATGCTACAGCCATGACTACTGCAAAAATCATGTTGAGGGAATACTTCCCGCGGTTCGGGCTACCAAGAGTTATCTGGTCGGACAATGGTCCACATTTTGTCGCTGCTGTAATTCTGCAGATATGTACGGCATTACGAATTGACAAATGGTTCCATTCGGCCAAACATGCTCAGAGCGCCGGGCTAGTAGAAAGACACAACGGTATCATTAAGAACAAGCTCGCTAAGACGTGTGCCGGCACCAAACTAAAATGGCCGGACGCCTTACCGATCGTGTTGTTATCCATGCGTACAACCCCTCAAACTAAGACTGGGCTCTCTCCATTTGAGGTGGTAATGGGGAGAACTGCCAATATTTGGAAACTTCCTAAATGCAATTCATTGAGAAATGTTGAAAATGTATTACTTTCAGATTATTGCAGCCAGTTGACTAAAAACCTGTATTTGATTTATCACCAGGTACGAGAAGCTTTACCTGTGCGATACGAGGGCCCGGGCCACAGCATACGGCCTGGAAGCTGGGTGCTCGTCAAAGCATTTGAGCACTCTTCCTGCCTTGCGCCTCGCTGGCGTGGGCCGTTCCAAGTCCTGTTGGTCACCCAGACAGCGGTGCGGGTCTCTGGGAGAACTGGATCCACGCGTCTCACGTCAAGAAACTTCCTCATCATGTGCCACACGTTACAGAAGAAACAGAACCCCTCGCTAATGCTGCAACCAACGATCCCTAAGCAGTAAGTAGCACTGAGAGTGTGTCAGAGAATCTCTCTGAGCCCGTGATGCTTGGGGAAGCTGCCATTTTGTCTACACACTCTCCAAAAGTTTTTCATCCGGAAACTGCTATTTCAAATTCGGCATCTTCACTTGTTTCTGACACGTTGCTTCCAACAGGAAGTGACGACATATTGTTTACGGATCAATCAGTACCGGGAAAAGTAAGGTACAATTTGCGTCCAAAAAAATAGACTTATGGCACAGTTTTGCTGTGCATCTGATAGACCTACGGCACGATTTGGCTGTGCATTTGAAGAAGAAAAGGATCATCAAGGGCTTGTTTTTGCCCAAATTTGAGAAAGAGGATTCTGTTGGCTAGGGTTGTGGAAGGACTAAGAAGACGCTCGACTGGGAGGTCGCCAGCAATGAACATTGGGGTATCCGTTTGAAGACTACAATGCCGGCTACCGTGTATGGGACTTGTAAATAAGGGGGTGACCAACCGGGACAATGGACAAAATGCCTGGGCCCCGAAAATGTATTGCTGTATTTTTATAATGATATTTGGGTTTTTAATAGTCGCTGCCTTAGGATTGTGGTACCTTGAGGAAACTCATTCTTTAGAACTTTTGTTACCTACTGAAAGTATACCTATTGTTCCTACTCCCTTTGTACATTTGCATACTCTATCCCCTGGGGACTCTCAGCATAGACAAAGGTACCACAATAACACTCTACTACTTATCATGAATGCTACGCATGCCATTTTTAATAATTCTAACTGTTGGGTCTGCTCACATTTACCGCAACATGGGGATAAGTGGCTAGGTTGGTATATTCATCCTTTACCTTTGACAACTGCTTGCTATGCTTCTCTTTGGCTGATGGAATGATAGCATCTCAGGGAACTTTGATGGCACTAATTTGAATAGTTTTGAGAAATGTGTTTTGACTCCCCTGCGATGCTCGCTTTTCGCAAACAGGAGTAAACCTAATGTTGCTTCTATTAGGCCTTCTGATAAACTGTCTCGTCCTTTCCAATCTTTGATTTCCTTTAAGATGACTCCAATAGGCAATAAGGATGACATACCTCCTTCTTACACTGTTAATCATAGCCCCGATCGAGTTTCTTTTTGCATACAGAGGAATGGAACTCAGTCAATGGGAGATTTTCTAGGTTGTGCCAATGTTGCAAATTTGACTGGGGAAAACAAACCTTTGTATGCAGGCGAACATGTCTACTTTGTCTGCGGTAATGTAGCATTCCCATGGTTGCTCAGGGATTGGCAGGAAACCGTTTATTTAGGGATCCTGTTACCTGGGGTGTTTATAGCTAGAACAAAAGAATTTTCAAAGGCTCGTCCACGGCGGGACGAGAATGGTGACACCCCAGCACAAATTTGGGCGATATAGCAAAATCAGTTGTGCCGTTTTGGGGGCAGATAGCGAATTCAGAAGATATCAGAAAACTAGCCAGAGTACTGGAGAGAACCATCAACCAGACCACGAATATACTCTATAATATGACGCTAGAACAGAAGGAGATAAGACTAGTAGCACTTCAAAACCAGATGGCATTAGATGTCATTCTGGATGAACGTGGTGGAGTGTGTAAATTAGTGGGGTCCGCTTGCTGTGTTTTCGCACCAGATTCCTCCCCAACTATCTTCAAGACAATACAGAATCTGCACGTCCTTAGTTCAGAAGTGCATGGTCCTGAGGGAAACTGGGATCTTAGCACTTGGTTCTGGGACTTCTTGCGATCTTGGGGTTCGAAGGTACTTTCGGTCTTGCTAATTATTTTGGGAATCCTGTTGTTTCTTTGTTGCTGTATTCAGTGTCTACCTAGTATGTGTTCGATGCTAGGGGGATGTTGCGCACAAGCGATAGGTTCGATAGGACATAAAGTGTATGCCATAGATAAAACTTCCAAAGAATGTGGGTTGAAAAAAAATTTAGCAAATGACCTAATGGCAATAGATATTTCCGACAGTGATTCAGGGTCCATGGACGAAGATGCATGGAGTTATTTGCAAGGAGATCCAAAGTAGTTTTAGCACTTGGCATAGGCCAAAAGGAGGGTTTGTCAAAAGAGAAATTATATCGTGCCTCCTATTGCAATAAATATATGTATATTGGCCTACGCCAAGCTGTTCGAAAGTTGCTTGCAAAGGAATCCATGTTGCAAGGTCCTGACCTTAAAATCAATAAAATCCGCCATTTTAGGTCAATCTGCCATTTTAGGATTCACTTTGTAAAGTCACTCTGTGAGTTAAAATGGTGGACGATGTCATTCCAAAAATACAACATGGCCCTCTTGACCTCTGTACATAGCTAAAATGTAACTTGCCTGCAGGCCACTTGTTGAGGTCGTGAACTGAGACCTTGTCCTTCGTTGACCTCTGTGTAAGGGATTACTCGTGCAATGAAACTAATCCACAAGCATACTTTGAAGACAATGTATTCAAATACTGAATATAGAACACTTGTTTAAAGTACATTGTATTAATGTTTAAGAAGACTAACATGGAAAATCCCAGAATACACAGTTGCTATGTAGGCTTGTTGATACATGTATTAAAAGCAAACCAGTTATTTGCGGTTGTTCAAGACTTGGCATGAACCCTAGATCGGTGATGTATTAAGTGGAATATTAACCCGAAGTGTGGCTGGACTTAGTGCTCACAAAGTGTATAAAAAGCCAATGCATTCTAATGTACAGTGTCTCTCACTGAACACACTGAACCACGCTGGAGTTCGTTGTGTTGTACTGAGGGCCGATAGCTATCTGATTTTCCTCTGTTTTTGTAACTGGATTCAGTATAAAATAAAGCACTTTGTATGTTCCTTGGTAACCCGTGTTCGGTGTATTTCCTTTTGGGGTACTCAGCCACGATATTTTGATTTTTGTTTTCACACAATAACCTCCCTTTACCAAAGTTTTTTTTTTTACTGTATATAGATATACATAGTGTGAATTTCATGGGTGTTTACTAGGATTCCCTTACTTTATATACATGTAAGATAGAATATACTGAACACCCTGCTAGTGATTTTGATGTCTGCGGACTGTGTGTGTGTCCGTGGATGGAAGCGGACAACAACACTACATAAAAACTCAAGGGGTATCTTTTATTGTTCTATCATGCCATATAAACACTGAACAAGATCAAAAAGCAGCACCTGAACACATTATATGTAATAATAAATAAGAAGTGGAAACTATATATGTAAGACATCAACCGTCCATTTAAATAGCATATGTACTAGAATGGAATATACCAAAACAAAAAAGATATGCCTCCAACATAATTACCTCACATAAACTGTACAGTAGACAGCAGACCTACACAACTGTAACAACAAAACTTACAGATACCCCGCTAGATGCCTCTCTAATTGACCATAGGTGCACATTTTTAAGTGATCATTGAGCGCTTCTCTTCCTATTTCCATGTACACATAGTGGAAGAGAGTTAGGTCCAACAAGGCTGAAAGTATTACCTACCTAGACGTGGTTAGTTTATTTCTTTTTCTATCCACTATTTGTAAGCGGCACAGCACCGTTACCTAGAGGAGGCTTTGCACTTATGCAGGGATAGTCAGATATTCATTCTATCCTTTTCTGTCCTTCCATCACAGCCTTGTTTGTACATGTACCCTCTCTTTGGGTGCTAGTACATTGTCCCTAGTCCACATAGGCCTATGGATTTCCTGATGAGCTATAACCCATTATTCCATACAGTGGTTTTTGCCCTATTTTGTGTTAAAACTATTTTATAGTAAGGGCCATACCCTGTTTACTCTCCGTCCCACCCTCACGGTTCTTCTACTTAGCTGCCTACAACACAGGCAGTGTCACTTTACACCGATTACTGCTCCTTCCAGTAGAATCCCAAAACAAATTAGACTATTACAAACTTTCTACAGAAGCTGCAATGGAACTATGCAGAGTTTTCAAACAAATGAAAATGCTGCTAATAGATGAGGTGAGCATGGTCTCCAACCTAATGTTGGCTTTGATTCACCTCGGATTACAAGAGGTCCTCAAAACAGACTATGAAGAGCTGTTTGAAGGAAAACACATTATTGTTTTCTGAGATCTTCTTCAATTAACACGAGTGAAAGGTGAACCTATTTTTAAAACCTTAGGGCGCAAACTGTGCCGTAAAGCTCTTGGAAGCATAGGAAATGTCAACCTTTGGCAACATTTCCAATACAGAGAATTAACTGAAAACATGCGTCAGTCTGTAGACCTCACATACGCCAACATCAAGTATTAGAGTTGGTGTACTATCTCAGGACGCACAATCTATATTAAAAAGCAGGCACATCCATGCACCCTATGGCCATATCTCATGTGCTACTGATGTCATGGAACAATTCGCATACAAAAAATGTCAATTGTATGTCCTTGATGCCAACTCTTGCAAGCAGTTCAAAATTGTATGAAATGATGACAAAAAAGAAATACATCCAATAGTTCAAATTGGCTCTATAGACAAACTGGACGTACATGGTTTGACACTACCCATGTGTCAACAAGCCACAACAAGGCTAAACACCTTGAAAAATTCTATCTCTAACACAGCTGGTTTGGAGAAAATATTAAAATTATCTTTAAACTGTAGAGTGATGCTAAAACGTAACCTTGGCGTGGACCAAGGACTAGTTAATGGAGCACTTGGTACAGTTGTTGGCATTCAAACATACCCACGTGACAACAACATTCAATGTGTCAATATTTTCTTTGACAAACTATCCAAGGTTAAAAGGATAGGACGCTCAACAGCTCACTTCCTTCTTTTCAAAGACATGTATGTACGCAGAGAACAATGTTCTCTAACTCTAGCATACGCAGTCACCATTCACAAATCACAAGGTCTTACCCTAGATAAAACATTGATATATATATTGGTAGCACAGTCTTTAAAGAAGGCATGAGCTATGTAGCACTATCACGCTTACGTACACTTGACAGACTATTTCTAACCAACTTTGATGCAAGTAAAGTAAATGCTGATATTTCTTGCAATCTAGAATACAATAGACTGCATTCACTATAGACCCCCATCTAAAAACCTATCCTGTTCCACAAAAAGCTAAATGTTGTAAAAGAAAATTACCTGAAACAGAAATGCAACAGGATCTCACTGCAAATCCTCCAAAGAGAGTAAAAGAAGCTAATACTTCATCAATTACTACAACCAAAGAAGAATCTACTGCTCAAAGTAACTCAAGTACTTCTTCAAAGAAGCAACTCACACTCCGAAAAAATGACTTGGACACAGAACTATCAGGTCCATTCAAATTTTCAAGTATGACTGGTGTAAATTGCTACGCAAATGTAGCAATACATATTCTATTCCAATTGCCACCAATTATTGACAATATTTACTTACACAGTACAGAACAATTGTGTTTGCTAATGTTAGTCTTTCATAGAAATGCAACCAACAATCCTGACAACACCTAAAGTGTTCATGGAATAAGACAAGAATTGGACCACTGTGCTGGAATGGTTTAATTCACTATAAACTCACAAGAAGATCCACAAGAATTACTACTGGAAAACAAAACATACCTATTTCATATATGTGGAAACACACATGCACTCTCTGCAACCGTGTAGCACAGGAACAAATCCCAAATGAACGCTTTGTGTATGTATCAATACCTAACTGTGAATCCATACCATTTCAGAAACTTGTACAAAATGCAAACCATGGCAGACTATGTACTACCTGCAATTCAGATAATCGCTCCACCTTACAAATACAGACACATAGTAAATACATAATACTAATGCTTTTACGTTACAATGCAGATGGTACAAAAAACAACTGCAAGCCGACTGGATTCACACATGGTCAAGTATCACTTGGTAAGAAAACCTTCACAACAATAGGTATAATCTACCACGCAGGAGCCACAACCAATGCAGGTCACTACACTACATACATAAAAAAGAATTGTGGATGGTTCGAATGTAATGATAGTACCATTACTTTAAAGCAGAGATTACCAGCAAATCTTATAAACGCTTATTTAATATTCTTAAAACCAAAATGTAATAACTAATCTGTGCATAAACATTAACAAAACTTCAATTAGAAAACTATAAACAGTTAGAATACGCCAACATGTATCTAACTGCCCCAGGATTCTGCAACAACCAAATAGATAAATCAATACCACTAAAATATCACAAAAGATATACAGTTAGAATACGCCAACAGGTATCTAACTGCCCAAAAACTCTGCAACAACCCAACAGATAGATGAATAACTTGAAAGTATAAATCAAAAAACTGTAACCAGTTAGAATACACCAACAGGTATCTAACTGCCCCAAAAAATCTGAAACAAGCCAACAGATAAAAGGTTAGCATAAAATTATAAGTAAAGAATTAGAATACACCAACAAGTATCAAACTGCCCCAAAAATCTGCAACAAGCCAACAGATAACATATTAGCCAGAAACAACAAATAAGCACTGAAAACAAAGAAAGAAATATATTGTAACATAACAAAAAAAAGGTTTTCTTTTAATCTGGCATGGATTTTTTTTTCCCACAGACCCAATGATTCAGAAATCAAACACAGAAACTGAGCAAATTGCACAGTACACTGGTTTTAAATATAGTACTTCTAAAGTACTAAATATGAGTGTCGAAATAATGCAGAAATGTCTATTATGCAATGCAATAATTCATTATGAACTACCTACACTAACATGTGATCTTTTCTTTTATCACAGAAATTGAAAAAGAAAATCTGCTCCAGTTAAACAAAACATGAAAAAATATATCTAATCTCAAAAGGTCAAACAGTAAGTATATAATAATTCAATTCACAAATACTGCTGCATAACACAACCATTCAAACAAACATCTAACCATACACCACAATCCAAAAATGTTTACTTCCTTGGATATTTTATACTGCAGTGCTTGCTACCAAACTCTACAATCTTAATTGCATGACTTAGCCAAAACTTCACATACAAACACTACAAATGAAACAGTACACAAACTTTTGATTTGTGGATATTTGATGGATGTTTGATTGTATGGGTGTGTTATGTTGCGTTGGTTGTGGCCAGGGCCTAGAATCGTGGGTGCATGGCCAAAGGCTACATCCTTTGGCCATGCACCCAAGACTCTAGGCCCTGGCCACAACCAATGCAGCATAACACACCCATACAATCAAAAAAGTAAACTGTGGTATGTAGGCTACTTATACAGGATATTAATTACAATCACCTCTCTACTAACAACCCAAAACCAATACCATACTAAAGTTAAATAGGCAGTAGCGCATTTGTTCTGTCGGCGGACAGCCGTGAAGACCGCAGACATGATGAACACATCAGGGGCACCTGCCATCTCAACAAATACAGCATGTGACCCATCTTTTACTTCCCCACCCTCCCCAAGCACACTTACACACCAGCACACTTCCCAAAGATGTATTTTTTCCCCCTTCATCGCCATGCTGTCTGCGGATCCAGGGTGGCGGGCGCATCAAAACTATGTGATGCACTTCACACTTCACTCCCAGCCAATCAGCGAATAAGTCTTGTGTCCGCGGACATGACGCAGGCTGATTGACCAATCTGTGTCCTGTCTGCAGAGTGAATAGGGAAATGTGTCAGTGGAGCGGACATAGATATCACTCATTTTTTTAGACCTACTTTTGGTTGTTTTAAAAAAAACTACTGGACAGATTTCCACCAACTTAACAAAAGCACACTTTCGGGACAAAGCCGCTACTCCTGTCGCAAATTTGATGAGAATCCATTGAGCGGTTTGGGCTGTAGGTGTTTTTCCCAATTCAGTCTATGGGAAAAAAAGACATTTTGGACCCCCCTTATAACTTTGCCCCCCCTGCACCAAACCTCACTAAACAAACAAATTCTGAGTGGGCCTTATACTTTTTTTGCAAAGTTTGGTGTGGATTCGTCCAGGGGGAGCGAAGTTATAAGCCGCCCAACAAGTGTCCTTCCTATGGGATTAGCAACTTAACCATAACTACATAGCCAATACTATGTATATATATATATATATATATATATATATATATATATATATATATATATATATATATATATCTTTGTATGTTGGTATAATTTGAACAATTATTGGTTCAAGTAATACATGGTGGTTTCCGTAGGGAATACCCACTAATATGTATATGGGGAGGTCAGGAGAGGAGTAACTGCAATTGATACAGTAGAGACACAAATTCTACAGCTTAGGGAGTAATGTGAGAGGTTGGAGAGAGTGGGGTAGGAAGCTGTGGGGAACATTCTCAGGAGAGAG
The DNA here is from genome assembly GCF_040938575.1 of Ambystoma mexicanum. Lineage (NCBI taxonomy): Eukaryota > Metazoa > Chordata > Amphibia > Caudata > Ambystomatidae > Ambystoma > Ambystoma mexicanum. The sequence goes on along the minus strand of NC_090931.1, from coordinate 165,812,308 downwards.
GAGGTTTTTTCAAGGGTAGTTTTCAAGGCCCACCATTGGGATGGAGTTGGTGTCCCTTGAGAGAGAGTTCCAGTGTTAAGGAGCAAGCATGAGGAAGCACCCAAACAGCCAGAGTCAACATCCAAATTAAAAAAAAAAACAACTGAAGATGTACCCGTTTGACTTAGGACCAGGCTAGACTCCATCTCTCAACCCACCCTGATCCTTCCCTCCTGCCATGACCATTCTTGTTTTTTGTTGTTATTGTCTTGTGAGCACTTTGAGGCCAATGGGTGTTAGGCGCAGTACAGAAAGTTGAATAGATAGATAGATACCATGGGCATGTCTAGGGACAGACATTTTGAAAATGGCTGAGGAACAAATAGTGCGTGGGAATAGGTGGGGATATTGTTGCAGATAAGTAAGGGCAAAATGGATAGATATGTATGCAAGAGGGAGGAGTTAGAAAAGGGAGTGGTTGCACATGGATAGCCAACCTAGTTGAAGTTGGTGCCTGGAGGTCTGCCCTGATCAGGGAAGAAGAAACATGATGCATACTGCAAAGATGATGATCTTGCCAAGAGGATTGAAGGAGTAGAAACAGAGATCTAAGAGTACGCTTGAGCAGGAATCAAGGCAGCTGGCAACGAGCGTTGAAATAAGTGTCCTAATAGAGATTAAATTTAGATAGGGTGAGTTGAGGTCACTGTCGAGGAAGACTTCTATGTTATGAGCTAGGGTAGGGGTGTGGGGGCCAGGAGGAAAGGACAAAGGAGAAAAAGTGGAATAGGGGCAAGTCTTTGATGAGTTCAGAATGAGACATCAGAGCACCATCAAGTGGCGTATCAGTGTAAGGCACTTTGTGAATTTGGAGGAGAGTTCTGCAGAGCAGGAAGAGGAAGCAAAAGAAAATTTGGGTGTTATCGGCAAAGAGATAAGAGGACCCAAACAAGTTGATAAATGTACCTAAATTGGAGGTCTAGAGGGTGAAGAGGAGGGGATGAAGAGAAGATCTTTTGAGAACTGCAATGGAGAGTGGGGTGGATGGAGATGTTGCCGATCCATAATGTGATAAATTGATCTCCTGGATAGGAGGCCATCCAGGCGAGGGCAGTGCCCTTGAAGCCTAGTAGAATAACTATAGCACTTATAATTATTGAAATCATTTTGGTATGTATTGAGCATGGACCTAGCTTTGAGAAGCAACGGAGTGCTTTAAAGAGGTATACAAAAATCCAAATACATAACGGAGCACTTTACAGAGGAGTACAGCATTACAGATGCATAACAAAGTGCTTTTCAGTGATAACAACAGAACAGATGTACAGCAGGGGGTAGGATACAGAAGGGGACCTTGGAGGGGTACAGTTGTACCAGGTAGGGGGGCGGGTGGCATCTAGCGAGTCAGGTAGAGCGAGGGGTGATGTGGTGAAGGTGATTTGTGCATGCAGTGGGAGCCAGTGAAGGTCAATGAGGGCGGTGGTGATGTGGTCATATGTGCGTAGACCCTTCATGAGGAGTACAGCCATATGTAGGACACTTCTCAAGGGCACAAGAGAGGATGACGGGAGGCCATTGAGAAGTGCTTTGTTCCCATTCACATGGGAAAGGACCAGTGCTTGAACAGTGGATCTAAAGCTGTCCAGAGGGAGGAAGGACTTTTCACAGGAGGGAGAGCTGATACCAAGCTGTCTGAGTTTTATAAGCTATGTGTGACTTGAAGGAGAGATGTTTTTCGCTGTGGAACCCAAGGGACTTGGCACAGGAGGTGAGCTCAGGAGTGAGGTCCTCAGAGGTCATGGTTGATAGCCAGGTCTGTATGTCTGGGTGTTCTGTATTGTTGGTGAGGAGTGGATATTCGGTCTTGGAGGGGTTCAGCTTCACATATGCAGTGAACATCCAGGACTGGATCAGCGAGAGGCAGGTTTTGAGCCTATGGATGTCCTTGATGGGGTGTATCTTGAGGTATAAATGTTTGTTGTCGGTGTATTGTTGAATGTGGATGCTGTGTATGGCTAGAAGGGCTCCCAGCAGCTCCGTGTATAGATTGAAGTACTCTAGGGAGAGGATAGAACCATGCAGGACTCCACAGGTGATGGGTTGCATTGGTGACCTAGAGGAGTCCATCTGAACAGACTGTTTGTAGCTAACAAGGTAGGACTTGAACCAGCGTAGGACAAGGTTGCTGATCCACATGTGCTGATGCACTGTGTTTGTAAGCACCTGGTGATCTACTGTGTCGAGAGCAGCCAAGAAGTCGAGTAGAACCAGGAGGCAGGGGTGGCTGTAGTCAAGGATGTTGAGGGTGTTGTGGACCACCTGTATTGTTGCTGTCTCCGTGCTGCATCTAGGACTGAATCTGGATTGGTAAGTTTGGAGGAAATTGTTGGTGTCGATGTGTTGATGCAGTTGTGTGGCTGCCACTTTCTCAATGATCTTACCTTGGAAGGGAAGATGGGATGGGGCGATAGTAACCTAGGTTGTCAGGATCCAGAGTGGGTTTCTTTAGTAGAAGGAGGATTTGTCCTGTTGTTAGGGTCGATGGGAAGGTGCCTTAAGTTAGGGAGCTGTTGATGATCTCCAGGTAGGGAAGGAGAGCTTCTGCGGGGAGGGTCTTTAGGATGGATGTTGGGAGGATTTCATCTGTATACTATCTGGCTTTGAGGGTGGGCAGCGTTTCTCCCAGGTCCACCGTCGAGAGTGTCTTGAATGTTGCCCAGGGTGTGGAGATTTTGTAAGGAGGGACGTGAGGTGGGTGTGTGGATGTAGAGCTGGTGGCTATTTGCTGGCAAATCTTGCTAGTTTTTTGTCAATGAAAAAGGTGTTGATGGCAGGGAATTTTTCAATGGAGTGTGGTATGGCAGGGTTGGGTAGCAGGTTGACACACTGCTTGACTGCTTTGAAGAAGGCTCTGCTTTTATTGTTGGCTTCTGCTATGGTATTTTGATAGCAGGAGGTCTTGGCTATGTTGATTAGTTGGCGGATTGCTCGGAGCTCCTTGAGGACCGCCAGGTTGAATGCAGTCCGGGAGTAGTGCCAGGTTTTCTCTTGTTTCCTGATGACTATTTTGCTGAGGTTGAGTTCTTTCATGTACCAGGGTTCTGACAGTTTCGCTGTGCAGGTGCATTTTTTCAGAGGTGAGTGTGTGTCAATGTAGGCTGAGAGGGTGGCATTGAGTGCATCTAGTAGGGAGTCACAGTTCAGTTGGGGCTGTTCATTCCTTGTAAAGTGTAGGTTGTCGAGGTTTTCTGTGAGGGCTTCCACTGGCAGGTTCTTGAAGGACCTGAAGGTTTGTCTGCTGGATTTATGCTGGGAGTACTAGACTGGGGTGGTGTACAGGTTGTTGAAAGACACAGTTTGGTGGTCAGACCAGGGAAGTGGAGAGGAGTGCTGTAGTGGATGGAAGACAGTGTAGTGATGATTAGGTTGAGGATGTTACAGTTCTCATGTGTTGTGTATTTCCTGTGCTGTGTGAGGCTGAGGGTGTCGTGATGGTGCAGGAAAGCTTCCTTCATTTGTTTTGTTGCCTTGTTGCCTGGGAAGCTTAAGTCTCTTAGGAAGAGATTGTTTGCGTGCTTGAGGGACATGGTGGTGACCAGGTTGGTGAAGTCTCTGAGGAAGGTTGTGTTGTGTTTCTGTGGTCTGTAGATGAGATGGATGGTACTGTGTCCGTCAGTGAAAGTTGGAAGTGGCAGGAGAGGGCCCGAAGGAGCACATGTCGTTGACGTCAAGTCTGGTGCAGGGGCACGAGGTGTTGTGTATGACTGCAAAGCCTCTGCCTGTCTTGTTCGGGTGGTCTCTGTGTTGGATGCTGTAGCAGTGGGAGTGATGGGTGATTAGTTCATGTTCTGAAGGCTGCAGAGAAACCACAAAGGATTAGGGTGGGTGATAGTTTCCTGTGCCGAGCAGTACTGAGGATGCTTCGGGCATGGATGATATCAGTTTCCTTAGCGTGTCGGATTCGAAATTCAAATGGAAGAGGGTTGGTCAGGCCATGTGCTTCGCGTTATGAGGTAATACAGTTGAAGAGCACACATTTGTGTATCTTGGAATGATGAGGAAGAGAGGTTACTAGACAGTATTTGGATGGGGTGTTGGGATAGGCCAACCTTTCTTTTAATAAAGGGGCAGAGTGGCAATTTTGTAGCTGACGGTTAGCTCCTAGAAGTGAGGGAGAGATTGAAGAGGGGGGCAGATGAGGACAGCTCAGTAGGGCAATGTATCTAATGATTTGTGGTGCAAACAGGTTGATGGGGGCACAGGAGGAGTAAACACACCAGAGGATATGAAGCTGTCTCGTTGGAGAGGCTGGTGGAAATTCAGAGAAATAAAAGACGATTATGGTGTACCTGGTGGTATCGTGTGCAATGAGGGTGTATCAGAGGTAAGGAAAGGCAAAGGGGGCGTTTGTTCAGAACGGAGAGGAGACATATTTAAATGACAGCCATTTTGTAGAGAGACAGGAGAGCGAGAATTTACATTCTGAAATATTTTGGTTCGTGCTGCAACTCAAAGGCTCACGGTAGAAGTGTATGAAGCTGTGGAATTCATCCTCACACTTAATGAAATGAAGTATACCATCTCCCAAACTTCACAAGTTAAATAAAACGTTTTGTGCTCGGGATGTATGATGCAGAAAATCTGGATTTGTGGGTCTTTAATTATGCATATGTTATATTATTGGGATACATGGATACATGGTTCTGGGGTAGATACATAGGCCGTTGTTTTTCATCATCAAACAGCTTTAAAAAAAAGAAAAACACATTCCACTATGCACTTCAGCTCATTTCATTGGGAGGCATGTGCAGATAATTATTTTCTCAATGCACTAATTGCTTAATGGATTTATTGCAAATCATTAATAATTACTTCCAGATCAAAAGGATGATCGAGAGTGGCAGCAACCAGGAGAGATAGTCCACTTACTGTTCATGTTTTCCTGGCTGGTCTGGGCAGTATTAACTATGAAGTCCTTGTGGGACAGGAGTTTTCATGTCAGAAAAGAGGTCCTTTGTAAGGAGCTATTTTTCGGGCAGGGGCAGAACAATGTTGATTTTATGAGTACACCATGCATGGCACACGCAGTAAGAAAGAGAATGCAGAGCGAGGCAGATGTGGTATGCAGGACCGAGGAGGAGGGGCGGGGGGGGTGGGTTTCAAGTGCAGGTTCTAGGATACTGGGACAGAGTGTGTGGGCATAGTGGGCACTGGAGTTATTGGGAGCCATTATTCTTGTTCATTGTGCTGCCGGAAAGGCCCTTTGATTTCCATGTTGGCAGGCTGAGGGAGTACAGGGTTTTGAAATTCAAGAAAGATCAATGAAAGCTATAAGATCACATTTTAAAGCCTTTCAAAAACGAAACTGAGAAAGTGACAAGAAATTCAAGTATGACATTACATAAACATGTAATTGTTGTAAATGTAAATGTAAGTGTTTTGACTTCTAGACTCATACATATAATTCAAAAACCCACACCAACCACAGGTCCCATAATGCAGCAAAAACATGGCTATCTGAGGGTTCCATGCATCTAACTGTGGATGGTTCTAAGTTAAAATAGTGAAACTAAAACACCGAGGTCGAAAACAATGATTGTTTGGCCTTATTTTCGAGAATGTTTTATCGATTTATTTCCTTTTTTCCCCTTATTTCAAATGCGGGGGAGACCACGAGCCACCACGTCGCCGCCGCACCCCCACCCCCACCCCCTCCTCTTTATTTGTATCCCCGTACCGAATCCCCCATTTCTTCTTTTCTTTTTATAGTGCAAAAATCTCACTCAAGTTCAGCCTTAAAAATGCGTTCTTTTCGGCCTCTTTTTGGGGGAAATACCACTGTGGATCACTTGCCAGCTATGCCTTACTCTGTCTCCTGGGTAGATCAGGATTGGTCTGAACCCAAAAGGGCATTCCTGCTCGATCTGCAAGGTCACATCCCTTCAGCACAAGAATACGTGCAACCCCAGACATGTTTCATTCTCATTCTGTAGCATGAGTGGGGTGCGTCTGGTGTCTCTGTGAACAGCAAGCTCAGACTCATTACAGATATACCCTCACCCTCTCGGGTTGACTTTAGAAATACTGAAGTGCGATGGCTTGAAAACTGTGAGCCTTATTACACGGATGGTGGTAAGGGATTCCCGGCACCGGTAAGGGCACCGGTGCCGGTAATCCCTTACCGCCCTACTACGAGGTCCCTTTGCTGGTCCCTACCTTAACGGCTGGTTTTACCAGCCGTTAAGGACGGGACCCGCAAAGGGACCTTGGAGGCAATTACGGTACCACAATTTGCGGTACCGTAATTGCCGCCTTCCCCATTCCCATTGAGCCCTATGGGGGCTCAAATGGGAATGGGGAAGGGCTAATGGTGAATGGGGAATTACGGCCCCGCCAACCTTGGAATGGGGCGGTTATTCCGCCATTCGCCATATCGGGATCGGTAAATTACCGGCGGCAACCATGGAGCTAATAGCACCATGGTTACCGCCTTCCGTGTAATGAGGCCCTGTGACTTTTTACTCCAGTGCACAAACTTTAGCCATTATTTGATATGAGATACGTTCTTTCGGCTTCTGCGTGGCATGCCAGATTGTGACATTATCATCTGCAGGGTTACCGAGCACAATGATGAAAGTGATTATGATTCACTCATATCCTTCCTGCAATCAATCTTTGCTTTGGTTTAACTTATACCATGTGGTTGCTGAGGTTACTGTGCCTAAAGACACAAGATACACCACACTAATGTTGTCCACTGAAGCAAACACCCGTCTGTGATTTTTTGTGGTCTTGTGCAGAAGACATGTGACCTAGCAGTTTGGGATTGACTGTCTCTTTTTGGTAGGGGCACGGCTTGATATGCATATGGCCCTGCCCCTTGGATAACAGCATAGCAGGCTAAACAATGATGGACTGGAGGGTTGCCCAGATCAATGCAAGTGGTTATGATTCATTCATAATTTTCCAGCCATCACTGCAAAGTTTTGCTAAAGTAACATATCTCCAGTCCTTTGTATGCTAGTACAGGAAGAGTGCAGATAATAGGCAAAAGGGCCTGAAGCAATTTGGAGGCCATGAAAGGAAAAGCAATGATGCTGTGACTGCCGTATAGGGCCCAATTCATGGAATTATTTGCACGGTAAATGGTCACTGTGCGCGCCAAATTGCGTGAAAAATCCTGTTTCTCGATTCATGGAATCAACTGCGTGGCCTTATTTTCTTACCTTGCGGCGACTTCGTGCAGGCTCTGCACATCTCTGTGAGTGCCTTGCACAAGACACAACGCAGAGCGTGGGTGTGGCTTTCACAGAGGAGACGGATGGGGGCAGAACTCATAAAATGAGGAAGAAAAATGGAAAATGTGGGCATTATAAGGGACGGTCCGCAGACAGTCGCACACCCACTATTGCACGGAACAATTTGTATTCATGGAAGCGACCACGGGTGGGAAATTGCCACGCAAAGCACTCAACCGATTTGCCACACAGACACTTGCGTATGGGAATCATGCCACAGATGTAAGATCGGGTGGCGGATTTAGGTACGGGTGCGTGCAGCCGGGGCTCCGAACTAACTTGAGGGTGTGCATGCACAGTGTAGAGGGGGGCAGGTATGGTTTACGGGGGTTCGCATGCAGATTTTCAGAGTTTTTCCCCGAGTTACGACAAGTTGTATGCATTTTGTCAGGCTGCCAGTAACAGTTACTGGGGACCCTGCGCAGGTTCCCCAAGATGCAGGCCAGCTTGTGGGGGACCCAACACACTTTTGTAAGGGTGCTTGTATCCGTGCCTGGGGAGCACGGAAAGGTAGCTGTTTCCGGCCGTTTTTGCTTTGCATGGGGGCGTGGCAGGGGCGTTACTGCCGCGACTTGCGTATACGATTACATTGCGCAAGCAATTCTATGAATACACAGTGCGCACAGGAAAACCTTTGCGCAGGCTCGCATAGAGTTACTCTCGGCGCACCGGATTTTCAGTATCTCTGCAGACTATTCCATGAATCAGGCCCACGGAGACTGGGATCACTAAAAGATCTGCGATAATAGCACAATGTACACATGTAATTACTGCAGGGGTCTGTGCACCATTTACTGGTTATAGATTTGATTCCCTGGAGCATTAATTCATTCTTATGATAGTGATCCACTGTGTTAATATTTTCATGAAATGTGAACAGATAATAATACAGGCTTTTATATAGTGCTTCATGCAAGACTTCTCCCACGTCTAAAGAGCTAAAAAACACTTCTTATTATTGCCCTATTTAATGGTACTCAGCATAGCAACCTCAGAAAGAGTAACCCCAGAGTCAGTCCAGGTGGGATTTGCACTTACAAAGTGCAGGCTGGCCTCATGTCAGAGGTGACTAGGTAACATGCGACCTCTCTAGAGGAAGTCTTGTGTGTTATATAGATATGATGCCTTTGATGGGAATGCCTGCTATATCATGTGAGTACCTGGGGATTCTATGGCCATAGTTTGCATCTGGGAGGGAGTATGTGAGTGTGTGGGGGGTCTCTGAGAGACATTGACGAGAGAGAGAGGAGAGAGGGAGAAAGAAAGAGATAGAGGGAGATAGAGAGAGAGAGAGAGAGAGAGAGAGAGAGAGAGAGGGAGAGAGAGAGAGAGAGAGAGAGAAAGAAAGAAAGAAAGAAAGAAAGAAAGAAAGAAAGAAAGAAAGAAAGAAAGAAAGAAAGAAAGAAAGAAAGAAAGAAAGAAAGAAAGAAAGAAAGAAAGAAAGAGAAAGAGAGAGAGGGAGAGGGAGAGAGAGAGAGAGAGAGAGAGAAAGAAAGAGGGAGATAGAGAGAGAGAGAGATAGAGAGAGAGAGAGGGAGAGAGAGGGAGAGGGAGAGAGAGAGAGAGAGAAAGAAAGAGGGAGATAGAGAGAGAGAGAGATAGAGAGAGAGAGAGGGAGAGAGAGGGAGAGGGAGAGAGAGAGAGAGAGAGAGAGAGAGAAAGAAAGAGGGAGATAGAGAGAGAGATAGAGAGAGAGAGAGGGAGAGGGAGAGAGAGAGAGAGAGAGAGAACATTAGGTGTCCACATATGATCATAGAAGAACCTCAAAGATCTATATATATGTTCCTGTACATATGTGCAAATATGCACATTATGCCAATAAAGCAATATGATGGAGTTGAACTGATAGTGGGAGGGAAACACTGAGAGGAAGAGAGCCGGGGGCAAGAGAGACAGTTAGAGAGAAGGCGAGAGGGAGACAAAGAGAGAGAGGGAGAGGAGAGACAGTGAGAGTGGTGAGACAGAGGGCGGAGAGAGAGAGTGTAGAGAGAGAGAAGGAGAGACAGAGTGGCAAAGGCGAAAGGGAGGGGCGAGACAGTGGGGGGAGCGTGAGAGAGAGAGGGCGAGAGGGACGGGAGAGACAGCGACGAGGGTGTTGAGAGAGAGCAGAGAGAGAGTGTCTAGAGAAAGGGAGAGAGAGAGTGCGGCGACAGAGAGGGAGAGGCAGAGGACAGAGAGGGAGGGAGAAAGAGGAGAGAGAGAGAGAGAGGGGACAGAGCGAGAGAGAGGGGATGGAAAGAGAGGAGGGAGAGAAAGAGAGAGATACAAACAGACGGAGAGGGCGAGAGAGGACAGAGAGAGAGAGAGAGAGAGAGAGAGAGAGAGAGGGAGATTTGAGTTTTTGAAGGGAATGCATAGAACGTGTTTTGAGTTCCTTGCAAATGATGACAGTTCCTGCTGTGGCTCTGAGGTGCTGGATCCATGATGCCGATACAAGGAAGGTAAAACAATACGTTCAAAAGCCAGAACTGTTCACTTTTCCAATTCTTATGTTTCTTGCCTGCAGCTTTCTGTCGGGCCATTTGTCAAGACTATGCAATATTTCAAATGATGTTTTGCTGCTTTAATCTCCAACTCTGTCTGCTTCCGCTCATCTGCTGGCAAACGGTGCACTCTGGAGACAGCAAGTCCGTTCAACCGTTCTGATTGGTAGCACTTAAGGTGTAGAAAACCGAAATAATAAAACACTATTTAAATATTTTACAAACTTTTGTAGTAAATATAAAATAAAAAATGGAAAATATCTTAAAAGTGAAATGAAATTCAGGCACTAATTTTGGCAATTATAAATAAATGTGCAATTTTAAAATAGCCAGTGTACCATGTTAGTACAATGTGTTTATTTGCATTTATTTATTGGACATTTGTATGGAGCCTATACACAGGTGTTTCCAGGCACAGCAAGACATGATGGAGGGAGGTTTGGAGGGGCGGGGGGTCATGGGAATCAAAAAGTAAAACAAAAAATGGTTATATTGGCCTTGTGACAATCATGCGTGCAAGTGCATGAAAAGGTGGTAAGTGCAAGGGGAGGGTGAAGGGAGAAGTGCAGGAGTGGGCTGCCCCCAAGAATGGGCTGCCGGGCAAGTGCGGAGTGGGCCAAGGTGGCAAGTACCAGGGGAAGTGGGGGGAGAGAGGATGAGTGCAGTGGACAGAGAGGACCAAGTTGGGCTAGTCTGTCAAAGGGAGCCTTTGGGCAAGTGCTGGCATAGGATGCTGGGGGGAGACTGGTTGGGGTGTTCTGACGCCTGTATGACTCTGAAGGTACCAGGCCACAGTGGCAGATGAAGAGTTAGCACGGGGTGGGGTGAGGGAGGAAGAAGAGAAAAGGACGTCTTGAGAAGTTTCTGGAACTTAAGAAGATACAACCTTAAGTAATGTACTTTATTTAATAGTTACTTTTGAAAGAAAAAGAATAAAACACAGCCCCACCACACAATATGTGCTTTTCTATGGTCATGGAAATATCAGGAAAGCTGGGATGCCTCTCGCCAACACACCTGACTGAATGACCCTCCTCACTCACGAGGAAGGAGACAGAGACATATAGTAAGAGAGAGAGACAGACAGTGAAACAAAGAGTGAGAGGAACAGAGAGAGAAACAGAGAGACAGACAGGGAGAGAGGGAGAGAGAGCAAGGGAGAAACAGAGAGAGAGAGAGAGAGAGAGAAATAGAGAGAGGAACAGAGAGAGATGGAGAATCAGAGAGAGCAAGCGAAACAGAGAGAGAGTAACAGAGGGAGAGAGAGGGAGAAACAGAGAGAGAGAGAGAAACCGAGAGAGAGAGCATGAAAGAGAAATGAAGATGGAGGGGCAGCGAGAGTGCCAGATTGCAGTATGATATGCCTTGCACAGCTAGTTTTTAAAAGAATTTACACAAACTTTGAAGTTAGCAAAAGAGAATGGCTTGCGGACATGGCAGATTGTTCTTCTGTATTGTGCTTTCTCAATTGTACGCACTCTTATAGAAATTTGACATTGTTCTGAAATACAAAACTACTTGCCTTGTGAGCTTCCTGCAGAGAGCCTCCCGCTTCTCTTAAGCCTTAACCTCGATATTTTACTTGAATTCAGAGTTATCCATCTCTGTTTGATTTTCCCAACATTTCGTCAATTGCCTAAAATTGTGTGCACAATTTCACAAAATTGGTGCAATTAAAACTGACGATATTCACACCCCTTGTTCCAGCCTGGCAAGTCAACCCAGGCAGTTTCCTAAGAGTTTAATACATTCTTAAATAAATGTACTTATAATATGTTCCAGCACATTGTATTCTTTATGCCTAGACCTGACAGCTGCTTAGCGCATACTTATGTTTAATTGTCTTCTTTACTAGTAGAACAATCAAACAATACAGGTTAACTCTCTTGAGAAACCTACCTGAAACTGCCAACTGAAATTCCTGGAGCTAGCAAGAAAGTGTCCATCTCCAAGAAGACCAACAGGTGGCACATCCCCAAAATACTTTGGGACATACTCTGTGACTATTGACCCTACACGCATACAACTAACCAGTGCACACAAACGCAAAACCCACCCTAATATCATACGACACACACCCAACACAAATACTAGCACACATCCAAGGAACTGAGTACTACCCATACAGTTACAACATGCAGAGCCTCTCGAACCAGTTCCCACACACAAGACAATGCTCACAGACGCCAGTTCCTCCTGGTTCTGAACCTATCCTATCACCCCATCCTCACTAACACTCCCCACCCTCTTCTCTTACAGAGCCACATGAGTGTCTGGAGACTTGGGGAACATAGTGCAAGAGACTGAAGGAAGGAGAAGAGTGCATGCAGCAGTGGTGATGGAGAGGAAGACATGGGGCCTCATTACGAATTTGGAGGCAGCCACGGAGCTATTAGCTCCATGGCTGCCTCCAAACCGGGCTCCATTACTGGGTTCCTGCAATGAGGACTTACCGGGTCATTCCGACATAGGAGGACCCGGTAAGTCCTCCTTGCAGGAACCATTCCCCATTCCAATGGGAATGGGGAGTGAGGTAACAAAGGGCACATTACAAGTGTCCTGTTGTTACCTCTCTCTTCCCCTTGCGGGACCCGGAAAAGACATCTGGTTTTACCAGACGTCTGATCCGGGTCCCGCAAAGGGAAACTCGTAATAGGCGCTCCCGTAATGAAGGGGGCCGGTCCCGTACAGGCCCCCTTCATTACGAGAGCGCCAGGGTCGTAATGAGGCCCATTGTGTGGATAGTTAGAGTTAGAGAGAGGATGGAGAGGAGGCTCAAAGTCTTGAGCTCAAAAAGTAACAAGGATGATGGCCTTAGCATTAACCATGGCCATTTGATTGCAGCCACTGTGATTGATCAGAAGATACACGCCACTGACCAGGCAGTGTCTATTTTAGCGATAAGGCCAGTGTTTTGCCCAAGAAAAATAAATTCATTCACAGTAGGACACAAGTACAACTGGAAACAGACTACTAGCGACATACTCCAGGCTAGTATGATCAAGGGCTAGGAGTTCCAGGTGCACAGGTCAACCAACAGTAGTACCAAATGATTAGGCTCTGTCACTGAATTTGAAAATGTCAGAAAAGGGGTCTGAGAGTTTTTCGAGGTGCTTACCAAGAACAATGTCCTCATTGCATTATCTGTATTCTGCCTACAGTGTGTTCCCTGTCAGACACTAAGCACACACTATGGCACTGAGGGTAAGTAGAGCAATCTGGAAAATGCTCAGAAAGTGACATGCAGGCTCATGAAGAATGGACTGAAAGTGGGTTGGCTGCTGGAACTTCTTCTGAATGATAGATATTTGCTCCATATCGATGAGAAGGCGAGGGTGTAGGAGCTAGAGCCCTGGACACACCCGTCTTTAGATGTGAGCCGGATGGAGAACCCTGGACACACCCGTCTTTAGATGTGAGCCGGATGGAGAGCCCTGGACACACCCGTCTTTAGATGTGAGCCGGATGGAGAGCCCTGGACACACCCGTCTTTAGATGTGAGCCGGATGGAGAGCCCTGGACACACCCGTCTTTAGATATGAGCCGGATGGAGAGCCCTGGACACACCCGCCTTTAGATGTGAGCCGGATGGAGAGCCCCTGCATGTCTGTGTATCTCCGGTATCACTGATGTGTCACCCCTCGTTAGTTCATATTGATCGGTTATAATCCTGCACATGCTCCTTCACCCAATACACTTTCACACATTTCTCAGCCATTTTTATGTCACCGGCCAAAAGATAAACCATTTTCAAGGCTCTTCTCAGAAAGCGCAGCATATATTACAGAAAACATCTTTTTTCTGTGCTTTGGGATGCTGGCCGAAACATTGATGTTTGAACTGCTGTGCTATACCTCGGTAGACATTGAAGCATTCTGAGAATTTGTAGGCACTTTATTTCTGCATAATATCAAAACCCATGTGCTTATATCTTGTCACTGTTGCTGTGTATGTTCTTCAAAGAACATTCTTATATGTTAATGTTAATGTTAAAGGTCATTTGTACCGCGCACTATAACCACCGAAGTGGTCCCCTGGCGCTCTGGCGGCTCTGAAAAGGGGAGGAGAGGGGGTGGGTTAGTAGGAATAAGCTGGAAAAGTGCAAGAGAGCAGTGATGTGCTGTTGGCAGCCTCAGTTAAATATAGGCAAAGTTAAATGCAAAGATGGAGTCTGCTGTGCACAGCATTAAAGTGGCCGTGGGCATTTAGAACAGGAGAAAGGCAACAGACTATATTTTCATCACTGCACGTTGGTTTTCCTTTACGGGACCAGGTGGTGCGGCAACCACTGCCTCCATTGCCATACAAAACAATTGCCGACAAGCAACAATTTGCCATGTTTGCCACGGAGAGCTTGCCATGGTTATTGGATGGCTTAGATCAAGGACATTGTCCTGTTTTGTACATTGCATGACCATATAGTAGAGAACTTCCTAAAAAGGGAAAATGAATTGCCAACACAGTGATCATAGCATGTGTCCATGCCATCTGTGGCCATATCGGCCATTCTCTGGAAGCCTGAATGTTTTTGAAAAGAATTCAAATAGCTAATGAACTTCAACAGATTGGGATCATACAGGATGTGTCCATTCAATGAAATTCTTGTCAGTAAATCCTTCAAGACTTCTTTGAATATGGCAAAGCATTCAATGAATATGGGCCTCATTACACGGATGGCGGTAAGGGTTTACTGGTACCGGTTAGGGTACCAGTGCCGGTAAACCCTTACCGCCTTACTACGAGGTCCCTTTCTGGGACCCTACCTTAATGGCTGGTTTTACCAGCCGTTAAGGACGAGACCCGCAAAGGGACCTTGGAGGTAATTACGGTACCGCAATTTGCGGTACCATAATTAACACCTTCCCCATTCCCATTGAGCCCTATGGGGCAAAAATGGGAATGGGGAAGTGCCATGGTGAATGGGGAATTACCGCCCCCACACACCTTGGAATAGGGCGGTAATTCCACCATTCACCATGGCGGACTCGGTAAAATACCGGCGCCAACCATGGTGCTAATAGCGCCATGGTTACCGCCGTCCATGTAATGAGGCCCTATGTCAAGACCAGGATCGGACTGGCCTATAGGCCAATAGGCCCAGGGCTGAAACAAAAACACAAACTGCTGGCGTGAGCCAGTTTTTCTGGTCAAAATGGGCCACTTTTTTTGGCCAATTTGGGCCAGTTTGATGAGTTATTTCAATCTGCGGCTAGTAGTTTTGAGCAGTGTTAATGGATAAATATTCCTTAAAATGCACAATTTGCATCACACTTTATCAGATAACCCCCCCGCCCCCCTGGTTACTATTCACAAACCGAATAGCCATTTGCAACTGTGGGCCTCTTTTTCATTGGTGCCCGAGACAATGCTATGGCCGAGTCTGACCCTGAGCCAGACACATGAGAGACAGGGTTGTCCATGGCCTTGAGTCCAAGGCAGTGGTGGCTCATCCAGATGCAAGTGTTCCTTTTACTAGACTGGAATAATGGTGTGTTTATATTGATTGCAGTGTAACATATGCATGTTTGATGATGTTAATGCGTGCGCAAGTAAACATTGGGTTTGATGATGATGATGGTGATTCTGTTGATGATTGTGGTGAGGATAGTGGTGATCATGAATACATTGCAAAGGCTGCCAGTGATAACAACACTGCCACCAGCGATGCAATTCCTTGGTGGGTCATCCCCTAAAAGAGCAGGTCATTATGATGAAGAAAGAAGGCAGCGATGACAAGGATTGTGAAGCACTGGTCCTGGTCAAGAGAATCCTTCATCAGTTAGATACTCATTTCAGCCATAGTTGCCACCGAGGTATTGTTATTTGCCACATTGCAGACCTTGATCTTCTTCTGTTTTTCCTGTGTTGGAGAATGACATGGGAACATACAACATGTGTACACTGGTCTAAATTGTGGTGCATGGGATGGAGGGGGTTGCACTTGTAAAGGACCTGGAAAAAGGCTGTGTTATTTCACCTCCTCAGAGAGCAGTGCCAGCAGCACCATACCTACTCATCACTGCCTGTGCCCTCCTTTTACAGTGGAGATCGCATGTATGTTCAGCTGTTACTAGTGAATGCAGTCTAGTTTCCCCACGATAGCAGCTTACCAACATATCAAACATATAAGCCCCCATTTGGAATGGATTATCTAAATTTGCAGTCAAGACAACTTCCCAACAAACAGGACTCATGTCAGTAAAAGCCACAAGAAAAGGTCCAGCAATGAATGTAATGAAGGTGGCAAACGATTGGTAAACTGGCATTGTAAAATGGAGTAGTGGTCAACAATAAACAGGTTGGGGGTCAACTGTGTACTCTGCCCTGCAGCCAGCATCGAATCACCATGTGCTTATTTTACAGCGTGAGTGTTCTTCCGATACAGAAGCACAGGTCTGTGATCTAGAAACATTGAAATCCTTACTAAACTGAAGTGAATGAACATGTGCTTCCTTGCATTCATAGTGCTACTGAAGAAGCATCACAGGCTTCCAGGAGCTCACAAATCTGCAAGTCATGGAACAATTTCCTGCTGCGGGTAACTTGGATGAGTGCAACTCACCATCACCCACTGGTGCTTCAGAAGAAGGACATCATGGCAGCATTGCAGACTGGGTTCTGGGCTGGAGGCGGGGGCAAGTTAGGCATTTTGAAAAATGCTTTTTCAAAGTAAGGCGTGTAATAGTGTACATTTTAATTTCTTCAAAAAAAAAAGTGTTTGTTGAACATATTTGGCTATTTGTTGTTTACAGAAACCGTCTGTAGTAATGTGCCTGTGTGCAGTGGGTGACATCATAGGGTCTGGTGGCTAGAATGTGAGTGTGCTCGGGGTCTGAAGGTTACTGCTGGGGAGCTGATGTGAGAGTAGCTGCTGCCTGCATGGGTGTGGGGGACCAGTGTTTGCCATACATACGTTCCTGTCTTGTGTTCCCTACCTTCTTACCTGTGTACCTACGGACCTGGAGTGCTAAGCAGACCAATGGACATTAAAGCATGATAGTGCTTACCTTACGAGTACTTTTCCACCTTTTCGCCATCCTTCAACCAGAGAATGCTTTGACACACAGGAAATTACCTCCTGACTACACAACATACCAGCAAGAGACAATCAAATAAGACATTTCCTCATCACCTAGGATTCCAGGATTCTCACAGACACACTTTCAAGAATAACTCCCTTGTAACACAATTGTCACAACATGATTAGTGTAAAACACTTTGTTTTGAATTGATAACCACACTAGAGCAATTATCCTGTTATAGGTATTTTACTTAGTAAAGCAGTTTGCAAAGTGCAAATTTAAATTGCCAGACGTTACTAGCCACCTTCAACCACTTTTTCCTGGAGAGACATTTCACACACAAGCAATTTGTCAGGGTACTTTCTTTGAAATGATGTAATAAACTAAAATTAATGCAGTCCAATTTTTGCAGATAGACAGTCATCACATACATGTATGCTGCAACCATGTCACGAGATGCATAGTAAAATCTACAATTTATTGTAAATACATTGCAATTAAAACAACATAAAAATAAAATGGTGCATCCAACATAGGCATATACTACACACTGTCCTCGATATGTTGATGATCTAACATTTTACAGACCGCACAGGTGGTACTGCAAGACCAGACTGGGGCACTCTTCGGTGTTGGAAGTAGTTGGCAGGCATGAGAGGCTCCTCTGCTGAGAATGCAATGACATGCTAGCAGTCCCAACAGTTGCCCACATCCTATATGTATGTCCTAAAGTAAGTGTGTTAAGGCGTGTATTTCTAAAACTCAGATGAAATGTTATTGAAGTCAGAAAATAGGTGTTGCTTCATCGATACTTTCTGGATGGGTAGGATCTTCCCTCTGCACTGACCCTTTTGAAATATGAAAAACATGTAACACTAAAAAAGTTAAAACTAAGTTAAAAACATTAAATACCATATTTTTTTTTTAATTAAACAGTCCTGAACAAACAGTTAACAGGGTGTATACAGAATACAGATGTGTGCAGCTTCTTTTTTACTGGAGTTAACCCCCCTCTCATTTGGTTATAACAAATCGCCCAGAGACCATGCAAATGGAAGCGGCACACAGCATACATCTCAGTAACATAACATAAAAACGAAATAACATGGCACAAAATGAAATAATATGACATGGCACACAATAAGCGGACTGCTGCTCGAATGCTGCAATAGCACCTTATGCCAGTTAATGCCTGACATGCGTAGGATAGCCACTATAGCTAAGGTGTTAAAGTGTGATTCACACAGCACAAAACAAGCTGAACAACATACCATCCCAAAACATAGCATGGCATGGCATACCGTAACATAGCATACCATAAATGGTGCTATAAAATGACATGTCAGAGTCCTAAAGAGTAGGCACTCCCTTTCAGCAAAGTATGGACTCCTTAAACCTGTGCTTAAAAGATGTCTTAACGGTGTGCATAATAAATGATGTGGTGGAGTTGCGACAACATCAACTTCCTCGAAACAGTTCAAACACCAATATTCTTCTAGGCAATTTGATGTTGAAGCCGAAAACGCAAACCATGTTTGGGACAAATGAAAAGGGACGTGGTCATCACATGACTTATGTTTCCTATGGGGTCCGAAATCAATGGATGGAATCAACATGTGAAACATGTTCTGCATCTCTCAATTCAAGTCGAGCACAATGAGACATGGTTCAAGTTTCTATTACCTTCTGAGAACTAATCCAAACGAAGCGATTTTTAGCATTATTTGAAAATGACCACACAACCAAAAAGAGCACACAAGGCACAAACCTACGCAAACCCATAATCAGCACCTATCTTAGAAACCATGCCAAATCATTTGAAACGTGTATGCTTGGTAAAAAATGCCATTACAAAATGTTGCCCCCTTCGTCCCCTGTCGTGAAAAAATCAGTCTGTTGATGGGTGAGGAGGTTCCTTCCTCACTCAAAGACAACAACCTTGTGGACATCTATCAACTTGTGCAAGTTAAAGTAACTGACAAGGCCTCCCCATCTCTGGTAGGATGCACGCCTAAAATGACATTCATATTGTATTCCTGATAGAGGATGCTTGATTCTTTGAGAACTGGCACCCATAGGGTTATGGATGATTAAAGCTGTTCCCTGGCACATGCTGGAGATTCTTTTTGCCGCAGCTGCAGCCATAATCTCCTTTGCGATGGATCTGTCAGTCTAGATGCCTTTTACCATGGCTGATGCTGCAGCTCTTGCACAAAGAGATCTGCCTGATAGCTATATGCAGTGAGGGCCTGGGGCTACTGGAAGTTTGGGATTGCAGCTTCGTGGGATTGTCATTATGTGTACACCGGCACCGCTTTCCATCCTGCAACTCCCTTTCCTTCACCATCAGCATGCATCTGTGCCCTTCCTGATGCTAAGGTAGACAATGTAAGTCAAGGAATTGAGCACCCAGCTTTGTGGAGAGCTATTAGAATTCCACACTCCACCTTTCCTCTTCCTAATGCCTCATCTCATTGCCCGCGGCATCAAGAACCCCCTCCAGGGTTTCAGCATCATGAGACCACTGGTACAGAGCTGCCTCCTCGCCAGTTAATGGTTCCATAATAATGTCCCCGCAAAAATGTCCCCCGACAAAAAAGTCGCAGTTTTTGCCGAGACATTATTACATTGAACATGTAGGGGTCACCCCCGTAAACCCTGTTTATTTTTATTTTATTTGTAAATGGGAGCAGGGGACATCCCTGCAACCCGTCCCCATACATAATGTCTTCATCTATAATGTCGCCAAAGGCTTTTCCCGGCGACATTATGTATGGGGACATTATCTATGGGGACATTATTACCTGATACCCAGTTAATTGGTTTGGTTGGGAGCTGGGATTCTTCTTTGCCCTGTGGCTGTGGGCGCTGAGGGAGAGGGGATTGAGGCCTTTTGGAGCCAATGGGGTCACTGTGGAAGAGGAGGTTGAGGCCTTTAGAAGACGCTGGGGTAGAGCCCTGGCATGAAACAACCCGCGAATGTGTCCCTTGCCCCAATCACCTCATGAAAAATTATATTCATTGCCAAACGGGCATTGCCTGGATGGACAAATGTCATAGCGTGGGCTAACTGAGCAGAAGACCTGAGAAGTTAGAGAAAGGTTTTAGATGGACTCCACCTCCCATTCATCATATTATGGATGGTGAAGTGATAGCCTGCTGCTTTCGTATCACAGGCAGGTTAATTTCTGAACCCCTGGCACTCTGCGTATAGTAATGGAGTGGCTTCTCCAGACAGCCCCTCTCCACAACTGCCACTGCCAAGATACAAGTTGCACACGGGGTACAATGCATCTATTCGAGGGATTGAAAGAGTGAGTGAGGGGAGGAGTAAGAGTGAGAGTGTGAGAGAGAAAGAGACATTAGTTCCATTGTGGAAATGTGAGAAACTATACTGTGAGCTGTCTGTGATTGGATATGTAGAGGGGGCATGGTTATTTGTCTTTGTTAGGTGTTTTCATTCTTTGATATGACTTCTAATGTTGTGTTATGTTTTGCATGCCTTGTCATGCCCTGATCATGCCTTTGCATGCCCTTTAATGCCGAGCCATATGCAGCTTAATAGATTGTGCCCCTCACTTACCTTCTCACCGTTCTGTTTTCTACCTTATTCAAATAGTGATCCGCAGGTGTCCCACTGTTATTCTGCCTCCTCAGTGTCCCACTGTAATTATACCCCTTTGGGGGTTTTCTCTCTGTTGCCCTTCTAAGATTTTGCATCTGATGCCCAACAGAATGAGCGTGTTACTGGAGTTTTGCACCCTATTCCATGCCATACCCCCTGCTCATAGATATAGCGCCTTGACCTTCTAGCAAATTTAGATGTTTTAGTGACCTGATGTGGAATCCCTTGGGAACAAATCAAACCCACTCTCAACCTATTACCCACTGTTGCTTGCTCACTATGACTTCCACTCCAATCTGGGTCACCCCAGTCAACCAGGACCATTGGATGTGCCCTTTCCAATGGCAGACATAGCAGTCATACAAAGGTGAGTCAGAGCACTTCTATACACGTACCCTACTGGAAGGGCACCCCTACTGAGACCCGACTCAAGAGGCAGCTCTGGACAGATGTTACCATAATCACACAAGATGGATGCTCCTAGTAGCCCGCTGAACCCTCTACTAACTTGTTTGCACTAACATTCTCAACTTTTACGCTCAAACACACTGCATAGAGAGCAACTAAACTGCATGCGCATCGCAAATGGTTAACTCTCCTAACAGACATCAACCAACAAAATGCTTCACCTCTGCGATAAACGTACATATCACCGTGCATAGGCATGCACAGGTACCCCCTGGACACAAATGCCTCTATGTTTTGATGCAGACCACATCGAAAGAGACCCGCTGTCAGCGCTAAGTGTCCTTTCAGTCTGTACACATCAACAGAAGAGCAAAGCTATCTTGCAATTTCCCTCTCCCCGCACTAATTTAATCCAGTGACACTCTTTCAGATCCGCCAGAGTGCTTGGAGACCATGCCAATGGCATTGGCACACGGTAAAAATCGAACAAAAATAAAATAACATAAAATGCCAAAAAGTATTATAGTTATATTTAAAAATAAATACATTTAAGGTAAATAAATATTTAAATAAAATTACAAAAACATTTAAAAACCGTGTTTTTAAACGTTAGAATTAAAGAAAAAGTCAAGAAGCGCTGTAAACAGTGAAACAAAGTGAAATAAGTTAACAAAACATTTCAGAAGTTACATTTCTCTAGATCTTTTTAGATGAGCAAAGGGCCACTTCCTACCCCCTGGCCTTACTGGCACTGCTGGATGCAAGGTTTATGCAGCTGCTTAGACCTTCACGCCCAGAATCTGTGCAAGTCTGGCTCGCGCTGCAAGGCAACACCCTGGTGTTTGTGTGTCTGTTCTGTGTTGTACTGTCCTCCTGTTCTACTCCCTGTTTACTGACCCCCTAAGGCACATGGGGTCTCAATATGGGTCCAGCGGTAACCCTGCCGGTGCTACGACCCGTAGAAAATAACCCGGCGCCTGACTTCACAGTGACACTGGGCTATTACAAATCCAGCGGTCGGGAAGTCAGGCATTGGTAATTTTGTTAATCCCCATTCCCATAGAGTCCCATAGGACTCTAAGGGAGTGGGGACATGGAAGCACCGGCACCGTTGTTAACGGTGCTAGTGCTTCTGTGACGACGTTGCCTACTGTGACCGCTGCAGACCTGTCAGGCACAGCGGCTCCGACAGGCAAACCCGTAGTTTGCCGGTCTGGAAACAAGGGTGCCAGTGAGCTTACAGGCACCCTTATTTCCCGGACCAGCAAACTCGACATGAGGCCCTGTCGAACGGGAAATCATATTATACCCTTTTGATTGTATATATATATATGTGTTGGCCTAGGCCAAGTCGCTCTGCGAGGAAATCCGCGTTGGAAGGTCCTGACCTTAGATCAGTCTTAGCCGCCATTTTAGGTTCATCCGCCATTTCGATTCTCGCTCCAAAGTCACCTTGTGTTCTAAGATGGTGGACAGTGTTCTTCTGTTGGTAACATGGATGTCTTGACCTCTGCATGCATGTTAATGCTTAAACTGCCCGCAGGCCAAATGTTAGGGTCATGTAATGAGACCTTGTCCTTCGTTGACCTGTGGATAGAGGATTACCTGTACCAATGATACTAATCCATGGACATATATTAAGCACAATGTTGTTTAAATACTAAACGTGAACACTTGTTCGACTGCATTGTATTAAAATATGTACTAAGGCTTATGTTAGATCGAAGAATATACTGTTGCTATTGTGACTTGTTGAACATGTAAACTGAAGGGGATCCATATGAATATAGTTCGGCGAGTCAGAGGTGAACTCGGCACGAAACCTAGATTGGGAATTATTAACGTACAGAGGGGCTGAACATCATGTTACAAAACTGTATAAAAAGAGCAAATATTCTGATGTACAGTCCCACTCACAGCACACACCGAACAGGGCTGGTATTCACTGTGTTGTACTGAGGGCCTGATAGCTATCTGTTGCTTTGTTCTTTGAAAACTGTTCAGTTGTAGAATAAAGATCTGTGTATCTTTTGAACCCGCGTTTGGTGTATTTCCTTTTGGGGTACTCAGCCTCGATATTCTCTTTTTGCTTTCACAGCCCCAGGTCTTTTGAATTTGGAGAAGACACTCCCCTAGTGACATTAAGTTCCAAATGGTGCATAACAAAAAATAAATATTGCAACAGTTATCTGTAAATTTGACAGCATTCATACTTCTTTAAAATACTAAAAGGTCACCCCTAAATTCAGAGCAAGGAACTGATGGTGCACTTGTTCTGTCTGGAGGGATTTCCCTCATTATAAGGATACGTGAGGCTTGGGAACACTGGTAGTGTTGGCATGGGATATCAGAAATTTACATTAGTTTGCCTTTTAGACTAAGCGTGGGATTGG
This sequence comes from Ambystoma mexicanum, assembly GCF_040938575.1. Taxonomy (NCBI): domain Eukaryota; kingdom Metazoa; phylum Chordata; class Amphibia; order Caudata; family Ambystomatidae; genus Ambystoma; species Ambystoma mexicanum. The sequence continues at coordinate 165,789,100 of NC_090931.1, read as the reverse complement.
GTAGGGTTTACAATGATTTCCCCTAAAATAAGTAATTTCTGTTCAGTCACACTTGCCACCCAGCAGCCATCACATCCAGGTCAGAGCCATATCGCCAATGCATTGTGGTTCTGCATATTAGCTCCGAAGCAAGCCTTTTACTCCAGAAACGTACCTTTGTCTTATAAGGCATGTGGTATTTTAGGTTCCTAGTGATTCCATCGACATCCAAACCATTGACAATCATACCGTAGACACAAAAAGCATCGAAACAAAACATCAAAGGCATTTTTAAATTTTTTTTTATGGGGGGTTTCCCCCAACCCCCCTTTTTTTAACCTCAAAAACCCATTTTGACTTAACTAAACCCTTTACCATTAAAACAATGCATTCACATTTTTTTTAATGCATTTTTTTCAATGGTATGGTCTGTCGATGCTTGGATTCGATGGAATGACCGGATACCGTATTTTATACATATCATGTTCAAGCCAGGGCAGGCGGATGTCAAGAAAGCAGTCACATACATACAGGGCTCACGATGATTCCCTGTGCAATTCAGGAGGAACATGTACACTTTGAGCTATTTAGGGTTATTTAGGCTATTTAGGGTTTACTATAACTGGCAGAACGGTGAAATATAAAATGTTGTGACGTTTTTGGCAGAATGTCAGAGGTTTTGCAGCGCTTTTGCAAATGACCCATTCTGCAGCTATTATTCAGACTGCAAGCACGCACTTCGCTGGGATAGAGAGGCAATTCTAGGCTTGGCCAGTCTACCTGATCCACGTCCCCCTTCGCAGGAAGGACCAGACCAGCCTCTCGGAGGCCCTCATAATTCAAGGCGCGGAAAAAAAAAAATACCAAGGCCTTGAAAGTAACTCAACGGGAACCTGCAAGCAGGAGAGACGGGGCTGTGCTTACATATTCATCGCCATTTAATATTCATGAGCAGCGCTAACAGATTAACCGCCATGCGCCGCTTCCTCAGCGGTACTCGCTTCCATATTTTATGTAAAAAAGGGACGCCAGAATCTGCATCACCTTCATTATATGTGCGTGGGAGGAGACGCGCAGAAGGGGTGTTTGTCACTTCCCCTGGATGTGGCTCATTGGAGAGTCTCTTCCTGATATCTCAGCAGAAACATCTTACAAACAGAATGCACGATCCGCCGCCCCCACCCTTGACGCTATAGACAAATGCATATTTAAACGACATTCTAGCCTTCTGATTGGATCGGCGGCTCATTTGAGAAGGGAGGGTGGATTAGAGACGTGGGCACGTTTCCTGCTAGAAGACAACGTGCCTGACTCGCCTCAGTTTACATGTTCATATTTACTGTATTTTCCAGTTAATCATATTTACGCATGCAATGCCTGCTCCTTTCATCCAATGTATGCATCTGGGAGAGCCGGGCTCTGGGCCGGTGGGATGCTGTGAGCTATTGCTACTGGTAGCACTGATTATCTTACCATTGAAGGTGATAAAAACTCCCACCATTGGTACTGGCCCATCTGAACCTAGATCCGACACATCCATATGTACGCCCAACCAACGGAAAAGACCTCTGAGGCCCAACTAATTGTCCATTCTCCGGCACCTGGATATAGCATGCCACTGGGAAACAATGTTATTATATAATGATCTGACAGCTTCTTTCATTGTTGCCTTTGATTTTCCAACAACCCATGAATAGCACTTGGGCTTCAGAGGTCCTCTACGTACTCTCTTCTGGAACACTGCTTTTGGGTCACTTCTGATACTCCACTAAGGGTGCCTTTCAGGCATTTAGAGAATTCACCCCAATTCATCCGAAGCTGGCCCTACTTTTGTTGGGGATGGACTATCGGGAGCCCAGTCACGGAACTATCATAGCCTCATGGACTGAGAGAAGGAGAGGCCATTATAACAAAATAATGGCCTACCCCTCAGTTAGGTCCCAAAGCAAAGCCAATAGCTGTAAAGTGGGGGAAAGGTCATCACATCTGCTTCTGAAGTTAGAATGTTTTGTATACAGTCAATATCAGTAGATGTTGAATTCAAACCAAGCATTCTGATTGGGTGGGAGGAGGACAGGAATAATTTCCACGTGCTCATAGTAATTCTATGTCACCCTCAGGCTAGCATTGCTATCTGCTGTCCTCAGAAGTCTGAGAGAGGATCATGAGAGCTTCCTCAAGGGTTTGGCAGATAATTCATTTTTTTTCTCCAGAATTAGGCATTTAAGTGTAGACATTTTAACTTAGGTTTGGGCCAGGTATGGGGGTGAGTTAAGGGGATTCCCCTTAAGAAGTCAGGCACAGAGTTTAGAATTTAGAATTAGGGGGTTATATTGAGTAGGTTAGGTTTCTGAGTTTAGGTTTACAATTAGGGCCCTGATTCATGGATTCTTTGCGCCGAAAAAAATTGGATTTTTGCGCCATTCTACGCGCAAATCCCTGTTTAACAAATGGGGATTTGCGGGCAGAATGGCGCACAAATCCCGTTTTTTTCGGTGCAAATAATCCATGAATTACTTTGTAGGAGTTTACATTTGAGGGATTCATTTTAGGGTTCGAGTTTGGGGTTGGAATTACACTTTCAGGGCTAGGTGCACAGGTTTAATTTTATGAGTTAGATATAGAAAGTTAGCACAGTCTTAGAGAAAGCATTTTAGGGTTAGGTGTAGGGGTTAGGATTGAATGTTAAGATCGAGGATTCTAAAAGTATGTTTATGAATGTATGCCTCAGCTTTGATATGATATGATGATATGATATGGTATTTATAACGCGACTATACACAAGTCCTTAGTCCTAAATGTAGCAGGAATGGGAGTTTAGTTTTGGGGTTGGGGAATATTCAGAAAATCCGGATTCGGATATTAAGGTTTAGAGGTGTACTCTTAATCTTTACATTATAATCTCAATATTGAAAGCATCGTTTTAGGGTGAGTGGTAAGGCTGTTGGATTTATTTGTGGGTTCTGCTGTTTAGTGTTTAGTTCGGGCGAAGTCTGGGAGTGTTCAGTGTAGTTTGTTAATGGGTAATGGTGAACAAACGTATGAGGTGAAGCCTGACTGGCTACTGGGGATCTCACAAAGGTGCCCCCTCTAAAGAGGCGGGGGCTGCCCCAAGACGAGTGACACCAAACAATATATACACTTGATATTCTAATTCGCTGTGATACACTGTGATTCTACCCAATATATTTTATTTTGAATTTGAATGCATTTATTTCATTTATTGATGATAATAGGGTGCATTGCCCAGAAACACTGTACAAAAGAACATCAACAGGAATTTTGTGGCAGACATCATACACTGGAGATAGGTGGGGGGAAACTGAACAGAAGATTATGGGAAAAAATGGTACAGAAAAGGGGGACAAGGCAAACTCATGATGTTAATTGGTCGTGGGGTATTGGGTAAATAGAGGGTGGTATTCAAAAAGGATTTAGCGGGTGGGTAGTCAAGCGCGGGGAGTGATGTGGAAGTAGGTGAAGGATGCTCCTTTAAGGCTTTAAGTGAAGTTTCAGTGATATGAGGAGTGCTTGGTAGCAGTGTTTTTTTATATGTGTTTGGTATGGAGAGGAAGGGAGTTCCAGTTTTGTGTGGCAAGAAAGCAGCACAAGCACCAACACGAGGAAGGTCAGAAAGGGCAAGGTGTGCAGAGATCAGGGAGAGTACAAGAGCGGATGATGCAAGGATGGATTTGAACACAAAGAATAGAGATTTAAAGGGGGGCAGTTTTTTCATGAAAAGCCAAACAGCGCAAATGCTGTGACTGCAGGTTTGGAATCAGCAGGGGAAGAGTATGGGTGGCAAAGTTGAGTATGTTGTCAACCAAGAAAAAGGAGTAGATGGCATAGCCGAGGAGGAAAATGCTGCAGTAGTCAGGGTGGCATTATGAGAGTTGAGGTAGAGTTGAATGCGTTAAGGGCATGGATTATCCAGATGTTGAGGTGAAAGTGATGAAGTGGTGGAGGTTAAGTTTCCTTTCAAAAAGGACCCATAGGTTGCGCAACTCGGGTCTTGGGGGCAAGGCAGGATGAAATGATATGGCTGAGGGAAAGTCAGGGGGTACTTTGAAGGTGGAAATGCAGATTACTTTAGTCTTGGAAGAACTATGTGAAAGCCAATATTCATGGATCGCAGATAGACAAGCATATATCCGAGCCCAGACGGCGGTTATAAAGCTATGGAAGGAAAAGAAGATGTGTGTGAGGTTGCAGAAAAAAAAACAAAGTGCATACATCAAGTCTTGGTGAACCTGGGGAAACCCTTCAGTGCACTAACTTTAGCATGCAATGCAAATGTTAGTTTAGCTGCTATAACTAATATAGATAAGACATTGACTAAAGAATGTAAGTTTTCTCAGACAACAGAGTATATAATAACTGGGACCAACGTAATTCTCACCAGAAACATAATTATTCCCAAAGTTCTCTTTGCCAGCCCTCCTGCCTACCAATCATTTGCTGTCCTGGTCTGAATACTCATATTTACTTCTTCTGTGTGGGGTTACCACCATCAAGGTAAACTGTGACAAATCAACTACCGGGGCACAAGTGTTTCAGGGATGAATATTGGTTTCTAAGCCATCAATCAACGCCATACCACTAGTAAACCTGAAGGGATCCAAACAGATTGGAATAACAAGCACATTATAAACCTCCTTGTCCAATTCTGGTAACGTGGACAGATCGGCAGGCTTATCTCCGAAAGGTCGTGGATCGTTAGTTGCAACAAAGCGAAAATACAATTATTACCTGACGATAAAAGGGACTGTCCAGTCATGGTTGTATCAAAAATATCTCCTTTATTTATATCAAAACAGACAGTTCTAGAAATACTACGATGTACAACCCACCCCGTAAATGAATGCATAGGACCAACAGTTTCAAAGAAGGAAATGGGATACACCCTGGATACTGACAGAAGAGCAGTCGGTATGGTAAATAAATGCAACAGTTCACAGTTACTTGGATTCAGCACAGAGGGAAGCTATGGGTCTTAAAATGTCTTAACATGTGTCTAAGGGCCTTCTGGGAAGGACCAGGGGGACAGGACCACAATGAACCTTGTGCTGTCAGTGTTTGTGCTCGACAGTGTCTTGACAGCTTCAGTGTGCTTTGCAGGCTTCTGTGATAGAGTTCAAGATGGGAGACAGCTGCGGGTATCAGGTGGCAAGACAGTTAGGCGAGCAAAGCTGGACAAACGGCTGCAGACTGACCTACACAGCAGCTCCACGTCAGGAATGTTTGTCTCAGTGCTGGTCAGTGGTTCTGAAGCACTGGTTGAGACATTTCTGGTGTCTTTAACTGACTGCAGCTTGGCAACAATCAGTGTTGCAGTCAGTTGGAGCTCAACGAACTTGACTGTCTCGAAAATGTCCTTTAAGACAGACATCGGTAAATTACTTGTTAATACACTTTTATGAGCTTCTTCACTGGGCTTGTGTCATCCTTTAAGGTGGAAGGCCCAAAGCCAAATCCGAGGAGTGTGTTGCTGGCAGCTGCCTTGTTCTTGGTTTCGGGTTCAGAGACCTTCTGGCACTTCCCACGTAGGAAGCTTGCTGCAGAGACTAGAAGGACTTGCTGTGCGCTGGCTGGATACTGGTTCTGGAGCTGCTGGATGGCCCTCTGCATTCAGTATCTCCCTCTGTTCACTAAGAGATGTTTAAAGGAGGGATCTTGCTTCCCTCTTTTAAAGCCAAATGGGCTGCAGTGATTGGTGAATGCTAAGCCTTCCTTAATTAACAAATCCTGGAGTCCCCACCAACAATTTCCTGTATGCATGATGTCATAAATAGAGTGCTTTGCAACAGGAAAGATAAAGGGGTGAAAACATGTGACACTAATTCCCACACATCTTCATCTCTGTTGTCGATCAAAGAGTCTCTCGGGTTAATGGATCTCTCTGTGTTTCCTGATTAAAGTGGCAGATCTCGCTTGAAGCTGTGGTTGAATTACCCTCATATTGGTATACAAATCACTGCCACCAGCTGCAGGGTCCAACAAAAGAACAGGGTGGGTCATGGAGCCTTTTTTAGTTAACCAGGCTGGCCATGGCAGTGGTAAGATTTGGTCACCCTCTTCTTGAGATGCAGAATGTACCCTGGGCTGTCATATGCCAACCAAATATGACAGGGGGACTGGCCTGTAGGCTGTGTCCACCCAGAGTACACAGGTATGGGTGTTTGTTGTGCTGTGAACATAGGAAAAAGTGTGTGGATTAGCCCACACATTTTCATGAGGTTGATCTGTCATCATTCCATTTAATTAAAACAATTTTAAAAGGCCAGGTGAGTGCACACCCACCATGTGGATGGTCGAATTCCTCACATGCCCTCCAGCCTCAATATGTGAACCACCACCCTACTGAGGGACGGGTTTGTCATCTAGGCAAACATTTTTAATGAGACCCTCTGCACTTCCATGCTGGGAGCCTACCTGTGTTGGATGTCCATATCTAATCCTTTTAGGGATATGCCCCGATGCAAAAGCTTAGGGTTCTCCCCTTCCATGACCGTTGACCATCGAAGAGGCCAGTGGTCTGTTTGGATAATAACGTGTGTCACAAAGATGCAGTAGTTCAGCTTCTTTACTGCCCACATGACCATGCAAACCTCTTTTTCAATGGCGGCCAAGTCCCTTTCCCTTTTTGTGAAACACCTGCTATTGTAGGTGACAGGTTGCTCTACCCTTTGAGAGTTCAGCTGTAAATAACACTGCTCCAATCCCAAAATCACTGGTGTCTGTCTGGGTAATGAACTCATGACCATAGTCTGGCACTTTCAGAACTGTGGCCCTGCACAATCCATCCTTTAAAATCTGAAATGAGGTTTGACAGGGGCAGGGGGTGCAAGATACCTTCTTTGGCATTTTCTTGGAAGCAACACCATTCAGGAGCATGGCAATGGTCCCATACACCTTGAGTAATGACTGGTAGCACCGGGTGAGACCTAGAAATGTTCTCGCCTGTGGTTGTGTGGGGATGCCCCAATCCTTTACAGCATATACCTTCATTTTGAGCAGTTGTTTCTTATCTCCACCGACAAGGTGGCCTCGTAAAAAGTCACTGTGCCCTGTGCTCTGACAATTTGTGGCCTTGATAGTCAAACTTGCATTCTGCTGCACCTGAAGCACTTGTTTCAGGTGGTTTAAGTGATCTTCCCAGGTGTGGCTGAACATCACAATATCGTCTAAATAGGCAATTCTGAAGTTTTCCATTCCTGACAAAAACTGGTTAACCATTCTCTTGTCCTTCTGGGGGTTGAGAATGCTGACCTCTCTCGCGCTCTGTCTGACAAGTCGACCTGCTAGTACCGTGCCATGAGGTGTGAGAAACCTCAGGGTATCCTCACACCTACTCCCCTTGGATCCTCTTCTCAGGTGGCTAGGGAAAGGCCATTGCTTTGGGATCCTGACTCTGGGGGTGGAGATGCGAGGGAGGATCACCTGGGTGGAGGGTCCTTGCGGGTTGGTGAGAGGATATCCACAGGCGAGACATGGTATCCCCCTTTTCCCTGTGAGAACCAACTTCACCCTCCCCTTGCCTTTATAGGCTGTTGAAAACCATCTCCCCTTATTTACCCTCATTCAGACCATTATAGTACTTGGATGAGGAAGAGGCGACTAGGAGTAGTGCAGACCAACATGTAATTTCGTCACTCTAGTACTGAGACGAGGAAGAGGCCTGCAGACTGTTGTAAAGGTCAGGCATGTCCTGAGTGTGCCACTAATTATGGTCAGGCAATTGGAACTAATGACACCCACCTGCAACCTGTCAAATGGTTGCAGGTGTATAAAAGGTGGGGCCGACAAAGCAGCAATTGAGACCAGCAGGAGAGAGACCAGCAGGAGAGAAGCCCGGCTGAACGTTGTGGGCCTGAGGAGAGAATTCTGGGCAGATGACGGAGGCTGTTTTGGGTCCTACTAGACACCCAGGATGCCTGCAAGTACCCCAAAGGAGCTGTGGAGCCGAGGCTCAGGTGGGCTGCGAGAGGGCCACAGAAGTGGGAGCCTCATTGGTTGAGTGTCAGCAGCATGAGTTGTGGGCATGCAAGAGATATGAAAGCTGCAAGTTGCAGGCAGCATCTGCAGAAAGAGAGCTGAGCTTCCAGCAACCCACAGAGAGAAGGCAAAGTGTGAATGGGCTCCAAATCTGAAGAAAACGTGTCGGCGGAGGAGAAGCAGAGACAGCAGCTACCCGGACGAGACCTCAAGGACCGGTGAGTGGAAAAGTGAGAGCACTAAAACTGAGGTACTCCTGGGGCTGCTAGAAAGCCAAACTAAATGCTGAATGAATGAAAGATTATGTGCAAGATGCAATGATCCCAAAGCAATGGGTTGTGAGGAATAATACGGACAAGATGAACTGTAAGCAACAGAATTAAAGATCCAAATCATTAACTACTGAAGTAAATGAATGCTTTTGACAACCCTATGAACAGATGATAAGTGTGTGTGAATTACACGTACAGTGAATTGAAAGCAAACAGCAAATTGTATGAAATACAGTGAAAAGAAAGCAAGTATGGAATATTGCTGAAGAGTATGAAAGCAATGTTGTGAAGGAACGGGAGCACCACAAAGTGAACTGTATGAGAAAACACATTGTGGCAAAGTCAAGAGATTGGCAAAGAGGAAAACACATTGTGGAAAAGACAAAAGGCTGGCAAGGAGAAAGCCATGTGAATGTGAATGTGAATCAGAAAACAGGCGCAGTTACACAAAGGGGACTGCAATGGGGGCATCTTTTGCCCCAAATTATGCTACCCTATATATGTGGGATTTTGAAGACTCTAATATTCTCACAGAGTCCAATCCATTTAAACCGGCTCTAAAACTCTACAAAAGGTACATCGATGACATACTGATTATTTGGGACGGTTCAAAAGGTGACTACAATATGTTTTTCACTTGGATTAATAATCTTAATCCAAATTTGAAATTCACGATCCAGACCAGCAACAAAGAGATTGCCTTCTTGGATTTATTAATAAAAGTGGACGACAAGAGATTGGTTGTGGACCTGTACCGAAAGGACTCTGACAGGAATACAATATTGCACCATCAGAGCTTTCACTTTCAATCTCTGAAATCAAATATTCCCTATGGGCAGTTTCTTAGAGCTCGTAGGAACTGTACTAAAGTAGAAGATTTCATCAAGCAAGCCTCTATTATAGAAGATAGACTATTAGAAAGAGGATACCCTAAACAACTTCTCAGACGCTGTAAAAAACGAGCACGTTACCAACATAGAAAACTACTTTTGAAAAAAAATGTTGTACAAGAAAGAAAGTTGAAAGATGATCAAATAGTGTGTGCGCTCACATTTAATTCGCAGCACAACCAGATCAAGAAAATTATCTCTAGCCACTGGCATTTGCTCCAACTAAATATGCAGAAATTACCCAAACCAATTTATGCATTCAAAAAGGACAAGAACATCAAAAACTGGGTTTCGAAAGCAGATAGGAACCATCTACAAGATACACAACCCACTATTTCTATGACTTGGGGCATGTCCCCTATTGTTGGCCATTTCCCATGTGGTAACTGTTGCAACTGTGCTAGCACTTCAGCCACCTCCATTGTTAATATCCATGGGAGGGACTGGAAACTTAGGCAACACACCACTTGCCTCAGTACTAATGTGATTTACGCTATTATTTGCCCTTGTAAGAAGGCATATATAGGAAAGACCACCAGAGCGGTCAAATTACGAATAGGCGAACATCGTTCGAAGATTAGAACCAAACAACTCAATGCCCCTTTGAGCACACACTTTTTGGAACTAAAACACAGCCCAGAAGATCTGCAATGGTGGGCTGTAGAAAGAGTATGTGGCACAGATAAGGCTAATGTGGCCACACGTCTTGCGCAAAGAGAACAGTGGTGGATATACCATACTAATAGCCTCACTGCAGGCCTGAATCAACAGGAGGAATGGAGTTAAGAAGGATTTTTTTGAAAATAATTTTATTTAAAATAAAGTTATTTGGATTTCATTCCTCCTTGTATTACCAGTACGATGTCTGGTCTTCTAATTTTAAAACTTCAAAACTGAGTGTATCTTTTAGATTCTGGCGAAAACACACAGTTTATTTCATTTTTACACACATTATGTGTTTTGAAGAACACCTATATTCGGGATACAAGAAGTATACAAAATGAGGACACTTGACATTCTTCTTCTTCTTTTGCACACTGATTTGCCATTTATCTGTAAAAATTTGGCACCAGATCACTTATACGGCGGTAGAACACGCGAGCGTTAGAAACAACTCTCCTTCAGTAGGTGCATCTATGGCGTTGGTCCTTTTTCTGTGTCTGTGACCCGGGGACACACGATAATGGTCCTTTGTTTGTACCTATGCCCCTAACATCCTCGACATAAAAGAGGGACTAGCGTTTTCCGCTTGGTCTCCTCAGTCTGCTGGGACTCTCCGTGGGCGACGGTCACTCTGCGTGAGGTAAGCGCTTTTTCAGAAATTTGCTTTGAACCTTCTTTTTTGAAATATGTTTTGGAAATTAGCTTTGAACTTCCTCTTTTTCTTTTTCTCTATCATCAAGCACATATTGGAGTGCTTCCCCATGCAGCCTTAGCGTGACATGTACTATTTGTCATGTAACATTGGCGTAACACTTTTTATTTCGCTTCTTTTTTAGAAGCAGTGCTGCATGCAGAGTAGAAACTGCTTGACAGAAGGGATATTACAGCGACCTCATTTAATCTTCGAATTGCTTGCACAGAAGACATTTGGGAGTGTTACGCCCCATATATTGAGTAAGAACGGTGGTCTTCTCTCTTGTTTTCCAATTGTTTTCCAATTGAAGAGCACACATTGGATTGCATTTCTCTACAGCCTTAGCGTAGCATTGATATGTTTGATTTCGTTTTTCGCGTTTAGAAGCTGCGTCGCTTGCAGAGTAGGAACTGCGACACAGTGGGGACGTTACGGCGGTCACAGTTTTCTGTCTATCCATCTTTCATTTCTACGAAGTCGGCCTCGATAAGAGACAGACGGTGCCGACATTTCATCTATACAAAGTCAAGGAGATTTATCCCTTTTTTGAGGTAATTTCGTTGGCATACCTTTTGTGGTGCTCATTTGCCTTATATCAAATACTCTTATAGTAGGATTGTAATACAGTGGTGACAGAAGTACTGTTCTTTTGTTGTTTGGCGTTTCAGGGATGTTTGATGTTTACAAATTTCCTGGAGTGTGCTTTATAACGAGGACTACCTGTATTTGACCCAGCATCTCTAATACAGAGGAGAAGCTGGTCAAGACAACACCAGTTTACCATCCGGTTTATGGTTTTCAGGTACTACTTTAGTTGATTGTTGAATGGAATTCCAAATGGAGACATGGGGGGAGCGGGGTGTTAAACTAGGGAAAATATATTGACACAAAATTATAGTGTCCCATCAATGTGAAATGATTTTTTCTTTCCTGATGCATTGAATTCTCTATTCTTTTGTAGAGAAAGGGAGGTATGTGAGGCCTTTTGAGATATGCATTGCCCCTTAGTGGGCAACATTTAAATAAATTGGAGTTAACCCTCTCCATTTAGTCAAATTTTGGGTTGGTTTCAGAGTATGACTTAATTTGTCCTCTCCCCATATTTGGACTATTAGTATTCACAGAGAGCAACTGAGTGAATTAAGGTTTTTTAACATCCAATTTTAATTGTACCATTGTTTTTTCTTTTTAGAAATGTTGTTAGGTTCATCCCTATCCTGATGAAGACATAGATAACTATCCAAGTCGAAACTATGTATTAAGAAGCCTATTTGACTAAGAAGACTTATTTATCTTGGCATCTACAGTCTGGGCACTAATAGTCGATAACTTTTGTCTGGAATGAACCATTATCATTGAACACTGGAAGTGTTGTTGACATTTCCATTACACAGAATTTGTATCTGTTTGCTTTTGATCCCATTAATTGTTTTTTTAGAAAGCGTAATTTTTATCCTAACAATGGAACAGTTGTTGCACTCTCTTCACATTTCCCTTTAAAAAATGTAAATGTACTATTTTTAGAGCTGTATTGAGCTGTATTAGTATGAATGAATGTATGAATGTCTGTTATATAGGATGTGTTTTACAAAATGAATTAATTAAAGACTTGTTTACAATCTATAACAAAATAAAATGAATTTTTGATGTAATACCCTTTGCCTTGTTCTTCAGTTGCTCTCGTGTTTCCGGCACCACCACCTGTTTCATATGCCGTTACACAAGAACCTGTGTGGGCAAGAAAGCCTAGGGGTTACCGGTTGTGTGACCTGTAATGGGTGGACCTTGTAGTCCAACAACTGTGCCTAGACCAGCTGTACCCTGTCTGTCAAAGCCAAAGAAACATACAGATAATCAATCCAAATATATGAAAGAGATTGCTCAAGTGAAACAGAATAAAGCAATCTGTATGAACTGTCAAGAAACCCAAAGGAGTGTAAAGTTGATCTCGAACTGGTTTTGAACATCTAGAATGGCTGACAGTGGAGTAGCAGCTTAACTCAACTGCTCTGGACCTCTCCCTGAAGCTATTTATATTGAAATTATAATGAGCTCCAAGAAAAAGATTGGGGAAGCAGAAAATCCAGCCTCCAAGAAATCTAGACAAGTTCCTGAGAAGGAAGAAACCCCTAGCCTTGGCGATGTCTACAAAACCATTCTTCAGGTGGCCCAGGATGTCAGTGATATTAAACTGACAATGGCAGAGCTCAATCTGAAAACCGGTCAGTTGGATGGCAGAGTCACAGCACTAGAAAAATCCTCTTCAACTATGAGCTCTGAGATTGCTGGCAGCTTCCAGGCATACAAAAACCTACAATCTGACTTGAAGACTGAAAGGGAACAACGCTTGGATTTGGAGATGAGAATCAGAGCAAGAAACATCAGATTGGTTGGTGTAGAGGAGTCAGATGGAGATGAGGAGGATCTGCCATCCCTGGTCTTACAGATTTTTAAAGACAGTTTCCAGTGCTCTACAATCAGGAATGAAGACATGGATAATATCTTTCGGATTGGTAAACATCTGGGGAACAGAGCTCGGCATATTTTGGTCACCTTTTTACATATAAGATCTAAGGAGCGTTTGATGAAAGCTGCCAGACAGGTTGGGAAAGCCTTATTCAAAGGTAGATTGGTTTATGTCTATCCTGATTATCCTAAGGAGATCCTACATAAAAGAAGATCTTTCCAGAGTGCTAAAGAACTGGCTAGTCAACTAACTTTAAAAGCTTTTCTTAGCAGAAATAATGTTCTTACTGTTGTGTTTCCTGATGGGGACAGAAACACATCTGATCCTGCATTGGCTTTAGACTGGCTAGAAACATACAAGAGGAGCCTTCCAGCGCCTCCCATGAACAGTGAGTGACATTGTTAGTGTCCCCCCGCCCCACCATGTCTGTATATATTTTTATTTTTATTTTTAGTATGTTCTTTTTCATATTCAGTTTTTTTTAATGGCGCCGTCAGATTGGGCAGTTTGCATTGTTTGAAATTATTGTGGAACCCCGCACTGTGCCATTCGATGGAATGCCTCTGGATCCAGGCTCACGGTGATATGCGACATGAGGAAAGGACCTTACAGCATCTGCGTGAGACGTGTGCGTGTAGACGTCGTCGTCACGGCAGTTGAATACGGAAATGCCGCTCGCTTCAACTTCGACTTCGGGAGTGGATGGTTCGGGGACTTGCGTATGCGGCCCTGCTTCGACTGCACTCTTCTTCTTCCCCGGTAGGTGCTGGGCGGATTCCCCCTCGAGGGCAGTGTCCGGACTCTCCAGTGGCGCCCCCGGTCACAGAGAACAGCATCATTGTCTCCCGCTTGAGGTATGAGATGCCCATGTGGAGCTCGGTACTGTCGGGACTGTTTCCCTCGTGTCGGGGGCTGTGGATGCCGTGGGGGCGCTCCGGGCTGCACAGGATTCCCTTGCAGCTCGGCGCTACTGGGGCATATGCTATTCACATCCCACCAACTGCAATCTAGCGCCTTTTTCGGAGGACTTTTTGGGGGATTGTTTGACTGCCAGGTTGCCTGCCTGGTCTTTTAGTTGGTTCAGAGCCAGTGCAGTCATCTTACGAGCATGCAGTCATCTGCTCCTCACTGGATATGTGATGGTATAATGATCTTCATGGCCATGACTACAGCGGTGCCCAGGATGCAGTTCTTCCTTTTCCTCCGCTACGGTCACATTGGAATGCCTTCACTGCTCTTGAAGTTGGGATGCTAGTGTTATTTTAATTCCGGCAATCTTCGGTCCCTAGCCTAGCCTTGTTTATCAAGGGAACTGTGGATCAGACTTCTGGTCATTTTTGGCTAGATTAACCACCAGGAGGCACTCCCTTTTCTGTGTTATCCTTCACGTATTATATGGGGATGTCCATATCTGCCTTTACTCATTACCTTTTAACTTTTATTGAGAAGTTGCCATTGACGTTTTTTTTTTTTTTTTGTTTGTTTTTTAGCCGCCTCAGATGTTTCGTTGTTTACACCATAGTGATGGAGTAGCCTGGTTCCAGGACTCTGTTTAGATATTTATGAATGGTATGGCCACAGTGTATATACATTTGAAGTTGCCTTGTCTAGCCTCACTGTTTTAGCATGGCTCTTTAGAGGTTGTGGATAGGTGCAATTGGTGTGGGGTGGGGTTCAACTGTATGTTTTGAAGTAGTGATTGTTTGATATACCTATTCTGTGTTTTCAACGTGATTCTCGGTGGTGGGGTTTCTTCTTTTTGGGGGGATGACTGGGGTTCAGGTTTGTCATTCATTACTAAATGTTGTTATCTTCTGGGTTGGGTTTTCTGACCACATAGATGTCTTTTATTGCATCATTGGGAGGGGTCCTGGGGATGGTTCTCAATGTTGTTCAATTTTCTTGTTGGGCTGAATAGACTTCACTATCTTGTTCGTTCTTTTTATTTTTTGCTTATTGTTTTTCATTTTTTGTGTGTTTCTTTTACTTTTGAATTTTTTGATATTCGTAGTGTCATGATGACTTCCCACTCAGGTGGGACTTCGGATGACCTGCGTATTATCTCCTGGAATGTGAATGGGATCAATAACCTGCTCAAGAAAAAGAAAGTGTTTCAAATGTTGCAGGACATGCATGCAGACATCTGTTTCTTACAGGAGACTCACATATTGGAGGATGAGATATCTGGGTTGGAAAGGGAATGGGTTGGCGTAGCTGCTGGCTCTTCCTTTACTTCAAGATCAAGGGGGGTGGTCATTTTGTTTAGAAAGAAATTGCCTATGAAAGTTATACGCAGAATTGCAGACAAAGAAGGTCGAATGATTGCGTTGTTGATCGAGATTCAGGGGGAATTATTAACTCTTTGCAATGTCTATGCTCCTACGGTGGATGATGGATCCTTTTTCAGAATGGTGGCACAGACTCTTTTAGAGTTGAATAATTCTAATGTTCTGCTTGGTGGTGATTTTAATACAGTGATTGATCCAAAGATGGATAAGAGTCAGAATGGCCGTGTACTTCGTTGCGATTATCATCACCGGGCACTTAGGTCGCTTTTAGAGGAACATAGTTTGAATGACATATGGCGTCTTGAGCATCCAGATACGAGGCAATACAGTTTTTATTCCAGTGCACATGCAGTGTTTTCTAGACTGGACATGTTTTTCACTGGTGGGACTGTTTCAGACAGTCGGGTTTCTTCTGATATCGGTAATATTGTATTGAGTGACCATGCCCCTGTTGTGTTGCAATTAAGACTTAAATTTCAGTGTAAAAGGAGCTTCTTATGGAAAATGAATACCTCTATTCTATTAGATGATGATATTTTGGACCGGATCGTTTCCGAAGCTGATTTCTTTGTAAGGGAGAATCGTTCAGAGGAGATCAGTGTGGCAAATACATGGGAGGCCTTTAAGTGCTGTATGCGTGGTGTGTGTCTGGGACTGTCTAGTGGTAAACGGAAGAGAGAAGAGGGTAAGAGGCGTGAGCTTGACTCACGTATTAGTGAAATTTCTCGTGATCTGATGCTTGATCCGTCAGATTCAGTGAAACATGCTGACTTAAAAAAACTCAAAAAAGAAATGGAAGATTTTTTGTCTATGAGGTCCGAACGTAGTTTGTTCTACTCTTGGTGTACATATTTTGAGAAAGGGGAGCGTTGTGACAGGTGGCTGGCATACAGGTTGCGAAAAAGGATCTCCGATTCGGCTATAGCTTCTATGTTTGACAAGGAGGGTAGAATCACTTTTGATCCGATTAAAATCAACTCAATATTCCGCGATTTTTATGAGAATCTGTATGGCGATGAGGCTGGCATCACAGGTAGGGGTGAGAGATTTTTTGGTGATTTGAATTTACCTAAGATCCAGAATGCTGAGCGTGATATTCTAGGTGAAATGATAACAATAGAGGAGATTAAAGGCGCAATATCCGGGCTGAATGTGGGCAAATCTCCGGGACCGGATGGCCTTCCATGTGAATTTTACAGGGTCCTCCCGAACTCGGCCTTGGAACTCCTGAGAGATATGTTTGTGTCGAGCAGAATTGTTGGGTCGTTACCTAAGAGTACTAGCCATGCGTCGATTTCGGTCTTTTTAAAAAAGGATAAGGATTGCAATCAACCAGCTAGTTATCGTCCAATCAGCCTTATCAATACAGATAACAAGATCTTGGCCAAGGTTCTTGCTTTACGCTTAGGACAGTTCATGCCGGTCTTGATAGGGGAGGAACAATCTGGTTTCATGAAGAGTCGGCGTACGTCCAGCAATATCAGGAAATTGTTATTAACCATGGAAATGGCGGACAGATTGGTGGGTGATGCAGCCATCCTGTCCTTAGATGCTGAAAAAGCTTTTGACAGAGTTAATTGGAATTATTTATATTCGGTATTGAGGGAGATGAATCTGGGGGAGGATTTTATTTCCTGGGTAGCTCTTTTATATGCCAGTCCGACGGCGGACGTTAAGACTAATGGAGTGGTGTCGGAACCGTTTTGTTTGAAGCGGGGCACGAGGCAGGGTTGCCCTTTTTCTCCTCTGTTATTCATTTTAGCGATTGAACCCTTTGCTATTTGCATAAAGAATGAACCGAATTTACAGGGCATTGAATGTTGGGGTGTGACGCAAAAGGCATGGCTTTATGCTGATGACCTCTTGTTGGTGTTGCAGAGTTTGGATATATCCCTGCCATGTCTGATGAGGGTTTTGTCAAATTTTCATGATTGTTCTGGATACAAGGTTAACCACCTGAAGTCAGAAGTGTTGCCTCTGTCCAATGGATGTGATAAATCCCTGGTTGAGGGGCTAGGGTTTTCTTGGTGTGATAAGCGCTTACGCTACTTGGGGGTATGGTTGACAGTTCCAGTCTCCTGTATGGTTGATGAAAACATGAGTGTGGTAGTACGAGATTGCAAATTGGTTTTGGAAAGGTGGTCTTTTCTTAAACTTTCACTATGGGGTAAAGTCAATGCCCTAAAAATGAATTTGGCCCCCAAGATTAACTTTATAACCAGTATGCTTCCACTGAGAATTAAGTGTAGTTATTGGAAAGATCTAGATCGCCTTATTCAAGAATTTTTATGGGACAAGAAACCGCCCAGACTTAGTCTATGGAAATTGCAACGTCCGATTTATTTGGGTGGTCTAGGAGTCCCGAACTTTAAGGCTTACCATTTAGCATTTTCTGCTCATTCTTTTGTTCCGTTTTTGGATGGTAAGCTGGACAGATGGGCGGTGGCGGAGTCGAATGCATATGGGCCATTGGGCCCGGAAGCACTGTTGACCACTAACACAAAGATTACGGGGGGAAGCCTGTTAACCACGTCCTTTTTGCGCAACTCTTGGATTGAGGTCCTGAATTTAATTGGGAGGGACGCTTTTAAGTGTAAGAATGCCTCTATCTGGCTGAATCCTAGGATTAGAGATAACTCCAGGACAATTTTTTGGCCCGAATGGTTCCTAATGAATGTTAAAAAGGTCTCGGACTTGGGGAATGATGATCGGTGGCTGACTGCTGCTGAGCTGAGAGAGAGATGGAGTTTTGAGGACTTGTCGGACTCGGCTTATAGACGACTCAAGAGGTCTATCGGTGAGGTGGACTGGTCTGATTCCTTTGACTTGACTATTTTTCTGACGGATTCTAATGGACAGGGGGGTGGTTTAGCCAGCAGGTTATACAAACTTTTCATGTTGTATTTTAGGAACAATGACAATTTACGGGATGTCTGGAGTGAGCGAATTGGGTCTGATATTGATCTTGAGGCCTGGCAGAATATATGCGGAAATGTCTCATTATGTTCACTGAATCTGGGCGAAAGGTCTAGACAAATTAAGATCCTGAACCGTGTGTATTGGTGTCCGGAAACGTTACATAGAAGGGGTATGACTGACAACACTGATTGTTGGGGTTGTGCTCAGGAAGTGGGAACATTGGAACACATGCTGTGGGCCTGTGAGAGGGTCAGGGCTTTCTGGATAGACATTTGTGATGTGTGTGTCCGAATTTTGGGTGAAGGGTGTGTCCTAGACTTTAAGACAATGATCCTAGGGGAAGATTCCGAGCTGGCTGAAGTCAGCTCTCCCCTCAAGAAATGGCTTTTCAGAGCTACTATTGTTGCTAAAAGGTTGATCCTTCGAGGATGGAAAGGTCGGATCCGTCCGTCATTTGAGGAATGGGTTCAAGAAATGCATAGCCTGTCTAGAACAGAAAAAATGATCTACAGATTGAAATGTAAGTTGTCCTCATATGAAAAGATTTGGAACATGTTCAATGATTTTTATTGATCCATTTTTTTTTTCCATTCCTGGTTGTTCCTCTGTACTTTGATATTGTTTTTTTTGTATATACATGTAAATAAATAAATAAAAAAAATAAAAAAGAGACTGGGGGCCTCATTATGAGGCAGGCAGAATGGGTTTAAAGGCGCCGGTAAAGGTGCCGGCGCCGTTAAACCCATTCCGCCCAATTACGAGGTTCCCTTGCGGGACCCGCTCTGGACGTCTGGTCAGACCAGACGTCCTTTACAGGTCCTGTGAGGGGACCAGGGAGCAAACAACGGGCCCGTTATTAACAAACCTGGTGTTAGCTCCCTCCCCATTCCCATTGAGCCCTATGGGGGCTCGAATGGGGAAGGTCTGGGTTCCCTGAATGGGGAAATACCAGGCCCTCCAAAGTCGGAATGGCCCGGTATTTCCCCATTCAGGGACCACGGACCTGGACCCGAGTTTGGAGGCAGCCATGCCCTTTTTAAGGGCATGGCTGCCTCCAAACTCCTAATGAGGCCCCGAGACTAAGTACAAGGTGTAAAGCTGAAATCTTGGGGAAAGCAAACCTGAGACTTTATGAACGTTGTTGCTGTCTTGGGGAAAGGAACCCAGAGATCTCTTTTGGAACTGTGTTGTCTTATTGGGGAAGGGAACCCTGACACTTTGTGGAACTGTCTTGAACTTGGGGAAGGGGAGCTGGAAAGTAAGCCTGGAGCTAGAAGGAGCTCAGATCTTTATTTGGAGCACTATTTATTTTATTATTGACATCCTTACACAGTTTCTAACTCTAGTTGTGAAGGCAAGTATTGATTTTGAACACAGACAGACCTATTAGTTGAACTTAGTGATTCAGAATGTCCTTAGTTTCTTTAGGTAGGGAAATACCACCATAGCATAGGGCAAGTTAGGCCTTCAACCATCCTGACATTTAGGTTAATAAACTACTTTTGTTTGAACTTTGAATCTGTTGTCTGTGTCTTGCATCATGATGCATTCACAGAGGTGAAAGGTACTCAAGTACTTGGAAACAGCAAGCTTTTCAATGAGCTCATCTGGCCGAGGAATGGGGTGAGAATCTGTCTTTGGGACAGAATTGAGCCTTCCTGTAGTCCACACAAAAGGGGACTTCAGTTTTCCCACCACTGATCTTTTTAGGGACCAGGAACACTGGGATAGCCCAAAGGCTGTGGGGAGGCTCTGTCACTCTTAGGGACAGCATCTTGGAAACTTCCTCCTTGATGGTGTCCCTGACCTTATCGAACATCCAGTGAATCTTTCTCTTCACCAGCTTAGTGTCTCCAGTGTCCACATCATGGGTGCACAGATCTGCGCAGCCTGGAGTCAGTGACAAAAAACTGGCAAACTGTCCCATTAAAAGGCAACAGGCCGTCAGTTGCTGTTCTGACAGGTCCATTGCAAGGTTGATACTTTCAACTAATCGAGCTGTGGCTTCAGTGTGCAGGAGTTCAGTGAGGGTATTGGGCTCCTCCTCAGTCTCTCCATCTGTAACTTACGCCATGACAAAGTCATCCCGGCTATAATGGGGTTTTAGCCGATTGATGTGAAAGACCCTGCACATCTGTTTAGGTCCTTTCCCGTCAATGAGATAATTTACCTAACTGACTTTTTCTAGCACACAGTAAGGCCCAGTCTACTTGTCCTGAAGGGCACTGGTTTGACAGGTTCCATAATCTACACCCACTGGCCAGGAGAAACTACTATCATTGTGGCCTACTGGTCATTCCACTGCTTCATCAGCTCCTCACTGGCCTTTAGGTTTTTCGTCGACTGTTCCATTTAGTTTGTCATTCTAGACCGTATTGGGAAGAGGGCAGCCCTAACCCCCTAGGCACTTTAAAGTAAAGTGAGATGCATTTGTTTGAGGCACTGGAATTAGCCAGGGGGGAGGGGAGTCAGTGAAAGGGATGCTTTCACATCCAGCGGACCCCATACTCACATAGGCAATGCTAGATAATTACATTGAGAGCCAACCTACCCTACTCCAGCTTTAGACGCAAGGTAAAAAACTGGCTCTGGTCCAGCGACAACTAATCTTCACAGTACCTAAATGCCGTGTTACCTCTGAAACCCAGCTCTAAGACTATTTTTTTGCTTTTACCCTTCTACCTTTTGTATAGTTGTACTCTCTACACTGTAACATGCTAGTTCTCAGTTCAACTGTTTGTATTGACATGTATGCACTATACTGAAATGCTTCTTATCACATGTTTGTAACCTAAGCTTAAGTATCCTTGTACCTGCTGCGCCCGGCTACCCCTGGGTTTTGTGCGCATTATCAAATAATAAACATAAACATAGTGTATTCATATGGCATGGCCCAAGGTGCAGGTATCAATGTATTAATGAGACAGAGCTCAGAACACAGGTTGCACAACACAGAAGGTAAACTGAAAATAAGAAACCTTCTAGAATCATTAAGTACATTTTTTAATCAAAAATAGAAACCCATTGTGGCGGGCATTAACTCAGTATTGGAACCCCTCTACACATTTGCAGACCATTACTTAAAAGGATATGTCCAGAAGATGACCTTGTACCTCAAAGACTCCCAGGACGTGCTCAACCTTTCAATCCAGAGACTTCCCTACTGCTTGGCCTTGACATTGTGTCACTGTATACCAACATACTTCAACAGGCCACACTCGACACTGTGAGGAGATTTTGCTGACCAGATTGGACCACGTTCCGGTTCCCACATCCTTTATAGTCTGGTATGTTGATCTAGCCCTTAAACAAAATTTCCTTGAGTTCAACAGTAATTATTACCAACAAGTTGAGGGAACTGCTATGGGCTCTACTAGGGCCCCTAGTGTGGCTAAATTATATGTCGAGACATTTGAAAAATCTTACATATATAGCGATATCAATCCCTTTTAACAGAACATCAAGAAATGGAATCGCTACATTGATGACATTTTGGTGGTATGGGAAGGTTCCAGTGATAGTGCTAACAAGTTTTCAACTGGCTCAACAGCCTGAACCCTCACTTACAGTTCACCATGACCACCAACAAAGAAACCAACAACTTCCTTAACCTCTCATTTACCATCAGAACGGGAACTTGAAAATAAAACCGTATCACAAACCCACAGATAAGAACTCTTTACTAGATTACACCAGTCATCATATAAAACATCTACGGGACAATCTACCGTTCGGACAATATCTGCTCCTTAAAAGGAATAGCTCTGATAACGACACATACGAAGCGGAAGCCAAATTACTCAGCAAGAAGCTAAAACACAGAGGTTATCCTAAGAAACTGGTGAAACGGTCTGCTAAACGTGTGTTCCATAATAACAGAGAGGCATTGTTGGAAGAGAAACCCAAGAAACCGAAGGACAACAGAATAGTCTTTGTGAATACCTTTACGGATCAAAGTCTCAAAATCAAGAATGTGATCATGAAACATTGGAAAATCTTTGCTACATCTAAAAGCCTTTGCCACCTCCAGTGTTTGCCTATAACAGAAGTACCACCATAGGCAACAGAGTGAGTAGCAGCAAATTGAAACCTGTATCAACCGGTATGACTAAACTGACCACGTTACGGGGTCTTCCTCCGGGCACCGCCACTATCCTTGCAGCTCCTGCGGGGTATGTAAATTAACTGCGAAAAGTATAGAGTTGAACTTAGGGCTCGATAAACCATGGGTACAAAGAAACCTAACAAATTGCAACACTGATCATGTCGTGTACTTAATAAAATGTAAATGTGGACTCTTTTATGTTGGGAAAACAATCCGAAAAGTGAAAACACGAATCATGGAACATCACAGTTATCTCAAAAATAAAATTGAAAATGCCCCAATGGTTAAACATTTTATTCATCTTAACCACGGACATGAGGACTTTACTTGGACTGTACTCCTTGCACTAAAAGGAGGGGAAATCACAAACACTAGAAAAGAGACTGTTAAGGAAAGAACAAGAAATGATCTATAGGTTGCACAGTGACTCAGGTGGTCTAAATGAGTATGTCAAAAGGCATAAAATCAGATATTGAATATGGAGTATTATGAACTGAATTAACAGTACTGATCCTATAGGGTTACTCTGTCCCTGCTGGATCAAGAGTTGACTGGGATCACACTTAACCTTTTTCCTTCGATTGATACTACTATTAACAGGATAGGTCACAAGGGACAATCTCTGTAGATATGGTACATGTTATGCGCACCATACTAGTCACCTATGACATAACTCCACACTGTTTTCGATTTAAAATGATGATCAGTGTGTTGATTTCAAGTTAATACCCTATATTGGTATTATCTTCTGATGCAATATATGTAACATATGATACTGAACAGCGAGTGTTATTGTGTATTGACTATGATCATCATCATTATTTTCTAAGATATCCAAATCATGTGATATTTAATATGGGTCAATGTCATGTACTAAAATGCGATGAATATTAAGTGCAAACTGAGGGTAACCGTTAACATAGACATTTGATCTGTGGTCATATATTTTTTATGCATTTTTTATGTGTGTTGTATTCAATCTCCAGTGAATGGAACCATGATGTGCACCTTATTACATAGGCAGTTCCACTGGTTCCACTTAACCAAATAGGAAAACCCAGTCGCCCTCCACACTTAACCATTAGCTCCAGACTGGATCGCGAGGAGAAAGGTTTTGGAACACATTTAACACATTTTTTAAGTGTTCTTAGGCTCATTGGCTTTTTGCGTGTCACGTTCCCAACAAGGAAGGGTCCAGCATTCACCAATACCAACCGTAATATGAGCGGTCTGTTTTTATCTAACTGCTGTTGATTCTCACCCTAATTTACTGTGTACGTGTATGGGGGAGTTGCCAACACCTACTGAGTGCCTTCGAACCCACTAGGGTAAGCGTTACTATAGAGCTCAACTCAGTGGTCGAAGTGAGCGGGAGCAGTCGGGAGCGGTGCTCCTGCACTTTTTTAAATTACCTTTTACAACTCCTATACTTTTATTTTAAAAAGAAACCGTTCCGGAATGGTTTTGTTTTAAAATAAAAGTATAGGAAGAAGTTGAAACTTGCACTTTCAGTCACTGCACTGAACATTCCCTTAAATAGCAGGTGCACGTGTTTGTGTGGGGGGGTGTATTGTGTGTCGGAGGGGCGTGGTGATGGGGTTTGTGGGGAGTGGGTGCAGGCCAGCAGGGAACATAGTTCCACTACTTCTTTTCGTACACTTCGACCACTGGCTTAACTCCACTCCAAGATGGAGGGTGAGAACCAGGTGCTGATAGAGATAAACATTAAGAAAGGACTTGCGAGCCCGGTTGCCATGAATATTTGTATACACAAGGTTGTGTGGCTCGCGTTCTGCAGCACCAGGACGACAGAGAGGATTGTGACTCTCTCGCGCTGATTCAGCAGCAGTCGATGTATCAACACGCACAAAGAGGGCATTCTTGGTAAGCACAGATGCTTAACACTTTTAGGCCCATTGTCTATTTTTCTAGTGAGTTTTTCTCGTGAGTTTTTAGCGTGGATTGTAGTCCTTTGCAAGCGATTGATGGAGGCTTTCATGTTACCCATTTATAGATGCCCACACGGGACAGCTAGCACTCGAACCTTTGACGGACCCCTGGAAGGATGAATTGTATGCAATACGTGTCTTCTGACTTAATGGACGCAGGTAGCGTGATTTTAGCTATTTTTCTGTCACTTCTCTGATTGAATATAACTCTCATGGGGTCACTTTGTTTGCTTGTTTTTTTGGGGCTAGTTTAATGGTGCAATCATGATCACTGCGTGGATTACAAGGCTATCTAGTACTCTGAGTAACATCCTTGATGGCACTCCTCTCATATTCTAATACTAACTGTATCTTTATGAGACTGGAGACTACGCTTCTTAGTGGCGAGTTGCGTGTTGTATATGTATATATTTTTTACATATATATTGTTTACACATAAAGCACGACCATATGGACTTCCCACTGATTACAGGCCACTTATTAGTATCTGGGTTTTTACGCCATGCCCCATTTGTTCTTAGCTACGATCAGGCCGCATTTCCATTCAGATTGTTTTCGCCTCGTTTCCATTTCAGGGGCTGATGAATCTTTTCTCACGCTAACAATTCTTGATGCCAAACGCCTGATGACTACTATTATTATTAGATAACCGTGCAGCTGCACTGCTCCAGCTGTTTTATTCCCACTCCACCATTTTGATAAGAGTGGTGATTGTTGCTTTGAGGTGAGCCAAGTGGTTTCTTCCACTGTTCTTCTTCTGTTTTGATGAATACATTACCTTGTACCACTTTAGCTATGTTGAATACTGGTTTTTGCTTATTTGAAAAGCTACAATGAGTGCTTTTCTTGTATTAGATACTGAGTATGAGCTATTTACCACCCTACTACGACTTGAACGACTAAAGTTGCGAGCCCCCACAAGCACCATTGAAGGTACTCTTTTCCTTTTCTTTGGTTCTCCAGTTCACTTAATAGGGACTACAACAAAACAATTTAGCTATTTTGAGCTTATCCTTTGTTCCTTTTCTTTAAACCCACAGGTTGCACGATTCCAGCTTTTCTCTATAAACTGGACACAATTGTTTTTATTAGGATTTTCGTGATTTTTACATTTCTCCTGATGAATGTTCTTTGAGTAATTCCCTATGAACTGAAAGATGTCGAGATAACTCTCTGGATCTGTACAGTGACATAACTTGTTTTATCTGACAACAGTAAGAAACAGATACACTGTTTGAACTGTGTTGTGTGTATCCACACCTTTTCTGTGAACAATGACCACTGATTGTAATTTACAATTCCCTATGTTTTATGTGTCTTAATATACTGTTTATGTTAAATTGTGATAACTTGTAATTTAATAACATGTTCATTGTTTCTATTTTTGATTAAAAAAAAATGTACTTAATGATTCTAGCAAGTTTTTAATTTCAGTTTACATACTGTGTTGTGCAACTTGTGTTCTGAGCTCTGTCTCATTAATATATTGATTGCTACTTTACCTCCCCGGGTAAAGACAGAGTAGGAACTTCTTCCACCTAGTAGTGGTCTGGTGTATACCAGGATTCCTCCATTTAAGTATCTCCCAAGGTGCAGGTGGCATCGCTATTTTGCGTAGATATTAATATTCCTAGGAAGGAGAGAAGGCTTGCACGGTAAGCATGGTAAAGGTGGCATTGCATGCACTAGGCCCACATCCACGAGGCAACAGAAATCTCCAGTCATGCCTGAGTTCCGATGAGGAAAGTTTGCACCCCCACTCGCCACACTGTTTGTCCATTGTTCAAGAAAGTGTTGCGAAGATGTGTCTTTCACCCAAGAGGAATGTGCCTTATAAGGTCACGATAATGGGCCGGCACCTGAGGTGCATGTTATCTCACTTTGGCCAAAGCATGACCCAGTCCATTCCTGAGTGGCCATGAGTTATAACCCATATAACTGACTAAACCCTAAGATCCCCGAATTACATGATACCAGGTGTCCTTTGACCTCCAACCTCAAAGTAACAAGTCCTGAAATGTTCAAAGAGGATGGACAGGATGTATCGTTGAAGCAACAATCATGTGATTTGTATTTTGAGGTGCTGGGAGGGATACATTATAGTTCAAAACGAGGGTAGAGACCTTGGAGCCAAATGGCGCGGAGGGAGAGAGCAAAATGTGTGTGTGAAGGTTAGAGTGCTCGGGAACCTCCTCTGTACCCCTCTTAAGGTCTGCCAAGTACAAAGTGTGAGTGATAAACAAAGCTGTATAGTAGGAGTATAATTAATTTGTTGTCTGACCTTTGACATGAGAAGAAGATGAGCCCTGCAGTGCCCAGGTGGTGGAAGACAGATGGACTGGGCTAGGACCATTAAACTGTCATCTCATATGGAGAAGGCAGCACCTGTATAGGGTCCATCCAATTAGCCCCGCAGGTTGTCAGCATATATATTTTGTCATTTATGATGATGTTTTGCTTTAAATGTTTCTGCTTGTACGTTTTGTTTACAGAACATTCTTGGCAGCAGAGTTCTTTGCTGTTGCACTCATCTGCGCATGAGATTAAACTTGTTATCCTTACAAGATCGACTTGGTCGTTTCTTCCCTAGCCAGTTGTATTTTCTCTGGTGTGATCGATCAGGCGATTACTTTCAATTGGTGACCCTGACGTGATCTCAGTGCCCCCGTACATATGGAGGCTTCCAGAACGCCTCTCCAGAAGAAGTGGCATCCACTTACAGCATCCGGCCCCAAAGAAAAACACGTGTTCCAAGTGGTCTACTCAGAGTCATTTTAAGAAAAGTCCTCTGCTCTGCCTGTTGAAGTGGGGCGCGGCTTCAAGGAGAGTGCCAGCCGGTGTTGGAACCCCGTGACGGAGGAGTTCGGGTGATCACACACATGTGAGTAGACTCTTATAAGAGACAACAACTAGGGGACAGATGGATGGAGAAGTGTGAGAGGTGTGAGCATGTGGAGATTGAGTTCATTGATGTGACGTCGATGAGGGTAGGGTTTTTGTTGATAACATTTCTATCAGTGATTGAGTAGTTCGGTAAAGTATCATAAGGTAGGGCATTATAAGGTAAGGCAATGGTAATGCAGGGATCTCCTCCTCGGAAGGGGAGGGAAGGTGGTACCACAAGGCAGAATAATATTTAAAGGAGGTCTATGGAAGTGCAAAGAAGTGGTCTCATATAAGTAGTAGGCCTGGAACAAGTAGCGGTTGTTAGTGTAGTGCGTTGGTTTCGTTTATGGTAGTCATGTTCTGTGGGTGAAAAAGTAGGCCTTAGAGGGGGCGGTAATTTTGTGAGTTGCAGTGTGGTGTGGTGCTGCCTGATCGCTTGGAGCGGCATGTGTGCGTATAGATGGGTGAGAGAGAAGAGTGGGGGTTGATGCGTTTGTTTTTTTGATATAAGCAAGCTGCAGCATGCGAGACACATTAGAGGGGCTTTTCGGGGCTGTTAAGGGATAGACGTCACTAGCATGGGGGGTCATGTATAAGTCCCTGCCACTGTATCGTGACAGGGTGGAAAAGTATCATATGCAGTGGATTGAGGAGACAGGAGGAGGGGGAATGCCATGCCCATGGCCAGGGCTTGCACAACCAAAACTTTTTGGAACAAATGTCCATATTTTTAGTAGTGAAATGTAAGGGGAAGCAGCTACAGAAGAGGAAAGAGATGTTTGAAGATACAGAGGATCAAGGACATGGAGCGCAGGAACATAGATGGAAAATTGAGAAGTGCGGAAAGGGAGAGGGGGAAGGTGGGGTCCTCTTTGTTTTGGCACAATGGAGATTCTGGATAAGAGAAAGTCCCAACACCCACACCCGGTCAATCTCTTGAGTTCTCACTGAACCTAGGGTAGGATCAAAGTATCCAGAAACTAAGAAGCTGAGTCGAGGAACCACTGGTGACCCGTTTGAAGGTTTGGCACCATGAGCCTGCTGTTTTCCTGCAGGACCATTCTGCATCTGATCAAACTAGAAGGCCTGCAAAGCATCAACCCTTTGGAATAGTGGGACCAACTATTCTCGGTACCTTCATCAAACACTGCAAGTAAGCCTTGTCAGAAGTGTCCCTGAGCCAACCAGTGGGCTGACCAGCTTGCGCAGGTCCTTTGCTCTGACACCACCGCCATTTCGAGGAAATCCTTGAAACTTGGTACATCGCAAGATCTGTGTTCACGGCACTGTTACACTGACTTTCATACACTTGGCATTCCTAGGTCTGGAATAAAGAGAAAGTGCCTGAACAGGAGTACACAAAGTTACCGTGTCGCCCAGCCGTGGTCACAAACTTCGTAGGTGCCTTGCTGCTGTACCCCTCTGTGCCCTGAAGCATGCTCCAGTGAAAACGGCCTGATCCATCCTCCTTGCAGCAGAAATCATCATTGATTATCATCACCTGCACTTGCTCTGAGCTGCAAGTTAAAACAGCCTCCCTGATAACGTGTAAGAGCACAGAAACCAGTCGGAGGAGAAAACCAGTGGCTGAGAAGGTTGTGCAGGGAACTGGAGTGCGCCCCTCTCCTTGTTTTGCCATATTTCCAGGATTTTGAAGGGTGGAATCTTCAAGACCTGACAGGGTGCTGCACCAGGGTGATATATGCCCGGCTTTGGAGTGCCTCACTGCAGGCTATTCCCCCCCTTTCTCCATTGTGGGATTGGGCGTGAGCTTTTTCCTTGCTAACCTGATGACTACATCTACCAGAAGCCCTTGCAGCAGAAATCATCATTGATTATCATCACCTGCGCTTGCTCTGAGCTGCAAGTTAAGACAGCCTCCCTGATGACGTGTAAGAGCACAGAAACCGGTCGGAGGAGAACACCAGTGGCTGAGAAGATTGTGCAGGGAACTGGAGTGTGCCCCTCTCCTCGTTTTGCCATATATATATATATATATATCTTACTGAGAGGGATTTTTTGTGTTCTTTACTCTGTGTGCTCATTGAGCTCTTTCAGTCACCCTCACCCCTCCTTAGACCTAGTCTTGACCGCCGCCAATGCTACCTTGATTGGTCTGCCTTGTCCAGAAGGTTACCCTGTTCCAAGAAACTTGGCTGGCCTTCCGAACCTCTGCCCACCAGGTCAGAGTTCAGAAATTCATCTTAACACTGTACACCCATATGCCTGAATTATCAGCATTGACGGAGCACATGTCTAGGGAGTTTAGGGATACGTTTCTAGGTTTGCTAGCAGAACTGCAATGGTTACAGACATCCCCAGAAACCGGAAGGGATATAACTGCACGAAGAGAGGGATCAGGAGAGTGGAAATCAGGGGAAATATTGCTCAACATGGACAGTGAAGATATCTAACGTGTAGGGATTGAGAAGGAAACGTTCCCAGGTGGGTGGGTTATCTTCCGAGGGGAGAACACAATTTTGGGAGAAAATGTGGAGGGAGAGGTGCTGGCTTTTTCACAGAAGACCCGAGTGAAGGCAAGGAGAGGCGTGAAGAGGAGGCTGCAAATACCCCCCGTGTAGAAGGTATATGGCTAGGAGGCAGGTTGAGGAACAGGGCTGGCAGGATGGGATTGGTAAAAAGAAGAGGAATTATGAGGAATGGTGTCAGAAGTAGAGCTGAAATGCAGATGCCTCTAATACATAAGGGGAAGGGAGGACACAGTATTTGCACTGGTCCCAAATGGATGAGAACAATTTAATTAAGGCCCTCCCACAACTTACAGCAGAGGCAAGTAAGTGGATACATGAGTTTGAAAAACAAATGGCAGGGTGCCCCTAGCAATAGGGGATCTGAAGAGCGTATTGGTTTCTGTAATTTGGGATCAGGCTGGAGAGGTGTGGGTTAACCTTAAGGCTGGATACCTGGAAGTAACCCTGGGGGATGATGCGCATGATCGATCATCATTTAATGGAGTTAGGACAATGGTATGGGTCGCATTACAGAGGTCCAATCCCTGATACTCCTGATTTACAGTCTTTGATGCAGTTTACCATGGGGGATGATGAGGACCCAGCTGGATTTTTTCTCAAAATGCAAGCGAAATGGAAAGCAGAGACTGGAGGGCCGTGGGACCAATCAATACAGTCTTCTATTTTATCATAAAGAGTGGTTTGCCGTAGGAAGTGCAAAAGGCACTTGATAAGATTGTGGATATTGAGGCAAAGGGATGGCCGGAAATACAGAGCATAATAGTGCATCATTGCAAGAGGATTAAGGAGTGGGAGAGGGACACAGCACAAAGGTATCAGGGGGATGAAGCAAAGTTGGTAAAGATACAATTGGCAAAAATGGCAGTTCCAGTGCCTGTGCCAATGCCAGTGCAGGGGGAGGTAACAGAGAGTACACAGCAAGTTGTGAGTGCCACTATTTCGGCACTCTGCTCAGAAGGAGGACAAGGACAGTGGCAGCAAGTAGGGCCACAGCAAGGAAGAAGGGGATTTTGATGAGCAAGAGGAGGGTTTGGACCCAGCAGAGGTGGGTTTGGACAGTCTCAATGTTGGAATTGTTTAAGGTGGGGGAATTTTGCAGGGGATTGCAGGAGCAGGTCTGCTGTGGGGTATAATTATGGGCAGCAACAGCAGTGCCAAGGGCCCCAAGGGCCTCAAGGATTAGGATAACAGCAACAGGGTAAAGGGTACCAGTACCAGGAGTATCCTCAGGGGCAATACAAAAATTATAATCAACAGCCCCAAATGCCGGATACACAAGTGTGACACCCACCACAGCAACAGCAGGGTGGTGTTGCCCCGGTAATCAGGGAGCCAGGTGGGGTGGCTGCTCCCTTTGGAGGAGCAACAGTAGTGGGAGGTAGCCCCTTCTCGTTCCTGAGAACAAGCACATATCCCGATTAGGACAGCCCACAGAGAGCACTCACGTGTCCGGTCATGTCGACGACTATCCACCATGTAGAGAAACCATTGGTAGGGGCGTAGATAGGAAAGAAGTAATTCATATTTATGGTGTATTCTGGTGCAACAAATTCATGCATTATTGAAGGCAACTTTCCACGATCCCTAAAATATCTTGATGTGCAAGGGTTCACTGGGGCTATTTCCAAGGTTCCATGCACTGAGGAGCTGGACGTGAAGGTGGGAGGAAAGGAAGTACATGCGTCCCGACTATATTCCACAAGTTCCCCAGTCAATCTACTGGGTAGGGACCTGCTCAGTAAATTAAACATGACTATCTCCTTCACACACCATGGAGTAGTCTGTTCCATGCCTGGGATGTGCACTGTGAGGGCGATGTTGATAATCCACACAATGGCAAGGGAGGTGGTGGTCCGCGGGATTCCTGTAGACCCAGACATGTTTACTTATGGTATCACAGTGCTTGTGAAAGTGGTGCCCCATATTGCCATGCAGTACTGGCGAGTGCCCACTGATTTCATTCAGCTGTGCCACCTGAGGTGGTGGCAGGAACAATACTATAGCTGGACCTGCAGGGTTTATTAGAGTCAGACAGAAATATTGTCCTATTAGGAATGGATAGGGGCGGGTGTGAGTGGCACACAGTGATATGTCTAAACCCAACAGTGCAGCTAAAAGAGGTGAGTGATGAGAAATGATTTGAGAATAACGACAACGAGGAGGAAATAATACTGGAAATGTCCTTCCCTTGTGACATAATGATACAGTACCAAAGAGTGCAGTGTCCCTTAATGGCATTAGTAACTCCATCCCGCCTCCAACTCCCTCATGGTCAGCCGCTTCGTGAAGCAACGAGCTGGGGGTAGATCTCTCTCCGCGGCAGGGGCCTCCCTCTGGAACAGCCTTCCCGCCTCCCTGAAACTTGAGGAGAACCACCTCCGGTTCCGGAAGCACCTCAAAACCTTCCTCTTTGCTTCTGCTTTCTCTCTCCCTCTCCCCTGCTGAACAGCTAATTAATTATTCACTAAACTGCACTGATCCTGCAACTGGACCACTCTAAACTGCCTTCGGTCCTGGTCCCAGTCACTGATCCCCTGGAACCCCTCTGCACTACGGGACTGTCTCTGTATCCCTACAGCCCCCCCCCTTCCCCAGCACTTGTTCTGCACTTACCTTGCACTTGCCACTAGCTGGCCCTTTTTTATTTATTACTTACGCCACTTACCTTTACTGCACTTCCCCCCCTCCCCTTCCCGTTGCACTTTTCCCCCCTCCCCCACCCCTGCACTTGCGCGATCTGAATGACACCTGGCCTAGTAGGATCGTTTGTTTTGTCTCCCCTTGTTCCTCCCCTCCCTGCCTCGTCGCGCATTGAAACACCTGTGTATAGGCGCGTTACAAATACCTTATCATATCATATCATATCATATCCCCATTTTTCAAAGAAGATGTACGGCACATTCCCCCGCAGTTGTGGACTACAAATCCACATGATATAGGGTTGTTGAAGGATGTAAACCCTGCGCGTATTATAGTGGTACTCTGGATGCAGTGATGCAAGGGCAGTTCACGTGCAAACAAGCATTAACAGCTGCTGCCTTTGCTATAGAGAAAAGCTCTATGATCGTAATGGGGTGTTCAGTAACGTTGTACTTAGAACTTTCTCTATTTGCTACCCTAGACTGTTCAAAGTCCACCCTGACTATGCAAAGGTCATTGGCATATGAAATTATTATCTTGAAATCCCACGTTCACGTGGTTAGGTGTAAGCCGGTGAAGTCTGACACCTTTATAACAGACATGCCTACAGCAGAGGACTTGACAACAAACAATTGTGCCTCTTAGGAGGGGGCGGAGGATGACACTCCCAAAGCAAGGGATTGTGCATTGACAGAGGGTGTGGTACTTTTCATTGACGGGTTGTCCACAATTGATCAAGAGGGTGGACAGAGACGGACCGGGGCAGCAGTGCTATAACTTGAGGGAGGGGAGTACAAGACAGTGGCCATGAAAAGGTTGCCTATACACTATTCTACACAAGTGGCAGAACTTGTGGCACACATTGAAGTGCTGAGAGTGTCACAAGGGCATCAGGTTACGATATATTCTGTCTTGGCATATGTTACAATAACGGTACATGCTGGTCTCTCCCGTTGGAAGAGGAGGGGGTTCAGGGAGGTGGATGGGACCTCAGTGCAGCATCTGGTACTAATAGAGAAGCTGATAGAAGAGCTATTACAGACATCTGTTGTGGTGGTTGTCAAATGCACCATCCATTCTCATGGGACTGATACAATTTCAAGAGGGAACGCAGTTGGTGATGAAGCAGCCAAAATGGTGGCATACCTGCCAAACAAAACATCCACTGAGTATGTTGTAGCTGCCCCACTGACAAATGAGCGTCCAGTGTGTTATACTGCATTGCCCATTTCCCAGGTTATTGAGCTACAATGAAGAGTGCCAGAGTGGGAAAAGGAGTTGTGGTCACAAAGAGGGCGTAAGCAGTCTCTGACAGATCTGTTATGGAGACAGAAGAGGTTGGGTAAATCAGTGATGCCCCAGGAATTGCTAGCAGTAGCATTTTAACAATGTCACTACCCGTCCCATAGTTCCAAACAACACAGAGCGGCAGACATACAGAAGGACTGGTTCCCACCAACTATTCAGGAGAGGAATACTGGTATGGTCATCCGATGCACTACATGTCAACATTTTAGCACAGGGATGACACTACGGACATTACAGGGCACTTTGCCCCAGCCTATTGTGCCGTTCCAGGAGTTACATAAAGACTATGCCGATATGGGGGATCATTGCAATGGATCTAGGTACCTCACTGTGGTGGTCTGTCCCTTTTTGAGGTGGGTAGAAGCAGAGCCATGTGGGCACCCATATGCCAAATGTGCTGCAAGGTTTATAGTGTGGAAAGTGTTCCTGTGCTGGGGTGTGTGCAAGGTTTTGAGATCAGATAATGGCACACATTTCTTCAATGCATTATTCCAACATGTAACAGCACTAGTTGGTATAACGCATCAGATGTGTTCGATTTATTACCAACTGGCCAATGGCTTTGCAGAAAGAATAAATTGTCTGTTTAAGAGCTAGTTGTCCAGATTGTGCACCACATTGAAGAAAAAATGTCTGCCCCTAGCCCTTTTCAGTCTATGCACGCAGCCAAGCAAAGACCACCACCAGACACCTCACAAGGCGGCCACTGGCAGCGCATGCATACCCCCATAAACCCTGTGAGAAAGGTTTCTGATGCGCATAGGACTCCAGCATCGTTAGGAGAGGAATTCAGGTAATATTTGATGACACTTACTCAAGCCATTAAATATGTTATTTGAGAGATTGCACCTCCCAGGATCGCGACTACAGAGAGTCCGATGCTGCAGAGACAATGCATACAGATCCTGAGCACATAATGACTAGACCACTGCTGCTGGGGGATTACGTCTATGTTTGCAAATTTGTGTGCCATTGGAACAATCCTCGGTTTCAAGGATCATACGAGGTGGTGTTTTGTAGCCTCCTTGCAGTAAAAGTTAAGGAATTGCGCTACTGGGTCCATCTCTCGGACATCTGTAGGGTGCCTTCAGAGAGCACAGTGGTGCTTCAGTTGTCTTAAGAACAGTGGTAACAGTGCCTGTACCCCACGCACATTTACTGGCCTGTCCAGAGGAGACACAGGTATATTGCCACACCATAGTGGCAGTTTCTAGCTCAGTACTTTTCTTTCCCTGGGAGTGCTCTCTCTCTCTCTCTCTCTCTCTCTCTCTCTCTCTCTCTCTCTCTCTCTCTCTCTCTCTCCCTCTCTCTATCTCTGTTTCTCTTTCTCTCTCTCTTTCTCTCTTTTCTCCATCTTGTTCCCACCTGTTTTCTTTTTTCCTTTTGTACAGTGTACTTTGTGTACCTCTATCCCCTTTGTTCATTGTCTTGTGTGCCTGTGCTTTTATTTCAGGACAGATGGACAAAAAAAAATGTACACAGCTTGTTAATTAGGGACCAGAGGCATAGAGACATGAATGAGAGAGTGAGGGCATATATATATATATATTTATTACATGGCCACGGTAGTGGCCATGTAGTTATGGTTAAGTTGCTGTTTCCATAGGAAGAGCACTTTATGGGTGGCTTATAACTTTGCTCTCCCTGGACGGATCCTCACCAAACTTTGCAAAAAAAGTAGTTGCGTCACTCTGAATTTATTTGCAAAGTTTGGTGAGGATTCGTCCAGGGGGGGAAAAGTTATAGGGGGGTCCCAAAACTTGTTTTTTTCCCATAGACTGAATGGGAAAAAACTTTGCGCAGGGCTACAGCCCGAACCGCTGGACGGATTTACACCAAATTTGCGGCAGGAGCGGCGGCCTGGTCCCAAAAGCGTGCTTTTGTAAATTTGGTGTAAATCTGTCCAGTAGTTTTTTTAAAAATGACCAAAATGTAAGGCACAAAAATTAGTGATATCTGCGTTCGCTTCGCGGACGGATTTCCCTGTTCGCTCCGCGGACAGCACCCCGATTGGCCCATGGGCTTGCGTCATGTCCGCGGACATGCGACATGTTCGCTGATTGGACGGCGAGGGGCGTGGAGCGCGTCAGATTTTCTGTGGCGCCCGCCATCTTGTATTCGCAGTCGACCGCGTACAGCGCAGTGAAACGTGGATAAAAAATTGTATTAGTGCCGTGTGTTGGTGTGTAAGAGTGTTTGGGGAGGGTTGGGGAGTATGAGATAGGTTCAATGCTTTGTTTTTTTATGTGCTAGACCTTTTTGTTGCGTTCGATTTGTCAGCGGAGAACACGGCTGTTCTGACATTTTGTAAATAAACTAAATGGTGGGGTGTTTAACGGAGTATGTGTCATTTTTGTTCGCAAGGAAGGTAAAAATGAGCTATGAACACTCGCGGTGTACTTAATTGTTCGTAAATACACAAACTGGGGATGTCCTCAGGACGCTGTCCGTATTGTAATCTGTCTAGTTGAATGTGTTCTAAGAACACTCGCAGTGTCCCGAAATGGTTGTAATTACACAAAATGGGGGTGTTCTGAGAACGTTGTTTGAATTGTTCGTTGTCAGGGTGAAAGTGTTTTAAGAGCACTCCTTTCGTTCGCTAATAGTACAATTTCCTAGGGGCGTCAACCGACTTTTTGTCCACTAAAGAAACGATAAATCCGGCTGGTGTGCGTCGACATTATGTGATAATCCTGTGACTGGCGCTATTGACCTGGCTGACTTGCTTTTGCGACGCTAAATCATATCTCCCGCCCCTAAGCCTGATATTATCAAAGCATTCATATTCCCCGCCTTTCTCCGTGACGTTACAGGGTGCGTAATGAAACGCGCCCAGTCATCTCCAGTACTACGTGACTTTACACAGAACCCGGAAGACAACACACATTATGTCACAACACAGCGCGCCACAATTCAGAATATGAAACTGTGATTTAAAAGCAAAGAGCAAGATTGTAAATGTTGGAAAGTACATTTATTTGACATCAAATGTTTAGAGAATATTCAGCAATTTGCATTTGTCTTTGTTGTCGATCCGCAAAAGTGCATGTTGAGACACGCAATGTTCCTTTGCGGTACAGAGAGTGTTAGATCAGGTTACAACTCAGTGCGCCACAATTCGGAATATGAAACTGTGGTTTAAAAGTAAACAGCAGGATTGTACATTTGTTAAAGTACATTTATTTCACATGAAATGTTTAGTGAATATTCAGCGATTTGCTATTGTCTCTGCTGTCGATCAGCAAAAGTTTATTTGGAGCCACGCGTTGTTCCTTTGCGGTAGATAGGCTGTTGGTTTATGATAAAAGCAGTAAATGGTCTCTCTGATAATCGGAAGGTTGCTCCAACAACGAGCCATTAGACCACCGTATTGGTTGGTATGTTGTTTGTAGCCGCTAGTACTGCGTAAGGGCATATTGGTCCTTGGCGATTGTCCCATAAAATGGTGAGGGTCATGAAGTTGCATATTTGGACTTGCACCTGGCAGTTGAAGACCCCATCCGCTGGAGTCTGTAACATAGACATAGACATAGACAAAACGGGGCCACGTACCTGTTTTAAAAAACATAAATTAGTCTCACCAGCCGATCTTCATTAAAAATCATCATTTTATTTATTAGGGCGTGAAACTATTTGCTATCGAAGATAGTGCAACAGAGTATGTTAATAATAAAATAATAATATTTTCCCATTCATATAGCGCTAAGAACTGTGAGGTATGTAAGCAGTGCTTATTATTAACCACAGTGTGTGGTGCTCATTTATCGACCACGGAAGGATGAAAGGCTGAGTTTCGCCTTGCCGGGATTCAAACTTGCGTTAGCAAGCTGTGCACGGATGTCAAAGCGAGCGCTGTACTCGCTGTGCCACTTGACAGGCTACAGTGAAGTGGCACAGCGAGTAGAGCGCTTGACCGCCTATAGACCGGTTAAATTATTTATATTAACCCACTCTGTGTCGTCTGCCTTTTTCAGAGCCCTCTAAACGACAGGGGATCAATTCGGCGGTGATAGTGCGCGGTAGAAAACATTATGCCACTTTCAACGACCAAGTTCAACTTCAGCGGTCTTTAATGCTACGCTATTGTAATTATATTTGGTATAAAGTAATCTAAAGGGTTACTTACAGTAAAATTGCAATTTCCATTGTCTACGAGTGGTGCAGTCCCAAAATACGACTCTGCGTGTGCCAACGATCTTTCGCATAGTTATATAATATGTAAAAGTGGTTTCGTTTCAGAAATTTCATCTTTATCTTCTCTTACGTTTTAGCAACACTCCTTCAAGAGAAGTCTTTCATCACAATCTCTGTCTGTCAAGGTCAAAACACAATACAACCTTATAGTCTGCTTCGTGAGCCTCTCTGGGGCCCGAGAAAAAAATGGAAGCAGCTGACCTTCACTGTGAACGAGCATAAATTCTTACTTTGCAACATTCTGTGTAAAGCCATCTGTAGAAGTTGGTTTTTGCACGCTATGTTTGTATATTGTTTGCGTGATATTAAAAAAAGTTTGTTTAAAGGACGTTATGGTTCTAAGTACAGCCGAAAGACCCCTGAAAATAGCAAGTTATGGTAAGCTATGAAAAATAACTTGCGCCAACACCATGCACTGCTAAGACTAACACCCAGGACATCAAAGATAACATTGCAAATGTCATTGATGAAATCACTGATGACATCACATGTGTATGTACTTTTCATGGAATTTGTGTACTAGGGATTTTTATTATAATGTTCCGAAAAAAGTGTCAAGGATATTGCAATAAATATCATACCGTTATTAGTGCTTTGAATGATGCATTTATATCAATAAATAGCATTGTATTATGGGATTCTATGTAGTATACTGAGCTACTAATGGAGAAAGATAGCATTGTATGCAGAGTACTAGATAAAAGTATAATATTTGTAATGTTTATATGTAGAATAATGAAATGATAATTGTCCTGAAATGTTCGAAAATTCACAAAATGGAGGTGTTCTGAGGACGTTATTCGTATTGTGTGATTGCTTAGCTCTATGCAATGAGGGAATGGTACAGAGAGTAAAGTGGACGCCGTCCGCGGACACTGCGGCTGTTCGTGGACAGGGCGTGGTAAATCCGGGTTTTTCCAGGAAATCCAACATGGAAAGAAGACTGTACGGATCAGCCAATCAGATGTCGAGGTTGTGGATTTGTATTGAAAGAGACTGTGTGTGGTGAAGATGGCAGAAGTGGAGAAAGTCAGGGTGTTGGTGCTTGGAGATATGTTTGTGCATGGTTTACAGCAGTACGCTGAATGCAGGCATGTTGCAAAGAACTTTGATGTGAAAAGAGTGGAGGTGGTGTGGAGCACTGTGCCTGATTGCAATGTACAGGGAATTGTACAAGTTTGTGCGGATATGGCCACGATGAACAGTCCACATGTGATAGTTTTGCACTATGGTGCTTTCCATTTGGGCAACGTCAGTGCCCCTAATTTGTTGGCTGATTTGGAACGCTTGGTTCAAGCCGTAGTGAAGATCCTTCCAAATGCGAAAGTAATTTTTTCTGGATTACTACCTAGGGCAATATGGGACAACAGTTCAGTTTTTTGTCTTCAGAAAAACATTGCTAGGTGTGTCATCAACCGAGGCATGTGTGCCTTCATACTTAGAGCTGGTATGTTCTTCTGTAACAATGAGAATATTGATGCCAGTAATGCTGTTAATTTTAAAGAAGATGGCATTTGTTTATCTTTTACCGGAAATGCCTTTTTATTTTGGAATGTAAGGGTTGCTTTGGAGAAGGTTATGTGAAGATTTTAGGAGTAAAGTAAGAAAAAAAAAACAAGAAAAAAATATAAAATAACAGGTGTCTGTCAAGCATCTGTAAAAAAAAAAAAACGGTTCTTTTCAGAGCCAACTTCAAAGGGGAAATGGGGTACACTATTTAAATTTACATTCACCATGCTCAGATTTTCGATGTGTCTGCGGACATGGCGGTAGTCCGTGGACATGAAAATCACTACACATGGCTGGCTCTCCCTTTTTATCCTTTACTGACATATTGAAGCCACATAGTTTTCTATAGTAACAGCCAGGAAGTAAAAATTGAAAAGGTACTATATTTGTAGACTTGGGGACCTGTCACATCATATGAAACATGTACATAGCGGAAGATACAGGCTTGAAAGAGAGCAATCCTTTCTGTGCATGAAGATAATCATTATGGTTATCAGCACTTTGTCATAGTTTTATTTTTATTACTCTACCTTCCCTCTAAATGCTCATATTTGTATACATTATACTCACTCTCCATAGAGTGAATGGGAAAAAAATGTTGCTCGCGTTTACAGCCCAAACCGCTGGACGGATTTCCACCAAATTTGGACCAAGAGCAGCGGCTTTGTCCCGAAAGCGTGCTTTTGAAAATTTGGTGAAAATTCGTCCAGAAGTTTTTTTTAAAATGACCAAAAAGTAGGTCAAAAGAAATGAGTGATATCTGTGTTCGGTTTGCGGATACACTTCCCTGTTCGCTCCGCGGAAAGTGTCCTGATTGGCCAATCGTCTTGCGTGATGTTCGCGGACATGCAAAGTGTTCGCTGATTGGACGGCGTGGAGCATGAAGCGCGTCAGATTTTTCGGTAGCGCCCGCCATATTGGATTCGCGGACGTCCCCGGACAGCGCGGTGAAACTTTGTACAAAATGTGTATTTTGTAGAGTGTGTTGGTGTGTAGGAGTGTTTGGGGAGGGTGGGAGTGTGTGAGATAGGATGAAAGTTGCGTTTTTTATGTGTTAGACGTTCTTTTTGTGTTCGATTTGTTTGCGGACATCACAGGTGTTCTGAAATTTTCTAAATAAAGTGACTAGGGGGCGTTCTAAGGAGTCAATATGTGTCCGTTTTGTTCGCAAGCAAAGTGAAACTGTTCTAAGAACACTTGCCGTGTCCGGGGAGTGTTCGTAGGTGGTGTCCTGAGGACTCTGTCCGTATTGTTCTCTGTCAAGTTGAATGTGTTCTAAGAACACGCGCGGTGTCCTGAAATGTTCGCAAATAAACAAAATGGGGGTGTTCTGAAGACGCTTCTAAGAACACTCGCGGTGTCCGGAGAGTGTTCGTAGGGGGTGTCCTGAGGACGCTGTCCGTATTGTTCTTTGTCAAGTTGAATGTGTCCTAAGAACACTCGCGGTGTCCTGAAATGTTCGCAAATAAACAAGATGGTGGTGTTCTGAAGACGCTTCTAAGAACACTCCCAGTGTCCGGGGAGTGTTCGTAGGGGGTGTCCTGAGGACGCTGTCCGTATTGTTCTTTGTCAAGTTGAATGTGTCCTAAGAACACTTGCGGTGTCCTGAAATGTTCGCAAATAAACAAGATGTGGGTGTTCTGGAGACGTTTTTGAGAACACTCCCGGTGTCCTGGAATGTTCGTAGGGGGTGTCCTGAGGACGCTGTCCGTATTGTTCTCTGTCAAGTTGAATGTGTCCTAAGAACACTCGCGGTGTCCTGAAATGTTTGCAAATAAACAAGATGGGGGTGTTCTGAAGACGTTTTTGAGAACACTCCCGGTGTCCTGGAATGTTCGTAGGGGGTGTCCTTAGGACGCTGTCCGTATTGTTCGTTGTTAAGTTGAAAGTGTTCTAAGAACTATCGCGTTGTTCTGAAATGTTCGTAGGGGGTGTCCTGAAAACGGTGTCCGTATTGTTCGCTGGCAAGTTCAAAGTGTTCTAAGAACACTCACATTGTTCGCGGACATTAAAAGTTTCCCATAGATCATAGTTGAAATGTTTGACTCTATGGATGTGATATGCTGCGGTGGTTGTTGCCAGGGCATAGAGTCTTGGGTGCATGGCCATTTGGCCATGCACCCAAGACTCTATGCCCTGGCAACAACCACCGCAGCATATCACATTCATATTTGTTTATAACTTTGGGTGAAAAACAAATGTATAAGGAACAAAGGTATTAGATACTATGGATGTGATGTGCTGCTATGGTTGTCCTTATTATTGTATACTTACTGTTTGGTCTAGTAATGGGAGTCCATGTTTTTCTTCTTCATTTCTGTGATAAAAGAAAATAGCATGTTAGTATTAGTATTTTGTAATGACTTATTACATTGTATAAGCAATATACTTTTATTTTTTTTCGACCCTCATATTTAGTAGAGTACAAATCAGAGTACTGTGCAATTTGCTCAGTTTCTGTATTTGTTGCTAAAATCATTGGGTCTGTGGGAGAAAAAAAAATCCATGTTGGATTTTAAAAAAAAACCTTTTTCTGTTATGCTACAGTTTATTTGTTTGTTTGTTTTCAGTGTTCACTTGTTGTTTCTGGCTAATGCTTTATACTTTGCTTTGTTGTATTTTTTTTGGAACAGTAACAGATTCTTCATTTGTTTTGATATTATAAAATTTTGGAGCAGGTAGATACCAATTGGCGTATTCTAACTGTCTATTTTTTTAATATATTTTAGTGGTTTTCATTTACCTATTTGGATATTGTTAAATTTTGGGACAGTTAGATACCAATTGGTGTATTCTAACTGTGTATTTTTTGGCCTAATTTAGTGGTATTCATTTATCTGATTAGTTGTTGTAGAATCTTTGAGCTGTTAGATAGCTTTTGGAGTATTCTAACAGTTTATATTATTTTAACACACATTTATAATTTTGGGACAGTTAGATACCAATTGCCGTATTCTAACTGTGTATTTTTTGGTCTAATTTAGTGGTATTCATTTATCTGATTAGTTGTTGTAGAATCTTTGAGCAGTTAGATAGCTTTTGGAGTATTCTAACAGTTTATATTTTTGTAACACAAATTTACTTAAAGGTTTAAATACAGTTTATTTATCAAATTTTGGTTTTAAGAACATCAAATAAGCGTTTGTAAGATTTGCTGGTAATCTATGCTTTAGAGTAATGGTAATATCATTACATTCAAACCATCCACATTTCTTTTTTATGTATGCAGTGTAGTGCCCTGAATTGGTTGTGGCTCCTGCATGGTAGATTATACCTATTGTTGTGAAGGTTTTCTTACCAAGTGATATTTGACCATGTGTGAATCCAGTCAGCTTGCAGTTGTTTTTGGTACCATCTGCATTGTAACGTAGAAGCATTAGTATTACGTATTTACTATGTGTTTGTATTACTAACGTGGAGCGATTATCTGAATTGCAGGTAGAGCATAATCTACCATGGTTTGCATTTTGTACAAGTTGCTGAAATGGAATGGATTCACAATTTGGTATTGATATATATATGAAGCGTTCATTGGGGATTTCTTCTTGTGTCACATTGTTGCAGAGAGTGCATGTATGTTTCCACATGTATGAAATCTGAAAGATTTCGTTTATAGGTATGTTTTTGTTTTCCAGTACTTGTAGTAAGTACATTAGAAATTCTTGTGGATCTTCCTGTGAGTTTATAGTGAATTTCACCATTCCAGCACAGTAGTCCAATTGTCGTCTTTTTCCAAAAACACTATGGGGGTAATTTATAGAATACAGCGCACAAGTGGTGCACGCGGCTGGCGCACAGTGTGCGCATGCAAATCCCTGTGCCAGCCGCGTGCGCTAAAATCCATTTCCGCGCACAGCGTATTAATGGATTCCAGCCACCAAAACCAGCCGTGGCGCACAGTGGCGCAGCGACCCTGCAGCAGCGCCAGTCACGCCCCCAAGAACGCCTCTCGCACAGGGAAAAGCCATCAATATACCCAATCCAGCGCAAAGGGCTGCGCTAACCCTGTACCAGCACGGCAAGCGGGCTACGTGTATCACTGGGGTGCGCGAGAAGTACCTCACGCGATTGGCACCGTGCGAGCAGGGTACGCGTATTTCAGGGGTGCGCAGGAATTTCCACACGCGATTCCATCATGGTACGTGATTTCAGGGGTGCGCGGGAAGTTCCACACGCGATTCCATCAGGGTACGTGTATTCCAGGGGTGCGCGGGAAGTTCCACACGCGATTCCATCAGGGTACGTGTATTTGGGGTGCAGGGGAAGTTTCACACGCGAAATCAGCAGGGTACGTGCATTTCAGGGGTGCGCGGGAATTTCCACACACGATTGGGCCCGTGCGAGCAGGGTACGCATATCTCAGGGGTGCGCAGGAAGTGCCACACGCAATTTCAGCAGGGTACGTGTATTTCGGGGTGCGGGGCAAGTTTCACACGCAATTTCAGCAGGGTATGTGTATTCCAGGGTTGCGCGGGAAGTTCCAAACGCGATTCCATCAGGGTACATGTATTTCAGGGGTGCGCAGGAATTTCCACACGCAATTGGGCCCGTGCGAGCAGGGTACGCGTATTTCAGGGGTGCGCGGGAAGTTCCACACGCGATTCCATCAGGCTACGTGTATCACAGGGGTGCACGGGGAGCACCACACGTGAATTG
The DNA here is from genome assembly GCF_040938575.1 of Ambystoma mexicanum. Classification (NCBI taxonomy): domain Eukaryota; kingdom Metazoa; phylum Chordata; class Amphibia; order Caudata; family Ambystomatidae; genus Ambystoma; species Ambystoma mexicanum. The sequence continues at coordinate 165,745,194 of NC_090931.1, read as the reverse complement.
CACAGGGGCCTACCCTGCACATGTCCTGCAGGCACCCCATCCACCATGGCCATGCCCCCCAGCCAACCCACATGTCAACTTGCACTACTGCCCACCAACGCATGTCCCCCTGCACCCCCAGCCACCAGGGGCACCCTCCACCAGGCCCCCACCCATGTCTCCCACCACCCCACCCCCCAGTAGTGCAGGGGCAGCCACCACCAGGACCCACCCATGTCTCCCACCACCCCCACCCCCCAGCAGTACAGGGGCACCCTCCACCAGGCCCCCACCCATGTCCAACTCATGTTCCCCACCCCCCCCACCCCCCAGCACTGTGGGGCACCTGCCAGCAGGCCCCCACCCATGTCCAACTCATGTTCCCCACCACCCCCACCCCCCAGCACTGTGGGGCACCCTCCACCAGGCCCCCACCCATGTCTCCCACCACCCCACCCCCCAGTAGTGCAGGGGCAGCCACCACCAGGCCCCCACCCATGTCTCCCACCACCCCCACCCCCCAGCCACCAGGGGCAGCCTCCACCAGGCACCCACCCATGTCTCCCACCACCCCCACCCCCCAGCACTGTGGGGCACCAGCCAGCAGGCCCCCACCCATGTCCAACTCATGTTCCCCATCACCCCCACCCCCCAGCACTGTGGGGCACCTGCCACCAGGCCCCCACCCATGTCCAACTCATGTTCCCCACCACCCCCACCCCCCAGCACTGTGGGGCACCTGCCACCAGGCCCCCACCCATGTCTCCCACCCCCCCACCCCCCAGCACTGTGGGGCACCTGCCAGCAGGCCCCCACCCATGTCTCCCACCACCCCCACCCCCCAGCAACCAGGGGCAGCCTCCACCAGGCCCCCACCCATGTCCAACTCATGTTCCCCACCACCCCCAACCCCCAGCACTGTGGGGCACCTGCCACCAGGCCCCCACCCATGTCTCCCACCACCCCCACCCCCCAGCAGTGTAGGGGCACCCACCACCAGGCCCCCACCCATGTCTCCCACCACCCCCACCCCCCAGCAGTGCAGGGGCAGCCTCCACCAGGCCCCCACTCATGTCTCCCACCACGCCCACCCCCCAGCCACCAGGGGCAGCCTCCACCAGGCCCCCACCCATGTCCAATTCATGTTCCCCAGCCAACATGTCATCACAATCTAGATCCCTGGTCCCTATGGTCAGCCTCCAAATGCAAAACACCCACCCGAGTATTGCATCCACCCACTCATAATTTGCAATTACATCACAGAACACCAATTGCAAGTTCCGAAACAAACACATTTCCCTCACATACACCCAATGGGTGTCAGTGAATCTCAAAACACATATCATGAAATGCATGAAACCAATGAGATACCACACATTGAATTTCACCAAAAAAAATATGTATTAAAGGAAACATAAATAGAAAAAAAAATGAAAGGAAACGTGAATGTACAAAAATGAAAAGAAGCATGTCCGTTAAAAAAGCAAAACCAAAAATAAAATTCCAAAGTAATGTTGTCCAAAGTCAATGTCCACAAAACAAAATCCAATGGGAAATAAAAAAGAAAGCCATTGCTCCATGGTCAAAAAGTGAAAAAAAAATACAATCCAAATGTGAACTATGTACATGGGAACAAGCCATGGTCCATTATCCCAACAAAATAAAGGAAACCTATCTAACTACACTAACTAATAAAATAAACTATATACAAAAATGTGGCCAATGTCCGAAAGGTCCAAATAAAATAAAAACAAAAATGAAACCTAACACTACCTACATAACTATGTACAAGGACAGCGGGCTAGTTTCACGGCTCACTTGTGGATGTCCCGGGCCAGGGCATCATCGAACTCCCCCTCAATGTCCCGGAGGCGGTCCTCCTCCATGGCCCCGAGGGTCCGCAGGGCCATCGACGTCTCCACCTCCAAACCCCTGCGGATTGCCTCGAGGCACTCGGCCCGCCTCAGGGCCCTCCGCATGGAGTTCTCCGCCCTGACCATTGTGAGCCGTGCCTCTTCCGCCCGCTGCCGCTCCGCATCTATGGCGTGGCCCAACCGCTACCACACGGAAGACACTCTCTGTCCTGGGTCCTCCTGCCCTCCGGCCGATGCGTGCCCCTCCGATGTTGAAGGCCCCGAGCCTTCATGGCTCCCACCACGTTGCTGCTGCTCCTGTGCCTCTGCCCGTGCACTGCCTCCTGCTGCCTGCACATCCTCCGCCGGCTGGGGTGCAGTTGTTGATGTGGCCACCCCTGCTGGACGTCCGACTCCCGACTGTGGCAGGGATGCCTCCTCCACCAGCCTGGCCGCACCGTCAGAGGCAGCTCCACAGGGCACCCAGGTGACTGATGGGTGGGAAGATGGCACAGAGGACGACTGGCGCGTAGGGGGTCCAGTTGAGGAGGGGGTCGGAGCAAGCCCCATCAGACGGAGGAATCTGGCCTGGGTGACGTGTCCCAGCAGGCTGACGTGGTCAACGAGCCATTCGAGATGACCTGCAGTCTCTTCATGAAAAGACTGCAGGTCACCTCGCATGGCCTGTTGACACAACGCCACACCAGCCAGGACAGGCTCAACCCGGACCTGGATAGCCACGTCTGCAGGCAGAGGAAGGCCAGTTGACGTGAGCTCATCCCCTGCCTGAAAACGGGTCTGGACGTAGGCATCCCTGCTGGTGCAAGATGATGCAGGGACAGGATCAGGGACAGGATTGCACACAGGCACCTCCGCGGCGGCCTGTGCTGCCTCCTGTCCCTGGTCCTGCACTGCACCACTAGCACCAGTGGGATCCCCACCTCCAGACCCCGTCTCCGGTGCTTGCACGGCCTCCTCCTCCACCAAACCCCCCACCAACCTGGATGACTCCGTGCCATCTTCCCCTGTTGGGCCCTGTGGGGTCCCAGCTGCCCCTTCTGCTGCCGAGGAGTCCAACTCCAACCTCCGCCTCTTGGACCTTCCCCCGGCAGCTGCGGCCTGGGACGCGGCACCGGCTTCCTCACTCCCCGACGAGATGACAACATGGGAGGGGAGCCGGGCCTTGCGTCTCCGGCTGGCGGTGGGATCCCCGCTGCAGTGCTCCACAGCACCTTCTCCACCCTCTTCATCAGTTGACGCTGCAGACAGGGAGAAACAAAACACAGGCATCAGGACACTGTACAATGGACACATACACACATGACAGTTGTACATGAGTGGCATTGGCAAACCTCAGACATGTCATCACAATCCCCAACACACATGTCATTACAACTCGCACACATGAGCCATACCACAGCCATATCGCAACTGCCACCACCATCCATACACATACAACAGCATGAGCAGCCAAAGGTGAGCCAGACATCACATGCAACACAGGAAGTGCACCACACATGTACACACACCACCACACTTGCATGCATGTGTACACCTCTGCCAAGTGTCGCAGTGTTCAGACGGGCATCCATGTCACATCTGCCAATCAGGCTTCAACATACCGCTGTCACATGCATCCATGTTGCATCACTGTTGCACCCTTGTCAAATACACACACATGCACATGTACACAGTGCTGATACATGCAGCCAAAAACAACATACATGCGTGACATCACGGACATGTCTACTTACATACACATTCATCCAAACATGTGTGCCCACACAACTGCATTTGGCATGCAAGCCTACACACACAAGCACCATCCATGACTCACACATTACAGCCCTCGCATGTGTCAGCCCCACGGCCCTGTACACCCCCACCCATACTCGACCCCATACAAACAGATGTGCAACCAGCACACTACTGAATAATCACCACACGCACTGCTCACAATCAGGATGCATGTACACTCACCGCTCGACTCCAGACGGGTCTGCTTCTCAAGGACCTGGACGTGGAGCGCTGGGGATATGCGTTCCAGGACCCTCATCTGTTCTTCCGACAAGTGGCCCCGGCGCCCCTTGGCATCCGCTGCCTTCAAGAGGCGCCGGGCCTTGTTCAGGGTCCTGGACCTGAAGTCCTCCCAGCGCTTCTTGACATGTTGTAAGTCGTGGACTGCCACCCCCTCCGCGTTGATGGCAGTCACGATGTTAGTCCAGATCCGAGTCCGTCCTTCCTTGTCGGCGCGGGAACTTCCGAAGAGGGCATCATACTGCCCCAGGACTTGCTCCACCAGGACACCAACTTCGGTGGCACTGAAGCTGGTGCCCCTCTGCCTCTCTGGCCGGGGGTTGTCAGTGGTCCCAGATGGTGTTTGCCCCGACATGACAACCCCAGAGGCAGGAGTGGGTGGGCAACTGGGTCCTGGGGCTGGGCTGTGGAGCGATGGAATCCCAGTCGGGAGTCTTCGGTTCCAGCAGGGGTGGTCACAGCAACAGCACCCCTGGCTGATGTGCAGGCAGCAAATGGCAGGGCACGTGGGCAGCAGGCAGTCAGGCAGCAGCAGATGGCAGGTGGGAGCGTGCTCGGGGCTCTGGGGGCAGTAGTTCGGCCTTCTGGGCAGGAGCGTGGTCTTCCGTGTGCTTACGCGTGGCCAGCTTGATACGGAGTGATTTGGCACGTGAAAAATCTGCACATCAGCGTGTAATTCGAGGAAAGGCCCTTAGCGCGTAAGCGCGTCTGCACGCATACGCATTTTCATTGGACCAAAGGCCCCTAGCGCGTGAGCGCGTCTGTGACGTGACGCGTGCAGGTGTTTTCCTCATTGCACGTGATGACAGAACACACGTGGATTTTCACCAATCGTGTGTGAAAGTTCCCGGCACCCCGGAACACACGTACCCAGGCTAATCGCGTGTGGAACTTCCCGCGCACCCCGAAACACACGTACCCAGGCCAGTTGCGTGTACGCTCACTCCCCTCCGATCACACGCAATGACACTCGGACCGTATCCGAATACGGGAAACCCGCGCACGGCAAAAGACGTGCACAGGCGTCAACGCGTCCGCCCACACGAAGGCAGGCGGAGCCGTCCCCACGCACAGCATAAAAGTGCGCGCAAACAACAAACGCGTATATACAGCTACGATGAATGCCCCATTTGTCGCTGCACTGATCGTGGGACACTGCAGGAAGAGGAGAATAGCCAGGGCACGCATTTTCGCACCACGGACAAGCCTTTTTGGGATGCCTGACGACCAGGTCTATGGCAGGTATAGGTTTCCACCCCATATCATCCTAGACCTGGTCAGGGAGTGGGAAGATGACCTCACATCCCCCACCCTTTGCGCCCAAGCATTGAGCCCCTTGGAGAAGCTGCTCAATGTCCTGCATTTTTTGGCCACTGGGTCATTTCAGCGGACCACTGCCATAGTGGGGGGTTCTCACAGGCCACGCAGTCACGCTGCCTACACCAGGTACTGGCAATCATGACAGCGCGCCCCTCAGTCCGCAGGCACATATACATGCCCAGAACACCCGCAGAAAGGCAGGCCGTTGTCCTGGATTTTTTCAGGGTGGCACATTTCCCCAAAGTGCTCGGTGCCATAGATTGCACCCATGTGGCCCTACGTCCACCTAGGGCCATTGAGCACATCTACCGCAAGCACTGGCATTCCATCAATATACAGGTGGTATGCGGTGCAAAGGGAATCATCACCTCTGTCTATGCAAACTACCCTGGCTCCACCCATGACAGTTTCATATACAGAATGTCTGCCCTGAGCCGGGCCCTGGAAGCTGGGCAGCATGGCGACACATGGCTCATAGGTCAGTACAAATGCCCTTGCACATGCATGCAAGTCACACACAGACAAATATCCAAACCCTAATAATCTCAACTATTATCACCTCCCCAGGGGACAGTGCCTACCCTCTGAGCAACCACATGATGGCGCCAATCCGGAACCCCACCACACCACCCAAGGTAAGATACAACGCTGCCCATATTGCAACCAGGGGCATAGTGGAGCGCACATTCGGAGTGCTCAAGTCACGTTTCTGCTCCCTTGACCGCTCTGGTGGGCAACTACTCTATGCACCACCAGTAGTGTGCAGGATCATTGTGGCAGCATGTGTCCTGCACAATGTTGCAACACGGCAGGGCGTCCTGGTGGACATGGTGGTGCCCCCACATCCCCAACCACAGGCACAGGCGCTGCCCATGGGAGGGGACAGGGCATGTGGCGAGGAAGCCCGGACCCAGCTTGTGGCCACATTTTTCACCTAAACTCCCACCCCTGCGGAGTGCACACAGGCCTGGCACATACCAGGTGACAATCGATGATGACAAAGAGACAGTCAACTGTCACAACCCTACCACCCTGAGATAGTTGCCATGGAAGTGCCACATCGTCTGCATCCCTAGCTACTTAAACACAAGCTATCCTGTGTGACCAAAAGGCACACATATGACATATGACATGATATGGGCCATACACAAGTATTCCAAGGCGCAATGAGGCAGGGAGGGGGGAACAAGGGAACACAGAGAACGGTACTACTAGGCCAGGTGTCATTGAGATCGTGCAAGTGCAGGGGTAGGGGGAATGGGAAAAGTGCAAGGGGAAGGGTAGGGGGGGAGTCCAGTACAGGGGAAGTAGCCCAAAAAAATAATACATAGGTCGCCTGGTGGCAACTACAAAGGTAAGTGCAGACAGGTGCTGGGAAGGGAGGGCTGTAGGGATAGAGAAACAGTACTGCAGTGCAGGGGTTGCCAGGGAGGCAGTGCAAGTGGTGAGTGGCTGGGCCAGGGACCGAGGTTGGTGAGAGTGGCCCAGTTGCAGCTCCTGTGCAGTTCCAGTGGAGAATTCTGCAAAGGAGAGGCAGACAGTAAGCAGAAGCAAAGAGGAAGGTCTTTAGGTGCTTTCAGAACTGGAGATGGTTCCCCTCAAGTTCAAGTCAGGCCGGAAGTCTGTTCCAGGGGGAGGGCCCTGCTGCGGAGAGAAATCTACCCCCAGCTAGTTGCTCTGAGAAGCAGATGACCCGGACATGCAAGGTGTGCATCACACACACCTGCAAAACAGGCCATGGCCATCACTGTCATGTCACTCAAACCCTCCCAAACATCAACATGACATGGCAAGCAATACCCATACACCAATGCAGTAACGATAAGGTACACATTGCCATGTCCTAAATGTACAGTGGCATCGGACACTGCTGCCTGACCCGGAATCAGATGAAATGACAGATCTACAAAATCTCCCACCCAAAACAAGTCCTTTCCAAATGCATTACAACAGTCGTAGACGTAACATCACAATGAATGCCTGTCTACATGCACATTATGCATTGCAAAATCAACACTGCAGCTACTCCTGCATCACACTGCTCAGCGCACAGCACAGTGAACAGCCATTGTGTGTGATGCACACCCTGAGCATCACATCTAAGTGACAGACCACGTCAAACATCAAATTAGGCATGTACTGGATCCATGATCGGTCACAGAACATGTGCTGCCAGGACACAGTGGGCACCAGAAGGCAAACAGTGTACACATGGATATGCAAGGGTGGGAGTACATGTAGTGCATCAGAGTGCAAGTGTGTGGTTCTGCAAGGACATGCACTCCACATATGCATGTGCACTCAAGTGACCATCAGTGTTCCTTACACATCACATGTGAACATCCACCATGTGTACACCCCAGCATGTCAAACCACAACTATCCCCTCGCACCTGAAAGGAAAACACAACACATGAACAGGCATTGATCAGCAGAACACAACATGTACATAGGATACCACCATTACTATGTCAGAGTTCCCATCACACTGCAGGGCAAGGCAACTATCAACAACAACCCCCCCCTCCCTCACAAATGACCATGACCCACTGAACAACTGCACCTGTGTCATGGAGCCTCCAAACCTCAATTCCACCTGGCCACAGGATCACCTTTACCCTTCGTCACCATCTCCCACCTTGTGTGTAAAAAGATGCCTGAACCCTCGGAATCCATACTCATTTCCAAAATCACAAAATCCAAGGCATAAAAACGAACCCGAACACCCTCCAGTAGATGACTTGATGTAGCAGTACCTCACAAAGGCCAAGTACTACCACAATGATGCAACAACCAAGGTAGCACAGCAAAACAATGTCACGACAGGATGTGAGACATGTGCGGTACATGACATAGGATGATGCACCATGAATGGATGTGTACTGTCACAGGTCCCCTGTACAGGCGCGGGAGTGTCACGAAACAACCACCCCCACCATGTCCCGGGTGCCTGCAAGGTCAAACTCACACAGGCCCCTGAGACCCTGGTGGGGAATGAGGTTCAGGGATATGCAGTCGGGACAGGTGTTGACACACTGGATGACTAGAATGAGTAGCAGGAGAGGGGAGGAGGAATGACACATGAAACTAGGGAATGCACGAAAAATGTACAACCTGCATGAACACATACACAATCCAAACAAACTTGGACATCATTGTCATGGCCTTCTGTAGTCCAGGCTCAGGAGTGGTATGAACCAACCACCCCCTCTAGGGTTTTGGCGCCTGCAAGTTCGGGGCTTACACAGGCATCCGCAACCCCAGTGGGGAAAGAGGGTCAGGGAACGTTGCTTGGATAGGCACGGGAAGCAGGAACACCGGGTAGAGGGTACAGGTTTCATAATTGCATAGGATCACGGGTGATTAGGGAGAAAAAAACATACCAAATTGAACCACACAGACATCCATGCATCAGTACTCTCCCCAGCAAGCCTATGCAGAGCAGTTCGTAAGAAAAACAACAAGACACTTAGCTCTGGTTTTGAGTGCTGGCCTCCTGCCTGCGCACTCTCAGGTCCGGTTACAGGAGCACTGCAATGCTGCAAAGAGAGCCACAGTCAACAACCTGTACGTGCCAATTACACAAAAACACAACACCAAACATGCCCCATAGCAACAAACTACTCTACAAACAGACAATCTGTGGTTGATGCTTCGTACCCATATATAACATCACTCCTGTGACGGGTCATACACAGTCAATGCAGTAAGGCAGCCGCTGGTGGGTGCGTGGCAAATGGAACACCAATGTGTCACAATTCACATAACATGCAATGTTCCCTGGGTAAGCAGACAGACCCATGTAGCAAGCCATGACTACAGAGCAAGTTGCGTACCACCATGACCGGAACAAAGTTGGCAGTGCATTTATCACGAAGTACGTGGAAAAGACATGCACTGCACCCGAGTATGTCCCTTGCTGTATGTCCCTGTGAGCTGCCCCTTTCCATGTCTCGGAAGGCTACATGGTTGATACAAGTGCCTCAATGGACCTTGGTGTACCGGAGGGTATGTGCCACTGCCCCTGCATGTGTCCCAGACAACCCTACTATCAACAGCCATCAGTCCACAAACACTTCTGAGCTGCATTGTGTGCTTCAACACCAATATTCGTCTAAGCTCACCCTCAGTGCTGTGACTAAGCCTGCATGTGCAACTCGCCTGGTGCAAGCTTTGCTGTGTCGTGGCCCCCCTGTGATGCTCACCTTGCCTGGAGTTCCTTGGAACATGTCAGCAGTTCTAGGATGTGGGTCTGCAATCACTGTGCCTCTGCTTGTGCACACATGTGCATGTGGGCACCAACAAACGGGTCCAGAATTCCGTCGTCCAATGGGCCATGTCTGCTGGCAAAGGTGCTCTGGAGGCTCATCCCCCTGCAGAAAGGGCATGAAACACATGATTAATGCTTCAAAGTCATCTGTGTGTGTCTCATCAGGCCTCTCATTACTTGACCATGTCAGAGAGTCACATCACAAATCACACCATCAGTCCGTCTTTCACCTCCAAAGTGTGGAACACTATCTACAGCATGAATTGCAACAAGCACATGTACAGGAAAGATATGAAACATACTACACAATGCATAGCAATCAATGTCCACATTAATCATGACACACCCCATCTAGCAAAAGCTGAACAGTGGACAATGACACCTAAATCATCCCCACTAGGGGTGTCAACACAAGTCACACAGCACCAGACATGCCACAGATATGACAGTCCAATGCCCTTGTGTAAAATGCTGTAACACCGAACCATCCTTGCGAGCCCATGGATAAGGGAGGCAGGAGTGGCATATGTGAGTAAAGGACCCCAAGCAGCAAACACATACACAAGACAAGCATGAAGGGCCCAGCTGGAACAGACAGTGGATGCCTTCAAAAGCCACAAAGCACCGCACCGTCACATGAAAGCACAATAGACTAGCAATTTTAAACTAAATCAACTATTAACTAATTACACTAACTATGGAAAACCTACATTACCTATTTAAACTAACTATCAAACAGAAACTTAACTAACTAAACTAAAAGAAAAATAAAAAATGGCCACATATGACCCGGGGGGGAGGGGAGGCACCCAGGAGGGGGGAGGTACAGGGTGCTGTTCAACATCCACATGCGATGATGCTGAGCCAAAAAAAAAATCCTCCATGGGCTCAACGCCTGCACAGCACGACCTATGTGGGAGATAGATGGTCGTCCGAGTCTGGCTCATCCTGTAAAGGAGGACGTGGCACAGTAGCCTGGCCACGCCTAGCCGCAGCTTGCCCCTCGTCGGCAGCAAGTCTGCCGGACGGGTGAGCCTTGTTCTGTGTGGCGATGTGACGTAGGTCTGCATGCAGAACCTCACGTGATACACGTGCTTCCTCTTGCAAGGTAGCACGTGTAACACGGAGTTCCTCCTGCAAGGCCTGGCTGGACAACCGCTGCACCTCCCGGCAAGCCTGTAGCTCAGCCGAGATGGTACGCTCGAGCTGTGCAAACCTCTCCTCTGCCTGCTGCCTCTGGGACATCATAAGGACACCCAGAGTGGATCTGAGGGAAGCATACTCCTCCCTCAGGGCATCCATGTGCGCCTCTGCGTGAGCAGGATTGCTTGACGCAGAGACGACATTTCAGCCTGGCGTGCCCTGTCTGAGGCCGCCATGCCCAGCCTGAGCGAGCGGGCCGTGGACTGTGCCGCCTGCTGCTGGAGAAGCACCTACCTGGCAGTGGGGAGCACAGATCGGGCCACACGATCCATGCTCTCAGCGATGTTCTCCATTGCTGCCCCCTGCCGTTCGGAATTGGCAGTCATGTCTTGCTCCCACTCAGTATACAGCGGTTGCACGCAACGACCGCGTTGCCGGGCTTGACCCCTGCGGGACCCAAGGACCGGGGGTCCTCGCTGTGTTGGCACCGCCTGCGGCTGCACGACTACATGCCCCCGTCGACGTGATGTCCCAGGCACATCAGTGACTGGTGTGGAGGGTGACCCTGCGTCCCGATCCACCACAGGCGGAGGAACCAAGACTGTCTTATCCCTCAGTGCAGGTGTCGCAGACAGAGGAGTGTCCACATCAGAATCACTCACCCCTGACACATGGACTTGATGCTCAGCCAACTCAACATGGACGTCAGAGTCGTCATCAAGGCTGGACTCATAGGCAGCCAGAGACAAGATGGACTGCAGCACTTGGGGGTTTTCGTGGCCTACCACCCCACGACCCCCACTAGTGCTGGGTTGATGTGGCGTTACCAACCCTGCGTCTGGCATGACAACACCATCCTCCGCCTCCATTGCGTCATCACCTGAAAAATAGAGAGATAAAGGTCAATACACATGTCAGAAGCACACGACACACACACACACCGACAGCAAAGGCATCCGGCAGACATGTGACACACAACATATGACCTGGCATGCATGCTGGGTCTACTTTGAATAGCTTCTGTGATCAGACCTGTTGAAAGGTGGCAGTTTCCATGGAAGTGGGTCTATGCAGTGCAGAAAATGTGTACGCCACTCACTACCTACATGTACAAGCACTACATGGTGTGTGCCAGGAAATGTAAAGTCAGTGCAATGTCAAATTCAGACATCACGTGCATTGTGCATTCAATGTGTACCATGTCTAGAAGCCAAGCACCCCTCCACCCCAGTACCAAAGCAGGGATGCCTAGCATGGTATCAAAAGGCTGACCATACACCTGTGTATTGACAGGCAGTGTTGACTGGCATCAACGGTTTTATGTGATTCAAATTACAACACTGCAAATGATGCTGGGACAGTGGGCAGGACACATGATGGAAACTCCGGAGGCCGCCCACGTGTGAAGTAGACACAACAAGAGTTGGACAGAGTCATTGGCCATTGAACAGGCTGAGGCCTGTGAGCCACACAGATTGTCAGAGCGTAAACATGTGTGCAACGCAGGACTGAGCCACAGTTGACATGGGAAGGCTGATGAGATGGCAGGCAATGTATGTAACCAAGGACTTATATTTCAGTGATCATCCAGTCAAGGACACATAGGGGCATGCGTGCAATGCACATGGAGCATGAATGGGCACTCATGTCCCTGCGGGACATCTGACCCATGCACAGTACAAGTGAGATACCCTGCATCGAGTACTAAGGCTGTACCACACGGCATATGTCTGGCAGATTCTACGCTGGAAGTTAGCATCTACACAGGACACATGAACAAGAAAGTACACATTGGCAAGATTGAAGCAGACCAGTGCAAAGGTGGAACTGGGGTGCAGAGTGGCGGAGGAGGGGCAAGGGAGCATGCCTACATGGAGTCCCGCATGCAGGCAGAGGAGACATGCATGATGGTAGCATTGCATTACTTACACATCAGAACCATGTACATGTCACATGTAGCAGCAATCATGCACAACACATCCCACAAGTGCAACACACACGTCCTCAACAAACACGCATCAACACTCACTGGACTGGGCATCAAAGTCCAGCTTCTCTCCCACTCCTTCGACCAATTCAGGCGGTATGAACTCCGCAACGAGAGCCTCATGCGGAGTGAGTTCTTCCTCCTCTGGTGCAGGCCCACCGCCAGTCACCAGAGTCAAGTTGTAATTTGAGGCACGCTTGGCCTTAGTGCTGCGCTTGATGTCAAACGCTTTTTGCACTCCTGCGCCGTGCGCACCTCATGGCCGAATGAACTGACATGTTCCGCAACATGCTTCCAGTGGGTGTCACGTTGGGCAGCCGTAGTCTGACTATTGGCACCCACTAGCATGTCCCGGCTATGGCCCCGCACGTAGTCCACGAGGAAGTCCAGTTCCTGCTTACAGAAAGGCTTCTTCCTCGACGTGCAGGAGGTTGTAGCTGTGTGTGGGGTCCCAGCCTGTGCTGCAGGTGCAACCTTCCTCCTCTTGGACTGTGGCGCAGACCCTGGCTGGCTAATGCCGCCCTGACCAGTATGGCCAGTGGGTTCGGTGGATTGAGCCAAGGGAGTGGCAGGTGGAGGGATGACCAAAGGCCTGACTTGTGTCAGTGGCAGCTGGGTGCCCACTAAAGGACCCTGCGCAGCAACATCAGCTGTGGCAGGGTCTTTGACCGCAACGGTCCTGGTTGGCAGACTCACAACCAGGGTGCTGTTGGGTGCATCTTCCCCTGCACTTGCCAACACCCGGCTGTTCGGGGCAGCAGATGACATGACTGCCCCAGGGACACGTGTCTTGGTCTGAGCAGCCCGGCCTGCCCCTATGGTTTCCCCCCTGGCCTGTTGGAGATCTACCAAGGGCTCTTCAAGTGCCAACGCAGTCTGCGCTGGCAGACCCTGAGCCTGGGTGGCGGTGTCCACATCTGCACCTGCAGCTACCACTACCCTTGGGCCCGTGGCAGTCGATGGAACGGACTGCCGGGTCATATGGGTGCCAGTGCCAGATGCAGGAGCTCCATCCCCCGGAACCACAGGGGGTGGTGGCATGGCTGCACCGACACATGGCACGACATTGTGCTCAAGTGGCGCACCCCTGCCTCTTCCCCCTCTGTGGCTGCCCTGGACACCCTGGAGTCCCCCTACTCCCTGGTCACCACGGCCACGTCCCCGACCACACCCGCGACGAGGAGTACGCCCAGCTGAGGCACCCCTCACCTTTGGTGGCCTCCCAACATTGGCACAGATGTAGTAGTGCTGGCATAGATGGAGTGGTGCCAATGGGAGGTGTACACCACAATTGACCTGGGCAATTGGGGTGAAGGGGGTGGGAAGCAAGATGTTAACAGTCCCCTGCACCTGCAAGGCTGTATATGACCCCGGTGATGTGGTGACGGGTCACGCAACACACAGGCACCCCAAAACTGCAGTAAAACCGTGCACGCAACCCTGCAGCCTACGTGCGTGGATTCAACCTCCCGCAGTACGCAGTGGCACCCAGTAACACGAATAACGCGTACGCGTGGGACACGCAGGCTACTATGACATCAAAAATGGGTGCGATACACCGGGGCACCCGCAGTGGGAAAAAGAGCGTGTGCGACTCACCGTCTGACTAGCGCGATGCAGAAAAACACGCGTAGCCAATATCCGCGCCAAAAGAAGAGATACGTCCTTGATAGCTGTGAAGTTGTGATGGCGCGCAAAACAACAGGAAGCAGCAACACACGTCGGTCTGCTCTCCACGAAAGGCACGTACAGCGAACTGCTGGGCCCGCTCACCTTTAACCCGTGCTGAGGGAAACGCACGCGCGCGTCACGTCACTTACGCGCATGGGCCCTTTCCTCGTATTACACGCGGACGTGCTGTTTTTCACACGCGCTTACGTGCATGGGCCCTTTCCTCGTATTACACGCGGACGTGCAGTTTTTCACACGCGCTTACGCGCATGGGCCCTTTCCTTGTATTACACGGGGACGTGCAGTTTTTCACACGCGCTTACGCGCATGGGCCCTTTCCTCGTATTACACGCGGACATGCAGTTTTTCACGCGCGCTGAAATGCCCATGCACGTCTGTACGCGTCACGTCACAGACGCATTCACGCGCTAGGGGCCTTTGGTCCAATGAAAATGCGTATGCGTGCAGACGCGCTTACGCGCTAAGGACCTTTCCTCGAATTACACGCTGATGTGCAGATTTTTCATGTGCCAAATCACTCCGTATCAAGCTGGCCACGCGTAAGCACACGGAAGACCACGCTCCTGCCCAGAAGGCCGAACTACTGCCCCCCAGAGCCCCGAGCACGCTCCCACCTGCCATCTGCTGCTGCCTGACTGCCTGCTGCCCACGTGCCCTGCCATTTGCTGCCTGCACATCAGCCAGGGGTGCTGTTGCTGTGACCACCCCTGCTGGAACCGAAGACTCCCGACTGGGATTCCATCGCTCCACAGCCCAGCCCCAGGACCCAGTTGCCCACCCACTTCTGCCTCTGGGGTTGTCATGTCGGGGCAAACAACATCTGGGACCACTGACAACCCGCGGCCAGAGAGGCAGAGGGGCACCAGCTTCAGTGCCACCGAAGTTGGTGTCCTGGTGGAGCAAGTCCTGGGGCAGTATGATGCCCTCTTCAGAAGTTCCCGCGCCGACAAGGAAGGACGGACTCGGATCTGGACTGACATCGTGACTGCCATCAACGCGGAGGGGGTGGCAGTCCGCGACTTACAACATGTCAAGAAGCGCTGGGAGGATTTCAGGTCCAGGACCCTGAACAAGGCCCGGCGCCTCTTGAAGGCAGCGGATGCCAAGGGGCGCCGGGGCCACTTGTCGGAAGAACAGATGAGGGTCCTAGAACGCATATCCCCAGCGCTCCACGTCCAGGTCCTTGAGAAGCAGACCCGTCTGAAGTCGAGCGGTGAGTGTACATGCATCCTGATTGTGAGCAGTGCGTGTGGTGATTATTCAGTAGTGTGCAGGTTGCACATCTGTTTGTATGGGGTCGAGTATGGGTGGGGGTGTACAGGGCCGTGGGGCTGACACATGCGAGGGCTGTAATGTGTGAGTCATGGATGGTGCTTGTGTGTGTAGGCTTGCATGCCAAATGCAGTTGTGTGGGCACACATGTTTGGATGAATGTGTATGTAAGTAGACATGTCCGTGATGTCACGCATGTATGTTGTTTTTGGCTGCATGTATCAGCACTGTGTACATGTGCATGTGTGTGTATTTGACAAGGGTGCAACAGTGATGCAACATGGATGCATGTGACAGCGGTATGTGGAAGCCTGATTGGCAGATGTGACATGGATGCCCGTCTGAACACTGCGACACTTGGCAGAGGTGTACACATGCATGCAAGTGTGGTGGTGTGTGTACATGTGTGGTGCACTTCCTGTGTTGCATGTGATGTCTGGCTCACCTTTGGCTGCTCATGCTGTTGTATGTGTATGGATGGTGGTGGCAGTTGCGATATGGCTGTGGTATGGCTCATGTGTGCGAGTTGTAATGACATGTGTGTTGGGGATTGTGATGACATGTCTGAGGTTTGCCAATGCCACTCATGTACAACTGTCATGTGTGTATGTGTCCATTGTACAGTGCCCTGATGCCTGTGTTTTGTTTCTCCCTTTCTGCAACGTCAACTGATGAAGAGGACGGAGAAGGTGCTGTGGAGCACAGCGGCGGGGATCCCACCGCCAGCCGGAGACGCAAGGCCTGGCTCCCCTCCCATGTTGTCATCTCGTTGGGGAGTGAGGAGTCCGGAGCCGCGTCCCAGGCCGCAGCTGCCGGGGGGAGGTACAAGAGGCGGAGGTTGGAGTTGGACTCCTCGGCAGCAGAAGGGGCAGCTGGGACCCCACAGGGCCCAACAGGGGAAGATGGCACGGAGTCATCCAGGTTGGTGGGGGGTTTGGTGGAGGAGGAGGCCGTGCAAGCACCGGAGACGGGGTCTGGAGGTGGGGATCCCACTGGTGCTAGTGGTGCAGTGCATGACCAGGGACAGGAGGCAGCACAGGCCACCGCGGAGGTGCCTGTGTGCAATCCTGTCCCCGATCCTGTCCCTGCATCATCTTGCACCAGCAGGGATCCCTACGTCCAGACCCGTTTTCAGGCAGGGGATGAGCTCACGTCAACTGGCCTTCCTCTGCCTGCGGACGTGGCTATCCAGGTCCGGGTTGACCCTGTCCTGGCTGGTGTGGCGTTGCGTCAAGGGGCCATTCGAGGTGACCTGCAGTCTTTTCATGAAGAGACTGCACGTCATCTCGAATGGCTCGTTGACCACGTCAGCCTGCTGGGACAGGTCACCCAGGCCGGATTCCTCCGTCTGATGGGGCTTGCTCCGACCCCCTCCTCAACTGGACCCCCGATGCGCCAGTCATCCTCTGTGCCATCTTCCCACCCATCAGTCACCTGGGTGCCCTGTGGAGCTGCCTCTGACGGTGCGGCCAGGCTGGTGGAGGAGGCATCCCTAATTCTCAACACGGCTCTAAACCACAGGTGGGGATATGCAAACTTCTTACTCCGTGGAGCAAAATCTGTTATCTACAAAAAGAAGTTACAAAAAGTGCCAAACATACCAGGGTATCCTGTCTAATGCTCACCAATTACTGTGATACTCAATAAATACAAATTTTATTAGTTGAAACAAGGTTCATTAAAAAGCATCATTAAAAATGATCATATCACATCACATAAAATAATCTGGTCCAAAACCCACACAAGTGAAAGCAGCTTAAATCAAGTTTGAGATTCAATTCAGTGTCTAGTCAAACCCATGTGGTTTAGTCACACTAAGTTTCCTTAACTCATGATGTCATTCTGGTTATTACACATTTTGAAAAAACTTAGTGTGACTAAACCACATGGGTTTGACTAGACACTGAATTGAATCTCAAACTTGATTTAAGCTGCTTTCACTTGTGTGGGTTTTGGACCAGATTATTTTATGTGATGTGATATGATCATTTTTAATGATGCTTTTTAATGAACCTTGTTTCAACTAATAAAATTTGTATTTATTGAGTATCACAGTAATTGGTGAGCATTAGACAGGATACCCTGGTATGTTTGGCACTTTTTTGTAACTTCTTTTTGTAGATAACAGGAGGAGGCATCCCTGCCACAGTCGGGAGTCGGACGTCCAGCAGGGGTGGCCACATCAACAACTGCACCCCAGCCGGCGGAGGATGTGCAGGCAGCAGGAGGCAGTGCACGGGCAGAGGCACAGGAGCAGCAGCAACGTGGTGGGAGCCATGAAGGCTCGGGGCCTTCAACATCGGAGGGGCAGGCATCGGCCGGAGGGCAGGAGGACCCAGGACAGAGAGTGTCTTCCGTGTGGCAGCGGTTGGGCCACGCCATAGATGCGGAGCGGCAGCGGGCGGAAGAGGCACGGCTCACAATGGTCAGGGCGGAGAACTCCATGCGGAGGGCCCTGAGGCGTGCTGAGTGCCTCGAGGCAATCCGCAGGGGTTTGGATTTGGAGACGTCGACGGCCCTGCGGACCCTCGGGGCCATGGAGGAGGACCGCCTCCGGGACATTGAGGGGGAGTTCGATGATGCCCTGGCCCGGGACATCCACAAATGAGCCGTGAAACTAGCCCGCTGCCCTTGTACATAGTTATGTAGGTAGTGTTAGGTTTCATTTTTGTTTTTATTTTATTTGGACCTTTCGGACATTGGCCACATTTTTGTATATAGTTTATTTTATTAGTTAGTGTAGTTAGATAGGTTTCCTTTATTTTGTTGGGATAATGGACCCTGGCTTGTTCCCATGTACATAGTTCACATTTGGATTGTATTTTTTTTTCACTTTTTGACAATGGAGCAATGGCTTTCTTTTTTATTTCCCATTGGATTTAGTTTTGTGGACATTGACTTTGGACAACATTACTTTGGAATTTTATTTTTGGTTTTGCTTTTTTTAACGGACATGCTTCTTTTAATTTTTGTACATTCACGTTTCTGTTCATTTTTTTTCTATTTATGTTTCCTTTAATACATCTTTTTTTTGGTGAAATTTAATGTGTGGTATCTCATTGGTTTCATGCATTTCATGATATGTGTTTTGAGATTCACTGACACCCATTGGGTGTATGTTAGGGAAATGTGTTTGTTTCGGAACTTGCAAATGGTGTTCTGTGATGTAATTGCAAATTATGAGTGAGTGGATGCAATACTTGGGTGGGTGTTTTGCATTTGGAGGCTGACCATAGGGACCAGGGATATAGATTGTGATGACATGTTGGCTGGGGAACATGAATTGGACATGGGTGGGGGCCTGGTGGAGGCTGCCCCTGGTGGCTGGGGGGTGGGCGTGGTGGGAGACATGGGTGGGGGCCTGGTGGAGGCTGCCCCTGCACTGCTGGGGGGTGGGGGTGGTGGGGAACATGAGTTGGACATGGGTGGGGGCCTGGTGGAGGGTGCCCCTGTACTGCTGGGGGGTGGGGGTGGTGGGAGACATGGGTGGGGGCCTGGTGGCAGGTGCCCCACAGTGCTGGGGGGTGGGGGTGGTGGGGAACATGAGTTGGACATGGGTGGGGGCCTGCTGGCAGGTGCCCCACAGTGCTGGGGGGTGGAGGTGCTGGGAGACATGGGTGGGGGCCTGGTGGAGGCTGCCCCTGGTGCCTGGGGGGTGGGGGTGCTGGGAGACATGGGTGGGGGCCTGTTGGTGGCTGTCCCTGCACTGCTGGGGGGTGGGGGTGGTGGGGAACATGCGTTGGACATGGGTGGGTGCCTGGTGGTGGGTGCCCCTGGTGCCTGGGGGGGTGGGGGTGCTGGGAGACATGGGTGGGGGCCTGGTGGTGGGTGCACCTGCACTGCTGGGGGGTGGGGTGGTGGGAGACATGGGTGGGGGCCTGGTGGAGGCTGCCCCTGGTGGATGGGGGGTGGGGTGGTGGGAGACATGGGTGGGGGCCTGGTGGTGGGTGCCCCTGCACTGCTGGGGGGTGGGGGTGGTGGGAGACATGGGTGGGGGCCTGGTGGCAGGTGCCCCACAAGGCTGGGGGGTGGGGGTGGTGGGGAACATGAGTTGGACATGGGTGGGGGCCTGCTGGCAGGTGCCCCACAGTGCTGGGGGGTGGGGGGTGGGGAACATGAGTTGGACATGGGTGGGGGCCTGGTGGAGGGTGCCCCTGTACTGCTGGGGGGTGAGGGTGGTGGGAGACATGGGTGGGGGCCTGGTGGCAGGTGCCCCACAGTGCTGGGGGGTGGGGGTGGTGGGGAACATGAGTTGGACATGGGTGGGGGTCTGCTGGCAGGTGCCCCACAGTGCTGGGGGGTGGGGGTGCTGGGAGACATGGGTGGGGGCCTGGTGGAAGCTGCCCCTGGTGACTGGGGGGTGGGGGTGGTGGGAGACATGGGTGGGGGCCTGGTGGTGGGTGCCCCTGCACTGCTGGGGGGTGGTGGTGGTGGGAGACATGGGTGGGGGCCTGGTGGCAGGTGCCCCACAGTGCTGGGGGGTGGGGGTGGTGGGGAACATGAGTTGGACATGGGTGGGGGCCTGGTGGAGGCTGCCCCTGGTGGCTGGGGGGTGGGGGTGCTGGGAGACATGGGTGGGGGCCTGGTGGAGGCTTCCCCTGGTGACTGGGGGGGTGGGGGTGGTGGGAGACATGGGTGGGGGCCTGGTGGAGGCTGCCCCTGGTGACTGGGGGGGTGGGGATGGTGGGAGACATGGGTGGGGGCCTGGTGGTGGGTGCCCCTGCACTGCTGGGGGGTGGGGGTGGTGGGAGACATGGGTGGGGGCCTGGAGGAGGCTGCCCCTGGTGGCTGGGGGGTGGGGGTGGTGGGAGACATGGGTGGGGGCCTGGTGGAGGCTGCCCCTGGTGGCTGCGGGGTGGGGGTGCTGGGAGACATGGGTGGGGGCCTGGTGGTGGCTGCCTCTGCACTGCTGGGGGGTGGGGGTGGTGGGGAACATGAGTTGGACATGGGTGGGGGCCTGGTGGCAGGTGCCCCACAGTGCTGGGGGGTGGGGGTGGTGGGGAACATGAGTTGGACATGGGTGGGGGCCTGCTGGCAGGTGCCCCACAGTGCTGGGGGGTGGGGGTGGTGGGAAACATGAATTGGACATGGGTGGGGGCCTGGTGGAGACTGCCCCTGGTGGCTGGGGGGTGGGGGTGGTGGGAGACATGGGTGGGGGCCTGGTGGAGGCTGCCCCTGGTGGCTGGGGGTGGGGGTGGTGGAAGACATGGGTGGGGGCCTGGTGGTGGGTGCCCCTGCACTGCTGGGGGGTGGGGGTGGTGGGAGACATGGGTGGGGGCCTGGTGGAGGCTGCCCCTGGAGGCTGGGGGGTGGGAGTGGTGGGAGACATGGGTGGGGGCCTGGTGGTGGGTGCCCCTGCACTGCTGGGGGGTGGGGGTGGTGGGAGACATGGGTGGGGGCCTGGTGGAGGCTGCCCCTGGGGGCTGGGGGGGTGGGGTGCTGGGAGACATGGGTGGGGGCCTGGTGGTGGCTGCCCATGCACTGCTGGGGGGGTGGGGGTGGTGGGGAACATGCGTTGGACATGGGTGGGGGCCTGCTGGCAGGTGCCCCACAGTGCTGGGGGGTGGGGGTGGTGGGGAACATGAGTTGGACATGGGTGGGGGCCTGGTGGAGGCTGCCCCTGGTGGCTGGGGGGTGGGGGTGGTGGGAGACATGGGTGGGGGCCTGGTGGAGGCTACCCCTGCACTGCTGGGGGGTGGGGGTGGTGGGAGACAGGGGTGGGGGCCTGGTGGAGGCTGCCCCTGGTGGCTGGGGGGTGGGGGTGGTGGAAACATGGGTGGGGGCCTAGTGGTGGGTGCCCCTGCACTGCTGCGGGGTGGGGATGGTGGGAGACATGGGTGGGGGCCTGGTGGAGGCTGCCCCTGGTGGCTGGGGGGTGGGGGTGCTGGGAGACATGGGTGGGGGCCTGGTGGTGGGTGCCCCTGCACTGCTGGGGGTGGGGGTGGTGGGAGACATGGATGGGGGCCTGGTGGAGGCTGCCCCTGGTGGCTGGGGGGTGGGGGTGGTGGGAGACATGGGTAGGGGCCTGGTGGAGGCTGCCCCTGGTGACTGGGGGGGTGGTGGGAGACATGGGTGGGGGCCTGGTGGTGGGTGCCCCTGCACTGCTGGGGGGTGGGGGTGGTGGGAGACATGGGTGGGGGCCTGGTGGAGGCTGCCCCTGGTGGCTGGGGGGTAGGGGTGGTGGGAGACATGGGTGGGGGCCTGGCGGTGGGTGCCCCTGCACTGCTGGGGGGTGGGGGTGGTGGGAGACATGGGTGGGGGCCTGCTGGCAGGTGCCCCACAGTGCTGTGGGGTGGGGGGGTGGGAGACATGGGTGGGGGCCTGGTGGCAGGTGCCCCACAGTGCTGGGGGGTGGGGGTGGTGGGGAACATGAGTTGGACATGGGTGGGGGCCTGGTGGCAGGTGCCCCACAGTGCTGGGGGGTGGGGGTGGTGGGGAACATGAGTTGGACATGGGTGGGGGCCTGCTGGCAGGTGCCCCACAGTGCTGGGGGGTGAGGGGGTGGGGGGGTGGGTAACATGAGTTGGACATGGGTGGGGGCCTGGTGGAGGGTGCCCCTGGTGGCTGGGGGTGCAGGGGGACATGCTTTGGTGGGCAGTAGTGCAAGTTGACATGTGGGTTGGCTGGGGCGCCTGGCCATGGTGGATGGGGTGCCTGCAGGACATGTGCAGGGTAGGCCCCTGTGCAATTCACGTGTGGTGCTCCCCGCGCACCCCTGTAATACACGTAGCTTGCTGAAATCGCGTGTGGCACTTCCCGCGCACCCCTGAGATACACATACCCTGCTCGCACGGGCCCAATCGCGTGTGGTAATTCCCGCGCACCCCTGAAATGCACGTACCATGCTGAAATCGCGTGTGGAACGTCCCCCGTACCCTGAAATACACGTACCCTGCTGAAATCGCGTGTGGAACTTCTCGCGCACCCCTGGAATACACGTACCCTGCGGAAATCGCATGTGGAACTTCACGCGCGCCCCCGAAATACACGTACCCCGCTCAATCGCGTGTGTGACTTCCCGCGCGCACCCGAAATACACGTACCCCGCTCAATCGCGTGTGTAACTTCCCACGCGCCCCCGAAATACACGTACCCATCTCAATCGTGTGTGTGTAACTTCCCGCGCGCCCCCGAAATACACGTACCCTGCTCAATCGCGTGTGTGACTTCCCGCGCGCCTCCGAAATACACGTACCCCGCTCAATCGCGTGTGTAACTTCCCACGCGCCCCCGAAATACATGTATCCCGCTCAATCGCGTGTGTAACTTCCCGCGCGCCCCCGAAATACACGTACCTTGCTCGCACAGGCCCAATTGCTGTATATTGCCACTTTTGTGATGCGCTGGGACTCTACCGCCTGCCTTCGTGTGGCGGACGTGTTTCTGCTTGTGCGCCCTTATTTTCGCGTGTTGTTCCCCATTCTGCGCGTTACGCCCCGTGTCCCGCCCATTTTCTGGTGTATGCGCCGTGGTTGTGCGCTTTCACTGTGCACGTTGCGCACGCCTTTCGGGGTGTTGCAGTGACTTGTGCGCCATGCACGGGTTTGGCGCACATCCCGAGGTGTACACGCGCAGGGACTTCCATGGATCGCACGCGTGCGCGTGCGCCTGTTTTCTTCCGCTTGCCCCTGCTTGCGCCTGCTTGTGCGAAGATTTTCGGCGCACGTTTGTTCCATGAATCGGCCCCTATATGTGTTGTCAGGATTGTTTGCTGCATTTCTGTGAAGTACTAACATTTGCAAACACAATGGGTGTGTACTGTGTGAGTAAATGTTGTCAACAATTGGTGGTAATTGAAATAGAATATTCATTGCTACATTTGCATAGCAACTTAGACCAACTATATTTGAGAATTTAAATGGTCCAGGTAGTTCTGTATCTAACTGCTTTTTTTGGAGTTTGTCTTCCTTCTTTAAAGAAGTACCTGGTTTACTTTCTCTAATTGATTCTTTTTTGTTTGTGGTACTTGATGAAGTATTAGTTTCTTTTACTCTCTTTGGAGGATTTGCAGTGACGTCCTGTTGCATTTCAGTTTGATTTAGTTTTCTTTTACAACGTTTTAGTTTTTGTGGAACAGAATATGTGTTTAGATGGGAAGTGTATAGTGAGCGAAGTCTATTATATTCTAAAATGCAAGGAATATCAGCGTTTACTTTACTTGCATCAAAGTTGATTAGAAATAGACCGTCAAGTGTACGTAAGCGTGATAGTGCTACGTAGCTCATGCCTTCTTTAAAGACTGTGTTACCAATATCTATCATTGCTTTGTCTAGGGTAAGACCTTGTGATTTATGAATTGTGACTGCGTATGCAAGAGTTAGAGAAAATTGTTCTCTGCGTACATACATATCTTTGAAGAGAAGGAATCTAGCTGTTGAGCGTCCTATCCGTTTTACTTCTGAAAGTTTGTCAAAGAGTATATTGACAAACTGAATTTTGTTGTCACGTGGGTATGTTTAAAAGCCAACAACTGTACCCAGTGCTCCATTAACTAGTCCTTGGTCCACGCCAAGGTTACGTTTAAGCATTACTCTGCAATTTAAGGATAATTTTAACATCTTTTCTAAGCCTGCTGTGTTTGAGATTGATTTTTCTAAATTATTTAGTCTTGTTGTGGCTTGGTCACACATGGGTAGTGTCATACCATATACATCTAGTTTGTCTGTGGCGCTAATTTCCATTATTGGTTGCATTTCTTTACTTAGCATGATTTCATTGAATTTGAAACAGCTTGCAAGAGTTGGCATTAAGGCCATACAATTGACATTTTTGTGGGCTAATTGTTCCATAACATCTGTAGCACATGCATTATCGCCATAAAGTGCATTAATGTGCCGGGTTTTCAATGTTGCTTCTGCTTCTATAGAAAGTATACCAACTCTCAAACTTTTTAAAATGTTGGCATAAGTTAGATCTGCAGATTGGCGCATGTTTTCTGTTAATTCTCTCTATTGGAAATGTTGCCAAAGGTTGACATTTCCAATGCTGCCAACAGTTTTATGGCAGAGTTTGTGCCCTAATGTTTTAAAAATAGGTTCACATTTTACTGGTGTTAATTGAAGCAGATCTCCAAAAACAATAATGTGTTTTCCTGCAAAGAGCTCTTCATAGTCTGTTTTGAGTACCTCTTGTAATCTGAGGTGAATCAAAGCTAACATCAGGTTGGAGACCATGCTCACTTCATCTATTAGTAGCATTTTCATTTGTTTCAATACTCTGCGTAATTCCATTGCAGCTTCTGCAGAAAGTTTGTAATAGTCTAATTTGTTCTGGTGTTCTACTGGTAATAGTAGTAATCGGTGTAATGTAACACCACCTATGTTGTAGGCAGCTAAACCTGTGGGGGCAGTGACAACAGCTGACAGTTTGTTGTTTGTCAATTGTTGGAGGAACTTACTAATTATTTTGATTAGGAATGTTTTGCCAGAACCAGCTTCACCACTGACGTACAGTAGTATAGGTTTATAATTATGGCAGGAACATTCTTTATTTTCATGTTTTACACCATGTGCAATTTGTTTTGTTACTTCTTGAAAAATGCTACTTTTCTCATTGTTTAGTTTTGATTGTAGTATAGTTAAGTCTTCCTTATCTTCATACTGACACATGGGCCCTCATTACGACCCTGGCGGAGAACCATGGTGCAATTTGCACCATGGTCCATGGCGCTAAGCTGCCAACTCCGCCATGGTGGTTGGCGGACTTACCGCCCCATTCCGACCTTGGCGGGGCGGTAAGTCCCCAATCCCCATTTACCCTTCCCCATTCCCATTTTTGCCCCATAGGGTATAATGGGAGTGGGGAAGGCGTTAATTACGCCACCGTAAATTACGGTGGCGTAATTAACAACAAGTCCCGTAGCGCCATGGATTTTTCCGCCTGCAAAAAGCAGGCGTAAAAATCACCATGGCGCTACGGGAACTCGTAGTCTGGCGGAAAGGTACGCCATGCATTACGCCGGCGTAAACCCCTTTCCGCCAGGGTCGTAATGAGGGCCATGGTGTTTTCTACTTCTATCATAGCTAATTCTGTCTCATTTGTTATTAGTGGTTCTCCCAGTGGTTCTTGGCTTCCTGTTACAGAAGGTTGACTACTGTCAGGAGTATCCTTATCTAGTTGAGCTTGGAGTGCTTCTTCATGTTGCTGTTCATTGTGCAACATTGTTTTGTACTGTGTAAAGTTTACATCAGTTATAGTGCTTTCATTTGCTTTGAAAGCATCCTCATATGAGTCATAGTTATCTAGTAATTGTTCTTCTTTTCTCCATGGTTTGAAGAGTTGTAGCAGGGACATGTAATATACTTCTTTATGTTGAGGAGTCTTCAATGACAATTTGATATGATTAATTAAATTTGGTTTAGTGAGTTTAACTAAGCTGCCTTCACAGTCTGTCACTCTATATTTACCTTTTTTTTCATCGGGTTTCATATTATTTTTGTATGTGTAGTTTTGGGCTATTTGGTATAGACACATGTTTTCCAAAGTATTACTTCTGTTTGGGTAGTACGTGTCCAATAAATTGTTTTTTAAAATGTCTTGGCTGTTGGGATCATGTTTGGCTATTGTTTCTATATCTTCATATGATTTTAGAACTCTTTTTCTAGATTTAGCTGGACCAAGACTTAGCCATACTATATTTTCAGATTTACCATACATTGAAGTACCAGTTAAACGATCAGCTGCTTCATAAGATCCACATTCTCTATGGGTGAGCATTTTTATGCCCAAGCTGCATAATTTCTGAGATACTGTTTTATCTGATGACAGGTCATTCCAGAGGTCTTGGAGCTCTGTCTTTTCTGCTTTAGTTAAGTATGCTGTGACATATCGTGCAACTGCAGTAGAATTGTCTGCAATGTACTGCACATCTATGTTTGCATTCCATAAGTGGGCAATGATTGCATTATAATCATTGATATATGTTTCTTCTTCTTTTCTTTTTATGTAATATGTATTTTTAGGTGACTTTCCTTTAACAGTATGTCTAACTGAAGACATGAGGTTGTTTACTTGACCTGTATTTGTAACTGGTCTAGGGAAACCAAATCGGCATTTGGTGTAGTATTTGCCTTTGTTTTTGTATTTGCGATGACATTTGTGTCTTTGAAATTGTAAAATTTGTGCACAAAGATCACTATTTGTGGCTTCTGATGGAATTTGACAAGTGACATATTTTTCAATAAACTGTAAAACAGTGGCATCACTGTCTTGACCAAATTTAGGAGCATCTTTAATCCATAAAAGCATGTGGATATGTGGTGCTCCTCTGGCTTGGTATTCTTTTCTCCAAAAGAAGTGTTGCACTTCTCCAAGGGGGGGAACAGTTTTATTACAAATAAAATGTAGCATAGCAATGAAGCGATGGTAAAAATATCTTGAAACATTAACAGGATCCAAAGAACAAAGTTCTCCAGGTGTTAGAATATCTATGTTTGTTTTGTTTTTATTTGATATGCGTAG
Organism: Ambystoma mexicanum; assembly: GCF_040938575.1. NCBI lineage: Eukaryota > Metazoa > Chordata > Amphibia > Caudata > Ambystomatidae > Ambystoma > Ambystoma mexicanum. The sequence continues at coordinate 165,718,182 of NC_090931.1, read as the reverse complement.
GAAATCATGTAAATCTTCCCATGCATATTCTGCACAACTTAATGTAACAAACCAAGTGGGTGGGCCAAGGTTTCTGATCATACAACGTACATCTCCATGACGTCGAAACCAGTACTCTTTAGTACCACTCATATTTGCTAATAGATTTGTAATATTTGATTGTAAAACCTCATCCTTTTGTTGCACTTTCTCTAATAATTGTGTAGCTGTCATATTTTGAAAGTGTGATCCTGATTTTAATATGTGTGCAACTCCGTAACATAAAGTTGCTAGTTCACTTTCAAAGAGTAGGTGGAATATGTATTCCACATTTTGTCTAAATCTGGGATCTTCAGAATACATCCGTAATGAGCGGTATTCTGAAGCTGATATTTGAATAGGTCTATCATCATACCTTCCTCCTTTGCCAGTTGGAAAGAGTAGAGGAAAAGCACGTGCTTCTATACTTTTTTCCCATATACTGATTGGCTATCCTTTTGTTTGACACATTTGGTAAGTTTCCAGTACATCTTGTACGGTGTCATTACAGTGCAAAGGATGAATTGTATACTGGTCTAAAGTATTTGATATTGTAGCAGGATCTAGTAGCTCAAATTGACCAGCTTCTTGTGTTTCTTGAATTATTTCAGTTGTATCTTTCAAGTTTTCTTCAATATTAATTTCTTTGTAATATTCATTATTCTCTTTAAGATATTGGAAGGCTTGTCTAACTTTATATAAATCTACCAGCTGTTGCCATATTTTTTTGTCTTTTGTAGGTACTCCATTTACTAATATAATTAAGGATTGCTGCATTGGACGTTGCACTCCTAGAGTATGCACATTTTCTTTTAGATTTAATGGTAAATAAACTACTTTTCCACGAATGCCTTTTACCAATTCAGAAGGAGGTAATTTTGCTGTTTTTGGTTGAAGGCGTATTATTGCTTGAAATGGGTGTACTGTTTGAATTATGATGCTCTCATATAAATTAAGTTGTTGTAGAGGTTTTGGTACTGGGTATAATTCCAAATTATTTGTGATAGAACGTGAAGGAGTTTGGTTGTTGTCAAGTTTTGTAGTGCAATAACTGCAAAGTATTAAGGACTCAGTTATTTCATATTTGTTTTCTGCTAGAAGGTAGAGAGCTAATTCAAACCATTTAGAATCTTCATTGTCTTCTATTTTGTATGATAGGTCCACAGTTTTTGTGTTACTTTTATAAAAAATTCTACGGCAACATACACATACATGGTTTGGTACTTCAGCTGATGTACTTTTAAATTTTAGTATTTCTTTTTTGTATGTGTTTAGCAAAAGGTTGCCATGTGTAGAATTGTTGCCTAATTGGTTTAAAGCTATTTCATTCTGTAAATGGCTTTCACTTCGAAAATATTTTTTCTGGATATAGTGAATTTCTTCAAGTAGGTCTTTTGCTGTACCATGTAGAAGGATGTTATTTAACTTTGCTAGTGCTAAAGCAGGACTTTTAGCATAGTACAGTTTATAGACTAGATTTCTTATAGTTGAATGATGTGTTGATATCCTTTTGATATCATGGAAAGTGGTTTTACAAGTAGGTCCTGTAATGCAGGCCAATGAATGTCATTGTAGTCCTGTGTACTTGCGCACTGGACAGGTATCTATATTTTGCAGTAATTTAATTTTGATTTTGTCTTTGCTTTTTACATATTTATTGATGAATTGGTTTAAAGATTTGAAACATTGTTTGGGAATGTTACACATTGACGTGCATGGCCATTTGTACACTAGACGTTCTGATTCAGTTGAATGGAGGGGTAATTCTAAGTTTTCAGGGCATATTTTTGTAAGGAGTTCTTCTTGTTCCATTATGGTATTATTCACTTTTTCATAACCTCGACCACTGCTATTTATGGCAATTGTATTCTTTTGCTTTTGTTTGTACGCTTCTTCATTAAAATATGGTTCTGTGCTCGTAGTGTGATTCCATTCACCTCCGCAGATACTTAAGAAGTTCTTTCTATTGACATTTCGCTTATTGAGAAGTCTTTTTTGTAATTTAGTTATTAGTTTTGTTAGTGGTTTCATTTTGTTTAACAGTAAAATAAATACATTTCTTTTGAGAAGAATTGCACTGTCCATCAATGCTTCTAAGATTAATTTCCTACGATAGGTTTTAAGCTTTGAACCTGATTTCTCTCCTGTTTTTATAAGATTTTGAAGGACTTTGTGACGGTATATTTTGGCTAAAATACTTTTCTTGGTATGCTTACTTTGCACTATATTAAAATTTGAAGAAGTAGTTTTATCTGTACTGATAGGTGATTTTCTGTTAATTGTTTTTTGGTTTGTTTTACATTTTGATAGAGGAAGCGAAGTTGTTGTACTTGAAATTTCTTGTGTTTCACTAAATGATTGTATTAGCTGTTTTGTTTCAACTTTTTTTACAAATTCTGCTAGAGATGGATGCTTATGTTGGACACCTTTATTTTCATTTGCTCAAATTTTGCATTGCTTTCTACGGAGTTGTCTTTTGGTAGGCATTCTTTAGGGTCTGTTGAAAAAAATAAAGAAGATATGGGTTGGGGTGTTCTGGAATGTATGTGTGCTGTGTGCATGAGTGTTTGAGTAAGATGATAATGATGTATGTAATGGTGTGTGATTGTGCATTGGGAACTAAAACTAGTAGGGGTAGGTATTCTTGAATTTATGTGTCACTAAACTGGGGTTCAGATGACAAAAAAAGTAAGCTAATGGTGTGGAAAAGTACAAATAGTAAATGTAATGTATACAATTAAAACAGTTGTTTGTTCTATAATATGAAAATTGTAGTGGTTCAGTTGGCTTTGTGTGTCCAAAAATAGAAATTTGTGGGCCATTCTGGTTGTTAATCGCTGTTTACGTCATGGACATTTTTGGACAAAATGGTACAAAATCTCTATTTTAAGAAACCAAAATAGCTGGTATTAATGTTATAGTATATTTGATTAATAATATATATAATATGGTGATATTTTACTTACTTTTTTTTTTAAATTAACAGGTAACTTCTTAGTTTTTCTTTCTTCTTCGAATTCGGCTGCTTCTTTTCAGGAAACTGGTCTTCACTGCAACTGTGAAAGCTTCAAATTAGTAACTTTGTTTGTATATAGCACTGTTTTTAATTTAGATATTGATCTTTTTAATTGAAATCCTCAGTGCCTTCTGTAAAACCATTAAACTAATTTATTTACATAAGATACTTTGCATCAGTTCAGTGCATATGATATGTTCTTAATGAACAAATTGTATTGAATGACTAACTGTAGCAAAAATAAAATATCTTTACTATGTCTTGTGAAATTTATAATATATTAGTGAATACCACTATTTCTGTAAGTAAACTGTTCTAGGTAATAGCGCCTCAATGTCATGTCTAATTTAAAGTAATTAAGTAAATAAATAAATAAAAACAAAAAATATGAAATTGTATAAGTATTTTTATAAAGGTTTAAACATAGATTGTGTTTGCATGCAATTTTTTTTGAATATATGTAGTCGATATATTTCATTTAAAAAATGTTAGTTTAACATGATTTGAGTGTGTGTGTTTAAAGAAAGTAAAAAGTATAAAGGTGTATAAGTGGTAGTTGATTTTAGGAAATTGAAAAAAGTACAGTAAATTCATTTAACAAATTTTACAAGGTAAAAGTCTGTTTGAAAATGTGTTCATCTACCATAGGTCTCAACTCACACGCTTTTGGCGGGTGTCACACGCCTTGTAAAGGGCAGACTCACCCGCCAAGCCTCCTGCACGCCCGTTCATTCCAATGGGCGTCTCACCCGCTAAAAACAAAATCGGGTGATTTCACCCGCCTGTAAAACAAAAATGGTTGAGAGCTATGTCATGTACTATACAGAAAATATGCATATCTGAAGTTTGTGTTCATGCATATGGATATGCATGGAGCTGCAAGTAGAAATCTTGAAGACTTGTACAGTATTTGTGGTAGATGCTGCTTGCCAATGATATGACACTTGTACTCAGAGAGATTCAGAGTACATTTGCAGTGCTGATCTATGATGATGCAGTTAGATGTAGAGGTCTTGAATGTGATTGGTGCATGGTCATGTGATTTTTGAGGTACATCCAATGAGGGAATGGCAGAGAGAGTGTAGTGGAAATGGTAGAAGGGCTGTTCATGTTACGATATGTCCGCGGACATGGCGGTAGTTCCAGGACATCGGGAGTTACATCCGGGGATTTTTGGGTTCAGAAATCATGCAAATGAGAATAAGCACTGAAAAGGATTGGTCAGGAAAGTTTGGTGGGCGTGTTCTGCCATGAGAGATTTTCTGAGATACTCTTTTTGCTGAGAGAACAAAAGATAGCTATGGCTGTGTGTTTCAGAAAACAGATTGTTTGGATTTTAGGAGATTCGTGGATACATTGGTTGAAGGTGCATGCAGAAAGCTGTGGAGTAGCTGTAGATCTTGTATTCCCACATGTGGAAGTACACTGGCATGGAGTACGTGGAATGAAGTTGTTGGATTTGCTACCTCTCTGTGCTACTTTGGAGACAGAGCAACATCCAGACATAATTGTAATTCATTGTGGAGGGAACAGTTTAGGGCATGTGACCGGAATTTTTTTGCAATTTGCTATGAAAGAAGGACTGAGGAAGGTTATGGACATGTTTCCTAATTCGCAAGTGATATTTTCACGGATTGCGCAGAGACAAATGTGGCTTCGTTCTTCTTCATTTGGTCCACAAATGAAAAAAGCAAGGCGCAATGTTGATAAGGCTGTTTGTGGATTTCTAAGAGATTTTGGCATGTCTTCTTTTCACAATGAAAATATTATGTTTTGTAGTACATACATTTTTCGCAGAGATGGAGTCCATCTTACTTATGCTGGCAATCAGATTTTTCTGAGAAATGTACAAAATGCATTGCAACCTTTTTTGGAATTGCAACAACGATTTTGAAGTAGATGTTAAGCATTTACAATTTTTGACTTACAAACACCACCCAAAGGCTCTTTTCAGAGCCACCACCTCTTTCCAGAGAAAATTACAATGTTTGTGATGGAGTAGTAACCCAATTTTGTTAATGTTCGCGAACTGTTCACGGACTTCTAAAAAATACAAAGAGCCCTGCTTCATTTATTTTCACTTCTATTTTTTTAACTGGGAAAGGTGGCTCTGAAAAGAGCCTTATTTTTTTTTGATTTTTGTAATTTTGTATTTTTTTTTCGTTTTTCAGACACGACACACTAGGAGAGGAGGGTAAAGGAGGGTAAAGGGGGGGACACTAACCACAGGGATAAGAAAGGGCGTGCTGAGAGAGGAAGATGTAGAGTGGGTTTTATTTGGGTAGTGAGCAGGTCTTCTCGTGCTCTGAGACGATAGTCTCAAAAGCACTCCGAAGTCGCTCCCCCCTGAAGAGTACTGTGTCACAGTACATACATACAACTGTGACCCTCGAAAGGTAAGGGTCATCAGCATTCTGTATGGCCTGTGAGGCAGCTTGAGAAAGACGCTGTCCCACAGAGGTGGTCCTTGTGGTGACAGGATCAGAAACAGAGGATGAAGTAGAGGAAATCAACCTGCTACGTTCTTCGCAAGGTACAACCCTGCGAATAGCCCCAGAGTGAAATGACCTCAGGTGTCGCTTCATAGTAGTGGTCCCAAAGCTGTAGTTACCGTGCTTCCCGCGACTGAGTATCATTTTGCACTCATTGCAGGTAACATGGTTCGCACGAGCCTTAGGACCATTCCCATGAATGGTAAATAACCGCCACACCCAAGACTCACGTCTAGTGCGGGTAGTAGGGATTTCCTCTACCTCATTCTCATCCTCCTCTTCTTCCTCCTCCGCATCCTCACTCCTGTTCCCCTCTTCAGGCCCTTGGGGAGGTGGTGGTGGAGGAGGGGGTGGTGGTGGTGCTGAAGCAGGTGCAGCACCAAGTGGCAGTTCAGCAGCCAAGGATGCCATGTCGATGATGGTGTAGTCTGCAGGTGGCAGCAAAAATCACTGTGTTCTGAAGAATAGCCAGAAACACAATGGGAATAAGCTCTTGGGCGTGGTCTTTTATAGGGGTGCTTGTGCGCGGTCCGCGGACATGCGCACTGTGCGCGGACAGATCGAACACAAAAAAAGGAACGGAAAGTTTCAAAAGGTATATAGAAACTCAAGATTGCTATGTGGGACTTGTGGCATGGTGAGATTTTATTGAAAACTATTATGGATTAACTGAAAATGTACTTTTAAATTGTTCGGGGACACGAACAGTGTCCGCATTTCAGGACACACGATGAGCGTGGGCGCGGTCATATGATCTGTTTGCAAACTAGTCTGCGAAGGAAGCGCCTGTCCGCAGGACACCAAGTGCACAGAGATTGGTTAGCGCATGCGCATTGATGTCCTACGGACACTGTTCGGGTTCTGAAGTAATTAAAAGTGCGTCACACATGAAACGAATATTTCAGGACACCGCGTGTGTTCTTAGAACAGTTTAAACTTGGCAGCGAACAGTAAGGACAGATATAGTGTTCTTCAGGACACGTGTAATTTAGTTTATGTACGAACATTTCAGGACACCAATTGTGTTCTTAGAACACTTTCAATTGGGTAGCGAACACTACGAACAGTTGTACTGTTGTTCAGGACACATCATTTTCGTTTATTTACGAACATTTCAGGACACCAATTGTGTTCTTAGGACAGTTTTAAGATGATAGCGAACATTACGGACAGATATAGTGTTCTTTAGAACACTTTAATTTTTGTTTCTTTACGAACATTTCAGGACACCACGTGTGTTCTTAGAACAGTTTCAACTTGCTAGCGAACAGTACGAACAGGTGTGGTGTTCTTCAGGACACCTCCATTTTCGTTTATGTACGAACATTTCAGAACACTCGCACTGTCCGCGGACACTTTTATTGTTTTTAAAAAAAAAACGGAAACTGTTCACAATACAATATAAAAATTAAACTTTATTTAATATATATTAATAATTTATGACAGAGAAGATGAGGCAGAAACAGAAACAAAAACAGGAGAATTTGGGGTTTCAACATGATTGGTATTAGGTGAGGAACGGATGGAAATCTCATCAAAACGTTATGGATTATCGAGAGGGTTTGGGGATAATTGACTGGGATATGGTGAGGAGGGACAAGTACATGTGGGGCAATGGTATGACGTTTTTGTTTTAAAATGATCTTCAACAAAAGTTTTCAAATTATTAAAATTGGTCTACAGTAAATCAATTTTTTCTTTTATGTTGTCAAGCGTGTTTTCCATAACAGCTTCTTCAGAGGTAGTTTCTATTTTGTTATGCTCTGTATAAAAAAATATATATATATGTTAAATGTATACAAAATAATAATATTTAAATGGTTTATATTATAAAGTGTTTACCATCACTATCTTGTGACATTTCTTCATGTGGGAAATTGTCCTCTAGCCATTCCAGAGTACAAGACATTTTTGTGAGAAAAAAAAGAAATGATAATATATTTTTTAATCTAATATAGAAAGTTTATAAATATATGAGTAAAATGAAGTACACTTACTATTTCTGGTAAGATAAGTCCTATGTATTCAGTGGGTCTGGTCTTGTTCTCAGTTCTGTTGTGTCTGTGAGGTAATTATGTTGGAAGCCAATTTATGTTCTTGTGGTATATTCCATTTCAGAACATATTGTATTTAAATGAATGGTTAGTGTGTTACATATATGGGTTACATTTCTTATGTATTACTATATATAATGTGTTTGTGTGCTGCTTTTTTAATTTGTTAAATGTTCTTATATTATGATATAACAATCAAACATACCCCCCGCCCCCCCCACAGTTTTTAGGTAGTGGTACTGTTCTCCGAACATGTCCGCGAACATTAAATAAGTTCGCGGACATCAAGTTCATAAGAAGAGATCTAGTCAGTTCCATATGACATGTATATAAAGTCAAAGTCATTATTGTTAAGTTGTTAAGTTTTGCTACTAAAAACCTATGAAATTCCGTGAAAAAACTTTGTTAAAGGGACGTTATGGTTAAGTTGCGCTACTAAAAACCTATGAAATTCAGTGAAAAAAACTTTGTTAAAAGGACGTTATGGTTAAGTTGCGCTACTAAAAACCTGTGAAATTCAGTGAAAAAACTTTGTTAAAGGGACGTTATGGTTCCAAGTAAAACCGAAAAACCCTTGAAATTCGCCAGTTATGGTAAGCTAAGCAACCATAACTCGCGCCACCACCGTGCACTGCTAAGACTAACACCCAGGACATCAAAGATGACATCACAAATGTCACAAAGTTTTTTTCACTGAATTTCATAGGTTTTTAGTAGCGCAACTTAACCATAACGTCCCTTTAACAAAGTTTTTTCATGGATATATATATATATATATATATATATATATATATATATATATATATATATATATATATATGCCCTCAGTCTCTCATTACGTAATTATATATATATATATATATATATATATATATATATATATATATATATATATATATACATATGCTTTTATTTCAGGACAGATGGACAAAACAAATGTACACAGCTTGTTAAGTAGGGACCAGAGGCATAGAGACATGAATGAGAGACTGAGGGCATATATATATATATATATATATAATTACGTATCAGCTATTGGTGGAGGATTATGTATAATACTGCTGATACTTCTGTGAGTGTATTGGGGAAGGGTATTATAGGGGGGAGGTCCTATAAAGGGGTGGAATTGTGGAAATAGGATTGTATATTATCCAAATGGAACAATACATATAAATGTTAATAACACAAGTAGAGTTACATATATTAGTACTAATGTGAATATAAATAATAACAATAGAAATTGATTAAATGACTCCAACATGCAAGTTCCGCCTTTGAAGGAAGTCGGGAATATGTTGTTTACAATAAGTAAGGGATTGTCTACCACTATGGAAAGGTGTAATGGTATTTCTGACAGTATTACGAAAGCGGCTATCCTTGAGAATGTCTATAGAAGAATGAATAGAGAAGTACAGTGAAAGTATGACACATATCAAGGGTTGGGTTTTGATGTGATTGACGATATTCATTTCCCCGAATTCTCTAATTCATGGTATTGATATGAGTGGTGTGGAGAGAAAAGCTGTAAATGGGAGCTGTTATGTGTGTTCACTGATTCTGCATGTGTCAGGGGCTGCCAAGGTGTTAGTGCCACAAGCAGTCCCAATTATAAAGGCTCAATGCTTGGTTCATCTTGCGCTATGCAGAATAAAAGGAACATTCCAGGCACAGAGTGTGGAATTGCAAATGGTGGGCCCAGATTTCATTAAGTGTTCCGTTGACCAAAGAAACATCAAGTGTGTGGAGTTACCTTGTCTGATGTTGAAGTGGTGGAAATATAACTCGCAGGACAGCACACTACCTTGCTTGGCAGAAGGACTGGTAACATATAGCAAGCTCAGAATAGCACGAGTGGTCAACTTCTGTGCCCAAATTTGGACAGAGCTTATCACAAAGCTGACGTGGATTGCAATTATGGAAAAGCCGGTGCAAGTACACTTAGAAGAATAATATAAGCTGCTTCCACAGAAAAGTTAGTCTTTGTTGGCCCAAACTAACATTCTAATAAAACTCTCTTAATGGCAGATAGGAAGAAAGGAACAGCGGCACTGATGGATTACTATTGGATCTGTGGTCGACAAGCTTACTTGCACCTCCCAGCTTCATGGAGGGGCTGTTGTTCACTGGCCACATTGCATTCAGTGCTATAAGTAATCCCAGTAGAACACCTGAAGGGGGGAGTGCTGCCTGCAGAGGGACCAACACGTTTCCCCACAGTACAACCTGAAGATAAGACCTTGATGCCCACACAAGAGCCTCACATACAGCTAGGAAAAGGACCATTCCAGCAACTGCAGAGAATGAAAAGATCAAATTACATTTCTACAGACTCTTCCACTTTGCTTGCTGAAATACCAGAAGAACATATCAGCTTTTTAACTCGGCACAATCCTTCTTTGCTTCTCTAGTCTTGCCAGGGGTACAGACGGCTGCCAATGCCAAATGCCTGCAAATAGTGTGATGGGAACTAATCCAGCTCTCAAATGACACAGAGAATGGGTTCAAAGTGTTCAAGGTTAAGCTACGAGCACTAAGACTTATGACAATGCAGAACAGATACATGCTTAATATGTTGACAGCAATGGAGGGTAGAGTTTGCAAATAATTTGGCGATTCCTGTTGTATGTTCGCACCTCCAGAAGATGCAGAAAATGCATCATTATTCCACATCATTGCAGCTGTTGATGGCCTAGGTGTACGCATGAAGAAGGAGGGAGGAATTCAGGACAATGATTGGCTGAGCATGACATTCAACTGGGCCCCATCGTGGCTAGGAGGCATTGTGAAGATGTTAATGCCCACCATTGTGTTCATCCTGGTTATTTTCTGCATGTGTCAGCTGATTCTTCAATGATTTGCCATTGTGGCACCTGATAGCACAAGAATGATGGTATCAATTGGGGGTTCAAAAGCACCTTGTGAAACAAAATACATTGAAGTGCAGACCGATGTCCCACAGGATGGCCCGAAGTTTGAAATGTATACTATCCCGTATGGAGATGAAGTTGATCCCTTATACCACACTGACATTTCCCAAGCACCTGATCCAGAAAATGACACAGAGGATTGGGTGGACCTGGCTGGAGAGGCGTGTTGTATTTACATGACTTGTTCACTTGAAGACTACGGGAAAGTTTACAATCAGTGTATAGGGTGTGGATGCCAGTAAACAGGAATAAGCCATATGTGGATGCAGAAACTGGGGTGTGGGAGCATAGAGCTAGTGCACAATTTGTTACTGTAGAAGTAATGAAAGGGGGAAATGTTGGGAAAGGGGCATCCCTAACCCCCACCCCTGGAGCTTTAATGTAAGGTGAGATGCAATTGAGGCAGTGTAACAAACCAGGGGTTATGGGGTCAGTGAAAGGAACACTTTCCCATCCAGCAGGACCCCATACTAACATAGTCAATTATAGAGTATTCATATGGTGTGGCCCAAGGTGCGGGCAGCATCACTATTTTGTGTCAATATTAATATTCCTAGGTAGGAGGGTAGGCTTGAGCAGTAAGCACGGAAAAGGCGGCATTGCATGCACTATGCTTACATCCACGAGGCAACGGAAATCTCCAGTTATGCCCAAGCACTCATGTGGACAGTTTGCACCCCCACTCGGCACACTGTTTGTTCATTGTTATTGAAAGTGTTGCAAAGATGTGTCTTTCACCAAAGTGGAATGTGCCTTACAAGGCCACGGTCAAAGGCTGGCTCCTAGTGTGCATGTTATCTCACATTGGCCAAAGCATGACCTGGCCCATTCCGGAGTGACCATGCGTTATGGCCCATATAACTGATTAAACCCTAAGATCCCCGAATTCCATGACACCAGGTGCCCTTTGACCACCACCCCCAAAGTAACAAGTCCTGAAATGTTCAGAGAGGATGGACTGGGTATATTGTTGAAGCAACAATCATGTGATTTGTATTGTGAGGTGCTGGGAGGGATACATTATAGTTCAAAATGAGGCCAGAGACCTTGGAGCCGGATGACATGGAAGGAGTGAGTGAAATGTGTCCGTGAAGTTTAGAGTGCCAGGCAACCTTCTGTTTGCCTGTCTTGGGCCTGACAAGGGCACGGTGTGATAAACAGAGCTGTATAGTAGGAGTATAATTAATTTGTTGTCTGACCTCAGACATGAGAAGAAGATGAACCCAGCAGCACCCACATGATAGAAGATGGGCGGACTGGGCTGTGACCAATAAACTATCATCCCATATGCATAATGCAGCACCTGTATAGGATCCATCCAATCAGCAGCGTGGGTTGCCACCATATGTATTGCATAATTTATGATGATGTTTTGCTTGTACCTCTTTTTGGCAGAACATTATTGGCAGTAGAGTTCTTTGCTGTTGCTGAGATCTGTGCATGAAATTAAACTTGTTAACCTATCAAGATCGACTTGGCCCTTTCTTCCCTAGCAGATTGTATTCTCTCTGGTTTTAGCATTCAAGGGCTTAGTTTCAACCGAAGGCTAAGTACATGGTGTACCACATCTCATGTGGGGATGAGGGGTTGCCCTCGCATTCCTGTTTCACTAGACTAAGGGGTCTTTGTAAAGAGTGCCCAAATAGAAGCTCAAATGGGTTAAACCGTACTCCGTTCCATGGCACTTCCCTGTAGGCGAACAGAAGGCATGGCAGGAGAATATCCCATTTTCTCCTCAGGTGCTCTTCCAAGCCACATATCATGCCTTTCAGGGTCTTGTTGAACCACTCAACAAGCCCATTTGTTTGTGGATGGAAGGATGTAGAGAAATGGTGGGTGACTCCACACTCTTCCCACATAGCCTTCATATACACAGGTATGAAATTTGATCCCCTGTCAGAAACAACTTCCTTGGGGAAACCAACATGGGAGACGATCCCAATCAGAGCTAACACAACCAGAGGGTCTTTGATTCGCCTCAGAGGGGCAGCCTCGGGGTACCTTGTGGTGTGGTCTAAAACCACCAACATGTATATGTTCCCTGATCTGTTTTGGGGATCCAAAGGACCCACAATGTCCATGTCTATTCCCTTGAAAGGGCACTGAACCATGGGTAGTGGAATTGAGGAGGCCTTTGTGGCAGGACATGACATACCAGAAGCATGACAAGTTGGGCAGGATCAGACAAATTCCTTAACTTTTATGCTGAACTGCGGCTAGTAAAAGTACACAGACAACCAGTCTGATGTCTTAGTCACTCCCAAGTGATTTGATAAACAAATTTGGTGGGTCACAACCAAAAGGAACTTACTGTGGCATTGGGAAATCACCAAACTTCTGGTGCCCTCACCCTCAGAGTCTTTTGGTTCACTGTACAGGTGTCCCTCCTTCCATTACACTTTTAACATTCCAGGGGCTTTACCCTTAACCTGTTCCTCCACCTGCTACTGCAGGCCCGCCAGAGTGGCACACACTCTCTCGGCTTTGAAGAAGTCAGTCTTATCTGGGCCCCCAGCTGATACAATCTCATCGACTTTGGGCAGGAACTTCCGATCAGATCTCACCTGCTCCTCCACCTCAGATTACTGCTCTTTGGCAGGCAACAATTAATTCCAAAGTAGGGTCCTCAGTGGCTTCTGGCCCCTATCCCGCAGGGGTAGGTGACTCAGCATTCTGCAGAACTGGACCAGAGGCTACCGGACATGCTGGTCCCTCCAACAAGCCCTCTGGAAGCACTCCAGGCCCTAAAGTGCTGAGAGCCTTCTATCTGGTGACCTTTTTGGCCCTCGATCTGGTAGCCGCTGCGACTATCTCAGGGTCAGAAAGATCCTTACCCAAAAGACATAGGACAGGGATGGCGTCTTTCACTGCTACATGGCACTGGGTCATTTGACCTTGCCAGCCAAACTCTACTATCGCCAAAGGACACTTACTCTTTCCATCAAACACACTGACGCTACAATCAGTCCCATCAATATACTGGACTGCTAGCCCCAGTGTCTCTGACAGCAGGAGTTTTGCGTGGATTGATATACACATGTTCTAAAAACAGTTGTGTATTATTTGGAACTGGGATCAGTTTCCGGAGACCCTGTACTGTTCCCACTCAGTGTAACTAATCCACATTCAGCCACTTATTGGCCTAGTGGGAAGTCCTAGTCCTCCGCTAGGAGGCCCACACTAATGATGGCCTCCTCTGTGAGTCCAACATTCGCTATGGCTTGCTTTTGTGAACCCTTGCAAGTAGGATCCTCTTTCCTATTGCCCAGCTCTTAACACACAAAACAACCTTTGGGTGGTGAAAACGTAGGTGTCCCAGTGTTAGGGGTGCATGCGCTCTTACTTTCAGTGTGTGCAGCTGAACTAAAGTTTTGACATTTCCCATTATTCATGTGGGTACCTGACTTCAAAGAAGAGTAGGTTGAACCCTTGTCCTTCCCATCCTTGTTAACTTGTTTGTCCAAAGAGTTCTCTTCTTGTTTGGGTGTGCTCATCTGAGCCGTTTTCTGGACTCAAGTACTCACAGCCTTTGCAAGCTCCCTATGGTCTGAAATAGTCTTGTCCACAAGATGCCGGTGTAGGTCAACCTCACAATTCTTCAATACATGCTCACAAGCAATCAAATTGTAAATCCCTTTAAATGTGTGAACTTTGTTACCAGACACCCGCCACTCAGCTATTTCAATGACAAGTGTGTGAATGCTTCAAATGTCTGCCCACCTTTCTTTCCGAGCTCTAGTAAGCTCTTGAAAAACTGTTCTGGGGTCTTACAGAACTTCCTGAGAAAGACCCTCTTCATGCACTCAAATACAGCCCTTTCCTCAAGAGGTAACTGAAGAATTGCATCAGTCCCAGGTGTCGCTAAGCGACTCATCAGGGATGCACCGCACAGCAATTTCTCCACCTCCTATAGCTAAAACGCAAGCTTGAGTGCTTCAAACCAGTCAAAAATATCCTTGCCCACTTTCTAACTCCTTGGGGATGTTGCACTGGGGCTTAACCTGGGCACCGTGGTTTGAGCCACTACCGCTCCTTTCGCTAGAGGTGGATCTGTTGGCCTTTTTTTATCTTTGAACATCAGCCTGCGCTGCTCTATGGTGACCTTGTTCTGCTGTTTTTGTTCCTCCATGCTAGTCTCCTCTCCTCCAGCAGGAGCTTTCTAGCTGCTACCTCGTTAACAGCCAAGACAATTACAGGTTTACTAAGAGGCTGTGCTGAGGCCTGGGACCTGCCAGATTCTACACTAGCCCCTAACCTTTCTGACATTCTGGAGTGTTGAGAAACCACACTTGCCCCCACATGGATGTTTGGCGAGAAACATGCTCATTCTGTCTTCCTTGTCATATTTTATTTGTGTCTATTTATTTTATTGAGCATTTGCTAGGCACCTTAACAACAGAATTGTGTTTCAAAGTGCCACAAGGCTAAATGGGAAGGGAACAGGGGAAAAATAGCAGTGACAAAACAGTGAATATACAGTCTTGGTCCTACTAGGCCTTGTGTCATTTGAAAGTGCAATTGCAATGAGGAGAAGTGCATGAGCTAGGCATGGAAGGAGGGTGGGGGGCAGGTGTGGACAGTGATGGTGGAGGGCCTGGGAGGGAAGTGCCAAGGGGAGCCAAGGAGGAGAACCTCAGGAAAAGTGTGAGTGCAGGCAACTATCAAGGGTGAGATTCAGAGCCACCAAGAGGGGGCCCGTTGGGGCAGTGCAGATGGGGGGAGGGTGCTGGTTTCGACTGCGAAGAAGGGCCTGGTATCCTGTGAGATTCATGAGGATCAGGCCATTAGTCTCTGCTGAGGTGGGATGTTTAACAGGAACGGAAAGAGAAGGAAAAAAACAGGGTTTCGAGCAGTTTCCAGAATTTAAGGAGGTCCAGCTCAAGTCTGAGAGGGGCTATTCCAAAGGGAGGCACCAGCCACGGAGAGAGTCCTGCCCCCCCAATCTCTGTTTGACGAAGCATTTGACAGACAGAGAGTTGGAGTTAGAGGAGACTAGTGCTCTAGCAGGGGAGTATTTAGGGAGAGAAAGTTGGAGATAGCATGGTCCCAGACCCAGGACTTGTGGATGATGCAGTGGGTCTTGATTTTGATCTGTGCAGCCACCGGGAGCCAGTGGCGAGATTTTAAGGCTGGAGAGATACAGCCCCTGGGCTTGAGGCCAAGTGTATGTCTTGCAGCCCTATTCTGGATTAGGTGGAGGGGGCGTAGAGAGGAAAGGGGGAGATTGAGAAAGTGGCTGTTGCAGTAGTCCAGCCTGGAGAGGAGCAGAGTGCTAGAGAAATTGAAATTCTGGGGGAATGTGAGTAAAGGGAGAATGCCTCTAAGGAGGTGGAGATGGAAGTGGGACTACTTGGTAAGGTCAATGATGTGAGGGTTTTCTTTTTTTTTGATTGATATTTTTAGTTCTATCGCGCTCGTACACAAGTGTTTCAGAGCGCGACAAGGCAAGGGAGGGGAACAGGGGAGAACAAAACAGCGATCTTACTAGGCCTAGTGACATTGAGAACGTGCAAGTGCATGGGAGAGGGGGAGGGAAATAGTGCATGGAAGGGGGAGCGGTGGAAAGTGGGAAACAGAGGAGAAACAGATAAATAACAATAAATAAATAATAAAGGCAACGAACAGTGGTAATGCAGCCAGCAATTTGCAAGTGCTAGGTTTAAGGCAGCAGACAGGGTAAGTCTGATAAGTGCAGGAAGACAAAGGGGGGCTGGATGGGTACAGATAGAGACCCCAGTGCAAGGGGTGGCCCAAAGGCAGTGCGGGAGGGTGGCAGGATGAGCAGGTACCTGGGCCCAATGGATAGAGGGTGGCCAGGTGCATGGTGCCACGAGAGAACAGATCAGCAGGGGACAGGGGGAGTGAAGGCAGAAGAAAAGAGGAAGGTCTTGAGGTGCTTCCGGAACCGGGGGTGGTTCTCCTCAAGTTTTAGAGTGGCAGGGAGGCTGTTCCAGAGGGAGTCCCCAGCCAAAGACAGAGATCTACCCCCAGCTTGTTTCTTAGAAATACGACTGACCCTGAGGGAGTTGGAGGTAGAGGAGCGAAGAGCTCGAGAGGGGAGGTATTTGCGGAGGGATAGCTGAAGGTTTTTTGGACCCAGGCCCCAGAAAGCCTTGTGGACAATGCAGAGGGTTTTGAATTTAATCCTTGCATCCACTGGGAGCCAGTGGAGAGATTTCAGAGCTGGAGAGATACGATCCCAGGGCTTGAGGCCAAGGACAAGTCTCGCAGTCCTGTTCTGGATTAGTTGCAGAGGGCGGAGAGTAGAGGCAGGTAGATTTAGAAAGAGGCTGTTACAATAGTCCAAGCTAGAGAGAAGCAGAGCTTGGGATACCATGACCTTCTGGGGGAAGGAGAGGAAAGGCAGAGTACCTCTGAGGAGGTGCAGCCAGAAATTTGACTTTTTAGAGACCTCAGAGATGTGGGCGGAGAAGGAAAGGGAGGAGTCAAAGATGACCCCGAGGTTCTTAGCCTCGCAGGTGGGGGTAGGAGGAGGGCCAAGGGAGGCCGGCCAGAGAGTGAGGGGAAAGGATGGTGAAGGTGTGCCAATGAGAAGGATCTCCGTCTTGCTGGCATTCAGACAAAGATCATTGGCGGCACACCAATCTTGAATGGCAGTTAGGCAATCAGAGATGAGAGAGGGAGAGGAGGTGGCAGAGGGCAGCCTGAAAATGAGTTGAGTGTCATCAGCATAGCACTGGAAATTTGAGCAGAAAATAGCAATGCAGTGGGCGAGAGTTGCCAGGTATTGGTTGAAAAGCCAGGGCGAGAGGTTAGACCCCTGGGGAACACCACAGGTAGAGAGGAAGATAGATGAAAGGAAGGGGTGAAGGAGAGAGCAGAATCAAAGATGACCCCAAGGTTTTTGACCTCACAATATGGTTGGGGTTGTTGGGTGTCCTGACCCACGTTTAAGCTATCATGCCACAACATTTGGTGCTGTGGGCTTAGAAAATTCCAGATGGCGGAAAACCCACATGTGCGCCGAAATCCAGGAAAGCTGCGCAGTTTGTGCGCACACCGAAATGGTTGCCTCACTTGCCACCCACCAGTGCGAGAATGAAAGGCCGGGTTGCCATGAGGGAAATGGGTTGCCAAAGGAAAAACAGTAGCGCCGGTTAGCTTCAAAGCGCTTTAAAATCACCATTGGACTACCCGCACAGTAGTCTGAAACCATTGGGAATGGCAATGCTGATTGCCAAATGCAACCTAGAATTGTTGGGAATTCATTTTCTTAAATCCCAAAAATGGGTGCAGTACCAGTACTCACCACTATCCAAAAGCAGGCAATTTAAAACAACACCAGATTTTACTTTTTTGTGTAAAAATGAATGAACCCAAAGCAGGCCAAAGAAAGACTTACTGAGAGGTGGATACAATGTAAAGTGATATTCTGAAGTCACTTGAAGGTTTATAACAAGACTGGCTGCGCTGTGGATTTCAGCAGTTTAAGTAAATTTGGACTGAAAGACACTAAAAAAAATCTAAATGTTTAAATTGACTGAGTGACCTACTTTTGAGTGTCACATAGGTTGCAATTGTTTAAATGTCATAGTTTTAAACTTAGAATCAGCCTTCAAGCTGCATATGTGAAAATGTTTAGTTTTATTTGAATGCAGAAACTGGGGAACAGAAATGACAGCTTAAAGAGATTCCAATTTGCCTGGCAACTACCCCCATCAGGAGTGAAACTTGAGTCACAGCTGTGTTCCCAGGCCTAGCTGCCCTTTTGCTGCTCACACTAAGGATATGCCATCTATCTGATAATTGAATTACCTGTGCTCTGCAGGAGAGTGAACAATGCAACTCCCTTCACCCAGGCAGAGGGTTTATTGAGAGGATCATAAATGGCTTCCTCTTGAACAATGAGCCTCTCCTGACTCAGGCAAAGGTTTTATTACAGCAGTCGTAAAATGTAGCTTCCTCTTGGCAGAAGCTGGGAGGAGCACTGCCTGTGAGAGCAAGCTGGCTTGGCAGAACTGGATAAACCAGTATTTCTACCTTGTGCTGAGAGGAAACCACACCCCTTTGTAGCCAGAATATTGTTTAGAAAAAGATGAATAACTCATAGTACGGACATGTGAAAATTTTATAAATGACACCATAATTCTTGTGATTTTTCTGCCCACATTTTAAGAGGTTTTTAGAACCGGTGGCGTGTTCAGGGGGGTTTTAGCGGAAAAGTGGATATTACTCTAAATGTATGCATGTTAAAAATCTGAAACTTCATCAGTTAATGTCCATACTCCCTGCGCACATGTATGTAAAGTTGGGTCAATGTCAGAAATTGAAAAATCAGTTAAAAAGTCAATTATCTGCCATTTCTGAATGCAAGCTCTTAGAAACAGCAGATTTGGACAGAGACATGGCTAAATTCAGCCACGCCATGTATATGTAATTTCAAGCAACTGTGTAACTGTGAAATATGTCTTTTATTATAAAATATAGAATATGTGCAATCTGACAGAGGAGTGTCCTATCTGCAAGCCATAAAATGACATCCCTCTGACTCACAGTTCATTCCCCAATCAAATGATAAATGGAAGTTTGACCAATTAGAAGCTGAGAGAGAGGTAGGGTCAGTGATGCTAGAACACACCCACATTCTAAACACATAAAAGCAGACAGACAGGACAGATAGGGACCTTCAATTCCATTTGCTGCAACGCGCTCTGCCGGACCATACAACATCCATAGATCCAGACTTCAAATTCATAAACCTCCAGAGAGCCAAACTAGAAACTTCAAATCCATCAATCTTCAGAATCCAGAGAGAGAGCTTACCCAGGCCAATGTTAGCAGAACCAGAGAGAGCTGACCCAGATCACTGTGAAGTGCAGAGACCAGAGGCCCGTCTAAAACCTGACCAGATCCATGGCGAGGCCCATTTCACTCAAGAATATAGTGTGAGTACCTAGAAAACTGTGCAGAACCAATCTCCTAGTTAAAATAATATAATTCAATCTATTTAATCTAAGTAGAACTGCCTCCTAACCGTCACCTGTCATTTGTAAAGCTGTCACTTGTCATTTCCTAGTTGCAAGCTGCACTTGTCTTTTTGAACTTTAAAATTTCAAATCTGAAAAACGACCTTCACAAAATCGCTCATATCTCCGCAACCGTTTGTGCTAGAGACTTGCAATAACTTTCATCTGAAAGGTTAGAATCGTGGCTTTCCTACGAACCTAGAACCGCATTCCTACCCCTTATAGTTTTACCGCAATCGCGGAACACGCATTCGCGAATTTTACCGCGATTTGCAAATTTCTTCACATGTAAAAACTGCTGCTGCTTGCCTTCCATTTGCCAGAAATTCGTTTAACCTGCTAACTATCCCTGCATCATTGCCAGTGTGAGCCTGGACTAATATTAACTAGATACCACTCACCCTGAACCTCTGAAAGGGAATTAAAAGCATTTCCGGCATATTTCTCATCCATTGCTAGCACATATCAAAGCATTTGCCTGTGTTTTAAACTTCTGTTGTCTAAGCTTGCTGGGGTGAACTGAATTACAGTTGATTGCATTTCTGAGAACTGTGTGCTTCCTTCCATTTCCTTGCATTGCATCAAGGGGGGGAGTGGATTGCCAGAGAAAAGTGATTACATTGTTTGGTTGAAATCATATTGAGTATTTTCTGTACTGCATTCATTGAATATTGCAGCCACCTGAGCTTACATAAAGCATCCTCTACCACATTATACTTTTGTTCCTATTTACCAGTGTGCTACCTTATCCATTTCATCTCAACTCCTTAGTAATTATAAAGAAGTGTGCTAGTGCCAGATTCTCTGTTGTTAATCTGTATCATATCAGATTAAGTGTGATATTCAATTATTAATTTATTATAAAGTGTCATATATATATATCTATTGTTTAAATTATCAAATAAACCCTTTTAACTTGCAAAACAGAACTACTTCTTGGCTCAGTGGGGTCAGGGGGATTCCAAGAGAGGGGTGTTATATAGGGGTAGTCATCCAGAACGCATGAACTGGACCTAAAGATATATCAATAAGGGTTTTCATTCAGTATTCTAGACTAGGCGTTAACTTAGCTGTAGTGCTGAATTGAATCCTCTTACAAATTGGGGGCTCGAGCCGAGACGTTGGGTTAGATTTACCACTTGTGCAGCTTAATACAGTGCGCTAACTGACGGGATACATACATCCGGTCGGATCACCACGCTGCATTACGCTGTGAAGCATTCCTCAAAAGGGACACTCCAAGAAAAGTTCTGTTCTGCAAAAATAAAATACTAACTCCTGTAAGTCAGGACAGAGACCAATCTCTAGAATGACGACCTTGGTAGATATGAAAATAGCCAGAGAGCACTTCTTACATAAACTATTTGTGAGAGGTGAATGGGCTGAGCAGGGCCAGGATGCCTGGTTGCAGGCCATCACACGACAGGTCACTGAAACAGGGTCAGACTTATGGAGAGATCAGGGTCCATTACATGTGGCCCTGAGTGAACTATATATGGCTCCTAAAGCCAAAGAGGAACACAAAAAGATTGCCAGGATAGCAGCATACCTGTACCTATATATGGGAGACATGCAGGATAGATGTGCTGAAAGCCAAAATCTGGCAAATAGGCAACAGATGGTGTTAGAGAAGGTCCAATCTGACCTGGTCTCTTCTGAGCAGAGGCTGCAGAGGAGCCAGGAGTCAGAAGATGATAGTAGGCAGTACATCATTAAAATAAAAGAGGATGTGGGCATCCTACAACAGGAAAAGACAGACCAGGATACCAGATTTCTGGCCTTGCAGAAGGAACACCAAGAAGGTTTGGACTCCCTACTGCAAAGCCAGAAAAAGCTGGAGCAACAGCTAGACTTCAATAGGGCATGTGCTGAGCAGGTAGTCACCCTGCAAAGCCACCTAGATAGAGAGAAGGCAGAGAGCAATAAACTGATTTTGAAAGACCTGGATACCCAGACAGAGTTTGACCAGGAGCGCCAGAAAGCTGGTGCCTTCCAAAGGCAGAGGGACGACCTGGCGGCACAAATGCAGGCTCTTAGTCAGGAAAGAGACGCCATAGGCCAGGAAGTCTGCAATTTAAAAAGGAAAATGGAAGAAAATCACCTGGCCCTCCAGGGGCTGGGTGACCTCCAAAAAGAAAACCAGAACTTGTCAGAGCACACCAGGAGGGTGGAGGATGCTCTAGCAAGAAAGGAGCAGGCCAATAGGGACACAGCTCAGGAGGTAACCCTCCTGCAGCAAAGACTGGCCCAGTGCTCCAGGACCAATCAGGAAACACAGAGAGAGAATGAAGCTCTCTGCCAGCACAATGATAGGCTCCAACAGCAGGTAGCGATGCAGGAGAGACTGATAGAGTTGAGTAAGGCCTTAACTGAGGAACTGAAGGCACAAATGCAGGCTCTTGCATTGCAACAGGGAGCAGGGGCGGATAGAGATGAGGTTCGCTGGGAAATGGAAACTCCGGAGCATAACCTCAGGAGCCCTAGTACCAGAGGCCCTCATACCTCTCAGTCCCTGGACTCTGCCACCCCCGTGTCCCCTGGCGCACATGAGCACAGGGCCACAGGGATGGCAGATTACTATCCAGCCAGAAGCATGGGGCTCATAGGCCAGTACCATCCAGGAATGGAGGGGCGGGCATCCGGGTATGGGCACCCAAGCATGGTGCAATTCAGTGGGGAACCCCGGGAGAATAGGCCCATTAAGGGCATACTGAAAACCTCTGCCCAGTTAGGTCAGTGGAGGGGGTACCCATCAAATCCTGGCAGCAAGGAGGAATCTGAAGACTCCTCTGAACTGCGCAGGACACAGGAGACCAGGTCCCCACATTCTGCCAGCCATTCCCAGGCTCGCAGAATCCGGGAAAACCTGGAAGAACAGACGGGAACCTCTGGGAGCAGTGCCTCTGAGTCCGAGGACGAATGGACAAGGGTTACCCGAACCAAAAAGGCCAATAAGGCAAAAAGGGCCTTGCTTAAGGACCCCTTAAAGCAGATTAAGGCGATCAGGAGCGTCATCACGCCTTACCATAAGAACGCTAAGTATTCTGTTTGGGAGCACTTAGAGTTGTTTGAACAAATGATGGAGACTTTCCATTTGAAGGACAGCCAAAGCTGTATTCAATATGTAAAGTGGACCTTCTCCCCGGAATACTCCAGTTTCTTTGCGGGGCTGGAGGACCAAAATCATTTAAGATGGTCCACCTATAAGGCGGCCATCTTGAAACATTTTTCTGTTCACAGAAATCCTCAAGAGGCTCGCAAGGCAGCCTACAATTTGCAATGTGGGGAGGATCAGGCCCCACAAGAATTTGTGCAGGAGTTAAAGCGGGCTTTTGCACAGACCACAAGAAGGGTGCGCACGGATAGCAGGGAATTTATTAATACGTTTTTCCATGCCTTGCCCAAATATATCATGACCCAGCTCGTGAGGGATTTTCACGAGAAAAGATCTTTAGACTGGGTCATTGAACAGGCTACCCGGATCTATGAGGTGCAGAAACCGATAGATAGCAAAAGTAATGCCCAGAAAAACCCCAAAGCCAACAGCACCACTGCTGCTGCCAAGGTGGCAGAGGTAAAGGTTACCCCCGTTTTGGATTTGGAGATGGGGGGGCCTAAAAACCTACCTGCACCTAATAATGCTAGGCCCAGAAGGTCCTCGGGTCAGTCACAGACAGGGAGCCAAGGAGGCAGCCCCACAAATGGGGTCCCTCGCTCTCCTGATTATGTAAGTCCCCGTTACAAGGGAAATCGACCCATCCTGGGTTATGTGTGGACTCCTCCAGCCCAAGGGGGGGGATCCAGCCAAGCACCTAACCCAGGGAACTTCCCTCCAAACTTCCCACAGGAGGGCAGAAATTCTCTAAACCCTGGGCAGAACTTTTTCCCCAGATATCCACCCGACTTTCAGCCCCAAAACCATCCATCCTTCTTTCCCCAATTCCCTGAGCCCAGACCACTGAATCCGGGAGAGGGGAGGCCAAGGGTGGAGGGGTACCCAAATCTTCCCAACCAGGGGTACTACCAGAGGAGGGACAGCTACCCTTCCCGGGATCAGCCCAGGGGAGAAAACAGGGCCCCGTATCAGCCTGAGCGGGTTTCCCAGTTAGAGCGCCAGGTTCAAAACATGGCGCGGGATCTGGGTCACATACTGAGGGCTCAGCAGAACCCTCAGATGGGCGTGCCGGCGCAGAACGCACCCAACTCTGGACCTGGTGCTCCAGAACAATGACGGGGGCAGCACCCCGATAACTCACCGGTTCCCAGGGAGGAGGCACAAAGGGAAGGGGGGTGTAAAGCCTTGGAGGAAGCTTCCTTCCTCACTTGTAAACAGCCCCTGGAAACCCAGGAACCGGAAACAAAATCTCTTGCCCCTGAAAGTCTGCCCCCTAAGGAGCAGAGGGGGGGTGGGAGAAACAAAAGACCCAAACAGACTCAGTTTGAGGAGGAGGTACAGATCTTCCAATTTGAGGGAGAGGGATCCTCAGAGGATCCTGAGAAAAGGATCTTCTCCTTCAGAGAGGGGGGAACTCCTCCCAAAGAAAAATGGAGATCCAGACTGGGGAGATGTGGAGACTGAGCTACCGCCGCCCACCATCTCATCCCAGAACCAACAGCAAGAAAATCCCCGGGTTCAAACCCATACTGGGGACCGCCTCCAAAAAGGGGGGGGCGGCCCAGAACTGGAACCAGGGGAACCCACAATGGCTCTGATCTCCAGTTGCCAAATTTTTCTTTCAGATTCCCAAGACTCTCCACAGAATTCTGCCCAAATCTCTTCGCTAGCAATGTCCAAAACCAGAAAGTTAGCCCACCAGTTGTCCAAAAATGTACATTACCTGTGCCCCCTTGAGGAGAAGGAGGGAAGATATTATGCCCCGGTACAAGTACAGGGGCAGGGTACAATCTCGGCACTGGTGGACACTGGATCTCAAGCTACCCTTCTGTCCAGAAGGGCCTTTGACGAACTGAATGCAGGAAGGGGAGAGAATTACCAGATTCCTCTCACCTCTCTTCCTGGACAACTCCAGAACTTTGACGGGAAGGAAATTCCTGTCGAGGGGACGGCAGATTTGGACATTAAAATTGGGCGAAATAAGTTGAAACACCCGGTCATAGTTGTGACCCCGGAGGGCACCCCTTGTTTACTAGGGAATGACCTCCTGAGAAGGTTGTCACCCCTAATAGATTGTGTAAACAAGGTCCTCTGGACCCAGACTAGCCGACCAATAAAATTAAAACAGAGTGTCAACCATGTTAGTTTAAACAGCACCTGCCACATGGTTGAACAAAAATCTGACCAAGTAGAATTTCACTTCCAGAACAACCAGATTCCAGACGTGACAGTAATAGCAGTAGGACAACAGACTACTGATGGGGGGTCCTCTCTGTTTCTGAAAATCAACCTTCCTTCCAGTTTAAGGTGGTATTCCACGCTGGAAGGAAACACTCTGAAATTCTTTACTAATCCACAATCAGAAACTCCCACTCCTATAGTCCAGAAAGATGTGAAATCAGCTCAGAGCCTGGCTGATATTCAGCAAATTGGAGAGCAGTTGTTCATCCCTGTCCAGTTAAATGATGGGAAGGACTCTGTTCTCGCTCGAGTGTGTGTGAACAACGGTGAGAGCTTCATCAGCGAAGCCATGTTCCGCCAACTCCCAAAAGATCCAGCCATTCCCACCTTCAAACTGATAGACAAATGGGAAATGGACCTGGAAGCACCCAATTCAAAACATCTCCTGCCAAGCAGGTGTATGCTCAAAATCTCCATTGGCAACAAGAGCATAGTCCATAATTGTTGGGTCGTGCGAGACGTCACTGCCGCCTTTTACTTAGGCAGTGACATTCTCAATCGCTTTGCCATTAGTTTGGACCTAATAAACTTCAAAGCTTGGTCCCGATTAGCGGATAATCCCATGGGCTTTGATGATCCAGAAAAAGCATTTAGGTCAGCTCAATTGCTACCTTATGCAGTTGAAATTCAGGTTAAAGAGGAAGTCACCATCCCAGAAAGGACCCGACAATTCTCCCTGGAAGTGAAAGTTAAAAGGGGACAAGAGTTGAAAAACCCTGATGCTTACATACATCTAAATGCTTCTCTCCAACAGCAAGGGTTGGGGGTAAACCCAACTCCATTAGTCAACATAGAACATGACACCATTCTAATAGAGGTGGATAACAGCGACTTAAAGAGTATTACTCTAGCCGCAGGCACCATTATTGGAATGGCGGTTGATGACCGACATTTCTCCATTGATCTTGTAAATGAACTGTTAGGACCAATCCCCAAGGACTGTGTTGACAGTGACAGTGAGGACAATACAACACCAGACAGGATTTTCACCCGGCATGGGGGGAACTTCCTGGTGTACACTTCCTGCCCCTATGGTAAGGAAGATGTGACGTGTGACTTCAGGAGGGATGAGGTGATTTTCCAGGTACATGAGGGCTGCCTTTCCCACCTGAAGCCTCCGGTCCAAATCAGCACTCTGACCAGGGACTTCTCCACCCAGCTGGAGGAGGCCGCGGAAATAGCCAAACCAGAAGTCTTTCCAGGCTTCAGGCAGATGGTGGAAGAGAGAGTCAACCTAGCCGATGCCTGTGTGACTCTGGAACAAAAGCAAAAGTTGAAACAAGTTTTCTTGGATTTCCAAGATCTCTTTGCGGTAGACTCATATGACTGTGGTCGCACTGACATCCACACAACAACAATCCCCACGGACCCTGGCATGACTCCAGTGTTTGTGAAGCAATATCGCTTGCCTCTCGCATCAATGGAGTCCCTTACTGAAATAATTAAGAACCTTGAGTCCAGGGGAATAATCCGTCCCATCCACAGCACCTTCAATAATCCGGTGCTGGGAATATTGAAGCCAAACGGCCAGTGGAGACTCTGTGCTGACCTCAGGGAGCTCAACAAACGGGTCCATACTTCCCGATGGCCTCTGCCCTACATTGACCAAGGGCTGGCCCAGATCCAGGGGTCACAGGTATTCACTGCAATAGACCTGACCAATGGACACTGGACTGTGCCTGTCAGCAGGGAGGACCAATACAAACTGGCTTTTACCTTTGGGGGCCAGCAGTACACCTGGACCCGGACTCCCTTCGGATACCTCAACTCCGGTAATGAGTTCAATATTTTCCTACATAAGGCCATGCCCGACCTGGGTGCGAGGGGTAACCTGGCTTATGTAGATGATGTCCTCATCAAAAGTTCATCTGTGGAGGAACACATAGCGGAGATCCGTTATGTTCTGACACAGTTGAGGGCCGCCGGCGCAAAACTTTCCTTTCAGAAAGCACAGTGGTGTAAAACCCGTGTTAACTTCTTGGGGCATGAGATTACTCCTCAGGGTCTTTGTCCCCAGGAAAAGAAAGTGGAAGCACTTCAGAAACTGAAAGACCCCACAACTCTGCGGGAACTAAGGAGCCTCCTTGGACTGACTAATTACAGCAGAAAGTTCATTGAGGGCTACGCAGAGATCACCAGACCCCTGATTCATCTCCTGAAGGGGGGGGTCAAGTGGGAATGGGGTCCAGAACAAGCTGAGGCAGTAATACAACTCAAAAGAAGCCTCTCACAAGCGCCTTGCCTAGCTTACCCTGTCAGAAACAAGGAGTTCTTCCTGGAGACGGGGTTCTCTAATACGTGCTTGACGGCAGTATTATATCAAAAGCATGACAAGGTCAATAAAGTAATCTCCTATGCGAGCAAAACTTTATCCTCTGTGGAGGAAAAACTCAACGATTGTGAGAAGGCACTCCTGGCAACGGTGTGGGCATTGAAGAATTACCGCCCGTTTATCCAGGGGGAACACATCATAGTGGAGACTCCACACCAGCCTCTGCAATATCTCCAAAGTGACAGAATCCGGGCCAGAAATGTGAGTAATTCCCGAATTACTTCCTGGATTCTGTCAATGCAAGGCTTTCCTGTGGAGGTCAGATATGGCCAAAACAAGAAGAGTCCACTCGCGCAAGGTCTGGCTGACTTGCATGATTGCGCCATTGAAAACTGTCTCGAGGACGAAAGTCTGAAAATCAAGGACAACATGGAGGCATACCTTAATTCCCCACACAAAGTCTTTGAAGAAGACAAATGTGAGGGAATGCCCACTGTGTATGTGGATGGATGCTCTTACCATGTTGACAACAACGGGGAGAAAGAACTGGTGGCCGGCGTAGGGAATGCATGGGTGAATGAGTCCCCAGAACCCTCCGCTGGATACAAAATTGGTCCCCGAAGTAGTCAGGTGGCAGAATTGATGGCTGTGCATCAGGCCATCCTCACTGCTGTCCAGCATCAACTCCACGAACTGGTCATAATCACAGATTCGGATTATGTACGGAACGGGTTCGTGGAGCACCTGGTTAATTGGAAAACCAGAGGCATGTTATGTGCTAACAACAAACCCTTGAAACATGGGAAGTTGATCCAAAACATTGATGATCTGGTCACCTCGAATGGGATGACCATCTATTGGAAAAAGATTAAGGGTCATTCCAAAGTAGAGGGACCAGACAAAACTGGAAATGACTTAGCTGATCAGCTGGCCAAAACCGGGGCCATCCAAGGGGATCTAATTGAGATTGAGTCCCTGTTGGGGGAAATCCAGGTCACTGCCATCACTAGGTCCCAGACAAATGCTCACAACAACCTTTCAATTGCACAATGGAGTAAGGAGACCCCTGATGCTGATTTGATTACTGCTCAGAAGGGGGATCCAATTATTGGTAAATTTTACCAGCACCTTGAGGACCCTGAGAACTTTCCCCTGACGGATACCGATTACATTGGGAAAGAGGACCTAAGAGTGTTGATGAAATGTCCAAAAATGTTCCGGATCCAAGACGGTTTGTTGGTAAGGAAATCCAAAGCTGGCCACGACCAGTGGGTGGTTCCTACCTCATTCCGAAGCCTGATGTTAAGTCACGCCCATGATGCGGCCACCGCCGGTCATAGGGGGTTTCACACAACACTGGAAATCTTAAGAGAGGTTGCATACTGGCCACACATGGGCCAGGACCTCAACCAATATTTGAAGGGTTGTCTTGTGTGTGCACAATTTCAGCCGACATCCCTCACACAGCGGGCACCTTTACAAAAGAGGGGAATGAAACTGCCATGGTCAGATTTGCAAATCGACTTTGTAGGACCTATGATTCGCTCGGCTAGGGGGAATAAGTACATGTTGACTGTGACATGCTTGTTTACCAAGTGGGTGGAATGTCTCCCAGCCCCAAACTGCAAGGCAGAAACTGCAGCTGCCTTGATGATTAACCACATCTTTTCCCGTTTTGGTCTACCTCAAAGGATTGAGTCAGACAGAGGTAGCCACTTCACCAGTGAAGTAATGACAAAGATGTGGGAGATACTGGGGGTCAAAAGGAAGTTGCATATTGCTTATCGGCCAGCTTCTTCTGGGGCAGTAGAGAGATATAACCGAACCATTGTGAGCATATTAAAGAAGTTTGTGGCAGATTCTGGGCCAAGTTGGGATATCCGATTACCTCTGGTCCTAATGGCTATCAGATCTACCCCTTCATCTGCAACCAAAATGTCACCATTTGAGTTGATGACTGGGCGCAAGATGGTGCTTCCTCAGCATTTGCTCTTTAGGACCCAAGAGCAGACACTGATAAATGCCTCCACTACTCATGAGTATGTAGAGAATTTAAGGAAACACCTCCAACATGCTTTTGCTTATGTTCAGCGGAATCTAGAAAGATCAGCTGATAGCATGAAGACCCACTATGACCTGAAAACTTCCAGGAAGGAATATCAGGTGGGGACCGGGTCTATCTATACAACTTCCAAAGGAACCAGGCCAAGCAGCGCAAATTTTTGCCTACATGGAAAGGACCCTTTGAGATCATCGACAAGATCTCACCTGTGGCCTACAAAATCCACATCCCCAAAGGCGGTTCAGCAGAGGGGGAAGACAAGTG
Organism: Ambystoma mexicanum; assembly: GCF_040938575.1. Classification (NCBI taxonomy): domain Eukaryota; kingdom Metazoa; phylum Chordata; class Amphibia; order Caudata; family Ambystomatidae; genus Ambystoma; species Ambystoma mexicanum. The sequence continues at coordinate 165,688,734 of NC_090931.1, read as the reverse complement.
GGTCCACATAAACCAGTTGAAATGTTGCCATCCCAGGCACACTCTGCAACAACTGGAGGAATCCTCTGGAATCCTAGCGGGTACTGTCTCAGACTAATTCAGTTCCAACCATAAAACATACCACATCTAGTCTCTAAAATATTGTGATTTGCATGAAACTGTCTCTTAGTTATACTGTTTTTATTTTTTCAAAATAAGAATGTAATGTTTCGTGATGATGAAATGCATATGCTGCCCCACTATCTCAACAGTGGTGGAAAAAGTCTATGAGTAGGTATTGCCGCTCTTCCTTTGTCATCCTAGGAGAAAGAAAACCTGAAGACGGGCCAAGGAGGATGATACGGAGACCGGGAACAAAGATCCAATGGGCCCAGTGGACCGCCCAATATTCCCATCAGGACCGGCGAGGAGAACTGATCGATCAGTACCGGATGGAGAAGAAGATGCTGAACTATGCCATCTACAGAAGAGGAAGAAGATTATGCGGACAGACCGGTGCGTGGGTCAAAACCCTGGGGCACGCGACTCCCCATCGACTCAAATTCAAAGTGCAGTCGCGTGGGGGGGCTTGTTGGGTGTCCTGACCCACGTTTAAGCTATCATGCCACAACATTTGGTGCTGTGGGCTTAGAAAATTCCAGATGGCGGAAAACCCACATGTGCGCCGAAATCCAGGAAAGCTGCGCAGTTTGTGCGCACGCCGAAATGGTTGCCTCACTTGCCACCCACCAGTGCGAGAATGAAAGGCCGGGTTGCCATGAGGGAAATGGGTTGCCAAAGGAAAAACAGTAGCGCCGGTTAGCTTCAAAGCGCTTTAAAATCACCATTGGACTACCCGCACAGTAGTCTGAAACCATTGGGAATGGCAATGCTGATTGCCAAATGCAACCTAGAATTGTTGGGAATTCATTTTCTTAAATCCCAAAAATGGGTGCAGTACCAGTACTCACCACTATCCAAAAGCCGGCAATTTAAAACAACACCAGATTTTACTTTTTTGTGTAAAAATGAATGAACCCAAAGCAGGCCAAAGAAAGACTTACTGAGAGGTGGATACAATGTAAAGTGATATTCTGAAGTGACTTGAAGGTTTACAACAAGACTGGCTGCGCTGTGGATTTCAGCAGTTTAAGTAAATTTGGACTGAAAGACACTAAAAAAAATCTAAATGTTTAAATTGACTGAGTGACCTACTTTTGAGTGTCACATAGGTTGCAATTGTTTAAATGTCATAGTTTTAAACTTAGAATCAGCCTTCAAGCTGCATATGTGAAAATGTTTAGTTTTATTTGAATGCAGAAACTGGGGAACAGAAATGACAGCTTAAAGAGATTCCAATTTGCCTGGCAACTACCCCCATCAGGAGTGAAACTTGAGTCACAGCTGTGTTCCCAGGCCTAGCTGCCCTTTTGCTGCTCACACTAAGGATATGCCATCTATCTGATAATTGAATTACCTGTGCTCTGCAGGAGAGTGAACAATGCAACTCCCTTCACCCAGGCAGAGGGTTTATTGAGAGGATCATAAATGGCTTCCTCTTGAACAATGAGCCTCTCCTGACTCAGGCAAAGGTTTTATTACAGCAGTCGTAAAATGTAGCTTCCTCTTGGCAGAAGCTGGGAGGAGCACTGCCTGTGAGAGCAAGCTGGCTTGGCAGAACTGGATAAACCAGTATTTCTACCTTGTGCTGAGAGGAAACCACACCCCTTTGTAGCCAGAATATTGTTTAGAAAAAGATGAATAACTCATAGTACGGACATGTGAAAATTTTATAAATGACACCATAATTCTTGTGATTTTTCTGCCCACATTTTAAGAGGTTTTTAGAACCGGTGGCGTGTTCAGGGGGGTTTTAGCGGAAAAGTGGATATTACTCTAAATGTATGCATGTTAAAAATCTGAAACTTCATCAGTTAATGTCCATACTCCCTGCGCACATGTATGTAAAGTTGGGTCAATGTCAGAAATTGAAAAATCAGTTAAAAAGTCAATTATCTGCCATTTCTGAATGCAAGCTCTTAGAAACAGCAGATTTGGACAGAGACATGGCTAAATTCAGCCACACCATGTATATGTAATTTCAAGCAACTGTGTAACTGTGAAATATGTCTTTTATTATCAAATATAGAATATGTGCAATCTGACAGAGGAGTGTCCTATCTGCAAGCCATAAAATGACATCCCTCTGACTCACAGTTCATTCCCCAATCAAATGATAAATGGAAGTTTGACCAATTAGAAGCTGAGAGAGAGGTAGGGTCAGTGATGCTAGAACACACCCACATTCTAAACACATAAAAGCAGACAGACAGGACAGATAGGGACCTTCAATTCCATTTGCTGCAACGCGCTCTGCCGGACCATACAACATCCAGAGATCCAGACTTCAAATTCATAAACCTCCAGAGAGCCAAACTAGAGACTTCAAATCCATCAATCTTCAGAATCCAGAGAGAGAGCTGACCCAGGCCAATGTTAGCAGAACCAGAGAGAGCTGACCCAGATCACTGTGAAGTGCAGAGGCCCGTCTAAAACCTGACCAGATCCATGGCGAGGCCCATTTCACTCAAGAATATAGTGTGAGTACCTAGAAAACTGTGCAGAACCAATCTCCTAGTTAAAATAATATAATTCAATCTATTTAATCTAAGTAGAACTGCCTCCTAACCGTCACCTGTCATTTGTAAAGCTGTCACTTGTCATTTCCTAGTTGCAAGCTGCACTTGTCTTTTTGAACTTTAAAATTTCAAATCTGAAAAACGACCTTCACAAAATCGCTCATATCTCCGCAACCGTTTGTGCTAGAGACTTGCAATAACTTTCATCTGAAAGGTTAGAATCGTGGCTTTCCTACGAACCTAGAACCGCATTCCCTTATAGTTTTACCGCAATCGCGGAACACGCATTCGCGAATTTTACCGCGATTTGCAAATTTCTTCACATGTAAAAACTGCTGCTGCTTGCCTTCCATTTGCCAGAAATTCGTTTAACCTGCTAACTATCCCTGCATCATTGCCAGTGTGAGCCTGGACTAATATTAACTAGATACCACTCACCCTGAACCTCTGAAAGGGAATTAAAAGCATTTCCGGCATATTTCTCATCCATTGCTAGCACATATCAAAGCATTTGCCTGTGTTTTAAACTTCTGTTGTCTAAGCTTGCTGGGGTGAACTGAATTACAGTTGATTGCATTTCTGAGAACTGTGTGCTTCCTTCCATTTCCTTGCATTGCATCAAGGGGGGGAGTGGATTGCCAGAGAAAAGTGATTACATTGTTTGGTTGAAATCATATTGAGTATTTTCTGTACTGCATTCATTGAATATTGCATCCACCTGAGCTTACATAAAGCATCCTCTACCACATTATACTTTTGTTCCTATTTACCATTGTGCTACCTTATCCATTTCATCTCAACTCCTTAGTAATTATAAAGAAGTGTGCTAGTGCCAGATTCTCTGTTGTTAATCTGTAGCATATCAGATTAAGTGTGATATTCAATTATTAATTTATTATAAAGTGTCATATATATATCTATTGTTTAAATTATCAAATAAACCCTTTTAACTTGCAAAACAGAACTACTTCTTGGCTCAGTGGGGTCAGGGGGATTCCAAGAGAGGGGTGTTATATAGGGGTAGTCATCCAGAACGCATGAACTGGACCTAAAGATATATCAATAAGGGTTTTCATTCAGTATTCTAGACTAGGCGTTAACTTAGCTGTAGTGCTGAATTGAATCCTCTTACAGGGTAGAGGGCCCAGGGGGGCGGTAAGAGGGTAGGAGGAAAAGAGTGTGCAGGTGTCTCAATGAGAATGATCTCTGTTTTACTGCCATTAAGACAGAGACCATTAGCTGCACACCATTCCACTAACCCTCCTGAAGGACTTCTTCATCAGGCTACACAGGGCCTAGCCCATCCCCCGGGGTCTTCTGCCCTGCTACCCTTGCTTCTAACCAAGCTTGGAGGCTGGTCAGCAACTCAGGTGTATTAATCGTGGTGCTGTGGGGAAGTCTCCACTCTTGATATAGGAAGCTAGCAGTGTCTAAACATCGCCTGAAACATTAATGTTATCGTTAGGTGACTAAGCTGTGCGCAAGGCTCCAACTAGATCCGACCGTCTTCCACCAATGTGACAAATCAACTCCCGGGGCACCGGTGATCCAGGGATGAATATCGGTTTCTAAACCATCAATCAGCCCCACACCTCTAGTACACCAGAAGGGATCCAAACAGATTGGAAAAACAAGCAAATTCTACACCTCCTTGTCCAATTTTGGGAACATGGATGGAATGGGAGGCTTATCTCCTAACGGTTGTGGATCAACGCAGCAAAAATACAATTATTACCCAATGATAAAAACAACTGTCCAGTCAAGATTGTATCAAACATATGTACTTTATTTATATCACAACAGACTATTCTAGCAACACTATGAAATCCAACCCACCCTGTAAAGGAATGCAGAGGACATACAGTTTCAAAGAAGGAAAATGGATGCTCTCTGGATACTGACAGGAGGGAAATGATAAATAATCACAACTGTTCATGGTTACTTGACTTCAGCACAAAGGGGAGCAATGGGTCTTAAAAAGTCTCAAGGGGCCTTCTGAGATGGACCAGGTGGACGACAGAACCACAATGTACATTGAGCTGTAGGTGTTCTTGGTGCTCAACAGGGTCAAGTCGGCTTCAGCGCGCATTGCATGCTTCAGTGACAGAGTTCAAGACTGTAGAAAGCAGTGGTTATCAGGCGAATAGACAGTTTTAGTGAGCTAAACTGTACGAACAGCTGCAGGCTGGTCAACACAGCGGCTCAGGGTCAGGAATCGTCTCAATGCTGGTTGACGTTTCTGAAGCACTGGCGGAGAATTCTTCGATGTCTTCAAGCCACTGTGGCTTCACAATGGTCAGCGTTGCACTTGATTGCATCTCGAAGAACTTGACTGGCTCGAAAATGTCCTTTAAGGCAGACATTGGTAGATGCTTGTTGAGACGCTTCTTCAATGGGGTTGTGTTATCCTTTAAGGTGGATGGCCCAAAGCTGAGGAGTGTTTTGGAGGCAGCTGCGTTGTCCTTAGTTTCAGGTTCAGAGACGTTCTGGCACTTCCCACCTAGAAAGCTTCTGGAGTGCCCTCTGAATTTGGTATCTCCCTCTGTTCCCTGGAGATATTAAGGGGAGGGATCTTGCTTCCTTCTATGGAGATCCTTCAATGGTGGAAGATGTAAGGGTGACTGTACCTTCAATCAGGGTGCAATGGCTAGTTCTTCTTGCTATGCCTTCCAAGTCTTCAGATGATCTGCTAAAAGAGGGGCACAGGCCCATTTTAAAGCCAAATGCGCCACTGTGATTGGTGTTGGCTAAGCCTACCTTAAAGAAGCAATCCCCAGTCTTATTGAATAGTGTCAGGACAAATTAGATATGGATGGGCTAGAAATTGTTTTTTCTACTTTCCTCGAATAAGAATTACAGCTAAGAGTGTTTGTTGAACCACCTGCTGTATAAGCCTCTGGAATTTGAAACGCAAAGGACAACTTTGCAAATCAACTGGATTCTAATGGACCTGACCTGTAATTGCAGGAGCCCAGAAAAGAGAAAAGATGACTGCTCTGGAAAGGACTGTCCCTCTTCTTGCACGAGACAACAAAGGGGTGGGGGGATTATGACACACAATCATGTCACTCACATAGAGGGTAGCAAAGCACTGAGTAAATGAGATTATTGTGAACATGAGATCCTTTAGAAAGAAATGTTAATAAACAGAATAATTACATAAACACGAAGCCTCGAGCATGGAGCAAAAATAGCACCAGAAGGAGAAGTCAACGCCTGGGATCACCCAGGGTCCCATGAAGTGTGGGAGCCCGGCAGCTTCCCCAGACAGTAGCCCCATCCATGATGAAAACGCGAATAGTAACCCCGGGCAGGGCTAAACGCAGAGTCCCTGCACATTGTTGGTTTTCGTCCCCTGTCTGTCCACCTCTAGTTCAACTATTTGTACTTGTACTCGGAGGAAGTTCCCTGCAGTTGTTCACAGCTCCTTCAGTATTCCTTCTAGGAGCTAGCTTCATTTAATTATGCCGAAAAGTTCACATGCTGTCAGTGTTCCCGCTCTGTAACTGGGGAACTAGACTCCCCTTCCCAGACCAACTTCAAATGGTGGTAACCTCTGGTACCTTAGGCCTGTAAGAGCCTTGTTCAAGAAGCTGTGAAGAAGGCAATTGTACTTTGGTTCCATCGCCCCCCCCCCCCCTCTACAAGAAGAGCTCCTACAGATAAGCTGTGCAGCCAGACAGATCAAAGGCCATTTGAGGACTCTGACACACAAGCCATCTCGTGCAGCTGTATGGCAGAATCTCGTCTGGCTAAGACATGCTCAGCTATATTTTAAAATCACATTATTTAAGGTATTTCGAATACTTGTTGAGATAATTCCAAACTACATAGCCTATATGCCAAAACATTGCATTCAGCGCCACCACGATAAAACCAAGATGTCTCAGTATATGTCCAATCATCAAAGTGGTCCCTTGGACCATCTGGCCCCTTTGGCTCAGCTAAAGTGCTCGCGTAGTACACAAACATTTACACAGTTAATTCCCCAGGCAAGTTACGGCAGTGTCCGCCATGTCTACACGTGACCACGTATCTTTAATCAGGCTCTCTTTCTCACAATGCCAGCTGAAGAGTCCGATCTGTGAGTACACAGAAGCACAAAGTTATCCAGCCCAGTCCCGTGAGGCTTCAACTTCCAGTGGGGTCCCAATGCAGCCCAGAACAATACATAAACATGCAAACATCGTGGGGTCTGGGGCACATTCTGACACATGGCTTCGCTTTATATGGTGGCTTTCCCCTATAATGTCTTTCAGGTAACAATGTATTACCATTGGCTATTATTGTAACTTAGTTTGAACATCAATATCTTTTGCCTAAGGAAAACTTTCTATTGTGGGGCCTCACAATTTGCAAGTCAACCAACTGCACAGTTGCAGGTGGAGAACAAGTTGTAAAGCCAGAACTGAAGACCAGGGTCAGTGCCTTGCTAAACCTCTTTCTTTGCTTTTTCTTTTCCTCCTTTCCTTCAAATCTCCCTTTTCTTCAGTATTTGTTCTAGTCTCCATGTGTCTTACTTTCCAACTCTCGTTCACTTTTCCTTGCTTACTTTTGGCCCTCTCTTCTACTTTTCTTCATTAACTCTTCTTCTATGCCCTATTCTGTTTCCAACACAATTCCCTTGTTCCTTCTCCCTGTCTGTTCCCCATATGTATTATGTCTCTCTTGTCATGTATGTCTTGTTGCCTCTGTCTCTGTTCTGCTCCCACTCTTTCCTCTTGTTTATTCTCACTGTGTTGCCCTGACTCACTGGCGCAGACAGGCCTCAATGTTCGACCTCCTTCCTAACTGAAGGCCACCGTTAATGGAACATTTAAAACCCTTCATAGGTTCCTGTAAACTGCTGCAGGGGTCCAAATGCCGGGGTTCCCAACCTTGATTTTGTCTTTCCTTTGGCAATTATCCTACCCACATCCCTAGTTAAGGGGGTCCCACACCGATGTCTGAGTGTGTCCTCTTATCCCTGCACACAGGTTTAGACTCTTGATCTGTATCATGGGTATCTACTAGTTATATCTTTGGAGGGTATAAACTAGGGTTCTCCATTTTCACATCTAGTTTTAATTGTTTAATCTTAGGTTTTCAGGCGTAGGGATTGTTGCAGTGTGATACAGTCCCTAAATTCTATGGATTTGGGGATAGCGAGTCAGCGTTGGGTTGGGGTTTAATCTATATGTAGAGTTTTATGTGTGTGCTTCATGCTGTCGGGGTCTCCTCAGTGCGCATCACTGCAGGTGCTTAAAATTATATACTAGTAACTACTGCAATGTAATCCAAATGTGAGGGGTGATCAAACACAAAGTCTAAAAAGAAGCTCTTTGGCCGAAGAAGGTTTATTGTTTTTTAAGCACAAGGATGAACAGAGTCTCCTTTTAAAGTCTCAGTGTGAGTGTTACACAGTGACGACCCTGGCGTGCAATACTACTTGTGAAGAGCCTTTATAATGGACATGGTTTGGAGGTTGGAACTACCAGGTCTAAAGGTGTGTCTCTGAATAGGCCTATATACCTTGTGCGGGTGCTTCTGAGGTATATGGTTTCAAGGGGGCTATGTGTGTGACATAGGCGATTGGAAGCCAGTGAAGGGTATGGTTTGCCGGCTGAATGGGGTCAAATCGTACAGTGTTATAAATAAAGGGGAGACCTCACTCTATTCGCGAGCAAGGGTTATCCAGAGTCAAGTGTTGAAGTTCGAGGAGAGGTGGTGGGTGATCTTCTCATTGAGATATAGACGACAGCTGCTGTTCTTTTCATGTTGAGCTAACTGGTGTCCAACCAACCTTTGGATGTCATGATCAACACTATGCCATGAGCTGGGATGGCAGTGGCTGGCGGCAGGAAGTATGCACCTGGTTTGTTACATAATGTTTGAGGCAATCCTATGGAGAATATTTTAGTAAGACCTGAATGGAAATAATCTTTTGTTGGTACTGCTTCGAGCTAAGTTGAGAGTTGGCAGTAGGCTCCACCCAGCACCCAGGCCAGATGGAACTGGCAGAAAGTCTTCATAGACATGTGCCAGCTATACACTGGTTGTCCTTCAACCTACTCCCTGTGCCACCCCACACACACACTCTACTCTTAAATATTCAATTACAATGGTGCACTGAGGGGGAAGGCCTGTGTCCTGCCGTAATGAACACTTTATTCTTCTGACGGCTCCGAATTTCAGCTCTTGTTTCCAGTAATGAGTTCTTGCTGCGGCCGGCACATTTTTAATGTAAACAAATATTATGAAACGAACCTTGCGGGTTTCCCTCGCGGCCTCGGCGCCTTGCTGCGACGGCTGCGTTCTGGGAAGGGCCAAGGTGAGTGCTGCGGCGATCCGGCTGCCTGACGATGGCGCAGTCTGCGGTAACTTCTTCTCCTGCGAGCATTTATCACCGCACTGAGAAATATTAACTGCTCAGATTTGTCGGCGCGATATGGAGCGCTTTATTTGTTCGTCTTTGCTGCGAATAGGAAGAGTTTTTAATTAGGCAAAATAAAGAACCGTGTGTGCCGGGGGATGCAGGCACGCACGCACGCAAGCACACAAACACACCCACGCAAGTGTTGATGACACCACGATAGAATCAAGTACACGATAGAAACGGGTGAGTGATTCGAAGAATGATCGTTACCAAGTGGCATCTGTGTGCCACACCAGACCTGAGAGCTTCACTCAGTAGAGGGCAGCCCGTTATGCACCTGAAGGTATTACGAGTGCTTTAAGTGGGCCATGGTCAGCTGGGGCCGGGCCGGCAGTCTCCAAAAAGTGGGACTGAGCTGGGTCCCTGGCGGGGCCCCCTTGTCCCACCACACCACAGCGGGACACATTATCTCTCTGATGGAGATGCATCTGCCATTAAGTCAGGCAAGCTGACAGAAGTGCCAGCCAGGCTGGTTGGCACTTATGTCTGTCACTGTAAATTCCACTGGTGATCCCTCGCACAAGCGGTCACAAGAGGAAGTTAGTGTCCTTTTTTTTCCACCTCCCCAAGTCACCGAGGCGTCTTTGGCCTGCGGTGAACTTGGGGACTCAGTGCCATATTTCTGTGTTTATAAACGATGGCTTGAAAAGTACATAATGCAAGCCATCTTTTATAAAGATTTGCTGAAGGACAGAGACACCACGGACTTTGTCCATCGTCAAAGCTTTACAAAGGATGGATTGAATTGTGTACTTTTCAAGCCATCTTTTATAAACACAGAAATAATTCTTTGTTTAAAAATGCTGGCGTGAAAAGTACACAAGCCATAAGGTACACACACAAATATAGAAATGCTATATATTTGTGTGCGTACCTTACTGTGGTTTGTGTACTTTTCAAGCCATCTTGAAGTACACAAACCATAATAAGGCACGCAAACAAATATATAAATGCGAACATTTATATATTTATGTGCGTTCCTTACAATTGGTTGTGTACTTTTCAAGTCATCTTTTATAAACATAGCAACATTTAACATTTTTCTATGTTCATAAAAGATGCCTCACATAGTACACACACCATAGTAAGGTACACAAACAAATATATAAATCCTTACATATATTACATATTTGTTTGCATAACTCACTCTAGCTTATTTACTATTCATGCCACGCCCTTCCCGCAAGCCACGCCCCCAGATGACCCCTCCCCGCCTCGATTTCTTACCCCACTTAAAGCCCTAGGTATCACCTTATCCTGGCAGGCTTTTACCAATCTAGGCAGGTGTGTTTATGCACCCTGTAGGCATATATTTAACATCCTAAGTGTATCTTCTCGCCTGCAAATAAGGTGCCCTCCTATCAGAGAGCACCTGCACACCTGGGGGATATCAACACACATACATAATGGCACCTACACAAGTGGGTGAATCCATCCAGCCACTGAGAGTGCATGTGCTCTCCTTCAGGCATCCATCATTGTGACTGCGGGTGTTTAATCACATGGAGGATCCACACACACATCCGATGCCATCTGCAGGCTTTAAGGACATCCATTTACCCACCCGAGGGGAACATACTCACCTGCAAGGCAGCAGCACCCAAGCCTGTGCATGGTTGCTCACATGGTGGTGGGCATGTACCCTCCCATCTGATGGTATTTGAATACCTTTGGGGTATTCATCATGCACCAACCGTCCAGCATGCACACACCATGTGGGCATTGACTTACCCATCTAGATGAATGTACTCTCCTGGGGGGTGTTCACTCAACTGGAGGGCAAACACTTACTTGGAAGACATCTACTGATATGCTGGAACCAGTCTACCAGCATGAGGGCATCTTATCACCTAACGGTCATTCGCACACCCGCCTGGGGGTTTCCGCACTGGTGTAAGCTAATCATATGGCCACCTAGTGGGCATCTGCTCACCAGGGACATCGGTCCAGTCATCTGGGGAGATTTGCACATACATTGAGAGCAGATTTAGCAACAGGTCGTGTATTCACCTGGATGGCATCCATGGTTCTCACTAGGACAATCTGCTCACCTGAAAGTCATCCATCTAGCCACCTATCCAGCTTTGGGCATCCATGCGTCCTCCCATCTGAGGGTAACCGCTCACCTATTGGACCTCTGCCAATGAAGAGTATTTAATCACTTACAGGGTTATATTCACACACCTGAGATTATTTACTTAAATGTTCGACATCCATAAACTGGAAAGATAACTCAGCAAGTTGACTATCCACTCCAGAGATTTATGTGCGAAAGGCAGTTGCAGGTTCTAATCTGTCCAGGGCTGACTCATTCAGCCTTCCGAAGTTGATCGTTCGAGCCTTATTAAATTGACTATTGATGGCGGCTATTACAGACAGGGTCGGACTGGGACAAGAAATAGGCCCGGTCACCCAGAAAAAGTGACCCACCCCTCGCTTCAAAAAAGTGGCCCACCCCTCGCCTCATGACCCTTGACCTCTGAGGACATCACCGGAAGTGATGCCATTTGACCCAACCCCAAAGTGACATCCCGGGAAGTGATGAAACACAACCTTTCACCCCTTGACAAAACAGGAAGTGGCATCAAATAGCAGAATCCAAGCAGACGTCCAAGGCCAAATGATAATATGTTATTGTATAGCACTTACGCTTAAGCTCTTTTTTATAGAACAAATATGCATACAATATCACCCAACCTGTGTTGGTACTCATTTATCGACATAAGAAGGATGAAAGGCTTTTTGGGGAGAAAATAAGAAATTTGGAAAAAAAATATTTTTTTGTCTATTTTCTTTCTTCAAAATCGGCCCAGGCATGTCCAGAAACCGGCCCCCACTCTCCAGGGACGATTTCGGCCCAGCCAGGGGCCGAAAGGCCGAGGGGCCAATCCGGCTCTGATTACAGAAGTGCTTAGACGTGGAAAGTATTGGACATGCAGCACTATCTAAACAGCAATATTATGCTGTCCACCCATCTGAGGATTTCTACACATTTGGAGGCCGTCAATCTACCAATGTGAGGGTACCTACCCATCTGCAGGACATCCATTCCCACATTCAAGAGTATCTACTTAATATCAGAATGTCCATCCACCTTCTTGGGGTGCTCACTTGCTGAAAATACTTGAATCTCCCTAATTAATGGTATCTACTCGCTTGGAGACCATATTTCTATGCGCCCTCTGAGCTTACAAACTTATCTTGAGGTTTCTATTCCAACAACTTGAGGGTCTGCACTCAATTGATGTGCAATTGCATGCATATCATGTAGGTATCTACACACCTGAGTGATATCTAATCACATGGAGTAGATATGCTTTTGCTTCGGATGGTATATACATATCGATGGAGGGTATCCATCTGCCAAACCTTGGGCATTGTCTTAGTGCGAGCACATTCACCCACCCACTGGGGGGCATCCACTGTGCCATTTGGGCTGTGTGGTGGGCTATTCAACCAGAGGGCATCCATGCACTCATTTCAGGGCATTTACTCCCCTTGTGGGATTGTACTTAACCATCCTGCATTAGAGCGCTTCCCGTTACCCAACTGGAGGGGTGCTATTTCGCACCTAGCAGGCCATGTTCATTCACCAGCTTGTGGGCAATAAACAGGAGGGCAGCTGTTCACCTGCCTGTGGTGTCTATTCAACAGTGGGTATCAAAACCACATCCAGGAATAAATACTGATGTGTTGGTTAGCCATCGTCCCACTTGAGAGGTATGCAGACCCCTGCAACTGAGATGTGTGCATAATCCGAGGGTTGCATACCCCACCCATCAGGGGGACCCACCCATCCATCTTTCCCAAGTTAAGTAACTTAATATAATTAGTTGTGTATTGAGGTCTGCAACCTTTGGCTCTCCAGATATTTTGGACTACAACTCCCATTTGCCCTATCTAGCGAAGTCAATGGTGTGGGATCATGGGATTCGTAGTCGAAAACATCTGGAGCGTCGAAGGTTGCAGACCCCTGCGTGTACAATGAACTTGGTGGCTGAAGTGCTAAATTAGCACGAGCTACTATGACCTAGCTGTCTAGGGTACATTGGAACATGGGAATCATTATTTGGGGGTGGGCAAGGGTGTTTTGCGCCCCCCACCCCATCTTTCACGCCGCGCCATGTTGTTCCCCTCATTTGGCAGGTGGAACTTTAGTTCAGATGTCATGTCCTCCCAACATTTTCAGCAAAGTTACTCCACTGCTTTGGACATCTTTGCAGAGATTAGCCCCCATGAAGGTTCCTATGGCCTTTTAATGACAGGTTTTCAAGGACTTCCAGTTGTGCACGTCCTAGTGGAGGAAAAGAACACGGAAGTCCTTCAGGAGTTTCCTAAAAAGTAGGAGAACGTTGTCGGTTCAGAGTTCAGATAGGAGAGAAGTCCATACCTGGTGACGACTACCAGTTCTTACCCCATTTAACAGGTGGGCGGATATGACCGTGACAACCCTTTGCAAGGGGCAGAGAAGCAAGGCACTCCCTCTGTATGGGCCGGCTAATCCCCTGCAGTACAAAGACCTAACCCAGGCAGCAGCCACAGAGGGTTAACGCAAGGATCCCCTTTAGCGCCTCAATCGGTTTAGAGGAGTTGAACGATAAAAATAATGGATTCGATTTTTAAGATAATTTACTTTTGATTTGTTTTCGTGTGAGCGATGGAAATGGATCCTCAGGGAAACAAACAAATAAGGAACGCTGAACTGAAATGATGCAGCGAGAGTGAGAAATTAACTGGTAATCAAACATTAATCGTGTTTCCAAATACAACCTAAGGAATGAGGAATGAAATTCATAAGCAGTGTGTGCTCCTTGAGGGAAATTGCATTTCAAGGGTTGTTTTCAATGATTAGCAGCCCTGCATGTTGTATTTAAATACTCCTCAACCAGGTATAGCTCAGAGGAAATACAATAACTATGAAAATAATAGCACCCTTTTTCACTATTCATCCAGTTTTTCCTGGAGTATCAGGCAGAATTCAGCAGGCGTCCTAGCAGCATTTCCACTGCTGGGGCCTTGGCGCTAATGAACAGATCAAACCTAGAAGACCTGTTCAAGAGACCGCACAGCGCATATCCTGCCGCCCATTCACCAGGCCGCAAAGCGCGTATCCTTTACCACCGGCGTAGCCACACCGTTCACCAGGCTGCACAGTGCGTATACTTTACAATCGGTGTAGCCGCCCCATTCACCAGGCCGCACAGTGCATATCCTTTACCACCGGCGTAGCCGCCCATTAACCCTAAAAAGGTATTTTAAATCTGGAAGGGCAGTCACAATGGAAGACCCTAGGTAGACATCCAACTGGAACCAACACAGGGCCTCATTACGACCCAGGCGGTAAGTTACCGCCTGGGCCGTGACTTTACCACCATGGCGTAAACTACGTTTACGCCATGGTGGTTGGCAGACTTACCGCCCCATTCCGACCTTGGCGGGGCGGTAAGTCCCCAATCCCCATTTACCCTTCCCCATTCCCATTTTTGCCCCATAGGGTATAATGGGAGTGGGGAAGGCGTTAATTACGCCACCGTAAATTACGGTGGCGTAATTAACTCCATGGTCCCTTAGCGCCATGGATTTTAACACCTGCTAAAAGCAGGTGTTAAAAGCGCCATGGCGCTAAGGGACCTCGTACTCAGGCGGTAAGGGTCGGCGCTGTTAACGCTGCCGTTAACCCCTTACCGCCTGGGTCGTAATGAGGCCCACAGTCTCAGTAGAAGGCTTTGGAGCATACCGACGGGAGACAAAATGTTCTGAACAGTGCAGTCTATTTGTGATATTCATCACGCTATCGAGTGATTTAATCGCTGGGAGAATTTCGAGGGTTATTCAATATTTTCTTTTAACCCTCTATCCCCAAATATTCTGGGACTCGAGTTTGTTTATATAATTACACCAGTGCTAAAAATGTTGGGAAGGGTGTTTGGTGGGTTACCAGCTATGAAATCAAATATAACCGTTCATCACGATGGTTGACCTTCATTTGATCTTGTGGTCATGGCAAAATATACTTATGTTGACACGGTTAACATTCAACCTTTTAAAAATTTCTTCAGCGTCTAGTTGTGGTGAGGTCATGCAGATGATAGTTACCATGTCTAGGTTTTGGTTTTGGTCATATCCCAGGACAGGATCCCTCAAGGGCTGCTTTGGTGAAGGTGCACATTGTACTCTATGGCTTCGTGAGTATATATGGGGAGCTGTATCTAACTGGTCTGCAAAGCACAGGCTCAGATGGTCTCTTGCCTGCCAAGAGCAGGAAACAGGTATGTTGCTGACGTCTGTGGAGATATGGGCATGGCCAGACCAAGCAATGCCTTGGATGATTGGTTTCAAGGTGGACATGTCCAGGTTAATTGTAACATGTTGATTGTAGTTGTAATATATTTTATCACATATATCTCCAGATCTATTCATGCCCCACCAGTCTGCTACCTTTCCTCCTTCCAACTGCTCATAGCATAACTCTCAACCTCAACCTTGCAGGTTCCACACTCTCCCTACACATTCTGTATTCCATACCTCACCCTCTGCAATGCTTGCACATAAGATGCTACACATCTCCCTTCTTGACTATTTGAACAAAGACATTTGCAACTATATTAATTCTAACACTGCATCAATCTAACCAACAAAATTAACCAGACATATGCATAAGACATAAATATTACAATATTAAGTAGACAAAAAGATGGATTTCCTAGTTGACTTGTTTTGTTAACTAATGGCACATTCATAAACATAACAATATAATAATAGAACAGTGAGTTCAATTTTGGGCATAGTTTTAACTAATTAATTGTTTACATACATAACACAATTCAGGTAATAATGTTATATGTTAGGATAGGTAACTTTTTGCTTTTGAGTAGGTATACTACTAATTCACATAGGGCCTCATTGCGAGGATGGCGGAATGGCTTTAACGGCACCGGTAATGGTGCCAGTGCCGGTAAACCCATTCCGCCCTATTACGAGGTTCCCTTGCGAGACCCACTCAGAGCGTCTGGTCAGACCAGACGTCCTTTGCAGGTCCCGCAAGGGGACAAGGGAGCTAATAACAGGCCTGTTATTAATGGACCCGTTATTAGCTCCATCCCCAATCCCATTGAGCCCTATGGGGTCTCGAATGTGAATGGGGATGGGTTTTTTGAATGAGGAATTACCAGGCTTTCCAAGGTTGGAATGACCCGGTAATTCCTCATTCAAAGAACCCGGACCCGAGTTTGGAGGTAGACATGCCGCTAATAGCACCATGGCTACCACAAACTTGTAATGAGGCCCATAGTCTCTTAGAAATTAAGGCCTTCCACATTTCCTGATAGGTAACACTTTCTTTGGAACACCCTTTTGACCCTCTCCACACAATATACGACTCTTTAGTCTACAATTTTCTTTATGAGTAATTAATTTGCTATCTCCATTCTTCTGAACATTCTCTCTCCTTCTTTCTTGAAGATCCTCATTCATTTCAGCATTTCAGCATTTCAGCATATCTACATATCGATTTGCATTCCAAACTTTCCCATCTGTTAGTCTAACAGCACCACGCATTTTCCACTACTCTTATTGGTTATGACCATCCAGAACCTCCACTAATTTTATTGATTGGCCACTTAATACGTACACACTCTCCTTCTTTACTAGGTATTTGTTTAGCTGCCTTCCTAATGTTAAGCTTTCTTTGTTGAGAATTTGCTTATCTTGATTCTTTTCCTTCACAAGGTTCATGTCAATCTTTTTCTGACAAGCTGTGCCCTACCAACCTGGGCACACTCTAGTATTGGGCTTTCTCCCATGTAACATCTCAAAAAGAGAAAAGCCTGTGGTAATATGAGGGGTAAATATACTGGCCCTCATTCCGAGGTTGGTGCTAGCCATGGCGCTATTAGCGCCATGACTAGCACCAATACCAGTACCGCCACCAACGTGGTGGTATGGGGACTTACCGGTCCATTCCACCCTTTGCGGGACCGGTAAATCCCCATTTGAAATGCCATTCCCCATTCCCATTTGAGCCCCCATAGGGCTCAATGGGGAGGGGAAGGCGGCAATAATGGTACCGCAAATTGTGGTACCTTTTATTGACCCCGGTATTCCCTTGTGGGTCCCGTACTTACCGCCTGGCAAAACCAGGCGTTAAGGGAGGGACCCGCAAAGGGACCTCGTAGTAGGGTGCAAAGGGATTACCGGCAATGGTGTCATTACCGGTGCCCGGTATCCCTTTGTGCCCAGCTTGTAATGAGGGCCACTGCCTTTCTCCAATCAGATCCTTCTGACAAAGCTACCTTAATGCTATTTTTGATAACTCTGTTAAATCTCTCCACTATTCTCTTTGTCTCTGGATGGTAGACAGAACTGGTCTTGTGCTCAATACCATTGGCTTTTAGAAAATCTTTCATCTCCTCAGCCACAAATTGCACACCATTTTCCGTTAAAATGGAAGTGGGATATATCTCTCTTCTAAAAATGTTATCGAGGTATTCAATCTAAAATTTTGCACACACGTTTTTTATTAAAGTAAGTTCTACCAAATGGGATAGCATGTCGACTAGAACTATGCCATACCGACAAACTCCTTGACATGGGACAGGGCATACAATATCCAA
This sequence comes from Ambystoma mexicanum, assembly GCF_040938575.1. Classification (NCBI taxonomy): domain Eukaryota; kingdom Metazoa; phylum Chordata; class Amphibia; order Caudata; family Ambystomatidae; genus Ambystoma; species Ambystoma mexicanum. The sequence goes on along the minus strand of NC_090931.1, from coordinate 165,671,089 downwards.
TCCTACTCTCTCCCAAGGCATGGAAGGGATTGACATGTTCCGTCCGTGGCAATACTGGAAGCGTTGACACCTCCATTAATGTGCCGTTACATGGTTCTACGTTATTCAGTGTGTTGTCTAGGTTATTTTTAATATGGCCGCCGCCATTATTTACATGCCTTGTGGGTATTACTTGAGGAGTTGTACCTGTTCCTGCAGGTAAGCACGCACGTAGTCTCACCTCCCTAGCCCTTACTCCGGTTGAGGTTGTCTTTCCTTCCCTTGCTCTGGGCTATTCTGCTGCTCTGACTGGGCTTCCAGACCACTTGCGGTCATATTCGCTTTTCTTTTTACCAAAATGTGACATTCTTTCCATCCTGCCTTTCTAGGCACAGACAAGGCTTCTGTATCCTTTAGTGCTGACTCGGTTTGGTGTTCATGCTTCTATTCCCATGTGCCTTCTCCTGTCAATAATTACCTTGGGCAATCCTACTTCTCCCTCTGCTCTCATTATGTTGTCAGTAAGGGGTAGCTCAATTGGATCATTGCACTCCCATCCTTGTTGCTGGAGGGGACTCTCTTCTACTCCCTCCATCCACCGTTATCCGGACACATCTACCCAGGAGCTGGGGTCACTACTTGAAGGTTGTTATACATTGGTTTATGTCTTCAACTATGCTGGAGATCTACAAGGAAACACCTCAGGGTTTTTTCAGCTGTGAGGCTTTTTCCCTGGTTGGGGTCGGCTCGTCTGAGACCTCCTGTGCCTAAGGTGTCTACCACCTGGGCAAGGTGGCCTCTGGGTTAGCCAACCATTATCTCTTCAACAAGAAAGGAAAGAAGACCCAAAGACCTACGACCAGTAGAAGAAAGAAGACAGAGGCCCTCATTAGGACCCTGGCGGTAAGGGGTTTGCGCCAGCGTTAGCTGCGCCGACCCCTTACCGCCAACTACGAGTTCCCATAGCGCCATGGTCATTTTTCCGCCCGCTTTTTGCGGGCGTAAAAATCCATGGCGCTATGGGACCTTGGTGTTAATTACGCCACCGTAATTTACGGTGGCGTAATTAACTCCTTCCCCACTCCCATTGAGCCCTATGGGGCCGAAATGGGAATGGGGAAGGGTAAATGGGTCAATGGGGACTTACCGCCCCGCCGACCTCGGAATGGGGCGGTAAGTCCGCCATCCGCCATGGCGTAAAGGGACTTTGCGCCATGGCGGAAAAGTCCGCCGACGGCGGAAAAAATCCGCCAGGGTCCTAATGAGGGCCAGAGTCTTCAGAAAGGTCATCTGAAGATCCAGGTGAGGAGGATCTGGAAGGGTCACCAGTTTGTGACAGGTTGCAACACCCGGAATCTCCAATGGCCTCCCTAGAACAATACCAGGAATTGGTAGTGGCACTACAAGGACTGACAGCTGGATTCCAATCACTTAGAGTGGAGAATGTAGCTCTAAAGCAGCAGTTTTCAGTGTGAGACGAATCTCGTGCAATCTTCCTCCCTTGACCTTCCTTTTCGGGAAATATGAAAGTAATCAAGCCAGCTGTAGGAATTACTCTACGCCTGTCTTGCGTATTTCGTTTTTTGGCCCAGGGCCTATGAGGGACACCGAGCTAGGGTTGGTTTTCTCATTTCCAACCTAGTCGGGAATGCATTGGCCTGGGCCACTCCATTCATTACCTAAGCGTATCCGTCCAAGAACGATTACGTATTGTTCACACAATATTGTTCGCACTTCAGGGCTCGATTTGGCTGACCGGAGGTGCCATACTCCACCTCCGAAGCGTTGTTGGATCTCAGACAGGGATCACAGGATGTACAATCCTATGTATCTACATTTGTGAAACACGCCACTGAATCAGTGTTAGGGTAAATTCTGGGGTCGGCAGAGCCACACCTAGGGTCCGCAGACCTCCAGCTCTCGGAAGGCCCTAACTCCTTGCAATGTCCCAAAGGAAGTCGAGGTCCACACAAGGAGCAAAGGTTTACTGCTGTTTAATTATGACAAACAAGCGGGATAACACGCATGGAGCACAAATCCAGTCCAGGCACATCTCGCCGATTTTGGGCTCACACGCCACTTTTGTACATTTGTGACATCACAATAAGCATCACTTACCAAAATCCATCCCTGAACCTAAGGCCACTCGAGGTTGGCTCCCAGAGTGGTAGGTCCAGTATATGAACATATATTGTGCGTTGTTAGTGGTGGATACGGTGTCAGGTGGTGTACTTGGACCTTACCTAAACATTGTTTCCTGAAAGTTGTTACCTTAGCAACCCCAATGATTGGCTGGAGATTCCCAACACCAGCACCTATCCTCCAGTGTCCCCAATGGTGAGGCTGCGGGCCCCCAAGCCTGGGACTACCGTTGTTCCATACCCGCAAGACACCTGCTTATGTACAGTGTGTATCAACAAGGTGTGACTGTGTGACAGTGTGTAACAATGGGGTGCCTTTGCTAATGCCATGAGAGTGGTCCATTCCCAGCGCAGGTTGTAGATGGATTGTTGCAAGGTGTTGCAAGCTCGGCCTCAGACATGAGACTTCTGGGTCTTCCCAGCTTCCATGCCTTGGCATCATGTAAGGTCGGCCGGATCACGTGTGAGGAGACCGCTGTTGAGACCGAATTACTTCGATTTGATTTATGTTTTAGTTTAGGATAGTCTCCCACCATAGCTGGGCCATCCGTGGCATGATGAGAGAGGAATGTCACTTGCAACATCGTGGCCTTGGCGGTTGCTGTCCCTGCCAGGGCTATTCTGCATGCACAGCAACTTGCGACTTGGGAATTCTGTGAGACGATTCTAGTTTGTTGGATTTTCCTGAGGTCTACTTCAGCTTTGGTTAGTCATTTGACGTAATTGTCCACAGGTTAAGGCATGTCATGGTCGGTCCCGTCCCGTGAGTGCCACTCTCTGTCTGTATGGTTAATAGCATGTAGCATCTACAAGCATATACAAAGCTCTTCTGGCATCTTGCGCTTCTGTGGTGCTGTAGCGAGCCTATGTGGCAAAATAATAAACATGCAGACAGTATGTGTACGTCACTGTCCTCTAGCTCATAGAAATGTACCCGTATGTTCTTCATGTGGATTGGTGTGTGGGTTTCCCGACTGTGCAAGTTGCACGTGTGCTTCCTCTCTGACGCAGCTATGTCGTCATGGCGTCTCTAATGACCTGCAGCTTGGCTTGCAGGAACGACAATCGATTCGGTCCATATAACCGTCTTCAGCGTGGTCTTGGTTGTCGTAACTTGGATTGGATAGAGTTCGTACAACCACATGGTTGTAGGGTCGGGTGACTGGGTACCATTCGTGATGTGTGCTTATGCTGGGGGCGGTGGGATTTGGTGCAAACTCTAATTTCATTGATGGTGGATACATTTCTGATTCCATCAGCTGTTGCTGTAGCTTCTCTCGTTCTATGCGTATGATGTCTGTCTGCTGATCATCCTCTAGAGTAGCTTCATTCCGATCATTTCTTCTGCAGCGGTTTTTGATTTGGTCATACATGCCTTTACCCCAAATAGTGATGCCATCCCCAGGATCATTCCTCCTGCCAATATTTTTAGGCCATCCATTAGCCAGAACGGCACCCAGGACCAGAGGTACGAAAACCAGCTTCAGTCTGTCTTTGTGCCTTTGGATTCTTTCTCCATTTTAGCGTGCATTTTTGCCAATTGTTATACTGCTTCTGATAATGTCCCGTTATCCTTGTTTGCTGGTGTGAACATGCAACAGGAACTTCTTATTTTTGCGCATACTCCTCTTCTGAGCAGATCCAGGACATACCTATTCTGTAAGGCCACCAATCGTATAGCTCTGAGCTCTTCCTTTATTGCGTTGAATCCATTCACTGTTGAGTTTATTGTCATCATTAGCTCCCATCTTGTTATTTGGAGCCATTTTGCATTTGCATACGTTTGGAACCCGGGATGTATTATCGCTGAGAAGAACATGCCATTCCTGCTGAACAGCCGATGTGATAGTGGTACTTCATCAAGAGCAGTTTCTGATTTGCCCCATGGGTAATTTCCATGCCATTTTACTCTCGGTAATTTGCCATCTTTGGTGGTGTTGTTGCCTGGTAGTAGTTCAATTGGGGATAACAACCTCTCCCTTCGTCTGTTGCCTTCATCCATTTTTGGGAAGTTATCTATTTTGACATGCTTCTTAGGCACTACCAGCAAGGGTGCGTTGACATGTGCCAGTGAGCAAATCCCTCCCCAGTTCGGTGGTAGTTTGTCATATGCTTTTGACCCACCGACCCAATAATGGTCCATCAGCACCGCTGTACCTGATCCCATGTTACCTATCTTCTCTATCCGCCTGCATCCGTTGATTGTCCCTACTTCAATATCCCCATCGTGCTGGTAGGAGAAAGTTGATGTTGTTAGAGGGATGATAGTGGTCCATCTTCTTTATCCAGCCATGTTAGCAAGCTTGCACTCCTGGCCCATTCTTTGAGACATTTGTCATTTTCTTCCTGGACCTTGCTTACTGCTGCTTATGCCAGTGTTAGTGGTTTGCTTCCCACAACCCATCTATCTTTTGTATATACTTTTCCAAATACCAATATCTGAGGCCATTCCCAGCAGCCAGGTTCTCCGCCTGTCTCCCAAGCATTCCATTTGCACGGCAGGTAGTCTAGTGTTGCTTCATTCATTTCTCCTTTCTCTGAGCCGTCCGTTATGTAACGTAGCACTTGGGTGTGTTGCCAGTAATTGTCAAACATAGGCAGAGTTTTAATGAAGCTATCATCGTACGGGTACATTGCTTTGATCTCCACTGGAGTGTTGCTGATTTCCCTTGAAATCTCCCATATGTCTGGAATAGTGCAAGATATAGGAGACACAGTGCTGTTGTTGCTGGTACTTCTGTTGCTACGAAGGTCCTGGAGGCACTTATGGCATATGATACCAATGAGCATACATAGCAGCTGTCCCGTGTTGTATCCTTACCAATTTTGGACATGTGTTTATACTACATGTTGTTTGCTATGTGTGCCGTACCAGTGAGATATGTGTCAACCCGATTAACATACTGCACTTACTTCTCCTTACCTTTTCATCCGAGCTTGTTATACCACCTGACACAGTGCTCCTTGCATCTTGGTAGGGGGAATGTTAGTATTGGGGGTTGCAGAGACAAGCAAAGCCGAGTACAGCTGCCAAATGACAGCGGCTAGAAATCCAGTGGATAACATGAGCCACATGGTTGCCAGAACAAGTTTTATTAGCACAGGCATGAGTATATATATGCACTTCTTACCACCCTGTCCAGTTGTTGATGAGATGATAAAGTTGCCCGCCTGAAAATCACGATAAAAAGCGTTATTATTTTAGTATTGGTAAGTACTTCAGCCCGGTTCACTAAATAATCATTCACTTTTCATTGCAAATAACTCTTCCCAAATCTAGCGTATTGACATGTTTCTAAGTATGGGTAGGGCATTGTGGAGGTTTGGGTACGTTTGGGCTATGTACTCTGTAAAAGCAGTGTAGTACACACGTGGTGGCCTTGGTCTGGAGTGTGTGGGCCTTCGTAGCGCATGAATATATTGACAAGACAGTGCTTCAGGGTGTTCAATGGGGGGTAATATCTAAAGCAACTTTTCAGCCTACTTCGAACATTCATTCATACACATTTATTAGACGCAGAATCCTGCTTGTGCGGTTAAAAAGAGAACATGCTAAAACAGTTGTAACACAGTGTATTCCCAGTGAGATTGTGCATGCTGTATGGTCATATCTACATCAGGACATCCTTCATTTTTTCTGTGGGTACCTACTGCAGCATTCTTTATCATTTAATAGTGATGTTCAGTTTATTAATTCAGTTAAAGGGATCAAGTGCTTGTGAGCCTCTGATCATAGGGTGATTGCTCCTTTGTGTTCATGGAAATATTGCTAGTGGGGTGCTGTCGCTATCTGGTGTGTCTTTCGTTGCTGTATCGTTGACCCTGTTGATGGTGCGTTGAGGCATGGCTGATGCTTGGTAGGGCTTGATGACGTGGAGGTGGTTCCAACCCATTTTATTTTCAAATTTGATTGCCCTATCTACGCCTGCTTCAACTACGTGCAGCGCTGTAAATCTGGGTGAATTCCACTTTCTCAAATAGTTTTTTAGGAGCACCTGGTCTCCTTTTTTAATGGCCGGTTCTGTTGTGGGCTCTTGAGTGCTGTCTGCTTCATGTATATCGTTCTCCGACCTCCCCTGTGTCCATCAGATCTGTTGAGAGAAAAAAGAAGCGCTAGAAACAAGTGAATTGACATATTCATGCATTTCATTACCGAAAGACTTGGCTGTCCCTGTGCCTTCACAATCCTGGATGGCTCTTGTGGGTGGAGCTAACGGTAGATGCATTTGGTACCTAGTCACCACCTTGTGTTTGTTCTGCAGCTCAAACAGAGACAGGGATAGGCGGTAAAGCCAATTCTTTTTGGTACTTTGCTGTGTTTTGGCTATGCACACTTTCGTCCTTTGAGGCGTTCACGGACACCATGGCCCTGCGGGTGATATGCAAACGAGAACTTATGCTTGATCGATCCCTAACAATGTGGTAATATGTTGGAATAGTTCATTTACAAAATGGGGACTGTTGTCAGACTGAAGAACCTTGCTGATGCCCCACCTTGGGAATACCTCTCTAGCCAGGAATTTGTACACCCTTAGGGTGTCTGCGTTCAAACATGGCCCCACCTCTATCCACCTTGAAAAGGGGCAAACCACCACAATCTTATAGAGGTAGCCTTGACACACGTTGATCATATCGACATAGTCGATGTGGAGGTGTAGCAAGGGACCTTCAGGCCTGGATATTATACCTTTGATCACCCTAAGTGTGTGGCCAGCAGTAAAGTGTTGGCAGGTGAGGCAATTGCTGATACAATTTGATACATGGGCGTTTAATTTAGGGCAGAATCATGAGTCTCCAATAAATGTTGTGATCACCTCTTCCCCTGTGTGTGCAGGATGGTGTAGTTGTGTTAATGCTATTTGTAATATTGCTAGGGGCATAACTACTTTCCCTGTATTGTTTTTCCTCCACGGGGCATCTTCAGGGGACATTGAGCACCTTCTTTTCACCCAGAGTTCTGTTTCCGTCATTGGGGCTGCTGCTTGGAGTTCCATTACCTGTGTCTGTGGTAGGTGGCTATAACCTTCTTTCATTAGCATCTGTCTTGCCCCTCCCCTCTCTTTTTGTTTTTCTTGGAGATCCCACACTTCCCCAAAATATGAGGCAGTCTGCTGCTTCATTCCCTTTTGATATCGGGTCTTCCACATTAGTGTGTGCTTGGCACTTCACTAATGCGAGTTCTGTTCGGTATGTTAAACCTCTATTAGTTCCCCTAGGAGGAGAGCGTGCTGTACTGGTGTGCCATCTGCCCTTCTGAACCCTCTTCTCAATCATCTTGCTAGGCCAGAATGTACTGTATTATTGAGGTTACGTAGGCACTGTCCGAATAGATAGTGACCATTTCCCTTCACTTTCCCTGAGGGCTAATATCAGGGCCACTAGTTCTGCTACTTGAGCCGAATATTGGGAAGGTAATTTAACACATCTTACTGCCTCGCTTGTCCAATCCTCTCTTAATCTTACCACTGCCACCCCTGCTCTTCTCACCCCATCACCCTGATCAATTGTTGAAGACCCGTCAATATAGAGCATCTCTCCCCCCTCAAGTACATCTTCCCCTACTTTGTGTGCCTCTGAGTAGTACACAATGGCTTTTGTACAATCATGGACATATTCTCCATTGTCAACTTCTTCTGCCAGGAATTGTGCTGGGTTGACATTCTTACACCTCACTATCTTTAGTTCAGTTTGGGAGACTATAATTTCATACCCTGTTGCTCTCTGTGTTGTTAGTGTGCTTTTTGGCTTGTGCAGGATCGTGAAGAGGGCATGCTCTACATAAAGTGTTGTGGAACATCCCATAGTTATTGATGACACTTTTTCTACTGTGAAGGCTGCAGCAGCCAAGTGTTGTTTGCAAGGTAAGTGTTCTGTCATTATTGGGTCTAACTGGCCGCTGTTGTATGCAATTGGTTTATGGCTGATGCTTGTCTTTTGTGTGAGTACTGTCTTCATTACCACTCCATCAGAGTGTGAGAATATAAAAAATTATTTTTTGTAATCAGGGGTCCCCAGGACGGAAGGACGGGTGCTGTTGATATTGCATCCTTCAGTTCATTTAACGCATCCGTCATTTCCCGTGTCCACCCCAGATTCATTCCTCCCCTTTGTGCTTCCTTGAGGGCTGTGAGCAGTGGGCTTGTGTAGGTACTGTAGTTGAACACCCATATGCTGTACAATAGTTACATAAACCGAGGAACTGTTGTAATTCTCGTACCGTTTTTGGTTGGGGTGTGTCTAGTATTACCTGTGCTCTCTGTGGTGCTATGTGCCTGCCTTTTTTGGATATTAGTTGGCCTATGTTCAGTACCTCCTTCTGACAGTATTGTAGCTTTGCATTTTCTACTTTGTAGCCTTTTTCTGCTAATACAGTGAGCATTTTAATCAAGTCCTTCTGGCACTCAGCTTTTGTGGTGCTGCAGATGAGGATATCATCCACAAATTATAAAATCATACTCTCTGTCTCAATGTTGCCTAGGTCCATCTGTATTACCCTGTTGAAAACTGATGGTGACTCGCAGTATCCTTGGGGCAATCTGGTGTGTTTCCACTTTGTGTTGCGGTACATGAAGCTTGTTAGATCTTGTGAATCTGGGTGCAGTGGTATCGAGAAAAAGGCATTTTTGAGCTCAATCACAGTGAATCGTGTGGCCTCAGCAGGGATGCACAGAGTATTGTTGGCAGGGTAGCCGCTACCGGGTATTCTGCCTCCACAATATGGTTGAGGGGTCTCAAATCTTGTATGAAATGCCATGACCTCACATTTGCCTTGCGGACGGGGTACACAGCAGTGTTGCAGTGGGATAATTATGGGACTAGGATGCCTCTTTCTATGAGGGCGCTTATTGTCTCATAAATGCCCTCATCAGCTTCCTTTGACAGTGGGTATTGTCTAACTCTTGTCAGAATTGCCCCTTTTTCAGTTTTATCTTCACTTCTCCTATGCTTTTGATGCACCCTGCATCATAGCGACTAGTTGTCCATAGTGAAGCAGGCACGTTTGCTAAGTCTTCCTTTCAAAAGGGGGGTGGTCCATGGAGGGGCGCTTCTAATACCATTGCCATTTTCTGTGCTACTTCCCTGTATGTTAATCGTAACTAGAAGAAAACACTCATCCCTAGCATCATCTCACTCTCTCCTCTTTCTTGTGAGAAGAATTCCTCGTCTGACACTTGAGTCAATCGGCACCCTCCATGCCTTTCCTTCGTCATCTAGAGCATGTACTGCTATCCAATCCTGCCTTGCCACTATTCCTTCTATGTCTATTGATACAAATGCTCCTTCCTTCTCATCTGTTGGTGTCTCAGAGGTACTCACCAGGTCTTCTCCACACCTTCCCTGCGATCCTGGGTAGCCATGCCAACGCCATATCTGTCCTGTACTGAAATACATTGGGGTCCACTGGCTCCCCTCTCTGTATGCTTTTACCACAGTAAGCCTGAAGTATTTGCCTGGCTGTGAGCATGTGTATGCCTGGTGTGGAGCACACTATACCTTGATTTGTGAAGGAAATGGTCATGTTCAGTCTAATCATTATGTCATGTCCCAAAATGTTTACAGGCGCGTGCTCAGAGTAGAGTAGGGGTGGTGATAAATCGTGATCTCCTATAGATAGGGAGATGTTATCAGTAAATAGAACCACTTCTCAAGCCCCAGAAAATCCTTGAGTGTTCATGGCATTGCCTGACAACGTGTATTTCCCCTCCCGTATGTGTGACCTAGTCGCCCCAGTGTCAACCAGAAAGGAAAATGTTTTGTCACCTATTGCCACCTTTATGCGAGGTTCCTCTGCAGGGTTAGGCGTTACCGATAGGATGGGACACAACAAGGTAGTCTGTGGGCTGTCCTATTGCGGATATAGGGATTGTCTGTTGCCAGTGTAAGGGTTGTGTCCCATTATTGTAACCCCTCCCATTTTTGTCACTGGCACCACCACCGCCTTTTCCATTGGTTGCTGTATTGTCGTTCTGTAACTGTGTCAGTTGCTGTGCTGTTTGTATATGTTTCTGTTGTTGTTGTCTTTGCTGTTGTTGTGGTTGTAATGTCCCTGATACTGTTTGGTGTTGTGCCTGTGGCTGGGTTGTGCTTTGCATTGCATCATTGGCTGATGCCCTGCCTGTGGTTAATACCTGTTCTGGCCCCCTTGGTAGTTTGGCTGCCCTTGCTCACCGCACCCCTGCTGTATGGCTCTATATCTGAATGTGCAAGATATGTGACTTAACTGCCTGCATGTCCAGCATTGTGGTGGCTTTTGTGCCTGCCATGGGAATCCTCCTCCTCCCTCCCCTTGGCTCTGCAATCCATGCTGATGGTAGCCCCTGAACCCCCTTCTGGGATGGTGTGCTTGTGGTCCAAATCCCCGCCCCCTAGTTAACCCTCCCCTTCTTCTAAAGTTTTTCTGGTATCCGCCCATACCTATGTATCCCCCCCATGCGTAGTTGGTACTGATGGGCTGTGTTATATTGTGGCAGCTGCTGCTGGAGCTGTGGTTGGGGTTGGGGCACTGCTGTCTCAGTTTGTGGTGCAGGGCTGGTGATTACTGCTCCCTCTAAAGCGTATTTTGACAATTTCTTCTGCACTAATTTAGCTTTGTCTGCTTTTCTATCCTCTGCCTTCTGTTTCATCTTCTCCTACCATAACCTACAATGGTGCACTATTGTTAACTCTATTTCTGACCATACCTTTCCTTCCATTCCCACCAATTTCTTCAGTTGTCTTTGCACTGGCTATGGTAGCCCTTCTATTAAGATAAGATAGAAGATAGCTATTGTTCTGTCCCATGGCTCTCGAGTTTCAAGGCGCCAAAGATCTTGAATCTCTTGAATGTAGCTAATGAGATCCTCATCGTCACACCTTGTGTGACGTAATTGCTCCTATGTCTGAAGTGTCAGGGTATTGTGTTCTTAGTGCCTGCCATACCGCATGCCTGCAATTTGCAAAGGGGGAGCCTTCATGTGTTGTGTTTTGTGTTGTCACCCCTGGGAACCCCGCCCTCTTCCAGATGTGATCTGCTACATTACCCACTATGGATACTAGCAATGCTTTGACGTCCCCCACTGCCAGCCTGTGCCGTGCCGTTAATTTTTCCATTTCATATATCCACTTCCCTGCTCCTCCACTTAGAGATTGTAACCTCTACCTAATGTTTTGCTTGTCCACGTGTTTCCAGGGTACATATTTTGGCCTTGTCCCCTCCACTTTCTGTTAATGGCATCTGTGAATATTCAGCCCTTTCTTCAGGTAACCGTCAATACTGTCGTATCTAGAAAGGTCCTCTCTTATCTTATATGTCTGCTCCGATGTCTGTAACGTCTATATTGTGGGACCCGCGCGCGGCATCCTGTGTTCCTGTGTGCCCACCCATCTTACATGTGTGTCCTCTATTGTGTGTTACAGCTGCCCCATCTCTTCTGAGTACTGCAAGGCCTCAGAGGCTATTTGTGTAGGGTGTATGCGGGGCTACGGCTGCGGCCGTGTCCTCAGTCATTTTGTTAGTGTTTTGTCCTCAACTCCTTTCATCTTGCATCCTACATTCCCATAACATTCCTGTGCCTGTTTGTGTAATGTAAAGTTTGTTTAGCTCTTCATTTTCCACATCATTGCTATCTTCCTCTTCTTCACTAGACAATCTGTCTGAGAATGTCAGTTTGAGTGGGAGTGGCTAGCGCACTGTTACACTTTCAAGATCAATGTTTGTAAAATTAGCTGCATTCTCCCCCCCCCCCCCTCCTCTGCGCTTTGTGCTATGGCCTCCGTCGGGTGCGTCCCCGCCGTTCTTATGATAATCCCTCTGTACCCCTTCGGTACCCATCAGCTCTGTTTCCCTTCGTGATCAATCTTGTCCGCCCTTGCCTGATCCAGTTCTTCCATTATCTGTTCACTTACTTTTCGTAGTGCTCTCTAGTCTTCATCTCTGTGATTTCATGCTTCTCTTGTCCTTGCCAACTTTAACTCCTTCAACCTGCCTTCCTCGTACTTAAGTGTGTTGTCTGAAAATATCTTCTGCCTCCAAAATGCAATTTCTCACTCAGCTTCAACTCTTTCCTTTTCTTGTATTCTACCTCCCTTCGCCTCTGTACTCACCTTACTCCCCGCTCCCGCTGTTGTTCACTCGATTACCTCTCTCTGCTCCTTCTCCTTTAGTTACTTATGTTCCTTACTTTCCCATTACACCTTCTCCTGCCTTTCTAACTCCAACTGCTCTTTCCGTTCTCGTTCCTTCTGTTCTAGTTGTTTCACTAACGCGTTCCTTTTTACCTTCAATTCCACTATTCTTGCCTCTAACTTTGCCTCCTATTCTTCTCATGCCTGCTCCTCCCCCACATTATTTACTGGGTTTCCTTTGCATCCTTGTCCTAGCTATAACCCCTCTAATGCCTTTGTTGCCCCCTCTGTTTCCCCCGTAGTGGTCCCTTGTAATTTCAAGAGTACTTGTGCTGCTATCCATTCATCTGGGCCTACCCCTGCAAATTCATTCTTCGCCTGCCTCAGCCCCCCTCGTCTGTACCTGGGCAGTATGCCTCTGCCCCTGTCCCGGGTTGCGGGATCTTGAGGGCATGTGTGTTCAGGGCATAAAGTGGTGGCTTGTACGTGGGGTTTGAATAGCCCTCTTCTGTAGTTAATTCTCAGGGCTACGTAGCTTCTTTTAGCTCTCGGATCGGGTATAATCCCTGCTCCTCCTCCTCATCGTCTGAGACGACACTGGGAGGTGCAGGGGATGGAGCACAGGTGTCCCCTCCCTCTACCTCCTGCATACTCAAGATCCCGGGGTAATACCCCTGAAGCATTCGCCAAAGCTCAAATGTTTCCATATGGTTGGCTAACCTCTTCCCCTTGTATGTGTTGTGTAGGTAAGTAAGTAGTGACTATAGTACATCCTTCGAGAAACTGCCATTAGGCAGCCACGGTTCCGTTTTTTTCCCATCCATGCCCTTAGTCCATTCAACGCTATACTTTACTAGTCTGTCTTTATAAATGGGCAGGGTCTTACAGATGTGTTTTATTGGGGTCATTGTAGTCCGATGGGTCCCGTAGGGTATTCCTCCCCAGCCCCCGTGATACATCATTGCTTTTACTCTTGATTTTTACTTGACCTCAAGTTGAGGATTTAGATTTCCTGCTGTCATGACAAGGGCAGAAATGTTATGGGTTATGCAGTTCACTTGTTCAATTAGCAATATGTGCAGCCCTTAACAGCCACACACCTTGAGAGGTGTACTCTCGTACCGCCCCACCTTTACGGAGCTGCCGCGACTGGCACACTACTTCAACGTCTATGGCCCCCTGTGGCCTTACACATTGCACAGCCTATTCCGCCTCCACTGGGACTGCCGCCACCCGGCACAACCCTTCCATGTGTTTGGCCCTCTGCGGGCACAGAGCTGGCGTAGTGTACTCTGGTACCATCCCGCCTTTGCCGGGGCTTCTGGCATCTGGCACACCCCTTTCGTCCTGCGCTGGCGCTCTCCTCACGTGGCCGTTTGTTCACTTGTCTGATAGTGGACGACACAATATCCTATGAAATGGCCTATGGGTAAAGTCACCAAGCTAACGATGGAAAAACATTTGCAAGCAGACAATTTGTGCACACATTACACACACCAATCCCGCTGTCTTAATTCTGCATATAGAAAGCCACAATCCACACAGCTGTCTTCCCAACTCCCCCATAGTGGAGTATCTGTTATCAATCAACTCGTCTCATAATTGAGCTTTACCCACCGCATCACCTGACGTGTGAGACGTTTCCTACCATAGAAACTTAACCAGTCAACTACCTTCTGCAATATAAGATAGCTACAGCTAACTCTTACGGGAATCCGACATCTATTCACTGAACTAAAATGTTCAATTAATAGGAAAACCACGTCTATTCACCGAACTACAACGTCGATTCATAGGAAAACCCCGCCCCTACACATGTGTTCACTGTCCAGACCTATTGGCGCAACAATCCTCCTCTCACATGGGGACCAGCTGCCCCGCCCCCAAAACGTTCACTAACACAAGAAGGAACTACCTCTGCTCCATTCCTTACGTTCGCAAACGTACCAAACACTGCCTCGGTACTGACACTATGACAATGTTACTCCACCCTCCACCCTAATTACACATCCTCCCCCCACCCGTACAATAGGTTATTGCTAGTTGTGTGGAGCGCACTTGCTTTAGTTGCACGTCTTCCGGCGCTGCTCGGCTGCTGGCTCCCCTCCCACTTGGCTCGTCTCACCTCCTCTGGACCGCGTCTGGTCACTCGTCAACCATGGGTGGGATGATTATGAAGTCGGCTCCCGACGGCCAATTCTCTGGTTGCGCTGTCCGTTTGTGTCACAATTTTCAAGGGTCCTGCAGTCTTCCAAGGTCTGACAGCAGAGGGAGCCACACCTCGCCGATTTCACAAATGATCTTGCTGGAGTCTCCAAGTTGTTAGGGTAAATTCTGTGGTTGGCAGAGCCATACCTAGGCTCCGTGGACCTCCAGCTCTTGGAAGGCCCTAACTCCTTCCAGTGTCCCAAAGGAAGTCGAGGTCCACACATGGAGCAAAGGTTTACTTCTGTTTTATTACGACAAACAAGCAGGGATAACATGCATGGAGCAAAATCCAGTACAGGCACATCTCGCCGATTTTGGGCTCACAGGCTTCTTTTGTACATTTGTGACTTCACAATCAGCGTCACTTACCAAAATCCATCCTGAACCTAACGCCACTCTGGGTTGGCTTGCATAGTTTTAGGTCCACTATATGAACATATAGGGCCTCATTACGAGTTATGCCGGTAAGGGAAAAATGATGCCGGTGTGTAAATACCGGCATCATTTAACGTTCCCTAGCATTCTGACCCGCAAACCCGGTATTAACGGCACCGTTATTTACGGTGCTGCTAATAGCGGCATAGGCGCGTACACGCGCCTCTTCAGGTAGTAAATACTGGCATGCCGGTAATAGGGGGCAATCACAACCCACGCAAACATGCAAATACCGGCATCGTGAACACGGTAACAACGGGCTGCATGATGCCAGAAAAACAGGCATCGCGGACCACCCGCAAACAGCAACCAAGATACAAGGCAGCTGCCAGAGGTGCACACAATCCCCACAGGTGGAGTCAAAGGAGGCTGCGCCAGTATGAACTGAGCACACCCACACACCACAACCCCCCCCACAGGTGTAGGCAATGCAGAGTGGCCCAGTACAAAAGGAGCACACCTACACACCACACCCCTTCCTACACCAAAATGCTACCACTAGCATTTGCAATCATGGCGCAGGAGGACATGCCTATACTGCTACAACTACAGCAACAACAGCAACAACAACAACAACTACAGCAGCAAGAACAGGCAGCACAGAGGAGACGCAGGAGGAGAAGGAGGGTGAGACAGGCCCAGCAATTACCACCAGCGCAGCCACCAGTGCCTCGTAGGCAGCCACCAATCCCTCGCATCAGACCCAGCCCATTCAACTTAACCCCTGAGCAGATCCACACCCTGTACCGGTTGGACCGTGACACCATCACCACCATAGTGGACATGATACAGATCGACATTGTCAGCCACATACAAATACGCACTGCCATCCCCCTACTACTGAAGGTGGTGTCTGTGCTACACTTCCTGGCCACAGGCACCTACCAACACACAGTGGGACAGCTGCATGGCATTTCACAACCACTATTCTCACGCATGCTGAACCAAGTGCTGGATGCCCTCCTGAAGCATGCAAGCACCCACATATCCCTACCATGGACTGGCCAGGAGATAGCCGAAACCAAAGTAGGCTTCCATGCACTGGCAGGCATGCCCAATTGTGTCGGTGCCATCGAATGCACCCATGTGGAATTGGTAGTCCCCCATGCCATAGAGGCGGTGTAACGCAATCGCAAGCAATACCACTCCATCAATGTGCAAATGGTATGTGACTCCAGCAAGATCATCACCCATTGCTGCGCCCGATTTCCTGGATCCAGACATGATGCCATGGTACTGCGCAACTCCACGCTACCCCGTCACATGGAGCGACATGCTGGACCACGTGCCTGGCTGCTCGGTGAGTTGCACAACAGGCCCATGGCCATGATGTGGGGTACTCATGTGTGCGGATGCAGAAGGCGGGGGGATAGTACACCTGGGTGGGAAAGGGGGGGGTAGTTTACCTGGGTGGGAAATGGGGAGGATAGTTTACCAGGGTGGGAAAGGGGGGTTTAAAAGTACACCTGGGTGGCAATAGCCAGTGAGTGGAGAATGAATGCAGAGCTAAACACTCCTCACCTGACACAGCCAAACTGAAAATGACACATCACTGGGCCACATATCACAAATAATCCAAATGGATGACAACAAGTAAGAGGCACAACCGGGGCACCATGGTGATGGCAAGCAATGCATGACTGAATAGGATGGCAACTGTGCCAATGCGGCCAGTGTGACCATGCATATTAAAGAGTATACAACATGAATTGGAGGCTAAACATTGTCGCACTGCCACAGCACATCTGCCTCAGCATGCATGATTACACCCTGCATCATCTATTCAACCCCATCCAGTGTTCCACACCTCTTTACAGTATACATTCCATATAGGTGACTATTTGGTACACGTACAGGGACATGTGCATGCTCACACCTAATAGCTGCTGCCATGACCGTGCTCCCTGAAGGTGTCAGTTCAGAGTGACACACACCTATTTGTATCTGCTTGCAGGTGATGGAGGATATCCCTTGAGGCCGTGGCTACTTGCCCCTGTGCGGAACCCGCAGAACAGCCATAAAGAGGAGTACAATCGTGTGCACACTCGTACCCGTGTTGTGATTGAGCAGACCTTTGGCCTGTTGAAGGCGCGGTTCCGCTGCCTAAGCAGGTCTGGTGGGGCACTCCTATATAGGCCTGAGAAGGTGGCAAAGATCACCATGGCCTGTGTCATGCTGCACAACATGTGCGTCCGAAGGAATGTACCACTGCCACCTGACATTGACATGCAGGGCCCGGGTGAGGATGAAGGGGATGGAGACGGAGTCGAAGGAGCCCCCCTGCCAGCACGTGATGCACGGGACAGCCATGCTGTACGCCAAGCACTAATTGGCGAATACTTTTAAGACACAGGGACCATGAATGACTTTTGTCAGTCAGACACTGGCCCAATGTGAACATGCACAAAGGGAATGTTGTAATTTGGACACTGAACACCGTAACACATTAAATGGATGCACACCAAAATAACAATGTCCAGCCATGGATTGTTCTCCAGAAAACTTGTGTATTATATGAAAGTGCAAAACTGTGCCCACTCCCCCCTCCCACAATCCCCCAACAAACTCCCTCACCCACCCCACAGATCCCAAATGTCCCCATGTGTGCAACAAACAGTGTTGCCTTCACCAATGTTACTCCTCAAATTTTTTCCATTTTCCAGAAAGTCACTTTTTGGTGACTTTTAGGTCTGGGGGTGCCATGGCCATGCGCCGTGCGCTCCTGCGCGTTAAGCGCACAGGGCTTGATTGAACAGAGGTGGAAGGTGTTGACGTGGTGGAGGTGTCAATTGTCAATCCCCTTGCAGACCCATGGTGTGGCTGCTGCACTTGCCTGATGTTGGCTAGTAGGGCCTCGGTCAGTGACCCCATGCACTGCCTGAATGCAGACGTGGAAGCCTCCACTTCAGCTGTATTTGCAGCAATGGCCGTGGCTATGGCCTTCATGGCCTCATTACCGGCAACGACCTGTTGCTGCATAATCTGCAGCATCTCGTCTTGGCGGGCCTCCACCCTTGACAGACGGACCCAAAGGGGGTTTCTGTCGCAGGTGTACCGGTGGCTGGTGGGGTGGTGGAAGGCAGGGTGGTGGAAGGCACGTTGGTGGAAGGCAGGGTGGTGGATGGGAGAGTGGTGGAATGCTGGTTGGTGGCAGGCACCTGCGTGGGGCCCTCGTCCTGGGCACTGTCGTCCGTGAAAATGCCGATGTCCGAATCTCCTAGGTCAGAGTCATGGAGACATGGGTCATCCAGGCTCTCTGTCTCTGCAGGGGGGGAGGGGTTGCCAATGGGTGTTGGGCTGGGCGATCCCAAAGATTCTTCGGCCTCTTCGACCACCTCTGTGGACACGACGTCCGTGGTGGCCGGCGGTACAGCTGGCACTATCGCAGCAGGTGCACCCTGCAGAGATGATGCCTTGTGTGGTACACTGGGAGTGGTCGCAGGCATTTTTTTGGAGGAGGGGGTTGCGGTGGCACTGGTCCCCTTGCGTGCACTGGATGTGCTTGCCCCCCTGTCCTGGGTTCCACCTTCCTCATCAGTGCCTGGGGGATAGAAGAGATGCAGGTCATCAGTGAGATTGCCAAATGGCAGCTATGATTTGTTGCAGTGTAATATCTTGATACATTCAGGCATGATTTCATTTCTGTTGTGTGGCATTTGGTGTACTGAGGGGACATGTTGGCAATGATTGCATGGCTGGTGGCAATGGATTGTCTAGGTGTGGGGGGGGACATGGGCATGGATGGGTCATGTTGCACCTCTGTTGGGTTTACATATTTCACGCAGCATGCGTGTGGTGCAGGGGGTGGCAATCAGTATTCTGTTGGTGAGTTTATGTTGCCTTGGGTAAAGGAATTGCCTTGCCTAATCGGACTCCCACCTCACTTGTGTCACATCATGTTTTGTTATTGGTGGATGTGATGGTTCACTCACCTTCCTCTGTTGTAGTAGCTGCCCCAAACTCCTGCTCTCCGATCCCCTCGATGGATTCTGGGTCGATGAATCCACTTGCAATCTCCTCCCATGTGGTGAGCTTAACAGGGGAGTGTGTGTCGCCGCCTGTCGCCATTGCGGCCCTCCGGTTCTCCGCAAGGATCTTCCGGACACGGAGGCGGAGGTCGTCCCAGCGCTTTCTGCAATCCCGGACACTCCTTGGGGTGCTCCCCACTGCTGTTACCCTCTGCGCAACCTCCTGCCACACCTGTTTTTTACGCGTTTGGGCCGCATGCTTCAGGTCCGTACTTCGCATTATGTCAGCATACTGTTGTAGGGTGTCCGTTAGCATTGTCAATTCAGCATCTGAAAAGCGCTGCTTCTTCTTCCTTAGTGTGATTTTTCCGGTGGCCTTTGACATCCTGGTTGTGTTTTGGCACTCAACACGGGTGTAGTGGTAGTAATGGAGGATGGCAATGGATTGTGCTTTTAAAGATGGCCACCGGCCCATTTCCCGTTCCTGCGCGATGACGTAATTTCCGGGTCCGTTTTTTGCAAACAAAGTAATAACATGACGGTATTACCGTGCCGGTATTTACGGGTTAGTGTGAGGCGGTAGCGCAATGGGCGGGCTCCACGATGCCGGTATAGGGGGCTTGGAGGCCCTTTACCGGCATGGCGGTATTGCCACTTCCGGCATGGGGGAACGCGCGTGCTCGCGCACTCGTAATGACCCGTTATTAGCGGGTTCATACGTGCACGGACCCGCTCATTCCGGCATGCCGGTAAAGAACCCGGTTTTACCGGGCAACTCGTAATGAGGCCCATAGTGTGTGTTGTAAGTGGTGGATACGGTGTCAGGTGGTGTACTTGGACCTTCCCTAAAAATTGTTACCTGAAATTTGTTATATTAGAAACCACAATGATTGGCTGGGTATTCCCTCCGCCAGCCCCTATCCCCCAATGTCCTGATTGGTCAGGCCCTGGGCCCCCAAACCTAGGACTAGGTTGTTCCCAACCCACAAGACACCTGCTTACGTACAGTTTGTATCAACAAGGTGTGACTGTGTGACAGCGTGTAACAATTGGGTGCCTTTTCCAATGCCATGAGAGCGGTCCATTCCCAGCGAAGGTTGTAGATGGATTGATGCAAGTTGTTGCAAGCTCAGCCTCAGACGTGAGACGACTGCATCTTCCCAGCTTCCAGGCATTGGCATCATGTAAGGTCGGCCGGATCACGTGTGAGACCGCTGGTGAGGCCAAATTACTTAGATTTGATTTATGTTTTAGTTTGGGATAGTATTCCTCTGTAGCTGGGCCATCCATGGCGTGACAAGTGAGGAATGTCACTTGCAACATCATGGCCTTGGTGGTTGCGGTGCCTATGAGGGCTATTCTGCTTGCACAGCAACTTGCGACTTGGGATTTCTGTGAGACGATTCTAGTTTGTTGGTATTGCCTGAGGCCTACTTCGGCTTTGGTTAGTCATTTGACGTAATTGTCCATAGGTTAAGGAATGTCATGGTGGGTCCCGTCCTGTGAGTGCTCCTGTCCATCCATATGGTTAATAGCGTGTAGCATCTGAAAGCATATACGAGAGCTCTTATGGCGTCTTGCGTTTCTGCGGTGCTCTAGCAAGCCTATGTGGCAAAATAATAAACATGCAGGCAGTATGTGTATGTCACTGTCCTCTAGGTCATAGAACTTTACGCATATGTTCTTTGTGTGGATTGGTGTGTGGGTGTCCCGACTGTGCAGATTGCACGTGTGCTTCCTGTGTGATGCGGCTTTGTCGTCATGGTGTCTCTAACGACCTGTAGCATGGCTTGTGGGAACGTCAATCGATACGGTCCAAATAACCATCTTTAGCGTGGTCTTGGTTGTCGTGGCCTGGATTGGATAGAGTTTGTACCACCGCAGGGTTGTAGGGTCGGGTGGCTGGGTACCATTTTTGATGTGTGCTTATGCTGGGGGCGGAGAGATTCGGTGAAAACTTGTTCGGTCGGTAGTTATTCTGTCGCGGATGCTTCTTCCTGTTGGTGAGCCCATCAGGAAGGAAGGGACACTCACATTTTACCTCTTCAGCAGAGTGGCCTGATTTGACCCAACAGACCTTGTTCCGAAGAGGGTTACACAATGACATTAAGGACACACTTGCCACGGTAGCAAGACCCGCCATGTCCCAAGAATTGGTGACTCTGTCCCTCCAGATCGTATACAGGAAAGACTACAACCAGACCATATCAACCACCCGTGGCAAACTCACCAGTACCCATGGAAAAGATCTCAGGCGAGGAACCCATGCAAATAGGCACCGCCAGAGGACTCCTAACCACAGCAGAGAAGAAGAGATGAAAGGAACTAAGTCTCTGTATCTATTGTGGCTCCTCCAGACCCATTTGGAGAAACTGCCCAGAAGTACCCTCGCGCCGGCAGGGAAATGAACAACCCCAGCCCTAGACAGGGACAAGGCTGGTGAAAAGAACGTTAATCCCTGCGATCAGACTCAATGGAAAAGGGGTTTCGCCGGATAGCCGATTTGATGGTGTTCAATGTCCAGCTACTCGTCAAGACTTCCTCTCCCATCGAGGTACTAGCCATGCTAAACTGTGGGGCTGCAGGTAATTTTGTGGACATCACATGGGCTAAGGAGAAGGGCATATCACTACAGCAGAAGCCAAACCCTATACCAGTTGAGGGCGAGGATGGATCTCCATTAACCTCAGGTCCTATCATCCAGGAATCCTGCCTGCTCTTGGTGGCAATTTTTCATCGTAAGGAACGCATGTGTTTTGACTTGATTCATGCTGCCCACTTCCCTATCATATTAGGGATACCATGGCTGAGACAACACAACGACTGAACATCGATTGGTCTTCAAACACAATCTGCTTTCAGTCTAGTTATTGCCACCAACACTGTCTCTCACAACCCATGGAAGACTCCCAGACAGAGGTAGATGTATCCATGACTGTCTCTGTGGTACAGATATTCCCTCTACAGTACCAAGAGTAAACAGTTGTATTTGAGGATGTCACCCCCCTACTTTTACCACGACACCGAAGGGAAGATTGTGCCATTGAGCTACAGCCTGAAGCCACCATTCCCGTCATAAGGATGTTTCCTTTGTCTCTACCCAAAAGACGGTATTGAAGGAATAGCTAGACAGCAACCTTCAAAATGGTCTGACAGGGGGTCCAGGTCTCCTGTGGGTGCCTCTCTATTCTTCATCCCAAAGAAGGGGACGAGTGAACCCAGACCATGCATCGATTATCGTGGCCTTAATAGTCAAACCATTTGCGACAGGTACCCCATGCCTCTTATAAAAGATGAATTGGAAATGGTACATGGAGCCAGTATTTTCACCAAACTGTATTTTTACTGTATTTTCACTCGTTAAGAATCCGAACAGAGGACAAATGGAAGACTGCATTTCGGACCCCGTTAGGTCACTTTGAGTACCAAGTAATGCCTGTCGGCCTGGTCAATGTCCTATCTATCTTCCAACAGTTCATGGACAAAGTGTTTGCAGTGTTACTTTTTTCTACAGTGGTGGTGTTCTTCGATGATATCCTTGTCTTCTCCTCCATCATCACCGGACATTGGCAGCATGTCCTTGAAGTATTATTTCGACTATGGTCCCATCACCTGTTCACCAAACCCAAAAAATGTGTCTTCGAAGCAACCTCCATTACCTACTTGGTACCTAGGAAGGTATACAGATGGATCCTGGAAAGATCAAGGCTATACTGCAATGGCCAGAACCTAAGAACACTAAAGACGTCCAAAAGTTTGAAAGGCTTAGCGAATTTCTATCGAACATTTATTTCCAGGTTTTTGAAATTAGTTCTTCCCACTACCTCTCTTCTAAAGAAGGCAACCAAATTCGAATGGAACACAGACGCCAGCTCTGCCTTTCGGAGGCCAAAGGAACTGTTTGTATCAGCACCCATTCTGGTTCAGCTGGATCAAGTGCTCCCGTTATTCGTGGAAGCAGATGCATCAGGAGGTGCCATCGGATCAGCCATTCCACAAAAGGGAGCAGACGGGTTTGAACATCCCGTGTCATACTACTCTTGCACCCTAACCCCCAGTGAGAAGAATTATGCAGTAATAGAAAAGGAGCTTCTTGCCATCAAACAGGCCTGTGAAGAATGGTGTCATCTCCTTCAAGGAGCAGCCTTTCCATTCTTGGTAAGGACAGACCATCGTAACCTACAGGTTCTCAGTCAGATGGATGGCAAAAATTCCCATCACACACGTTGGGCGCACTTCTTTACCCAATTTGACTCTGATATAACCTACATCCCTTCCAGGATATTCATTGGTTGAAAGAAAAATACTCTATTTCCACAAAGAGGCCCTGTTTCTACCAACAAAGAAGTAACAGACATTGGCTGTGTCTGGTGGCATGACATTCCTACTGCCGGACATAAGGGCCAGACATCCACTTCAGAATTAGTATCAAGACATTTCTGTTGGCCGTCTTGTCATAAGGATGTTAAAACCTATGTAGCCACCTGTGCACGTAGCAAATGTTCTACAGCCAGGCCAACTGGTTTGCTACAACAAGACAAAACCCCTTTGGGAGCTTGGCAACATATATCAACTGACTTTTTTATTGTGGATTTGCCTCTATCCAAAAAACAGACAGCGATAACGTTAATCATCAACTCATTCAGCAAGATGGCACACTTTTCATTTCTGAAAAGCCTTCCATCAGCACCAGAGACAGCAGCCACCTTTCTTAAGGAC
This sequence comes from Ambystoma mexicanum, assembly GCF_040938575.1. Lineage (NCBI taxonomy): Eukaryota > Metazoa > Chordata > Amphibia > Caudata > Ambystomatidae > Ambystoma > Ambystoma mexicanum. Next base: position 165,647,535 of record NC_090931.1, on the reverse strand, counting down.
ATTGTCCATCTACATGGGGTACCCCTTACCATAGTGTCAAATAGAGGCACACAATTTAACTCTGTTTTCTGGTCCACGCTTTGTAAAGACCTAGGCATCCACCGAGCATTGTCCTCAGGGTACCACCAGCAAAGCAACCGGCAAATCGATGCCACCCTTGAGCAATATTTGAAGTGTTTTTGCAACCAGAAAAGGATGATTGAGCTGACCTGCTCTCCTTAGAGGAATTTGCTTACAATAACACTAAACACTTTGCTCTTGGGATGAGCCCTTTTTTTGCACCTACAGATATAACCCCAGACATATACCTCAGACAGGAAACACACCCTCCAAAGTCCTCTGAGTAGATCAATTGTTAGAGACAATCAAGAGCACTCATAACAAAGCTATCCAGAATCTGAAGATCAGTAAGGACACTTCCAAATATTTTGCTGACAAGAAAAGAAGACCAAACCCTCAGTGGGAAAGAGGCAACAAGATGTGGTTGTCCACACGGTTTCTTCCCAGATGGATTAATGTGGGTACGCTTTCTCCTCGGTTTATAGGGCCATTCCCATTGAATCCAGGATAAACCCGTAGCCTTCTGACTACTGTTACAACCAAGACTTAGAAGGATACATCCTGTGTTCCACACATCTCTCCTTAAAGAATATCTCCCAGCTCCACATGATCACAGATTGAAAAGAATGACTCTTCCTGTGGATAATGGACCAGAGGAGTACGAGTCTCCGGAGTACGAGGTCTCCAGGCTCGTGGATTCAAGGTACAGGAAGGGAACTTTGCAATACCTCAAACATTGGAATATCCCTTCCCATTGTGTAACCCTCTTCGGAACAAGGTCTGTTGGGTCAAATCAGGCCACTCTGCTGAAGAGGTAAAATCTGAGTGCCCCTTCCCTCCTGATGGGCTCACCAACAGGAAGAAGCATCCGCGACAGAATAACTACCGACCGAACAAGTTTTCACCGAATCTCTCCGCCCCCAGCATAAGCACACATCACAAATGGTACCCAGCCACCCGACCCTACAGCCCTGCGGTGGTACAAACTCTATCCAATCCAAGCCACAACAACCAAGACCACGCTAAAGATGGTTATTTGGACCGTATCGATTGACGTTCCCACAAGCCATGCTACAGGTCGTTAGAGGCACCATGACGACAAAGCCGCATCACACAGGAAGCACATGTGCAACCTGCACAGTCGGGACACCCACACACCAATCCACACGAAGAACATATGCGTACAGTTCTATGACCTAGAGAACAGTGACATACACATACTGCCTGCATGTTTATTATTTTGCCACATAGGCTCGCTAGAGCACCGCAGAAACGCAAGACGCCATAAGAGCTTGCGTATATGCTTTCAGATGCTACACGCTATTAACCATATGGATAGACAGGAGCACTCACAGGACGGGACCCACCATGACATTCCTTAACCTATGGACAGTTACATCAAATGACTAACCAAAGCCGAAGTAGGCCTCAGGCAAATCCAACAAACTAGAATCGTCTCACAGAAATCCCAAGTCGCAAGTTGCTGTGCAAGCAGAATAGCCCTCATAGGCACCGCAACCACCAAGGCCATGATGTTGCAAGTGACATTCCTCACTCGTCACGCCATGGATGGCCCAGCTACAGAGGAATACTATCCCAAACTAAAACATAAATCAAATCTAAGTAATTTGGCCTCACCAGCGGTCTCACACGTGATCCGGCCGACCTTACATGATGCCAAGGCCTGGAAGCTGGGAAGATGCAGCCGTCTCACGTCTGAGGCTGAGCTTGCAACAACTTGCATCAATCCATCTACAACCTTCGCTGGGAATGGACCGCTATTCAGCAGCCGAGTGAACCTGGGAACCTGTACAGAACATTCATGCACCCCAGATGGTGCGGAGGTATCACAGACAACACTCTGGCAAACCTGTGGGAACCCCGATGAGGAGGGTTATACTGTCATGCCTTCCATGGCAATACTGATATGGTTGGCGCCTCCATTAATGTGCCGTTATGTGGTTCCACGTTATTCAGTGTGCGGTCTAGTTTATTTTTAAGATGGCCGCCGCCATTATTTACATGCCTTCCTGGTGTTACTCGAGGCGTTGCAACCATTCCTGCATGCCGGTAAGCGTACTTGTAGTCCTGCTTCCCTAGCCCTTCCTCCGGTTGGGGTTGTCTTTACTTCCTTTGCTCTTGGCTATTCTGCTGCTCTGACTCGGCTTCCAGACCGCTTGTGGTCAGATTTGCATTTCCTTTTACCAAAACCTGATGTAGTTTCCATCCTGCCTTTCTAGGTACAGGCAGGGCTTCTGTACCCTTTAGTGCTGACTCCGTTTAGCATTCATGCTTCTCTTTCCTTTTGCCTTCTCCTGCCAATAATTACCTTGGGCAATCCTACTTCTCCCTCTGTTCTCATTAAGTTGTCAGTAAGGTGTAGCTCAATCGGATCACTGCACTCCCATCTTGGTTGCTGGCACTCTTCTACTCCCTCCATCCACCGTTATCCGGACACATCTACCCAGGTGCAGGGATCACTAATTGAAGGCAGTTATACATTGTCTTCTGTCTTCAACTATGCTGGAGATCTGCAAATAAAAATCTCAGGGTTTTTTCAGTAGCAAGGATTTTTACCTGGTTGGGGTGGGCTCCTCTGAGTCCTTCTGTGCCTGAGGTGTCTACCACCTAGGCAAGGTGACCTCCGGGGGAGCCCGCCCTTATCTCTGCGTCAAGAATGGAAATAAGACACGAAGACCAATGACCAGTAGAAGAAAGAAGAAGAAGACAGAGTCTTCGGAAAGCTCATCCAAAGATCCAGGTGAGGAGGATCTGAGGGAAGGGTCCCCTTTTTGGACATGAGAGTCATCGGCTCAACTCTAGTAACGCACCCTTTAGCTGCGTTCTCTCAAAAGTCATAATCCCGGACCATCCTCTCCACGTGTATATCCATTGCTAGACACCAGTAATCTTGTCTAATTAACTGTTTGGTCTTGGTCATCTCCCGATGACCTTCATGCATCACTTCTAATATTTTCTGTTTTACTCCTGCTGTAGGAAGAATTTTGTCTCCTCTTAAAATCATCCCATCCCTCAAGAGGAGCTCATCAAATACATTCCTAAAAGGATCAGGTATGGTTCCTCTCCTGATTTCACAACTCTTCATACCTGCCTCTAACCTTTCTTTTGCATCTCTCAATTCTTGGTCAACTTACATTGCATCACACCACTCATTTTCAGACACAAACATCTGACTAACCTTGAGAACTTGTTCATCTTTATCTCCTTCATTACCCTCATCCTCCACAACATTGGTCAGTCTGGACAAACAATCTACTGCCTTATTTTTAATGCCTGGCAAATACTCAACATTGGGTTATAGTCCTGTAAATTGGCGACCCATTTCCTAATCCTTGATGAGACTTTGGGCCTGATCATGACCTCGGCAGTAACCCTTATATCCGGTGGTAGCGCTATTACCGCCGGATTTAAGGGTCCGCTGAATCAGGGCTTCGGCGGATTTCGCAACAGCCTTGGCCGGCGGTAAGAGCGCACATTTTCCCCATTGAGCCCAATGGGGAATGGGGCATTCCCGAATGGGCTCAATAGGGAATGGGGAATTCCAAGTCCGCCCAACTCGTGATCCCGCGCTAATAGCATTAGCGTTACCGCCCTTTGTCTAGACCTTTTGTGGTTAGAATCTCCCTCAAAGGTTTGTGATCAGAGCTGATGGTGAACTTAACATCCCATAAGAAAGGCAGAAATGTTTCTATCACCCACTTTTTTTATCCCAGCAAATCTTTCTCTATGGTAGAGTAATTCCTTTCAGCCGTTCTTAACACTCTAGATGCAAACGCTATGGTAACGTCTTTACTACCATCCTTTTGAGAAAAAGCAGCTCTTAACACATGGTTACTGGCATCCGTAGCTAGAACACTGTCTTTGCTGAGATCACAATTACTCAACGTGGGGGCCTTTGTTAAAGCATTTTTGATTCCCTGGAATCCTCTCTCACATTGCTCATTCCAGATAAAACGTACTCCCTTTTTAACCAGACTTCTCATGTGGAATGATGTGTCTGCTAACCTAGGCACAACATTTGCATAATACTCTGCCATTCCCAAGAAAGCTATTATTTTCTCTTTATACGACGGACTTGGAATATTAATAATATGGTTTATCAAATCAGATTTCAGTTGAATGCCTGCCTCAGATATTGTGTCTCCTAAATACTGTATACTCATTTTATTGAATTCGCATTTATCTCTGCTCAATGTCAGACATGCTTTTATTTTATGATTGCTTGTCATTGTGTTAACTGACATATATTTGTAATCATGTTTGCATGTTAAATTTTGTTTTGTAATTGCAATTACCTAGACTTGCCCTGACGAAGGAGTTCTGTACTCCGAAATGCATTGGCATATTAAGTCTACCACCCATGAGACATGCTAGCCGCATTCCCACTAAGACAAAATTAGCGTCTGGTTATTGAAACTTTTTTCTGTTGATAAACAATTATCCAACTTATCAAGACTCAGTTTTTCTTTGAGGATAATTATGAAATTGGATACAAGTAACTTACTACAAAATATCTACATATTGGAAGAATTCTTTGTTTGAATTACACTACCCAGATTGGGTGTGACGGAGAGCGGCTGTGTGACTAGGTTTTGTAACCCAGTCTCCTGCTGTACAGAAATGCTTTCATAAACATGTCCAACACTTTCCACAATCTATCATCATGTTCTTTGCTGTCCTTCCCATAAACCAACACATCATCCTGAAAATACAAAACTCCATCCATGTCTTGAAAGAGTTGATACACAATCCTTTGAAATACAGCAGCTGCTGATAAGAGACCAAATTGCAATTTTTTATATTGAAATAGAACTTCTGGAGTGATAAATGTAGTTAGATTCCTAGAGGAAGGGTGAAGCACAATTTGATGACATGCAGATTTTAAATCTAATGAACTCATAACTTTGGCATTCCTAATGGTACCTAGCATTTCATTAATATTATTCAATAGTCTATCAGGTATTACACATCTGTTGACTGATCTAAGATCTATGTATAATCTGATTTTCTGTTGAGTTTGTGAACTACCACTAATGTAGACACCCACTCAGAAGACTCTATCCTCTCAGTGACACCTTTTTTTCCATAGACACTAGTTCATCCTTAACAGCAGATCTAATTGCTAAAAATGTATTATATATTTATGATATAAATTGATCCCCTTTCCCCTCTCACCTTTCTTTCCCTCTTTCTTGTACCCTTCTCTGTGTTTTATCATTCCCTTCTCTTCTAAATCTCTCTTTTTCCTACTACTCACCTACCCACTATTCGTTCTCCCCGTCCTTCTTTCTCCACCTACCTCCTCTCCTCTTCTTTTTCATATGTAAATTGTTCTACATGCTGATTTTCTGGTTTGACTCCTGTTTACCATTATTGCTTCTACTGTTCCATGTTTATTGTATATTTTGTTGTTCATTGTAAAGCGCCTTGGATTAAGGCGCTATATAAAACAATAAATACAAATACAAAATAAAGGAATATTTCTCAATTTATGTACTACTGCTCTTTAACCATGTTTTATCCTGGTTTTATGCATAAAACCTTTAAGGTTTCCCAGCTCCTCACGAAAAAGGTCATGCTGTGATAAATCATTGTCATCTCCTATTACATACACACTTTCTTCTGCATTGGTGTCAAGCTTTATTTGAAGCTGTTTTGGGTGTGACCAGCTGAAAAGGGGATTGCTACTCTTCTTTGACACATATACTTTTTTTCCTCTGGCTGATCTATCCTTAAACCTCAAATTAGACCAAAACCAACCTTCAATATCAATTTATTTCCCCCCATAAACTACTGGTCTGATGTCTACAGGATTGAGAAACACATTCTTTACCATTTTGGTCTCAACAATATGTTTTGGCAGCAAGGTATATTTGGTTCCTGAATCAATTACCATCCCAAATTCTACCCCTTCCATTTCAATAACAGCTGTAGGCCTTTCTGTGTCCAAATCTTCATCTTGAACCACCAGAATATCATCTGAATTTATGTCAGTGGGATACTTGCAGGCCTCCATTCCTTCACATAGTTTCTCGGAACACACAGTGTTTTCACTTCTTGTTCTACAACATGATGTGAAATGTCCCTTTCTATTGCATCTTTTGCATGTTGCCTTGAGAGCAGGACACTTATCGCTGCCCGCAAAATAAGTGAGACTGTCACATCAAAAGCATTTTTTTCTTTCACTTTCTTCCTTTTTCTCCTTGTACTTGATGTTCTTTTTTCCGCTTTCTATCCTCAAAGTTTTTTTTTCTTCTAACTTTTCTACCTTGTACTGCTGATATTTCCATTATCTGTGTTTCTTCTATCTTCTTTTCATTAAGTTCAGTTCTTTTTTCCAATTCCTTGACACACTTTTGTGTGTGTTAAACTTCCTTCACTACTCTTACTACTTCATCAATTGTGGAATTACCTTTAGCCCACAGCGCTTCTCTTACTTTTCCATTACTGTATTCGAGCATGAATTGGTCTCTTAGCCTTTCATTTAATATATTTTCAAAGTCACAAGATGATGCTAGGCCTCTTAATGCTGTGATAAATTGTTCTACAGACTCTTCTTTTTACTGCTTTCTCTTTTCAAAATGGCACTTTTCCAAAACAATGCTTATACGTTTTTCATAATGTTTATCTGACATGTGTATGCATTTTCTGTACTCTGATAGGTTTGTGGACTCTTCAACGGACAATGGAGGCAGATTTTTTAATTGCTCATGGCCATAGTTGCCAAGGCAACGCATAAAAATAAGAAGGTATCCAGTTAAATTATCGAAAAGATATTTTTCGACATGCCAATTCAGAAGGTTTTTTTTTTATTTTATGTTTTTGTTTGCTTGTCGAGTAAAAAAAAGTGTCTATAAAAAAAGGGGGGCTGGGAGGGAATGCCCCCATTTAAAAAAAAAAATAAAAAAAACATTCAAAAATAAATGTTGTCAGCATTTTGGTATCAAAAAAATGGCATTTCGAAAATATGACATTTGAGAATGTCACTAGGAACCACAAAAGAACACATTTTTCCTTACACCAGAGAAGTTCACACCATGCACTGCTAACACATAATGGTCAAATCTCTTTTTCCATCTTCTCCATGGCATATTAGGTTTGCCTTGTGTTTCCAAAATATAGTTGGGAGGAGGTACTCCTTATGCAGCCAGAGTAATGTTTGGATGTTCTTAAATGTTCTTTTTAACACATTATTGTTTTAATTATTTTAATTCCTCAGTCACTAAAACTAACTATTCTTGCCTTGTTCACTTTTCCTTTGTCAGCAAAATTCTAATTATTTTTACAGCTGCTTTATCTCATTTGGATTGTTGAGCTATTCTTTGCACAAACCTTTGTGACATAGACAATATTCTAATTCCTTCTGCAGTCTGAAGGTTGACTTGGTGTGTCCTTTACACACCACTTTGTGACAGAGCACGATTATAACTTCCTCTGCAGGCTGCATCATAAAGATTGACTTGTCATGAGTCCTTCCTTTCATGAAATAGCTTCACATTAACCTTTGTGATGAAACCAAATTCTACTTTGACTTGGACACATTCTATCACTTTTGTTTGTGTATTTACAAGGTAACAGTTCAAACAAAAACACTTGCTATTACATTAGGCTGTTCTGTTTGTACTTGAAGTATACATGTGCTCACTTGCTCCTAAAAAACAGTACAGTTGGACCTCTGACAGTACTCGCAGTACACATCATTGGTATTGTACTTGTGTAAATAGGGGATGGGGTGTGATCGTTTGGGGATCTGTGATTTAGATTAAGGGTTATGTTTGTTACTGTATTTAATTGTATATAGTTTTATTATGAAATGTTTGGGTGTTTTCGGAAATTTTACATCGTATGGAGTGTATTTTACTGTATATGATTTTGAAGTTCAGTAAATAAAGTTTCAAACAAAATAAAAAATAAATCATTGCTTAAGAGTACCTTTTTTGAACATGCAGTGTTATTTGAATTGCTTAAACATGCACATGCTACTTGATTAAAGCTGGGCTTTGTTTACTTTTGAGTGCCGATTCAATGCAAAATGTCTTTTCTGTCCAAATGTGCATTTAAATTATCAATGCCGCTTTGTTTACTTTTGAGTGCTAAATATGCTCTCTGTCCCGATGCGCATTTAAAATAGCAATGCCTTTAACCTGGTAGTGCGACCCTTATCAAAGTCAATTGCTGCTAGCACTCTCACCTTCGTATAGTTGAGCTCAGCCAGTGGATTTTTTCAGCACTTTGTGGTCCTGTATTGTACAGTGCTCCTTTCTTTCATTCACACAGTTGCAGAATATAGGTGCCAGTTACCTTTTGTTTTTTATTGAACCCTCTGTGTTCTGTAGTGTTTTTCTTCTTTCTTGACACTCTTCACGAAGCAAAGTGCAAGAACTAAGGGTATGGTACCACGGATACTCGGTGGGGCTGCCTTGGTATTAAATGCATTATTGTAACCTCATCAACATTGAACAATTCTCTAACAGGTTGATTGTAGTTGTAATATATTGTATTACACATATCTCCAGATCTAGTCATGGTCCACCGGTCTGCTACACTTCCTCCTTCCAACTACTCATAACATAGCTCTCAACCTGAATCTTCCAGATTCCACATTCTCCCTACACATTCTGTATTCCATACCTCACCCTCTGCAATGCTTGCATATAAAATGCTACACTAGGTTTTGTTTTTGGTCATGCCCCAGGACACCGTCCCTCAAGGGATGCTTTGGTGAAGGTGCACACTGTACTCTATGGCTTCGTGAGTGTATATGGGGAGCTGTATCTAACTGGTCTGCAAAGCACGAGCTCAGATGGTCCCATGCTTGCTGAGAGCAGGAAATAGGTACGTTGCTGATGTCTGTGGAGATATGGGCATGGCCAGACCAAGCAATGCCTTGTATGATTGGTTCCATGGTGGACATGTCCAGGTTAAGTGTAAGATGCAGCAGTAGTTGTGGGTTATATGAGTGGAGGTCAGCATTGAAACATCATCATATCCATTGCAGAGGCTGTGATCGACTCTTTCTCAATTAGAAAGGCCATAAAAGCTCTTTTGAATCTCTTATCTTCACCGGGGATGACCGTCTTGTGGGACATCACTCCCCTTCAGAGAGCATCGCCACATGAAAGTAGCATCACAGCTGCACAAGGGAACAACTGCAGAACCTGAAAGGAAGAAGGGAAGAAAGGAATGTTTTTTCTTTTTTTTTTTTTTTTTTCTGGCAGGGTGGAACAAGGAAAGCAAAAACAGTTCTGGAACAGACTGGTCAAATACGTTGAGTGCTCAACTTCAGATTTGATTGAAACTATGGGGAAAGCACTGCACAACACTGCACAACCACTCTCTCTTTGTGATATATATGCAACACCTGTTTAAATGTGTGTAAATGCTTTTCTCGTTACATTAGTATTTGCATGCAATAAATACATGGCATCACAGCTGCTCTGTAATTAATGAACACGCTTCCTTTGACACGTCACAATGCCTGCTGTTTGAGCCCACACAGAGCAGACCTCCAGCTGTCACTGCGGCACTTATAGATGTGAGAAGCATTTCAAATGTATTTATTGTAAAATAGCTTTCTGTGACACGTTACAGCCAATAACGGATGAGAATTTTTTTGTGATAGTATTTTTAATTTGTGCACTGCTAGAGTTTAACACAAGAGCAAGAATGTGCTTCGTATTACTTATTGTATAGCACAAAACACAACCGAATACAATATCCCCTACCATAGGTAAACAATCTATTGCAAATCACCTTGGAGTACTGTTGCCTTATAAAGGAACTTAGCCTTCCATCTTGTTCCACTGTTTCGTCAGAGAACTCCTCGGTGGACCTCAAAATCCTTTTTAAGTATCGTAGGGGTGATTTTGTGTATATATGTGTACAATCATAAAAATTTTTTTCAAAAACTGGTTGAACGAAAGTATATAACCAGCATGGAATATTTTAAAATATATATTTATATAAATAAATTACATGGCCACGGTGTAGTTATGGTTAAGTTGCTGTTTCCATAGGAAGAGCACTTTTTTGGCTGCTTATAACTTCGCTCCCCCTGTACGAATCCTCCCCAAACTTTGCAAAAAATAATATATGGCCCACTCTGAATATTTTTGCAAAGTTTGGTGATGTTTGGTGCAGGGGGGGAACTTATAGGGGGGGTCCCAAAACGTCTTTTTTCCCATAGACTGAATGGGGGAAAAACTTTGCGCATGGCTACAGGCCAGACCGATGGACGGATTTTCACGAAATTTGTGGCAGGGGCAGGGCTTTGGTTCCGAAAGCTTTTGTAAATTTGGTGACCTTCCGTGCAGTACTTTTCTTTAAAATGACCAAAAAGTAGGTGAAAAAAAGTAGTGATTTCTATGTCCGCTCCGTGATCACACTTCCCTGTTCGCTCCGCACACACATACCGATTGGCTAAGGGGCTGCCGTCATGACCACGGACACGCAACTTCTCTGCCGATTGGCTGCTGCGAGACGTGTTCTGTGTCAGATTGTTTGGATGCGCCCGACATCTTGGATCCGCCGAAAGCGAAGCAACAACCAGCGCACACATGCTCTATGTATAAAACTCTTTTCCTGTGTGCTACAGCGTTGGAAAAAAGTGCAGACAGTAAGAGATGGGTGATCAATGCATTTCTTCTGGGGGTCGGTCTTCATGATGTATTTTCTATGGCCACCTTATACACACAGAAAATTAGGGCTATAATAACGATAGCATTTCAGTGTATGCAGTGCACAGGATACTTCTAACTGTTGTAAGGACACTCGCAGTGGTGGCGAACATTGAAAATGACAACTTGCCGTAATTACATTCGTTTTTTCTATGGATATTATTACATTAATTAGTACGGCGCCATGGGTGTGCTATGCTACAGTGGTTGTGGCCAGGGCCTAGAGTCTTGGATGGGTGGCTGTTGGCTGAAGGCCTTACTTCCAGGACTGTAGGCCCTGGCCACAACCACCACAGCATAGCACACCCATGGATGCACCCGTAGTATTGCATGTCAATTGCCAAGTTGTGGGGAGTGTATGCAGTGTTGGGTGCATAGCCGAAGGCCATACACCCAACAGCAAAGTTGTAAGTGCTAGACGAGGAAGCCACTGCACACCCATCCCATGTAATATCTAAGGACATACAGCTAGGAGGGAAACCTCTGGCCAGAGGCACTGAAGGATACCACACCTACAGAAAAACCCCCACTACCACACATCACTGAGGTGCTTGTGGGGAGACCCTGCACTCTTGGGTGCATGGCCAAAGGCCATGTACCCAATGACACATTTATTTATTTTTTTTGCATTTGTTAAGCGCGCACCAGACCGGGGGCATTGTGGCGCTTGTTACAGACAGTTGACTTAGTTACAGATGGTGTACCAATTGCAGTAATGTGTACAGTTACAGATAATTCAAATGGTTACAGTGGTGAGGCAGTTGCTTATAGATACAGGTATGTGGCAAGGCATGCAGTGGGTCAGTTGAAGAGTAGGGTCTTAAGTTTTTTGCGGAAGGTGAGGAGTGAGTTTTCTGATCTGATGTTTGTGGTTAGGGTGTTCCAAAGCTTGGGGGCTAGGTAGGGTAAGACTAAAGGCCTCATTACACGGATGGCGGAGAACCATGGCGCTATTAGCGCCATGGTTCATGCCGGTAAAATACCGGCACCGCCTTGGCGGAAAAGGGAATTCCAAGGTTGGCGGGGCGGTAATTCCCCCTTCCACCATTGCCCTTCCCCATTCCTATTTTTGCCCCATAGGGCTCAATGGGAATGGGGAAGGCGCTAATTACGGTACCGCAAATTGCTCCCTGGGTCCCTTTGCGGGTTGGTTTTTAACGCCTGCAAAAAGCAGGCGTTAAATCCCCCAACCCGCAAAGGGACCTCGTAGTAAGGCGGTAAGGATTTACCGGTACCGGTATTTTACCGGTACCGGTAAATCCTTAACGCCATCCATGTAATGAGGCCCTAAACCTCCTGCTTTGGCTCTGTGGATGTGTGGTGTGTGTAGTAAGTTGGTGTAGGGTGTTCCGGTAGGCCTGGTGTGAGAAGGTTTGGATAAGGTTTGCGTAAGGTATGAGGGGGCTGATGATGAGCGGCATTTGTGGGTGAGGCTGAGAATTTTAAAGTTAATACATTCTTTAACAGGTAGCCACTGGGCTGCCTGTCTAGCTTGAGTGATGTGTTCCCTTTTGGGAAGACTTAATGCTGCTTTGAGCGCGTTGTTCTGTGTGCTGTGGAGCCTATGTAGATTATGTCTGGAGGTACCTGCTAGTAAGGCATTGCAGTAGTCCAATTTGGCCCCAATGGTTGCTCTGGCAATAAAGAGGCAGTTGGGCTTCGATAAGTATAAGTTTGGTGGTGTGAGCTGAGGCAAAGGTGACGGCGCTGACATGTCTGGACATGGATAGCATGGAGTCTATGTAGATGCCTACGGGCTTTACCGAGGTGGAGACAGGGATGATGGTGTTGTCGATGGTGAAGTTGGAGTGCAGTTTGTCTAGTTTTGCTAATGTAGTTTTAAGGCCTAGGATGAGGATTTTGGTCTTGTCTCCATTGAGGAAGAGGCAGTTTGCTGACATCCAGGCCTGGATGGTGGTGTAAATATCGTGCAGTGATTGGGCATCTTTGGAGTAGGAGCCAGTGAGAGGTAGTAGTACGTGCATGTCATCAGCGTAGTTAGTATACGCGATGCCTAGTGCATCCAACTTGTCGAAGAGAGGCTTGGTGAACAAGTTGTAGAGGGTGGGTGCGGTACAGGAGCCTTGCGGGACTCCACAGTGGATGGCGGTGGGGGCAGCGTGTGCTGTGTCTGAGAATACTTTAATGGCCCTGCCGTCGAGGAAGGAGGTGATCCAATGTGCAGATTCTTTAGAGAAATAGGCAGAGTGTGTGAGGTGTGATGTGAGTGTCTTGTGGTCTACAAGGTCGAAAGCCGCTGAGAGGTCTAAGAGTAGTAGGAGGGCTGGTTTTCCTTTATCCATTATCCGGGTGATCTGTTTTTTTAGGTCTACGAGCGTGGTTTCTGTGCCATGCCCTTTCCGGAACCCAGATTGCCTAGAGCCGAGATTGGAATGGGTTTCGAGGTATTGTTGGATTTGGCAATGAGCAGCTTTGTCCAGAATCTTAAGGAGGAATGGAACAGTGGTTATGGGTCGGTAGTTGTAGGGCTGAGTAGGGTCAAGGGAAGGTTTTTTTTAAAAGGGGGCATACCCAGGCTTCTTTGAGGCTGTCAGGGATAATACCTATTCTAAAGGAGGCATTGATGAAGGCTGTTATAAGTGGGACAAGGAGATCTGAGCAGTCCTTGATAAGTTTGGGTTGGCAGATGTCTCCTTTACACATAGAGGGTTTTACATTTTTAAGGATGTTGGCGACTTCCAGTTTGGAGATATCTTTAAATATGAAGCATGGTTTGGGGTTGGATACGGGGGAGGGTGTCGGAGGGATTAGGACCATGGGTGTGGGCTAGAGCTTTGTGATGATCCTTGATTTTGTTTTAGAAGAGTTCTATTTTGTTAAGCATGGCGGCTTGGATACTAGAGCACCAAGCTTCGTCCTTACTAATGTCATCTGGAGTATTAGCTGGAGCTATAAGTTCTTTGAAGATGGCAAAGATTTCTTTGGATTGTGATTTGGCGTTGGCAATACGAGCATTGAAGGAATTGGCTTTAGAGTTAGTGATGGTTTTTTTGTAGAGTAGGGAGATTTGGTTGATAGTGATTTTGTTGTCCTCACTACGGTCTGCTATCCATTTTTTTAGCTTCCCTTTTGCGTGAGCATAGGGCCTGTAGTTCGTCTGAGAACCATGAGTCGGAGTGTAGAGTTTTTTTGCCTTTTTTGGGTTCGAGAGGAGCTATGGTGTTGATGGCTCTGGACAGGGTATCTTTGTAGATATTGGCTAGTGCACTGGGGTCATTGCAGAAGGGGGGCTAGTGCTGGAGTATTGAGGTGAAGTCGTAGGCTTTCTTCTTTTAGTTTTTTGGCACTTCTGACTAGTTTGGGGGGTGCAGGGGTGAGGGGTTTGGTGTTCGTGGCGGAGGGTAGGGTGAACTCAATGCAGTGGTGACCAGTCCAGGGTAGCCCTGAGTTAGCGCTAATAGTGGCGTGGCAGTTATGGTCTGCAACCCAGTCGAGGGTGCAGCCTTTGGAATGAGTGGGGCTGGAGACTCTTTGTGTGAAGCCTAGTTCGGGGAGTTCCCTAGTAAGGGAGATGGCAGCTTTATCTTTAGGGTCATTGGAGCCAAGGTTAATATCTCCGAGAAGAAGGGTCTTGGTGCATGCTTTAATGTTATTGCTTAATAAGTGTAGGAGGTGGCCCTGGAAGTCGAGAGGTAGGCCAGGGGGACGATACAGTACCTGAATGTTGATGGTGCTGTTGGGGGACAGAGCAAGCTTGGCAGATAAAATATCTGAGTTACTGTTACAGGGGAGTATGGTGAGTCTAAGGGAGGCTATCTTTGGTTATGAGGGCTACCCTGCCTCCCATGCGGATAGGTCTGTCTTGTCTAAAGATCGTATAGCCTGGTGGGAGTGCAAGTGCAATGGACGGACCCGATGCTTCATGAAGCCAGGTTTCGGTGATGGCCAGCAGGACAAGGTTCGAACTTTCGATGAGATCGTGTATTTCTTGGGTGTGCGCTGGGAGAGAGCGGACGTTTAGCAGGGCACATTTAAGGAGGGGAGTGGGTGTGGTGTTGTGCTTGGCGCTAGATGGGAAGCTGGCTATTTCAGCGGTGGTGCGGGTTGTTTGTCTATGTGGTGGCGAGGGAGTATATCTGGGTGTGTGTGTGCGATCAAAGTGTGGGAGGCATAGTGGGTCGAGCGTGCTCCCAAGCTTAGATTGCAGAGTTTTGTAGCTAGGGGGTGGTGGCTGAAGTTAAGAGGTAGAGTGCGAGTTCTGAGTCTGGAACGTCTGATGTTATGTGAGCATGTAGTGGTGGTGGGTGTGCATGTGTGTGTCGGGGTAGGGTTGTAGGGTAGCATGGTGGCCAGTGGAAGATAGTGGAGAGGTGTGGCTGTGCTGATGATGTTAATGTCTGATATAATGAGATAAACGGTGGGTAGGATGAGTGCAAGGGCGAATGTGGTAGCAAGAGAGTTGGAGATGATGTTGGAGGTAATGAGGGGGTTCTTGGTGCTTACTTTGGATCGCATGGTGTGAGTGGTACAAAGTGGCAATTCAGTAAAAGGGGGCAGCTATAATCACAGTGGCATACAGTAAAAAGGGGCAGCTAAATACACAGTGGCAATTCAATAAAAGGGGGCAGCTAAGAGTCAGAGGTGATTCTCAAAGTGTGTAGATGGGAGGTCATCCAGCGTAGGTATAGTTCCATAACAATGATCTTCGAGAGGACCAAATCACGATTCAGAGTTTGAGCATATGCGAGCGAGAGCAGAGACATGCGTGGAGTGGGCAACAGTAAAAACAGTAAAATCGGAGTGATAGAGTCAGTGGAGGGAGTACCTGTTTAGGGCATAGTCTGCCATGCGGGTGTTCATGGTCCATTGGTGACGGCAGCCCGGCAGCCACGGACAGGCACAGACAGGCATGTCGTGCCTTAAGAGGTGCCTTAGGGAGGGGCCGGCTCACACCTTCCGGTCCTGCGTAGCTGGAGTTGTGGACACGGCTCTCCAATGGGGTGCGACCTGGTTGCTAGGCAGCAGCCTAACAAGCTGAGCATACAGCGGCGGCGGCCATCTTTTTCTGGGTTGGCGTGGTGAATGGCAGCGAGTGCAGCGATCAGCTGTTTGGGGTCGTGCTTGTGCCTCAGTTAGGATGCTGTGGCAAACAGTTATAACCTCTTCATGATGTCTTTCCTATGGCTACCTTGTACGCACAGAAAATGAGGGGTGCAATAATGGTAGCATTTCAGTCTGTGCAGTGCACAGGAAACCTGTATCTGTTGTAAGGACACGTGTGGTGTTAGGGAACATTGAAATTGACATCATGCCGTAATTGCTATACTTTTTCATAAGGTTATTGAATTCATCAGTATTGCGTTTCGATTGGCAAGTACTGGGGAGTACGTCCAGTCTTGGGTGCATGGCCAAAAGAACAAAGTTATAAGTACTAGACGTGCAAGCCACTGCACACCCATCCCATGTAAGATCTATGGACATACAGCTAGGAGTGAAGCCTCTGGCCAGAAGCACTGAAGGATATCACACCAATACAAAACTGCCACTACCACACATCACTGAGGTGTTTGTGGAGACAACTTGCACTCTTGGGTGCATGGCCAAAGCCCTTGCACCCAAGACTGAAGTAATAAACCGTGGAGTGACAAGTCGATATGGTTGTGGTGTAATGCGCTATTTGTGTTCACGCCCTAGTGTTTTACCTACATGGCTGCAGACGATGGTCCGAAAAGTAAATTTATAAATACCTAATTTGCAAGGACCATGGTTTTGATATGCTGTGATGGTTGTGGATAGGAACTATACTCCTTGTACCTCAGTCGTAAGGCGTAGGTGGTAGGTTACTCACCGAACCTGCAAGGCCCAGCCTACAGGCACTGCAGCATATTAGTACCATAGATTAGACGTGTAGATTCCCATGTGTACAAAATGACTGCCAATATACTTACTCCTTACTTTGTTCAGAATGCACATACTGTTTTGAAGTGGCTATTGTACTTGGCGGAAGTATCACTTTTTCCATTTCTGTTATGAAAGAAAAAGGTGTGTTAGTGTTTGCATTTTTTGAAAATTTACTACATTGAATAATAGACAGTTAACCTTTTTTTTTTACCCTCATATTTAGTTTACAAGCCAGTGTACTGTGCATTGCGCTCAGTTTCTGTGTTTGCTTCTCTAATCCTTGGGTCTGGGGAAAAAAATCCTTGTTGGATTAAAAAGAAACCTAATTTCCTATGGTACTAACTACTTCCTTGTTTCCTTTGAGTGTTTGCTTCATCTTTCTGATCAATGTTATGTTTGTTGCCTTACTGCCCATTTTTAAGAACAGTTAGATACCTCTAGGCGTATTCTAACTGTGCATTTGTTCTTACAGATTTGTGCTACTCACTCATTTGTGGGGTTGTTATATCCTGTTTCATTCATCTTTCCCATGACTGTTTTGTTGGTTGCCTTCCTGACGATTTTTAACAACAGTTACATACCTGTAGGCGTATTGTACCTGTGCATTTGTTTCCAACGATCTGAGATAATCATTTATTTGTGTCATTCTTCCGTCCTGTTGGGTAGTTAGATACCTGTGGGTGTATTCTAACTGTTTGCAGTCTTTCACATAATTTGTTGTCAATCTTGAAGTACACATTATTTCGAAAATGTTAGCTTTAAGAACATTAAATACGCATTTGTTAGGTTAGCTGGCAATGTCTGCTTTAGAGTAATGGTGCTATCATTACATTCTAACCATCCAGAATTCTTTTTAATGTATGCAGTGTAGTGACCTGCATTGGTTGTAGCTCCTGCATGGTAGACTGTTCCTACTGTTGTAAAGGTTTTCTTTCCAAGTGATACTTGACCGTGTGTGAGTCCAGTCAGTTTGCAGTTGTTTTTGGTGCCATCTGCATTATAACGTAGAAGCATAAGTATTATGTAAGCACTATGTGATTGTATCAGTAAGGTGGAGCGATTGTCTGAATGCAAATACTACATAATCTGCCATGGTTTGCATTTTGTACAAGTTGCTGAAATGGAATGCTCTCACAATTTGGTATGGAAACATACACAAATTGCTCATTTGGGATTTCTTCCTGTATCACTTTGCTTCAGAGAGTTCATGTATGTTTCCACATGTACAAAATTTGGAAGATTTCATTTACAGGTATGCTTTTGTTTTCCAATACTAATAGTATGTGCATTAGAAATTTTTGTGGATCTTCTTGTGACTTCATAGTGAATCTCACCATTCCAGCACAGTTGTCCAATTGTTGCCTTACTCCATAAACACTGTGTGTGTTGTCAGGATTGCTTGTTGCATTTCTATGCAGCACTAACATTCGCAAACACAATTGGTCTGTACCGTGCAGGTAAATATTGTTAACAATTGGTGGCAATTGAAATAGAATATTAATTGCTACATTTGCATAGCAACTTACCCCACTTTCATTTTCAAATTTGAATGGCCCAGCAAGTTCTGTATCTGAGTGCATTTTTTGGTTTTTCTGTTGCATCTTTGCCGACGTCCCTGGTTTACATTCCCTAATAGGTTGTTCTATGTTTGCGGCAATTGATGAAACTTTTGCTTCTTTTCTTTGCTTTGTGGAATTTGCTATTGAATTCTGCTGCATTTCTGTTTCATTTACTTTTCTTTTACCACGTTTCACTCTATCTGGAACAGGGTATTGTTTCAGATGAGGGGTGTTCAGTTTACAGTGAACACAAGGAATATCAGCTTTGACTTTACTTGAATCAAAGTTTATTAGCAATAGACCGTCAAGTGTACGTAAGCGTGATAATGCTACGTAGCTCATGCCTTCCTTAAACACTGTGTTTCCTATATCAATCAATGCTTTGTCTAGGGTAAGACCTTGGGATTTATGAATGGTAACTGCATATGCAAGAGCTAGAGAAAATTGCTCTCTAATTACATACATGTCTTTGAAGAGAAGGAATCGAGCTATTGAGCGCCCTATCCTTTTCACTTCTGAAACTTTATCAAAGCGAATATTTACAAACTGAATGTTGCTATCACGTGGGTATGATTTAAAGCCAACAACTGTGCCCAGTGCTCCATTAACTAGCCCTTTCTGTACATCAAGGTTACGTTTCAGCATTACTCTACAATTTAAGGATAATTTCAATTTTCTTTCCAACCCAGCTGTGTCGGAAATTTAATTTTCTAAACTATTTAGGTGTCGATTCATGGAAATAATGTGCGCAGATAATTCCCGCGCAGAGGTGCCAAAATGTGTGAATCGCAGGAAAAGTGCGAAAATCACAGTGCAAGTGCGAAAATCGCAGGGAAACCAGCGCACAGCGATTCATGGAAGTTGGACATTGGATGTGCGCTAAAAATGTGCACCGTGCACGCCGGCGCACAGGTCATCCAACAGCGTGCACCACGGCCACTGCGAAATTGCACATAGCGCGGCGCACATCACAAAAGTAGGCGTAACATGGGGCGTAACACTCGGAATGGGGAACAACGCGTGAAAATATGGGCGTCACGGGGGAAGTACAAGAGGCAAGTGCGCGGAACGCCCACACGCTCGCCTACAACCCGTATTCATGGAATAAAATAGGGCAAACCAGCGCACGGTCAAAGACGCGCACAGGGCCAAACAAGTACGCCACAAGAAAGCAGGCGGTAGCGCCCCTGCGACTGAAAAAATTGTGCGCCAAAATGTGCGCTAACAAAAAGCACCCATGTCCAGCCATGAGGAATGGGCCATACAGTGGCACTCTAGGACAAATGAGGTGCAAAGGGGCACTGACAAACACGGACACCCGTGGTGTGAAAACTAGCTTGTGCGCGTGTTCCTGGGTGCGCGGGAAGTTCCACACGCGATTGGCCTGGGGACGTGTACTACAGGGTGCGAGGGAAGTTCCACACGCGATTGGCCTGGGTAGGTGGGGGTGCGCGGGAAGTTCCACACGCGATTGGCCTGGGTACGTGTACTTCGGGGTGCGCGGGAAGTTCCACACGCGATTGTTCTGGGTACGTGTACTACGGGGTGCGCGGGAAGTTCCACACGCGATTGGCCTGGGTAGGTGGGGGTGCGTAGGAAGTTCCACACGCGATTGGCCTGGGTACGTGTACCTCGGGGTGCGCGGGAAGTTCCACATGCGATTGGCCTGGGTACGTGTATTCCGAGGTGCGCGGAAGATTCACATGCAATTTCTGCAGGGTACGTGTATTTTGGTGGTGCCGGGGAATGCTACACGTGATTTGGCCATGTGGGTCCTCCCAGGTGTTCCCTCTACACCCTCCACGGCCCCTGCAGGCAGCCCACACCACAGGGTACTACCCTGTACCCCTGCTCATGTCCCACAGGCAACCCATCCACCATAGCCATGCCCACCAGCCAACCCACATGTCACCTTGCACTACTGATCACCAACACATGTCTCCCATCACCCCCACCCCCCAGCCACCAGGGGCAGCCTCCACCAGGCCCCCACCCATGTCTACCACCACCCCCACCACCCAGCAGCACAGGGGCAGCCTCCACCAGGCCCCCACTCATGTCTCCCTGCACCCCCACCCCCCAGCAGTGCAGGGGCAGCCTCCACCAGGCCCCCACTCATGTCTCCCATCACCCCCACCCCCCCAGCCACCAGGGGCAGCCTCCACCAGGCCCCCACTCATGTCTCTCTGCACCCCCACCCCCCAGCAGTGCAGGGGCAGCCTCCACCAGGCCCCCACTCATGTCTCCCTGCACCCCCACCCCCCAGCAGTGCAGGGGCAGCCTCCACCAGGCCCCCACTCATGTCTCCCATTACCCAAACCCCCCAGCCACCAGGGGCAGCCTCCACCAGGCCCCCACTCATGTCTCCCTGCACCCCCACCCCCCAGCAGTGCAGGGGCAGCATCCACCAGGCCCCCACTCATGTCTCCCATCACCCCCACCCCCTAGCAGTGCAGGGGCAGCTTCCACCAGGCCCCCACTCATGTCTCCCATCACCCCCACCCCCCAGCAATGCAGGGGCAGCCTCCACCAGGCCCCCACCCATGTCTACCACCACCCCCACCCCCCAGCAGTGCAGGGGCAGCCTCCACCAGGCCCCCACCCATGTCTACCACCACCCCCAACCCCCAGCAGCACAGGGGCAGCCTCCACCAGACCCCCACTCATGTCTCCCTGCACCTCCACCCCCCAGCAGTGCAGGGGCAGCCTCCACCAGGCCCCCACTCATGTCTCCCTGCACCCCCACCCCCCAGCAGTGCATGGGTAGCCTCCACCAGGCCCACACTCATGTCTCCCACCACCCCCACCCCCCAGCCACCAGGGGCAGCCTCCACCAGGTCCCCACTCATGTCTCCCATCACCCCCACCCCCCAGCAGTGCAGGGGCAGCCTCCACCAGGCCGCCACCCATGTCTACCACCACCCCCACCCCCCAGCATTGCAGGGGCAGCCTCCACCAGGCCCCCACGCATGTCTCCCATCACCCCCGGCCCCCAGCCACCAGGGGCAGCCTCCACCAGGCCCCCACTCATGTCTCCCTGCACCCCCACCCCCCAGCAGTGCAGGGGAGCCTCCACCAGGCCCCCACTCATGTCTCCCACCACCCCCACCCCCCAGCCACCAGGGGCAGCCTCCACCAGGCCCCCACTCATGTCTCCCTGCACCCCCACCCCCCAGCAGTGCAGGGGCAGCCTCCACCAGGCCCCCACTCATGTCTCCCACCACCCCCACGCCCCAGCCACCAGGGGCAGCCTCCACCACAGGGTACTACCCTGTACCCCTGCTCATGTCCCACAGGCAACCCATCCACCATGGCCATGCCCACCAGCCAACCCACATGTCACCATGCACTAATGATCACCAACACATGTCTCCCATCACCCCCACCCCCCAGCAGTGCAGGGGCAGCCTCCACCAGGCCCCCACCCATGTCTACCACCACCCCCAACCACCCAGCAGCACAGGGGCATCCTACACCAGGCCCCCACTCATTTCTCCCTGCACCCCCACCGCCCAGCAGTGCAGGGGCAGCCTCCACCAGGCCCCCACTCATGTCTCCCATCACCCCCACCCCCCAGCCACCAGGGGCAGCCTCCACCAGGCCCCCACTCATGTCTCCCTGCACCCCACCCCCCAGCAGTGCAGGGGCAGCCTCCACCAGGCCCCCACTTATGTCTCCCACCACCCCCACCCCCCAGCCACCAGGGGCAGCCTCCACCAGGTCCCCACTCATGTCTCCCATCACCCCCACCCCCAGCAGTGCAGGGGCAGCTTCCACCAGGCCCCCACTCATGTCTCCCATCACCCCCACCCCCCAGCAGTGCAGGGGCAGCCTCCACCAGGCCCCCACTCATGTCTCCCACCACCCCCACCCCCCAGCAGTGCATGGGTAGCCTCCACCAGGCCCCCACTCATGTCTCCCACCACCCCCACCCCCCAGCCACCAGGGGCAGCCTCGACCAGGTCCCCACTCATGTCTCCCATCACCCCCCAGCAGTGCAGGGGCAGCCTCCACCAGGCCGCCACCCATGTCTACCACCACCCCCACCCCCCAGCATTGCAGGGGCAGCCTCCACCAGGCCCCCACTCATGTCTCCCATCACCCCCACCCCCCAGCCACCAGGGGCAGCCTCCACCAGGCCCCCACTCATGTCTCCCTGCACCCCCACCCCCCAGCAGTGCAGGGGAGCCTCCACCAGGCCCCCACTCATGTCTCCCACCACCCTACCCCCCAACCACCAGGGGCAGCCTCCACCAGGGCCCCACTGATGTCTCCCTGCACCCCCACCCCCCAGCAGTGCAGGGGCAGCCTCCACCAGGCCCCCACTCATGTCTCCCACCACCCCCACCCCCCAGCCACCAGGGGCAGCCTCGACCAGGCCCCCACTCATGTCTCCCATCACCCCCACCCCCCAGCAGTGCAGGGGCAGCCTCCACCAGGCCTCCACTCATGTCTCCCATCACCCCCACCCCCCAGCCACCAGGGGCAGCCTCCACCAGGCCCCCACTCATGTCTCCCTGCACCCCCAGCAGTGCAGGGGCAGTCTCCACCAGGCCCCCACTCATGTCTCCCACCACCCCCACCACCCAGCCACCAGGGGCAGCCTCCACCAGGCCCCCACTCATGTCTCCCTGCACCCCCACCCCCCAGCAGTGCAGGGGCAGCCTCCACCAGGCCCCCACTCATGTCTCCCACCACCCCCACCCCCCAGCCACCAGGGGAAGCCTCCACCAGGCCCCCACTCATGTCTCCCTTCACCCCCACCCCCCAGCCACCAGGGGCAGCCTCCACCAGGTCCCCACTCATGTCTCCCATCACCCCACCCCCCAGCAGTGCAGGGGCAGCCTCCACCAGGCCCCCACTCATGTCTCCCATCACCCCCACCCCCCAGCAGTGCAGGGGCAGCCTCCACCAGGCCCCCACTCATGTCTCCCACCACCCCCACCCCCCAGCCACCAGAGGCAGCCTCCACCAGGCCCCCACTCATGTCTCCCTGCACCCCCACCCCCCAGCAGTGCAGGGGCAGCCTCCACCAGGCCCCCACTCATGTCTCCCACCACCCCCAACCCCCAGCCACCAGGGGCAGCCTCCACTAGGCCCCCACCCATGTCTACCACCACCCCTACCCCCCAGCAGTGCAGGGGCAGCCTCCACCAGGCCCCCACTCATGTCACCCACCACCCCTACCCCCCAGCCACCAGGGGCAGCCTCCACCAGGCCCCCACTCATGTCTCCCACCACCCCCACCCCCCAGCAGTGCAGAGGCAGCCTCCACCAGGCCCCCACTCATGTCACCCACCACCCCTACCCCCCAGCCACCAGGGGCAGCCTCCACCAGGCCCCCACTCATGTCTCCCATCACCCCCACCCCCCAGCAGTGCAGAGGCAGCCTCCACCAGGCCCCTACTCATGTCTCCCATCACCCCCACCCCCCAGCAGTGCAGGGGCAGCCTCCACCAGGCCCCCACCCATGTCTACCACCACCCCCACCCCCCAGCAGTGCAGGGGCAGCCTCCACCAGGCCCCACCCATGTCTACCACCACTCCCACCCCCCAGCAGTGCAGGGGCAGCCTCCACCAGGCCCCCACTCATGTCTCCCTGCACCCCCACCCCCCAGCAGTGCAGGGGCAGCCTCCACCAGGCCCCCACTCATGTCTCCCACCACCCCCACCCCCCAGCCACCAGGGGCAGCCTCCACCAGGCCCCCACTCATGTCTCCCATCACCCCCACCCCCCAGCCACCAGGGGCAGCCTCCACCAGGCCCCCACTGATGTCTCCCTGCACCCCCACCCCCCAGCAGTGCAGGGGCAGCCTCCACCAGGCCCCCACTCATGTCTCCCACCACCCCCACCCCCCAGCCACCAGAGGCAGCCTCCACCAGGCCCCCACTCATGTCTCCCATCACCCCCACCCCCCAGCAGTGCAGGGGCAGCCTCCACCAGGCCCCCACCCATGTCTACCACCACCCCACCCCCCAGCAGTGCAGGGGCAGCCTCCACCAGGCCCCCACCCATGTCTACCACCACCCCCACCCCCCAGCAGCGCAGGGGCAGCCTCCACCTGGCCCCCACTCATGTCTCCCTGCACCCTCACCCCCCAGCAGTGCAGGGGCAGCCTCCACCAGGCCCCCACTCATGTCTTCCACCACCCCCACCCCTAGCCACCAGGGGCAGCCTCCACCAGGTCCCCACTCATGTCTCCCATCACCCCCACCCCCCAGCAGTGCAGGGGCAGCCTCCACCAGGCCCCCACCCGTGTCTACCACCACCCCCACCCCCCAGCAGTGCAGGGGCAGCCTCCACCAGGCCCTCACTCATGTCTCCCATCACCCCCACCCCCCAGCCACCAGGGGCAGCCTTCACCAGGCCCCCACACATGTCTCCCTGCACCCCCACCCCCAGCAGTGCAGGGGCAGCCTCCACCAGGCCCCCACTCATGTCTCCCACCACCCCCACCCCCCAGCCACCAGAGGCAGCCTCCACCAGGCCCCCACTCATGTCTCCCTGCACCCCCACCCCCCAGCAGTGCAGGGGCAGCCTCCACCAGGCCCCCACTCATGTCCCCCATCACCCCCAACCCCCAGCCACCAGGGGCAGCCTCCACTAGGCCCCCACCCATGTCTACCACCACTCCTACCCCCCAGCAGTGCAGGGGCAGCCTCCACCAGGCCCCCACTCATGTCTCCCACCACCCCCACCCCCCAGCCACCAGGGGCAGCCTCCACCAGGCCCCCACTCATGTCTCCCACCACCCCACCCCCAGCCACCAGGGGCAGCCTCCACCAGGTCCCCACTCATGTCTCCCATCACCCCCACCCCCCAGCAGTGCAGAGGCAGCCTCCACCAGGCCCCTACTCATGTCTCCCATCACCTCCACCCCCCAGCAGTGCAGGGGCAGCCTCCACCAGGCCCCCACCCATGTCTACCACCACCCCCACCCCCCAGCAGTGCAGGGGCAGCCTCCACCAGGCCCCACCCATGTCTACCACCACTCCCACCCCCCAGCAGTGCAGGGGCAGCCTCCACCAGGCCCCCACTCATGTCTCCCTGCACCCCCACCCCCCAGCAGTGCAGGGGCAGCCTCCACCAGGCCCCCACTCATGTCTCCCACCACCCCCACCCCCCAGCCACCAGGGGCAGCCTCCACCAGGCCCCCACTCATGTCTCCCATCACCCCCACCCCCCAGCCACCAGGGGCAGCCTCCACCAGGCCCCCACTCATGTCTCCCATCACGCCCACCTCCCAGCAGTTCAGGGGCAGCCTCCACCAGGCCCCCACACATGTCCAACTCATGTCTCCCATCACCCCCACCCCCAGCAGTGCAGGGGCAGCCTCCACCAGGCCCCCACCCATGTCCAACTCATGTCTCCCATCACCCCACCCCCAGCAGTGCAGGGGCACTTTCGCTCCCTTGACCGTTCTGGCGGGCAGCTGTTATATGCGCCCCCAGTAGTGTGCAGGATCATAGTGGCAGCATGTGTCCTGCACAATGTTGCAACACGCCGGGGCCTGGCTGTGGACATGGTGGTGCCCCCACATCCCCAACCACATGCACGGCCGCTGCGCATGGGAGGGGAGAGGGCACGGGGTGAGGCAGCCCGTACGCAGCTGGTGGCTAATTACTTCACATAGAAATCACACCCCAGTGGAGTGCACACAGGCCTGGCACATACCATCTGATAAGCAATGATGACTCGACCTGACAATTAAGACGAACAAAGGGACTGTCAACTGTCAGAACCATAGCAGCCTGAGATTGTTCATGTGGAAGTGTCACAATGTGTGCATCCCTACCTACACAAACACCACCAATGCAGTGTCATCAAAAGACACTTCCATGCTGCAGAAATGAATACCCACTTGCAAAATACTACATGAAAACAGTGCCATGTCACCCACCCCCTCCCCGGCACGGCCACACAACACACCATGGCATGTCATGCAATGTGAGAGGGAAGAAATTAATCCCCACAACATGCCCCAAGTGTCAGCAGCTACAGTATCCCTAATGGAAACATGTCCACGCATGAAATGCTCACAGTAATGCAGGACCTACAACCCACATTACCAAATACTTACCAAGAATACCAATCACCTACACAAGCTCCAACCTACCTTAAACATGACATTACAGACTTACAAATTAGCTAGCCTCACCACCTGATGATGACAGCCCTCCGAACACTTCCAAGTATACAGTGTTAGCGCCACGCAAGAGTGTAGGTGCACTGCTTACAACATGGACTCCAGTTCCAAGGTGGACCGCATTGTGAAGACATGAGGAATGTACCTGCAAATATGGAGGATGAGATGGATGCAGAGGCACATATCAATACACCATGCAGTGTACAATACAACAGCAATATGCACTATGAATGTATACACAGTATTGCCTACAGACTGCCCACACAGCTCTTGGGAGTCCAATGTCACCATGTACGTCAATGTCACTTGGGCACACCCTTTGCAAGCCCATGGAAACGGGAAGCAGGAGGGGTGTGTGTGACAAAAACCCAAGCATCTGAACCAAATCTATGACAAGCCTGCATGTGCCCAGCCACAATGCAGCGTATGCCCACGGGAGCGACACAAGGCAACACACTGTCCCCAAAAAAAAAAAAAATCAAAAATGGCCATTAATGGGCCCAGGGGGGTGGGGGATGCCACCCAGGAGGTCCGAGGACAGGGTGCACATCAAAACCCACCTGTGTGGATCTTGCGGAAAAAAAAACACCTCCATGGGCTCATGGCCTACACGGCTACCCTATTGTGGGAGTATCACTGCTGTCGCTATCCTCACCCTCTGCAGCTGCATCAGGAGGTGGTGGCACTATGGGAGGCATCCCACGCAAAGCCCTAGTCTGTTCCTTCATGGCTGCAAGCATGCAGGTGTGGTAGGTCTCGTTCTGGAGGATAAGTGTGCGGAGGTCCCCATGCAACAACTCACAGGATGCCCGGACCTCCGCCCTAGTTGCCTGCATCTCATCTGAGAGCGTACGGGTGAGACGCAACAGCTGCTGTTCTGTCCTTCGGTTTGTTGAAGCCTCAAGCTCAACAAGAGTCGTCCTGAAGTGAAGGAGTTCCTGCCTCTGGGCGTCCCTGTGGCCCTGGGACTCTATGGAGATGGCTTCCTGCAGAGTCGCCAGTGCCGCCCGCCTGTCCCTGTCGGATGCCAACATGTCCTCCCTGTGTGACTGGCAGATGGAGTCTGTTGCCTGCTGTAGTCGCTCCATCAGCCTTTTGGGGGGGACAATGGAAGTGGCCACCCTATCCATGGCCTGAGCCATCATCTCTGATGATGCTGCCTGTTGGGTTGCCATACCGTAAATGGATTGCTCCCATGCGGTATTGCCAGGTGGCGTACGGCCACCACGTCGGCGGGCACCACACCTGCCAGGGGCAAGGCGAACTGCGCCTTGCTGTGCCGGCACTGCCTGAGGCTGCAGGACTGCATTCCCCCTCTGATCTGCTGGCCCAGGAAAAGGATCAGATGTCGCGGAGTGTGACCCTGCATCCGTAACCACCAAAGGCGTACCTGCCAACATTGACATCCCCATTGAGGGTTCTAACCCTGATGCAGGTGGGTCGGACAGTCAGAATCCCTCCCAGGAACACTCACCTGCAACGGCACGTAGGTCTCATCATCCGAATCGACACCTGAATACAGCTCGGGGGAGGTGCAGCCAGAGACACCCCTTGAGAGCACGACCTGCAGCAGTTGTGGGTTCTCACCCACCACCACACCACGTCCCTCACTGGTGGTTGGTCAGCCCTCAGACCCCTCCTGGGTCTGCACCATCTCCACAACCCCTGCAGTATCAAGTGCGTCTTCCCCTGCAAAGACATAAAAGAAAACAAATGGAAACAGGCATTAGCACTATGGCACATAATTAGGGCTGAGAGGCTACAGAAACAGTACTTGATTGACACATGTCCCACATGACTAAAACACTCCCATGCATGCACCGTCACTGCGTGTGATGGGGAGGCAGATGGCACACATTGATGACACCAAGATGGAAGATGAACACATTTGCTGCATGCTGCCTAGCAGTGGCATCACACATTGGCTAGTGATTGGCAGGTCAAATACACATGCCATCACACAGATGGCATGTACCCTAGCCATGAAGTGAAGAGGGAGAGGAGGTCACCAATTGTTCATTCAGTCCAGTTTGCTCATATAATTGATTGTTTTCATTGTAATGGTTCAAATGTTTAACCTGCAGCTGCCAGTCAAAAATGGTCCTATAGCACAGGGACATGTCTAAACTAATCATGTCCACGAAACTGAGCCAGTCCACTGTACCATAGCCATGTCAGACATGTGGCAATAGGACTGAGAAATCCCGAGTAAAAGTGGTGGTATGCAAACAATCTGCCTGAATAAACAGAGGTAAATAAGCAAAAGTGTTGTGGCAAGATGACACTCCAAGGCCAACTGGCGTGGTGTTGGGCTGGATGTATAATGTTGGCCGAAGGGATGCTGCTATACCCAAATGCTGGTGCCAAGAATGTATAGGAAGAGGCACATGGGTGAGCCGAACCACTCAGGCACACACACCCTCCCCTGGCACCCAAACAGAAGCCCTCCCACACACACCATGCACATGGATGACACACACATGCATGTGCACTCACCGGACAATGCCTCGTTATCTGCCATTTCTCCCACGCCTTGGATCTGTTCCTCCGTGACGTAGGTCCCAGCAACCTGCTCATGTGGAGTGAGTTCTATGTCGTCTGCTGGAGACCCACCTCCAGTCACTAGAGTTGCGGCATGACTTGAGGCCAGCTTATTCTTTGCCCTGCGCTTCAGGTCATTCCAGCGCTTGTAGCATTCATTAGCTGTGCGCCTCATGATTCCAAGGGCACTTATGATGTCCGCAATGGTCTGCCAGTGTGCCTGACGTTGTGCAGGTATGGTCTTGGATCCTGCGACAATCACCATTTCGCGGTCATTTGCGGACACATACTCTACAAGTGCATTCAGTTCGGCCTCATTGAAGCTGGGCTTCCTTGACGGGCCAGACTGTGTAGCCGTGTCTGGGGCATCAGCCTCTACTGGACGAGCACTCTTCCTCTTCCGCTTGGAAGGTGGTGGGGATCCTGAGTGTCCTACGCCGCTCTGGACACTAGGGGTAGGAGCGTGGGATTGCACACTCAGCATGGGAGTTGGTGCAGGCATTACCTCAAGTGTGATGGTGTCAGGGGGAATGTCAGCATGATGGACTTGGACCGACACTGTCCTGGATGGGTGTGTGAGAGGTGGGGTGGATGGAGCCACAGCTGCCCCTGCAGCCTCCCCAGCCTGCCTACGCGGGGCAGCAGATGACCTAGCTGCCCCTGATCCACGTGGCCTGATGACACCAACGTTCACCGGCGCACGTGGCCTAGACCTGCTGACCTGGAAGTCAGCCATGGAGTCACCCTGTGCCAGGTCTGGTTCCACAGTGGGCTGGTCCAACAAGGGCTGAGCATGGATGGTGTCAGCCACGGCAACCTCAACCAGGGGGGGGGCATGGGTGTCCCTGACTGCTCCTCCACACAGGGGGGCCTAGGGGCACCCTGCAAGTCACGGCCACGTCCCCTACTGGATCCACCACGGCCACCATTTGGGGCTCGGCCACCTTTGCCACCCTTACGGCTTGGTCGCCTCCCAGCCATGGCACTGATGTTATTGTGCGTATGGGAGTTGATGTGAACTATTGTCCTGGGCAATTGGGGGTCAAAGGGGTTGGGTACCAGATGGTAATCGTACCCTAGTGCTCTAGCAAGGCTGTATATCACCCCTGGGGAAAGATGACGGGTCACGCAACGCACAGGCACACCAAAAAAGCAAAGTAAGGTGCACGCAAACCCTCCTAGACCACGTGCGTGGAAAAATAAACCTGCACTACGCTGTGGCACCCAGAAACACAACAATGAACGTATGCGTGTCACACGCAGCCTAGAATGACCTCTGAAGGGGTACGCGACACAAGGGGCAAGCACAGATGTTAAATACATGCGCGACTCACCGTCTGCCAGGAACAAAAGCGTGAAAAATATATGCGTGTGCGCGTTGGCAACACCCCCACCAAAAGAAGAATTGTACGCTGTCTGAGGAGACAGGACAACAGTAGAAGGGAACGCTGTTCGAGGAAACAGGCCCAGGAAAAAGAGGAAAAGAGAAAAAGCTGTCCGAGGTAACAGGGAGTACGAACTGGAAACGCTGTGAAGTAAATTGCGTGTGAACCGACAAGAAGTACAGATTTCACCCACTCGCTCTCCACAAAAAGCACGTACAAGGAAATGGCGTTCTACACGTACCTTTTATACACACGTCACAGACGCGCATACGTGATGAGGCCATTTCCACCAAATACGCGCTTTGACACTCGGACGTGTATCTCTTCATTTTTACACGCGCCATTCTCTACGGCCATGCGTGTGACGTCACAGCTTTGCATGGTGGCCTTTGGGCCAATGAAATCGCATATGCGAGCACACGTGGTAAAACTACATGTCCGAGTGTCATCGCGTGTAATCGGAGGGAAGTGAGCGTACATGCGTTTGGCCTGGGTACGTGTATTTCTGGGGTGCGCAGGAAGTTCCAGACGCGATTGGTGGAAATCCACACGTGCTCTGTCATCACGTGTAATGAGGGAAACATCCGCGCGCGTCACGTCACAGACTCGCTTATGCGCTAAGGGCCTTTGGTCCTATGAAATCGCATATGCGTGCTGACGTGCATACGCGCTAAGGCCCTTTCCTCGATTCACACGCAGACGTGCAGGATTTTCACGTGCCAAATCACTCCGTATCAAGCTGGCCACGCGTAAGCACACGGAAGACCACGCTCCTGCCCAGAAGGCTGAATTACTGCCCCCCAGAGCCCCGAGCACGCTCCCACCTGCCATCTGCTGCTGCCTGACTGCCTGCTGTCCACGTGCCCTGCCATTTGCTGCCTGAACATCAGCCAGGGGTGCTGTTGCTGTGACCACCCCTGCTGGAACCGAAGACTCCCGACTGGGATTCCATCGCTCCACAGCCCAGCCCCAGGACCCAGTTGCCCACCCACTCCTGCCTCTGGGGTTGTCATGTCGGGAACTGCAACATCTGGCACCACTGACAACCCCCCGGCCAGAGAGGCAGAGGGGCACCAGCTTCAGTGCCAGGGAAGTTGGTGTCCTGGTGGAGCAAGTCCTGGGCAGTATGATGCCCTCTACGGAAGTGTGCGCGCCGACAAGGAAGGACGAACTCGGATCTGGACGGACATCGTGACTGCCATCAACGCGGAGGGGGTGGCAGTCCGCGACTTCCAACATGTCAAGAAGCGCTGGGAGGACTTCAGGTCCAGGACCCTGAACAAGGCCCGGCGCCTCTTGAAGGCAGCGGATGCAAAGGGGCGCCGGGCCACTTGTCGGAAGATCAGATGAGGGTCCTGGAACGCATATCCCCAGCGCTCCATGTCCAGGTCCTTGAGAGGCAGACCCGTCTGGAGTCGAGCGGTAAGTGTACATGCATCATGATTGTAAGCTGTGCGTGTGGTGATGTGCCAGTAGTGTGCCGGTTGCACATCTGTTTGTATGGGGCCGAGTATGGGTGGGGGTGTACAGGGCTGTGAGGCTAACACATGCAAGGGTTGTCATGTGTGAGACATGGATGGTGCTTGTGTGTGTAGGCTTGCATGCCAAATGCAGTTGTGTGGGCACACATGTATGGATGAATGTGTATGTAAGTGGGCATGTTCGTGATGTCACGCATGTATGTTGTTTTCAGCTGCATGTATCAGCACTGTGTACATGTGCATGTGTGTGTATTTGACAAGGGTGCAACAGTGATGCAACATGGATGCATGTGACAGCGGGATGTGGAAGCCTGATTGGCAGATGTGACATGGATGCCCATCGGAACACTGCGACAGTTGGCTGAGGTGTACACATGCATGCAAGTGTGGGGGTGTGCGTGCATGTGTAGTGCACTCCCTGTGTTGCATGTGATGTCTGGCTCACCTTTGCCTGCTCATGCTGTTGTATGTGTATGGATTGTGCTGGCAGTTGGGATGTGGCTGTGGTGTGGCTCATGTGTGCAAGTTGAAATGACATGTGTGTTGCCGATTGTGATGCCATGTCTGAGGTTTGACAATGCCACTCATGTGCAACTGTCATGTGTGTATGTGTCCATTGTACAGTGCCCTGATGCCTATGTTTAATTTCTCCCTGTCTGCAGCGTCAACTGATGAAGAGGGCGGAGAAGGTGCTGTGGAGCACAGTGGCGGGGATCGCACCGCCAGCCGGAGACGCAAGGCCCGGCTCCCCTCCCATGTTGTGATCTCGTCGGGGAGTGAGGAGTCCGGTGCTGCATCCCAGGCCGCAGCTGCCGGGGGGAGGTTCAAGAGGCGGAGGTCGGAGTTGGACTCCTCGGCAGCAGAACGGGCAGCTGGGACCCCACAGGGCCCAACGGGGGAAGATGGCACGGAGTCATCCAGGTTGGTGGGGGGTTTGGTGGAGGAGGAGGCCGTGCAAGCAACAGAGACGGGGTCTGGAGGTGGGGATTCCACTGGTGCTAGTGGGGCAGTGCAGGACCAGGGACAGGAGGCAGCACAGGTCGCCGCGGAGGTGCCTGTGTGCAATCCTGTCCATGATCCTGTCACTGCATCATTTTGCACCAGCAGGGATGCCTACGTCCAGACCCGTTTTCAGGCAGGGGATGAGCTCACGACAACTGGCCTTCCTCTGCCTGCGGACGTGGCTATCCGGGTCCGGGTTGAGCCTGTCCTGATGGTGTGGCGTTGCGTCAACGGGCCATGCGAGGTGACCTGCAGTCTTTTCATGAGGAGACTGCACGTCATCTCGAATGGCTCGTTGACCGCGTTGGCCTACTGGGACAGGTCACCCAGGCCGGATTCCTCCGTTTGATGGGGCTTGCTCAGACCCCCTCCTCAACTGAATCCCCTATGCGCCAGTCGTCCTCCGTGCCATCTTCCCACCCATCAGTCACCTGTGGAGCTGCCTCTGACGGTGCGGCCAGGCTGGTGAAGGAGGCATCCCTGCCACAGTCGGGAGTCGGACGTCCAGCAGGGGTGGCCACATCAACGACTGTACCCCAGCCAGCGGAGGATGTGCAGGCAGCAGGAGGCAGTGCACGGGCAGAGGCGCAGCAGCAGCAGCGTGGTAGGAGCCATGATGGCTCGGGGCCTTCCACATCGGAGGGGCAGGCATCGGCTGGAGGACAGGAGGACCCAGGACGGGAAGTGTCTTCCGTGTGGCAGTGGTTGGGCCACGCCATAGATGCCGCGCGGCAGCGGGGGGAAGAGGCATGGCTCACGATGGTCAGGGCGGAGAACTCCATGCAGAGGGCCCTGAGGTGTGCCGAGTGCCTCGAGGCAATCCGCAGAGAGTTTGGGGGGAACATGTGGACGGCCCTGCGGACCCTCGGACCCATGGAGGAGGAGCGCCTCCGGGACATTGAGCAGGAGTTCGATGATGCCCTGGCTCGGAACATCCCGAAGTGAGCCGTCGGACTAGCCCGCTGCCCTTGTAAATAGTTATATAGTTAGTGTTAGGTTTCCTTTGGTTTGGCTTTATTTTTGGACCTTTTGGACAATGGGCCACATTTTTGTATATAGTTATTTTTTTTAGGTAGTGTTATTAGATAGGTTTCATTTCTTCGTTTGGGATCATGGACCCTGGATAGTTATCTGTACATAGTTGACTTTTGGAATTTCAATATTTATTATGATTTCGCCATGGAGCAATGGTTTTCGATTTTAATTTGTGACTTTGGACACCTTTCCTTTGCATTATGATTTGTGGTTTAGCATTTTTTCACGGACCTGCTGTTTTTTTTTGTTGTTAAATTTCTATTATTGTTTGTTTATTTTTGATTAAATTTATGTTGCTTTTAATACATATTTCAATGTGTAGTATCATCTCATTGGTTTCATGCATATCATGATATGGGTTTTGACATTCACTGACACCCATTGGGTGTATGTGAGGGGCATGTGTTCATTTCAAAACGTGCAATTGGGCTTCTGTCATGTTTTTGCAATTTCTAAGTGGGTGGATGCAATACTCGGGTGGGTGTTTGCCATTTGGAGGCTGACCATAAGGGCCAGGGATCTAAATTCAGGTGACATGTTGGCTGGGAGACGTGAGTGGTGGCCTGGTGGAGGCTGCCCCTGGTGGCTGGGGGCTGGAGGTGCAGGGGGACATGTGTGGGAGCCTGGTGGAGGCTGCCCCTGCACTGCTGGGGGGTGGGGGTAGTGGGAGACGTGAGTGGGGGCCTGGTGGAGGCTGCCCCTGGTGGCTGGGGGGTGAGGGTGCAGGGGGACATGTGTGGGAGCCTGGTGGAGGCTGCCCCTGGTGGCTGGGGGGTGGGGGTGATGGAAGACATGAGTGGGGGCCTGGTGGAGGCTGCCCCTGGTGGCTGGGGGGTGGGGGTGCAGGGGGACATGTGTGGGAGCCTGGGGGAGGCTGCCCCTGGTGGCTGGGGGGTGGGGTGATGGGAGACATGAGTGGGGGCCTGGTGGAGGCTGCCCCTGCACTGCTGGGGGGTGGGGGTGATGGGAGACATGAGTGGGGGACTGGTGGAGGCTGCCCCTGCACTGCTGGGGGGTAGGGGTGATGGGAGACATAAGTGGGGGCCTGATGGAGGCTGCCCCTGGTGCTGGGGGGTGGGGGTGCAGGGGGACATGTGTGGGGGCCTGGTGGAGGCTGCCCCTGCACTGCTGTGGGTGGGGGTGCAGGGGGACATGGGTGGGGGCCTGGTGGAGGCTTCCCCTGCACTGCTGGGGGGTGGGGGTGGTGGTAGACATGAGTGGGGGCCTGGTGGAGGCTGCACCTGCACTGCTGGGGGTGGGGGTGGTGGTAGACATGAGTGGGGGCCTGGTGGAGGCTGCCCCTGCACTGCTGGGGGTGGGGGTGATGGGAGACATGAGTGGGGGCCTGGTGGAGGCTGCCCCTGCACTGCTGTGGGGTGGGGGTGATGGGAGACATGAGTGGGGGCCTGGTGGAGGCGGCCCCTGGTGGCTGGGGGGTGGGGGTGCAGGGGGACATGTGTGGGGGCCTGGTGGAGGCTGCCCCTGCACTGCTGGGGGGTGGGGGTGCAGGTGGACATGGGTGGGGGCCTGGTGGAGGCTGCCCCTGCACTGCTGGGGGGTGGGGGTGATGGGAGACATGAGTGGGGGCCTGGTGGAGGCTGCCCCTGGTGACTGGGGGTTGGAGGTGCAGGGGGACATGTGTGGGAGCCTGGTGGAGGCTGCCCCTGCACTGCTGGGGGGTGGGGGTGGTGGGAGACATGAGTGGGGGCCTGGTGGAGTCTGCCCCTGGTGGCTGGGGGGTGGGGGTGCAGGGGGACATGTGTGGGAGCCTGGTGGAGGCTGCCCCTGCACTGCTGGGGGGTGGGGGTGGTGGGAGACATGAGTGGGGGCCTGGTGGAGTCTGCCCCTGGTGGCTGGGGGGTGGGGGTGCAGGGGGACATGTGTGGGAGCCTGGTGGAGGCTGCCCCTGGTGGCTGGGGAGTGGGGGTGGTGGTAGACATGGGTGGGGGCCTGGTGGAGGCTGCTCCTGCACTGCTGGGGGTGGGGGTGGTGGTAGACATGAGTGGGGGCCTGGTGGAGGCTGTCCCTGCACTGCTGGGGGGTGGGAGTGATGGGAGACATGAGTGGGGGCCTGGTGGAAGCTGCCCCTGCACTGCTGGGGGTTGGGGGTGTTGGGAGACATGAGTGGGGGCCTGGTGGAGGCTGCCCCTGGTGGCTGGGGGTGCAGGGGGACATGCGTTGGTGGGCAGTAGTACAAGGTGACATGTGGGTTGGCTGGGGGGCATGGCCATGGTGGATGGGGTGCCTGCAGGACATGTGCAGGGTAGGCCCCTGCGGTGTGGGCCACCTGCAGGGGCCGTGGAGGTTGTAGAGGGAACACCTGGGAGAACCCACACGTGCAATTCACGTGTGGTGCTCCCCGCGCACCCTGTAATACACGTACCCTGATGGAATCGCGTGTGATACTTCCCGTGCACCCCTGGAATACACGTACCTTGCTGTTTTTGCATGTGATACTTCCCGCGCACCGCTGGAATACACGTACCCTGATGGGATCGCGTGTGATACTTCCCGTGCACCCCTGGAATACACGTACCCTGCTGTTTTTGCGTGTGATACTTCCCGCGCACCCCTGGAATACACGTACCCTGATGGAATCGCATGTGATACTTCCCGCGCACCCCTGAGATACACGTACCCTGCTGCTTTTGCGTGTGATACTTCCCGCGCACCCCTGAAATACACGTACCCTGCTGCTTTTGCGTGTGATACTTCCCGCGCACCCCTGGAATACACGTACCCTGCTGCTTTTGCATGTGTTACTTCCCACGCACCCCTGATGCACACGTACACAGGACAATCGCGTGTGGAACTTCCCGCAAACCACTGAAATACACGTTCCCCGCTTGGCGTTTGCTGTTTGCCAGCCCTGTGAACTGGTCCATGGTTGACGCAGCCCTTTGTGATTATTTGGGGATTTTGAAGGCTTTTCCTTGCGCAAGGGCGTTCTTGGGGGTGTATCTGACGCTGCTGCAGGGTCGCTGTGCCACGCTGCGCCACGGCTGGTTTTGGATGCGAAAATGCATGAATACGCTGTGGCCGGAAATCGATTTTAGTGCACGCGGCTGGCGCAGACATTCGCACGGGCACGCTGTGCGCCAGCCGCATGCACCACTTTTGTGCGAATTTCTATGAATTACCCTGTTAGTCTTGTTGTGGCTTGTTCACACATGGGTACTGTCATACCATGTACGTCTAGTTTGTCTGTGGCCTAATTTTTATTATTGGTTGCATTTCTTTCTTTAACATTGTTTCATTGAATATGAAACAGCTTGCAAGAGTTGGCATTAAGGCCATACAATTGACATTTGTGTGCGCTATTTGTTCCATAACATCAGTTGCACGTGCATTATCGCCATAAAGTGCATGTATATGCCGGTTTTTCAATACAACTTGTGCTTTTTTCGATAATACACCAACTACTTTTTAAGATGTTGGCATAAGTGATATCTGCAGATTGCTGCATGTTCTAAGTTAATTCTCTGTATTGGAAATGTTGCCAAAGGTTAACATTACCTATGCTAACAACAGTTTTCCGGCAGAGTTTTTGGCCCAAGGTTTTAGAAATCGGTTCACCTTTCACTGGTGTCAATTGTAGAAGATCTCCGAAAACGATAATGTGTTTCCCTGCAAAGAGTTCTTCGTTATTATTTTAAGTACTTCTTGCAATCTGAGATGAATCAAAGCCAACATTAAGTTGGAGACCTTGCTCACTTCATTTATTAGCATTTTCATTTGTTTCAATACTCTACGTAATTCCATTGCAGCTTCTGCAGAAAGTTTGTAGTAGTCTAATTTATTTTGATGCTCTACTGGAAGCAGTAGTAATCAGTGTAAAGTCACACCCCTATGTTGTAGGCAGCTAAACCTGTGGGGGCTGTTACAACAGCTGACAGTTTGTTGTTTGTCAATTGTTGAAGGAACTTGCTGATGATTTTGATAAAGAATGTTTTCCCTGATCCAGCTTCACCACTGACTTACAGCAGTATAGGTTTGTAATTTTTGCAGGTACATTCTTTATTTTAGTTTTGTACACCATGTACAATTTGTTTCGTTACATCTTCAAAAATGGTGCGCTGATCGTTGTTAAGTTTTGCTTGTTTTACAGTTAAGTCTTCTGTATCTTCTTGATATTGATGCATGGCGTTTTGTACTTCTGCTATAGCTACTTCAGCCTCATTTGCAATTAGTGGTTGTCCTAGTGGTTCTTGCCTTCCTGTTACAGAAGGTTGACTACTATCAGAAGAGTCCTTATCTAGTTGGGCCTGAAGTTCTTCTTCCTGTTGCTGCTCATTGTGTAACATTGTTTTGTACCACGTAAAGTTCACATCCATGATAGTACTTTCATTTACTTTGAAAGCATCTTCATAGCAGTAATAATTATCTAGTATGTCTTCCTCTTTTCTCCATGGTTTGAAAAGTTGCAACAGAGACATGTAATATAGTTCTTTCTGTTGAGGAGTTTTTAATGATAATTTTACATGATTAATTAAGCTTTGTTTGTTAAGTTTCACTAAGCTCCCTTCACAATCGGTCACTCTATATCTACGTTTGCTTTCATCAGGTTTTACATTATTTTTGTATGCAAAGATTTGAGCTATGTGGTATAGACACATACTTTCCAGACTGTTCGGATAGTATGTGTCCAGTAAATTGTTTTTTAGAATGTCTTGGCTGTTGGGATCATTTCTGGCAATTGTTTCTATGTCCTCATATGATTTTAGCACTCTTTTTCTAGATTTTGCAGGACCAAGACTGAGCCATACTATGTTGTCTGATTTTCCATACAAAGCAGTGCCGGTTAAACAATCTGCTGCTTCATAGGCCCCACATTCTCTATGAGAGAGCATTTTTATGCCTAGGCTGTACAATTTCTGTGATAATGTTTTGTCTGATGCTAGGTCATCCGAGAGGTCTTGAAGCACTGTTTCTTCTGCTTTTGTTAAGTAGGCTGTAACATATCGTGCAACAGCAGTTGAAGTGTCTGCAATGTACTGCATATCTATGTTTGCATTTCATAAGAGTGCAATGATTGCACTGTAATCATTGATATATTTTGATTCTATATAATACGTGTTTTTAGGTGACTTACCTTTAACACTATGTCGAACTCAAGACATGAAGTTGTTTACTTCACCTGTTTCTGTAACTGGTCTAGGGAAACCAAAGCGGCATTTGGTGTAGTATTTACCTTTGTTTTTGTATTTGCGACGACAATATTTGCCACATTTGTGTCTTTGAAATTGTAAAATATGCCCATGCAGCTCACTATGTGTCTGTTGTGAAGGGATTTCACATGTGACATATTTTTGGATAAACTGCAAAACAGTGCTATCAGTGTAGTGCCCAAATTTCGGTGCACCTTTAATCCATAACAGCATGTGAATATGTGGTGCTCCTCTCGCTTGATATTTCAAATTCAAAAGAAGTACTGCACTTCTCCAAGGGCAGGAACAGTTTTATTGCAAATAAAGTGTAGCATGGCAATGAAACGATGATGGAAATATCTTGACACATTAACTGGATCTAGAGAGCAAAGTTCTCAAGGTGTTAATATATCTATGTTGATTGTGTTGCTGTTTGCTATGCGTAGGAACTCATGTAAATCTTCCCATGGATATTCTGCACAACTTAGCATAACAAACCAAGTCGGTGGTCCAAGGTTTCTGATCCTGCAATGCACGTTTCCGTGCCATCTGAACCAGTATTCTTTTGTACCACGCATGTTTGCAAACAAATTTGTTATACTTGATTGTAAAACCTCATCTTTTTCCTGTACTTTTTGTATTAACTGTTTAGCTGACATATTTTGAAAGTGGGTTCCAGATTTAAGAATGTGTGCAACTCCATAACATAATGTTGCTAATTCACTTTCATAGAGTAGGTGGAATATGTATTCCACATTTTGTCTAAATCTGGGATCTTGTGAATACATTCGTAATGAGCAGTATTCTGATGCCCCAATCTGAGTAGGTCTATCATCGTATCTTCCACCTTTGCCAGTAGGAAATAGCAGTGGAAAAGCACATGCTTCTATACTTTTTTCCCAAATACTAATTGGTGATCCTTCGGTTTGTCGCATTTGGTAAATTTCTAGTGCATCATCTATGCTTTCATTGGAATGCAATGGATGAATTGTGTAATGGTCCAACAGAGTGGACACTGTAGCTGGATCCAGAAGTTTGAATTATCCAGTTTCTGATGGCTCTTGAATTATTTTGGTTGTTTCCCTTAAGCTTTCATCAATATATATTTCCTTGTAGTACTCATAATTGTCTTTTAGATATTGCAATGCTTGTCTAACTTTGTGTAAGTCCACTAATTGTTGGCAAATGTTTTTGTCCTATGCTGGTACTCCATTTACCAAGACTATTAAAGAATGCTCTATTGAACGTTCCACTCCTAGAGTGTGTACATTTTCCGTTAGATCTAATGGCAAATAAACTACTTTGCCACAAATGCCTTGTTTGAAATGGGTGAACTGTTTGAATTATTATGCTCTCATACAAATTGAGCTGTTGCAGGATTTTTGGTAATGGACACAATTCCAAATTATTTGTAATAGCATGTGAAGGAGTGTGGTTGTTGTCTAATTTTGCAGTACAGTAACTGCAACATATGAGGCATTCAGTTAGTTCATATTTGTTTTCAGCTAGAAGGTACAAAGCTAATTCAAACCATTTAGGGTCTTCATTGTCTTCTATTTTGTATGATATGTCCACATTTTTTGTGTTCCTTTTGTAAAACGTTCTGCGGCAACACACACACACATGGTTTGGTACTTCAGCCGATGGCCTCTTAAATTTTACTATTTCTTTTCTGTATGTGTGTAATAGAAGGTTGCTATGTGCAGAATTGTTGCTACTATGTTCTAAAACTATTGCATTTTGTAAGTGGCTCTCAGTTCCAAAATACTTTTTCTGAATACGGTCAATTTCTTCTTGTAAGTATTTGGGTGTACCATGCAGAAGAGTGGTATTTAAATTGCCTAATTCTGAAGCTGGACTTTTTGCATAGTATATTTTACAAATTAAATTTCTTACATTGGAATGATGTATTGATATTCTTTTGATATCATGGAAGGTACTTTTGCAAATCGTCCCAGAAATGCAGGCTAATGAATGTCCTTTTAGTCCTGTGTCTTTACGCACTGGACAAATATCCATATTTTGCAGAACTTTCATTTTACTTTTGTCTTTACCTTTTACATATTGATTGAGGAACTGACGTAAAGATTTGAAAGCTTTGTTTGGAATGGCACACATTGATGTGCAAGGCCATTTGTATACTGGACGGTGTGGTTCTGCTGAATCGAGAGGTAATTGTGAGTTTTCAGGGGATACTTTTGTAAGCAGTGTTTCTTGTTCCATGAAGCTAGTATTGATTTTCTCATACCCTCGTCCACTACTATGGATGGCAATTGTGTTTGTTTGATTTTGTTGTATGCTTCTTCATTAAAATATGGCTCTGTGGTTGTTGTGTGACTCCATTCACCACCACAAACATTTAAGAAATGATTTGTGTTCACATTCCATTTATTGCTGAGTTTCTTTTGTAGTTTGGTACTTAGTTTTGTTAGTGCTTTCATCCTATTTAACACTAATATTAACAACTTCCTTTTGAGAGGGATTGCACTGTCCACGAGAGCTTGTAGGATTAACTTTCTACAGAAGGTTTTAAGGGGTGAGGATGATGTTGGTCCTCTTCTTACTAGATTCTGAAGGACTCTGTGATGAAACATTTTTTGCTAAAATACTTTTTTTACTATGGGTTCTTCTTACACTATCAGGATTATTAGGAACATTGTTAGCTGTACTGGTAGGCTTTTTTTGACAACATTTTTGTGTTTTGTGACACTTTTTGATGGAGGAGGTACAGTTTCCGTAGTTGAGACTTCCTTTATTTTGTTACCCAACTGCATTAGCTGGTTTATACCAACATTCTCTACTAACTCTATAACTGGTGGATGCTTACATTGGGCACCTTTATTTTTATTTGCTCTACTTCTGCGTTCCTTTCAATGTAGCTGCTTTTTGGTAGGCATTCTTAGGTATCTGTTGAGAAAAAATATATACTTTGGTCTGTTGTCCAATGTATGTGTGCAGTGTGCATGTGTGCATGAGTCAGATGGGGAAGCTCTTTGTCATGGTGTGTCAACGTGCATTGAACTCTTGCAATGATTTGGTAAGGTTACTTTACTGTTTGTACTTGTGACGAGAACCCTTATTAATAACCGAAATGGCAAAAGCTTACTACAACAACTTCATTTCACAATCTAATTTTCTAAGCATTACATATGTTATTTGGGTAACAAACGCACAGGGAATTGTCAGCCATTCTGCCTGTTATTCTTTGTTCAATAAATGGATATTTGTAGGTAGAATGGTTTACAAATCAATGCTTGCTTTGGTGCCCAAACAAAACCAATAACCCACTCAGCCTCTTTGAGGAGTAGTTACCATATAAAGGTTGTACTGTACTTACTTTTTTGTGCAAGATGACCAGGTTTCTTCAGATATTTCGTCTACAGTGTAGATGCTGTTGATTCTCAGGAGAGTAGTCTTCACTGCGAATCAAAAAAAAATAATCTATTACTTTGTGTGTTTGCAGCAGTGATGACACTGCACACATTGATTGTCCTTCTTTCGTCACAGCATTCACCTTTTATATTTCAACCCAGTGCAGGTGTACATTTCATTTCACTCTGTGCAGTCTTTGCATGGTACTTGCAATATGGTACTTGCCAGTCCTTCAAAATAGTTCAAACTTTTAAGGGTAAGGAAATGCCTTGTGGTTTACAAAAGTGTACTGTGCATAGGAGGGAGGTTTGTAAGCGATAGGGTATAGTAATAGATGGGGAAACATTTTCTTCTTGTACATTAAAAGCACAATGCCGAAAAATCGGGAGACCCTCAGAAGAAAATGTCACCACCGCAATCGGGAGCGTTTACTATTCTCATACGATCACATTGCAAGTACCATAACTATAGGCCGTTCAGAGTAAACAACTCCGACATTTTCACATACAAAATTCAGTTCCGCCCTAAATAGCCATGCTTGCAACGTATGTACAGGTTATGCGGAAGACAGTAAGGAGTCATGCGATTTGTGATTGACTAATCGGACATCTTGCACTATAAAGGGGGAGTGTTGTTATGTATTCCCTATGGACATTCAGCGGCATTATTTTGTCTAAATTAATTCATAAGGGTTCCACATGTTCTCTGATTACAATATACATACCTGTACTCTATACTCATGCATGGGCACATGCATTGAGCTGTACGTAGAAATTTGCAATACTTGCACAGTAGCTTGTGAAGTAGGTGCTTTGCAATGACATGCGACTTCCATTCAGAATCAGTAATTTTGAAGTGCGCAATGTTGATGACGAAGTTAAAATTATCGATGTTCAATGTGATTGGTGGATGATTGTGCGACTGCTTAGTTGTGTCCAATGAGGAACCCGCTTTGGTACCTCTGTAGAAAGGGTGGAAGGAATGGTTAAGAGTTACGTGCTGCACGTAGGCAACGCTTGTCCGCTGGTAGTGTGTGTCACATGCGGGTTTCTGCAGCAAATCCTGAATGCGCAGGCGACTGTAGGCATCAGCCAATGAGATTTTCACATTACTCATTTGTGTCGAAAGATGGTGTGCAAAATGACAATGGCAGAGTTGGAGAGGGTCAGGGTTTTGATGCTTGAAGACATTTTGTGGAAGGCTTACAACACTATGCTGAGAGTAGGCATGTGGCACACCATTTCGATGTGCGAGGCGTGGAAGTGGTGTGGAGCGCTGACACTGATGCCAATGCTGTGGGAATTCTGCAAGTTTGCAGAGACATGCGTACAATGACCACTCCTCATGTGGTAATTTTACACTACTGTGCTTGCCATTTGGGATACGTGACTTCACGTACTTTGTTGGCAGATTTGGCACAGTTGGTTGAAGCACTCATGACCATCTTCCCAACAACCAAAGTAATTTTTTCTGCTTTACTCCCTAGAGCACAATGGAACAACACTTCTGTTTTCTGTCCAGATCAAAGCATCGGTAGGTGTATCATCAATCGCGGTATGCGTGCATTCATGCTACGAGCTGGAATGTTTTTTTGCAGCCACAAAAAGATTGTTCCAAGCAATGCAGATTATTTTGAAGGAGATGGTGTTGCGCTATCTTCTTTGGGAAATGCGATGTTCTTTTGGAACGTAAGGCTTGCTTTAGAGAAGGTTCTGTAATGTTTGGAAGAGTAAAGCAAAGACAAAATATACAAAAAAATACATAAAATACCAGATGTCTGTACGGTATCTGCCCAAAAATAAAAAAAGCTCTTTTCAGAGCCTACCTCTACCTTATAGGGGAAAAAGAGGAAATAGTAATTTAATGTACCGTCGTCACGCTCTGATCCTGTACATGTCCGCGAACATGACGAT
Source organism: Ambystoma mexicanum (assembly GCF_040938575.1). Classification (NCBI taxonomy): domain Eukaryota; kingdom Metazoa; phylum Chordata; class Amphibia; order Caudata; family Ambystomatidae; genus Ambystoma; species Ambystoma mexicanum. Next base: position 165,603,334 of record NC_090931.1, on the reverse strand, counting down.
AGTTTGCAGCCAGCAAATTTCACCAACGGGGATTCAGGGGTCGAAACGCATGTAAATGAGAATGAGCGGAGCTAGGGATTGGTCTATAAAGTTCAGTAGGTGTGTTCTGACTGACGTACGTTAATAAGACTGTCTTCTCCCTCACAGGAGACCACACAGCCATATCTTTCCTTGCTCGAAAACAGATTATATGGATTTTGGGAGACTCATCGATACATTGGTTGAAAGTGCATGCAGAAAGCTGCAGTTTATCTACAAATCTCGGATTTCCTCATGTGGAAGTGCACTAGCATGGCGTGCGTGGCATGAGATGGCTGGACTTGGTACCTGTCTGTGTTACTTTACTGACAGAGCGTCCTCCAGATATACTGATCATTCATTGTGGAGGAAACAGTTTAGGCCATGTATCTGGAATTTCTTTGCAATTTGCAATGAAGGGAGGACTCGCAAAGCTCATGGACATGTTTCCAAATTGTCAAATACTTTTCTCCCGTATTGCACAAAGACAAATATGGCTGCATTCTTCTGCGTTTGGTCCACAAATGGAGAAAGCGAGATGCAATGTGAATAAGGCTGTGTGCGCATTTCTAATAGATGTTGGCATGTCCTCTTTCCACAATGAAAACATTTTGTTTCTCAGCACTTCCATTTTCCGCAGAGATGGAGTCCACCTCACATATGCTGGCAATCAGATTTTTCTTCGTATTGTACAAAATGCATTGCAACCTCTTTTGCAATCACACTAACCTATGTGACAATCCGTTTTCACCAATCCACACTTTTTGAGCCACTCAGCACACCACCAAAAGGGTCTTTTCAGAGCCGCCACTTCCTCCCAGCATACACTTCATTATGTTTGCTCCACTTGGACCCTCCCTTTTTTCCCCTATGACTGTCCGCAAACTTTTTCAGCACTCTGCGGGGGTCTACGACCGTCACTTCATAGTTCTATTGTTACACTGAGAAAAGTTGCGGCTCTGAAAAGAGCCTTTTCTGTAATTTTTGTTGTTTTTACGTTTATTGCTTTACAGCACACGGCACACTAAGGGAAGAAGGCAAAGGAGGGTAAGGAAGGGACACTAGCCACGGGGATAAGAAAGGGCAAGTGAACAGATAAATATTTAGGGTGAGCTCTATTTAGGTAAGGAGCAGATCTTCTGGTGCTCTGTGACTGCAGCCTCAAAAGCACTTCAAAAACTCTCCCCCTGCAGAGTACTGTGTCACAATACGTGCACACTACTGTCACTTTGAAAGGTAAAGGTCAACAGCATTGCGAATAGCTTGTGAGGCAGCTGGAAGGAGCCGCTCCCCCACAGGAGTGTCTCTTGTGGTGGGAGGATCGGACATGGAGGATGCTGTGGAGGAACTCAATCGACTACGCTCTTCACATGGCACCAACTTGCGAATGTCCACAGTGTGGAACGAAGTGAGGTGTCGCTTCATGGTTGTCGTATCAAAACTGTACGCACCAGTTCTCCCATGACTCAGCACCACCTCGCACTGGTTTCACTTCACCAGGTTCGCACATGCTTTTGGTACGTTCCCATACACGGAAAACAACCGCCACACCCACAACTCCTGCCGAGTGCTCCTCGTATGAGGTTCCTCCACTTCATTCTCTTCCTCCTCTTCTTCCTCAATCTCTACATCCTCACCCACATATCTCTCTGCAGGCCCTTGGGGAGGTAGTGGTGGTGGCGGGTTTGGGGGTGGTGCAGAGCCTACTGACCACAGCCATGGAAGCCATGCCGATTACTGTCCTTTTGTTCACTGCAGCAGTAAAGGCAGTACAGCTCAATCTGCTAGAGGGACAACGAATATGCGCTCGTGGGTGTGGCCATTTGTAGGGGTGGAGGGGTGTGCCTCATGACCATCTTCATCCCTACAAAGCGGTACAAACATTTTACACAGCCAATCCTGAGGTCTGCTATTGTCTGAGGTATGTGAAATTACATTTTTACACTCTACAATACTTTCCCTTGTCTTTACAAGTTCTTTTGTACTGTTGCGGAAGCACACCAACCACGCAAATTATTCCCCTCGCTCAGCGTGGGTGCGGTCACATGATGAGGTCCTCAAGTAATCCGTGCCTGTACTGAAAGTCCCCTGGACAGCAAATGCAGAAAATTAAAAGTGTGCATGTGCCCAAGTGTCCTACGGACAGTCTTCGGGTCCTCAAAGTAATTCAAAGTGCAAAACAAGTGGGACGGACAGTTAGGAACAGGCGTGATGTTCGCTATACGTACGTTTGTACTGCGCATGTGCACGGATGCTATGTTCACTGTACGGACAGTTTCAGTGTCCTTAGGACAACTCCATTTTTTTGGCCTACGAACTTGCCGGCCACCGCTCCTGTTCTACGGATGGCACCATTTTGGCTGCACCCGATATGGACAGCTATACTGTCCTTCACACACTCCCATTTTGCTCATTTACACCCATTCCGGACATCTGGTGTGTTCGACGACCATGTATCATATCGTTTTCCAAGCGGTTCACCGAGGTACAATATCCTTTGGGCACCCCTTTCTGTTTATGTACGCACAATTTCATCAGATGGTACAGTCAAACATCAAATCCATCTTCCTTGACATTAGTAAGGGTAGGTGAACTGCCTTTACAACACCCACATTCCATTCCTTGCGGATAGGTCGAACAGGCATGCTGTTCGTGAACATTTTACGTCTTTTTAAAAAATAAATTTACACACAAACTCTTTCTCTACAACTACTGTACAAACCATTTAAAACACACACACACACACACACACACACACACACATCACTCTAAAGAAATAGCGGGGGAAGCGGACACTGAAACAAATATGGGGGAATATGGATTTAACACAGGCTGGAGAAGATTTGTGAGGGGAAGAAGGGATGGATACTTAGTCGAAACGTCTATTTTCCTCTTGAGGGTTTGGGGATGGGTCACTAGGGAATGGAGAAGCAGGGCAGGTGCAGGTGGGGCAATGGTACTGAACTTTTCCTCTCACAACGTCCTCCACAAACTCTCAGAAACTTTTAAAATGGTCGTTCAATATGTCCATTTTCTTTTTTTTTTTTTTAAACTTCTTTTTATTCATTTAGCGTGGCAGCAAACCATGGGCGAACAGCGCCAGGAAAATACAGTGTGAGCTCAATATATGCAATACAGGCCTACAGTAGTTACATTACGATATAAGCATAAACATTAGGCATTTTTGAGGACATGAGCGAAATGGCCGGGTGCTATGTGAGGGGTGAGGACCCGAGAAGGCGAGGAGAAGCAGCTGGGGAGGACGTGTCCGGTGTCGTACTCAGATCCGACATATAGGACCGGAATCTAAGCCAGATATTCCTGGGCCTGGGGTGGGTAGGCTGTAGGTGAGACCAGGCTTCCTCTGAGTCCGAGGCCCATGTGGCCGCTCTTAGCCATTGGGCATGTGTGGGGCGTGAGGGGCGAAGCCAGCAAAGTAGGATGGAACGTACTGCGAGAAGCATGCAGAGGCCGGCTAGTTTCCTGGAATTCCGGGGGAGGCCTGGGAGGTCATGGAAGAGACAAACCACCGGGGAAGGACTGATGGGGTGGTCGAGCACAGCAGACACCGTCGAACAAACTGCCTCCCAAAACTGTGAGATGCGGGGACAGGACCAAATCATGTGGATGTAATCAGCAGAGTCCTGACCGCATCTAGGGCAGCTAGACGGGTTATCACTGGATATGCGGTGCAATCTGATCGGGGTGAAGTGAAACCTGTGTAAAACTTTAAACTGAATCAACTTGAAACGAGAGTTGAAAGACACACGGTGTATGCAGTCACACAGGTGTGCCCAGCGCTCGTCGGACATTTCAACACCCAGGTCCGCCTCCCATACTCGCTTCAGTTTAGTGAAATCTGGGATGGATCTGGACTGCAGCATAGCGTATAATCTGGATATTTTACCTCTAGTGGGTGAAGGGGAGGTGAGTTCCTCAATGATAGGGTCGTCAGGTGGTAATGCTGGAAACATCTGGTAGTGGCGTTTGAGGAACCTGCGAAGGGATGAGTATTGGAGCCATACGCACTGGCCAGTTCTCAAGGGCAATGGGAGGTCGGGCCATTCAATAAATATACCCTGGTCAAACACATCGCGCATCAGCTCGTATCCCGCCCCGGCCCAGCGTCGAACCACAGCAGGTGATACCCATAAGACCCCGGGGAAAAAGTTCCAGAGAGGAAGGTTACCGTGGAAGGCGTAAACAGTGCCAGACAGCTTCCATGTTTTTGCTAATGCCAAGGATGTGCAGGCGACCATGCTCTGTGAGTCCAGCGCCAGGGGGACGGGTTGTATCACCAGGGAACGGATATCACGGTCGCAGACCGCAAGCTTCTCGAGCTTGACGTGTGGGGGGAGTCCTCTATGCTAAACCAGTGGGATGCGTATTGAATTTGGGATACCAGCCAGTATTTCAGGAAATCAGGAGCACCGAAGCCCCCGTATATCATAGGGGTGGACAAGGTGTCGAGTTTAAGACGGACCGCGCCCGAGTGCCAGAGAAAAGTGTTGATTGTACGAGTCAGTTCGCTGAAGAAGTCCCCTCCTGGCCACACGGGGATATTGGTGAACCTGTATAGTAGCTGGGGCACCACCACCATTTTCAGTAGGCCTATTCTGCCTGCAAGGGATATCGGGAGTTTGTCCCAGATCCGAACTTTAGATGACAGGTGTGTAAGATACTTCTGGTAGTTTTCGTGAAAAGTCGAAGCTCGATGGCGCGTCACCTCAATCCCCAAGTAAGTAACAGTAGACTGGGCCCATGTGAACCCCTGGGTGTCAGGAGGGGGGAGGGTGCATTCTGTAAGTGGGAAAAGTGTGGATTTCGAACAATTCACCTTAAGGCCCGAGATTCGGCCAAAAAGCCTAACGTCTTCCAGTATTGGGGCTAAATTGATGGAGGGAGAACGTATAAACAGCAATGCATCGTCCGCATATAGGGACACTATGTCCGCGTGGCCCGCGGTGCGAAGACCTCTATGTGCGTGAAATTGGCGGAGCATATCAGCGAAGGGCTCTATCGCTATAGCGAAGATCAGGGGAGAAAAAGGGCAACCCTGTCTCGTCCCCCTGGCGATCTCAAAGAGAGGGGAACAACGGTCGTCAGTTCGGACCCTAGCCACAGGAGCAGAGTACAACAATTTGACCCATGAGAGAAATGAGGGACCAAATTTACAGTTCACAAGGACCTGCCACAGATACCGCCATGAAACGGAGTCAAATGCCTTTTGCATGTCGAGAATGGCAGCCACCGCTTGTGTCTCGGGGTTAATTCTGTTGAGTATATTGAAAAGGCGCCTATGGTTCAGAGAGGTGGAGCGACCTGGGATAAAACCCCCCTGATCCGGGTGGATAATAGATGGTAGAAAGGGAGCTAAGCGAAGCGCCAGAGCCTTGGCATATATTTTTACATCACAATTGATAAGTGAAAGCGGGCGGTACGAGCCGCAGTGCGAGGGGGATTTGCCCGATTTAAGTAGTACTGTAATTGTGGCTTCCCGAAGTGAAGGGGGAAAAACACCAGCCTCAACCGATTCATCCCAGAGCGCCATCAGGTGAGGGAGCAGCAATGGCTTATAGCGCTTATAAAATTCGACTGGGATACCATCCGAGCCGGGGGCCTTCCCCGAGGATAAGGAGTCCACAGCGTCGGAAAGCTCCTCCAGCGTGAGTGGAGAATCCAGGGAGCCCGCGGCCTCCAGGGAGAGAGTAGACACGGGGAGAGCATCAAGAAAGGAATCGATCTCCATCACCGGCACCTCACCGGAGTTGGAATATAGGGTTTCATAGAATGTAAAGAATTCCGTGTTAATGTCCTGTGAGGTGACTGCCATGGAGCCATCCGGCCTCTCGATCCCAAGTATACGCGGGGCCCCGGTCTCATGACGGAGCAGCCTCGCTAGAAATCAGCTAGGGCGCTCGCCCTCTCCGTATCTACTTGCCATGCCAGGGTTATCCAAAAATGTTTGTTCGCGCTCCGCAAGGGATCGGAACGTGTCCAGCTCCACCCCGATCTCCGCCAGGGTCCCCGGGGTGGAGTGTAGCGAGCATTTGGCCTCAAGGATCGATAATTTAGATTCACTCTCGGTGAGAGCCCCTCCAATCGACTTAAGAATACCACTCTCCTTCGACAGTGCCATCCCCCTAATATAAGCCTTGAAGGACTCCCATAAAGTAGCCTGCGATGTTACTGAGCCTGTATTTGTCTCAAAAAACTCCTCAATAGACACCTCAAGGTCAGAACAGAACTCCGGGTCTAGAAGGGAAAGGGGCTTCAGCCTCCAACGATGGGTTCGACCGGGATCCGGCCCCCAACTCACAGTGATGGTTACAGGAGAGTGATCGGACAGGGTTCTGGGGAGGATCGTCAGTTGTAGGACATTCTTAACCAACTCATTGGAGATCACCCATCTATCGATGCGGGAATAGGAATCATGGACTGAGGAGTAGAAGGAATAGATACGGGAATCCGGGTAAAAGAACCTCCATGCATCAACCATAGCGAGACGGGGTAGGGATGACAGCGCAGCATAGGCCGCTCTGGAAAGCTGGCGGGGTCTGGACCCAGATCTGTCAAGGGTTACATCAAAAATTGTGTTGAAATCACCCCCCCAGAGGATGGGGACAAGTGGGAATCCATCGAGGAGAGACGTGACCTGAGCATAGAAGTCTGGGTCATCTATATTGGAACCATAAATGTTTAGCAGGACAATCTCCCTATTTTGAAGTGTGGCATTTAACAGCACATATCTACCCTGAGGGTCTATTTGTGAAGAGATAAGACTGAACTTGAGGCTCTTATGGATGAGGGTCATTACCCCGCGGCTTTGGGAAGAGAAGTTGGTGAAAAATCTATGGGGGCCCCATGTTTTGGCAAATTTCATGCACTGTTCCGTGCGGGCATGTGTCTCCTGCAGGAAAAGAACCTTGGACCCGTGGCGCTCAGCGTGCAGCTGTTGCTGCCTCATCTTCTTGTAATTACCCAACCCCCACACATTCCAGCTCATGAAAGTCACTTCACCCCCAGACATTGATGCCGGTTCCAAAAGAATATCCATGACCAGTAGGTCAGTTTAGCTTTCCTGCAGTGCCAGTCTTTGAGTATCACCCTGCTGTCCGTCCCTGCTGCCAACACCAAGCTTTTTATAACATAACCCCCAACATGTCCCACCCCCACCCACATCCCTCCCCCAAACAGAGGGATGGCGATCCCAAAACCCCTCAACAAAAACCAAACCAAAGGCATCGGTGCCTGGGGGCCTGTAGGCCGGATTGGCCGTGTCTCTACGGGCACGGCAGGTCAACGTGAAACATAAGGTGCCAGCAATGACAATTTGCACGTAACTTGAACGGAGAGTTTGCACATATTGATGTGGCACATAACCATAAAGGAGAAACAATCAGAGCAGAGTACAAAACTAAGAAACAGCATGGTTCCAGAGTAAGGGAATGACCGGGCCTGGTCCCTCCACGATAGGCTCGAAAAATATCTACAAGCCATGATAAGAGGGGGGGGAGGTCAGCCCGGGAACTGTTCGTCCAGGAATCTGGAGGCCTCCTCAGGGAGTGTGAAAAAGAACACCCGGTTGCGTCTTGATCGGGATTCCAAATCCTCGTTCTTTTTCTCCACCTCCAGGACTCGGTTGGAAAGAGCGACGACCTCAGAGCGTAGAGAGCCCAGTGCATCCTCAGCGGAACTCACTCGTGTCTCGACCTCCGCCACCCGGCTATCTGTCCTCTCGATGTGGGCTTTGATAGAAGATATAGTGCCGTTCAAGTCGTCTAGTTTGGAGTGGAGTGCGGTGAAGCCCTCCCGGATAAAGTCCATCATGTTTTGGGACTCTGGAGCTGTGGCGGATGATGACGCAGTAGGGGCTAGGTCAGCGGCCTCCTCTGATGATCTCGCCGGTGGTTTCGCAAACATATTGATGGAACTCTGTTTCTTTGCAGCTCCCTTGGTCATATTGGCGACGTTGAGTTTCAGTGGCATAAGAGGGGGAGCACAGCGGCTCAAGGAAAGAGAGTTGAGGAGCTCAACCCGTACAACCCGCTGGGCAGCGTGCAAGGTATGGTGAGGAGCGGGTGGACCTCCAAGGGAGGTAAGTGGCAGCGGCTACGTGTGCGTAAAGCTTGTGACTGCCAATGTAGCCTGCAAGGGTTCAGTCAGCTCCAGATGATGTGAAAGGCGCGATCCGAGGGGCTCGGGCGTAGGCAAACGCAGGGGTAGTGAGCAGTGGCGCTCAGTGGCCACCGCAGAAGCGACGTTCCAGATGTGGCTATCAGGGCGGGATGGGGAAGAGCCCCACTCAGTCCTATAAACTGCCGGTGCGGTGAGCAGGCTGTAGTTCAGGGCCGGCAGTGTAGAACGCAGCAGGCAGCGGCGGACCTCAGGACAAGAGGTCCGCTAGCACCGAGACGTAGATGGTACCGGGTTCCCCCCAGTAGGTTTCACAGGTACAAGCAGGTCCCCGGAGCAGGGTGGGCGCCTGGGTGAAGTAGAACCGGAGGCTCCTCGGCTGTAATGGGCAGAGGACCCTGTAACTGTGGCGTGCCCCCTCGTGTCCAGGAGTGTGGCCTCGACAGTGCCCAGACCGCGGTGCAACACAGGGAGCATCCCCTCTCCACGTACCTTATTGGGTCCGAGGACCCGTGTCGTATGGCTGGGGGGGGAGCACGGCACCAGGTGCACAAGGGTGCGCCGCAGCTCGACCCCCTCTCCGGTGTACCCCACGCCGGGGGCAGCGGGGCCCCCCGGGAGCCCAACCAGGTGCAGGCCGCGGTAGGGCCAAAAAAGGGGGGTCCTCGCCGGCGCGGCCTCGGCGTGCACAGCTTCCAACGTGTTGTCCTTGGACGAGGCGGAGGGGAGGGCCTCTAACAGCCGGTCCCCCCGGCGAGCAGAGCCACGGCTGAGGAGGAGCAGGTCTGCAGCAGCGCCAAGGGCGCCCCGCGAGGCAGCGCCGGCCCCCCGTAGCAGCCGCAGCCGAATGCGTCCGCCCTCCGTGGGAGGAATGCGGGATGAAGACTCCGGGGTGGGCCTCGATGAACGGCCCGTCTCAGCAGGGGCGGCGAGGATCGCTGCCGGGGGCGGGCGGCGGCACCAGTGAGTGGAGAGGCCCGGCACTTCACCCAGTCGGGCCCGGTCGTCAGCGTGAGCCGCCTCGCAGGTGGGGGAGGGGTGCAGAGACAGATGGCGTCAGGATCTCACGGTCCCCGGCTCCGTTTCTTCTCGGGGTTCGGACCAGATGGAGCCCAAGCCATCCCCCGTCGAATCGTGTACTCAGGATACGGGTATAGGTGCGAGAAGTGCCACGAAAAAGGATTCTGCGACCCGTCTGCCACGGAGAGTCACCTTCAGGCAGCCATCTTGAACGGCGCTCAACAGCGCCCCCAATATGTCCATTTTCTGCTCTATCCTTTTTATCCTGTCTTCGTCTATCTCGTTTGTTGCCCTTTCCTCTTTTTTTTCCTGGTCCGTTGAAAACAAAAACAACATAACTTAAATGTCTATAAAATACTGTTCACTATTTTCCATATGCAATACACTGTGTATCATTGTTGACACTGTCGTCTGACATTTCCCCATGCGGGAAATACTCCTCCAGCCACTCCAAAGTACTAGCCATTTCTGAGTCACAAGAACAGAAAGAAATGATTATTTCTGCACCACATAGCAAAAACAAAACACACCCACATAAAAAAATGACCTGCACTCACTCTTTTGATATAATCTCCCTTCGTCCTACTGCGTCTGTCCACTATCGATCCAGCCTGCCGAGTTTCTGTGAAGTGATTACAGTGGAGCCATCCTTTCTTCTTTTTTTGGTACCATCCACTTCATTGTACATTAAATGTGTTATTTTCTTTTCTCACCTTCAGGTTTCCATATTTACTTATTACTACTTACAATATCTTTATGCTCTTCTTCTACGTTGCACACTTTTTGTGTAAGACAATAGTACATATCAGATACCCCCCAGATCTTTGGGTAATGTTGATCCTGTCCGCCCCCGTCCGCAAACAGGCGCTCAGTCCGTCCCTTTCCAATATCAATAGGTAGGGCGTTCTGTATGTTCTATGTTAAATGTATATCAAGTATGTACATTACACTACATATCTTCCGAGATCACATAATGACAATGCATATTCTGCTCAACAACTTCATTGCCACGATGTCATGATTAAGTTCCTTTTCCAAAAACCTATACAATTCACTACAAAAAAAATGTTGTTATGGGGACGTTACGGTTAAATTGCCATCCCAAAAACCTGTAAAATTTTGTTGAGGGGGCGTTATGGTTAAGTTGCCCTACCAAAAACCTCTTCCCTTCACTAAAAAAAAACTTCACCCTCCCCTTTATGCTGTCATCAATGATATTTGTGATGTCATCTTTGATGTCCTGGGTGTTAGTCTTAGCAATGCACGTAGATGGTGTGAGTTATGGTTGGTAAACTTGGTAAACTTACCATAATGGGGGAATGTGCAGTGTTTTTTGGTGTCACTGTGAATTATAGCATCCCTTTAATAAAGTTTTTATTTGTAGTATATATATATATATATATATAAACCTTTGTTAAAGGGACGTTATGGTTAAGTTGCACTAATGATAACCTAGATAACCTATGAAATTCAATGAAAAACCTTTTAAAGGGACGTCATGGTTACAAGTAAAACCGAATAAAAACATAAATTCACCAGTTATGGTAAGCTAAGCAACCATAACTTGCGCTACAACCGTGCACTGCTAAGACTAACATGCAGGAAATCAAAGATGACATCACACATGTCATTGATGACATCACATATCTGGGCCACTAGTTTTTGTTTCCTGACATGATTAGGCTATTATTTGTTTTTACAGAAAATTAGAATTTCCAAAATGTAAAAGGTGCTATACATCTGCACATTAGCCTTTTGATATGTTCTTAAAGTACTTTCCTTAGAGTTCAATCTGAGCTCATAGTGCACATACATGGGGCAATAAGCACACCTCAAACACACAATTTATTTGAGTGCATGATGATTAACTGCAATTTGATTGTCTTTTTTTGGTGCTGTTCTTTCTTTCTTCCTTTCTTTAATTTCCCTGTATGTGCCTCTAATTTGTCTGCATTGTGCCTTTTTATATGTATTCTTTCTACTGACACAAGTATGTGGTACGTTTTCAATTGTTACCTATTTATTACATGCTTAACATTACTCAAAACTCTCATAAGCTAACATGTATTATTTTACTATCAGAAAATGCCAGATTCAAAATAGTGTACTTCTATGGTACGTGCTGAAACCATTGCCTATATGTATGTTTGATTGGGTTCCTCTATTAACAACAACACTAGAATGTAATGATTTGGTTACATGAGTACATTCTTTAATACATTAAGTAGTTCATGATAGGTCTCCAATTCACCCCTAAAACCTCTTTTCCATCATTATAAACTCAACCCCTTGTAGGGACTGTTTATTAAAATCTATTTAATATGTAATGTCATCAGTGATGTCATCAATGACAATTGTTTTGTCATCTTTCATGTCCTGGTTGTTAGTCTAAGAAGTTCACAATAGTGGCGCGAGTTATGGTTGCTTAGCTTACCTTAACGGGTCAAATTCTGAGGTCTTTCAGTTTTACTCGTGACCATAAAGTCCCTTTAGTAGATTTTTCATTGGATTTCATAGGTTTTTATTAGTGCAACTTAAGCAAAATGTCCCTTTAACAATGTTTTTCCAGTGAATTTCATGGTTTTTTATCAGTGCACGCTAATTTTCTACAACTTATTAATATCATAATCACCCGAATATAGCAATATTTTTGTTCAATTGACAAAGTTTTGCATTAATACTCTGCAATTCCCCACCTTTTAGCATAAGTTTGAACTCTTCTATACACTTTTTGCAACTTTTTCCACTATCTTTCTGTTCATCGACGTTCGAGAAAGTCTGACATCATTGCAGACTTTTCAGACAGTGTCACGTGACCACTCGCTCACGTACGGCATGATGACATGCTCGCAAACACGTCCGCACTTCGCAAAAGGGTCTGTGCTTGGCAAACAGTTCGGAACTGCATTTTATGCTGATCTGGGAACTTTCAAGCTCAAAATTGACCCTTGCAAAGCTCCTAAACCTATTCTTACTCATTATCCTTTAAGAATCTAGCACAGAGCAGATACTTGGAAGATTTTTAGCAAAACTGCTATTTATCTTACAAATGGCATCAGTTATTGTCATCCTCCTTCACAAGAGCCACCACCACCACTAGCAAGCTCGAGGACCTACACAACAGAAAAAGTGCAGAACTTCCAAAGACAATGAAGAGGACCAAGAAGATGAACTATAGGAGGTGCCTATCTCTAGTACCCAAAGGGAATCATGGGTGTGGCAGTTATTTTCCTCTGTTGGGAATGTACCAAAGGCTAAAACTACCAAAGTGAAATGCACTGAGTGCAACTTTGTACTCAGTCATAGACTACCTGGACAGTACTCCTGCAGGGTCACCTCCATATGCCGCCACACAAAATCAACCTCCACCTCATATTTGCCAACCAGTAGTGTAACCACACAGCCTATTTCTGTGGGACACAAAATCCCATCAGCTAAAATAGCTGCTGCGGACAGGAAAATCTAGTCTGTTTTCTCTTTCCGTAATGGCCATAATAAACAAAGAAAATTGCCGCCATGGAACGGGAGAAGGGACTACATCATCTTTCAATTTAAAAGGTTTTTTTATAAGTAAAAATGTTTCATGGTGTTACATCACTGTATATTAGTTATTAATAATTCCTGTTTTCATATATATGAAAGAACTATACACTTCCTTTAAGAAACATATTTTTTTCAACACATACTTATGTCTGTTGTTATCAGCAGCTCATGCTGGGGATGCAAATCATTGTTCTATTGCCTACAGCATAAGGCTCTACCATGACCCAAGCACAACCAAACCACGCCTATTATTCACTGCATCTACTCTGCCCCCTAGCTCAGTGTCCACTATACCCTAATAATGTAAGTAATGGCCAGTGTTAATGGCTTGCAGCCATGGCCAGTCTCCAAATCCATGGGGCATGGGCTTCAGCCGTGCCACATTCCCCAATAAGTAAATCAGAGTACACATTTGCATTTGCTGAGGGCCAGGCCCAATACCCAGACACCATGTATATCACTAGTTTTTCTACTTACATTCTTACACTTTAGAAAAATGAAACACCAAAACTGTTTCCAAAAACATGTTTCAAGTCCTTACTAATGTTCATCGTGCAGCTTTATTGTAATCTAGTCCACCACTTGCGCCTGTAACCTCAAGCAGAATATGTTTTCCCATTCAAGCCTACCAATTTGGCCATGCTGCATGCCCCAATAAGCAAATTAAGTACATACTTCTCCTTGCTGACAGCAAGGCCCTTGCTCAGGCACCGATGTTATATCACTGTGTTGTGTGCTTACATTTGCACACTTTCAAAAAAATAAAACAAAGGACTTATTTCAAAACCATACTTTGAAGTTCTTTGCTGACCTTTCTCGTGCATGTTTGATGCAATCGCATCCAGCACTTCAACCTGTACCCACAAGAAGAATTTATTTTCCCATTCAAACCTATCCCAATTTCGAAAAACGTTACCACATAGCATGTCCCTGGTGGTCATGCCTACTTTAACCCCATTGTTGGTCCATCATGGTCTTGGCCAGTAGCCAGATTTGACCCAGACAATCTGGCCACTGCCCATGGCCAGAGGCTATACCTCAGTCGAAAAAGGTACATCACTATTTTTTGAAGCTATATTATGACATTTTTCAAAAAAGAAAACGTGCACACATTTGCAAAACATGCCTTCAGGTCCTTCCCAATGCTCCTTATACGAGTTTGCTCCAAATCTGGAATGTTTTATTTTTTTTTAAGTGTCAAAATATACGTACTTAAAATAGTCATATAACTTAGCCCCCACTTGACCAAATCCATGCAGACTTTGCCCAAACATTCAAGATTGCGTCTACAATTTTTTCTGAAGACATTTGTCCACTTTCATGTTGCACCACATCTAAAAGCCGTTAACATATTGTGCGACCCATGATCTAATTTTGTTCCGTCTTGACAAAACAGTACCAATCTTGGCAGAACCATTCAGAGTCAGGTCTACAATACAAATCCAAAATTTCATGCAGTTTCCTTGAGTGGCGTCAAATTTATAGGCCATCCAAAAACTGCTTTTCAGTAACCCTGTAATGCAGAAATAGGCATAGATGTCCCTGAACATCTCAGAGGTTCGCGAATATCACAGAACTGCTTCGAACATCCACACTGTTCGTGGATGCATCCATTTTTTGGGCTTTTTAAGGCCATATCCCATCCCATCCTCATCACCCCTCACCTCTCAAGAGATAGCTTAATTAGTTTGACATGTGTAATTTTGTGTTTTTAATATGTTTTTACCGCGATGTTCGCGTACATCAGCCGCAGTCTGCAAATCCAATGTGTTTGACGTTTCCAAAAATCTGAAGCATCTCACGCTTTTCACCATCTAATCAGCGGGCGCATCCGATGTCCGCAGACATCATGCTGCCGTCTGGGCCAATTGGAGGCCTATCCGTGTGCCAAACAGGTAAGTGAGTCCGCGGACCGAACCCAGATAACACAAATTTGTTTTCACCTACTTTTTGGTTGTTTTAAAAAAAAAAATACTGTACAAATTTATACCAAATTTGCCTGCTTTCGGGACAGACCCGCTGCTCCTGCCACAAATTTGGTGAAACATCACACATTTTGGGATACCCCTATAACTTTGACACCCCCTGCACAAAATCTCACCAAACTTCGCAGAATCAATCTGACAGGCCATATACTTTTCCTGCAATATTTTGTGAGGATTTGTCCAGAGAGGGCAAAGTTATAAGCTGCCCAAAAAGTGCTCTTCCTATTCGTTGAGCAACGTAACCATAACTACAGGGCACTGTAATATATATATTATTTGCAAACATCTCAGATGTTCTGGGACATCCATACATATTTTTGCATTATAAGGTTAGTGAAAACCAGTTTTTGGCTGGAATATAACTTTGGAGCCACTCAATGAAACTGTATGAAACTTTCACGAATCTGCACAAAGGTTGCAAAAATATTTAAGACCCAGATTTGAATGTTTTTGCCAATTTTGGTGGGATTTTGTGAAGAGGGGGCAACATTACAGGGGGTAAACATTTTCAGATGGGATATAACTTAGGTCCCTTTTGTCTAATGTGAACAAAAGATTTTATAAAGATTACAGACCGAACCTTGATTTTTTCTTCAAAGTCTGAATGGATTATGTCAACTGGGAGCTAAGTTTTTTGAGTATTTTATGTATGTACATTTTGACACTTTTCAAAAAATAAAACATGGATGGAATTGCAGGAAAGTTGTGCAAGGAGCATTGGTAAGAACTTGAAAGCATGGTTTTGTAAATGTGTCCATGTGTTATTTTTGAAAAGTGTCATAATGTAGGTACAAACAATTGTGATATACCATTGATGACTGAGCTATAGCCTTTGGCCGTGGGCAGTGGCCAGATTGTCTGAGTCATTGCCAAAGGCCATGACTCAGTTAATCTGGCTACTGTCTATGACCACAAGAGACTGGCAATGGGCTTAAAGTGGACATGGCCATCAGGGACTGGCTATGTAGTGAAGTTTTCCAAATCGGTATAGATTTGAATCAGAAAATCAATTCTGCCCCTGGCTAAAATTCTGTTTCTGGCTGCACAGGATTGCATGAACAGATCTCTGTAACTATCACTGTATAGACTCTGAGACAATGATAATCAGCAGATAATTAATAAGCATGCCAAACAAGATGCCCACGTGGTCACCAGGACACCCCTTGAAATCATTACCCACCCTTATTTGGGACCATAGTGGAACAAGATATTTTGATTGGATGCTGGACACATTTCCACAACCTCGCAGCAATGACTTCCCCACAATCCACATGCCTTGAGAAAGACTCTAGAGAGCCGAATTACGTGTTGGCTGAGTTCTAACAATAAATTTCGCATCAAGAATGGTTTTGAAGACTGCTTTATTAAGACAACAGTTACTTATTGAATACCCCAATGCTGAGGTGAACAGGGCTCACTCTCCTATTCCAAGCCTAACACTTTAAGAAGGAAGGGCACCTTCACAAAAACCCCTTCACCAGCAGCAGGGTAATCTGATTAAAGTACTAGATGAAATGCAGTGATCTACCCATTCTACCACCTTGCAATTACTTGATAATCGTGTACTCTGAGTTTATTATTGGGGCATGCATCAGAGCCGAACCCTAGGTCTAAGTGGGAAGAAATATTTTGCATTCGGCTACAGCCCAAAGTGCTGTACTGAATGATAACAAACCAGCGCGAGGAGCATCAGCAAGGACCTGGCATCAGCAAGGACCTGAAAGGATGCCTTTGCAAATCTGTCCGTGTTTTATTTTTTTTAAAGTGTGGAAGCGCAAGTACAAAAAATAGTCATACAACTTTTCTGCCGTGGGCAATAGCACTAAAAATAGTGATATAAGTTTGGTGCATTACCATATGAGCCTGGCTCTCGGAAAGGACAAAGTCTACTTTGATGTACTTATTGGGGCATGCCGGATGGCCGAAGCTGTAGGTTTAATTGGGAGAAAAAAAATCATCTTGTGACTGCAGCCCATTGGGCTGGAAGGGTTTACAGCTAAGTTGAGGACATGAGGCATGGCTGAAACTGTATGTTTCAATGGAGAGAAAAAAATCTGCTTGCGGCTGTAGCCCAGAGTGCTGGATGGGATTGCACCAAAGTTATGCAAGGGGCATCAGCAAGGACCTGAAAGGATGCTTTTGGAAATCTGTCCTGTATTTGACTTTTTTTTAAATTGTAGAAAAGTAAGTACAAAAATGTGTGATATAACTTTTATGCCGTGGGCTAAGGGCCTGGCCTTCGGCAATGACAAATGTCTACTCTGATTTGCCTATTGGTGATAACGACTCACATAAGTATGCATTGCAGAAAATATGTTTGTTAAAGGAGGTTTATAGTTCTTTCATATATGTTAAAAGAGGAATTATTAATACTTTATATACAGTGATGTAACATCACGAAACATTTTCAATGATAAAAACATATTCATTTGATAGAAAGAACGTTGTTATAGGGGCGTTATGGTTCAGATGTACTCCACTATTGCGACTCCTCTGCCCAGCAGTTAGCTTGTGTCCTCCCACCTTGGGATCCTTTGGCACTTCCCTCCTGGGCTCCAATGAGCACTTGTCTATCCGTACTGCCCCTTTTATTTATGCACTTCTGCCACTGCACAATGTATATGTGTATTTATAGAAGCACTTTGTACAATTCTTTGTATACGTATGGGAAATGTAGATGTTAAAGATGTGTAGAACATTGTTAAGTGGCAGTTGGTGGGTGGAAGTTTCATATGTTGAGTTCTAACAATAAACGTGGAGTTTTTTTAAGTGACTAGTGGATATATGTGTGCATGGTTTAAAGCAGTCAATGAGGGAGTGTTACAAACAAAATAGTAAAAATACTAGAAGGGCTGTTTTCTGTGATGGTGTGCATGTGCAATTTGTGTTTTCTAATAAGGCATGGGCTAGCTAGGAGAATGCAGAGATTGTGTATAGTTCTAAACAGCAATGGATTATGCTGCTTATTGTATATTAGAGAGAAGAATTTTGGACAGAAATTTGTTTCTGTGTTTTCTTCTTTTTCGTTAGTGTACAATTGTCCATTATTTCCATTAGCATAGTAGAAAATGCTAATGGGAATGTTGGTCAATCTTATTGAATCTAGCTACTCTACTGAAAAATGTAGAGTCTATATGCTTCAATTTTGATCTATTTATTAACAGCGAAAGGTGGTTCCTAAAGGAGCATTTTCTATGTGTGTTTATTTTTTTGTATATTCTTTTTTTGCAGGAGAGGCCAGAAAGTATACTGGGGAGAGAAATAAGGGAAGGGACACAACCACATATATGGAGTGGAAGGTGGACAGGGCAAGATGTTGCGCATGTGTTACATTTGAGGTAGAGGGAAGTGTTTTTCATGCCCTTGATTACAGCTTCAAAAGCACTTTGAAATGTTTACCCCTTTCAGAGTGGTGTGTTGCAGTATGTTTTGTTTGGTTACAGCATTGGTTTGAGGTAGATGAGGTAGAGGAAGACAGCCTACTACTTCCTAAGAAAGGAACTACCTTTCTGAGAGCATTGCGGTGGTTGGATTTGGTGTGGTGTCGCATGGAGGTGGTCCCATAGGAGTACTGCCCAGGTTGTCCGTTACTGAGTATAACGTTGCACTTACTGCCTTTCGCTTTAGTAGATTTAGCATTTGGTACATTTCCAACAGTGGTAAAGAACTGTCACAGCCATGATTCTCTCTGGGTGTTAGAGTTAGGCACTTCTCCTACCTAATCTTCCTGGTCTTCTTTATTGCCTTTTGAACTATTACGCCTCTTTCATTGTGTAGGTCCTCCAGCTGATGTTGGTGATGGTGGTGGCTCTTTTGGAGGAGGGATGGCAATGGCTGATGCCATTTTTAAGATAAATAGCAGTTTTGCTAATATTCCTCCAAGTATGTGCTCTGTGCTAGAGTGTTAATCTCTAATGAGTAAGGATAGGTGCAGGAGCTTTAAAAGGGTACATTTTGAGCTTCAAAGCTCCTAGATTAGATTAAAATGCCATTCTGAACTGTTTGTGAAGCACTGACCCGTTTGTGAAGTGCAGATGCTTTTTGCGAACACGTCATCATGCTGCACGCGAGCCCATGGTCATGTGACACTGTCCGAACACAAAAAAGTGGAAAAAATTGCAAAAAGTGGATAGACGTGTTAAAAATGATGCTAGAAGGTGGGAAATGGTAGAGCTTTAAGGAGAAACTTTATATATTGGAGAAAAATGTTGCTATATTGGGATACGTATGGCATTAGTAAGTTGTAGCAAGTTAGGGTGCACTGGTAAAAAGCCATCAAATTTACTGAAAAATCTTTGTTAAAGCTACGTTATGGCTAAGTTGCACTAGTAAAAACCTCTGAAATTCAATGAAAAAACATTGTTAAAGGAACGTTATGGTTACAAGTAAAACTGGAAAATCCCAGAAATTCACCAGTTATGGTAAACTAAGCAACCATAACTCGTGCTACGACTGTGCACTGCTAACACAAACGCCCAGTACATGAAAGATGACATCACAAATGAAGGGAAGGTCAAATGAACTACATTTGTATATTTACTTAAGATATATGTTCACTTACTGTGTGTACATTTATGGGTGACAGCTTTTGATTTTTGCAATCGGGGCAAAAGCACCTGGGCATATGTTATTCTTGCAGCCAGTTCTTATTTAACCTTTTCTTTGCTGCTTAAAAGCGGTTAGTTGGGGTCGAATAATGTATCACAACAGTCACCAAGAGACCATCCATAAAATAAGGGGCTTGTAGCATGCTGCTTAACCAAGTTGTGCGATACTCAGCAAATCATTTTATCTCACTGCGCATTGCATAAAGGCATTGTGAGTTCCCTTTTCCTGCAATCTTATATACATCATTTAAAATAAAGATAATTTTACAGCTACAGTGGGTTTCCCATCCATGCAGTAACCTGGACTGGAAGGGGGAAGCCCCATCAGGCCACGCTGCCTAATAAATGAGCCCAAGTTATAAGAACACTCAGAGCAACATGGCCTGAGGGGGCAAGCCCCTTCCATGCTTTCAAGCTAAGCTGGGTTGTTCCTGGTAACAGAATGGATGGGAGACAGTCCACATTCCCGAATGCAGTGTGTTTTCTAGTTTTAAATATATCATAACACACAACATCCACATTTTGTTTTAAACAGTGCTACTGTCAGTCCTTGAACGTTTTGCACTCAGAGGCCATTTATTTCCCATTTGCTGAATTGCATTCTGGTATTTGCAGTCTCCCAGTCAAGATAAGGGAAGTAATGCCATGATTGTACACTTTTTGCCACAATCGTTCTAAACTGGGGTGTCCAACCAATCCCTGTAAGATGAGGTAGCAATACTTTGAGATGGATGAGGATGCAGAATATACTCAAACATCAATAATCAAAGTGACTCAGGAAATTGGCAAAGTGCTTCTGTTTAAATATCAATTATCTAAAACAGAGAGTTACAACGAACATCAACGAACTCTCAAGATCTTCACACTCAAAGCATTTCATAAAAAAGACAACATTTATAGTAAAAACTCATCATTATTGGCGTCATCCTACGTGGCAAACTACAAAAACCTGCTTGGGAAGGTGATAGGTTTACAGGGAACATCTAGGTACACGTTCCATACTTGTCAGGGAAGGTGATTGAGTTTCTAACATCAGGTCGGGCAACTAAGCCCTCTTCTCATGCAGGTTTCTATGAATGTCATCAAATGCATGACGTCCCATTGGTTATACAAACTATAGGGCTCTCTATTACATGGCCCTCTATAATTGGTTGGCATCCTCATACCCCTCTGTAATATTCCACATATGTAAGCAGCATGCAGGCTGACATCCATGTGTGGTGGGCTGGTCATAACCATAGCTTCCCACCAATTAGCCTGTCATCTATCATCACTCTTGCAGCCTGCTAGTCAATTAAGGCTTTGAACTTGGCCTTGGAAACATTCTCTGTGCTGGAGAATATGAGGGAGTATAGGCATATTATGTCTTCTTGGTTTTGATACAGCTTGTTCCAGTGTCTATTTTCAACTGACCAAGTGACTGCAGACCACGTTTTAGAGTCTTTCTGTATTTAAAATACTATTAAATGATGAACCTCAGACATCTTCAATGTTCTCGCTCCTCACCTAAGACGGTATTTTTGTTCTTTTCACACATGCTCTAACCACTATGCGAACATTCAGGCCCACGTGGCTTTGACTTCCTGGTCTTGGGCCAACCAAGCCTTTCTTTGATTCACCTCCATGGTTCAGTTTGAAATTTCTAACTGCGACACACTAAATAAGCCTTCCTGCTTACGGGATCCAGCTCTGCTAAAGTACATTGTGGAATCATCCATAGTCCATACATTTCCTATACATATACGTTGGCGCATCACCGCAATATATTCACTACATAGCCAGCCTTTAAGAATATTTTGTCTACTTGCATTACTGCATCTGTACAATAGTAAAATGACTTGATATCTTCGTCATTATTCCTGTAGCATGAACATCTTCATCTCAAGCCTGAAATGTTGCTCATATTTAACACCTCCTCTTGAGAGCCTATAGAATATGTATGTACTCTTGTCTCTGCATCTCTTCTGGGTGTGTCAGCTCTGCTTCTTCATGACATCACCAATCTTCTCTTTTGCTTGGTTTTCACACTTCCTCTGGGATTTGATTCAAATGGCCATCATATTGTCATGAATGCACGTATGGCTTCCTCAACGGGAACCTTATTTCCAAGATTCTCTTTGGTATAGGTATTTTCACTGCACCTGTCTCACACTCTGGCAACCAACATATACTCAGCATGGGGGGGGAGCTTTGGGTGGGGGTACTTGGCTCCACCTCTACAGTTCTATAAATATTTATATATTTGAGTGAAACTATGTTATGTGCACTTTTCAAGTTATCTTTATAAAGCAGAGTATTGTTGAAAGCCAGCTATGGGGGTGAGGAGGGGAAATGATGAGAAGGCAAGTAAGTCATAAGTATTTGCCCACAATGTGGCAAGAGAGTTTGCAATCCTGGACACTTGTGCAGTTATTTTCTCCTGATTGAGACTGCTTTTCAGGACACAAGTATAGGACACATGTGGGTGGACAGCGTAACTTTCTTTCAGAGTGCGGACACAGCTCCTTGGGTTTTTATGAGGTTGGCAAACTTTCTCAAGTATTTGACAAACAGGAATTACTCAGTTTGTCATGTTTCCAGTGCAGACGCTTACCCTCAAGACCACAAGCACTTGTTTCATATTGGGATTTTAGTTTCCAGGGAATAATTCACAACAGATTGCTGGGTTTAAAAGGTGAGCACCTTTTATACTTTGACAGCATATGTATTGGAACATTTGCTCTCTCAGTTTATATTTCTGGTGTCATTAGTTTAGGTCCAATGCTATTTTGTCTTGCCCACTTTCTTCTGAGCAAGTCAATTGAACTACATTTGTATATTTCACTTTATGACATATGTTCACTTACTTGCTATGTGGGAAAAATTACCTGGGCATATGTTTTTCTTGAAGCCGGTCATTTTTTACCTTTTCCATGCTGCTTAAATGTGGTTAGTTGGTGTAATGCGATGTATCACGACAGTTACCAAGAGGCCAGCCATAAAACAAGGGGCTTGCAGCACGCTACTTGACCAAAGTGTGTGATGCTCAGCAAATATTTTAATCACACTACGCAGTGTCTAAAGAAATTATGGGTTCTCAAAGCCTGCAATCTTTTATACTGAACAATACCAATGTCAAAACAGTTTGATATCAGTTTGTGATTGATGAACATCTTTGAGAGATGAGTTGCAAGTGTTTTAAAATATAGAGTGGCCATGCCCCTAGCGTGATTTGGTAGTGTTCTAAAATGGACAGTGGGTACGGCCAAAGGCTGTACCCAGTAGCCATGGCCACTAGTGGTTTGGTGGTGTTTTAAAATAGACTGTGGGCATGACCGTAGGCTGTGCTCACTGGCCATGGCCTGCTACTTTTCTGATAGTGTTTTAAAATATACAATGCAAACAACAATCCATGGAATAACAAAACCCTTGAAATTCAAGGAAAAAAGCTTTAGTTGCAGGGACTTTAAGGTGAGAGCTTAATGGAAAAGAAAAACTGAAATTCAGCTAAATTCGCCATAACTTCACGCCCTTGGTTGCGCAGCATATGACCACAAAGATGACTTCTCAGATGACATCACTGAAAACATCACTGATTACATCACTAATGACATGATCTGTGACATTCACAAAAGTCAATGTATTAAAACATGTGATACTATTTAAAGATTACTTTTAGTTTGTACAGTATGCGTTGTATTTTGTATTTTAATTTTAACACATTAATCAGTTACAAAAGACACACAGAAAGAAATATACATCTATGTACATGTGTTCAAGCAACTGTTCAATTTTAAAACTTCATTTCCTTTATATACATATATAAATTCAGAGTAATAATCACTTTTTTTCAATACCCATCTATGGAAATCTTAAAATATATCCTAATACTTAATTGTTCCTTGTTTTAAAGCACTTCTCGTGTCATTTAGAATATGATATGTGTACACATTTGTCTTACAATACAAGAATTGTGCATATACATATGTTTATTTTAATACATAGTAAATAATTAGGGTTCGACCTGTGTCGCTATTGATTTTTTCTACAAATTGTTTTGTAAATATATATATAGAGATTATATTATAGCAAACATGTCTTAGATTTATTTGGCACAAACAGGCACATTCTAAATCAGTGTACTATTTATAATTCAGATTTCATCTTTTACCAAAGTACTACAAAGGAAAGCTTCTCAAGTAGTGATATGATGCATGTGTAGCTGTTTACTGTTTTAAACAATGTACTCATTATTATGAAATATTCTAAAATGCTAATATCACACATGTAGAAATGTAAGGATGGACTAAACATGGGCAAATATGATGAGTGATCTTACGTCTGATGCCATTGGTTAAATAATCATTGGTGTCATATATGATGCTATTAACAATGTCACCAGTGATGTCATCAGTGATGCCATCAGTGATGCCATAGATGATGTCATTAGTGATGTCACCAGTTATGCCATCAGTGATGTCATCATGGTGGTCATAGGCTGTGCAAAAGGGGGAGCAAAGATAAGGGGGCTTTAGCTGAGTTTCGTTTTTTTTTGGATTAAGTACTCACCTTAATGTCCCTGCAACTAAAGTTTTTCCTTGAGAATATATATGTATGAAGCACAGTATAAATAGCCAATACAGTAGTCTCGGGAGGATAGCTCAGGGGCAACGTGCTCGCCTTGGAAGCAAGACGACACGGAGCATCAATGGTTCGATCCCCCGGTCCGCGCTTAGAAACCTCTGGGTATTAAGCGCATTATAAATAACCAATTATATGAATTATATACAATAATAGCAAACTGAACATGTATATATATATATTCAATGAAAGAACTTTGTTAAAGGGACGCTATGGTTAAGTTGCACTAATAAAAACCTATGCAATTCAATGAAAAAACGTTGTTAAAGTGACGTTATGGTTACCAGTGAAACCGAAAACCCCCAGAAATTCACCAGTTCTGGTAAGCTAAGCAACCATAACTCGCACCACCACCATGCACTGCTAAGACTAACACCCAGGACAGCAAAGATGAAATGACAGAACCCCAATTACCAAATCTACAAAAATCACCAATTTGCCTTTCCAATTTAAATAACGTGTGACAAATGTTAAAAGAGATGTCATTAGAAATGTTGATTTAAATTTCCCTACTTGTACCTGTTCCCCTTTCCCCAGCATTCACCTGGATCAATTGAAGAAAATATACATTACAGACATTTTGATGAGATCTCTCTCCCTGCTTCTCCAGATCATGACTATCTACAGCACCCAAATATCCCTATTTATGTTTCCCACTCTGATTCCCCATCCCTTTCTTAAATTAACTTATTGTCCATATTATGTATTTATATACATGTAAATGGCAATGTTCATGTTCATGTCTGCATACATCTGTCACTGTGATGTCACTCTGTGTTCTATGTTCGCAGACAGCCCGCCTAGTCCAGACATGTCCTTTCCCGCCTGATGCACTTTTAATTAGTCCACGAACACCCCCACAATTGCAGATGTTGCTGCACATAAAGACGTCATAGTGGCCTCACGGACGGTCGGGAACGTCATCATATGACCCTGCCCACGCGGCATAAAGTTATGTCTGTGACCGGTGTCCGTGCTTCGGGGACATTTCAAAACCACATTTTCAGCTAACTTTGGAAGTTTGAAGTTGAAACTTTAACATTTGCCACCAACTGAGAACGTTAGTAATACTTACATTCATTTTTTATAAGGTTTTAAGCCATTTTTAGTCTCTGATGTTCGCGGATCGGTGGTGACATCGCAGAACACTCGCGAATGTCACCGCGTGACCGCACCCGTGCGGCATAATGCCGTGTCCGCAACTGCTGTCCATGCTCTGTAGACATCTTGAAACTGCATTTTTGGCCAATCTAGGAAGTTGAAAGATTACCCTTGCATACCTTGTAGTTCCATTCTTAGTTGATCTCTTAACTTTTCACAACTTTCCAAGCCCTAGTTTAGACTCCTGAGTCTGCAGACAGGAGAAAGATCCACAGACAGTTCCTCCAAAGTCACCCACCCATTTCATTTACTCATTCTGGCAGACAAGGCAAGAACATCTTTTTGGAGCTACTTGGTACCAAGAATGCAGGAGATTTATAAAGGCATCTGTCATGGCCATCCCTCCTCCGTAGGGGCCAACACCACCACATCCCGGAGGACCTGAACAGGGAAACAGGGACACTTAAGCAGAGGATGTGGAAGAGGAAAACGAAGGGGAGGTAGAGGAGGTACCTACTACCATGGGCACTCAAAAGGAATCATGGGTGTGACCCTTTTCTACCACTGTGGGAGGGGTGCCTAAGGCTCGAGCTGCCCGTGTTAAATGCACTGTGTCTGAAGCCACACTCAGTCATGGACAACACTTGGAACTACGTCCTTGCGCCACCACACCCGCATATACCACCCGCATGCCATGAGACAGGCTGTTGCTTTCTCAGGTAGCAGGCTCACCTGTTCTACCCCATCCTCCGCAACTGCTGCTGCCACCACACAATCTATCACTGTGTGGCAGAGGATTACTCCTGCTGCCTTGCAGGCCATACAGGAGGCTGTTGATCCTTTCCTTTCTCTGTATGTACTGCAATGCAGTCATCTTCTGGGGGGGGCAGCTACTTTACAGTGCCTTCATGGCTGCTGTGAAGGAGCCCGAGAAGAGTTGCCTCCAACCTTAGATTTAAGATCAGGCCCAACATCTTCCTCTGTCCACCTGTGCCTCCCTATAGGTGGCTGGGGCCCCTCCCCTCCCCTTCCTGTCCCATCTTCCATCCTTGCCTCTCCTCACCTCCAGAAAAAAAAAATGAACAACTAAAAAAAGGTTTCACTGGGAACCACCTTTCACAAAAATATAATTAAAAAAAACATTATTTTATAAAGATTTTCTTTAGCATCATGGGCTATGCTAATGGAAATAATGGAGCTTTTGTATAGTAGAGATAGAGAAAAAGTGGCCAAAAAACGTTTCTGTCCCAAATACTTTTCTCTTTCATACAAAAAAAACATACAGTGTATTGTGTGTGGTAAGTGCTTTAGACATACTAAAGGCTTTTACACTTTACATACGCATTACACCACCCAATACCATAACTTCCCTTCCTTTTATGTCCCTATTTAGTCAGCAAACAGTAAAATAGTCAGCAGACTACAAACTAATTGGTGTTTTAACGTCACTTTACTATGGTGGTGGCTCTTAAAAAAGCCTTTTTTCTTTCTTTTAGAGCCTGTTTTGATGCTTCTTGTTGTTTTCTTTTGACTACTACCACATGCTTTTCTACACAGTCTTCTTTCTTTTTTATTTCTTTTACAAAAACTGTTTCAATGCCTCCATGATATTAGACAGAAAAATCTCACTTCCAACATCAGTTAGATGTACTCCATCTCTTTGAATAAAATGGTCACTCCATTATGTGATATATTCTCATTGTGTAAAGATGCCATTCCTATATCTTGTAAAGATGCACATAGAGTTGTATTGACATTCTGCATGGATTTTTCAATTTCTGCACAAAACTAGTTTGATCTTTTCCACATTTGCCTTTGAGTAATCTGTTAAAACATAATTAGCCTTCTAAAATGTATCTTTCATAGCAAACTGCAAGGACATTCCAATAAATATCCTTAACTATTGCCTCCATATTGTCATATAATTATTTCTTGACGTTTGAAACGCACCATATTTTCGCACCTGGGTAATAATCTCCAGTTAATTTGACCAGCTCCATACCATAACACCTCCACTCATTCAAAACCAAGATTGTCAGAGTTGCCAAAGTGCACTGCATATACCTTCACCCAATGAATCCACAAATTTCCTAACATCCAAACAGTCTTTTTGTTCAGAGACGTGCTTCCAGCAGTTAAAACAATTCATGAAACACTTCCTACCCTGTACTCCTGTACACTCCAACCCCTCCTCCACAGCCCTCGTTCCATGCAGGGCATCATTAAAAGACCTGTATAGCAGGTGCACATTCATAGACTATCGCAGACATCCACAGACATTGCGCACAGGACAGCCTTTTAACCCTTTTTACTTGTATCTGTGTAACACGCTCTCATTGGCTACAGTCACACATCCATCCACCAACCACATGCAAAAACTCTACTTGTAACCCTGTCACCTCAGTTCAACACTTTAGATGTACCTTTCAATTCTGAGAGTACATGTGTCCTGTCATTGAGTGCCTCCAATAAAGGAAATTGCTGTACAAAGGGATTGTCAAGACCACAACTGAACATTTTGGGAACAATTCATCAACAAATTCAAACATTATTAAGAATGGTGTGAATATTGTATAGTGGCTATGGCATGCATAGTGGCCATGGCCTAGTGGGTCCAAAAGAACATATTGTGGGTGTAACGGTTTATTGAGAGGCCACACTGAACATAGGGAGTTCCTTCCCTCCCCAAGCTAAGCATCACACAAAAAATGGTTATTGTCAGTTCTTTTTTCAGCCACATCTCCAATTAATCTAATACCCCTTGGTTCCCGTCCTGTGATTTACCAATGAACCAAGAACCAGGCCTGTGTACAGGAAATTTATTTCAATTTATTTGAATTAGATGTTAAGAAAATTGCTACTGAAATGTCAAACACTGCTTTATCGGTGGCACAACACAATAAACTTCTCTCAACATAAAAAAACACACAAATGGGTTGGGAAGCACACATCACAATATTTTACTTTCTACAGAGTTTACTTCAAGAAATAATCAGCACTGGTCAATGATCAAACCCATTTACATATGCAATGCTGTGCAATTTCAATTTTCCTGTGCATTTACTGATTGGTACAATGCATCTGGCAATTACGATTTTACCCACACCTTATTCTTTAAAATAACACAGTGTGATTTAGCAGTTGTTTTTTCCGACCCCCGCATACTTTGGGGGGTTTGTTGGGGAAATCGGACTGAAAAATTGGGATGATTTAAGAATTTGGGATTTCAGACCCACCTCCACTTACAGGCCTGTTTTTGAGAAGCTGGCAGTTTAGTTTTTTTTTTGTTTGTTTAAGGACAAAGACAACCCTATTCCTAAAGAATGTGTGGTCAACAGGACAAATAGGATCACCCAATAAAATTACAGTCTATAGTTTTCAGTTTTCAGCGCACACCGGGGATGAGCTTTGTTAGTTGTACATTTTAACAGAAATCCTCCAGTGGTGCTCTACCAAGGGATATTTTTTAAATTAATATTTTGAAGTCAAATAGGCTAAGGATCTACACAGTTTTGCCCCGCTCAGCCATGATAAAGGGAAAGGATTTAAGGCCAGCATATCCCCCACCTTTTAGTTGCAAAGGGTTAAATACTACTTACATAGAATATCTCTATATGAAGTTCAGGAACTCCAGCTGAATGTCAGGACCCTCTGGAAAGACAGGGCAGGGTTCTGGTCACTCCAGTCTCATAGATGGTCACTAGCCCTTCACCATAGAGTCAGTAAGCTTTTTTTAGGCCTCCCTAGCATTAGACAGCTTTTCCCAGCTGCATTATCCTTTGGTGACTCCTTGCGGCTGTCTGATGGTACGTTGCAGCAGTGCTGTCCCTTTCTCATGGTGCATCCACTTTATATAGCAGCAATGACACCATCACGTTTACAATCTTGGAGGCTACCCGGCAAAAGTTCTCACATCCTACCCACATGTAACTGCTTGATTTATCTATCTCCCTTAACATGAGGTGAGGCTTTCCAACTGTGCACCCAAAAACCATTTGTTGCACCTGACTTACCTATAACTGCATGTTTGATGTAGCTCCCCATAACACAAGGCAATGCTTTCCAATCATGCAGCCAAAAATATTTATTGCACCTGACTTACCTGTAACTGCATGTTTGATGTAGTTCCCCATAACACAAGGCAAGGCTTTTCAAATTGTGCCAAATGTAACTAATGACTGTATCCTATGCAAGAAACCTATGTAACTGAAACACTCTTGCAAGCTATCAATGTAACCATTGTATTTAAGTAAAATCTCCCTGATGCCTCTGGGTTAAGTGCAATATATGAATGCCACAATAAATACAAATAAATCAATATTGGATTGGACAGTTACCCTTCTCTCTCCTCCCAACTCCAGCCCTTATCTAGGATTGGTTTAGGAGTCTGGAGCAGACATAAGGCAATTCCCGTTTGTAATCCCCATTTGTTCTCATGTCAAATTGTTGGCAAAAACTAGTTATGTATCAAAAATGTTGTAATGTATTAGTAACTGCCATTGTATATATATATATTCTGATTCAGATAATCAGGGGGAATTTAATAAAACAACAGCCGGGTATGCACCATGTTGCACGGGCATTTGGCAATTTTCTGCCATGTTTACAAAAAGCATAATAGGTAGGAACATGTAACTTATTGCCCATATTCCTAATTTTACCCTCTACCAGCACCCCAACTCTAACATTAGGGACATGTTAGAAGCATCCAGAAACCCATTTTAGATTGCCATTACAATTCCCTAAGTTGTAGGTGGATGCATTTTATTTCACCAAAATCGCCTGGAAATTACCTAATAATTAACATATCAATCATGAAAGTCTGATTTATGGTTGCTGAGAAAAAGGCAGGGGTTATAATAGTTATTTTAAATTAATAGTACATCTTTAGGTTAATTAAAATAGGAGCTATGCTTCCTCCAAACCATTTGTCTCACTGAACCAGTGTTTTATATGTCTCTTTGATGTTTGAGGTGTAGGTTGCACATCGTAAATGGGGGATGCATTTGCTGCACAGAGATCTCCCACTGCAGACATCTGATATCCTGTCCTATTATCTCAAAATCTTCTATCTTCCTTTTTTTTGTCCTCCAGAGTTCAGCCTTATTTTTAGCCCCTGTGTTCACATATCCCCACTACTTTGGCTATGCACCAGCAAGAGCATCCAGCCTTCTCAGAACTGCCCTCAGAGACAGTAGGTCTAGGGAAAGTCTGTTTTCAACACATTTCAGGCAAGCCACATTTTATTGTAGATGTAAAAAGTTGGGATGCAAGCCAGGCTTTCAGTGTGGGAGTTCTTTGTGAATTTTGCCCATTGTCCTTGGCTGAAATCAACTCTTCATATGTCCCATGGAACAATGTTTTGCTTTCCCTTGTTGATGGTATTTTGCATGTGAAGCATAATATATATTACATCTTGTGTACACGTACCATGTCTTCTCCCTGTTGGCAGGAGAACATTTTTCTCTTGCCTTGCTTTAAACTGCAAACACACATGCAAAGCCATTTTAGTGTCAGTGTTTAAAAATCCTGTTTTTCATGTGAAAGGGACCTTTGAATTTCCTCTGCCTTTGTGAATGAAAATGCTGTTTTTTCTTTGGTAATGACAGGTAGACCTTTTCACATGAACTTTCAGAGCTGTTGGTTTGGGGCCTTTGATTACACCCCACATACACCCCCTGTTCTTCCAAGATTATTTTTTGGGGAAGAGCAGGGCAGAATGGGGTTTTCATCTGACCCCTTTCATTTTTCTTTCATAATTTTCTGTTGGTTGGAGCCTGTCCGGCTCAAATTCCTTCATTAGGGAGTGGGCATTCCAGTGTCTCCTTACATCTTTGGGTTGGGGGTGTAGCACAGCACCCCTTTTATTCTTTCCTTCCTGGGTACCTGTGGTTCTCACCTGACTACCCTCTTGCCTCCAGGCTGGAAGTGAATGGAGTTAGTTTCTAACAAAAGAAAGAAAAAGAGGTTCAATACTTTTCACACGCATATTTCCCCAGATTTACACAGGATTGACAAAATCTACAACAGCATACAATTCTAGAAAAATCAGGTTCCCGGATACCTCGCACTTGGCTTGCAGTAAATGATTAATATCTGCACATTTGCTTAAGTAAGTTCAGTAGTATTAATTCAGAAGATGACATATAGGGCCTCATTACGATCCTGGTGGTAAGGCAACAACGGTGCCGGTAGTGCTAACAGCGCTGTTGTTGCCTCACTGCCTCATTACGAGTTCTGCTCGCGGGTTCCGGAATGCATGTGTGGTCTGACAAGACGTGCAGACCGGCACCCACGAGCAGACCAGAATAGTAGCAACGGTCCCATTTTGAATGGGACCATTGTTACCATCCTCCCCATTCCCATTGAGCCCTTTGGGGGCTCAAATGGGAATGGGTACCTACTGAGTCCGGGTCTCGGGAAGGAAATTACCGGGCCCACAAAGGTTGGAATGGCCCAGTAATTCCCATTTTTCAGTACTCAGACCTCAACACGAGTTTGGGGGTAGCCATGCTGGTAAAAACAACATGGCTACCTTCAAACTCGTAATGAGGCCCATAGTCTTTTTGTGATCAGGTGACATGTTTTTTTTACCTCTGGGGTCCTTATCAAGGCTATCATGTAGGTAAGTGTGCTCGTATGTCCATGGGTGTTGGTTCCTGTATAGGCCGTGGTTGATCGGTCCATTCTGTTTCAGTATTAGGTTGGTTAATGTATTGCCTGTTAGGCTGGGGATCCTCGTCATGGACATCTGGGCCCACTTACCTACATGATAGCCTTGATAAGGACCCCAGAGGTAAAAACACGTGTCGGCTGACCACAAAAGACTACATGTCTTTTTCTGAATAAATACCACTGAACTCACTCAAACAAATGTGTGGATATTCATCCTTTTCTACAAGCCAAGTGCAAGGAATCCGGGAACCTGCTTTTTCTCTTTACCAAAGTGCACCACCTCCCACCACCCATGACCTTGCAGCTATATAATCAACCAACCTTATCTCAGAGTGAAGTGCCGGAAGTGTTCCAATACTGGCCCACCCCCACACCCTCTTTTTTCAGCATACTATTCTAACAAATGACATCTGATTTTTCATCTTTCCTTTTCATTCCTCAGATGATTCCTCTGATCAACTTTCATTTGGCTCCTCAATCAGTCATAAAGCTGGTCTGGGATGCCTTTTTTTCAACTGATTGATGTGGGCCCATTTTTCTTCTATATGTCTGTTCTCCTTTAGAGATGCCGACCTTGTAGGCAACAGGTGATATTGTATCCACAATTTCAAAGGCACCATGCCAAGATGGAAGGAATTTCCACTCCTTGGTCTGATTCCTTTGAAAATTTTACAGGCAAAGCTTGTCCCCTACTTCATACACTTTCTTGTTGGTCTTTTAGATCATAATAGGTCTTCAGCAGACTTTTCTAAATTGCGCTGAGCATAAGCAAATGTGTGATGGAAGGCCTTCCTTACATTTTCAATGTTCTCATGGGTAGTGAACGCATTTATCAAGGTCTGCTCCTGAGTTCCCTAGAGCTGATACTGAGGTAAGACCATTTATTGTCGGTCATGAGCTGAAATAGAGACATCTTATTTGCAGAAGATGGTGTAGGCCTAATAGCCAGCAGGACAAGCGATAATTGAATGTCCCAACTGGGTCCACAAACGTCTTTAAGCTACTCATAATTGTTTTGTTGTATCTCTCTACCCTCCCCCCCCCACTTGAGGCCACGCAGTAGACAATGTGGAGTTTTCTTTTTACTCCTAGAATCTCCCACATCTTTGCCATCACCTCCCTGGTAAAATGGCTTCCTCTGTCCGAATCAATCCTTTGTGGGAAGCCAAAACGAGAAAAAAAGTGATTGATCATTATTGCAGCAGCTGTCTTCGCCTAACAATTCGGGGCTGGAAGACATTCTGCCTACTTTGTGAACAAGCATGTCATGGTCAACATGTACTTGTTTCCTCTAGAGGAGCCAAACACTGGTCTAATAGAATCGACTTGCAAATCTGACCAAGGCAGTGTCATTCCCGTTTGTTGCAGGGGAACTCGGTGTGTGAGTGAACTGGGTTGAAATTGATCACACACAACACACTACTTTGGGTAATTGTCAAGGTCCTGGCCAATGTGTGGCCAGAGGCAACCTCGCACAAGATTTCTAATGTTGTGTGAAACCCCCTTATGACTTGCAGTGGCCGTGTCATGGGTGTAGTTCAACAAAAGGATTTGGAATGAAGTAGGTGCCGCTCACTGGTCACAGCCAGATAGGGCTCTCCTTATCAACAAACCAGAACATCTTGTAAAACTTAATCAACACTCAGAGATCCTCTTTACCGGTATAATATGATTCTGTTAGAGGAAAACTCACAGGGTCTTCAATGTGTCAATAACATTTCCCAAGGATTGGATCCTCTTTCTGTGCAGTGATCAAATCTGCATCTGGAGCAGCTTTACTGCACTGGGCAGTCAAGAGTTCACTATTCGTATGAGTTTGTGATATGTTGACAGTGCCAATTTAGATTTCATCCAGCAGGGATTCTGATTCTAGGAAATCCTCCTGCAGAACTCTGGTTTTAGCCAGCTGGTCAGCCAGATAATTCCCAATCTTATCTGCCCCCTCTATTTTGGAATTATCTCTTATCATCTTCCAATAGATGGGCATCTCATTGGAGGAAACCAGATTGTAAATTGAATGGATCAGTTTGGCATGCTTTAATGTTTTTTTGTTGGCACACAGTATGCCTCAATTCGTCCAGTTAATCAGGTGCTCCATGAACCCATTCCTGAGTCAGGAGTCCCATTCTTGACCAGTTCATTGAGTTGGTTGTGCACTTCAATGAGGATGGTTTGATGAATGGCCATCGACTCTGTAACCTGACTACTTCAGGGTCCTATTTTATAACCAGCAGAGGGTTCCGGGCTATCATTTACCCAGGCATTTTCAATGCCAGCCACCCATTCTTTTTCCTCGTTTCTGTAAACATGGTAGGAACACACATCCACTTAAACTGTGTTGTTTCCCCTGACATGTGTCTTCTTCATAGACCTTGTGTGGGGAAGTTAAGTATGCCTCCATGTTGTTGTTGGTCATTTGACTTTTGTCCTTGAGACAGTTTTTTTAAACACAATCATCCGAGTCCGACAGCCCTTGCACTAGATGACTCTTCTTGTTTTGGCCATATCTGACCTCCACAGGAAAGCCTTGCATGATCAGAATCTAAGAAGTAATTCTGGAATTACTAACATTCCCCAGCCAGATTCTGGCACTTTGGAGCTATTGCAATGGTTGGTGTGCTCCCTCTGGATTAATGGGCAGTCATTTTTCAATGCCCACACTGTTGCCAGGAGTGCCTTCTCACAGTCATTGAATGTGTCCTTCACAGAGGACAAAGTCTTACTAGCGTACAAAATGACTTTGTTGATTGTGTCATGCTTTTTGATACAACAAGGCTTTTACGCAAGTATCTGAGAACCCCATCTCCAAGAAGAACTCCTTTTTCTTTATGGGATAAGATAAACAAGGAGACTGGGAAAGGCTTCTTCTCAGTTGTTTAACTGTCCCGGGTTGTTCCAGACCACACTCCCCCTTGACTCCGGCCTTTAATAGGTGGACCAAGTGTCGAGTGACCTCTGCGTAGTCTTCAATGAACCTTCAACTATAATTAGTGAGTCCAAGATGGCTTCTTAATTCTTGCAGTGTAGTAGGGTCTTTTCATTTCAATAAGGCTTTCACCTTCTTTACCTGGGGATTAAGACCCTCCGGGGTAATCTCGTGCCCTAAGAAGTTGACTCAGGTCTCACACGACTGTGCCTTCTGAAAGGATAGCTTTGTTCTGGCTTTCTGCAACTTGGTTAGAAAATAGTGGATTTCTGCTAATTGTTCCTCTGCAGTTGAGGTATTGATCAGAGCATCATCTACGTAGTCCAGGTTTCCCCTTTCGCCTAAGTCAGGCATGGCATTGTGTAGAAAGATGTTGAACTGATTGCCAGAGTTCATGTATCCAAAGGGGGTACAGGTGCATGCGTATTGCTGCCCCCGAAGGTGTAGGTAAAGGCAAGCGGGTACTGGTCTTCCCTACTCACGGGTACTGTCAGTAGCCATTGGTCAGGTCAATGGCTGTGTACTCCTTTGACCCTTGGACCTGGGCCAATCCCTGATTGTCACGATGCCCAGATCCAAGGCACAGGAGAGATGTTGTACCAACCACCCCCACTATGGTCGCGGAGCCCGCAAGTCAAAGCTTACACGGGTTTCCTTGACCAGAGCAGGGAAGGAGGGTTAGGGTCTCGATGATTGGATAGGTAGGGGGAAGTTAGGTAAACCGGGTTGAGGGTAAGGTAGAGGTTATTGCCAGGACAGGGGGAATATAGGGTAAGATTGATTGCTGCGCTCTTTTCGTTCTGTGTCCTCAGCCCTTATAGCTATTCTTTACATGAGCACCAATTTGCACATAAACTCACCCTTACGCTACCTAACCCTATGTCAACAGACCAGTACACTGTTCCAACAATAGAATTAAGATGCAGACTTAGCTCTGGTCTTCAGAGTCCTGTCCATGAATGGCGGTCGAGTCCTTGATCACGTCTGTGAAGTGTTGTCTTCAATGGTCCAAGCTAAATGAAAAAATTACAAGCATTAGAATGTGCCTTTTGAGTTTTCCAGCATTCACACCATGCGACATACACTCACACACACACACACACACACACACACAGTGTTGCCTCTCTGGGCCCGGATTGTGCAAGATAATGCACCAAAAACAAGTTATGTGAAGCTGAGCATTCAACTAGTAGCAAGTGGACTTCCTGCAAACCCCTGTGAAAATGATTATAGATGTCACTAGATTTGCACGAGCGGTCTTCCTGCAGACCCTCGTAAATGCTTGTGCGTTCAAACTTGGTAAGATGTCTCTGGTGTTTTCACCTCGCGTGCCTTTCGTGGTCTCCAGGAGGCGGAAACACCCCAGTAACAATGCGAACCCAGCACGGGTTGATTCTCCCCAAAATATGCCGCCCGCGCCTACGGCACGGAAGTTATGCCCACTTATCTTTTCGTAATGGTGCAGGGGCTCTGGATGGGCTAACGATGGCCCCCTGCACTTTCCCCTCGATGCCCTTGAGGCTTAAGCATGAAGAGGTACTTATCTCGTGAAGGCGAGGGGCCGGGCTGCTGCTCGGGTGGGGCTGGGCCCCTCGCGTGTGATTTTGCTGGATCTATGGTTCACACGTCCTCTCGTCGTGGAGTCTCAAGCGCAAGCCCCATGCTTGGGGCTCTGCGCATGCGCATTGGGGCTGCTGCACCCTTCCTGGTCCCTGATTGGCCCGAATTGGCCCAAAGCATGCTGGGAATTTTAGTCTTTTGGTGCCGGCTGCTAGGCAATGTAGTTTTTAGCCCCTGTTTCCTGCACATAGGGCAAAGCAGCCTTTTATATGGTTGCAACTTTCCATGTAAAACCTGTTCTACCACAATAGTGCCCACAACTCCCCTGTGCATAGCCTGTCCATGTCTCTGTCTGCCTGTACCCCTGACACTGATCAATGAGGGAAGGGCCCATCTAGACATGTGGACCCATTTGTTCAACTCCCTCAGGTCTGCTCATAGTTTCCATTGGCCCTTTGGTTTGAGTATCCATAGTACCAGGTTGTTGAAGGTACTGTGGATAGGACAAATTATCCAAAAGGATTGTAAGTTCTTAATAATCTCTGTGAGTGATTCCTTGGACGTGAAAGGTAACTAGTATTGTTTCCCAAATACAGTGGCCATCTTGGGGTCCGTGGGTAAAGTGGTTGAATCAATGGATGTGCGTCCACAGTCATATGAGTCCACTGAAAAGATATCTTGGAATTCCAGAAGAACTGTTTCAGCTTTTGTCTTTGCTCCTCAGTCTCACAGACATCAGCAGGATTAATCATTTCCTCGACCATCTGCTTGAAACCTGGAAAGA
Organism: Ambystoma mexicanum; assembly: GCF_040938575.1. NCBI lineage: Eukaryota > Metazoa > Chordata > Amphibia > Caudata > Ambystomatidae > Ambystoma > Ambystoma mexicanum. Next base: position 165,566,359 of record NC_090931.1, on the reverse strand, counting down.
CCTTGGGCTTGGCAATTTCAGATGTATCCTCCAGTTGGGTAGAGAGATCTCTTTTGATGGTGTTGAACTGGCCAGGGGATTCAGGTAGTGGTCCTTGGCTCTGAACACGCCCTCCTCCCTCCTAATGTCACATGTCACTTCCTCTACCCTGTAGGGGCAGGAAGAGTACACCATGAAATTCCCCCCATGCCTAGTAAAAATATTTTCTGGAGAAATACTTTCACTGATGTGGAATCAGTAGTTTGGGATTGGTCCCATGATTTAATTACCCAAATTAATAAAATAATGTTGAGCATCAACCGCCATTCCAATAAAGGCGTCTGCACCCAAAGTGATATTTCTATGGTTGCTGTTATCCACCAATATTCGAATGGTGTCATGTTCTAGGTCTATTAGAGGTGTTGAATTTACATACAAACCTTGTTTTTTGGAGATGGGAATTTAAATTTAAATAGGCGTCCTGATGTTTGAGGTTCTGTCCTCGCTTAATTTTGAGGGCAGTAGTGAATTGGCGCATCTCTCCTAGGATGGTAACCTCTTTTCTCACTTGAACTTCAATGGTTTAAGGCAGCAATTGAGCTTACCGGAATGCTTTTTTAATGTTGTCAAAGACCATGGGGTAACCCCACCCCCCGTCCGGATCAGGCTTTATAATTAATGCGGTCCAAATTGATTGTGAATTGGTTGAGCATATCACTGCCCAGATAAAAGGTGGAAGGGACATCTCTCATGACCCAGCAGTTATGCTCTATGTTTTTGTCACCAAAGGACATTTTTAGCATACACTTGCTAGGCAGGAGATGTTTGGAGTTTGGAGTTTCGAGATCTACTTCCCATTTGTCAATCAATTTAAATGTGGGAACAGTCTGATATTTTGGGAGTTTCCTGAATAATTCTTTGCTGATGAAGCTCCTTCCATTATTCAGGCATGTTCTGGCATGCACCTGCTCCTTCCCCTCATGGGAAAAAACTACAGTTTGCCCTTTTTCTGAATGTCTGTCAAACTTTGAGTGGGTTCTTCCTTGTCTGGTTTCACAGGACTCAAGGTTTCTTCTGATTTGGGACTGGTATAAAATGTTAGGGTGTTCCCTTCCAGTGTGGATTGCCACTAAAAACCAGGAGGAAGGTTGATTTTCAAGAATGGAGAAGGGCTCCCATCATCAGTTTGTTCTCCTACAGGGATGATAGTGATGTCTGGGCCTTGTTTGTTCTTGAAATGGAATTCTAACTTCTCAGAAAGTCGAACAATGAAATGATAGGTACCATTCAAGCTTACATTTTAATGTAATGGGCTGGTTAGTCAGAGTCCAGAGGACTTTGTTTACACACTCGATCAGAGGTGATAGCCTCTTCTGGAGATCGTTCCCCAGTAAGCAAGGTGTGCCCTATGGAGTCACGACTATCACTGGATGCTTTAGCCGATGTGGTCCAATTAGTATTTCCAGATCCACAGTCCCTTTGACAGAAATATCATTCCCATCTGCATTTTTGAGTTGTCCGGGAAGTGGTGTGAGGGGAATTTGGTGGGTCTCCTCATCCTGAGTTTAGTTGGGCAAAGGCATTTTTGGGCAGCAAGGTGGCTTGGGATCCAGTATCCACCAGAGCTGATAATTCACATTGACCCTGCACCCTTACCGGTGGATGAAATGTGCCTTCTTTCTCCTCCAGGGTGCAGAGAAAGTGTGATTTATGTGCCAGTCCGGTGGTCATTTTCTTAATATAAACTCTTACACTGTGTGATCTTGGGCAATTTTCGGAGATCAGGAATCTGTAAATACAATTTTGCAACTAACAATGGGTGGATTTGGGGATTCCTCTTTCTCCCTCAATTCTGTTTGGCAGCCTTCCTTTTCCTCTGCACTTAAGTCCACTGTAATTCTGACTCAGAACTGCTACTGGTACTCCTTTGCCTGCCTTCTAGGTGCTCTCTATCTCTATGAGACTGGGAATATCTGAAGAACCACAGGATCTGGACTCCTCAAGCCTGGGCAAAAGTGAACTCTCAGGGTCACTCTCCCTGTACTTACTTTAGGTCCAGGATAGAACCCAGTTTTCTCATCCCTCCTTCCAGGGAGTCTTGCAAATTCTACCCTTTCCCCTGAATGTATGGAGGTTTTTAGAATGTCCCTCCTGGGCTGAAGCTTTAAATGTTCTTCTCCAGCAAAGAGAGCTAGGCGAGGCTATGTGACCTAGGCGGTCTCTCTGCAATTATTTTTTTTGAAGTCCAACTCCCTCATATTCTCATCAAGGTAGTTTTGATGGTTTTAATTACTCACTGAATTATTTCTTACTTGCCAGGACACACTGGTCTGGACACCTTCGCTTTTGTGTGATAAAGGTGAGTACTCCTCAATCTCAGATAAGGACTGGCCTTCTGGATCAGTTTGGCTAGGCCTGGGTAAGTCTAGGTGCCTCATGTTTCCTTGGGCTTGGTAGATGGAGAGCATGAGGTCAGTCACAGTCGGCCCATAGGAAGTTATGGTTAACTGGAATGAGGTTCCTGATGGGGAGGGCATCACCCCTGGATCAGATGGCCCTTTCCCATATCCTGATTGGTCAGGGTACCTCAGTGCCTGTTTGCAATTTTCAATTTCATTTGCCAAACTCTCAAACCCGCTTCTCTCTGTCGTTATTTACTTACGGTGTTCAGAGAGCAGGCTTTTTAACTGTGAGACCAGGGCCTGATTGGCTTCAAGCACTTTACTCTGGGCCATTTATTGATCTTCCAATTCCCTGATTTCATTCTGACTTGACACATTTTCGTTTTGTGCAGCCTGCATCGTGCGCGCATATTAAAAGCGGTTGCTTTCAAAATACCAATCTCGTTCTAGTGTGCTTTTCTACACAACTCTGCCTGTAACAGGTCAGCTGCCGCTTGCCTGACTCGCTCCATGAGTTCTTCATTTTCTTGCCTATCTTGCCTGACTGTTTTCATTTTCCAACTCCTTTATTTGTAATTGAAAGGCCATAAGGTCATCTAACAGCCCTCTTTTATAACTAGTCTGATCATTGACCTTATGTTGCAGTGTGCTCAAAGTTTCTACACACTCTTTATGTGTATCCTGCAGTGCAGAAAACTGTGTTTCACGCTCTGCACTCTCTTGCTGCTGGTTTTATAACTCATTTTTGAGTTATTCCATGAGGCGTTCTTGTTTTAACTCAAAAATATGGCTCTACTGTGCTTTGTCTTCTAAGTGTTTCAGTTCTTTCTGCACCTCATTTAGATGCTCAGTCGGACTTTGCGCACACGACTCACTTTTCTGCACTCGCTTTTCCATTAACTTCAAGTGGAAGTATAGAGAAGATGTGAGCTGAGGCATTTGACTCAACTCTTCTTGAGCATTTCAGGACATAAAATGCCTCTAATGCTGTGTGCCATATCCCACCTTCACACCAAAAGTCAATTCCTTCTGATGTGACATCTTGCATCATTTTAGCTTTCCAGCTCTTTCCATCCACCCCTGTCCTCTCACCACGAATGAACAGCTTAGTAAGGAACTATCCCCTGGCATCCTCAAATTTAATTTAATGGTATTCATATTTTTAAATGGCCTTTTTGCAATTTTTGTAGAATTTCCTTTGCGCACGGACAAAAATCATCCCGTTCCCACTTATTTTTCTCTCACATGCCAAATCCAAATAACGTTTTACTCAATCTTACTTTTTCATCTATACACCTCCCTGGAACTGAGGGTCAAGTCCTTGCATCACTTTACCAAGGCAAAGATGACTTTCCGTCCAGCTTAATGCAATTACATCAAGATGAACAGTCTGTCACAATGAACTTCTCAAGAGTCAAAAATAGCCAGCAAAATCCCAGCCACAAGCCCCCAATTTCTAACAGTTTATTTAGAGGCCACCCTCAACACAGGGAGTTCCTTCCCTCTCCAAGCTAAGTGTCACACTATAAACAGTTTATGTCAGTTATGTTTTCAGCCCTATCTCCAATTCATCTAATTCCCCTTGGATCCCTCCGCCTGAGCTACCAATGAGCCAGGCCCGCGTACAGGAAATATATTTATATTTATTTGAATTCGATGTTAAGAAAATCACACTAAAATATCAAACACCACTTTATCTGTGGCGCAACACAATACACCTCTCTCAACATAAATAAGCACACACATGGGTTGAAAAGAACAAATCACAATACTTCACTTTCTACAGAGTTCACTGTTAAGATGGATTTCTGAGCTCTGACCTGGTGGGCAAAGGTTCAGAAGGCCAGTCTAGTTCCGTGGAACAGGGTAAACTTCTGGCCAAGCCAGACCAATCAAGGTAGCATTGGCGGCAGTCAAGACTAGGTCGCAGGAGGGGTGAGAGTGATTGAAAGCCCACAATGAGCACACCAAGTAAATGACACTACAAATTACCCTCAGTCAGGTGCATATAACAAAAACACATTAACATTTAATACAGGCCTTTTGAATCAAACACAAAGGAAATATCAGCAGTAATAACTAAACCAACACAACACTAATATTAAACATATATGCAGTCACCAAAGGCCTAAAGGAATAACACACAGTAAGTGTCCACAACCTGTGAAGAAAGGGAGCATACAGTGGAAATATCGTTTAGGTAGTCCTTCACTTATCAAACCCTAACTGAGAGGCTGTCTAATCCCTAAGAAGAATGGAGCCTTGAGCTCAAAAGTACTTTTGGTACTGATGCACGCGATCGTGCAGTTGGGCCAAAAATTGGGTCTCTTGCTGGGGCTGTATCAGCTCAGGAAGACGGGTGAGGCAGTGAAGAATAAGTTCCCACTATTCGATGAGGGTCTCCCCAAGAGGGCAGAACAGGATACAAGAGTTGGGAATAGCTCCGTAGCACAGGCTACCTCGATAAAGGAAGAGTGTGCCTCAGGGGACACTTGTTCATAAAAATGGATGGATGCACCATGGGCCACCAGTAAGGTTTTCAAGTACTCACCAAGCCTCAGTGCACTGCAGACCAAACTTCGGCAGTCGAGTGCAATTAAGTTGCCAGTTTGAATCCGACAGTTGTGCGATTCGGTGGCTTTCAGGGGCTGCATACCAGGGATGATTCCATGGCGGGACAGTGGCGATTTCTCCATTCCTGATTAAGGGATTAGGACAATTCCACTACAGCAGGTCTGAGGGCACGGAGGGGCACAGCAGCGAGGCACTCACAAAGTTCGTCACCACAGCTGGGTGACTCAACGAATGCATATGCTCGGGTTCAGACATACTCTCCTACTTCCAGACCTAGGAATGCCAAGTGTATGAAACCCAGAGAAAGAGTGCCTTATTCCCAGAGCTTACAGTCTACAAATGCTCAAGTGTGAACTCGAGATGGAGGCGGTTCCAAGGCAAAGGTCCCATGCAAGCTGGTCAGTTCACTGGGCGGTCCAGGAACACTTCCAAAAAGGTTTGCTTACAGGTTACATTGAAGGTGCCGAGAATAGTTAGTCCCACTATTCCAATGGGTGGAAGGACCTTTGCAGACCTTATAAGTTCGATGGGAAACAGGGGATCCAATGAGATGACAGCAGGCTCACAGTGCCAAACCTTCCAGCGTGTCACCAGCAGATCCTCGGCTCTGCTTTTTGGTTTCAGGATACTTGGCTTCTATCCTAAGTATGGAGAAAACTCAAGAGATCAACCTGGAATGGGTGATCGGGGCCTTCGCTTATCCAGAATCTCCTTCGCACCAAAACAAAGAGGATCCAATGAGAGATCTGCTCACATACAGCCATCCCAAATGTGGACCAATCATGGACCACGGTGGTCCCAGTCATTCCCAGCACACCAGACATCCTGGCACCCAGGATGTGTATTGTAACTTGACAGTCCAGACCAAATCCTGGAGGAACACACACAAGGCATGCAGAAGCCCGCAAAAGCTTTGGTTTGTGTGGGTATATCCATGACCAAATGAGGGTTTTCCCAGGTCTGCTCAACCTGTGAAAGGCAAAGGGACAAGATGGCCAAAGGACAAAACAAAGGACCTTGTGGAATGGCCATTTTGGGGCCAAGCCACTGTCCTGGGCAAAATGCGGTAAACGCAATATGGGCCATACGAAAGGGTTAAAAATATATGAAAACTAACAGCTGCCACCAGCTCTGTATGAGGCATATTTCTACTTGTAACGAAAATTCCTTTGAGGGTGTCTAGGGCCTTAAAAATTAAGGGAAGGACCCAGCGCACTGTACTTTGTGCACTGTTAACATGTTGCTGAAACTAGGAATAGAGTGAAAGACTAAGGGAAACAAAGTCTCCCACTACTGACTGAATTTAAAGGCATCCAGTTTCCCCATAACAAAGTGAGGGAAAAACCAGCAGAGCACAGCATAAGGCTGGTCACTACTGGCAAAAGTCAGGCTAGGATGGTCAGACAACAGCAAAAGGTTGGGGGTTCACAACTGGAGGTAAAAATTACACATAAATGGAAATCTTTCCTATAATTCACTTCAAGAAACAATTAGCACTGGGCAATGAGCAAATTCCATTTATAATGTTGTGAAATAACTATTTTCCTGAATGCTCAAAAAAGGCTAGCAGTTTAGTTTACTGATTGGTACAATTCATATGGAAATTAAGATTTCACTGACGCCTTATTCTTTAAGATAACAGAGGGTGATTTAGCAGTTGTTCTTTCTGACCCCCCACTACTTTGGTCTTTGTTGGGATGATTTAAGAAGTTGGGATTTCAGACCTGCCTCCACTTAAAGGGGAAGCTGGCAGTTTAGTGATTTGTTTTGTTTAGGGACCAGACAGCCCTCTTCCTAAAGAAGTTTGGGTCAACAGGACAAATAGGATCTCCCAATTAAATGACAGTCTATGGTTTTTAGCGCACACCAGGAATGAGCTTCGCTAATTTTGAATTTTAACAAAATTAACGCTGTGGTATTCTGCCAATGGGAAATCATTCAATTTATATTTTTTAGTTAAAAAGGCTGAGAATCTACACAGTTGTCCCGCCCCCCAGCCCGCTATAAAGGGAAGCGATTTAAGGGTAAAAAATCCCACCACATTTGGTTGCAAAGGGTTCAATTCTTCTCATATAGAAAACCTCTGTTTAAAGTTAAGGAAAGCCAGATGCATGTCAGGATCCTCTGGAAGGACAGGGTAGGGGTCTGGTCCGCCCAGCTCTTCACCATAGGGTCCTTAGTCCTCCCTAGCAGTGGACTGGTCCACCGAGATGTGATCTCTTTTAGTGAGTCCTTGCGGGTGTCTTATGGTAAGTTTCAGCAGTTCTGTTCCTTACTCATGGTGCATCCACCTTACATAGCAGCGATGACACCATCAAGTTTACAATCTTGGGGAGTACTCTGAAAGCAAATAGGATTGGACAGTTACCCTTCTTTTTCCTCCCAACTCCAGCCCCTCTCTAAGGATTGATTTAGGAGTCTTGAGCAGACATATGACAGGATATGGCATGTATAACGCGCCTATACACAAGTGCAGAGGAGGGGGTGAAAGGGAATTTGTAATACATAGGACAATAGTAAAAAAATTAAAGACAATAAATGAAAGTGCGGCCAGCTGGTGGCAAGTGCAAGGGTAAGTGCAGACATCAGGTGTCAAGTGCTAGTAGGGGCTGTAGGAATACAGAAACAGTCCCGGGGTGAAAGGATTGCCAGGGGGCAGTTCATGTGTGTAACTGGTGGGGAGGGGACCTAGGCTCCAGATCAGAGGGTAGCCAGGTAACCAGTGCAGTTTCAGATTGAGCCAGGATATCAGCAGGGAGAGGAGGAGAGAAAGCAGAAGCAAAGGAGAAGATCTTGAGGTGCTTCCGGGACCGGATTTGGTTCTCCTCAAATTTGAGAGAGGCAGGGAGGCTATTCCAGAGGGAGGCCCCTGCAGAAGAAAGAGATCTCCCACCAACTTGCTGCTTGGAGAAGCGACTGACCCTGAGGGAGTTGGAGGAGGATGAGTGAAGAGCTTGAGAATTAAGATATTTAGGAATAGAGAGTTGAAAGCATTGAGGCCCCAGGCCACAGAAAGCCTTGTGGACAATGCAGAGGGATTTGAACTTAATCCTCGCCAGTGCAGAGATTGCAGTCCTGGAAAGATATGATCCCTGGGCTTGAGGCCAATGACACATTTTGCAGTCCTGTTTTTGATGAATTGCAGAGGGCGGAGAGTAGAGACATGCATATTTAGAAAGAGGCTGTTGCAGTAGTCCAGCCTAGAGAGAACCAGAGCTCTGGAGACAGTGAGCTTCTGGGGGAAGGAGAGGAAAGGAAGAATACCTCTGAGGAGGCAATTCCCATTTGTAATCCTCATTTGTTCTCATGTCAAATCTTTGGCTACAACTATGTATCTAAAACTTTGTGATTTACTTGTAATCAGGGGGATTTAATAAACCAACAGCCGGGTCTGCAACATGTTGCACAGCCCTTTGGCAATTTTCAGCCATATTTTTTTTTTAAAGCATAGTAGTTAGGAATTTGTGATTTATTTCCCATATTTCTAATTTTACCCTCCACCAGAGCGTCAACTCTCACATTCGGGACTTGTTAAACCCTATTTTAGATGGCCATTATAATTCCCTAAGTCGCACGTAGAGGAATTTTATATCACCAAAATCACCTGGAAATGACCTAATAATTTACACATCAAAAAAGTCCAATTTACGGTTGCAGAGAAAAGACCAAAGTTATACTAGTCCTTTTAAATCGATAGTAAATATTTGGATTACTTCAAATAGCAGCTCTGTTTCCTCCAAGCTATTTGTCTATCTGGGCCAGTGTTTTTATTAATCTCTGTTTGAGGTGTAGGGTGCAGATTTTAAATGTGGGAAGCATTTACTACACAACGATCCCCCACTGCAGACATCTGGCATCCTGTTATCAGAATTAGGGTTGGGGGGTCAGGAAGGGCAGGCTACAAACAATTGCTGCCGTCCATGGTGGTACTATGCTGTTTCCATGCAAAAACAGTAAAGAGAGGCTGATGCACACCTACATAACCCTCCTCTGCCCTCGTTGCAGGAAAGGACAGTCAAGAACCACCTTTGCCCGGAGCAGCTTTGCCTTGAACTACACAAAGCCCATGCTGGGTGTGAAACACCGCCAACGCGCATGCGCGCAGCAAGCATAGGGCTTGCGATTCTGTCACAGCAGTGATCCAGCTGCAATGCCAGATCTTCATTTCCTGCAGTAATTAATTAAATTAATTAATCATTTCAAACACACTCAATACCAAAGGCCAGTTCCTTTCATCCCAGCTAGCACCAGAGAAGCCCAATGATGAGCCTATTCAGATCCGGTCTGTTCAAGACATACTCTCTAAAGAGGAGAAGGAGAGGCGACAGAAGGAATGATTGTGCCTGTATTGTGGCGCTTCTGGTCACTTCGCCCATGAGTGCCCAGTTAGACCAAAGGTGTAGGGAAGAGCCTTGGCTCAACGGTAGTAGGGGTCCTTTAGTCGAGCGTGGCCATTGATGTGGCGCCACTGTCCGGCGTTAAGGACATTGCCTATCATATCATGGTGTTGGGACGTTTGCATTTCTTGGATCACTGTTTCTCAGTTTCTTTACTCATCGATTGAGGGATAACAGAAAACTTCATAGATGTGTCGTACAACAATTGTAAGGGGAAAGCAGAGCCCATCAGAGCATTAGATGGGACACCCTTGATTTCAGGCCCCACCACGAAGAGTACGCAAGAGTTGATGCTTTGGTGTTTTAAACACGAAGAAACTATTATGATCAATCTTTTTGCTGTACCTCAGTTTGGGCTTATCCTGGGGCTATCGTGGCTGAATAAGAATTTCCAAACATCCGTTGGAACAGGGAGCCTTGGGTTCCCTTCTGGTTACTGCCAGGGCCCTTGTTTTCAAGCGACATCGACTTGTGCAGCTCACACTGTGTGTGCTGCTACTGACACATTGATAACCAAGATCACATCCAAAGGTCTCAAGGGCTACTTACCCCCGAGTATTAGGAATTCCAGGACGTGTTCAATAAACAGGCAACAGAAACCATGCCGCTGCACCTGCCAGGTATATTGACGCCAACATATGCAACAGCTTTATACGTCATTCCAATTCCCCAGTCTCCTCACCTCTGCTCTTTATCCCCAAGAAAACAAGGGATCTTAGTACCCGCATAGACTATCATTGTATCAATCGGTTTACTATAAAAAAAACAGGTACCTGTTACCCATCATCCTGTCCTGTTGGATCAGGTATGACAGGTGTCGATTTACACCAAGTGAGATCTCTGAGGTGCATACCATCTGGTGTGGATACATGCAGGGGAAGAATGGAATACCGCCTTTTGAACTAATTTCAGACTATATGAATACCGGGTTATGCCATTCAGCCTCTGCAATGCACCCGCTGCCTTCCAGGACTTCCTAGATGAGGTCTTTCATGACTATCTGTACGTCTTCATGGTTGTTTATATAGACAAGATCCTTATTTGCTCCCAGAGTACACATGATCATGTGGGACATGTCAAGGCAGTGCTACGGCAGTTAAGGGAACACTGAATGTATGCCAAGCAGGAAAAATGCACATTGCACTGTGCAACAGTGAAGTTCCTTGGCTTCATCTTGACTCAGTCCTTTGTGCAAATGGACAGCAGAAAGGTGCAGGCCATCTTGGAGTAGCCAACGCCTGCTTCAGTGAAGGACGTACAATCGTTTCGCGGGTTCGCCTATTCATACTGCTGCTTCATCAAGAACTTCTCGGCTTTAGTGACACTCATTACAAGACTCCTCAGAAAGGGACAGACCTTTAGGTGTGATAATAATAATAATAATAATAATAATAATAATAATAATAATAATAATAATAATAATGATGAAGCCGCAGTCCATGGTTTCCAGCAATGAATGCAGGCCTTTTCCAGGGCACCTGTGTTGCGGCATCGGGACACAGAGCAGCTGTTCATAGTGGAAACTGATGCCTCGAGTAATGCTCTGGCAGCACTCTTTTTACAGAGGGACCCTCAGACCAGTTTCCTACATTCCGTGGCATATCATTCTCATAATCTCCTAGCGACAGAGTCCAACTACTCCATTGGTGACAGGGAACTTCTGGCTGTTAAATCAGCACTTGAAGAATGATGTCACTATCTCCTGGGTGCTCAGCACACCGTGACAATCATGACAGACCACGGTAATCTGCAATTCAGTTGGACTGGCAAAATCCTCAGTCCAAGACAACTTTGTTGGGCCATTTTTTTCAATGGTTTTGACTTTGCAATCACTTACTGACCCAGATCTGACAACTGCAAAACACATTTCCCATCTGGCTATGCTGAGCATCGTCATGCCAACTGATGTCCCTCAGGCTATGATACCTGCTGATGGTATCATAGGACTGGTCACTGCAGACTCCATAGTTGACATGGTCTGCCAGGCATTGTCCATCAAGGACCTACATGATTGGTGTGCAGCTGATCCACACTGTTCGCTTCATGAGGGCCTTACATATGTATCCACACTACACAATTCCAGCAGAAGGCCCTGCATTGGTGCCACAATTCCATTTTGGAAGGGTACCCTGGCATCACCAAAACCCAAGTGCTTGTTTCTTGACATTTCTGGTGGCCACGCTACAGACAAGATTTGGAACGGTATGTGCAGGACTGTGAACAGTGTAACCGAAACAAGATGGACCACCAAAAACCTGCAGGGCTTTTAAATCCACCACCCACACCTTTGGTACCATGGCATACCTTCACCATGGATCTGATTGTTGATTTACCCCCCATTCAGTACTACACTTCTGTGTTAGTCGTGGTAGACACCCTGAAAAATATGTGCCATTTTATACTTGTAAGTGGGTCCCCAAGGCCAGGGAAATTGCTGAATTGTTCCTGCAGAATGTTGTACGGCTGCATGGTATACCTTTACTTGTTGTCACTGATCGTGGCCCACAGTTTATCTCCCTCCTGATTTTGGCGTGCGTTCTGAACACTTGTGGGTATAAAAGTAGACCTCTCTTCTGGTTATCATGCTGAAACAGACAGACAGATAGAATGAGTCAATCAAGTTCTGGAACAATACCTCTGCTGTTTTGCCATGGATACTGAAACCTCCTGTGTACAGCAAGCGTGGTTAGCAGAACTTACGTATGACAATGCAGTACAGGTTTCTACTAGAAACACCCCCTTGTTTAGTAATTACGGGTTTCACGCATGGATATTACCCTTTGCTGCGCCATCACGGCCCACAGTACTTCCCGCACTGACGATCAAGCATATGCACATCCAGCAGTAATGTGATAGTATACGTACCACCTTGGCCTCAGCAAAAGCCACCTACAAATGTCATGCTGACAGCCACTGTCGTGATAGTCCAAACTATAGGGGGTAGACATAGTGTGGCTTTCTACATGTAACAAACACATGCCATGTCCCACCTTCCTTCCTTCACCGTCAAGGAAGTCATTAACTAAGTTGCAATGCACCTAGACTTACCATTGCATATGAAACTGCATCCTACCTATACTGATACGCGGACATCCTTTCTACAAGGTCCGAGCCATTCTTAATGCCAAACGTCCAAGAGATGGTCAGGTATATCACCTGATGGACTAGGCGGGCTATGGGCCAGAGGACCACTCTTGGGAGCCAGCGCAGAATGTACATTCCTCACAATTGTTATGCACATTTCATGGAAACCATCCTACCGAGACAAAACCATGTGCCTTGCAGGGATGGGGGAGTGCTGTCAGGATTAGGTGTGTGGGGGTCATGAAGGGCAGGCAACAAACAATTGCGGCCCTGCATGGTGGTACTATGCTGTTGTCATGCAAACACAGCAAAGGAAGGCTGATGCACCCTTACAAAACCCTCCTCTGCCCTTCATTGCAGGAAAGGACAGTCAAGAACCACATTTCGCAGGAGTGCCTGGGCAATGTACTACACAACACTCATAATGAGCGTGGACTGCCACCAGGGCTTGTGATTTAGATTCCAATCGGAGAAGATGTGTTCTCTGCCCGTACCAGCACAGCAGATACACCCGAGGGGCCCTGCAGAACCGGAGACATGTACCTGCCCCTCGCGACCATCAAATAAGTGCCACAGTGCTCAATCACTCTTGGGGAGCTTGGGGATATACACAGGGGGCCTCGCCCCACTGGAACACCTGGCCCCTGCTCTCTTAGAAGTTAAGTAGCGTACCACACTGTGACAGGCCTTTGCAGCATATAGGACCCAGGCATTAGCACCTTAGTGCATGACGCTCATTGTCTCCTAACACAAACCCTGTCATAGTGGGGACAAATTACCTAACTAAACTGTGTCATCCACTGCGGTTAACTGGGTCAAACTGTACAAGAACAAGCAACTGTTACTCTGTGTGTGAATGTCTACGTGGGGAACCACATACAGTACCAGGCTCAAACTAATGGTATTCATACTGTGCAGCAACAGAGCTAACCACTAGGGGCATGATGCATGAACAGGAGAAAATGAGGGACACTCCATCACAGCTAATTGCACTCATGGTATAATATATGTCATGCCATTATGTTTCTTGCCATTGTCCATGGTATGAGAGTGTATGTGAGTGAGTGTGCATAGAGGTATGCATATATCGAGGTGGTGCACAGAACTGAACCTTCCCCATTTCCCCCTACCTATCCATTCTCATCCACTAACCATCTTTATGGTTACCCTGAAACCCCCTACCCATTCAACCGAGACCCTAACCCTCTTTCCCTAATGTGGTTGTGGAGCCCTGCATTGTTTCATTACTTGTAGGTCCCAAAACCGTAGTGGTGGTGGACTGGATCATGCTGCTCAAAGGATCCATAACACCTATTCTCTTATCTCAAATGCTGTGATTCTTTCTTCCAGAGATCAGCCTTAATTATAGACCCTCTGTTCACACCTCCCCACTACTTTGGTCATGCATCAGCCAGAGCATTTGCCCTGCTCAGAACTGCCCTCAGAGACATTAGGTCTAGGAAAGTCCGTTTTCAACACCTTTCAGGCAAATCACGTTTTATTGTAGTTGTAAACAGTTGGGATGCAAGCCAGGCTTTGAGTGGGCGAGTTCTGTGTGAATTCTGCCCATTGTCCTTGGCTCAAATGAACTCTTCATGTGTCCCATGGAACAAAGCTTGTATTTTTCCTTTGTTGCCAGTATTTTGCATGGGAAGCATAATATGGATTAGATCTTGTCTACACATGCCATGTCTTTTCCCTGACATCTTTATGTTGGCTGGGGAACATTTTTCTTTTGTCTTGCTTTTAACTGCAAACACACATGCAAAGCCGTTTTGGTGTCAATGTTCAGAAATCCTGTTTTTCATGTGAAAGGGACCTTTGAATTTCCTCTGCTTTGTGAATTACAATACTGCTTTTCCTTTGGTAATGACAGGAAGGTCTTTTTCACATGGCCCTTCAGTTCCGTTGGGTTGGGGCCTTTGATTAAACCCCACAGCGGAACATGTACATTGGACAAGGCCGAAGGCACGGTTGCCAAAGGATGTGCTCACTGTCCAGAGCCCAAAAGACATGTATAGTTGCCAGAGCCATAGGCTGTGGCCACCTAGTGCGTGTAAAAGAAACATATTGGGGAATCATATACTGTTGACACGGCCGAAGGCCATTGCTAGTGGCCTGTACAACTGCAATGGTATAATAGAACCCTTAAAATGTGCTAAAACAACTTTAGTTAATCTGTATTTAAGTTGACTAGATTTAACGCAACAAAACCATTGATTCCTGGGTATGTGGGAAGCCATGACTAGCTTAACTCAGCACTTTTCCTTTGCAAAGCCCATGAGCACATACGTGTTGTAAGAGAAGGGATTCACAAATGACATAGAAAATGGCGTTATGGGGGACATGGCATTATGGGGGACATAAACGGGAGAGTGCAGATTTAAGCTGGTCATGACTTTCCACATCTGCTGAATTTGTTGTGTTAAATCTGGTAAACTTAACTGCACTTTAACTAAAGTTTTTTCAGAACTATAAATATGTATATATATATATATATATATATATATATATATATATATATATATATATATATATATATATATATATATATATATATGTTCATGTATATTCACTGAAAACACATAGTTAAGGTGCATTTAAGTTGCACCAATTTAACACAACAAAACCCTTCAAATTCAGCAGATGTGTGCAGTCATGACCATTGACTCACCACGCTCAGCACGCTCCCATTGATGTCACCCATTATGCTATGCGCCCCGTAATGCAATTTTGCATGTCATTGTGACTCCCTTCTCTGATAATTTGTATGCGCTAATGGGCATTGCAACAGGAAGGTGCCGAGGTAAACTGGTCATGACTTCCCACATCTGCTGAATTTCAAGGATTTTGATGTGTTAAATCTGTGTAACTTATCTGTAACTTAACAACAACAAAAATCATTGAATTTCCATTTTTTATTTTTATACCATCACTTTTTATGGACCACTAGCCATCCAAATCCATCATACAAGTCAAATGTTATTAGCAATTGCCTTTTCGGGCTCCTATGGAACTTGATATTCAATTTAAGTGTAGTGTGGGGACGTCCACAATATGATATATATTGATGCACGTAGTGAATGCATTCATACCAAAGACTTTATAGACCTAATATCTCTCTTGCTGTGACTGAGCGACTGTAGGCCAGACATGTCCAGCATGACATTCTAAAGGCGTCCTACACCTCTGACCTCCCACTCTTAGCTGAACATCTTCAAGCGATTGCATATTTGAAATATTCCATTGAAATCTCTCCAAGCTGGTGATGCAGGCACAGCATTTTCATTTTATAAAGAGCCCAGAACTTTCTTGTATGATTTGGATAGGGTGTTGGCCACCTTACTGCACCTACAATCATATCACCACGAGTGACTTGTAAGATGTGGCCACTGCCAATGGCCCAGCAGAGCAGCAACACCCAAAGTAGCAAGTGGCAGATCAGATATGGAAAAGCGGTGATGTTCTGCCTCTTGCAGAGCACCTGGTCCTGCAGGAGCGCCGCCAGGTCGAAGCACTCTCTCTCTGACCTCCTCAGCCTCTCAGTGTCCCGCCCCCCAGCTTCTTCCCCCTCCATCTTCTCAATGCAGATAACACAGGTAGAATCACATTCATCTACTGAAGAGATTCCTCTAGTGGAGTGTAGATCACTTCATCGGATACAATTAATTTCCCTGGAGGACTGATCCATCATCCCGCAAGGCACTGATGTGCGAGGGTTGCCGAGCCACCATCCGCCGCCTCCTCCATTGCGGAGAGCAGAATCCCATGAGGGACCCGGTAATTGGGTCAGGTGTGTCTCCATTAATCAAGAGCAGATAGTTAACCACAGGTTGACGCTGCTAATGACACATCCATTTAATTTGTTACTGGCCACTGATTACGGCGAGAGGGAGATGGGACGCCATCAATATCCCATCAAGTGCTGTTGACAATGTTCCATCACACAGACACACATCCCTGCACCTTTAATCTTGGCTGCTTGGCCTCAATTCCTGCCTTGTTTTCAGTCCCGCAGGTCATTCATGGGCTGCATTTCCCCAGCGGTTGCAGTGCATTCTATATTGGACATGTGTTGTAATTTGTTCTCCTGTTTCAAAAAGGTATGATCTTTCTAACCGTGATGATCCCAAATGGACCACAGCCTTGCGCAGGGGAGGATTGGCCATTAACATGATTGACCGGCTGATCTGCTGCATTAAAGCTCCCAGGGCTGGCCCCCTACCCGATTTAGTGTCGCTTCACTGCATAAGCTTAGCCTGAAGTGTGATTTTCGTCTTGTATACGTTCATTCCCAAAAGGGGGGAAAACATCTCTGATTAAAACATTGGACTTTGAAATTCAATTAGGAAAACACACCACAATTGAAATGGGTATAAGGGTTTTTGGTGAGGATCTGCTTCCAGACTACTAAAAAATATATTGGGGAGAAAAAGAGAGTGTGTCGCAAGTGGCTAGTGGTCATTGTCCTACGTCCTACGTCCATTGCGGCTTGACACTCTGAATCTGTGTGTAGTGCGACGCTAAGAGGTCATTTACTCGAATGTCGAAACGCTGTTGTGTGGGCTGAGAGATCTGCCTCTGGTCTCCTCTGTGTTCTAGTACCCCTGCCGGTGAGATCCCGAAGCTTGGTGGCGTTATGGATGGTCCTATGCGGCACATGCTGTAGAGACATGGTAGACACGTGTTGAAGTCTCTCTTGGAGCTGGTAAGGCACGCAATTCAAAGGCCCCCTCTGCCTATCTGTCTGCCTGCCAAGTAGTAAGCAGTAAGGGTGGGTGGCAGGAGTCCCCCGTGACCAAAGTGGATGTTGGTGGAGGCCTACCATGGCAGAAAAGCCTATGGTGAGTGCGTGCGGTGGGTTTATGGTTAGCACTGTGCAGATTAATTCCAGGTTTGTGGCGTGGGGTACTTTGCGCACTGATGGTCAAGAGAGTTCAGTTGGCAGCTCAAGCACCAGAGCAGGGACTGCGGGGTGCAATCCCTTTGACCTTCTTGGAGCAAAGTTGAACAACTACAAACGACTCCCACGCTGTGAAGGCGAAGGTTAAAGCAAACCCAAATTATATCATTTGAGGAGCTCAAAGCTCCACTCGGTACCTACCACACTGAGGACAAGGGAGTCTGGTTTATCTGGGGGTCCTCCAAAGGCAGGCATCTCCGCACAGGGGCTAATTACAGTTTTTCTTTCCACAAAAACAATCAAAAACCTACAGCAAAGTCATAATGGCCAATCCACCTTCTAATGACTGCAGTAGATTGAGGGATTTGGAGGGCAAAGGACAGATTTGGATATCTCAGGGGTGGTGCTCTCTCAGGTAGAATTTGAAGCAAGCCTAGCCATCATGGAAGTGTGCCACAGCCTGGAGAAAGAAATCAGAGAGGCAGAGAAGGTATACAAACGCCTTAGCATGTCACCAGGCCTCTTCAATACACAAGCAGAAGGGTTAAGCTTAAATAACATCCCAGTTCCCCCTTCAGTGCAGGAAGAGCAGTCTCACAGTAAGAATCACCAGATTCCCTAATTGTTGGGGGAAATTAGATTTGAGGGTCAGACTTTTACGACACTGAATCTGGCCCCCTGCCGGCATTAACTACTGTTCTTCAAGCTTTTAACAGGCTCTATGACATCATTGCTTTGGAACTAAAAGCAAACACCACTATCCTGGAAAAGGTAAATAAATGGCTCGTAGAAGGGGGCCACATTTGTCCTCAGGGCCAAGGTGCAGGGGCCAGTCAAGGGAGACAGATCAGGAGGGAGGAAGCTCCCGTGGGTTCTTCAGTCTCCCATTCGTACCCAAAGTCTGCCTTGTTAAATGAAGAACAGAGCCCTGGGGTACTAGTCCCAGGATGGGCAGCTCAACGCATATCCCCCCTCAAGGAAAAGCAGAAATAAGCAAGAAGAAATCCAAAAATATCAAGATGGGGGGTAAAGATCGTAACAGGAGCTTGAGAACATTTCTAAGAGCGATGTGTCTAGCGACCTCAAAGACAAAGTCGGGTATACAGTCAATAAAATGAAGGAGGAGAGCTATAGACCAAAAGGAGACTCCAAGAATAATTATATCACTGCACCCACACACCCTCCTCAGGCAGAAGGGTCGGCCATGGCACATTCTATCATCAATCCAGTTGACGTTAAGAAGCCGGCCCAATATGACATCACAGCTTTACAGCAGAAGCCAAATGGAGCCTCTGATTGCGAGGCAAACTCGGCAACAATGATGCTAACCCTCCTCAAATCTGTTAGTTCAGTGACGGGAGGTCTGTCACATCTGAACAGCAGGACAGCAGTGGCCCTATGCTCCCACCAGCCTCACAAGCGGAACTTGGTAAAAGCGTTGGCAAAAATTCAAGGCCCTCGGTGGCTTGTCGAAACTCGGGAGCAGATGAACTGGGAAGAAGGGAAAAACAGGCAAAAAGGGTGACTGGGGCTTAATCAGGGAATATGGCCTATTATTTTTGAATCCATCTTTGAGGATGAAGACAATATTTCCCTCAATATGCATTGTATTTTGACCCTGCTGAGTGTTATTCCAAGCCCAAAGTCTATATCCTCGGTGGATATATGATTTGTCCATTTGTTCGACCACCAAAAGCTAGGAAAATGTGCTGTCTTCTACTCTAAACTGGTGGAAGAGCTGGTAAGTAGTTGTCAAGAGGAGTTTTTACTTAATGGCTTTGAAAATTACTATCAAAAAGCGGAGGACGCCGAACAATCTGGCAGAGAAAAGGTGAATCTCACTGTAAAATGCTTGTTTGAAAATCGACCTCCGAGGCAGGTCGACCGGAATGATGACATTCGCAAATGGGGGTGGCTATCCTGCTCGCTCCCAATCCACTCAAGAGCAAGGCCGGGGTTCTAATCAATCCTCCCTTTCAATCTGCAGCTGGAACTCCAGAGGTCATAAGTCATTTTTATGTACTGATTCAAATAATCTGTTCAAGGGTGCAGCCAATATTTTTTTTACAGGATACATGGCTAAGGCAGACAGCTAATATAGATGGATATTTGTCCTTTGTGAGCAATGCAAAGACGGGCTTAAAAGGCAGAACAGCAGGCGGGCTATTGATAGTGATAAAAATGGAGAGGTACAGGTCTATCTGTCGAATCAAAACAAATATTGAAGGTCTGATGTTTCTGAAAGTAACTGATATGTCTGAGGCCCTCACGGCTCACTTCCTTCTAATTAACATTTACGTTAATCCACGAACCAGTGTTTTTCAAAACATCTCTGATGAAATCAAAAATGTTATATTAGAATGGGCGAAAGAATTTGAAGAAGGCCTAAACATACTAGGAGGGGACTTCATCTGTAATTGTAGAGTCACTAAGGGCAACCTAGGGGAGCTGGATGCCAGGACTTCTGAAGGTGGGACATCAGGGGTATCTAGTAGAGCCAACATAGGGAAGGAATGGTCACACTTTCTTGTAAGGTGGGACTTTATTCAATCCAACCTATTCTGGGATGGTCGGTTAAAGACACTCCAACATGGGCTAATGCATTCTCCTCTGCAGTCATCGATTACATCTTTTTGAGGAATATATCTTGTGAGGCTATTAACGACACGCACATTGTGAAAACCAACCATAATGATCATAACCTTCTCTTCGTGAAGCTAATGATATCCTTTCTTAGGGAGCTTATGGAATCCATGGGTGTTAGAGATCTTCCATGGCTGTGGAAGGGGGAGATTGACCAAGAGAAGTTCTAACATGGGATTGATTAATGAGAAGCTGGCACAGTGGTTGGAGGTTCTAACACTTTATGACAGATTGATTGATTGATATTTTTATTTCTATCGCGCTCGTACACAAGTGTTTCAGAGAGCGACAAGGCTAGGGAGGGGAACAGGGGAGAACAAAACAGCGATCTTACTAGGCCCAGTGACATTGAGAATGCGCAAGTGCATGGGAGAGGGGGAGGGGAAAAGTGCATGGAAGGGGGAGAGGTGGAAAGTGCAAAGCAGAGGAGAAGCAGATAAATAACAATAAATAAATAATGAAGGCAACAAACAGTAGTAATGCAGCCAGCCAGATTAAGGGCTTGCAGTCTGCACACTTTCAGAAATCTGTTACACGGACTGGGAACTGCGGGGGAACCTTTACAGGGAGGTACTGCTAGCCCCTGTAAAGAAGGCCATGCCCACAAATATGATAAGAGGTGGATGTGAGGAAGCACCAGTTAGCCAGAAATATTAGAAAGATAAAAAGATCAGTGTGGAAGGATAATGCTCAGGAGAAAAAGATCACCATGCTCACCAAGCAGAAATATAAATCATGGAGTTGATACCATAGGGCTCAAAAATACACTCACAACATTCAGGCCATATTATGGACATTGATAAAAAAAAGACACCCAGGGAATTTGGTGGATCCTAAACCACAAAAGTAGACTGCAATCTGTCCTGCAATCCTCAGCCGAAGCTGAGAAAGATTGGGTAGCATTCTACGAAAATAAATGTAGTGACCAATCGGAACATCAGAGTAGTGTGAAATTGGTAGGTGCCCAAAGAAGGGGTGGGAGGTCAGCTTTGAGAAAGAGGATCTAGAACTGCTTATTATCAATCTCAATAACTCCAGTGCGAGTGGTCCCGATGGCGTTACGAATGCCATCATGAAAAATAATCCCCACGTTTGGGCGGACATTTTAGTGACTTTATTGAGACAGGTTGTCCCGAGTCATGACACAGTTCCACTTGATACCCATTTTTAAAAAGGGAGACAGGACCTTGCCAGGGAGTTATCGACCCAACTCCCTAATTGACACAACTTCTAAGGTCTTTGGCTCTATGGTTCTTAGAGAGCTGAGATCTTGGGCAGAGAGAACCAACCGTCTCCATTCACTCCAGACAGTGTTTAGAAGGGGGGCAGGCACCTTGCAAATTGGGCTGATTCTCCATGCTTGCTTCTCAGAGTTTGGCGGTAACCCACATCCAACCTTGTATGTGGCCTTCGTCGACCTGTCAGTGGCCTTTGATAACATAGACCATCAATGCCTATGGAAGAAGCTTGCAGATTGGGACATAGATGGAGGCTTGCTGTCTGTGATTCATATGCTATACTCCAACAGCAGTACAGAAGTCAGGCTGTACCGTAAAGGTGACCTGTCGAGGGATATACAGGTTCCAAGGGTTGTCCAACAAGGTTGTGTAGTTGCTCCACTATTTCCAATCTATACCTGTCGGACTTGTGGGAGGAAGCCAAGTCTTTGGGGGGCTTCGCTCCAAGTTTGGGTCCGCTCAAACTGGAGTGCATTGCGTATGCAGACGATGTAATACTTATGGGCTTCACTCCGGCAGGATTACAACACTGTTTCACTGGGCTGGGTATGTATCTGTGAAAGAATCACCTGCAGGTTATCCTGCTAAATGTATGGTTATGCCTTGCACTAAGAGAAGGAAACACATAAGCAACACATGGAGAATACATAACTCCCAACTCACAAAGGTTGATTGTCTGCAATATTTTTTTTTTTTATTATTGTTTAATCAAAAAATAAGATTTTACAATACAGACTGTAAGTTCTATCATCATCGTTATCATCAGAATCTTTGCCAGGGTTTTTCTCTCTTTTGTTGTTAGGCTCGCGCAGCGTTAGTCTATATTATTACATCATCCATTTCATCTGGTTCGGTTGTCTGTTACTTATCGTTTTCATTTAATAGATTAATTTTGATGTGTCGAACCATTTGTGCCATTGCAATTTGCCATGTGTTTTTTTCCCCTCCTATTAATCGACACCACCATGTCTCTTCTTCTGCCAAGATATCAAAACCTGCCATAGGTGCAAGATATTGTGATCTGATGCTAGCTGTGGCTGGGCAACTCATGATCAAGTGCCTTAGTGTTTCTTTTGGAGGGTCAGAATTGTTTTCGCAGAAGCGGCATCCATTTGTTGTTGCTTGTCCACGAATATGTAGGATCTCCCTTGTTTTGTATAAGTTTAGCCGTGCACGCAGGATTGCATTTCGTATGTGTTTGCTTGGGCATTGATTTACATATCTTTGTAACTCATTCCTTTTTAGAGTATTACCAGGGAGATGCAAAGTGAGTTTCAATTTGGTTGCGTTTTCTATTGTCGTAGCCCAATCGTTGTCTTTTAGTTTTTTTAGTATTTTGCACGGATTGCTTATGAGCTCTTGATCTTCAGATGCGATGATCTTCAGAATTAGTTGGTTTTTGTCTTGCCAGTCATTTAGCATTTTGCATTTTCTGCTGTCCATTTCGCATTTTAGTAGCCTAAAGACTTCGTTATTGTGTGCAATTTGACATTTTCTGTACAGCATGAGGGAGTTGCAGAGGACTGTACATTCTAACGATAGTAGGCTCAATTCACGCCTGATTGCTGACCCTGATACTGAAGGTGGAAGATGTAGTACTGTGCGCCAAAACAGCGCTTCCAACTTGGACCACAAACCTATTGGTAAGGTGGGCATTGCTTCTGCACCATACGTAATTGTCGGTACCACTTTCATTTTGTAGAAATTAATGGTTGGTACTAGGGAGAATTTTCCAAATTTGCCATCCACAAATTTAGCTTGGGCAGCTAGTTTTTTGGTCTTTGCGTAAAGTTCTGCCTGCATGGCTGTTTCTCTTTGAGAGCTGTCCATTAGTACTCCTAAGTATTTGCATTGGGCAACGGTCTCGAGATTGATTTCTCCCAGATGCCATTTGAAGTTATTTCTTTGTTGATTTCTTTTTTTGTTTCCGTTATTTTGAAGAATCATGACTTTTGTTTTACTCGTGTTTATTTCCAAATGATTTTTTGTGGCGTAAGTTTGGAGAGCGTCAAGTTTTCGCTGCAGACCTATTTCCGTCTGATCAAATATGGTTAAATCATCGGCGTACAGAAGGTGCCCGATCTTTGTTTGCCCCAACTTTGGCGGAAATGTTCTAGTTGATTTATTTATGCAGTTGAGATCGCCGATGTATGTCAAGAAGAGTGCAGATGCTAACGGGCACCCTTGTTTTACACCTCGTTCGCTGTAGATTTCGTCTGATAGCAATCCATTACGATTCAAACGAACTTTCATTGAGGTGTCGCGATGTAGTGCTTGAATCGGAGCAAGTAGCTCCTCAGGACATTGCCACGCTTTTAATTTATCCCATAATGTTAGTCTTTCCACTCGGTCAAAGGCTTGAGTAAAGTCAATGTATACAACATATAGATGGCACTTGCTTTGCAGTGCGTTTGCTTTCAACGTGCTGCATAGTAAGATGTTGCAAGTTGTGCCTGCGCTTTTCTTAAATCCTGCTTGAAAGGGGTCATTGCACTTAGCTCCTGCTGCCCATTTTAGAAATTTGGACATAAGGAGTGAGGCGTACACCTTACCCATTACATCCAGTAAGGCAATCGGGCGAAAGTTCTCGGGATTGTTCATGTTGCCTTTTTTATAGATTGGGATGATTATCGCTTTGGTCCATGAATGTGGTATGGACTGAGTTTCTGTACAGCGCCGAAATATGACACTCATTAGACTTGCCCACTCTTTTGGGTGACTTTTTAACTCTGCGTTTGAAATCCCATCTGGGCCTGGGGCTCTAGAGCTTTTTAGTTTAGTAATGATATTCATGATGTCATCTTCTTGGTCTAAGTCGACCCAAGTTACTATGTTTACTTGTTGCTCTTTGTCTGGTGTGCGTAAGGCTGATTGAAAAACTTTGGTAAAGTGCGTTACCCAAGTTGCTTGATTGATATTATTTAAGATCTGATTATTCGATGTTTTGTCTGCGTCCTTTATTAGAGACCAGAATGCTCGGCTGTTGTTAGTGACGAGAGCTTTGGTTATCTTCTCTGCATCCGCTTGATATAGTTTGTGTCGATGAAATTTCACCCAGTCCTTGTACCTTTTCTTTATATCATTAGTGGCATATGAGATGTCTATGTTCGAGGACTTACGTAATTCTCTTAACGCTCTTCTGTAATTACGCCTTGTCTCCACTAATTCCTTGTTGAAAACATGTTTGAAACTTTGATCGGAGGCTGATCCATTTCCTCGTTTTTGATGCATGTATGGAATCAGTAATGGTTGATAGTCTATTCCATCGGTGGCATCTAAAAATTTGTTTTCAATGTATTTCTTTGTTACTTCGCAAATCTCTGCAGGCTTTATTCTTAATCTTGAGCCTTGCGCATTAGCTTCAATTTGAGTGTTATAATGCATGTTTATTTTGCTAGTTAGAGACCAAGCTGTTTCGAGTAGGTTATGGTCACTCATGGATGTGCGATGTATCGTAAATGCTTCAATGATTGGTAATAACGACTGAGATACAAATATATAGTCAATAGTGGCTATTGCGGATAGACGCTCCCACGTGGGTGGCCTGTCTGATGCTGGAAATGCAACGTCTAAGTTATGAAGACCATGTGGCTCGCAAAACTTTAGCCATTCTTTCCCTCTGTGTGCTGATGCCTGTTGTGCTGCCGTTGTTGATTTTTTTGTCTCATTACAAGTGGCGTTTAAATCGCCACACATGATGATATCTGCTGCAGGGTAGTCAATCATTGCAGTCACAAGTAGATTCTCACACATATCAATGAATCTTTTTGTTGTGATTGCCGCTGGGTTCCAGTATCCGTTAGCTATGACTACGTTTCTGGATTGTGAATTTTGGTTGTTCTGAACTTGCACCGAGATTACAATTGCTAACAGAGATTGGTTTGTCAGTAATATTTTATCAATTTTGATTCTAGTTCCGTTGCAGCATGCTATCAGCAATCCTGAGGTTGGACGCCCCTTGCTTCCTCTGCTCACCGGGACTAGAATGATTTGATATCCTTCCAATACTGGGGTTGTTTGAAGCCACGTTTCCTGTAGGCAAATGATGTCGTATTCCCCTAGGTTTGGGCCACCTGGCATCGTTAGGTGGGAATGACCTCGGGTGTTCCAGGAGCATAGGGTTAGTCGTGTCGGCCTTTCGTTTGGCGTGTCGCATGTAGATGGGCCTCCTTTCGTGGATGGCTATTGATTCCGATGGTTTGTGAGCATTTTGGGCAACCAAGCCCATAGCCCTGTTTTGATGTTTCGAGATGTGTCTATCTTTGTTTGTGCGCTCTTCTGCAGCTCCGCTGTTTTTAAGACCATTGTGTTTGTTGGTTTATGACAGTTGTCTGATCTCTGTTCTTTTCTGTCTCGACTTCCTTCCCTTGAATTATGCGATCTTTGATTGTATTCCTTTTTATTGCTTAGCTTATGACTGTTGTCTGATCTTTGTTCTTTTCTGTTCTGACTTCTCTCTCTTGTATAGTAGGTTTCCAGATTATGTTCTGAGTTTTGTTGCTCACCCTTGAATGTTTTATTTTGGTCCTTACCTGCTTGTGAATCTCGGTTAACTGTTTTTTTTTTGACGTTTAACTTTTTCTGATGTTCTCTTTCCACCTTTTGATTTAGGGGAGCCTTGTGGCTGGAGTTCTCATGTCTATCTTTTGAGGCACTTTGACGGCTACGGGATAGAGCATCAAGACTTCCATGTGGGAACTGGATTGAGACATCCTCAGTATGGAATCCCTGTGTATAGATGTCAGGTTTTTGGTTTAGGATTCTTGTGTATACTGTGTTCGAATTTACATGGAGTAAAGTGATTGCTCCCGACCTGTCATGCCATGGCTCCACGATTTTTATGTCTGCCGTGTGAATTTCGCGTAGATTGCCAATTTTGCTAAATATGGTCATGACAGTTCTCCTGTTCAAAATAAGGTCTTCTGTGTTCGAGCGTCTTTGTGACATCTTTATTATCCATCTGTACTTTGTGTGTTTATTAAAATTATGATGCATATCTCCAGAGGTTTGTTTCTTAGTCCTGTGCTTTGCCTGAGTGCGGGAGCTTGGTCTGTTTTTTTCTTTTTCGTCAATTCTGATGTCTGCATCACTCCCTTGATGCTTTTTCATTGTGTTTCTATCGTTTGTCTTGTTTGGATCACCACAGGAGATCGAACGTGCAACTTGATTTGAAGGTTCCGATTTCTTTTGTTTAGCTGAAGCTTCATTGTTTTGCCTAGATGTTTCTTCTTTCCCTTTTCTGCGTCCCTTGCCCATCTCTTGTCTGTGGATGTCAATTTTGGATTTCTTCTGAGTTATTTCTTTGTCTGACTTTTTTGGTGTCTTGTTTGTTGTCCTCGTGCGTTTTTCTGCCTCATTAGATTTGAAGTGATATTCTAGGCGATTGCGCCTTTTTTCCAGGGTTTCGAAGTCGCGCTCCTTGTCAGTTTTGTTAATTGCTCCCGGGGGTACGGAAGTGTGCTGATTTTTATAATAGGATCTTGCCTTGTTTTTGAATTGCTCAGGTGTTATGCTTGAGCAAGAGTCATCAGCAGGATAGATGCTAAGATCTAATAGTGCGTCTACTGGGTCAGAGTCAGACGAATAGTTTCTTGCCGCTGAGCTACTTCTGACATTTTGTTTTTCATTTGTTTCATTCGGTTTTGAGGGTTTTGTGTTATTAGTAGTAGTAGCCTTCTGGCTTGTTTTTTTGTCAGTGGTCGATGTTTTTACCTGTACTTGTCTTCTGTACGAACTGTCGTTATTCAATGTACTTTTTTGTGGTGCCTTGGTGTTTGTTTTCATAGTAAAGTTGTGATTTGCATTTGCCATTGTGTTTTCAAGACTCAGTTTGTCTTTGCCGTTGGTCATATCAAAAATGGAATAGATTAGTTCATTTTTGTCTTTTTCAACCTGATTACTTACAGGCGCCTTATTTAAGACGAACAGTGTATTGGAGGCCTGACATATTGAATGTGGCGGCGACTTCCCTTTGAGAATGAGTTCGTCAGTTTGGTTTTGCACTGAACCTTGCGTTGCCCTCATGCCTCTGACGCGCTTTTGTTCTGTAAGGTCGATAACTATGTTAGTTTGTGTTCCAATTTCGTGTACAGTGTGTTCTTTCCTTGTTTGCGTTTGAGCATGAAGATGTGATGCTGCGCCTTTGTTTTTTGAGTATGGACCTTGCGTATCCAACTTGTCTTTTGGCTCTGAAACGTTTTCCTTTGTTGTTATGTAGGTCTCTAAGTATAATACTTTTGTGAGGATCATAGCTAAAATCACTTGCTGATCTTTCACCGTTTCATGCATTGTTTCATAAAGTTTGCAGAAGGGGTTCAGGGCAATGGTTATCACTGACATTATGCCTTGGAGATCCGTTTTCTTTGTAGTCACCTCTTGTGTTGTGTGTGCTGTTTGCTGACTCATGTTTTCGTGATGTGTTAGCCCGGAAGCGGAATACCGCTTACTTGGTGTTTGTGTTGATTGACTAGCATTTCCTGTATTCGTGGGCGCCATGGTGTTTCCCAATGGTCGATATGTGTTTAATCCTTGTATGTTGGATGTGAATTCTTTTGCTACCGACGCCCTCCTGTCTTTAGGGGTGATAGTTTTTTTCGCGGAAGAGATTGGATTCGCAAATGAATGCTCTTGTGTTGCGTGTCCATCTGCAGCTACCATGGGTTCGGTGGCTACTTTCCTGGGCTCATGAACTTGTGCATCTGTTAAGGTATTAGATTTTGCTTTTGTTAAATCCTTAGGGGTTGTGGGGTGTTGTCGATCGCCTTCTGTAGGATTCTCACTGTTATCAATGCCTGGGAAATGGAATACGTTTGCTTTCATTGGAGCACCATCCATTTGTCCTAACGGTGTGTTCGTTGATGTTGATTCTTGCGCCGAAGGAACTCTAGCATGGTTATCTTTTGTGAGTGAGAAATCACTGCTCGATGTGGTGTTTTCATCCCAAATCTGACTTTGTATTGTTTGCTGCTCATCTTTATTTTGTTTTTCCATGTTTTGCTGATCCTGAATATTACTCATGAGTTGAGTTCCACTTTGAACGAGCATTTCCGGTGCTATTTCTCTGTTATTAAGTACATCTGACTTTTCCACGGATCGCAGCTCTGTTACTTCTGCATAATGAGATTCAGGCGTTGTTGGTAAGTCAGGGATGTCTTTACTTATGTGCTCGCATTTTCTTTGTTTTGCCGGGGGTGGCAAATCAGTCTCTACTGGGAGCATTTCCGCGTCAGAAATTTCGTCACACATATTGATTTTTGTGTGTGGCTGAAATTCAAAAAAATCGGTCAAAATTCGTAGAGAGTGATTTTTCCGAAGTCTCGTGTATGTTAAGTTTTTAATCGTGCTGCCTCTGATAGCTTGTTGTTTTTTAGGTGGTGGTAGCTTTTTCTTAATGCTTTTTGTGCATTTATCTCTTGATCTCTTTTTGCAGTTATGATCAGTTGAAAGTTTGCTGACTGCACAGATATTTGTTTGTAGTTCTAATGGTGTCCCTGTCTGGTCTGACAAGACTTGTGCAGTGTCTTCGTCAGTGGGAGCATGAACTTGGGCCTTCGCGTTGCTTGTTGGAACTAAAATAGGCTTATTTCCTATGTTTTGCTGCTGCTGTTTGCGCTCAGCATTGTCTTTATGGCCTTCAACACTGATTGACGAGGACGCTGTGCTCCGGTTCGACTTCGTGAGCGCGTTGCTGCTCGGGCCCAGTGCAACGAGTGGGTCTTTATCACACTTCCTGGCTTGTACAGGGTCGCAGGTAAGGCTTTGTCTAGTCTCCCCTCCGGAAGGCTGCGACTCGGCCAGTTTCACTGCGCCGTGTGTTGCCCCAGATGGTGTTATAACTTGTATAGTCTCATTTGTAACCTGTTTCTCCTTCTCCCTGATCGTGTCCTTAGCCGCCCCTGAGCATAGTGAATCCGTAGGGATGTCACTTGGTAAACAGTTTTTTTGTGGGGTGATGGCGGTGGTAAAACTGCCCTCCACTCTCATCGCTTGTGGGCTGGTTCCACATGGCGTATGAGAATGTGGGACATGTTTTGTTACGGACCTTGGGTCTTCTTTGAGTGGACACTCTTCCCCTTGCTTGGAGCTTCGCAAGCGCATGTCCTCATCCATACACGGCATGGAAAATGCAATAAGGTGAACAATTACTACGCCGTGTCTACTTACCCTGTGTTTTTGGCTATGCAAGGTGTCTTTGTGGTTATCCGCCGCAGACTCCCGATCACTGGTCGCGCCGTCCGCGTCGAACAGCTGTAGAACAGTCGGCGCCCTTTGCTCCTGACGGGCTTAGCGCCGCAAGGGTGGTGGCCTTGATGTTTTCTATCCACAAAAAGTCACGTGCCAGGTCACGTGACCGAACCCAGCTCCGCCTCCTCCAGGAAGCGCGTTAGACAGCTGGTGTGAGCCCTTCAATGCAAACGTTCTGGTTGAACACTCGTCGGAAAGAGATACGCCGCTCTGCTGGTGGCCTTGATGTTTTCTATCCACAAAAAGTCACGTGCCAGGTCACGTGACCGAACCCAGCTCCGCCTCCTCCAGGAAGCGCGTTAGACAGCTGGTGTGAGCCCTTCAATGCAAACGTTCTGGTTGAACACTCGTCGGAAAGAGATACTGCAATGTGTCTGCAATATTTGGGGTTTCCCATGGCCTTTAAAATGAAAAGGAGAGTTGAAGAGAGGGGGATGGCGGAAAGGTGGTGGATTGTGTTTCACTATCCAGGAGAGTTCAAACAACCGTGTGGGAATGTTCCTTCTTCCCATTTATCAAATTCTACCGGACTAAGCTATCTGCTCTGGTCCTGTATGGATGTGAATTAACAAAGCGCAAGGACAGGAAGTTCTTTGATATTATGGAAGGGAGGTTACTGAACATAGTTTTAGGTCTGCCAAGGGCAGTCCCTGTGAGTCAGATTAGACTAGAGTTGGGGCTGGTGTCGTGGTGGGCCCAACACATGAAACACGCCCTTACCCTCTACTTTATGGTGTTGGTGGCAGAGGAACCACAGATACACTACGTCTTGCATTCTTATGTGGCTAAAGGGAGGAATCCCGTTCTGGTTAAATGTAAGAGAAAGTGTGATAGATCCATGGAGGCGCTTGATTTACAAGACCCGGTGTCCAATGAGGTGTTTAAAGGTTAGAATTAAAAGATGGGATAATCTAACCGATCTCCAAGATGTAGGTAGATTGAGAATATATGCGGGCTTGGAAACAGTGTTCCTACCCATGAAACACCCGAGATTATGGGCCTCATTCCGAGTATGGCGGTAAGGGATAGCGGCCACCGGTAACGAGACCGGTGGCGGTAATCCCTTACCGCCATACTCCGAGTTCCCTCTGCGCCCTCGCCCTTAACGCCTGCTTTGAGCAGGTGTTAAAGTCGAGGGCGCAAAGGGGCCTCCAAGCCAATAACGGTGACCGTAATGAACGGTCACCGTTATTTGCATCTTCCCCATTCCCATTGAGCCCTATGGGGGCTCATTTGGGAATGGGGAAGAGCCTTGGTGAATGGGGAATTACCGCCCCGCCAACCTTGGAATGGGGCGGTGATTCTGCCATCCACCTAGGCGCTGCCGGTCCGGGTACGGCGTCAACCAAGGCGTTAATAGCGCCATTGGTTAGCGCCGTACTCGGAATGAGGCCCTATATGTCAGGAAATTTCCCTCAGCTAGATTCCGAGAATGATACTTGAAGTTTAGACTTAACTGTCTTCCCACTTTAGATGTAATGGGCTCCAAGTGGGGCATTCTCCCGGAGATGAGATTGTGCAGACTATGTAGCACCACAACAGAATGTTTTTTTTTTTGAAGGGGAAATGTTTTATTTAAATGATGTGTTGGAATACAATGTAAAAATACCCGGCGCCAGATTACAGAAAGTGCAAAGTTTACACGGTATTAGCACTAGGGCAAAGTTTGCCATATTTTTAAAAGCACTGGAATACATTCAAAAACCATTTAAGCTCGAAAAATGCAGTTAAAAGCACCACAGCAAAAATTGCCCTAGTTCTAAAAATATACATTTTTGATGGATTTTTACATCAGGGAAAAGTTTGCCCTAGTGCATACATGTAGTGAAAATGTATCTTTTTATTAGTAGGGCAATTTTACCCCTGGTGATTTCAATATGCCAAACTGCACTTGTCGAGGTGCAATGATTGTTTTAATGTGTGCCAGTGTTTTTAAAAATAGGGCAAACTTTGCCCTAGTGCTAATACTGTGCAAACTTTGCACTTGCACCAGTGCAAAGTTTCTGTAATCTGGCCCCATGTGTGTTAAAAACATTTTAATTTAAACAAGGGGGTTAAAAATGTTGGGGAGGTGGTTAATGGCCAAGTGGAGTATGGGAGATCTTTTCCATTTATGTTAAGTCAAAGGTTTTAAACAAATGGAGAAAAAATGCACCTTTGAAAAGAAGCAGAATTCGAAAGGTGTTGCTAGATCTGCTGTGTAATGAACTCTCCCTCCTCCCATTCCGATTGGGCGGCGGCCTGACACAGCAGAGGCAATGCAATGCACGTATAGGTTATTAGCATGACTTAAGGAACTCGCTGCCACGCCTGTGCTGCAGCGCCTCCTTCTGACACACTGTTAACAGCTGCCATCATAGAGGCAGTTCGGGTTCATTTTAAGGTTTGCTCGCATGTGCTTTTCGATCCTCTCGTGCGATGAGAATCATTTGGGAGAGGCAATGCAATAAACAGCATTAAAGCAGGTCAGCTCCTTTTCATGCCTGGTTTTTTCATATGTGTTGCAACAAAAATGCGAAGTCCGCCCCCATTTACACAAGTCAGAGACACAATGGGCCTCATTACGACCCTGGCGCTAATCGCCCGTCATTACCGCCATGGCGTAATGAGCGTTTACGCCGTGAGTCGATGGCGTAAAGAGCGCCACATTACGACCCATCGCGCACGAGCATTACGCCATGGCGGTAATGCAATTAACGCCATGGCGTAAAAGGCCCCTACCGCCATCGTTGAGTGAGCAAGGTGCCCTTCCGCCAGCGTAAGTAGCGTCCACCGTAGTTTGCGGCCACCGTAATTAGCGGCGGCCGTAAATTACGTTGGCCGTAAAAGGCCAAACCGGAAATAGCGTCATCGCGCCGGAACGGGAAGCATCCCGTCGGCCATCTTTAAAAACACAATCCATTGCCATCCTACCAAACAACACCAGACCCAACCCTGACACCTGTCCCAACCAAACAACCACCCATCCAACTCCCTGAAAATGCCGAAATGCGTCAAAAAAGCATGTGACCGCCAGCGCCAGGAGCGATTCAGCCGGGAGGAACTCTGCATGCTTGCAGAGACCCTGCAGGACAACGCAGGTGTTGTGTTCTCCCCTGAAATGACCAGGACAGCAATCGGGAAGAAGAAGGCCATCTGGGCCCTGGTGGCTGAGCGCGTCAGCGCGGTGGGGACCGTACCCCGCACCCCACAGCAGTGCCGGAAGCGCTGGGATGACCTGCGCATACGGGTCAGAGCGGTCATCTCAGCAAACCGCAACCTTGCCCAGGGAACCGGTGGAGGGTCGGAATCCCCCCTGAAACTCCAACCGTGGGAGGAGATCTGTGCTACCACCATCGGCATGGAGTCCATCGAAGGTGTTGGAGGGATGGAAAGGGGAGCCCCGACATCAGGCGATGAAGGTAGGTGCCTCTGACAAGACATGCCACAGTCACAGCAGTCCAATCATGTGTAGCACAAGGTTGCCCTAGAGTGTAAATGCAACACATATCAATACTGGCCATAGCCACATGCGAGCACCACCCTGCATACACTGCTGGCACCCGCATACCTGCGTCCACACACCACACTAGAAGGAGACACCCTGCATGGCACTGCCTGTAATCTGCCTCATCCACTGGCCAAAATAATGTCAACCATTGTCATTCCAAAGTCCGTAGACCCATCAATAACGGCCTCCCACCTTTGCTCCACCACAGGCACTGAATCACACCCAGAGGACCAGGACACCCCTGCGCCGAAGAGGGCGAAGTCCAACATCAACGTCCCTGCACCCTCAACCTCAGCTGCAGTGAGGCAGACCCCACGACAAGCAGGTCCCACTGCAGGCATACTGGAGGTCCCACCGGCAAGCACCCCTGTCGGCAGCAGGCCAGCAGCAGCTGCTCCACCTCCATCGACATTGCCTGCCACAGAAGGCAGGGGGTCAGCGGCCAGCAGCAACATCGGGGAGACAGCTGCAACAGCTGCATGTTCTGACTCGGACATGGAGCAGGAGGTCAGAAGCCCCACTGACCAACTACATTCCCCCTGTTTCTCTGACGCCAGCCCCCATGAGGGTGACACACAGGGGCACACTGAGGCAGAGGAGTGGCCTTCCACCCCATGCCCTGTCCACACTCCACAGGAGGGGAGCAGCCCCTCCATCACTCCACCTGCACTGGCCATGGGCCAGCACGGCCAGCACTCCCTAGAGGAGATCACTCAACGGCAGCATCAGCTGTCGGCAAAGCTGGATGAGCATGCCGCAGAATGTGTGGGGGCTGGGCCCAGCATTGAACAGGCCACGGAGACCCTAAGGGCCGAAGTGGCGCAGAGCACTGCCACCCTGAGAGATGCCATGCAGGCCATGTCAAGGGACATCTGTGCCGAACTTGCGGGCTTGCGTCGTGCGGTCACTGACCTCAACCACACACTACAGGAGCAGCATGCACAGGGGCAGCCAGGGACATCCTCCACTGCCAGTTCTGTGCAGAGCAGCCCCGTGCGACGGTCCGGACGCAACCTGCGCTCCACAGCCAGGGGTGCCCCGGGGGCCGGGAGAGGGGCCTTGTGAGGGACTGTGGACACTGTCACAGGCATCTGTGGACACCTACATGGGGTGTGTTGGGGTGTGCAGGGGGGAGGGGGGAGGGGGTGTGTTGGGGTGTGCAGGGGGGAGGTGGGAGGGGGTGTGTTGGGGTGTGCAGGGGGGAGGTGGGAGGGGGTGTGTTGGGGTGTGCAGGGGGGAGGTGGGAGGGGGTGTGTTGGGGTGTGCAGGGGGGAGGTGGGAGGGGGTGTGTTGGGGTGTGCAGGGGGGAGGTGGGAGGGGGTGTGTTGGGGTGTGCAGGGGGGAGGTGGGAGGGGGTGTGTTGGGGTGTGCAGGGGGGAGGTGGGAGGGGGTGTGTTGGGGTGTGCAGGGGGGAGGTGGGAGGGGTAGTGACACGACAGTTTGTTTTACCAATACACTTTTTTCTTTCCTAAAAAGTAATGTGTGGACATTTTCATTGCGTATGTGTGCTTTATTGGTGTACAGTCCACAGTGTCCATGTACCAGAGTGCCCCAAGTGCAGTCTCCATGCGATGAACACCAGCCGTGTGTGCTAGAAGCAGTGGTCGATGCTACTTCGGCGCATGGCAGGCCCCTCCTGTGCATCGCCTCCTCCATGTGGTGGCGCCCCATCTGCACCCTCCTCATCCTCATCGTCAGGTGGTTGCAGTTCTGCGTCAGGGGGCAGGGGCACATTCCGTCTGACGCACATGTTGTGCAGCATGACACATGCCATGACGATCTTTGCCACCTTCTCATGGCCATACAGGAGTGGCCCACCAGACCTGCTGAGGCTTCGGAACCGTGCCTTCAGGAGGCCGAATGTCTGCTCTATGGCCACACGAGTACGTGTATGTGCATGTTTGGAGTCCTCCTCGTGCTGGTTCTGCGGGTTCCGGACTGGTGTGAGGAGCCACCTCTTCAGGGGATAGGCTGCATCACCTGTATGTAGGCGAGAATGATTGTGTCAGTCATGTTGTCTGATCAGGAACATGGTGTTCAACCCTGGCTGGCATCGAACTGTTACCTTGGCTAACTTCTACATGCACTAATTGATTCACACAATGCAACCAGTATATGCTCATTGCTGCCATGGCCTGTTTTGCATGCCATCACCCTATGCATGCAGTGGGGTTGTGTGCATTGTGGGTGCCCTTCCTCTGTCTCCGTTCTCTGTGTTACTCACAGCCAGGTGGAGTATGCATCATCCCCCCCCCTTTCTGCCAGGTGGAGTATGCATTGGTACGTCATTCCCATGCCCACTTCCATGACATTGCACTCACCGAGTAGCCAGGATTTTGGGCCTGCATGTCGCTCCATGTAGCGTGGTATTGTGGAGTTCCTCAGGACCATAGAATCATGGGTTGATCCGGGGAATCTGGCACAACAATGTGTGATGATCATGTTGGAGTCACAGACCATTTGCACGTTGATTGAGTGGAACTGTTTCCGGTTGCGGTACGGTACCTCCATGGCACGTGGAACCACCAATTCCACATGGGTGCAGTCGATGGCACCAATGCATCCAGGTATGCCGGCTAGTGCATGGATACCCACTTTGGTGTTTGCTATCTCCTGGCCAGTCCGTTGTATTGAGATGTGGTCGTCTGTGTGCTTGAGGAGGGCATCGAGCGCTTGGATGAGTGTTCGTGAGAATAATGGTTGTGAAATGCCATGCAGGTGCCCCACTGTGTGCTGGTAGGTGCCTGTGGCCAGGAAGTGGAGTACAGCCACTACCTTCAGTAGGGGGGGGATGGCGGTTGGACTTGCTATCATGCTGACGATGTCGTCGTGCGTCATGTCTACGATGGCAGTGATGGTGTCCCGGTCCAAACGGTACAGGGTGTGGATCTGCTCAGCAGTGAGGTTGTTTGGATTGGCTCTGATGCGTGGGATTGGGGGCTGCCTGCGTGGTGGCACTGGCTGTGCTGGTGGGGCTTGCTGGCCCTGCCTTGCCCTCCTTCTCCTCCTGCGTCTCCTCTGTGCTGCCTGTTGTTGTTGTTGCTGTTGTAGTAGCACATGCATTGCTACCAGGTCCTCCAGCCCCAACATTGCTAGTCGTATTGGCATCATTGTGGAGTGTGACTGGGTGTGGTTAGGGGTGGGGTGTGCTCTTTTTGTACTCCCCTGAGTCTGTATTGCCTTCACCTGTGCTGTTTCTGTGCACCTGTGGCAGCTGCATACACTTGACATGGCCCTTTACGGTTGGTTCGCGATGGCGTTATTTGCACCATGGCGGTAAGGTACTTAGCGGCCTCGGTGATGGCGCTAGGTGCATGTCCGCTTGGGTCGGCATTCGCGTACCTTTCCGCCATGGCGCTAAGTACGGTGTGGGCGGTCGCGTGCGCGCACCCTTGGCGCAGTTAGCGGCAGCGTTAACTACGATGCCGCTATTGGCATCGTAGTTTACGGTCACGAGTCATGATCGGACCTGGCGGAAAACGATGGCGGTAACCAGTTACCGCCATCGTTTTTCACTTAGCGCCAGGGTCGTAATGAGGCCCACTGTATCTCTGTGGAATTCACCCGCTTTTAGCGACGTACAAAAAACAGGCAGGGTCCATACAGATGCATCGGTTTCATGTCATCACACACATGAAATGCTAGTGTGGACCAGTGTGGTATTTTCATGGGAGAA
Organism: Ambystoma mexicanum; assembly: GCF_040938575.1. Taxonomy (NCBI): domain Eukaryota; kingdom Metazoa; phylum Chordata; class Amphibia; order Caudata; family Ambystomatidae; genus Ambystoma; species Ambystoma mexicanum. The sequence goes on along the minus strand of NC_090931.1, from coordinate 165,529,729 downwards.
ACTCATGTGTTCCATGCACGTACTCTGCCTCCGAACGGAATCAAAACACCCCTGATTGTGAAGGTAAGGCACAAACTGCGGACCTCTTGGTTGTGTGTCCTGTTGTACACTGTAGGGACTGTCTTAGAAAATTACACTCCTTTAAACTTCCTATTTGGCTGCTCATTTAAAAAAAAAAAAATCTAGTGCCTTACGAAGAGCACATTGCCCAGCACTCCCGGCATGCAGCTTCCACATCAAGCCTGAACCTGCGATGCCTGGAGGCAATCGCACACACACACAGGGATCGAGTTCGACCCATTTAACATCTCAATCTACAGGTTCCGGAATGCAGGCAGCTGAGACAGCAGCTTAATCCTACAGCTCCTGGCTTCCTCCCTTTTGTGATTATATGGAATTATGAACTCAAAAAAGAAAATTGATACTGCAGAAAATCCTATCCCCAAGAAACCCAATTCAGCTCCAGAGATGGATGAGGTTCCAAACATCCAGGATGTATAACTCTCTGCTACTGAAAATGGCTCAAGACTTGGGAAATATAGCACAAGATGTGGGGGATGTTAAGTCAGCAATGGAAGATATGTCCCTGAAAGTCTCTCAACTGGATGGCCGTGTCTCTGCCTTGGAGAGTGGCTCAACATCAATTTCAAAGGAAATAGCAGGTAGTTTCCCAGCCTACAACAATCTGAAAGATGAGGTGCAGAAATGGAGAGAAAAAAAACCTGGAATTAGACTTGAGAAGCAGGAGCAAGAACCTGGGATTCGTGGGGATAGAAGAAGGAGATACTGAAGAGCTGCTTCAGGTGATAATGGATGTTTTGAAAACAACCTTCAGGTGTGATCATATTGGTCATGGTGACATTGATAATGCTTACAGAGTTGGCAGGAAGAATGGTCCTAAAACAAGACAAATTCTCTATTCCTTTGTGTGCACAAGAACCAAAGAAAAAATTCTGAAAACTGCGAGAAAGATGGGAAATGTCTGCTACAAGGGCAAGCAGATATTTGTGTATCCTGATTATCCCAAGGAGTCTTTGATCATAAGGAAGTCATTTAAGGAAGCTAAGAATTGGCGAGACAAGTGGGAGTGAAAACTTTCTTAAATAGAAATAATATGCTGACTCTGGCACTTCCTAGAGGGGATAAAACCACATTGGATCCTAAAGAAGCTGTGATTTGGTTGGAACAGCTCAAAAATAAGGACAACTGAATTGATTGGAGGTTAGTGTGATAACGTATTCCCCACGTTGTGCCATGTCATTTTCTTTTTTTTTTTTACTTTGACTCCCCCCTTCCAATGCTTATTGAAACATAAAATGGCGCTGTTAATCAAATTCAGTTGAACGGCTTTATTTTAAATGAATACTCACTGTGCTCGCGCTTCATTGTGCCTGGTCTTTTGATTCTGAGTCAGTGTTCGAGGAAGGGACCTTACTTGAGGGCCGTGATCAGCTGACTTTAAGGTCACGTGAAGCAATATGCGCTGGAAGTCGTGCCTCTTCCTTCGCTCCGGAGTGGGGGTCGTGCCCTGCATTTGGCAGACCCCGCGGGCATCGGCTGCTCCTCTGAGTGGTTACCCAGAACCCGAATGATGTGCCAGGGTCACCGCCTGTGTACACAGCACACTGGCACCCCCCTACCTCCGACCCATAATCCCCAGGATGCCTCATGTCTGGGCTTTCAAAAAGGGGGTTGTTGCTTAATCTAGGGAAGTCCCGACTAGATTGTCTGACCCACTTGATCAAAGGAAAGATGGCTCGTATCTGGGACAGCTCCGTGTCAGCTCACTTTCAAGATGACTCTGATCCAGCGTTTCCGGAAGCGAACATCTTTATATCCGGATGCAAGCAGGGTAATTGTTCTTTTTTTGGGCGGATCTTGGATGGAGGGGCAGGTTGATTATTAAACTGCAGCGCTGTCAAGTGTACTGAATGTAGTTTTGGATCAGCGCTTTTTCAGTGACCTTTTCAGAAGGTATATATATCTACTTCTAATCTGTCATTGGATGGCCTGGATATGATGTTTACATTTGGGCTGCAATGGATGTGACAAAATGCTTTCAACTAAATGCTTTTGTGGGCCATGACACTGGTGTGACATTATCACAGACAGACAGTTATGTTTTTGCTTAACCATTTGAAATTTTGGTTTTACCTTCTTTTACGATACAATCTACAGCGTTATATATATATATAGCTGAATCAAGGCTATGTGCATGTGATGATTTCAACATAATACCTTTGAGCATACAAAGCTTAAGCGTACTGCATTACTATGACATTTGATGTAATGGTCTAGACATGTTAGTGATTTGCAGAGACAACATGTGCTTTTATTTTGACGAAATCTCCATTTTTTTTTCAACTATAGATTGTATGCAACATTCCTCATCTTATATATATATATAATGAGAAGTGGCAGGGTTTTTTGTTTTGGTTGGTTAATTGATAATACTCAGTTTAGATGGTTGTTGTGGAGTGTGTACCAAATGATCATTTCTTGTCACACTATGGTTACTAGGCAAATTATGGTCGGATTTGTCACAATGTGGAAGATGTTTTTATACCAACTAGAGGTTCTTATTAGGGAATTACAATATAAGTTGCACAACAATTTGGGTTATGAATATGTATGAGTTCTTTATATATCGCTGACGACATGAAGCTGTGAACCCATGTAACTGGTACGGGCAGGTGGGATTGCTGGAATATGTCAAACCTTTTTACTTTTGATTGATCAGCCAGGTGGGTAGGAAGGGATGAGGGTACTAGACGGGACTGGGAGGGCCGGGAGAAAGATAACGGTTTAAAATGTGAACATCCAAAATTTTGGATAACCATGGTTTAGTTTTCCTGAAGCTGCGTTAGGGGACTTGAGGTGTTGAAGACTTTAGCTTTGGTTATCGAGGGTTTTTGTGGGGTGTATTTGGGTTGGATGAATAGGGGTTGGTTATCTATTGTCTTTGCACGGATGGGTAAAAAACGGTTGGCATAAATAACATATAGGATGGGCTGATGGAATCACTAATTTAATATAGTCAGTGATTGTGGCTATGTAATGGGCCCTATCTGAAGATAATAATCCATACCCTATTGCATGTTTCATGATTTTGGTGTTCTGGCTGGTCTCGGGAGCTGTGTTAGGGTTGATATTGATGGGTAGTTTTTTTAGAAAACATTCTTCTGTTTTTTGTCAAATCACACACGTGGGGAGTATGTTATGTTATGTTTTATTAGAAATAGGTTAGAATTTGGGTTTTCTATAATTGTACTAATTGTTTCATACTGAGTTCATTTTATTGGGGAGGGGTGGCCGGAACACGAGGAATTTTCATATGTATTGGTTGTATAGTTACATAGGCTTGCTGTTCGCTAACTGTTTCTGTTTCAGAGGGGGAGGGATTGGGTGTTTTTTGGATGTAAATTTGTATACTTTTCAGATATCTTTTTAATTTGAACAATGTGATTTGTGGTTTACAGTGGGAGAGACGAGGAGTGAGGACAATGAGTGCAGATTTGTGAATTGTGACTTGGAATGTCAATGGTTTGAATAATGTGAATAAGAGGAAGAAAGTATTGGATTTTTTGAATGAGCAAAAGGGTGATGTATGTTTTTGCAAGAAACACATTTGAAGGATGAGTTGGAATTATTAAAGAGAGGTTGGGTGGAGATAGTTTATGGAACATCTTATGATTCAAAATCCAGAGGAGTTGCGATCTTATTAGGAAGAAAATTCCTATTAGGGTCTTGAAAGATATTTCAGACAAAGAAGGACGGATAATTGCTTTGCTGGTGGACATTCAAGGTCGAATTTATCTTTGTGTAATATCTATGCACCGTCTGTAGATGATGGGTCCTTTTTTAGGAAGGTGGCGCAGACTTTGCAAGATTTGGGATCTAGGAATATTATCTTGGGTGGTGATTTCAACATTGTGTTAGATGCTAATATGGATAGGAGTAGGAATACATCTAATAAACATAATGATAGGCAATTATCAGCCTTGACCGATATGCTTTTTGAACACAACCTAAAGGATTGTTGGAGACTGGAACATCCATCCAATAGGGAATATATTTTTTTTACGGGCGCACACTCAGTCTATTCTAGACTAGACATGTTTTTGTTGGCTGGGAAGTTGACAGAGTCCTATAAAACGAGTGAAGCTGGTACTATACTTTTAACAGATCATGCACAGGTACTGTTGCAATTGAGTTTAAGATATTCGATAGTGAAACATTTTTTGTGGAGGTTGAACTACTCGTTACTACAGAAAGAAGAAGATTTGGATGAATTAATACAAGCAATTGATTACTTTGTAGCAGATAATCATACAGGGGATTTGAATCCTGGTATTGTTTGGGAAGCATTTAAATGCACGATGCGTGGCCATCTAATAGGTTTGTCTAGAGGGAAGAGAAAACAGAGTGACAGTAAAGAGGCTGAACTAGGGAAACAGATAAGTGAATTATCTAGAAGAGTCATGGCCAACCCAACGGGTACTGATGCAGTGTTGGAGCTGAAAAATTGAAGATAGAGATGAAAATGTTAATAGATGAACATATGGAACCGAAGAACCTCTATCTAAAATGTGCTTACTACGAGAAAGAGGAAAAGTGTGACACGTGGTTAGCTTACCGATTGCGGAAAAGAGGGGCTGAACATTACATAACATTGATTTGTGATAAGAATGACAGAATCACCTATGATCCCGAGGAGATAAACAAGGTTTTTCGGGACTTTTATGTGAGTCTATACAAAAACGAGTTAGATGTGACAGGCAAGGGAGATGAATTTCTGGCTATAGTGGATCTAACAAGGATTGCGGAGTGTGACTCAAAATTATTAGAAGAAAACATTACGGTGGACGAAATTAAGAGAGTAATTGGTCAACTGAATACAGGGAAAGCCCCTGGGCCTGACCGATTTCCGGTTGAATTCTATAAGGTTTTACCAAATTCTGCTTTACATCTGTTGAAGGACATGTATACAGAATCGTTGATGTGCGGTTCGCTACCAGAGTCAACTAGAATGGCTATGATATCTGTCTACCCGAAAAAGGGGAAAGATGACACCCTACCAACGAGCTATAGACCTATAAGTCTCATAAATACTGACAATAAAATTCTGGCTAATGTTTTGGCAGTGAGGTTGGAGAATTTGCTTCCATTATTAATTCACAGGGACCAATTGGGGTTTGTGAAGGGAAGGAAGACTTCGAGCAATATCAGGAGACTGTTAAACACAATATCCAAAGCGAGGGAACGGCAGGAAGAAAGTGCTGTCTGTCGATTGATGCAGAGAAAGGGTTTGACAGGGTTAACTGGAACTTCCTTTTCTCGGTGCTGGTTAAAATGGGATTTGGAGAAAATGTTGTCTCATGGATTAGATTACTTTATACCGATCCTACAGCTGAAGTCAATACTAATGGTATAAGATCACAGAAATCGAAATTTAGAAAGAGGGACTAGGCAGGGTTGCCCACTGTCACCACTTCTATTTGTGATTGCTTTGGAGCCACAAGCTGCTTTTATCAGAATGGAGGATAAAATTAAGGGATTATCAAGCTGGGGTTTGCAGCAAAAAATGTGGTTGTTTGCTGATGATATGCTCCTAGTACTTAGGGATCTGGAGCGATCTATACCTGCCCTCATGGGGATAATGACTGACTTTCGGTTGTGCTCAGGTTATAAAATCAATTGGGCAAAATCAGAGATCATGCCTTTAATGCATATTAGTGTGTAGAAGTTCATTACTTATTTGGGATTTAGGTGGTGTCAAGACAGATTGCTATATTTGGGAATTTGGCTGATGCCTGAGATTAAAGGCATGGTATTGGAGGATATGAAAATTGTATGTAATACAATGGGAGATGATTTGGAGAGGTGGAGTTTGTTGAATCTGTCACTTTGGGGCAAGGTGAATGCCTTGAAGATGGCAGCAACCCCGAAGGTTAACTATGTACTAAGTATGCTCCCTTTGACGGTGCCATCATCGGTGTGGAAGGCCTTGGACAGACTACTCCAGGAATTTTTTGGGGACAAAAAACCCCCAAGGATGAAGTTGTGGAAATTGCAGTTACCGTTGATAAGAGGCGGATTGGGGGATCCTAATTTTAGAGGCTACCATCTGGCCCATTTATCTAACTTTCTGGTTCCATTCATGGAAGATACACATGATGAATTGGTAGTGGCTGAGACTAGCTTCAATGGCCTGTTAACACCAAAGGCTATACTGACCTCTATTTTGAGAGGATGCTGTGGAAAAGACCATTTGATTGAATGCTTGCGGAATTCATGGAAGAACTTGTGTGATTTTTTGGGTGTTGATGCTCTTAAGGAACCTGGAGCCTCGATTTGGATGAACCCTTCAGTTAAGATAAATGGTAGTGTTGTATTCTGGGCGGATTGGTTTCTAAGAGGTGTTAGTTTTATATCTGATCTGATTAAGGATGACATCTGGATGACAGCGAGTGAACTACAACAGTGATTTAAAATTGAGAACTTTAAGTTTTCGGATTACAGAAAGCTTAAGAAAGCAATTGGACAAGTTAGCTTGTTGAAGAGGATCAATTTGGATCTGTTTACAAGGAAAGTGATGGGAGTGGAAGGAGGATTGGCCAGCAGAGTATATTCGGCGATTGTGTCAAATTACAGAGGTAATGATTTACTGAGAGAAGAGTGGAGTAGAAGGACTGATTTGGATATCTCTGAGGACTCGTGGCAACAAATGTGTATGAATGTTAAATTATGCTCTTTGGGTCTCACTGAGCGGTCAAGACAGATCAAGATCCTTAATCGGATTTATTGGTCACCAGAAAAAATGTGGGGAAGAGGGATGTTGGGAAGTTCAGATTGTTGGAGATGTGTACATGAATCGGGTACGTTGGAACACATGCTATGGGATTGTGTTTTTTTTTTTTTTAACTTATAGAGCGCACCGTCGCCCAGAGGCATCATGACGCTGGTGAGGAAGCTACTGACCAGGAAGAACAGTGAAAAGCCGGAGAACTAGCATAGAGTGGTTTTTAGAAATTTCCTGAAGGCCAGATGGTTAGATGGAGATTTGAGTGGCAGTGGGAGGGTGTTCTAAAGCTTGGCCGCAGCAATGGAGAAGGCTCTCCTGGCAAGTATTTCCCGGTTATACCTGGGAACAGCAAGTAAGTTGGTGGCCGAGGAGCGGAGATTGCATTCCGGGATATATCGGGAGAATTTGGATTGAAGGAACTCAGCTCCTAAACCATGAATGGCCCGGTGGACAATACATAGTGACTTGAACTTAACTCGCTGGGCCACTGGAAGCCAGTGGAGTCGGCGAAGCACTGGCGAGATATGCGCACCATAAGGAGAGCCAGTGGCTAGTCTGGCTGCCAGGTTCTGCATACGTTGGAGTCGTTGGAGGAGGCCCAATGGTTGAAAAAGGTACAGAGAATTACAATAGTCCAACCGTGACAGGACTAGCGCAGCCACCACGGGAGGACGCATAGCTACCGGGATCATAGGAAGGACCCTCTTTAGTACCCTAATCAGGTGGTGGGAGGACTGGCAAACGGCTGTCACCTGATTTGACATGGATAGGGAAGCAGATCAAGGTTGGTGAGGTTGTTTTGGAGTGAGGACGGTCAAGTGTGTGATGGAGTGGTTGAAGGGTTGCCAGCCTTGGATTTCAATATGGTGATCTTGGGGAGTGATGAAATATTGGATGATCTTACACAATATCAGAAAAAATGGTTGTTGAGGGGAACCATGATGGGTAAGAAGATCATTTTGCGCAACTGGAAAACTACTTTGACCTTGAACATTGGGTCATGGGTGAATGAAATGTACAATTTGGCAGAAATGGAAAGGGTGCTGTACAGGAGAGAGGGGAAGATTGTTTTTTTTGATAAAATCTGGGGAAAGTTTCTATCGTTATACTAGTTTGATGATGTTTTTATGTGTGCGGGTGGGGGCGGTGGGGGGTGTACATAGTTATGTAATTGAATGCTTCTTAAATATTTTTTTGGTTCATGTGATAATGTGTACTGTAAATATGTGTACTGTAAATACAATCTGTTAACTTGAAAATAAAAGTTCAAAAAAACAAAAAAAAACATCTCAATCTACAGAAATCAAACAGGTGTTCATGTCTTGGTTTGGCAACTAAGGCTATGCCCTTCAGAATGCAGTGGCAGCATGTCAGGAGGGGACAGGAGGGCACCTTTCCTGCTGCATTACGTGTGAAACGTCCTATCCCCCCAGTGCCGGCCCCAGCCCTGCCAGGGCCCTGTGCAAGATGTGCACGCAACATTCTGACATCGCTGGTCAGGGGCGGCCTGAGTCCCGGTGCTGCTGCCTGAGTGCACACGTGGTGGTGTTAATGAAGTTCTGTCTCAGTATTGATGGGGACATCGATGGCAGAGGACCCACAGCCCATTTCTTTTTTTTGTTCAAAAACTTTTATTTAACATAGTGTGGGAGACAGTGAGAGCATAAATAAAATAATCCCATTTCGAAAGGCATAATAACGGAGTCTTACATATGACCGACACACCTGCTTAACAAGAAAAAAAAATATTTAAAAAAATAATTAAAGTGCACAACAGCTCACCAACCCATCACCCCAATGCACTTATCCACCCCTTCAACCAGTTGCCGTCCTATACAGTGTTAGCGCAATGAGAATTGCTCTGAGCCACCATCGCTGGGTAGTTCTCTTCAAAGTCAATAAATGGTTTCCAGACAGCAACTTATTTGCTGCACGGCCCTTAACATGAAGCAGTAATCTTGTATGCGACCAGAATGTGCCATATTTTTACCCACCTCATCTGAAACACTGGGTCTTTTACAGACTTCCAATTTTCGTGCAATAGTCGGAGAAAAGCAGGTGCCCAACTTGATCGGACATTCGACCCGTCAGAGGGAATGTGCCCTCACCTATGTCACCCAGCACTACCACCCGGGGATCCATGTGAAGAGACAACTCTGTGATATCCCTGATTTCAGATAAAACCTAAAAGAGACCCACCCTCTCACATTTCCACACTATATGAACTAGAGAGCCCACAATATCACACCCACAGCAGCAGTTAGTTGAATAATCAACAGATATGCAGTGTAATCTCTCTGGCGTGAGGTACCATCTGTAACAAAATTTGTATGAGCATTCCCTATCCGTAACGCACCTGGATGACTTAAGCACCCGCACCCACATTCTCAGCTAGGCCGAATCCACTATTGGCTAACCTCTATCGACTTCCCACTTCCGGATATATGGCAGGTGGATGACTGGGTCCCCTGTATCTAGCAGTTTATAAAGTTGTGAAACCCGTCCCCGCGAGGGCCACCCAACTGCCAGACAGTGAGCTCAAGTGCATTCAGCGGCCTAGTAGCACCCTGCTTAGTTAGAGGATAGGATGCCCAGTGTCGCAACTGAGTGTAGCAAACCGACCCAGTTTCGGGCAGAGCAAAGGCTTCCTTACATTCGTTAAAAGTCATTGGGCACCCATCTTTGTATAGTTGCTGCATGTTCACCATTCCACTTGCTATCCACACCCCTAATCAGCCACGATCGCACCAGGGTTGAAATCTTGCTTTGTTCCTGACTGGTGTAAGCAGACCCATCCCTAGTGCCGGACCCCATCTGCGCATTGCCCTCCCCATGTAGTAAAGCGTGCAACTAGTTGTAGCCAGCCGGGAGAAGCCACAGTCCTGAAACAGGCACCTCTTTTCCAAGTATGGGAGCTGACTCAAGCCCACCATCAAGTGGGCCTGTTCAATTACTTTCCAATTACATTTGGCTGCAGGCTAGCATACCCCTGGGTGATCATGTGGGATATCTGCACAGCCATATTATAGCGGAAAACGTGAGGGCTTCCCTGGCAACCTCCCACAGGCCTCAGTAATACCTTCCTAGAGATCCTAGCCCTCTTATTACCCCATATGAATTTGAGAATCCTACCCTCGAAGTGTGCAAGGATCTGAGTCGGGGAACCTCACAGGCAGCACTGCACATGGATAGAGCGACTGAGGATTGAGGTTCATCTTCACCGCAGCAATCCTGCCAAACAAGGATATGTTCCTGCCGGCCCCACCTAATGAGAGCTCAGACAGCTCCTGGAGCAGTGTCGGGAAGTTGCAACGGTAAACATCCAAAACTTTACCGGAGATGGACACACCTAAATTAGGGAATAGTACCCTGAGACCATTGTATCAAGGCTAAAGCGCTAATCAGACCCCTATCCTGGGGTTTCAGGGAGACATCCAAACCATGTGATTTATCATATTTCACCTGAAACCCTGAAACCCAACCAAACACTGCAAATTCATGTAGCACCTCAATCAATCAAATACAAGGGTTATGCAGTGTAAGCAGTAAATCATCTTCGTAAAGAGAGACTTTATAATTAGCCTCCCGAAAAGGAATCCCCACCATGGCTGCATTGTTCCTGATTTGGCAGGCAAGTGGCTTCATCCTAAGGGTGAAAGCGGGGACAATGTACACCCCTGACTCATGCCCCTGGTTATTGTCAGGCTACACAATAGTCTCCCATCGACACTGAGGGACGTAGAATGATGCTAATAGATGGTGTGGGCTACATTGACCCACTGAACAGGATTTCTCCATAACCAAGGTGTGCATCTGCAGCCAACAGCAAAATGGCTGCGCTGGCTCGAGTAAGCAGCATTGCACCAAAACTGCATTGAGCAGCAACAAAAAGATGGCTGTACCCTCTAACCAAGCATACATGGGTAGGAGGGGATAAGGGGGCACACTGAGGGAGCTTGCCAGTGTTTTCTTATATTTGCAAAAGAAATAGAGTGAACAAGCAACACTGCTTTGCTGCCAGCCCAAAGTTCCCATTGAGAAGAGGGTATTTTACCTTAAAATGATGCTGCTCTGGTGCTATTTTTATCTGTTCTTCCTCAAACTACTGTTAGTAATAAGGCCCTGCCATGCCCATTCATATCCGCATTGTGCTTCAGCAAAACCAAGCATGACCCCTGAATGACAGGCTCTGTCAAACCAAACCTGAGAAAAATCAACAAAGAAACTTAATTTTCCGCCACACGGGAACAAGTTTCACTTTTAAGTTGCAAAGTGCCAAGGATCCGTAATTCAAAGGAAATCCAGCTCTGGGCTATGTCAATTTCAGTGCATAGGTGGCTCAAATAAACTACTGCCTAAAGGAAAATAATGATAGCTGCAAAACAGTGTAGGAATACAGAGGGAAAGTATGGGGGAAGGAATCAGCCCAAGACAGGTTTCTGCTGAGAGGACGACAGAAACAAAAGGGGCCCTCTCAGTAGATACTAACACCCCACTGATAATTACTAGGTTGGACGGAACCTGGTCTGGGTTGATCCCTCTGACAATGGAACTTCCAGGACACAGACATGTAAAGAGGAGAAGGTGCAATAAACCTTCAGTCAAGCTGGGAAAATCCCATCCTCCCTCTGGGGGAAGTGACAGTTGGTGGCAGCTGAAAAGAGGAAAAATGGGCCAGTGTAGGACAAAGGATTCCCATTTGTTTAAAAAGACTATGTTATTAAGAAATTTTAAAGATGGTTATCTTGCAACAGGACGTTGCAAAAATGTAAACATTTAGTAGTTTAAATATGATTTTTGTGGCTTTCAAACAAAAGGTTTTGTCTAGTCTATAACTAGCATGTATGGGACATGAACACCAGAAGAATGTGAATCATGGGGAAAGGACACATGATGGAATGTTAAAAATTAACAGAAATAGGCCCATGATAGTATGTACACAAGTGTAAAGTCCCAGAATTTTAGGCCGAACAGTTCGCACTGAAAATGTCCAAAGATTATTAAAGGTACAAAACCATGTTTCACAGATTTCAGAGTTGGACTGCAATGGTCTGCACAAAATATGCAACCTGTTTATGTAATTTGCTAAGAGACAACAACTATATACATGTGCCATTTGTGGCAAAACCAGATTTTAGCCAAAGTAACTGTGGGTGGTTTTTGAACATTGTAAAACTCAAATCATAAATCTGACATCCTGCCCTTGAAATCCAACCAGGTGAGAGCCAGGCGGAGATTAGCACCCCTGACCAATCCAGTGGGTTAAAGGTGTGTTTAGCTAAACCTGCCCAGCATATACTTCAATGATGTCACTATGCATTATAAATAAGAGTCCATGACAGGTCTCTAGACACACTCTTCCTGAATTTCCTCCTCCTGCATTCCTGATCTGCTCCATTCATCTTTCTGATCCCAACTACAAGGCCAAAGCATTGCTGACCCTACTCCAGAGCCCACTGCAAGCATAGCTGATTCCTATCTCAGCAAAGCCAGGGAAACCTTAACTCGGGTGCTACCTTTCCTAAAATCAAAATGCGCTCCTATCCAATTGTGCAGCGTATATGTGCTGTGAGAAGGTTAATTAAGTGCATTGCTTACATTTCTATTGTAATTATCACCCCATTGGTGATTTCTGCCCCATATTAAAAATTGTATGATTCATGGTTCATGGTCCATTGTGACCTGGGGGATTTGAAAAAGGGGGTGGGATACAAGTTGTGTACCATCTCAAATTGAATCTGAATAAAATAAAGAGAAAGGCATCTCAGTTGTGCGCTACACACTAGGCTGAGACCAAGGTGTGTGTCGCCTGATTGAAATCCCTAACAATGGCCATAACCAATTTAATGAAAGCCAATCTGCTCTCTCTAAGACCCCTCAGAGATACTGTCAGTCCACCCTGTCGAAGGCCTTATGGGCATCAAATGCAACTATACGCAGATCTGCACCTGAGTGCTGGCCCACCTCCAATAGACCCAGGACCCGCCTCACATTATTGTGGGTACTGCGACCTGTGATTAAACATGTCTGATCACTGTCTATGATGCTGAGGAGGACCTCCATCATTCGACGATCCAGCATCTTGGAGAAGGGTTTCGAGTCTATATAAGAAAGGATGATGGGATGATAGGAATCACAAAGCACCAGATCCTTCCCTGGCTTGGGAATCAGTACAGTCGTGGAAATGCCCATAGATGGGGTGAGCCTACTGGTTACCAAGAATGAATTAAAGAGATCCACTAAAAAGAGAACCAAAAGAACATGAAACCTCTTACAGAAAGGGGCTGTGAACCCATCAGTACCAGGGGCTTTATTCTTCAGGGTCTTAATTGCCTACTCCACCTCCTCAGGCAAAATTGGGCTCTCCAAAGATTCACATTCCACCGCAAATAGCCTTGGCAGGTCTGCCTCCCTCAAATAGTGAGCCTGGGTTTCAACTGGAACAGGTTACCCCAAAACACAGCTCCAAAATGAGACTCAAATATCCCCAGTTTATCAGCATCACCATGCTGCAGCATGCACAGGCTGTCGCGCAGGGCCAAAACAATGTTTCGGTATTGAAGTTTCCCAACTTGGCAACCAGGAGGTGGTTGGCTTGATTCAGATTTGCATAATAATATTGCTTAGTCTTCAGCATTGCCTGGACTGTCCTGTTAGCGAGATGCTCTTCAAGCTGTTTACATGCCATTCTAAGCACACATAGGATCCTACACGACACCACCCTATTGTGCTCCTTCATCGCCTACATAACCGCACCTTGTAGATTTTGTCTAACTAGTTGTCTCTAGTATATGCTGCAGACTTACTGATTATCTCACCCCGGACCAGAGCCTTCATGGCATCCCAAACAGTCCACAGAGGGGGACCCGAGTTGCTATTTTTCAGGAAGTAGTTGGTTATGGCCTCCGCTATCCCTTGAGATACACCTGTATCCCTGAGTTCTGGATCGTATAGTCTCCATGGGCATCTGAATCACTTAGGCCTCCCCACAATCGGCAGGGTCAGTGACACCAGGGTATGGTCAGACAGAATATGCGTGCGGATTTCCACCCAACGACACATGGGTATAATGAGCTGGTAATGAGTATGAGATCCAGCGTAGAGAAGCGCGTGTGAACATGTGAGTGAAGGGAAAACACATTCTCCACTCTATGGGACAGCCTCCAGGTATCAACAACCCCCAACCCCAGTTCCCTAAGAAATAACACAAAGTAGACAGCATACTTGAAATCTAATTTAGTGGGAGACAGTGTCTTGTCCAATAGGGGGTTGGGCACCAAATTGAAATCCCCCCACAATTTTCCCCTCAGCGAAAGGAAGCACATGTAGGAGAAAACTCTCCAGGAATCCATCTGGGCTAACATTAGGGCCATACAAGGAGACCAGCATACACATGTGTTCCCAGAGCAGACACTCAGCAAACACATACCGCCCCTGAGGATCCAGCAGGACCTGGACCTTAGTGATCAGGATTTGGTCGCTGATCAGTGTAGACACATACCTCTTCTTTTTACCCCCGAAGGCAAATCGTTTTTTGGGAATGCCCTGGCCTTCATTTGTTTCTCTTTCTGTGTGAGTAAATGATTCTCCTGTAGAAAGACTACAGCAAGGGACATGTCTGTGATGAATCAACTTCCGGGGCACCAGTAGTCCAGGGATGAATATCAGTTTCTAAACCATCAATCAACTCCACCCCTCTAGTACACCAGAAGGGATCTGAACAGATTGGAATACAAGTGAATTACAAGGCCTCCCTGTCCAATTTTTGGTAACATGGATGAAACGGCAGGCTTAACTCCGCAAGGTTGTGGATTGTTGGTTAGTTGCAACACAGCGAAAATACAATTATTACCCAGTGATAAAAGGGACTGTCCAGTCAAGGTTGTATACAAATATCTACTTTATTATTGCTACAACAGACAGTTCTATCACAATACATGTACGACCCACCCTGTAAAGGTACACAGAGGACAGTTTCACTAAGGAAAGGGATGCACTCTGGATACTGACAGGAGGGTAGTTGGTAAATTAATCAGTGTTATTGTTCAAAGTTTTTTGGTTCCAGCACCATGGGGGTAAAGGGTCGTAACTGTCTCTAGGGGCCTTCAGAAATGGACAAGGGGGCATATCCACAATGTACCAGGTGCTGAAGACGTTCTTGGTGCTTGACAGCGTCAATGTGGTGCCAAAGATCTTTGTAGCTCTTGAGACAGAGTTAGTGGTGGGAGACAGCTGCAAGTATTAGGCGCAGGCAGTTCAGCAAGCAAGGCTGAATGGATGTGCGGCGGCTCAGGGCCAAGAATCGGTGTCTCTGTGCTAGTTAGCAGATCTGGTGCTTTGGTCGAGGCATCTCAGATGGCTCAGGTGACTGCGGCATGATAAAAGTCAGCTAGGCAGCCGGATGTGGTTTGAGGGCTCGACTGTCTCAAAAATGTCCTTAAAAAACAAAAGGACGCTGGTTGTTGCTTGAGTGGCACTCCTCCTAGCTTCTTTCAAGGTGGACGGCCCAAAGCTCAGGAGAGTGTTTTCAGGCAAAAGCCTTGTCCTTAGTTCAAATACTCTCTGGCACTTCCCACCTAGGAAGCTTGCTGGCAGAACCTAGCAGGGCATGCTGTGTGCTGGCTCGGTATCGGTTTTGGAGATGCTGGATGGGTTCTCTGAGACCGGTATCTCCCTCTGTTCCTTGGGAGATGTTTAGGGGAAGAATCTTACTTCCGTCTCGGAACTCCTGGCCTTCCTTCACTGGCAGAAGATGTAAGGAAGACTGTGCCTTCAGCGCAGGTCCAAAAGAGTAATTTTTCTTACTCCTTTCAAAGTTGTCGGATGATCTGCTCAGTGAGGGGTCCAGTCCTCATTTAAAGCCAAATGGGCCCCAGCTATTGGTGCAGGCTTAGCCCACCTTAACAAACCAATCCTGGGCCCCCCAAACAGTCTTCTGTTATGCATGAGGTCAGGACCAGAGTGCTCTGCAATAGGACAGGCAAGGGGTGGCAACATATACCTAAGTCCCACCCATCAGCCTGTCTGTTGTAGATCAAAATGTCTCTCTGGTTAACTGAGCGCTCTGTGACTCTTGATGAAAGTGAAGGTCTCCCTTGAAGTTTGTGATGGGAGCAGAGTTCCTGTGTCCCCCATATCAAATCCTTCATCCCTCTGAAAGTGGTCTGCTCTGCAGGGACACCTGTGGTTACTACTGGACCCAGACAGGCAATTCACTGCCTTCCATACAGACAGCTGGGAACTAGCTTAAAGCTGACACATTGCATACCAAAGGGGTGTTAACCCCGCCTTCCTGTTGTCTCTTCCAGCAACCAAGCCTCTTCTCCAAGCTTGCCTTTATTATTCCTCATTAGAATACACTGCCACCATCCGGATTAGACAAAGGGAAAGCAGATCCATGGGGCCTTTGATATTTTAATTAGGCTGCCCATGGCTGAAGGGAGGTGTGCCTTCCCCCTTCTTGAGATGCTTTGACGTATCCGTGGCTGTCACATTCCTGCTGAATATGACATGGGAAGATGGCTCTTGTAGGCTGTGTCTTCCTGGAGTACACTTGACTATGCGTTTCATGCGAGAAGCAGATGAAATGGGTGTGGAATGGCATCACACGTTTCTCAGAGGTTGATTTCATTATCAAAAAATCAAAAAGCCCCGGCCAGCGCACTCTCCCTGTGTGGATAGTCAAATTCCTCAAATTGTCCAAGACCGATTTCCTTTTCATCAGGGAATTCAGGCCCTGCGTTTTCCACCGGCATATTGACACTAGGTCCTCGCCACCATTAGCAAGTACACCCCATATGTCCAACCCATCCTCCCCTATCACATCTCGAAATGCACTTCCTGAAAAACACAGCTCAAGCACCACTCCCACAGCAAACATTTAAAAACAACCCCTGGCCACCACGCTGTGCACCGGCAACCCAACTTCACTTTCTCCTTCTCCTTCACTGTGGCTCGGAGACAGCAAAAGGGGAAACTTCTGGTCCTATCAGACAGGCCCGCGCCTGTCCATGGCAGAGGAGCACCCGCACACTCTAGTCGGTCACGCAAATGCTCACGCCACCTTTGCTGGATGGGAGGAGCTGGTGGAAGCAGCCTGCCTACCACAGGTGCACTCCACAGCCCCCCAACACTCCGACCAGGAGGATATGATATGATATGGAATTTATACTGCGCTTATACACAAGTGTTTCAAGGTGTGACGAGGCAAGCGGGGGGCGGCAAACGGAAGACAGAGACAACCATCTTACTAGGCCAGGTGACATTGAGATCATGCAAGTGCAGGGGAGGGAGAAGGGGAAAAGTGCAAGGGGAAAGGGACGGTGGCAGTGCATTACATAGGATCACACAGTAAAAACAATAAAAAGTGTGGCCAGCTGGTGGCAAGTGCAAGGGTAAGTGCAGACATCAAGTGTCCAAGTACGGTAGGGGCACTGTAGGGATACAGAAACAGACTGCCAGTCCTGTTTTGGATGCGTTTCAGAGGCCATAGAGTAAAAGCAGGCAGATTTAGAAATAAACTGTTTCAGTAGTCCAGCCTAGAGAGAACCAGAGCTCTGGAGACAGTCAGCTTCTGGGGGAAGGAGAGGAAAGGAAGAATACCTCTGAGGAAGTGCAGTTGGTAGTGTGACTTCTTAGAGATGTCAGAGATGTGAAGAGAGAAGGAATGTGTGGAATTGAAGATGACCCTGAGGATTTTAGCCTCACAAGTGGGAGCAGGAAGAGGGCCAAGAGAGGTCAACCAGAGAGTGACAGGAAAGGGGGGAGCTGGTGTGCCAATGAGGAGAATCTCATTCTTATTGGCATTAAGGCAGAGATCATTGGCGGCACACCACTCCAGGATATCAGACAGATAGTCAGAAATGAGAGAAGGAGAAGAGGTCGCAGAAGGGAGCCTGAAAATGAGCTGAGTGTCATCTGCATAGCACAGCAAGTTGGGACAGAGAGCGGCAATGTGGTGGGCAAGAAGTGCCAAATATTGGTTGAACAGCCAGGGAGAGAGGTTAGACCCCTGGGGAACACCACAGGTAGAGAGAGAGATAGACGAGAGGAAGGACCCTAGTTGGGCTTGGGAGGGTCAATCAGAGAGGAAAGAGGTCAGCCAAGCTAGCGCCTGATCGGTGATACCCAGATTATCATGGAGATGGTTGAGCAGATGGCATGGTTGACCATGTGAAAGGCAGAAGAGAGATCAAGTAAGATGAGGACACTTGAGGTATTAGAATCGAGGTTGGAGAGCAGGTCTTCACAGATGTTCAGGAGAGCAGTTTCCGTGCTTCTGGGTGCTTTGAAGCCAGACTGATGGTCATTGAGACAACCAACAGATTCAGTGTGAAGATTAAGCTGGGAGATGGCCAGCTTTTGCAGATGTTTGCCCAGGAAAGGAGTGATGGAGATCAGGCTATAGTTAGCCGGGCAGGAGGGGGTCGGTTGAGGGTTTCTTAAGAAGAGGGTGCACAAGAGAGTGCTTAAAGGGGAAGGGAAGACTCCTGTGGCAAACAAGTGGTTCCAGAAGTCAGCCAAAGCACGAGCCAGGGTGTCAATGTGGTCCTTAATGGTTTTGGAGGAACAGAGGAGAACTTATTTTGATGAGACTTTCATAGATCAGACTTATCAGAATCCCCATCTGGGGAGCACAGGGGAAAGGCAGAGAAGGAGGGAGGAGAGGTGGCCACAGAGAGGCCAGAGGAAGAGCAGAGAGTAGAGGGAGGAGGGGGAGAGAAAGAGAGAAAGGACAGGATGTCCTGAGTTTTAAAGATGAAATGAGAAGTCAGGACCGTGCAGAGGGCCTGAGACTGCAGCAGGATTGGCCAGCTCCTTGATGATTTTAAAGAGTTTGGCTGAGTTGCTGGATGTCGCAGAGATACAGGCTTGGATGTGGGCTCTCTTCTTGGTGCCGACAGAGAGCCGGTATTGCCTTTGGAGCAGCCGGCAGGCCAGTTTGTCAGAGGATGCACTGGAAGCACGCCATTTCCTCTCAGCCACCCTGCACTTGTGTTTAAGGGTCACAAGGTCTGAGTCATACCTGGAGTTGCACTTGGCTTCGGGCTTCAAGTGGATCCTTATGACAGGGGCAAGAACATCTCAAGAGTATGAGATATAGCAGAGTTGAGCATGGAAAGGGCTGTATCAGGGTGTGAGTCAGATAACCGAGACGGTAGGTGGCAATGCTGGAGTTGGCTTGGCCTGAGGGGTAGAGAGAGTGAGATGGGAGGAAAGAAAGAAGTGATCACTCCAGGTGAGAGGAGTGGTGAGAGGGATAGAAGGGGAAGGTCTGGAGGGATCAGAACAACCAGAATGTGCCCTGCAGAGCATGTCAGGCCAGAGAGGAGGATAGAGAGTGAGAGAGAGTCACAGAGGTCGCAAAAGAGTCCAGAGGAAGGACAGGAAGCATCTAGGTGGATGTTAAAGTTTCCAAGAAGGAGGAGTTCAGTGGTTGAGTCCAGGAGGGAGGAGGAGAGGTCTGCCCACCCAGAGAGGAAGGAGGAGATCTGACCAGGTGGCTGATAGATGGTAGCCATATTAAGGGATTGCCATGAGATAGAGAGCATGCAGATGAGGTATTCGAAAGAGGAGTAGACCAGCATAGGAATGACATAGGCAGGAATCCTCTCTGGGAATATCAGGGCTACACTCCCTCCGGAATGGTTCGATCTGGGCATGGAGAGGATCTTTTTAGCCATCAGGAAAGAGAGTGTCAAAGCTCATGACAGAGCTGGCCGTGAACCATGTCTCGTGAGACAGAGGACGTCGAGGTCAAGTACTTCCAGGAGGCAGCAGATGTCAGAGGAGTGTTTGACAGCTGAGCAAGAGTTGAGAGTGGCGATATGGAGAAAGTTTCCTACCTTGAAAAACTTCCAGGGAGGGGTACAAATCAGAGGTACGCCCTGCGGAGGTTTAGAAGAAGCCCGAAGGTGGGCAGAGGACGTTGAGGTCAAGTACTTCCAGGAGGAGGAAGATGTCAGAGGCGTGTTTGACAGCTGAGCAAGAGCTGAGAGTGGCGATATGGAGAAAGTTGCCGTCCTTGAAAGACTTCCAGGGAGGGGTACAAATCAGAGGTACGCCCTGCGGAGGTGTAGAAGAAGCCCGAAGGTGGGCAGAGAAGGAAGGTGGAAAGGGCAAGGTAGCCAAGGAGGAGACAGCAGGGGAAGGCAAGGAAGCCATGGAGGGAAGAGAGGGGACGGCAGGAGGAGTAAGCAAATAGATGAGGCGCGGGAAGAATCTATCAAAGAGAAGGTTGGCCTGATGGCCTTGGACCAAGACGGTACCATTCAGGTAAACATTAATGATGGCCTTACAAGAGTGAAAGGGGGCCAGGAGGGCCTCCCACCAGGTGCCACCATTAACGGGAGATGAAGAGAAAGGAGACGTCACAGAGACCATATGAAGGGTTCATAGGTCTAGCGAGGGAATGACAAAGAGGATGCCAGTGAGGGTTTGTCTGGAGGAAGCACTGGTATAAGTGTCAGCAATAGGGAGTCCTAGGTTGGAGACCAGGATGTCCCTTTTAAAGTTCTTCCTACCAGATGTAGTGAGGAGAGCAGGATAGTCGATAGAGAAGCAGTTAGAAAAGATAGGAGAAACAGAGAGCACCCTACAGTAGGCAGGGAGAGGAGAGATGAAGAGCGGGTTGGAAGGGGGAGAGGAGGGACAGGAACAAGCAACCCGCTCTCACTGGTCGATCTTCACTCAGATGGGAGGCCATAGGGGAGCATGTGACACAGGCTGTCGGCCACGCACACCCCGTCGGGATCTCCAGCCCCTCCGGCAGCAGCAGCCTCCACCGCCCGGTATGAGAGGACACACGCCTATTGGCAGCAGGTCATGGCAGACACAGTGCTCTCACTGTCCACTCCGCCAACTCATAATTAGGCCAGAAGGCACCATTTTGCAGGCAAGCAGTCCATACTTCATCAGGATCAATCTCCCACTTGCAGGCAACCTCAGGGCTCAAAATAACATTAAACGGCAGCTCCACCTCTCAAGCTGCATCATTTTTGCAACACAACAGGGCATTGGGAAAGGAGGAATCAAGCTTTCCTCGCCATCCCCATGTCAGAAGCTCTTAGGGTGCCATCATATCCGAAATACATGCCTAGCCACATCATCACAGAAATGTATTTTAAAGTTTATCTGACACTTGCACATTTGGCTTGACCTTGTTGTTGACGAGGCACTGGTCAGGTATGCACGGTCGAAAGATGAAGGGGAACCGGGGAATCATTTGCAGGTTCTCTGCATCCATCGTTAGGGAAGCAACCCATCACAAATGAAGAACAGCAGGGGACTCAGTTCTGTGGGTTCTCTGATACTAGTTCTTGAGCCGAACCACAGAACTCAGCACCCTGCTGTTCTTGTTAAGTGCAATAAAGGGCCACACCCAGGGCAGTGTGATTCTTTTGTCAAGATGGTTGGAAATTCCCTATGAAGCAGCACAGGTAAGCTAGGAAATCCTGCCACCAATTGACAGATAGGGTCAAAGAAATGGCAAAACAGGCCTGCTTTATTCAACAAGTATAACACAGGGGTAGCGTATAAGCACAACATCTCAGTAGCTCTCACACAATTACATATTGAAAGCTGTCTTTTATTACAGATACTCGTCACATAGGACGTCATTCTACGTATATCGTGAAAAATCTATGGAAGGAAAAGATTGGTTAATATTGCAACTACCATAAATAAACTAAACATGTTTATTCTTTCATGGACCTTGCATTTAAGAGGGCCACACTTTGGACCACCTATATTTACGAAAAATAAAGAGTATCGCTGTCCCTCTAACTAATTTGGTTTACATTGCTTTGAAGAAAAGAAAATCAGATTATACAAATAAATGGCTGGAGTTGGTCATACTGATCTTGGACATCTACCAAGCTGCACACGCATGGATTGATACAAGTACGGGGAGAGAGAGCCAGGATTGATACAAGTACGGGTGAGAGAGAGCCAGATGCTACTTCAATCCTTGATAGGTTCGTCATCCATATCTCCGAGGCCCTGAGCCAAATCATTTCCCTTGTAGTTGTCTTTTTCCTTCTAGCTCCTTCAAGTAAAAGTGAGGCAAGCAAGTGTCTGTCTCTTTCTATGTTAAGATGTTCTCTGCGTTAATCCAATTATGAATCACGTGCTGGAAGGTCACACTTCAGACCATTTCTCCTCTGATATAAGCGCATATGAACCCAAGTGCCATTACCCTTCTGACAATTAGACACTTGAGAGATTCGTTTGTCTTCTCCTGAACACTGTTTATTTACTGCACCTGCCATTTAATAAAGTCAGCTTCTCTCTGACTAATCTTAACACGAACAATGTCTGGCATTCAGAAGCCTGTTATCTTGACTCTTCTCCAGACAGTTCCACCCTCCCTTATTTTCACAGGGACCTTGGAACGGGGGCTTTATGGCTTCTGTTCGTTCAGCACAACTCTGTGGATTTAACTTATTTCCCCGTCGCCTATTTTGTAGCTTCAGGCTTCTCTCTGCATGTGATGTAGTTTTGTCAGTCATTTAATACAAGATGGATTCCCATCCTCTGTTGCATTCTCCGTTGCAAGCAAGCATATGCGTGCCTTTTTTGCGTTGCTTTTCATTGCCTATATTTGGTTGTGTTGTATATGCTATAAATGTCATGTCTAAACTCCATCTTTAGCCTAATGTTTATGTAACTTCATGGTGAATGCTCATTTGCTTCATGTCTATATATAAATGCATATATTTTGATATCTTGATTAATAGCCGTCTTCACACGTCCAGATTACATATCCATCAGCAGGTTTGCCTCTTCCTGTATTCCTACTAGAAGTGGTCAATATGGTTGCCTCAGTGAATATTTTCTCTCATATCTGTGATACTGAAGAGGGGGAGGTAATGAGAAACTCGATCTGGGAACAATGGGGAGACGCTGGAGCGGCACTCAGAGTTATGAAGGAACCATTCACATCCCCCAGCCGCTATCAAGGTGCAACATTGATCATATAAATAGAAAAAATACTCAGCACGTGAACGTTGTGCTTATTCACTGCCAGATGCTCAGAATTCTGGGAAAGTACATGAGGAAGAAGAACGACTGTGATTAAAGCAGATAGATGTGGCGGTGCAAACAGACTATAAAGTTTTGCCTCTTTCCAAAATGGCCACCGGGGCATTTTAAGCCTCAGATGGGCAGGCGGAACATTGACATGAAAACAGATCACTTAATTAAGGTGGTATTCCAATCACAAAAGACTTAAATATTCCTCACAGGGACTAAACAATGGTAGTCCATGTTTAGAGGAACATAAGCACATGGAGCTGGATAAAAAGCGGAAGGAAATCCGACAAATGTTAGTGCCATCAGCATTTGTGCATAGCCAGCATAGTGAGCTGAATGGAGTAGCAGGGCTGGTTGTTGCAAGAGAACTGAGCAGCCCAAGAGTGCTGAAAAGCTTTAGTCAGCTGTGTGACCATGGAGGGAGAACAGGCGTAGAAAGAAGAGTTGCCAAGAACAGTCAATGGCCCACATGCTCTGTCTGGTCCCAGAGAGCTGAACAATCTGAAAGAGGCGAGACGCCTCAGAGAACTAAGAGGCATGAGAAGTGTCAGAGACATGGAGGATGAGAAACACAGCAAAGGAGTCCACAGACACCCATAAGATGAGATCCTATCCAAAGCGGGTCACCTGACCAGAACATGAGAGTATCTGGCAGTGGCTGGGAGAAGAGTGCTCGGCGCTATTATCTTCATGGCTCCATATCCCTGTTAGAATCACGCATAATCAAACAGATTGAGCTGGGCACTATACCCCTTGCTATTGAGCTGGGGATTGGATCTTTCAGACAGCCATGCATAGTGAGCTTTGGCCAATATCCCTTAGAAAATCAAGGAACGTGATCTGGGTACTTTACCCCTAGAGCCCAGTAGGGCACTATATTAATGGGAGTTACAAGAACCCTGATGGGAACCATAACCCAGGGAATGTCTTGCGGTTGCAGGTATGTGGGGCGCTATAACCCTGTAACAAGACTCAGAGACCAGAGAGGGAACCAGATGAAGATCAGTATCCCTATGAGACAGGGAGATCCATACACATTATAGTGCACCCCTTTCCCACCCTTTATAGTGAGGTCCTTTGAAGGCTCCATCTTCATTTTCTGATATAAAAGAGCTCATACGATTTACAGATTTATTTTTAAATAATGGGTTTAATAGTTGTGTAGGATAACACATGAAAGAATCCAATTGATGCAAGTCAACAGAAGTGCACATGAACTTTTTTAAACACATTGGCCCTTATTCCGAGGTTGGTGCTAGTCATGGCGCTATTAGCGCCATGACTAGCACCATTACCGGTACCGTGTCCACCCTGGTTCAATGGGGACTTACCAGTCCATTCCGAACTTTGCGGGACCGGTAAGTCCCAATTTGAAATGCCATTCCCAGTTGAGCCCCCATAGGGCTCAATGGGAAGGGGGAAGGCGGCATTAACGTCACCAAAAAATACGGTACCGTTATTGACCCCGGTATCCCTTTGCGGGTCCCGTCCTTAACGCCTGCTAAAACCAGGCGTTAAGGAAGGACCCGCAAAGGGACCTCGGAATAGGGCGCAAAGAGATTACCGGCACCGGTGTCCTTACCGATACCTGGTATCCCTTTGCGCCCGGGTCGTAATGACTCCCAATTTCATGATTGCCCACAATAAATGCCAGTATTAAACACAAACATGTTAATTTTTGGCTGTGCCCGTACACGTCCATCCATCTGCTTAGGGTCAGGGTAGATGGTTTCTGACCTCTATGAACTGGGTCATGGGTAATAAAGAAAGGAAAGGTGGGGTATGATCCATGTACATATGGACTAGCTTGCCCACATCCAGGAGGAACATTAGAGAATCTTCTTAGACAAAGACGGGCAGAAACATATCCTGTCACATATAGCAAGCGGTTATCATTCTGTGGCAGAACTCAAGGAGGCGATCTCAGGATAAGACCCTTTAGAAACAAATGCCGCTAAGTCTTGTTACAGATCAATACTCCAAGTTCCTCCAAAAGACTTTCAGCTTTATGCTGACAAAAAAGGTAGAGTCTTTGGTAAAAGCATTGAGGTGATGCAAATTAACCCACAGGTGCATCCAGTAGGTCTTAAAAGGATCTGACATGGCCATAGTTTCTTTAAACCCACTTGCAAACACCATGCAGCCACAAGCAGTAGCTAACTTTGATCTCCAAAATATCTTGCTGTTCATTAAGCTGCATAGGCATGCACAGCAGCTCCCCATGGCACAACCGTAGACACCGTGCAAGGAGACCACCCATTAATCTCATTTCATCACAGCACTCAACGTCTTGAGACATGGAGAGCAGGATCGACATAAGCACTGCCGCCCTACACTGTGGAGCTAGTGTTAGTGCTGCACCTTCCTTGGCCACGGGCACTTTCCAGTACCCTGTGGGCAGATTGCAGCCAATATTTTCCACAGTTCTTGAACAATGATTAGCTGTGTTCATGCTGCATGTACCCCAGCATATTATCTGTCTATCACCCCAGCAGATGTAAATGCAACAAAGACATTGTTCCATGCAAGTTCCCAGGTCCTGAACATTGTAGCACCACTGGACTGCATGTCACATTGGTGCTCCCACCCAGGTGTCATAAGAGCTGTACCCGAACCAGAAGTAACAGCCTTCTTTAAACATACAGGTCACCTGTGATGTTGCCATGCCTCTGAGATACATTGTCGTGCCTGTATCGGGGTGTCTAGACATTATTTCAAATTCGTACAGCAGAGAACACCGCCTGCATAGATGGAGACCTGCAGAGGAGAACAAACCTGGATCTTGGGTAAGTAAAAACTCCATCAAACAAACCATACAGGTGCCCAAGTGAGAAAGGTATGGATGACTGGGAGCAGGGTTTATCTATCCAATGGACATGCAATGCAAGCTCTACCACAGTCACGTGCATGCCCTGCCCTATGACACACCACACAAAAAGTCCTACACCACCAGATACACCGCTGCATGACAACGTGAGGCCATTGAAAATACATACTTGCACAAGTACAAAGATGGAACACGGGTACCACAATTCATAGGGTAACTATTCAGGCACAGGACATGGTAAAAATCAGCAGTGGAAGATGTGAGTGCAGCACAAGCAGATACATGGCAGCGTTATGAAGACTGCACACTCTAAATGGCACTTCCCAAGTACATGGCCACTTTTGCAAGTACATCTGCATATCAAAAAGTGTAAAAGATCAAGTGCATGAGTGCAAAGTACGGAATATGCACAAAGAGCATGGCCATTAACAATCCACCAACATTGTAAAGGTGTTATGTCTGGTGGGCCAGTGATGGTGGAAATGGGGGGAGTACCCTAATGACATAGATCATGTTACCCGTACATTACTGAGTGACACTGACATTTTGATGTTGTCATACATACATTGGCTCAAGGTGTGACCTTCATGCCTTAACTACTGATGGATACCGTTGATTTGACCACACTCAACATCCATTTACATTCATTTTTCAGGTAATTCTTACTATCCCCAGCTTTCGTGGCTATTGATACCTGTCAGGAACCCTCAGAAACTCCACAAAGTGCCATATAAGGAGGCACACATTAGGATCCGCCTTGTGCGGAGCGGTCTACTGCCTGCTGAAGGAAAGGTTCTGGTGCCTCCATCAGGAAGGAGCCACCCTCATGTACATGCCAGAATAAATTGGCAAAATGTTCGTTGTGTGTGCTGTGCTGCACAATATGTGAATCAGGAGACATGGTCCATGGGCCGCATGGCACCCCAAGAGGAGGCTGGCACCCTGCCTGCTGCAGACCACATGCCCCTACACAGTGGAAGGCATGGGTTGAATCTATTATGCTCCAAGAACTCCTAGGGAACTTTTTCGAAGAACATTTGCGAATACCTACTTCATATAATTGTATGTGTCACACAGTAAATATGTGACACCCCTCAATTCACGTTTAAATGCAATCTCACTACCATCACCTCCAACTGCCTTGCCCATCTTACACTGTATTCCCCAGGTCCCATGCCCTCCCTTCGCCCTCATCCCCCAACATGAATGTGTCAGGAATGGAAGCCCTTTTAGACAACTGTTTTTCCTGGCCACAGTTCTTGACTAATTAGTGTGGGGCTAAGCGCTGTGACCCACAATGGAGCTTTTCAGGCAGAGAGCCTTCAGTGATGCTGACGTAACTTTCAGCATCCAGATGCCGGATGTGCTGCATAGTCAGGAGGAGTGACCTCTGAATTGTTTCTGTGCTTTATGATATTATCTGTGCCTGCTTGCCCCCTGGCCGCTACTGCATTAGATGTTGTTGCATCTGTGAAGTGGCAGCACTGCCTGCCTATCGCTTCGGGCATGGGCCCTGCATGGCTTCTCTATTGCCTACAGCTGTTGTTGCTGTTGGTCCACAATGCTTTCTATGCGCAGCTGCCACTGCTCAATTCCTTTCAAACCTCTCCATATCCCTTCAAGCGTGCATTGGGCACACTGCCAGGTGCGCGGGCAAGGCTGGGGGTGTCGCATCAGTACATGTCTTCCCCTCATCAGCATTCACAAATCCAACAATATCCTCATCATTTTTTCCAGATTCTGGTGCCACTGAAAATGTGTAGAGGCAGTAGGGTCCTGGAGATTGGCCTCATCTTGACCCAGTAACAGGCAATGTAAACCCATGTATGGCTGGAGGGGTGTCCAATGACTGCCCGGTCTATACAGGGGGTTGCAGGCGGGCGGTTGTAGTGGCTGCAAGTAGAGCCAGTGCAGCAGGAGCAGTTTTGGTGGTGGTGGTCAAAGTAGCCACAGATGCTGAGGTAATGGCTGTCTGGCTGTTAGATGCAGCTTCTTTGCAGGTACTGGTGGCAGAGGTATTCTTGGCAGGGTGCAGGGAGCAGGGGTGCTTGGTGATGGTGTTGTCACCACTGTGGTGTTAACAGCAGGACATGCTACACCATGCAGTATCATGATGGGTAGCATGTAAGCGTGTTTGTGAATGAATAACATGCTTTCAGTCATTAAGATAACTTGTACATGACACCTTAGAAGCACTTAGTCGCACCTGGCATTTCGTAAAACAGTCAAGACCCTACTGTTTGTATGAAATGTTTGCTCGCTGCTTTGCAGGACACTGTATCCTTAACCATCCATATGTATGTTCTCTAAGTCCTGCACTGTATATTGTTATGATATGCTCACTGTAACCCAGAGCAACTGAATGTCCATGTAACTCAGTCACTCCCATGCATCAGTGCCTCGATGCCTCTGGGCTGCTTGTGCGCGCTATAAATTAAATATATATATGTACAATACAAAAAAAACTTTGTTGAGGGAACGTTATGGTTAAGTTGCCCTAACAAAAACCTGTACACTTCACTTCAAAAATACTTTCCACCTCCCCTTTATGCTTAAAATTAAAACCGAAAAAACCCTGAAATTCGACAGTTATGGTAAACTAAGCCCCCAACCCTGCAACTGCCCATGTCCACTGCTAACACTAACACCCAGACCATGAAAGATGTCATCTCAAATGTCAATGATGACATCAATGATGACATCACTTGTTTAGCCCCTTTCTTTTCCTTCCCTGCCATACATATATATATACATTCAGTAAAAAGAAAAATCACTAAGGGAATGTTATACTTCACAGTGCAACCAAACACCACTGCACATTCCTCCATTATAGTAAGCTAAGCAACCATAACTCGCGCCATCTACGTGCATTGCTAAGACTAACACCCAGGACATCAAAGATGACATAACAAATATCATCGATGACATCACTGATGCTATCACTTGTGAAAATAATGTTGATGAAAAGTCCCTACCTACAATGGGTTCTTTCTGTTACGTTGGTAGCAAGATGTCAGGGGTGATTGTGTAATTTTAAACATGTAGTAGCTAGCTAACAATTGAAGACTTAATACACACTTGTGCTAGTACAAACAATACATATGTAGACCCAATACATAGAAATGAGAGACTTATACAGGAAAACTGAAGTAAGGAACAAAGAAACAGCATCATCAGAAATTGTATCTTCCTGTATACAAATTAATTGTGTATTTGAGGCCTGCTATTGCCTCATGCATCTGCATCATGAGCTGAGACTACACCCTAAGGAAAGTACTTTGAGTACACACGACAAGGGTAACGTTTTAATATACAGCACCTCTTCAATTTTTATATTTTGATTGTCAGTGAATAAAACCGCATGGCCTACATTTTTCAATGTAATAAAATGAGAGAGGCAGACATGTGCAGGCCGATTCATGGAATAAATGTGCGCCGAAAATCCCGGCGCAGAGGGGCCAATACGTGCGCTGCGCCGAAAATTAGCGAAAAGCGCAGGGAAACCAGCGCACGTCGATTCATGGAAGTCCGTGCGCAAGAAAAGCACAGGACGTGCGCTGAAAAAGCGCGCGGGGCAGGCCGGCGCACAGGTCAACCAACGTCGTGCGCCACGGCCACTGCGCTATCACTCCGAGCGCAGCGCACAGCTCTAAAGTAGGCGGAACACAGGGCGGGACACTCGGAATGGGGAATAAAATGGGGCACAACACTCGGAATGGGGAAGAATGTGGGCGGCACGGGGAAAGTTTAGGAGGCAAGTGCGCGGAACGCCCACACGCTCGCATACAACACGTATTCATGGAATAGAATAGGGCAAAAAAGCGCACGCTCAAAGCAGCGCACAGGCACAAACAGGCACAAACACGACCGCCACAAGAAAGCAGGCGGTAGCGTCTCTGCGCCTGCAAGAAATGTGCGCTAAAAGGTGCGCCAACAAATAGCACCTATATACAGACATGATCAATGTCCAATACTGTGGCCCTCCAGGACAAATGACGTACAAAGGGGTACCCACAAACACAGACACGCGCTGAGAGAAAAAATAAACGTGTGCGTGTATACCGGGGTGCGCGGGAAGTTGCACACGCCATATGGCCGGGTACGTGGATTTCAGGGGTGCGCGGGAAGTTCCACACGCGATTAGTCAGGGTACGTGGATTGCAGGGGTGCGCGGGAAGTTGCACACGCGATATGGCCGGGTACGTGGATTTCAGGGGTGCGCGGGAAGTTCCACACGCGATTAGTCAGGGTACGTGGATTGCAGGGGTGCGCGGGAAGTTGCACACGCGATATGGCCGGGTACGTGGATTCCAGGGGTGCGCGGGAAGTTCCACACGCGATTAGTCAGGGTACGTGGATTGCAGGGGTGCGCGGGAAGTTGCACACGCGATATGGCCGGGTACGTGGATTTCAGGGGTGCGCGGGAAGTTCCACACGCGATATGGCCGGGTACGTGGATTTCAGGGGTGCGCGGGAAGTTCCACACGCGATATGGCAGGGTACGTGGATTGCAGGGGTGCGCGGGAAGTTCCACACGCGATATGGCCGGGTACGTGGATTTCAGGGGTGCGCGGGAAGTTCCACACGCGATATGGCCGGGTACGTGGATTTCAGGGGTGCGCGGGAAGTTCCACACGCGATTAGTCAGGGTACGTGGATTGCAGGGGTGCGCGGGAAGTTGCACACGCGATATGGCCGGGTACGTGGATTCCAGGGGTGCGCGGGAAGTTCCACACGCGATTAGTCAGGGTACGTGGATTGCAGGGGTGCGCGGGAAGTTGCACACGCGATATGGCCGGGTACGTGGATTTCAGGGGTGCGCGGGAAGTTCCACACGCGATATGGCCGGGTACGTGGATTTCAGGGGTGCGCGGGAAGTTCCACACGCGATATGGCAGGGTACGTGGATTGCAGGGGTGCGCGGGAAGTTCCACACGCGATATGGCCGGGTACGTGGATTTCAGGGGTGCGCGGGAAGTTCCACACGCGATATGGCCGGGTACGTGGATTTCAGGGGTGCGCTGGAAGTTCCACACGCGATTAGTCAGGGTACGTGGATTTCATGGGTGCGCGGGAAGTTCCACACGCGATATGGCCGGGTACGTGGATTTCAGGGGTGCGCGGGAAGTTCCACACGCGAATTGGCTGTGTGCTCCCAGGCATTACCTGTACACCCTCCACGGCCCCTGCAGGCAGCACACACCACAGGGAACTACCCTGCACACCTGCTCATGTCTCCCACCACCCCCACCCCCCATCCACCAGGGACACCCTCCACCAGGCCCCCACCCATGTCTCCCACCACCCCCACCCCCCATCCACCAGGGACACCCTCCACCAGGCCCCCACCCATGTCTCCCACCACCCCCAGCACTGTGGGGAACCTGCCAGCAGGCCCCCACCCATGTCCAACCCATGTCTCCCACCACCCCCACCCCCCATCCACCAGGGGCACCCTCCACCATGCCCCCACCCATGTCTCCCACCACCCCCACCCCCCATCCACCAGGGACACCCTCCACCAGGCCCCCACCCATGTCTCCCACCACCCCCAGCACTGTGGGGAACCTGCCAGCAGGCCCCCACCCATGTCCCCCTGGCCCCAGGTCCTGACGATACACAATCATGGCAGTAATGGCCAGCATACCCAGCACAAACACCCAGGCAAGGATAGCATGCACCCACATAGTGAATGCAATCACATGACACAACCCCAAAGGCAAGTATGCAAAAGAACACATGTCCGTCACACACACATACACAATGGGTGCAAGTGAATGTCAAAACCCATATCATGACATGTAAGAAACCAAAGAGAAAATAACACAAGTGTAAGAAAATATAAAAATGTATTAAAAACAAAAAATAAGTAAACTAATAAAACATACAACTATGTGGCAAAGTAAATAAAAGGTCCATGTCCGAGAACAAAAATGATAAACCAAAAAACAAAGGATTAAAAAATAAATAGAATTTGTCCAAAGCAAAACCATGTAGTAGGAAATCAAAGAAAAACCATTACGTCATGGTGTAAACAATAAGAAAATAAAAAAATGTATCTCCCAAAAAATAACAATATATACAGGAATGTTCCAGGGTCCATGAGCCCAACACCACAAATGAAACCTAATACTAACTAATAAAAAAAATATGTACAAAAAAGTGGCCATTGTCCGAGCGGTCCAAAATAATAAAAATAAATAAAGGAAACCTAGCACTAACTAACTAAAAAACTATATACAAAGGCAGCGGGCAAGTCCTGCGGCTCACTTGGTGATGCTGGCCAGGGCATCCTCGAACTCCATGTCAATGTCCTGGAGGCGGGACTCTGTCTTGGCCCCGAGGTCTCGCAGGGACAACCCCATGTGCTCACCAAAATCCCTGCGAGCCTCCTCGAGGCACTCAGCCCGCCTCAATGCCCGACGCATGGAGATCTCCGCCCTGGCCATGGCGAGCCGCTCCTCTTCCGCCCGCTGCCGCTCCGCACCTATCCGCTGGCCAAACTCCTCCCACACGGAACACACCGCCATGCCAGGGTTGCCCTGCCCTCCGGCCGATGCCTGCCCCTCTGATCTTGATGGCCCTGAGCCATGATGCCTCCCACGTCGAGCCCGCTGCTGCCTCCGACGCCACTGCCTCTGCCAGCACGACGGCATCCAGGCTGATGGTAACCACCGACGCCGTCGTGCACGTGCCCTGCCCGATGATGCCGGCACATCTTCCATCTGCTGGGGTCCACTTGCTGTGTTGTCCACCCCTGCTGGACCTCCGACTCCCAACTGTGGCAGGGATGGGATCCCCACCGAGCTGGCTGCATTGGTCGGGGCAGGTCCACAGGGGGCCATGGTGGCATCTGGGCCGGAAGACGGCAAGGAGAACGACCGGTGGATAGCCTGCACAGAGGAGGAGAGGGACGTCAGATTGGCCAACACATGCAGGAACCCCCCGAACATGGCCGATCCCAATTGGGCCACGTCGGCACGGTGCACTTCGTGATGACGTGCGTGCTCCCCCCGGGAAGCACGCACGGCATCACGAATCACAGCCGTGCGCATCGCGACCCCAATCAGGACCTGCTCCACGCGGCCAGGGGTTCCCACGTCCGCAGGTGGAGGGGAGTCATTTGACATGGACATCCCCTCTACCTGCGGACGGGCCTGGGACGGGGCATCCCTGCTGGTGCATGGTGGTGCACTCACAGGGTCAGGGACAGCGACATGCACAGGCACCTCCACGGTGACCTGTGCTGCCTCCTGCCCCTGGCCCTGGACTGCACCACTTGCACCAGCAGGGATGCTCCCACCAGGCCCCATGTGTGCACCAGTGTCGGCCTCCTCCTCCTCTGTGCAAACCACCAACCTGGATGGCTCCTCACCGTCTCCCGCCGTAGCAGGCCCCTGTGGGGGCTCACCCACCCCTTCCGCTGCAGCCGTGGGGGCATCCCCGCCGCCTTGCTCCACAGCACCGTCTCCGCCCTCTTCTTCACTAGCCGCTGCGTAGAGGGAGACAAAGGACACAAGCATCAGGCTACTGTACAATGGTCTCCTAGACAGGAAGCAATAGCAGATGAGCACCACTGTCAAAGTACACTTCCATCATGTCCCTCCACAACACATGGGTCAGTCCAGGCAAAACACACACAGTAACAGGCATGGTGCATGCCATGCACATTTCCATGCATGTCCAATTGACTCTTGAAACATTCAATGATATGTAACTCACATGCATCATGGCTCATGCATATCACATGCACACACTTCACCTCAGTCACATCCATCTGGCCCCAAACACACCGAACACAGGCGAAACAAGGGTAAGTTGGGTGCGTCACTGAATCTGTGCATTGTCACACACATGTGTCATGCATCCATGGCATGCACAAGTCACAGACACGCAGGTCAGGCACACAGACATGGCTACCATATATGTACCTGGCATCAGCACCCATCCTTCACCCCCATCCATGTCCAGGTACAGAGACTGGCATGCTCTCATGTCCTAAATCTGCATAGGGCTCCCCATGCCGCATTTCAACACATGCAACAACCATGTGGGTCACACATCACTGGTCGCACATGCATTACCATGATGTCCCTGCACACATACATACATACATGGCCCATGGCACACATACAGGCAAGTATCATAGAACCAGCACACCGCAACATGCCCTGTCTCACACAGTAATGCTTGCACACTTACCGCTCAACTCCAGACGGGCCTCCCTCTCAAGGACCTGGGCGTGGAGCGCTGGGCGTACGCGTTCCAGGACCCTCTTCTGGATGGAACTCACGCGGCCCCGGCCCCCCTCCACGAGGCGCCGGGCCTTCACAAGGGTCCTGGACCTCAAGTTCTCCCAGCGCTTCTTGATCTTCTGGACGTTGCGGGTTGCCACCCCCTCCGCGTTGATGGCAACCACACAGTCGGCCCAGATCCTCTCCCGTCCTTCCTTGCTGGCGCGGGACGATCCAAAGAGGGCATCATACTGCCCCAGGACATGCTCCACCAGGACACCAACTTCGGTGGCAGTGAAGCTGGTGCCCCTCTGCCCCTCTGGCCTGGGGTTGCCACTGGTGCCAGATGTGGAAGTGCCCGACATGGCAACCCCAGAGGCAGGTGTGGGTGGGCAACTGGGTCCTGGGGCTGGGCTGTGGAGCGATGTAATCCCAGTTGGGAGTCTTCAGTTCCAGCAGGGGTGGACACAGCAACTGGACCCCTGCAGATGGCTGATGTGCAGGCACCAAATGGCAGGGCACGGTGGCAGCAGGCAGGCAGGCAGGCAGGCAGCAGCAGATAGCACGTGGGAGGCTGCTCAGGGCACTGGGGGGGCAGTAACTCGGCCTTCTGGGCAGGAGCGTGGTGTTCCGTGTGTTTTCGGGTGGCCAGCTTGATACGGAGTGATTTGGCATGTGAAATTCCTGCACGTCAGCGTGAAATCCGAGGAAAGGCCCTTAGCGCGTAAGTGCGTCAGCACGCATACGCGATTCTATTGGACCAGAGTCCCTCAGCGCGTAAGCGCGTCTGACGTGATCCGCACGGGCGTTCCCCACTCAGCACATGATGACGGAGCACACGTGGAAATACTGCACGTCAGAGTGTCATCGCGTGTAATTGGTCAAAAGTGCGCGTACACGCGATTGGCCTATGTACGTGTATTTCATCGCGTGTAATTGGTCAAAAGTGCGCGTACACGCCATTGGCCTATGTACGTGTATTTCATAGCGTGTAATTGGCCAAAAGTGCGCGTACACGCCATTGGCCTATGTACGTGTATTTCAGGGGTGCGCGGGCACTTACACACGCAAGTACGTCAGCGCACCTGTATGCCTGCTGCGTGGGAATTTCCACACGCTATTGGAGTGGGAACTAGATTCCAGGGGTGCGAGGGTCACACGCTCGCCTAGAACACGCGCAAAGCATTAATTTGCGCACTTTTCAATAAACAAGCCAGATGCCAGGATGAACATACCGTTCCTAGCAGCAGTGGCAGTGGGCTACCAAAGGAGGGGGAGGAGGAGAGTCAGGGCCAGAATATTCACACCCAGAACCAGCCTATTCGGGATGCCTGATGACCAGGTGTATGGGAGGTACAGGTTTCCAGCACACATCATACTGGACCTGGTCAGTGAGTGGGAGGATGACCTCACATCACCCACCCTGTGCTCCCAAGCACTCAGCCCCCTGCAGAAGGTCCTGAATGTACTGCACTTCTTGGCCACTGGATCCTTTCAGTGGACAAGTGCCATAGTGGGTGGTGTGTCACAGGCCACGCAGTCACGCTGCCTACACCAGGTCTTGAACATCATCACTGCACGGCCATCAGTCCGCAGGCACATATATCTCCCCAGGACTCATGCAGAAAGGCGGACGTGCATCCAGGAATTCAATGGTGTGGCTCAATTCCCCAAAGTGCTTGGTGCAATTGACTGCACACATGTGGCTCTACGTCCACCCAGGGCAACAGAGCACATCTATAGAAACCGCAAGCACTGGCATTCCATCAACGTGCAAGTTGTATGCAATGCCAAGGGAATAATCACATCAGTATATGCCAACTATCCCGGGTCCACCCACGACAGCTTCATCTACAGAATGTCTACCCTATGCCGGGACCTAGAGGCTGGCCAGCATGGAGATACATGGCTGCTTGGTGAGCATGAATGCCACTGCACATGCATGCATGTCAGATACTGGGTCATGACACAACACCACTAATGATACCCATCACCACCTCCGCAGGGGACAGTGCCTACCCTATCAGCCCCCACATGATGACCCCAATCCGGAACCCCACCACGCCACCCGAGGTAAGGTACAACACAGCCCACATTGCAACACGGGGCATAGTGGAGCGCACATTCGGAGTGCTGAAGTCACGCTTTCGCTCCCTTGACCGTTCTGGCGGGCAGCTGTTATATGCTCCCCGAATAGTGTGCAGGATCATAGTGGCAGCATGTGTCCTGCACAACGTTGCAAAACGCCGGGGCCTGCCCGTGGACATGGTGGTGCCCCCACATCCACAACCACATGCACGCCCGCTGCGCATGGGAGGGGAAAGGGCACGGGGGAGGCAGCCCGTACGCAACTGGTGGCCAACTTCTTCACCTAGGAATCACAGTGCTGGCTAGTGCACACTGCTCTGGCACATACCATCTGACAATCAATGATGACACTACCTGACAATGTCACAAAATTACTTGACAATAAACTGTCAGATACACATCAGCCTGAGATTGTTAACATGGAAGTGTCACTATGTGTGCACCCCTACCTACACATACACCAGCAATGCATCACAACGAAAAGACACAACTCCATCAATCAAATATGCATTGCCACAGGAGATTCACTACATGACAACATTGCCATGTCACCCATTCCCTTCACAGTCCCGCCACTGAGGACACCATGTCATGGTATGTGAGAGCAAACAAACTGGCCATCACAACATGACACCGGTGTCACAAATAGCAGTGCCCCAAATGGAACATAGCCGCACTTGAACAGCTAACCGCGCTGGAGCCACTACTACACACCTGTGTAAGAGTAATTTCAATCAAATTACACACCAACCCACCCTGAAGCCCACCCAAACAAGACACAATGCATGTAATCAATGGTAGTCTCAATACCTGATTCTGCTGGTATGTCCTCACCGTCCAGATGTACAGTGATGGCGCCACGCAAAAGTGTCAGTGCACATCTACCGACATGTAGTCTGACTCCAGAGAGTATGCCCGTGTGAAGAACTGTGTGAAATACCTGCAAAACATGAGCAACATATGTAAGTAGAGGCACATATCAAACCATCATGCATAGTTAGGTGCAACAACAATGTACACTATGAATGTCTACACAGTATTGACT
Source organism: Ambystoma mexicanum (assembly GCF_040938575.1). NCBI lineage: Eukaryota > Metazoa > Chordata > Amphibia > Caudata > Ambystomatidae > Ambystoma > Ambystoma mexicanum. The sequence goes on along the minus strand of NC_090931.1, from coordinate 165,492,698 downwards.
ATGGACTGGCCAACAGCTCATGGGAGTCCAATGTCACCGTGTAATTTGCTGTCACTTGGGCACACCCTTTGCAAGCCCATGGAAACGGAAGCAGGAGGGGTGTGGATGTCTGGTACCCAAGCATCGAAACCAAACTCAGGACAAGCCTGCATGTGCCCAGCCACAATACAGTGTATGCCCAGGTACCCACACAAGGCAACACTCTTGAAAAAGAAAAAAAAATGGGAAAAAATGGCCATGAAAGGGCCGGCGGGGGGGGGGGCACCTATGAGGTCCGAGGACAGGATGCACGCCACAATCCACCTGTGTGGATCATGGGAAAATAAAACACCCCATAGGCTCGTGGCCCACACGGCTACTCTGTTGTGGGAGATGAGTCGCTATCGCTCTGGCCAGACCCTGCAGCTGACTCAGGAGGTGGGGGAGCTGCCTCAGAAGATGGTTTGACAATGGGAGGCAGCCCACGCAAAGCACGAGTTTGCTCCTCCATGGCTGCAAGCAGGCGGGTCTGGTAGTTCTGGTTCTGGGTTATAATCATGCGGAGGTCCCCATGCAGTAACTTCCGGGATGACCTGACCTCCGCACGAGTTGCCTGCATCTCGGCCGAGAGCGTCCGTGTCAGACGCTCCAGCTGCTCCTCTGTCCTTCTATGGGATGAAGCCTCAAGCTCTAACAGGGTCGACCTGAGGTGATGGAATTCTTCCCTCAGGCCTTCCCTGTGGCGCTGGGACTCCATGGAAAGTGATTCCCGCAGAGTCGCCAGTGCCGCCCGCCTGTCCATGTTGGACGCCAACATGTCCTCCCTGTGTGCCTGGCAGATGGACTCTGTAGCCTGCTCCAGTCGCTCCATCAGCCTTTCTGGGGGGACAATGGAAGTGGCCACCCTATCCATGGCCTGTGCAATCATCTCGGATGATGCTGCCTGTTGGGTGGCCATACCGTAGATGGATTGCTCCCAAGCGGTATTGCCAGGTGGCATACGGCCACCACGTTGACGGTCACCACACCTGCCTGGGGCAAGGCGGACTGTGCCTTGCTGTGCCGGCAAGGCCTCAGGCTGCAGGACTGCATTCCCTCTCTGATCTGCAGCCCCAGGAACAGGATCAGAGATTGTGTGGTGTGGCCCTGCATCCGTAACCACCGGAGGCTGAGCTGCCGACACTGACATCCCCATTGAGGGCAATGGCCCGGCTGCAGGTGGGTCGGACAGAGGAGATTCTCTCCCAAGAACACTCACCTGCGACTGCACATAGGTGTCATCCTCCGAGTCTACACCTGAATACTGCTCGGGGGAGGAACCCCCAGAGACACCCCTCGACAGCACGACCTGCAGCACTTGTGGGTTTTCACCCACAAACACACCACGTCCCTCACTTGTGGAAGGTCGGCCCGGGTTGCCCTCCTGGGACGGCTCAACCACCACATCCCCAGCATCAACAAGTGCTTCGTCCCCTGCAAAGACATGAAAGAGAAAAATGGAAACAGGCATTAGCACCATGGCATACAACAAGGGCTGATGAACAACAGAGGCAGTAGTTCTACGACACATGTCCCACATGACTGGGAGACCTCCTATGCATTCACCATCACTGGGTCTGTAGGGGAGGCTCAGGGCATACAATGTACAGATTGGAGAGCAACGCCTGCTCACCATGCTGCCTAGCACTGCCATCACACATTGGCCGGTGATTGCCATGTCAAAGGCACATGCCATCACACACATGGCATGTGACATAGCCACCAAGTGAAGAGGGAAAGGAGGGCAACTTTTTTGGATTTCAACCACTCTGGTCCTGACATTGCATCATCACATCAATAAGTTAACATGTTGTACATGGATCTGCTAGTCCCAATTGGCCACGATGCACAGTGCCTTGTCTACATCAACAAAATGCAGTAAACAATGAGATTCCACCTCCCCATCACCTGTAAAGGAATCATATAGCATTCGTGAAGCACCGGTCCAGAAATGTATGAAGGTACAGCGGAGCACTGAGGGGTGGTGGGGCAGAAGGGGATGCCAGTCAACAATCCTACTGGTGCTGGTGTCATTCATGTCACGCAAGTGCAGGGGTGGGTGGCACAATGAAGTGCAAGGGGAAGTGGCGGCTGGAAGTGCTGTACAAGGTAAGTAGGACTTAACGTCAAGGGCAGATGGTGTTAGGCGCAGCAAGTGCTGGGGGGGTGGCCTATAGGGGTACAGAGACAATCATGCAGTGCTGTGGGCTCGGAGGGGACAGGGGAGGTACACACTGCATCTGGCTCGGCAAGGTCCTTGCAGATTTCTATGTGTCCTGCAGAGTTGTCACATGCCGCAGATATGTGCCCTTGGATTGGGGATCTCATCTTGGTGAAAAGGGTGAGGCGCTATTGCCTTTGGAGCATGTGGCAGGCCATTTTGCCAGAGGATGAGCATGATGCAGGACATTCCCTCTCTGCCACCCGGCACCTGTGGTTTGGGTTCACAAGATCCGAGTCATGCCAGGACTCTGCATTGGCATGGGGCTTCAGACAGGTGGTCATGACCGTGGCAAAGACATCCAGTGTACCTGACATAGAGTGGAGCATGGAGTGGGCCCTGTCAGGATGGGAGTGAGCCTAAGGGGGAGCTGGATGGGGGGGAGATTTTGGCAGCATAAGCCTCGACTGACACACACTTCATGGGTTGGAATACCAAGAAGGTGTGTGACAGTGGTGAGGGTGGCTTTGCCTGTGGGGTGGTGAGGGTGAGCTGGGAGGAGAGGAGAATGTGATCACTCCAGGAGAGAGGAGTGCAGAGATGGACGGAGAGGGGAAAGTCAGATGAGATCAGAGCATCAAGAGTGTGCCCTGCAGAATGAGTAGGGACAGACGGGAGTCTAGAGGGTGAGAGGGAGTTGCTGAGGTCACAGAAAGGTCACGTGGGGGGGTCAACAAGCATGCAGGTGGATGCGTACAGCACCAAGGAAGAGGATTTCTGTGTCTGGGGACATGAGTGAGGAGGAGAGGTGAGGACACTCAGAAAGGAAGTAGTACATTTGACCAATTTTCCCAGACACAGTACGCACAGTTTGTGAATGTCAAGGTGTGGTAGAGAGAGACGTCACACAAGCCATTCCAGAGTGGAGTAGGTCTAAGTAGGAGTGACAGTGGCAGGAATACCCTCAGGGAAGCCAAGGGCACACCCCCCCTGCACAGTAGTGGCGGGCCAAGGAGAGGATCTCCTGAACATCAGGTAGGAGTGTGTGAAGGATGCAGACAGAGCTGGCCGTCAGACATGTTTCCATGAGACCAAGGATGTCAAGGTGCATAACCTCATGTAAGTGACAGATATCGGAGGAATGCCTGATGCAGCCGCAGTGAAAGGAGTGTAATTGTGGAGGAGGTTGACAGCCTTGTAGGACTTACGGGGAGTGCTAGAGATCAGAGGTGCAGCATGTGTAGGAGTTGGAGTGGGAGGCGGAGAAGGATCATGGGAGGGTGCAGGGAGGCAGTGCAGGATTGATGAGGAGAGAGGAGGGGGGACAGCAGGAGAGGAAAGGAAGTTGATGAGATGTGGGTAGCATTTCTCAAGGAGAATGAGGTTGGCCTAAGGGCCTTGGACTGAGATGCTCCCATTACCATACACATCAATTGTGGCCTCTGAGGATTGGAAGGAGGCCAGGAGTACACCCCAACGGGTCCCACCATTGATGGTGGAAGAGGAGCAAGGAGAGAGGACAGGGACCATGTGAAGGGTCTATGGGACAGGCAAAGGCATGTATGAGCAGATGTCAGTGAGAGTTAGCTTTGAGTAGGCTCAGATGCACTTGTCAGCAATAGGGTGGGTCGCATTGGAGGGCAGGGTGCCCTCATTTGACTGTTAGCAAGCAGGTGTCGTGAGTAGGGCACGATGGTCTGAACTGTAGAAGTCAGGGAAGATAGACCATGAAGAGCAGCATGGAGTGTGAGGGAATGGGGCTCGAAACCAGACGGTACCAAAGCACACAGGTAGGAGGTGGATGTCAAGGCAACATCCACAGTATGACAGCATGTTGGTTGGCATTTATATACAGAGGACGCATTAGCATGTGGTATCATTGCATGTCAGGCATGTGAAGATGAAACTTGAATGGCTGGGGGAAAGTATAGGAATGGTATGTAAGACATCAGATGAATAGACAGGGGAGTATGAGCAACAATGTAGTGACAAAATGACAATTCAAGGGCAACTTCCATGGTGTAGGGCCATATGTGCACTGTTGCCAGTAGGGATAGTGCTGTGGGCAGATGGTGTTGCACTGAACATACTGGATGAGGCACATGGGTGCCACTATCAACTCTGCCACACACCCCCTTGACAGGCACCCAACATGAATGCTTCACACACACACCATTCACATGGATAATACACACATGCATGTGCACTCACCGGATGATGCCTTGTAATCAGGGAGATCTCCCACACCTTGGAGTTGTCCCTCGGTGACGTAGGATCCAGCTACGGACTCGTGTGGTGTGAGTTCTATTTCCTGTGCTGGGGACCCACCTCCAGTCACCAAGGTTGCGGCATGACTTGAGGCCAGCTTATCCTTTGCCCTGCGCTTAAGGTCATTCCAGCGCTTCTGGCAATCACTAGCTGTGCGCCTCACTACTCCAAGGGCACTTATTCTGTCAGCAATGGTCTGCAAGTGTGCCTGGCGTCTGGCATGTGTGTTCTTGGACCCTGCAACGATGACCATTTCCCTATCATGATCTGACACATACTGAACAAGTGCATTCAGTTCGGCGTCTGTGAAGCTTGGCTTCCTTGATGGGCCGGACTGTGCAGCCGTGCCTGGGGCATCAGCCTGTGCCGGACGTGCACTCTTCCTCTTGCGCTTGGAAGGGGGTGGGGATCCAGAGTGTCCTACGCCGCTGTGGACACTAGGGGCAGGAGCCGTGGTGGACTCAGTACTGGGTGTGTGGGATTGCACACTCAGCATGGGAGTAGGTGCGGGCATTGGGGGTAGAGGGATGGGGTCAGGCCTGATCTGAGGTGCATGAACTAGGACCGACACAGTCTTGGCAGGGTGTATGAGAGGTGGGGTGGATGGAGCCACACCCTGGCTACGGGGGCCAGCAGATGACCTATCTGGCATAGATGCGCGTGCCCTGATGACACCAATGTGCACCGGTGCACGTGCAGTGGACCTGCTGACCTGGATGTCAGCGATGGGATCACCCTCGGACAGGTCTGGTGCCTCAATGGGCTGGTCCGACAAGGGCTGATCAGGGTTGGTATCAGCCACATGACCCTCAACTGGGGGGGGGGGCATGGGTGTCCCTGACTGGTCCTCCAGACTGGGGGGGACAGGGGCACCCTGCAAGTCACAACCACGTCCCCTAGTGGATCCTCCACGGCCACCACGTGTGGCTCGGCCACCTTTGCCACCCTTACGGCTTGCACGCCTCCCAACCATGGCACTGATGTTATTGTGCGTATGGGAGTCGGTGTGCACAATTGTCCTGGGCAATTGGGTGTCAAAGGGGTTGGGTACCAGATGGTATTCGTACCCTAGTGCAGTGGCAAGGCTATATGACACCCCTGGGGAAAGATGACGGGTCACGCAACGCACAGGCACCCCAAAAAAGTTAAGGAACGTGCACAATACCCCTCCTAGACCACGTGTGCTGATGGAAAACCCTGCACTACGCTGTGGCATCCAGTAACACAAAAATGAACGTATGCGTGTCACACGCAGCCTAGAATGACCTCTGAAGGGGTAGGCTACACACGGGGCAAGCACAGAAGTTAGATACGTGCGTGACTCACCGTCTGCCAGGTAAAAGAGCGTGAAAAATGAGCGCGTTTGGTTGGCAACACCCCCGCCAAAAGAAGATGTGTACGCTGTCTGAGGAGACAGGACAACAGTAGAAGGGGACACTGTTTGAGGGAACAGGCCCAGGTAAACCAGTACAAGAGGAAAAAGAGAAAAAGCTGTCAGAGGTAACAGGGAGTACGAACTGGAAACGCCGTGAAGTAAATCGCGTGTGAAACGACAAGAAGTACAGAATTCACCCACTCGCTCTCCACGAAAAGCACGTACAAGGAAATGGTGTTCTACACTACCTTATATACAGGCCCACACGTACAGCGTCACTTACGGCGTGTACGTGCTTGGCCCATGTTCACCAATCACACGCTTTGTCACTTCTGCGTGTGGGTCCTTTTTCACCAATCACACGCTTTGACACTCCTGCGTGTAGCTCACTTTTCACCAATCACACGCTTTGTCACTCCTGCGTGTAGATCCATTTTCACCAATCACACGCTTTGTCACTCCTGCGTGTAGATCCATTTTCACCAATCACACGCTTTGACACTGCACGTGCAGGTAACTATAGACGCACATATGCTGGTGACGGGTTTTCGCGCGATTCGCTGAGTGTGGGATTTTCACGTGCAAAATCACTCCCTATCAGGCTGTCCACGCGTTCAAACACGAAAGACCACGCTCCTGGCCAGGAGGCCAAATTACAGTCCCCCAGAGCCCTGAGCACGCTCCCACCTGCCATCTGCTGCTGCCTGACTGCCTGCTGGCCACGTGCCCCACAGTGCTGGTGGGTGGGGGTGGTGGGAGACATGGGTGGGGGCCTGCTGGCAGGTGCCCCTGCACTGCTGGGGGTTGGGGGTGGTGGGAGACATGGGTGGGGGCCTGGTGGAGGGTGCCCCTGGTGGATGGGGGGTGGGGGTGGTGGGAGACATGGGTGGGGGCCTGCTGGCAGGTGCCCCTGCACTGCTGGGGGGTGGGGGTGGTGGGAGACATGGGTGGGGGCCTGGTGGAGGGTGCCCCTGGTGGATGGGGGGTGGGGGTGGTGGGAGACATGGGTGGGGGCCTGCTGGCAGGTGCCCCTGCACTGCTGGGGGGTGGGGGTGGTGGGAGACATGGGTGGGGGCCTGGTGGAGGGTGCCCCTGGTGGATGGGGGTGGGGGTGGTGGGAGACATGGGTGGGGGCCTGCTGGCAGGTGCCCCTGCACTGCTGGGGGGTGGGGGTGGTGGGAGACATGGGTGGGGGCCTGGTGGAGGGTGCCCCTGGTGGATGGGGGTGCAGGGGGACATGATCAGGTGTGCAGGGTAGTCCCCTGTTTTGTGGGCTGCCTGCAGGGGCCGTGGAGGGTGTACAGGGTACACCTGTGAGGGCCCACCCAGCCTATTCGCGTGTGATAATTCCCACGCACCCCTGTAATACACGTACCCTGGCCAATCGCGTGTTGAACTTCCCGCTACCCCTGTAATACACGCACCCTGGCTGTTCGCGTGTGATAATTCCCGCGTACCCCTGTAATACACGTTCCCTGGCCTATCGCGTGTTCTACTTCACGCGTACCCCTGTAATACACGTTCCCTGGCCTATCGCGTGTTCTACTTCACGCGTACCCCTGTAATACACGTTCCCTGGCTGTTCGCGTGTGATAATTCCCGCGTACCCCTGTAATTCACGTTCCCTGGCCTATCGCGTGTTCTACTTCACGCGTACCCCTGTAATACACGTTCCCTGGGCAATCGCGTGTTGTACTTCACGCGTACCCCTGTAATACACGTACCCTGCCTAGTCGCGTGTGGAACTTCCCGCGTACTCCTGATTTGAAGATTGCCCGCTTTGCTTTCCTTGTTTGCCTGCCCTGTGAAGTGGTCCAGGGTTAGCGCAGCCCTTAGCGATGATTTAGCGATTTTGATGGCTTTTCCTTGCGCGAGGGCGTTCTTGGGGGCGTTACTGGCGCTGCTGCAGGCTCGCTGCGATTCTCTGCGCCACGGCTGGTTTGGGAGCATGAAATCCATGAATACGCTGTGCGCGGAAATCAGTTTTAGCGCACGTGCCTGGCGCAGACTATCGCAGGCGCACGCTGTGCGCCAGCCGCGTGCGCTACTTGTGCGCTGGATTCTATGAATTACCCTGGTGATGTCATCAGTGATGTCATTAATGATATTTGTGATGTCATGTTTGATGTCCTGGGTGTTAGTCTTAGCAATGCACGTAGATGGTGCGAGTTATGGTTGCTAAGCTTAACATAATGGGGGAATGTGCAGTGTTGTTTGGTGTCACTGTGAAGTATAACATCCCTTTAACAAAGTTTTTTAGCAAATGTACATATTTATATATGGCAGGGAACAAAAAAAAGGGGATAAACATGTAATGCCGTCAGTGATGTCATCAGTGACATTTGAGATGACATCTTTCATGTTCTGGGTGTTAGTGTTAGCAGTGCACAGTGGTGATGACAAGTAAGAGGGCTCAGTCTGCCATAAATGGCGAATTTCAGGGGTTTTTTGTTTTTAATGTGAAGCATAAAGGGAAGGGCGAACATTTTTTTGTAGTGAAGAGCACAGGTTTTTGGTATGGCAACTTAACCATAGCATCCCCTCAAAAAAGTTTTTTTTTGTAGTGAATTTTACAGGTTTTTGGGAGGGCAATGTAATCATAACGTCCCTGTAGCAAAGTTTTTTTAACTGAATGCAATACGTTTTTAGTAGTGTAAATGCATCATAATACTACTTTAACAAACATGTTGTACTACACTTTTCAGAGTTCTAATAGTAACACATAAGCATAGTACTGTAACAGAGCATTTGAAGTAACCGGCCACCTTCCAAAGAAATGTACAATATCCTATGCTGTCGCACCGCATGGGGGCGTGTTGGCAAAATCATACACACTTCACAATGTCATGTGTAACTGGTTGATAGTGGGAAAGTACATTGGGTGTTCTGGTTGGAACTTTTAATTGGAAAATTTCCGGCACAGAATTCCACAATGCAAGTGTTGAACACATTACAAGCACGAGTGCATACCGATGTATCTGGATCATTAAACCCCATTCACCTCCAAAGAATGCGGAATGAATGCCATTAGCAATCGAGATTTTACAGCAGTAATGCGTGTTATCAAAAAAGAGGATTTTTTCTCTTAACCCGGAACGCCTCCGGCATTCCCGGCTGAAGAAAAGAAATCCTTTGTCAAGATGGCCGCCATAGAAAGGGAAAACGGGTGTAGGATAGAAAGCCTTCTTCACTTTCCATTGCAGGCTGCAGAAAGCAAAAATGAAACAGTGTCCCCGTAATGGGAGCACCACATTTGTGTTCCTTGACAAATTTGTGGTTATGAGCAAGATCTTTAGCACAAAGACAGTGCCTGGTGGACATGGCGACCTAAATTCCATGTCTTGTCCCTCCCAGTGAAGACCAGTAGCCACATCCCCGACATTGTGGCCATTGACCATACATAGAGGCTCCCCCTCAGGGACGGAAGCTGTACCGTTCAGTTGTTATGTACATGATGACACTTGTTAAAAATGAGAACACAATCACATGCACAACACAAAGCTTTTCGGTCGTTGTCAATGACCTTTACATACATGTGCTGTACATGTAGTAATTATTTTCTACAAAAACGGGTGTAAAAAACACAAAGGACTACTGTAGTTAAGTTAACATAAAATCCCAAAGAAACTGTGTGATGTGAAGGATAATGACGTCAGAAATACTGGCAGCAACACCATTACCACCCACCTTTCCACATATAATGTCGTAAGTGGAACAAGTCGAAAGGTGTGCAGATATGTGTATTTGGAGGGTGTAACCATGTATTATTTCACACACATTTCTGGCCATAGGGCATCTGCTTGACAGAAATTGTCCTGATGGTGACAGAAAATGGCCGGACGGCACTAAAGCATATGAGATTGGCCTGACCCTCCGCACCCAATGCAAGAGGTACGCAGTAGTTTTCTCAATAATGTTCCTTGGCTGCTTAAACAAATGCGTCCATGTGGATGTACGTGTCGTGATGGAGCAACTATAAAAGAACACATTACGTCCTGCAATGTAGCATACCACATTGTAAAAACAGAGAGTACATTTGTAAATAAAGCACAAACTTATAAGAATTAGTACATAAGTTTTATTTCACAATAAACTGAGCAAAATCATCACTCTATGTAATTAGTAAAACGGTTTGGTTTCACAATGAGCTGTGCGAAATGATCGCGCTATTCACATTTCCATAGAAGTGGAAAGGTTGTCTCTTTGGGTGACAATAAAAATTTGAAAGGCCACGTTGTTTTTTCACACACAGAAAGTAAGCGGTGCTGCCAAAGTAGTCTTTTTCCTCCCACATTGATGTGCAAGACGACATCAAACGCTCTGATCTACACCAGCGGAAAGGATGGAATGTTACTTCTTATGACGACAGAAGCGTACGGACACAGAGAGCCGACACAATCATCCCAGTGAATTATGATGCTCAGACAACCGGAGATAAACAATTGGAGTTGACGGTTGCAAAATCGTCACTCGGTAGCTGTAATCTGTGACAATGACAATAGGGAAGGAAACATCTGACTGGGAAAATGGGAAAAAAAGATGTATGAATCTGCAACCTTTGGATAAACCAAAGTTATGACACATAACATTTTTATTGAAAATTTAATTCAATAGGACGAAATGCAGTGGGACCCTATGTAAGGCGACAATGTGCAATGTCCATATTAGGGTTAGAAAATGGAACGGTACTGAAAGCTGGAATGTCGTTATTAATAATAAAATTATTGTTTGGAGGTAGCAGCGCGGTAGAATGGCAAACAAAATGTGTATCACCACGCAACCTTTCTACAAAACAAAATTTTAACACATACTTTTTAATTAAATATTATTATAAATTGGGAAAATGTAGTGGTATTCTACAAATGGCGACAATGTGCAATGTCCATAATGGGCAAAAACATGGCACCGGAACATTAATCTTGTAAATCATTAGTGACATTTTTTTTTATGCGGGCAAAATGAAGAAATAACGTCAACGTGCTATATAGTTGGCAGACAGAGATTTACATGATCTGGACGGCCTCCATTGCGTGTGCTGCAGGCAGAAAGTAGTGTATGGGGATCAGTGGCTCTTCGGGAACTAATTTTGCATGGTCGGAGAAAATGTTTTTGAAGCATAACCTTATCAAGCAATATGTTTTTCAAACTGTTACTCCCTACATTCTTTCTACATCTTTCCCTGTACGCCAAGGTTAAAAAACAAGGGACCCTATGGGTGTCGACAAATATGCGGCCGTACTGAGCTCGTATTGAAAACATAAAACGCAGTGGCCTTCACTCTGAATGCGAATACATTCTCATTTTGCAACAACATATCAGCGGCTATTCATGAGAACGGCTAATCGTCGACACGTGCAGAAATAGTGGCAGTCTCAGATTTCAAACAATAGGATGCCAGCCTGACTGCAGTAATGATGTGTATGTGTAGTAAAATGAACGCAGTAAGTTCATTTCGTACAATGAGTTGTAAGGCGCACCGTACGGTATGACAGTGCTAACAATAATTATTCCATATTTGTTTTCCGTCTAAAACCTCTCTATAATGCTCACTTTTCCAGACAGTGTTCGATAAGTGCAACTAGTGCATTGGTGTCTTCTTGGGTTAAGTTTGTTAGCGGCGATGTTTGTATTCAACAGAAAACAAAGTAAATATGGCGGCCGTATCAAAAGATTACGACGCACTTCACGCTGTGCCACAGCCAATCAGTGCAAGCGCAACATGGTCACGGGCATCACGCCACGGAATAGCCAATTGCAATCTTGTCCACGGAGCAAACAGGGAAGTATGTCCGCAGAGTGGACATAGATATCACTCATTTTTACATACATACTTTTTGTTGGTTTTTCAGGGAACTACTGAATGGATTGTCACAAAATTTACAAAAGCACGCTTTTGCGCCCAATCCCCTGCCACTGGCGCAAATTTGGTGCAAATCTGTCCAGCGGTTTGCCCTGTAGCCGTGCGCAAAGTTTTCCCCCCATTCAGTCTATGGGAAAAAAGACGTTTTGGAACCCCCCATATAACTTTTCCCCCCCTGGACCAAACATTACCAAACTTTGCAAAAAAAATTCAGAGTGGCCCACATACTTTTTTTGCAAAGTTTGTTGAGGATTAGTCCAGGGGGGTGGAGTTATAGGCCACCCAAAAAGTGCTCTTCCTACGGAAACAGCAACTTAACCATAACTACACGGCCACTATTGTGGCAGTGTAATTTATGCATGTATGGAGTGTTTGTAGCATTAAAGCACCCTTGATTTCCTGTGCTATCCCAAACCAAACGTGTGCAGTTTCATGTGCACTTTTTACTTTTAATAAAGGCAATCTATTCCTGATTTCTACAATGATAAACAGGCGAGTGACCTAGTTGATCTGCCTATCATTGTATCTATATTCAGTTGAGGGGGAGAGATTGATACACCCTATACATTTAGGTAACATCAGGGCCAGCTTCCCTCACACACAGAACAGGTAAATAAAGGTAGCATCAGTGCTAGCTTCACTCGCACACAGAATAAGTAAATATGGGTCACATCCATGCTAGCTCCCTTCATACCCAGAACTGGTCAATATGGTTAACACCAGGGCTAACTTCCCTAACTCACACAGAACAGGTAAATACAGATAACATCAGTGCTACCTTCCCTCACACACAGAATAGGTAAACACAGGTAACATCAGTGCCAGCTTCTGTCACACACAAACAGATAATTCAGGTAACATCAGTGCTAGCTTCCCTCACAACCAGAGCAGGTTAATAGAGGTAACATCAGTGTAAGCTTCCCTTACACACAGAACAAGTAAATACAGGTAACATTGGTGCTAGCTTCCCTTACACACAAAACAGGTAGATACAGGAAACATCAGTGCTAGCTTTGCCCACAAACAGAAAAGGTAAATACAGGTAGCATCAGTGCTAGTGTCCCTCACACACAGAATAGATCAATATAGGTAACATCCATTCTAGCATCCCTCACACCCAGAACATGTAAATATAAAGCTAACACCAGTGCTGACTTCCATCACACACACAGAACAGGTACATACAGGTAACACCAGTGCTAGCTTCCCTCACACATACAGAACAGATAAATACAGGTAAAATCAGTGGCAGCTCCCTTCGCACACAGAATAGGTAAATACAGGTAACCCCAGTGCTTACTTTCCTCACACACACAGAACAGGGAGCACCAGTGGTAGTTTCCCTCACACACAAAGATAACAGCAGTTCCAGCTTCCCTCAAAACCAGAACAGCTAAATACAAGTAACATCCCTGCTAGTTTCCCTCACAACCAGACCAGTTAAATACAGGTAACACAAAAACAACTCAGACTGTGGCATGCAGTCGATTATGATGAAGGAGACAGGATGGTCCACTGAAACACAGAGCAGAGGCCGTGGGAGAGCTGCTTGGTGCACATTGAAGAGCTGTACAGGCGATCCAACTCCATATGAAGCACTTAACACCACGAAACACCCTTGGCCATGGAGGCTGCTGTGTCAGGTCTTGTAACCAACAGGCAGACAGGCGCCATGCTCTCCATCCTCATGCAATGAAGGGGGAAGCAGTGTGGACTGCAGCAACTTTCCCCAAGCTGTGAGCCGTGGCCAGACATGGAGCCACACTGCCCCACAGGAACATACTGACCATGCATAGCCTAGTGGGACAGAAAGCACTATATGAGAGGGTCAGAGTGGAGGCTAAACAACAGGAAGCCCCTCAAACTCTCCACAAGGCCACACTGCTCCCGTTGATGTTCTGGTTGCATGTTCTGGGCAGGCGAGCATTTCTGGGGTCCATAGATTGGGTGTCTAACGTGCTGAGAAAGAATTACTCAGAGGAACACAAGACCCCCTGACTCCGGTCGGACAATTTATATTACACATGCCAGGAGGAAAGACATAACAGAGGCAAGGCCAGGCAGACACTATTTGATGCCTATGCATGAAAAGCTAATGGAACATTACACCATTGACTGGAGAAATCGCTGTGCAGACACCCTCACCCCCTGTGAGTCACCAGGGAGAGAATCAGATCCTCACTGCCACTGCAGCATTGCAAGCGTCTCTAAAACAGAACATTGGCTTACTGAGACAAGACATACACACCCTTGCCAATAGAATGAGTATGGCCGAGACGCAGGTGCAAGGAAACAAGAAAAATATCACAAGTATGCAGTCGTAGGTGAAGGAACTGACAGTTAGGGTGAAAATACTAGGACATTGTGCCCGGGTGTGGAAGGGAGGGCAAGAAGAAATAACACAAGGAAACTGGGCCTACCTGAGGGAGAGGATGGAAACGACCCCACAATGTACATAGAGAATTTGTTGCTGCAGGAAGTGGGCCTGTGCGCATTAACACAAGGCTTCACCGTGGAACACAAGCAACGGTCCCTGACAAGGAGACCTCTGCCTGGGGCAACCCTGAGACTACTGATAGTGAGAATTATGAATTACAAAGCTAATACAAGGAACACATTATGCCATTCTCTAAAGGTGGAGGGATTATAGAAAGAGCATCTACAAAGCTGGCCATATACCCCGACTATTCCCTGCAAGAGCAAAAATGTACATCCTTGTTTGGCCCTACTAAGGAACGGTTGCATCAGACAAATCTGCAGTATATGTTGATCTACCCGGACAGACAAGTTAGAGAAGATGCACACGTGTGAATGACGCGATAGGAGTGGTCCCACTCAAAGAGAAAAGAAACACCTGAGAGCAGGACATTCATGATTGACGCGTCTTGGGGGGTCTTAGAATGAAGCGGTTTAGGAAGACAAAGGAACAGCCAATAGCGGTAGGATGGTGCCTAGTGATGCACAAGAGTTTGAGTGCAAGCCCCTTTGGCTGACTGTAACTAATGCTGTTGCACCCCAGTTGACATTGTTCTTTCGAATACTCATTCGTAGGTATCCTGCTGCTGCACAGTGCCTGGGAGCACAGTAAGGATGGGTGGACAGGAAAGGTAGCTCAGCCCGAATACATTGAATGGTATTGGGCTACTGTTTGGTTGTTTGTTTTTTTTTCCTTTGTTGTTTGGTTCAGTTTGCTTGCTATACTGCTTAAAGTCTGTAATTGATGCATTGATAGTCATTGTGCTTTCACTAAGGATACACATTTCGTGGAAGGTGCGAGTATGCCAGACCACAGACCCGATACTTAACGCTTTCTGGGCAGCACAACCTTGGGCTGACTTGAGAGTCCCGGCAGTGGAACAGGACGAGTGGGACGTCGGTTGGGACAGGACAGGTCCGGAAGTTAGCGACAATGGCTAAAGTGCCCTGAAGATTATCACTGGGAATGTGTGAGGCTTCAATAGTTTTATAAAAAGAAATAGAGTGCACACCACACATACTTATGAAAGCGAATGGAGGAAGTACTGTTGCAGGAAACACACCTCACAGCAGACAGAACACGGTTACCAGGAAGTGGGGAGAGAAAGGGCATGGATCTACCTACTCTGCATAAGCTAGTGGAGTCTTCACATGGACAGCATCATGGGTACCATTTAAGCTGCTGGGGATCAGGAAAGATGATGAAGGTAGGATGATCATTGTGAATGGCTTTCTAGAGAACAGGGAGGTATACATCATGAGTACGTAGGCACCCAACCAAGATGCTACAACCTTTTTTAAATCACTGTACCCAAGACTAGCACCCTATAGGGGAGCAATGTGGATCAGGAGTAGAGACTTTATCAGCACGCTTGATGCGAAAATAGATGGGTTCGATGGTAAATATAAGAGGACAGCCCCTGCCAGCTTAGATCCTGGTATCCTTATTGCAGCATGTGGAGCTTGTAGACAAATGGAGACCAATACATAGGAATGACCAAGTGAACTCATACTATTGTACTCCACACAGGGTGAACAAGAACATGCACATTGACCACATATTAACTTGGAAAGAGAACTGGGGAAAATTCACAGAGGCAGATTACAGGGCCAGAGTAATCTCTGATCATTCTCTGCTAGGGACAACATGGCAGAGAAAATCGGGTACACCTCTGATCCCTACATGGAGATTACGGGCGGAAGCATTGCTAGATCAGTCTTTCAGGGAACACATAAAGGACAACATAGGAGACATTTTGGGGAGAAACTTGGGTAGTGAGCATGAGCCGGGTCCTCACTGCACTCCTAGCAAACAGATTGAAAATGTGATAATTACTCTCGTACTTTACGATGAAACTGGTTATGTTCCAGGCAGAAATACCTCTTGGAACATGAGGAGACTACATCACATAATAGAAAGAACCAGGCACTGACACTGCACTATGTTATCACCTCCCTATATGCAATCAAAGCATTTGACTCCTTCCGGTGAGACTGACTATACGCAAACCTATGGCATTTTCGTATGGGAGCAGGATTATTAAAGTGGGTGCAGTTTATATACACAAAGCCGGTAGCCAGATTGACAACTGGCAGGCAGATATCAGAGAGGTGAGACGCGAAAAGGTACCAAACAAGGTCACCCACTGTCTCCAATGCTTTTCATCCTCCCCATCGAATATCTCGCTGAGTTTCTGAGGATGGAATTCGGGGATGCTGCTATACCAGTAGATGAGACCATGCATGTTATCTCATTGTATGGGGGCACATGCTGCTCTGTGCATGCAACATCCAGACACTAATTTACAATACATACTTGAGGTACTGGACCACTTTTAAGAGCTCTCAGGCATAAATATGAGTTGTGATAAATCGTGCTTATACCCATTTGTGGGACTGGTGGGTTTGAACTAAGAACAACTACCTAACCTAGAACTGTGGTGGGCTGTGGATACCTTTTGCTACCTTGGATTGAATGTATGGCACGACTTTTGGTCCTCACACAAACAGAACATGCTGGCAATTTTCAATGGAATAGTAAACTCCATAGATTTCTGAAAGAAGTGTCCACTGGCAATGGTAGGGAGAGAAGCCCTACTTAAAATGGTAGCGATTGCATGCTTGCTGTACCATTTTGTAAACATACCCCATTACATTACCAGGAAGTTTTTACGCAAGCTTGATTCAATAATGAGAGGGTTTATATGGGAAGGGAAGAGGAGTAGAATTATACTGGGTACACTTCACTGAGTATAAAAACACAGTGGGATCAAACTACTACACTTCGAATCCTAAAACCTTGCAGGACAGGTACAATTTGTGATGAGTTGGCTAGTTGATGAGGCCTTGTTAGATACAGCACTGCTGCAACCATCTGTCCGGCCATATTACTTGAAAGAGATATCGTGGATACATGGAACCAGGGTTAATAACATACCATACCATTTAACATTGCGTAAAAGATTCTGAGACAGGGCCTGGAAGCTCCTTGGTGTAGCGGACCCTTCCTGCAAAAATGTAGCACTGGCCGCAGTATATGGGAGGCCTTTTGATGCAGTCCATATGATTAGAATACACTGGGAGAATAATGGGGTTGTATCTCTACGCCATGGTACCTCCGGGTTTGGGCATATAACAAATGTCAAAAATGAAAAACAAATAAATAAATATCCAGGGGATCTATTCATGTACCGGACATTGATGGAATTCTCTGAGCTGGTCGGAAAATATGACATACACAGAGGCCAATTTTTGCTGTACATGGGTATGATCAAAGTCATTGAATAGGGATGGCCAGGTTTCTGAGTGGGAATGAAAGTGATTCCATGCTAGAATCGATGTATGACATGACAGAAGGGGGTCACAACGATTTGCTCAGGCTCTACAAGTTGTTACTGAACAGGCTCAATGAAGCAGTCCTCGCGGTGAGGGCAAAGTGGAAAACCGACCTGGGTAGAACATTCACAGAGGCAAAGTGGGCAGGCACATTGCTTTACACCAAGAAGGTCTCTAGGAACGCAAGGGTCAAACTTAGCCAACATTATGTGATGCATAGGGCATACATGAGTCTACACAGAATATCTCAGTTCCATGCAACGCCCAGACAGGTTTGCCCCAGATGTTCAGACAATGAAGCAGACATTTCATACATGTTTTGGACTTGTCCAGTGATTAAGACTTTTTGGTCAGGGATTGCGGATTGAGTAGTCAAAGAACAAATAGCCATGCACACATGGTCCCCAGAAGCTTGCCTATGCAGGATGTTTCCACATGGGCCCACAATTTCACACCTCACTAGAATTAAATACCTTATTTGCATATTGGCTAAGCGCAGGATTGCAAGGGCATGGAAGACAGTGGCAGGTCCCAGGGTAGAGGCATGGGGGGGAGACCTGAAGCAATGGGCTATGGTCAAAACTATGGTCTGGCACATGGCTGGATATGGTGGGATGAGGGAGATGAGTGATGGCGTAGAGGCATGGAATGCGCTGACACAGGCAGTGTTTGCTCCCTCAGATGTAACGCCCCGTGATTGGGAACACCTGGATAAGATCTGATGACAGTGTGAGGTCTTGTTAGCCACGGGAGCAAGCCTCCGCTGAATACATCAAGAGGTATTAGAGCAGAGACTTAGGGACATTATAATGCAATGCAGTGCAAGCAAGCATGATTAGAAGGCTAGCATGCTACTGTTTGTTTACATGTTGACCATTTATGCGAAACACTGATTACTAAATATTCAAGATATTGTTGTGGATGCAGTCGTTTCCCTTACAACCAGACCAGGTAAGTACAGATAACATCAGGGCCAGCTTCCCTCACACAGCGAGCACGTTAATACAGGTACCATCAGGGCTAGCTTCCATCACACATAAAACAGGTAAATACAGGTAAAGTCATTTCTAGCTTCCCTCACAACCAAACCAGTTAAATATAGGTAACATTGGTGCTAGCTTCCCTCATACACAGACCAGGTAAATACAGGTAACATCAGCAACAGCTCCCCTCACATACAGAACATGTAAATATAGGAGGGATCAATCAGTTCTAGCTCCCCTCACACATAGACCAGGTAAATACAGGTTACATCAGTGCTAGCTTCCCTCACACACAGACCAGGTAAATACAGGTAACACCAGCGACACCTACCCTCACATACAGAACTTGTAAATACAGGTGGCATCAGTTCTAGCTCCCCTCACACATAGACAAGGTAAATATAGGTATCTTTGGTGCTAGCTTCTCTCACACAGAGAAGAGATCATTAAGTTAACACTAATGCTACCTTCCCTCAGCCACAGAACAGATAATACAGGGAACACCAGTGCTGGCTTCCATTACATACCGACCAGATAAATACACTGGCATCAGTGCAAGCTTCCCTCACACACATGAAAACACATCTGCGAGAGTGCTTTGAGTGCGTTCAGACTCGCATCTCGCTTGCTGGGTGACTTCACAGTGACTCTATTTTTGGCCGTGCAGCATATTTAAATTGCGTGGAGTGGAAGATTGGAGGCTCGGCGCAACGCTCCGGCCTAAACCCGGAAGAACTATTTAAGGGGCGGGGGCACGCATCAGCATGCACGCATCTGCGAGAGTGCTTTGGG
Source organism: Ambystoma mexicanum (assembly GCF_040938575.1). Classification (NCBI taxonomy): domain Eukaryota; kingdom Metazoa; phylum Chordata; class Amphibia; order Caudata; family Ambystomatidae; genus Ambystoma; species Ambystoma mexicanum. The sequence continues at coordinate 165,473,430 of NC_090931.1, read as the reverse complement.
CGAGTGCAGATTCGTAGACCCACAGGAAGCGGGACAAGGCATCCCAGTACGGCTCATTGACCCGTGGCAGGTAAGTGAAATCAGTGGTCAGACACAGGGTTGGTGAATAGCGTCACCACATTGCATTTGTAGAGCTTGTCATTGTTGGCCTCAACTGTTGACTTATTACCACACTTCAAGTGCTCACTTTGCTTCTGATACTCCTACATAAATATTTGCCATACATAGTCCTATCTACATCTAAACTTGAAGAATAATAAACAAGCAAGAAACAGACTTTGTAGTGCTGCCTCCCGCACAGATACACATGGCCATAGCCCTGCACATGGTCATTTTGGTCCACATGCTCCTCCTTGCACTAAAAAAGACAAGATGGACACCACGGGCAGAAAGGATCTATCTCGACAAATAATCACTGATTATCTTGAGAACAGGGTCACAGTTACTCATAACGTGTCAACGTTACTCTGTAACTGTATCACTTTTCCTATGCTTAAGAACCCGGCTATCCCAGGGTTAGGTGCGCCCTATAAATAATAAACTAAACTAAACTAAATGGTATAAAGCTGTTTGTGAATGCTTCACCAGTAGCAACTTCATGTAATCGGGTTAATAACGTCCCCATGGAAAGCATTCACCACAGCTCTCCAATGAGAGACAACAGCGAATCCCTGCTAAACCTGAGTTCCAGTTTGCAATGCAACTCAATTGCTCCTGATAGCACTTGCTCCAATAACATTATAGGGACATATCTATCGGCAAGTCCAGATGTAGAAAGGTTAGTATCACCATCAGACTTCTCTTCCTCTCAAAGTGATGGCGAGACGGAAACCTCCACACCAAGCTGCGCCCCACATTACGACATGCAAACTGGAACGCACTGCCCCACGCGTTCTCCTAATGCTATTGCCTCCAAGCTAGATGCCTCATTTTCACTTTGCACTAAAATGGCTGGAGAGCAACATGAGGCTTATCGTATATTGGCCTCGGTAGTTCATACCATCAGTGTTTCTATTGTCTGGAAAGTGTTTAAATCTAACAGTGGTAATACCATTGACCTTACAACAAATAAGCACGACTTATTAAGTGATCCTCTGTGTACCACTCACAACGTTACATCTCTGCTGATAACTGGCCCTCAGGTGATGATCCTGAGGTACAATCTACTCTTACCAATACTGCAGCCACCCAGTTTGAAACCCTGGATGTTACAGTGACAACAAAGGAGCAAGCTCTGGAAGCCATTTATGCTAAGAAATCCCTTCTTAAAAGCCCTCTCAATATTCATTCAAATCAAGGAAACTCTCAGCTTGTCAGAAGAAGGCTCTTGCTCGAGGTCAATATATTATAAATAACGATTTGGGGGAAGGAATTATACAAGTAGTCTGTCATGATCTATTCTGGGGCCTGATTATGGCCTATATGTTGTTATGAGAGTAGTAATGTCACTGACAGAGAATGTGGAGTGTTGGTGGAGGTTTGCAGTGCTGGGTTCTACAGGTGTCAGTTGGACCTAATGTGCTGGGCTGGATGGATGTCCCAGTGCTTTCTCTACTGTACAACTACAGAGAATAAACTTACATGTAAACTTGCCTTCTGGTCCCTGGCTCCGTGTGGAAGGTGACTTTTGTTTACATCACTGGCGACGAGGATGTTCTTCTTTGCTGCTGGGAAGGGGCAGTAAGTGAGAAGTGCTGCCTTCCAGTGAGATGTCCATCCAGCGGTATCCAGTCCTGCATCTGACGAGAGGGAACTAGCCTGTGCGGATCCTGTAGGCCGGGCGGTGCAGGAGTGGTGGAGGTTCATAGTCAAGGTCCTGGATGCGGGACCTGAGGATCCACTTAGAGCACAACATTTTGTGCGGTCCAAGAAGGTGGAGGAACGGCCTGGGGGGTACCGTGAAACCTGTTGTCAAACGGACGTGTAGTGGGCTGAGGTGGGCCATTACCTGGCTCGATTGTGCTGAACAGCAGCCTTTTCCCTGGTGTGAGGTGGTCTGTGATTCGGAGTTGGGACTAGCTGTTTGCAGGCGATCCTCGCTGGTGCTGGCAGGCAGTCGTTTCAGCACACGGGGAGAAGCGGGCGTCCCATTGGACCGGGAAGCAGCAGCAGCAGGTGTTATTGGGGCCCGAAAAAGAGGGCCGTGAGGAGCTGCACTTTTGGACTGTTTGTGTGCCCTCCAAGGAGATCCCATTGTTGTTCTGTGAGGGGTTTGCGACCAGTGGTGTGTCTGTGGGTTGGGGGCGGGTGGCCCAGCAGCAGAGGTTTATGCTGTGTTGACTTTTTCATTCCGGCTAAGACAATGATGACGTCGTATTGTGGAGGACTGGCATACCAGCGTCCTCAGCAGGAACGCAGCGTGCCTTTAGAACGCAGCGCTTGCACTGGTGGTGGGCACTGGTATGTTCCGGGAAGACAGCCCAGGAGAGGTTTATTGCAGAACATGGTTGGAAAACAGGACAATAAAGCGTTTTCTGCGTGTTTTGGAGCAGACGCTGTGTTCGTGGAGCTATTAACTGGTGTCGGTGGTGGTCAAGGTGACGGTATGTGTATGGAGTAGTAGAGGTCATCTGCTACATGTGCGCCTGGAAATGGGAGAAGCAGCAGGGAAGCTGTGAGGAATATCCGGCAAGAAGGTTGGCTAGGTGGCGAGCATTGGATCCAGATCAGTGGGGCTCGAGCATCCTGATGATGGACCTATCGAAGAAATAATTACGGTAGGTTTTCGGGGAGGCTTGTGTTAATACTGTTGTTTTTAAGTGTTGTGGCCTCGGGGGTTAGGATTTGCTCAGCGGGTTGGGTCCTGGGTCAATGTTAGTAGTTTAAGGCCTGTTACGATGTATGTACTGTTGTTGTATTTATGTTGGTAGCCTGTTGTTTTGGACATATCTACTGAGTTTTCAGTCTGGACTCGTGGGTATGGGGTCCATTGGTAAGTGTAATGTTTTTCACAATGTTTAGTTTGTAGGATGGGTTGCATTGGACATGTGAGTGAGGAGATGGTGCAGGGACTGTAGCGCCATATCATTTCTACTTGCTATGCATTTTATCGACATGTGGGTGTGGGGTTGGCGCTAGGACTATGGCGCAAAGTACTTTATGTTGGGTTCAATTTTCTTATTAAATTGTTGGGAGATGATGCAGGAACTGTAGTGCCATATCATTTCTACTTGCTATGCATTTTATGGGCATGGGGGTATGGGGTTTTATGTGTTGTTATGTGATGTTTTGTGTTCATTTGTAGGGGTGTCCCCCTGGTGGTATCCTGAGTGGCCGGGTGGGCTTAGGATTGTGTGTGCTAGAATTTTGGAGGGGTACAGGGGTAAGATGCTTTTACTGTAGATTTATGTTCAGGGCAATACGTTTGTTTTATAGTTGGATTTTGGAACAGTGAGGTGCCGTTGAAGATTTTGGGACGGTTAGGTGCTGTCAGTGATTTTAGGGGCAGTGTGGTGCTGTCTAGTGATTCAAGTGACAGTGAGGTGCTGTCTATTTGGTGGTTAAGTGGCAGTTAGGTGCTGTCTACGTTAAGGGGGCAGTTAGGTGCTGCCTAGAATAAGGGCAGTGAGGTGCTGCTGTCTAGATTAAGGGCAGTGAGGTGCTGTCTAAGTTAAGGGGCATTTGGGTGCTGCCTAGCTTAAGGGGTGTTGAGTGCTGTCTAAGTTAAGGGGAAGTTAAGTGTTGTTTAGGTTGAGAGGGAGTTGTGTGCTGTCTGATTTTGGGTTGTGGGGATAGTGTGATGATGTCTGGTGGTAGGCAAGGAGATTGTGTTGTTGAATTGTGGGTCATTGGTTTGGAGTTCTTGAGTTGGACATAGACATGGTGGCCACATGTCTGTGTGGGGCTTAAGTGTTGAGTGGGTGAGTTGCGGTTGTGGTGTGTGGGGTCTCCACTGGGGAAGGATCTGTTTGTTTCTTCCATTGTTGTTGTTCATCAGTGAGTTTTCTAGCTGGTGTGAGTGTTCAGGCTTTGGGGTGGTCTATGGTTTGGTTTTAGTTTATCTTTTGACTTCCATGTAAGATCTTGGCTAGATTTTTGTGGTGTGGCAGTTTGTCTCAGTGGTAGTTATTCTGAGCTTGTGTGAGCCGTGCATTTATTTTTGACGATTGGGGTGTTCTTCCATCTGTGTGGTTGGTGTGCAGTGTTGCAATCAAAGTGTTGTGTTCTAGCTTATGCTGTGTTGGCTGGTGTAAGGTGAGTGGTGGTTCATAACCTTTCTTGCAATATTGTGTCAGTGGTAAGGAGGTAGATGTGTCATAATCTGTGCTGGGGCCTGATTATGGGCTTTAGGGTTGTGTCAGTGGTAAGGGGGGAGATGTGCCATTATCTGTGCTGGGGCCTGATTATGGGCTATGTGTTGTTATTAAAGTAATTTAAAAAAAGGACCTTGCAGCGCCGGTTCCCATGCACGTAATTGAAGGGAACAGGTGTAGCAGAGGTATGGCAGAGGCTTGAAGGTAAATAAGGGGGACGGGTTGACAGAAATGTCAGTGGGAGAGAAAAACAAACGTTACTTTTGTTCAAATAACGATTGTTTTTTTCTCCTTTGGACATTTCGGTTTCTATCAATTCATGGATATCCGGATGGTTACACTACGTTTTTTTCATCTCTCACGCCCATCACTTGCTGGACGCCCTAAGGTGGGCTTTGTATTGGAGCCAGGCAAATACTATTTAACCTTGTTTGACGGAGTAAAGGAACATGCCAATTTCCTTGCTGCCGTGTTTCCAAGTTTCTTCCCTGATTCTCGAGGTACACTAGTGGCCACCCTCTACTACCCACCTGGTGGAATTCTCACTAAGGAACTCATGGAAGCAGTATTATCTATTTGTGGTCCTCTGAGAATAGTACGGGTGGCATTATTTTAACTGGGGATTTCAATATGGATTGTACTCTTGTTACGTCCCCTCTAGTTACGGATGAGTTTTCTGCTCCATTGTCAAAGAGGGGAAACAAGTGGCTTGAGTTACTATCGAATTTGTTCTAGTCCTCCTAGTTATTAAATCACCTGACATGAATTACACTTGGTCAAATGAAAACCACACCAGTCAAATTGATTTTATTTTCGTAAATCACACTATATTAGACCTGTCTTCTGACTGTCAGACACATAGGGCCGCCTTACAGGTTGAGCGGTAAGTGGGTGCTAGCGTTACAGCCGGGAGCCGTGGTGCAAGTAGCACCACATCATAAGTATGCAGGCACGCGCACACAGCCCCGGCATTAATGCTAAATGCGCTGGGTGGAAACAGCGTCGGAAAGCGTGCTGCTGCCCAAAAACCCACTGACAATAGTGCTACTGCTCCCAGCCCTAATAGCGCCGGTGCAAAACATGTCACAGCCGGAATGGGAAGCATTGCAGTGGCCATTTTGAAAATCAGAATCCTTCAAAGATCAGAGCCTCTGGCAGCCATACAGACTCCAAGAGCATCTGAAATGTCTCAGGAGAGGGTAAGGGGCAAGGCAGCCCAAGATCGGCAGCATAAGCCCAAATTCACAGAGCTTGTGGTTTTGATGGATGAGGTTGTGACCCACCATGCAGAGCTCTTTGGCCCCAGAAAGTGGACAACATCATCACAGCGCCACACACAAATCTGACAGGTGGTGAGCCAGAAGGTGTTTGCAGTTGGCCGCATTCCCTGGAGTGGGTAAATCTCCTGTAAAATGTGGAATGACCTGTGTGTGCGGGTATGGGGGACTCCTGTCCCAGCACAGCCATGACTGCCTGGCTACATGGGGTGGCCTGCCACCTGAACTTGATCATACGCCCTCGGAAGAGAAATACAGAAGGTCATTGATTTGGAGGGGATCAAGGGAGTTGGAGGAGACAAGGTGGGTGCTGACAGCCAGGAAGCAGAAGGTGAGTAAACCACTCAACCCCCAATTAGCATGTACTTACAACAGCCTAGTACTGCATACCCCAGTAGAATGACTCATGAGCTGGGCACTGCGACTGATGGCAGCGTGTGTGAGTCACTACGGGCACCCACTGCAGCACCCATGTGCAAGTGCACCAAGTCCACCCATGTGAGCCAGAGCAGTGGACAGGGCAGCCAAAGTTCACAACCAAGCGCCATGCACCACACACTCATGCATCCAAATGCAATCCACCAATGTACCCCCCCGCTTCCAGCACATGTCCCCATTGTTGCCAATCTACTACCAAACACAACCAGGCCAGGCCTGCGCATCAGTCCAACAGCCCGGGGCCACACCATTTACAATGTATTTATCGTCGCATATGCCAAAACACATGAGAGATTTTGTTTTACCGCAACCCTCCATGTAACCCTACAGGCACACAATCTGCACTTGTGACCTCCCGCACTACCACCACAAGCAAACTGCAAAGTGGACAACATGCCACTCCTAGGTGCAAGATGCACCCCACCACAGCTGTGGCTCTCCTACATCTCTTACCCAAGCCGCCAGGAGCACACTTGTTGCCACTGAGGACACAACTGTTTCAGTTCACACCACCTGGGAGGACACACCCCTACAAAACGTGTATCTGGAGGAACAAGGGGAAAGCAGCAGCAGTGATAGCCACCAAGCGGCAGTGCCCCGGACACCATGACGCAGTCTGTGGCATCCGCCACCCACCACACCCCAGAGCCCAGTTCATGCCCTGGTGCACAACCCTAGCCCACAGTGCCCACCACGCCGCCAGCCTGCACATACCTCCCCACCTTGACAACAACACCAGCCCCTGTTTGCAGCCCCACAAGGCAACGCACCCCCTTCCCGTCGCAGCTTACAGGCACTTAGGGCATGGAGAAGCTAAATGTAATGCAGGCAAGGTGGAGGCAAATGGAGATAATTGCCACTGCACAAACCGACCATATGGAGGCTATCCGTGAAACCATCCACGGGGCCATGAAGAGGATGGCCCGTGACAATGGGAGCACCAGGATTATCATCACGCAAAGTACGGCTTCACTGAATGGGTTTGGTCAACGGTGCTCAAGTTGTATGAGGGGATCTCTGCTCTTACAAAAGAGATCAGGGAGAGCAATGACCTCCAACACCAGAAGCTGCAGGTGGCTGCATCTGTTCTTTTGACTTCAATCAACCCCATTGAGGATTCTCATCAGTCCACCCCTAGGCGGAGGTCCCTGCATCAGCTGCGCTCACATTCTCCCAATTCTGGGAGTCGGGAGAAGAGTGCTAGGCCTTCGTGAAAGACATGACTCTTGTTGGCCTGAGTGGCCTTGCCATGGACACTATGGAGGGTGGGGGGAGGGAGGATAGTGTGCTGGGGTGTTGGTGGAGTGTGGGTGGAGTGGGATAGTGTGCTGGGGTGTTGGTGGAGGGAGGGGGGATTGTGTGGTGCAGTGATGATTGAGGGAGGGAGAGGGGGGATAGTGTGCTGGGGTGTTGGTGTCACGTGGGGGAAGGGGAGAGAGTGTTAGGACAAGTTACATTAAAATCTGTTTAACTGAAATCATGCAAGGACCTGCATGATTGTGTTCTAGTGCACTTTAGTCACAAAACTGTGCTGGTTGTGTACTGAGTCATGTCACTGTTCTAAAATGAATTGTCTATTAGTGCCTGCCGGGCCAGTCTCCCTTCCCTCATATCATCCCTGTGAGTGTCTGCTCTGGCATCTACCACATGTGCGTCCTCTCCATCTTCCTCTGGGTGTGGCCTGCCAGTGTCGGGGGGTAGGGTACATTCCTCCTCAGGCAAATGTTATGGAGCATTGCACACACCAATACTATTTTCCCTACTTTGTCAGGGGCATACATGCAGGCTCCACCAGTGCGATCTAGGCAATAGAATCATGCCTTTAGGAGTCCAAAGGTGTGCTCTATGCATACACAGGACCGACTGTGTGCATGATTGTAGGCCGTCTCATGTGGTGTACGTGGGTCACACACAGGGATCATCAGCCACGGCAGCTATGGCTATCCAGAGTCACCTGCATGGTGTGAAATACAGACATCAGTCATTTGTCTCATGCATGGGTCTGCAGCCTCAATGTATCTGGGCATTGTTAGCCGTGAGCATTATTGTGTGCATCCTGCCCATGCAACGTGTATGTGTGATGGGTGTGCATCCTTTGTATATCATGCCATACATTCCTTGTCCTATACGTGCCCAAAGGGTTATTGTGGTGGGTGTTAGTTAAGTGGCTCATACCAGGTGACTGCACATGGGCAGACGCATGTGGCACAGGTGGACATGCTGTTGAGTGTTGCTGTGTGGATCTGCACTGTGCAATATTAAAGATGCATTGTGGTCCATTGTTTCGATGTGTTATTATGATGGCAACAGTGTGTGTCCATCAGCATGTGTGTGGCCAAGTGGGTGTGACGTGTGCCCGCATCCTTAAATGCCCACCTTCGTAGGAGCAGGTGCTGCCCGAGTGCTGCCCATGCATCCTCTTGGGATGCAGTACTACTTTTAGTTGTGGCTACCTCCCACCTTTCTGTTCTTGTGCTTCACCGTGTATATGTGCCTGCGTTTGTACTCACCCACCATCTAGGTCCATTGTCCTCTCTGCCTCTCCATGTATCCTGGTAGTGTGCTGTTGCATAGGGACTTGGAGTCATGTGTTGAACCTGGGTAGTGGCCACAGCAGTGGGTGATGATGAGGTGTGGCATGTGGCTTGGATGAGGCGGTGGGGGACCCACCTGGCCCCATAACATGGATTGAGCCACTGCTCGTGAGGAGCCATACATACAGAGCAGTGCTCGCCCTTTAGCCTGTGAGGGCTTATTTGAGCTGAGCACCCACTATCCAGCGGGGGCAAAATAGAGACTGCAGGCAAGCCCCGCTGCACAGCCTGAGCAGTGGCTGTGGCGCGGCCACCGATTGCAGCTGGCTGAGGACAGTGGGGACTTTCCGGTACTGTTCCTGTAGAGCCACAGTCTGTGATTGGCAGTCTTGGATGCTTTGAGCCGACTTGGTACTGCCGTACATTGACACTGGCGATCTTGCACACCGCACGTGGCAGCTGTAGGCACCCCCGGCTGGGGAGGGAGTTGGTGCCCAGAAGGTGAAGGCTAATTACACAGCAAAGGCCACAGCACACAACAAGAGGCAGCAGCAGGTGGATAAGGTCAATCAGTGGTGGAGTTTAACAGGAGCAGTGTGCACGCATTGAGCTCAGCTGACCATTAGGCATACATGGAGCTGCGCACCGGCAACAAGGGATACTTTCTAGTGGACCTGCGCAGGGGTACACCCACTACTACAACACTGACCTCTGGCCAGGACTATGACGAAGGGAGCGGGTGCGAAGAAAGGAGGCGCAATGGACCCTTTTACCACCCCAGCAGTGAAACAGTCTGCGGGCCCTGGAGATCAGCACCAGACACCAGGAGAAGTGGTGACACTGCATACTTTGATTGCCCCTGACATACACTGCATACTGGAGACAGTGCAAAGAGGCTTCGAGTCATTAAACACTAAACTAGATGGCATTACAGCAGATGTATCCTCCATAAGGGCACAGCTCAAAAAGGAAACACACTGCATCACGGAGGCTGAAAGATGCATCAGCAGCACAGAGGATAGTGTGGCTGCCCTGCAAATTGTGGTGTCTTCTCTAACTAGTGACATGAGTCAGGTGAAAGCCAAATGCGAAGACCTGGAATCCAGGTCACTGAGGAACAACGTATGTATTATTGGCATCCCAGAGGATGCTCTGCATGGAAACATGGAGCTAGCTGTGGAGGGATTCTTGCAGTGACTGCTGGGGGACCCTGGCTGGTTGCCTCACTTCTAAGTGGAACAAGCACCCAGGGGCTTGGTAGCCAAACCTAAGCCTGGGGATGAACCCTGCCCCATCATTGCCTGCATTATGAAAATAGAGATTGAGACCTAATCCTGCGGGCATAACGAGAGAAAATGATCCTCCAAATGGGGTTGAATACCATCCATGTTTACCCTGACTATACGATAGCGGTGCAGCACAAGAGGTGCACATTCCACTGAGTCAAACAGCTACTGGGGGAAAGGAATGTGCAATACACCATGCTTTTTCACGGCACAACTCAGGATTCAATTCAACAGCAAAAATGATTGCTTCACTGTGCCGCAGGAAGCATCGTCATTCATTGAGTCTAGAATCTGGCTTCGGGAGAATGGCGCCGGAACTGCCGATTAAAACTCAGGGAGAAAATTAGAATGACGTTTATTGAGACTTATTTTAGTTGATACTACGAGTAAAGGGCATCAATCTCGATTAGAGGGTTTACATATACATTTTTTACACAGGTCCATTTTACAGTTCTGGTTGGTAATGAACTACTGCAAGGATATGGAAGGCACGGTTCAGTTTTAAAGTGAAATGTATGTATTTTTTAAATATTGTTATTTGAGACATAGGGCCTCATTACACAGAAGGCGGTATGGGTTAACGGTCAACGGTAATGGTACCGGTGACCGTTAACCCTTACCGCCTTACTACGAGGTCCCTTTGCGGGTAGGTACTTTAACGCCTGCTGTTTAGCAGGAGTTATAAACCAACCCGCAAAGGGAACAGGGTGCTAATTACGGTACCACAATTTGCGGCACCGTAATTAGTGCCTTCCCCATTCCCATAGAGCCCTATGGGGCAAAAATGGGAATGGGGAAGGGCAATGGGGGAAGGGGGAATTACCGCCCAGCCAACCTTGGAATAGGGCGGTAATTCCCCTTTCCACCAAGGCGGTGCCGGTATTTTACCGGCATGGACCAAGGTGCTAATAGCACCTTGGTCCTCCACCTACCGTATAATGAGGCCCATAATGTACATTCAGTTTTAAGATCGCTGATGTGTAAAAAAAACAAAGTTGGTTAAGACACAATAAAAAATAAAAAACTATATAAATTCCAGTTCTGATTCCATCCTGCATGGCGCAGCAGCCCCCATGCAGGTGCGTCTGGGTGGATGTATGTTCGGGAGGGAGGGGTGGGCATTGACACAAGCAATGTTTAGGTGGTCCTGAGGGAGGGGTTGGAGAGGGTTGAATTTGTTGGTTCTGAGGATAAACGGAAAATGCACTTGGTGAAGGCACATATTATGTTTTTGAAACAAGGCAGGCTCCAGTAAATAATAAAATGTTAACATTGCAAAGATGGCACATGCGACCGGATTAACTACTCAGGTGACTCTGCTCTCCTGGAATGTTTGTGGGCTGAGGAACCCCATTAAAAGTCGGAAAGTACTCACACATGCTAATGGCAAGGGGGCTAAGATCCTCCTTCTCCAGGAGACGCATTTGCCGAAACATCAAGCAGAAACTGTTGCAAAAGGGTGAGGGAGTGGGAAGTACTATACCTCATACTCAACAAGGTCTAGGGGAGTGTTGATATTGATATGATATGATAGTTTATTTATATAGCGCCTTTACACAACGTGTTTCAAAGCACTTCAAGGCAAGGGAGGGAACAAGGGAAAATACAATGACATTCTTACAGGCCATGAAGAGTAAGGATGTGAAATTAACTATCGTACTCGGCCTGACGACATTTCAGAAAGTGCAAGAGCTAGGACATAGATAAGGAAGGGAGCGGGAGATTCGGAAGGAAATGGAAACAGACAGGCGACTACCGTACTAGGCCTGACGACATTTCTGGTAGAGCCGGAGAAAAACAAAAGGTGAGGGAGAGGGGTGCAGAAAGTGAGGGGAGGAACAAAACAAGCGACTATCGTACTAGGCCTGACAACATTTCAGATAGTGCTGGAGGTGGGGGAGAGGGGGAGTAAGGGGAGGTGTGAGGAAACACTACAATTCATCCTCATTGGGAATGCAATTGATGAAGGGGGGCGCTATGTCTTGCTACACCGGATGTTTAATGGGTGGGAGGTTTTGTTGGTAAATGCCTACGGTCCTAATGTGGATGACCCCAGGTTCCACGAAGCACTATTTGGTTTATGCTCTAACTACCCAATGGCTCGGGTGATACTTGGGGGGGGGACTTGAACGCCATATTAGATTTCTACCTGGACCAGACCTCGACTGTTCCCAGAGTTCTTACCAATGCAGCTAAAATCATGCAAACACATATGAAGGACCTGGGCCTTACTGACATGGGTTCCATGTAATAATGTCGTAACAAAAATATCACCATGCAAAAATATCGCCGAAAAATTGTCGTTTTTTGTGGCAACATTATTACATGGAACATGCGGGGGACACCCCCGCAACCCCCAATTTTTTTTGCCCCTGTCGCCATATATATGGTCTCCCAAATAATATCGCCACGACATTTTCCCGGCGATATTATTTACGGCGACCATATATGTGGCGATATTAATACCTAATACCCTGACATGTAGAGGGCATTACACAGAAGGGAGAGAGGGTATACATTTTACTCGACTGTACATGATATGCACTCCAGGATAGATGTATGGTTGGTGACTGGGTCTTTGCTATCGGTAACTGAGGAGTGTCAGATCCTCTTACGCACTATTTCCGACCACTCTCCCCTGACATTATGCCTGGTGTCAGAGGGCCAGGGGAGGGCACTGTGGCATTTTAAACCTGCAGCACAGGGAGACCCTGTGTTTAGCGCTAATCTGCAGGATCAGATTGCCCTGTATTTGAGACCAATGTGAGCATGGTTGAATCAGCAGCCACACTGCGGCAAACGTTTAAGGCATACATACGGGGGGTGATCCTCTCTACTGCATTTGGGATTCTAAAGGACATTCGGGCTGAGCTGAGGCATCGTGAGACCACACTAGCTAATCTCCAACAGGAGTATGCCACATCCCCTACATCTCAGTTTAGGAATGACATGAAGGTAAGCCTTGACGCATACAGGGATGTTGCTGATAGGGAATTAAAATACTTGGACAGACCTAAGATGGCCAGACACTACGGGGTGGCACATAGGCCAGGCAGATTATTAGCTAATGAAGTGAAGAGGGACAAGGGAGCATGCACATTCCTTGTATGGTGAACGCAGATGGAGATCAAGCGCATTCGGACAGAGATATAAACACAGTATTATGTACATGCTATACAAATTTATACTCACCCCAGGGGGTAATGTCCGAGATTGAGATAGCTGAACATTTGAACAAGATTCCTACTACACTATTGTCAGCGGAGACCAGAGATTCAATTGAGGTTCCATTGTCCCCTGAAGAAATCAAGGCTGTAATATGGTACTTGTCCAACAGGAAAGCACCTTGGTTGGATGGTTTTAGATGTGTGGAATGGAGTGGTAGAGGCAGGGCAAGGGCTGACTGAGACTATGCAGGAAGCAACAATTATACTCTTGGTGAAACCAGATAAAAGTGCAGACAGATGCAAATCATATAGGCCCCTATCACTGATTAACACTGACGTGGAAATGTATGCAAAAATAATAGCGAAGCGTCTTTCCCCCTTGATTACATATATGGTCCACGGAGACCAGTGCGGCTTCATCCCAGGACGCCATACAGCACTAAACATACACAGATTATATAATGTTATGGTACAAACGCCACATGACACTCAAGCCGGTGCCGTCGCTCTCAACATGCAAAAAGCCTTTGCTACAAGTAGCACAGCAAGTAGCTGTTGAGCTGCAGGAGCTGCCACTCTGCTACGCTGAACGCAGGACTTCCAACACTGCGTTTGACCAAGGACTATTGTGGTCTTCACACAGGCTGTTTGCCAAGCCCGTCGGTTTGCTCCACCCCCTGCCCACCTCCTTCCCGCCTCCCTGTGTGCGTCACCTCTTACAAAAACTGGGGGGCTTGCGCATCGTGTGCGTGCACCAAGTGGCACTGCAAGGTAAGCACGGTAAGAGGAAACATAGAGTACTGCACAACACGGACTGTGAAGACTGCTGAAATGTGCTATTGTCTGACGCACCCTTGATGTGTACTGTTTCGTACTGAGTTCAATCTAGTTCAATCTAGATAATAATTATGGTCCTACCGTACTCTCTTCACAGAACTTTGGACTTGTTTTTGCATTATTGTGGATCCCGCCATTTCGCTCAGACACTAATTAAAGTTTCTTCTTTCACTTTAGGTTTGCTCCACCCCCTGTCCGCCTCCTTCCTGCCTCTCTGTGTGCGTCACCTCTTACAAAAACTGGAGGGTTTGCGTATCGCGCACGCGCATCAAGTAGCACTGCAAGTAGCTGTTGAGCTGCAGGAGCTGTCACTCGGCTACGCTGAACGCAAGACTTCCAACACTGCGTTTGACCAAGGACTATTGTGGTCTTTACATGGGCTGTTTGTCAAGCCGCGTCGGTAAGAGGAAATATAGAGTACTGCGCAACACGGACTGTGAAGCCCGCTGAAATGTGCTATTGTCAGACGCACCCTTGATGTGTACTGTTTCGTACTGAGTTAAATCTAGTTCAATCTAGATAATAATTACGGTCCTACCGTACTCTCTTCACAGAACTTTGGACTTGTTTTTGCATTATTGTGGATCCCGCCATTTCGCTCAGACACTAATTAAAGTTTCTTCTTTCACTTTAGGTTTGCTCCGCCCCCTGTCCGCCTCCTTCCTGCCTCTCTGTGTGCGTCACCTCTTACAAAAACTGGAGGGTTTGCGTATCGCGCACGCGCATCAAGTAGCACTGCAAGTAGCTGTTGAGCTGCAGGAGCTGTCACTCGGCTACGCTGAACGCAAGACTTCCAACAATGCGTTTGACCAAGGACTATTGTGGTCTTTACACGGGCTGTTTGTCAAGCCCCGTCGGTAAGAGGAAACATAGAGTACTGCACAACACGGACTGTGAAGCCCGCTGAAATGTGCTATTGTCCGACACACCCTTGATGTGTTCTGTTTCGTACTGAGTTCAATCTAGTTCCATCTAGATAATAATTATGGTCCTACCGTACTCTCTTCACAGAACTTTGGACTTGTTTTTGCATTGTTGTGGATCCTGCCATTTTGCTCAGACACTAATTCAAGTTTCTTCTTTCACTTTAGGTTTGCTCCGCCCCTGCCTGCCTTTTTCCCGCCTCCCTGTGTGCGTCACCTGTTACAAAAACTGGGGGGTTTAAGCATCTCGTGCGTGCATCAAGTAGCACTGCAAGTAGCTGTTGAGCTGCAGGAGATGCCACTCTGCTACGCTGAACTCAGGACTTCCAACCCTGCGTTTGACCAAGGACTATTGTGGTCTTCACACGGGCTGTTTGTCAAGCCCTGTCGGTAAGAGGAAACATAGAGTAATGCGCAACACGGACTGTGAATCCCGCTGAAATGTGCTATTGTCCGACGCACCCTTGATGTGTACTGTTTCGTACTGAGTTCAATCTAGTTCAATCTAGATAATAATTACGGTCCTATCGTACTCTCTTCACAGAACTTTGTACTTGTTTTTGCGTTGTTGTGGATCCCGCCATTTTGCTCAGACACTAACTAAAGTTTCTTCTTTCACTTTAGGTTTGCTCCGCCTCCCTGTGTGCGTCATCTCTTACAAAACCGGGGGATTTCGCACATCGCGCGCGTGCGCATGAAGTAGCACTGCAAGTAGCTGTTGAGCTGCCACTCTGCTACGCTGAACTCAGGTCTTCCAACACTGCGTCTGACCAACGACTATTTTGGTCTTCACATGGGCTGTTTGTCAAGCCCCGATGGTAAGAGGAAACATAGAGTACTGGGCAACACGGACTGTGAAGCCCGCTGAATTTTGCTATTGTCCGACGCACTCTTGATGTGTACTGTTTCGTACTGAGCTCAATCTAGTTCAATCTAGATAATAATTACAGTCCTACCGCACTCTCTTCACAGAACTTTGGACTTGTTTTTGCATTGTTGTGGATCCCACCATTTCGCTCAGACACTAATTAACGTTTCTTCTTTCACTTTAGGTTTGCTCCACCCCTGCCCACCTCCTTCCCGCCTCCCTGTGTGCATCATCTGTTACAAAAACTGGGGGGTTTGCGCATTGCGCGCGCGCATCAAGTAGCAGTGCAAGTAGCTGTTGAGCTGTTTGGCTGTGTGGCTGGAGGCTGGAGGAGGGTAGAGGTCATGGTCTTTCTCATTAAAGGTAGCGTTTTGTTCTCTTTTCAAGTTGCATTACAGATAACAGAGACACGTTCAAAATAACTGTCCTCTCTGCATATCTGAGCCAACTAAAGTTGGCGGATTCTATACAGTATTACTACTTAACTTCTGCTAACTGACCCGATTGTGACAGCTAGTCCCCATGGGGACGATTCTTCGTAATGAAAATAAAATAAAAGAAACTTTTTCTAAGACTCAGAACATCTCGAGTCCTTCGAAAAATAAAAACAAAAAAAATATGTCTAGCGCGGGGTTTCTTTAAATGGGAAGTCCTCCTTTCTATCCATGGCTGAGCAGTCTGAGAAGCTGTAATAGCCATGGAAAAGAGGGCTAAAATCAACATAGACGCTCACACAACTGAGTTGAAAGCACTGTGTTCTATAAAAGCAGCTAATGAGGACATTACGGGTGACCATTTTTCTGCAAATCTCAGTGTAAAAAATGAACACAGAGTTGATGCTCAGATACGTGAAAATAAGTTCACCCTACTTGCTGACATCTCAATGCTTGCTCCTGTAATCATGGCAGATCTAGACAAACGTATACGCCTTTCTCTAGGTCCTTCCACGCCTGTATCAACAATAGGGAATTTTCGTGAACACGTGCATTTTCATGAATCAAACATAAAAGAGCACATAACACATGAGCAACGCTTCTCCGAAAATGAAGCTCATTCTTGTCTTAACGCCAATCATCTATCCACTAGTTCTCCTACTGCAGAGTGCGAGAAAGGAGTAAAACACTTTCCTTTAACTCTGTGCCCGGAAACATAAATACCTCGGCGCCGGTCTTCAACTTCTCAAACTCACTTGAAAATCCGATAGTTCATTAAGAAGATTTTTCGGAGCCCCTAGAAAAGGATCTACAAGATTGTCCTGTGATTACAAGAATTTTGACTCTCCATGAATGTTCTCATTTGTTATTAAAAGAGATAAATAACAATACAGTCGCCATCACTGAGAAATTATCGAAATTGGAAGGTTACATGTTAGCGCACGAAGCTTGTCATAAATTTCATGGAAATTGCCCTCAAAGGGCAGCCTCGTTAGTAAAAAACGAGTTTCTTAAAATCCACAACACTATAACAACGAGTGATCAGTGTACTCAGACTACAGATGACCCTTTACTCTTTCATGGCAAACCTACGACATTTGCTCAAATAATGAAAATTCAGGAAATTCCTGATAAAGAAAGTTCAGTGGGAGAATCTATCAACTTGCTGGAAGTAGCTAAACTGCAAAATGATCGTTTGATGCAGGTTGACCAGATTTTGTTTAAAATGTTTCCTAAGTATTGTCAAATTGAATCACTCCCGCCCTCTTAAAATGTAGACTCCAATATCGACGCTCATGTGGTCTCACCTGATAGTTCATCAATTTTGCTTGACATTATTGAACAGACAAACATTTCAGAGGCCCCTGTTATAGAACAACAAATTGAAACCTCTACTACAGACAGCTTCTACTACCTCTCTAGAAGAGCTAAAAAAAATCATAAAAAAGCACTAGAAAGACAGCATAATGCTAAAGGGGGAGGGAGCAGAATGGAGCAAAGGTCCAAGTGTAAACAGATAGATTATTCAGAAACGAGTAAGAACTAGAAAATCAATGACAAACAGACAGCTAGCTCAATCACTGATGAACAAGTATTGAATCTAAGTCAATTAGATGAAGAAAGCAAGAGAGCCTGCAATTCAGTTCTCTCTCCAATAAAAGTAGGAGAAGAGAGCAGACTGTAGTCGGTAGAAATTGCCCGGTAGATCATATAAATGAAAAGGACATCAAGGTAGCAAGAGCAAACGCTCTCCAGCAAGATGCCCCAAGCCTTAAGGATGCAATCATGACTCAGCCAAATCTGACTGTGTACTTCTCTGAAATCACGATAAAGAAAACTGACAAATCAGTGAAAGAGGAAAAGTATGCAGAATGTGGTGTAACTTCTGAAAAAAAGCTATCTGTACCAGCAAAGGGTGGGCTAAATAATATCAAACCCTTATGCGAATAAAAATTCCCAAAAATCACTACGCATCCTTTGACATGCCCAGAAATGGTACATGCAGGGATTGAATCTTGCACCTCGCAAACTCACATAGATGCGAGCACCACAGAGTCTGTACATCCTATGCACGTTGTACCTTCTCTGACTTGTTCAACTGCCAGTGGACCTGTCCAAACTTGCCAGGTTGCTCACATTAGTGAAATTGTAAAAAAGAGTTTAATAACTGTAGATGGGAAAACTGACCCTACAAAATCATTGATGTGTAAAAAACTGACAGTGGAAGAAAGAAAGGTGGTTAGTGGAGAAAAAAATCACATAACAGCATCTAATGATTACACGGGTCTGTCCTTTAACACTATTCATATGGAAATGAAAAACATAATTGGCTGGAAGAGTGATCCTAACATCAATGGAATGGTGCATATTAATCGCTCATTCCTAATGAATGCTCTGTTTAAAATACCCTCGCTCCATAGCCTTGTTACGAATGACATTGAATGGGTACACCTTCCTAATCAAAATACTAACCAGATGTTCTCAAAGTTGCTTTCTCTAATCATTGCAAAGGTTTTGTCGGATCATAAAATGGATCTAACAATGCTTGGGCTTCACATGATAGTCTTCGCTACCATGGAAGACACCATGGCTTTTGTAGAATATGAACCCCCTCCCGTTCCTGCTGTTGATCACACCTAGCAGAATGCTTCTGTAAATAAATATCAATCAAGCCATATGTTGGAACAATTGGCTTCTCTCACGACGGCCTTAAACGGCCTTTCATGGCTAGAACGGCTTATTAAAGCAGCACAGGCTATAATCCCTCAACAAGCAGCCTCATAGTTTCATGACCTTAAGATCATGTTGTGGAATTGTTGTGGTTTCCACAACGTAAAGAAATGGTTGTCGAAGGCAATTTCTAACTCTCTTTTGCACATCTTCCTAATACAAGAAACCACGTCCCTTGTGAATATGTACTTTGACGGATTTTCTTCTTTTTCTCATCATGCAGTCAGAGGCGGTGGTGGTAGACCTGCAGGTGGTTTAGCCATACTTATTAATAACAATCTGAAATGTTCTGTTAATCACATCTATGAATCTGAATTATACTTGATTGTTGATGTAAAACTCTTTTAAAATGTTGGGATGTCCATTTGTGTCAATCCGACTCCAAACATGAATGGTTCACATGGAAGAGAGGAAAAATATGCTCATGGATTGATTATATATTTGCATCTAAGACCTTATCTGGGTTGCTGTCCTTTTTTGTACTGTAGTCCCACACCTGGGAGATGATTGTAACATTGCCCTAACATGTGAGGGCAGTTTAAACATATGCAACAATATCCTGGTCTCTCTCTAATCGAGGTCGACAGACCTAGGCTCTCGATCAATTGGAACGCTTATACATGTAGAAAATTTACATTGCTTGTTAATAGACATCTTAAGAAACATAACACTGTGACTTTAGGAGATGCTCGATTTATCCTAAAGTGGAACATGAAGATTATTGTGACTCATTTAAACACAATGGCCCGCACACAGAAAGAACAACACTCATTTAAAAAAACTTTTTTTTTACCATTTTGCATGAATTTACCAGTATTAAACAAAACAAAAAAATATTGAGTTGAGAGTAGCAAGGATGACCATCTCGGCCACCAACATAAAATCTTATTTGCTCTTAAAAAAAAAAAAGAAATCTTGTTAAAATACAAGAATGACATGCGCTTAACTCATGCCTCAATTGCTCTGTAACGTAATCAAGAAATAGTCGGAATGTTCTGCAAACACAAAACAAAAGACATTTGGCGACACATTAGATCTACCGATAAAGTTCCGAATTTGGAACTAGAATCCGCAGTTGATGGTTCAACTTGGACTTCCTTCTTTCTCAACAAATTTGCGTTGCCCCCAGTATTTTCGACATGTGAAAATCCACCTGATTACAATACAATTCCTAACATCTGTCTGTGGAGGATTTCTGATATTTTGGCTGTAATTTACAAACTAAAAGGTTCGAAATGTGCAAGTGCCGACGGTCTGCCGCCCTGTGTCATTAAAGATGACACTTGTTTTTGGCCTACTATCTTTCTTGACATATTTCAGGACATTTTACGATCCAAATCAGTTCCTTCATCCTGGTTCACTTCTATAATTACCCCGTTACATAAAAAAGGATCCATTAACGACCCCAATAATTTTAGACCCATTGCCCTTATAGAGGTGGTTGCTATAATTTTTGCATCCCTTATGCTACAGGAGTTAGAAGTTTTCATTCGCAATAACGAGTGTTTAAGAAAAGCACAGGTAGGCTTTCGTAAGGCCATGGGCACCCGTCTCAATGCTTCTATTTTGGCACACTTTATAGCATCTGCCAATCTTCCGGATAACAGCCCAAATGTTGTAGCTTCTGTAGACCTTGAAGCTGCATTTGACAGCGTAATCAGAGGCATGTTGTGGTAGAAAATGATAAAGGCAAAGTTTCCTCCTATCCTGATTACTCTAGTGGCTATGTTACACTTTAACACCAATTTCAAAGTACGATTGAGAATCACGTTACATAGACTGTCAGGGCCAATTACCCTTGAAGGCTTAATTATTCGAATTAAGCCCACCAGGTCAGTGTCTTTCACGTGATGCCAAACTGAAGATCCCAGCATGGTCGAGTCCATATCATGAGTACCAGTTCCCAGATTGCACCGGAATACACCAGGTGAGTACCCATTACATTGAAAGAGTATTGAGTGCAGGGCTCCATGTAGCATCAGCTGAGGCCGCCAAGTACTGAATGAAGTTATGCCATATGTCTTTGGGGCGGCTAGGCCCAGTCAGTACGGGTAGATATATCTCCTCCACCGTGTTGGCCCACATTACGTCACAGAGCCAATCTGACCACAAGGGGGATTTTTCCATGTCCACCGCTGCAAAATAGTTCTCTTTGACAGAACCAAACATAAGTTCAGCAGTCTGCGGTCCATTGAATTCATTTTTTTCTGTGCACCCCAGGATACAATGCACATGTGTCAGTCGCAGCGTTTGCCCCTTAATTGCATCCAAAGTGTCTGTGATCTTTTCCCAGTAGACCACCAACCTGGGGCAGTCCCATAATATATGTATCAGATTGGGGTCTGTGCACATGCAGCGCGGGCATTCCCCTGTGCCTAGGGGGGTAAACTTGGAGACTCTCTCAGGGGTGTGATACAGTCTATTTACAATTTTAAAATGTACGAGTCGATGTCTCGTATTCATAGACACTCTCCTTATCAGTTGACATTTACGTTCCCATAGCACCTCAGGAATCTGTACCCCCAAGTCAATTTCCCACTGTGCTCTAGTGCTGGGGCCTTTGCATGATGTCATTGCCTTTGCCAGCTTATATAGGGCCGAGATGGTCGTCTTACTCCCACCTGGAGCAAGAGTGTAGCTCAAACAAGCATGCAAGTCTCGTTCAGATGGGAACCTCGTCCAGTGTGCAGCTACTGCCGTTCTGATGCATACATTTTGCAGTTTCTTGAAGGGGGAGTCCCCGATGTGCAGACTCACAGTTTCCCAGTCTACAAACTTACCCTCCATGTACAAATTACCAACCTTTTGGATTCCGTCCATTGTCCACACCCTTTCAATCAATTTGTCTGTGGTGGGTTTCACCCCCCCCCCCCCCCCCCGGCAGTACCCAGAACGGTAAGTTATGATCCTAAGGAGCCTGTGCATTTGTTTTCATGTACAACCTATTCCAAGTCTTCCATGTCACTTTCACTGGGTCTAATGTCTGTGCCCTTTGATATTTATTTCCTGCCAGAAGCAGCATCAATGGGGCCAATTGCACCCTCAGCTTTTCCATTCGGGCATAGGGAAGCTCCGGGCACTCCTTAACCCAGTATGATGCATAGTGTGCCTGAGCCACCAAAAAATACAACTAGAAATCCGGAGCCACCAGCCCTTCCCCCCACCCGGTCAGTTGAGCCAATCTTTCCCACTTCACACGTACAGTCCCCCCTGTCCATACAAAAGATGAACACATGCCCTGAAGTGAAAAATGCCTGTCCTGGCCACATAGGAATATTGTGAAAGTAGTACAGCAGCTTGGATAATATAACCATTTTGATCAGAGATACTTTCCAAGCCATTGAAAGTGCAATACGACCCCATCGCTGCAGTTTTACTCTAAGGCTGCTCAGGTAGCTACCATAATTAAAATCGAAGGTCAAGGTCTCTGTGCGGGCCACCCTAATCCACAGGTATCTGAACTCAAGCGGAGCCCATTTAAGTCCAATTGTAGTGTCTATTTGGTGTGTATTTTCTGTCAATGGAAACATCTCTGACTTGGTAGGGTTGAGTGTTACCCCTGAGTGTCGTCCGAACTCCATGATCGCTTCCAGGTTTTTATTTAGGTGGAGCTGTGGATCTCCGACATACAGCAATATGTCATCGCATATAGTGAGATTATCTCAGGCCTTCCCCCCCCAGATGCAAGCCGCCCCCCAAACCGTGCACGGGTGAGATCGGCCAAGTTTTCTTACTAATGCAAAAAGCAAAGGCGATAAGGGACATCCTTGTCTCGTACCACCCTCCAGTGCCAAAGTAGGAGAGAAGATGCTATTTGTGCAAACCCTAGCATATGGTTGCGAGTATAACAGGCGGATCCACAAAATTAAATTGGGCGCAAAGCCGTAATTCAGCAGCACTTGGAATAGAAAGGGCCATGAGACTGTGTCAAAGGATTTTTTTTTTATTAAAAAGATTTGTTTTTAGTGCAAAGCACCTTTACAAAATTATACAATAAATTACATCTAATTTATACTTTTAAAAAGAAAGAAAAGGACATTGTACAACAATACATACATCATCAAATGATATACAATGTCATAAAATATTACCACGTTCAAAATATCTAAACATCAATACTATCTAATCTTCTTTCGTGTACATTCATCGATGAATACAACCGAACAAGAGTGCCATGGTAATAATGATCTACTTGTCTGAAAGTATGTTTTCCATTCTTTTCAGCTCTGTTACTATGACATCTACCAATCTTACAGTTGCCAGTAACGTTGTATTGTTCGTTCCCCACATCCAGTTTAGCCAAATACAATTTCGAGCAAATATTGTCTTGGCTTGCATAAATTCTTTCATAGTTCTACATCGTGCATTTTCAAAATGAGAACAAAAGGGAAATAAATGTTTCAGTGATTCTTTTGTGACCTTACAAAATCTACACATGTCATTGAGGGTCTCAATTGTATGGAGCATATATAATCTGAATGACATAAAAGTCCTTTGCACCTCTTTACTAGGACAGAGGATCAAATATTTCATTTGTGGTATTTGTAAATGAAAACATGTTGTGTACTCAGCAAAGGATGAGTAAGAGTGAAGCTTGTCCCCTCATTCTGCCCAATCCCATTGGAAGAGCTTATTTTTTACCTTATTCATATGCATGTAAAGATTGTCAACATGCATATTGATCTTTTCTAGAAAGCTGTCCATTCTCTCTTTGTATAATGCAACAGAAGTTGGATTATTAGCGAGAAGCATCTTATTAAATTCTTCATAAATTGAGTCCCTAGGGGGAAACAACATCTTGGAATAATTTATAATAAGACACCATTTATAACGAGCTGATAGAGCGTTCAGACCCAACTCGTGCCTCAACACTGTATTAGGAAGATGAGCAGGCAACCCCAATGTAAATTTCGAAATAGCACCTTGAGGTTGATCAAGCAATGGACCCAAATCCCCTCCACCCCATATAATAGGATGGATTCTACTTTTCTTCCATAGAATTCCAACACAGGCAGGAGAGAAAAACTGCAAAATTTATGAAATATTAATCTCATTTGTCCTTTCAAGGGCAGCAATTTCGCCAGTAATGATTCCTTCACTCTTTTAAAGGAGGAATTATTTGTCAGCGTGAATCCCAAATATGTTAGATTTTTCAAAATAGATATGGGCATGGAATGGATTGACCAGGCAAAATGACGTACTTTTTTTCGGTTACAAAAGATAAGATGTTGGATTTTTGCGGATTACCTGTGAGGTTATGGTCTTGACAGTACAATAAGAAGCTTTCTAATTTCATTTCAAGGCCTGATTGGGTTCTATCAAAGAGTAAAACATCATCGGCATAGGGTAGCCAAGAAAGATTCAGCGATACCAGCCGGGCTGCAAAGGAATTCTCTTTATTCCAGATGTTATCTAGGTCGGCCATATAAAGATTGAATAATATGGCTGCCAAATTACAGCCTTGTTTAACCCCTATCCAGATAGGGATGGCTTCAGTCAGGGTACCTTCACCTGTTCAATAGTGGAGCGGGGATTGCCCCGTTTCGAGCCTCCTCATTGGCTGAGGGGCTGCCACGCCCCTCGCCGGGAACAGAGTAGCCGGCACGCACGGCGTAAAAGGGAATACTGTGTGGTATGGCTCGCAAATGAGCCAATCACCATGCAGTATTCCTGTTGCGCCGCCGTGCCAGGTGCTAATGTCCTATATATTTACTCGGAAAGGAATGGCCGAAAGATCAACATAGATAAAACTAAGATCATACACATAAGTCGGAAGGCTTACAGGTGTGCAACGTTTAGTTGGCACCTAGGTACTACTCTATTGGTTCAAACTGACCTATGTAAGTATCTGGGTATTTATGTTAAGGCATCTCCACCTTTTTCATATTTGTCAGCTATCATTTGCCCTAAAGCTTGGAAAAAGTCACTGGCCATTAGGAAAACCATTGACAAATGCGGTGGCTGCTCTATAGAGGCAGTTAATGGCCTACAAGGTTTCCATTACACCGGGAATAATGTGTGCGCTCAAAGTATTACCTAAAAAAGGCTACCTCCTCGCTATCCAGGTTGGAGGCAAAAGTGTTATGCTCTTGATTGGGTTTACTGGTGCAGGCTATAAGATTAGAACTAGGCCTTTAATACCTGCAGTCATTATGGATCCCTTCAATTTGCAAGTTTTGGGTAAATATAAAACTTTGGGGGGAGAAAGTAGGACTCACTCATGTACTCTAATGTGGCTCATGCTAATCGCTACACCCACAGTACATGGTACAGGGATATGGAGAACCTGGTACTCACACATTACTTTGACATTTCCTTAACTTGCACTTCGAAGCAAGAGGTTTCTGTTTTTTTAAGTACATTTGGTCCAAAGACTCAGGATTATGATTGGGTGCTTTCCCTGGCCCGGTTGGCTGGAATGAGCAAATATACTGCTTATGTGCAACAAGCGCTGTTTGGTTATAGCCCTCGGCAGTATTTGGTCAAAATGCGCACACCCCCTCTGATACGTTTTATCTTGTATTTGCGCTTTGATATCCTTCCTGTTTTTGCAAATACTGGAGCCTCGAAGGGCCTTCCTTTAGATGAGCGTATTTGTTGCTTATGTAATCACAAAGTGGAGACAGTACGACATATATTGATGCACTGTACGGTTCTGAGCCTTTTTTATGCCGAAGATACTGCTACATTTATTTCACCTGAGACAGATCAATTCTGGAGCATTCTATGTATGTCTCTGTCACTGGTTGTGGCATCTGCGGCAAACCATATATGACTTAGGGTCAAAGTATGTTGGAAATCTTAGATTGCACATAGTAAGCCTCGACCAGCCTGTGCTCCTTTCAAATTATGCCAATCATGTAAAGTGCAATATTTCATTTTTGATTTATAGCAACTATATAAAGGTGTTCAGACTGCAATTGTACAATATGTTAAACACTTGGATTCAGTAACATATATTATACTTGTATATGTTGTTTTCTAGGTGTTCAATATCATGATTTATAAATGTATTGATATGTATGTGTAAAAGGTTGTTTATTCAACCATATGCACGTTAATTTAAAAAAAAAAGGTAAACACACCTAACATTGGTGAGAGATTCCCTCACACACAGAACAGGTAAATACAGGTAAAATCGGTGCTAGCTTCCGTCACACACAATCAGATAATTCAGTTAACTTTTGCTAGCTTCCGTCACAACCAGAGCAGGTAAATAGGGGAGACATCAGTGCACGCTCCCCTCACACACAGTACAGGTAAATACAGGTAACATTGGTGCAAGCTTCCCTTACCCACAAAGCAGGCATATACAGGAAACATCAGTGCTAGCTTTGCGCACAAAATGAACAGGGAAATACAGGTAACATCCATGCTAGCATCCCTCACACCCAGAATACCGGTGCTAGCTTCCCTAACACATACAGAACAGGTAAAATCAGTGACAGCTCCCTTCACACGCAGAATAGGTAAATACAGGTAACCCCAGGGCTAGCTTCCATCACACACAGAACAGGTAAGCACAGGTAATATAGGTGCTAACTTCCATCACGCATGAAACAGGTAAACACAGGTAACATAGGTGCTAGCTTCCCTTTCACACAGAACAGGTACATACAGATGACATCTATGACAGCTCCCTTTACACACAGAACAGGTAAATACAGGTAGCATGGGTGCGAGCTTCCCTTAACCACACAACAGGTAGATACAGGAAACTTCGGTGCTAGCTTTGTCCACAAAAAGAACAGGTAAATACAGGTAGCATCTGTGCTAGCGTCCCTCACAAACAGAATAGGTAAATACAGGTAACATCCCTGCTAGTGTCCCTCACACCCAGAACAGGTAAATACAGGTAACACCAGTGCAAGCTTCCCTCACACATACAGAACAGGTAAAATCAGTGACAGCTCCCTTCACACACAGAATAGGTAAATACAGTTAACACCAGGGCTAGCTTCCATATCACACAGAACAGGTAAACACAGGTAACATAGGTTCTAGCTTCCCTCACACACAGAACCGGTAAACGCAGGTGACATCAGTGACATCTCCCTCCACACGCAGAACTGGTAGATACAGGTAACAATGGTGTGAGCTTCCCTTAACCACAAAGCAGGTAGATACAAGAAACATCAGTGTCAGCTTTGCCTACAAACAGAACAGGTAAATACAGGTAGCATCAGTGCTAGCTTCACTCACACACAGAATATGTAAATTCTGGTAACATCCATGCTAGCTTCCTTCATACCCAGAACAGTTAAATACGGGTAACACCAGTGTTAACTTCCCTAACAACCAGAGCAGGTAAACACAGGTAACACCAGTGCTAGCTTCCCTCACACTCAAAACTGGTAAACACGGGTAACATTGGTACTAACTTCCCTCACACAGGACAGGAAAACTTCAGGGCTAGGCTTCCTCACAACCAGACCAGGTAAACACAGGTAACATCAATGCCAGCTTCCCTCACACACAGAACAGCTAGAATAACTCTCCCAGAGCAATACACCATTGTGATCTGCTGCCCTGCTGTAATATTTGATGAAAATATTTGGAAAGGCATGCCATGGTGTCTGTGCTGTCATTGCAAATTCCTGTATGTGCCAGTGAGGGGGAAGTTCACAATCAGCAAACCTGAGTAGGCAGAGACCACAAAGACAGGCGGCCAGGCCATGCCGTTTGATAACTTTGATTCTCTGGCCATGACTGCCTGGAGTACAGTTCTATCAGAGTCATCAAGGACCCAAGCCCACGTTCCCAAATCATAGAACACACCCCCTGAGACCATCAGCCAGACACAGGGAGACTGACATGAAGGTGAAATATGAAAGTGCGGGACTAAAACAAAGAGATCGTGTCTGCGATTCTCATCACGCCTGTCACTAATTAAGATTTTACAGATGAAGCCGCGAGATGCCGTTACACGGGCATGCCATGCCTTCTGCTGGTAGGGTGAACACACGTGCTATTCCCGCATGGTGTTCTTACAAAGACCTGCCACTCTCTGGGATCGTGCTAATTACGCGCTGATGTTCAGTCACTGATTTGTACTGATTATTAATTTGGAAGCGATTCGAGCTTACATCAGTAAAACAGAGTCCTGGGAAGGGGAGGTGGGAGAGGGTGCAGCCGAAGGATCTGCACCAGGCCCCTCGAGGAGTAATCTGACCGGGCAACACAGCATCTTAGAAAATGGATGAGAAGAGATGGGTGTGGATGGCACCGTGTGTATTTCCGTTCGAGTCTATGGGGTCCATTCATGGAATTTCGCACGAAAATCGTTCTTGGGCCGTGCGCTGAGAAGGACACTGTGCGGGCCTGTGGGCAGAAAGAAAAATACGCACAACGCGTATTCGTGGAATTGTTTGCGCAAAGTAGCCATATTTGCAAGTCACAGCTGTAACACCCCCAACATGCCCACACGCAAAGCAGGAAACTGCCAGATCAGCTACCTTTGTGCGCTCCCCGGAGCGCAAATACATGCACCCTTCAAACAGTGCACGGGATCCCCCATAAGCAGCCCTGTGACTCGAAGAGCCTGCACGGGGTCCCGAGTAACTGTATCTGGCACCCAGACAACATACGTATGGAAATTCTTAACTTGGCAATAACTTGGGAAATGGGAAATGTGCGTGCAAACCCACGTAAAATGTTCCTGCACCCCGCTACACAGATTACGTGCAGCCCTACGTTACATTGGGACCCCCATTTAGTACATGCACCACGAAATCCGACATGCTATCCCACGTGTGTGCTGAAGTCCTATGCGCAAGTGTACTTATGCCAGCCTTCGCGTGGCGGATCCTATGAAGGACTTGCGTGGGCATTTTCCAGCGAGACATTGTCCGATCGATTCCATGAATACGTCTCTTGCCATGCAATAGTGTGCATGCGAGGGACTGCCTGCAGGCCTTACCTCGGAAACCCCACTTCTTCACAAGTTAGTCCCCATTTCTGGTGTTGCACCCCCTTTCCAGCCCTCTGCGCAGGCCATGCCAACCCTCAGCTTGGAGTCTCGCACAAAGCCCTCAACGGCTCGCACAGCCGTGCCAGGACAGAGCAAAATCCCTGCAAGTCCAGGAAAAGTGTTGCGCATTCGATTCCATGAACCGACAGAGTTGTGCGTGTATATTGGGTGCAGATTGGTACAAGTCGCCTATTTTCTGCACAATAAATTCCATGAATCAGTCCCTGTGTGTGAGAGTTTACGCAAGCAAATGAGTGAGTCATTGATTGGGGAAAAAGAGTGGCCAAGTGAGCAAGGGATTGAATGGGTGACAAAGGGAAGGCAGTAGTGATGGAAGGATGGAGTGCACAAGTGAGTGACTCCGTTGTTGAGTGCGTGACTGAGGGACTGTGTGTGATGTGTTTGAATGTGTGTAAGAGAATATGTAGGTAAGTGGGCGAGTCAGTGGTTGATTGAGAGAGAGAGAGAGCAAGTGATTGGACTGAACACATGAGTGTGAGTGTGTGTGAGTGCAAATGGGATGGAGTGAATGAGTGAGGGCACATTAGCCCTCATTACAACACCGGGGGTAACCAATGCCGCTATTAGCACCATGGTTGCTGCCGGTATTGTAACGAGTCCGCCATTGTGCAATGGGGAATTACCACCCCATTCCAAGGTTGGCG
Organism: Ambystoma mexicanum; assembly: GCF_040938575.1. Lineage (NCBI taxonomy): Eukaryota > Metazoa > Chordata > Amphibia > Caudata > Ambystomatidae > Ambystoma > Ambystoma mexicanum. The sequence continues at coordinate 165,444,048 of NC_090931.1, read as the reverse complement.
GGGCGGTAATTCCCCATGCACCATTGGCCCTTCCTGATTCCCATTTTTGCCCCATAGGGCTCAATGGGAATGGGGAAGGCGGTAATTACGGTACCGCAAATTGCGGTACCGTAATTACCTTCAAGGTCCCTTTGCGGGTCCCTACTTTAATGGCTGGTCCAGACCAGCCGTTAAGGTCGGGAGCTGCAAAGGGACCTCGTAATTAGGCGCTAAGGGCTTAACGGCGCCGCAGCCTTTACGGCACCGTTAACCCCTTAGCGCCAGGGTCGTAAGTGAGTGGCATAGATGTGGAAAAGATGCACTGAGTGTTGCAAGCTATTGCTTCTCTAAGATGCAGAATATGTACCGTTTGTTTGAGCCTCGGCTTTCCACAAGATGAATTGAATAGAATGTGAATTGCGCTTAGCTGTCAGTGTGGGTTTGCAGAGCATCATTTAACAAATAAGCACTATGAGTTGGGCATGAAAGATTCTCTAATGAACATAGACAAGGAATCCGCATAGAGAGTTGAACTAAACGGTCTTCTCCACTTGTAGCTACGGGTCCATGTATAACAAGCTGTAGCTGGGCGTCAAATGGACCCATCCAGGCTGCTGCTACACCCATAATAATAGTGTCACGTTTTAACTTAGTGCCTCATGCTAGACTCATCGTGCTTCTTAGCACTGTAATAATAGGTGCTCTTACTACTCACTTAATCAGTCTTGAAACGTAAAATAACGGAATCTGCCCTGCCAGGATTTCAGCCCCGGAATAGAAGCTTTCCACGGATGTCTGCGGCATGTGCTAAACTCGCTGAGCTATCACATTGGCCTAAGACCTAAGTGCTCTGTAACAAGGAAGTAATAATAGGGAAACCACGAGGGTCAGTAAGTCATCCCCCTGTGAGTGATTACGAATCCGCTTTTAAAGGGGGTTGGCCAGGATTCGTTGGGGCGGCGAGTGCAGGTTAGATTTTGGAATGGTGAATTCCGTAGGTCCTGGAATACACAGCCATTTTCCCCGAAAGCCACTGCGCAATCTACTATCTCGCCAAGAAGATGAGCCCCGACTAGGATCTTCAACCCAGTGGGTTTCCCTCATTACAGGATCTCAGAACTGGCGGTCAGCTCCTCTCTGAGACCATGAATGGCTTTTAGGATAATCGTCAGGTGTGCCCAGAGGGAATAAAAGGCGGGCAATTGATTTCACGCAATGAAGGTGTGGTTAAGTCTTTTGCAAACGCCCATGAGGAACACTGGGTGAACAGCCCGGCATTTAAATGGCGCATGAAGATAGTTATCTTAGTGGTTTAATTCCTTTCAACATTTCCTTCTCAAGTTGATAAGCGGCTCCTGTGACCAGGACATGGAGGGGCCTGCTATGTCAATAAAAGAGTGAGCTGCCTATAACCCTGCAATGCATATACTTCGTGGTGCATTTTTCACAGACCCCAATCGTGGCCCAGGAGACTCTTACCAAATAACATCGTGATCAGAAGTCGCTGTATTACCAGAATTCTTGCATCCGAATGTTCGCAGCTAGGCACTGAGCTCAGCTGGTGTGTTTCATGAGAGGACACAAGTGGGCAGGGAAGGACAATGCACTCACCTAGGTGTTAGCTATACATGGTGCGTGTAGCAGAGACCCTGAATAAGTGACACTCTCCGTGTGTGTATGATCTGAACATGACGAGGGTCTGCAAGTGGCGTGGATTATAAAGCTCCACATCTCTTGGTGTATCTTGGGGTTTCTATTGGCAAGTAGGACACATCCATTACATTCTGTGTAGATTTCAGGGACAGAGAACCTTTCTCCAGATTTCATTGACTTGTAATGGAAGAAATGAGTAGTCTCTACCAAGATTAGACATTTTACAAGTTTGAAAACACTCATAATTTGAAGCATGGTTTCTGGCGATTGGCTCTGATTTTGAGAAATTAGTATTTATCATTACTTGTGGTTCTGGCAGCAATGTACAGGGCCATGTTTTAACAGTGGCCAAGTTCTCAATGGAGCTAAGGAGTGTGCATTGTATTAAGTATATAACCATAATTACATAGGGTAGGGTCCGTTTATTTCCCTTATTAATTGCAAGTAGGGATATCTTCACATCAAACTGAAATATAAAAAATGGGAAATATAAGAGCATCGTGGTGGCTGGGTGGGTGGCTGGGTGGGTGGCTGTGTGGGTGGCTGGGTCGGTGGGCGGCTGGTTGGGCGGCTGGTTCGGTGGGTGGCTGGGTGGGCGGGCGGCTGGGTGGGTGACTGGGTGGATGGGTCGGTGGGTGGCTGGGTGGGTGGCTGGATGTGTCGGTGGGTGGGCGGGTGGCGAGGGAGAAGGGGACGAATCATACGAAAAGAAAAACCTTCAAGGAAGTGGGAAGATCATTGGGAATTTTGGAAAAATGAAGACCCACAGGAACAGAGAGCCTTGTTGTGTAGGAATGTCCAGCCAGATCTGAATTAAGGAAACCTGTTGGACAAGGAATGCTGTCAGAGAAAGCATACATGCCAAACAAAAGTAGGAAGGATGTGGAGTTGAACAAGAACTTTACATCTGGTGCTTCAAGTTCTGTTGGTGGAATGATTCTGAACAGTGTTGAACCTTGCATTGGAATGCATTGGAGTGGTAAACCTTTTATGTGTGAAATAGCCTTCATTTTAAAGGGTTTCCCACACAGCCTGAATTTGGACACTGGTTAACTGGAGTGCGTATGTTTGATGGAAGAGCAGGTTGGGTGACTGTTTTTTTGCAGACGTTAACAAATGACAAGGGGCAGAGTGACCTGCGTGGCTTCCTCCAAGCTTTGCATACATGTGCAATACAGCGCAGGGCATGATACCATTCCCTGAGGCAATGGGGACGTCAGACATGTGATAGGCAACTGCAGTCAGTTTAAGTCATGCATTAACAAGAGCTGTGTGGCGGGGAGGGAGAGGGTGTTTAAACTTCTTTCTGTCTATATGTGAACATAAAACAATTTACTAGGCTTGTTTGAGACATATTGGATATATGTATAAGACCCATTCTCATACATAGGAGACAAGGTGGTTTCGTCTAACATGGTGGGGGTGGGAGGAGGGGATTTGTGTGTGCATCACCAGGTGTATTTTCCATGAAAATACCAGAACACATTTCAATCTATTTATGTGTGCTTGTGCAAATACATCTATATTTCTGTGTGTGTGGGAGGAGGAGAGGTATGTGTTTAACTGTTGCATGCACATTGTTGTGCCTGCTCGTAAGTTTGTGTGCACAGTGCTCCGGCTGTCTCATTGAAAGGAAATAGAAAGCCCTGAAAGTAAAGTAGCAGAATTTCTAGACGTTTACAGTGTTTGACACCGTTTTCTTTTGTGCTAGTGAAACTAGCACCATTTGGAAAACATGCATACAGTTTCTAGTGCCGCTGCACAAAACTAACATGGATCGAAATTAAAGACCTGTGCCAAGTTTCTCTTTGTAGTACAAGAAACTTACATGGGAATGAAACACCACACTCCAAGCAAAACTGCACAAAACGTGTTTGAAATTTCATTGGTGACAGAACCGTAATGCTGATTTCACAGAATGGCATGTCCACAAGACTGTGTGTATCTCATCTGGACAAAATATTTCTTAAGCTGTAAAATGTAACAGTTAAAGTACAATTGGGGTGTGTTTCAAAACCTTAGTCTTTGGGATGGCTGTGGTACATACATTAGGCTGCTAAGCATAGTTGGATAGATTAGCACATCTTCAGTGCTGTGCTGGGCAACACAGACTTCTGCAAAAAAAGGGAAGCATTCAATATGGCTCATTCCGGCTATACCATGTTTCAGACATTCAAAAAAAAAAAACTCTCCTTGAGTTGCTACAAAGGAGCACTACTTCAAAATAATGTTTAAGGGTCTGTGGTCTGCAGGGTAGGCCCAAGATCACTGTTCTTGTAGAAGATCATGCAGGTCCTTCAAGGGGGTAGCTCAAGATGACACTTCTTTTCAAAAGCAGGTCCTCAGATGTCAAAGGTACTTTAAGTAGGCAAGGTAGACATTTTCAGGAGGAGAGGATGGCATGGAGTATAGCATGTGTGCAGGCAGCTGGGTCCTCTCAATGGTCAGGAGATGAGGACTATGTCCACTTTTTTGCCAGGGTGCTGATGTAAGCCGGTAGGATAGCTCAGGTGGGTGAGCACTTGCTCTGTTGGTGTGCTCTGCAAGTAGCAAGATTGAATCCAGACAAGGCCAACTCAACCTTTCATCCTTTCGTGATTGATAAGTGAGTACCATCTTTGTATGGGTGATATTGTATGTAAGTATGCTCTCCATAAAGCACCATAAAATATCTCCAGCTGTCTGAAATTGTTTGCAATCCACGCTGCTGCTTCTTGCGGGGAGGTGAATCAGTTGAGACCCAAACCACCTCCTCATTAGTGCTCTGTTCCAACGACATGTCGAACAGGGAGCAAACTAAGATAATCCAGAAAAAGACACCACAAAAGAAGACATTGGCCCTCATTACGACCCTGGCGCAAATCGAAAAACGATGGCGGAAATGCAATACCGCCATCGAATAGCGCTCGGTGCGATCATGACCCGTCACCGTAAAGTACGATGCCATTAGCGACACCGTAGTGAACGCCAACGCTAACTGCACCAAGTACGCGCACGCGCGCCATGCCAAACCGTAAATACCACCATGGCGCAACGGTACGCGAATTCTGACCCTAGCGGACATGCACCTAACGCCATCAAGCATGGCGGAAAGTACCATTCCGCCATGGTGAGAAGTACGGCATCGCGAACCAACCGTAAACGGCCCTACTGAGTGCCTGTACACCACTCCCTGGCCACATTGCACAACTCCTCGTAGGTGCAATGAAGTCACACAATGCAACCAGTGAAATGTACAAGTCATCCATGCCTGCCAACGAACAAATTAATCTAGGGGCTCCAAGTGCCTTGTGAGTGGCCATCCATATTTGCCATGGCACCATTGCCGCACTGATGCAGCACAGGCATGTGAAGGGTCAAGTCCAGCAACATGAACAGAAAAATGAGACAAACAAAAACAGGCCCCCCCATCGACTGACACCAGTGTAAGGCAACATTCAAAGCAGTATCCTGAGTGAGACTGCACCAGCCCTGTACTCCTGCCAGTAAACAAACCAACCATCAGCATAAGCATGTACCACACAAGTTGGCAGAGTGACTGAGCAGCCAGGCTCATCTCAAGAGGGGCCAATGGGAGCTGCAGGGCACAGATGGTACGAATACAGAAGCCATTAAAATGGACATGACCTCAGTCTCCCCCCAAGAAACGCACGCAAACACAGGCACCTGTGACCAGCCATATTCTGATAATCACATCATTCCACCAATCCACCTGGCTGACCGGCATCTGTTACACAAAAGTTAATCCCCCGCCCCTGAGCATGACATCATTAAAACAGTCATAATGGCAGCCCCTATCCCTGACCTCACTGGGCTTCGTAGGCAAACGCGCCCAGTACAGTACCACGCAACTATACTCAGAAGCCGGAACCCAATGCAGATCTTCTCACAATACATCACTCCACAAATAGGAATATGCTACATCACTTGCAAAGAACAACGCTACACGGTTAATATCAGAATAGAAATTTAATGCACAACAAAATCACCAAGCCCATACAGCCATTAGGTCATGAACTCCAAAATATATTTCATTATTGTGGGCTGCATCCACAATAAATGACCAGCTTCTTCTTGTGTGACGCCCTGTTCCTTCATGGTACACAGGGGCTACATTCACGTTCAAAAAGGCAACATGGAATCGCCTAGAACCGCAGGGCCGTCCCATTAGGTAGGCACTAGTCCAGCTGAAAGGCCGAAATGTGGCTCCTAGCCACTAGTACTGCGTAAGGGCATGTGGCCCATTGGCGATCGTCCCATAAGATCGTAATGGTGCTCCACTGATTAACACGAAGCAGCAGGTGTCGGGAGTAAAATCCATCTGCAGGAGTGGCATACAGATGGCAGTGGCAAAAGGGGAGGAGATACCTGTCACCCAAATGAAATGAAAAAGAATAGTATGGGCATCCGAACTTCATTTGAATTACTCACTTCAATGATCACACTAAATCCACAGCCATATGCATGCTAGCCCACTCAAAAGGATTATTTCCACCCAAAAATCACTTGCGAATCATAACTATATATATCGAGGTGAAAACACTCTTACAAACGAGTGTTTTTGTGCATGCGTCTGTTAAAACAGAATCCATTAGATGGGATTAGTAACGTGCATAGCCACAAGTGTTTGAAGGCGCGTCGAGACAGGGAGGGTTCAACAAGGGCAGATAGACGATGGTCCCACTATGGCAGCTCTGCATCACATAGCGCAGGGGAGGTGGATAGATTCCAAAAAGCCCTGTACATGGCAAACTCTCTATTAAATCATCTGTCCATGCATCCATACATCATTCCCTCATCCCTGTATGAAAACGCCTGATTATTTACTGACATAACATGTGAAACTTCCATTGAGTCTGTGCGTAATGCAGTCTGCAAAATCCACTGTGCTCCAGCCCGTAATTCCAGTGTTGTGAAGTAACATGTATTTGGGAACGTCCGGCCTCATCGTCCACTACGCTATTGCGCATCCCATACTATTCATATCAATCATTGCATTCTCGGCATGGCCCCTGTCCCAAGGACATTGAACAATAGAACGTTATATTTGCAGTCAGACCTGTGGGCATCTCCTCGCCGCTAGCTGAAAACCGAAAGCGCCGTCCTTCGAATTCCTCATTTGCAACATCACGTCGAAAAGGCATCTGTGACCGCTTGAAATCACAAATTCATCCATCTAGTGCGGCAGTGTGTGAAAATGGCAACTGGCTTCACTCACAAATGGGACGCCCCACCCGTCGGTGAACCTCGTTACAGTGCTGCATGAGGGTCCATCGTTAATCGAGTACTACATTCCACTGACCCTTCACAAGTCTGTTCGCGACTGCAAAGATAGTATGTGAAACAATGGGACCATAGCAGAATGAACATATGAACCAATATTACACTGCCATCGGGAACAAATACATGATTGTAATAGCAAGATGCCATTCGTCGAATTGCAGCGTTGTGTGCGGGACGTGCTCGCCCAAAGGGGATTGCAGCTTGCACAGGTGGAATGAATCACCACAGGTGGAGGCTATACAGCCTGAAAACACATAAATTGCACACCCAACCCCCTCCCACAACCACACCCACTCCGAAATGCTACCGGCAGGACTAGCGATGTTGGCCCTGGGGGACCTGATAGCACTGCAAGTACTCCAACTTCAAGAAGAAGACGAACACCAACTACTACAACAACCGGCCGCACAGAGGAGACGCAGGAGGAGGAGGAGGGCAAGGCAGGGCCAGCAAGGGCCACCAGCACAGCCACTACCACCACGCAGGCAGCCCGCAATCCCACGCCTCCGAGCACATCCGTTCAACCTCACTGATGAGCAGATCCACACCCTCTACCGTTTGGACCGGGACACCATAACCGCTATTGTGGACATGACACAGGCTGACCTTGTCAGCATGATAGATAGCCCAACCGCCATCCCACCCCTACTGAAGGTGGTGTCTGTACTCCACTTCCTGGCCACAGGCACCTACCAGCACACAGTCGGACAGTTGCATGGCATTTCACAGCCACTGTTCTCACGGACACTATTGCAAGTGCTCGATGCCCTCCTGAAGCACGCAGACGACTACATCTCTCTACCACGCTCGGAGCAGGAAATTACGAACACAAAAGTGGGATTCCATGCACTTGGCGGCATACCGGGTTGCATTGGTGCCATCGACTGCACCCATGTGGAATTGGTCGTCCCACATGCCATGGAGGCCCAGTACCGCAACCGAAAACAATTTCATTCTCTGAATGTACAAATGGTGTGTGACTCCAACAGGATCATTACACATTGTTGTGCCCGATTTCCTGGATCAACCCATGATTCTATGGTCTTGAGGAACTCTACAATACCACGCTACATGGAGCGACACGCAGGGAACAGATCCTGGCTACTCGGTGAGTCTCATTTCAAGCATGATAATGTGGGGTATGTGATGCGGCAATGACCTGGCAGGAAGGGGGGGGTGCGTACGTAGCAATGTCATTCCACAAACATCCTTTATTGTCCACATACAGGTGACGCCGGGTATCCACTGAAGAGATGGCTCCTTACACCACTCCGGAACCCACAGGACCAGCATGAGGAGGACTACAACCATGCCCACTCACGTACCCGTGTAGTCATAGAACAGGCATTCGGCCTACTGAAGACTCGTTTCCGCTGCCTCAGCAGGTCTGGCGGGGCACTCCTGTACCGCCATGAGAAGGTATCAAAGATGGTCATGGCATGTGTCATGCTACACAACATGTGCGTACGTAGAAATGTGCCCATGCCCCCTGACGCAGAACTGCAAGCACCTGAAGATGGTCATGATGAGGGTGGGGATGTGGCAGCACCTCAAGGAGTCTGCGAGGCACAGGAGGGCCGTGACATTCGTCAGCATATCATAGATGCATGCTTCTAGCACTCACGCCTGGTGGCTGATACATGGACACGGGACTTGTGGCACTGTGTGTGTCTGGAACATGCACAATATGGACTGTACGCCTATAATGGCCTCGTACACAAAGACCAATGTCCACACATCTCATTGGATGATCGTGCATTGTTTATGGCATATGTGAAATTATGTTACACACCCCATCGACCCGCCACCCAAGTGAGCCCAACACACCCCCTCCACCCTCCTACCTCCCCCCTGAACACCAGTGTCCAAAGATGTTCATTGTCAGTGGGCAGTCGCTATTGCAAGCCCCCTCTCCGGGTATCAGGGGCACCCCTGCCTGTGGAGCGCAGGTTCCTCCCAGATCTACGTTGGGGGCTGCCCTGGACGGAACTTGCAACGGATGATGTCTCTGCCTGCTCACGTCCATGCATGTCCCTAAGGGTTTGTGAGAGCTCAGTGAGCACACGGCGCACAGCGGCAAGTTCAGCACATACGTCTTTGGACGTCGCATGCAGTTCCCCCCTCAGGCTCTCGGTGCTTCTCTCCATTTGTACTCTCAGGCTCTCGGTGCTTCTCTCCATTTGTACTCTCAGGCTCTCGGTGCTTCTCTCCATTTGTGCCCTTAGTGTCTCTGTACTTCTCTCCATTTCTGCCCTAAGTGTCTCAGTTGATGTTTCTATGGCTGCCTTAGTACCCCCACATTCATCAGCATGGTCCTTGAGGAGTGTGGCCAGTTGCTGCTGTTGCACGATCACCTGGTCGAGGGACTGTTGCCTCTGCTGTGCCATGGATATTTGCGGTGGTGTCACAGAGGGGCTGGTCACCTCATGTTGCCTTGCCACAGGGCTTGTGGGGGATGGCCAGTCGTCGTCTTGTGGGTGCCCCTGCGTGGTATCCTCATGGTGTACGGGATGGAACAAACAGGGGGATTGAGACAGGTCATGGATGGATCTTACTTCGACATCCCCGTTTTCTGTGTCAGAGCATGCTGCCATTAATGCAGTGTCACCTATGGTGCTGCTGCCACCAGAAGCAGTGCCTTCTGTGGCATCCATTGGGGGGACCTGTGGTGGTGCTGTTGTGGGCATGCTGGCTGCTGGGGTGCCTGTTGAAGTTCCCTCCTGTGTGCTGCCACTTGATTTGTGCTGCTGCCGTGTCTTGATGCGTGCAGCTGAGGTGGAGGGTCTTTGGCCGTTGGTCTTGGCCCTCTTTGCAGGTGTGCTGGTAGGGGTGTCCTGGAGCTCGTCGTTTGAATCGGACCCTGTGGTGGAGTAAAGGAGGGCGAGCGTTATTAATGGGTCTGTGGAAATTGGAATGGCAATGTATCACATGCATTGGGGTGGTACCTGAGGGTGATTTGGGTTGGGGCCTTGGAGGTGGTTTCATTTTTGTGTGGATTGAGGTTGCAGTTGTTTTGCAGCCTGCAGTTAGGGTGTGCCTGCTGCACGTGTAGAGGGTGTTTTTAGGATTTTTAATTATTTATGTATTTAATGTGACTTTTAAGGTGTGCTATCAGGGCTATGTATGTGGACGTTCTCCTGGACATGTGTTACTGTTGCACTATGTGGACACATGGTACTTCACATGATTGGACATTGTGGATTTAGCATTGTTTTATTTGGCCCACCTACCTGATTCTTCGGATGTCTGCACTCCTTTCTCCATCCCTCCGACTCCCTCTATACTCTCCATTCCAATGGTGGAGGCACAGATTTCTTCCCAGGGGGTCAACTTGATGGGTGATTCCGATCCTCCCCCGGTAGCTGTGGCAATGTTACGGTTGGCGGATAGTATGCTCCGTACGCGTATCCGCAAGTCGTCCCATCGCTTTCTGCATTGCTGTGGGTTGCGGGGTGCGGTCCCCACCGCACTTACCCGCTGTGCCACCAGGGCCCATATGGCCTTCTTGTTCGCAAGTGCCGTCCTGGTCATTTGCGTCGAGAAGACGACGGCAGCATTCTCCTGGAGGGTCTCTGTGAGCACGGTGAGTTCCTCACGGGAGAAGTGGACCTGCCGCTTGCGGTCGCACGCTTTTTTCGCTACTTTTCCCATTTTTATTGGTTTCACTAGGGTGGATGACGGGTTGGGATGTGTCTCAGGGTAGTATTTTTAATGGTTGTGTGGAAATTGTGTTTTTATAGGTGTACGGCGTGCTGTTTCCCGTTCCGGGACCATGTTTTTACTTCCGTTTCCGTATATTTACAGTCACCGTACTTTCCGACTGCCGCTCATTGCGGTGACCGCTAAGATGGGTGGCGGAATTGCACCTAGGGCGCCGTACGGCGGCGGTGAGGGGCGTTTTGGGGACATTTCCGCCATCGCGGACTTTGCACTTCCGCCATGGCGTAGTGCTCGTGCCCGATGGGTCGGAATTAGCCGCACTTTGCTCTGTCGTGCAATGGCGGAAACGCTATTTACGCTATGGCGGTCAGGTCAGTCCCTTTCCGTCAGGGTCGTAATGAGGGCCATTGCCACTTAAAATCAAAAAGGTTTATCAAAAAATAAAAGAAAATAAGAAGACAAAATTACAAATGTATATAAACCAGAAAACACAAGACAAAGAAAAGAGTTTTAGGAGCAAGGGTGGGTTAAAAGAGTTTCCCAAAATGTGTTTGCAGAGGTCTTGGAGGCTTCCACACAAGTGTCAAGAACCAGCATCTAAAAAGCAATGAAGAAAAGTAAAGGGGTTTCTGAAAATATAGTGGCTATCTGCAGCTACGAACAGAAACCAATCAGCGATTGATTTTTTTCATAGCTGAGTCTATGACGATAATCCACGCATGCAGCATTTACCAATCAGAACATGCACTGCGGTTATGCAGGTACAAATGACATATATCTGCATCTAAATCCTCAACAAATCATGTGTCAAGTTCCCTAGATGTGGCTATGACGATAAATCATGCATTCGGAATTGACCAATCAGAGCCAATCATATAGCCGCAACAAGTTTCATCCAATGAGAGTGTGACATGCATAGACACAGCTGCAGGTACCATTGATGCTGTTACAAATCACATTGCACGATTGGCTTACATTGTAGCCGGAAATATTAATCAGAACTTCATAGCAAAGTACTTCATTTAAGTTACTGCTCTTAGTCCTTGCACAATACAGGCGTACTCTTATACCCAACATACTTTTCGCTGATTATACCTTATTTTCACATCTTTGTTTATCCGCCTTTTTCCTAAATCTCGATCCTTTGCCTTGGTATTTGTTGTCTTTGTCAATTCTTTGTTTTAATTTGTTTTTTTTTATTTTTATTTTGAATTTTGTGGCATTGTCCTTTTTGTTTTGTAAATTTTCATTTTGACATTTTCCTCCCTTACCAGACTCTTACCATCATGTCTACAGCAGTGACAATGTCATGCAGGTGGCAACATCATCCCTGCCATGGAAGAAGCTCTGTTCCATGAAAAAACATCAGCCAATTGGTGGTATGTTCGGGTTAAGGAACACCATTCTCTGAAGGAGGTTGAGGCAGTGTAGTGCACCCTTTGTAAGATGCTTCTGCAACATGGGCCATCAACCATATAAACATAGACAAAATAAGACACAGACTGCAATAATAGATCACTACGTCTTATGTGAGCTATTCTGTGCAGTTTGTGTTGCTGAAGTTCATTTTTCTTTTTTTTGTGTAGCCACAAATATATAAAAGTACATGGTGCTAATCTATCCACGGATATGTTTTCCAATCGTTGCTGCGATTACCACACATTCGGTTTGCCCAGTCACATTGGTGGGCTGGTGTAGCCACAGGTACAATGGCAGTAGCCGTGGCTACCGGTAAGCCATGGGGATGTCGGGTATTTTGGTGGGCTTGTGTAGCCACGGGTACAATGACAGTTATGACAGTAGCAGCGACTACCGGTAAGCCAATGGTATGTTGTGTATGTTGGCAGGCTGCTGTAGTCACAGGTACAATGACAGTAATAACAGTAGCCACCGCTACAAAGTATGTCTATGGGTCCTCTGAGCTTGCTTCATAGCCGCAGTTATGAAAAATTAAACATTTTTAAATGTACATATATATATATATATATATATATACACATAGTTCTGGAAAGTTCTACTTTGAGATGTTTTAAGTATGGTATTTGTGAAAGGTTACAGTAACACTTTAATTACTGCCTCTTCTTCAACTATGTATATAATTCAAATATATTAGGGAATACAGTTTTTAAAAAAAAATATGTATTTAGGGGGAAAGTGGTTGTGGGATTTGTTTTTCTTTAAGTATTTAGACATGGCCGATTTTCTTCATCTCCCCAATTGTCTGCATTTTTACAATCTTTTTTTTCATTTCCGTTCTTTTATGTCCATTTTCACTTATTCCATATCATTTTGAAGATTAATTATAATGTTCTTCATTTCTTTTAAAGTATACATGATTGTATTTGTCGAGAATTCCTCAGGTTTTTTTAAAACATATTTTTAAACAATTGAAGACATCATTTACTTTAATGCACTTTTGCTGGTAGAACAGACATTTAAAAACAGCAAGCTGTGGTATTGTTATTATTATCTGTTACTTACACATTTTTTGTTCACATTTTACTTAAGCATAAAGAATAAACGCACACAATCCAGAATGCCCTGCACTTTCTTGAGGCTGCTTCTCTTCACCATCTTCCTTTAGCACGTCCTCCTCTGTGGGATCATTTTCTTCAAGTCACGCCTTGTAGTTGTCCATTGTCGGATGAGAGTAAATGTTAGAATGAACACAGAAAGAACATTACGCGATGAAAGAAGGTGGGATTCTCTGCATTTACTTTCTGATTGGGTCTTTAGTGTTTCTATAGTGGGCAGCTGCCAATAGGACGTCAAGCACCTCAGCTGCTCTTCAGATATTGAACCTATAAAACAATGTCAGACTTTGATTGATATTTATATGTACCAATTAAACTGGAGGTTCCATTGTCTCATAATCTTAAGTGTTTTTATTGTGATTGGTTGATCGAAGATATATTGTTAAAGATTTTGTTCTATTGGAGGCTGGTGTTTGCTTTGCTTTGTACTGAGAGTGACCTGTATCATGTGCAGTTCTGAGGTCAAAGAGTGCAACCATTAGCAGTTCTGGGGTCAACGAGTGCATATTTGACATTTGAGTGGATATTTGTGGAACATTTATATAGCATGAAAAGTGGATGGACATACTAAAGAAGACAGTGACTACTTTTGCACTGATTTCTCAGGTCCTGAAACTTTTTCAGAAGATTGCAGAGGAATAGGTGATTTTGACATAACAACCAACAGTGATGGGCAAGACATTGGGGAATATTTTAAGAAGAATTGGTTAAGTTCATGTTTTTGGTTTGTGGATGGTAATGTTGGAAGATTATCTGGATGTAAGATATGTGGAGAGAGATTGTTGGGAGGGAGTAAAAGCTATTGGGCCTGACTCACAGAAGCATTTTATAATGGTGCAATCCCATAGGCAAGTGTTCTGTGAATCAGGCCAATTGTATTTTTATGAAAAGGCAAGTCATATAATACAGTATGTAAAGAAAATTCACAGAGACACATTAAATTTGTTTTTGAAACCTTCAAATGGACCTCATAAGGGATTGCAGAGTTGACACATTGTCAGATTTAAAAAAAGTCTACTTTCGTGAACAATTTGCAGGTAAAAACGCAAAGGCACTTTTTAAGAGCCACCCTTATAAGTTATGAAATATTATTGTTAATGTACATTTTGTTGTGTAAATGTTTTTGTTTTTTGCCACGGTTATAGTCCCAGCTATCATACCCTTGGCTACAATGGATGTCTATGGACCAGTGAGCCTATTCCATAGCTTAAGTAGCCTCAGCTACAATCAGCTATTCATACCAGCGGCAATTAGTAAGCAAATGGTATGCTGTGTATTTTGGCTGGCCTGTGTAGCCATGGGTATAACTGCCATGAGTGCCATGGGTATTATGACACAAATATCTGTGCAGTAATCATATTATTTTGTCTTTCTCATTCCATGTCCTCACCTCTACTCTAATGTCATTTGAACTTTGAAAGCTTTACAGTATATGTTTTTGAGTATGTAAATAATGCATGTGTACCTGCAGCTGCAAGCAGGCGTCCATACCCGCAACTACCATAAGGCAAATAAGACATGGGGCCTCATTACGAGGCTGGCGGCTGCAAAATGAACGGTGCCGGTAAATTACCGGCACCGTTCATTCTGGGCCGCCACATTACGAGTTTGCTCGCAGGTGGCGGTGTGCGCGTCTGGGCCAGACCAGACATGCATATCGCAAACCACAAGCAGACCAGGATGCTAACAATGGACCCGTCATTAACGGGTCCGTTGATAGCATCCTTCCCATTCCCATTGAGCCCTATGGGGGCTCGAATGGGAATGGGAATGGGAATGTACCGGGCCTGGGTCCTGAAAAAAGTGAATTACTGGGCCCGCAAAAGTGGGAATGGCCCGGTAATTCCCTTTTATCGGGACTCGGACACGAGTTTGGAGGCAGCCAAGCCACCAAGAACAGCATGGCTACCTCCAAACTTGTAATGAGGCCATTTGTGTATTTTGGTCTGCATCAATAGGATGTTTATTGTTTGATCAGAACCGTGATTGTTCGTTTCTCTCCCCCCTCTTGTTTGAAGGGATCTTGAAAAAGCATTGTACATCACATCCTGGGTCAAAGGTTTCCTACCAAAAGGGACAAGTCATAAATTGAATTGTTTTTAGATGAGGAGATTATGTTTAGAATGACACAACTGATTATGGCAGGAAAGCACGTGGAAAAGGGGATAGTGTTTTGTCTGTTCCATGTTATAATGTTGCCTGGAAAAAGTCGCCCGTAGGTGATTTTTTACTGATCACTTAACTACTTCCCCAAATATTCTAGGAGGGGTATCATTTTATATAATAAACCCCAATCCTAGAATATTTGGGGAAAGTGCTTGATTATAATCAGGGTGTATTTTTGGGGAAATGTCACCCCCTGGTGGACATTTCCCAGGGGACTTTGTCACTGGACACCATTTTGTCAATGTCTCCAATGGGGTTTCCGAAAGTAGGGAGATTAGATTTCCTTTTACAGGGTTAGCCAATGGGATTTTGCGGGATACCTTAATTCCAGAATATCTGTGATTATGTAAGTTGTTCAAATATGTATAAAAGCTTTAACTTTGTTGAGCACAGGAAGGGACTGTTAGTTTTCATCCTCACAAGGCTAACTAACCCCGCCCGGCTGACAGCATGCAATAAACATGATTTTCTGCCAAAGTGCATTTACTGTATATTGGAGCAGTTTTTTTGCATTGGATTTTGGAATCACATTCCTATACATCGCTTGAAGTTGTTGCCAGTGTCCATCCTAACACTCCTCATTTGAGTGTTCTGTGTCATTTATATCTACTATGGAGACCCCTTTCCTTCGTGCATGTCACATCCACATTGAATGAACTCACCTGAGCTCAGTCAGTGTGAATTCTGAGTGTCTCAACATGAAGAAGAATTCAAGTACACACAAGTCGTGCAATATATAGATACACAAAACGGATCTCACTGAAGGAAAATGCAGTGACTCCGGCTAAAAATAGTATTTTTTTATTTCTTTTTAAAACAGTATCAAAAAGTATGTATTGTATTTGTGCAAGGATCACTACAACCCATTTGTAGATTTTTGACATTATAGCAATTTGCACAATCAGCACTGGGGGTGTGTTTACAGCTTTTAAATTGCAGAAGGAAAATAGCACCTATAACACTATCATACAGTTGAGTCATAACAATGAGAGAGATATTTTACAGACAGGACAGCATTTTCTCAAAACTACAGCCCCAAAAATGTGAAAACTGCAGTGGAACACAGCTAAGGCATAATCAGGAGTCAAACAAGCGCTCAGTTGCAGATGTGCAATTTCAGTAGATCCATATCAGATTTGCCTTTATCACCGCATACACTCCCATCTTCTGAAATATCTGCCCGATTTCAGGAGGGTGATGGAACTACAAAAGAGTTAGTGTCCTCTACCTGGCAGGTGGCCTCTTTTAGAAGAAGGCACCCTCGCTCATATAATTCCGCTATAATACATCTGACCCAGAAATAAAACTGTATGGGGCAGATGGCAGAGAGGCTCTGTGATTTAAATCCCTTAAGGAAGTGATACACATTCTGTCGAGGTTATTCCACATTTCTCTAAAGGGAAGGAATGGCACAGTGTTCTGTTTGTATATTGATAGAATCAGACAGATGGCCTCATTCCGAGTTTGTAGGTAGCCATGGCTGCCTCCAAAACCGGGTCCGGGTTCGGTCTGGTTGAATGGGGACTTACCAGGGCATTCCGACTTTTGCAGACCCGGTAAATCCCCTTTCAACCAACCATTCCCCATTCCCATTTGAGCCCCCTTAGGGCTCAATGGGAATGGGGAAGGTGCTAATTAAGGGCCCTACAAATAGTGGTCCCATTATTAACACCCTGGACCCTTAGCATGACGCGCAAAGAACATGTTGTCAGACCACACGTCCTTTTCGGCTCCCGCTAAGGGACCTCAGAATTGGGCGATAAGGATTTAACGGCACCAGTCTCCTTACCGGTGACCATTAAACCTTACCACCCAACTCGGAATGAGGCCCACAGTCTTTTCGGTACAACTCTAAACTACAAATATGATAACGCTTTTACAGAATGAGGAAATATCTTCAGTCAAAAAGAAGAGGAAAGCAGAAGTGGAAAGTCTGCAGGTAGTAGAAGAAAAAAAGTTACAGATGGGGAGGGGTTATATCTGGTTCACAATGGAGCAGTGGAAACCACAATGGCATAGTGATCTGTATTTTGGGCGATCACTGGATTATTCTTATTCGGATCTTCATGTAGGAGAGCCGGAACCTCTCAGTCCAGGGAAATCATTTTAAAAAGGAGCTCTTGCTGCAGAGTAAAGCAGTCCTTTATTTACCCTATTTATGGTACTATATACTTGTGTAACTGTTTCCCTTGGTGGGGGCTTGAAAAGGGGTGCTGTAGGAAGAAAATCCTGTTTTCGAGATAACGGGGTCCAGTCCTCTCTCTAATTTGCAAATCACCAAGTTCCATCCTGGATCTGGTGCCTTGGCATTGCCAAAAAATCAGATTGTAGAGACCGGATACCTAGAACACCCAAATGCTGATTTTTGAGCTAGTGGAATTTTATAACATCACTTTGCAATCAATGTTTGAAGAGGAATAATAGGGACAATGGCAGATGCCATGCAGCGCTCACTGCATCTAACCAGTGCATCTGAATGAGTGATGAGTTTATGAAACACACATTGTATGAGATATGAAGATGCCGGCCCACCCAACCCTTTTACGTTATTCTGCGTTTAGTATTTTTATTTCACATTCATTAAATAACCTCATCCACTTTACTTTTGAACATGAAAGGACAAGCAGGAGTTAATGTATTCTTTTCAACTTTTCTTGAGGGTTAAACTATTGTTGTATTACATGGTGTTCACCATGTTATGGCCAAGACATCTAAAATAATGTTTTATGTCATGCCATTATTGTAAAGTTGTTAGAGTGGTATTCACATATATGTGTACTTACCCATCAAATTTCTTGCAGAAAATCACTTTTATCCTGAAGTGGACTGTACCACTAATGTAAGGACTGTTTCACTGAAATGTGTCGACTTGGCCACCTGTTCAAGGATGTTTGAACTTTTTTATGTGAGATAGTGTGAAAGAATATGGGAAATGGAAGCCAAGAATTCCCCCGGACTGTCTTTTCTAATTGTTCTTGAAGTGTTGTGTGTAAATTAATCTTTAATGTTTGCGTTTCCCTAAATGTTTTGTTTTGTTTTTTTAATATTTGCAATTCCCATTTTAAATAATATACATGTGCTTATGAATTATTGTGATGATTCTATTTTTTTTTATGTGTTTTCAATATGTTGCATCACATAGCATTGGAAGTCCTTTCCCTTGATGTAATTGTAATTGGGTATTCATGAGAGGTTTCTAAGTGTGGCGCGGATATTAAACCTGATGCTCCACATTGTCTTGCTTCCAAAGTAAGCACATTGCCCCTGAGCCTCCCCACTTTCTTAAAGAGATGATGTATTGATTATTGCTTTGAATGTTTTGACTCTCCTCGGTACAAGTTAACAAATTAGCAGACATGTTAAAGACATCACAAAATCATGACAGATCATAGTTCTGAAACAAGCACAATGTCAACTGTGTACTATAAATGTGTGCGAATAAGGTGTAGATTGTGACCCGATATTGGATGGTTGGTGATGCCCTACACCCTCCCACCATGACCCCCGACATAGATTCTGAGAGTGAAGGAAATTAATTATGTGGGTCCTTGGAATCTAGGTTTAAATCAGAGAGGTGGATAAATGTACAGATTATTTCAATTCTAAAATACACATTTTAATTGAAAATGGATCTATAATATAAAGTTTTCATACAGTAACATTCTAAACGTTTGTGAAGAAGGGCTGCAGTGTCAGGAAGTTCAAATGAACGGGTGTTTGGTGATTAATTCGAAATCCTCTGGTAAGTTTTGATTGTGCACTCAAACAACAGAGTAAATTTGAGAAACACAAAAATAAAAAAATTCCATTCCCTGACCGTTAATTAAACAGTCTTTTAGCACACAATAATGGTTCTTCAGGAGAGAAAAATTGTATGGAAGGTGATTCCGATATCACGTTGTTCAATGAAAACAGTTACGAACAATGTCCTGGCTGTCCCTAATAGAAGAGCACCCTGTCCCTGACAGGAGTGACTGGCCCTAGATAGCGAGAGGCGTGTCGCCTATCTACAGGGATAGTGCTAGAGAAGCTGACCCTAATGAAAGAAACCAACTTCTGTTAGAATAATAGTTAAAAAGAACTGAGGTAAAACCAATTGGCTATAATTGATCAGGCAGGACAGAATATTAGATCTTGTCAGTAATGACTGGCTAACTAGTGGAAACCATGTATATTTGTCACCCTGGGATTTTTAAAATGATTTATTTACCCACTGGTGTCAAGTATACCAAACACAATTGGTTGTGCTCGAAAACATGTTAAACAACAATGCCCATATAGTTTGGACCTTCTAAAATGCTAGCTGCAAGAGAGTGCAGTCGTGAAAATTATGTAGCGTATCCCTCCTTGTTAGCTGGGACATCACAATGCTCATGAGACCCCTCATGACCCGTTGGTCGACCGGTTTCGATGGCGTCTATAATTATACCATCTTCTTCAGGACCGTTGTTTATGATGTGGTGAGTCGTATTCCAGTATGCCTCACTGTAGTACAGTACAGGCGAGCACCTCCGTCTTCTGTGGGGAGACAGACTCATTACGACCCTGGCGCTAAGTGTTTAACGGCGCCGTTATACACTTAGCGCCTTACTACGAGGTCCCTTTGCGGGACCCGACCTTAACGGCTGGTCTACACCGGCCGTTAAAGTAGGGACCCGCAAAGGGACCTTGCTGCTAAGTACGGTACCGCAAATTGCGGTACCGGACTTAGCGCCTTCCCACATTCACATAGAGCCCTATGGGGCGAAAATGGGAATGGGGAAGGGCCATGGTTCAATGGGGAATTAACGCCCTGCCAACCTTGGAATGGGGTGGTAATTCCCCATTGAACCATGGCGGACCCGTTACAACACCGGCACCAACCATGGTGCTAATAGCGCCATGGTTTAGCGCCGGTGTTGTAATGAGGGCCAAAGATTGTGAAAGCAGGGCGTAAATATCCCTTTTGCTCATTACTTAATGCAATTGAGCAAAATGACAGCCACATTATTTCAACAATTGTATTACTCTCTGTTTTGTCTTTGAAGGACACGGTCCTTTCCACATTATTTGGTGACTGTGTATATTCTCTGGTAAACAAGGGAAAGGGGGGATGCAAGAAGGGGGTGGGTTCAGAAGGGATGATAACACTCAAATTGGTGATCTACCTTGGGTTATGTCAGCCTCCATACAGAACAGACTACATGTATTTTGCAGGTATAGAAATGGTGTGTGATCACCCACCTGAGTTTTAATTCATGATCTGCGTGGAGCGGGGAACAGGATGCTGCTTAGACATTACAGCTGTGGGTAGTGCCCGGCGTCACAGAGTTCTTGCACTAAAGCAAAAAGGCAGTGTGGCAATTGTCAAAAAGTGCGGGAGAGTGATTTTATAATTGTGATATTTACTCGCGGAGTCACGTATCCCTTACCTTGTGGTATTGCTGGGGAAAGCTTGTATCAGTTAGCGTGCACTCGGGCGTGCTGTTCAGATCTTTCGGCTGTGGATAGTGCCAGGTGTCTCAGAGTTCTAAATATGGAAAGGAGAACGCCGTATTGGCAAAATGCAAAAAACAAAGACTAAGAAAAGGAAACAAATAACTAGCACAAACAAAGACTAAGAACAAGTCCACAAGTACGGATATTCATGAAGGCAAATAAGTACCCTTTCAGAATTAATGTGGATATACCCAGAGATGCACAACCCTGGGGGCAGTGTGTTCCAAAGTCTAGGTACTGCGCAGAAAAACGCACCCATGGCAGCTCAGCAAGTTTCGTCCTGGTCATCGATAGCAAGTTGGTATTATTCGACCTCAGGACTCCGTGGCTTGGTAGCCATGCAGGCCTTTCAGGCAGGTAGTCCGGACTATCTCCAAATAGGTATTCGTGGGTAAGAGTCAGGAGTTGATCATACAGAGGGGGGGGGGGCATCCTGAAATGGGGCTTCCCGTGACAGAGCTCATCCATGTGTCCTTGGCCAGTGTGTTCCAAAGGGAAACTTGGTACACGGCCTTTGCAAGTGGTTAGAACCTTCACGGATAAAGAGCTGCAAAGATTGAAAAGAGCACAGGGAAGCACGGGTGACGACC
The DNA here is from genome assembly GCF_040938575.1 of Ambystoma mexicanum. Classification (NCBI taxonomy): domain Eukaryota; kingdom Metazoa; phylum Chordata; class Amphibia; order Caudata; family Ambystomatidae; genus Ambystoma; species Ambystoma mexicanum. The sequence continues at coordinate 165,422,705 of NC_090931.1, read as the reverse complement.
GTGCAGCCTCGATTCCACACCTTTGGGTTATTTTAAGAGAAGAAAGGATGCTCTAATAAGCATTGTTCTAAGGGATAGCTCTGCCACTTCACCCCAGGGCCCACCTTCTGCACTGCGTGCTCCTTGGAACCCCGAAAGCAGAGCCATTGAGTAAGACCCTCAAAGGCAACGCCGTGCTACCTACAACAGTGGTCATGCGGGCGGGAGCGAGAACATGTTGTGCCATCAATAACAGGGGCCGGACGCCCACAAGAGCTTCCTCTCGCAACATACACACTGCAGCACTCGCGCTCTGTGTTTACTGCTGCCACCCTCCCATCCACCGCCGCCGCCCACCCTATTTTCAGCGGTGCCGCCAGGAACAGAAGCTATCTTTGATTCGCCTCTTAACACCCCAGTCCTGTTATTTTCTCCACTCCCATAATTACTGGAATTTGGCGCAGCCGGCGCTGCTGAGGGTGATTACAGCAGAGAATTAAAGTGCTGTTTCCATGAGAACGACAGCGAGGGAGGGCCTTTTCGGAAAGATCCAACACAAGACTGTCTCTGTGCGTCTGCGCAACAAGGCGGTGAGAGGTCTTCCGTGACTAAGGGCCCGAGTTATATGGCTGGCCCACAGCTCACTGAGGGATTTTGGTACACTTAGAGGGCACACACCGCACGTGCAACCGGGCCAGCATCACTCACTGTGATTCCAGCATCTTTTAGCTCTGCCTCTGACACACACGTGTATGCACTCACACACAGAGCCAGCCGTAGGGCAGGGCGGGCCGGGCGGCAGCCAAGAGCGCCCTTCCAGTAGACCCCTGCCACGTCAGCTCCAGGGAGCCTCCCAATGTCTCCCCCGAGCTGGCGTGGGGGTAGGAGGCGCGGCAGACGTCCTATTACGACGATTTAATGACAATAGGGCGCCTGCCGTGCCTATTGAAAAACGTGGCGCTCCCCCACCCACTGCCGCATGGCTAGGGGCGCGTGCGTGGAGGGCAGGGGTGCCACATTTTTGACATGCTGACCGGGGCGCTGCGGCTTCTAAGGCCGGCCCTGCACACGCCTATGCATTGGGGGTCACTATCTGCAATTAGATGCATTGTATTTAAGAAAGGATTGAGAAGTGGACTATTTTCTTTATTGGAATTCAGTATTAGGGTGCCCTGTATTTTTCTCTTAGATATAACATGGGACTTTTGCCAAACTTTGATTACAACATTACAGCTCCCCAAATTACACTTCACAACTGATCCACAGAAACCTACTTTAATAACATTATCTCCACTTCAAAAAAACCCGATGTTTCTTCAAAAGTACTTCCCACCTTAGAGCACATAACACCTTCTATTCAGGTCTCCCATAACAACACTGCTCCCCCAATCTGCCATAGTTCCTTTGTATGGTCGATTACCAGTGTCTCTACAACACAGACAACTCGTGTTACAGGCTCTGCCCTAGTCCTACTGGCCTTAAACAAAAGTCCAGGACCTGTAGGGGGATATGTTCTAGTTTCTCTAAAGGCCAGTATTCCTCTAACTTTCATGTCCATGCTTTACCTTCATCATGTCCTATTCACAGCACTGGTGGAAATGGACTGGGATGCAGAGGGATGTGGTTCCAGGAGTGACTGGTCATCTTCAAGACACCAACCTTCTGTATTTAGGACAGATGAGTGTTATACTGCAACACAGAAGACATGCTGCTCCCTCTTCTGGACTCTGGGTCCTAGCACTCTTGTATTGGGGCAATTGTGATCCTTTGTGTCAACGCAACCCCTGCCGTATGACTATGAGTTGGCCCGAATCTGGACCACAGACGGGCCATATCACTTACAGATCTGGAAGATAACGAAACATCAGAAGAAGAAATCCCAATTAAAAGGACTTCAGGAGGAGGTGGGGTAATATCACACATAAGACAGCATGCCAGAGCACAATAGGCACACACCACAAGGAAGCTGTCATTATAGCACAGCAGACAATCAGAGATAAGCAGTAGAGATTATAGCAAAACACACGGTACCAGAGAGCCAGAGCCAATTACTGATAAGGGGATTACTTGAACACTCAGAACACGTTCAGTATGTACAGCACACGTGCCAATTCCCATCCTGCACACCAGTCCACACCAGTGCAGGCTACTTGTACAATGAAAAACAATGCAGCGCAGTTTTCAGTAATTTATGGCAGTCTGTCTCTCTCGCTCTCTCTCTCTCCCTCTCTCTTACTCTCTCTGTGTCCCTCTCCCTCTCTCTCTTTCAAACAAGCTATCTCAATATCCCTCACACTCTTTCTCCCTCTGTCACTCACGCTCTTTCCATGTGCTGGTCTCTCTTTCCCTGTCTCTCTAACACATACACAGATAGCCTATATCTGGGCATTCCTGAATGACATCGAAAAAAACGACAATGCATACAAAATGCAGTGGCCAGACTTCTCCTCAAATGACCCCGAAGAGAGCACATCACACTAGCGCTGAAAACGCTACACTGGCTACCAATAAAACAGCGAATCAAGTTCAACTCAATGTGCATTACGCACAGAGCAATCCACAACCAAGGTGCAACTTCTTAAGAGACAAATTAAACCTTCATTTCCCAACAAGGATGCTCAGATCCAGCAGCGACATCCGTTTGAACCAAAACCCTACAACAAATGGATATTCAGAGGTTCCTCTTTCTCTCACCTCGCCCCTAAAACCTGGCACAAGCTACCAAAGAACATAAGTAACATGAAAAATCACCTCCAGTTCAGAAAACTCCTGAAATCCTGGCTTTTCCCTCCATAACTAGAAGAACGCCTATGGGGGCCTATACACAGCTGACACAATACTGAGAGAAGAAATTGATCCTCCCAATCCCCCTAAGTTATTGTCCATACACAGAAGTTAAGCAACAGCAATCTACGGCATATCCACTTACCAACTGAGAAACAGATATGATAGAACGATACCAAAGAAAGATCACAGATCGGGATGGAAGGGCAAGGATGATATATCAATAACACCTTGGCCTACAAACTACACACAGGTAACAATGGACCACTGACATAAAATAGATAACAAGGGTGTGGGTGATTGCTCATTTACATCACCAATACCAGAGTGGGGGAAAAGACAGGCCCCTACCTATTACACAAAGTACAAAACAACACCGCTGGGAACGTGCCACGCCATCATTCATAACAATTAGATGGTCAGGAAAGGAAAGTGAAAAATATGCCTACCTATAGGACACCCGGATACATAGAACAAGAATTATAAGAACTAAAAGACATTTAACCCACTAACCCTATGCTCAAATCTCTGCATACCTAACTCATACAAAACTCCACACAACCATCTTCTTGCTCAGCAAACCACACGCACTTCACTACACCACAACAACAAACAACACATAAACCGCACCAACAGCACACAAGGTCTCTTATCAGTCCGATATTCACACCAAAGCTCAGCACACTGTGAAAACCGAACTGAAGCTGTCAATAGCACACCACTTTCTCACTTTCCTATTCCCTCTTCACCCGACTAACCGATTCCTGACTTCTTGATTGCAGATCCACCTGAGCACCTGCGGACCAATACCTTTGGTGACGGTGTGTGGTACAAATAACTTTAACATTAACACACACACACACACACACACACACAGAAACACAACACACACACATAAAACACAGACCCACAGAACACAAACACACCCACACACACACACACACACACACACACACACAAACAACACACACACAATGCAATTGCCATGACATGTTCCCCTAGGTGATGTGGCAGCTGCCGTTTACCAGAATGTCTGGCTTCCTGGACTGGCCACTTACAGGGAACATGGTTTGTGAACAAGCCGTAGAAGGGGACAATGGAAGGGGGAGCCATGAGAAAATTGAGACTTACCACATTTCCACTGCACACCTTCATGAAGGGGGCTGCAGAGCACCCTGACCACCTTTTCTGCTGCGTCCACCTGCCTGATAATAGTATCCAATGGTTTAGTGTTTTTTGTGAGGTGGGCAAAGGCACATATTTGTATTTCTATTTGTATGATTATATTTGTATGATAGCTTTGTGTATTTGCTCATCTGCTGAACTATTTGCTGAGCTCATTGTCGCATTGTGGATTTTTTTAGTGCGGCTGACGGGGAGCTTCCCAATTTTAACTTGAGATTTTTGGGTTTTATTTTGAGGATGTATTTTATTTGGGCACATGTATCTTGATTGGCTGTTCAGCATCTTTTTCATACTTTGAGATGCTAAGCAGGTTCCCAAAATTTTGCTTAGTGGACATGGCATCACACGAAAGAGTAATTCCTTACTCTTCAACGGTAACCCAGGTACTATTACATGCCAGCAGTCTTTCAAAGCTTTCATTAAAATAACTGCAGCTTTGGGGGTGCCGGTGGCAAGAAAACATTTGGTTGGTCCAGCGATATGCTTAACTTTCTTGGGTATAGATTTTCACTCAGTGGTTGGAGAATTAAAGCTTCCACTGGACAAAGCGGTGGTGTTCAAGAACTGCCTTAATGTTTGTCTAAGGGCCAAGAAAGTAACTCTACACCAGTTACAAGTGCTGCTACAGAAGTTCAATTGTGCCTTCAGAAGTTTGCCTCCCCAGCTGGGAGGGCTTTCTCCTATAGCATAGTTAGGTCATGGATAGGGCTTATGGTCTGAAGTATTGCCCAGATCAATGCCAGAGGTTAGGATTAATTCCAAACCTTCCAGCCATCACCTCTTTTGTTTAGCTGTAGTCACCCCGTGTGCGTCGGGTATGCCCAGACGTGGGTCCAGAGCCTGCTAGGCCTAGATACCAAAGCTAGTCCTCACTGATGACACTTAAACAGGCCTGAAACAAGTCTGGGGAAGCTTGTTGTCTCGTCCAGAAGGGATGTGACCTAGCAATTTGGGCTTGACTGCCCTTTTTGGGGTGGCACCACGCCTGATTTGCATATGGTCTTTCCCCTTCTATAATGGCATGGCAGACTAAAGAACGATGGTCCACATAGTTACCCAGAAAATGCCAGAGGATAGGATTGATTGCAAACCTTCAGCCAACACCTCTTTTGTTTTGCATAAGTGTTCACGAATCAACTTCCGGGGCACCAGTGGTCCAGGAATGAATATCGGCTTCTAAACCATCAATCAACCCCACATGAGCTTAGGGCCCTTTAGGAACATGCATGTAATGGATGGGATCACACAGATAAACTCTGAGTCAAAATAACCGAACCAACTCATGAAGATGGCAAAGTACTGTTTTATTAATAATTATCTAAAACAGGGGGAGACAACGAACATTAACGGATGTACGTTCGATTTCTCTCAGCGATCTTTCCACAAAACAAAGGTTATATATCCAAAATACATCAGAGGTGATGTCATACTACGTGGAAAATAATGGAAAACCTACTGGGGATCGGGATAGGCTTAAGGGGAACATCTAAGTATATTATCTATAGGAACTAGGATTGTAATTGGCTGACCACTGTTAGGTGGACTGCATATGCCTACCTCTAAAACATATAATCTCCAGAAACATTAGATATACAGTTTCTCATTGGTTCTCAAACTATAATGTCATTCGTTATATGGACCATAACAATTGGTTGCCACGTGTGTGCCATGTCTGGAACATTCTGTTCACTTAGCAGCATGTAAGCCCAGACCCAGGTGCAATGACTCTACCTCCCAATTAGCCCAACATCTCTCATCAAGATTGTCTTTGAACTTGGACTTGTAAAGTATCCTTGTCTCTTGAGAATACACGGGAGTGAGGGCACTCACTATCGTGTTCTAGGACTCCAAGTTCGGACTCTATTTTCATCCTTGGCTCACATGACAGGAAATCACGATTTGGTCAATTTTGCAGCATTTAAAAGTCTTAAATGAATTAAACTTGACACTCTTGGTGTTTCTTCTTTGCACCTCAACAAGGGATGATTCATCCTTTGTATGTGCGCTGCTTTCCAGAATAGGACCTGCTTCATTCTTGACACCAGGCCAGACAGCCCTGTCTTGCAGCCCCACGATTCAGCTTATTCTTGCTGCAAAATAGTTTTCCCTTCCCTCTTCATGGGTCCTGGCTTTCTAAATTCATGATACCAATGTCTTGATTCTATGCAGTGGTGGTTTTGCCTGCATTCTAGTCACTACGTCTAGCCAGCTTCAATGGTTACTTAATCTACTTGCGTTTCAGAGTCTGTACAATTATTGAACGGTTGATTCTCTGCAGTGCTTTGTGCATGTGTAAACCTTTTTTTTTGTATTTAAATGGTCACTTGATTCTTTAATTCGTCATTAGTCCCTTCAGGATCTATTCATCGGTTTCAGCCAGTATCCTGAGACGTAGTTCATAATGTTCTATGACATTACAGGCCTCTTCTCTTTGCTCCTCCTGATATTCCTTCAGGGAGTTCCTCCCTCAAATTGTAATCCCTTCGGGGATACATTCGAAAGGGTTGTCTCAATGGGTATCTTCTTTTGTACATACGTTGCAGTATTGGCACAACTGTTGGTGTCAAACAGGACACAATCTCAGGCTTCCAAATTATGGGTGGTAGGCGGCGGGATTTCCTTTAACGGCATGCAGCTGCTCCTCTACACACACATTTAGTATACCAGAAGGGATCCAACTGATTGGAATACAAGTGAATAATAAGACCTTGTTGTCCAATTTTTGGTAACGTGGAAGGAATGGCAGGCTTATCTCTGCAAGGTCGAGGATTGTTGGTTAGTTGCAACACAGCAAAAATACAATTATTACCCAATGACTGTCCAGTCAAGTTTGTATAAAAATATCTACTTTATTATTACTACAACAGACAGTTCTAGCACACTGCAAAATACAACCCTGTAAAGGAACACAGAAGACAGACAGTTTCACAAAGGAAAGAGAAGCACTCTGGATAGTGTTGGGGAGGAGGTGGTCCAATTCCGCCCCTTACCATTCCCGAATTAACAGACCTCATAAGGGTGCCCTACAATACAATGTAACATAAATATATGTGTGTATAACACAACCTGTAGACTTGTTTTAGGACTCCATTTTTTACAGTGGTAGACGCCATCTTTTACTAGCCCCAGAAATCACCCCCCTGTAGTAAGCAGCTCTCCCATCCCCATCGGTTCCATGTAATAATGTCGCCACAAAAATCTCGCCATGCAAAAATATCGCCGAAAAATGGCCGTTTTGTTGTGGTGACATTATTGCATGGAACATGCAGGGGACACCCCCGCAACCCCCAAACTTATTTATTTATTTATTTATTTATTTATTATTTTTTTTTGTCCCTGTCCCCATATATATGGTCACCCAAATAATATCGCCACAACATTTTCCCGGCGATATTATTTACGGCAACCATATATATGGCGATATTATTACCTGATACGTCCTCCTCACCAGCACAGACAGCCCCAAGCACAGCCACCCGCTCCTACCCTGCCAGCTCTGTGCAAGCCTTGTTCCCAAGAAGCTCAGCAATTCATTTGTTGCAAACAGTCTAACATCACATCCTGACAGTGTCCATTCTTCAGAGCGTGTGATCAGAACAGGCCTCTGTGCCCGACCCGATCCATCTCCACTAAACTGCCTGTCCCCCCTTGACTTCACCCAGTTGGACCACATCCCGCTACCCCTGACCCATCAGCTCCTTTCATACAGATACCTATCTGACCTGGCCTCCCCCTGACCACACCAGCACCCTCTTGAGTCCTAATCCTGCCTAGCAATATATTTTCCAGAACCAACACATATATCCCCTGATACCAACAAGACAGATGGCAGATCAAACCTTCGTGTGGGCACCTGAGGGCCGGGCATGAAGTCATCAAAAGCATTGTGGAGGGTAACGGTTGGAGTGCCAATAAACTAGCTCATTTGACCTAAGTACCCTCATTCATACACGATGTTATGTGCACCATCGTTCTCATATTATCAGTTCCTGTTGTTTAGTTTAGTTGGATAGATGTTGTAAGCGATATTCAATCAACACTACAGCTGAGTCAATGCCTAGTCTGGGATGCTGAGGAAAACCCTTATTGATGTATTTGTATGTCCAGTTCAGTACTCTGGATGACAACCCTTGTATAACACCCCCCTCTTAGAATCCCCCTGACCCCACTGAGCCAAGAAGTGGGTTTGTTTTGCAAATTAAAAGGTTTATTTGAAAATTTAAACAATATATATATATATATACATATATATATATATCACACTTCTATAAATAAATTGATAATGGATATTACACTTGTGAATATGAGCAGTAATCAGCAAGAGGTAACTTATGAATAGGAACAGAAGAATAAGGTGGGAAAGAATGCTTTATATGGTTCAAGGAAACGCAATGATGAATGAAATGCAGTACAGAAAATAACTTAATATGGCTTCAACTAAAGACAATGTAATCACTTTTCCTTGACAATTCAATCCCCCTCCCTATGCAATGTAAGAAATGGAAGGAGAGCACACAGTCTTCAAGAATCCCAACAAAATGCAATACGAAATGCAGTTCCCTCCCAGCAAGCTTAGAGGAAAACAGGTAGAGGTTTCAAACACAGGCCCAAAATGCTTTGAATGTGATGACAATGAAGTGAGAAATGTGCTAAAAATGCTTTTAATTCCCTCTAGAGGTTCACGGTGGGTGATATCTAGTTTATATTAGTTCAGGCTCACTTTAGCAATGCTCTATGTGTAACCAGCAGGTTAGAATGAATTTTAGCAAAGGAAAGCAAGAAGCTGCTGATTTTTACACGTGGCTGAAATTGTGCAAAATGTCAAATCGCTGCAAGTTTACTTGCGCGCATCAAGCGTAATTACAGAGGCACTATAAGAAGTAGGAAGTCGGTTCTAGGTTCGGTGGAACGCCTAGAATCTTAGCTTTAAGATGAAAGTTAAATCTCGTTCCTAGCACAAACGGTTCTGGAGATACGGACGATTTTGTGAAAGTAGTTTTTCGGATTTGAAATTTTAAAGCTCAGAATGACAGATGACAGTTCTCAGTTTTAAATATGACAGAATGACACGATTCTAGGAGGCAGTTCTAATAGGCTAAAATAGTTTGGATTAGATTATTTTAAACTAAGAGATTGGTTTTGGCACAGTGAGTACTCACACTATATTTTTGAAATAAGCCGTCAAGGTCTGGTCAGGTTGGACGGGACTTCTGGCGGGTGGTTCTGAAGTCCCGGCTATCTGGGTCAGCTCTGCTCTCTGGGTCTTTCAAGCACTGGTTCTGCTCACAGCACTGCACAGTTCTGGTCTCTCTGGATCTCTGGTCTCTCTGGATCTCCGGTCTCTCTGGATCTCTGTCTCTGGAGGTTGATGGATTTGAAGTCTGGAATCTCCCGGCAAAGCGTCCCGCAAGAAAGTGGAAAATGAATTCCCTACCTGGGTTTCAGTGGCCCTTTTTATGTGTTTTGAAAATGGGTGTGTACCTGGGCCTAGCAAAGCCTGCCCCTCTCACTTATCATTGGCCATCCTTTCCTCTCTCCCTTTATTGGGGGGAAGAAATGGAGTGTCAGAGTGATGCTGCAGGTTAGTTTATGGGTCAGAGGATCCTCCCCAGGTCAATTTGCCCACAAATCTATATTTGATTCAAATATATATTTCCCAGATACACAATTTGTTGAAATTACATGTACACATTATATATTCCTTATGGTCCATGCTTGTCTGCCTCTGATCTTCCTGGGGGCTTGCATTAAAAAATGACAACATTTTGCGCTTTTTGGTCGGTTTACCAATATCGGACATTTACCAAAAATTACACACATATGTGCAAGGAGTATGGACATTAATTGATGAAGTGTCAGATTTTTAAGATGCAGACATTTGGAGTGAGACCCTATTTTCCACTAGCAACCCCCCGGAATACACCACAGGGTCCTAACGCCTCTTAAAACGTGCACAGAAAAATCACAAGAATAATGATATTACTTATATAATTTTGACCAGTCCGCACTATGAGTTATCTATCTTTTTAACTTATGCCCTGGTCAAAAAGGGGTGTGGCTTCCCACATCAAATGGTGGAAGAACTGGTTTATCCACTTCCCCAAAGCTCAGCTGGCTCTCACAGGCACTTCTCCTCCCACTTCTCCCAAGAGGAAGCCACTTTACGCCCCCCCAATATAACATTTGCCTGAGTCCATTGTTCAGATTCCTGCATTGCCCAGGTAATTCAATCAGAGAGGTGTGACCTCCTTTTTGTGGGGGCAGCAGAATGCAGCCAGGCCTGGGAACCTAGCTGTTGATCCAGGTTCAGCTCCTGTCGGGGGTAGTTGTCAGGCAGAATCCAGTTTCATTAAGCCAGGTTTCAGCTAAATGTCACTTTTTGTTCCCAGTTTTCTACATTCAAATCAAACTGACAATTTTTACACATGCAGCTAGAGTGCTGATTCTAAGTTCAAAACTATGACATTTCAACAGTTACAAACTATGTGACACTCAAAAGTAGGTCCCTCATTTAATTTAAACATTTCGATTTTAGTGGTTTTCAGTTCAGTTTAACTTAAGCTGCTGACCTCCACAGCTCAGCCAGTTTTGTTATGAACATTGTTTTGGGCTCTTTTTCTTTCCAGATTTTGTATGCACACAAAACTTCATTCTGCCAAATGTCTGCTGGTGTTCAGTGAGATTTTTGAATATCCTGCAATGTTTGACATAGGCATTTTTAGCTTGTATTCAGAGAAACCAAGGCACTGCTGTTGTTCCTTTGGCACACATTCCAATCATGGCACCCCTGGCCCATCACGCTCGCACTGGTGGGTGGAAGGTTAGGCGACCATTTTGGTGTACGCCCAAACTGCGCGGTTCTCCTGGATTCTGGCGCACATGTGAGCTTTTTGGCCATCTTGGATTTTCTAAGCCCACAGCACCAAATGTTGCAGCCTAATGACTCAAACCTGGGTCAATACACCTGACAAAGCCCCCACACCTGACTGCCCTTTGAATTTGAGTCGAGGGGGAGTCGGGTGCGAAGAATGTTTTGACCCACGCACTGGTATGTCTGCATCATCTTCTTCCAATTCCGCAAATGGCACAGTTCAGCATCTTTTCCTCCATCCGGTTGGATCGATCGGTTCTCCTCGCCGGTCCTGATGGGAATATTGGGCGGTACCCCGGGCCCCTCGGATCTTTGCCCCCGGTCTCCGGATCGTCCTCCTTGGCCAGTCTCCAGGTTTTCTTTCTCCTAGGATGACAAAGGAAAGTGGCAATACCTATTCGTAGACATTTCTTCCCCACCATTGATATAGTGGGGTGGCATATACATTTCATAGTGAAAACATTTGCGTTCTTATTTTAACAAAAAAACAAGATACAATTATAAGACATTTTTTTTTTCCAAATCATAATATTTTAGAGACTATGTGTGGGATATTTTAGGGTTGGAATTGAATTACTCTGGAGCGGTCCCATCTGGTATTGCAGAGGACTCCTCCAGTTGTTGCAGAGTGTGCCTTGGATGGCAACACTTTAGCTGATTTATATGTACCCACTTGTCTTCCCCTTCCGCCAAACCGCCTTTGGGGATGTGGATCTTGTAGGCCACAGGGGAGATTTTGTCTATAATTTCAAACGGTCCCTTCCATGTAGGCAAAAATGTTCGCTGTTTGGCCTGGTTCCTTTGGAAATTGTATAGATAGACCCGGTCTCCCACATCATATTCCTTCCTGGTGGTTTTCAAATCATAGAGCGTTTTCATACTCTCAGCTGATCTTTCTAGATTCCGCTGAGCATAGGCAAAAGCATGCTGAAGGTGTTTCCTTAAATTCTCCACATACTCATGAGTTGTGGAGGCATTTATCAGTTTCTGCTCTTGGGTCCTGTAGAGCAGATGCTGGGGAAGCACCATTGTGCGTCCGGTCATCAACTCAAATGGTGACATTTTAGTTGCAGATGAAGGGGTAGAGCTAATGGCCATTAGGACCAGAGGTAATCGGATATCCCAACTTGGCCCAGAATCTGCCACAAACTTTTTTAATATGCTCACAATGGTTTGGTTGTATCTCTCCACTGCTCCAGAAGAAGCTGGTCTGTAAGCAATGTGTAGCTTCCTTTTAACCCCCAGTATCTCCAACATCTTTGTCATTACTTCGCTGGTGAAGTGGCTACCTCTGTCTGACTCAATCCTTTGAGGTAGACCAAAACGGGAAAAGATGTGGTTAATCAGTTTGGGGCTGGGAGACATTCCACCCACTTGGTAAACAAGCATGTAACGGTCAACATGTACTTGTTTCCTCTAGACGAGCGAATCACGGGGCCTACAAAGTCGATTTGCAAATCTGACCATGGCAGTATCATCCCCCTCTTTTGGAGAGGCGCACGGTGTGTGAGAGATGATGGCTGAAATTGTGCACACACAAGACACCCTTCAAGTATTGGCCGAGGTCCTGCCACATGTGTGGCCATTATGCAACCTCTCTTAAGATTTCCAGTGTCGTGTGAAACCCCCTATGACTGGCGGTGGCCGCATCATGGGCGTGACTTAACATCAGGCTTCGGAATGAGGTAGGGACCACCCACTGATCATGGCCAGCTTGGGATTTCCTTACCAACAAACCGTCTTGGATTCGGAACCTTTTTGGACATTTCATCAACACTCTTAGGTCCTCTTTCCCAATGTAATCGGTATTCGTCAGGGGAAAGTTCTTAGGGTCCTCAAGGTGTTGGTAAAACTTACCAATAATTGGATCCCCCTTCTGAGCTGTAATTTAATCAGCATCAGGGGTCTCCTTACTCCATTATGCAGTTGAAAGATTATTGTGAGCATTGGTCTGGGACCTAGTGATGGCAGTGACGTGGATTTCACCCAACAGGGACTCTATTTCTATTGGATCCCCTTGGATGGCCCCGGTTTTGGCCAGCTGATCAGCTAAGTCATTTCCAGTTTTGTCTGGTCCCTCTACTTTGGAATGACCCTTGATCTTTTTCCAGTAGATGGTCATCCCATTCAATGTGACCAGATCATCAATATTTTGGATTAACTTCCCATGTTTCAAGGGTTTGTTATTAGCACATAACATGCCTCTGGTTTTGCAATTAACCAGGTGCTCCACGAACCCGTTCCGTACATAATCCGAATCTGTGATTATGACCAGTTCGTAGAGTTGATGTTGGACAGCAGTGAGGATGGCCTGATGCACAGCCATCAATTCTGCCACCTGACTACTTCGGGGACCAATTTTGTATTCAGCGGAGGGTTCTGGGGACTCATTCACCCATGCATTCCCTACGCCGGCCACCAGTTCTTTCTCCCCATTGTTTTCAACATGGTAAGAGCATCCATCCACATAGACAGCGGGCATTCCCTCACACTTGTCTTCTTCAAAGACTTTGTGTCGGGAATTAAGGTATGCCTCCTTGTTGTCCTTGATTTTTAGACTTTCGTCCTCGAGACAGTTTTCTCTGGCACAATCATGCAAGTCAGCCGGACCTTGCGCGAGGGGACTCTTCTTGTTTTGGCCATATCTGACCTCCACAGGAAAGCCTTGCATTGACAGAATCCAGGAAGTAATTCGGGAATTACTCACATTTCCGAGCCGGATTCTGTCACTTTGGAGATATTGCAGAGGCTGGTGTGGAGTCTCCACTATGATGTGTTCCCCCTGGATGAACGGGCGGTAATTCTTCAATGCCCACACCGTTGCCAGGAGTGCCTTCTCACAATCGTTGAATTTTTCCTCCACAGAGGATAAAGTTTTGCTCGCATAGGAGATTACTTTATTGACCTTGTCATGTTTTTGATATAATACTGCCGTCAAGCACGTATTAGAGAACCCTGTCTCCAGGAAGAACTCCTTGTTTCTGACAGGGTAAGCTAGGCAAGGCGCTTGTGAGAGGCTTCTTTTGAGTTGTCTTACTGCCTCGGATTGTTCTGGACCCCATTCCCACTTGACCCCCCCTTCAGGAGATGAATCAGGGTCTAGTGATCTCTGCGTAGCCTTCAATTAACTTTCTGCTGTAATTAGTCAGTCCAAGGAGGCTCCTTAGTTCCCGCAGAGTTGTGGGGTCTTTCAGTTTCTGAAGTGCTTCCACTTTCTTTTCCTGGGGACAGAGACCCTGAGGAGTAATCTCATGCCCTAAGAAATTAACACGGGTTCTACACCACTGTGCTTTCTGAAAGGAAAGTTTTGCTCCGGCGGCCCTCAACTGTGTCAGAACATAACGGATCTCCGCTCTGTGTTCCTCCACAGATGAACTTTTGATGAGGACATCATCTACATAAGCCAGGTTACCCCTCGCACCCAGGTCGGGCATGGCCTTATGTAGGAAAATGTTGAATTCATTGCCGGAGTTGAGGTATCCGAAGGGAGTCCGGGTCCATGTGTACTGCTGGCCCACAAAGGTAAAAGCCAGTTTGTATTGGTCCCCCTTACTGACAGGCACCGTCCAGTATCCATTGGTCAGGTCTATTGCTGTGAATACCTGTAACCCCTGAATCTGGGCAGCCCTTGGTCAATGTAGGGCAGAGGCCATCGGGAAGTATTGACCCGTTTGTTGAGATCCCTAAGATCGGCGCAGAGTCTCCACTGGCCGTTTGGCTTCAATATTCCCAGCACCGGATTATTGAAGGTGCTGTGTACTGGACGGATTATTCCCCGGGACTCAAGGTTCTTAATTATTTCAGTAAGGGACTCCATGGATGCGAGAGGCAAACAATATTGCTTCACAAACTCTGGAGTCATTCCAGGGTCCGTGGGAATTGTTGTGGTGTGGATGTCGGTGCGACCACAGTCATATGAGTCTACCGCAAAGAGTTCTTGGAAATCCAAGAAAACTTCTTTCAACATTTGCTTCTGTTCCAGAGTCACGCATGCATCAGCTAGGTTGACCCTCTCTTCCACCATCTGCCTGAAGCCTGGAAAGACTTCTGCTTTGGCTATCTCTGCGGCCTCCTCCAGCTGGATGGAGAAGTCCCTGGTCAGAGTGCTGATTTGGACTGGAGGCTTCAGGTGGGAAAGGCAGCCCTCATGGACCTGGAAAATCACCTCATCCCTCCTGATGTCACAAGTCACATCTTCCTTACCATAAGGGCAAGAAGTGTACACCAGGAAGATCCCCCCATTCCGGGTGAAAATCCTGTCTGATGTTGTATTGTCCTCACTGTCACTGTCAAAACAGTCCTTGGCGATTGGTCCTAACAGTTAATTTCCTAAATCAATGGAGAAATGTCGGTCATCAACCGCCATCCCAAAATTGGTGCCTGCGGCTAGAGTAATACTCTGTAAATCGTTGTTATCCACCTCTATTGGAATGGTGTCATGTTCTATGTTGACTAATGGTGTTGGGTTTACCCCTAACCCTTGCTGTTGGAGAGAAGCATTTAGATGAATGTAAGCATCAGGGTTTTTCAATTTTTGTCCTCTTTTAACTTTCACTTCCAGGGAGAATTGTCGGGTCCTTTCTGAGATGGTGACTTCCTCTTTAAGCTGAATTTCATCTGCATAAGGTAGCAATTGAGCTGACCTAAATGCTTTTTCTTGATCATCAAAGCCCATGGGATTATCCGCTAATCGGGACCAAGCTTTGAAGTTGATTACGTCCAAACTAATGGCAAAGCGATTGAGAATGTCACAGCCCAAGTAAAAGGCAGCAGTGACATCTCGCACGACCCAACAATTGTGGACTATGCTCTTGTTGCCAATGGAGATTTTGGGCATACACCTGCTTGGCAGGAGATGTTTCGAATTGGGTGCTTCCAGGTCCATTTCCCATTTGTCTATCAGTTTGAATGTGGGAATGGCTGGATCTTTTGGGAGTTGGCGGAACATGGCTTCGCTGATGAAGCTCTTACTGTTGTTCACACACACTCGGGCGAGAACAAAGTCCTTCCCATCATTTAACTGAACAGGGATGAACAACTGCTCTCCAATTTGCTGAATATCAGCCAGGCTCTGAGCTGATTTCACCTCTTTCTGGACTATAGGAGTGGGAGTGTCTGATTGTGGATTGGTAAATAATTTCAGAGTGTTTCCTTCCAGTGTGGAATACCACTTTAAACTGGAAGGAAGGTTGATTTTCAGAAATAGAGAGGACCCCCCATCACCAGTCTGTTGTCCTACTGCTATTACTGTCACGTCTGGAATTTGGTTGTTCGTGAAGTGAAATTTACTTGGTCAGATTTTTGTTCAACCATGTGGCAGGTGCCGTTTAAACTAACATGGTTGACACTCTGTTTTAATTTTATTGGTCGGCTAGTCTGGGTCCAGAGGACCTTTTTTTTAACCAATCTATTAGGGGTGACAACCTTCTCAGGAGGTCATTCCCTAGTAAACAAGGGGTGCCCTCTGGAGTCACTACTATGACCGGGTGTTTCACCTTGTGTCGCCCAATTTTGATGTCCAAATCTGCAGTCCCCTCAACAGGAATTTCCTTCCCGTCAAAGTTCTGCAGAGGTGAGAGGAATACGGTAATTCTCCCCCCTTCCTGCATTTAGTTCATCAAAGGCCCTTTCGGACAGAAGGGTAGCTTGGGATCCAGTGTCCACCAGTGCCAAAATTGTACCCTGCCGCTGTACTTGTACTGGGGCATAGTATCTTCCCTCCTTCTCCTCAAGGGGGCACAGATAATGCCGATTTTTGGACAACTGGTGGGCTAATTTTCTGGCTTTGGACATTGCTAGTGAAGAGATTTGGGCAGAATTCTGTGGAGAGCATGGGGAATCTGAAAGAAAAAGTTGGCAACTGGAAATGGTTTCGGGTTCTGGGCCGCCCCCCCCTTTTTGGAGGCAGTCATCAGGATGGGTTTGACCCATGGGATTTTGGTATTGTCGGTTCTGGGATGAGATGATGGGCGGCGGTAGCTCAGTCTCCACATCTCCCCAGTCTGAATTGGCATCCCTTGGGACCCATTTTTCCTTAGGAGGAGTTCCCCCATATCTGAAGGAGAAGATCCTTTTCCCAGGATCTTCTGAGGATCCCTCTCGCTCAAATTGGCAGACCCGTATCTCCTCCACAAAGTGGGTCTGTTTGGGTTCTTTGTTTCTCCTACCTCCTCTCTGCTCCTTGGGAGGCAGGCTTTCAGGGGCAGGAGATTTTGCTTCCGGTTCATGGTTTTCCAGGGGCTGTTTACAAGTTGGAAAGGAAGCTTCCTCCAAGGCTTTACACCCCCCTTCCCCTTGTGCATCCTCCCTGGGAACCGGTGGGTTATCGGGGTGCTGCCCCCGTCATTGTTCTGGAGCACCAGGCCCAGAGTTTGGGGCATTCTGCGGTGGCATGCTCATCTGAGGGTTCTGTTGAGCCCTCAGTATGTGACCCAAATCCCGTGCCATATTTTGGACCTGGCGCTCAAGTTGTGAAACCCGCTCAGGCTGATACGGGGCTCTATTTTCTCCCCTGGGCTGATCCTGGGAAGGGTAGCTATCCCTTCTTTGGTAATACCCTGGGTTGGGAAGATTTGGGTACCCCTCCACCCTTGGCCACCCCTCTCCCGGATTAGGTTGTCTGGGCTCAGGGAATTGGGGAAAGAAGGATGGATGATTTTGGGGCTGGAAATTGGGTGGATACCTGGGGAAAAAAGTTCTGCCCAGGATTTGGTGAATTTCTGCCCTCCTGGGGGAAGTTAGGAGGGAAGTTCCCCGGGTCAGGTGCTTGGCTGGATCCCCCCCTTGGGCTTGAGGAGTCCACACATAACCCAGGATTGGTCGGTTTCCCTTGTAGCGGGGACTTACATATTCAGGGGAGCGGGGGACCCCATTTGTGGGACTACCTCCTCGACTCCCTGTCTGTGACTGGCCCGAGGGCCTTCTGGGCTGTGAATTATTTGGTGCAGGCAGGTTTTTAGGCCCCCCCATCTCCAAATCTAAAACGGGGGCAACCTTTACCTCCGCCACCTTGGCAGCAGCAGGGGTTCTGTTGGTTTTGGGGTTTTTCTGCGTGTTACTTTTATTTTCTATGGGCTTCTGCACCTCATAGATCCGGGTAGCCTGTTCAATGACCCAGTCTAAAGAACTTTTCTCATGAAAATCTCTCACGAGCTGGGTCATTATGTATTTGGGTAAGGCATGGAAAAAACGTATTGATAAATTCTCTGCTATCCGTGCGCACCCTTCTGGTGGTCTGCGCAAAAGCACGCTTTAATTCTTGCACAAACTCTTGTGGGGCCTGATCCTCCCCACATTGCAAATTGTAGGCTGCCTTGCGAGCCTCTTGAGGATTTCTGTGCACAGAAAAATGTTTCAAGATGGCCGCCCTGTATGTGGACCACCTTGAATTGTTTTGATCCTCCAGCCCTGCAAAGAAACTGGAGTATTCTGGTGAGAAGGTAAATTTGACGTACTGGATGCAGCTACTGCTGTCCTTCAAATGGAAAGTCTCCATCATTTGCTCATAGAGCTCCAAGTGTTCCCAAACAGAATACTTGGCGTTCTTATGATAAGGCGTGATGACACTCCTTATTGCCTTTTTTTGTTTCAATGGGTCCTTAAGCAAGGCCCCTTTTTGCCTTATTGGCCTTTTTGGTTCGGGTAACCCTGGTCCATTCATCCTCTGACTCAGAAGCACTGCTCCCAGAGGTGCCCGTCTGATCTTCCAGGTTTTCCCGGATTCTGCGAGCCTGGGAATGGCTGGCAGAATGTGGGGACCTGGTCTCCTGTGTCCTGTAATGCTCAGAGGAGTCTTCAGATCCCTCCTTGCTGCCAGGATTTGATGGGTATCCCCCCCACTGACCTAACTGGGCAGAGGTTTTCAGGATGCCCTTAATGGGCCTACTCTCCTGGGGTTCCCCACTAAATTGCACTGTGCTTGGGTGCCCATACCTGGATGCCCGCCCATCCATTCCTGGGAGGTACTGGCCTATGAGCCCCATACTTCTAGCTGAATAGTAATCTGCCATCCCCGTGGCCCTGGGCTCATGTGCGCGAGGGACATGGGGGTGGCAGAGTCCAGGGACTGGGAGAGATGAAGGCCTCTGGTACTTGGGCTCCTGAGGTTATGCTCCGGAGTTTCTCTTTCCCAGCGAACCTCATCTTTATCCACCCCTGCTCCCTGTTGCAATGCAAGAGCCTGCGCTTTCAGTTCCTCAGTTAAGGCCTTACTAGACTCTATCAGTCTCTCCTGTCTCGCTACCTGTTGCTGGAGCCTATCATTGTGCTGGCAGGGAGCCTCATTCTCTCTCTGTGCCTCCTGATTGGTCCTGGAGTACAGGGCCAGTCTCTGCTGCAGGAGGGTTACCTCCTGAGTCGCATCCCTACTGGCCTGCTCCTTTCTTGCCAGAGCTTCCCCCGCCCTCCTGGTGTGCTCTAATAAGTTCTGGTGTTCTTTTTGGAGGTCACCCAGTCCCTGGAGGGCCAGGTGATTTTCTTCCATTTTCCTTTTTAAGTGGCAGACTTCCTGGCCTAAGGTATCCCTTTCCTGACTAAGAGCCTGCATCTGTGCCGCCACATCGTCCCTTTGCCTTTGGAAGGCACCAACTTTCTGGCGCTCCTCATCAAACTCTGCCTGGGTATCCAGGTCTTTCAAAATCAATGTATTGCTTTCCTCTTTCTCTCTGTCTAGTTGGATTTGCAGGGTGTCTACCTGCTCTGTGCATGCCCTGTTGAAATTGATCTGTTGCTCCAGCTTTTTCTGGCTCTGCAGTAAGGAGTCCAAACTGTCTTGGTGCTCCTTCTGCAAAGCCAGAATTCTGGTATCCTGGTCTGTCTTTTCCTGTTGCAGTATATCCATGTCCTCTTTTATTTTAATGATATACTGCCTACTATCATTTTCTGACTCCTGGCTCCTCTGCAGGCTCTGCTCAGAAGAGACCAGGTCAGATTGGGCCTTTTCTAACACCATCTGTTGCCTATTTGCCAGATCTTGGCCTTCAGCACATTTGTCCTGCATGGCTCCCATATATAGATACAAATATGCCGCTATCCTGGCAATCTTATTGTGTTCATCTTTGGCCTTAGAAGCCATATATAATTCACTCAGGGCCACATGTAATGGACCCTGATCTCTCCATATATCTGACCCCGTTTCAGTGAACTGTTGCGCGATTGCCTGCAACCAGACCGTTTGGTCCTGATGAGTTCACTCACCTCTCACAAATAGCTTATGTAAGAAGTGTTCTCTGGCTATTTTGATGTCTACCAGTGTCGTCATTCTGGAGATTTGAGTTCCTTCCTGACTTACCAAAGTTTGTATTTTATTTTGCAAAACAGACCGTTACCTTAGAGCGTTCCTTTGAGGGGTGCTTTCACAGTGTAAAACAGCGTGGTGATCTAACCGGATATGTGTATCCGGTCTGTTGGCACACTGTATTAAGCTGCACAAATGGTAAAACTAACCCAGAATATCCCGGCTCCGAGCCCCCACTTTGTAAGCGATATTCAATCAACACTACAGCTAAGTCAATGCCTAGTCTGGGATGCTGAGGAAAACCCTTATTGATGTATTTTTATGTCCAGTTCAGTACTCTGGATGACAACCCTTGTATAACACCCCCCTCTTAGAATCCCCCTGACCCCACTGAGCCAAGAAGTATGTTTGTTTTGCAAATTAAAAGGTTTATTTGAAAATTTAAACAATATATATATATATCACACTTCTATAAATACATTGATAATGGATATTACACTTGTGAATATGAGCAGTAATCAGCAAGAGGTAACTTATGAATAGGAACAGAAGAATAAGGTGGGAAAGAATGCTTTATATGGTTCAAGGAAACGCAATGATGAATGAAATGCAGTACAGAAAATAACTTGATATGGCTTCAACAAAAGACAATGTAATCACTTTTCCTTGACAATTCACTCCCCCCTATGCAATGTAAGAAATGGAAGGAGAGCACACAGTCTTCAAGAATCCCAACAAAATGCAATACGAAATGCAGTTCCCCCCCAGCAAGCTTAGAGGAAAACAGGTAGAGGTTTGAAACACAGGCCCAAAATGCTTTGAATGTGATGACAACGAAGTGAGAAATGTGCTAAAAATGCTTTTAATTCCCTCTAGAGGTTCAGAGTGGGTGATATCTAGTTTATATTAGTTCAGGCTCACTTTAGCAATGCTCTATGTGTAACCAGCAGGTTAGAACGAATTTTAGCAAAGGAAAGCAAGAAGCTGCTGATTTTTACACGTGGCTGAAATTGTGCAAAATGTCAAATCGTGGCAAATTTACTTGCGCGTGTCAAGCATTATTACGGAGGCACCATAAGGAGTATGAAGTCGGTTCTAGGTTCCTTGGAAAGCCTAGAATCTTAGCTTTAAGATGAAAGTTATATCTCGTTCCTAGCACAAACGGGTCTGGAGATACTGATGATTTTGTGAAAGTAGTTTTCGGATTTTAAATTTTAAAGCTCAGAATGACAGATGACAGTTCTCAGTTTTAAAGATGACAGAATGACACGATTCTAGGAGGCAGTTCTAATAGGCTAAAATAGTTTGGATTAGATTATTTTAAACTAAGCGATTGTTTTGGCACAGTGAGTACTCACACTACATTTTTGAAATAAGCCGTCAAGCTCTGGTCAGGTTGGACGGGACTTCCGGCGGGTGGTTCTGAAGTCCCAGCTATCTGGGTCAGCTCTGCTCTCTGGGTCTTTCAAGCACTGGTTCTGCTCACAGCACTGCACAGTTCTGGTCTCTCTGGATCTCTGGTCTCTCTGGATCTCTGGTCTGTCTGGTCTCTGGAGGTTGATGGATTTGAAGTCTGGAGTCTCCCGGCAAAGCGTCCCGCAAGAAAGTGGAAAGTGAATTCCCTACCTGGGTTTCAGTGGCCCTTTTTATGTGTTTTGAAAATGGGTGTGTGCCTGGGCCTACCTAAGCCTGCCCCTCTCACTTATCATTGGCCAAGCTTTCCTCCCTCCCTTTATTGGGGGGAAGAAATGGAGTGTCCGAGTGATGCTGTAGGTTTGTGTATGGTTCAGAGGATCCTCCCCACGTCAATTTGCCCACAAATCTATATTTGATTCAAAAATATATTTCCCAGATACACAATTTGTTGAAATTACATGTACACATTATATATTCCTTATGGTCCATGCTTGTCCGCCTCTGATCTTCCTGGGGGCTTGTATTCAGAAATGACAACATTTTGTGCTTTTTGGTCGGTTTACCAATATCGGACATTTACCAACAATTACACACATGTGCGCAAGGAGTATGGACATTAATTGATGAAGTGTCAGATTTTTAACATGCAGACATTTGGAGTGAGACCCTATTTTCCGCTAGCAACCCCCCAGAATACACCACAGGGTTCTAACGCCTCTTAAAACTTGCACAGAAAAATTACAAGAATAATGATATTACTTATATAATTTTGACCAGTCCGCACTATGAGTTATCGATCTTTTTAACTTATGCCCTGGTCAAAAAGGGGTGTGGCTTCCCTCATCACATGGTGGAAGAACTGGTTTATCCACTTCCCCCAAGCTCAGCTGGCTCTCAAAGGCACTTCTCCTCCCACTTCTCCCAAGAGGAAGCCACTTTATGGCCCCCCCAATATAACATTTGCCTGAGTCCATTGTTCAGTTTCCTGCAGTCCCCAGATAATTCAATCAGAGAGGTGTCACCTCTTTTTTGTGGGGGCAGCAGAATGCAGCCAGGCCTGGGAACACAGCTGTTGATCCAGTTTCAACTCCTGTCGGGGGTAGTTGTCAGGCAGAATCCAGTTTCATTAAGCCAGGTTTCAGCTAAATGTCACTTTTTGTTCCAGTTTTCTACATTCAAATCAAACTGACAATTTTTACACATGCAGCTAGAGTGCTGATTCTAAGTTCAAAACTATGACATTTCAACAGTTACAAACTATGTGACACTCAAAAGTAGGTCCCTCATTTAATTTAAACATTTCGATTTTAGTGGTTTTCAGTTCAGTTTAACTTAAGCTGCTGACCTCCACAGCTCAGCCAGTTTTGTTATGAACATTGTTTTGGGCTCTTTTTCTTTCCAGATTTTGTATGCACACAAAACTTCATTCTGCCAAATGTCTGCTGGTGTTCAGAGAGATTTTTGAATATCCTGCAATGTTTGACATAGGCA
The DNA here is from genome assembly GCF_040938575.1 of Ambystoma mexicanum. NCBI lineage: Eukaryota > Metazoa > Chordata > Amphibia > Caudata > Ambystomatidae > Ambystoma > Ambystoma mexicanum. The sequence goes on along the minus strand of NC_090931.1, from coordinate 165,399,744 downwards.
TTTTTAGCTTGCATTCAGAGAAACCAAGGTGATTTCAAAGGGCTTTTTAAGCTAACAGGCACTGCTGTTTTTCCTTTGGCACACATTCCACTCATGGCACCCCTGGCCCATCACGCTCGCACTGGTGGGTGGAAGGTTAGGCGACCATTTTGATGTGCGCACAAACTGCGCGGTTCTCCTGGATTCTGGCACACATGTGGGCTTTTTGGCCATCTTGGATTTTCTAAGCCCACAGCACCAAATGTTGCAGCTTAATGACTCAAACGTGGGTTAATACACCTGACAATGTTGCCTTGCTATGCCCTGACCTTCACTATGAAGATATGCATAGCCAACCCACGTGATACGGGAACGACACCAGAGCAGCAGCCAATCCAATTTGGCCATCCCGTATGGAATTGACTGTATCATTCTGTTTCTCCAATTATTATCCAGATGTGTGTACCTTTAGCCCCTCGTCACAAGTGACATATTTTCGCCTTTAAATGTGCTGCCTGTGTATTGTTTGGCAAAGCGCTCTCGGAGTTCTTTCCTTGCATTACAACCTTATATAAAGTTTGTTATACTTGCAATTTAACTCAGAACTTCATTCCCAAGATGTGCAGCATCCTCATTATCTGGTCTATTGGATATTATGTGGTGCATTGGGTGTGTGCCTTCATTTGGGGACCACTTTAATGTGAAATTCCTCGAGACCCCTGTACCTGCGGCGAGATCCAGGGCCTCTCCTCTAAGGCCGCTCCCATCTCTAGCTGACCAGTCCCCAAAAAAAGCATGCGCTAAAAAGAGAAGGTTTTCCGGCTTTGCGAATACCCCGCTGCTCGTCTGAGTGCAGCAAGAAGGGGGAGGCCGAGAGGTTGTGGATAGACCATGAATGGAGGCTCTTGGAAGAACACAGGCACCTGAGTATACTCTAAAACAAATTGAGGGGAATATAGAGCAGCGTGACTGAGAGCAACATGCAATGACTGAATATGAATGAGTGACTATTTTTATTTGACAAAGCACTTCTTGTTTTTATGGCCATTAGATCTTGAGGTTAAAGGAGTAAATGAAGTGCTGTAGAGGAGATACAGGAACATAGTTCGAAAGGGGGTGTAAGACGGCACTGTAATGCACTGTCCCGACCAGTGCGGGTAAAGAGGTGAAGAGATACAAAAGTAGGAGGCCACATAAGTAGACGGCTTGGGAACAAATAGTGGTTAGTATTTTAGTTCATTATCTTAGCATCTTTTCTTATAATAGTGGAGGTAGGCCCAGGAGGGGCAAGGTGACGTGAGTGTTGGGAGAGTGTGAACATGACTACACTCTGACAGAAGAAGGTGGGAGTATATGTTTCATGTTTTTCTGTTCATGGTATGGTTGTCATGAATATGTCAATGTATATTGTGTTTTAATTTTGCTATTGTACAATGCATTTGTGTTGCAACATTTAAGAGGGAGAATCTGAGGTTTTATTGACTATCTTTAGAAGAAAGGTTCAAATACAGTGAGCAGGGTGAAGGGTGTCCAGATCACTCGCTGGTGGTGAAAAGAAATAGTTATAAGCAGGGAGAGACATCTAGGAAGATGGAGACAGACACTCCCTTGTGCCACATTTGTAAGAGGCTCCCCTTGCATAGTGAACAAATTAAAACGTACCATGAACAGTGAGTTAATGAAACAAAGGGGACGGACTATCTCACGGTTGGCTGGAAGTGGGGTCTTTTGGTAAGGGGACCCTAGAACACCTATCCACTTATCTGACTGCAAAGTACAAGGGAAAGCAACTCCAAAACAGAAGGGAGATATTTGACTTATGGAAGATGTTTGAGGAAACACCCATAACAAGTAAAAAGGAAGGTAAGGGAGTAGCAGAGACAGGAGTAGGGGAGCAAACAGAACGGGCAAAAGAACAGGAGAAAGGAGAAGAACCCAAAAAGATATACCCACTGTTCACAAGGGCCATAGAAGGGTATGTAAACCCAATATATCGAGCAGGACGCACCACCCCAAGTGCTGCAGGCACAGCCCCACCCCCTCCCTATGATCCGTCTACTACAGCCACCCCAGCAAATGCAGGAGTGAGCACACAGGATCTAGAAGTGGCATTGAATGCCACCTGAACAGTATTGGCCCAATTCGAGCAGTATGTGAAGAAACACGTGGGGTAGAGGGAGGGTATCAACTCACGGGAGGAACATCACCCATCCCTGAAAATGAATGCAAAGCAGGTGATTTTCTTTTTCGGATTGATAATATACCCATAAAAGCATTGCAAGTAAAAAGGGAGGTTGAGGCTGACAGTGTGGGGTATGCCACAGTCACTTCGGTGAGCGATGAGGAATACTGGAGTGACATTTGCACGAGGTCAAGGAGGGAGTAATGGGAGAAATACAGGAGGTGCAATGGACATCCCCTAGAAGGAGCGAGACATGAGAAGGGAGGCTCAGAAATAGAATGGGGAGGATTGCTTTGGCAAGGAAGAAAGTAGTGAAAGAGAGCAAAGGAAAGACAAAATCAAAATTACAAATGCCTTTGATACACAAAGGAACAGGGAGACCCCATTATTTGCCCTAGGTGCAGAAGGACAAAAAAAACCTTCTGAAATCTCTCTCCGCCGCTCACAGTGGGCACAGGGAAATGGATTTATGTCTTCAAAAATAATACTGCTGGTGTGCCCTTGGCTATAGGAGATATCAAAAGTCTTCTAGTATCCGTGGTAGGAGATCAAGCAGACACTGTCTGGGCAAAAGCGGGTTTCCCCGGGGTAACAATCGGAAATGACACACACGATGGGGCATTACTTAACAATGTCAGGACATGAGTATGGGATGCCCTTACTTGACACCCCTGATTTACATTCTATAATGCAATGCACTATGCTGGACGAGTAAGAGGCTGCGCAGTACATTCTTCATGTGCAGGAGATGTGGAGGGGGAAACGGGCACTGCGTGAGATCAAAACACCTCCCTATTCTACTTCATAATTAAACGAGGCCTCCCAAAGGAGGTACAGAAGACCCTTGCTAAAATAGCTGGTATAGAAGCCAAGGGCTGGCCTGAAATACAGAGTATTATAATACCTCACTGTAGGAGGATCAAATAAAGGGAGAAAGACATTGCACAGAGAAGATTAGCTGAAGAAGCAAAACTAGTACAGAGTAAACTTGTGAAGGTCGCTGCAGTAAATGCAACACTGCCCTCAGAGCCAACAGAGGAGGTGGGGGGTGTCTCCGTGGCTACACAAGCTAGAATAGCCACAATGTGGGCCAACAACAGGCAGGAGCAGTGGGGAGGAGAACAACAATACATGGGACCCCAATGGCAAGGAAGACTGGTAAGAGGACAAGGTGGGTTTCAGGGTCAGAGAGAAGGGGGTATGGAGGGCAAATGGAGTGCCGGCCCCCTACCAAGGGGCCTGTGTACTCAGTGACAATTTTTTCTCTTGCCCAGGAACAGACACTCACCCCGATTAGGACAAAGAGAACTTGCGTGTCCAGTCCTATCCACTACCTTAAGTCCAGAAGAGGAACCACTGGTGGGGGCAGAGATAGAAAACAAACAGTTCATCTTTATGGTGGACACGGGGACGAAAAAATCATGTATTTGTGAAGCAGATTTTCCAGTGTCAAATAAAAATCTCGAGACGCAAGAATTCTCTGGGACTGTAGTAATGGTTACTTTTACAGAAGAGCTGGATGTGAAGATAGGGGGAGAACGAATTGCATGCCCTTACTATATTATGAAAGCTCACCTGTCTGTTACTCACCACACCAAGGATCGGAAGATTGGAACCGGACCTCGAAGACAGAAGTGGTGGAATTCTCAGAACAACTAGTCTTAACCTCAGCTACCCTGATTTCAGTGAATCAGGCTTCCTCAAGAAGAGGGGCTCTTTTCTATGATATATCCCTCTGCTGTGTTGATATGACAGACAGAGGTATCAATCAAATAAAAGAGCGGGGTAAAACACACACCGCTAGACCAACAGCTGAAAAGAAACCACAGAAAGGTTTATACGCGGTATAGATGAGAATAGCAATTGAAAGGACAATCAACAATTCATGAATACCTGTATAAAAAGTTGGTTGGAGTAGCAGAGTATGTACACAGCCTAGAAGGACAATGCAAAAGACAATAAGGAACTAACTTAACTGACTTAAGGACTCCCCTTAAACCGTACAGAATGCAGAACTAACCTGGAAGGACATGGATAAGGAGCAAAAAGGAAATCCTGCTGGAAAGGACACACCGACAGGAGATAATAATAAACAGAGATGTTAGTGAGGTAGGATACACCCGAACGGCACGAGGGACGCGCTAGGTACGGGTTGGTGCATGTAACTGGAAAGCGTCCTGAACTGCACTTGTAAGATAAGAGTACAAATCCAGCACAATGTCCAAGGTAACGTGTAGTTTTCTTCAAAGCGACGGTAGGCAGTGTTTATCCAAGAACAAACAATCACAAGAAGCAATGAGCACAGTTTGAAATGAAAGACCACTTACTGAAGGAAGTGAACCCTAAATTGCCTGGGTTGACTGCTCTGTTGCAGCCCTTGAGGATGAACCAAAAAGGCTACAGAGCTTAGGAAAACAGCTTCTGACAGGAAGCCGCCAACAATCCAGGAAACATTCCGAGTCGTAACAGCGTGTAGAACCAAAGACAACAGGGCAATCCGTAAGCAGTCCGAGTGGAAGGCAATGTCGAAGAACCAGGGAAAACATGTTGGAAGGTAGAAGCAAATTCACAAGGTTAAAGAAGGAAAATAGCACGGGGCTAAACACGTAGGGGTATGTGTAAACTACAATTAGCAGCACCAAGCCCCGAGAGGAACCGAGTTAAGAAGGCAAAGGGCGGAGCATCGGTGTACGCATTGTGCGTAATGAACGTGTCAGCTGACACGGCCGATGCCGGCGTCCATACAGTCTCCATGGAAACTGATAACGCTGCCACACCGATGTCTTTCCCCGGGCTGTGTGAGCTGGTGTAAATGCGGAGGGAGATTGGCGAGAGTAGCGCTTCCGAAGCGTAACACTGGCCCTCATTAAAACCCCGGCACTAAACCATGGCGCTATTAGCACCATGGTTGGTGCCGGTGTTGTAACGAGTCCGCCAAGGTCGAATGGGGAAATACCGCCCCATTCCAAGGTTGGCGGGACAGTATTTCCCCATTTCACCATGGCCCTTCCCCATTCCCATTTTCGCCCCATAGGGCTCAATGGGACTGGGGAAGGCGCTAAGTACGGTACCGCAAATTGAGGTACCGTAATTAGCACCGAGGTCCCTTTGCAGCACCCTACTTTAACGGCTGGTAAAACCAGCCGTTAAGGTTGGGTCCCGCAAAGGGACCTCGTAATCAGGCGTTAAGGGTTTAACGGCACCAACACCTTTTACGGCGCCGTTAAACCCTTAACGCCAGGGTCGTAATGACCCCCACTGTCAATCTGTTAGGATGAGATTTGCTCAGCAAGCTGAATATGACCATATCATTTACCGACCGAGCATGTGTCTTATTAGAGAAATGCTTCTGGTTAACGCAATTGCGAATTAAATAAAGGTGAGGGGAGTGCCTGTGAATCCTGATATGTTTATCTATGGGATTCGATTATTAGCAAAGGCAGTACTTGAACTTACCAGGAAGGAATGGAGAGTACCATCAGATGTTCTATTCCACCTTGTAGCAGTGCCTGAAATAGTTGTCAGCACCATAATGAAACTCGACTTAGAGGGAGTGCAAGTGTCTGCAAGAAGAATAGTGGCAATAGGAACAGACATGCAAGGATGTGAGTGGTGCACAGTGTTATGCATTGATCCCATTGTACCATTAAGGGAATTAACTGATGTGGAGCTATTCACCGACGACAAACAAAACTTGGAAATAATTCTGGAAATAAGCATAACGCTTGAAGTAATGGTACAATACATAAAAGTGCTAAGCTCGCTCTTGGCGGTCGTCAGTGTACCACGTTCCTGTTATGACACAGATATGCAGGGCTCTTGAGAGAAGTGACCCCTGTAAAAATCACCCTGAAAGCGGTGGCAAAACCTGCCAGAGTGAAACAATACCCATTGTCCTGAGAAGCAGAAGAAGGGATTCAGGAAACAATACAAACCCTCTTCCAAAAAGGCATCATTGTCCCCTCAAATTCTCAATGCAATACAGTGGTGTACCCAATTAAAAAAGTGATGGGGGGTCATGGCGTATGGTCCAGGACCTCCGCTCACTTAACGACATAGTGCAAAAAGAGTTCCCACTTGTCCCGATTCCTGCATCAATTTTGTGTAGCATCCCAAAGCAGGCCACCCATTTCACTGTAGTGGATCTCAAGAATGCCTTTTCTCAGTGCCCCTTCACCCAGATTCACAACACCTCACCACCTTCACACTAGGGGGGAGGATATACGAACACTGCAGATGGCCCCAGGGGTACTGTGAGAGTCCCTGCATATTCAACAGGATTTTACATGAAGACATTGACAATAGTCAAGTCCTGGGTACCATCATTCAATACGTAGATGACCTAGTGGTTTGCAGTGACAGTGAAGAGAGCTGCTGAAGGGACTCAATGGCTTTGCTATAGTTACTCATCCTAAAGGGGTACCAGGTAGACAAGAAAAAGCTACAGTATTGTCTTACTGAGGTCCTGTACTTGGGCCAATTGATTTCCAAAGATGGTAAGAGAATAATACCGGACAGGTCAGCCACAGTGCGTGCCTCAGCCAGACCCCATACTCTGAAGGATATGCAGAAATTCCTCGGAATATGCAATTATTTTAGGACATGGATACTTGATTATGTGGCCTATACCAAGCCACTCTTAGAAGGAATGAAAGTAGCACAAAAAGAGAAAACACACATAAAATGGATAACAGAAATGCAAACAGCTTTCGAAAATCTCAAGGACTTGATCATCCCCACACCAGTTTTAGCCACACCCAACTATGATCGGGAGTTCTACTTGTTTTCACTCTCAAATGGAACACTAATGACAGCAGTGCTAACATAAAAGAGATCCCTCAGCCACAAACCACTTGCATATTACAGTGGCACACTTGATTCAGTGATGCAAGGCCATTTTGCATGTGAACAAGCTCTTGCTGTCGCCACCTTTGCTATTGAAATGAGCTCCACAATTGTCATGGTTTCATCTGTCACCTGATACGTTGAGCACTCCCTGTTTGCCGTTCTCGAGAGAACAAAATCCACACTAACCATCCAAAGAGTGTCAGCATAAGAAATAATCATATCCAGCCCCAATGTCCATGTGGTGCATTGCAAAACTGTTAATCCTGCAACTCTTATTACTGAACCATGCACTGTACATGATATGCAAGACCATGACTTTGTCACATACGAGGGGGAAGGAGATGACATCCAAAAAGCAAGGTAAAATGCATTAGAGGAAGCAGAGGTGTACTTTGTAGACGGATTGGCCTCTATCTATCCAGAAACAGGAGAAAGACAGGTTGGGGCAGCAGTGCTGAGATTAGAAGATGGAGAATATAAGGTACTAGTGAAGAAACAATTACCCATGCATTTCTCTGGCCAAGCCGCAGAGCTAGTGGCACTGATTGAGGCACTCCACACAGCAAAAGGATGTGCAGTAACAGTATATTCGGACTAACCATACGTGACCACCACAGTACATGCTGGGTTATCGAGATGTTGAAGAAGCAGGTTTAGGAGAGCCAATGGGTTTCTAGTACAACACGCTGAGTTATTAAACACATTAATCAAAGCCCTTGCAGAACCCTCTGTAGTAGCCCTGGTAAAATGCAAAGCGTACACTCATAACAATGATGAAATATCATTAGGAAACGCTTCAGCAGTCAAAGCCACCAAAGAAGCGGCTTACCTAGAACAACCGACCATCACAGAGTGCATACTAATAAACAAACAAGAACCACCCAAAGAGGAAGGTTAGAGTGAATTACCCATAGCCCAAATTATAGAGATACATAAGAAAACACCCCCTGCAGAACAAGAATGATGGACTTAACAAGGTTGCACACAGTCCCCAATAGATTTGCTCTGGAGACAAAATAACACATGAAAAGTTGTAATGCCTTTTGAACTTCTGATCATGGCCTTCGAACAATTGCATTTCCCAGCACATACTTCCAAACAAAACATTGCTGCTGATCTCCAGGAGGATTGGTTTATTCCAAACCTAATGGAGCATCTTAACAAAATGGTCATAGAATGCACGGCATGTGAAACGTACAATTCAGCAATGACTCTGAGAACACTCTGAGTAGCACTGCCTCACTCTGTAGGGCCCTTCTATGAACTGCACATTGATTAAGCAGACATGGGTGAGAGAGGTAATGGAGCAAGATATCTAATAGTGGATGTGTGTCTCTTTTCACGAAGGATAGAAGCAGGACCCTATGCCCATCCAGATGCAAAGTGTGCAGCCAAATTCCGTGTCAGGGAAGTTTTTCCCCGATGGGGAATATTTGACGTGATATGTTCCGACAATGGAACACACTTTGTAAACAATTTATTCAAAGAAGTGACTTTACTATAGGAAAAAACACAAAATGTTCTTCATTTACTACCTGCAAGCAAATGGGATGGTTGACAAAATCAACGGCTTACTTAAGAGTAGGTTATCAAAACTGTGTCTCTCACTAAAGAAGAATTGGGTCTACTGCTTACCTTTGGCCCTGTTTCAACTCTGAAAACAAATACGTTTTTGACCACCACCTGTCCCCCCACAAGATAGTAACTGGTCGATGCATGCAAATGTTGTTGTCACCAGTGCGGAGATTGTCAGATGTGCATGGAACAGCAACAGTATTAGGAGAGGAGTTCAAAGAATACCTTATTCAGTTAACACAAGCTATCAGGCGCATAGTAAAACAAATGGCACCCCCATTCACCAGAGTAAATGAAACAGAGACAACCACTGTCACAGCAGACAGCCCAGAACAAACACTGATGCCTGGCCAATTAGTGGACCTAAGATGTTTTGTATGCAAATGGAACTCTCCAAAATTCCATGGCCCATACAAAGTGATCTAGTGTACCCCCTCAGCGGTAAAAGTCAAGGGACGATGGTACTGGATTCACCTATCAGATATAAGAAAGGCACACAACAGTGTAGTGCCAGAGACAATGAGTGAAGAACAAAGAAACATTGCAGTACCCTAAAATAAATGACGATGGAGCACTAACTAAGTGTAAACATAACAGAAGATAAACAGCATAAAATAATTGAAGAAAGTGTTTTTTTTTGTTTTCTCGCGTGCAGTACTGTTCTTCTTCCACACTATTCTCTCTTTCTCTCTCTCTCTCTCTCTCTCTCTCTCTCTTTCTCTCTTCCAATGACCCTAAAAAGATATCGAAAAGATAAGAGTATATAACATGTAAATAAGGTAATAAATTGAATAGCATAGTAGTACCCGCTCTTATCTTTCTCTCACATTTAGCGCTGACTTTACCTCACTCACAAGTTTACTATACTTCCGACTTGTCCCATCTGCATGTATATTAACCCCGTCCCGCTTTTTATTTATCTTTTAGCTGCCATGATGAAGGAACAAACAGAAAATGCTGATCATGAGTCAGTTAGCAGTAGGAATATAAATAGTATCATGCTTTCATATAGCTCCCAGTGTGCACTGAATTTCATTGCCATGTTGTTTACTTTAATTATTTAAATTTTGGGAGCGTATTGGGCGGCATCTTTTATCAGGGGCCCCCATATAAAAGAAGGGGTAGGGGGCAATTTGGAGAAACAGTAACAAGACATCCCATAATCTAACTTCAGTGCACAACATTTTTTATGAAGTTGAGCTTGTTACGTGAATGGTCCATGAACAATGACAATGCCAGCCAATGGCCAGAGACAAATGCCATACTGCCAACTGAGTCTATGTTTACAACTTCACTAGATTTCCCACAACCTACTATTGAAACTACCTCATACTCTAGTGAACATGATTATGTACACCAAATCCCACTGTCGAATACAAGATCTTCCTTCTATGTTACCCCAGAAATGTTATGTTACTTTGCATTCATATAGCGCCTTATGTACCATTGGTATGGTCTTAAGGTGCTGGTAGGTTGAACGCCCTCAGGAACCAAAGTTCAGGTCAGTAGAGAGAATAGAGAGAATCAAAAAGGTGCATGCGTGCACCGGATATGTGTACAGCTGGTGTGGCTTTCATGTGATAGCTGCTTCTTAGCGGTAGGTGTGGAGGTTGAGAGATCAGGAATATGTGTTAGTTCTGGCAGGTTGTTATCCATACCGATTATGGCTGTGTTAGGCCTGAGGAGAAACGCCTAGGCTGGAGGGTGTGTAACCAGCAGTGATTAGTTAGAGTGATGTGGAGTATGTAGCAAATAATGATATGAGAACAGCTATACCGAATGGTGTCATAGTATCACTGTGTTCTATTTGAATGGTGGTGTAAAGAAGAGAGTAAGCATGGAGATGTGAATATGGTGGTTTACATTAGGTGATTTGTTCTGATAGTTCCAGGTACTCCATCCGTTCCAAGTACTGCAACTGTTCCAAGTACTCCGCCCATTCCAAGTACTCCAAACCGTTCCTTTCAAAGCTCTTTCAAATGTTCCAGGCTTTCCAAACCATTCCATGTAAGTCACGCCATTCTGTGCACTCCAGTCCGTTTCATGCATTCCAATCCATTTCCTGCACTCGCGTCCGATCCATGCACTCGCATCCGATCCATGCACTCGCATCCGATCCATGCACTCCACTTCGTTTTAAGCACTCCGTCTGTTCCAAGCACTTCAATCGTTTCATGCACTCGGACCAATATATGCACTGGTCCTTTTTCGTTCTAGCCACGTTATCCTTTCTTCATGCATCATTCATCCACGTACATCATCTTCACACGTTCCATCCACTCAACTGGTTCTGCCCATTTCACAAGTTCTATCTATTTCACCCATTTACATTTGTAAATACAAATGTACCAACAAGAAACAAGGAAGAGTAATACTGATGCAAATGTTGAAATTGTTCACATTTACAGTGAACTACCAGCAAATGTTCAAGGGTGACTCTGTAGTATTAATGCTATGAGTAATGTTTTTTTCAAAAGAAAAGTGATCCCTTTTACAATATTGAAGAAGGAAAAGAGAGGACAACAAACACCAGTATGACACCTATCATGGGTTAGCAAGCTAAATACAATTGATGATCTTCACCTCCCTGCCCATTCTAATAGCTGGTATTCCGGTAAAAGAACAACTAATAGTAGTTGTTATGTATGTTCCTGTATTCCCCATGTAGTACCTCAAGAAGTCCCTGTTGTTGAAGTCGAATGTCTCCTTCATCTGGCACTATGTCGCATTAAGGTTCATTTCAGGAACACACGGTAAAATTATAACTCCAGCCACCAGATGAAAAAATCTGTAAAGGTCCAGACTATCTGAAGGAACCAGACCTGGCAAACACAGGCAAAAGCTTTGCCGACAATAAGATACTGCAGTCAACTTACATGTGCAAGGCAGAAGTATTACGAGGATGGTCAGATCACCAATTAAACTGGATGGATCAAACCTGTGCTCAAACCTGGACAAAACACATCTCAAAGGTTGCATGGGTAACAGCCTTTGAAAAACCCATCAAGGTCCGACAAGAGGACACTTATGAACTATGCTTCTATGGTGAATGGAAAGACTTCTATGGAGTCCAAAAGACACTGCAACAAGACAATTGCTATTCCTGATCCTCGCAAGTGCACAGCTGCCTTAATGGACTTTTATTGGGTGTGTGGAAATCAGGCGTATTTGCATCTCCCACCATCATGGAGAGGCTATGTAACCCCAACAACGCTACATTCAGAAGTTCTGGTGATACCTGAAGAGCATGTAAAGGGGGGAGCGGTGCATCAAAACCAACTGCAGGCACCACAACCAACAGAAGAGCAACCCCCCATCTAACAAATATTCTCTGAAGAAGGACAGCCAGGCATCGTGCACCAAAAAAAGAGACACTCAAACTACATATCACAAAAATCTTCTGACCTCCTTGCACACATTCCAGTTCAATAAAATCTCTTTAGCTCAGCAGAGACATTTTTTACATCACTTGTGCCCAGCATTGAGACAAGGGCAAATGCCAAATGGTTCCAGATCGTGAGGTGGGAGCTCATACAGTTGGCAAACAACACTGAAGAAGGATTCAATGTCATCAAAGTAGAACTTCGAGCTCTCAGGCTAATGACAATGTAGAACATGTATGTTCTTGACCTTCTCATTGCAATGGAAGGTGGTGTTTGCAAGAAAATAGGAAGTTCCTTCTGTATATTTGTGTCTTCTTCTGAGGCTGAAAATGGGACCTTGTCAAACATAATAGGAGCAGTACATGAGCTAGAAGTAAAAACAAAGAAAGAAGGTGGTATCAAGGATGACAGCTGGTTCACAATAGTATTCAGCTGGGTACCTTTGTGGCTTGGAATGGCTGTCAAGATCCTGGTACCGATTATCGTCTTCTTCCTGCTGTTTTTCTGTGTGTGCCAATTAGGGTTGAGGTGTTGCACAAAAGCAGTACCTAACAGTGTAATGATGATGGTGACATCGGCAAACAGAATATCGCTACCAAGAAACATTCGGACACCAAAGAGGCCCAGGTGCAAACTGGTGAAAGCAACAAGCCCAAATACTGCATGGTTGCAATTTATAACACATGATATGAAGTAGATAAATATTTTCACAAAACAATTTAGAAAGCATTCGACCTAGAAAACTATAGGTAGGTGTGGGTAGATCTGGATGGGGATACAAATTGCACTTATATGACCTGTAAACCTGAGGAACATGCTAGACATGGGGAGAGTTTGAAAAATGTATGTAGAGCATGGATACCCATAAAAGGTACTCCCACCTTGGATGAAGCAGTAAAACGGGCAGATGAACGTAAACGCACTGGAGAAGTGTATTTGTTACATTAGGTGTAATGAAAGGTGGGAATGTTGGGGAGGAGGTGGTGAAATCCCCCCCTCATTATTCCTGAATTAGCATACCTCATAAGGGTGCCCTACAATATGATATAACATAAATATATGCAAGTAACACAAAACCTGTGGACTTGTTTTAGGACTCCATTATGTACCACGGTAGACACCACCTTTTACTAGGTTCATAAATCACCCCCCTGTGGAAAGTATCTCTCCCATTCCCAGCACAGACAGCCCAGAGCACCACTACCCCATCCTACCCTGCCAGCTCCACGCAAGCCTTGTTCCCATGGAAGCCCAGCAATTAATTTGTTGCAAACAGTATAACATCACATCCTCACAGTGTTCATTCTTCAGAGCGTGAGATAAGAACAGGCCTCTGTACTCGAGCCCATCCATCTCCACTAAACTGCCTGTGCCCCCTCGACCCCCACCCAGTTGGACCACAGCCCACTAGCTCTGACCCTCAACTCCTTTCATACAGATACCTATCTGACCTGGCCTCGCCCTGACCACACCAGAACCCCCTTCGAGTCCTAATCCTGCGTGGCAATATATTTTCCAGAACCACACATATCCCCTGATACTGATAAGACAGATCAAACCTTCGGCTGAGCACCTTAGTGCGGGTCATGAAGTCATCAAAAGGATTGTGGAGGGTAAGGGTTGGAATGTCAATGAACTAGCACATTTGACATAAGTACCCCCATTCATATAAGATTGTATGTGCACCATTATTCTCATATTATCAGTTCCTGTTGTTTAGTATAGTTATATAGATGTGTGCCTTGTTATGCCCTGATCTTCATGGCGTGAAGATGAGCCCAGCCGACACACGTGCTATAGGAGTGACACCAGAGCAGCAGCCAATCCAATTTGGCCATCCTTTATGGAACTGACTGTATCATTCTGTTTCTCCAATTACCCAGATTTGTGCACCCATATCCCCTTGTCTCATGTGATGTATTTTCTCCTTAAATTGTGCTGCCTGTGCATTGTTTGGCAGAGTGCTGTCCAGCAGCAGAGTTTTTTGCTTGAACTACAACCTTATATAAAGTTTGTTATACTTGCAATTTATCTCAGAGCTTCATTCCCAAGATGGGGAGCATCCTCATTATATGGTCTATTGGATATTACGTGTTGCATCGGGTGTGTGCCCTCATTTGGTGGCCCCGTTGACAGGAGTGTAGTTGGTAAACAAATTAGTCTTGCAGTTGAAGATTATTTTGTTTCAGCACCTATGGGACAAACGGTCGTAACTGCCTCTAGGGGGCTTCATAGAAGAACCAGGGAGGCAGAACCACAATGTACCTGATGCTGAAGAAGTTATCAGTGCTTGAAAGCATTGAGGCAATACCAGGGCACTTTGCAGCCCTTGAGACATAGTTAGTGGCAGGAGCTTGCTGTGGGTACCAGTCAGCAGGCAGTTCGGCAAGCAAGGCTGGACGGACATCTGAAAGCTGTCCGGTGCAACAGCTCCGGACCAAGAATCATTGTCTCTGTGCCGGTAGGCAGATCTGGAATGCTGGTCAAGGCATATGTGATGGCTCTGGTGACTGCGGCGTGACAACAGTCAATGGTGCAGACGGATGTGGGTCAAGGACTCGACACCTCAAAAATGTCCTTAAAAGATGGAATCTGGATGATGCTTGTGTGACACTCCTCCTAGCTTCTTGGCAGGGCTTGTGTCCTTTCAAGGTAAACAGCCCAAAGATCAGGAGAGTATTTGTCTTCTTTGTATTTAAAAGCTCACTTGATTCTTCACTTTGTCATTAGTTCCTTTAGGATCTATACTCTTCAGTCAGTATCTCGGGACGTCATACATACTTTTTATGACACCACTAGCTTATTTTCTCTGCTCTTTCTCATATTCCTTCATGGAGTTCCTCCCTTAGGTTGTAATCTATTCAGGGATACATTCGGTACAGTTTTCTCAACGGGTATCTTCTATCAAACATACCCTGCAGTATTGGCAGAATGGCTGTTGTCAAGCACGGAACAGTCTCATGTCTCCACCATATGGGAGGAAGTGGGGCGGGGTCTCCTCTAGAGGTATGCAGCTGCTCCTTTAGACCAGTGTAAAAGCTATGAGAAGTGCATTGACAAGCATCTACCGGTGTCCGCCTTAAAGGAAACCTTCAAGCCAGTCGAGTCCCTCAAGCTGCAACCGACTGCAACGCTGATTGTTGTTATGCCGCAGTTGCCCAAAGACTTCCGAGATACCTCAATCAGTGCTTCAGAATCGCACACCAGCACAGAGCCACCTGATTCCAGAACTTTCACTTGCCAAACTGTTTGCTGCCTGATACCCATGGCTGTCTTCTGGTTTGAATTCTGTTGCACAAGCTGAAACGTGCCCTAAAACTGACTCAACCCTTTCGAGGACCAGGAACACCTGCAAGCACAAGGTATATTGTGGTTCTGTCCCCCTGGTCATTCACTGAAGGCCCCTAGAGATATTTTAAGACCCACTGCTCATTTTGTGCTGAAGCCAATAATCTTGAACTGTTTCGATTATTTACCATCCCGCCTACCATCCTGTCAGTATCCAAAGTGCACCCCTTTTCCTTCTTTGAAACTGTCTGTGCTCTTCATTCCTTTACACGTTGGATAAAGTATATATTTGTATACAACCTTGTCTGGACAGTCACTTTTATCATTGGGTAATAATTGTATTTTTGCTGTGTTGCAACTAACCAACGATCCAGGACCTTACAGAGTTAAGTCTGCAGTTCCTTCCACGTTACCAAAATTGGACAAGGAGGTTTATAATTTGCTTGTGTTATAGCCAATCTGTTTCCAATCTGTTTCCAATCTGTTCAGAGTTGATTTGTCACATTGGTGTCAGTGGTGGCATCTAGTTGGAGCCTGCACTCTGATTAGTCACCCAACAATAAAACTACTGTTGCAGGCAACGTTTATACACTGGTAGGTATGTGTATTAATCATGGGTCTTGTCATAGATACTGTGAAAGGCATGAGCAAGGATGTCCTGTGTGTTCTATGTCAAGAGAGGAACTTCCCCACAGCGCCAAGTTTAATAAACCTGGGTTACTGACCTGCCTCCAAGCTTGGGTAAAAGTAATGGAGGCTGTGTAGAAGACTCTAGGGGACAGGCTAGGTCCTGTGTGCCCGAATGTAGAAGACCTTCTCGGAGCGGTAGTGGTAGATGACAAGGAAGACAGCATGAGCAGTGTTTTTTGACAACCATCCCACTGGGGGTCAAACATGGTTCCCCAACACTCAATAGTGTCTGTGAAGTCAGGGTCTAGTGCGAGATCACACAGGTCCCAGGCCTTGGCACTCTCTCAAAGTGGCCCTGTAATAGTTCCAAATGTTAACGAGTTAGCGCTGGAATTCTCCTGTTGGAGGAGAGTAGACTAGCGCTAGAAGAACAGAAACAGTGAAACAAGCTCACAATAGTGCTGCACAAGCTGGAGCTCGAAGAGAGGAAGTAGGCCAACAGATCCACCTCTAGCAAAAGCAGCAGTAGTTGATCAAACCAGGGTCCCCGGGGTAAGCCCTGTCGCCAAATAACCAAAGACTTAGTGCAGGCTTACAAAGTGAGGAAGGATATTTTTGACTGGGTTGAAGCGTTCAAGCTAGCTTTTCAGCTACAGGAGGTAGATGAGGTACTGTGGGGTGCAGCCCTAATGAGTTGCTTACCAACATCAGGGACTGAATCAATTCTTCAGTTAACTCCAGAGGAAAGGCCTGTCTATGAGGGCATGAAGTCGGCCCTCCTCAGGAAGTTCTGTAAAACCCCAGAACAGTATCTCAAGATATGATATTTATGATATGATATGATATTTTATTTATATCGCGCTCTTACACAGGTGTTTCAGAGCGCGACCAGGCAAAGGGAGGGGAACAGGGGAGAAAACAAAAACATCGATCTTACTAGGCCCAGTGACATTGAGAACGCCCAAGTGCATGGGGAAGGGAAAAAGGGGGACAGTGCAGAGCATAGGAGAGAAACAAACTAAATAGTAAGTACATAAATAATTAAATAGATTGTTAGCAGTGGTAGTGTCGCCTGTAAGAGGCAAAGGTGCTAGGTTAGTCAGATAGGGAGTATCTGATAAGTGCAGAAGAAGAGTGGGTGGGGCACTGTATGGGTACAGACACAGGCCCCAGTGCAAGGGGTGGCCCGGAGGCAGTGCAGGGGGATGGCAGGGTGAGCAGGTACCTGGGCCCGAAGGGCAGAAGGTGCCAGGTGCAGATTGCTGAGGGAAAAAGGCAGATCAGCAGGGGAGAAGCGGGGCAAAGGCAGAAGCGAAGAGGAAGGTCTTGAGCTTCCGGAATCGTAGATGGTTCTCCTCAACTTTCAAGGTGACATGGAGGCCGTTCCAAAGGGAGGCCCCGGCCGAAGACAGAGAGCTACCTCCAGCTCGTTTCTCTGAAAAACAACTGACCCTGAGGGAGTTAGAGGAAGAGGAGCAAAGGGCTCGAGAGGGGAGGTATTTAAGGAGGGATAGTTGAAGGTATTTTAGACCCAGGCCCCAGAAAGCCTTGTGGACAATGCAAAGGGTTTTAAATGTAATCCTTGCATCCACTGGGAGCCATTGAAGGGATTTCAGGGCTGGAGAGATACGATCCCAGGGCTTGAGGCCAAGGACAAGTCTTGCAGTCCTGTTCTGGATTAGTTGTAAAGGGCGGAGAGTAGAGGCAGGTAGATTTAGAAAGAGGCTGTTACAGTAGTCCAACTTAGAGAGAATCAGAGCTTGAGAGACAGTGAGCTTCTGAGGGAAAGTGAGGAAAGGAAGAGTACCTCTAAGGAGGTGCAATATGAAGTTTGATTTTTTTGAGACATCAGAGATGTGTGGGGAGAAGGAAAGTGTGGAGTGAAAGATGACCCCGAGGTTATTAGGTTTGCAGGTAGGGGCAGGAGGAGGGCCAAGGGAGGCTGGCCAGAGAGTGAGGGGAAAAGATGGAGAGGGTGTACCAATGAGGAGGATCTCAGTCTTGTTGGCATTTAAACAGAGATCGTTGGCGGCACACCAATTTTGAATGACGATGAGACAGTCAGAGATGAGGGAAGGAGAGGAGGTGGCTGAAGGAAGCCTGAAATGAGTTGGGTGTCATCAGCATAGCACTAGAAATTTGAGCAAAAGATGGAAATGCAGTATGCAAGAGTTGGCAGGTATTGGTTGAAAAGCCAGGGCGAGAGGTTAGACCCCTGGGGAACACCACAAGTAGAGAGGGAGATAGAATATAGGAAGGACCCAAGTTGTGCCTCGGAGGGTCGATCTGAGAGAAAAGAGGTCAGCCAGGCCAGAGCCTGATCAGTGATACCCAGGTTGTCACTGAGACGATTGAGCAGGGTGGTATGGTTGACTAGACAAGAGCTTCAGAGAGCTCAGAAAGAAAGGTGGCAGACATTTGAAACGTTCACACACTTGTGAAAATGCCTGAGTGGTGGGCGGCTGTTAACAGGGTGGACTACACCTGTACGCTATGTGCACCCAGAGTGCATGGGTCTATGTGTATGTTGTGCAGTGAAAATAGGAAAATGTGTGCGGATGATACCACACATTTTTCCGGATGTTGATCTAACTTCATACAATTGCATTTAAGAATCCAAAAAAGCTCAAGCGAGCGCACACCCACCATGAGTATTGTTGTATTTCTCACACACCTACAAAACAGCTGCATCCACTAAGTGCTAAAAAGCTACACAGGAGTCCATGGCGCTCTACACCAGCCAGAACACTAGATCAAGTTGCTGTTCGCAAGCACTTGAGCTTTCGGAAAGTTCTACCTGGTTGTCTAACTCCAGGCCTCGAGGGCCGGGATCCTGACAGGTTTTCAGGGTATCCCTCATTAATATCCATGATGAAAAATGTGCATACATTTGGAAACATTGTATGCAAATCTATTTCATGAATATTAATTAGTGATATCCTGAAAAACCAATATGGTCAATGCTGCAAAGTCCCTGATGTACTTCTTATTCATTGCAAGTTTTATTGTGTGTGTGTAATGTAAATAAAATCTTAATTTATTTCTTAAAAAATATCTGAGTCTTGTCAAACGTATCTTAATTGGTTGTATAACTTTTGTGGCTTTTCTGTGTTGAGCAGTGTCACCCCCTTCTGTAAGGATTAGCTCTTGATCATTTAACCTTGAAATTAATCTGGAGATCCCTTTGCCAAAAACAGTGACGGAACCGGAATTCAAGGATAGTTGATAGCTCATACAGGGCCACTTTTGGGACAGACTGCTGCTTTCTCCTGGAAATCGGATTCAGAGCTTAGCTGATGGTACACTTCTGTTCTGTGGTTGCTACAGGCTCTCTCAAGTGGGCCTCATTGCAAGAACAGCAGTATTTAAAAAAATTACTGTAACCTGGCAGTTATTCCGTTTGGGACTGTGAGGAATTCGACCATCCGCACAGGGAGAGTGCACTCGTCTGGGCTTTTTGATTTTTTAAAATAATTAAAATGAATGATGGGAGACCAACCTCAGAGAAGTGTGTGAGGCCATTCTACACATATTTCATCTGCTTCCAGCACGAAACACACAGTCATGTGTACTCCAGGAAGGCACAGCCTACAGGTGCTGTCTTTCCCTGTCATATTCAGCTGGAATGTGACAGCATCAGGTACATCAATGCATCCCAAGAAAGGGGAAGGCACACATTCCTCCAGCCATGGGCAGCCTAATTTAAATATCAAAGGCCCCATGAATCTGCTTTCCCTTTGTCTAATCCGGCTGGTGGCAGTGCAAACTAAGGAGGAATAATTGAGGCAAGCCTGGAGAAAAGTTTTGGTTGCCGGAATAGATAATAGGAAGGCGGGGCAAACACACCTTTGTTATGCAATGTGTCAGCTTGAAACTAGTTCCCAGGCAAGGAATGCCCTGTCTGACGGCAGCAGTTACCACAGGTGTCCCGGCAATGTCCCTGCAGAGCAGACCCCTTTCAGAGGGACGAAGGAGGTTATTTAGGGGAGACACAAAATCTGCTCCCATCACAAACTTCAAGGGAGACCTGCACTTTTATAAAGAGTCACAGAGGGCTCAGTTAACCAGAGAGACAGACAGGAAGATGGGTGGGGACTTAAGTATGTGTTATCACTGCTTGTCTGTCCTTTTGCAGAGCACTCTGGTCCAGACCTCATGCATAACAGAAGATTGTTGGTGGGGACCAAGGATTGGTTCATTAAGGTAGGCATAGCCTGCACCAATCACTGGGGTCCATTTGGCTTTAAGAGAGGGCTGAGCCCCACACTTTGCAGATCATCAGACGACTTCGAAAGGGGTAAGAAGAAGGACTCATTTGGACTCGGGATTAGGGTACAGTCTAGATTACATCTTCCGCTAGTGAAGGAAGGCCAGTAGTTCCAAGGGTTGCAAGATCCCTCCACTAAACATCTCCCAGGGAACAGAGGGAGATACCGGACTCAGAGGACCCCTCCAGCAGCTCCAGAACTGGTATCCAGCCAGCACACAGTGTGCCCTGCTAGGTTCTGCCAGCAAGCTTCCTACGTGGAAGTGCCGGAGAGTCTCTGGTCAAAGGACAAGGACGTTGCCTGCAATCACTTTCCTGAGCTTTGGGCATTCCACCTTGAAAGGACACCACAAGCCCTGCGAAGAAGCTAGGAGGAGTTTCACACAAGCATCAACCAGTGTTCATCTTTTAAGGACATTTGTGAGACAGTCAAGCCCTCGAACTGCATCCAGCTGCACCGCTGACTGTTGTCATGCCACAGTCACAAGAGCCGTCTGAGATGCCTCTATCAGCATTCCAGATCCACCAACCACCACAGAGTCAATGATACTTGGCCACGAAAAACCACACCAGCCATCCTGCAGCCATCCGCCCAGCGTTGCTTGCCGAACTGCCTGTCCCCTGATACTCGCAGCTGTCTCCCACCACTAACTCTGTCTAGGGAGCTACAAAGCACCCTGGAACTGCCTCAATGCTGTCGAGCTCCAAGAACTTCTTCAGCACCAAGTACATTGTGATTCTTCCCCCCTTGTCCTTCTATGAAGGCCCCTAGAGACAGTTATGACACTTTGCCCCCTTGGTGCTGGAACCAAATAACCTTGAACAGTAGGACTGATTACTTTACCAACTTTCCTTTGTGAAACTGTCTGTCCTCTGTGTTCCTTTAGAGGGTGGGTTGTATTGTGTAGTTTTCTAGAACTGTCTGTTGTACTCATAATGAAGTAGATATTTTTATACAACCTTGACTGGACAGTCCCTTTTATCATTGGGTAATTGTATTTTTGCTGGGTTGCAACGAACCAATGATCCACGACCTTGCAGAGATAAGCCTGCCGTTCCGCCCACGTTACCAAAATTGGAGAAGGGGTTCTTGTAATTCACTTGCATTCCAATCTGTTCGGATCCCTTCTGGTGTACTAGAGGTGTGGGCTGATTGATGGTTTAGAAACCGATATTCATCCCTGGACCACCGGTGCCCCGGAAAATGATTTGTCACACTGCTGGCAAGCAGAGTACTGTTGCAGGCAAAGTTTAGTCACTGCTAGGTTTAGTAATATTCATGGAGCTTGACATGGAGACTATAAAAGGCATGGCAACGTTGTCCTCCAAGTCTTATGTCAAGAGAGGGGACTTCCAAACAGCACTAAGGTTGATAGTGCCCTCCTTTTTCTCCTTCTCCCCTGTCACACCTGAAGAAGTTACCAGAGCTGTCCTTTCCATGAAGGTCTCTTCTAAACAGGTCTCTCCTTGCTCATCCATGGCCATCAAGGATAACATTGGCTCTCTTGGCCCTCCTCTCGTTGATTTCTGCAAACACTCTTTTGTCACTGGATCGTCCCCTGCCCACTCAAGCACTCCCTGCCAGTTATCACCCAATCTCTATCACCCCCTTCCTGGGGAAGCTACTTGAGAAGCTGGCATTGCCCCAACTTATTTCTCACACTGAACCTGTTGGTGGCCTCCAGGACCATCAATCTGGATTCCAGGCATCCAGAGGCACAGAACTGCTCTCATGAAAACACGTGAAGAACTGCTCGAATCTCTGGACCCCAACTCTCCAGCTGTCCTTTTCCTTCTCAATCTCTCCTCTGCATTTGACACAGTTAATCATTCCATGCTCATACAAAGGCTCCACGAAACACTTGGTATCTCAGAATGGGCACTGGATTGGCTGTACTCCTTCCTTGCTAACCGCTTCTCCCAAGTCATCCTAGGCCCCTTTTCCTCTCCTACTTTCATCTCCGCCTGTGGGGTCTCCCAGGGCTCTACACTCCCCCCCTGGCTCTTAAACACCTACCTTTCTCTCCTTGTATACATCATCTCCTCTTTCTCCTCCAACCTCCATTGTTAAGCAGATGACCCACAGCTCTTCTTCAGACTCCCTGCTGACCCTCTTGCACCATCCATAATCCCTGACCGCCTATCTGCCACCGAGTCCTGGTGCACCTCCAATTATCTATGCCTCGATGCCCGCAAAACTGATATCCTTCCCATTGGGACCCCTTCTACCTCCTTCTTCCCATCTCTCTGGCCTTCCTCCTTGGGCACTCCCCCTGCACCTTCAACCAAAGCCAGGAACCTTGGAGTCATCTTTGACTCATCTCTTTCCTTCCTACCTAACACGCAGGGCATTTCCAAGACGTCCAACTATCAGCTCTTCCTTCTCAAAGGAATTCTTCCTTTTCTCACTTTCCCTTAGAGGCTCAATGTGACTCAAGCTCTGGTTCTCTCTAGACTTGACAGCTGTAACAGCCTTCTCCTGAATCTTACTTCTTCCACTCTGTGACCCCTGCAGCTTTTCCAGAATGGGTCTGCGAGTCTTATTCTTGGCCTTAAGCCCATTGACCGCATCTCTCCTACACTGAAAAGTATTCACTGGCTCCTAGTTGCTGCACAGATTAAATTCAAATGCCTCTGTAACATCCACAAGGCTGTCCGGACAACACTACCTTCCGCTCTATCTTACTAAATACTCTCTCTATAGCCCACTTTGCTCTTCTGGCACCAACTCTTTGTGTGTAAATCACTTTGCTGAACAGAGGGCAGAAGGACGCTCACTCTCCTCAGTGAGCCGTCCTCTTTTCCTCTTCCTTCCCTCCTGGTCTCCTTGGCTAATCCCACAGTTGCTGAATCGGGTGTCCTTAGCCCTTATGCATCTTCAGGGCATTAAGCTCCTACACCAATTCTTCCCAGCTCCTGTCTTTCCACAGCACTTGCATCTGCACTCCCTCCACTCTGAAGACTCACACTTACACCTCCTGTGGCCCAAGCCACGTAGCACTCAACATTACTAGCACTTTGTCCCTGACTCTCCCTAGGGCTAGGACTCCCCAGCACTTAACCCTCTACCCCCTTCCTTTTCTGCACTCGCCCATTCTGAATACTCACAAGGCATCAGAGGTCTGTCCCCTCTTTTCCTCCTCTGCTCTTAAATATTGTGTTGTAATGTATTTCCCTCTCTCCCTTCCTCCCTGCCTTGTGGGTTCTTTGAAACAGTATATTATTGTTGTGTAAGCACCTAACAAGCAAACAATAAAATAAATAAATGAATAAACCTGAGTTGCTGACCAGCCTCCAAACTTGGGTAGAAGCGAGGGTGGGCCCTCCAGGGGGTAAGTGTGGTTTCTCAACACTTGCGAGTGTCAGTGAGGACAGGGGCTAGTGCAGCATCCCGCATGTCCCAAGCCTCAGCACACTCTCTAAGTGGCCCAGTAATTGTTCCAGCTGTCAATGAGGAAGCAGCAAGAAAGCTCCTGCTCGAGGAGAGGAGACTAGTGCTAGAGGACAGAAACAGTGGGTCAAGATCACCAAAGAGTTGCGCAAGCTGGCGCTTGAAGAGCAGAAGGATGCCAACAGTTCAGCCTCTCATGAAAGCAGCAGTAGTGGCTCAAACCAGAGTGCCTGGGATAAGCCCAGACGGCAGATCCCAAAGACTTAACACAGGCTTATATATTTTTGACTGGTTTGAAGTGGTTGAGCTGGCTTTCCAGATACAGGAGGTGGCTAAGGAACTGTCGGGTGCAGCCCTGATGAGTCGCTTAGCGACACCACAGACTGATGCAATTCTTCATTTAACTCCTGAGGAATGACCCATTTATGAGAGCATGAAGGCAGCCCTCCTCAGGAAGTTATGTAAAACCACAGAACAGAATCTCAAGAGCATCAGAGAGCTCGGAAAGAAAATTGTGCAGACATTTGAAGCGTTCACACACTTGCCGTCGAAGTATCTAAGCTGGTGGGTGACTGGTAACAAAGTTGACACATTTAAAGGGATGTACAATTTGATTGCGTGTGAGCATGTGTTGTAAAAATGTGAGGTTGATCTACACCAGCATCCTGTGGAAAAGACTAACACAGACCCTAGCAAGCTTGCAAAGGGTGCCGACCGGTTTGTGAGTACTCGAGTCCAGAAAAAGTCTCAGACGAGCATATCCAAACCGGAAGAGAAATCGGCAGAAAAAAAAGTAAACAAAAATGGGAGGGACAAAAGTCCAACCCAATCTTCTTCAAAGTCAGGTCCCCAAAATAACAAAGGGAAACCCCCAAACTCTAGTTCAGCCGTGCACACCGAACAGAAGAACGCAGGCTCCCCTAACACCCTCATTCTTACCACCCAAAGGTTGTTTCGTGTGTAACGAGCTGGGCCATAGGAAAGGGGATCCTGCTTGCAAGGGCTTACCCAAGCAACCCATAGTGAACATTGGACTCATGGAGGAGGCCATCATTAGTGTGGGCCTCTCAGAGAAGGATTTCCCACTAGTCTAGGGAGTGGCCGAATGTGGATTAGTTACACTGAGTGGGAACGGTATTGGATCTTCAGAAGATGCTAGTTCCCAATAGTACTGAACTCTATCTAGAGCATGTGTACATCAATGAACACAAAACTCCTGTGGTCCGAGACACCGTGGCTAGCGTCACCACTGTTACCCAGCAGTGGGTACAGCCAGGCCAATATATTGCGGGGTCTGATTTGTGCGTAAGTGGATTTGATGGTAAGAGTAAGTGCCCCTTGGCGATAGTAAAGTTCAGCTGGTGAGGTGAAAGGACCCAGCAGCATGTAGCGGTGAAAGACTCCATCCCTGTCCTGTGTCTGTTGGGTAATGATCTTCCTGATCCCAAAATAGTCACAGCAGCTACAAGATCGAGAGCCAAAGAGAACCCCAGATTGAACACTCTAAGAGCCTTAGTGCCTGGAGTGCTTCCAAAGTGCTTGTTGGAAAGACGGGCATGGCTGGTAGCCCTAGTCCAGTTCCACAGACTACGGGGTCACCTACACCTGTGGGAGAGAGGCTAGTAGCCACTCAGGACCCTACTTTGGTAGCAGAGGACTCTGTGACTTCATCGTTGCCTGGTGCAGTGCAGGAACATGAGGTGGAGGATCAGGTGGGCGCAGATCTGAATGAGTTTGTATCAGCTGGGGGCCCAGATCAGACTGAATTCTACACAGCCCAGAAAGATTGTACCACTCTGGCGAGTCTGCGGACTCTGCCGGAGGAGCCAGCTATGGGCGAGGCCCCTGGATTGTTCAAAGTCTAGTGGGAGGATGAACTCCTCTACTGTGACCCAAAATACCGGCTCTCTGTCCTTACTAAGAAGAGAGCTCACATCCAAGCCCGCGTCTCTGCGGCATCTAACAACTCGGCTGAACTCTTTAAAATCTACAAGGAACTGGCCAATCCTGCTGCAGTCTCTACCTCTCCTGTCCCCTCCCAGGCCCTCTGCACGGCACTGGCTTCTCACTTCATTTCTAAAACTCAGGACCTCCTGTCCTCTCTTTCCTCCTATCCTCCCACTCCCCCCACTCCCTGCTCTCCCTCTGGCCTTCCTGCAGCCACTTCTCCTCCCTCCTTCTCTGCCTTTCCCCTGTTCTCCGCAGACGAGGTTTCTAGACAAGTCCAATCTATGAAAGTCTCGTCAAAACAGGTTCACCCCTGTTCCTCCAAAACTATAAAGGACCACATTGACTCCCTGGCTCCAGCCCTGGCCGATTTCTGCAATCACTCCTTCGCCACTGGAATCTTCCCATCCCCCCTGAAG
Organism: Ambystoma mexicanum; assembly: GCF_040938575.1. Lineage (NCBI taxonomy): Eukaryota > Metazoa > Chordata > Amphibia > Caudata > Ambystomatidae > Ambystoma > Ambystoma mexicanum. The sequence goes on along the minus strand of NC_090931.1, from coordinate 165,373,835 downwards.
CACTCCCTTGTGCACCCCTTGCTTAAGAAACCCTCTGCCGACCCCTCCTGCCCGGCTAACTATGACCCAATCTCCATCACTCCTTTTCTGGGCAAGCTCCTTGAGAAACTAGCCATCTCTCAGCTAAATCTCCACACTGAATCTGTTGGTTGTCTTCATGATCATCAGTCTGGCTTCAGAGCTGCCAGAAACATGGAAAGTGCTCTCCTGAACATCCGTGAATACCTGCTCTCCAACCTCGACTCTAACACCCCCTGCGTCCTCATCCTGCTTGATCTCTCTTCTGCCTTTGACACTGTTAACCATGCCATCCTGCTCAACCATCTCCGTGATAGTCTGGGTATCACTGGTCAGGTTCTGGCATGGCTGACTTCTTTCCTCTCTGACCGACCCTCCCAGGTCCAACTTGGGTCCTTCCTCTCTGAGATATTTTTCTCTACCGGTGGTGTCCCCCAGGGATCTAACCTCTGCCCCTGGCTGTTCAACCAATACCTTGCACTCTTGGCCCACCGCATTGCCACTCTCTGCCCCAATTTTCAGTGTTATGCAGATGATACCCAGCTCATTTTCAGGCTACCCTCGGCCTCCTCCTCTCCCTCTCTCATCTCTGAATGTCTGTCTGCTATCTAGGAGTGGTGTGCCACAAATGACCTCTGCCTTAATGCCAGTAAGACTGAGATTCTACTCATCGGCACACCCGCTCCCTCTTTCCCTGTTGCTCTCTGGCCGGCCTCTCTTGGCCCTCTTCCTGCCCCCACCTGCAAGGCTAAAAACCTCAGGGTCATCTTCGACTCCACACTCACCTTCTCTCCTCACATCTCTGACGTCTCTAAGAAGTCACACTACCAGCTGCACCTCCTCAGAGGTGTTCTCCCTTTCCTCTCCTTCCCCCAGAAGCTCACTGTCTCCAGAGCCCTGGTTCTCTCTAAGCTGGACTACTGTAACAGCCTCTATCTAAAACTGCCGGCCTCTACTCTCCGCCCTCTGCAACTTATCCAAAACAGGACTGCGAGACTTGTCCTTGGCCTCAAGCCCAGGGATCGTATCTCTCCAGGACTGAAATCTTTGCACTGGCTCCCAGTGGTTGTGAGGATTAAGTTCAAAACCCTCTGCATTGTCTACAAGGCCTTCTGGGGCCTGGGGCCAAAAGATCTTCAACTCTGTCTTCCTAAATATCTTCCTTCTCGAGCTCTTCGCTCATCCGCCTCCAACTCCCTCAGGGTCAGTCGCTTCTCCAAGCAACGAGTGGGCGGTAGATCTCTATCGTCGGCAGGGGCCTCCCTCTGTAACAGACTTCCTGCCTCCCTTAAACTTGAAGAGGACCATCTCCAGTTCCGGAAGCACCTCAAAACCTTCCTCTTTGCTTCTGCTTTCTCTCCCCCTCTCCTCTGCTGAATTCCTGGCTGATACTGCACTGGTTACCTGGCCACCCTTCTGTTCTCGGGCCCAGGCCCTGCCAGCTGCACACCCGCACTGCCTCCCTGGCAACCCTTGTACCTGGGGACTGTTTTCTGTCTCCCTACCAGCACTTATCTGCACTTACCCTGCACTTGGCGCCTTCTGGCCGTTACTATCTTCTTATTCTACTATCCTATGTACTGCACTTCCCCTCTCCCCTCCCCCTTGCACTTTTCCCTCCCCCCAATGCATTGGCGCGATATGAATGACACTTGGCCTAGTAAGATCGTTGTCTGTCTTCCCTTGTTCCCCCTCCCTTGCCTCGTCGCGCCTTGAAACACTTGTGTATAGGCGCGTTATAAATGCCATATCATATCATATCATATCATAAAAGACTCTGAGGTCGAGGGCACCAGAAGGTTGGTAATTCCCGAATGCCACAGAAAGTTCCTTTTGGATTTGGCTCACCAAATTCCTTTAGCAGTTCTCTTGGGAGTAAGACGCCAGACTAGTTGTCTACACACTTTTACTGGCCGCCGCTCGGTGTAAAAGTTAAGGAATGTGTCCGTCCTGCCCGACCTGTCAAGATTCTGGCAAGTCAGCTGGTGCCACAAAGGCCCCCTTAATTCCACTACCTGTGGTTGGGTAACCTTTTGAGAGAATAGGCATGGATATTGTGAGCCCTTTTGATCCTCAAACCAGCTCAGGGAACAGATACATCCTGGTGTGCTGGACCACGCCACAGGATACCCTGAGGATGTCCCTCAGAGGAGCATCAAAGCACTTTTGGTTTTGAAGGCTATGATTGGGATATTCCCCCGTGTTGAATTCCCCAAGGATGTTGTTTCTGACAGGGGATCAAACTTTATATCAGCAAATATGAAGGCTATGTGGGAAGAGTGTGGAGTCACAAACCGGTTCCCTACCTCCTTCCATCCACAAACCAATAGGTTTTTTTGAGCGTTCAACAAGACCATGAAAGACTTGATAGGTGGCTTGGAAGAGCACCTGAGGAGAAAATGGGATATTCTCCTGCCATGCCTTCTGTTTGCCTACAGGGAGGTAGCGTAAGCCCCTTTGGATATAATGCATGCAATGGATGGGGGTGCAGAATCACTCTGACTCCAAATATTCAAACCAACTCATTAAGATGGCAAAGTTCACTGTTTTAATATCAATTGTCTAAAACAGGGAGTTGCAACACACATCAACGGATGTTCGCCCCAGCTCTAAATCATTTCACATAAAAACACATTTATATACCAAAAAGTCATCATAGGTGACGTCATACTATGTGGCAAATGAGACAAACTTGCTCGGGGTTGAGATAGAATCAAGGGGAACATGTAAGCATACCTTCTATAAGGGGTGGGATTGTGATTGGATGTCTATTGTCAGGTGGACAACTTATGCCTACCTCTGAAACGTGTCATCTTCAATACTGTTAAGTACACAGTATATCATTGGCTCTCAAACTATATTGCCCTCCGTTATATGGCCCTCTACAATTGGTTGGCACACTCGTGCCATTTCTGGAACATTTGGTTCACTTAGCAGCATGTAAGCTCAAACCCAGGTGCCAAGAGGTGGTCTTGACTTTACCTCCTCACCCAATTAGGCCATCATCTCTCATCACCCATGCCTTCTGCCATGAAGATTGTCTTTGAATTTGGCCTTGCAGAGTATTCTTGTCTGTGAGAATATAAGGGAGTATGAGCATGCACGATCATTGTTCTAGAACTACAAACTCAACTCTATTTCCATCCTTGGCTCACATGACAGGAGACCACGATTTGGTCTATTTTGCAGCATTTAAATGTCTTCAATGAATAAAACTTGCCACTCTTGGTGTTCTTTCTTTGTATCTTAATAAGGGATGAGTCAGCTTCTCATGTTCACCACCTTCAAGGATTGATAACCGGCCTTGGCTGCTTTCACTTTGACATCAGGCCAAACAGCCTCGCCATTCATATCCACAATCTCAGCTAATTCTTGCTGCAGCACAGTTCTTGGCCTTTCCTCTCCAGGGGTCTAGGTTTACTAAATTCATGACACTGATGTCCAGTTTCCATACAAAGGCAGATTCACCTGCAGTCTATTAACTGTGTATAGACAGCTTCTATGATCACTTAGTCAACTTGCAATACAGCATCTGTACAGTCATTGAATGGCTTGCATTTTATGAAGTGCGTCACACACGTGCAATCTTTTTTTCACATATGAAAGTTGAGTTGATTCTTAAGTTCGTCATCAGTTTCTATATGTTCCATGCATCCTCTTCAGCCAGTATGCTCAGGGCATCACCTTTGTCTTTCATGACATCACCAGCTCCTCTTTTACTCTGTTTCAAATCCCTTCAAGGATTTCCTCTCTCAGATGTTAATCTCTTCGGGAATACATCTGATAGTGTTTTCTCAGAGGGTACCTTCTTTCGAATGTTCTCTATGGTATGGTCACAAATTCTGCTGTCAAGCATGGCACAATATCAGCCTTCTAACATACAGGAGGCAGGGGGGTGGGATTTCATGCATAGTCATGCAGCTGCTCCTCTACATTCCCCCCTCTGGTTGATTCATCAACCACCTCTTCAATGGACTCTACTTCTTGATATTTTCTCTTGAAGAGGTGCTTCTTTGGAGTCCAGATCTTCATCACCCCCCTCAGGGTGCCAGCTGATTTGACATGTTTGTCCACACTCTAGGTCATGTAGCTGCACTATCCATTCAGATTACAATAGACCCATCGTCCCACTTACTTCTTATGATTCTTTGGATACAGGAACTTTGTTCCTTCAGGTGCTATGATGCTAGCCTCTATATATTTGCTGACATCTTCATCAGTCAAGTCCTTGGGTCCAAACCCTGATTCAACATCGATCATGATCTTCATTCCTACAGCTTTCTTTGCTGTCTTCTGTCATGATGCCTACCCCCGGAGCACCAGGCCAGGCCCAGCACCCCCGGGAGCAGGCATCATGCCCCCGGGTAAAAGCCCAGCGGCCCCTTATAGGGGCTCTTTGGAGTCTCTCCTGGTGCCATTGGCGCCAGGCTCATGTTGGACATCAGTGCTGGCGCCATAGGCGCCAGGCTCATAAAGGAAGGTGTTTTGTGCACTTACCTGATGCAGACCATGCTGCAAGATTCAGGCTTCCCTGAGACCTGAAAGGGATTTTTTTTTCATTGGGACTATTTTGCCACTCGGGCATGGCCAGGGAAGGATACTTAACTGGAACTACTTTGGGGGCTATTTAAGCCACGCCCAGGTAGTAGCTCACGCTTCGCGTTGTTCTGCATCCAAGCAGCTGAACGCTCACCGTGTCGGCTCCTGCATCTGGTCTCCAGCCACGCCCGCCTCGATCCTAGAACACCTGTAAGGAAAGAAGAGATGAGAAAGGTGTAAACCAAGAATTTTATCAAACTTCTTACCTGCATCCGGACCCTTCACGCCAGCGTTCCTGAGAAAAGACTTTCATTTAAAAGCACCGCGTTGCTCGCTGCAGCGCTGCGCTTCACTCACCTGTCCTCGGGAGTTCTTCTGCCTCCACCGCGACTGTCTGCACCGGTCGCCACATCTCTGCGCCTAGGGGAGAGAAGAAGAGACAAAAGGTGAGCAGAAGGAACATATGAGGAAAGCATAATTTTCCGCCATAACACTTACCGGTCTTCTGTTGGTGGACCATTCCTCATTTCGGGTCGGCGCTGCTTCATTGGCAGGTACCGCACCCCGGCCCCTAAGGGGAAAGGACAAAAGACATTACTAGAGGAATATAAAGACTTTAAGAGGGATTGCCCCCATCGCTAACTCACCTGAGTTTACCATCGGCAATTCAATCCCTCAACGCATCGCCTTCATTCTGCACCTGAAATAAAGGACAGATTACAGGTTAGGAAGGCAACACAAAAGGAAACTCTACACTTGAACTTTTGTAATCTTCATACTTACGGCGTTCCGCTCGGAAAAGTCAAGTGGATTTTGCCAGCGCCATTCTGAAAACCAGTGAAGTAACTGGACAAACACGCGCCCCTGCACCAGAAGCAGGATGGAGAGTTCATCCTTTCAAACCATAAGGTGCGCTTCAACCAGGGATTTCGGAGGAAGTTAGAGAAGAACGAAGGGGGGAAGGGGGGAGCAAGCACACTATTCTGCAGACTGTTAATCCCCTTTCTCATCTGCAGAAGGATATTCCTATGGGCCAGACAAGCAAGATTTGAGGGTCCTGTTCAGTCGGTGTTCCGAGTTCTGCGCATCACGCTCGAAGAGGCCACAGCAACCCAGACTATACCAGTGCCTCCGTGGGAGTCAGGTGAGCGTTACATCTTCTTACATTGAGCAATTATTATCCTGATCACACAGAATCCAAACATCCCCATCATTAATACTGCTGCAAGAAACTTTAAGATGCTTGCCATCCACTGCGGAATCCATGAGAATATGCAAGCAAACCAACTGTCATCCGCAATGTCCTCTGTCTCGTCTTCCTTCTGGTTATGCAGGTTTGTCAGCAACGCTATGGCCTCTGTCAAGGTCCAATTCTTATCATGAGAAACTATGAACGTGCAACATGATGGCCTGATATTGGCGCAAACTCTTCCTTCCATCGCTGTGATCATGTCAAGATCATATCTGTTCACTAGGGACATCAATTTTATGGCGCTCAGCTCTTCTTTGATAGCATTGAATCCCTTTATGGTGTTGTTGATTGTCTGCAGTAGCTCCCATCTCGTAATCTGCAACCACTTGGCATTAGCCATCATCTGGATCCCAGGCATGAAGAAAGTCGTAAATATTGAAGCAGTCTTGCTAAACAACCTATGCTGATAAGGAATTGATTCAAATCTGTCTATTGATTTGACAGAGAAGTAATTCTCGCTTCTGGTTCGATTGAGAAATTCAAACGCCCTTCTCTTTCTCAAATGAGCATCCACTTTTGGAAATCCTTAAATATTCAAGTCACTCTGAGGAATCACTAATGCTGGAACATGAATTAACACAAAGGAACATGTTCCTCCACAATCCTTGGGCAGCTTCATGTGGGCCCTAGGCCTGCAAGACCAATATCGATCCATCAGAACAGCTGTCCGTGCTCTCATCCTGGAAATGTCAACTGTAGTTTTGCAGTCTTTGTTATCTCCCACATGCTCCTTTCCGTGTCTCGAGAAGCACAATGTTACATTTGCCAATGGTATCACAGCCATTGGACCTGATTCATCTTCTACCCATGTCAGTAGTTTGACATGCTGAGCCCATGACTTCAGACACCTATCGTTTACTGTACCTCTTGCACATATTCAGACTTCATTAGATGAGCTGTGCATTACATCAGTCCTTCTTCTGATCCCTTCTTGGATTTCACCCGTCCATAGACTTGAGTTTGTTCCCAACATCCAGCTACTTCTGTTCTATCAGGCCAGTTTATTCTCTTAATCTCTTCAATGACTACCTCTTCCTGTCCTGTTGCAGGATACGTAAGCATCTTGCTCTTCCATTCAGGTTCCTTGTCCATCTGTGTAGTCTTGATATAATCACCCTGGAATGGAAATGACCATTTCGATCTCCATCATAAAGTGGCCCAACTTCTCTGGAATTGTCCTCGGGTCATGAATGCTGCAAGATGAACGAGGCACCTGGCATTGTGTTCTGGAACTTCTCTGGAGATTACATTTTGCATTGTATTCATGAGATAGGGTATGAGAGCACAGACGTAGCAACTCTCTTAGATGTTTTCTCTCCCACCTTTAATATTTGCTTATACCACATGTTATTACCCAAGTGTGCTGCATTGTCTAGGTAGGTGTTTATCCCCTCCTTATTTTCCTCTGCATTTCTCTTATGTCTCACAAATTTAAAGGTTGTGTGATACTCATGAATCAATTCAAAAACAGTTTTGAGAGCGGGGAGAACCATACGGGCCTCTGCCTTAGTGGACGTAAGCAAATCAAAAGTATTTTCCGTGGTGGGGAGAACAATACAGGCCTCTGCCTCAGTGGTAGTACTAGTATGATAGTGACTGTGAAAAGGAAGGAATATAAAGACAAAAGGCCTCATCACGACTTCGGCGGTAACCCTTAAATCCGTCGGTAGCGCTATTACCGCTGGATTTAAGGGTCCGCCGAATCAGGGCTTCACGGATTTCAACCCAGCTCTGAGCTGGTGTGAAATCCGCCGAAAATTTGCGCTCATACCGCCGGCGGGAAATCCGCCGGCGGTATGAGCGCGAAATTTCCCCATTGAGCCCAATAGGGAATGGGGCATTCCCGAATGGGCTCAATGGGGAATGGGGACTTCCAAGTCCGCCGAACTCTTGATCCCGCGCTATTAGGGCCGGGGTCTATGGCGATCGCACTAATAGCCCCCGCGCTAATAGCGCCGGCCCTACCGCCGAAGTCGTGATGAGGCCCAAAGAGTGTAATCGTGCAGGCATATATCATGCACCAAATCATAGGTAACCACTTTTTGCGCCATCCTGGTACTTGTTGTTCATTCTCTAGAACCGTGCCTGCTTCCAAATTTCACATCTTTAATACACTTATCAAATTTATTTTACACCTGTAATTGTAAAATGTGCTTGTTTATTGCAATGAGGAGACTTTTTATCACAGGGCCATTTTTAGGATCCTGTAAAAAATGCAAATATCAAAATCTCTTCTGACAAGAGCAGGATAAGCTTGAAGTATAAATATAAAAACAGTAAGCAGAAGCGGATGCACACCACTGTCAGTAAGTACCATATGTTTAACTGCTTAGAACTGGTATGCACCCAAAATGAATCTGGGTACTGATCTTGTTCCCAATTTCTGATCAAGAACTGACTTTTAGGCATAACTTTGATACTTCATCATAATTCTAAAGTCAATTTTTTGCCTACTAAAATTCTCAGAAAGTCTTTGCACTCCTGCTAAAATATCTATAAGGAGTGTCCTCAGAATTAAAGTCCAAGTTTAAGCTGTCTCATTCACTGGTCATTGCTTTATCCTCCTTCTTCTTCATCATCAGTCGAGTCTGCACACGCTGAAATACTTCTTCTTGCCATGCTTCTGGATCTGCAATTTATCACCTTTTTTAAACTTTTAAATTTTCTAAGTGAAGCCAAGCTCATCTCACTTGGACCTTCACAGCTGAAGGGGTTATATTTTCAACGGGAAAGGGGCCATTAAAACGTGGCTCATGACACTTTTTTGTAAAATTCTTAATGAGCACTAGATCACCAACATACTATTTGGGTGCCGATAAAAGTTCAGTCGGGCTGGTTATTGAATTGTCTTCATCTGTGTACTGAGACAGACCCCCTTGGCGCTAGGTTTGATCTGAAATGAGAGAGATGCTAGAGGTCATAAATGTCTAATAGGCATGCAATTCATCACCTAACATTTTAACTAAACTATGGGCATCACTTCTATTCCTAGATGGAGATGTAAGGGGTATTCTTATTCACCCCCCTGTCACTAGCTCGTGAGGGGTGAGGTGATGGTCTGAACCTGGCTGATTCCAAAGGGCATATGCAGATAGGGGTAGGCAATATAGCCATCCCTTCTTCAATATAACCTTAATCTTGGCAATCCTTTCTCTAAGGAGGCCGATGAGTCTCTCACATATTCATTTTGCTTGTGGGTGATAAGCAGAAGAAAAAATGTGTTTAATATTTAATAAAAGCCCTATTTGTTTAAATAGCTCATCAACGAAATGTGGCACTTTGGCGGAAATCAGCACTTCATACACACCCCATCTCTGGAAACCTTTACGCACTAAAAACTTTGCTGCGCAAGTGGCATCAGGGTATGTACATGGACATGCCTCGATCTACCTAGAAAAGGGAACATAACCACTAACAGATGCCTATATCCATTACATACTTGCAGCATATCGACATAGTCAATATGCAAATGCTGAAACTTACCATTCAGTTGAGGTATTACCCCTCTAATTGTTCTCAGTGTATGTCCAGCAGTAACATTTTGACACACAATGCAGTTTACCATGAATAGTGCACATTGTTAGAACAAATTCGTAACAAACCAGTTTTTTTAAATCGTTTCAGCAAGACTCTCCATGGTCACATGTGCAGGATAATGCAGTTGTTCAAGTGTGACCTTTAATAACACTACTGGCATTGCCGGCTTTCCAGTGGTATCTTATTTCTGTTCTTTATTTATTTCATTTGTAAAACATACACACAACCCGGAGGCATATGTCGGTATAATGCTTCTAGAGGGGATAACAAACCCCACCTTTGTTTCCACAATTTCTGCTCTTCCTGCAGTGCACTCCCTTGAATCTCCATTAGTTGGGTTATCAACAATTTATTAACCCCTTCTTGCACTAACATGGCTGTAACTATGTTCTCTTTAATTCTATCAGTATCAAAATACATAATATCTGGGGAATATGCAAACCTTTTGGCTTCTGCGTCTGCAGCTTCATTACCTGCAAGAGATAAAGAGGGTAATTCATAGAATTTCGCAGAAAAGTGTCGCAAGCGGCTGGCGCAGAGTGTCCGCGTGCGATTGTCTGCGCCAGGCACGTGCGCTAAAACCGATGTTCGCGCACAGCGTATTCATGGATTTTAGGCTCCCAAACCAGCCGTGGCGCAGAGAATCGCAGCGACCCTGCAGCAGCGCCAGTAACGCCCCCAAGAACGCCCTCGCGCAAGGAAAAGCCATCAAAATCGCTAAATCATCGCAAAGGGCTGCGCTAACCCTGGACCAGTTCACCGGGCTGGCAAACAGCAAACGGCAAGCGGGGAACGTGTATTTCATGGGTGCGCGGGAAGTTCCACACGCGATTGGCCCAGTGCGAGCAGGGTACGTGTATTCCATGGGTGCGCGGGAAGTTCCACACGCGATTTCATCAGGGTACGTGTATTTCAGGGGTGCGCGGGAAGTTCCACACGCGATTGGCCCAGTGCGAGCAGGGTACGTGTATTCCATGGGTGCGCGGGAAGTTCCACAGGCGATTTCATCAGGGTACGTGTATTTCAGGGGTGCGTGGGAAGTTCCACACGCAATTGGCCCAGTGCGAGCAGGGTACGTGTATTTCAGGGGTGCGCAGGAAGTTCCACACGTGATTGGCCCCGTGCAAGCAGGGTACGTGTATTTCAGGGGTGCGAGGGAAGTTCCACATGCGATTTCATCAGGGTACGTGTATTTCAGGGGTGCGTGGGAAGTTCCACACGCGATTGGGCCAGTGCGAGCAGGGTACGTGTATTTCAGGGGTGCGCGGGAAGTTCCACACACGATTGGCCCCGTGCAAGCAGGGTACGTGTATTTCAGGGGTGCGCGGGAAGTTCCACACGCGATTTCATCAGGGTACGTGTATTTCAGGGGTGCGCGAGAAGTTCCACACGCGATTGGGCCAGTGCGAGCAGGGTACGTGTATTTCAGGGGTGCGCGGGAAGTTCCACACGCGATTTCATCAGGGTACGTGTATTTCAGGGGTGCGCGGGAAGTTCCACACGCAATTGGGCCAGTGCGAGCAGGGTACGTGTATTTCAGGGGTGCACGGGAAGTCCCACACGCGATTGGGCCAGTGTGAGCAGGGTACGTGTATTCCAGGGGTGCGCGGGAAGTTCCACACGCGATTTCAGCAGGGTACGTGTATTTCAGGGGTGCGCGGGAAGTTCCACACGCGATTTCAGCAGGGTATGTGTATTTCAGGGGTTCTGGGGAGTACTACACGTGAATTGGCAGTGTGGGTCCTCCCAGGTGTACGCTCCACAACCTCCACGGCCCCTGCAGGCAGCCCACACCACGGGGGACTACCCTGCACCCCTGCTCATGTCCCACAGGCAGCCCATACACCATGGGCATGCCCCCCAGCCAACCCACATGTCACCTTGCACTACTGATCAACAATGCATGTCTCCCACCACCCCCACCCCCCAGCAGTGCAGGGGCACCCTCCACCAGGCCCCCACTCATGTCTCCCACCACCCCCACCCCCCAGCATCCAGGGGCACCCTCCACCAGGCCCCCACTCATGTCTCCCACCACCCCCACCCCCCAGCCACCAGGGGCAGCCTCCACCAGGCCCCCACCCATGTCTCCCACCACCCCCGCCCCCCAGCAGTGCAGGGGCACTCTCCACCAGGCCCCCAATCATGTCTCCCACCACCCCCACCCCCCAGCAGTGCAGCGGCACCCTCCACCAGGCCCCCACTCATGTCTCCCACCACCCACACCCCCCAGCAGTGCAGGGGCACCCTCCACCAGGCCCCCACTCATGTCTCCCACCACCCCCACCCCCCAGCAGTGCAGGGGCACCCTCCACCAGGCCCCCACTCATGTCTCCCACCACCCCACCCCCCAGCCACCATGGCCAGCCCCCACCAGGCCCCCACTCATGTCTCCCACCCACCCCACCACCCAGCAGTGCAGGGGCAGCCTCCACCAGGCCCCCACCCATGTCCCCTATCACCCCCACCCCCCAGCAGTGCAGGGGCACCCTCCACCAGGCCCCCACCCATGTCTCCCACCACCCCCAAACCCCAGCATCCAGGGGCACCCTTCACCAGGCCCCCACCCATGTCTCCCACCACCCCCGCCCCCAGCATCCAGGGGCACCCTCCACCAGGCCCCCACTCATGTCTCCCACCACCCCTACCCCCCAGCAGTGCAGGGGCACCCTCCACCAGGCCCCCACTCATGTCTCCCACCACCCCCACCCCCCAGCAGTGCAGGGGCACCCTCCACCAGGCCCCCACTCATGTCTCCCACCACCCCTACCCCCCAGCAGTGCAGGGGCAGCCTCCACCAGGCCTCCACTCATGTCTCCCACCACCCCCACCCCCCAGCCACCAGGGGCAGCCTCCACCAGGCCCCCACCCATGTCTCCCACCACCCCCGCCCCCCAGCAGTGCAGGGGCACCCTCCACCAGGCCCCCACTCATGTCTCCCACCACCCCCACCCCCCAGCAGTGCAGGGGCACCCTCCACCAGGCCCCCACTCATGTCTCCCACCACCCCCACCCCCCAGCATCCAGGGGCACCCTCCACCAGGCCCCCACCCATGTCTCCCACCACCCCCGTGCCCCAGCAGTGCAGGGGCAGCCTCCACTAGGCCCCCACCCATGTCTCCCACCACCCCCACCCCCCAGCATCCAGGGGCACCCTCCACCAGGCCCCCACTCATGTCTCCCACCACCCCCACCCCCCACCCACCAGGGGCAGCCTCCACCAGGCCCCCACCCATGTCTCCCACCACCCCACCCCCCCAGCAGTGCAGGGGCACCCTCCACCAGGCCCCCACCCATGTCCCCCAGCACCCCCACCCACCAGCAGTGCAGGGGCACCCTCCACCAGGCCCCCACTCATGTCTCCCACCACCCCCACCCCCCAGCATCCAGGGGCACCCTCCACCAGGCCCCCACTCATGTCTCCCACCCACCCCCACCACCCAGCAGTGCAGGGGCAGCCTCCACCAGGCCCCCACTCATGTCTCCCACCACCCCCACCCCCCAGCAGTGCAGGGGCACCCTCCACCAGGCCCCCACCCATGTCTCCCACCACCCCCACCCCCCAGCATCCAGGGGCACCCTCCACCAGGCCCCCACTCATGTCTCCCACCCACCCCCACCACCCAGCAGTGCAGGGGCACCCTCCACCAGGCCCCCACACATGTCTCCCACCACCCCCACCCCCCAGCAGTGCAGGGGCACCCTCCACCAGGCCCCCACCCATGTCTCCCACCACCCCCACCCCCCAGCATCCAGGGGCACCCTCCACCAGGCCCCCACCCATGTCTCCCACCACCCCCGCCCCCCAGCATCCAGGGGCACCCTCCACCAGGCCCCCACTCATGTCTCCCACCACCCCCACCCCCCAGCAGTGCAGGGGCACCCTCCACCAGGCCCCCACTCATGTCTCCCACCACCCCCACCCCCCAGCAGTGCAGAGGCACCCTCCACCAGGCCCCCACTCATGTCTCCCACCACCCCCACCCCCCAGCAGTGCAGGGGCACCCTCCACCAGGTCCTCACAATCCCCAATCATGTACGTTATGGTCAGCCTCGACAGCCAAAAAGCCCTACCAAGGAACCCATTCACCCACATGGAAATGGAAATTACATGTTACACCCCCAAAGTTCATAAAGCTAATGAATCCATGTCCGTCACACACAATGGTTGCAATTGAATGGGAAAACACCCAACATGACATGCATGAAACCAATGAGATGATACCACACAGTGAAGTATGAAAACAAAATTGTATTTAAAAAAAAGAAAGCAAAATAAATCAAACAAACTACAATGGCAATGAAAAAAAGATAAGCTGCATGTCCATTTAAAAAAATAAAAACACCAAATCCTAATCCAAAAAAATGTTGTCCAAAGTCAAATGAAAAATAAAATCAATCCAATGAAGAACTATGTACAAAACATCCAAGGGTCCATGAGCCCAACTGAACAAAGGAAACCTACAAAAAACACTAACTAAAATGCAACTATATACAAAAAGTGGAGCAGTGTCCGTCGACTCCAAATCATAAGAACAAACAAAGGAAACCTAAAACTAAAGAACTATATACAAAGGCGGCGGGCAAGTCCAGCGGCTCACTCCGTGGTGTTCCGGGCCAGGGCATCATCGAACTCCTGTTCGATGTCCCGGAGGCGGTCCTGTTCCATGGCCCCGAGGGTCCGCAGGGACGACACCGTGTCCTCCTCCAACCCCCTGCGGATTGCCTCGAGGCACTCGGCCCGCCTCAGGGCCCTCCGCATGGAGTTCTCCGCCCTGACCATTGTGAGCCGCGCCTCTTCCGCCCGCCGCCGCTCCGCACCTATCTGCTGGCCCAACCGCTGCCACACAGAAGACACACCCCGTCCTGGGTCAACCTGCCCTCCGGCCGATTCCTGCCCCTCCGATGTTGAAGGCCCCGAGCCTTCATGGCTCCCACCACGTTGCTGCTGCTGCTATGCCTCTGCCCGTGCACTGCCTCCTGCTGCCTGCACATCCTCCGCCGGCTGGGGTGCAGTTGTTGATGTGGCCACCCCTGCTGGACGTCCGACTCCCGACTGTGGCAGGGATGCCTCCTCCACCAGCCTGGCCGCACCGTCAGAGGCAGCTCCACAGGGCACCCAGGTGTCTGATGGGTGGGAAGATGGCACAGAGGACGACTGGCGCGTAGGGGGTCCAGTTGAGGAGGGGGTCGGAGCAAGCCCCATCAGACGGAGGAATCCGGCCTGGGTGACCTGTCCCAGCAGGCTGACGTGGTCAACGAGCCATTCGAGATGACATGCAGTCTCTCCATGAAAAGACTGCAGGTCACCTCGCATGGCCCCTTGACGCAACGCCACATCAGCCAGGACAGGCTCAACCCGGACCTGGATAGCCACGTCCGCAGGCAGAGGAAGGCCAGTTGACGTGAGCTCATCCCCTGCCTGAAAACGGGTCTGGACGTAGGCATCCCTGCTGGTGCAAGATGATGCAGGGACAGGATCGGGGACAGGATTGCACACAGGCACCTCCGCGGCGGCCTGTGCTGCCTCCTGTCCCTGGTCCTGCACTGCACCACTAGCACCAGTGGGATCCCCACCTCCAGACCCCGTCTCTGGTGCTTGCACGGCCTCCTCCTCCACCAAACCCCCCACCAACCTGGATGACTCCGTGCCATCTTCCCCTGTTGGGCCCTATGGGGTCCCAGCTGCCCCTTCTGCTGCCGAGGAGTCCAACTCCAACCTCCCCCCGGCAGCTGCGGCCTGGGACGCGGCACCGGACTCCTTACTCCCCGACGAGATGACAACACGGGAGGGGAGCCGGGCCTTGCGTCTCCGGCTGGCGGTGAGATCCCCGCCGCTGTGCTCCACAGCACCTTCTCCACCCTCTTCATCAGTTGACGCTGCAGACAGGGAGAAACAAAACACAGGCATCAGGGCACTGTACAATGGACACATACACACATGACAGTTGCACATGAGTGGCATTGGCAAACCTCAGACATGTCATCACAATCCCCAACACACATGTCATTACAACTCGCACACATGAGCCATACCACAGCCATATCGCAACTGCCACCACCATCCATACACATACAACAGCATGAGCAGCCAAAGGTGAGCCAGACATCACATGCAACACAGGAAGTTCACCACACATGTACACACACCACCACACTTGCATGCATGTGTACACCTCTGCCAAGTGTTGCACTGTTCAGACGGGCATCCATGTCCCATCTGCCAATCAGGCTTCCACATACCGCTGTCACATGCATCCATGTTGCATCACTATTGCACCCTTGTGAAATACACACACATGCACATGTACACAGTGCTGATACATGCAGCCGAAAACAACATACATGCGTGACATCACGGACATGTCTACTTACTTACACATTCATCCAAATATGTGTGCCCACACAACTGCATTTGGCATGCAAGCCTACACACACAAGCACCATCCATGTCTCACACATTACAGCCCTCGCATGTGTCAGCCCCACGGCCCTGCACACCCCCACCCATACTCGATCCCATACAAACAGATGTGCAAACTGCACACTACCGAATAATCACCACACGCACTGCTCACAATCAGGATGCATGTTCACTCACCGCTCGACTCTAGACGGGTCTGCTTCTCTAGGACCTGGACGTGGAGCGCTGGGGATATGCGTTCCAGGACCCTCATCTGTTCTTCCGACAAGTGGCCCCGGCGCCCCTTGGCATCTGCTGCCTTCAAGAGGCGCCGGGCCTTGTTCAGTGTCCTGGACCTGAATCCTCCCAGCGCTTCTTGACATGTTGTAAGTCGCGGACTGCCACCCCCTCCGCGTTGATGGCAGTCACGATGTCAGTCCAGATCCGAGTCCGTCCTTCCTTGTCCGCGCGGGAACTTCCGAAGAGGGCATCATACTGCCCCAGGACTTGCTCCACCAGGACACCAACTTTGGTGGCACTGAAGCTGGTGCCCCTCTGCCTCTCTGGCCGGGGGTTGTCAGTGGTCCCAGATGGTGTTTGCCCCGACATGACAACCCCAGAGGCAGGAGTGGGTGGGCAACTGGGTCCTGGGGCTGGGCTGTGGAGCGATGGAATCCCAGTCGGGAGTCTTCGGTTCCAGCAGGGGTGGTCACAGCAACAGCACACCTGGCTGATGTGCGGGCAGCAAATGGCAGTGCACATGGGCAGCAGGCAGTCAGGCAGCAGCAGATGGCAGGTGGGAGCGTGCTCGGGGCTCTGGGGGGCAGTAGTTCGGCCTTCTGGGCAGGAGCGTGGTCTTCCGTGTGCTTACGCGTGGCCAGCTTGATACGGAGTGATTTGGCACGTGAAAAATCCAACACGTCTGCGTGTAATTTGAGGAAAGGCCCTTAGCGCGTAAACGCGTCGCCAGCGTATGCGCGTCTATGAAGTCACGTGCACGTTGAATTGGGCACACGTTTTAAAATGTTGCGTGTGAAAAAAATGAAAGACACGTCCGAGTGTCAAAGCGTGTAATTAGTGGGAATGGGCCTAGCGCGTACACGCGGCAGTGACAAAGCGTGTAATTGGTGGAAATGGCCCTACACGCAGAAGTGACAAAGCGTGTAATTGGTGGAAATGGCCCTACACGCAGAAGTGACAAAGCGTGTAATTGGTGGAAATGGCCCTAGCGCGTACACGCCGCGTAAGTGACGCTGGACGTGTGGGCCTGTATAAAAGGTACGTGTAGAACACCATTTCCTTGTACGTGCTTTTCGTGGAGAGCGAGTGGGTGAATTCTGTACTTCTTGTCGTTTCACACGCGATTTACTTCACGGCGTTTCAAGTTCGTATTCCCTGTTACCTCTGACAGCTTTTTCTCTTTTTTCTCTTTTACTGGTTTACCTGGGCCTGTTCCCTCAAACAGTGTTCCCTTCTACTGTTGTCCTGTCTCCTCAGACAGCGTACAAATCTTCTTTTGGCGGGGGTGTTGCCAACCAAACGCGCTCCTTTTTCACGCTCTTTTACCTGGCAGACGGTGAGTCACGCACGTATCTAACATCTGTGCTTGCCCCGTGTGTAGCCTACCCCTTCAGAGGTCATTCTAGGCTGCGTGTGACACGCATACGTTCATTCTTGTGTTACTGGGTGCCACAGCGTAGTGCAGGTTTTTCTTTCTGCACACGTGGTCTAGGAGGGGTTGCATGCACGTCATCTCCCTTTTTTGGGGCTCCTGTGCGTAGCGTGACCCGTCATCTTTCCCCAGGGGTTACATTCAGCCTTGCTAGAGCACTAGGGTACAATTACCATCTGGTACCCAACCCCTTTGACCCCCAATTGCCCAGGACAATAGTTTACAGCCACTCCCATACGCACATTAACACCAGTGCCATGGCTGGGAGGTGAGGATTCCGTAAGGGTGGCAAAGGTGGAAGAGCCACAAGTGGTGGCCGTGGGGGATCCGGTAGGGGACGTGGTCGTTACTTGCAGGGTGAGCCTGTCCCCCCATGTGTGGAGGACCAGTCAAGGGCACCCATAATCCCCACCCCCCCTCCCGTTGAGGCTGATGTGGCTGACACCATCCATGCTCAGCCCTTGTTGGACCAGCCATTTGTGGCACCAGACCTGGCTGACTCCATGGCTGACTTCCAGGTCAGCAGGCCTATGACACGTGCGCTGGTGCACGTTGATGTCATCATGCCACGTGGATCTGGGGCAGCAAGGTCATCTGCTGCCCCAAGTAGGCAGGGCGGAGAGGCTGCAGGGGAAGCTGCGGCTCCATCCACCCCAGCTCTCACACACCCAGCCAGGACAGTGTCAGTCCTAGTCCATCCTGCTGACATTCCCCCTGACACCATTACACTTGAGCCAATGCCTGCACCAACTCCCATGCTGAGTGTGCAATCCCCCACTCCTGATACAGAGTCCACCAGGGCTCCTGCCCCTAGTGTCCAGAGCGGCGCAGGACACTCAGGATCACCACCACCTTCCAAGCGGAAGAGGAAGAGTGCTCGTCCGGCACAGGCTGATGCCCCAGACACGGCTACACAGTCCGGCCCGTCGAGGAAGCCCAGCTTCACGGATGACGAACTGAATGCACTTGTCGAGTATGTGTCCGCACATGATAACGAGATGGTCATTGTTGCAGGATCCAATACCACACCTGCACAACGCCAGGCACACTGGCAGACCGTTGCGGACATGCCCTTGGAATCGTGAGGCGCACAGCCAATGATTGCTATAAGCGCTGGAATGACCTAAAGCGCAGGGCAAAGAGTAAGCTGGCCTCAAGTCATGCCGCAACTCTAGTGACTGGAGGTGGGTCTCCAGTAGTAGACATGGAACTCACTCCACATGAGTCAGTCGCTGGGACCTACGTCACGGAGGAACAGATCCAAGGCGTGGGAGATCTGCCTGATTACGAGGCATTGTCCGGTGAGTGCACATGCATGTGTGTGTCATCCATGTGCATGGTGTGTGTGTGAGGGCTTCTGTTTGTGTGCCAGGTGAGAGTGTGTGCCTGGGTCATATGGGTCAGCCATGTGCTTCATGCAATACATCCTGTGCCGCTGCATTTGGCCATAGCAGAATCCCTTCTGCCAACAGTAGACATCTAGCCCAACTGCACGCCAGTTGCCCTTGAAGTGTCACCTTGCCACAACATTGTTGCTTATTTTTCACTGTTCATTCAGTCAGATTGTTTGCATTCCACCACTTTTACTAGGCATTTCGCAGTCCTCTAGTCACATGTCTGACATGGCTATGGTAAAGTGGAGTGACTTTGTTACCTGGATATCATTTGTTCACACATGTCCCTGTGCAATTGGACCATTTTGGATTGGCAGCTCAAGGTGAAATATGTGACCTGTTTGAATTAGAAAAGCTATTACATGCGGGAACTGGACTGAATGAATAGGTGCTGCCCTCCTCTCCATCTTCACTCAATAGCAATGGTACATGCCATCTGTGTGATGGCATGTGTGTTTCACCTGGCAATCACAGGCCAATGTGTGATGCCACTGCCAGGCAGCATGCAGAAAATGTGTTCATCTTCCATCTTGGTGTCATCAGTGTGTGCCATTTGCCTGGCCTTCATATGCAGTGAGGGTGCATGCATGGGAGGGTTTTAGTCATGTGGGACATGTGTCAATCAAGTACTGGTTCTCTTGCTTCTCAGCCCTCATTGTGTGCCATGGTGCTAATGCCTGTTTCCATTTCTTTGTTTTTATGTCTTTGCAGGGGAAGACGCACAGATACTGCTGGGGTTGTGGAGATGGTGCAGACCCAGGAGGGGTCCGAGGGCCGACCAACCACCAGTGAGGGACGTGGTGTGGTGGTGGATGAGAACCCACAAGTGCTGCAGGTCGTGCTCTCAAGGGGTGTCTCTGGCTGCACCTCCCCCGAGCTGTACTCAGGTGTTGATTCGGATGATGAGACCTACGTGCCGTCGCAGGTGAGTGTTCCAGGGAGGGATTCTGTTCTGTCCCACCCACCTGCACCAGGGTCAGAACCCTCAATGGGGATGTCAGTGTTGGCAGCTACGCCTTTGGTGGTTACGGATGCAGGGTCACACTCCGCGACATCTGATCCTGTTCCTGGGCCAGCGGATCAGAGGGGGAATGCAGTCCTGCAGCCTCAGGCAGTGCCGGCACAGCAAGGCGCAGTTCGCCTTGCCCCAGACAGGTGTGGTGCCCGCCGACGTGGTGGCCGTACGCCACCTGGCAATACCGCATGGGAGCAATCCATTTACGGTATGGCAACCCAACAGGCAGCATCATCCGAGATGATGGCTCAGGCCATGGATAGGGTAGCCACTTCCATTGTCCCCCCTGAAAGGCTGATGGAGCGACTACAGCAGGCAACCGACTCCATCTGCCAGTCACACAGGGAGGACATGTTGGCGTCCAACAGGGACAGGCGGGCGGCACTGGCGACTCTGCAGGAGGCCATCTCCATAGAGTCCCAGGGCCACAGGGAAACCCTGAGGCAGGAGCTCCTTCACCTCAGGATGACTCTTGTTGAGCTTGAGGCTTCAACACACCAAAGGACAGAACAGCAGCTGGAGCGTCTCACCCGTACGCTTTCAGCTGAGATGCAGGCAATGAGGGCGGAGGTCCGGGCATCCCGTGAGTTGTTGCATGGGGACCTCCGCACACTCATCCTCCGGAACGAGACCTACCACACCCGCATGCTTGCAGCCATGGAGGAGCAGACTAGGGCCTTGCGTGGGCTGCCTCCCATAGTGCAACCACCTCCGGATGCAGCTGCACAGGGTGATAATAGCGACAGCAGTGATACTCCCACAATAGGGTAGCCGTGTGGGCCATGAGCCCATGGAGGTGTTTTTTTCCCAGGATCCACACAGGTGGGTTTTGGTGTGCACCCTGTCCTCGGAACTCCTGGGTGACCTCCCCAACCCCCCCGGGCCCATCAATGGCCATTTTTTATTTTTTTTTATTTTTATTTTTATTTTTATTTTTAATTATTTTTTTCCCAATTTTTTTGGGACAATTTGTTGCCTTCCATGGTTCCTCTGGGCATACGCTGCATTGTGGCTGGGCACATGCAGGCTTGTCATGTATTTGGTTCAGATGCTTGGGTTTGAGTCACACACACCCCTCCTGCTTCCCCTTTCCATGGGCTTGCAAAGGGTGTGCCCAAGTGACATTGACGTACATGGTGACATTGGACTCCCACTACATGTGTGGGTAGTCTAGTCAATACTGTGTATACATTCCTAGTGCATATTGCTGTTGTGTTGTACACTGCATGTTGCATTGATGTGTAACTCATTATCTGTGTCTACCTCCCAATTTGCAGGTCCCTTCCTCATGTCTACACAAGGCCCTCTAGTTTGGAGATGGGGTCCATGTTGGCAGCAGTGCACCTACAACTCTACATGTCGCCAACACTGCACAGTTGGTAGTGGTGGGAGTGCAGGCATTTCCAGGTGGTGAGACTACTAATTTATTACATTTGTGATGTCATGTTAATGGTAGTACCTGCTCAAGTTTGTTGTTGGTCCTGCATTACTGTGAGCATTTCAGGTGTTGCAAGTTTCAATTAGGGACACTGTACATTGTGACACTAGTGTCATGTTGTGGGGATTACTTTGTTTACCTGCAAATAGCATGACATGGCACGGTGTGTCCTGTGGCGGTGCTGGGGATGGGTTGGCTGACATGGCACTGTCCTCTTGTTGCATTTTGCAAGTGGGTATTCATTTTAGCTGCTTGAATGTGTTTCTTCACAAAACTGCATTGGTGGTGTCTGTGTGGGTAGGGATGCACACATTGTAACACTTCCAGGTGAACAATCTCAGGCTGATATGGTTTTCACGGTTGATTCTCCAGACATTCAGGATCAGTGTCAGGTTGAGTCATCATTGATTGTCAGATGGAATGTGCCAGGGCAGTGTGCACTCCAAAGGGGTGTGATTTCTATGTGAAGTAATTAGCCACTAGCTGTGTACGGGCTGCCTCCCCCCGTGCCCTTTCCCCTCCCATGCGCATCGGCTGTGCATGTGGTTGGGGATGTGGGGCCACCACCATGTCCACGGCCAGGCCCCGGCGTGTTGCAACGTTGTGCAGGACACATGCTGCCACTATGATCCTGCACACTACTGGGGGAGCGTACAACAGCTGCCCTCCAGAATGGTCAAGGGAGCGAAAGCGTGACTTTAGCACTCCGAATGTGCGCTCCACTATGCCCCGGGTTGTAATGTGGGCTGTGTTATATCTTACCTGTGGTGGCGTGGTGGGGTTCCGAATTGGCGTCATCATGTGGGGGCTGAGAGGGTAGGCACTGTCCCCTGTGGAGGTGGTGATTGGTATCATTGGTGGGGTTGTGACCTTGCTCAGTATCTGACATGCATGCATGTGCAGTGGCATACATACTCACCAAGCAGCCATGTATCGCCATGCCGCCCAGCTTCTAGGTCCCGGCTTAGGGTGGACATTCGGTAAATGAAGCTGTCGTGGGTGGACCCGGGATAGTTGGCATATACTGAGGTGATGATTCCCTTGGCATTACATACTACCTGCACGTTGATGGAATGCCAGTGCTTGCGGTTCCTATAGATGTGCTCTGATGCCCTGGGGGGACGTAAAGCCACATGGGTGCAGTCGATGGCACCTAGCACTTTGGGGAATCGTGCCACACCGTAAAAATCCAGGGCGGCAGCATGCCTTTCTGCAGGTGTTCTGGGCAGGTATATGTGCCTGCGGACTGATGGGCGTGCAGTGATGATGTTCAAGACCTTGTGTAGGCAGCGTGACTGGGTGGCCTGTGATACCCCACCCACTATGGCACTTGTCCGCTGAAATGATCCAGTGGCTAAGAAGTGCAGTACATTGAGGACCTTCTCCAGGGGGCTGAGTGCTTGAGAGCACAGGGTGGGTGATGTGAGGTCATCCTCCCACTCACTCACCAGGTCCAGTATTATGTGCGGTTGAAACCTGTACCTCCCATACACCTGGTCATCAGGCATCCCGAAAAGGCTGGTTCTGGGTGTGAATATTCTGGCCCTGACTATCCTCCTCCTCCTCCTTTGGTAGCCCACGCCCACTGCTGCTAGGAACGGTATGTTCATCCTGGGTCTGAGCTTGTTATTTTGTTAGCGCGCAAATTTATGCGTTGCGCGTGTTGTAGGCGAGCATGTGACCCGCGCACCCCTGAAATCCAGTACCCAGTCCAATAGCGTGTGGAAATTCCCGCGCACCCCGGGATACAGGTGCGCTGACGTACTTGCGTGTGTAAGTGCCCGCGCACCCCTGATATACATGTACATAGGCCAATCGCGTGTACGCGCACTTTTGTCCAATTACCCCCGATGACACTCTGACGTGCTGTCCAATTACACGCGATGACACTGTGACGTGCTGTCCAATTACACGCGATGACACTCTGACGTGCAGTCTTTCCACGTGTGCTCTGTCATCACGTGCTGTGTGGGAAACACCCGTGCGGGTCACATCACAGACGCGCTTACGCGCTGAGGGCCTTTGGTCCAATAGAATTGCGTATGCGTGCTGATGCGCTTACGCGCTAAGGGCCTTTCCTCGAATTTCACGCTGACGTGCAGGATTTTCACGTGCCAAATCACTCCGTATCAAGCTGGCCACGCGAAAACACACGGAAGACCACGCTCCTGCCCAGAAGGCCGAATTACTGCCCCCCCAGTGCCCCGAGCAGCCTCCCACGTGCCATCTGCTGCTGCCTGCCTGCCTGCCTGCCTGCCTGCCTGCTGCCACCGTGCCCTGCCATTTGGTGCCTGCACATCAGCCATCTGCAGGGGTCCAGTTGCTGTGTCCACCCCTGCTGGAACTGAAGACTCCCGACTGGGATTACATCGCTCCACAGCCCAGCCCCAGGACCCAGTTGCCCACCCACACCTGCCTCTGGGGTTGCCATGTCGGGCACTTCCACATCTGGCACCAGTGGCAACCCCAGGCCAGAGGGGCAGAGGGGCACCAGCTTCACTGCCACCGAAGTTGGTGTCCTGGTGGAGCATGTCCTGGGGCAGTATGATGCCCTCTTTGGATCGTCCCGCGCCAGCAAGGAAGGACGGGAGAGGATCTGGGCCGACTGTGTGGTTGCCATCAACGCGGAGGGGGTGGCAACCCGCGACGTCCAGAAGATCAAGAAGCGCTGGGAGGACTTGAGGTCCAGGACCCTCGTGAAGGCCCGGCACCTCGTGGAGGGGGGCCGGGGCCGCATTAGTTCCATCCAGATGAGGGTCCTGGAACGCGTACGCCCAGCACTCCACGCCCAGATCCTTGAGAGGGAGACCCGTCTGGAGTTGAGCGGTAAGTGTCCAAGCATTGCTGTGTGAGACAGGGCATGTTGCGGTGTGCTGGTTCTCTGATACTTGCCTGCATGTGTGACATAGGCCATGTATGCATGTATGTGTGCAGGGACATCATGGTAATGCATGTGCGACCAGTGATGTGTGAAACACATGGTTGTTGCATCTGTTTAAATGCCACATGGGGAGCCCTATGCAGATTTTAGACATGAGAGCATGCCAGTCTCTGTTCCTGGACATGGGTGGGGGTGAGGGATGGGTGCTGATGGCAGGTACATATATGGTAGCCATGTCTGTGTGCCAGACCTGCGTGTCTGTGACTTGTGCATGCCATGGATGCATGACACATGTGTGTGACAATGCACAGATTCACTGATGCAGCCTAGTTACCCTTGTATCCGCTGTGTTTGGGGTGTATGGGGCCAGATGGATGTGACTGAGGTGAAGTGTGTGCATGTGATAGGCATGACCCATGATGCATGTGAGTTCCATATCATTGTATGTTTCAAGAGTCCATTGGACATGTATGGAAATGTCCATGGCATGCACCATGCCTGTTACTGTGTGTGTTTTGCCGGGACTGACCCATGTGTTGTGGAGGGACATGATGGAAGTGTACTTTGACAGTGGTACTCATCTGCTATTGCTTCCTGTCTAGGGGACCATTGTACGGTACCCTGATGCTTGTGTTCTTTGTCTCCCTCTACGCAGCGGCTAGTGAAGAAGAGGGCGGAGACAGCGCTGTGGAGCAAGGCGGCGGGGATGCCCCCACGGCTGCAGCGGAAGGGGTGGGTGAGCCCCCACAGGGGCCTGCTACGGTGGAAGACGGTGAGGAGCCATCCAGGTTGGTGGTTTCCACAGAGGAGGAGGAGGCCGCCACAGGGGCACACATGGGGCCTGGTGGGGGCATCCCTGCTGGTGCAAGTGGTGCAGTCCAGGGCCAGGAGGCAGCACAGGTCACTGTGGAGGGGCCTGTGCATGTCGCTGTCCCTGACCCTGTGAGTGCACCACCATGCACCAGCAGGGTTGCCCCGTCCCAGGCCCGTCCGCAGGTAGAGGGGATGTCCATGTCACCTGACTCCCCTCCACCTGCGGACGAGGGGACCCGTGTCCGTATGGAGAAGGTCCTGATTGGGGTTGCGATGCGAGCGGGTGCAATTCGTGATGACGTGCGTTCTTCCCGGGAGGAGCACGCACATCATCACGAAGAGCACCGTGCCGACGTGGCCCAATTGGGATCTTCCATGTTCGGGGGTTTCCTGCATGTGTCGGCCAATCTGGCGGCCCTCTCCTTGGCTATACGCCAGTCGTTCTCCTTGCCGTCTTCCGGCCCAGATGACACCAGGGCCCCCTGTGGACCTGCCCTGACCTATGCAGCCAGCTCGGTGGGGATCCCATCCCTGCCACAGTCGGGAGTCGGAGGTCAAGCAGGGGTGGACACCACAGCAACTGTACCCCAGCAGATGGAGGATGTGCCGGCATCATCAGGCAGGGCACGTGCACGACGGCGTCGGTGGATTCCATCAGCCTGGATGCCGTCGTGCTGGCAGAGGCAGTTGCGTCGGAGTTGCGTCGGAGGCAGCAGCAGAGTCAACGTGGGAGGCATCATGGCTCGGGGCCATCAACATCGGAGGGGCAGGCATCGGCCGGAGGGCAGGAGGACCCAGGACAGGAAGTGTCTTCCGTGTGGCTGCGGTTGGGCCAGCAGATAGGTGCGGAGCGGCGGCGGGCGGAAGAGGAGCGGCTCACGATGGTCAGGGCAGAGAACTCCATGCGGAGGGCCCTGAGGCGGGCCGAGTGCCTCGAGGCAATCCGCAGGGGGTTGGAGGAGCAGATGGCGTCGTCCCTGCGGACCCTCGGGGCCATGGAACAGGACCGCCTCCGGGACATAGACGAGGAGTTTGATAATGCCCTGGCCCGGAACACTACGGAGTGAGCCGCTGGACTTGCCCGCCGCCTTTGTATATAGTTCTTTAGTTTTAGGTTTCATTTGTTTATTCTTATGATTTGGAGTCGACGGACACAGCTCCACTTTTTGTATATAGTTGCATTTTTGTTAGGGTTTTTTGTAGGTTTCCTTTGTTCAGTTGGGCTCATGGACCCTTGGATATTTTGTACATAGTTCTTCATTGGATTGTTTTATTTTGTAATTTTATTTTTTCTTCTCCATGGAGCAATGGTGCTTGGATTTTTTTTTTCTGTCGGATTGATTTCATTTTTCATGTGACTTTGAAGTACATTTTTTGTGACGGACATGCACATTTTCTTTTTTTCATTGGCATTGTAGTTTGTTTCATTTCATTTGCATTCATATTTTTTTAATACATTTTTGTTTTCATACTTCACTGTGTGGTATCATCTCATTGGTTTCATGCATGTCATGTTGGGTGTTTTCAAATTCATTTGCAACCATTGTGTGTGACAGACATGGGTTCATTTGCTTTATGTACGTTGGGGGTGTAACATGTAATTTTCATTTCCATGTGGGTGAATGGGTTACTTGGTAGGGCCTTTTGGCTGTGGAGGCTGACCATTACGCACATGGTTGGTGATTGTGAGGACCTGGGTGCAGGGGGACATGAGTTGGGGCCTGGTGGAGGCTGTCCCTGGTGGCTGGGGGGTGGGGGTGGTGGTAGACATGAGTGGGGGCCTGGTGGAGGCTGCCCCTGCACTGCTGGGGGGTGGGGGTGGTGGGAGACATGAGTGGGGGCCTGGTGGAGGGTGCCCCTGCACTGCTGGGGGGTGGGGGTGGTGGGAGACATGGGTGGGGGCCTGGTGGAGGCTGCCCCTGGTGGCGGGGGGGGTGGGGGTGATAGGGGCCATGAGTGGGGGCCTGGTGGAGGGTGCCCCTGCATGCTGGGGGGTGGGGGTGGTGGGAGACATGAGTGGGGGCCTGGTGGAGGCTGCCCCTGGTGGCTGGGGGGTGGGGGTGGTGGAAGACATGAGTGGGGGCCTGGTGGAGGGTGCCCCTGCACTGCTGGGGGGTGGGGGTGGTGAGAGACATGAGTGGGGGCCTGGTGGAGGCTGCCCCTGGTGGCTGGGGGTGGGGGGGTGGTAGACATGAGTGGGGGCCTGGTGGAGGGTGCCCCTGCACTGCTGGGGGGTGGGGGTGGTGGGAGACATGGGTGGGGGCCTAGTGGAGGCTGCCCCTGGTGGCTGGGGGGTGGGGGTGCAGGGCGACATGAGTGGGGGCCTGGTGGAGGGTGCCCCTGCACTGCTGGGGGTGGGGGTGATAGGGAACATGAGTGGGGGCCTGGTGGGGGCTGCCCATGGTGGCTGCGGGGTGGGGGTGGTGGTAGACATGAGTGGGGGCCTGGTGTAGGGTGCCCCTGGATGCTGGGGGGTGGGGGTGGTTGGAGACATGGGTGGGGGCCTGGTGGAGGCTGCCCCTGGTAGCGGGGGGTGGGGGTGATAGGGGCCATGAGTGGGGGCCTGGTGGAGGGTGCCCCTGGATGCTGGGGGGTTCGGGGTGCAGGGGGACATGAGTGGGGGCCTGGTGGAGGGTGCCCCTGCACTGCTGGGGGGTCGGGGTGGTAGGAGACATGGGTGGGGGCCTGGTGGAGGCTGCCCCTGGTGGCGGGGGGGTGGGGGTGATAGGGGCCATGAGTAGGGGCCTGGTGGAGGGTGCCCCTGGATGCTGGGGGGTGGAGGTGCAGGGCGACATGAGTGGGGGCCTGGTGGAGGGTGCCCCTGCACTGCTGGGGGTGGGGGTGATAGGGAACATGAGTGGGGGCCTGGTGGGGGCTGCCCATGGTGGCTGGGGGGTGGGGGTGGTGGTAGACATGAGTGGGGGCCTGGTGGAGGGTGCCCCTGGATGCCGTGGGGTGGGGGTGGTGGGAGACATGGGTGGGGGCCTGGTGGAGGCTGCCCCTGGTGGCGGGGGGGTGGGGGTGATAGGGGCCATGAGTGGGGGCCTGGTGGAGGGTGCCCCTGGAAGCTGGGGGGTGGGGGTGCAGGGGGACATGAGTGGGGGACTGGTGGAGGGTGCCCCTGCACTGCTGGGGGGTGGGGGTGGTGGGAGACATGGGTGGGGGCCTGGTGGAGGCTGCCCCTGGTGGCGGGGGGGTGGGGGTGATAGGGGCCATTAGTGGGGGCCTAATGGAGGGTGCCCCTGGATGCTGGGGGGTGGGGGTGGTAGGAGACATGGGTGGGGGCCTGGTGGAGGGTGCCCCTGGATGCTGGGTGTTGGGGGTGCAGGGGGACATGAGTGGGGGCCTGGTGGAGGGTGCCCCTGCACTGCTGCGGGGTGGGGAGATAGGGGACATGAGTGGGGGCCTGGTGGAGGGTGCCCCTGGATGCTGGGGGGTGGGGGTGCAGGGCGACATGAGTGGGGGCCTGGTGGAGGGTGCCCCTGCACTGCTGGGGGTGGGGGTGATAGGGAACATGAGTGGGGGCCTGGTGGGGGCTGCCCATGGTGGCTGGGGGGTGGGGGTGGTGGTAGACATGAGTGGGGGCCTGGTGGAGGGTGCCCCTGGATGCCGTGGGGTGGGGGTGGTGGGAGACATGGGTGGGGGCCTGGTGGAGGCTGCCCCTGGTGGCGGGGGTGTGGGGGTGATAGGGGCCATGAGTGGGGGCCTGGTGGAGGGTGCCCCTGGAAGCTGGGGGGTGGGGGTGCAGGGGGACATGAGTGGGGGACTGGTGGAGGGTGCCCCTGCACTGCTGGGGGGTGGGGGTGGTGGGAGACATGGGTGGGGGCCTGGTGGAGGCTGCCCCTGGTGGCGGGGGGGTGGGGGTGATAGGGGCCATTAGTGGGGGCCTAATGGAGGGTGCCCCTGGATGCTGGGGGGTGGGGGTGGTGGGAGACATGGGTGGGGGCCTGGTGGAGGGTGCCCCTGGATGCTGGGTGTTGGGGGTGCAGGGGGACATGAGTGGGGGCCTGGTGGAGGGTGCCCCTGCACTGCTGCGGGGTGGGGAGATAGGGGACATGAGTGGGGGCCTGGTGGGGGCTGCCCCTGGTGGCTGGGGGGTGGAGGTGGGTGGGAGACATGAGTGGGGGCCTGGTGGGGGCTGCCCATGGGGGGTGGGGGTGGTGGGAGACATGGGTGGGGGCCTGGTGGAGGCTGCCCCTGGTGGCGGCGGGTGGGGGTGATAGGGGCCATGAGTGGGGGCCTGGTGGAGGGTGCCCCTGCACTGCTGGGGGATGGGGGTGGTGGGAGACATGGGTGGGGGCCTGGTGGAGGCTGCCCCTGGTGGCGGGGGGGTGGGGGTGGTGGTAGACATGAGTGGGGGCCTGGTGGAGGCTGCCCCTGCACTGCTGGGGGATGGGGGTGGTGGGAGACAAGGGTGGGGGCCTGGTGGAGGCTGCCCCTGGTGGCGGGGGGTGGGGGTGATAGGGGCCATGAGTGGGGGCCTGGTGGAGGCTGCCCCTGCACTGCTGGGGGGTGGGGGTGGTGGGAGACATGAGTGGGGGCCTGGTGGAGGGTCCCCTGCACTGCTGGGGGGTGGGGGTGGTGGGAGACATGGGTGGGGGCCTGGTGGAGGCTGCCCCTGGTGGCGGGGGGGTGGGGGTGATAGGGGCCATGAGTGGGGGCCTGGTGGAGGCTGCCCCTGCACTGCTGGGGGGTGGGGGTGGTGGGAGACATGAGTGGGGGCCTGGTGGAGGGTGCCCCTGCACTGCTGGGGGGTGGGGGTGGTGGGAGACATGGGTGGGGGCCTGTGGAGGCTGCCCCTGGTGGCGGGGGATGGGGGTGATAGGGGCCATGAGTGGGGGCCTGGTGGAGGGTGCCCCTGGATGCTGGGGGGTGGGGGTGGTGGGAGACATGAGTGGGGGCCTGGTGGAGGGTGCCCCTGGATGCTGGGGGGTAGGGGTGCTGGGTGACATGAGCAGGTGTGCAGGGTAGTCCCCTGTGGTGTGTGCTGCCTGCAGGGGCCGTGGAGGGTGTACAGGGAATACCTGGGAGCACACAGCCAAATCGCGTGTAGAATTTCCCGCGCACCACTGAAATCCACGTACCCTGACAAATCACGTGTGGAACTTCCCGCGCACCCCTGAAATCCACGTACCCGGCCAAATAGCGTGTGGAACTTCCTGCGCACCCCTGAAATCCACGTACACGGCCAAATCGCGTGTGGAACTTCCCGCGCACCCCTGAAATCCACGTACCCAGCCAAATCGCGTGTGGAACTTCCCGCGCACCCCTGAAATCCACGTACCCGGCCAAATCGCGTGTGGTACTTCCCGCGCACCCCTGAAATCCACGTACATGGCCAAATCGCGTGTGGAACTTCCCGCGCACCCCTGAAATCCACGTACCCTGACCAATCGCGTGCGGAACTACCCGCGCACCCCTGAAATCCACATACCCGGCCAAATCGCGTTTAGAACTTCCCGCGCACCCCTGAAATCCACGTACACGACCAAATCGCGTGTGGAACTTCCCGCAAACCCCTGGAATTCACATGCCCTGCCAATTCGCGTGTGAGACTTGCCGCGCACCCCGGTATACACGCACACGTATTTTTTGTCAGCAGGTGTCCGTGTTTGTGGGTACCCCTTTGCACGTCATTTGTCCTGGAGGGCCACAGTATGGGACATTCATCATGGCAGTATATAGGTGCTATTTTTTGGCGCACCTTTTGGCGCACATTTCTTACAGGCGCAGAGACGCTACCGCCTGCTTTCTTGTGGCGGTCGTGTTTGTGCCTGTGCGCTGGTTTGAGCGTACGCTTTTTTGCCCTATTCTATTCCATGAATACGTGTTGTAGGCGAGCGTGTGGGCGTTCCGCGCACTTGTACCCTGTACTTCCCCCGTGACGCCCACATTTTGGCAAGTTGTTCCCCATTCCGAGTTTTACGCCCCGTGTTCCGCCTACTTTTGTTGCGTGCGCCACGCTATCTGCGAATTTCGCTGTGGCCTGTGCGATTTTCGCTGTGACCTGGCGCACGCAGTTAGATGGCCTGTGCGCC
This sequence comes from Ambystoma mexicanum, assembly GCF_040938575.1. NCBI lineage: Eukaryota > Metazoa > Chordata > Amphibia > Caudata > Ambystomatidae > Ambystoma > Ambystoma mexicanum. Next base: position 165,342,835 of record NC_090931.1, on the reverse strand, counting down.
AACGTGTGCCGCGCACTTTTTTATCGCACATCCGATGGTTTTCTCGCGCACGGCCTTCCATGAATCGATGTGCGCTGCTTTTCGTGTGATTTTCGCACTTGCACTGCGATTTTCGCTATTCCACTGCGATTCGCACGTTTTTGGCCACTTGCGCCGCGCTAATTATTCCATGAATCGGCCTGAAAATCTGTTTGCTTAGTATGTGCTGTGCATTTACGACCACTATGGTCACTGGGAGTTGTAATGCTTTAATAAGCCTGTTCAATAAGGATTTGTGCTGCACTGGAGTGCCGTCTGCACGTAGGTAGCCCCTCCTTTTTCAATGTGCTAGTTCTGGGTGTACAGTTGATGTCATGTAGGCAGAATCGCTGTACACCACCACTTCCTGCACTTCATGTTTCTCGAGTGTGACAATAAGCGCTACCATGTCTGCTGCTTGTGCTGAAAAGTGAGACAGTAGCCTTGCACTTGCTACAACTTCAGATTCTCCATTTAATTGGTGTCTCACTACTGCTGCACCTGAATGCCTCTCCCCACTAGTTTGATCAATTTTCAAAGAACCATCAATAAATAGAATTTCCCCTCCTGAAAAAGCATCTCTTTCACACGGAGCATATCATAATAAAAATCAACAAAATTTGCACAGGAATGCTCATGATCACCTTCTGCTAATGGCTCAGCTATAAACGTTGCAGGATTCTCTATTTTGCACCTACAATCTTAATCGTTGGAGTCAGAATCATCACCTCATAAGCTGAAGGTCTTTGGGATGTGCCTTTGTGTTTCTCTAGAATGACAAACAAAGCATGTTCCACAGAGAGATTCATAGAGCAGCCCATAACAATACTTGTAGACGTCTCAATTGTGAACACATAAGCTGACAACACCGGTTCGCAAGGAAAGTGTCTTCTCATAACTGGGTCTAAAATCCAACAGTAATATGCTAAAGGCTTGTACCCTAATGCAGTTCTATGTGTAAACACTGCTGTCATGACTGTCCCATTCATGTGTGAAAACAAATAAAATTACTCAGCATAATTGGGAATTCCTAAAACAGGGGCTGTACAAATTGCTTTTTTCGGCTCATCAAACTCTTCCTCCATTTCCTCAGTCCATTCTATTTTTACTGTATCCACTTGTGCTTTCTTTAAAGCTTGCAAAGGGATTCTTGTGTATGAACTGTAATCAAACACCTAAGCTCTAACATAGTTACATAGCCCCAAAGGTTGCTGCATCTTTTCACTGTATTTGACTTTGAGGTTTTCATAATCGCCTCAGATGTTTCAGGTGTCACCTTCTTTGCTTCATGTGAAATCAACTGCCCTATGAATAGCACCTGTTCTTGGCAGTATTGTAACTTCTCCTTGTCTACTTTGTATCCCTTGTCTGCTAAAATAGTCATCAAATGAGTAGAATCTTGTCTGCACTCATCTTCTGTGGTGCTATAAATTAAACTGTCATTGACGTATTGTATCACTGCACTCTTAAGATCAATATTGCCTAAATCCATTTGTAAGACTCTGTTAAAGATCGATGGGGAGTCACAGTACCCCTAGGATAGATTAGTTGTTTCAGTCGAGTTTGGTGGAACGTAAATTATGTCAAGTCTTGTGAATCCTTGTGCAACGGGGTCGAGAAAAACGCATTTTTCAAATCGATCACCGTAAAATATTGAGCTTCCACCAGGATAATTCATAGTATCATCAGCATATTAAGATCTAAAGGAAACTCTGCATCGATAATCTGGTTAATTGGTCTCATATCTTGTATAAATCTTCACGACCCTGCTTTAGATTTTTTGATTGGTTACACCTCAGTATGATATGATATGATATGATATGATAAGGCATTTATAACGCGCCTATACACAAGTGTTTCAAGGTGCGATGAGGCAAGAGAGTGGAAACAGAGGAAAGACAGAATTCCTACTAGGCCAGGTGGCATTGAGAACACACATTTGTAGGGGGAGGGGAAAGGGGAAAAGTGCAGTGCAGTCATAGGATAACAGTAAAATAAATAAATAAAGACAATAAATAAAGACAATAAATAAAGACAATAAAGAAAGACAATAATTAAAGATGGTCAGCTAGTAGCAGGTGCAGGGGTAGGAACAGACTTCAGGTGTCAGTGCTGGAAGGGGCTGAAGGGATACAGAAACAGTCTCAAGTGCAAGGGTTGGTGGGGGGCAGTGCAGGTGTGCAACTGGCGGGGAGCGGACCTGGGCCCGAGATCAGAGGGTAGCCAGGTAACCAATGCCAATTTAGGTTCAGCCAGGAGATCAGCAGGGGAGAGGAAGAGAGAAAGCAGAAGCAAAGAGAAAGGTCTTGAGGTGCTTCTGTAACCAGAGATGTTTCTCCTCAAGTTTCAGAGAGGCGGGGAGGCTGTTCCAGAGGGAGGCCCCAGCAGAAGAAATAGATCTACCACCAACTCGCTGTTTGGAGAAGCGACTGCCCTGAGGGAGTTGGAAGCGGATGAGCGAAGAGCTCACAAAGGAAGATATTTGGGAAGAGAGAGTTGAAGGTATTGAGGTCCCAGGCCCCAGAAGGCCTTGTGGACAATGCAGCGGGTTTTGAAATTCATCCTTGCCACCACTGGGAGCCAGTAAAGCAATTTTAGTCCTGGAGAGATACGATCCCTGGGCTTGAGACCAAGGACAAGTCTTGCAGTCCTGTTTTGGATGAGTTGCAGAGGGTGGAGGGTAGAGGCAGGCATATTTAGAAAGAGGCTGTTTCAGTAGCCCAGCCTAGAGAGAACCAGAGCTCTGGAGACAGTGAGCTTCTGGGGGAAGGAGAGGAAAGGAAGAATACCTCTGAGGAGGTGACGCTGGTAGTGTGACTTCTTTGAGACGTCAGAGATGTAATGAGAGAAGGAAAGTGTGGCGTCGAAGATGACCCCAAGGTTTTTAACCTCACAGGTGGGAGCAGGAAGAGGACCAAGAGAGGCCAGCCAAAGAGTGACAGGACATGAGGGAGTGGGTGTGCCGATGAGAAGATTCACAGTCTTACTGGCATTAAGGCAGCAATCGTTGGCGACAAACCACTCCTGGATAGCAGACAGGTAGTCAGAGGTGAGAGAAGGAGAAGAGATGGTGGAAGGGAGCCTGAAAATGAATTGGGTGTCATCCGCATAGCACTGATAGTTGGGGCAGAGAGCGGCAATGTGGTGTGCAAGAAGTGCCAGGTGTTGGCTGAACAGCCCGAGAGAGAGGTTAGAAACCTGGGGAACACAACAGGTAGAGATAAAGATAGAGGAGAGGAAAAACCCAAGTTGGACCTGGAAGGGTCAATCAGAGAGGAAGGAGGTCAGCCAAGCAAGGGCCTGATGGGTGATACCCAGGTTATCACAGAGACGGTAGAGCAGGATGGCATGGTTGACCGTGTCAAAGGCAGAAGAGAGGTCAAGTAAGATGAGGACACGGGGTGTTAGAATCAAGGTTGGAGAGCAGTTCTTCACGGATGTTCAGGAGAGCAGTTTCGTTCTTCTGGCAGCTCTGAATCCAGACTGATGGTCATGGAGGCAGCCAACCGATTCAGTGTGAAGATTAAGCTGGAAGATGGCCAGTTTATCCAGTAGTTTTCCCAGGAAAGGAGTGATGGAAAATGGATGATAGACAGCCAGGCATGAAGGATCGGCAGAGGGTTTCTTAAGAAGAGTGTGCACAAGGGAATGCTTCAGGGGGGAGGGAAAGACTCCAGTGGTGAAGAAGTGGTTGCAGAAATCAGCCAGAGCAGGAGCCAGGGCGTCAATGTGGTCCTTAATGGTTTTGGAGGAACAGGGTGAACCTGTTTAGACAAGACTTTCATAGATCGTACTTGTCTAGAAACATCAGAGGATATCAGGGGAAAGGCAGAGAAGGAGGGAGCAGAGGGGGGCCACAGAAGAGTCAGAGGAAGAACATGGAGTAGAGGGAGGAGGGGGAGAGGTAGAGAGAGAGGACAGGATGTCCTGAGTTTTAGAAATGAAATGAGAAGCCAGCGCTATGCAAAGGGCCTTTCAGGGGACAGGAGAGGTAGAGACTGCAGCAGGATTGGCCAGTTCCTTGCAGATTTTAAAGAGTTTGGCTGAGTTGTTAGATGCCACAGAGACGCGGGCTTGGATGTGGGCTCTCTTCTTGGTGCAGACAGAGAGCCGGTATTGCCTTTGGAGCAGGCAACAGGCCAGTTTGTCAAAGGATGTTCAGGAAGAGCGCTATTGCCTCTCGGCCACCCTGCACTTACTTTTAAAGGATACAAGATCTGAGTCATACCAAGAGTTGCACTTGGCTTTGAATTTCAAGCGGATCCTCATGGCAGGAGCAAGAACATCGAGAGTATCAGATATAGCAGAATGGATCATGGAAAGGGCTGTGTCAGGATGTGAGTCAGCCAGAGGAGGAAGAGGGGGTGAGAAGGTGGCGCCGAAAGCCTCATCTGACAGATGCTTCATGGGACGGATGACCGAGAAGGTAGGTGGCAGTGCTGGAGTTGGCTTGGCCTGAGCGGTAGAGAGAGTGAGATGAGAGGAAAGGAGAAAGTGATCACTCTGGGAGAGAGGAGTGGTGAGAGGGATTGAAAGGGGAAGGTGTGAAGAGATCAGAACATCCAAGGTGTGCCCTGCAGAGTGAGTCAGGCCCGGGGGGAAACTAGAGAGAGAGAGAGAGTCACAGAGGTTACGAAAGAGTCCAGTGGAAGGATAGGAAGCATCCAGGTGGATGTTGAAGTCTCCAAGAAGGATGAGTTGCATGGTTGAGACCAGGAGGAAAGAGGTGAGGTCCGCCCACTCAGAAAGGAAGGAGGAGATCTGACCAGGTGGCTGATAGATGCTAGCCACACTAAGGGAATGGCCAGGAGAGAGAGAGAGGCTGCAGATGAGGCATTCAAAGGAGGAGTAGAAATGCGTAGGAATATTGGAGGCAGGAATCCACTCAGGGAAGATCAGGGAAACACCCCCTCCAGAATGGTTGGATCTGGGCGTTGATAGGATCTTGTAGCCATCAGGGAGGAGAGTGTCAAAGCTTGTGACAGAGCTGGCTGAGAACCCTGTCTCAGTGAGACCGAGGACATTGAGGTCAAGTTCCTCAAGGAGGCGGCAGATGTCAGAGGAGTGTTTGACAGCTGAGTGAGGGTTTAGAGTGGCCATATGGAGAAGGTTGTCATCCTTGAAAGACTTCCGGGGAGGGGTACAAATCAGAGGTACTCCCTGCGGACGTGTAGAAGCAGCCTGAGGGGGGGCAGAAGAGGAAGGAGGAGAGGGTAAGGTAGCCAAGGAGGAGCCAGCAGGGAAGGCAAGGAAGCAGTGGAGGGAAGAGAGGAGGCAGCAGGAGAAGAAAGGAAATTGATGAGGTGTGAGAAGCATCTATCAAAGATAAGGTTGGCCTGAGGGCCTTGAACCAAGACGGTACCATTCAAGTAAACATTAATGATGACCTTAGAGGGGCGGAAGGAGGATAGGAGGACATTCCACTGGGTGCCATCATTAAAGGGAGAGGAAGAGAGCAGAGAAAGCACAGATACCATATGTATAGTCTATAGGTCAGGCGAGGGAACGACAAAGAGGAAGTCAGTGAAAGTTGGCCTGGAGGAAGCACTGGTATAGGTGTCAGCGATAGGGAGGCCTGAGTTGGAGATCAGGATGTCCTTTTTAAACTTCTTCCTACCATATTTGGTGAGGAGAGCAGGATAGTCGATAGAGTAGCAGTTAGAAAAGATAGGAGAGACAGAGAGTACCATAGACTAGGTGGGGAGAGGAGAGAGGAGGTGCGGAGAGGGAAGGGATATGGGAGAAAACTAGGGAAGGACACAGGGCAGGGTGCAAGCTGATGGGAGAATGGGGGTATGAGACAAGTAGACAATTTGACACTGCGACAAACACTTAGTTAGTGGTAGAAAGGTTCACTAGATGAGTACCTCGCTAGGAGAGCGGCGCTACTTTAACAGTGCAATTTAGACAGGAGAAAACACCTACATTTGAGGGACCTGAATAGTGGGAAAGGGCCTAGGTTTCACAATGTAATTTTTTAATACTTTCACAATGCAATTTAAACAGAGATAACACACCCAGATTTGAGAGACTGCTATATGGACAGGTACTGCAGGGCAGAGTATGGAACTATACCTAACCCAGACCACTCACCTTCCTTAGTCGCTGCCGGTTGACGGCTGGACACTGGCTTCTCCTGTGGATACCTGCAGACACTAGATGGAGCCGATCCAGTAGGAGCCGCCCTTTGCCTAGGGGCTTTTAGCTGCAGGGGCTCCTGGCAGAGAGAGGGCTGACCAGGGAGGGCACGTTAAGTGAAGAAATGGGCCAATGGGGCGGAGGCAGGCAGGCACTGGAAGAGGAAGGAAACGGGGAACAACCAGATGAATACACATGGCCAGAGGGCCAACAAGTTAAACATAAAATGCAGGCAGAACGTGCAGTCACAGGGAGGATCCCTGGCAGCACCTACCTAGTCCACAGGCCAGATGGAAATGGGGGACAGTGGGGAAACAAGGCCACTAGGCCCACAACAGCACAAACACGCACACCCAATCAGGTGGGGGGGTGGGCTTGGAGGTAGGAGGGTGGAGGCACTGGAAGAGTAAGGGAATGGGGGACAACAAGAGGGATACACACAGACAGAGGGCCAACAAGTTAAACAAATAAAAATGCAAGCAGATAGTGCATGGCGCAGGGAGGATCCCTGGCAGCACCTACCTGGTCCACAGGTGGGATGAGGGAGGCACTGGAAGAGGAAGGGAACGGGGGACAACGAGAGGGATACACACAGCCAGAGGGCCGGCACTTACCAAGTCCGTAGGCAAGATGGAAGTATTACATGATTAATCGGAAGGCACCAGAATCCCTTGTTTCACCGTGCTGAAATGGTCTGACATATACCTTCATCAGCTTCTCGAGACATGGGGTTCTCAAGGTAAAATCGCTTCTGGCTTCAACTTTAATTTTACTTCCCCTAATCCCTTTAATAAACCTACATCATAAGGGCCTCTGGTCCAAAGGACGCTTGGCACCTTCTCCAGGTCTTCTTGAAAAAATACTGGATGCTGCTGCATTATCGCCATTCACTGTGGGACTTCCCTTTTCTCTATTCTTATCGCTTATGTGATGTCCATAAAGAACACCACTTGATCGTCTGTTTGGTCTTCCCTGAAAATGTTGTCATCAGTTATATCAGTCAATCTGTACCCTTCCTCGAGAGCTATTACTGTTCTCCATGGTCTCTACCCTCATCATCTACTCCATCGAGCATTGCCATTTCCCTTCGTACTAGGGCTGCTTCTAATTCTCTATGGATAGTCTGTCCCCCCTCTTCGTCCATAGGTATTCATGGTCTAAACAAGAACTCATCAGGTATCCTCACAATCTTTCCCACTAAGCCAGGTAACCATGTCAGTAGTATGGTCACTCCATACAGAAAAATCTCTGGATCTACTGGAATGCCTCACAGAGCCACTTGCTCTGTGAACACCAGTATAAATTCACCCATAATTAAATTGTGTGTTCCTAGAGTGGAGCACTCTATTCCTTGATCATTGAATAAGATTTTCATGTTTAATTTTGTCATCAAATCTCTTCAGAAAATTGTTAACAGGTGTCTATCGTGAATATAACATAGGAACAGATATGTCACACTCTCATATAGGGAGGGGCAATTCATCAGTAAAATGAACTAGACTTGCATCTCCAGAGTACCCTTGAGCATTCATGCCAATTCTCGACAGTGGATATTTTCCCTCTCGTATACATGAACGAGTAGCCCCAGTGTCTACTAGAAAAGAAAAGGATTTACCTCCTATTGTTACATCGACACTTGGTTCCTCTTGGGGGTCTGGTGTCACAGATAGTACTGAACACATCAAGTCCCCCTTTGAGCTGGCCTATTGTGGGTACAGACTCATCCCTGTATCTGTGAAAGGATTTCCTCCTACCACAGTGGCACCTCCTATTCGGGGTGTCAGCACGTGTCTTGTATTTGGGTCCTGCTCAGTCTGCATAGGAGCTTTTGTGAATGCCCTTGTGGTGGATTTATTTGCACTCGCTCTTGTTACCCACATAAGCGTGCAATGCACCCTGTCATCCAACAAGTCCAACATATTGGGGGTGCCCATCTGACAAGACCCCCGTGGATATATCCTCCTGGGTACCCTGATTCTCATTCTGTGTATTCTGAAACCCACCTTGATTATTTTGAAATCCTCTTCTTCCTCTATAGCCCATACCTCTGCCTCGTGGCACAACCCCGTATCCACCTTGGTTCATCGGGCGCTGATTACTCACCTGCAATGCACCCATTGCTTCCTGCATTCCCAATCCTTCTCCACTTGTCAATACCACCCTTTCTATGGCAAATTTTGACAATTATTCCTGAACTAACGTGGCTTCCTCGATTTTCCTAGTCTCATCTTTCATCCTATTTTTCTCTTGCAATAGCCATCAGTGATGCAATATCGTCAACTGTGTCTCAGCCATATCTGATGTGTCAGGATACTGTAAACTGAGAGCGCTCCACACATCTGCTCTACGATTATTAAACGGCGCTCCATCATGTTCTGTGTTTTGTGCTGTCAGACTTCAATACCCTGCTCTCCTCCATATGCCATCAGCTCTTTCCCCAAGAATAGCTGCCAGGAGACCTTTTATGTCCGCTATGGCCAGTGTGTTTCCTCCTGTCATTGTTTCTAACTCGTAGATCCCTTTACCAGCGCCCGAAGTGAAACTCTTTACATTTTCCTTGTCCATCTGCAGCCATGAAATATACTGTGGTCTTGATCCCCCTATTTCCAATAAGGGAAACTGCGTAAACCCAAACCCACAGTCAGCTCCCTTTGTCAGCCTATCCATGCCACAGGTGATTGTTCCTGTCCATCTCCTTGACGGTGGTGACCTTAACTTGTTCACATATGGTGGTGATTCTCCCTTCTGGCTATACGATCATCTTCAGGGATGCTCTAGATATGCTATGGGATCTGCTGTCCTATCTTTAGGCTTTTCCAGATCCGACCACCTTGCTTCTTTATCCATTTTCAGGCTTCCTTCACTCCCTCCTTCTACCCCGACGATGGAGTCTTTTTTCTTGTCTGACATGTCTTGTCCCCATCTAGTATGACTATCATCCCCTTTATCTTTGTCTAAGTTCAGTCTGCTTAAGGACAATGCCCTACGTTCATCACTGAACAGGCTTCCCTCCTTTGTATGTGATCAAGGCATTAGGGATCGATCATCGTTCCCTCAAGTTTCATGCTCGCTATTTTGTCTCAAATGTTGATAGGCCTTATCGATCCTCTCTCTGATGCTTTCCGCATCAAAGCTTTCCTCATCTAACACAACTCTAGAAGCCCCTGCTGTTACTTCCTTTTTTGGACGGAACTCTTCAGTTTTGTCCCATCGTATTTCTGGGTTTGGCCCGACTGGCTCCTTATGAATAAAACTGGTATGAAGACCCTGCTTTCTCTTTCCTTGTTCTATTTCTTCATGTAGTCCTCTTCTCTTTCTCACCTCCCTTCTAATTCTTTCTTCCTCTTGCCTTCGCTCTTTGCTTCTTACTCCTTCCCTTCTTTCCTCTTCTTCCCTTTGTCTCTGTATTCATTTGTCCATTGATTTCTGCACTTTTTCCAATTCTCTCTTCCTTTCTCTTCTATCTCTGTCTTCTATCCCTCTCTGTCTATTGTCATACTTTATTTGCTCTTCTGCCCATTCTTCTTTTTTCTCTTGCTCCTCCTGATACATCTGCTCTCATTGCTCCCTATTCTTGCTTTTCTGCTCGTCTTCTTTCAATCTCTTCTCTCGTTCTTTGTCCCTTCTATCTTGTTCGTCCTTATCTTCTCTTTGCCTAACTTCCTCGATGCTTTTTCCATCAATTTTAAGTGATATGTGTCCTCCCACCCATCCATGCTGCACGAGCGCTCTCTCATTAGGTTTATCCTTCTCTCCTTTCCATTTCTTAATCTCCCTTTCTATTTCTGTCGACACAAACGACCGCTCACTTTTTTGTTCTTTGTCTTGCATGATCTTACATATCTCTTCTTTCTCTTATTCTCCCATGGACTATCATTGCTGCTATAAGCGGGAGGTTCGTACATTGAATTACTATACCTCGTCGCCGCTTTCAACTCCTTTAAAGGATACAAACCTATTTCTTCTGTACTAATACCTTTTACTTCAGGCAAGGTAAGGGAAGCTGAGGGCTCAACACCTTCCTCCTTTCACTGACTAAGCATCCACTGCTGAGGTGGGGGATCTTCCAATCGCTAACCTTTTCTCTAATTTCTTTCCTGTGTACGCAGCATGCAAGTATGTGGTTATGTGTTGCAATACCGCTTTTAACAATGATCCTCCTTGTGGCCATGGCATGAACATTTTATCTAGCATATCTTACACCCATTCTGCACTATACTGTTTGAGCTTGGGGATGTGCTTTGGCAGTGTCTTGCATAAGTGCATCAGAGGAGTATCTCCCATAATGACAAGTCTCAATTGACTGTCAATACTTACCAGACTTATAAAATAACCTTTATACTTTCGCTTAACTCACCACTTTTTCAACGCCTTATAAACAACAAATATAAGCATGCACCATCAATCACTGATCAAGACTCTAATTTCTTAATTAGCTATCTCTATCTTTGGATTGATACCAACCACTTCACCAGGGTAGTTACTATAGCTCCTCAATTTGTTTTCTCAATTGCTTCAAAAGTTGTATTGCGCTTTTATAGTCTTACTTAACAAACAACAAACAGACTAGTTGACTTTACACATTAATAAACACTGTGATCACCTTTTTTTTTCTCTCTCACCTTTTATTAATACCCTATATAGGGTTTGAGACGTCACCTTACATGAACCTTTTCATGCATTATATATTTCTTTTTTTTAATTTCTTTTTTTTTTTATTTGTGTTTAACCAAATTGGTTTTTACAAAAGAAATTCGTCACTTTCATTATTAGTATTTGTGGAGTACTTGAGACACCACTTTTGGTCGTGTGGGTTCAGCATGACTAAATGCAGGCTCCTAAGGTCACAGGGGGCAAGATGGTATCTAACGAATTGGCTCTTTTTAGTGCCACTACTAAAAATGTTGCTGCCATCAGGGACCATCTAGCAGAATCGCCTGCTATCAGTCGAAACCAACAAGTTTCTTCGTCTAGGACGGAGACGTCAGAGGTAAGTGGTGCCAAGTACAATTGTCTTTCAGCTGTTAGTGCTGGGCATGACATAAGAAGATGTCGAATGGTTTCCACCTGGTCTACAGTTCCACACAGCCGACAATTTGATATAGTCGAATGTGCTCGAATAGCCAGGATTTCTCTAGTGTTGAGCAGATTCAATCGTGCACGCATGAAAGTTTTCCTAAGTTCTTTCTCTGCAAATTTTTCACAGTACTTCAATGGGACCTTCAACTGGTTATGAGACGGAGGTAGGTGCTTTAGAGATTTGTATAGCACAGTTTTCTCATTGGTATTTATCCAATCCTGGTACTCGAGTTTCGTTTTTACTCGTCCTGGATTCATAATTAGTGTTTCTTCCGAGCAGGCGACTTCTTCGAGCTTTTCGAGAACTTTTTTCACCCAAGCAGCTAACGGTTTACAAGTACCTTTCTTGATTTCCGATGCCACAACCTGGAAAATTGGCAGCGAGCTTGCGGACAGGATTTTCCCATATAGCTGGACTGCACTTAGGACCACCACCGAGGCTAAAGATGGAAGGCCTAGGTCGCGCCGAATTGCTGGCATAGGGGCAGATTTGGGCAATATATATTTCACTCTACTCCCTTTAGAGTTTGAGACATCTCTTTCTGAACTCCCTTGAGCTAGGAGGCGCTATTTTCTCTTCACAACATATTTCCCGTTACTCGAAAATGATCACAACCCCATCCCCTTCATTTGCATTCCCCTTTGTCTGCTCACCATTCGTTCATTAATCAACTCAAGGCCTTCGGTATCGACTCCTCCTTCAATCTGACCACTTCGCCTTCCGTCCGCAAAGTGGCCGTGGAAACCAGGCAGGTATTTCGTAAAAGGGGGACCTGCCCACAGTCTTGGTTCTTCATACAAGTTTATATCTATTCAGCCGCTCTCCACAGGAAACCCTGCAATCTTCCAGCTAATGTCAGAGGATACTCGATCATCTGAAACTCTGGAGACAAACTTGTTTGGATTTTTAAACCATCCTTGGCTATCATGTGAGCGTAAGGCCCTTTCGATAACATGCATGGAATAGATGGGGATGCAGAACAACTCTGACACCAAATAATTGAACCAACTCAGGAAGATGGCAAAGTTTACTGTTTTAATATCAATTGACTAAAACAGGGAGTTAGAACTGACATTAATGGACGTTCGCTCGAGCTCTCAAATCATTTCACATAAAAACACATATACCAAAAATTAGTAATAGGTGATGTAATACTATGTGGCAAATGAGAAAAACCTAAGAGGGGTTGTGATAGGATCAAGGGGAACATCTAAGTATACTTTCTATAAGGGGTGGGATTGTGATTGGATGTCTACTTTCAGGTGGACAACTTATGCCTACCTCTAAAATATGTCATCTTCAACTCTGTTAAGTGCACAGTATATCATTGGCTCTCAAACTATAAGGCCCTCCATTACATGGACCTCTACAATTGGTTGGCAGGCTTGTGCCATGTCTGGAACCTTCGGTTCAATTAGCAGCAGGTAAGCTCAAACCCAGGTGCCAGGAGGTGGACTTGACTTCACCTCCGCACCCAATTAGCCCATCATCTCTCATCACCCATGACTTCCACCATGAAGATTTTCTTTGAAATTGGCCTTGCAGAGTTTTCTTGTCTCAGAGAATATAAGGGAGTGCAAGCACGCACTATCGTTTTTCTAGAACTCCAAGCTCAACTCTATTTCCATCCTTGGCTCACGTGACAGGAGACCACGATTTGGTCCATTTTGCAGCATTTGAATACCTTAATACACGCTTGGTCAGGTGTGGACTGGCCTATAGGGAACTCTGGAGATTTCCCGGTGGGCCTCTGCACCCTGGGCATCTTTTCTGGGGTATTTCCAAATTTTCTCATAGGAAAAGCATTGGGCTTGCTGAAAATGTGTCATATGGGGCCACTTTGAACTTTATTTCCAGGGCCTCTTTTGGTCCCCAGTAATTATTTCCAGGGCCTCTTTTAGTTCCCAGTCCAGCCCTGCGCTTGGTGTTCTTTCTTTACACCTTAACAAGGGATGATTCAGCTTCTCACATTCACCAGCTTCGAGAATAGATAACCGGCCTTGGCTGCTTTCATTTTGACACCAGGCCAAACAGTCTTGCCATTTGTTTCCATGATCTCAGCTAATTCTTTTTGCGACACAGTTATCGGCCTTTCCTCTCCATGGGTCCAGGCTTATTAAATTCATGACACTGATGTCCAGTTTCTCTACAATGACTGCTTCTCCTGCAGTCTATTCACTATGCATAGCTAGCTTTTATGATCACTTAGTCTACTTGCGTTAAAGCATCTGTACAGTTATTGAAAGGCTTGCATTTTCTGCAGTGTGTCACACACGTGCAATCTTCTTTTCGCATATGAAAGTTAACTCGATTCTCAACTTCGTCATCAGTTTCTATATGGAGTTAGGGGGGGTGGGTTTTCCTGCAGAGGCATGACACTAGTCCTCTACAGAGGGGCCACAGAACAGAGTAGGGTTTAGCCCCTTTGAGCTTCTGCTTAGACACCCTGTACGAGGTCCCCTCAGTCTAGTGAAGGAGGGATGGGAAAGAAAACTCAATGTGGTGGACTATGTACTCAGCCTTCTGTCTAGAATGGCAAAGTACATGGAACAGTCAGTAAAGAATCTAAAGGCCAATCAGGAGCAGATGAAGCACTGGCATGACCAGAGGACCACAGTGACAACTATTCTCCAGTCCAGTGGGTGTGGATTATGAAGTCTGTCAAACCCAGTGCCCTTCAGGACAAGTGGACTGGGCCTGACTGTGTACTGTAAAATGTCAGTGAAGCAAATTATCTCATTGACGTGAAAGAACCTAAACAGATGTGCAGGGACTTTCATGACATCCGGCTAAAACCCCATTATGGCCGAGATGATTTGGTCATAGCATTAGTGACAGGTAGAGAGATTGAGGAGGAGACTGATCCCCTCCCAAACCTCTTACACACTGAAGCCACAGATGGGTCAGTTGAAGGTGTAAACATTGCAACAGACCTGTTAAAACAGCAACTGAGAGAATATCACTGTTTACTGGGACAGTTTGCCGGTCTGTTTTCGCTGACTCCCAATTGCGCAGATTGGTGCACCCATGATGTGGGCACTTGAGACAGTAAGCCGGTGAAGAGTTGGATTCACTGGATTTCCGATAAGATCAGGGACACCATCAAGGAGGAAGCTTCCACAATGCTGTGCCTCATAGTGATAGAGCCATCCCACAGCCTCTGTGCTAGCCCAGTGGTACTGGTCCCTAAAAGGACTGGTAGTGGGAAAATTGAAGTTTGCTTTTCTCTGGGGGCTCAATTCTGTCATGAAGACAGATGCTCACCCCATTCCTTAGGCAGATGAGCTCATTGACAAGCTGGGCGCTGCTAAGTACATGAGTATTTTTGACCTCACAGAGGGGTATTAGCAGCTCGGCTTGACAGATGGAGCGAGAGAGAGGTCAGCATTTGCAACCCTGGAAGGACATCATCAGTTCACTGTGATGCCCTTCAGATTGAAGAATGCCCCTGCCACTTTCCAGCAGATGGTTAACCAGGTTTTGTCGGGACTGGAAAACTTCAGTGTCACCTAAAATTTAGATGACATTGCTGTGTTCAGCCACACCTGGGAGGATCATGTATCCCGCCTGAAACAAGTGCTTCGGTGCTGCAGAATGCAGGCCTGACTATCAAGGCCACAAAGGGCCAGATAGTGCAGGGTAACATGATTTACCTAGACCGCCTGTCGGTGGAGACAATAATCAACCTCTCAAAGCAAAGGTACAGGCTGTGAAGGTTTGGACATCCGACACAAGCCACACTCCCTGTATGGAAATGCAGATGGCCTCAGTCGGTACTTTCACCTCGATGACGAACCAGACCCTCAGTAGGGTGGTGGTCCACATGTTGAGGCTGGGGGGGATGGGAGGAATTCAAGGCATGGGAGGAATTCAACCATCTGCATGGAGGGATTGCGCTCGCCCGGGTTTTTTTATTTTTTATTAATGAAAATGAATGATGGGAGACCAACGTCTGAGAAATGTGTGAGGCTATTCCGCACACACTACTTCTGCTTTCTGAACGAAACACATAGTCATGTGTACTCCAAGAAGACACAGCCTACAGGTGCTGTCTTCCCCTGTCATATTCAGCAGGATTGGGACAGCCACAAGTACATCAAAGCATCCTAAGAAGGGGGAAGACACACCTTCCTCCAGCCATGGGCAGCCTAATTTAAATGTCAAAGGTCCCATGGATCTGCTTTCCCTTTGTCTAATCCAGCTGGTGGCAGTGCATAATAGTGAGGGAAAATTAAGGCAAGACTGGACCAGAGGCTTGGTTGCCGGAAGAGACAACAGGAAGCTGGGCTAACACCCCTTTGGAATACAATGTGTCAGCTGGAAGCTAGTTCCAACCTCTGCATAAAAGGCAGTGAATAGCCTGTCTGGGTCCGGCAGTTACTGCAGGTGTCCCTGCAGAGCAGACCCCTTTCAAAGGGTAGAAAGATGTGATTTAGGGGAGAAAGGAAGTCTGCTCCCATCACAAACTTCAAGGGAGACATGTGCTTTTATGAAGTGTCACAGAGGGCTCACTTAACCAGAGAAAAAAGTTGATCTACAACATACAGGAAGATGATTGGGACTTACGTATGTGTTGTCACCCCTTGTCTGTCCTGTTGCAGAGCACTCTGGTCTTGACCTCATGCATAACAGAGGATTGTTGTTGGGGACCCAGGATTGGTTCATCAAGGTAGGCTTAGCCTGCACCAATCACTGGGGCCCATTTGACTTTAAGAGAGGGCTGAACCCCTCACTTGGCAGAACATCCGATGACTTTGAAAGGAGTAAGAAGGACTCATTTGGACCCGGTCTGAAGGTACAGTCTACCTTACATCTTATGCAAGTGAAGGAAGGATAGGAGTTCCAGGAGGGAAGCAAGATCCCTCAACTAAACATCTCCCAGGGACCAGCGGGAGATACCAGGCTCAGGGGACCCATCCAGCAGCTCCAGAACTGGAAGCCAGCCAGCACACAGCATGCCCTGCTAGGTTCTGCCAGCAAGCTTCCTACATGGGAATTGCCAGAGAGTTTCTGGACAAAGGACAAAGCCGTTGCATGCAATCACTCTCTTGAGCTTTGGGCCGTTTGCCTTGAAAGGACGCCATGAGCCCTGCGAACAAGGTAGTAGGAGTTCCACACAAGTATCAACCAGTGTCCATCTTTTAAGCGCATTTTCGAGACAGTCGAGGCATCGAACCACATCTGGCTGCACCGCAGACTGTTGTCACACCGCAGTCACCAGAGCCGTCCAAGACGCCTCAACCAGCATTCCAGATCCGCCAACCAGCACAGAGACAGTGATTCTTGGCCCTGAGCCACCATGCCAGCCAGCCTACAGCCATCCGTCCAGCCTCGGTTGCCGAACTGCCTCCCAACTGATACCCGCAGCTGTCTCCCAACACTAACTCTGTCTCAGGAGCTGTGAAGCACCCTGGAAACGCCTTGATGCTGTTGAGCACAAAAACCTCTAAAGCACCAAGTACATTGTGGTTCTGCCCCCCTGGTCTTTCTATGTGGGCCCATAGAGACAGTTACGACCCTTTGCCCCCTTGGTGCTGGAACCAAATAACCTTGAACAGTAAGAACGATTACTTTACCAACTATCCTCGTGTCAGTATCCAGAGTGAAACCCTTTCCTTTGTGAAACTGTCTGTCCTCTATGTTCCTTGACAGGGTGGGTGGTTTTTTGTAGTGTGCTAGAACTGTCTATTGTAGTAATAATAAAGTGGATATTTTATACAACCTTAACTGGGCAGTCCCTTCTATCATTGGGTAATAATTGTATTTTTGCTGTGTTGCAACTAACCAATGATCCACAACCTTGCGGAGATAAGCCTGCCGTTCCCTCCACGTTACCAAAATTGGACAAGGTTGTTTTAAAATGTACTTGTATTCCAATCTGTTTGGATCCCTTCTGGTGTAGTAGATGTGTGGGTTTGATTGATGGTTTAGAAACCGATATTCATCCTTGGACCACTGGTGCCCCGGAAGTTGACTCGTCACAGCACCGCCGTACTACAGGCAAAAAGCTGGAGGAAAATCTACCACCTTACCACCAAAAAGTGGCAAAAGCCATGAAGTCAACACAGCCGGTAGGAATGTTAAAATTCCCATTTTGGACCCCAACAAAATGGGAACTTACACCGCCTACTGCCACTTGTAATCCTGTGGTAAATCTGCAGAATCAAGTGGCTGTAAGAGTAATTCAGTTTACGGTCTTCTGGTAGATTTACCACTGGCATACCGTCAAACTCTTAATGAGAACCTTAAGGAGAACCTTAAGGAGAACCTTAAGGAGATTGTGAAAGAGAAACCAAAGTGACAATGAAGAAGAGATGTGGAGAACAGGTAAACAGAGTCCTAGTGACTTCTGCCATTTCGGCACCCGAGTTGACTTTGTGGTTGACATAAATTCCTGGCTATCTGGGGGGGCTCGGTTCTGTAGCAGGTAGGTTGGAAACTGGTTCTGCGCGTGATTGCGCTCAGCGGGCCCCTGACTAGTATGTGTCGGGTCCCTTCACCCATGGTCCCAAAGCTTAGCCGTGACGCTCATCGTGGCGTGCCCTCCCTGGCAGCACACATGGCCTTTCCATAGGTTAATGAGGCCGTATTTCAGGAGAAATTACATCGCCATATTTCTGCGCTAATTAAGTGCCTTTAAAACATGCCCACGCCGTGACTCAGTGAATCATAATGAAAGCAGCTTTGACTCGTGCTATGCGGAATGGAACTAATACCCTAAAAGCCAGGGGCTTCTCGCGAGCAGCAAATTAGGCGGCCTGGTCGCTTCTCTCTGCTGGGAGGGATGTTCGTTTTTTTCCGAGTCATGCACACATTTTTCAGAAATGAATGTCACGTGTTATCTGAATAACAGAGTTGGTTTCTATGTTGAATGGTCTTCATTGAAAGGTTTGCTTTCGTTATAGTGAATTCGCATGCAGCGGGCTGGGGGCGAATAAGGGAGGAACAGCGGCTTTATTTGAGTTTCCAGTTTGATATGTTGGCATGTTGGGCGGTTTTAGAGCATGCGCATATATAGGGGATGCAAAAGAGAGGATAAATCAGCACAGGGCACAGGTGTACAATTGATGGGGACCGGGGAACAGACATGACGAGGTGTGGCTGATGCATAATGCATGGGTAAGTGGTGCGTGCCTGCCACTCATCATTGTCCTGGGAGGACAGCTCAGCGGCAACGTGCTCGCCTTCGAAGCAAAATGACATGAAGCAACACCGGTTCGATCCTTGGGTCATAGAAATCTCTGCGCATTTAAGCGCATTATAAATACACAACTAAGACAAAAAAAGCTATTGCGCAACTAAAAACAGTAACAGCGCCTCGTGGGAGCACTTTAAACTTGCAAAATTAATTAATATATTATAGTCGGTTATTTATGCGCAATACCCGACCCGGGGGTCGTGTTGCTCCTTTGCTCCATTTCGTCTGGTCGTTGCCACCATTCGGCACCACCAGGGCCCCACAAATCAAAAGCTGGCCGCATTCAGTAGAGCCTCCTCCTCATTCAGGAATGCGAGGCTGTGGTGCATTCCAAATGGGGGTCCATGCAACCTTAGGGAGCAGAGCTCCATCAGCCACCCACTAGTTGGGGTGGTGATTGGTCTCTTATATAGAGGGATTGTATGTCTCTGTGCCCTCTTCTAACTGTGCTGTTAGTAGCCCAAGCAAATAGAGAATCTGAATGCCCATGGTTATGGAGCGTTTGCATTCCAATACTTCTTGTTTCTCGGAGGTGCATGTGGGATTAGAATCTCAGTCCTGGAGGGGAACGGAAGGACTGGGCTGGCAATTGAGGCAGTAGCAAGCAAGCACATAAAAGCATGCTGTATGAGTGTGTGCGGGAAATATGGGGGTGTGTGAGTGGTTGTCTCTCAGTGTGTGCACTTCAGTGAAGGTACTGACCTGTCTGTAAATCGTGCACACGTTTTGGAAATATGTGTGCATGTAGATATCTTCGTGTGTGCGCGCACATGGGGCAAGAATGCCACATTCACCATAAATAGTCTTTTGAAGGGTAATGATGACATATAATGGCTTCAATCAGAATTGCACCTTGTTTTGCAAGGCAGTATAGGCACGCATTGTGATCAAAAGCATCATGAAAATGTGATTTTCAGTGGCAAGGCAGGCATATATTGTGGGCAGAGGTAGCATGAACATATGATCTTCAGTGACAACAGTGCATACAGTGTAGAGGCACTTTCAGCATAAATCATGTTTAACAGGAAAAAACAGAAATATATTGTTGTGCCACGATCAACAAAAATGTGTTTTTCAGGGCACGGCAGGCATATATAATGGGCACATACATTATACAACTACTATTTCTGAGCAGTGCTGGCATATATTGTCACAGGCATCAGAAAAAAAGTGGCAAGGCCAACCTATATTGTTAGGAAAGCTTTCAGCATAAACCATGTTCAACAGGGCACTACTGAAATGTATTGTTCGGGAACTTTTAACTTGAACATGTGTTTTACATGATGAGCTTGGAATATATTGTGGCCACAGACATCATGGACATGTTTTACAGTAACAGTGCTGGCATTGCTGGCATATATTGTAGCAAAAGCCATTGTCAAAATATGCTTTTCAGTGGAGATTCTGACATATTTTAAACATGAACATATCTTTTAAATGGCAATACGGGCATACATTGTGGGCACAGATATCATAAAGAGATATGTCACGGTGTTGTAAGAGGATTCAATTCAACACTACAGCTAAGTCAACGCCTAGTCTATAATACTGAATGAAAACCCTTATTGATATATCTTTATGTCCAGTTCATGCGTTCTGGATGACTACCCCTATATAACACCCCTCTCTTGGAATCCCCCTGACCCCACTGAGCCAAGAAGTAGTTCTGTTTTGCAAGTTTAAAAGGTTTATTTGATAATTTAAACAATAGATATATATCACCCTTTATAGTAAATTAATAATTGAATATCACACTTAATCTGATATGATAAATATTAACAACGGAGAATCTGGCACTAGCACGCTTCTTTATAATCACTAATGAGTTGAGATGAAATGGATAAGATAGCACACAGGTGAATAGGAACAAAAGAAGAAGGTAGTACAGAATGCTTTATGTAAGCTCAGGTGGATGCAATATTCAATGAATGCAGTACAGAAAATACTCAATATGATTTCAACCAAACAATGTAATCACTTTTCTCTGGCAATCCCCTCCCCCCCTTGATGCAAGGCAAGGAAATGGAAGGAAAACACACAGTTCTCAGAAATGCAATCAATGTAAATCAGTTCACCCCAGCAAGCTTACACTGCAGAAAACAGATAGGAGTTTTGAAAACACAGGCAAATTGCTTTGATATGTGCTAGCAATGGATGAGAAATATGCTGGAAATGCTTTTAATTCCCTTTCAGAGGTTCAGGGTGAGTGGTATCTAGTTAATATTAGTCCAGCTCACACTAGCAATGATGCAGGGATAGTTAGCAGGTTAAACGAATTTCTGGCAAATGGAAGGCAAGCAGCAGCAGTTTTTACATGTGAAGAAATTTGCAAATCGCGGCAAAATTCGCAGATGCGCCGAGCGCTATTACAGAGGAACCACAAGGACTATCTCTATCGTTTTGGGGTCCTAGGAAAGCCTAGGATCTCATCTTCCAAATGAAAGTTACTGCAAGTCTCTAGCACAAACGGTCGCGGAGATATAAGCGATTAAATAAAGGTCGTTTTTCAGATTTGAAATTTTAAAGTTCAAAAAGACAAGTGCAGCTTGCAACTGGAAAATGACAAGTGACAGCTATGCAAATGACAGGTGACAGTTAGGAGACAGTTCTACTTAGGTTAAATAGATTGAATTAGATGAATTTAAACTAAGAGATTGGTTCTACACAGTTCTGCTGGGTACTCACACTATATTCTTGAGTGAAATGGGCCACGCCACGGATCTGGTCAGATTTTAGACTCGCCTCTGGTCTCTGCACTTCACAGTGATCTGGGTCAGCTCTCTCTGGTTCTGCTAACAGGTCAGCTCTACTCTGCTTCTGGTCTGGCCTGATGGATTTGAAGTCTCTATGTTGCTTTCTGGAGGTTGATGGAGGTAAGTATGGATTTTTCCGGCAGAGCTTCCAGCGGCAGATGGAATTCAAGAGTCCCTATCTGTCCTGTCTGTCTGCTTTTATGTGTTTAGAATGTGGGTGTGTTCTAGCATCACTGACCCTACACCTCTCTCAGCTTCTAATTGGTCAAACTTCCATTTATCATTTGATTGGGGAATGAACTGTGAGTCAGAGGGATGTCATTTTATGGCTTGCAGATAGGACACTCCTCTGTCAGATTGCACACATTCTATATTTGATAATAAAAGACATATTTCACAGTTACACAGTTGCTTGAAATTACATATACATGGTGTGGCTGAATTTAGCCATGTCTCTGTCCAAATCTGCTGTTTCTAAGAGCTTGCATTCAGAAATGGCACATATTTCACTTTTTAACTGATTTTTCACTTTCTGACATTGACCCAACTTTACATACATGTGTGCAGGGAGTACGGACCTTAACTGATGAAGTTTCAGATTTTTAACATGCATACATTTAGAGTTATATCCACTTTTCCGCTGACACCCCCCTGAACATGCCACCGGGTCGAAAAACCTCTTAAAATGTGGGCAGAAAAATCACAAGAGTTATGGTGTCATTTATAAAATTTTCACATGTCCGCTCTATGAGTTATTCATCTTTTTAGAGTTATGTTCTGGCTCCAAAGGGGTGTGGTTTCCTCTCAGCACAAGGTAGAAATACTGGTTTTTCCAGTTCTGCCAAGCCAGCTTGCTCTCACAGGCAGTGCCCCTCCCCTTTCCTCAGGAGGAAGCCACTTTTTACGACCATTTACGACTCCTGCCAATAAAACCTTTGCCTGAGCCAGGACAGGGCTTTGTTCACTTTCCTGCAGAGCACAGGTAATTCAATTATCAGATAGATGGCATATCCTTAGTGTGAGCAGCAAAAGGCCAGCTAGGCCTGGGAACACAGCTGTGACTCAAGTTTCACTCCTGATGGGGGTAGTTGCCAGGCAGAATTGGAATCTCTTTAAGCCAGTTTCAGATTAAATGTCACTTTTTGTTCCCCAGTTCCTGCATTCAAATAAAACTAAACATTTTTACATATGCAGCTAGAATGCTGATTCTAAGTGCAAAACTATGACATTTCAACAGTTACAAAGGCATGTGACACCAAACATAGGTCACTCATTTAATCTAAACTTTTTCGATTTTAGTGTCTTTAAATCCAGTGCAACTTAAACTGCTGACTCCATAGCAGTTTTGTTATAAGCACTGTTTTGGGCTCTTCATTTCCCAGATTTTGTAAGCACACAAAACCTCATTCTGCCAAATGTCTGCTGGTGTTCAGTGAATATTTTGCACATGTTGCAATGTTTAAAATAGACACTTTGGCTTGCCTTCAGAGGAACACAGGGTGGTTTTAAAACGCCGGCTTTTGGATAGTGGTGAGTACTGGTACTGCACCCATTTTTGGGATTGAAGAATGAATTCCCCACAATTCTAGGTTGCATTTGGCAATCAGCATTGCCATTCCCAATGGTTTCAGACTACTGTGCGGGTAGTCCAATGGTGGTTTTAGGCAGTGTCCTTCTGTGCCCATAACATCGGCAAAAATGGGTGGCAGCCTATTCTTCCTGCATTTCCCTGTGCATTTTCTGGGAAGCTCTGGCCATCATGATGTTTTCATGTCAGTACTGCACAGTTTTGAGGTAGGGCTCGGATGCATGGGTAAATACATCCCACAGTGTCCATGTTTGACCATATATTGGATCCACAGGAATTCTGGCATATCTTTTAAATTGAAATGATGGGATATGTTGTGGGTGCAGGAATAATAAAAATGTGGTTTCAGTCACCATGTTTCCATATTGTATGGCCACAGAAATCATGAACATGTGTTGTGAAATATTGTTGTGTTCTGTTCATGACCTGTCATCTATTGTATTTTTTCATGGGATCGCCCGCTGAGCTGATGGCAAATTGCATAACCTTTTAGACAATTGTATACACATGTATGTTGTGGAATGCACAATTTTGAACCCTTACTTCAAACATTTTCTTGGAGTAAGAACTACCCCAAACTCGCCTGGTTGGTTCGGGCTTCTTCAAAAGGATGTCTAGCTCTAGCCAATCGGGTCAATCATGCATGCTCTTCCAATGTTTTTTTCCATTTCATTAAAATGAGTGCAAGTCAAATGTCTACCAGAAGCCTAGTTAAGGCCTTGGCATATATAATGCAAAGATGCACATATATGTATGTGCGTCCCTATTGTGAGCTGCTTGTGATTCACAGGGGAGAGGGAGGCAAGATGCTAATGTATACTAGGAAGACACGGTGGATGGAGAAGAAAAAAAGAGGAGATTTGTAAATGACATATGTACCCTCCAATACTGCCACATTAAACCTCCCCACACTCCCCCCCGCGATGCACTTAGTCACCGAGTCTAAAAATATTCTCCAAATGATCTCAATGTCTGTGTTGCTTTGCTCCTGTTAAACCTGACCTTTTCATGTGATGAAAGCAACAGCGTCTCAGACATCCACGGCTCAGACATCCTCACCTAAGACATCCACCACTGTTGCAAGCCCGAGGCTTCGGCTAGCTGACAGTCCTCGAACTCCTTCTAAGCAAATCCCTTGCACAACCCTTCAGCTCCCAGATCCAGCTGCCCCACAGCTATAGCACCATGGGACCGAAACACTCTCCCAGCAACCCATCTACTCTGGCAGAGTGAAAGAGATGCCAAGCCAGAACCTGGCTACTCCGCCACAGTGCCAGAAAAAGCACACCACTGTGGCTCCAGCCTACCCGCACCCCCAACACTGAGCAGCCTCTTTGAGGGACATCCACGCTACTTGACCGGGGTCTCAGATGCATTACAAACATCCGGGTGCTCAATGTAAACTAAGGATTTGTGCCTCCACTTTAAAATTCACCAGCTACCCCTTTACAAAGTAGCCTCTATCACAGACATGCACTTTAGGGAGGCGGGGAGCAGTTGACATTTACAGTTAATGGGGAACATGCTACAGGACTGCGAGGCAGGAATTGGATTGGGGGGGGGGTTCATAGAGATGGTCATCAGGAGTGATATGAGGCTGGGTGGGATTGTAGCCGTGTATATTCTGGGGTGCAAAGAAGGCGTTCTATGGGAGGGGGTGCAGGGCTGGATTTCTTTTGAAATTTGCGTGACAATGAAAATAGCCCAGCTGTTGGGCCAATCTCCATCCGGGCCATGTTTTGGCTACGTGGAGTTTTTGCCACATGTAGGCTGGGTTTCTTGTATTTTACCGTGTATATTAGGTTCTGAGCATGTGCACACACGTGCACAAACACACATCCTGGTAAAGTTGAATGCCTGAAAGGGACATGTTTTTGCACAGCCATGCTCAGGGCGCTGTTGCAGACGCCGTGCTCTGAAAAGGAATGCACAGGGCAAAGGGTTTCTGGGATTAGATTTCACGAGAACGGAAACGTCTGCACATTGATAAAGAGTTGACATTTTCTTTTGGCTCTCGCTCATCTGAGAAATGGTCAGACATCTCTCCTTGCGATGGTGATGAACTAGTGCATTGCTTTGTGGTTTTTCCAGTGAGTCTTAGATTGAATTCTGCCTGCTTTTAGGTGGTGGGGAATGCTGATAGCCATATCTTTGCTGTTTGCTCTCAGGGTTGTCCAACTCCAGGCCTCAATGGCCGGATCCATGCCAGCTTTTTGGGATACACTTCATTAATATTAATGAGATATATTTGCATACAATGATTCTGAATGTATGTACATTTTACCTCATGTTTATTTATGAGGGATATCCTGAAAACCACTCAGGATTCAGGCCCTCAAGGCCCGGATTTGAGCAACCGTGCCTGGAATAACCATTTGCACATGCATGGGTAGTGTAATGTCACCTGGAGTGGGTAGTACCACATGGGTGCCAATAATACAGTGGGTAGGTTGGGTAATAGCACAATAATTAGATAATGCCAGATAGGTGGGGTAATACTGCATGGATGGAGAAATGTTATATGAAGTGTTTAGGTCCTAGATGACACAGCCTTGTCATGTGCATACACTCCTGGTCCTTTGAGGCCGGGAAGCAAGGGGGTGGGGGTAGTTGACGTTGTTGGGGAGGAGAGTATGGGTGCTGTTGCCAGAGTGGTGTTGTTGGCATATCAGAAGGACAGGGTTGTGCATGTGTGCATGGATCTATGTACTGGAACATGTGGATGCACGGTCAGAGGCATCGTCCTGGCATGCACGAGCAAATTGTGGTTAGATGGTTGGTGTGTTGCTTCGAGTGTGGAGTGCATTTTCCTTATTATATTTGTTCTGTGAAGTCAATGGAGAGGTTATGCATTGAGAGCAGAGTAGTGTGTGGAGGATGGTGGCTGCTGGAGATGAGAGACCCATAGAAGGCCCTGACTTCAAGCTAAAGCTTGCAGGTTATAATATGATGCTGCCAATTAGTAAGTGTTGTGGTGTAAGGTTTCATTTATAGTGTGTTGGAATTTGTGTTAGGGAAAGGCTTCATTTTACAGAGTGGTTCTTCCTGTTTATTGACATTTCCAGTTTTGCAAACTTTAAATGCTGATACCTTTGCACTGAATGTTTGTACCTTAGCAAAGGTATTTCCAATGCATGTCTTCGTTATTTTGTAAGTAATAAACTTGGCTGTTACATTTTTTTTAAAATCTTGAGATTTCTTTCTTTTTTTTAGTTGCTGTTTCCCTGTATATTACATACGTCATTTGTGTGAGTATTCCGTCTCCGGTGTACATATTACATTAGGTAAGTGACTTCTTTCTTATGAGCGCAGGTAATGTTTGCACATGTGCCATCCTCAAACGAATGTGTTTTTGTTTCTCCACTTTGTGTTAGTTATAAACCAGCAGTGTTGTGATGGTGTGTGTGTGTGTGTGCACACGCCTCTTCACGTGGAGCAGTCACTGACGCGTTTGGTTCCTATCTACCAAGCATGGCATGCTGTTTGTCACCCTATATTGTGTGGTAAGATGTGGTGTGGGATTTTCTAATATTTTCGTCTTTTGCAAATGTTATGTTGGGCTATTTGAACGTTTGAAGAACATTGAAGTGGCTTCTTGGCGCTGAGGTTACAGCTGTTTCTTTAAGCAGGTGCTGCAATAGTGTTTCTATCGTGTATGAATTGTGTAAAAAAAAAAATAAATGCACCACATGTGCATGTTTGTGAAAATGTCATACAAAGACAACTGTACCCTTTATAGTCCCCACCCCCTGCACAGTCCCCTGTGTTTGTCAGAGCTGCATATAAGTGTGCCCCAATGCTGTGTGCACCTGAGTTTGTCAGTCCTGTGTGTGTCTCAGTACTGCACACAATCACCTCTAAGTGTTCGGTGTGCTTCCAAGTGTTGTGCAGGTTCGCAACTCAGTACTGTACCTGAAATCACATGTGCATACCATTAATATGTGGGTGCTTGTATTTCATTGCTGAAGATAGGCATCGGTGCCTGTGTACTGCTGGTTCATATTTGATATGATATGATATGGCATTTATAACAAACCTATACAAAAGTGTTTCAAGGCGTGAGTTCAAAAGAGCAAAGAATGCTGCCCTGTGTCAGTGTTGCGTGTCTGTCTGTATGTCATTTCTATGCATGCTTACATGTGCGTCTCAATGCTGCATGCAAACTGTTGTGACTCAATTCCAAATGCATGCACTTGTCTCTTTGTGCTGTGTGCTCTCGTACTAAAGGTATGTGTCTCAGTGCTGTGTCATGTGGGTGAGTTTACCTCAGATCTGCATGTTCACCTTGGTGTCTCACTTTGGTGCATGTATCTGTGTGTCATTGCTGCACATGCATGTGTTTATCAGTGCTGTATGGGTGTGTGAATCTCAGTGCTGTTTGCATATATATGTATGTTAATGTTGTGTGCCGGCATGCGTGCATTATGTTACAGGTGCATGTGTCTTAGTGTGGTGGGCAAATATATCTAAGTGTTGTGCACATGTGTGTCAGTGTTGGATTTTGTAAGTTCTGATTATGTCTGTCTCAGTGCTGCAATTGTTTGTTTCAGTGCTGTGCATGCATGTGCATCTCAATTCTGTTCACATGTCTGTTTTCTCAGTCCTGCATGTCTGTGTGTTTCAGGGCATTGTGTGTGCATGCCTGTCTCAGTACTGAGCATGTAGCACATGTGCCTTTGTTTCAGTGTTATTTATTTCATGCACATCTATCTCAGTGCCATGCACGGACACACACATATTTCTCAGTGCTGAACATACTGTGGGGTACATTTACCAGCCCAGCAGAAATTCCCCATCATCACCAAACTGCATTTTCAGCAGTTACAAAAATAATGGCTGTGCTGTCTCTGCCGAGCACATATGGGCAAGATGGAACCTGGAACACCCTGAGAATGGCTGCAAGTATTTTCTTCATGTGCACCAAAGAAAATAATTCAAACGCAGCACTGCTATGCTGCCAGCTCAAAACTTCTTGAAACAAAAATGTTCTGTGTTTAAAAGGATGTTGCACCGGTGATATTTTCATCTTTTCAACATTACATAGTTTGGTTCCGATAAGACACATCCATGTTCATCTATCTTCAGGATGAACACCATCAAAGGGGGGCTATTCCTCCCTGAAAGGCATTGTGTGTCAAGTAAAATCTCATTTCAGGTCGTATTAGCAAGCGTTTACTCTTGCAACAAAGAAACACAGGCCAAACTGTTCACAAGAAGCTCTCTCTCGGCCTTTGCATATGTCAGTTGCAAAGAACCCTTGTGTTGAACAGATTCCTGTGTATTAGAAATTGACCAGAGCCATGGAAATGTTCAGAAGAAAGATGCGAGGAAAACCGCATTTATAAAGTGAAATCCAAGAAAAATTAACCCACATGTAAAAAAATGCTTTTGCCAAGCAGGAAAATGATGTTTGAAAGTGAAATGTTAAAATGATGCCCTTTGCTTGCACATAAATGTGATGAAAGATGGGGGTTTGCTCTAAAATATACACAATATTTATTCCCAAAAAGACATGGTTTCTGTTTAAAGAAAGGAAAAAAATAATACTTTGAGACCAGCAGAACAGGTTTGGCAGGCACTGGCTTCAAAGGTGCCCTGCCTCCCATGAGAACATAATTACCTTCCCCAAGTGGACCTGCCCCCTGGGCAAATGAAAGTGGCCAATGTGGAGAATCTAGCAACCTTGTCAGACTTCCTGGCATTTCTCCAACAAGGGACAATGGAACAGCCCTGTCACTGAAGTGTGAAATCCTCTAACACCTCTCCTCAGCTTCAACTGCCTAGGATCAAAGGGGTGTCATAGCAACCTCTGGACAAAACTGACCAGAGCATGACATTTGGCTAGGGGTTTGAAAGGACAGCCTACTTTTGAAAACAAAGCCGGCCCATATGATTGAATAGACTTTTTTATGTCAAAGTATTTATTTCAGTAATCGAAAAAAGTAGTAATGTAATATTTTGTCACCTTAAATGTCATTTTTGTGCCATTAAAATGAAACGATGTGTGTTATGCTAGCATATGAGGGACGCAAACACTAGTAAAATGAAATTTCTGGAAAAAAAGCCTACATGACACGGTTATGAAACTTAAATGCAAATATGCCTGAAACTGTTAGGCTCATGTGTATCTATTTGAGGATGTTTTATAAAATAATTTCCATAGAAATTGTGAAAGAATGCCAGGAGAACAAAGCAATATAACACAAACTTGGAGTTTGGACAGGAATGTTCCTTGTGAAATATGGAATCTGCCTATCTAATTTTCCTGATGATGACATTTGTGAATATAAGTGTTTTGTTGTCGGAATTGATTTTGGCAAAAGTAACTTTAGTAGAACAAAGCACATTGTAAAAAACACCAACACTAAAACTGAGTCACTTCCTTCAGTCCAATCTGCTTACAGGGAGGTGGTGACATCCACAGACTGACCTATCCCTTCTTAGAGGTAGGTCTATCTTAGTTCTGCCCAAATAGTAAAAATCCTCTGTTGTCAACCGGCTTATAAAAGGAGGAAGCTTAGGGAAGGAAGCTTAGGGGAAGTCAGGACATTAAGAAATCCAGACATTCAAAAATCTGACATTCAAGAACCCTTTGCAGAGGAGGTCTCAGACATGGCCTGCAACCCATCCCCTCATTTCGAGGTACCAGGAGCGTACTCGCCAAGGTATGTGACGTATGAGGAGCAAATGAACCAACAAAGAGCTGCACTGGGACTCTGCCCAGTATACATCAGAAGATCCATACCTGTTGAAGCGCCCATAACCAGACAACCCTGGGCAGCACGGTACCCTATCAAACAGCCATACCAGCCGCTGATACGAAATGAAGAGTACCTTCAGACGGTCCATGAAGAGGCGCAAAGAGCCCTAATGGAAGGCCAGTGGAAATGACACAAGGGCCTGAACAGACTTATGAATGAACAAAAGTGGCTATCAAAGATAGCATGCCAGTGCAAGGAACTACGAAAATAAATGTAATGGACACAGAGAAAAGACGATGTTAAAACATGAGGAAATGTTGCCACGAGACAAGATGGAAGCAACCGACCTGTCAAACGTGTGTAAATAGGCTTGGCATGCAAGAGGCAAAAGAAACGATACTGCTTGCAATACTTAGTAGAAGATTAGAGCGGCAAGCGCCAACTATATATATCTACCTGAATAAGGCACATTATACAAGTGCGACTCCATTTTGTAAAAGCAGAAATGTACCCAGGCTGCCAGAGGCCTGACAGGCCAAGTTTCGTAACTCAGCCAAGGCAAGAGAAGGAGCGGAATCGAAACTCAACAAAGAGTGGCTCATGCCTAGGTAATCGAGGTCAACCAGAGAAAGGGAGGAGAGCGTCAGCTAACAAGACTCAAACTTCAGAGCATATCAGCCTTTCCCATGAAGGTCAAGATAAGGGGGGCCCAAGCAGGTGGCGAGGCTGGAACAGAATTATATGCACTAAAATCTGGAAACTGAAGCAGATTCATGGTGAACTAACACGTGACCAGCCAGGCGCGAACAAGTACCACCGCCTGATGTCATCCAAGACCTGAGGATGCCATAACTTTTCATGATAAGAGGCTACAGTTTTGAGGCCATACCCAGCCAACTAATTGACACATAGCCCTAAGATACTGATTGATGGAAGGGAGGCAGGGTGAAACTTGGGACACCAGGTACATGGGTGTCCATTCTGCATGCCGCTAATTAAAATGGGGATTTATGTTTAGGGGTGTAACCTGCCCAATCACAATGGACCAAGTTATCTGGAGTCCTATAGATAGTAGAACCAATAAGACGTTGTACTTGTAGTGACGTTAATCATGTGTGGTATAGTGGATGGGTGTAGACGCCCACCCGATAAGAGTTATCCAATCCGCATGCCCTATTATCATATACAGATATAGCACATATACTTAAGTTACCTTTCCTAACCAATTATATTGCGTGTCAAGTTTTTGTAGAGGTAGACGTCAATGTTGATGAATATTGCCTATAAGAATTGCTGTTCAACTGATGTTCGAGGAAGTCGGAGCGAGACAGGTGATCGCAATGCTGCTGATTTCCATTTGTTTCTCTGTTTGATGTACTTGTCATTAAACAGACTTCCCTTTGCCAATTTACTGAGTCCTCATTATTGAGTCGTGTTGGAGTAAGTGAATCCTGCACCCCCTGTCCTCACATGGTGCGGCTATCTTGTCTTACAAGTTCTAGAGGGTGAGCCCTGACCTGTGGGCCCATCAGTGAATTCCTCTCCTCCTGAACACTTGGTAGCGTGAGGATGGTTTCGGCCATTAATTATTGATTATATAATACCAAGACACCTTAGACCGACGGCACAAAGTAACTCCGGGTCTTCGGCAATATCATGAGTCCTTTCGCCATTCCGGCTGAGCAGACTGAGAAGCTGCCTGTGGACAATGATAGAGTAAGTCCATAAAACATCTTCAGTGGGTCTGAAGGAACCCGCCTTTCCAAGCATAACCCTTCTCATTCCCGCGGGCAGCCAATCGGACGAAAAAACCTTAAAAGGCTGGAAGAGGAAGGGGCAGTGATCCCGAAGTTCCATAGAGGAAAAGATGCGATCCGTGAGTGAAACAACAAACTCGCTACTTTGGCAAATGTCATGTAGGCATTAGAGCCAGTAAGGGAAAGGTAACGACGGTGGGTGGCGCAGAAAAAATTAAAATAGTCAGAAGTAGAGAAGACTGTATATATATAGGCGGTAATGACTCGAGCATAAGAGATAAAGAGTGGATACCGGGGGGACACCCGAGAGAAAAACAAGGGGTACCGAGGGGACACCCGAGAGAAAAACAAGGGGTACAGGGAGAACCCGAAAGAAAAACAAGGGGTACCAGGGGGACACATGAGATAAAAATGTAAGGATTCGCCTTATTCCTGTGCTTTAATACAACGGTCAGAAGAAACGTGAACTCATAGCCCATATATTAAGGGACAAATAGACTACGGTGACGTTTAAAGACGCATCAAAGGAGTTTGTTTAAACTCCATGATGGGGTATTAATTAGAAGGCAGGTATATATATGACCAGCTGGTGTCTGTCTAGTCTGTCAAGTGCCTGTCACGTGTATTTTGTTGTACGTCGAATGTAAAATAATTGTATTATTGATTGTGTGAAATGAAATTTGTTTTATGCGATTCTGTAACTGAGAGGGAATCGCCAACAAATTGATGGTTTCGAGTTAATTAATAGTGAAATTTTGGTGGGAAAAGATTGGATTGGAGCTTGCGTATCTGGTGCTCACTCAAACTAGTAGAAGGATAACAAACTGTATAACTATTGTTGGTAGCAGAATCAAAAATGGAGGAGGTCACCCCACTTGCGCATCTGTGCATACAACTACCTAAGCATGCACCAAAACTCAAGAAGTATAGCACAGAGTGGGTTAAGGGTACTGCCCACAAGATGTTTATGCCTTGGCCACAGAATGGGTCCCTTTCTAAGGCTGTTTTACAGCATATGACAACCTTCCTACATGCCACATATACAGGCAAGAAGCTAGAGAAACGTCTTGCTGTTCTAGAATTGTGGAAGATGTTTGAAGAAACGAAGGTGGAAGAACCACCCACAGACTGGATACTAAATGTATGTACGGAGGGGGGTTAGATGCCTACCGCGCCACCAGCCCCGCCTGAGCCAGTCATTGAAGCGAGTAAAACAGAGGGGCTTTACCCACTAAGAGAATTTAAGGCAGCCACGGGGTATAGCAACCCCACATATGAGTCGCCTACGTACAGTAGTGACGACAATAAGGGAAAGGAACAGGAAAACAATATCGCCTCCGCAGTCTCAAGGGACAAAGAGAGATGCGAAGATGAAGGAAAAGATCGATCACAGAGTTGTGCACCTCCAGATAAGGAGAAAGAGGGAAATAAACCTAAGGGAAATGAAGGTAGAGTTGATGAGATAGCATTCGCGAAAGACGAATGGATGGGAGGTCAGATATTACTGAAGTTGGATGGAAAAGGAAGTGATGATTTGAGGCCAAGGGAGAGGTCTGATGAGACACAAAGGAGAGAGAGAGAGAGAGAGAGAAAGAGATGGAAGTAAGAGATGAAAGGACAAGAAAGAAAGATAGGCTAAGGCGAGAACAACTATATCGCGAAGAGCAAGAGAAACCGCTCGATCGCAGACAAGAGGTAGCCTACGACCGGTACAGGCAGACTAAGCAAAGGATGGAAGAAGAGCAAAGGGTACGTGAGAAGAGAGTGAAGAGACAAGAAGAGGAGGAAATTAGAAAGGCAAAGGAACGTAGAAACGAAGGAATACAGGAAGTAGATAAGGCTAAAGAAGAAGAGAGGAAGCGCAATGAAGTAAATGAGGAAATGGAACGTAAGCGCAGACAGAGGGCACGGGATCTTGAATATCTGGAGCGGGAAGTTGAAAAACCCAATCGTGTTGTAGAATGGGAAGACATAGAAGCATTCTTGCCTGCGAGCGACTCGGTACAAGGTATAAGTGGGACAAATATTGAAGATGACTTCGACACCAGAAGCATCGGGGAAACGATTGATAAAATATACAATAGGATGGGGCTAGAGCAGATATCCAATGGGTGAAGGGAAGATGAGCGCTTGGAGAGCACTCAGCTATATGACACTGAGGATGTCACTCAAAGTAGTGGGAGCAGGAGACTGTCCCTAGACACGCTGGAGACTGGGCAGAAGGAAGAAGATGAAAGGAGTTGTGTAAACTGGGAGTATTCAGGATCTGACTCCGGTGGGGAAATGGAGGATGTGGCACATGAGGAAGGGAGGCAGTGCGAAAAACGGCACCCAGGGGACCGAGGGGTACGATGGTCAGACGCTAGCGAGTCCACAAGTAGGACACAGAAGTCTGCCGCGCAGTCCGGCCGACATGAAGAAACACCCCACGGTCAGAGGGGGGTGTCAGCACCTACCTATGCAGACAGATTAAGGGCATTGCCAGGAAGATGGCAAGACGGGAATGTCACCCCTGCGGTAGACAGAGGAGCTATGGGGAAGGAAAAGGAAGACTGCGCATTCCAATTCCCGTTGCTAG
Source organism: Ambystoma mexicanum (assembly GCF_040938575.1). Classification (NCBI taxonomy): domain Eukaryota; kingdom Metazoa; phylum Chordata; class Amphibia; order Caudata; family Ambystomatidae; genus Ambystoma; species Ambystoma mexicanum. The sequence goes on along the minus strand of NC_090931.1, from coordinate 165,309,024 downwards.
AAAAGGGGGGAGCAAGACCACAATATATTCCATGGCCACACATGGACCGAGAGAACTTAAAAAATAAGCTTCCAATGCTGACATTGGGAGCCGGGAAGTGGATACATGAGTTAGAGAAAATGACGGGGGGTGTTACCCATGCTATAGGGGACATTAAGGGTCTCCTAATAGCCATACTTGGTGAGCGAGCAGAAGATGTATGGAAACGGGCAGGCTCCCTAGGGTAACCCTAACTAACACCTCCCATGATGTAGCGCCATTTAATAACTGTAGAGCAGTAGTGTGGAAAGTGCTGCAAACGCTATATCCAGGCACGTCTGATATGGGGACTATAATGACTCGGAAAATGAAAGAGTCAGAGGATCTGTTGATTTATATCCAGAATTTTCAAGACGCATGGGTGCTTGAAACGCATGAGTCTTGGATGAAATCTAACCCTGTATTCTACCATATATTATGCTAAGGGTTGCCTGAGCCAGTGCAAAAACAGCTCAAGAAATGAGTAGGAGTAGAAGCAAAACCATGGGCTGAAATACAGTTGACAATTGCATATTACTGTAGATTGCTGCAAGAAAAGAACTGGAAAAAGGAGGCAACTCGTAAGGGTGAGGAGGCAAAGCTGGTGCAAAAGAAACTCTCAAAGTATGCTCTCGAGGGAGCCATGCTGACAAGCCTAGCTGAACCAAGTGCACAGCAAGCAACTAACCCATCGCAGAACAATCAGGGTAACGCAGGATTTTACCTGAGGGGAAAGGGTTTTGGAGGAAGAGGATGGCAGAGTAATCAGGGTGGGTTTCGAGGTAACCGGGGAGGCTTTCAGAATAATCAAAGTTGCTTTCAGAACTCGCAGATGGGCGGTCCAGCTATGCCTGATGGACAGATGGCCCGACCACCGCCAGTGTGTTGGCTGTGTGGAATGACAGGACATGTGGTGCGTATGTGCAGAAGCCAAGGCAATTGGCTAAATGGCCAAGGGATGGGGGCAGGCATGGTGAATCAGCCTGCCGTCCCGCAGCAGGGCACTGAACAAAATCACACAGTGCAGCAGCAGGCGTCAGGCCTGCAGCAAGGTGCACAGCAAGTGGTTCAAACCCCGCACATGGGGAACTTACCGCAGGGACAATCCCAGCAGGCACCAACGCAAATGTCACAGGGAACTAGCTCTGGAGAGGGAGTCCACCCTGGGCCTGGGCGAAATCAACAAGTATGCAGTGGGCCAAACTTATATATGAAATAGGACAGCTCACGGGGGACTCTGATGTGTTCTGTCCTATCAGTGACACCAGACCCTAATAGGGAACCTAGGGTGAATGTCATCATAGGGGGTAAAGAATATTCCTTCTTAGTTGACACGGGTGTGACGCGCTCGTGCATACGAGAAGGCAAGTTTTCCTTGTCCGGCGAGCCCATAGACACTCAGAGTTTCAAAGGAGCTCACAGTAGAGTTCCCTTTACAGACGCACTCCCAGTCTCTGTGGGAGAGCGCAAAATGAATGTACCCTTATTATACTCACATCAGACCCCAGTAAACATCCTGGGTCGGGACTTAATGACTAAGTTGAATATGACAATCTCGTTTTCCGAGAACGGTATAGTGTGCTCCACTCCAGGAATGCATTATTCAAACGTGTGCGAAATGATCAGAGCATACTCCGGACGTATAGCCATGAGAGCTGTACCGCTAGAGCCAGAAGTCTTCGCATATGGGGTGCGGGTGCTCATGGCGGGATTGCCAGGCCTCGCAAATAGAACTATGAAGACACCTGATGAGTTTTTATTCAGACCCAGAATACCTATGCACGAAGAGGAGGGACAAGTATTTCCCTTAATGATACAATCTGCCACAGTGCGAGGGAAAGTGGTATTGGTCGAAGGATATGATGTTGAAGGCAGACAATGGTGTGCTATTATCGCCATCGAAGAAGGGTATCGAGTGACCGACGTCACTGATGACGATCTGTTCGAAGAACACCTTGACCTGGAAGAGATGAGGGTGGAAGTAAGTCTCACATTTTGGGTCAAAATGATCAAACGGGAGGTGCCGCAGAGAATGATGTTCGCGCTGATACGTCCAGAATACTTTGATGACGACATGACCCAAGTGCCTGCGGCAGTATGGACTACAGGGCCCTATGACATAGGCCTCCTGAAGGGGGAAGGTGAAGTAAAAATTAAACTGAAAACAGGAGCAATTTTTCCACGAGCGCCACAATATCCTATGTCCAGAGAGGCAGATGAAGGAATTGTGAAGACAATTTCCGCCATGATGGAGCAGGGCATTCTAGTGACATCCGAATCACCTTGCAACACAGTGATTTACCCTGTCAAGATATCAAAGGGAGGGTCTTGGCATTTAATCCAAGATTTACGAGCATTAAACAATATAGTTGAAGCCGAATTCCCTCTAGTCCCTAATCCATCCACAATTCTGTGCAACATACCAAATGAGGCAAATATTTCACAGTTATTGACCTGAAAAATGTGTTTTTCTCAATCCTGTTGCACCATGATTCTCAAGATCTGAGGTAATTTACTTTCAGAGAAAAGCGCCTGAAAAGCACGAGGTACTGTGAGTCTCCATCCATTTTCAATAGAGTCCTGCAGATGGAACTAAACAATATTGCAGCAGACAGTGTTGTTTTGCACTATGTGGATGACATTCTGATCTGCAGCATCACTGAGGAACAATGCAGGCACGACTCTCTTCAGCTACTGACAATCCTGGCTGAGAAAGGATGCAAAGTTGATAAGGAAAAATTACAATACTGTCAGCGAGAGGTGCTGTACATAGGCCAGCTAATATCACACGAAGGGAAAAAGGTAACCCCAGAAAGGGCTGAAGTTATCATGAACACGGCTAAACCGTTCACGATAAAACAAATGCAAAGCTTCTTAGGCCTGTGCATCTATGTCAGAGCATGGGTTTTCGACTACAGCTCGTATACCAAGCCCTTGCTTCAGGCTTTGAAGAAAGCCCAGTCAACACAAGGAGAAATTGAATGGACTGAGGCAATGGAGAATGGGTTTGCAGAACTTAAGGGGGCAATTTGTAAGGCCCCAGTTATCGGGATTCCTAATTATGCCGAGAAATTCTACCTGTTCTCACACTCTGATGGTAATTTTAAGATGGCAGTGCTCGTGCAGCAAACCTCGCTGGGTTACAAGCCCCTAGCATATTACAGCGGGAGTCTGGACCCGGTCATGAGGGGCCATTTCCCATGTGAACAAAATCTAGCTGCTGCAGCCTTCACCATTGAGAAGGCGTCATCTATTGTGACGGAGTGCTCCATGACATTGTACGTCGAGCACTCGTTATTCGCCATACTAGAGAAGCCAAAGGGCACGCTGACATCACAGAGAGCATCTGCTATGAGGTGATTATCTCAAACCCATCTATCAAAATCATTCAATGTAAAGTTGTGAATCCAGCTACATTCATAGCAGAGCCAGTCACAGATGGAGAACCCGTACACGACTGTGTGAATTATGAGGAATTCTATGATGAAATCCCCAGGGTAAAGGAAAATGCCCTGGCAGGTGGCGAAATCGTGTTCATTGACGGTTCTTCAAGAATCGATCAAGAATATGGACAAAGATATACAGGCGTGGCCGTAGTGAAACACCTGGAGAATGGGGAGTTTCAGGTACTTGTCAGTGCACGAATACCATCTCACTATTCAGCTCAAGCTGCAGAACTATTGGCGCTGATACTCGCCATTGAGAATCATGCAGACCAGGAAGTAATTGTGTGCAGTGACTCCCCCTATGTGACATCCACAGTACATGCAGGTCTAGCGCGCTGGAAAAGGAGGGTCTACCTCCGAGCAGACGGCACGCCAGTGCAACACGCAGTCTTATTGGACAGGTTGATAAAAGCACTACAGCTCCCAGTGGGCTTAGCGGTCGTGAAATACGCCGCCAATACCAAGGGGGCAGACTTTGTGTCACGTGGAAATCATGAAGCGGACACGGAAGCAAAATGTATGGCATCCAAAAAACGAAACAATCATTGACGTGGAAGTGGAACGTACCCATGAGCGTATGATGGTAGCACGAGTCACACCAGAGGCCTATAGTGACATGGGGCAGACTCAGCTAATGGAGCTCCAGGGGGAGGCGCCACAGGAGGAGAAGAATTTGTGGAAGTGCCGAGGGTGTTTCTTAAACCCCTCTGACGGTTTGTGTAGGCAGGACAGCACTGGTAAACCGGTAATGCCTGTCGCCCTACTAAAGGTAGCATTGGAGCAGTTACACTACCCTATACATATGACAAAAGAAAACCTTGGTGCAACGCTCGCAGAAGACTTGTTCATACCGAATTTAGCAGAGCATGTTGCATTTTTCATGATGAACTGCATTATCTGCGAACAGTTCACCGCTGGGCACACATTAAAAGTAGTGAGAGGAATTATCACCCAGCCAAATGGACCATTCCAGCACTTGCATATCGACTACGTCGACATGATTCAAGTGTGCAACTGGTACAGGTATTTAATTGTGGTGGTGTGTCCATTCTCTAGATGGATAGAAGCAGGTCCCTGTACCCAACTAGACGCTACCTGTGCTGCTAAACGTCTAGCAAGGGAAGTGTTCCTTAGATGGGGGGTGTGCAAAGTAATGAGATCAGACAACGGAGCTCACTTTGTTAACACAGTTTTCGAACAGATCAGCTTATTACTGGGTATAAAGCACAAGTTCTCGTTGGCGTATCACCCGGAGGGAAATGAGATATGTGAGCGGCTCAACGGCCTGTTAAAGAAGAGGATAGCCAAGTTGAAGCTCACATTAAAAAAGGGATGGATGCACTGTCTACCACTGGCATTGTATGCACTTTGGAACCAACCCAGCACCAACCATCATCTTACGCCGCACAAGATAGTTAGAGGCAGAAGGATGAGGACCCCTCTCACCCCCCGAGATAGAGCTAGATGTGATGCCCAGCTGACTAGAGTTGTTCTGGGAACAGAGATGCAGGAGTACCTCAACTGTATGACATCCAGCGCCTCTGTCATTTCAGGCCAGCTGCAGCGACAGCGAAAAGGGGACAGTGCAGCACAAAACACATCAGGAAGTGCTGAAGCTGACCCCGTACAAGGTCTACATGCGCCCCTTGTCATCCCTGGTGACAGCGTGCTTGTGAAGAACTTTACCAGGAAGAGTTGGGATGAGCCACGATTCAATGGCCCTTTCATCGTGGAGGACTGCACCCCTTCCGCCGTCAAGCTCCAGGGCAGAAGGGCATGGATCTTCATAAATGACATTAAACCGTATATAGGGGAGAGCCCTCCTGCTGCATCCAACTGCGAAGTAACCACAGACAACGGGGAAGAACCTCAGCACGTGCAGACAAGATCCATGGCGAGGAAGAAGGACGCATGAGCAGCATAATAAAGGCAAAAAGAACACTGATTTAAATTGTGGCTTATAAACAAGACATTTTCTCAAACCAGTGAAAGATAATAAAGGACATAAAATGAGCACTCTGTGCATCCCAGTTGCAGGGTAAAGAAAAGCGCATCCGTAGCCACAGCAACATTGATAACCTGAACTTTTTGAGTCAAGTCGCAAGCAGTGTAAAAAACGAAGACTCTGGAAAAACTACAGACAAGACATTTCTTAGAATCCAGCACAGTGTCCTGAAGTAACCAGTATTGAGACTTTGTTCACAGAACTCATGGTAAATCCCAGCGGAAGTCTCAAGTGCGATGTACTCACCTATTTTCAATTCATGGTGTTATCTTATCCATCACTTATAGGGAGAGAAGCCAGTGTCACAGACTTTATTCAAGATCCAGCCAACAAAAAAGTAATCAGGCGGCTGCTGACCGTCATCGCAGAGGTTTTCGCCGAGTTACATGAGCATAGAGAAAAAGACACAAATGCTTCCACCGCAAACAGACGTTGAAGAGCTCACCTTTACATTGTTCTTCCGCATAATTGAAAGTTGCCCAGGACTCGTTGGAAGAACGACTGGTACCCATACCTTCATCAGAGACCTAAGAAATATCAAACAATTAAACCAACTGTGGACAAAACTACATTATCTAGTGGCAATCCACGCAGCAGGCAAGTGTAGAGACTGTTTGAATCAAAAGAAAAACTTGTGATCAGGACCCAGCAAATAGACAAATGTCCCTGTCACCCGAGGACACTCAGCTGGCGCACAATGTTTTAGTCAGACTAGTCACAGACTTGTGGGAAGGCCCGCAGATGTTGACGTCGTCACTTTCCTTAGAGACCCAGCCAACACCCCACACATGGGCACTCTCCTCCACGGAATCATGCTCCAGGTGGAGCTATCTACCTTCCAGCGAGAGTACCTAATGAGGTTCCAGTGAGACTTTCCGCCGTAGGACAGATCGAGGAGACAAAGACTAAGTTCTACAACTTTCCGCCGTGGGAAGGACCAAGAGAAGGAGACATGGTGCTTTATTTTTCGCCAAATGAGAGATCGAGAAGAGCAGAAACGAGAACTACACCATCTTATTTTTTGTCTTGTTTTTCTATTTTTTCTGATTTTTTTATTTTTCCAAGTTTACTTTTATTTTTATTTTTACAACATTTTATTTTTGTGTGATTTTTAGCAGTTCCATATCTTCATTCCTTCGCATTGAGCATGTTCCAGCATGCCCTCAGGACCAAAGCAAATTCGAGGAGTGCACTGGGACCTTACCTATTATAGATATGCATAATGAATGTGGTGTACCAAAGATGCTAGTCTAACCTTTTTCCATAAACTAGCAAAGGAATTGTACTCCCTACCCGCATCACCCACAAGAAGGGGGATACTTGAATGCACACGTCACTTTGAGTATTAATAAACTCTTGAGCTCCGAGATCCGAATAATTAAAGAGACAAATCATTGACTATGGACTTGATCGAAATGGGGGCCCATAACAGTAACTTGGTTTTACCCCCAACAGAAGGACGCCCCCACTTCCCTGGAAGAAAATGCTGCAAATTGTCATTCCGAACGATTATGTGTATATGTATAGTTATTATTATTGTTTTTCTTTCATTAACAATCAGACCTACTTTCTTTATTGGTGCACGAAGTGTCCCAATCTCAGTGCACCCACCAGATAATAAACGTCTGGGGCCTACGAAAGCATCCAGACCCTATCTAGTCATTCCAGTCCCAGGAAACCCTGATGATAAAAGTGACAAACTAAAATTAAATGTAATTAGCAGTAATTTAGACATATTTGAAGTAACAAATGAAGAGAGAATCTGGAGACTGGGTCAGCACGGAATGAATAAAAACGCTGCACTGACCACTGCATGCACCCACACACAGGATGCGCACGGACAAGGGCAAGTGTCAATGGCTACAGGGCTTCCAACGAAGGCTGCAGAGAAGGGGAGACAGCCTGCCGAGCAATCGGTTCCAGAAAATAGTGGAAGTAACCAAGAGAAGTCAAGTGAGAAACCCAAGAGAGAGGGCATAGCAAAATCTCTCGAAAGAACAGAAGTAGCCACAAAGGAACTCACAGAGAAAACACAAGCTCTGATAGATTATTTGTTCCCATTCATAGTCAGAGCAAAGAAACTGCACGAGGAGCTGAAAAATAGAACTACAGAGACTGTAATAATGAGCACGCCAGCTCGAACACTGCTAACAAGCACCACCTACGACACAGCCACACGTTGGGGAGATGGTGAGCCAATGGCGGCCAGAGAACCTCGATGAAAAACTACAAGAGGAGAGGAAGAGAAACAAAAAACCTTTTCCTACCACAGCAATGCAGCAAAAGGAGTCGGACCCTGCTCCACCAAGACGCACAGAGTGGAAAACAGCACTGATGCGTTTAGAGACATAGTCATAGCAAACTATAGAAAAACACGGAGAATCAATAGAGCCCGTACAAACATGACAATGAGCTCAATGATTACCTGGACAGCACAGCCCATCTCGGAAACAACATATGGTACCCGCACATGAAGGAAGTAGGACAAAGACAGTCAGAAGGAGAATGCTTCGTCTGTGCTCTCCTGCCGTACAGCATGGGCAATTCCAAAATATTTGTGGCTGTAGAAATGTATGTCCCCATAGCACACTGTATGTCACACGTAGCGATGTGCAACACCAGAGGGCAATTTATGGGAAGAGACGCTTCACTGATATGGGCCTCAGAAAAAGACTACCCAGACGAAGATGGCTATGTCCAGAACATTAAAACAAGAAACAGGGCGCACACCAGGAATCACATGATCCGATAAGAGAATCCTGATGTAAAAGGATCAGGAACACGATGGGTGACAAACCCGAGACTGAACGTTCAAGGAATAAACTGCAGAAGAGGCACAAATCTGGAAGAACAGAGGCCAAATGCAGATCTGGGGAACAGTGGTTACCCCAAATGGATGGGAAGAAGGAGTAGTGATCTGCCGAGCTTGGATGGTCATTGGAGCCTGCAAAGAAGCAATAGAAAATTCTCAAAAACTGTGCAAACCCCTATGGCCAAAGCTAGTAAAGTTACTAACATGGGTCAAAGATAGAGGGGGACCCCTGCAGATAGTGCCACTGGAGAGCCTGAAACTATGCTTCAGAAACAATGGCACAAGGAAGATGTGAGAGAATCAAAACTGCGGACAAATCTTTGAAGCCCCAGGAATGACGCAAGGGACCGCAGTTATAATGGACCATTACTGGGCGTGTGGATCCAAGGCATATATAAGACTACCGAAAAACTGGGGAGGCATATGCATACTAGTGAACGTCCACGTCCCCATGCTAGTGATCCCTAAGAATGACCTGAAGTTGGACAGTTTCCCGAAAGCAGATGCTCATCTAAGAAGAAGGAGATCTGTGGATCTGGTATCCAGGATGAAGAGGGAAAATTACTTTTCTCCCAAATCAGAAGAGGCATTCCATGCAATCCCGTACGAACACAGGCTGTTCAGCCTCACCTCAACAGTATTCACAACATTATTCCTGCCCCACATCCAAATTGGAGTGAATGCTAAATGGTTGCAGATAACCAGATGGGAGTTATTGCAGACCATCAATACCACTATAAAAGGATTCAACGCGATCAAAGAAGAGCTAAGAGCAATCAGACTGATGACCCTCCAAAACAGATATGTGCTTGACGTGATTACTACAATGGATGGAGGTGTTTGTGCAAAAATCGGAGAATCATGTTGCACATTTGTTCCATCACACAATGAAGAAAACGGAACCCTAACAGAGGCCATAAGTACATTGACAAACCTGAAAAACCAGATGATCGATGAAAGCGATAAAGTGGACGATGACAGCTAGTTTGGAGATCTATTCTCGTGGGTCCCACAATGGATGGCAGATATATTCAAGTTTCTGGGAGCTCTACTAGCAATGGTAGTGCTAGGATTCTGTGTTATCAAGATAATCATTACACAGTGCCAGAAAACTGCGAAGAAAGCCATAGGGATGAAAATAATGGTTGCTGTCGAACTAGGGTGGAAGCCCAGAGACCTGACTGGTGAAGAAATAAGAGACTTTGCGAAGGCCAGAAAATTTGCGCCAGAAGGAACAAGGTTCACATACCCTAAGAAATGAAGAAGGTATGAAGGAAAATGGATCTACTGCAGCCCAAATGGACAATGCCAGCTAATGACATGGAACAAAGATGAACATGTGAAAACAGCAGGGAGTTTGAAAGGAGTGATAAAAATATGGACTCCAAAGGCTCACACATTCACACCATCATGTACAAACCCTGAAGACGATGAACATGACACCGAAGAATCAAAAGAAATAAATGCAAAAGGGGTTGCACAAGTGGTCGATGAACCGACCAGAGGGGGGAGTGTAGAGGAGGTCCCAGACATGGCCTGCACCCCATCCCCACATTTCGAGGTACCAGGAGCGTATTCGGCCAAGGTATGTGATGTATGAGGAGCAAATGAACCAACAAAGAGCTGCACTGAGACTTTGCCAGTATACATCAGAAGATCCATACCTGTTGAAGCGCCCATAACCAGACAACCCTGGGCAGCTCTGTACCCTATCAGACAGCCGTACCAGCCGCTGATACGAAACGAAGAGTACCTACAGACGGTCCATGAAGAGACCCAAAGAGCCCTAATGGAAGGCCAGTGGAAATGACACAAGGGCCTGAACAGACTCGTGAATGAACAAAAGTGGCTATCAAAGATAGCATGCCAGTGCAAGGAACTACGAAAATAAATGTAATGGACACAGAGAAGAGACGATGTTAAAACGTGAGGATACATAGCCACGAGACAAGATGGAAGCAACCGACCTGTCAAACTTGTGTAAATAGGCTTGGAACGCAAGAGTCAAAAGAAACAATACTGCTTGCAATGCTTAGTAGATTAGAGCGGCAAGCACCAAATATATATATATCTACCTCAATAAGGCACATTATACAAGTGCGACTCCATTTTGTAAAAGTAGAAGTGTACCCAGGCTGCCAGAGGCCTGACAGGCCAAGTTTCGTAACCCAGCCAAGGCAAGAGAAGGAGCAGAATCTAAACTCAACAAAGAGCGACTCATGCCTAGGAAATCGAGGTCAACCAGAGAAAGGGAGGAGAGCATCAGCTAACAAGACTCAAACTTCAGAGCATACCAGCCTGCCCCATGAAGGTCAAGATAAGGGGGGCCCATGCAGGTGGCAAGGCTGAAACAGAATTAAATGCACTAAAAGCTGGAAACTGAAGCAGATTCATGGTGAACTAACACATGACGAGCCAGGCGCGAACAAGTACCACCGCCTGATGTCATCCAGGACCTGAGGATGCCATAACATTTCCTGATAAGAGGCTACAGTTTCGAGGCCCTACCCAGCCAACTAATTGACACATAGCCCTAAGATACTGATTGATGGAAGGGAGGCAGGGTGAAATTTGGGACACCAGGCACATGGGTGTCCATTCTGCATGGCGCTAATTAAAATGGGGATTTATGTTTAGGGGTGTAACCTGCCCAATCACAATGGACCAAGTTATCTGGAGTCCTATAGATAGTAGAACCAATAAGACGTTGTACTTGTTGTGACGTCAATAATGTGTGGTGTAGTGGGATGGGCGTAGATACCCACCCGATAAGAGGTATCCAATCCGCATGCCCTATTATCATATACAGATATAGCACCTATACCTAAGTTACCTTTCCTAACCAATAATTTTGCCTGTCGGGTTTTTGTAGAGTTAGACGTCAATGATGACGAATATTGCCTATAAGAATTGCTGTTCAACTGAAGTTTGAGGAAGTCAGAGCGAGACAGGTGATCGCAATGCTGCTGATTTCCATGTGTTTCCCTATTTGATGTACTTGTCATTAAACAGACTTCCCTTTGCCAACTTACTAAGTCCTCAATATTGAGTCGTGTTGGAGTAAGTGAATCCTGCACCCCCTGTCCTCACATGGTGCAGCTATCTTGTCTTACACATTCTAGAGGGTGAGCGCTGACCTATGGGCCCGTCAGTGAATTCCTCTCCTCCTGAACACCTTCCTTCAAAAATCAACATCCAGAGATCCAGACATCACACATTCACCCTGCAAAGTTCCAGATTCCAGTGCCAGGCCAGAGGTAGCAGATCCAGGCAGAACCACTGATCCATAATTAAAACCCTACAAAATCCTAATAATCCAGGGAGAACCCAGCTGATGCACCCCACTGTCTAATGTGACCAGACCCCGGTTGCCCCGCTGTGTCCCTAGAGGAGAGCCCAGCTGTTACCCAAGTGACCAGATCTTTGTCCCATGTCCTGAGGCCCAGCTGGTTGTCCAAACTACCCCATTCAAGTGCGTTTAGTAAGTATTACCCCTTCCCAATATCAAAACACTGCATCCTTTACTCTGATACCTTGCCATTTGTCCAACCCTATAAGAAACCCAATAAGAAATACTATAAGTGTCCTAGTAACTTCTTAAAATTGTTAGAATCCTCTGTGTATCCAGTCTTTAGAAAAATCTGAGTTAGTCCCTGAGTGTTAGAGCAATTCTTTCCAACTCATTGAGTTATCTGTGTAAGTCCCTGTTTTTGCCCACAACATTGTTTCCCTTTTAAAAACTGATTTCCTTTCCTTTATAGAATCCCATACTATCACCCATCAAAAGTCACCTTTTCCCTTTCATATCATACCTGCTATGTGCCTTTGTACCTTTGCTTTAAAACCGCATTCCGATTTTGTCTGTTTAGCTCATTTTCCAAGCCGTTTTGCTATTTTAAACCTGTGAAATGTAGCAATTGCAATTTCGCCACGTGTGGTCCTTGCTGCACTTCTTTTTTATTCCATAGTCGATTTCCTAAACTGTGTGCCCGTTGTTTAGTACCTTGCCTTGTAGCTTGTGAGTTGTCTTGCTTCTCTGATACAGCCACACACATTCTTGCATTCTCTGTTCAACCGCACACAGTTCAGTAATTCTGAGTGCCATTTTACTCATTTTTTTAAGGGAGCTCAATCCGATTTTGCCTCCTATTCAGGGATGGTTGGTCGGATTTTCAATCCGATCTTTGCATAGCATACCTGGCTCCTTGCTACTCCTCTCTACCCAGACATTTGGTTAAACGGGTTTGAAGCAGTGTTTTAGGGGGATGCTTAACTGTGGTGCCATTTAAAAGCACTACCCAAAAGTAATTTGGCTTTCTTTCAATTGTGCATTGTGTATCTTAGGTTAGAAGTTTAAACTAAGTGTACTCTATCATTTTCCTGTGTAATTATCACCACCCTGGTGATTGCTGCCCTATATTGAGTGTGCTTGATTTTATTCAAAATTAATAAAGAAATATGTCATTATTACACACCGGCCTGATTCATGGCCGATTGCGACACGGGGTGTACGTTAAGGGGGGTGTGAGACGGGTTGGCTGCCTTCTCAAAAATTTAAACTGAGTGAAATAAACATAAAAGCGTTTTATTGTCAGCCGCGTTCCAGGCCAGTAGCAAGAGTCCTGGTCTGGAGTGTGATCCCTCTTTAAAATTAACATTACACATACATGCACACATCTCTGTGTCTCAGAGCTGCTTGCATATCTGTGCCTATGTGATGTGTGCAGCCTGTATGTCAGTGTTGCGTGTGTGTCTGGCTCATTGCTACATTCTTGTGCCTCAGTGCTCGATGCGCACTGTCTAAGTGCTGAAAATGCATGTCAGTGCTGCATGTACACACTACACCTGTGTCTCAGTACTGTTCACACAAGTCAAAGCTGAGCCCACATATCTGTGTTTCTATGTTGCCCAAACCTGTGATTTAGTACTGCAGATGCATCACTGTCCAGTGTTGTGCATGTCTATATCTCAGTGGCGTGCACATGCATCGGTCTCATTGCTGCATGCACATCTATGTCTCAATGCTGCATGTGTGCCTCTAAGTTTCTGTGCTGTGTCAGCCTTTGTCTAAGTAATGCATCTGCATGTGTCTGTCTCAGTGCTGTGTGGCCATTTGTTTCAGTGCTGCCAGTGTATCTCACTGTTGTGTGCATTTGTTTTAGTTGTGCATGCAAACAATCACCCCAGTGATGTGCACATGTTTGTGCCTCAGTCCTGCATGGCCTTGTGTGTTTCAGTGATGCATGTCCACGTGTGTCTCAATGCTGAGTGCACACTTTTCAAAGTGCTGGTACATCCTGTGTGTGTGTGTGTGTCAATGCTGCACATCCCCACATGTCTCCGTGCTGCACACATGTGCATTTCTCAGTGCTGAGCATACATCTGTGCATGTGTGTGTCTTGCTGCTGAATGTGTGCATCTCAGCATTGCTTTCATGTCTGTCCAAGTGCCTTATAAGCACGTCAGCGAAGCACAAGGTCGCCTGTGTCTCAGAGCTGCTTGTGCATGTGTGTTCGAATCCTTGTCTCGGTGGTGTCTGCATATCGTTCTTATTGATGTACATGCACATATGTGTCTCTGTACGGGTTTAGTCTTCATGTCAGTGCTTCACGTATGTGTGTGTCAGTGCTGCGCATGCGGGTCATTGCTGTGCACCCACAGAGGTATTGCACTGCCGCATACGTCTATGCATGTACCCGTGTCTCTGCATGTATGCTTTATAGATATCGAGGCATGTTTGTGTCTCCATCCTGCGAGCGTCTGTGCCTCAGAGCTGCGTACGCACATCTGTCTCACTACTGCTCATGCACAGCTGCATCACTGTTGCTCATGCACAGCTGCCTCACTACTGCTCATGCACAGCTGCATCACTGCTGCTCATGCACAGCTGTCTCACTACTGCTAATGCACAGCTGCCTCACTGCTGCTCATGCACAGCTGTCTCACTACTGCTAATGCACAGCTGCCTCACTGTTGCTCATGCACAGCTGTCTCACTGTTGCTCATGCACAGCTGTCTCACTACTGCTCATGCACAGCTGCCTCACTGTTGCTCATGCACAGCTGTCTCACTGTTGCTCATGCACAGCTGTCTCACTGCTACTCATGCACATCTGTCTCACTGTTGCTCATGCACAGTTGGCTCACTGCTGCTCATGCACAACAGTCTCAATACTGCTCATGCACAGCTGTCTCACTACTGCTCATGCACAGTTGCCTCACTGTTGTATGCATACATGTGTCTCGGTGCTGCTCATGCACAGCTGTCTCACTGTTGCTCATGCACATCTGTCTCACTGTTGCTCATGCACAGCTGTCTCACTGCTGCTCATGCACAGCAGTCTCAATACTGCTCATGCACAGCTGTCTCACTACTGCTCATGCACAGCTGCCTCACTGTTGCATGCATACATGTGTCTCGGTGCTGCTCATGCACAGCTGTCTCACTGTTGCTCATGCACAGCTGTCTCACTGCTGCTCATGCACAACTGCCTCACTGCTGCCCATGCACAGCTGTCTCACTGCTGCTCATGCACAGCTGCCTCACTGTTGCTCATGCACAGCTGTCTCACTGTTGCTCATGCACAGCTGTCTCACTGCTGCTCATGCACAGCTGTCTCACTGTTGCTCATGCACAGCTGCCTCACTGCTGCTCATGCACAGCTGTCTCACTGTTGCTCATGCACAGCTGTCTCACTACTGCTCATGCACAGCTGCCTCACTGTTGCTCATTCACAGCTGTCTCACTGCTGCTCATGCACAACTGTCTCACTGCTGCTCATGGACAGCTGTCTCACTGTTGCTCATGCACAGCTCATGCACAGCTGTCTCACTGCTGCTCATGCACAGCTGCCTCACTGCTGCTCATGCACAGCTGTCTCACTGTTGCTCATGCACAGCTGTCTCACTACTGCTCATGCACAGCTGCCTCACTGTTGCTCATGCACAGCAGTGTATCACTACTGCTCATGCACAGCTGTCTCACTACTGCTCATGCACAGCTGCCTCACTGTTGCTCATGCACAGCTGTCTCACTGCTGCTCATGCACAGCTGTCTCACTGTTGCTCATGCACAACTGTCTCACTGCTGCCCATGCACAGCTGTCTCACTGCTGCTCATGCACAGCTGCCTCACTGTTGCTCATGCAGAGCTGTCTCACTGTTGCTCATGCACAGCTGTCTCACTGCTGCTCATGCACAGCTGTCTCACTGTTGCTCATGCACAGCTGCCTCACTGCTGCTCATGCACAGCTGTCTCACTGTTGCTCATGCACAGCTGTCTCACTACTGCTCATGCACAGCTGCCTCACTGTTGCTCATTCACAGCTGTCTCACTGCTGCTCATGCACAACTGTCTCACTGCTGCTCATGGACAGCTGTCTCACTGTTGCTCATGCACAGCTCATGCACAGCTGTCTCACTGCTGCTCATGCACAGCTGCCTCACTGCTGCTCATGCACAGCTGTCTCACTGTTGCTCATGCACAGCTGTCTCACTGTTGCTCATGCACAGCTGTCTCACTACTGCTCATGCACAGCAGTGTCTCACTACTGCTCATGCACAGCTGCCTCACTACTGCTCATGCACAGCTGCCTCACTGTTGCTCATGCACAGCTGTCTCATTGCTGCTCATGCACAGCTGTCTCACTACTGCTCATGCACAGCTGCCTCACTGTTGCTCATGCACAGCTGTCTCACTGCTGCTCATGCACAGCTGTCTCACTGTTGCTCATGCACAGCTCAAGCACAGCTGTCTCACTGCTGCTCATGCACAGCTGCCTCACTGCTGCATGCATACATGTGTCTTGGTGCTGCTCATGCACAGCTGCCTCTCTGTTCCATGCATTCATGTGTCTCGGTGCTGCTCATGCACAGCCATCTCACTGCTGCTCATGCACAGCTGTCTCACTACTGCTCATGCACAGCTGCCTCACTGTTGCTCATGCACAGCTGTCTCACTGCTGCTCATGCACAGCTGTCTCACTGCTGCTCATGCACAGCTGCCTCACTGTTGCATGAATACAGGGGTCTCGGTGCTGCACGTTCATTTTTTTTAGGTGCTGTGTGCGCTAGTTTTTGTCTCAGTGCAATGTGTACCTGTGTCTCAGTTCTGTGTGTGCCAGTTTTTCAGTTCTGTGCGTTCGTGTGTCCAGTGCTGCACATGTGCTCTGTGTGTGCATCTCATTGCTGTACACGTCAGTGATGCACATGAACACAAGTGTAATTGATGCACACATGTCAGTATGCTGCTCATGTACATATGTCTCAGTGGTACATGCGCTTGTGTGTATCAATGTTGAACATGTGTTCATGTGTGTTTCACGCAGTATATAGCTTCGTGTCTCACTGCTGCACAGCAACGTGCCTCAGTACTACTAGGCCATTTGCTTCAGCCCTGCACATGCTAGTGTGTCTCACTGCTGCACACACACGTGTTTCAGTGCTATGCATGCGTGCCAGTGATGCACACCTGCCCAGGTGTCAGTGCTGCAAGCATGCAGCTATCTCAGTGGCCCATGTGGGTGCATGTCTTAGTGCTGCCCTCATGTTTCTCAGTACTGCATGTGACTGTTTCTCAATTATCTGCCTGTCTATGCCTCAGTTCTCTGCACACATATCTCCGTTTATCACACGTATGTCTTAGTGCTGCACACGTTTGGCAGTGCGGCACATGTTCATCAGTGCTAGGTGCGCCTGTGCGTGCTGCCTATCCCTTCAGCCCTCCCTCTTTCACTCCTTCTATCTCACCCTGGATCACACCCTCTAACTCTTTCTTCGCCCCCTCCCCCATGCACCCATCCTCAATCCCACGCTCCATCCATCCATACATACACCCCTCTATCACCGGCTCATCCCTCCAACATTACTCCCTCCCTCCATCCGTCTACCACCCTTTATCAATCCCTCCATCCATTAGACTCTGCTAACCTCCCTTCATAATTCAATGGATCCATCCCGTCATTGCTCCTTTCCTCCGTTCAGCCCTCCTTCCACCTATTCCCACCATCCCTCCTTCCAGTACTGCCTCCTTCCTACCATCCCATGTGGCTTTCTGTGTGTGTGTTTCCTTCCATGCACAAGCCAATGCTGGTTAAAGTTATATTGCTGCATTTGTATCTGCATTATATTGCATTATGTAGCCTTCTTCACATGTTACCGTGTTCCCTGCTACTGAGTATTTCTTTTGCCGGAGATTCTTAACAGTGGCAACATGTAAAGTGTATTTATGGCTCTGGGGATCCCGTACAATGCTAATATTACGTGTTACGTTTGTGTCTGTCACTTTGGATGCCGAATCATGCTAATACACGTATTGTTTGTTTCTGTTTCTCGGGATTTTGCATTATGCTACTACATGGCAAGTGTATTTATGTCTCTGGGGATCTCGAAGAATGTCGTTGCCTGTTAAGTTTGGTCGTGTCACGTGGGACTCTGAATAATGCCAACACATGCATTGTTTGTTTCTGTTTCTGGGGATTCTGAATCATGCTAATACATGTAAAGTGTTCTGTTTTTGTGGATTCTGGATAATGCTAATACACGTAAAGGTTGTTTCTGTCTCTGGGGATTCTGAAATATGTTAATAAATGCAAAGTTTAGTTCTGTCTCTGGGGACTCTGAATCATGCTAGGACATGTAAAGTTTATTTTTGTCTCTGGGGATTTTGAATAATACTGATACATGTAAAGTTTATTTCTGGCACTTTGGTTTCTGAAATATGCTAACGCCTGTATTCTTGATTTCTGTCTCTGGGGATTCTGAATCATGGTAATACATGTGAAGTGTATTTCTGTCTCTGTGGGGATTCTGAAAAATACTAATTCATACAGGTATTGTTTATGTCTGTCTCCGGGGATTCTGAATCGTGCTAATACAAGTAAAGTTTATGTCTGTCTCTGGGGATTCTGAATCGTGCTAATACATGTAAAGTTTATGTCTGTCTCCGGGGATTCTGAATCGTGCTAATACATGTAAAGTTTTTGTCTGTCTCTGGGGATTCTGAATCGTGCTAATACATGTAAAGTTTATGTCTGTCTCTGGGGATTC
Organism: Ambystoma mexicanum; assembly: GCF_040938575.1. NCBI lineage: Eukaryota > Metazoa > Chordata > Amphibia > Caudata > Ambystomatidae > Ambystoma > Ambystoma mexicanum. The sequence continues at coordinate 165,290,697 of NC_090931.1, read as the reverse complement.
TGAATCGTGCTAATACATGTAAAGTTTATGTCTGTCTCCGGGGATTCTGAATCGTGCTAATACATGTAAAGTTTATGTCTGTCTCTGGGGATTCTGAATAATGCGAATACATGTATTGTTTATTTCTGTCACTTTGGATTCTGAAATATGCTAACGCCTGTATTCTTGATTTCTGTCTCTGGGGATTCTGAATCATGCTAATACATGTAAAGTTTATGTCTGTCTCCGGGGATTCTGAAATGTGCTAATACATGTACATTTTGTTTTTGTCTCTGGGGATTCTGAATCACGCTAATACATGTAAAGTTTATGTCTGTCTCTGGGGATTCTGAATCATGCTAATACATGTAAAGTTTATTTATGTCTCTGGGGATTCTGAATAATGCGAATACATGTAAAGTTTATGTCTGTCTCCGGCGGTTCTGAATCATGCTACTGCTACATGTAAAGTGTGTTTCTATCTCAGGGGATTCCGAACAATGACACTACATGCAATGTTTGTTTCTATTTCTTGGAGATTCCAAACAACGCTACTTTGTTTCTCTTTTTTCATTTAATTGTTGTACTCTAGGCATATCATATTGTATCACACAGTCATTGTGATTGTGCGGATGTATAGATACATTCAGTTTTCTGATCTGACTCTCATTTGTTTGCATGCACAATGAAGACTATGTGCCAAAGAACTAAAACTTTAGACAATTTTGAGATATACACCCCAAAACATGTTATTTGTCGGACTATGGAAGGTCTAGTACAACAAATGCACTTTTTCAACATTCCTTTTCTAAGCAAACATTTTATTAAACTTCACAATGGTGTGGATATTTAGGTTTGGCTTAATCAGCTGAATGCCAAAGTTGGATAACTTTCAAAGACGAGGTCAAAGGATAGACAGAGAAAACCCTTTTCTGATATTGCCAATAAAAAGTGTCATGTAACAAGTTGTGTGTCAAAGTTATGTTCTTCTGCAAAAATTATCAACGTAGGTATTATTTTTTCAGACCAATGTTCTGACTAGAAATTGAAATGATAAAATATCTCAGTGTGTTTTCATCTTTATTTAGCCTTTTTAGCTTCCTGGGATTTACTCATGAGTTTAGTATGAAACCATTATTGTGCAAGCCCCTGAAACAGTTCAGTGTTTGGTGCACAAACAGCCCGTGTTATTTTTCATTAACAGAGTAGGCAATATCTAAATTTGTGTTGCTGGTCACTCGCCATCTGATATGATCCTTGCATTGTTAGTTTGGCAATACAAGAATCCTTGCATTATATTTCTGTATTAGGTGACACTATACGCGCTACCGATAGGCCAAAACTATGGTCAAGGAAAGTGAGGCTAGTAGAGAGATGACATGTGAGGAGGGTCGCACAGCCTATGTTATTGACAAACCCATTGACCACTCATGACATGATAGTTCCTATGGCCATTCCCATTTATTAGCTTGCCTTTCTTGCCCAAAGCACAGAACCCTGGGATCTCTTTGAGCAAGCGCTGTGCTTTCTGAGCAGTCTTCTGGAAGGTAACATTTTAATAATTGCTATTTGCCAGCTGCTGGTGTACTACAGATGTCTTAAATGCACCTTGTTAAAATGCCACGTTTTACTGGGACTCCTACAAGCGTTCCCATCACATTCTAGGACTCGTGTTATTTACTATTTTAAATTCCAGTCCTAGAATATTTGGGGAACCTGCTTGATAGTGGTCAGAATTCACATTTAAAAAAAGGTGCCCTCCTGACAATAATTTCACTGGCAGAATGATCACTGGATACCATCTTATCCAAATAAGATTTCAGCCCCTTGATCTATAAGCAACATCTGTGTTCTTGCATACATTAATTTTACAAACAAGCATGGGCAAAGCAAACAGTTTTGGCTATACTATAGGCATAAAATGGACATTTGCCAGACACTGCCATAATATGCCCAGACACCAACACCATTTGACAGCTGTTGCCATCTTAAGTCCAGGGAATGCCATAATGGCAGTGATTGAAACGTGTTGACTCCCATGCCCACAGAAAAGTCAAAACTGCAGGATTTGCCAATGCTTGTTCATTTTTAAAATGCCCCAATATTGCCCATGTGGATGACACTCAGATGGATGTCAGTGAGCTCTGATTTCTTTGTCTTACTCCAGCCAGGTCAATCGTATTACAGTAATGTGTTTTTTTAGTTTTTCTTTTGAGATTTGTTTTTGTAAAGCACAGTACCCTTTCCTGTTTAAAATGGATGGATGCACTCTGTGGAAACTCGTGTTTGGTTGTTTTAGTTGATTAAGTATTCGAAAAAGTGGATGCTTTCATTTATATATTTAATGTAATGTGTGATAGTTGTATTGTTGTTTATTGATTGTTAAATGGATGTGTGTTTTAAGTAGTAATAACATTCTGTCTTTACTTTGTAAGCACTTGTATGATTCAATGTTTTCTATTTATGTTCTTGGTAAAGCTGTACATACTTACAAATATTAGATAACACCCAAAACCCCTCCTACTTTGTTGGCAAGTAAAGAAATTGTGCTTCAAGACTTAGCTAACAATAAGATGAACGCATGTAATCATGATTTAATTTGCTAATACGCCCAAGCACCACATCAAGTGCAAGAGTGGCAGAAAGGGGCCCTGTATTAGGAAGAGAAATGTCACAAAAGACTTGGGTTTAAATACACACAACACCAATAATACACAATCTAACCAAAAAAGCATTGTGTCTGCCAAGGGGTCATAGCGCTGACTTGTTGGAGAAAATGGGGTTGAATGGGCAGTTTCAGCCTTACGAAGGACAATCCAGGTGGACAGGATAGGCAGCGCTTTAAGTGAGTTGCGGTCTCACCGTCCAGGGCCTGCAGGATTTTAAATTCTGCCTCACACCAATGCCCTTCCGGAGCCCACAGCAACTGGTTGTTTTTCACGCCCACTCCAGACGAAGGCCGGATTCTCCCTGCCCACCTGGGGTGCGGCATTAGCTGAATCAGCAGGGATAACCCATCAAGGCCTGGAGGCAGCAATGCGCAAAATGGGGTACATGGGCACATTAACAGCCCACCTTTAGAGAGTTTTGCGAAAAGGACCATCTTCAACCTCAGGACATATGCGTGGATGTCTTTCCTTTATGTGCAGTACATTGTGAAATACATGTTTCCGTTTTGAAGGGATCACAGCCACTGTGTTGGTGGAAGGATCACTGCCCCCATGTTCCACAGGGATCCCTGCCACAGGCACTTTAAACCCTCTGTCTTTCTTAATGGAATGGGAACTTGTGACCTGCATGTCTATTCAGCAGGCAATTTAATACCTGGAGCTACTTGGGAGGGCTTAGAATCCGCATTGTCCTATTTTGATTTGATAAAGTCATGTATTGATTATTTATATGTTGTGTACATTTTCGACTGATGATTAATTATATGTAATACACCCCTTTTCAGAGATATTGCTCCCTTTCCTGCAAGGTAAGAAAGCTTGACTGTGTGCGTTAGGCCACTCCTTTGTTTATACAGGCCACAACTCTTGTGGAAGTTGCAGGCAGGCTGAAATGGGGGAGGCGTTTTGGGAGACCCCCGCAGGGCCTCTGTTTTGGACCAGGGAGTCAACAGATCCAGTGGGGTGCGTTGTATACGTAGACAGACTGGGTCCCCCCTTTGGCAGTAACAGGTAGGCTACACAGAAAAGTGGGAACATAAAAGAAGGCACAAAAGTCTTTGCAGAAATCATGAACAGATGTTTTACAGGCAGAGAAAGTTAGGCACACTGGACATGGATGATTATCTGCACTGGGCTGCAGGAACAAGGCGGGGCATTGATGGCAGGCATACTGGATAGGCACACCCAGAGGAAGGGTGAGAGGGAGAAAGAGAGAGAGAGATGGAGAGAGAGAGAAAGAGAGAGAGAGAGAGAGAGCGCAAGGGAGCGTGAGAGGGAGAGCGAGGGAGCAAGTGACAGTGGCACAGAGAGCGATACAGAGGCACAGAGTGAGAGAGGCACACACAGAGTGGCACAGAGAAAGAGAGAGTGGCACACAGAGAGAAATAGAGTGTGGCACAGAGAGAGAGAGAGTGGCAGAGAGAGAGAGAGAGAGAGAGAGAGAGGCACAAAGAGGGCAGGAGAGAGAGAGCAGCACAAAGAGTGGCACAGAGAGAGTGCCACAGAGAGAGATAGTGGCACGGAGAGGGAGAGTGGCACACAGAGAGATAGGCAGAGAGAGAGATAGGCACAGAGAGAGTGTCACACCAGTAGAGAGAGTGGCACAGAGAGCGAGAGAGAGTGGCAGAGAGAGAGAGAGAAAGTAGCACACAGAGAGCAAGAGTGGCACATAGAGAGAGTGGCAGAGAGAGAGAGAGAGAGAGTGGCACATCGAGAGAGTGGCAGAGAGAGAGAGAGTGGCACAGCGAGAGTGGCACAGGGAGAGTGGCGCACAGAGAGACAGAGAGAGAGACAGAGAGGAACACAGAGACAAGAGAGGCAGAGAGGCCAGGAGAAAGAAGCAGGGGAAAGCAGTGGCTGAGAGCCGGCCTCTGCAGACTCTTTCTCCAACCTACACCGCGAGCAACCAAAAAAAAGATCCCTGTCATCTCTCAACAGGCATATATAAAGTTGTTGCTCCGTCCGACTCCACGGCCAGCCCCCACTCACTAACACAACACATGGAATTGGATTTTGGCTGTTAGTGGCCAGCAGGGGACAGGGGTTGACAGGGAGTAGGATAAGTAAGAACAAGTTTCTGTGTGGTTTCCAGGGGAGGGGAGATGGCATTGCAGGAGGTGGGCACACATTCTCAGGAAATTACAGGGTGTAGGACAAGTGTCTTTCTAGAGCCCTCCACCTCCCTTTCCCACAATAGGGAAACTAGATTTGGTGTGATTCTCACATCGGAAGAGATGAAAATTATAGCTTGCAAGGCAGTTGGGCCCAAAAGGGAGATTCTTTGAGGGTGTAGTACAAGTGTAGGACAAGTGTGCAAAGAGGCAGAGACAGTGAATGACTGGGGGATGGAGGGGGTTACCAGAAAGGGGTGCAAGAGGTCAGTGGGCCAGCTTGGTGACCTGGCAGATGACAGGACAATTACAGGGTGTGGTACAAGTGGCTTTCCAAACCCCCTCTACCCCCATGATGGACATAACAAGTGGAACTCATTTTGAAGGGCTCAGAGGGGTGTTATGCCAGGACAAAGGAGAGATAGAAATTGTAGGGTGAGAGGCAGGTAGGAGGAATAGTTGAAAGGGGCCAGAACCAGGCTGCAGGTAGAACTGGTTCTTAGAGGAATCATGGCTTGGGTCCCCAGCCCCCCACACAGTGAAGGGGAAGCAGAGGAAAATACATTTGGGAAAAATAAGTCACTCAATAATTTGGAAAATGAAGTAGTGCATACATTGAATACAGTATTACAGGTCCTGTGATACACTGAAAATGAAAACACAATACAGTAAACCCACAGTAAATAGGGAGAGACATAGACACTGCCATTTCCACACTCTTTTAAATATTCTGTGGTTACTTGTTACTTGTAATGTTTTAGGCCATACCAGGTCGTATAGCCCCCCTCAAATATAGTTGTGTGACTTGTTAGCCGGCTCACATCCATTTAAAGTAACTTTGATAAGGCATGATAGGGCAATTGCTTAGAGGTTGTGATCAGTGCTGTTGCAGATGGGAGAGGCTTGAGGGACAGTGACAGCTAAAACCGTCCATCTCCGCTTCAAGAAAATAGAGAATGGAGGGGCAGATAAAGCCACGCTCGCTCATCCCTGTCGTAGAACAGAAGACCTGGAGTGGTAGGTAGGAGGTTGGCTTTCCTCATTCCTGGTAGAGGAGTTGTATCCTTGCCCGCTCACTCCTGTAGGTGTGGGGTAATGCATTTGCATCCAGGCCTGTACACCCCTTAAGGTGGGGGTAATGCATATGCATTCAGGCCTGCTCACTTCTGTAGGTGGGGGGTGATGCATTTGCATTGTGGCCTGCACACTTCAGTAGGCAGGGGTGATGAATGTGCATCCAGGGCTGCTCACTCCTGTTGGGAGACAGATGAATATGTCATCCATAGCTTCTGCCCCTCCACCGCACCAATACAGCAAAGGTGAGAGAAGTTACTGACTGAGACACCCGTTCCGGCCTTATCTCTGCAGGTACAACAGGGTTTTCAAACAATGTTAGCTGAAGATGTCAAAAGCATTCAAACTAATGTTGTTACAGCAGAAATGCATGCACTAGACATGAAGCAAATATGCACGCCACATGATGAACATGAACATTAAGTAATATATGCATTTAGACATGAAGAAGATTAGCATAGCATCCACAGATATGAAGAACACTAACATGGTCAATGTATAAGGTGAATACAACATGAACAAGATGCTAACATAGCTTGCTAACATAGGAGAAAGAGTGTATTTGGGTAGCCATCTTATTAAAAATGGAAGCCACAACACGGCTCTGAATGAGCACAGGCCTCAAATCCTCAGGAAAACTCTAAAGGCTTAATCCACAGAAATGCAGAAATCAGACATTGGCTAACAACTAATGCCAAGGTTATAGTAAAATTAGGGAGTATCGCTACGGTTGAACGAAGGCACGAGACCGCAATTACCAAGACGCAAGCAGTATACTCCCAGATCAATTAAAGTTTTATAAGAGCACAACCAGACTTTGCTAGCCAGGTGCAACAAAACAGTAATCCAAAAGACTTGATGAAGAGTAACTCAAGAGTGTCCCAAGTGGTAAAATGGTACACGACACACAAATTAATATTAGCTGATATCTCAATAAATAGAAGGAAAATCTATTCCAAATACCGTCCCATCGCAAGTGACCCCTAATTGGAAAATACTGACCATTCATTAGAAGCAAACACAGATAGGACACTTGCCTTACTCCCCAAATAAACATATAGACATGAGCCGCAACACAAGGCCAAGTACAACTGGATTGGCCAGTCTCATGGCCTGAGAATGAGGAATGGTAACTTTTAATTGAAGCAAGAATGTTCCATGGACCATTCTCCCCCTACTCTAAGACTGCATCATATCCTGATGACCTGCCAAGTGTTGAAGGTTGGTAAGCAATGTGCCAATCTATAAAAATCCTTAGAGACATGCCACCCATCAAGTAATATGCCAACCAACCCCTTGCCATGAAGATGATGTAGTTTAAACTTTATCAACAGGGAACGGGAGGTTTTGCCGCAGCAGATTTTATCGCAGAAGATTTCATCATTTTATTTTATGGATTTTGCTGAAAATAAATGTGGGGTGTGGTTTGGGCTAATAATTAATGTAGGGGGACTTAGGGGAGACGGAGTGTGGGGATCCTCCTGAATATATTTGCGGCAAAATCAACCATTAAAAAAAGAAATTCGATGAAATCTACCACTATGAAAAAAACTCATCGAAATCACAGAGAACCTTATTAATATATGGGTGGCACCAGGTGGAGCCATTAGATATGTGCAACCCAATGACAATGTTTTAACACTTATGGAATCTATATGTAGCTAAACCCACTAACCTAGACCCGTTCCCCTTATGTTTCGTAAACTGATATTATGTTTTGACTCCATTGATGACACCTTTGTAGTACTAAAACTACTGCTTTTTGAGAAGCATGCTGAGAACAATCAGATGTTAATGTGTGTATGCTGTTCCAGCTTTGTTTTAATGCAAATATATATATAAATATATATATAAACCTTTTACAAAAAGCAAACCACCAAATCAACAATAAACAGAGAGTCTAAAAGCCAATACATCCATATTTTATATCATTGTCAAGTAGCAACATAAAAGAAAATAAAGGATATACACAATCGTATATCTAATCCTTAAAACCAATCCTGAAGCAACAAACATAATCAACATAATAATACAAAATTAAGAAAGAACAGAAGAGAAAAAATAATTAAGATAAAAAAGAAGGAAGCTCATTAATCATACCACTTGAAATCTTACAAAACAATTCCAAAGTCCACAATGAAAAATAATCACATATAATAGGGGTCATTTTTCTGGATCTTCTCCCCCAATGTTTACACAATTCATAGTCATGCCTTTACTAATCATGAAGAAAAGATGAGGATGGGAAGGAGGTGATCCTCACACAATCAGCAAGAATTATTTAAAACATAAGATTGCATTTCTCAAATACATTGATCACAGCTATTGTCAGACCCTGTGATTTCCCAGAGATCAACCAATCCCAACTTGTCTCTGGTCTATAGTATGTGGACTCAAAGCCACATCTTTCAAAAAACCTAAAAGTCTCCTGCCAGGTTCCATTACAGTTCATAAGTAGATGTTCAATAGCTTGTTCCTCTGGGTTTTTGCAAATTTCACACAGTTGAATGGCAGTGTCTCCCTTCCCCCTGTTTGCCAACACTTCTCCTGTATGCATTACGTTTAACCGTAATCTCAAGAACTTTTTCCTTATAGCCCTAACTGGACATTTCACCAAATATCAGTTCAAATGGCCCAACTTTTTATCAGCCTTCATCATTGGGTTCAGGTTTTTCCCTGCCCTTAATGCCTCGGTTGTGAGGGTCCAATTCATCTCATCCCACTGTTATGTTGCCTTTGTTGGGTTCTCTAGCAATGTTTGGATTTTTATATCAGCTTTCTCTAGCCATCCTATTACCATAAGCTGTAGATGTCCTAACATCTTGGATTTGTTATTCACCATAGGCATCTTTATGTCTTCATATAATGATCCTTCCTGAGCCAACATTATTAGCCGGAAGAGTAAAATTAGTTTCCATCCCATTTGAGAGTGTAGGGATTTTAAACCTAGTTCAAATCTGATATTCACTGTCGGGAGACTCATTGGTAACCCCAATACTTTTTTCCAGAGCTCGCCCTCTCACTTTTGCCAATTCCCCTCTCAAAGGAGCGGCTTGGCTTCCACACCATATATGGCAATTGGTATAATCTTTTCCTGATTATATTTTATTAGTGGTATAATGGAAAATCTGCGATATCCTTTCAGATTTTTCTTCATTTGGGCTGTCAATTGTATTAGTTTAATGTTAAGATCTTGCTCTGTTTTGCAGAATGCTGAAGAGGCATACATTTTATACCCCAAGTAGAGCAACTCTTCTATCCTTTCAATATTTTGTCCACCAAGCCCCCATTTGGGAAAAACTACTTGTTTTTCCAGATCAGAATCTTAGATTTGGTGGGATTTATTGATAGGCCATTTTCTTCCGCATAACAGTATAATCTGTTGAGGAGGCGCAGCAGATCAATTGCAGTCTTATCAAGCAAGACAACATCGTCCGCATATGCGAGCCAATAGATTTTGACCCCATTTATTACCAGGCTTGCTAAAGCTGCTGGGGCCAGAAACTCTCCCATATCGACCAGATAGTAGTTGAAAAAAAAGAGAGGCCCCCAAGCAACCCTGGAGAACCCCCCTTTCCACCACCACAGACTCTGACAGGTGACCCTCCCCATCTAAACAAACTCTCACTGACATATTGCTACATAGCTCGATTAGCATCCTCAATATTCATTCTGGAATACCTGGTGCTCTCAACTTATGCCATAGCCGGTTCCAGTCCACATGATCAAAGGCCCTGAAACGTCTACCCACGCCTCATAGAGCTGCTAATCTCCCCTACTAGCTGTATTTTCATTTAGGAGATTCCGCATTATGCCATTTAATGCAGTAGATAGACCCCTCCTGAATCCTGTTTGACATTTTGACAGGACCCTTGTTCTTTTTTCCCAGCCTTCTAATTCCTTCATCAGAATTCTCATAAAGATGTTACTCTCTATGTGCAGGAGGGCGATCAGTCGGTAGTTTGATGACACCAACCGGTCGATCCCCTTGAACAAAGGTATTATTATTGCAGATTTCCATGTTGGGGGGAACTCATGTTTTAATAGGATTTCCTCAAAAGGCCTATTTAGAAGTTTAGCCCAGAGATTCGGTTCGCTTTTCAAAACTTGATATGTTAGGTCGTTTGACTGCGCCGCCTTTGATACCAAACTGTTCCCAATTAATTCAGCGATGATTTGTTCATCAAAGGTAAAAGCCCAACCTTCTTCCTTCTTACTATTGATAATAGTTTTTTGATTGTCTCTAAAGACTTCCATTAAGTATGATATCCAGTCTTTTGTCTGGACCAGATTGCAAAAGGGTGTCTGTGTCTTACCTTCCAGCTGGTGCATCACTGCCCAAAACTCTCTTGAGTCTTTTCTCCCCAACAATCTCAACATGGTTTCACCATCTTGTTGGAGTGTCCATATTTTTCTAGCTACCAACCAATTTTAATAGGATTGGGTCATGGTTCTAGCTTCAGTTTCACATATCGTTTCACTCAGATTTGCCCTTTTCAACTTTTTCAGCCTCTGATTTAGTGTTGTTTTTTCTCAACATAGTTTCTTCATCCAAAAGTGTGCCAAAAGATCTTTTTTTTTCCCACCTCCACTCACCGAGGGAGGACAGACTGACCACACAAATCTGATGACGTTTTCTGGCTGACAGTTTTCCATTTGAGAATTCTCTATTATTTCCTTGAGGCGGTTGTTGTGTTCCTTCCCTCCCCATTTATATTTTAGGAGACATACTTTCCCTTTCCTGCTATAAATGGACTGCTTGTAGTTTTGTTGTTGGTTACATATAAAATCTTGGAACATCAATTCCAACCGAATATGATCACTATTTCCACCCTGAACTACATTCATAGATACATTATAGGTGAAAAGGTATGTTGACAAGAAGAAATAATCCAAGATAGAAGATATCCCTCTGTGATCTGGTTGTCCTTGTAGGGGTATCCCCTGGCAGTTTTCCATTAGCCCTTGCTAGCCCCCAACCTTTAAGGAACTCCACCCAAAGACATCCTTTCTCCGAAGTTCTACGTTTGGAATTATTCTTTATATCTTTATTGAGTGGAATGCCTTGCGAGTTCAAATCTCTTCCAAGAATTATTGGGGTATCTCCATTCATCTCCTTCAATTTCCCCAGTAATATGGCTAACTCAGAGAGGAAGGACTGTAAGGGTGAACATGCGGGGTTCCAGTAGATGTTCACAAATACCACCACCTCCATGGGGGCTCCTGTTGTCTAAGAGAGACTTTACACGCTTGAATTCCCATGATGTTATCTACTATCATGGTAGCATCTTTAAAGATTGTATTTTTTAAAGCTATCAGCAGACCCCCACTGTGTCTGCTCTTAGCTTTTTGAAGCAGTATGTTGGCAAAATATTGTATACACCTCTATACTGATTGCATTGACCGGCCAGGTTTCTTGGAGCATCAAAGCATCCCCGTTTTTAAAGAGATACTCTCTCATAACCTTGGTGCTAAATGTGTTTGGCTCCCGCGTGTTCCAACAGATAACTGTTACACCTAAATGGTTAAAGTAGCTTCTGACTAACTCATAGTCTCTGAAAAACCTGTGTCAGAATGTGAGGGGGCATAGAAAGTGGATTGATTTGCATATGCTCCTCCTGCACTTCTGACTTCTTCTGTGTAGTTTTGCAATTTGTAATAGGTGTCCCTTCAAACCCTGCTCTGGAGGTCCATTTTGCCCCTGGTTTGGCACCCTTTCCCTTGACCGCCGGTTTGAAAGTGGACACTAGGAGATCCTGTTTCTCTAATTCCTTAATGGCCCCCAATATGGCCGCAAAACACTCCCTTGATAATCCCACTAGCGCCACCAAAGGGTCAGATGCATCTGGAAAGCGAACATATTCGATATCATTAGACTTAATCAAATACAAGCTAGGCAGTTTTTTCAGAATTGACAACATAATCACCCCCCTGCACAGGATTTTGGATTGTTTTTTTTTAGCTCTCAACATCAGCCAAACTATTGGCATTGCAAATGCCGAGGACCCTTTGTTCTTCCTTCCAGTTTGAAGATCTTTGTCCTCTGAGGGCTTTGTGCGCAGATACTATATCTTCCTGTGATCCCTCCATTCGTACTGATTTTCCTTCACCATTGAACAATGTTTCCAACATTCTCGATTTCCCTTCTCCCCATCTTACTTCATCACAGGCAATTGATTTTACTGGATTCTTTTGGCGCCCCTTCAAGAAGATGGGTGCTATTTTCCGATTAGCAGTGAGTGAAATGTTTCCCTCCCCGGCAAACTTAATTGATCTCCAGGTCCTGTAGTCATTTTCTTTGGCAAGAAGATTGGTGCTATTGGGGGAGACCTCTCTTCATTTGACGGCTTGGATTTGAATGAGGTATTGTGTCCATTCCACATTGAGTTTCTTTAGACACCTTCTGCGGATTCCCTTTCTCACCACTACTCCCACTCACCGGAGTATCTGTTTGGGATCCCCCGCTCGTGTTTAGAGATTCAGGTTTTTTTCTGTCAGTAGAGGGTAATGTGGGATTTTTATCTTGCTGGGACCGCCCCCACATTGTTTTTTGTTTCTCCATGGATTGATTTCCTCCCCCAATCAATCAATATGGAGGCGGTAGGATACAACTCTTCTCCTCCCTCTAATGTACTTTCTGATGGAGCCATAGACAGTGATTTCAGGAATGCATTTTGTTTTGATTTTCCTTGCTTTAGGTGTTTTTTGTTTCTTTGTTTTTTTGGTTCTTCTTAAGTAATGCAATTTCTTTAAGTCTACTCCTTCTCCGTGCTTCTCGCTTCCTCTCCCATTTTTTTTGCATCAGAACTGGCAAGAGTTAGTTTCCTCTACTTCTATAATGGATATATCGTCATCATTTTTTGCAAGACCTTCTCAGTGAGCTAATTCTGGGGGGCCTTCCTCTTGAATCCCTTCTTCCATATTGGCCAATCTTCTGAATTCATCCAAAACTGATTCGGATAGTGGTGTATTATCAAAAGGTTGGTTGGGATCTCCTTCCACTTTATCTTTTCTACTCTCCTTTTTTTCTTCACACATTTCCTTTAGTTGAACTGATATATTCTGCTGCAGGGACATACATGCAACATCCTCTTTCCCTTTCCCTAGTGCCTCTTGTTAAATAGCTGAGGCATCTAAACCCAGTTTTGTTATTTCCACTCTGAGATCTGTCACTGATGGGATAACAACCATATTTATGACATTATTGCATCCTGTCACAGTTGAATCCAGGGCTGCCACTTCCTTTGTTAGTTCCAGCAGTATGCCTGCGTGGGAGTGAACTTCTCCTCTCAGTAACTCAATCACTGAGACTAGGGAGTTGAGGACATAGCTCAATGATGAACGAGTGTTCTCATTAGCCTGGGCTGGACCCCCCAATCCTATAACTTGCCACAGGACAAAGGAGTCTCTTCCATCAGTTCCCCTTTTCTCTGGGGCTCTCACATTTGCCTTTTGACTTCCATTCAAACCTTTTTCTGTGGCTGACATATCAAAGCTATCAACCTCCACCAATGACTCATTCTGTTGGGTTTTGCCATGCTGAGTCTGGTTTGGATTGTCTCTGTTTCCTATGGACTTACCTGGGGCCTTTGGGCCTCCTTAACACTCCTGTAGGTGGGGGTGATGCAGTGACTCCCAGGCCCGCTCACTCTTGTAGGTGGGTGGTGCAGGGAGTGTGATGTGGTTACAACCACGCTCTTGCTGACTTGTGTATGAGGGGTTGGTGGTGGCAGTGATTTAGTGACACTCCTGTAGGTGGGGTGGAGGGGGGACAGGTTCAGCCTGCTTTTGCTCATTCCTGGTAGAGCAGTTACATCCTTTGTTGCTCACTCATATGAGGGGTAGGGGAGAGTAGGGGTGATGCAGTTGCACTCAGGTCCACTCTCTCCTGTAAGGGGGGTGATTAAGTTACACTCTTGCCCTCTCACTCCTGTAGGTGGCTGGGATGCAGTTACATATCCAGACCTTCTCTCTCCTGTAGGTGGGAGTGATGCAGTGACAGGCAGGACTGCTCATTCCTGCAGGTAGGGGTGATGCAGTGACACCCAAGCCTTCACTCTCCTCTTTATGTGCACTCCTGTAGGGGGGTGGTGCTGCAGTTACATCAAGTTCCTCGCTCAGTCCTGTAAGTGGGTGATGCAGTTACATCCAGGCTCGTTCACTCCCTTCAGGGCCGGGGTGTGATGCAGTGACACCCAGGTTCTCTCACTACTGTAGGTGGGGTGATGCAGTTTCACCCAGGCCTTCTCAGTCCTGTAGATGGGTGGTGACATAATGACACCCAGTCCCGCTCACTCCTGTATGTGGGGTGGTGGGGCGATTCAGTGACGCCCAGGCCCACTCACTCATGTAAGGGGGTGATGCAGTTATACTCAGGGCCACTCATTCATGTGGGGATGGGGGGGTGAGTGGGGTAATGCTGTGACACCTAGGCACGCACACCTCTCTTGGCGGGGGTGATACAGTTGAGGAGGTGAGTGGGGCAATGATGCAGTGACACCAAACCCTTCCACCCCTCTTGGTGGCGGGTGCTGCTGTGACACCCAGGCCCACTCACTATTCGCGGGAGGGGTTCAGTGGGGCAATGCAGTGACACCTAGGCCCACACACCTCTATTGATGGGGGGGTGATGCAGCGATACTCAGGGCCACTCACTCCTGTGTGGGGTGAGTGGGGGCAATGCAGTGACACCTAGGCCCGCTCACCCCTCTTGATGGGGGTGATGCAGGCACAGCCAGGCCCTTTTACTCCTGTGGGGGTGAGGGCTCAGGGGACCACACCCAGGTCCGTACATCTCTCTTGGTGGGGTGATGCATGTATACCCAGACCCACCCACTCCTGTGGGGGGGGGGAGTGGGGCGATGCAGTGAGTCACCCAGGTCTGCACACCCTTTTGGTGGGGACGATGCAGTGACACCCAGGGACACTACTCCTGTTGGGGGGATACAGCGACATCCAGGTACGGTCACTCCTACAGATCGGGCGATTCATTTGTATTCAGGCCTGAACTCCTGAATGTATACACTGTTTTGTGAACCCACGTTCAGTAGGGTCCTTCCGCTCGGGCGGGGCTCATCTAACTCAAGGCCTGCACACCGATTCCTTCCTCGGCTGCTGGAATCTGCTCTCTGCTTGCAGCCTCTGTAGATTTTCCAAAGCGGCGAGCTGTGCTTTGACCGCCTTGTTGTGTTTTCAACTCCTCTGCCAGGGGGCTGCTCGCGTGTGGGAGCAGTTGTTAACATGCGGGTTAAAGAGGCCGCTGCTGCCCCAACGCGCCGCTAATGATGTCTGTGTTTGGAGGATGAAAGCGCCAACCTCAGCCTGCCCAGCATCTGATGCGCCCCCACTGACACGGAGGCATGGCTGGGAACTCGCCCTGGGCTGCCAGCAGACCGGGCCTTCAGAGGCAGGAGCTCAGAGAAGCTTGCAAGAGAGGAGGCACGCAGTCCGCTGGCCGGAGATGCGGCGGGCTGAGCACAGCGAGGCTGCGAAAACATGATTTGCATTTTCGCCACACATCTTAACTTCCCGTGCCCACCCCCGGACGCTATTAGAGCCATCCTCATGCTGACTGTCACGAATCAGCTTCCGGGGCACCAGTGGTCCAGGGATGAACATCCGTTTCTAAACCATCAATCAACCCCGCACCTCTAGTACACATTGGATTACAAGTAAATTATAAGACTCCTTGTGCAATTTTTGGTAATGTGGATGGACCGGCAGGCTTATCTCCGCAAGGTCGTGGATCAGTGATTAGTTGCAACACAGCGAAAATACAATTATTACCCAATGATAGAAGGGACTGTCCAGTCAAGGTTGTATAAAATATCTACTTCATTATTACTACAACAGACTGTTCTAGCACACTACAAATACAACTCCCACTGTAAAGGAACACAAAGGACAGACAGTTTCACGAAGGAAAGGGATGCACTCTGCATACTGATAGTTGGTAGTCAGTCTTACAGTTCAAGGTTGTTTGATTTCAACACCAAAGGGGCAAAGGTTCGGGAGCATAGCTCACAGGCAACGTGCTCGCCATGGAAGCAAGACAACATGGAGCACCACAAGTTCGATCCCCGGGTCTGCGCTTAGAAACCTCTGGGTATTAAGCGTGTTTCTTGGGGCCTTCAGAGAAGGACCATGGAGGCAGAACCACAATGTATGTGGTACTAATGAAGTTCTTGGTGCTCGACAGCATCGAGCCGGTTCCAGGGTGCTTCGCAGCTCTTGAGAGAGTTAGTGGTGGGAGACAGCTGTGGGTACCAGCAGCATGCATGCAGTTCGGCAAGCGAGGCTGGATGGACATTTGCAGGCTTTCCGGCATGGCGGCTCAGGGCCAAGAATCGTTGTCTCTGTGCTGGTTGGCATATCTGGAATGCTGGTTGAGGCGTCTCACACGGCTCTGGTGGCTGCGGCATGTCAACAGTCAGTGGTGCAGCCAGATGTGGTTTGAGGACGCGACTGTCTCAAAATTGTCCTTAAAAAGATGGACGCTGGATGATGCTTGAGTGACACTCCTAACTTCTTTGCAGGGCTTATGTCCTTTCAGGCGGATGGGCCAAATCTCAGGAAGGTGTTAGCAGGCAATGTTAATGTCCTTTGTTCAGAGACTCTCCGGCACTTCCCACCTAGGAAGCTTTGTGTCAGAACCTACCAGGGCATGCTGTGTGCTGGCTGTGTACCAGTTCTGGAGCAGTTGGACAGGTCCTCTGAGTCTGTTATCTCCCGCTGTTCCCTGGGAGATTTCTAGGGGAGGAATATTTCTTCCCTCTAGGAACTCCTGGCCTTCTATCACTGGTGGAAGATGTAAGGTAGATTGTACCTTCAGCTCGGGTCCAAATGAGTCCTTCTTCTTACTCCTAGCCAGTCTTCAGATGATCTCCTCAGTGAGGGGCTCATCCCTCTTTTAAAGCCAAACGGGCCACAGTGATTGATGCAGGTAAAGCCCACCTTAATGAACCAGTCCTGGGTCCCCACCAAAAATCTTCAGTGATGCTTCATGTCAGAATCAGAGAGCTTGGCAACATACAGGGGACGAATGACAACTTATACTTCTAAGTCCCACCTATCTTCCTGTCTGCTGTTCAAAAAAGTGTCTCCCCAGTCAATTGAGCCCTTTGCAGTGCTTGGTCACAACATGGGTCTCCTTTGAAGTAGGGGGTTTCAGGCAGACTTTCATCTCCTACAGTTCACATACTTCCCTTCTCTGAAAGGAGTGGTTCCAGACAGGACATTCACTGCCCTTTCATACCAAAGCAGGGTTTTAGTACAAAGTTGACACAGTGCATTACAAAGAGGTGTTGGTCGCTGGTCTCTATTGTCACTTCCTGCACCCAGGCCTTCCCTAAGGCCTGCTAAATAACATTCTTCAATATTCGCTACCACCAGCAAGGTGTAACAATGGCAATGTAAATCCATGGGGCCTTGAAATGCTAATCAGGCTGCCCACGGCCAGAGGCTTTTGATGTACCCATAGTTGTCAGGTGTCAGCTACATGTGTGAAGGCCCATCTACAAGTTCAATCCATGTAAGATAGCTCAAGATGTTAAAGGGTCTCCTGCAGAGACCTGATTGTACCATGCACTTCAACATTTTCTATCCAAGTAAGATATTATTATTATTATTATTATTATTATTATTATTATTATTATTATTATTATTATTATTATTATTATTATTTATATAATATCATTATAGTTGCTTTGGGAATCAACAGAGCAATTTACAATCAAGATAGCCATGTAAATTAATGTGCCTGCTACAGTTATATCTGTGTATGTCTGCTTCTCTACGGGCAGCAGCTGACGAAGTAGCCCAACTGTGGCTCACTCAACTCTGTAGGCTTCCTTCAGAGCCTTGGTTTTCAGAGCATTTGAGGACCGCCCGTCTGAAACTTAGACAAGCAGAACGGAAGTGGTGCATTGACTATAATCCCCATCTTAAGATTCAGTATAAGGCCTGCACTACGGCATACTCAGTATAAGGCCTGCTCTACGGCCTACTCAGCTGCTATTTTAGTGGCAAAGAAAGCCTATTTCACTCAGAGAATTGAAACCTCCCTGTGTCTCTCCAAGGCCCTTTTTTCAGCTGTTAATGTGTTGGCTTAAAGTGCTATATAAACTCAATAAACATACACATAAACATAAATACCTATCCTCATCAGCAAACTGTATACCCAGTGTCAAGCCGACACAGGAACTCTGTGATTCCTCATCTAATTTCTTCATCAGAAAGATTGTGATTATTCTTGCTAACATTTAGGCTAATGTTGCACTAGTTGCCATTACACCTACCCCAGGAAATATACCCCTTGACTCCGTTATGAGCACTACACAATCGGGTTGGTCTTCCTTTCCTCTCTTTTCAGAGGAGGTGGTTTTCAAGGCCATTCAGCAGATTAAATCTTGCGCTCCATCTGACGTGGTGCCATTAATAGTCTTGAAGGAGATCTCATCAGACCTATTCAGGGTGATCACAGATGCAGTAAATTACTCTTGTCAATGGGGGTTCATACCACCTGAGTTAAAGGCTGCAACGGTAAAACCCCTTTTAAAAAAGACTTCACTGGACTCATCTCTACCATCGAACTTTAGGCCTATCTCCCTTTTACCTGCCGCTATGAAACTTCTGGAATCACTGGTCTCCCATCTTCTGTACTCCTTTCTTGAGGCATCTGATCGCCTTGACGCGGCTCAGTCAGGTTTCCGGCTGGGCAGGGGCACTGAGAGCATCCTGGTCTCTGTCCTGGACGACATGGGCAGGCTGGTGGAAGCAGGATGTGTCAGAGCCCTGATCCCATTAGATCTATTGGCGGCTTTAGACACGGTGGACCATCCTACCCTGTTATCCCACCTGGCCCAAATTGATATATCGGGTCAAGTATTGGCCTGGATTTCCTCCTTTCTGGCGGACAGATCTCAATCTCTTTTGCACTCTCCTTTTTTCTTCTAATTCATGTCACCTCACTTGTGGTGTGCCCCAGGGCTCCACTTTGTCCCGTATTCCCTTCAACATTTACATCTGGGCACTAGTTTGCCTCATCCGCTCCTTCGGCGTCAGGTGCTATTCTTTTGCCGATGACACCCAGATCCTGATACGTGTAGATCTTGATCAGGAGGACATTTCATCATGCCTTCATCTGTGCCTGACGGCCGTGGGGGAATGGATGGGCCTTAACTGGTTGAAGTTGAATGAGGACAGAACTGAGGTGTTGGTGGTGGGTTCTCCCCCTGATCCTTCACTTTGGAATGCTTCTTTCTGGCCTGCTTCTCTGGGTCCTCTTCCTGTCCCCACACCCAGGGTGAAAATCCTATGGCTGACTATGACAGCCACCTTGTTTGTGGATGCCCAGGTATCATCTGTTTGTCAGAACGAGTTTTTCCATTTGAAAATATTAAAAAAGGTGTTTCACATGCTACCTGTGTCTCTGCACCCGCCCGTTGTGGCTGCAATGTTGTTGAGTCGGCTGGATTACTGTAACTCTCTCTATTTGGCACAACCTAAGGGCTTGATCCACCAATTCCAACACCTTCAAAATCTTGCAGGTCGCTGGTGACAGGGTCACCTTATTGCGCCCATATTTCTCTGGTCCTGCACCGTTTGCACTGGCTCACGGTTGCTCGCCGTATTGAATTCAAGGCACTATGTATTGTACACCAGGCTCTGCATGATCAGGGTGCGGAGTATCTCTGTACTAAATGTGTACGTTATGTTACAAATCGCTCCCAGTGGTCAGTATCTGCGAGCTTGCTGTGTGTGCCATCTTTTCACCGTTCCTGGATTGGGGGACATGCTATATCCATTGCTGCTGTGCAGCTGTGGAACAAGCTGCCCTTGGCATTGAAAAGAAAATCCAAAGCAATTGGCTTTTACGAACGCCTTGAAAACACACTTATTCTGAATCTAGTGGTTGATGGTTGATGCTATTTTTCTCTGGCCTTGTTTCCTCTCCCTCTCCAGCACCATGATGCTGTGGGTGACTTTGCGCTATACAAGAACTCATAACATAACATAACATAACATAACATCATATAACATACAGGACACAACTCTTTCAAACAAAACAACAGAGAGCTGTAGCTACGCTGATACATTTCCACCACTCCGCAAACAATATATCACTTGAAAAATATACTCCCTGCCCATAAAACATATTATATAATTATTTGAAAATGTATCTTAAAAAGGTTGAAGGCACATGTTGAAAAAACCAAGGTTTCGTTCTGTCAGAGGACAGCAGTAATCCATGAGGCATTACGGTATCGAAATGGCTCTTTTCGAGCTTCAGTGCTCCAGGCATTAAATAAAGGTTAGGGCCAGTCATGGCAGAGACAGCAGCATATGGTGAGAGGCGGGGAGAGCAGCTTCAGCTGTGTTCCTCTTGTTTTATTTTATTTTATTTTTTCTGTTGTTTTGACAATATGCTGCCACTTTCTCCAAAGAAGGGCATTATTTTTCTGATTCAACTGAACGAGCAGACAGCATCTTTTCCTTTGGAGGGTTTAGCAAAATTAATGTTGAAGAATTATGGGAGTTGCATTCCAAACCCTCTCGAAAGCCACAGGCTGAAGACCCCTCCAATGGAGTTTGTATCTCTAATGAGCCATGGCTGTAAACTGTCATGCTGTATTGAGTGTAATATGCCTGCATATTAACACCAAGACTCCAGGGACTTGATTGAAGCATTATTTCGGAGTCTGATCTCTAGTAAGAAAGACAGGTAGGAAATGTTAGCCGTCTCCAAAGGTACTGACTTCTGTTTAGGTATGGCAAATGCATTTGACAGACATTGGCATTACAGTGCTACCTGGCCACAAAATGGCAACATCAGAAAATTGCTGTGAGTACCGGGGCATATGATGTCAGTGCTTGGCACATTAAAAAATATATCACATCCTAAGTATTTCATAGCAGCCTAGTAGTGGTGACTATAAGTGCAGGCGTCATTTCTGTGTTAGGAGGCAAATTAATATGTCATCCATAACTTCTTCCTCTCCCCCTGCCTAATACCCCACAGGTGAGAAATGTTACTCACTAAAACAACTCTACCGGCCTTATCACAGGCAGGTACAGCAGGATATCGAAACAACCCAAGCTGAAGATGGAAAAAGTAGTCAAATACATTTTTTTGTGTTAGGGCCTTTTTAGGAACGTGCATGTCATGGATGGGATGACACAGATACATTCAGAGTCCAAATAACCAAACCAACTCAGGAAGATGGCAAAGTACTGTTTTATTAACAATTATCTAAAACAGGGAGTTACAACAGGCATTAATGGACGTTTGCTTGATTTCTCTCAGCGATCTACACAAAACATAGATTTTGTACTAAAAATACATCAGAGCTGACATCATACTACGTGGCAATAATGAAAAATCAACTAAGGGTTGGGATTGGCTTAAGGGAAACATCTAAGTATAACCTTGATGGGAACTAGGATTGTAATCGGCTACCACTATGAGGTGGACAACATACGTCTACCTCTAAAACATGTTATCTTCAGGTCTCTAACATATGGGTGGTGGGGGAGCAGGGTTTACTGTAGAGGCATGCAGCTGATCCACTACATTCCCCCCTCTGGTTGAGTCCTCGACCACCTCCTCAATCATTTCCACATCCTTGTATTTTCTCTTGAATAAATGTTTCTTTGGTGTCCATAACTTCACCCTGTGGGTGCCTGATGATTTGACATGTTCATCTACTCTCCAGCTTATGTAGTTACATTGTCCATTTGGGTACAATAGACACATCGCCCCACATACTTCTTATGATTCTTTGGGCACAGAAACATAGTTCCTTCAGGTGTTACGTGCTAGCCTCTATGTATGTTGTAACAGCATCATCAGTCAACTCCCTGGTGTTCCGTTCAGGTTTGACATCAATCATGATCTTCATCCCTGCCAACTTCTTTGCCATTTTCTTGCATTGGGCAATCACCATCCGACTACACAGAATCCAAACATTACTAACACCAGTATTACTCCAAGAACCTTGAATATATTTGCAAACCACTGTGATATCCATGAAAACAAAGAGACAAACAACTGTCATCTTCAATGTAGTCTGTCTTGTCTTCCATTTTGGCATGTAGGTCTGCCAACGATGTTATGGCCTATGTCAAGGTTCCATTCTGGTCGTCATGAGAAGGTATACATTTGCAACATGGTGGCCCAATGTTGGAGCAAATTCCTCCTTCCATTGCTGTGATCATATCAAGGACGTACCTATTCTGGAGGGTCATCAGACGTATGGCCCTCAGCTCTTCTTTGATGGCGTTAAATCCCTTTATGGTAGCATTGATTGTCTGCAAAAGCTCCCATCTGGTGATTTGCAACCACTTGGCATTCACCACTGTTTGAATCCCAGGCATGAATATAGCTGTCATTATCATAGCAGTCTTGCAGAACAACGTGTGCTCATCATGAATGGTTTCATACAGTGTTATTGATTTGGATGAGAAATAATGTTCTGTTTTTGTCCATTGGAGAAGTTCAAACAATCTTCTTTTTCCCAAATGCTCATCCATGTTTGGAAATTTACCAATGTTTAGATTGTTCTGAGTAATCACTAATGCTGGAATATGGATGAGCACCAGGAACACACTCTGCCCCAATCCTTGGGCAACTTCATATAGGTTCTATATCCACAAGCCCAATATCGATCCATAAGGACAGCTGTCCTTTCTTTCATCCCAGGAACATCAATGGTAGCTTTGCATTCTTTGTTATATCCCACAGAGTTCTTTCCATGGTTTCAGAAACATAGTGTCACATTAACCAATGGGACCACAACAACTGTGCCGAATTCATATTCTACCCATGTCAGCAATTACAGTGCTTGGCCCACGACTTTAAGCATCCATCTGTCACAATCACTCCAGGGTTCAGTCGGCTCCACACCGCTTTCCCAAGTGTCCCATAAGCCCTCCTGCTCACCTGTAGTCCCCTCTTCTGCTTGGAGTCCAAATCTCCGAATCCTCAAGGTCTCTTCTCTGGAATGCAGATGGGGTCTGCCTCGAGAGGAAGCCACCCTGCCCCTCTAACTCGGGGCCTAGGGGGGCCCCGAACCGGGGCAGACCGACGAAGGGGAAAAAGCCAACAGGCACAAAAAAACCCTTCCTTGTTGGGTATGGTGACAGGATACCGACAGGATACCAGGTCAGAATGATTGGAATAGACCGAATGAACAAACCTCCACAGGGGGAGTAGGAGGGGAGAGGCGAGTAGTAAACGGAGAGGAAAAAAAAGGAAAAAGGTGAGAGCCTAAAGTAGCGAAAACAGGAGGACTGAAATGGGAGAGGGAAGACTGAGAGGAACGAGAGAAGCCGGGAAGGCAAGGCGGAACGGCCAAAATCACTGGAGAAGGAAGAGAATGGCAGGGCACTGAAGAAAGGACTGGAGCGTACCAACCCGGAAGCCTAACGCGAATAGGTTACAATGCGCGGGCTTCCGGGTTGGCGCTCGTAATAAAGGACGCCGCTGGTCAGAAGGCGGAAAGCTAGACCGCTGCTGGAGAATGCACAGCGGCGTAACGGTTTACTCAATGGCCACTCCAGCGCCAGCGTCTCCACAACTGCCAGCGACCGCCGTGCGTGACAGTATGCCCCCCTCCAGATCCGAACCCTCCAGGTTTTCCCGGATGTGTCCGGTGAAAACGCTTGACCAGTTGAGGAGCATGTACATACGACCCAGGTTCCCAAGAATCCTCGGAACTGGGATAGTTCTTCCAAGACACAAGATATTCCAATCTGCCCCTGCGATATCTGGAATCTAAGATGGCAGATACCTCGTATTCTTCTGGTATAGGCTTGGGATTACCCAATATCCCTGTGGTCTTTCTAACCGGGGTGTCTGGATCAACTGGACGGAGAAGGAAGGAGTGAAAGACCGGGTGTACTCGAGACATGGACTTGGGGAGTCGTAATTTGTACGCCACTGGGTTAATTCTCTTGATTATTCTGAAGGGTCCCATAAACCGGGGGGTTAGTTTGGTCGGGTGTACCCATCTAGGCAAGTATTCAGTAGATAACCAGACCCGATCGCCCTCCTGCCAATCGGGACCTGGTAAACGACCTCGATCAGACAATTCCTTATACCTGCGTCTGGCAGATACTAAACTTCGTTGGGCGGTAGTGTGGGCTGTGGTTATTTGATCTAAGGTGGATTCAATGGTGGGTATATTAGTGGGTGAGGAAAAAACCGGAAGAATACTGCGAGTGTGGAACCCATAGGAACAAAAAAAAGGGCTGAGTCCCGTTGCCGAGTGTACAGCGTTGTTATATGCGAATTCTGCGGTGGGCAGAAGGCCCACCCAATTGTCCTGATTCTTATTGACATAGCATCGGAGGTATTGCTCAAGGGAGGCATTGAGGCGTTCTGTCTGACCATTAGTCTGAGGATGGAAGCCTGATGACAAGGCCCTCTTTATACCTAATCGTTGACATAGGGCGCCCCAAAATCGAGAGGTAAACTGACTACCCTGGTCAGAAATGATCTTATCAGGCAGACCGTGGAGCCTAAAGATGTCCCTAAGGAAAACTTCGGCCATCTCAGTGGCGGACGGCACTCCTTGCAGCGCTGTGAAATGGGCAAGCTTGGTGAAGGTATCAATGGTAACCATGAGACAGGTCGAACCCTGGGATCGGGGCAGGTCTACTATAAAGTCAGTGGATATTTGGGACCATGGCCGGCTTGGCAAGTCCGGTTGCATAAGCAACCCATAGGGTTTGTGGGTGGAGTTCTTATTATGGGCGCAAACCATACACGATCTACAGTGTTGCTTTACGTCGAGAGAAAGTGAAGGCCAAAAAAAAGAGCGAGAGATTAACTCTAATGTACCTCGGACACCCCTATGTCCGGCGGTAACATGGTTGTGACACCATTCCAGAACCTTAAGTTGTAAAGACCTAGAGGGAATGTACAAACTCTGTCCCACCAGTAAAAGACCTTTAGACCAACGAAGTTGAGGATGTAAGTCACCCGGCACAGTGGTTGCCAAATTGGGTTGGGTTGCCGTCTTAACCTCTTGAAGAAACGAAGAGACTATCCCCACTATTCTGTTCCGGGGAAACATAGGGTGACTAAATGAAGGAGAGTGGTATTCGGAAGTCTGACACCTAGACAGGGCGTCCGCCAGGCTGTTTTGGGTGCCTGGAATGTAGGTTATAGCAAAGTCATACTGGCTGAAGAAATGCACCCAGCGAACCTGCCTTGAGTTGACACATTCCATATTTCTGAGAATCCTCAAGTTTTTATGATCAGTACGTAAAGTAAATGGATGTGCTCCGCCTTGAAGCAGGTGTCTCCACTCTTCACAAGCCACCTTAAGAGCCAGAAGTACCTTTTCGATTACGGAGTAGTTCTGTTGACTTGCGGAAAGAGTCTTAGAAAGATATGCAACAGGATGTTCCTGTCCCTCCTTGAGTTGAAGAAGTACTGCTCCCAAGGCGTTAGCGGAGGCATCAGCCTCTACTATAAAGGGCTGGTTCTGATCGGGTTGAGATAGAATGGGAGCGGAACAGAATCTCCTCTTTAAATCATTAAAGGCTTGATCAGCTGGTTCAGACCAGTGAAACGGCTTGGCATCTTTCTTAAGTAATGAGGTAATGGGCAGCACTATCTGTGAAAAATGTACGATGAATTTCCTATAGAAGTTGGCTAGTCCCAGGAACCGTTGGACTTCTTTCAAAGAAGTGGGTGGGGGCCAGTCTAGGATGGCAGACACTTTCCTTGGATCCATGGTTATGCCTTCCTGGGATAAGATATAACCCAAATAAGGAACGGAAGACATATTAAATAGGCACTTCTCAGGTTTAACTAATAGGTGTTGAGACTGTAGCCGATGTACGACTGTCTGAAGATGCGATGTATGTTCGGAGGATGATTTTGAAAAAACCAAGATGTCATCGAGATATACTATGACACAGAGGTATAATAAGTCAGAAAACAGGCGATCCATGAAACGCTGGAATATGGCCGGAGCGTTAACCAAGCCAAATGGCATCACTCGATACTCAAAAAGGCCAAACGGTGTCCGAAAGGCTGTCTTCCATTCATCCCCGTCTCTTATCCGGAGAAGGTGGTAGGCACTCCGGAGGTCTAATTTAGAGAAGACGGTTGAACCCTGGGCTGCTTCCAGTATGTCTGCTATCAAAGGCATTGGATAACGGTCGCGGACTGTGACCTTGTTGAGACCCCGATAGTCAATGCATGGTCTTAACTCCGAGGAATCCCTCTTAGGAATGAAGAAAAAAGAGGCTCCAGCCGGTGATTTGGAGGGACGAATGAGGCCATTGGTCAGATGGGAGTCCAAGTAATTGCGAAGCGCCCTCTTCTCCAATAGAGACAAGGAAAACATGCAACTAAACGGAACCAGGGCATCTGGCACCAGCTCGATGGCACAGTCTTCCGGCCTATGCGGAGGGAGATCCAAGACAGAATTGTCTTTGAAAACTTCCTTGAACTTAGCCAATTCTGGGGGAATCTTACATATTTCATTTACTCCTTCTTGTTGGGGGGTAAGGACTTGTACCAGTTCTTCTGAAACATGTAGTAAACAGTTTTGTTTACAATATGAGGAGGTAAAGGCCAGGGTATTCTGTGCCCAATCGATGAGCGGGTTATGCCTCCTCAGCCAGGGAATTCCGAGGATTACTGGAAAATGAGCTGCTCGAATTAGATCAAATTGTATCTGTTCCGAATGCTGGAGAATGCAGGCCTTCAAGGATACAGTGGAATGGGTGATAGGCCCCGATGAAAGCGGAGAACCATCCACTCCTTCCACCTTCTGGACTTCTTCCCGTTTCAACAGAGGGAGACCTTGTTTGTGCGCCCACTCGGTATCCATAAATACTCCGGCAGCGCCACAATCCAGTAGAGCCATGGTGGTAAGGACTTCTGTCGGGGTTTCCAACTGGATGGGAACAGCCATAAGGCGGGAGTCCATGGTGGTTGGATGAGAAGCTATAGTCACTGTAACATAGGGACTTGCGGTCTGACCTCGGTTACTCGTCCCCTTTAGTTCCGAGGTCGTTCGTTTCCCGGGCGTCTAGGCGGGACTTCATGACAGTTCCGAAGCAAGTGGGTACCGGATCCACAATACATACAGAGGCCCGCATCCCTCCGACGTCTTCTCTCTTCAGGTGTCAAAGGGGATCGTGCGGACCCAACTTGCATCGGTTCCTCCTTATTACTGCAGTGAGACAGGGAGGGCATAGGGTAGGCACTTGGCAGAGGGGCGGCAGATGCTTTCTGCTTCTTCCTTTCAGCCTTGCGATCACTGAGGCGGTAGTCAATCTGTGTTCCGATGGAGAATAAGTCCGACAGGGTAGTAGGACGGGCTATCTTGGCCAGCTCATCCTTTATCTCCTCTTTCGATCCTCGACGGAAAATCGTATACTGGGCCCTTTCTGGCCAACCTGCCTCTGAGGCCAAACGTTTAAAGGTGGAGATGTATGTCAGCAGGTCACTGGAACCCTGTTGCACATCCAAGAGTTCTTCTGCAGCCACATGTGTGATCTCGGGTTGTTCAAAAGTCTGGCGCAGTAAGGTAAAAAAAAACCCATAATCTCTGATAATAGGGTTATTGTTGGTCACTAGGGGGGTGGCCCAAGCTAAGGCATTTCCTATCATGTTAGATATCATGTACCCCACCTTGGCGTGATCATTAGAGAACATCAGAGGTCTAAAGGCAAAATGAATGGAGCAGGCTTCCAAGAATTCTTTTAAGCGCTTCGGGGTGCTGTCATATTTGCCTGCAGATAAGGCCATAGGAGGTAAGTCGTAAACTCTAGCTTCCCGATTAGAGATCATCTGCCTCAGGACTGCGTTATCTGCCTTCATGTTCTGCAATTCAACGTTCCTGGCGTGGACCGCAGCCACTAATTCTTGTATTTGTTCGGGGGTGGCCATACTTCTTTTTAGGCGTTGCAAACTGTCACAATCACTCCCTGGTTCAGTCGGCTCCACACCGCTTTCCCAAGTGTCCCATAAGCCCTCCTGCTCACCTGTAGTCCCCTCTTCTGCTTGGAGTCCAAATCTCTGAATCCTCAAGGTCTCTTCTCTGGAATGCAGATGGGGTCTGCCTCGAGAGGAAGCCACCCTGCCCCTCTAACTCGGGGCCTAGGGGGGCCCCGAACCGGGGCAGACCGACGAAGGGGAAAAAGCCAAGAGGCACAAAAAACCCCTTCCTTGTTGGGTATGGTGACAGGATACCGACAGGATACCAGGTCGGAATGATTGGAATAGACCGAATGAACAAACCTCCACAGGGGGAGTAGGAGGGGAGAGGCGAGTAGTAAACGGAGAGGAAAAAAAAGGAAAAAGGTGAGAGCCTAAAGTAGCGAAAACAGGAGGACTGAAATGGGAGAGGGAAGACTGAGAGGAACGAGAGAAGCCGGGAAAGCAAGGCAGAACGGCCAAAATCACTGGAGAAGGAAGAGAATGGCAGGGCACTGAAGAAAGGACTGGAGCGTACCAACCCGGAAGCCTAACGCGAATAGGTTGCAACGCGCCGGCTTCCGGGTTGGCGCTCGTAATAAAGGACGCCGCTGGTCAGAAGGCGGAAAGCTAGAACGCTGCTGGAGAACGCACAGCGGCGTAACGGCTTACTCAATGGCCGCTCCAGCGCCAGCGTCTCCACAACTGCCAGCGACCGCCGTCCATGACAGTATGCCCCCCTCCAGATCCGAACCCTCCAGGTTTTCCCGGATGTGCCCGGTGAAAACGATTGACCAGTTGAGGAGCATGTACATACGACCCGGGTTCCCTAGAATCCTCGGAACTGGGATAGTTCTTCCAAGACACAAGATATTCCAATCTGCCTCTGCGATATCTGGAATCTAAGATGGCAGATACCTCGTATTCTTCTGGTATAGACTTGGGATTACCCAATATCCCTGTGGTCTTTCTAACCGGGGTGCCTGGATCAACTGGACGGAGAAGGGAGGAGTGAAAGACCGGGTGTACTCGAGACATGGACTTGGGGAGTCGTAATTTGTACGCCACTGGGTTAATTCTCTTGATTATTCTGAAGGGTCCGATAAACCGGAGGGTTAGTTTGGTCGGGTGTACCCATCTAGGCAGGTATTTAGTAGATAACCAGACCCGATCGCCCTCCTGGCAATCGGGACCTGGTAAACGACCTCGATCAGACAATTCCTTATAACTGCGTCTGGCAGATACTAAACTTCGTTGGGCGGTAGTGTGGGCTGTGGTTATTTGATCTAAGGTGGATTCAATGGTGGGTATATTAGTGGGTGAGGAAAAAACCGGAAGAATACTGCGAGGGTGGAACTCATAGGAACAAAAAAAAGGGCTGAGTCCCGTTGCCGAGTGTACAGCGTTGTTATATGCGAATTCTGCGGTGGGCAGAAGGCCCACCCAATTGTCCTGATTCTTATTGACATAGCATCGGAGGTATTGCTCAAGGGAGGCATTGAGGCGTTCTGTCTGACCATTAGTCTGAGGATGGAAGCCTGATGACAAGGCCCTCTTTATACCTAATCGTTGACATAGGGCGCCCCAAAATCGAGAGGTAAACTGACTACCCTGGTCAGAAATGATCTTATCAGGCAGACCGTGGAGCCTAAAGATGTCCCTAAGGAAAACTTCGGCCATCTCAGTGGCGGACGGCACTCCTTGCAGCGCTGTGAAATGGGCCAGCTTGGTGAAGGTATCAATGGTAACCATGAGACAGGTCGAACCCTGGGATCGGGGCAGGTCTACTATAAAGTCAGTGGATATTTGGGACCATGGCCGGCTTGGCAAGTCCGGTTGCATAAGCAACCCATAGGGTTTGTGGGTGGAGTTCTTATTATGGGCGCAAACCATACACGATCTACAGTGTTGCTTTACGTCGAGAGAAAGTGAAGGCCAAAAAAAAGAGCGAGAGATTAACTCTAATGTACCTCGGACACCCCTATGTCCGGCGGTAACATGGTTGTGACACCATTCCAGAACCTTAAGTTGTAAAGACCTAGAGGGAATGTACAAACTCTGTCCCACCAGTAAAAGACCTTTAGACCAACGAAGTTGAGGATGTAAGTCACCCGGCACAGTGGTTGCCAAATTGGGTTGGGTTGCCTTCTTAACCTCTTGAAGAAACGAAGAGACTATCCCCACTATTCTGTTCCGGGGAAACATAGGGTGACTAAATGAAGGAGAGTGGTTTTCGGAAGTCTGACACCTAGACAGGGCGTCCGCCAGGCTGTTTTGGGTGCCTGGAATGTAGGTTATAGCAAAGTCATACTGGCTGAAGAAATGCACCCAGCGAACCTGCCTTGAGTTGACACATTCCATATTTCTGAGAATCCTCAAGTTTTTATGATCAGTACGTAAAGTAAATGGATGTGCTCCGCCTTGAAGCAGGTGTCTCCACTCTTCACAAGCCACCTTAAGAGCCAGAAGTACCTTTTCGATTACGGAGTAGTTCTGTTGACTTGCGGAAAGAGTCTTAGAAAGATATGCAACAGGATGTTCCTGTCCCTCCTTGAGTTGAAGAAGTACTGCTCCCAAGGCGTTAGCGGAGGCATCAGCCTCTACTATAAAGGGCTGGTTCTGATCGGGTTGAGATAGAATGGGAGCGGAACAGAATCTCCTCTTTAAATCATTAAAGGCTTGATCAGCTAGTTCAGACCAGTGAAACGGCTTGGCATCTTTCTTAAGTAATGAGGTAATGGGCAGCACTATCTGTGAAAAATGTCCGATGAATTTCCTATAGAAGTTGGCAAGTCCCAGGAACCGTTGGACTTCTTTCAAAGAAGTGGGTGGGGGCCAGTCTAGGATGGCAGACACTTTCCTTGGATCCATGGTTATGCCTTCCTGGGATAAGATATAACCCAAATAAGGAACGGAAGACATATTAAATAGGCACTTCTCAGGTTTAACTAATAGGTGTTGAGACTGTAGCCGATGTACGACTGTCTGAAGATGCAATGTATGTTCGGAGGATGATTTTGAAAAAACCAAGATGTCATCGAGATATACTATGACACAGAGGTATAATAAGTCAGAAAACAGGCGATTCATGAAACGCTGGAATATGGCCGGAGCGTTAACCAAGCCAAATGGCATCACTCGATACTCAAAAAGGCCAAACGGTGTCCGAAAGGCTGTCTTCCATTCATCCCCGTCTCTTATCCGGAGAAGGTGGTAGGCACTCACCCAAGGTCTAATTTAGAGAAGATGGTTGAACCCTGGACTGCTTCCAGTATGTCTGCTATCAAAGGCATTGGATAACGGTCGCGGACTGTGACCTTGTTGAGACCCCGATAGTCAATGCATGGTCTTAACTCCGAGGAATCCCTCTTAGGAATGAAGAAAAAAGAGGCTCCAGCCGGTGATTTGGAGGGACGAATGAGGCCATTGGTCAGATGGGAGTCCAAGTAATTGCGAAGCGCCCTCTTCTCCAATAGAGACAAGGAAAACATGTGACTAAACGGAACCAGGGCATCTGGCACCAGCTCGATGGCACAGTCTTCCAGCCTATGCGGAGGGAGATCCAAGACAGAATTGTCTTTGAAAACTTTCTTGAACTTAGCCAATTCTGGGGGAATCTTACATATTTCATTTACTCCTTCTTGTTGGGGGGTAAGGACTTGTACCAGTTCTTCTGAAACATGTAGTAAACAGTTTTGTTTACAATATGAGGAGGTAAAGGCCAGGGTATTCTGTGCCCAATCGATGAGCGGGTTATGCCTCCTCAGCCAGGGAATTCCGAGGATTACTGGAAAATGGGCTGCTCGAATTAGATCAAATTGTATCTGTTCCGAATGCTGGAGAATGCAGGCCTTCAAGGATACAGTGGAATGGGTGATAGGCCCCGATGAAAGCGGAGAACCATCCACTCCTTCCACCTTCTGGACTTCTTCCCGTTTCAACAGAGGGAGACCTTGTTTGTGCGCCCACTCGGTATCCATAAATACTCCGGCGGCGCCACAATCCAGTAGAGCCATGGTGGTAAGGACTTCTGTCGGGGTTTCCAACTGGATGGGAACAGCCATAAGGCGGGAGTCCATGGTGGTTAGATGAGAAGCTATAGTCACTGTAACATAGGGACTTGCGGTCTGACCTCGGTTACTCGTCCCCTTTAGTTCCGAGGTCGTTCGTTTCCCGGGCGTCTAGGCGGGACTTCATGACAGTTCCGAAGCAAGTGGGTACTGGATCCACAATACATACAGAGGCCCGCATCCCTCCGACGTCTTCTCTCTTCAGGTGTCAAAGGGGATCGTGCGGACCCAACTTGCATCGGTTCCTCCTTATTACTGGAGTGAGACAGGGAGGGCATAGGGTAGGCACTTGGCAGAGGGGCAGCAGATGCTTTCTGCTTCTTCCTTTCAGCCTTGCGTTCACTGAGGCGGTAGTCAATCTGTGTTACGATGGAGAATAAGTCCGACAGGGTAGTAGGACGGGCTATCCTGGCCACCTCATCCTTTATCTCCTCTTTCAATCCTCGACGGAAAATCGTATACTGGGCCCTTTCTGGCCAATCTGCCTCTGAGGCCAAACGTTTAAAGGTGGAGATGTATGTCAGCAGGTCACTGGAACCCTGTTGCACATCCAAGAGTTCTTCTGCAGCCACATGTGTGATCTCGGGTTGTTCAAAAGTCTGGCGCAGTAAGGTAAAAAAAAAACCATAATCTCTGATAATAGGGTTATTGTTGGTCACTAGGGGGGTGGCTCAAGCTAAGGCATTTCCTATCATGTTAGATATCATGTACCCCACCTTGGCGTGATCATTAGAGAACATCAGAGGTCTAAAGGCAAAATAAATGGAGCAGGCTTCCAAGAATTCTTTTAAGCGATTCGGGGTGCCGTCATATTTGCCTGCAGATAAGGCCATAGGAGGTAAGTTGTAATCTCTAGCTTCCCGATTAGAGATCATCTGCCTCAGGACTGCGTTATCTGCCTTCACGTTCTGCAATTCAACATTCATGGCCTGGACCGCGGCCACTAATTCTTGTATTTGTTCGGGGGTGGCCATACTTCTTTTTAGGCGTTGCAAACTGTCACAATCACTCCCTGGTTCAGTCGGCTCCACACCGCTTTCCCAAGTGTCCCATAAGCCCTCCTGCTCACCTGTAGTCCCCTCTTCTGCTTGGAGTCCAAATCTCCGAATCCTCAAGGTCTCTTCTCTGGAATTCAGATGGGGTCTGCCTCGAGAGGAAGCCACCCTGCCCCTCTAACTCGGGGACTAGGGGGGCCCCGAACCGGGGCAGACCAACGAAGGGGAAAAAGCCAAAAGGCACAAAAAACCCCTTCCTTGTTGGGTATGGTGACAGGATATCGACAGGATACCAGGTCGGAATGATTGGAATAGACCGAATGAACAAACCTCCACAGGGGGAGTAGGAGGGGAGAGGCGAGTAGTAAACGGAGAGGAAAAAAAAGGAAAAAGGTGAGAGCCTAAAGTAGCGAAAACAGGAGGACTGAAATGGGAGAGGGAAGACTGAGAGGAACGAGAGAAGCCGGGAAGGCAAGGCGGAACGGCCAAAATCACTGGAGAAGGAAGAGAATGGCAGGGCACTGAAGAAAGGACTGGCGCGTACCAACCCGGAAGCCTAACGCGAATAGGTTGCAACGCGCGGGCTTCCGGGTTGGCGCTCGTAATAAAGGACGCCGCTGGTCAGAAGGCGGAAAGCTAGACCGCTGCTGGAGAATGCACAGCGGCGTAACGGCTTACTCAATGGCCGCTCCAGCGCCAGCGTCTCCACAACTGCCAGCGACCGCCGTGCGTGACACCATCATCCACTTTCTGCACTTCTTGTACCTAGTCTGTCTTCAGCAGATGAACTGCACAGGACACCATTCCTTTTTCCCATCCTTTCTTGGTATGCACTCGTCCATATGTCAACATTTGAGTTTGTTCCCAACATCCAGGCAATCCTGCTATTTCTGTCAAATCAGGACAATTCATTTTCTTCATTTCTTCAATGAACACCTCACCCTGTCCTGCGGCAGGATACACAAGCATCTTGCTCTTCCATCCAGGCCCCTTCTCCATTTGTGTAGTCTTGATATAGTCATCCTGATATGGAAATGACCATTTTGATCTCCATCGTAAGGTCACCCAACTTCCTTGAAACTGTCCTCAAGTAGTATATGCTGCAAGATGACTGAGGCATTTTGCATTGTGTGCTGAAACCTCCTTTGAAATAAAAGTCCTTACTGTATTCATGGCATAGGTGATGAGAGAGCAAACTTAGCAACTCTCATCATATGCTCTTTCCCCGACATTTTTCATGTGTTGATACAACATTTTATTCCCCAGGTGAGCTGTATTATCTAGATATGTATTTATCCCTTCATTATCTTCCTCTGTATCTCTTTTATGTCTCTCAATATACCTATATAGAGAGCAAAGAATTTGTCATTATTCGTTTTCATAGTTGGGAGAATCATAGAAACTCTTTCTTCGGTAGAAACATTATGATGATAGGGACTGTGAAAGCTAAGGAACAAAAAGACATCAAGAACAATCATGCAAATATAAATTATGCATAGAAATCTGGATAGCAATTTTTCGCACCACACTACTGATTGCTGAACTGGTTCACTCTCTATGATCATGCCATCTTCTTCATTAATCATGTTTAATACAATCATCAAGTTTCTTTTATGTCTGCATCTGTACAATTTGTTCAATTATAATAAGGAGTCTACTTATCACGGGACTGTTTTCAAGATCCTGTAAAAAGGTATGACTATTATAATTGGTCCTTTATAATGCGATTAATACCCAGAGGTTTCTAAGTGTGGACCTGGGGATCGAACATATGCTGTTCCGTGTCGTCTTGCTTCCCAGGCGAGCACGATGCCCCTGAGCTATCCTCTCAAGACATCTCTTCTGACAAGAGCAGGATAAGATTGAAGTATAAACACAAAGGCAGCAACCACAAGCTGATGAACATCACTGTCTCCACAAAATGAATCCGGGTATTGATCTATTTTCCATTTTCTGATCAAGAACTGACATTTAGGCATAATTCTGATACATTATTCTCTGCTTCAATATATTTCTAAAAGTTAAATTAAAAAATTCTGGAATTCTCTGCACGTACTTGCACTCTCTGACAGAATATATATAAGGAGTATATATTGAATTCCAGTCCAAATAAAGTACACGTTAATCACTCGTTGCTTTATCGTCCTTCTTCTTAATGATCGATTGATTCTTCTTCTTGTCTTGCTTCTCTACCAGAAACGGGTGAAGGGAGGGTCCCACCTTTATAAATCTTCACGTCGTTTAGGTGCAACCAAGCTCTTCTTTCTTGAATCTTAACAGCTGAAGGGGAAACTTCTTCAATGCAGAATGGACCATTGAAGCATGGCTCATGGCACTTCCTAGTGAAATTAGGTCCCCAACATAAAACCAAGGTGGTGGTAATAGTTCACTTGAATTGGTTGCCGAATTATCTACTTCTGTGTTCCTATACCATCCCCCATGATGCTTGACTTGAGCTGAAATTAAAGAAATACTGATAGTCATATATGTCAAATAATCATGCATTTCATCACCTAAAGTTTTTGCTACACTCTGGGCATCACTCTTAATCCTAGACGGCGGTGTAAGGGGCATTCTCATTCGACTCACTGGAAATAGCTCATGCGGGGTGAGGTGTGGTCCGATCCTGGCTAATTCTGAAGGGCATATAAGGCTAGGGGGAGGCAATACAGCCATCCCTTTTTC
Source organism: Ambystoma mexicanum (assembly GCF_040938575.1). NCBI lineage: Eukaryota > Metazoa > Chordata > Amphibia > Caudata > Ambystomatidae > Ambystoma > Ambystoma mexicanum. The sequence goes on along the minus strand of NC_090931.1, from coordinate 165,255,174 downwards.
AAAGTAAATTTAATCTTGGCAGTTCTCTCTTTGAGGAGGCCGTTGAGTCTCTCACATACTTCAATTGCTTGTGGGTGATACGCAAAAGAGAACTTGTGCTTTACAGTTAACAAAAGCCCTATTTGTTCAAATAGCTCATTGACAAAATGTGGCCCATTATTACATCTTAGTACTTCAAACACATGCCACCTTGGAAATACTTCACATACTAAATACTTAGCTGCACATGTGGCATCAGGGTGTGTACATGGACTCGCCTCGATCCACCTAGAAAAGGGACACACCACCACTAATAAATACCTATATCCATTACATGTCTGCAGCATATCGACATAGTCCATATGTAAATTCTGAAACTGACCATTTGGTCGAGGTATTACTCCTCTAATCATTCTCAGTGTATGCCCAGCAGTAAACGTTCGACACACGATGCAATTCACCATTAACAGTGCAACATGTTCCAACAAATTAGGAATAAACCACTCTTCTGCAATATTGGCAACAAGACTTTCTATAGTTACATGTGCAGGGTAATGCAGCTGTTCAAGGGTGACTTTCAATAAAGTTACTGGCATCACTGGTGTTCCAGTGCTGTCCTTTCACCATGACGCTTCTGTGGGGGATAAAGAACATCCCCTTCATTTCCCCAGTTCTTGCTCTTCCTGGAACATAGAATGGGTGAAAGTGGGCAGCCCTAACGGGTCCCACGGCATATGTTCCATAACCCAGAAATTTGACGACCAGACTTCACTTGCACCGTTGATTTGGTGTACAACAGTACTACCCATCTGATGAAGCTCTCTCCTAGCCCAAAACCCCTCAGCAAGGCAAGCAACCATTACCAAGTCAAAAGCCTTAAAGGTATCTATGGACGCCATGGCATAGGGTTCCTCATATGAGTTGGTTGATCAACTATATGCTGAAGTCTTCAGAGGTTTAAGGCAGTGCTGCGACCTGGCACAAAACCTGTTTGGTCTGCGTGTATTAGGGAGGAGATAAACGTACATAGACGAGCCACCAGAACCATTGTAAGTATCTTGATGTTGTAGTTCAACATTGCAAGGGGTACAGTAAGAAACGCACCTGTCCATTGGCTTCCCAGGTTTGGGGATGGGTATCACCAAGGTTTCCCTTATGCTAGCCGGTAGCATGCCCTTCTTGAATGTCTCTTCCAAGACCTTTAGGAGTATTGGGGTTAGGTTATGGCCATATGTTTTGTAGAACTCTGGAGGGAGTCTATCACTACTCGGCATCTTACAGGCTACAAGGAATGTGATCGCTTCACCTATTTATTCTGCAGTCAGGGGCTGATCGAGGGAGGCCTGCTGCTCAACAGTGAGTCTCGGGAGCCAAATCAATGAAAGAGCATCTTGAATATCCTCTTGGGGATCAACGATTTTGTGGCTGTACTGTTGTGTATAATAAGTAGTGAAGATTTAATTGATCGCCTATTGGGATCTCCATGGGGCCCAACATTCATCTAGGAGCAGCGTGGTTGGGGGTCTAGGTTGTTCGTCTTTACAGAGCCACACCAATGGTCTCCCAGGTTTATCTCATCAGATTTAGACTGTCTCCCCCACGTCTCCTGACACTGAGAGCGATCTCAACCAATTTCTCCTCAGTCGACTGACAGTTTGGGTGTCGGGTTTCCAGAGATTGAATCTACTTCTCAGTGGCCCCCTATACTTCCCTTAGTTTACATCGAATGCCACCCGCGCTCGCCATGGCTTCCCCCTGGTTGCTACTTTCATGGTTTCCCAGATGGCACCCCAGCTGTCTACGCTCCTGACGTTATGGTAAAAAATGTCTGTCAGAGACATTAGTAAACCTATCCTAAAGAACTCATCAGTCGATGCACCAGTGGGCATGTACTATGTCGAAATAGGGGATCTAGAGCTACTAAAGTTCCAATCTACCGAAAGGGGAGAATGATCCAACATTGTATGATCCAATTATTCCACGCCACAGAATTCAATTAAGTGTCCAAACCCAACAAATAGATAGTCAATTCTATTATGCAGTTTTGGGGTTGAAGAGTAATATGAGCACCCTCTTGTGTGTGGGTGCAGTTCCCTCCAGATATCTGCTAGGTCTAAGTCCGTTAAAGCAATATTTAGGGCCGTGGTAGCTGGGGGGGAGGGTTGTAATGGGGGAAATGATCTGCCAAGGGTTGTGTCTCTCACGCAGTTGAAGTCACCCCCCCGCATAAAATGAAGCCATCCCTCCTAAGTGCAACATGGGTACAAAGCATACATATATGGGACGGGATTGCATGGTTCGGGAAATATGAATTGACAATGCAGACTTCTCTACGATTGAGAAAGCCCCGTCCAATTAAATACCATCCCACCCCATCCTTCACCACCTCTAGCAACTGGAAGGGCAGTGATCCGCTAATCCAGGTCCTCGCTCCCCTAGCAAATTTAGAGTATGTGGCACCATAGCCAGTTCCACCCAATCGGTGCCAGAGCGCCTCTTGTTCCTCAGCCAATATGTGGGTCTCCTGGAGTAAAGCTATAGAGATTTTCTTGTGTTGCAAGTAGGATTTCACCCTGTTTCTACAGAGATAGCAGTTCAGGCCACATACATTCCAGGTCAATATTCTAACAGTGGCCATGGTATTGTCATGTGCTAGTGAGCCCCAGTGAGACCCGGGGGCCTCAGTGCTTGTGCAGGAGCACAGTCCCGAATCTCACAAATCCAAAACTGTCTTAGCTTGCTTTATAATTAGTAAAGTATTATCCCAAACCCCAGTGCCCCCAATCATGCCAGACTTCCACCCAATGTGTCATACTGTATGGAGTAAACAAATACATAACATTCACAACGCAATTTCAAAACATTGCCCAACAATATAGCATTGTTTAAGCATTCTGTACCAGTTAACGGGACCAGCAACAGGCCAGTGCCCTGTGGCAACTTGTGGGTGGGTGAATAAGACCAACAGTGGGTGACTGGAGTTCGCCCCCACTGTATAAGAAAAGTATGTGTAGCAGCAACCAAACTAGGTTCCAGTAGCGCTAGTCAAGGGAAACCAGCAAGGTGGGCCAGGAGTCACACACTTGCCTATCTGACTGGGAAGGAGCAGTGCAATGCTGAATGCAGACTCAGCCTTCTGAGCAGAGGTATTTCACATCCACAGGTGGGCACAGTGGGTCCAGGGTCCAAGGTGCAGGAGAGTGTAATGATGCCCTTTAAGCATGCCCTATTATCAGGTGTATGGGCTGCCCTTGTCAGCCAAATTGTTATGTTCCATCCACATATCAGCAGCTGCAGGATAATCCGGAAAGAAAGATTTGCCATTGCAAAGGATCTTCAGCCTTGCAGGGTATATGAGCATGTATTTGAGCCCTACCTGCCTCAGCCTCACCTTAATAGGCATAGATGTGTTTCTGGTCCTCTGAACAGCATGAGTGTAGTCGGGGTAAATAATGATCTTGGTTGCCGCGTTGTAACTCGCCCCCTTCCCTGGAGTGCCGTAAGATTACTTCCCTGTCTCGGAAGTTGAGGACCATAGCAATCACTGGTTTAGGGTGGGTTCCCAGGGGTGGCCTCTTTTGAAGTGATCGGTGGGCTCGTTCGACTGCGACACCCTGTGACAGTTTACCTGGGCCAATCTCTTGCAGCAGTAGGTTTTCAATGAAGGAGGTTGGGTCCGGGCCTTCAGTTCCCTTCCGCACCCCAGCACACGTATGTTGTTCCTACGTGATCTTCCTTCTGCATGGTCAGCATGCATCTCCAGTCTAGCGTTCTGTCTTTCCAGCCCCTTGGCTTTAACCTCCAGGTCTTTAGTGGTGACCACTGTGTCTTTCAGTAGCAACTCAGCTGTGGTGACCCTTTCAGATAGCTGCCTCACGTCCTGCCAGAGTAGTTGTACATCAACTTTTACTTAATCTATACTGTTCTCCAGGGAGGTTAGCAAGGTGGCGATTGCCGCTATCACCCTGTTCTCCTGTGGGCCAAGTGTGGGCTCCTGTGGCATTGTCTACTCCAAGCCTATCTCCTGAGGTGCCCCTGTGTGACTGTTTCAGCCTGCAAACGAGTCCATGATGGTAGCTTTCTCCTTGTGTTTTGGATGTGACATCGTAAGTGATTAGACACAAGGTCGTATGGGGAATGTACCTGCACACCACAGTACCAAATAGTCCAGACTGGGCAATAAGGAGGCATGAGCTGCCATGACTGCCGCAGGCCCCAGCTCCCGCAGCTGCAGATGCCAATGGAGAAGTCACTGGGTAATTATGGTGGAAAAAGGGAACAGAGGGCACAGCAGAAGTGTGATATTCAAGCGGAACTCTGCCACCCCAACAGACATTGCCAGCTCAGTTTGTTCAAGAGTTTAATAGCGAAACTGAGGCCCCATGTGTGCGGATGTTCTAGGGAGTCAAGGCCGGGACCACTGGAGCAAGTACGGGAACACAGTGTGTATGTCATTGGCATTGTTGCTTGGCGATGCGTTACTAAAGCATCCAGGTAGCTCCCATTCTAGTTCAAAATAGGGAGACACAGTTCAGTGTGGGCGCCACAGCTTTTCCTTGAATGCGGGCAGGGCCATTCCTCGTCCCAGCTCCACTCCACATAGAGCAGGATGTGTTCTCTGGCCCTCACCACGCAAGGTTCTCCCGCACCGGCAACCGGTTCTGCTGGATCGCAGTGGATGGTCCCCCACAGATTCAGGCTGAGTATGTGAGCATCGGGTCACAAGGGAGCTGCTGGATCTGCTTGGGCAGCTTTGTTCATCCCCACTGGCAATGTCCTCATTCAGCTTTGCGGATTTGCGGCAGCTGCCATCTTGGGTAGCAGGGAACTCCGCTTCCAGCACACGTTTCTCAGCCGTGCCAGCACCAATTTGAGTCAGATGGCAGATGGTCAGATAGGTGTCGGTTTCCCCTACATTGGGGAATTTCTTTGTGTGAATTCCAGCAGCTCTGTGAACCGCTATCAGGATCAAGTCAGGTTCATAGTGAGAGCTACAAGCAGACACAGCCTCACTGCATGAGCTCACGCTTTGCCTCACTCCCAATAGGAGGGATGAGCAAATGCTGTTAATACATTCCAACATGAGTGCCCACAATGTTCATAAATGCCATCAGGCACATGGATCTTCCCAAAGAGACTTTGCAGCAAGCTATATTGCTTCCTTCATTGAAGGGGAATCCAGACCTCCCAAAAGAGGACTTTGGTAAACTAGCTTCTGCTGAGAAAAAAGGATCAAAAGAATACCCAACAATGAATCAAAATCACTCCTGAAAGGTAGCCAAGGGAGACAGCCCAGAGAGTCAGTGACAGGGGTCAGCCCTGAGAATAATTCCTGAGAACTGACCTTAAGAGTCAGGCTTGAGAGTTAGCCCTGAGAGCCCGTCTTGAGAGAGAATCCTGGAAGCCATGCTTGAGAGTAAGCCCTGAGAATCATGGTAGCCAAGCTTGAGAGTCAGCCCTGAGACTCTACCATGAGAGTTACCCTGAAAGTCAGGTTTCCTAATCAGACCTGAAAGCCGGTTCTGACAGTCAGTTCTGAGAGTCAAACCTGAGAGTGAGGGTTCAGAGTCCGCCTTGAGAATATGTATGTGAGACCAGGGAAGTCATGTCACCAAAATGCCAGGGGTAGCAGAAGTGACCTTGCATGACCCTTGACCTCTGATGACATCACGGGAAGTGATGTAATTTTACCCACCCCAAAGTGACATCACGGGATGCGATGGAACATGTCCTTTCACCCCTCGACAAAACAGGAAGTGGCATCACATAGCATTGTTTATGATTACACTACAAAAAATGGTTATGATATCACTGTAAAGTGATATACATTTCATACAAGAATGGATGAACATATGTATCGTGAATATCAGTGCGTATATGCCCATATTATCAAATCACTGTGAATGCAAGCAGGCGTCCAAGGCCAAACGATAATGATATGTTATTATACAGCACTTATACATAACCACTTCATATAGAACAAATATACATACAATATCACCCAACCTGTGTTGGTACTCATTTATCAACCTCAGCAGGATGAAAGGCTTAGTTGACCTTGCTGGGAGTTGAACCTGCAACCTGAGGTTCACACACACATTGCAGCAACCAGCACTCAAACCAATGAGCTATCTTACTGGCTATAGCTATCAGAAACCCAGCCACTCCAGAAACAAAGAGTCACATGCATCTGGCCACAGCCCATGAGCCTCAATAAAAAAAACAAAGAAAGTAAACATATATATATATATATATATATATATATATACATATATATATATATATATGTATATATATATATATATATATATATATATATATGTATGTATATATATATATATATATATATGTATCTTTTTTTGCATGTGTTTTAGGGGTAGCAGGGGAGACCACATGGGTAGCAAGGGAAACCTCAGGGGTCACAGTGTGCCCCCTGGTGACCCCTAAATGACGTCCATGTGTGAGACTGTTTGATAACTGTATTAGGATTGCTGCCCACTAAGTCTGTCCAGGTGGTGATAGGACATAGATGGAAGCAAATACCAAGTGTAAAAAATAAAATATGTTCCCTTCTTTCTGTTTATGGGGATCAGTTTCCAATTGGGAAAAATTAGAAAGTGCAATATAAAACAGGGAAACTGATTACCCCTCTCTTCACCCCTACAACCCTGACTGGTGACACTTGTTTAAAACCTCATTCATAAACCATTACACAAACGAATTGTACAGCGGAGTTATCTCGGTCACGAGACAGAAGACAACATATATCCAAAATATAATTTTATTACATATCAGTACACCTGTATATAAAACATCATCTAAACGTCCGGTACTTAGATATATTAGGACCACACTATTCAAATAAATTCACTAATTCAGAACTATTAAATACAATGAGGTTATTTGGTTGTGGTTATGTTGTTATACTGTAATTTATCATCACTATCCTTGATGTATATTTTGCACAATGCAGAATGTAGCTCTTAAATTAATTCCGTTGGGAGTCATAAATGACATATATTGTTCTCAGTTTTTAAATCACAGAACACATGGGCTTAGCTACAACGAAACCTAAGTTGGCTTCTGATCATAAAGACTTTACTAGTTCCCAGTCTTGTAGATGGTCAACATGTTTCGGACATATTTATCTATTAGACACTCTCGAGTGTCTTTTCAAAAAGGTTTTCTTGGCTTTCTTCAGGACAGGATTATTTCTTATGTTGATGCGTTTTTCTTGTATACCCCTTTGGTATTATATGAAAAATTGCACTAATAAATAACCAACAAAAAATGTCAATAAGTGGCGTAGATAAAGGCAATAAAAAGATGCCCAAATGGTATCATATCGGTCATACTTGACCCATAAAACGAATCTAAAAAAACGGTGTCACCAATATACTCACACTCAGAGTGAGCCAGGGCGTGAGCACGGTAGTATTGCGGAAGAAATATTTTCATAATAGGGGCCTTCTTTTTGGTACTCTATAACAAAAAAGGAAGGGGCTAAGTTTTATCCTCCTTTTTTGATTATTATTCTTAACTTCACTTATCAATTTCAGGTTCATATACATCATTTATTAGCTGTCAATATATTTTTACCTGTTTTCTTGTGGTCTCTTTCACAATCTCTCAGAATTTGATTGTTGAAACAGGACCGTCTAGATCTCCAAGCGCTGGTTTGTCTCTAGCAGAGAAAAGACATTGGCCAGTCGAACTTAGCATAGTTTACCAACAGCTTAGTGGAAGTTTACGGGCAACTTTCACTTTGTCTATTTCATTTGTGATCAACGCCCTGACTCTGAGTGTAAGTATACGGGTGACACCATTTTTTAGATTAGTTTTATGGGTCAAGTATGACTGATATGATGCCATTTGGTCATCTTTTTATTGCCTTTATCTATGCCACGAGTCAAAGTAGACACTTACTAAAATGTTTTTTTTGTGTTATTTTGTAGTGCAATTTTTCATCTAATACCAAAGGGGTTTACAAGACAAACACATCAACAGAGGAAATAATCGTGTCCTGAAGAAGGCCAAGAAAACCTTTTTGAAAAGACACCAGAGATAGTGTCTAATAGATAAATAATGGCCGAAAGATGGTGAGCATCTGCAAGACTGAGGACTAGTAAAGTCTTTATGATCAGAAGCCAACTTGGGTTTCTTTGTGGCTAATCCTGATTTAAAAAACTGAGAACAACATATGTCATCTATGACTCTCAAAGAAAATAATTTAAGAGCTGTGTTCTGTGTTGTGCAAAATATACATCAGGTATAGTGATGACAAATTACAGTATAACAAAATAACCACAACCAAATAACCCCATTGTATTTGATTGTTCTGAATCTGTGAATTTATTTGAATTGTTTGGTCCTGATTTATCTAAGTACCTGATATTTAGATGATGTTATATATATATGTGTACTGATATGTAATAAAGTTATATTTTGGATATATATATATATTGTCTTCTGTCTCGTGGCCGAGATAACACTGCTGTACAATTGTGTTGTGTAATGGTTTATGAATGAGATTCTAAACAAGTGTCACCAGTCAGAGTTGTAGGGGTGGAGAGAGTGTTAATCAGTTTCCCTGTTTTACATTGAGCAAGTACCAAGGCCATACATGAGGCAGAGAGAAGGAAATCAGAAATAAAGCTTCTGGCTCTCACATGCCTCACTTCTCCAGTGAGTGGTGTTTCTTTTTTTGAGAAACTGGAAAGCAAACGTGAATTGTATTTTGCTTTAAGTAAACTGCATCAAACAAGGTGTACAATAAGCAATTATACACACGTCATCTGGTTAACCAAAGCTTGATCATTCTTCTCGACTGGCAAGGAGAGCCAAATGCACTTTAAGAGGGCACCTCCCTGCACTACCAGTCTGAGAAACCTGGTCTTCTTGCATGAAGACTTACTAATGTCTGACCACCTGCCAGAGGTGCCATACAAATTCGATAACTGTCTCGGATCCTTGCCATGATATATGATCCCTTGTCTAAAAACATGCCCACCAATGACAATGGTCATTTCACCATTTATTTCATAAACACAAAACCTATGCAAAATGGAGACCAACCAAGCTTATTATCATACGATGGATTGCAATTAATGAATGTAAATGATGAAGCGCTTGTTGCGCCAAACACCTGTCAGAAAATATTAAATTCCATTAATGCAGTTTTCTACCAAAGCCACAAAAAACCCAACAACTAAACCACTTATAAAAGCAACAACCCAACAGAGTTCATTGAATGATGCATTCACACAATTAAAAGAAAGTGTCAGTGGAGATATTTGAGCAAACTCTAACTAAAGAAAAACCATTTACCTGGGGCTCCTGGTGGAGTCCACTCTGCTATTTTTTTCCAGCTGATTTAATAAAGAGCCAGTGTCTGGACAAGTGTGTCTGTCTCCCTCAAATACAAAAATACACTCTTTTGTGTTTCTTGCTCCACCCAATTAATGGGCCAAGTGGAGGCATTGAGTCTAATTCATGAAATTAAACAGTGTGAAACTGTCGAGAGTTGCAATGGAGAAGATACAGAAGCTGGTCAGATGGGCATGTGCCGTGGCCTGATCATATTGCTGTCTCAAATGTAGCGCAACAACATACAAATCATCAACAACCTCTCCCCCATCATCAATGTTTCTAGATCAAATCTAGCCCATTTCAAGCCTTCCCCTCTCAATACCTTACTGCTGTTATGTACTCTCCTCTACAGTGCACCCTTCAGGACCCTGTACTCCTTCCCTCTTACACCTCCTTCAAACTCTCATCCCATATCACCATCACCCTCCAAACAACGAGTTGGGGGCAGATCTCTCTCCGCTGCAGGGGCCTCCCTCTGGAACAGCCTTCCTGCCTCCCTTAAACTCGAGGAGAACCACCTCCGGTTCCGGAAGCACCTCAAAACCTTCCTCTTTTCCTCCGCCTTCTCTGCTAAACTTACTGAAACTGCACTGAATCTGCAACTGGGCCACACACCGCTCTCGGTCCTTGGCCCAGCCACTCTCCCTTGCACTGCCTCCCTGGCAACCCCCTGCACGGCTGGACTGTGTCTGTATCCCTACAGCCCCCCTTCCCAGCACTTTTCTGCACTTATCTCGCACTTGCCACTAGCTGGCCCTTGTTATTTAACCTGTATGCTCTTAACCCTGTATTGCACTCTCCCCTCTCCACCTCCCTTTTGCACTTTCCCTTTCTCTCTACCCTTGCACTTGCGCGATCTGAATGACACCTGGCCTAGTAGGATCATTGTCTGTCTCCCCTTGTTTCCCCCCCGCCTCGTCGCGCCTTGAAACACTTGTATATAGGCGCGTTACAAATGCCATATCATATCATATCACCCATCCCATCTCCTAGTATCACTTTTACAGCAGCATGTCAGTCCCTCCTCTGCAGCATTCTCTCGGAACCTTTACCTCTCCCCTGTTCCACCTTCATGCTCTCGTCCCCTACCCCGCCGCCCATTCCAACGACCATTATCACTTTTACAGCAATGTTTCTCATGCATTTCTCCGTAACCACCTCAAACATCACCACTGTTAGTGTGTCTCCAGTAGCATGTCTTGGTACCCTTTACAGCGTCCTCTTTCAATATCACGCTTTTGCCAACTATCACCACCACCCTTTCTATCACTTTCCTCACTTTTACTTCACCCCTTCCCCTTCACCATTCATCCTTCATCTTCTATTAGCCCTGTAACACCAATATGCCCATCCATTCCACACCTTTATCCTCACTGCAAGTCTTTCTGCTGCAGCAGCCCGCGGTGCCCTTTACACCCTTGCACTTTCACATTCATCTTCATCTTTTTGTCTTCCATTATCACATTTACACGATCATGTCTTGCCCATTCCACAAATGTAACCTCCACAAATCATAACTTTTAGGCTCTTGCTGGCATCACATTGTGTTACCCTTTACACCTTCCGTCTTTCACCTTCACAATTTCCTACTTCCTCACCAACATTTTCATCTCTTATTGTCACTTTTCACCTTCACGCCAGTCTCCATCCAGTCTCCATCCTCTACTGTACACCCGAGTAGATTTACACCTTCACGCTTTCACCATCACCCTCTTTCCTTCTATCATCACCACTGTTTCCATCTTCCAGTACAACCTTTACACCATCAGTCTAGCCAATATCATGCATTCACCACCTCACACACGCCACCACCCTTGGACTCTCTTTTCCAACACTGTGGGGTACCCTTAACATCTTTCTCTTTCATCTCTCGCTTTCATCTCCAGTTCTTCCCTTCCTTTCTATCACCATTGCCCATTCCATGCACATTCCACACCTTCACCCTTCACTCATCACCACTGTTACACTCTCTCTCCTCCAAAACATCTCTGTACCCTTTACACCTTCCTCTCCCATCTCCCCATTCACTCCTGCAATCCCTCACGCTCCTTTCCGTGCACATTTCCACCTTTACCCACTGACCCATCCCACTGTTAGACTTTCACCTTCAGCACCTCTCAGTGCCCTTTACACCTTCCCCTTTCATCTCCTCCTTCCACCTCCCACTCTCACCCTCCCTCCTACTACCACTGCCCTTTCCATGCCCATTTCTCAACTTTACCCCCAAACTCATCAACGCTGTTGCACTCTCTCTTATAACACCTGCTGGATCCTTTACACCTTCCCGTTTCGACTCCCTCTTTCATCTCCCATTGTTCCCCTGCATCCCATCACCCTCTTCCTTTGCATGCACATTTCCCACTTTTGCCACTCATGATCAATGGTGTTATTATTATTATGGTATTTATTGAGCGTGGAACTAGCTTCGAGGAGCAACAAAACTCTTTACAGAGGCATACAACAATACAGATACACAGCTGAGCGCTTTACAGAGATGGAAAGGGGGACCTAAACGTGCCCTCGTTGCTCCTATCCCACTCTCATCTTGACCGCAGTTTCGATGTATCGCAGGAGTGAAAAACGCAACTTACTCAGACAACCATTCAGACCCTATCCTGATGACCGTACTGAAGAGATATTACTACAATCAATGTAACAGGTTGATTGTAACGTCGAAGGAGCTGATGATTTCAAAAAGAACACTCTGACATAGATGTGTTAGATATGAAGCATACAGGCATCCCTGCATGAAGTTACCCAGAGACTTTAGATTGATTGTTTATAGACACGAAGCACATGCTTATGACTCGCTTAGATAGATGATGCATAAGCGCTTTCGTTGAACAGAAACCGCAAGTCGAATACCCATATGAACGGCTTGCTGAAGCTTAAAAGCAACTAACGTGGGCGGCCATGTAAATCAAGATGGAAGCCACGAGTATGTTGTAGTGAATGGAAGGGTAGAATGGACTGAAAAATACAGAGACAAACTGACAGGCTGATCTTGCTGGAACACGCAGACCGGGCTTCCAGTGCAGCTACCTTGCACAGCCTCATCAAGGACACCAAGAGAAGGAAAGGTACAAGTGAGCAGAAAGGATGAGACACTTGCAAGGAATACAATCTGAAAATCCTCATAATTGCAAGCAGGATAAATCAATTCTGTGGTCCCTACACATGTGATCTGAACCTACAAGACAGAGCCTCTTCATTTGAGCCAGATTGAGGTGGCTTTTCCCATCGAACGGAACACAGGATGATACAAAGCAATATCACGTTCAAAGCCAAATGTTCTGTCTCAGAACCTAGGAGAACAGAGATGGTAGCTTGTTGAGAATATGCAGCACCTTTGGGGCCATTCTCACACCCCGGAGAGTTGCACTTGGCCTGGTAACTTCCCAATGCTCCAAGGCTGAGAAGACCCTCTTTGCCCAATCTGTATCCACCGTCCAAGGTGACCTCACACTTTGTTCCACCGCCTAATCCCCTCACACTAACATGTTACATTTCTATTCACAACATTTAGGGGTGGTCGCAGGAGGAGCCACCAGATACGTTTTTACCCAATTGCCACTCTAACCCTTATAGACTGTGTATATAGTTTACCTACTAGCCCATCCCGAGTCCCATTAGGTTTCCTTGGATGTAACTACATTGTGTGTATTAACAAAACTGGACGCCAGGCTAAAGACCAACAAACAAGTGTGGAAAATGCTGAATTGTTCATGCTTCGATCCCTGTCATTGAATTCTCAATAAAGGCAGTAAAACATGTCTTATGGCTGGATCTTCTGTTTTCTGGTGCAGGGGATTTCCTCTGCCCAGTTCCTCTCGCATGTAATGTAATTGGGACAATTGATACTGATTCCCCTGTGCCTGCTATTCAGGTGGTAGCAGAGGATGGTTGCTAAGACCCCCAGTATTTAAAACTGTTTTTCCCACCGCCTGCCCAAAGGGATGCATTGTAACCCGTGAGGACCAGATTGAAAACAACACGTGAAGACTGAGAGGTTGTCAGGGGCCGCCTTGGAGAAATTCCTGCCCGCTCCCCATGGGACGTCAAGTAGACCAGACTGCAGTCTGGCAGATTGTGGGAGGGACGGTGCCCAAGGACTTGAGTGGATCCGAGGAGTGTAAGTATAGACTCAGTCATACAAGAAATATGGGGGCGGGATTGTTTGTGATGTGTCTTGTGTTATTGTGAAGGATTCCAGTTTCCAGGTGTTTAGTTATGTTATGGATTATTTATGAGTTACGGTTTTCTATTCGCTAGCTTGGTTTACGGATGATGAGGTTTCCCAGTTTTTTAGGCACTAGCTTTGTTTACAGATGACGTGGTTTCCATTTCTAGGCGTCAGCTTAGTTTACGGATGAAGAAGTTTCCCTGTGTCCAGGCACTAGTTTAGGGTGCTTAGGTCACGGAAGGTGGTTTCTTAGTTTATCTTTATAGATGTATTCCTATGCTCTGGTATAGAAGAAGGGCCACATGTTATTGTTGGATTCCCCTGTAATTTGAAAAGCAGGAAGATGGGCGTGTGTCATTTGTTTTGTTGTGTTTTGGAGTATTGTGGGATTCAAGAATACATTCAAAGTATTGGTATTTGTACCTTAGGTTTTTGACATCACATAAAAGGGTGTTAATAGTACATGATGTGTTAATTTGAGGGTAAAGGCCCTTGGTGGGGCACAGACTTGTTGGTGAAAGAAAAGGAAAAATCTTGGCAGAAAGCCGTGGTTTTTGAAGCGACGAGGCGATGTTGAAATTGTGAAAGAGCGTTGTACCATTTGGGTTGGGCTTGAAGAGCATGCAGAAGGATTGTGACATGGCCTTGAGGACAGAAAGAAGAGTGTGGGTGGTTCATGGAGCACACTCCTGTGGTGAGCCATAGAGGCTGCTGGAATATTTTGAGAGCTGTCAGGGTTTTTGGAAGATTTTGATTGGGAGTTGACGACAATTGTGATATGTTTGCTGACAAAATTGCTGAAACGTGTACAAAATCCTGACTTGAGGTCAAGTAAGTTTTGGCAGTCAGAAAGTGACGTGCCACCATGGTGGATCCTCCCTTTAAACACTTGTGCAAGTGAGCTTATGGCACTTGGAACGTGCATATGGTAATGGATGGGATTACACCAGAAGAATTCTGCTTTCAATTGACCGGATAAACTCAAGTAGATGGCAAGTTACTGGTTTATTAACAATTATCTAAAACCAGGAGGTTACAATGAACATCAATGGAGGTACGCTCAGTGTCTCAATGATTTCCACGCAAAATACAATTCTTATACTCAATTATGCGTTAAAGTGTTGTCATACTACGTGGCAACAGTACAAAATGCATCAAGTCAGGATTGGCTATGGGAAACATCTAGATATACACTTATATAGGAGCTAGGATTGTTATTAGCCGTCCAATTTCATTTCAGAAACATCAGATACACAGTTTCTCATTGGTTTTACAGGCTATAAGGTCCTTTGTTACATGGACTAATACAATTGGTTGGCACGTGTGTGCCATGTCTGGAACATTTGTTTCATTAAGATGCATGTAAGCCCAGACCAAAGTGCAGGGAGAGAGAACATGAAGCTACCTCGCCACCCAATTAGCCTTGCATCTCTCATCAACCATGCCTTCTGCCATGAAATTGTCTTTGTACTTGGCCTTTTAGAGTATTCTCATATTTGGGAATGCACAGGAGTGAAGGAGTGAGGGCACTTTCTATTGTGTCTGGAAATCCAAGTTTAAGCTCTATTTCCATCCTTGGCTCATGTGGCAGGACACCATGATCTGATCCATTGTACAACTTTTAAATGCTCTGTATGAATTAAAACTTGGCATCACATGTGTTCTTCCTTGCACCTTAATGTGAGAAGGTTCATCCTCTGCACACGTGTTCTCCTTCAGAGTAGATAGCTGACCTTGGTTTCTAGTATCTTGACTTCAGGCCAGGGAGCCTCACCACCCAGCTCCATGAGCCTGCTCTTCTGCTGTGACACAACTTTCCATTCTCCCTTAATGGTTTATAGCTTAATTACATCATGATACCAATGTCCAGTTTCTATACAATGGCGACTTTGCCTGCATTTTATTCACTACTCATAGATAGCCTAGACAATGACTTGGTCTACCTTGCGTTTCATCATCTGTACATTTATTGAATGTGTCTGTAGATTTATTGAAAGTCTATTTTCTGCAGTACTTTGTGAACATGTAATCTTTTCTTTTGCATTTGAAAGTTCACTGAATTCTTTACTTCGTCATTAGTTTCTTTAGGATCCATACATTGTCTTCGGTCAGTATCTCGGGATGTCATGCACACTTTCTTATGACGTCATCAGTTCATTTTCCTTTCTCTTTCTCATATTCCTTCAGGGAGTTCCTCCTATAGGTTGTCATCACTTTGGCGGAAAAATCGATAGGATTGTCTCAATGGATATCTTCTTCCAAATACTTGCTGCGGTATCGGCACGGCAGCTGGTGTCAGACATGGCACGGTCTCATGTCTCCAATACAAGGGAAGTAGGAGGCGGGATCTCCTGAAGATGTGTACAACTGCTCCCCTGCACAGTCTCTTCCGTGGTATCAAGGCAGCATATACAAATATAGCATGGAATGGACTTGTGATACAGAGGGCAAAATTGATGAAGACATGGCCCTGGGAGTGCAGTCTTTCCAAATCTGTGCTGCAACTCATGACCATGTATTTGCATAACACATTTAAAGGGAAAAAATTGAGTCACAGAGTAGCTATTGTGGAGCTATGGAACATTTTTGAGGACAGGGAATACGGCCTACCCAAGAAGGAGTGGATGCTAAGCCAGCATGATGTGGGAGTGAAGCGCCCACAGCTCCTCCTCCCGCTCCTCAAAACCAGGATCCCATGACAGAAGGCCAAGGATTTTATCCCTTTAAAGAACTTAAAGCAGTGGCAGGTTTATACCAACCCCATTTATGTACCACCTGCATAAAGCAGTGAAGACGCACTTAGTGGCACGAAGCAAGCGAATTGGAAAAAAATGACTACAGTAGATTAGTGCAAGGAGCATAGCGATCTGCGAGTGAACTTTACAGGATGCTCCATGTGGCACTGGGACTCATTGGGGCTAACAATGTTACAGTCCCACCAAACTAGTGGGTAGGAGGGCAGATACTACTCAAATTGGACAGGAGGGATGTATTAGAGCACAGTAGCATTGAGGAGGAAGTTCAAAAACACAAAGAGAAAGAAGAGTGGGACAACAAATGGGCAGAGATAATGGAGGAAGTGAAGAGAGAGAGAGGGAGGAGAAGAGCAACAGGAACAGTCAAGAAGGGAGGCTGAGAAAGCAGCGGGAAAAGAAAGAGAGGAAAGAGAAGAACAGGCAGAAGGAAATTGAATGAAATGGTAAGGAGAAAGGCGGAGGAAAAAAATGAGGGGCAGTTACAAGCGAAGAGCGAAAAGAGGAAATTGGAAATCGAAAGGCTTGTTAAAGAGCATCAACGTAAAGAGGAAGAAGCAAGAGACAGTAGACAGGAGCGGGGAAAAGAGATGAGTAGGGAGAGATGCCTCAAGGAGGTAGAGGGCATTATGACAGAACCACAATGGTTAAATGACAACGAGGAAAAGGGGATATGGAGAAGAATAGGGGTAATGTATAGTAACAGGAGGGATAGCTCCTCTGCCACTAACTCAAACAGGACCATAGCAGGGTCCCCATTGAGGGGGGAGAACAACTCACTGGATAGAGTAACAGGGAGATGACAGTGGAAACACATGTTAAGGAAGATTAATTTTGAAGACAAAGATGACGAGGACAATGGTTATGGCATAGGAACCATGGGGTTGGATGAAGACCTAGGAGAAAGCGGAAAGCAACGAGGATGAAGGGAGGAGGCCACGGTGCCCCTCCAGGGAAGTTAGCCCAGAGCGGGAAAGACTGTGGGGTACAGAAGAAGACACTGAAAGGGGCAAGTTAGAACCCGAGGGATGTCTCAGGCTTTCCAAAGGCAGATCACACAGTGCAGACAAATTTACCTCATATGCACAGAAGTAAAGAGCCTTACCAGGTCAGAAAAAAGCAAGTATGATGAAAGCGTTCACTACCACAAAAGATATAGGCAAATATGACAGAGGAGTAAGGCTGACACAGTTTCCATTGCTAGAGAAGGGTGGTGGATGACCACAGTATATACCATGGCAACCAATGGACAAGGCCAATTTGAGGTGTAAGTTATCCTCATTGATTGCAGGTGCAGGGAAGTGGATATATGAGTTGGAAAGACTGACGGCAGGAACAAAATTAACATTAGTGACATGAAGGACTTACTCTCAGCCATTCTTGGGGAGGTAGCTGACAGTGTTTGGAAACGGCAAGCTACCCCACAGTGACAGCACAGTACACAGCACAAAATGGTGCACCATTCAACAACTGTAGATCAGCCATTTGGCACGCTCTGAGTGTACAGTACCCAGACACATGTGACATAAGAACAATTATGGCACACAATATGCATGAGGATGAAAACCCACAGCAGTACATTCAGGAGATACAGGAATGTTGGCATCTCGAGACATGGGAACCGTGGAATAAAACAGTGGGTTTATTTTACCACATATTAAGCCAAAGGTTACCAGATCAGTTGCAGAAGCAATTAAAGAAATTAGTGGGGATGGAGGTGAAGCCATGGTCAGAGATTCAGTCGACTATAGTACAATATTGTCAACTAATGTAGGAAAATATGTGAAAGAAACGAGAGCAAAGAAAACAGGAAAATGCGAAGTTAGTACAGAAAAAGTTATTAACGTACACAATGGAAGTGGCGATGTCGATGAGCATAGAGCAAGTAATTAATTAGAACATGCAAAACAGACAGCAGTTCCAGGGGGAAGTTTTGCGAGAGGAGGATACACCAACTATTGGCCACGGGAATGAGGAGGGGGGCCCAGGGTGAGAGGAGCAGGATACCCAATGCAGCAGTGTAGAGATGGGTTTAATGTGGAACAGCTGAGACTCATTGGAGGTCCACCACAATGTTGGAAATGTGTGAAAATGTGTCACATGTCGCTGATATGTAGAAGCAGAGGTGGTTTATGATTTATGATAATTCCACCAACATATCAAATCGGGCAGCCCGACTATTATGCCCAAGATCACACGCAGACTCAGACACATGTGCCGCAAATGGAGCCAACATAACAGGCACCAGTACATTCACAACACCCCATGGTGTACACATCACAGGCACACAGATACACAGAGTCACCACAAACAGCACAGCAAGTAACAGCACAGCAGAATGCTGCAGTCATGAGACACGCAGACTCCCATACAGAGACTAGGGGGAGCGACTGTAGTGGGGGGCAACCCCTTTACATGGATGGGGATGACTTTATATCCACAATAGGACAGCCCACAGATGGACGTGATGTGTTCAACCCTATCTGTTACAGCTCACCCAAACGATGAACCACGTGTAGGGGTAACCATAGATGACAAGACATTATCTTTTCTTGTGGATACAGGGGTGACCAGATCATGTATTCGGGAGTAGGATACCCAATGTCAGGCATTGCAATGAATGTGCAAGCATTCTCTTGGCTACAGATTTGGTTCCTTTTAGTGAGGAACTTCCAATTTCTATAGGGGAACATGTCCTCACCATTCAACTGTTATATTCCTGACAGACACCAGTCAATATAATTGGGAGGGATATGATGGGCAAACTTAACATGACCATCTTATTCACAGAGCAGGGAATAGTGTGTTCGACCCTGGGAATTCACTACATGAACAAACAAGAATGTGTTCAGGCGTGTTGTGGTCAGACCATACAGAGGGATTGCCTGTAGACGCTGAGTTATTTCAATATGGATGGAAGTACTATTAGCATGGCTTCCACAGGGCAAACTGTTCTGTCTGCACAATGAGTTTTTGTTCAGACCAGAGATTCCCTTAGACAAGAAGGAAGGGCAGGTGTTTGCACTAGAACTAGAGACGGTTACAGTAAGGGACAAAAGGGTAGTACTATATGGGACTGATGTTACAGGGCGGGCGTGGAGAGCAGTGATTGCGGTGGGAGAAGTGGACAGATTGACCAACTTGATGGACAAAGAACTGTTTAGAGTTGACTATTCAGATTTGGAGACAGTGTTCTACGTGAGCATTACTTAGTGGGTGGGAATTAATTACAGGGAAGTACCACAGAGAATGACCTGTCAAAGCCCATATGATGTTGGTTTATTGAAGGGAGTGGGAGCTGTAAAAGTCAAGCTTAAGACAGGGGCAATCTGATCAATGGCAAAACATTACCCTTTATCCAGCGGAGAAGATGAAGGCATTTTCAAGACCATTTCTGCTTTAGTGCAGCAGGGGATTTCAGTGCTATCAGTGTCGCAGTACAATACAGCTGTGTACCCTGTAAAAAAGGCGACAGGGGGATCGTGCATGTTATTCAGGACTTGTGCCCTTTGAACAACATTGTCGAAGCAGAGTTCCTGTTATTTCGAATCCAGTAAAAATATTACATAGCGTTCCGAAAGAAGCTACTAATTTCACAATAATACAATTGAAGAATACTTTATTTTCTATCCCACTTCATGTGGTGTCACCGGACCTGGTGTCCTTTCTATATAGAAATAAGAAGTCGAAACATACAAGACTCCCACAAGGGTACTGCAAATCACCTTATATATTCAACAGGGTCCTTCAAATGGACCTAGGGAGCATACATTTGGACAGCACGGTAATTCAGTATATGGACAACATTTTGATATGCGGCAGGTCAGAAGAACAGTGTTGGAAGGACTCAGTACAGTCGCTGACATTGCTAGCATAGAAGGGTTACAAGGTGGACAAGGCAACGCTACAGTATTGCCAGAGTGAGGTTTTGTAAATTGGATAGTTAATATCATAGAAAGGCAAGGCAAGAAGGAACCCCCTGAAAGAGCAGAGGCAATATTTAGGACACCATCACCACAGACTGTGAGGGAAAGGAAGCAATTCATGGCTCTTGCAGCTATTGCAGGGTGTGGGTGTTCAATTACAGTACATACTCTAGACGTCTTTTAAGCAGGTTTAGGGAGGCCCAGAGGTGGGACGGTAAACTGACTTGGACAAAAGTGATGACCAAAGTGTTTGAAGAACTTAAAGGGGAAATATGTGCAGCCCCAGTGTTAGGGATTCCCAACTTCAGTGGATAATGGAGTGGTGATGACAGCAGTACTCACACAGAAAATGACCCTAGGGCATACAGCAATACTTACTACAGTGGGCATTTAGATCCATTACAGAGGGGTCACTATCCTTGCGAACAAGCACTGGCTGCTGCTACCTTACCAGTAGAAAAGTCAGCAAATGTCACAATGGGTTGCAGTAACATGGCGTGAATGGAGCATGCCCTTTTTGCCATTCTTGAAAAGCCCAAGAGCACATTAACAATGCAGCAAGCATCTGGATGTGAGGTAATTATCTTGAATCCGGTGATAAAGGTAGTAAGAAGCAGAGTTGTAAACCCTGCAACATTCATAGCAGAATCTGTAGAAGAAGCAGACTTTGTACATTAATGTACTACATACACAGAATATTATGACAATATCCCCAGAGCAAGGGAGAATGCCCTTGGGGGGAGGTACTTTTTATTGACTGGTCCACAACTATTGACCAGGTGACAGGAGAAAGGCATATGGGGACAGCATGAGGGAAGCTGAAACCCTGTGGGACTGTTGAAATAGTGGCGAGTGCCAGATTGCCCATACATTTTTCAATGCAAGCAACATAATTAGTGGCTCTTCTAATGGCAGTAGAAGCACATGAGGATGAGGAGATCACTGTGTACTCCGATTCCTCCAACGTGATGTCAACAGTTCACGGGAAAAGGAGGGGCTATCAATGTGCTGATGTTACATCGGTGCAGCACGCCCCTTTTGGCTAGGCTCATAGACCTGCTGCATCTCCCATCAGCCATAGCAGTTGTGAAGTGCCAAGCACACAAGAGGGGGGAAGACACGATCTTCCACAGCAATGAAGCCGCAAACACAGAAGCAAAGTGAGCTGCATATTTTTATGGAAATAAATGAGTTTGACACACCACCTAATAAACGCACACTTAGCATTATAATGCATGAAGATACATTTCATTACCTGTTACCCAAACAGTGGAATTTCAAGGGTGAGCACCAGCAGAAGAGAAGGAGTTATGGATAAACAGAGGGTGTTCAATATCCCCCACAGATGTACTTTGGTGACAGGAAAGTACAGGAAAACCAATGGTTCCCTCAGCATTGCTGCAGATTGTGCTCACACAGCTGTACTATCCCACTCACCACAGTAAAGATGTTCCTGCAGTGCATATTGGGGAAGACTGGTTCTGTCCCAATTTGGCAGAGTATATCACCACCTTTATGAATAGTTGCATAGTATGTCCGAAGTTCAATGCGGGTGACACGTTGCACATAGTGCGAGGAGCAATACTGCACCCTAATGGGCCTTTCCAACATATCCACATAGATTACGTGGACATGATCCAAGTTTGCAAAGGGTACAGATATATTATCATAGTCATGTGCCCCTTTTCTCAAATCTGATCCATGCTCACACCCGATGCCCTCAGTGCAGTGAAACTCCTCGTCAGAGAGGTATTCCCATGACAGGGAGTCTGTGAGGTCCTGCATTCAGACAATGGATCTTACTTTGTAAATGTCATTTTTGAGCACATCACAGCCCTGCTGGGGAATAAGCATCAATTTTCCTGCAGTTATAACCTGCACATGAATGGGATATATGAACGTCTCAATTGCTTGCTCAAAGAAAAAATTGCCAAAATAAAAGTAACACAAAAAAGGGATGGCTCCATTGCCTGTCATTAGCCTTGTTCACATTGCATAATCAGCCTGGATGTGACCACCATTTAAGCCCTCATGCGGTGATGACAGGATGATGCATGTGACTCCCACTTGCTCTTCCCACTAGACCGTTGACCGATGTCCAAAGTACAGCCACTGTTATGGGGGATAAAATGCATGAATACTTCACTTCAATGATTGCTAGGACTTCTTGTATCTCTCAACAGCTCAAGTCTCAGCGGGGGAGGTCGAAGGATGAGGAAAACAACGCACCAGTAGAACAATTGGAACCACTTAGGCTACCATGATCAAGGAGATTGAGTGCTCCTGCACTATTTTGTTTGGTCCTAGTTTAAGTCCAGTTTCGATGGGCATTTCACCATAGAGCAAGCAACTGACAAGGCCATGAAATTGGTAGGGAAGAAGGCATGGAATTACCTTGGAGATGTCAAGCTCTGCAGAGTTGAGACCCCATCGGCCCAACGGTTAGACAATTTGATGCAAGAAGAAGAAGAGACACAGGCCCTCATTACGACCCTGGCGGTAAGGGGTTTGCGCCAGCGTTAGCTGCGCCGACCCCTTACCGCCAACTACGAGTTCCCATAGCGCCATGGTCACTTTTCCGCCCGCTTTTTGCGGGCGTAAAAATCCATGGCGCTATGGGACCTTGGTGTTAATTACGCCACCGTAATGTACGGTGGCGTAATTAACGCCTTCCCCACTCCCATTGAGCCCTATGGGGCCGAAATGGGAATGGGGAAGGGTAAATGGGTCAATGGGGACTTACCGCCCCGCCGACCTCGGAATGGGGCGGTAAGTCCGCCATCCGCCATGGCGTAAACGGACTTTACGCCATGGCGGAAAAGTCCGCCGATGGCGGAAAAAATCCGCCAGGGTCGTAATGAGGGCCACAGAGACAAATTCAGACATGATCAAGGGCTAGAGCTAGACAGGAGCAAATCGAAAAGCCAGATTAGGCACATTATGCCTCATTACAAGTTTGGTGGTCCGGAAACAAGGGCACCAGTAGGCTTACTGGTGCCCTTGTTTCCATACCGTCCTGCTATGAGTCTGCCTGCATGGCTTGCTGCTCTGCTCTGCGTAATCTTGTAATGTCCGGGTGGCACCGGGAAGCCAGGCGGCAGAACCAGTGTTGCAGAGTCGTGGGCAACCCACCGGTCACACCGGTGGGTTATTGCCAACCTCGTAATGAGGCCCATTGTCTTTTGTTTACACTAGGTAATCATAGTGAATATTTTGACTCATTTCGGCAAATAATGTAAAACCTGCACAAACGTTAAAGAGCACTTTTACAATCTTGTAATATTTTACGGACAAATTATACTACCTAAGGTGTTCTTTTATGCGTCCCTTCTCTACATAGCACATACCTATTCAGCATTGAGAAGAGGGGACACACCTGTCATTTCATTGCTCAACAGTCCAAAAGTATGCTTTGTTTGGGATGATTGGTTCTCGCTTCATTGGCACTGTATTACCGCAGGAGAGCCTGACTGACCTGTAATAATAATGAACATCAAAAGATTTTGTAGGAGGTTTTGTGGACTCTATGAACAAAACAGGTGGCGTACAGCCTTACAAGATATGGAAACTGTGGTGAGATTAATGAGTTGATATTTTCTGCATTCTGCTGTCTCTACCTCTTTACCCTCTTTGCATTACAAAGGGGTGCATTGTCTCACAGACACACTGAAGTACAGGTTATCACAACCCCTATTCCTGCTATTATTACTGAAGCCATACCTAGGTGAGGTACCAGCGCTGCCCGAGAGGTAAAAAGACTAAGGTGAAGCGCAGATATAGATTTTGAACATGTAAATTAATACGTAGCTGATTTGGCTCATGTGTCCAACAACGTCTTGTATCAGCACATGATCACAGTAGGGAGAGAGAACATGAAGGAGAGCTGCTATATGTGCTCTCTTATCCCGTACACCATGATTGCTTCTAGAACATTCATAGCTACAGAAATTTTGAGGAAAATGGGCCACACTAAAATGGATGTTGCAGAAGACGTTCCCATATGATGATAGCTATATCAAGATTCAAGAAATGATAGACGACCATTGGGGTATGGACAAGACAATAGAATGCATTCCAGATGGTACAAACAAAGGATTAAACAGAATAGTGACCCAAAAGGAGTTACACTGCCCACAGACAGGATAAAAAGAGATAGGAGGGATGCCAGAGTGCTGGAAGAGACCTCAGCTGCTGGTGTAGGGACAACAATTCACAGGAGAAGGTTGGAAGGAAGGGATGCTAGGAAGCAAAGCCCATGCACTCTTAACAGTTCCAGTAAAAGTGGTGCAGAAGGAAAATTATGATTGCCTCACGGAATGTGGAGCAGGCGCAAAGCTGCTCACATGGGTGGAGAACAAAGCAGGTCCTACGCCAATCATACCACTCGAGAATACTTCCTTGTGCTTCCAGAATGATGGCCCTGTGAATGTTGGTGAGAACAAAGGGTGCAAACGAATATTGAAGATACCAGGCATGAAGGTCGGTATCACAGTCCTAATGGATCACTGTTGTGCCTGAGCGTCCAAGGCATACATGCAACTACCACCAAGCTGGGGAGGAATATGTTCTCTAGTGCAACTGAACACACCTGTGTTAGTAGTGCCTCGAAAAGACATACAAGTAGGTTCCCCAAAATGAGCACACACCAAAGGAAAAAGAGATCTGTGGAGCTTACAAGAGTGAAGAGAGGAAACTATGTATTGACAGAGATGGAAGATGCATTGGACGGGATACCACCAGAGCACAGACCATTCAGCAGAACCTAAATGTTCTTTGCGTCACTAGTTCTGGAAGTTCAGGGCAGTGTGAATGACAAATGGCTCCAGATCCCCAGATAGGAACTGTTGCAGACAATAAATTAGACAGTCAAATGGTCCAATGTTATCAAAGAAGAGTTGAGAGCTGTCAGACTAATGACTCTACAAAACAGAAACGTTCTGGACATACTCATAGTCATGGAAGGAGGTGTGTGCACTAAGATCAGGCCTTTTTGCTGCACGTGCATGCACTCCCATGATGGAGAAAATGGGACACTCAACAAGGCAATCGTGCAATTATCAGACCTACATGCCATTATGGAGGCAGTGACAGACCCCATAGAGAAATTGAAAATATATTCCAATTCTAACCCATTCAGAGCACAACTTAAACAATGGACACACTGCATAGATAACATCCTAGTGGTGTGGGAGGGCTCTCAAGAATCTGCCAATTCCTTCTTTGATTGGCTTACTGACCAAAACCTGCATTTGAAGTTTACTATAATCATCAGTAATCAATATTCAAACTTTCTGGATATCACGGTCTACCACGACAATGGACAGCTGTTGGTGAAACCATTCCACAAACCCACAGAGAGAAATGCATTACTTGATTACAAGAGCCATCATATTAAATAGCTTAGAGATAACCTACCTATAGTAGTGACAAAGAGGCTTTTGAAATGGAAGCAACAGTGTTATCTTCCAAACTGCAAGATTGTGGTTACCCAAAAAAACTGATGAGAAAGTCAGTGAAAAGGGCATTTAATAACATAGAAATGACCTCCTAGAAATGAAACCCCCGAAGACACTGCTTGTCTTTACAGATGATGCATACATTTTGAGTAGCAGTTGCCTGGCGATTTAAATACCAGTGGAGCCCTAACTATCCTATTGGTGCACTACAGGCTGGTAGGCTGACAAGTAAGATTTTCGCACAGCACTAAGCTAGAAATGTGACATCCGCAAAGAGGGGTATGGCCACATAAGTCTGCATTAATTTATTTTAGCTTTATTTGAAAAAAAATAACGTTTATCTACTCCCAAACATTCCGGTTCGGAACATTAGGCGCTTTCCCGGTCGATACTCCTAATACTCATGTTTACAGAGCAGTAATAAGACAAAGGTTCTTTTCGAAGGTGAGTGATATTTTATCAGTGGTATGTCATCACTCCACTAAACCATCTAGTTCACACTACCTAAAACTAAGTTAATCTCCTTTTATAAAGTATTTTGGTCTGCTGCGTGAAAGGGTGAATATTCTCACAGACACTAACCACAGATCCATTCTAGGTAAATATATTGGAGTTACCTTTTTATTAGACATTTCTAGATATGACTAGTCGTATTGCATCATGACTCAGAGATTCCACATAGAGTTCTTAAACATGACTATTGGGCATGTTCACAGGTGCACATCCATTCAAAGGATTCAGTTTACAACCTGTGCGAAACGAGGCAGAATTCCATTACACTCACCTCAAGGTAATCTAATTGATCATTTTTGCCTCCTCGGGTTGGAGGGACGGGTAGTGTTTCTACCTCCCTATCTTTAAGACTAGTAGCACTAATAGCTACCCCCCTGTCTTTTGTTTAGGTATCTAACAGTGGAACAACTCGAGGCCGAATCGACATTAGGTTCTATTTTTTGGAATCAGAGACAGGGTTCTTTCAATTGGACCTGAGGACGAAGTGTGACCTACTTCAATCAGCTCCTGAAGAAGGTTCACCAATCATTTGGATTTATGAACTGAAAACATGTAGAGCATGAGCCATTGGATTATCACAATGACTATTGTATAAACTTTTTTGTATTACAACTGAGTTATCGCTCCAAGAGATCTGATATTTATATTTTTTTATTATTGTAACTTATAGTTTATTCAAACTTTTATTACAAAACAGAACACAAAAACACACAAACACAGAAACACTATCCTTTCCATCACTGTGGGTAATCACGTCTTTCCCTCATTCGGTAAAATCTTTTCTAAAAAATTAATCACTGCACAAGTTAGATGGACATTCTTACAGGAGAGCATCATGAACCACCACTCCACAGTATTATCATTTGCAGGAGCATATTTCCCTAGAAATAAGGATCTCTCATTTACTAACTCCCCGCATTCCGTTATTAAATGTTTCAAGGATTCTTCGGTGGACAAAAAAAATCTACAAATGTTATCCGTTGTATTAGTGTCGTGTCTGGTCCAGAGCACATCTTTTGTATGGTATGCATTTAGCCGTAGTCTCAAGAATTTGTTACAGTGATACCTGGATGGTAATTGCTTCAGATATTTTGGTAGATGATCTAAACTATTTGCCGCTAGCCCTAAGTCCAACTAAGTCTTCAGATCAGCTCGATTTTCCAAGTTCTGTATCCAACTCCACTGGCGTAGCTTTTTTTTGGCCACTTGTGGTGTAGCCATCACAGTTTCCCACTTTATGTCGGCAGAGTCGACTATTAGTTTAATTTTATTAACCGAACAACCCAGCATTCCTTCATGCGGTTGTTGCGTTGTTGCTGTCAAAATTCTGTATGCGGGCGCAGGTTCGTTCAAATGTATTTTCCTTACTGTTGTGATTGATCTCCATAGCACCGTAGCATATAAGGAGTCAAGACCGAGCTCATGTCTGTTTGCTTTTAACGAGACATATGATGGGAGACTGAAGACACGTCTCCAGAACTTCCCTTCAAGTGTGTCCCAGCAATGAAAGCTCAAATTCAACCCGCTTCAGAACCAAAGCTAATTGCTGGGACCACTTTCTGTTTATAAAATGTCAACACTGGAATTGTTGTAATTTGCCATATTCAGCATGTATGCGGTCTCCCTGTAGTGCAAAGCCGTCCATGCGATTGTTTAGATCTAGCAACCAGTCAGACTCTCTTATTGAGTTGTTAAAAAGTATTCCTAAGTAACTAATAGAGGAGACTTTTTCTATGTTCTCATGGCCAATAGACCACTTAAATGGACGGTCTTTCTTAGTTAACACCTTGCCAATGGTCACAATCTTTGTCTTTTTTTCATTTATAGTCAGCTCATTTTCTTCATAGTAAGCTTAGAATCTGACAAGGAGCCTCTGTAGTCCAATTTGTGTGAGATCCGTTAGCACAATGTCGTCAGCATAGATTGCCCAACTAAGGTGTTGCCCATTCATCTTTGGAGGAAAGCATTTGACATCTCCAAGTGCTGTTGAAATGTCTGCGATGTATAATTTGAACAATAACGCTGCCAGTGGGCAACCTTGTTTCACTCCCTTATTGGTAGGTATTTTGTTTGATAGCTCACCCTGGGCATTTGTACGCACACACATTGTGGTGTTCGAATGTAGGGCTATCACTGGATGTAATAACGACGGTGGACATTTCCCCTTAGCCAACTTTTCCCACAATTTGGCTCGGTTTATTGAGTCAAAGGCTTGACGCATGTCAATGAATGCCAGAAAGAGCTTTGACTTTTTTTTCAGCATCTGCAATTTTAGCAAACTTAGTATCAGGAGGTTTACCTCAGTCCCCACACCTTTGGTAAAACCTGTTTGTCTACAGTCCATCAGACCTGCACCATTAGCCCATCTCGTTAGTTTGTGTTGTAAGCAAGTTGCGAAGATTTTTCCAATGGTATTAAAAAGAGCAATCGGGCGATAGTTTGCGGGGTCATCCCGACTGCCCTTCTTAAACACTGGCATGACAACCGCTGTTCGCCATGAGCCAGGTACCTCTTTCACCGTTGCAATTAGTTTGAACAGGTATGCGATAAAACAGGACCATTGATCTTTTTTTTCTTTCTGCATGATATTTGTAATGCCATCAGGTCCTGCAGCGCTTTAATTAATTTTTAAGATGTTGGATTACAGCCGCAATGTCCTTGGTACTCTCAATCACATCCCAATTTTCAATACTTTCAGCCATCTGGACATTACCACAAGATGGTGCAGTTCCAAATACATTGAGAAAATGTTCTTCCCATTTCGTCCTCGAAATTCCGTTTAACTGCATCACCTCTTGATTTAAAGTGCCATGGTTTAAGATCTTCCAAATATCTCTTGACTTGTGATTCAGGATCAACTTTAACATATGTTCGCCTCTTTCCTGATCTCTTAATAAGGAAAATGATTTCAACCAATTTCTGTATCTCAACTTCCTCTTTTTAATTTCTGATTCTACGTTACATCCCAGTTGTCTCTTGAGATGTCTTAGATCTTTACGTAACATCTTTTTTTCATTGTATACAGTACGGCTAAATTCATGTTTCTGTTTTTGAGACGATCTAACTCCTGATTTATTTGTAACACAAAATTTTTTAACATCGGCGCCAAATTTATTTTGCTTCTTGGAGGCAGGTTTCCCATCTGTATATTTTGGGAAAACTTGTCTAGTTGTACTGCATTACTTCTTAATCTATTCCCACCATGATTGACTACAGAGGCGGTCTCATATACTCCCTCAGGTATAAATCTGTCACAAATCCAGGATAAATGCAGGGCGTCATGGTCGCTGTTGGAGCACTTACAGATTTCAAGGTCTTCGATGTCGGCCCACACATTGTTTGAAATCCAGATGTAATCTAAGGTTTTGTGCGTTGACCCACAGTGCCAGGTTGACTTAGGTGGATTATCACTTTTCGTCATCCCATTCAGCATTTCACAATCACAGGTTTCCATAGCCACACGCCATACATGTCTTCTCTCTGCATTAGAGTCTGATGTTTCTTTTGTAAACCAGTTCCCCGGCTGTTTGTCATCGAACCATGAACAATTTAGGTTGCCACATATGATTATATGAAATTTGTGGCATCTCACCAAACTATCATCTATGACTGATGTTATGGCTTTCAAGTAGCAGCTGGTTGTAATCATCTTCGGATTCCAGTATATGTTTATCAGAAGTAACTTTTTTGGATCTTTAAAGTCAGTTTGCTTGAATTCCATCAAAATCCCTTGAACAAACAGATTAGGCGTGTATGTTTTATTTATTACCCATCCAAAAGAATTGTTCAGCATTATTAGTAGCCCAGAGAATGGGCGACCTAGTCGGTTTTTCCCAGCAGGATTTAATAATATGGAATAACCATCTCTTACCGTGGCTCGCACAGCCACGTTTCCTGTAAGCACAATGCAAAGTTGTTTTCTAGGGAGAAAGGGAGCTCTTGAAAGAGATGGATAAAGCCACGTGTATTCCACAAAACCAACTCGCATAGGACCTTTCCACTATGCAGGTCTAGTTACTTCCGACGTTTCAGGTCCACCTTTGCTCCCAATTTGGTCTGAGGGGCATTATCAGACATTGCAGGATGTATTTTAAATACCTCCTTTAGTATATCTCTCCGCTTATGATTTGTAGTATGGAAGTCTTCAACCGAGGACGTGCTCTCTGACTGCTGTTTTTTACTCTCTTCTTTCTGGAATGAAACCTGAAATCCGTAAGAGAGAAGTTCATCTTTCGCTGATAGTAGTGTTTTTTCTACTGCTTGTGAGCTAATATATAGCAGTACTTGGCCGGAACAGGTCTCTGATATATATTCTACAATTCAAATGTCTTCTGAGGTAATTGTTCGCAGTGATGGAATTACGTGACGTAAACATATCACATTGCTTCTATTCAGATTTACTTCATTTCCGTCCGGAAAGATATTTTCAATTCGAACTTTCCCAATCGCACCTTTTTGGACATTATTTTTTTGAGAGCGCACTTGAGGTTGCTGAACCGTTTGTTTTGACCTTTGCGCTTGTGTTAGTCTTGGATTTAAAGTTGTGTGTGTCTGTTTTTTTTTGGTATCACCTTTGGGTGAGTAATCAGACTCCTCGAAGCTGTTTTAGGATCCAAAGTTTGATCCACATCTCCCTAGGGGATTTGTTTAATTTTACTATTATACGCACTACAGCCGCAAGGCGAGTGATTTGATGAATCAGGCACGGGAGTCAAAGCACACGAGTTCACTGCATGGGAGCCATCATTTTCCTCTGTTAAGGATTTGTCATCAGCATCGATAGAGTACGTTGACCATTCACCTAGATCCAGTGACTCCTTTATTATCTCAACTGATTTTGATTCTGAGTCCATCCGTAGGCGTTTTGTTGGCTTTATTTCCTGTCGAGCATTCAATTGTTCAGTTTTCTTCAAATCACAGTCTTGTTTGGCTTTATCTACTAAGGGCGCTTGTGTCTTATCAGTAGTCACTCGCTGGAATAGGCCCAATTTACGTGGTGTTGACAAATTTCGTATGAATTGTTTGGTTTTTGCCGGATTTTGCTTCCGCCGTCGTTTATTTGCTGCTGCCTTCTGCTTGTTATTTTCGTTGATTTTTTTCATGGATAGTTCCAATGTCTTTGTGCTACCCTGAAATATACCAAAGGTATTACACTGATTTTCTTTTGTGGCATTTTGAACTTTCGCTGCTGGCAGATCAGGAGAAGTAGCTGACTCAACTATCACAATAGGAGGAGTCTGTTCCTGAGTTTTTTCTACCGTCTTAGATGTGTCTTCTGTTGAAGCAGCTGTTAACGAGGCACTTGCTATTGCGGCCTGTGCAGATGAGGGTATTGGCTGACCAATAGGTCCCATCTCTTCTCGTGGGGTAACTTTTTTGTCAGATTTTGCTCTGGCACTAACGTGCTGACACCCGTATAAGTTATTACAAAGGTGAAGGTCATTCATACGATTTCTATCAAGATGGCGAAACCATTTCATGCATTCAAGAATGGCGTCCATGAGGTCAGCAGAATTAGTGTGCTCTTTCATTGCTAAATCGCCCAATCTGTGTTGCCATTGCAATGATAAGTTGGCCTCCATTTCACTCTTTTTTTGTAATAAGGAGTAGCTGTGCGTCAGGTTGGACAATTTATTGTCCAAGTTGGCCAGCAGTGCACCTTGATCTTTTATTGATTCATTCAATGAGTCGTACAGTTTTACGAAAGGTATCAGTGCCAAGGATGTGGCAGCCAACACGTTGTTGTGTATCTGGATTGAGGCAGCCACTGATATGTTGGCCTTCTGGGCACTTTCTGTGTCTTGCTCTTTATATGGCTGATCTTTATATGGCTGGTTTGTTAGATCTTCATTAGATACAGCTGATTAGTCTACATTATTTTGTGACTTCTCCGGTATAGAATCATAACAATTTTGGTGCACTGACAGATTTGGTAATCCTCTTACAGCAAGAGAAATTTCATTCACTCGCACATTTTTCAACTGCGGGGTGCTTGTTCTTTCTCTGTTTTTTGCTGAAAAGTGAACCTCTGCAGAGCTGGCACTTTTTAAAGATAAATTTGATTCCGCTTCGCCCAAAGCGGTCTTTTTTTTTGACTGGTTGTATAAAGCTTTTAACCAGTCTGCCTTTAATTTGCAGGTAATCTTCAGTCAGGCGTTTGGTCAAGCGAGCTTCCCGCTCGGCAACGTCGAAACTCGATTTTAGACGGTCCGACATTTTTCTCTGAGTAAGGGCGGTAACTGTGGTTTTTGCTTTGATTAAGTCAATTTCAGGCAAGTATGGTGCCTCCCTTTTAGATGCAGTAGCACTGCTTCGCTGTAAACCGGCCGCACCAATACCAATACCATTTAGTCTTTCTCCCGACTCACAGTTTAGGCTGACTTTAACATTAGAGTTGACAGCCACATGATTGTTGGGCCGTACCTCATCACGGCCATCTGGAAAAGCAAACACCATCTGCTGGAATTGAGATGGTGAATGAATGCTAATACATGTTAGCGGCGTATTCGATGTCACTGACAGTAATGGCGAAACTTGGTCAGCTGACAGCGAAGTGGACACAGTTTGTTTTGCAGCCACTAATTCTACCTGCGTTGGCGATCGAAACACATCAAGTCCCACAATGCTTTTCTTTTGTTCATCTTGTAGCTGAGGATCGAACGACACTTCCCTTTGTTCAAAAGAGCTTGTAGGCACTTGTATTTCCAGTAATTCCACGTCAGTGACGTTGAACGGAGATTGGAACAGCGTGGGATCGATGATTATACTGTTTAGCGGTTTGCATATTAAGTCATTTCCATTGCCGTTAAGAGAGATGGCTTCAATTCCAGGTAAGTCAGCATGTGATCGTTGTGGTGCCTGTGTTATATCCCCTTCCAATGGACATGGTGTGTCTTCAAGCTGTACGACGTTAGTGGATTTTTGATTAATATCTACACTCAATTGTTGTCATTTAGATTGACTGTATGAAAAGGAAACATTGTGTTTGTGTATTCGTTGTTCTAACCACATTTTATAATATTTATGGATTAAAATTGATGTTATTTATCTTACACTTGGAGATAGTGTCAAATTAAGAAGTTGCATTCTTGCCTTTTTGGGTAATATACACTATTTCAGCCCCAGGTTTTTCACTATTTTTAGATACCTTTTCATTACTGATCTCAATTCTGTTTTATGGTATATATTGTGTCCGGGGAGAGGTCAGGACCGCACGTATATCTAGATACAGGTGCGACCCGTATGTCCCTTTCATATAAAGTGTGAAACCCCATGGGTGAGCATGAAGATTGGCAGAAGTTCATCTTTTGCTGGATACCATCATGAATGGATAGCAGAAAGAAGGTATTCATAGCTGCCTTAGTATCAGTATTATTTGCCTTCTGTGGTATTAGAGAAACTATAGCACAATGAAAGACTACCGAAAACACAACAGGGATGAACATATTACTGGACCTAGAAACAGACAGAGATACACAAACTTTCGAAGTATTGCAATCACACCTGAAGCAGTTTCCTCTGTTCCCTGCAGGCACAATGTTCTAATTTCGCCCCGATCCACAAATCTATTGGGGATGATGGGCATGGTGCAAGCCTGACTGAGACTGCTGCTATATGACCTGGAGCTCAGAAGAACAAGTAAGATATCATGGATACTTAGGAGGAGTGGCAAATGTATGGATCCAAACGCAGCACATGAACAGGGTCAAGGAAATGTAGTCAATTGATCAACCAGAGGAGGGATTGAAGAGGGAGAATTAAAGGAGAGTTCCGGGACTTTTTTTTTATTGTCCCTACGGTTCGGCCATGTGTTTTTAAGCATAACTCGGTAGATCGTAGAAAACTTTCCTATGGACCTTACCCGACTTTTCGTCCATTAACGCACTCGAAATCAGCCGCCATTTTATGATAATCCTATCATTTCCCCCCATCGCCCTGGCTCACCTGCTTTTGCGGCACTAAATCAAATCCCCCGCCCCTGAAACAGACTTTATCAAAACATTCATATTCCCCGCCTCTATCCGTGACGTGACTGTGCTGCGTAGGCAAACGCGCCCAGGCGTCTTCTACGCGACTCCACACAGAACCCGGAAATCAACACAGATCAGCTCACAACACAGCGCGCCACAATTCGGAATATGAAACTGTACTTTTAAATCAAACTGCAAGATTGTAAATTTGGTAAAGTAAATTTATTTGACATCAAATGTTTAGAGAATATTCAGCGATTTTTATTTGCTCACGTTCCAAAAAGTTTGTTTTGAGGCACGCGATGTTCCTTTGCTGTACACAGGGTCTTAGATCATCTCACAATACAGCGCCACAATTCGGAATATGAAACTGTGGTTTAAAAGCAAACTGCAAGATTGTACATTTGGCAAAGTACATTTATTGGACATCAAATTTTTAGAGAATATTCAGCGATTTGCATTTTTCTTTGCTCTCGATCCAAAATAGTTCGTCTTGAGGCAAGCGATGTTCGTGTGCAGTACACAGGGTGTTGGTTTACGATAAAATAAGCTCTTCGGTCGCACTGATAATCGCATGGCTGTTCCAACAACGAGGCACTAGGCCACCACAACGGTCTGTATGTTGCATCTAGCCGTTAGTACCGCGTAAGGGCATACTTGTACTTGGCGATCGTCCCACAAAATGGTCAGGGTGCTAACGTTGTTCACGCGGAGAAGCAATTGGCGATTATAGAAGCCATCCGCCGGTGTCTGGTACTCATGACACAGACAATAATGGATGAAGTACCTGTTTGAAAAACATAAAAAATGAAATTAGTCTCACTATCAGATCTTTATTAAAATTATTCATTTTATATATTAGGTCGGGAAATTATTTCATAGCTAGGACAGTGCAACTGGGTTTTATACGTCAAGGGGGGGCTGTAGGATACTGAGACAGTCCCCCAGTGCAGGGGTTGACAGGGAGTGCAGGTGGAGAGTGGAAGGGCCCAGGACCGAGATCGCAGACAGTGGACCAGTTGTAGCAGGGGAGAGGGAGAGAGAAAGCAGAAGCAAAGAGGAAGGTTTTGAGGTGCTTCCGTAAAAGGAGACGGTTCTAGTGCGCGGTAAGCTACTGTATAGTAATTAAATTGCGGTATAAACTCATCTAAAGAGTTACTTACATTATATTTGCATTTTCCATTGTGTCTGTGCGTAGGGCAGCCCCGAAATACCACTCCTTCTATGCCGACGTTATTTCTTCTAATGAACGAACATGAAATGGCTTTCGTTTCTGAAATTATATTCATTTTCGTTTCTTACGTGGTCCCGGCCTGTCAAGGTCAAATAACAATAGAACCTTATACTGAGTCGTGGGCCATTCTGGCACCCGAGAAAAAATCAAAGCAGCTGACCTTCACTTTGAACGAGCGCACATTCCTAGTTAGCTACATTCAGTGTAAGGCCATCTCACAGGACTTGAAATTTACACTCCATCTTTGCATTTTGTCTGCGTGCTTTGCAGCCCCACAGAACCATAAATACGGAGACATTCTATATTTTTTTAAAAATGATTTATATTACTGTTTGGTTTAATTTAATGCGCAAATGAACAAGGTTGGATAGATACACATATTCAATGGGCCTGCGACATGAGGAGACTCGAGAGAACAGACAATCAAATTACAATCATTTAAACCGTGATGTGTATTTCTCAATGAGCTCTTCTTTAGGTGGACATGGAACAGAGGCAATGTTGGGTGGCAATGCAGTTGTCCCCTGCACAGGTTCGTTCACAACTCCATTTATGTGCCTATCTAGGACGTCAACAATAAGTCTCTCAATAAACTCATATTGCATATCCTCAAACACTGGTTTGATCACCCATTGTTTACTTCTTTTAGTGAAGGCCTTATTGTAGCGATGCGTCCCTAAAGTTCCGGTCGTCCTACTTTGTTGACGGCCAACATTATGGTTATGTGTCAAGACCGCTAGAAGAGTCCGATTTATCATGCCCTCCATGCCAAAATGCAATCGTTTTGGCCTGTACTTTAGGCACATATTGTGGAACACCTCCAAATCTCCTGTGTGGCAGAATTCCGTGAGTCCCCTCAAAGCTTTTGTTATAGTTTTATCAAATACAATCTTTTCAATGGCTTTGTGAGTGGGTGATGTAGGAATCAACCACTTCTTCTTCCGTGCCTCCTCTGTGGACAAATGGCCATGTTCACAATTGTGGAAATGTTGGTTCGTGTTCCATCGGTGAACGTTTGTACAGTGTGGCATTACTGACCGCCATTTTTCCAGTAGGATTTCCAACGACCCTCCACATGTTTTTGAGCTCCACCAAAGATGGTTGCTGATTGACTTGGACCACTGTGAAATACCTTGCATATCTTTTTTTTTACCTGCAGCCGACAATTTTTTATTGATTGTTTTTGCAAGATGCCAAACGTCAAATTGGTGATTTATATTTTTGTACTGTTCTCTCATTGTCTTGGCAATTGAAACGTGTCTGTCCGTGGCTATCAGGTCGATCACCATTCCCCGCGATTGTAGTTCTTGCAATGATGCTACAAAGCCAACTTTCTCCATGGCCACTGAGGATGTACTTTGTGACACCTGCACGACCACCGAACTCACAATTTTCTTACTTTCCATGTCCTGAAAGTGGTAGGTGCAGTACTTGGCTGAAAATCCTGGGCTGTCGCACTGTCCATCACCGGCTAGCCTGAACCGTTTGCCCGCGAATGTACTATCAATAGACATTTTTTCCATTCTCCAGGCTTCGCTAATGGCTGGAAATAGATAATCGGTTTGGTATTTGTAGAACTGAGTTTTCGCAATGAAATGGATTCCCACAAACTGAAAGAAAGACTCTAATTTTTTAAAACTTGAACCACTAAAAAGTGCAGCCGCTGCACAAAGTAGATTGCCTGCTGGCAGTTGTCCCAGCATAGGTTGTGCAGACCATGAGAAAGGATGATATTTTGTACAGGTGGCATGTATTTTAAGGTTAGTGCCTCGAATTGCACGAGTCACATTAATCAATGGCTCCCCACATACTTCCCCACCAACCGAATGCCCACATTTCATCCGAATAATAATATCAATCAAACAACTATCGAATACAATGAATTTGGCCTCTTTCCTTATACTGTCACTCTGCATCCCAGCTGGTTCGGCCTGTAACGTTGAGGACATGTCACTCACATGAAAGGTAGAATCTCTGATATCGTCTTCCGCTATGTTCAGTGATATTGATGGTTTTTCATTGTCGTCCACTTCATTCTCTTCCATTGCAACATCTGTTCCTTCTCCGGCGATGGGTGAATAAAACAATTTCTTCAACTTTCTCGCGGTCTTAGTTTTCGCGGGTGTGGATTCTGTGAATTGATCTCCGACTGCATCCGAACTACCAGGGGGACATCCACTATCAATGGCTGGTATAGCTCCGTTGTCAATCACTTCATATTCTTCCCATTGGCACGATGCATCTCCAGTCTCAAGTCCCTGCCAAAAGGTTTGACAAGCAACATCTCTCGTTCGCTTCACTGTCTGTGTAGATCTAGTTCGTACACCCACTCGCAACTAGAGGACAGATTGGAAAAGGGATGTTCAGTTTAAACACAACTTACAGTATTGAACTATTAACAGTGAAAAACAACATAATATAGTGACCAGGACACTAACCTTCTTTTGCTTTCTTTTCTTTGAAACTTTCTTGCCTCGAACTTCAACATCCGGACGCTGTTGCTCCGACTCGTGTGTGCATGTCTCCACTTCCTCTTGCGCTGCAATGACCATATTTTCCTGATAAGCACATCCATCACGCACTGACGCTCCATCGACTCCCTGAAACATAGAACTTTCATTAGTATGTATAATAATATCGAAAACACAAAATGTACTTGGGGACCAATACCCACGTACATCTCAATAGCAAAACACGAATGGACGCTTTGTGTAGAACATTCAAACGACAATTATTCACGCATTGTTGATCTAGTTAGATGGAACTGTCAAGATCCATACCTCGGGCTCCTCATAGACTTCCATTGATGATATTATTGAAGATGATGCTTCAGTGACTCCCTGAAACACAGTAATTGCATTAGTATGGTTTTCTATTTTGATAAAAAGAACAGAAACTTTGTGCAGGCGTGAACGGCTCATCTAAATAGACCTGCACAAACGATCAGTTGTCTAAAATAAATAATGGATATGTAAATATGATTCGATTTGCTCGATCGTTGGAAGTGTCACCACCCAGAGATCTGCATCAACTACTAGGGGTGATGTTCTTGTAGAAGAAGCTCCGTCATCTCCCTGAAACATAGTACTTGCGTTAATAAAGAAGGAAGTATAGCGGATGTAATCACGTCATATGATTTCGCTTGATCGAACTGTCAGTATCCATACCTCGAAATGCATAAGAACATCAAGGGACGATGTAACTGCGGTGCACACTTCTGCAAGCTGTTGCGCCGACCCGTAACTGCACGCTCCCCCTTCTTCTTGGACTAATGCTCCATCGACTCCCTGAAACATAGGACTTTCATTAGTAATGAACACAATATTGAAAAAAGAAGACACATAGGAGGGCGACGACAGAAGGACATATCAATGGCTAAAAACGAAAGAAACATTGTGTGTAACAATCACGCTACAAGAATGCAAGATCTGATGATCTCCATCGATGGAACTGTCCTGAAACGTACCTCGAGCATCTGAGTGACATCAACGGTAGTCGTCAACACGTTGGACTCCTCAGCATCTCCCTGAAAGACAGTACTTGCATTATTTTGGATAACAATAATTATAACTGAAAACAAAGACTAGAGGACGAGTACAAGGGTGTACCATTAGGTAAAATAATTACACGATAAATTAAAACTATTGATTTACATGCCTAAAACAAGTCAGTGGCAGAATAGCCAAGTAAGATTACCCGATAGGCGCTTGAAGTGGCTGATGACTGCAATAACGACACGGATGGAGAATCTTTCGCCTTCATATTGAGTGGATACATAAATGGGGAAATTATTGTTAGCTAATGCTACACACTACCGCAAGGCCGAGAGATAAATACATAAACTTGACTCACCAGTGGAGGGATGTGGACGAATAGAGTGGGAATAGCGGTTGAGAGCAATTTTCGCCTCGCTCGCGGTGTGTTCTTCTTTATTAGCATTGATGTGGAGTACATGTCTGAGCTAAAGTGCCTGCTGCAGATGCGGTATCGATCACCCCTCTTGTCCGCAAAGACTTCTAGGACTCTACTTTCAAGCTCAGACGGTGGATATCCGCAATATCGGACCCATTCTCTTATCTGATCTA
This sequence comes from Ambystoma mexicanum, assembly GCF_040938575.1. Lineage (NCBI taxonomy): Eukaryota > Metazoa > Chordata > Amphibia > Caudata > Ambystomatidae > Ambystoma > Ambystoma mexicanum. The sequence goes on along the minus strand of NC_090931.1, from coordinate 165,215,706 downwards.
TTGTCTTAGGGAAAACATTCATTATAATACCTTAAGATTTATTATGGGTCTTTGAAGGGCAACCGCCAATGGAACAGGCAGGCATTGTGGAAAGTTCTGAAAAGTAAAGATCAAAAATTCTCTATGAATACCAATGTGTTAAAAAATTAAATGACACATAAAAGGTTCAACGCAAGGTTCGTTTTGGTTCTTGGAACTATACACGTTATTCACATGCGGATAAGTATTTGAATAACTTTAAAAAAATTGAAAAATAATTTGACTAAACTCAGAACATGTGACTAGTTACTTGCATGTACTGTCTTGAACGAAAAGAAATTGCACGCAAAATGATTATGGTACATGGCCTTACCTTGACGAACAAACAGTTAGATGCAGGGATCAGAGTAGTTTCTTGTCGTAGAACAGGGAGCAGTTCACAGGTTGCAAACTGACGAGTTTCCTCGAAGTGGTCACGGAAGTTCACAGAGACGAAGAGCAGATAACCAGCACCTTCACGGGTTGACTAGCAAAGCGCAAAGTAGTTCTCATTAGAAATATGAAGTGGGTTATAAAGAATTCGAAACAGGGGTGTGTTTGTGAATGAATGACTTGTATATGTCGTGGCATTATGCGGTTTGCAGGGGGCCGTCCAGCGTGAGGGGGGATGCTTGGCAGGAGACACGGGGTCTGGAGGTAGACATGGGAACAACAACCCATGCTCTATAGACCACTTTGAAGTGTACATGGTCTTTGGCACCTCTTGGCCTTTATTGCTCCCTGACAGCTCCACTTGCCAGCACAAGTACCCCGGTGCGAACTGCCTTTGATAGGGCGGGGGGTGGATTGGGGCGGTGGTCGTGCAGACAAGACACAGGAAGACTCGTGAATGGAGACACACTTATGTGGATTGCAGGGGGCCGTCCAGCGTGAGGGGGGATGCTTGGCAGGAGACACGGGGTCTGGAGGTAGACATGGGAACAACAACCCATGCTCTATGGACCACTTTGAAGTGTACATGGTCTTTGGCACCTCTTGGCCTTTATCGCTCCCTGACAGCTCCACTTGCCAGCACAAGTGCCCCGGTGCGAACTGCCTTTGATAGGGCGGCGGGGTGGATTGGGGCGGTGGTCGTGCAGACAAGACACAGGAAGACTCGTGAATGGAGACACACTTATGTGGATTGCAGGGGGCCGTCCAGCGTGAGGGGGGATGCTTGGCAGGAGACACGGGGTCTGGAGGTAGACATGGGAACAACAACCCATGCTCTATGGACCACTTTGAAGTGTACATGGTCTTTGGCACCTCTTGGCCTTTATCGCTCCCTGACTTTATCGCTCCCTATCAATAAAATCCAACGGCCTTTTATTGCCAACGCTTGAACAAAGTGGTGTGGTAAGTATTTTTGGGGGAGGAGGCAAGGCCGGGAGGCTTGATGCCAACCCGCAAAATAACATATGTATGTCTGCTGCATATGGGTTCAACGGTTATGTGGATTGAAGGTGGGCGGCCAGCGTGAGGGAGGATGCCGGCCGGAGACATGTGGTGTGACAAGACAAGGCACAGAAAGACTATTCAATGGAGACACACTAGATTCATTTAAAAAATCCAAACAACCATTGTTAAAATATATGTTGGGTTTTATTTTAGATCTTAATTTCAATTGAACATAAATAATAAACATTACACATTGTAAAGTTCTGGTTGCAGCACATCCAGGGAAAATCCGCGGTATTGTCCACTGTCGCTGGGGAAATGTTGTCTAATGGCAAGTACCGCACAGGCAGGTATTACTCTCCGAACGCGGTGTCCGAGCCTCCCGTGAAGCCACCAAGTGAAGCAACGATAGGCCACCAGCCTGTACCACCTGTGAAAATGAAAGATGCAAACTGTATTAAAATGACAAAACTTTCTTATCACTGTCGATTCAGGTAAAAAATGTCATTCTGCTTTGAAAAAAATTCTATCTAGAAAATGCACAATATGGAACCAGTTTACATGCATTCGAATGATATGTAGATGTAATTTTATATGTGGGAGACGACCATGACATAGTAGTGGCATCACTGACATCAAAACCAGAGTATACTTACTCGTTACTCGGATTACGCGGACGAACAGTGCCGCGAAGTTCGTGCATAAGCACCATCATCATCCTCAACACGGTCCGTGAGAGGCAGGCTTCCCTGAACTCTGGCAGCTCGGTGATGCATTGCGGACTTGGCTCGCCTTCTGAAATGTAGGCCAAGCACCCGGAATTTTCACGGCAGCAGCAGTTCTCCTCCTCAGTTGGCATTAGCTCGCACCGATTGCACGTGCACCAGGTGGAGACGCCGTCCATGCGACATGGTCCAGGCTCTTCATCCGTTGACTGGTCCTCCCAACTGCCGTCCGAATCCCCATCGTTTTCGCGTGCTTGCCTTTCCAGTAGTTCTTCCTCGGTGTACTCGGGCTCGTACATATACGGCATTATTGTAGCCATTGTGTGGTAAAGAAAGTAAAATAATTTACAGAGATGGTACAGGTGTTCACAAGGCCTAGAAGCGGCGAAGGTAGCTGACCAGAGCACAGAAACGAGTCACAGAATACTCAAAGTAACACAGAGAGAGGAATGGAATCGAAAATCTGCTGCTGTGTGTTGTGAAACGGTGTGTTTATACTTATTGAGGAAAGAGGCGTCCTGCCATTTCCATGGCGACACTTCATTAGCTGAGGCGCAGCGATTGTTGACACGAAACGTGCTTTGGCGTTGGGAAATGGGCGGTACGCGTCTGCTGATGTCAGGCTCAGGGGCGGGGGATTTGATTTAGTGCCGCAAAAGCAGGTGAGCCAGGGCGATGGGGGGAAATGATAGGATTATCATAAAATGGCGGCTGATTTCGAGTGCGTTAATGGACGAAAAGTCGGGTAAGGTCCATAGGAAAGTGTTCTACGATCTACCGAGTTATGCTTAAAAACACATGGCCGAACCGTAGGGACAATAAAAAAAAAGTCCCGGAACTCTCCTTTAAACGTGGCCCTCATTGCACCTATCCCACTCTCATTTTGGCGGCATAGAAACGGAAGAAATACATCAGTCCTGCGCTGCTCCTCCCATCTTGGATGTATCGCAGTTGTGAAAAATGCTACTCCCTCAGACAGCCATTCAGACCCTACCCTGATGACGGTACTGAAGAGATATAGCTACAAGCAATCAAACAGCTCGACTAACTATAACCTCGAGGGGAGCTGATGACATCACAACGGACACTCTGACATCGATTTGTTAGACATGAAGGACATAGGCATCCCTGCATGAAGTTACGCAGACACTTTAGACCGATTGCTGATAGACATGAAGAACATGCTTATTACTCACTTAGATGGATGACGCACATGCACTTTCACTGAGCAGAAACCGCAAATCGCATACACATACATATGGCCTGGGTGCTGATGCTTAAACTCAACAACGTGGGCGGCCATGTAAATCAAGATGGAAGCCACAAGTACGTTGGAGTGAATGAAGGAGCAGAATGGACTTGAGAATACAGAGATGAACTGACAGGCTGATCTTGCTGAAACATACAGACCAGGCTTCCAGCACAGCCACCTTGCACAGCCTCACCAAGGACACCAAGAGATGGAAAGTTACAAGTCAGCAGAAAGGATGAGACACATGCACATAATACAAGCTGAAAAGCCTAATAATTGCAAGCAGAATATATTAATTCTGTGGTCCCGACACATGTGGTCTGAACCTGCAAGACAGAGCCTATTCATTTGAGCCAGACTGAGGTGGTTGTTCCCATTGAAGTGAACACAGGATGATACAAAGCAATATCAGGGTCAAAGCCAAATGCTCTGTCTCAGGGACTAGAAGATTGGAGATGGTAACTTGTTGAGAACATGCAGTACCTTCGGGTTCATTATCACCACCTTGGAGAGTTGCACTTGGCGTGGTAACTTTTCAAATCTCCAAAACTGAAAAGACCCTCTTTGCCCAATCCCAATCCACCTTCCACATTGAGCTCACACTTTGTTGCACCATACAATCCCCTCACACTAAGCTGTAACATTTGTACTCGCAACATTTAGGGGTGGTCGCAGGAGGAACGACCAGATACATTTTACCCAATTGCCACTCGAACCCCTCATATAATGTGAATGTAGTTTACCTTACTAACCAATCCCGAGTCCTGTTAGGTTTTCTAGGATGAAACTTCATTTTGTGATGTCATGTATTAACAAAACTGGACGGCAGGCTCAAGACCGACAAACAAGTTTGGAGAAGGCTGAATTGTTCATGATTTGATCCCTGTCATTGAATTCTCACTGAAGGCAGTACAACTTTGTCTTTGGTGCAGTGGATTTTCTCAGCCAAGTTCCGCTTGCATGTAATGTTATTGGGGAGACTATTAACAAATCTCCTGTGCATGTTTTTCCGAGGTAAACAAGAGTACAGATGCACAACGGTGTACTTTTCAGAGGTAAAAACATAATAGATATACAGCGGGGAGGTATGATACAGAGGGGCACAGAGGAAGGGTACAGCTGTACAAGGTGGCAGGTAGGAGAGGGGCGGATGGCGTCTAACGAGTCAGGTGGTATGGGAGAGACAGATGGCCTACGTGTTGAGTAGAGAGATCTTGAAGAGATGGGTCTTGAGTTATTTTTTAATAGTAGGAGCGTGGGGGCGAGTCTGATGCTGACAGGTAGAAGGTTCCATAGCATTGGGACGTAGGCAGAGAAGGCTTGTGTTCTGGCCCTTTCCTTTTTGCAACAGCATATTTCAAGTTTGCACGTGTCCTGGCTTCATTGTCCAATGGATATGATGAGTATATCTGTAAGGTAGATCGGTGACTTGAGGGCGACTGCCTTAGAGATGATACATCAAGACTTGAAGGAGATTTGTGCATGCAGTGGGAGCCAGTGAAGGTCTTTGAGGGCCGGGGTTGTGTGGTTGTATCTCTTTAGACCCTTGATGAGATGTGCAGTTGCATGTAGGACACTTCTCAGTGGCACAAGGGAACACGTCAGGAGGCCTTTGAGGAGGGCATTGACCCCATTCAGGTGGGATAAGACCAGTGCTTGAACGGTGGATCTAAACCTGCACGGAGGAAAGAAGGATTTGACTTTCCACAGGAGGGAGAGCTGATACCAAGTTTTCTTAGTTCCGTGTGTCTTGAAAGAGAGGTGTTTGTCGATGTGGAACCCGAGGGACTTGTCCCAGGAAGTGAGCTCGGGTTTGAAGCCCTCAGAGTTCATGACTGATAGCCAGGACTGCATGTCTGGGTGTTCGGTGCTGTTGGTGAGGAGTAGGAATTCAGACTTAGACATTTTGAGCTTCAAGTGTGTGCTGGACATCCAAGGCTGGATCAGCGAGAGGCAGGGTTTGAGCCTGTGGATGTCCTTGATGTAGTCGATCTTGGGGTATAGCTGTGTGTCGTCAGCGTATTGGTGGATGTGGATGTTGTGTGCCACTAGGAGGGATCCCAGCGGCTCCATGTAAGGATTGAAGATCACTTGGGAGAGTTGATGGGTAGCATTGGTGATTACTGCCGGCGGTTGGCGATGTAGGACTTGAACCAGCATAGAACGTTGTTTATCCCAATGCCCCAATGTAGGGTGTCTGTGAGCGCCTGGGGGGCACCATCTCTTCCTACACATCATGTTACCCTTTACACATCCCTCTTTTACCTCCCACTCTCCCCTTGCCTCCCACTTCCCCCTCCTTTCCATGCACATTTCCCCCCTTTATCCCCTCACTCATCGCCGCTGTTAGACTCGCTTCTGTAGCACCTCTCGGTGCCCTTTACATCTTCGCTCCTTCAGCTTCACCCTCTCCTCTTCACCTTCTGTCATCTCTTCTACACCGTCATGTCTAGCCAATTTCACACACCTTTACCCCCTATCACGCACCCCTGCTCTTGCCCCCCAGCTCCCTCCTCAGTACCCCTCAATCATTGCCGCTCTCGCACGCTCGCCCTTGCCAGGCAGCCTCTGCCCCCTCCCAGCTGCTCCTGGCGGCGGGTGGCGCGCGCCATGGATGAAAGCACCACGCGAGTGTTTGTTACGGCAGCCGCATTGTCACCCAGGGCAGTTTTAATAAAATGATAATCAAATAAGCGTGCGCTCTAATAAATGGATGTGCTTTATTGGCAGCCCGGCCAGTCTTTTCGGAGCTTTGCTGATACTGTAATCGGCTGGAAAGCGTTTAACCTGCTTGTTAGCCCTGTGAATTCCGCTCTAATGCGGGAGGGGGCACGGCCATGTGCAGCCCCAGATAAGGCCACGCAGGGTGGATGTGACAGCTTGGTTTGAGCTCCTTATCTGCCATGAAGGATGTATGTATTGCCAAGATAAAGAGACAGGCCCATGCTGCTGGGGAAGGGGTGGGGGCAGGCTAGAGGGCACCCCCCATCTATCAGAGCCATATTAGTTAATGAGCGAGAAGAGTGACATCCTGCCTGCCTACAGGCCTGATATTACCATTGGCCTGTCTGACAAGAGGGGAGATCATACAGGGGAGGAAGAGAAGGGGACGGCTCCAGGGAAAGAGGAAAGGAAGGGTGGGATGCATAGCGCCTTGAAGACTTCGAGACTAGGGTAGGATCCTGCAATCTGTGGTTTTCCAGATGTTTAGGAATTGTGTATGCTGTATGTGGCTGATGGGATGCATAATCAGAACATCTGGAGAGCCTAAGGTTCCAGACCCTTGGGGTTTTGTAGGGCACGTGGCCCAGCGTCACTCTCTCTAGGAAGGAGGGGTCTGTAATTGGGGCATTGGTTAATCAGCTCCAGTGGCAGGTGTTGGTCCCATGAGATAGTGGATAATCTCCTGGAGCCATGATGGAGGTCCTATGGCTGTGGTTATGCTCCTTGGGCTGTGATTAAACGTCCTGGACAGTTGTTCTCCTCCTAGGGCAATGGTGCAGCTCTTATGGTAATGGTGAGGGACCTGTGTAGTGGCCAGTCTGTCAGGGCAGTTGATGGGCCCATAGCATTGAGTCTGGGTTGTTGCAGCACTAGGTAACTTTGTCAATTAGGGCACTCAGGCTCTTTAGGGCAGTTTTGCTCTTGGGGCCGTGGTGAGGCCCCTTTATTATCGGACAGTCTGCGGCGACTGCTGGGGTTTTGCTGGGTTCTTGCAGCAGTCATTGTGCATATTGGTTGGTTGTCAGCACCCCCTCCCCTTCCCCCATGGGCAATAGTTAGGGCTGTAATGGCAGTGGTCGTTCCCTAGGGCAGTTGTTGGGCACTTTGGAGCAGAGGTTGTACTCAATGGTGCAGTGGGTGACTCTAGGAGCAGTGCTAGGTCTCTTTGGCACTCATTACGAGTCAGCCACAAACCTGCCGGTAGAACTAGTGGGTTACCGGCAGACTTGCCTTACCATTTCCACCCGCTGTCATGTCAGTAATACTGGGATATTACGAGCGGCGGAAGAACGGTAAATTCCCATTCCTTACCATTTCCACCCGCTGTCATCTCAGTGATACTGGGATATTACGAGCGGCGGAAGAACGGTAAGTTCCCATTCCCATGGAGTCCTATGAGTTTTGAGAATGGGAATGGGAACCCTTAAGCACCGGCACTGTTAGTAGCGGTGCCCGTGCTTCAGTGATAACTCTGCTGGTAGGGGCCAGAACTACCAGCTGGTCAGGCCTGCTGGTAGTTCACAGCCCATTCCGGCAGACTTGTAGTTTGCCAGGCCAGAAAATGTGGCGGTAACCCTTGTTACCAGATCTTTTTTCCAGACCGGCAAACTTTAATGAGGGCCTTTGACTGGTGTTTAGGAACTCAGAAAGTATTCACACTTGTAGGGCATTGGCCTGGCCTCTTCAGGCTGCTATTCGGCTCTTCAGCAGTGCTTGAGATCCCTAGACAGGTGCTTGGACTCCCTGTAATAATGACTTGTGTGACAAATCAACTTCCGGGGCACCAGTCGTCCAGGGATGAATATCAGTTTCTAAACCATCATTCAGCCCCACACCACTAGCACCCCAGATGGGATCCAAGCAGATTGAATACACAAGCAAATTGTAAACCTCCTTGTCCAATTTTGGTAACGTGGACGGAACAGTAGGCTTATCTCTGAAAGGTTGTGGATCGCTGGTTAGTTGCAACACAGCAACATTACAATTATTACTTACCCAATGATAAAAGCGACTGTCCAGTCATGGTTGTATAAAACATATCTACCTCATTATTATCACAACAGACAGTTCTAGCAACGTTACAGAATAGAACCCACCCTGTAAAGGAATACAGAGGACAGACAGTTTCAAACAAGGAAAAGGGAAGCACACTGGATACTGACAGAATGTTATTTGGTTTGATAAATAATTGCAACTGTTCAAGGTTAATTGGCTTCAGCACAAAGGGAGCAATGGGTCTTAAAATGTATCTAGGGACCTTCCAGGAAGTACAAGGGACACAAAACCACAATGTACCTTGTGCGGTAGGGGTTTTTGGTGCTCGACAGGGTCGATTTAGCTTTAGGGTGCTTTGCAAGCTTCTGGGACAGAGTTCAAAATGGGTGTCAGCTATGGGTATCAGGCAGCAAGGCAGTTTGGCGAACAAAGCTGGATGAACGGAAGCAAGCTGGCCTACATGGTTGCTCCGGGTCAAAAATTGTTCTCTCAGTGCTGGTCGAGCCGTCGCAGATGCCTTTATGCGACAGCAGCTTGACAATGGTCAGCTTTGCAGTTGGTTGCAGCTCGAAGTACTCGATTGGCTTGAAAATGTCCTTTCAGTTGGATGTCAGCAGATGCTTGTTGAGGCACTTCTCCCAACTTCTTCAATGGGTTTGTGTCGTCCTTTAAGGCAGACAGCACAAAGCTGAGGAGTATGTTGCATTCAGCTGCCGTGTCCTTTGTTTCGGGTTCAGAGACCTTTTGGCACTTTATATCTAGGAAGCTTGCTTTAGAGCCTAGCAGGGCACACTGTGTGCTGGCTGGGTACCGGTTCTGGAGCGGCTGGAGGGCCATCTGGATTCAGTATCTCCCTCGTTCCCTGGGAGATGTTTACAGGAGGGATCTTGCTTCCCTCTTTAGAGGTTCTGGCCTTTCTTCACTGGCAGAAGTTTTAAGGCAGACTGTACCTTCAGCCAGCGTCCAATGATTAGTTCTTCTTGTTACTCCTTTCAAAGTCTACAGATGATCAGCCAAAAGAGGGGCTCAACCCTCTTTTAATGCCAAATGGACCACAGGGATTGGTTTAGGTGAAGCCTACCTTAATGAACCAATCCTGGGTCCCCACCAACAATCTCCTGTATGTTTCAGGTCCTAACCAGAGTGCTTTGCAACAGAAAAGGTAGATGGGTGAAAACATGTAATACTAAGTAACACCCATCATCCTGTCTGCTATGGTTCAAAGGGTTCCTCTAGTTAAAGGAGCTCTCTGTGGTACCCGATTAAAGAGGCTGGTCTCCCTTGAATCTGCATTGAGATCAGACTTTCTGGCTCTGTCAAGCCACATGCTCATACCTTCTGAATGGTGTCCCTCTGCGGGGATGACTACTGTAAGCGCGTAGTCCCAGACATGACATTTCACTGTCAATCGATACTGAGAGTGTCAGCTGGCATCAGGTTTACACAGTTATGAAAGGTTGTTGGGTTTTCCTGTCTCTTTTGTTAGCGTCTGTTGCCGTGCTTGTTTGAATTACTTTCTGATTAGTATGCAAATTGTTGCCACCAACTACAGGGCCCAACAAAAGGACAGGCACATTCATGGACCCTTTATTAGTTAATTAGACTAGCCATGGTAGGGGGAAGGTTTGGTCCTCTGTCTTCTGGAGATGAATTGTGTACTCCTTTCATATCCCAACTAAATATGAAAGGGCCGCCTCCGCCTGTAGGCTGTGTCCACCCAGAGTAAATAGGTCTATGCATATGTCGTGCAGTGAGCATAGGAATAGTGGGCAGGTCAGCCCCTAACATTTTCCAGAGGTTGATCTACCATCATTCAATTTCATTTAAAATGTCAATAAAGCCCAGGTGAGCGAGCACAAACACCGTGCGGATATACAAATTCCTCACAACTCGACTGCTAGTGGGCCCGATCTTCTACAAGGACAGGTGCCAGCTTCTGATCATGTGCATCACTTCTGCTGCCGGTATCGTGTGAAAGTGGGAGGAATTGCAATCTGACCTCTCAGGCATTGCCCCCCTGGGATGGGAAGGGAAAGATCAGTAGTTCTAAAGGTGGCAGTTCATGAACCCCATCCCAACCCAGCACCCTCCACACCATGACAAGCGATGAGACAAAACGCAAGTTCAATGCCATCCTGGGTCACCCATAGTAACCAGGTGCAATCACAAGGGTCAAGCTCTGCCGCAGATAGTGGGGCCAGTGGCATACATGCCGCACCATCATTAATGCATTCATATTAATAGGATTCACGGCTTTCACTTGAAATCTCTCAATTCTACTCATGATTATAATAGAGTTTTAGTTTTAAAGAATGTATTACATGTTTGGTTTTATTAAACCTTTCACATTAATAGAACACATTACATATGCACATAAAACATCCATTAATAGACATTATTAATAATTGAATAGAATAATAATACATACAATTTTGTGTTCGCAATCTAAGGCTGGTTTATCAATAAAACCATGAATAGACATCAGTTCATATAAACTCTTCTTCATGCCCTAGGGTCTATTTTTAGACCACCAATTGATCATTAACAGTTGCAAGTTACTCATTCGAATACACAAGTGCAGCATTCTCCTTTAAAAGCATTGCATTCACATCTGTTAACACCTTATTTAGCTTCAAAAGAAAGATTGTGTTGTCTGATGTTCACATTCGGTTCCACAAGAATTCATAGTTTAAAATGAAGTTCTCTTCACCTAACCTGAAAACAAATGTTCTTAATGCATATTTTCTTCCCCTCAAAATACAACAATAGATGTATTATTGATTCCAATTCTTTCAGAACACAACATCTGCGCACCTTTCTATTCTCGTCTTACTTGACACGGGGACCAACTAGAGTAAAAGTAGGTATCACATTTATGGGAACACGTAGTAAGCCTTTCCTGAGGTAAGAAGAAGGGAATTGGTTCACAAAGACTGGTAAGGAACCTCTTATTCAATGCATTGAATGAAAGCAAATTCTATAAATGAGGAATATGATTCTGTTTCCTGTGTGTTCATGGCTCAATCACACACACACGCATGTGTCTGTGAGTTGCAGGGATTGCTGACTAACTCTGACTCACTAGAGACTTCAGTTGCAGATACGATCTACCTTCCATAACAGATTGTTCTACCTCGATAACTGACTTATCTCTAAAGGCCTCATGAAGGTCCCCAAAAAGAGAGTTTTTTACGGGGTCTAGGATTTTCCTTAACAACTGGATTTGTTTCCATCAAATATGAGAGTCCTAGAAGTTCTATCACAAGTGAAATTGGGACCGCAATCATGATACCGAGAGTTGGTTTCCAAATGTTCCCCTCTATCTTTTTCAGGTCCTCCCCGATTTTCATTGGAGTTAGTTCCAAACCCTGGGCAAACGTTGGAACCACCTTTGTCTTGTAAAAGTCAACAAGTGGCGAAAAAGATAACATACAGTACTTTGTTATCCCTTTAATCTGTGCCCTCAGTGGTTTCACAGTTTTCAAATTCCTCCCAAATACAACTCCTACTCTTTTTATGGTTAAGCAAGAATCCTAAGTACTTGAGTGTAGAAACTCGCTCAAGACAGAGTCCTCCCATTCACCAAGCAAAATCGATATGTTTCCTCGTGTTTGTGAATGTCATGATGTTGGATTTATTGATGCTTATTTTAAATAATTATGTGACGCATAATACTCAAAGGCCTCCAATTTCCTATGTAGCCCTTTTTATGTTTGATCAAACGGTATTATGCCATCAGCACAAGAAATCCCAAAAAATCTGTAGGACCCCAATTTTATGGGGAAAGATTTACATCCATCCAGTGACTCCCAAATTTACAACAAATGAAGATTGAAAAGTGTTGGGCTAACACACAGCCCTGACGTAAACCAATCAGTGTATCAATCTCATTAGAGAAATGTAGCTAATTAGTTAGTCTTACCATGGTGGTAAAATAGCTCAGCAGGTTGCGTGCTCGCTGCTGCAATCTGAGTGTGATCTGCAGGTCGCAGGTTCGAAACCCGGCAAGGCCAACCCAGCCTTTCATGATAAATGAGTACCAATTTCGGTTGGGTGATATTTTATGTAAATATGTGCTCTATAAAGCGCTTTAAATTAAGGCGCAATATAAATAACACATCATTATCATTAGCATGGGCCTCGTTACGAGGTGGCCGGTAAGGGATTACCGGTGCCGGTAATCCCTTACCTCCCTATTCCGAGGTCCCCTAGCGAGTCCCTTCCTCAATTCCATGGTTACCGGTCGTTATGGAAGGGACCCGTTAAGGGACTTCAGAGCTAATAGCGGGCCCAATATTAGCTCCATCCCCATTCCCATTGAGCCCTATCGGGGCTCGAATGGGAATGGGGAATGGTTCCTGGAATGGGGACTTACCGGGTCCTCCAAGGTCGGAATGACCCGGTAAGTCCCTATTCCGGGAACACAGACCCGGAATGCGGTAAGAGGGTAGCCATGGCGCTAATAGCACCATGGCTACCTCCTACCTCGTAATTAGGCCCCATGACTTTAGTGTCGGAGTGAAGTCAAATAAAAATTTAAGGAGACCTAAGGGTATTCCCCGGCTGTAGAGTGTTTGCCATAGGCGAGCTCTTAGACCTGCGTCAAAGGCTGCACTTAGGTGCAAACTGATCATATATACTAGCACATTCCCTTTTCCTAATGCTCTTGCATGGAGGAAATACAGGATTAGGCCATTTAAGGAGGTTCCCATCTTCATCTAAACCTACATTGTTCTTTATTAATGCAGTTAGAAGAAGATGGCCTCTCTTCCAAATGGACCAAGATTAATGAAGTGAGAATGTTGCTAGAAATTTCCAGAAGAGCTATAGAGCAATAGCTAGGTGAATCCAGTGGGTCACCCTTCTTTCTAGATGGGTATAATATATGACCTGGCCCAGGAGTGTGGAATCTTACAGGGGTTATTATCAGTAAAGGTCCTGGTGTTCAATATCTTGGCATTAGAAGGATGAAGATACCGTGCCAAAAACCTATTATCAGCAGCGTTGAGTTGTGTGGGGGTGGGTTAAAGTACCCCACATTATTTCAAGAATGCACGGCACAATAAAGACCACTGTAAGCATAGTAACAAGACCTACATTATCCTACGCCATGTGTCTTATGCGCTCAGTGCAAAGTGTATATTTGTTAAGCTCATCCACCATGCTTGCTGATTCTTGTTTGCCAGTGGTTCTGGAGCACACAACAGAAGCAGTATTGGCAAAACCAACTGCTGTTTGCTTTTGTGTTGGCCTTTGCCAGGGACTGCCATAACGGTACTACCTTACCTTAGGATGGCAACAGGTGGAAAATGGTGTGATTAGCTGTGCATATGATAGCAGTACCTACCAAAAGCCTGTCAATGCCAACACACATGCCTAAACTGTTGTCTTTGTCAATTAATGTTTTTAAGAGAACCTCAGTGCAAGGAACACATATAATTCAAGTGTCTGAAAGCACACTTGGTTAAGCCATTTTTATTACACCTGGCACACATTTGCACCTGCAATGAATGTATTAACTATCAGAGCACTGCTCAGAAATAATACTCTCAGGTCAGAGATTGATGTTACGGCTTGATAAAGGTAGCTCACAGAGATTTCATGGCGATGTGTTTCAGGCGGGAGGGGAAGGTAGTGGGTGGTAATGGCCATAATGACTAGTATGGCCATGGGCAGACAGTGGTTGGGCAAATATCCAAACAACACCAACAAGCTTTGTATTCCTCCTAACATTTCACTACGCCCATAGCTGCACGCTAATGCAATAATGCGTCAAAAGTTGCATGTTTCTCTAGCAGCTCTAAGATAAATTCACATAATTAAACCAGGGCGTTACGTCTAGTGCAGGGCATCCCTGAATGTGGAGAATGGTTTTTAGGGTGCCAGTGGAGCACTACTGAAGCTTGTCCCTGCCCAGTTACATCAAAGCACTTGGAGTTAATAAGCCGGAAAAAATTCCGCTGAGAAACTACACCTGCACATGCCCACAACAAAAATACATTGATTTGGTGTAATTTAAGGATTTTAACTGCAAAAAGGGCAGCCACGATGGTAAACATGTTTTTGGGCAACGGACACGTTCAATTGGTGAAGTTTTGTATCCCAGGAAAATGATTACTATCACACAATCAGTATGCAATATTAGGCATGGGAAGAATGAATTCAGTGCAACATCAGGTAAAGGGCTTTGGGTATGAAGGCACCTCTGTGGTGCATACCTTATAATGAAGAATGTGTTCCCTGGTGCACATTCTAATAGATCATGTGCCTGGTTTCATCATTAAAGATGCATACTCTGGGCCCCACTTTGAACTTCATCAGTCGCCAACCATGTTTGCTTCTTCACGCCAAAGAGTAAGACGCAGGGTACAACCTGTCTGTGATTGCTCATCGCCTTCTGGAGAGCTCTGTTTTTGGTCAGTAAATGCATGCTTAAAGTGACACAGCCTTTAGTCAACACTGATACCTCCTTGGATAGAAAGTGCATACCATATGACCCCCTTACGGCGTCATTCCGTGGCAAAAAAATACATAAAGCAGTGGAAGTATAGGGTGAGAAGCCACAGATTATCACAGGACCGGTCTATTGGTCTCTGCACAGCAGAACAAAGGAAGACAGTGGGAATAGCCAGAAAGCTGCAACCATAAATTACCACTTATGAACAACTTGTAAGCTTTATTTTTCTGAGACACCTGTGGCAGGGCATATGGCGGGGTGCCTATTGCAACTGCAAGGGTTGAAAAGCCTTACAGGTGCGCCTGTCTGTGCCAGTCAACCATGTCTGAAACTGCATAGGGGCAAATGCGTGTTACTCCCCAGAGCCTTCACAGTTGAGGTATGCGGCAGTCCCCAGATTGTGGGTATATCTTGGAGGGGGAATGACAACAAAGACATCAATAATGAATAAAGGCATCACTTCTGCAAAGGTTGTAGGAATGAGATTGTACCCGTGTGGAAATCAAAGCACTCGATTTGTTCCAGGGCAATGTATTAGCAGTGTGGTGTGCAACACTCTTTGAAATGCACGTACAAGTAGTGGTAGCATTTTGCATGCTTAATTCAAACTGCCCCCAGACGTGGTGCTAAGTTCCCAAATTGGTGTGTTTCATTAGGATCAACCCCAGCGGTCTATGGAGTGATAAGTAAGACATTCTTATTAGAGAATTTGTAAATATACTGAGTGTAATTCTGTAATGTATGGGGCCCTGTGCCCCATTTTATGAAACGTTTTATTATAAGTTGATAATGTGCCACAGCCCGCAGGCATCCTCGCTCAGGCAGATACATAGGACATGAAAATCAAAGACAGGACCAGCAGAAAAAAAAGAGTCATCCATAAAAAGATTTAGTTAAAGAGCACAGTTTTAAGCAGTTTCGGAAAAGAGAGCAGATTGGGTTCCTGTCGTAAGTTCAGCGGCAAGGTATTCCAAATGAAAGCTGAAAACACTGGGCTAGCACAGGGGCTGTGGGATGGCTCTATCACTCCTAGCAACAACAAAGTGGAAACTTCCTCCTTGATGGTGTCCTTGACCTTATACATCCATTCCCCATAATCAGGGGATTGAGGCATTTGAATGGTTTCTTTTGATCCACCACAACATCCTGACCCAAAAAGTATTTGCCATAGAGTTGATTAACATTATCCTCTATAACAACTACTTCCGATATGAAGGCAAATATTACCTACAAACATCAGGGACATCTATGGGGTCAGCAGTAGCCCCTGCTTACGCAAACATTTTTATGTTTCACTTGGAGCAAACACATATACTGAATAAAGAACCATGGAAAAACAAAATTATCTGCTGGACACGCTACATAGATGACATCTTTGGGATTTGGCATGGGACTCAAGAAGAACTTCAACAATTCTTTGATTACCTAAATAAATGTCACAAAGGAATTACCTTTACCTTGGAAATCGGCCAACCGAATTCACATTTTTTGGATGTTAACATTCCGAAAATGGGCACTGATCTAGTTACCAACATCTACAGAAAGCCTACAGATACAAACAACACACTCCACTTTGGGAGTTTTCATCCGACACAGTTAAAGGATAACCTTCCTTATAGCCAGCTACTCAGATTAAAAAGGATCACGTCTGACACAAGCAAACTCCAGAATGAATATGAAGATATGAAACAAAGATTCAAAAACAGAGGATTCCCAGATGAAATACTAGACAAAGCAATCCAAAGAACAGCACCGATATCTCGAACTAAACTTCTAGAGGAACAACCCAAAAAAACAACGACTAGATTAATTCATACTCTGAAATTCTCCAGTCAGAGCTTCCAGATAAAAAGGATTATTACCAAAAATTGGGACTTCATTAAATCAGACGCGAATTTGAACCGATTGTTCCCCGAACCACCAATGCTGGCTTATAAGAGAGGAAAAAACCTCAGGGACTCTCTCATCAGAGCAGAAAGACCCAAAAAATCTGCCCAAACGACACTGAGGAAACAAAAAACCGGTACATATCCATGCTTGAATTGTCAGCATTGTGCTAACATCATAAAAGGTGACCACATAAGACACCCCAGCAGTGGTAAAAAAAATAATTCTGAATGATTTCGCGACCTGTGACAGCAAAAACTTGATTTACACACTCCGATGCCCCTGTGGTAAATATTACACGGGCAAAACAACCCGAAAGGCAAAGGAACGCTGTACGGAACATAAATCCAACATCAGGACATGTAATACCAAATCACCGGTATACAGACACTTCAAAGAGAATGGACATAACATTACCCAACTTAGATGGGCAATCCTTGAACTAATCCACCCCCTTCCAAGAGGTGGAGACCTAGCCAAAAGACTATCCCAAAGGGAATTATTCTTGATACATAAACTTGATGCTTTATCACCCCACCGTCTTAATGAGGAATACTATTTAGGACCCTATCTATAAAACCTCCTTTTGCATAATCTTCCTCTTAACATCATGTCGAATTTCCTACTTCAAGTCGCTGCCTAGACACGTATAAAAGCATCAAAAGAAATGTATAAGAATTGTACCAGTTTCAGTTACAACTAAGATGAAACCTGACGTTCTTTTATGCCAAAACCAAGAGACTGTGAACTCTGAATGAGGCAGCTGAATTACAAGACGCTACCTAGAAATGTATAAAAGCATCAAAAGAAATGTATAAGAATTGCACCGGTTCTAGTTACAACAAAGATTTAACCAGACGCTTTTTCATGTCAAAACAAAGAGATTGTTAACTCTGAATGAGGCAGCAGTATAATTACAAATATGTGTCAATTTTGCACTTTGTTTTTTACCTGATCTGTCTACCATTACTCGCTAAGAGGACCATACCCCTTCTTCTCTTCAGAAATATCACAGTATAGTCTTTGGGGTAGTGTTGGTACTTTTACAATCATACTCCAAGTGGACCACATCTTTAAAAATCGTATTTGAAAACATCTGATGAAAGCTTTAATATCTGTTCAATGTACATATGTACTCTACATGTTGCTCCCACATTTCCCAATAAATTCTGTTTGAGTTTTTTGCATCGCTATGTAGCTCTCCTCTCCTCAAGACAAGGTTACTATAACTAACTTCTTCACATCTAAGAGTTGGTCCTCTTCATCTAAGAGTTGTATCTCAGCAGACCATGTCCGCCATTTTTTTACCTTCATTTTTGTACCTTTATTTTTTACCTTTGTTTTTTATGTTCATCTACTATAGACCCCTTATTTTGATATACACCATCGGGTCGTATCCGATCGCATCTACTAGTTACACCACGGCACTAAGATATTAATCTAATATGTTATTTCGATTGAATCCTTTCTCAATGTCACGCACCCGTCTCCTTGTTTACATTCGTGACATCATGCACGCACGCCGCGTGATGACGTCATGTCTACATTATCCACAAATACGGCCATCTTGTAACCTAGTCTCACACTCTGTATTTCCCAGCGTACGGAGCCGGACGGTACTTGTTTCCAGTCGAGTCATACAGTCAGAAACCTGTAAGTATGCTGACAACAGCCCTCAGCCAGAACTTTTTTTATCTTAAGAGAATCTTTTAGATCCTAAACTGGGTTTCTTCGATTCCCCAGATTAAAGAAAAAGCCACACCGGCATTTCTCTCCTCCTAATGGAGAATCCGTGGATACTACGGTAACGTAGCAGTATGCCTACAGACCTCGAGCACGACCATCTTTCCCACATCTCTAGAGTTTGAACTCCATTAAGTAAGTCTATTATGTATCCCCATTAGTGAACATCTCAGTTTAGATTGTTTGTGTCTTTAATCATATCAATATACCAATATACTTAGACTGGTCCATTACTTTATTTTACACAGGCTTAAACACCGTATTGACTCCTGTTGAAACTGTCGATGTGAAATATTTTACAGACCCATAATCATGGATCATCCTACTTATTCTAATGTTTAAAACATAAAAACAGGGTAAGCCAACCACTATTCTTTACCACCTTGAGATTTCGTGCTGAAATAATAAAATATGTAATTAGGAATTACTCTATGTCCTTCTTTCTGAAAATGGCGATTAACTAGTGCTTTTTCTTTCTGTTACTTTAATATTAGCTAAAAAACCAATTGGTTTCAATGAACTAAGTTTTTTCCACAAGAATTATGGATACCTCTTTTGGGTTTGTATGGTGTAATTGCCAAAATTGTGAACATATGCGACAGTGGGATCACTGTTACACGATAATCAATGCTTATACTGCAATTGTAAATAACAAGGTCTTCTATTATCTAATGAATATCTTCTTGTAAAAATGAATATTGCAATTGAATGTAAATTATTAATATCAATTATTCAACTAATCTAGAACATTGTTTAACTTGTTTTAATAGATTTAAAGTTTTGAATTGCATATAGCCCCTGAAGAAGAGAATAACTCTCGAAACGCGTTGGGCAATCCTGTTTGGACCAATAAATCCTGAACTAAAGATCAAGTCACAAGTTGTCTTTTGTACTTAAGTGAATATCTATTCTATAACTGTCTCTATGTTTTAACTATGTTAGGCAAAAAAAACCACTTGCTTCAATTAACGCTTGGTTTAAGTCTAACCAAAAACTATACCAAATACCTATATTAGATACTCTTTGAATACTTTGGCTCCATAAGCCCCAGATAGTGTGCAGGGGACGGGAGTTCCCTAATAGGGAACTTACTCTGCTCTCATATTTCCTTCAACCCATATGCCAGGGTTGCTATTTTTCTCCCCCGCACCTTGACTTTAGATAACGTTACAGAAACATAAAAAATAACTCACACAAAAGTCTAGATACATTTAGGTGTGCAAAGGTGTCCTTTCCTCCTATGGCAGGAGAATATCCCATTTTCTCCTCAGGTGCTCTTCCAAGCCACCTATCATGCCTGTCAGGGTCTTGTTGAACCGCTCAACAAGCCCATTGGTTGATAGAACTGGTAAGTGACTTCACACTCTTCACACATTGCCTTCATATATTCTGATTTGAAGTTCGATCCACTGTCAGAAATTACTTCATTGGGGTATCCAACACGGGAGAATATCCCAATCAGAGCCTTTCGCAACCACAGGAGCTTTGATGCTCCTCAGAGGGACATCCTCAGGTATCTTGTATCGTGGTCCACAACCGCTAATATATAACTCAGTGTGAACAATCCACATTCGGCAACTCCCTGGCCTCGTGGGAAATCCTCTTCTGTGAGGCCCACAATAATGATGGCCTCTTCCATGAGTCCAACATTCTTTATGGCTTGCTTGTGAAAGCCCCTGCAAGCAGGATCCGCGTTCCTATGGCCCAGCTCCTTACACATGGAACGACCTTTGGGTAGTGAGAACGCATGTGTCCCAGTGTTAGGGGTACCCGTGCTCTTCTTTTTGGAGTGCATGACTGAACTAGAGTTTGGGGGTTTCCCTTCACTCTTTTTGAGGCCTGACTTCGAAGAGGATTGGGTTGGACCTTTGTCTTTCCCATCCTTGTTTACTTTTTTGTCTGCCGATTTGTCTTCTGGCTTGGATGTTCTTGCCTGAGCCTTTTTCTGGCCTTGATTGCTCACAAACCTGTCGGCAGCCTTTGCAAGCTCCAAGGGGTCTATGATAGTCTTATCCACAAGATCCTGGTGTAGGTCAACTTTACAATTTTTCCACACCCGCTCACATGCAATCAAATTGTACATCCCTTTAAATGTGTGAACTTTGTTACCAGTCACCCATCCGCTCAGATATTTCAATGACAAGTGTGTGACACTTCAAATGTCTGCACATTTCACTTTTCGAGCTCTCTAAAGCTCTTGACATACTGTTCTGGGGTTTTGCAGAACTTCCTGAGGAGGGCTACCTTCATGCTCTCATAAAGGGGCGTTTCCTCAGGAGTTAACTGAAGAATTGCATCAGTCCCTGGTGTCAGTAAGCAACTCATCAGCGCTGCACCCACAGTATCTCACCCAGCTCCTGCAGCTGGAATGCCAGATCAAACACTTTAAACTAGTCATAAATATTCCCAACTTCATAAGCCTGTACTAAATCTTTGGGGGTGTGCCATCAGGTCTTATCCCAGGCACTCTGGTTTGAGCCACTACTGCTGTTCTCGCTAGTGGCAGACCTGTTGGCCTCTTTCTGCTCTTCAAGCACCAGCTTCCGCAGCTCTATGGTGACCTTATCCCCCTTTTGCTGTTCCTCTAGCATTAGTCCCCTCTCCTCGAGCAGGGGCTTTCTAGCTGCTGCCTCATTAACAGCTGGAACAATTACTGGGCCACTTACAAACTGTGCTGAGGCTTGGGACCTGTGGGATGCTGCACTAGCCCCTGTCCTCATTGACACTCTTGAGTGTTGAGAAAACACACTTGCCCCCCCCCCGGTGGGATGACTGTCGAGAAAAGCTGCTCATGTGGTCGTCCTTATCATTTTGCCCCTCTGAAAGGCCTTCTCCGTTCCAGTACACAGGGCCTACCCTGTCCCCTAGGGTCTTCTACCCAACCGCCCTCACTTCTACCCAAGCTTGG
This sequence comes from Ambystoma mexicanum, assembly GCF_040938575.1. NCBI lineage: Eukaryota > Metazoa > Chordata > Amphibia > Caudata > Ambystomatidae > Ambystoma > Ambystoma mexicanum. Next base: position 165,194,599 of record NC_090931.1, on the reverse strand, counting down.
ATGCTGGTCAGCAACTCAAGTTTATTAACCTTAGTGCTGTGGAGAAGTTCCCTCGCTTGACATAAGATGTGCAGGACATCCTTGGTCATACCTTTTACAGACTCCATGTCAAGCTCCATGACTATTACTAATACCTAGCAGTGACTAAACGTTGCTGGCAACAGTACATTTATCATTGGGTGACTAGGCTCTGCGCAAAGCTTCAACTGATCCGACCGCTTTCCACCAATGTGACAAATCCAATTCCAGGGCACCAGTGGTTCAGGGATGAATATCGGTTTCTAAACCATCAATCTACTCTACACCTCTAGTCACCAGAAGTGAATTATAAGACCCCCTTTTCCAATTTGGGTAACGTGAACAGAACGGCAGGCAGGCTTATTGATATCGATATTGATATTTTATTTCTATCGTGCTCGTACACAAGTGTTTCTCTGCAAGATCGTGGATCGTTGGTTAGTTGCAACACAGCAAAAAAACAATTATTACCCAATGATAAATGGGACTGTCCAGTTAAGGTTGCATTAAAATATCTACATTATTATTACTACAACAGACAGTTCTAGCACACTACACATACGACCACTCTGTAAAGTAACACATAGGACAGATAGTTTCACAAAGGAAAAAGGATGCACTCTGGATAGTGACAGGATGGTAGTCGGTGAAGTAATCAGTCTTACAGTTCAAAGTTATTCGGTTTCAGCACCAAGGGGGCAAAGGGTTGTAACTGTCACCAGGGGTATTCGTAGAAGGATAGAACCACAATGTATCTGGTGCTGAAGAAGTTCTTGGTCGAGGCAGTTCCAGGGCGATTTGCAGCCCTTGAGACTGTAAGGCTGCCAAGTAGTTCGAAGCCGAATGAAGCAGTTGACTCATCATTTAGAAGACGATATCTTACTGCCAATACAACTCTTAATCGTACACAAGGACGGCATGAGAGTTTGATTAGCCGGAAGATGGACTCTGCACCCAGGACCAGGATTTGTACACTGAAGCTGGAAAGTCACAGCCACTGTATGCATGAAAATAGTAATTAAAAACGAGTCTCAAGCATAAACAAAAGTAAGCACCAAGGCTAGAAAGAGGCTCACTTGTGCTTTCCAGGTCGGGTGATTTTGTCTATAGTAACGAGTAATCCTGTTCTAATGATACAAAGGAGGCGAGAGTCTGTGGGCAAAATAAACATACTGTAAGTGAAGGAAAACAGAGGTATAAACAATAGATAAAACGTAACAGTCTTATCATCAAAGGAGTCTTGAGAGTCCCAGAGGACGTTCTTGGTGGAGTAACCTATCCCGCTGGCACGCGGACATCTGCAATGGTGTCCCGTTCAGACAACCTAACACCAACAGCACAAGGACGCCTAGTAACGGATGTGCGGAATCGACAGTCTCTAGTCCAGGCACACCAAGCGAAATCCGTTAAGCCCAAGGTCCGGGCATGCCAAGTTCCTTGGGGAAAAAGTTCCTTGATACAACGAGGAAAGAACAAAGTCGTGGAGAACTCAGTCCGTGTCAGCGTTCCGAGTTGGCGTTGTGCTGGCGGTGACTGTAGGCAAAACGTAAGGCAGGCAATCCGTGTTGGCGTTCCAGGTCAGCGTTGAATAAGCACAATAAGGTAAGGGAAAAAAAAAGATCAGAGTTCAAGAAACAGGACAAGGGAGTACAAGGATAAGCAAGATCCAGAGCGTAGGAATATAAGGTACATAGAACCAAATCGCAGCTGAGTAGCAAATTCAGAAGCACCACTCAGGCGCGAACGAGGAATTTATATTGCTGTCAGCTGATCTGCCGAGTCGTGGGTAATGTGAGAGCACATAGGCAGAATGTGAGAGCAAACTGGTAAACCAGCATTTCCATGGTAACAACCAACGCTCTCGTAAAGACCATGAGCGTGGTATGAAAGACTTATGTTTAATCGGGCGTGACTTCTGAGATCTTCGTACTGAGTGTGTTAACGAAACACCAGGTGCACGAGGATTGTTAGAAGAGCTATTCCTGACAGAGACAGAGTTAGTGGCAGGAGACAATTGCGAGTCCCAGGCCTCAGGCAGTTCGGCAAGCGAGGCTAGATGGACGTCTGTAGGCTGTCCGGCGCAGGGGCTCAGAGCCATGGATTGTTGTCTCTGTGTTGGCTGGCAGGTCTGAAATGCTGGTCGAGGCGTTGTGATGCTGGAAATGCATTGGAGGTACAGAGCATCCCTGTCCTTGTCCTGCACTCCTTTTTCATGTGTGTTCTGTGTTGGTTTCTGCACAGGAGTCCATGTGGGACTCCTGGCAGTGCAGCTCTTCCACTTTTCGGTTGTAGTGAATAGACACTTGGAATACCCTTATGGCACCCATGGGTGGGGGTACAACCCTGTACCCCTGGTGTATGTGTTTGGGCACCTGTGTGTGGCCCAAAAAGCATGGTATGGTCTGGTGGCAGCTCCATGCTGAATTTGACAGGTGCTCTGAGTATCCTCCATTTTTGGGATATCCCAGCCATGCCATTGGAATCAGTTGATTCCTGATATGAGACAAGATGGCCCCTGTGGCCTCTTGATTTTCATTGCCTGTTACCTTGTTTTCCCAAAGTCCTGGGAAGCCCTGACTTTGTCCCTTCCCCTGACTGGCTGTTGGGTGGAAGTTGCATATATGATATTGTGAAGAAGTCCAGGCCAGACTGGCTGGAGCCTTCCCAATGACTGCATGTTTTGGGTACGCCCTTGGGGTGGCACCTGGGTGAATGGAGTGTGTGACCAATATATATTTCCTGCTATGGGTGTTTGGTTTCTGGTGTGTGACACTATGACTGAGACAGCCCTGCCTGAAAATGGTATGAATGCAGTGTGGTGTGCTGAAAGGCTGGGTGCTTGCCCCATTCTACATTCCTTGTTGTGAGTGTCTGGATGGAGAAGAATGACCTGAATGCACCCTGAGCCTGATTGGCTGCCTGCCTGCTCAATGCCCTTCTGAATGATTTGGTGCTGAGCTTGGCAGTGTGAATGGGGGACAGAACAGAATATCTGGGGACCACTCACTGACTAGAATCGCTCAGAGGCTGAAGCCGAAACTTGATGCTTAACCTTGAAGCCCAGCTAGAAGAAGAATGCTCTGCTGCAGCTTTCCTTCGACACAATCAGAAAGCTGTTGTGTTTCCAAGAACTAATCCAAGAGAGGGCCTAGCTAGGAGACCTCTTCCCGAGCTATGAAGGACCATCGTGCACCAGCTTATCTTCACCAAGGCTCCCTGGAAGTCAATCCCGAAAGGCTGTCAACCGGAGATGGGGTCCACCAAGAAACATTGAAGTAAGTGCCAGGACGTCACTGTCGACCGAGGTTCAGAGGACTGCTGTAGCCTCCTCGACCAGAGCTGCAACGCTCCATTGCCTAAGACACTTTGAAATCAAGGACTCCCTTGTCATCACTGTTGACCGCTTTGTCCCACCGTAGAAAGTCAACGTCATCGACGAACCGAGGAGAATCTGCAGGTGGGTTTCCCGCCACCTGAAGTCCACAAAGACGCTGACGAAGATCCAAAAGCCAGCCCTGGCTGAGTCCTGATCATCGACGCCAATGCCACTGACCCGACTCCTTTGCTGGGCCTACATTCTTCATCGATCTGCTTTGCAGCAACAAACTCTCGTCATTGAGGTGCACCTCATGCCTCATCTTTACAGGACATCCACGACCGATCGCCGATGAGCATCGCAAAGTTCGAAGCTGCTCCCTCGACAACAGTATTCACATTTCTTTGTAGGAATCTTAAAAATCCGTCGATGAACCATCGAAGAACACTCCTAAACCAGGTACATTGGGGTAGTAGAACATTTCTAGCAGGAAACAAGACTTAAACATATATGGACTGGGCTTGCTGATACACTTTATTTACAGGTTGCCCAGGTGGGGGGATCCTCACAAAGAACTGTCTTTTGGGTAGGGACAAAGTATTCTGCCATTTTCTTAACCAAACTTGTATTCCCCCATGGCTATTCTTGATTCACATTACTTTTTGATTTGCATGCCATTTGAACTGTCAGAAGTTGCTGCATTTTAAAGGAGTCAAAGGTGAACTGTGGTACCACATAGACATTGTATGTGTTTACCATATTAGAATTGCCACAGTACAACGTGTGTTATTGAATGTGTATATATGTAATCTTATTTAGATAAAGAACTGTGTTATCACATAACATAATGTGTGGAAAATCCTTTGTGGGGGCCTTGGGGACTACACTGTACTTATTAACCAGCCTGTAGCACCTCCTGAGAGCTTAAGCCTTGATTTCTCGACCATTGCTACCAGAAGGAGAATCTTGGCTGGGGTGCTCTGTGTTTCTACTCTGCCATTTAGAGGGCAGGAGTACAGAAACCTCCCTCCAATCTTTACAGCTGTCTCGGTCGGCTCTGGTGAATGCAGAGTGACAACAGTCAGTGGTGCAGCCGGATGCGGTTCGAGGACTCGACTGTCTCAAAAATGTCCTTAAAAGATGGATGCTGGATGATGCTTGTGTGGCACTCCTCTTATCTTCTTCGCAAGGCTTGTGTCCTTTCAAGGCAGATGGCCCAAAGCTCAGGAGTATGTTTGCAGGCAACGACCTTGTCCTTAGTTCAGATACTCTACAGCACTTCCAACCTAGGAAGCTTGCTGGCAGAACATAGCAGGGCACGCTGTGCGCTGGATGGGTACCGGTTCTCGAGCTGCTGGACCAGTCCTCAGAGTCCAGTATTTCCCTCTGTTCCTTGGGAGATGTTTAGGGGAGGGCAGTGGCGGCCGCTATCATAGGGCGGCAGGGCGCCGCTCCCCCCCCCAGCACCTCTAGCAGGTGTGACTTAGTTCCACACTAATACAGATTGAATCGGATTCAGAAGTTCTTCTGAATCGATTCTATTTGTATTTGCCAGCAGGGGGCGCTGTGGCTATAATTCCTATTCATGGCTGGCTTGGGCCGACTATAACAGCGGGGCGAGTCCCGTTTTACACTGCTATTTGTCCATAGTAAAGTGCGTGGAGCTCGTAGCTCCACGCACTTTACGGAACCCTTTCCATTAGGAGGCGGGCGGGGCACTTTAGGGGTGGCCCCGCCAGTATTAATAGGTGCGCAAACAGCGCACCAAAATATCTATGATCTCCCTTACTGCATAGATACAGTAATGTCATTGGCTGTTTGCCAATGGCTGGCAAACAGCCAATGACATTACTGTATCTATGGAGGAGCCAGCCATTGAGTCTTGAGTGTGAGGGTGGGGTCAGGTTCATTGCGTAGGGTGCCTGAGCCAGCCACCCACATTTCTCGTTCTCTCTTCTCTTCGGTTCCGCATCAGCAGAGCAAGAAGAGCAGCAGGCCCACGAAGTTTGCGCTCGACCCGGTAAAGGTAAGTAGTACATTGAAGTTAACATTGTGACTCTTGTGTTGGTGCGCTTGTTGCTGGCCATGGCAACTTACTTGGCTGGCCTGGCGGGCCTTATTTCTCCATTAAACGGAGTACTAAGGCCGCCTGCATTAGAAGCCAGGCTTCTTTCTGAGTCGGGCAGGGCACTTCTCTCGTCTTTGAGAAAGAAGACTGTCGTCCGTGGCGGGTGCGAGCGCGCGAGAGAGGTGCCCGACGGCTTGCGGACCCCAAGGTGTCTCCAGCAACGTCCGGTGCTGGAGACACCTTGGGGCCTGTGGGGCAGGCGGCAGCCCTGAGTCCTGAGTCAGGGATACGCCTGACTGGGCCTGCCCTGCTGCATCAGCCCTGGCAGGCCTGGCTGGCCTGACTTGCTGCATCGGCGCTGGCACAGAATTAATAGATGATTGTTTATTCTTTTAACTGAATACAAATCATCTATTTGTGTGTGCGTGCCGCGTGCACTGCAGCGGCACGCACGCAGCTAGGCCAGGCAGCAGGCCAGCTTTCCCCATAAGTAGAAGCTGGGTGAAGGGGTGGCGAGTGGCGACAAATGTAGGAAGGAGATCCTGCTGCAATAGCAAAGGACATTCATGGAACATATGAATGGCAGGGCACCCAGCCGATTACAATATAATGTGCTGTAGGTTATCAGCTCATGGCATTGATAGGTTGTTCCTTCTTGCTTCTCTTATTTGGCACTTTGCATATGGTGGTGGCTTATGGGCTGTGTTGGTCTCCAGAAAGGAACAGCTTTAAGCTAAGAATGCCGGGGGCATTGCTTGTTGCTGCCTTGTAAGTCATGGATGCTTATGAACTCTCCTGCACCGCACGCTATTCGACTGTGAACTACAGAAATAAAAAAAAAAAAACACATCTCTGCATCAGACACATTAACCCACTGCCTTATTTTGTCATGACTGGAGGCAGCGATCTGCAGATTAAACAAAGAGCCCTGCCGCAGGTACATTAATAAGCTGAGCTGCAGTTCCCAACATGATTCCCATTGTGGTCAATTAATCTCTGGTGAGACTGGCAACAGTTGATGGTAGTATGCAATTAAAAGTATTGGAGCTCTGTTTTTCAAAATGCAGGTCATTCCCGAATAAATTGTATGGCAGTCCCCACAGTTCGACTTAAGAACGTGCTGGTACTGTGACATTGAAAGTATAATAACCCCAGTGGTATGTCAATAAAAGCATGTCGGACGGAAATTGACGGCACTATGTGAAAATAAAATCTGTTTTGTAGAGGACGTCTGGTTGTAGGTACTGTGCCATTAAAGGAATAGCAGCCCATCAGAAAAGAGCAGGCACTGGTCCTGTCTCATTAATGGTAAGGAAAGCAAGCCTACTGAGAGGTAGCAGTGCTGCCCTTTAAGAACCTATGGCAGTCCTTCTGAGAAATGCTTGTACTGTGAGGATGAAAGTATAGAAGACATTACCATTTAAAGTAGTGCGGCTACCAAACTGATATATGCAGTTAATGTACTAGTTAAAAGCATATAGTGATGGCATACAGTGATCTTGGTGGGGCGTGCTGGTAGCTTCACACAAAGCCCACTAAAGTGTTTTACATCAGCCCAGGAGAGTGAAAGGACAGCTCAGAAGACATGCCCAGTCAATCGTTGGTCTCTCTGCTGAGATGCTCCAGTGCCTATACTGCCACAGGCAGAATGTGTTAAGATAACATTGCCATACTCTGCACACAAACACTTTCACTAAGAAAAGCCCTAACCACCTACTTTTATCCCAGCCCCAGTTTCAGTGTACCATGTTTCAAGATACAAAATGCCCCTACTTTCCAGACAGAAAAAGTTAACTCTGAATAGCGTGCTGTGTAGGTTAAGTCTTTCCCTGCCTGGTATTGAAGTGACGTCGGCGACATGGCCATTGAAAGTCTTCATTGAATTTATTAATTTAAGCCGACCTCGAGATTGAACCGTTTGCAGGCTGGACGCTTCACCATTGGACTTTATCCCTGGAACTTGCAGTAACATTGTGGTACTGCAAGTTCCAGAGAAAACATTTGTATCGGTTCGTGGAGTTTAAAACATGCACACCTTGTAACTTTTTCAAAAACACTATTAGAAGGAAATATCCTCTCTTGGTGTTGTGTGTGTGTGTGTTGATTTTATGAAAGGCAAATGCCATTTGTCATGTGCAATTTTGGTAGTTATACAATTACAAAGCTAATTTAATGAAATGAGCATATTTCACCTTAATATGCTAATTTCTGGGGACATCACATCCCATTGCGTTTTCTGATGAGTCCCCCCACTTCTATTTTTAGGACTTGACCCCTGCTATCACTTCTTGTACACAGGGATCAAAAGTCACACACCACTCTGCCATACGAATGCCAGTAACAGCATGACAAAATGAGGCCTCCCTCTGGAACAGCCTTCCTGCCTCCCTGAAACTTGAGGAGAACCATCTCTGGTTCCGGAAGCACCTCAAAACCTTCCTCTTTGCCTCCGCCTTCTCTCCCCCTCTCCCCTGCTAATACTACTGAAACTGCACTGAATCTGCAACTGGGCCACTCACCGTTCTTGGTCCTTGGCCCAGCCACTCTCCCCTGCACTGCCTCCCCGGCAACCCCTGCACTGCGGGACTGTGTCTGTATCCCTACAGCCCCCCTTCCCAGCACTTGTCTGCACCTACCTCGCACTTGCCACCAGCTGGCCCTTGTTATTTATCCTGTATGCTGTATGCTAATAACCCTGTACTGCACTTTCCCCTCTCCCTTTCCCCCATGCACTTTTCCCTTCCCCTGTACGCTTGCACTTGCACGATCTGAATGACACCTGGCCTAGTAGGATTGTTGTCTGTCTCCCCTTGTTCCCCCCCCGCCTCGTCGCGCCTAATGATGAATTTCTTTATGTATACACTATAGTACCAGCTATTCTCAATACAAGCTGCTGTAAAATACACCACCACACTTGCACACGTGAGAATAATGTATCACCATTAGTATGTAAAACCTAATGCTTTTTATGTCATATTTTGGTGGGTTTTGGACAGTAAATAGCATATTTTGGAGGCCCTTTTTAAAAAACATTTGCGGGGGAGAACCCTCCCACACCCCCCTTGGGTGGTGTGGGCTCCCGCGCTGCGCGAGATCGCTCCCAAAATTCACCCGGGGATCTTTACGCCCCACCAGCTTTCAAACTCACCAGCCGCCACTGGGGGAGGGATCTTGCATCCCTCTTGGAACACCTCGCTTTCTTTCACTGGCAGAAGATGTAAGGTAGACTGTACCTTCAGCTCATGTCCAAATGAGTCCTTATTCTTACTCCTTTCAAAGTCTTCAGCTGATCTGCTAAGTGAGGGCTTCAGCCTTCTTTTAAAGCCAAATGAGCCCCAGTGATTGGTGCAGGCTAGGCCCACCATAATGAACCAATCCTGGTTCCCCACTAACAATCTTTTGTTATGCATGAGGCCAGGACCAGACTTCTCTGCAATCAGACAGACAAGGGTGTGACACCATATACCTAGTTCTCACCCATCTCCCTGTCTGTTGTAGATCAAAGTGTCTATCTGTTTAACTGAGCCTTCTGTGACTCTTGATTAAAGCACAGGGTTCCCTTGAAGTTTGTGCTGGGAGCAAACCTCCTGTCTCCATCAAACAGCACACTTCTCCCCTCTGAAAGGGGTAATGTCTGCAGGGGTTTGCCTACAGTAAATAGTGCACCCAAACATGCATTTCACTGCCTTTCATACAGAGGGGTAGGTTCAGGTTGACACATTGCATACCAAAGGGGTGACATCCCTGCATTTCCTGTTGTTTATTCCAGCAACCAAGCCCCTTCAGGATTGATTCAACTATCTCTCATTGTCATGATTCCTGCCCCTCATGTCCCCAGCCCTCCAAGATGTCAGGCTGGAGGCAGGCCACAATCACCTACATGGCCCTCAAGGGCCTCTCCATCCCTCCAAAGACCCACTTGGAGTCAGACTTGGTGCTTGTGACACCAGACTCACTCACTCCCATAGGATAACATTGGGGATTGGACTTGTAGTGCATTGATGGGGACAAGATGGATGCCCCCACATATTTCGGTTCCCAGAACTGCATGTGCGGGCTAGTCTTTTGGGTGTGGTCAGCCCAGAGGCACCTGGGATACCCAGAGACTATTTAAGCCACACCCAGGCTGAGAAACAAGCTTTGTGTTTTCTGCACCTGCAGCGTGACACTCACCGTGTTTGGATCGGTCTCCAGTAGGCCTGCATCTTTCTTCTGCGCTCAGCTCCTGCAAGAACAAGAACACCGTTAGGAACAGCCTTACCTTGCGGCGCTTCTGCCCATCAGTCATCGCTCCTTCTGTTCTGTGGGCATCTTCGTCGGAGTCATTCCCATCCCGGCATGCCGCTTCCTAAGGAAAAGGGAAAAGAACAGAAAAAAGGCATTAGTAAGCATTATGCAAACCTTTGCTTATTTTTAAATACTGTACGAGCTTCAAACGCTTGCCTGAATCCCAGCCGCTCTGGGGTAACTCTGTCTCCGGAACTTCTTATCCATCTGCAAGAGGGAAAAGACACTCAAGGTTAGCGTGGAAATATCTAAAGGCACTGCATACCGTGCTTACCCACCGCATTTGTTCTTCATAACCGGCATCCACGCTGAAAACGTTGTGGCACCTAAAAGACACAGAAAAAGAACTCAGTTCAATGCAAATACGAAAGGGGTGCATCGCGCATCGCGCTCTCACTCACCTTCAGCGCTACTCATCTCAGCAGCACGCCACCATCCCCGGATGCCGGCCATCATCTAAGGAAGGAAAGGAACTAAGTTAGAGAACTGTTCAAAAGACTCATTATACTTATCTGTCGGACTCTTGCCAGTGAAGTAACTAGGCAGCAACGAGCCTGCATTAATCAACGCACCCCTGCGCTGAAGGCAGGACGGAGAGCACACTATCCAAGAAAACAAGGTGAGCTGTGGATCAAAGGGAAGGGTTGGACACCGGGGAAGAAGGGGTTCAAGCACACAGAGACAATAGGGAGTTAAACTCTACCAATCCTGTGTATCAGGCCCAGTCTCCAGTCGAATAGCCTCCAGGGAAGGGTTCGAGGTCGTAAGAGGTCAGAACAGGCTGAGTGACGTCCCCGTGGATACCAGGTGAGCGTTACACTCATTAGTATGCACTGCCACCAGCCAGAGGACAAAGCAAAGCAGATACATGGGGTCTTTAATAATTAAATTAGGCTGCGCATGCTGGACGCAGGTGGGCCTTCCCCTCCTTTAGATGCTTTGATGTACCCAGGGCTGTCACATTCCAGCTAAATATGACAGGGGAAGAAAGCGCCTGTAGGCTGTGTATTCCAGGAGTACATGTGACTATGCGTTTTGTGCGGGAAGCAGATGGACTGTGTGTGGAATGTCCTCACACCGTCCTGGGAGTTTAGTCTCCCATTTTTCCTCTTCATTATTAAAAAGTCAATCCAACCCAGGCAAGTGCACTCTCCCCGTCCAGATCGTCGAATTCCTCATAGCCTGTCTGGTTCTAGGGCATTACAGCAAACCAGACTTGCTGGATCGAAGGACCCTGTCCTTCAGGTACATAGGGGCCTTACCATACAGGCATTTGTGTGATAAAGTTACTACTTTAAGTTGTGCTCGGGCGGTGGAGATGGTGGTGGTGGAGATATTAGCTCTGCAGGGAACAGTTTTTGCTATGCAAATAGCCTTATTTTGTATGACTTAAAGCTTTTGAAGGCAGCCTTTATTTGCACCCACTAGAAGTGCATCACAGTAGTCAGCCTGCGTAAGATAATGGCACACGCTAAAGTTATGCAATTTTTCTCAGTGCCAAAGGTTTAATATGCCTAAGGAGTCGAGGAGGTATTGACAGTTTTTAGCCATGTAGTTGATGTGAGCATCAGCGCCAAGTGAGGATCCCATGTAAATGAAAAGGGCCCGATTCATGGCATTTCTTGCACGGGTCAAAGTGATTTTTCACAGCTGAAAAGTGACTTTGCCCTGCCGACACAAACTCTGGTTCATGGAACTGTGCAAAGTGAATTTTTGCAGTGCAACGTCTGTGAAAAGTCATTTGTACTGCAAAAATGACTATGCACTGATTTTGCACAGACTTTGCATTGCAAACATACACTTTGAACAGTTCCATTAATCAGGGTTTGTGTTGGCAGTGCAAAGTCACTTTTCAGCAGTGCAACTAATTTAATGAATCGGGCCCAGAGAGTTTTTACTTGATCGAGCATTTGGAATCCTCAATGGTAAAGCTTGAATATCTGGGGTCTAGTTTGGCTGTGGCCTGGGCTGAACCAAAGATTAAGAGTTCGTCTGGGAGCTGTTGAGGCACATCCAATGGGTAGACATCCAGTGTTTCAAGGTCTTGTAAATATGCGTGAGGTTAGTAGAATCCATTTAGTAGACTCTACGAGTCTACGACCCTTAACGCCTGATTACAAGGTCCCTTAGCGCCATGGTGATTTTAACGCCTGCTTTTTGCAGGCGTTAAAATCCATGGCGCTAAGGGACCATGGTGCTAATTACACCACCGTAATTTACGGTGGCGTAATTAGCGCCTTCCCCACTCCCATTATGCCCTATGGGGCAAAAATGGGAATGGGGAAGGGTAAAATGGGAAATGGGGATTTACCGCCCCACTCACCTTGGAATGGGGCAGTAAATCCGCCATCCACCATGGTGTAAACATAGTTTACACCATGGTGGTAAGGGTACGACCCAGGCGATAACTTACCGCCTGAGTCGTAATGAGGCACTCTGTCAAGTTCAAGTAGCAACTGTGCATCGTCGGCATAATTGGTGAATTGGACAGCAATCTCAGTTCTCAGATCACAGAATGGCTTTATGCAGATGTTAAACAATGCAGGCGAGACACAAATGCACCTTGACGTACTCTGCATTATATAGGGGCAGAGTCTGAGATTGCATCTCCCCGGCAATCCGTGGACATCCGGTTATTTAAAAAAGAACAATCCAGTGCACTGCTTTTTGTGACCAATTACCTGCAACGGTAAGAGTGTTTAAGAGGCGCTCATGGTCTAGGAGGTCAAAGGCTGTCGACAGATCCAGTAATACCAGCAGCCTGGTTTTGCCATTATCCAGAATGTCAAGAATATGCGTCTGTGAGTCTAGCAGAGCACTCTCACAGCGATAGCCTGAGTGAAAACCTGATTGTCTTATGTGCAGCTTAGATGTGGAGTCTAAATATTCTTGAAGTAGAGCTGTTGCTAATTTGTCTGTTATTTTTGGCAATCAGTGTTGGTCTCAGGCCAGAGGTGTGTTGCTTCCCTAGGAATTAATCCTGCTTTCTTTACTTATGGGTGGACCGTGACCGCTTGTATAGAGTCTGGGACGCAGTCGTGGTCAAAAGATGCCTTAACAAATCTCACGAGGAAAGGTTATCTTGTTTTCTAAGATTAGTTTGGAAGGGATGACATCTCCAAAACGGTAGGCGGGGTGCATTTCACCCAAGCCTCTTCCTATTTGTGCCAATGTGATGGGCCTAAATGTCAAAACAGAGGAATTTGGATTTTGCTTGGGATCTTGAAGATGCCATTGTAGGTCGGTAAGAGAGTTACACTCATTTACGTAAGGATCGGCTGCCAGATCTTATTTTTAATTGTCTCTCGTGCAGCAGTAATTTTGTCTGCAAATGCTTGTTGAGTCTGGGCATAGTCAAGATTAGTAGGATTAAAGATCTGTACCTGTGCCTTAGGCTTTTCCAACATCTTTAGCATTTGAAAAAGTTTTTTCGTGCTGTTTCCAGCTTTATCTGTTAATTGAAGTAGTCTCTCCGAGCTTCGTAGATGGTGAGCTTTGATGACTTTTCATAGTTTTTCCATATTTATTTAGTTGCGTCTGAGTTGGTTTTCTGCCATCTGCGTTCCTCCTGTCTCTTTTTCTTTTTAAGAATTCTGAGATTTGGTGTACAACAATTGTTATGGCGAATGCAGTCCCTAATTGTTTTCTTTTGTATGGGGGGGGGGTGTTACAATTTGGCATGCGAGTCTTGTGCCTTCTGTGCGCAGGGGCTAATACGCATGGAGACTCAGAATCTGAGGTGGACTCTAGAAGCTCGTATTTACATTGCTGAATGTTCCGGGCATGAAGTTTCTTCTAATTCTGACTGAAGACGTTCTTGGGAGTGTTCCATGCTTTTTAAGGTTGTCCTGGTGCAACATGTGGAACTCAACAAAGGAGTGGTCAGACCAAATACATCGTTTGGTTATGTCAACCGTAAGGTTTTACGATGTGACCCAGTCCAATATGTTGCCTTTTTTAGGTGTGAACTTGAATGGCAGTGTTATTAAGATTTTGTTCCAAATTCATGGCATCCTTATGAGCTGTGTTGCCACGCCAACGGTTTAGATTACCCAAAAGCAAAGGAGCACAATGTGTCTCTGTTTAAAGGTCCTAGCAGTTATATAATCTGTCATTGAAATTAGGCATGTCCTCTGGCGAACGATAAAGAAGAATACTGTTGATGCAAATGTTATAGGTAGGATTTCATTTCCTGTGTAGAATTTCACAGTCATTGCAAGCAATTGGGGCTTCAAAGAGGTGATATTCTTTCCCACCCATGATAGCGACACCTCCCCCATTACCACTTTCTCGCTTCCGGGAGAAGAAGGCATATGCCTCAGGTGTTACAAGGTCAATTTTAGACCCACTGGAGTCTTTAAGCCAGGTCTCTGTCATGCATAGTATGTCTATACTGTGTTCCATTATGTATTTGTGAACGTCACTAGCATTCTTGCTCAAAAATCTGGTGTTCAAAAGTGCAGCTTTAATCATCCTACTATCTACACTGCCAAAAAATGGAGATAGGTTAGCGATATGATCAGCTCGATTTCCCCCGGTACAGAGAAGGCAGAGTTTTCTGTACTAGTTGTTACAGACTTTGTGGGCTCGAGGACGGTTCCATGTAATAATGTCCCTGCAAAAATGTCTCCTGACCAAAAAGGTGCTGTTTTTTGTGGAGACATTATTACATTGAACATGTTGGGGACACCACCGCAAACCCCTGATTATTATTATTTTTTTGAATAAGGGAGCAGGCGACATCCCTGCAACCCGTCCCCATACATAATGTCACCATATGTAATGTCGCCAATGGCTTTTTCCGGCAACATTATGTATGGGGACATTATGTATGGGGACATTATGACCGGATACCCCTTTTTCATGCTAATGGCACCAAGGGTTAATCTAATATATCCATGTTGATTGATGACATGAACAAAACTACTACACAAATCATGGAGCATGATGAACTCGAACAAAGAGTTGTACAAGCTAGTGAATTGAACAGTTATACTCTAGTCCTCGAGGGCATCGGGTAATAATGTCCCCATAGATAATGTCCCCATGCATAATGTCCCCATGCATAATGTCGACAGGAAAAGCCATTGACAATATTTATGGGGACATTATGTATGGGGACGGTTTGCAGGGATGTCGCCTGCTCCCTTGTTAAAAAAAAATAATAATCGGGGGTTTGCGGTGGTGTCCCCCGCATGTTCAATGTAATAATGTTGCCGCAAAAAAACAGCATCTTTTTGGTCAGGAGACATTTTTGCTGTGGCATTATTACATGGAACTGAAAAGGGTCGCTATCAAGAGCATGGGAAGTAAACATTACCCGACTTGTTCGTGGGCTCCTTGAGTACCTCATTTATTTGATGGCTTTTGCTTGTGTTTCATGAGTTGACGCAGTGCCAGAAGATCAGAAGTATGGAGTTCCTTATATGTGTGGTTGATAAATCAGGGGGAACGTGCTCGTACACTGTGGGTTTCTTGGGGGGTCTCTGGCCATGCCACATGACAGGTGGCGGCACAGTAGCATTCACCGAACATCTGAAATATTGAAATAATGTCCACACCGGGGTGGTGCAGAGGGGCTACTGGGGATGGAGTGTTAACTCGGGTGTGGATCAGGGGCATGGCCCATAAACAGCCCCCCTGTGTTCAGAAACAGGTGGCGCCAATGTCCGAGAAGCAAAGGGGAGAGCCATCGTTATTTGCTTGGAACACTTGGGTTATTTAGAAAATAGGGCCTGTTGGATGTGCAGTTATCGATCACAGTTTGCCATTAGAAAACGAAAAAACCTACACATTTAAATTGATAACACTAACCAAAATGACAAGCAGCTAGTCTGAGCGGATTGCTCCCCAAATAGGTGAGACAGAACGTTTGGGTCATAATGGGCCGGGTCCACACGGTGATGCACATTGCAACACTACATGAAAATGTACCTGGTCCACGTAGCAGAACCTTTGTTTAGTCAGTCACCATAGAATAAGTGATGAAATAAATAGAGTTGCTTGTTGCTACGGATTGTCTTCGCACATCAAGCTTTTCTGGCCCTGACATGGGGACACAGCTGGCCTCTGTGTGTTGGCAGTGCGGTCAGTGGACAGAGCTTTATTCTACTTTGTACATATAGGGCCTGATTCATGGAAATTATTTGCACGGTGCAAAGGGACTTTGCACTGCCAACAAACATCCTGGTTAACAGAGAGGTGCAAAGTGTATTTATGCAGTGCAAAGTGACCTCAGTACCTTCAACTCTCTCTTCCTAAATATCTTCAGTCTCAAGCTCTTCGCTCATCCCCCTCCAACTCCCTCGGGGTCAGTCACTTCTCCAAGCAGCGAGTTGGTGGTCAATCTTTTTCTTCTGATGGGGCCTCCCTCTGGAATAGCCTCCCTGCCTCTCTGAAACTTGAGGAGAACAATCTCTGGTTCCGGAAGCACCTCAAGACCTTCCTCTTTGCTTCTGCTTTCTCTCCTCCTCTCCCCTGCCGATCCCCTGGCTGAATCTGAAATTGAACTGGTTACCTGGCTACCCTCTGATCGGGGGCCCAGGTCCCCTCCCCACCAGTTGCACACCTGCACTGCCCCCCTGCAACCCTTGTCCTTGAGGACTGTTTCTGTATCCCTACAGCCTCTACCAGCACTTGCCCCTGATGTATGCACTTACCCTGCACTTGCCACCAGCTGGCTGCACTTTTATTTACTGTATTCCTATGTACTGCACTGCCCCTGCCCTCAACCCCGCACTTTGTCCCCTTCCCCCCTCACCTGCACTTGTGCGATCTCAATGTCAGCTGGCCTAGTGGGATCATTGTCTTTGTTTTCCCTTTGTTTCCCCTCCCTTGCCTCGTCACGCCTTGAAACACTTGTGTTTAGGTGAGTTATAAATTCCATATCATATCAAAAATACACTTTGCACCACTCTGTGAATCAGGGTGTTTGTTGGTAATGCAAATATACTTGCACTGCTCTAAAAACTCCATGAATCAGCCCATAGCGTTATAATGCAAATGTAATTTGCTGCACTTGTTAAGGTACTAAGCCTATTCACACTATGTAGGCCACACTGCAGGCATTGAAAGCTGGGTTATAAGAGAGTATGGTTGTATTTCACTAAGCATAAGAGAGGTTTGCATGCAAAGCTGACCTGGACAATAGGTACACAGGCCCGTCTTCCAGGGCTATCTTAGGGCCAGGGAATATCACGTCTGGAAAATACCCTGGCATATCAAGCATGTGAAACTCCTTATTCTGAAAGTCTTTGTCCAAGAACCAGGTGGAACTGGACTGGAATCTTCCTTCTGCTCACCATACTCCTTCCCGATTCTGTATCTCCCCCCCTCGACCTCTTTATACCATCCCATCAGGATCACAACCTCAGTGTCCCCATAGACACTGATCTTAAACTTCACAGTTTCATCCACTCCCACGGGACCACTGTTAGGCACAACGTGCTCCAGTGCTCACCGACCATGCCCTCAAACACTAATTACCACCCTTGGACTCATTTGTCTTGGCTATTACTCTGTCCTCGAGAACAAAGATTACAGAGTACAGATTTCCGGTACCTCGATGGGAGCATTGATGACCCCAGGTTTCGCCAGCAAATACAAGGTCTACTTAAAAGAAACCTATAGTACAGATACATAGATGACCTATTTGGCATCTGGAATGGTTCACATGAATAATTATCAGAGTTTTTCACATGCATGGACTCACTAGCAGCGAGAATCAAGTTTATAAATAAATCCAGTCTAGAGCACATTGGCCCTCATTACGACCCTGGCGGAGATCGCGGTGCAATATGCACCATGGAGCACGGCGGAAAGCTGCCGATACCGCCATGGGGGTTGGCGGATTTACCGCCCCATTCCGACCTTGGCGGGGCGGTAAATCCCCATTCCCCATTTTACCCTTCCCCATTCCCATTTTTGCCCCATAGGGTATAATGGGAGTGGGGAAGGCGTTAATTACGCTACCGTAAAATACAGTGGCGTAATTAACAACAAGGTCCCGTAGCGCCATGGATTTCTCCCCCGGGAAAAACCAGGCGGAAAACGGCTCCATGGCGCTACGGGAACTCGTAGTAGGGCGGACGGGTCCGCCGCGAATACCGCTGGCGTAAACCCACTCCGCCAGGGTCGTAATGAGGGCCAGTGACTATTGATGATAACATCATCCAGAAAAAACACCCATACAAGTGATTTATGTTTCCTTATACACACATTAGTGCCATGCTCAGGTACCTGATTGTACCTTTAGCCACCTCATTTCCCTCTAGAAACAAGTGGTCTAGACGTGGGACCCAGCACTGCACTATAGTGACTGAGCCTAGGCTAGACCACTCACTGCAACCAGTTTTGAAATGCAATTGCCATGCAGTTCATCCAATTTAACAGTTGTCTCCTCTGTTGTTGCTTTCTATAGCATGAACAAGCAGCACTGGAACTTACATTTGACAAGCACAGTCTGACTCTGAAGCTCTCATATTCTGAAGTTTCTCAGAGAAACTGCAGTATTGATTTATAGTTTCACTTAGACATTATTATCTTCAATTCTAGTTGAGAAAAATAGATATCCCCTACCTGATGAAGGGCGAGTCTTCCTTGAAACACATCACACCACAAACAAGAAGACACATACCAACTTGTCCCAAAGAAATAATGTTCTTGATAGTAATATCCGTCTTATTAAGGAATCCACCTTGATTGTCATTGTATATCTATTATGATTATGAATATTCACAAAGAATACCCATGAAATCCTGATCTACATGTTTTTGTAAGTTTTGTTAAGCATTATGTCTATCAATGAAATTGATTGGTATGTATACTGTCTAAATTGAAGACCATATTATTGTTTTTTTTCATAATCAACCCACAATCAAATCATTGCACTTTGTCAAACTGTCTTTACTCTCAGTTGAATTCCATACGCACGTTTTGTCATATGTGTGCCCTGGTCGTGTTCCTCTACTCTGGTCAAACCTTTTTTCTTTAAACTATCACTCTGTCCTCCTCATGGCCCTTGCACTTTACTCTTCCACGCCCCTTTCGAACATGCTCAATTCACAACCTTGAACCCCTACAACCTCCTCCTCCCTTCTCCACACCTGTTCGCTCTTCCCATGCTACTCGACTAACTATGCACAATGACCAACAATTAAAAAATCATTCACGCTCTATTTACCTGTTTAGCCTCCCGCCACATACTTACACTCCCTCCAGCCTCACCTCAAAACCAATAATTACTATCCCAGCTTGGAAAGTTGCTCTTAAGCTACACCTCCTCACCCTCGAAGGGTCAACTCACCCTACCAAAATCACCCACTCTACTCTGCGATGCCCCGCTTTCCCCCAATGTGCATGTTGCCGCTCACAGAATATGGTGTTGACCTGTCTGTTCTGTACCCAGTGAATGGCATCACTTTGATTAGCCTTTCCCTCCCGGGGACAACTACTTGCTTAGCAACCACCTATCCTTTTCCACAGAACCCTACACAGGGCTGCTCCACCCAATGTTATTTTTCTCACGTACAGCTTGAAATACTCTCCTTTAGTAAATGATCTGCTATCTAGATTTTATATTGCACCAAATCACCACTATGGTAGCTTCAGAGTGCCCAGGCTTGTCCAAAGGGATTGTGTCCCCACCAGGGTCTTTATATCTGATTAGTGAAAGCAAAAGGAGATTTAGTGGGAGAGAGAGGGATAAGGCGTGGCAAGGGAAGAGGATGGGGTGATGCACCACGGTGGAGATTGTCTGAAAAATTATGTTGGTCCTGTTCATTACACGATATGTATGTGTTATAGCATGATTATTGTGATGTTTTTCAAGTGTCAAACAATTAGCATTAATGCACATTTTCGTAACCATTGCCGGGTACGAATGGTGCATTGGGTGAATGAGGGTCTGGAGTTATGCAAGCGTGCATATAAATGATGAGGCCAAAGAGAGCAGTGGGGCAACCAGGTAACACCCACTCAACACCCTATCCTCCCCGTATTAGCAGGCAGGTAACATTGAAAAGCAAAGCAGCAATATTGGTCAATAATTCATATATTGTGTGAAGCCATTGCTGACATGTGCACAGCAAAGAGTCGGCAATATACCGTTACATGGAGCCATTGCTGTCACATGGGCAACAAAGAATCAGCAATCCACACTTGTGAAGCCATTGCTGACAGGAGGGTAAGAACGAGTCAGCAATCCCCGCTTTCTGAAGCCATTGTTGACATGTGTGCAGGAAAGAGTGAGCATTCCTCTTGATAAGTAATTTCAGACATGTGCAGGAAAGAGTCAATGATCCTTTTTTTGTGAAGCAAACGATCCCCTCTTGCAGAACCCATTACTGACACATGGACAAGAAAGAGTTAGCAAATCCTTCTTTTGAAGCCATTGCTGACAAATGTGTAGGAAAGAGTCAGCAATCCCACTTATGAAGTAATTTCGGACACATTTAGGAAAGAATCAACAATCCCCTCTTGTGGAGCCATTGCTGACACGCGTTCAGCAAAGAGTCAGCAATCCTCCTTGTATAGTCACTGCTGCCAGTGTCAACAATGAGATGCGGGCATCATGTACATCCACCTCCCACTTCTTGTCATACGAGGATTGTGTGTCCTGGCAGCCAGCCTACATCACAGTCTACATCACAGTGGTCACTGATAGCCCTTGAGAAGTAGCGCCATCATCCCCGCTCCCTTGCATCCCCTTTAGAGGTTTCACGGCACAGAAAGCCGCTGTTTTCCTTCCCTTGTTATCCCTCCTCTGCGTCCTGCGAACATTAATCCGCAAGCCCGAAGAGTGACAAGTTATTCATTGGTTTATTTGAAAGAAGATAACGATTTAATCCTATCGCCTCTTTTTTTAGCTCTGGCAGATTTGCAGGGAGTTTACTGTGCTCAGTTTATTTTCTTTTTCTTTACATTGCCTCTGTGCGGAAGAAACACTTCCCGCTGAGGCCTGTCCAGCATGCTATGCAGTGGAGTTTTCAGTGGAGTATCGGGCAATGTGTGTGTGTGTGTGGGGGGGGAGGCGGGGGGCGCCGGGATTGGTCTTTTTGCAGTGTGCAATTCCATACGGTCTCATTCGCGCTCCCAAGCCGCCCACCCCTGCCCCAATCTACTTCTTTTGCTAACATTAGTGGCAGAAGGCATTTTAACACATACAAATGCAGAATCATTACAGATGCAGGGAACTCTTTTATTAGAGCTGTGTCCAGGCGCACTGGGGCAACATAAATGCAACCTCCTAATTTGCATATGGATTGCACCAACAGAAGTGACTTCACAGAAAAGGACACTGCAAGGAGCATCATCAGTCTTTGAAACTTGCAAGCACCATGGTAGTGACTTTAGAATAAGTTGACATAAGTAAGTCAAGTGGCAATTAACTTTGTGGTGCAAAACACCTAAATTGCACTATTCTTATATATGGAACAACTTTATAGTCACTAGGCTTTAAAAAAAAAACAAACAAAAAAAAACAACATGATATATTAACATGAGCTATGAAGTGAACCACTTACAGAGCTGCAGATAAGACACAGTGTGATTACATGATTTGCCCAGGATCACACACTTTGGGTAAAGGGTGAAACTGTGATGCAACAGAGCATATCTTCCCAGGTTTAGTTATTATAGATATTTATTAAGGTTTTGCTTTGCATTTCATGTGTTTAAATAATACTTTATGTATAGCAATGCATTGGAAGCAAAACACATTATTTGATAAAGTAGCTTTTCATAGTAAACTGACTATACACTATAAACATTGTCATAGAACTATGTTGAGCAATACGAGTATGGCTTTAGTTGTATTCTCCCCATCCTGCATGCAAAATAACAATAGCATCATATTAATGTGAGCCTAACAAATCCATCTTGGGCTTTAAAGCCACAGTCATTGTGTGTCATGAGAATCAACCTCTATGTCTGAATCGTTTGTTCCACTCTCTTCCTCACCTGAGGAAAGTGGAGCGGGGGTCTTCGTCTTCTTCTTATCTCTTTCTGTAGCTTCCTTTTTATGCAGGTAAGGCCGACCGCGGTACGAAGCCACGCTGGTTGCCGGAGAATATCCAGGAACCAGGGGCCCCGGATCTGCAGCCGCCAGAAAGGGAAAAAGCCGCGAGGGCAAAAAACCCCAGAGAATACGGATCTGTTGGTGGAGATCTTCCGAACCCTCAGGTAAGTAATGAATCCAGGAATAGAACTGCTCCACACCATTACAAGAGAAGGGAAAGAGAGCAAGGGGGGTAAGAAAAGCCCAGGAGAGTGGAGGGAGAACGGGGAAGCCAGGAGACAGGACCCGAAGCGGAACAGGCAGAACGCCGATCAGAGGCAAGGCAGAGAGGCGCCGAGGACAAGAGAGCCAAGGGGAGACAGGAAGGAGAGAAGGATCAAAAAAGGAGAAAGGCTGAGACGCCAAATAGGAGGGCGGTAAGCCAAGGAGAAAACACACGGAAGCGCTGGCAACGAAGGAGAAACAAACCAGTTGCAACTCAACCGCCGCCGGTCGGGAGTGAAGAAAAAGCCGGCGGCATGACAGAAGGGAAAACTAGACTGCTGAAAGCACAGCGGCGTAACGTAGTGGAGCAATTCAATGGCGGCTGCGTCTCCATCGGTCCCATACCCTTACATAGAAGGGGCTTATGACAGTATGCCCCCCCCAGTGCGGGCAAAACCTGGTTTACCCGGATGGGCCCGGTAGAATCCCCTCACTAAAAGTGGGGCTTGGACATGAGAACTGGGTTCCCAGGAGTCTTCTGATGATGGATAACCTTTCCAGGAAATAAGGAATTCCAATCTCCCTCTGTGGTAACGTGAGTCTTTGATCTTTTCCACTTCATATTCTTCTTCAGTAGTGTCCTCCACTCCCCTCGCCGAGGTACCGGGGTAGTGGGAATGTCTGCCGGGGCAGGACGCAATAAGGAGGAGTGAAAAACAGGATGTATTTTACTCATGTTCTTGGGTAGTCGGATGTGAATGGCCATCGGATTGATGTGAGATACTACAGTAAAAGGACCTATGAACCGAGGAGATAACTTGGAAGGGCGTACCCATCGAGGTAGGTATTTGGTGAATAACCAAACTCTGGAGCCCGGTCCAAAAGTTGGGACTCCCGTTCTTTTTCGATCTGTCCATCTCTTGTAACTTGAGCGAGCCTCAACCAAAGCTTGTTCAGCAGTCTTGTGGGCTTCCTGGATCTGCAATAAACGAGCCTCAATGGAAGGGCACACACCTTCAGAGGATGATATTGGCAGAATGCACTTGGGGTGTTGTCCATAGGTACAAAAGAACGGACTGAGACCAAGAGCGGAATGTGTGGAATTGTTATATGCATATTCTGCAAAGGGTAACACATCATACCAGTCATCTTGGGCCTTGTTGGCATAGCATCGAAGGTATTGTTCAAGAGTTCCATTAAGTCTTTCGGTTTGACCATTGGTCTGTGGGTGGAAGCCTGATGAGAGGGCCCGAGTGATTCCTAACCGATCGCATAAGGCTTTCCAGGATTTGGAGGTGAATTGACTCCCCCTATCCGAAATGATCTTGTTGGGTAACCCGTGAAGGCGAAAAACATCTCGGATGAAAACTTCCGCCATTTCGGATGCGGAGGGTAGTCCCAGAAGTTGGGAGAAGTGGGCTAACTTAGTGAGGGAATCCACAGTAACCATTATGCAAGTGTGCCCCCGAGATGCTGGGAGATCAACAATGAAATCTGTGGAAATCTATTCCCAGGGTCTTGAAGGTAGTGGGATTTGCTCAAGAAGACCAATGGGTTTCTGGTATCGATGCTTACCACGGGCACAATGGAGACAGGATTGTATATGTCTTCTGACATCGGCAGAGATTTCGGGCCAAAAGAAAGATCTTTTGACTAGATCTTCTGTATTCTTTATGCCTCGATGCCCTGCTGTCTTATGGTCATGGCACCATGATAATATTTGATTGTGCAGATCCGGTAACGGAATGTACAACTTATTGTCGACGAATACCAAAACCTCCTTCTTTACAACTTTATACTTGGTGGCTACGGAGTCAGGAAGTGGTAACCTTTCATAGGCGGACCTAACCTGAGAGAGAAATGACACTGTGGTTCCAATGAATACTTGATCCGGGCAAAATATTTCTTTGATCGGAGTCGAGAGTTCTTCGGTATTCCATCGACGTGAAAGCGAGTCGGCTACCACATTCTGGGCTCCCGGAACGTATGTAATCTCAAAATCATACTGAGCAAAGAAATGAGCCCAACGTGCCTGTCTGGCCTTCGTGCATTCCAAGTTCCTTAAAGATTTCAGATTCTTATGGTCTGTCCTAATGGTGAATGGACCGACTCCCCCTTGAAGAAGATGCCTCCAATCCTCACACGCCAGTTTGATGGCCAGAAGCTCTCGCTCAATCACAGAGTAATTCTTCTGACTAGGGTTTAAAGTCTTGGAGAGATAGGCCACCGGATGCTCTACTCCTTCATGCTCCTGCAAAAGGACTTCTCCCAACACGTCCGCTGAAGCATCGGCTTCCACAATAAATCTTTTAGACTAGTCAGGTTGTTTTAGAATGGGGGCTGAACAAAACTTTCCCTTTAAACTTCTGAAAGCCTCTTCCGAAGACCATTTGAAAGGTAGTTGATCTTTCTTAAGAATAGAATTGATGGGAGCCACCGTAGAGGAAACATTTTTGATGAATTTACGATAGAAGTTCGAGAAACCCAAGAATCTTTGAACGTCCTTTATGGAAGAAGGAGAGGGCCATTCAGTGATTGCAGACACCTTCTTGGGATCCATCTGAACGCCATCCCCGGAAAGAATAAACCCCAAATAAGGAACTGAGGATACTTGAAAAAGGCATTTCGTGGATTTGACTAATAGACGATTATCTTGAAGGCACCTGAATACTTCATGTAAGTGGTGAGTGTGTTCTTGGGCTGATTTGGAAAAGACTAGAATATCATCTAAATAGATGATAACCGAATGGAAAAGTAGGTCAGAAAAGGTTCGGTCCATAAACCGTTGAAAGACCGCAGGTGCATTGACTAAGCCAAAGGGCATAACCCTGTATTCGTAAAGCCCATACGGGGTTCTAAATGCCGTCTTCCATTCATCTCCAGCGCGGATGCGCAGGAGATGATAAGCATTTCTCAGATCCAGCTTGGTAAAAATCACTGCCCCTTTGACTGCCTCGAGTATGTCGGATATCAAGGGCATGCGATATCTGTCTCTGATGGTGACCTTGTTGAGACCCCGATAATCAATGCTAGGCCGAAGCTCCTCAGAATCCTTCTTAGAGATAAAGAAAAGTGAGGCTCCAGTGGGCGATTTGGAGGGTTGGATTAAGCCATTTTTGAGGTTGGCATCCAGGTACTGTCGAAGAACCGATTTCTCCATGAGGGATAAGGCAAACATCCTACTAAATGGAACCAATGCCTCAGGAATATGCTCAATGGCACAGTCCTCCGGGCGATGTGGGGGAAGATCATGTTCAATCTTTTCAACAAACACTTGGGAATATTCAGAAAATTGCGGTGGAACTGAGTGAATGGTACGAATGGGAGACTCTGAAGTCCGTAATCCTGCTGTCTGATATCTTTGAGAACTCAAGCATGACTGGCTGCAGTAGGGAGAGAGAAAGCTTAGGGTAGTAGTGGCCCAGTCGATGGTCGGATTGTGACGGTGTAGCCAAGAAATGCCCATAATTATGGGGAAGTGGGCGGCCCTAATGATATCAAGCGACATCTCTTCCTTATGTTCCTGAATGGTCACCTGAATGGTTTCAGTGGAGTGGGTGATCGGCCCAGAACAGAGAGGAGTGCCATCCACACCTTCTACCTTGAGGTTCTCCTTATTCTGGATTAGTTGGACTCCCATCTTGCTCGCCCATACCGTGTCCATAAAGCTTCCCGCGGCGCCACAGTCTATTAGAGCCAGTGTGTCTACAGACTTTTTCCCCCAGGACAAATGCAATGAAACCACCATAAGACGAGCATCTTCGTTCAGGCGGGAAGGGGCGTCTGACAAGGTTACATAGGGACCCTTGTTTATTCCTCGAACCGAGGTCCAGTTTAGGTTTGAGGCACCACGTTTCCCTACCTCCTTGGAGGGACATTGGGGCAATCCCTCAGCAGATGAGATGCAAAACCACAAAACATGCAGAGACCCGCTTCACAGCGTCTTTTTCTTTCTTCTGGAGTGAGTGGTGCCCTCATTGAGCCAATCTGCATGGGTTCATCTTTAGAGAAATTCGGGGAAATCCTCGGAGTAACTGAGGAACTGGGAAGGCTGAAAGCCCCTCTGGCCTTCTTCTAATCTTGCTTCCTTTCATTGATACAATGTTCTAACTGTAGAGCGACAGACAAAAGTTCTGCAAACGAAGCCGGACGAGGCATCCTTGCAAGTTCGTCCTTCAATTCCTCCTTAAAACCCCCCTTGAAGATGGTGAATTGGACTTGCTCCTGCCAGTTAGCCTCTGTAGCAAGCTGTTTAAATTTGGTGATGTAGCATAGAAGATCCATTTGTCCTTGATTGACCTCCAGCAATTCTTCACAAGCCATATATGTGACTTCTGGCCTTTCAAAGGTCTGTTTAAACCTTGCAAGGAAAGAGTCCTAATTCCTCAAAATTGGATCGTCTGCTGTCACCAAGGGACTGACCCAGGCCAAAGCGTTTCCTGATAAATTAGAAACCAAAAACCCGATCTTAGATCGGTGGAAAATGTAGTAGGTCAAAAGGCAAATTGTATATTACAGGCCTCTATAAATTCCTTGAGTTTCTTAGAAGATCCGTCGAACTTTCCCGATGAAAGTGGCAAGGGAGTAAGATCCGTATTGCGGGGCTCACTAGTCGCCACTATCTGTCAGAGTACAGTATTTTCGGCCTTGATATTTTGTAACTCCTGGTTTAAATTTCGCACTTCCATATTCAAGGACTGCACAGCCGCTACCAGCTCTTGGACCTGTTCAGCGGTTGCCGTCACGGGATCCTTGTGGCGTTGCAAGCTGTCATGAGAATCAACCTCTATGTCAGAATCGTTTGTTCCACTCTCTTCCTCACCTGAAGAAAGTGGAGCGGGGGTCTTCGTCTTCTTCTTATCTCTTTCTGTAGCTTTCTTTTTATGCAGGTAAGGCCGACCGCGGTACGAAGCCACGCTGGTTGCCAGAGAATATCCGGGAACCAGGGGCCCTGGATCCGCAGCTGCCAGAAGGGGAAAAAGCTGCGAGGGCAAAAAGCAAAAAACCCCAGAGAATACGGTTCTGTTGGTGGAGATCTTCCGAACCTTCAGGTAAGTAATGAATCCAGGAATAGAACTGCTCCACACCGTTTCGAGAGAAGGGAAAGAGAGCGAGGGGGGTAAGAAAACCCCAGGAGAGTGGAGGGAGCACGGGGAAGCCAGGAGACAGGACCCGAAGCGGAACAGGCAGAACGACGATCCGAGGCAAGGCAGAGAGGCGCCGAGGACAAGAGAGCCAAGGGGAGACAGGAAGGAGAGAAGGATCAAAAAAGGAGAAAGACTGAGACGCCAAATAGGAGGGCGGTAAGACAAGGAGAAAACACACAGAAGCGCTGGCAATGAAGGAGAAACAAACCAGTTGCAACGCAACCACCGCCGGTCGGGAGTGAAGAAAAAGCCGGCGGTGGCGGCATGACAGAAGGGAAAACTAGACCGCTGAAAGCACAGCGGCGTAACGTAGTGGAGCAATTCAATGGCGGCTGCGTCTTCGTCGGTCCCATGCCCTTACATAGAAGGGGCGCATGACATTGTGTCATAAAACATGCAACATTATGCACCCTTCTCACTTCTGATCACTCCCTCCCATTCCCATTTCTAAAGGGAGAAAAGTCCCTCCTAATAGTCCCCCTTCATCACATCAGTGCCTAGTGGCTTACATTGAAATGCTCCGTTGACACAGAGCAACGTGAGAGCTCCTCTGCTGCTGCCCAGAGCTTCTTGGGATATTGTCCTGACAGCAGCACACCATTCCCAATCGGAAAGAGTAAGCGGTCCTGCTGCAAGGACAATGAGCGTGCTGAGCAGGTATTGCTCAGCACATTTTGTCCTTCCAGTGGGACACCTTTTCAGTTGGGCATCCTCATTGAGGTGCCACACAGGAAAGGTGTCCCACTGACAAATGTCCTGGTCTGGCTCTCAAAAGAGCTTCTGGGGGGCTGCTTGCCCCCCCTGCACCTCCACAAGGTTTGCAACTGATGCTATGGCAGGGGGTGCCAAATAATTCTGGAAATTGAGTGGGTGATGGTGGAGAAGGAAACCGGAGGGATCTCTTTCAGCATTCCAGATCTTATGCTGGCATTAGAATGCAGTGGTAAAAAGGGAAGCCAAGGCAATCCCATGTCTGTATTCCATGCACGGTCAGGCAGGTAATGGGAAGGGGAATCGATGGGGCTAGAGGTGTATGGCAGGTTACAAGGGGGTGCCCCCTACACATAACTGCATACATATCAAATAAATACATAATTTTAAATGTATTTATTTGTGTTTTTCAGTACAAAAAGTACATTTACACAAAAAAGAATGTTTTATACAAAAGGAAAAAAAAGGAAACATATATAACATTTCCTATACACAATCCTAACTAAAATCACCCCAAAAGGGAGCAAGGGTTATAAAACATTATTAGACGAGGATGAGAACAGAAAACAGTAACATTTCAAGCAGCACTTATCCTAGCACAGCGTCAATATTAATCAAACTAACGACTATGATAATATGCTAAATACAATACTACAGGAGACTCAGACATCAGAACATCATCAAGGTCAATCACACGCTGCTCCGATATCTTAGCTTGGCAAAGCTCACCATTAGCATCCTAACAAGGGCCTAAGTAAGAGACACGAGCGACCCAGCCATGAGTCTGCTCCATAGATCCTGTGTTAGGATCTGGGAGGTTGAATGAACAAATCCCCCAAGGTTTGAATTCTCAGATCCAGAAAAGCGGGGCAGCACATCACAAGATGAAATACAGCCTTAGGACACTGGCCACTTCCTCTACATATTCACATTTCTCTGGGAATACTTAACTTAAGGCCAGTAAACTCTAAGGTGGGAAGGCATCTTAATCTGAATTTCATATACTACTGCCGAAAAGTTGGGGATGGAAATCTAACTAAATATGGTCTTAAGCGAGTAAGTGTCAAATACAAACATTCCTCCCCAGCGTAAAATGCTTACCTTCTTCGATCTTAAAGATCTGTCGACTCATCCCAATTTTAGATCTTTTTCTTCAATATACTATCCGATTCTAGTCCATTCAAATCCACCATTGCGAGTACATTTTTACATCGCCTATTAAATTTTGTTTAGGTACGGAATTGAATCCTTTAAAGTAGTGCAGCTATGTAGGACCCCAGTGAAGATTTACTTGCGTGCTCTCAGGTGCTAAGTAAGGAGAAGCTTCTTCTGATGTACTGTGACAACCAAGAGGTCAGACCCAGGTCCAGTCTGATGGCACTGATTGGGACTGAGATCAGGAGCCCTAAAGCACATTTGGGAATGTTGGACTCTATGGCTACAAACAATTTCCTGTCACTGATGTTCCACTGTAAATAAATAAATGAACAAACAAATAGAAATGATAGTTTCAATGAGCATGTTACTGCCTCATTTTAATGCAAAATCATGTGCAACCCTCAGTCGCAAGCCCTTTGGGACTTTTAGAAATGTTTCTATTTAGTATTTGAGCATCTTTCCTTGTCTTTAGACACTCAGAAAATGTGGAATCAAGGCTTTAATTGATGTTATGTTTTTGTACAGTTATTTTAAAATGGTGTCTTTTTTGTCTACTTTTATTTACAACCAAATGGGGGGAGACCCCACTCATGCCTTTAGCCCCCAAACACCCACCCTCTTCCCAAGAATCTTCACCCCATATTTCCTTACCCAAACAACCCCCCTGCATTTTGTGATACAAATAATCAGTAAAAAGTCTGCTTTAATCTCGACAGTAGCCTGAATGCAATGCTTCTTTGTTGTTCAATCTGTTTCCAGCTCTCTAGCCAAACAGCTAGATTCAAATTGATGATATAACAACCTATAAGGGCTGTACTCCAAGCATCACTTTGTGATGTGTAGATCTGGACTAGCTCTATCACTGGAAAACCAAGTTTGTTGAAATAGAAAGTATATCGTGCCTCCTATTGTAATAAATATATTAATATTGGCCTACGCCAAGCTGCTCGAAAGTCGCTTGCGAAAGAAATCTGTGTTGCAAGGTCCTGACCTTAATCCATGTAAGCCGCCATTTTAGGTCAAACCGCCATTTTAGGATTTGTTGTGTAAAAGTCACCCTGTGAGCTAAAATGGTGCACGATGTCATTCCAGAGTACAACATGGCCGTCTTGACCTCTGTACATAGCTTATGTGTAATTTGCCTGCAGGCCACTTGTTGAGGTCATGAACTGAGACCTTGTCCTTCATTGACCTATGCGTAGAAGGATTACTCGTGCAATGAAACTAATCCACGAGCATATGTTGAGACAATGTATTCAAATACTGAACGAAGAACATCTGTTTAACTACATTGTATTAATGTTTAAGAAAGCCTGCATGGAAAACTTCAGAATACAGAGTTATTGCATACGCTTGTTGATACATGTATTAAAGGCAAACCAGTTATATGTGGTTATTTGAGACTTGGCACGAACCCTAGATCGGAGATGTATTAAAAGGAATATTAACCCGAAGTGGGGCTGGGCATTGCACCCACTAAATGTATAAAAAGCGAATGCATTCTAATGTACAGCGTCTCTCACTGAACACACTGAACCACGCTGGATTTCGTTGTGTTGTACTGAGGGCCGATAGCTATCTGATTTTGCTCTGTTTTTGTAACTGGGTTCAGTATAAAATAAAGTACTTTGTATGTTCCTTTGTATCCCATGTTCGGTGTATTTCTTTTTGGGGTACTCAGCCTCGATATTCTTTTTCTGTTTTCACAGTTGGCGCCTGAATAGGGACCCTCAAGATTGATGCCGGATTGTTGAAGGTTGACGTACGCTATCGGACCGGGATCGGACGGTGTGACATAAGGGGCCCACTGAACGAGACGTGACACCTCAACAGCGCTGCACGACCCGATCCTTGGACTAATAAGCATGTGGTCCGAGACGGCATCTTGATGAGGGTCCACTTATCGAGGCGGGCAGATTTTCCGAAATCACCATACACGAGGTAAGATTAGTTAGGTAAGATTCTTAGAAGTACCGATCGGTCCTCCTTAGGTTTGGTATGGGGAGTCGTGACCCGATTCTTAATTTAAACCTGACAATTTGAATTTTGGCGCATTGTATCTGCAGACACAATTATTGACCAGGTAACACCAAGAATTTGAGATATGCCTGGAAAATTGTCTACCTGCTTTAGGGCATTATTCCGCAGTGATAGACAATCTTTGGAATTTAGCCGTCCCGTACCACAGGAGGGCTCGCCGGCATGTTCTATGTACTGTAAGTATGGCATTGGAAGTATAGTATTTAATGATATTTGGCACAGACAAACCAGACATGCCTCCGAACCTCAGTGGCCAATCAATGGTAGATTTGAGATCCGTCGTATTGAATATTTGGAGTCAGTCTTGTTAAAGAAAAAGGCTAGACCTGCAGCATTTGATGTTTTGCAGAATTGGAAAAAAGAAGCATTGCAACAACTTAAAGGTAGAGAGAAACATGCACTTCGTCATAAAACAAACGCTGAAATTGAAATGGCATTTTTATATGACCAAAACAAACAGTCTGAGGCGACTAACAATATGGGATAGGGCTTTCTCACTTGGAATTCAGAAAATGTATCCTTCTAAAGATCTTCATATTTCTGATGAGTTTATTGACAAAATATTAAATGAACGAAGGCCTGGTGCCTCTGTGCCACCTCCCTATGTTCCTCTTCCCACTGCTGTACCTCTTCCTGCTGTTATTCCTGCTCTTCCTGCTCAACCTGTTGTTCCTATTCCTCCGTTTTTTGTCCCTCCACCTGCTTCTCTGCCTCTTTTTATCGCACCAGTTATAGTACCTCCATCGAATTTGCCTGCTCCCTCTATTCCAAGTGGTCCTGAGCCACTTGTAATCGGTCGAGGTACAGGAACAAAAGTTGTCACTCGCAATACTGTACCGCCAGAGAAGAAATGTGAGTTAATTGCATGGGCTAAGCATTGTATGGAGAAGGATGATCAAGCTAGCGTTTTTGCCACACTTTGTAATACGAATAATTTTCCTGTGAAAAATGTTTTTATTGAAGATTTAGGGATTCAGTTATGTATAATGTGGGGAAGATTAAATAATGCGGATGTTCTGCAAGGGTTAAGGGATGTAAATACTCTAGCGCTTTCTAGAGACACTGTGGAGAAGGTAAATGAGCATGTCGAGAGGTTATTTGGGTATAGAAAGGAGTTAGAAAAGTTACAGAATGAGGATGATGAAGAGGAGAATATGTATGTACAGAAACGGTTCCTTCCGTGTCGTAAACCGATATCGGAGGAAATGCAAATTTGTAAGAAAGACTTGATTAGATGGATTTCAGACATATCGATAACTCCAGTTGAGGTATATGACACATATAGTTAATATACATTAGAAATGCAGAGGAAAGTGATACAGGTAATGGTAGAATACCTGCAGGATGAATGTGTAAAAAGGAAGATTAGTTGTCCCACAGAGTTATTGAGCATTTATAAGAGAGCTTTTTCACTTGACACTTCTTCGACTGCTTTAGCGCTAGACTTAGCTCTGTTGCTTAGTAAGCGTTCGGAGTCACCTATTTCTCAGTTGCCTATGAGAGAGGTTCCTCCGACATTTGTCCCGAAGGTTGAGGTTGCGGCCAATGCTGTAAATAATATAGTCGCTGTGAACATTCCTGCACATTATGTATCACAGTTCGTTCACGTCCTGTTCTCAAGACAGGAAGTGAATACTATTAGGCAATCTATTCCCGATATTAGGAAAAATCCGACAGGGTTCTATAAAGAGATAGAATCCGTTTTTCAGTCCTCATTGTTCACCTTAGGTGACATTGATTTGTTGTTTCCTGTACTCCTGCCCGCAGATTTATGGAAACAAGTTAGAACTATTGACGATGTACCCGGGTTGGGTGATACATGGGCGAATATAACCAGACTTGATGGGGAAAGGCCAGCTGGCGAAAGACCGCAACAGGTGGTATTAACTCTGCCTGATGGAATCATTGCTAAATTAAAAACCATAATTCCCGAAAAGAGAAATATTTGGGACAAGCTTACAGCCTGTGTCCAAGGAAAGTCTGAAGGTGCTACTGAGTTCTTTAATCGGTTCGAACAGGTATTCTCGGATTTCAGTGGACAAGACTTAGGCACAGAGTCTGGGAAAAGATAATTTGTGGACAAATTTGTACGTGGATTGCTGCCTGACATCCAGTCACAGATTATGTCTTGTGAGAGCGCTTGGCAGGCGAAATCACAATCAGAAGTACTGCACATGGCTCAGTACTATGAGAACCGTGTCAATAATGAAAAAGATAGGATTGAAAAATGGAAAGGCGATTTAAAAACTAAAGTGCTATTGCAGCAAATTGTTAGGGGCCCGAGAGGGGGTAGTTCTCAGGTTAGAGGTCAGTATGTCCCGCAAGGGGAATGTGCCCTTGGGTCCTGTGAATATTAACCAGTGTGCTTATTGTCGTCGAGAGGGTCATTGGCGAGCACAATGCCCCGTCCTTCAACAACGGTCGAATAATACATTTGGTGATATGGGTAGGCGATCCAGAGGTCACCTGGGCATGGGGGGCCCTTGTAGAGGTCATTTTACACAGGACCCTCAGCAACCTTTTTCACAGGACAATCAGACTCCGAGTGTGGACACTAGGAATATATTTGATCATCCTTCCGCTGCAAATTTGTCTGAAGAGCTTCCTTTTGATGATATTCTGTTTCGTTAGGATTGCCCGAAGCAGGGTTTGGAACCTACACCTATTCCCGTCAATCAGAAAGGTCCCTATATTGAAATGGTGGTGGGAAATAGGAAACATCAGTTTTTGTTAGACACTGGAGCACAGAAGTGTTCCATTGATCATTCGCGGGTTCCAAACATTCCACTGTCAGGGCAAACCAATGTTTCTGTAGGGTTTTCCGGTGCACCAGTTGTTTGTCCGGTTTCTATGCCGGTACCTACTTCTTTGGATCCCTTTATGGACCATTGTCCATTTCTGTTGACTTCGGATTGCGGAGAGAACTTGCTGGGGTTGAATTTGTTAAAAGAATTGAATGCAGTGATTTATTGTTCTTCTGATGGAGTGCGCTTGACGATTTCACCACAGCAATTTTCTGCCTCACAATTTATGACTAGACCTTTGCCTCCAGAATTCGTTGATGTAACAGAGAGCTTGTGGGCTGTCGATGAAAATGATGTCGGTGTTTTACAGATTGTGCCTGTTAAGATAGTTTTGAAACATGGAATTGAGTTGCCACGCATTCCCCAGTATAAGATTTCGGTTGAGGGGGAGCAAGCTTTGAAATGTATTGTTTCCGATTTTGTGCATCGCGGTGTGATTGAAGAAATTTCAGGAAGTTTGTGTAATAGTCCGATTTTACCCGTGTACAAGAAAAGCGATAATTTAATTCCATTCCGTTTCATAATTGATTTACGTGCCATTAATAAAGTTGTGGCACCACAATTTCCAATTGTGCCTGATGTAACGACAATCCTAACCATGATTCCGGCTACAGCTACTTACTTTAGTGTTGTGGACTTAAAGAATGCGTTCTTTAGTATTCCTATACACAAGGATAGTAGATATTTGTTCGCGTTCACCTTAGGGGTACGCTCGTTTACATTTACTCGTGCACCTCAAGGGTACACAGAGAGTCCTAGTATTTATAGTCGGGCTTTGAAAGAAAACCTTGATACCCTTGAATTGCCCTCTACCTGTACTTTGCTTCAGTATGTTGACGATTTGCTTCTAGCTGCTGACTCTGAGAGTGCCTGTAAGGAGGGCACTGTGTTATTACTTATTCATCTAGCTAAACATGGTCACAAAGCTTCGCTTAAAAAATGTCAATATTGTTGGCAGGAGATCGCCTATTTAGGCTATCTCCTGTCAAAGGAGGGAAGAAGATTGACACCTGAAAGAATAAAACACATTTCTGGTATGTCTGTCCCAAATACACAGAAGGAAGTTAGGGCCTTGACGGGTATGGCTTCTTACTGTAGGTTGTGGATCCCGAATTTATGAATAGTGATCAAACCGATGGTGGCTTTGACAATAAGGGCATTTCTTCGCCATTGCCATGGAACGCGGTACACCAGCAGTCGTTTGACTTGCTTAAGACTGCATTATGCTCTGCGCCAGTTTTGGGCACACCGAACTATGAAAAGGCCTTTGTATTGTTTGTGCATGAATGTGATGGATGTGCTTTGGCTGCATTAACGCAGGAACATGGAGGGAAGAATAGGCCGTGCGGTTACTATTCTTCCGCCCTTGATCCTGTAGCATGCGCTTTGCCAAGATGTTTGCGCGCTGTCGCTGCTGCTGCCGCTGCTGCTGCCACGTCTGTAAAACAGAGTGAGTGAATGGTACTAGGCCATGATCTAACCCTGATGGTGCCTCACTCTGTAGATGTTCTATTGAACCGAACTCAAACGCAACCTCTCACTTCTGCACGGTTGACAAGATATGAATTGATCTTGTTTGGGCCTCACATTCAAATTAAGAGGTGTTGTGTTCTTAATCCGGCTGAACTCCTACCTTTTCCGCAAGATACTACTTGCAGCGATGAAGAGTCACATGATTGTTTGTATACGACCGAACAAGAAACAAAGGGTAGAATCGATTTGAAACATACTCCGTAGGATAATCCACAAGGAGAGCTATTTTGTGACGGCTTCTGCTTTAAACTTCCGGATGGTACAACCACAGCCGCTTATGCAATCACTGCATTGAGCATGGTTGTGGAAACTAAGAGAATTACGCATAATTCTGCGCAGGCCGCAGAGATTATAGTATTGACCCGAACTTGTGAACTGTCCGATGGGCTTGCAGAAAATATATATACTGATAGAGTATGCCTTTTGGGTCGTTCACAACTTTGGGAGACTTTGGTCAGAAAGAGGGTTCCTAACTTCGCATGGCACCAAGATTCAACATGGCTCCCTAATAGTGCAACTACTCTCAGTGCTTGCACTCCCTACTCAGTTAGCATGAAATGTGCAGCACATCGAAAGATTGTAGATGATGTTGGAAAAGGGAATGCTTTTGCTGATCAGATAGCTAGACAAACTGCCACAGATCTCTTCACGGAGATGTATATTTCAAGGGAGACTCTAGATGCCTATGTAATGGATGAGGGTGTTGGTTCTGTACGAGATATCCAAGCTGATGACACAATGGAAGAGTCTAAGAGGTGGGCTGAAGGCTTGGGGAAACTTGATGATGATGGGTGTTGGGTGTACATGGTCGAAGGAAAATGGCTGTTACCTGATGCCTATGTCATGATGATGGTTGTCATGGCACACGGCCCTACACATGTTTGTGCCCAGCAGGTTACGAAAATGTTATAAAAAGATTGGGCAAATGACAAGATTTCGAAAATTGCCCAGCGCTATGTCCAGAACTGCGTGATTTGCCTACAACACAATGTGGGAAAGGTGACATCAACTCCAAGGGGAAGTTTTGGCCCACCTTCTGTCCCCTTCGAAGTTATTCACTTTGATTTCATTGAAATGGAACGATGCAACAATCTAAAGTATGTTCTTGTGGTCATTTGTGCCTTTAGTAAATGGGTTGAGGCTTTCCCTGTCAAAGATGCTACAGCCATGACCACTGTGAAAACCATGTTAAAGGAATACTTCCCCCGGTCGGTTTGCCGAGAGTTAGCTGGTCGGACAATGGTCCACATTTTGTCGCTGCTGTAATCCTACAGATATGTACAGCGTTACGAAATGACAAACGGTTCCATTCGGCCAGACATCCTCAGAGCACCGGACTAGTAGAAAGACATAACGGTATCATCAAGAACAAACTCGCTAAGACGTGTGCCGGCACCAAACTAAAATGGCCAGACGCCTTACCGATCGTGTTAGTAGCCATGCGTACAACCCCTCAAACTAAGACTGGTTTATTTCTATTTGAGGTGGTAATGGGGAGACGTGCCAATATCTGGAACCTTCCAAAATGTTGAACTTTAAAGAATGTTGAAAATGTACTACTTTCAGATTATTGTAGCCAATTGACTAAAAATCTGTGTTTGATTCATCACCATGTACGAGAAGCTTTACCTGTTCGAAACGAGGGCCCGGGCCACGGCATACGGCTTCGGAGTTGGGTGCTCATCAAAACATTTGAGTGTACCTCCTACCTCGCGCCTCTCTGGCACGGGCTATTCCAAGTCCTGTTGGTCACCCAGACAGCGGTGCGGGTAGCTGGACGAAAGAACTGGATCCACGCATTGCACATCAAGAAACTTCCTCGCCCTGTGCCACACGCTACAGAAGAAACAGAACCCCTCGCTGATACTGCAACCAATGATCCCAAAGCAGTAAGCAGCACTGAGAGTGTGTCGGAGAATATCTCTGAGCCCAGGAGGCTTGGCGAAGCTGCCATTTGTCTCCACACTCTCCACAAATTTTGCACCCGGAAACAGCTGTTTCAAATTCAGCCCCGTCACTTGCCTCCGACACGTTGCTTCCAGCACGAACTGACGACATATTGTTTCCGGATCAATCAGTACCAGGAAAAGTACGATATAACCTGCGACCACGAAGATAGATTTACGGCACGGTTTTGCTGTGCATCTGATAGACTTACGGCACGGTTCGGCTGTGCATTCGGAGAAGGAAAAGAGTCATCGAGGGCTTGATTTTTGCCCAAATTTGAGAAAGGGGATTCTGTTGGCTGGGGTGGTGGAAGGACTAAGAAGTCGCTCGACCGGGAGGTCGCCAGCAACGTACTTTGGAGTTTTCGTTTGAAGACTACGATGCCCGCCACCGCTACCACTCGTATGGGACTTGTAAATAAGGGGGTGACCAACTGGGACAAAGGACAAAATGCCTGGGCCCCGAAAATGTATTGCTGTATTCTTATAATGATATTTGGTTTTTTAATAGTCGCAGCCTTAGGATTATGGCACCTCGAGGAAATTCACTCTTTAGAACTTTTGTTGCCTACTGAAAGTGCACCCATTGTTCCTACTCCCTTTGTACATTTGCACACTCTATCCCCTCGGGATTCCCAGCACAGACAAAGGTACCACAATAACACTCTACTACTTATCATGAATGCTACACATGCCATTTTTAATAAATCGAACTGCTGGGTCTGCTCACATTTACCGCAACACAGGGATAAGGGGCTAGGTTGGTATATTCATCCTTTACCATTGACAACTGCCTGCTATGCTTCTCTTAGAGCACTGTTCTTTGGCCGATGGTATGATAGCATCTCAGGGAACTTTGATGGCACCAATTTGAATATTTTTGAGAAACGTGTTTTGACACCCCTGGGATGCTCGCTTTTTGCAAATAGGAGTACCCCGAATGTTGCTTCTATTAGGCCTTCTGACAAACTGTCTCATCCTTTCCAATCTTTGATTTCCTTTAAAATGGCTCCGATAGGCAATAAGGATGCCATGCCTCCTTCTTACACTGTTAACCATAGCCCCGATTCAGTTTCTTTTTGCATACAGAGGAATGGAACTTAGTCAATGGGAAATTGTTTAGGTTGTGCCAACGTTGCAAATTTGACTGGGGAGAACAGACCTTTGTATGTAGGCGAACCTGTCTACTTTGACTGCGGTAATGTAGCATTCCCGTGGTTGCCCAGGGATTGGCAGAGAACCTGTTATTTAGGGATCCTGTTACCTGGGATGTTTATAGCTAGTACAAAAGAAGTTTCGAAGGCTCGTCCACGGCGGGATGGGAATGGTGACACCCCAGCACACGTCTTGGGAGATATAGCTAAATCAGTTGTGCCATTTTGGGGGCAGATAGCGAATTCAGGAGATATCATAAAACTAGCGAGAGTACTGGAGAGAACCATCAACCGGACCACGGACATACTCTATAATATGACGTTAGAACAAAAGGCGATAAGATTAGTAGCATTTCAAAATCGAATGGCATTAGATGTCATTCTAGCTGAGCGTGGTGGGGTATGCAAATTAGTGGGGTCCGCTTGCTGTGTTGTCGAACCAGATTCCTCCCCAACTATCTTCAAGGCAATACAGAATCTGGACGTCCTTAGCTCCGAAGTGCATGTTCCCGAGGGAAACTGGGATCTGAGCGCTTGGTTCTGGGACTTCTTGCGATCTTGGGGTTGGAAGGTGCTTTCAGTCTGTGATTATTTTGGGAATACTGTTGTTTCTTTGTTGCTGTATTCAGTGTCTGCCTGGTATGTGTTCGATACTAGGGGGATGTTGCGCACAAGCGATAGGTTCGATAGGACATAAAGTGTATGCCCTAGATAAGACTTCCAAAGAATATGTATTGAAGGATATTTTAGCAAAAGACCTAATCGCAATAGATATTTCTGACAGTGATTCAGGGTGCATAGACAATGATGCATGGAGTTATTTGCAAGGAGATCCAAAGTAGTTTTTAGCACTTGGCATAGGCCAAAAGGAGGGTTTGTCGAAATAGAAAGTATATCGTGCCTCCTATTGTAATAAATATATTAATATTGGCTTACGCCAAGTTGCTCGAAAGCCGCTTGCGAAAGAAATCTGTGTTGCAAGGTCCTGACCTTAATCCATGTAAGCCGCCATTTTAGGTCAAACCGCCATTTTAGGATTCGTTTTGTAAAAGTCACCCTGTGAGCTAAAATGGTGGACAGTGTCATTCCAGAATACAACATGGCCGTCTTGACCTCTGTACATAGCTAATGTGTAATTTTCCTGCAGACCACTTGTTGAGGTCATGTACTGAGACCTTGTCCTTCATTGACCTATGTGTAGAAGGATTA
Source organism: Ambystoma mexicanum (assembly GCF_040938575.1). Lineage (NCBI taxonomy): Eukaryota > Metazoa > Chordata > Amphibia > Caudata > Ambystomatidae > Ambystoma > Ambystoma mexicanum. The sequence continues at coordinate 165,154,988 of NC_090931.1, read as the reverse complement.
CTCGTGCAATGAAACTAACCCACGAGCATATGTTGAGACAATGTATTCAAATACTGAAAGAAGAACATCTGTTTAACTACATTGTATTAATGTTTAAGAAGGCCTGCATGGAAAACTTCAGAATACACAGTTATTGCATACGCTTGTTGATACATGTATTAAAGGCAAACCAGTTATATATGGTTATTTGAGACTTGGCACGAACCCTAGATTGGTGATGTATTAAAAGGAATATTAACCCGAAGTGGGGCTGGGCATCGCACCCACTAAATGTATAAAAAGGGAATGCATTCTAATGTACAGTGTCTCTCACTGAACACACTGAACCACGCTGGAGTTTGTTGTGTTGTACTGAGGGCCGATAGCTATGTGATTTTGCTCTGTTTTTGTAACTGAGTTCAGTATAAAATAAAGTACTTTGTATGTTCCTTTGTACACCGTGTTCGGTGTATTTCCTTTTGGGGTACTCAGCCTCGATATTCTTTTTCTGTTTTCACAAGTTGAATCTTCCCTTTTTGGAGCTGAAGTGGGCAGTGCCCGTACCATCAGGCTCTATTGTGTGACTGGTGACCTAAATCATTGTTGGAGGCCCTCACCTTCAGTTTGGAATAACTACCTTGGGCAGCGGTCATCTACCCAACAATGAAACGCTCTAGTGTAGGCTCTAACATGGCAGTGGCAAACTGGCTCATAGGTTAGCCAGATATGTAGGCCCTGATTCATGGAAAGTTTCCCTATGGTATTGCGCCATTATAAAACTCTTCCATGAATCAGGCCCTTAATCTGTGCTGGCACCCCTGGTAGGTCTGTAGAGCTGGGGAAGGTACAGACACATGTCAGGCTGGAGTTCTACTGTCCTAAAGGTATGTCTCCTTTGCTATCCCTAGACTCTTATGATTGGCCAGTGCCAGGACGATTGTGTTTGTCTTGTTTAGGCAAAAGAATATAGGAGGCAGAACTCTGGATGTAGCAGGAACCCCCCTCTGGAAGGAACTTCCAGGAACTATCACAAAGGTGGAGAACGATTTGCAACTCTGCAAAAGATTGAAACCCTTCTCATCTGGAAATCGTTTGGACTGGATACCTGACCTCCCTTCTGTGTTCTGTTTGATCATTATTGTTTTGTTCTCACTTGCTGCATTCACGCATTGCACATCTGTACGTGCCTCCCTGTAACATGCCTGACACTTTTCCTGGACTTTGTCTGACACTTACCTTTGCTCTTCTCCTACTCCTGCGCCCTTGCACTTAACTGGTCTGGATGGCTATAAAAGCCTCTGAACATCAGAGGCCTTCTTCTTTCCCCATTGTTTTGGAGGTGCAGCAAAGTGTCTCTGCTCACAGATGGCGTCCTATAAGATTCTAATAAATACATGAATACATAAATACATAAACGGCAGAAGAGTTGCCTGGCCAATGTTAAGGAGTTGTTAGATAATCCACCAAGGGGAACTTTTGCAAGATGATTCAGAGCAATGTCCAAGCTACTTCTGAATAATTTTGAGGTGGTTTCAATTTAGTTTTTGTTGAGGTTTCAGGTTTGGAGGGTCTCTTGCTGATCCCGAATCAAAGTATTACGTGTTGTAGAAGTTCTGGTTGATCACAGAAACACTCAAATTGTGTTTAAGGCATGTACTAAAAAAGAAAAGCTTTGCATGGTCACGTTTTACGTTTGGGCATAGGCTTTTAGAAGATAGGTGCAATAATGTGTTTGAGTTCGGGTGATCATTTTGTGAAGAGTGCTTTACATTTCCACTTGCAGATAGCGGACACATGGTTCACGCTTTCTCATGGGAAGAGGAGTGGTGTTGGGGCTGACAGTGCCCAGTGGGGCTGATTGTTGGCTTTCATTCTATATGTTGGTTTGTAGAGACTACCCAGGCAGCAATATTTCAAGATGCCTTGCCAGTCTTGTCTGGTGCGTTTGAATAGAAGGTGGATTAAAGCGTAATTGTAAATCACAATGCACACCGTTGCCATGGCTTCTTGATGTTAATGGGTATCATGCAAGCAAGGGGATGTTTCGCAGGTTTGATTATTTGCCAGTAGGAAAGATTTCTCCAGGACAGGAAAGCAGCTTTGGTGCGTCCCCAACTCTTTACAGTATGATGTGAGCATGCCCTTTGGTCCTGGGTTGTCTGGCCTATAGGCCTTTAGCAATGTCTAATATACTACGGTGTTCTGTACCTGGCACCTTGTAAGTGATGTATGCATGCGCATTTTGAAAGCTTGCCCACTGCCTAGTGCGAGCCTGTTAGTATTATTTGTTCCTTGCACCTTATTTTGAGCCTAATACATGATTGTTGGTAGTCACCAATACACTACGGCTTGCTGTACTTGGCACCCTACTGTGAGCCTCAACCACCTACTGCTGACCTACCTGCTCTACCACCTAACTACTTCTCTCGATTACCTCTCTGATATCTGATTGCGGTTAGCTACGGTACCTCGGTACCTTTCTGTAAATGCGGCAACCACCCACTGCTAGCCCACTACCATTTACCTCACGGTGAGCTTACTAATTACCCAGGAATAGCACACTGGCTCCACCTGTTTTATGTATCCTATTGTGAGCCTGATACTTGACCACCACTAGCTGTCCTTCTGATACTCCACTGCGTGCTAGCTCGCTAACCACCGCCAGCCTACTCCTTCCACCTGCCATGAGCAGTTATTTGAGTCAGCCCCATATCCACTGATAGCAAAGGCATTCCATTGTGTACCTATTTAGAGCCTGCCACCTTACTATTGTTAGATCATGACAAGCCCAAGGCCCATATACCTTACTTTCGCCATACTACTACTCCTAACCTATAGTCTCATAAAAAAAAACTCTAAGGGACGTACAATAGAGAACTCTAGTACAGCCCTATATAACACTCGAATCATGGCCCCCAACACCTGCATGTTTACATGCACACCCCTTGGACACTATACCTCAGCCCCTTGCATCATAGCTATGAGAAACCTCAAACTGCGTGCTAGACTTCCTAAATTGTATGAACCTCTAACTAGATCCCTTCCACCTACGAACAAGAAAACTAACCTTTGCGATAGTGGTACTCCTAACTCCACCAATAGATCCCCCACCCATCTGTACCATGCAACCTGGCCACGTCATCAGGTATAGCCCCAACATCACATCTGGCCCTGAATACCCACACTACACATACCACCAAAACCCCAGAGGATCACTATATCAAAGGAGCTTTACTAAATTTGAGATCCCTCATAGCACATGCCATTGACATATCCGACCTAATCACAGAAAATTATCTGGATTTCCTAGCCATCACTGAGTCCTGGCTGCATAATGTCGCCGGACCAGTGCTCACGCTTGCCATCCCAGAAGGATATACTATATGCAGACGAGATAGGGAGGACTCCCGTGACAGAGGAATTGCCATTATATCTAAAGAAAACCTCTCTATCAGACTTATCCCGTATCAAACTATTCACTCCTGTGAAGTCCTCTCTGCTAAAGTACCATTAAGGAACTCCCAATCACTCACTATGCACGTAATCTATAGACCTCCCGGTCCCTTAGGCTCATTTGAGGAGGACCTGAACAATATTCTCGCCAACAACCTCAAACCTACCTCCCAACTTCTGTTGCTAGGTGACATCAATTTAGGTTTCAACAACCCAGCAGATAAAAATACCCAGGATATTGCTAATTCCTGGGAAACCCTTGGACTATCTCAAAAAGTAAACAAGCCCACCCACATCAAGGGTAAAACCTTGGATTGAGTAGCCGACTATAATTGCACAGCGACTGTTACCTCCATCGTCCACCAACCGTGGACTGACCACTCGCTTGTATCCATCACACTATCAACCACCAGACCCCAACCACTGGGCTAACAAACAATGCCACCCTGTCTGACCAGAAGTAAAAAAAAACTATCACTGTAGACAATGTGCTACCTAATATTCTTCCAACCCTAAACGCCTTGCCAAGCAACTTTTACCCAAGTACCATAGTACAGGAATACAATAATATCATATTGACCACCCTCAAGAAAATTGCCCCACTTAAACAGAGACCGAGGAAATATAAAGCACACCTCAACAAGTGGTTTACGCCTAAACTAAAGGGCTTACGTACTCTGAAAAGCAAGTGTGAAAACACCTGGAGACTCAGCCCATCTAGCGAGAACAAAAGCAGACTATCCTCTATCGCAACACAGTACAAAAATGAAATATATCTGGCAAAAAGAAATTCATACAATGAACGCATTGCCAATTTTAACTCAAGTATGAAAGAATTATTCTCCATATTAAAAGAATTGGAGTCACCCATCCCTACACCTGATGTATGCATTACAAATAAAACCTGGTGTTTGAGATTCAACAAGTCCTAACTAACAAAATAAGCACCTTACAAAACAAAATAAAAACCAAAAAAGAAGATCTGAAACTAGCACAGCCAACTATCTCCATGCCACCCAGTGGCATAACACCAACATAAAATAACAGTTTCCGTTTCACTAAACTATCTGTTCTAGAGGTAGAAAAAATCATTCTATCACTTAAACCTTCGAACTGCAAGGGTGATGTCTGCCCAGCACACATTATAAAAGATGCAGCCAGAGACCTCTCCCCATTCATTGCTACTAATTACCGTCCTATCACGACGGTACCATTTCTCCTAAAAATCCTGGACAAAGCTGCCTACGTGCAGATACAAAAATACCTCGAGCTCCATAATCTCCTAGGGGTTAGACAATCAGGCTTCTGACCATTAGACGGGATAGAAACGGCCCTGATAGACTTAAAAACCCAAATTGATGAGCTGAGAGACAGTGGAAAGACTACCCTCATCCTACTACTAGACCTCTCAGCGGCATTCGACTTGGTGGACCACAAAGTCCTCTGCAGGCATCTGGATTCGGCAGCCCACTTTTCCGCCAAAGCGGTTAGGTGGATAGAATCTTTCCTGAGTGACAGAACAATAAGAGTGTTCTCCCTGCCGACCCATCCCCGATCACCTGTGGGGTGCCTCAGGGCTCCTGCGTGTCACCTACCCTCTACAACATATTCACCAAGCCTCTGTTGGACGATTTGGACTTTCTGGGTATCACCTACACTAACTATGCAGATGATGCACAGATTCTCCTCCCGCTTTCTGGGGATCACAACAACGATGTGGCACTGGTGAATAGAATCTATCTCATCATTCAGGCATGGATGGCTACTCGTGGCCTCTGCCTGAACAATGATAAAACAGAGTTGATAATTTTGGGTACCCCTGCTAATATCACCAAACTAGGTCCTGCTTACACCTCATTCATCATTGATGGCAACAATATTAAAGTCTTCAAGGAAGTAAAAACCCTGGGATTCTATCTGGATGCTACCATGTCCTTCAATAGACAAGTGAAATCCCTGGCCTCGGCAACAGCATACACATGAAAGTTGATCAGAGCGGGCAAGCCTTTCTCGTCTAACAATAACTGCATTATTCTGGCCAGAGCTCTAATCTTATCAAGACTAGATTATTGTAATGCCCTCTACTGCGGCACTAACAAGACTAACATCCATAAACTTCAAATCTTACCAAATAATGCACTCAGAGCCTCCTTAGGCATCAACAAAAGAGTACATATGACATCCATCAGACACCAACACAAATGGCTCTCCACACAAGTCAAGATACAGCTAAAAATTGCCTCTTTAACTCACAAAGTATTACACAATGCTGCCCCTATCTACCTAATTGGCAAATTTTCAAGAAGATCTTCCACTAGGCCCACCAAACCATCAATGCCAACTGTCTCGCGGTACCTAGATTTAAATCCACTAGGATTGGTGGTAATAACTTCCCGGTGAAGGCAGCTAAACTCTGGAACTCACTTCCTTACGAGTTAAGAGCTGATCAACCCTACCATCTTTTCAGAAAGAGTTACATCACCTTTCTTAACCATACGGTAATACTGACTAAAACGTGACTACTGCATAACCATCTATAACTGATCATTCTACACATCTGCCTTGTAAAAATGTTATTTTATCTTTTCTCAAACTAACTATGATTGTAAACTACTGTATCTATTTTGCAAATGTATCTACCTTTATGTCCTCTGTATGTACTAATATGTCAATGTGATTCTCATTATGTAACTTGTAAGCTTTGCATATTCTTATTGCTGCGCCCTGCTACCTCTGGGTCTGGTGCGCATTAGAAATGTAATAAACAAATAAACAAACAAACAAACAATGCCTGTTTTCCAGTGTTGACACTGGTGTGCTGAAAGAATGCACATCACATAGGTGAGTACCTACCCCCCTACTCCCTCCCTGGGACTCGAGTGGCCACAAGCAGTCAGGTTCTACAGTGATATGATATGATATGATATGGCATTTATAACGCGCCTATACACAAGTGTTTCAAGGCGCGACGAGGCAAGGGAGAGGGAACAAAGGGAAGACAGGCAACGATCGTACTAGGCCAGGTGACATTCAGATCGCCAAGTGCAAGAGAAGGGGGAAAGGGAAAAGTGCGCGGGGGAAGGGAGAGGGGAAGTGCAGTACATGGGATAGTAGAATAAACAAGATAAATAAAAAGCGGATAGCTGGTGGCCAGTGCAAGTTAAGTGCAGACATAGGTGCTAGTAGGGGGACTGTAGGGATACAGAAAACAGTCCCCAGATGCAGGGGTTGCCAGGGAGGCAGTGCAGGTGTGCAACTGGCGAGGCCTGGGCCCGAGATCAGAAAGGGTGGCCAGGTATTCAGTTTCAGCTAGGAGTTTAGCAGGGGAAAGGGGGAGAGAAAGCAGAGCAAAGAGGAAGGTTTTGAGGTGCTTCCGGAACCAGAGATGGTTCTCCTCAAGTTTCAGGGAGGCAGGAAGGCTGTTCCAGAGAGAGGCCCCAGCCGAAGAGAGATCTACCACCAACTTGTTGCTTGGAGAAGTGACTGACCCTGAGGGAGTTGGAGGCGGATGAGCGAAGAGCTCGAGAAGGGAGATATTTAGGAAGAGAGAGTTGAAGGTTATGCGGCCCCAGAAGGCCTTGTGGACAATGCAGAGGGTTTTGAACTTAATCCTCACAGCCACTGGGAGCCAGTTCAGAGATTTCAGTCCTGGAGAGACACGATCCCTGGGCTTGAGGCCAAGGACAAGTCTTGCAGTCCTGTTCTGGATAAGTTGCAGAGGGCGGAGAGTAGAGGTAGGCAGATTTAGAAAGAGGCTGTTACAATAGTCCAGCCTAGAGAGAACCAGGGCTCTGGAGACAGTGAGCTTCTGGGGGAAGGAGAGGAAAGGAAGAATACCTCTGAGGAGGTGCAGCTGGTAGTGTGACTTCTTAGAGACGTCAGAGATGTGAGGAGAGAAGGAGAGTGTGGAGTCGAAGACGACCCAGAGGTTTTTAGCCTTGCAGGTGGGAGCAGGAAGAGGGCCAAGAGAGGCTGGCCAGAGAGCTGCAGGGAAGGAGGGAGCAGGTGTGCCGATGAGTAAAATCTCAGTCTTACTGGCATTAAGGCAGAGGTCATTGGCGGCACACCACTCCTGGATAGCAGACAGACAGTCAGAGATGAGGTAAGGAGAGAAGGAGGCCGAGGGTAGCCTGAAAATGAGCTGGGTATCATCCGCATAGCACTTAAAATTGGGGCATAGGGCGGCGATGCGGTGGGCAAGGAGTGCCAGGTATTGGTTGAACAGCCTGGGAGAGAGGTTGGATCCCTGTGGGACACCACAGGTAGAGAAAAAGATATCAGAGAGGAAGGACCCAAGTTGGACCTGGGAGGGTTGGTCAGAGAGGAAAGAAGTCAGCCACGCCAGAGCCTGACCAGTGATAGCCAGGTTATCACGGAGACGGTTGAGCAGAATGGCATGGTTGACAGTGTCAAAGGCAGAAGAGAGATCAAGCAAGATGAGGACGCATGGAGTGTTAGAGTCAAGGTTGGAGAGCAGGTCTTCACGGATGTTCAGGAGAGCAGTCTCCGTGCTTCTGGCAGCTCTGAAGCTAGACTGATGGTCATGAAGACAACCAACAGATTCAGTGTGGAGATTAAGCTGGGAGATGGCCGGTTTCTCCAGGAGCTTGCCCAGGAAGGGATTGATGGAGATTGGGCGATAGTTAGCCGGGCAGGAGGGGTCAGCAGAGGGTTTCTTGAGAAGACAGTGCACAGTGAAGACAGAGATAGAGGTAAAAAATGCACACATTTGAATTGACTAAAAACTAATCTGTCTTATTCAGCCTGATAGAGGGCAGTGCACGCCGAAAGCTCTGATTGCAGCCTCAATATTGCAGGTATAAAATCTCTTAGGATTCCAAGTGGAAGGGCCTCATCACGAGTTGGGCAGAAACAGGTCCTAACAATAGAGTGATTATTTTTGTGGACACTCCTGGGGTTACCTATTGAAAATGATCTCTACGAATTGGAAAAATGAACAGATGCTATCATGTTGGGAAACCTTTTCTGGTAACGCACAGGTGGGAATGTAACCCAGGTGAAAAGGGTATGCAGTGATACAATAGGGGCAGAAATGTTGCCAGTAACAAAAATATTTGGCAAAAATTCTGTGGTTTGACCCAGTAAAGGTGTACCCCATTGTACCATTTAAGGAGAGTTGGGGTTGCGGGGGTGTCCCCTGCTCTGCTTAAATGGTATAACGAGTCCAGGGGTTGCGCGAGAATATTTAATGAAGGAGGAACAGACAATAGTTGAATATTTCCATTTTTATAATTAAGCAAGTTACTGAAGATAAAGCAACAAAGCAACACTGGTAATGCCTATGACACTGATCAATATGTAAAGGTTAAACCATGTCAGTAATTATGGGTTGCAGATTAAAGTTGCTCTTGAAAGATGAAAATCCAGGAATACACTTGAGGTCTGTGTTAGGAAATTCCATTGGTAGGGAGCAAGGGGGTATAGAGAGTGATTGTGCCAGCCAAATGGTCCAAAGGGGACAAGCCCAATAATAGATATGGAAGAACGAGGTATGAATTAAAAGAAAGGATGGTTATGAATGGTCAAACGTGCATGGTAATTCAATGCATTTGTAGAGGGGGTGAATGGCATGATGTGGTACTTATTTATAAGGGGTAAAGGAACAGAAGTGGAATCATCTGAGGAGTCGTCTCACACAGTAATCTATGCTCCCTACATCTAGGGTAGAAGTCAGATCCTTTGAATGGTGAAAGGCAGATCAGGCAGCATTTTACAAGAGGTTCAGAAGCTTGACCCTGGCAGCTGAAGTAGTAGATGTAATGAGCTGTTGACGTTTCTGGTCAATGTCAAAGAGTACTCCCTCAGATTGGAAGTGTTGGGATGGGTTATGGAGATTGGCAGAAAGGAAATATTTAAGGGTGGAATGGGTGCGGGATTGGAGGTCAGAAAGAATATCACTATAGTGTTAGAGGAGATGAACATCAAGAAACAGTGGTATCCAGTGACAAATGGTGGTGAGAAAGTTGATAACAAAAGATGGTAGTTCTGGAGTGAAGGAGACAGGACTTTAGGGTTGTCAGCCAAGAAAGAGTTTGAAAAACCAAAGCCGTAGATTCATTTACTGGAAAAGGAGGCATGTAGTTTGAAGAGGAGGGAGGCAGGACATCCTTATGGGAAATCTACTGGAAGGGAGTTGTTGGGAGGCAGATGTATACGTCACCCACAACCTCTGCCCCTCGCCCGATCAAGTATTACACAGGTGAGAAATGTTACTCACTGAGACAACCATACCGTCCTTATCCCAGACAGGTACCACAAGACATAGAGACAGTGTTAGCTAAAATTTGCAGAAGCAGTCAAGATAACATTGTAACATTAGCAGGAACATGTAATAGAAACAAACAAAATATGCAATCCACACGAAGAACACACACACTAGGTAATATATGCATTTATACATGAAAAATATTAACATAGCAACCACAAGACATGAAGAACATAACAAAACCAATCTATAGGGTGAATGCAACCTGAACAATACAAGAGTATGTCCCACTAACACAGAAACCAGAGAGTAACCTGGCAGCCATCTTCATTAAAATGGATGCTGCAGCATGCTTTTAAATAGACCAAGGCCTCAAGAATTCAGAATAACTCAAAACTCTAAATCCACCAAAAAACAGAGCTGTACAGAGCTCAGATAGTAGCTGGCAATTATTTCCATGGTTAGAGCGAGATATGGAGGATGGGACTGACACAGCAAAAGATATGAGATAGCAGTTCCCAGAATACAACCCATTTTTGTGAGCCGAAGAGAGTGGCACAACGAACCAAAGGACCCCATGGAGAATAATTCAAGAGTGTCTCTAGAGGCAACAGAAAACACGGCACACATGTTAATATTAGCTAAAATACCAATAAATAGTAGTTAATTCCACTTCATACAAGGTTCCGTAACACATGATTGATAATTGGAGAACACTCCTTATTCACGGGAGCAAACCGATAAGGACACCTGTGCTAGCCCCTAAAAGCACACATGGAACACGAGCTGCCACCCACACAGGCCAAATACAAAGCGATCACCTAGGCTCAGGTCCTAGGAATAAGGGATAGTAACCTCCTTAATGAATAGAAGACAGTCCATGGACCTTTCTCCCTCTACTCGCAGTCTTGCGCATATCTTGACAAACTGTCAAATGTCCATGATTGGTTAACAAGAAGCCAACCGATGAATTCCCTTAGGTTCATGCCACCCACCCAATTGTTTTCCTTAGAAATGATGTACTCTTACTTTCATCAATATTGGGGTGGTGTCAGAAGGAGCCGTACGATTTAGTTAACCCAATAGAATGGTAAACCCATATACGATCTGTATGTAATTACCCCAGTAACTTATTCCCATTCCCCTTAGGTTTCTGTAACTGTGATTATGTTATGATGTCATTATGATGGGTTTCAAGCATTTAAACACTGTTTTGTACTTGGAGGGTTCAGAGAACCAAGATTATGATGCTTGTATGCTGTCCCTGCTTTATTTGGATGATAAAAAAGCTGAGCTTTGCCTTACATGTCATCATTGAGTTTGGTTTGGTGTGATTCCAGTAACTCTGGCAAACATAAGACTTCTGGGCCTGTTTGACATTTAGTAGCAGAGGAGAGGTTTGGCATCGTCAGAGTGTCAGACAATTCTCTGCTGTGTGCTCCGAAGACTGTGATGACGACCTGTGGAAAGCAAGTACACGCGCAACAGAGAAGGGTCGACAGGAGCACCCCTTGGAGAAAAGTCCTGGCCGGCCTCAACCCGCCGCCCCACAGGGCGTGGAGAGTCGCAGGCTGATAGGGGAGACCCAATGCTGAAGATCTTCATCAGATCCCTGGATGTAAGTATGACTTTGATATAGCAAAATTGGGGGAGGGGATTTTTTGTATATTGGAGAATAGGGATGAGATACAAAGAAATACAAGAGATAACTTTTGGCAAGGGGCAAGAAGGACTACATAGTAAACCTTATTACAGGGTATGGATAACCTCACCAGAAGTTCAGAAGACAGCTGTATTGTATTATATTTTATTGTGTAGTGATTGCTGGCACCAGCCTCAAGTTGTATGATAGCTAATTTCTTGAAGTAGTGGATTTTTGTGATGTAAAGTGGAGGTGTGGACTGAAGGGTGTGGTCTGGTGTCGGAGCAGCGAGGTGGGGTTGCTCGAGGTGTGAGTGGCATTTGTGGGACCACTTAGAAGGTTTGAAGGGCAGCGAGGTGGGGCTGCTCAAAGTTGGAGTGGTGATTTGTGGTGCCTCTTGGACGGATTGGTTGATGCAGGAGGCGTGATTTCAGTGAGAGATGCAGAAAGTATTAAAGTGGGGGAAAAGTATTTTGGGGAGGAGGTTTGAAAAGGAGAAAAAGGATGAACGAGAATTAAATTAAGGTTGGGTGAGTATTGGTTAGTTGTGTAATGTAGGATACACCACTAATACATTTATGTAAGGCATTAACCTGGTACAAGGACAACATCCTTAAGTACCACACAGAGTGGTTTAAAGATACGGTGGGCAAGATGTTTATGCCCTGGCTGCAAGAAGGCATTTAAAGACAGCACTGCAACACATGTGCAACCGTTTACATGCCACGTTTAAGAGAAACCCGTTACAGAACAGGTTAGGAATACTGGAATTATAGAAAATGTATTCAGAGGACATAGTAGAACCAGAGATGAAGGGTTGGGTGCTTAATCAGCATGACAAAGGAGGTACGACACCCAGAGCTCCTCCTACTCAGCCACAGAGCGAAGAACAGTCTTCGACCGCACACCGATTATACCCATTGCATGTATTACAAACGGCGTTAGGATATACTAACCAAACATATGCGATTACCTCCTATAGCAGTGAAAACATTGTCAGTAGAGAGAAAATAAATAAAGAATAGCCAGTGTCCGCAAATGTAGGATATGATGAGCATCACGAGCTGCAAGCAAAGCTCACTTAAGTAGAGGACGAGGTTGAGAGAAAGAGAGGAAGAGAGGGTTCAGGATTACAGGGTTGAGACAGCGATTGTACCAAATTAAAGGGTAGGAGGACGATAATGCTTAAGTTATATGGAAAGGGAATCAATGACTTCAAGGAGAAGGCAAAGGAAGTTAGAGTTAAGGAGGTTAAAGAAGATGAGAAAAGAGTGGAAGAGGAGAGCAAGAATGTGGAAGGCAAGAGAGGGAGGAAGAGAAAAGGGACGATTATGAGAGAGATAGGGAAAGGGAATGAGAGACAGGAAGAGAGAAGGAGAGGAAACTAGAGGGGGAATGGAGAAGAGGAAGAGAAAAGCAGGAAGAAAGGGAGAGAAAGCGGCATGAGGAAAGGAGTAGTGTAAGGAGAAAAAGGAAGTTGATGAGATTATTATGGGGCATACCTTCTCAGACTGAGAAAGAGAAAGGATACAGGAAGAACAAGAAGGAGTAAAGACAAGAGAGAAGTAGTGGGATGAAGGCAGGGGCTGAGAAACATGCCTAGAGAGACACTGCAAAGAAGTTGATGCCATTATGCTCAGACATCCCGAGTTGGATCAGGAGGAAGAAGGCATTATGAGAACGAGAAGTTAAATCAAAGACAGGAAAAGAAAGGATGGTTTTGGGGCAATATAAAGGTGGATAACAGGACAGTCGGAGGAAGGTAGGAAAATAATGGAGGAAGTGATGAGTGGGCCATATAGAACAGATCCCCTTAGGAGATGAGATTTTCAAGACAGGGAAGATGCTGAATGTTTAAGGATGAAGAAGAAGAGGGAAGTGAAGGGGCAGCAGCCCCATCCATGTGTACGCAGGTAGGGGAAGTCCTAGAGTGGGCTGAAATGGAGGAACCAGCAATAAGGCCAAAACCTGTTGAGTATCCACACCATCCGAAGGCACGCACAGACAGTTTAGAAGGAAAGATAGCTCATGTGACTAGATTGAGAAATCTACCCGGATGAAAGAGAGTTAGTATGACAGATGTGGTGACAAAGACAAGAGGCGCAGCTGCGCTGGGCACAGGGCTGAGCCAATGCCCCCTGTTAGAGAAGGGAAAGGAATGGAACAAAACATACCATGGCCACAGACAGCCAAAACAACTTGATTAATAAATGACTATCACTGCAGGGGCTGGGAAGTGTATGTATGAATTAGAAAGTATGGCAGCAGGAATAACACTAGAAGTGGGTGACGTAAAAAGTCTGTCGCTGTCATATTAGGAGAGCATTCGGAAGACATTTGGAAGCAGGCAGGTTATCCTGGAGTGGCAGCTCAAAGCACGAAACATGATGTGGCACCTTTTAATAATTGTAGGGCAGATGTTTGGAGGGCACTGAGAATACAATATCCGGACACATCAGACATGGGGCAGTTATGACACCGAAAATGGGGCCATAGGTAGGCCCTGCTGCATACATACAGGACATTCAAGAGAAGTGGAGACTGGACACTAGTGAACCGTGGAAAAAAAATAGTACAATTTGTTACTACATTCTGAGTCAGGTACTGCCCGAAGAAGTACTGAGGCAATTAAAGACAATTGTCGGAATAGAAGAAAAACCATGCACCGAGATACAATTGAATATTGTTCATTGTTGTAGGTTAGAACAAGAGAAAGACAGAAAGAAGGTTCAGGAAAGGAAGATAGAGGAAGCTATACAAGTCCAAAATAATGTATCCAAGTTGACAATGTAAGGGGCTATGTTAATAAATGCAGTAGAAAATATTGCTGTGCAAAAAGCACAGCAAATGCAGCAAGGGTCTAATGAAAATCTTTCCGGGAGGAATATAAGTATTACCCTTTGGGATGAGGGCTTGTACCTACAGGAAGAGGGTTTGGATTTCCAGCTCAGCAAGGAGGAGAGTTCAATGGAGGGCCACCACAATTTGGAAGACAGCCACAACAGTGTTGGGCATGCGGGAAAATATGACACAACTCATGTCAATGCAGAAGCAAGGGAGGAATGCAACAAAATTGGCAACAGGCCGTCACAGAGGTTGGGCCACCATATCCCCCCATATAATTCTGAGTAGCTAGCATATTATGCCCAAGATCACATGCACTATCAAGCACAAGCACCACAAATACAACAAACGCAGCAAGGCATGCCACCCCAAATACAGCAAGCACCAACGCAAACACAGCAGGTACTGATGCAGACTGGGCCTCATCATGAGTTTGGCGGTAACCCTTAAATCCGGCGGTCGCGCTATTACCGCCGGATTTAACGGTCTGCCAAATCAGGGCTTCGGCAGATTTCTCCCCAGCTCTGAGCTGGGGGGAAATCCGCCGAAAATTAGCGCTATTACCGCCAGCGGGAAATCCGATGGCAGTAAGAGCGCGAAAATTCCCAATTGAGCCCAATGGGGAATGGGGCATTCCCGAAAGGGCTCAGTGGGGAATGGGGAATTCCATTACTGCCAAACCTGTGATCCGGCGCTAATAGCGCCGGGGGGTTTGGCGGTAGGGCTAATACCGCCGGCATTAAGACCGCCGGCATTACCGCCCAACTCGTGATGAGGCCCACAGGCACCTACACAGCACAACATAATGACATCATGGGCCGCCACATGTATCTACACCTAGAATAGGAAACCAAAAATTAGTGGCAGAGAATACACAGATGTGGAGGAAGGGCATATGAGTGCATTTGAACTAGAAGCAGCAATAGTGAGGGACGATAGAGTCATTTTACATGGAATAGACTATGGAGGAAATTGGCACACAGTGATAGCCCTTGACGAGGCACCCGGATTGACTGATTTAAGAGATGAAAAGTTATTTACAGATGAAGACTCACATGATAAAGTTATGTTCAACATTTGTCTCACAGATCAGCTGCAAATTCAGAACAGGGAGATTCCCCAGAGAATAACATTAGTTAAGAAGGTCCTGTCTTTTTTACATGAAGATTTGGTGTATGTATCATGTTTACTATGGACCAACAGCCCTCATGATATTGGGCTATTAAAAGGAGTAGCTATTTTACCATGAGTAAGACAGTATCCCATGTCACAGGAAGCTGACAAGGGTATGTATGAAACCATCACCACCTTAGTGTGACAGGGAATATTAGTGCCTTCATAATCAACGTGCAACACAGCTGTGTACCTGGGGAGGTTTATACAATGTTTAGACCCACTGAACAATATTGTTGAGGCAAATTTCCCTGTATTACCAAATTCAGCAATTATATTATGTAACATTCCATCAAAAGCTAAATATTTAACAGTGATCAATTCAAAACATGCTTTCTCTTCAATTCCCCTGCATAAGGAGTCTCAATATTTGACATCATTCACTTATCGCAGAAATAAATTGAATCATACTCGGTTACCCAAGGGGTATTGTGAATCACCCTTGGTCATCAACCGAGTATTACAGATGGATTTAGGAAATGCACAACTTGACAGTGCGGTCATCCAGTATGTGGATGACATATTGGTGTGTAACACCGTAGAGGAAGGGTGCAGAAGAGACTCAATGAAACAAATTATAGTATTGGCAGAGAAAGGATACAAAGTGGGCAAGGAAACATGCAATATTGCCAGGAATAGGTCCTATACATAGGCCAATTGATTTTAAAAGAAGAGAGGATGGTGACACCTGAAATAGCAGAAACAATCATGAAGACACACAGGCCAGAGACAGTGAATGAATTACAACAATTCTTAGGGCTTTGAAATTATTGTACAAAATGGTTCTTTGATTACATCACATATGTCAGGTCATTTCAAAAGGGATTAAAAGAAGCATAGAAAGAAATTGACATAGCCCGAACAGGTGAAAAGATAGATGCCTTTGATGAGTTAAAGCTAACAATCAACACAGCTCCAGTGTTAGGGATCCCTAATTATAATAAAGACTTTTATTTGCGCTCCCTTTCAAATGGGGTAACAATTACAGCTGTCCTTGCACAGAAAACTACCATGTGACAGAAACCATTAGAATTATACACTGGAATTTTAGACCCAGTAATGAGAAGACACTATACTTGTGAGCAGGCATTAGCAGTAGCTGCTTTTGCAATAGATAAATCAGCCGGCATTACCATGGGCTGTTCACTAATATTATATGTCGAGCATGCCCTTT
Organism: Ambystoma mexicanum; assembly: GCF_040938575.1. Classification (NCBI taxonomy): domain Eukaryota; kingdom Metazoa; phylum Chordata; class Amphibia; order Caudata; family Ambystomatidae; genus Ambystoma; species Ambystoma mexicanum. The sequence continues at coordinate 165,138,497 of NC_090931.1, read as the reverse complement.
TTGTAATTCCTGAAAAACCCAAAAGCACATTCACCACACAGAGAGCATCCGTTTGTGAGGTGATTATTGAAAGACCAAAGAATATTGAGGCTTTGTACCACAAAGGAAATACGCCAATCACAGTTGAAAAGATACAAGTATCTTTTATTTCTGTACAGTTATAGCAAAACAGATAGCTATCTGTCTCCCAATACCTCTCAGTGTGTACCAGCAGACACAATGAGTGGTGAGAGTGCTGGACATCTAAACACAGACATATTTAAACCATTTTTGAAACATTGTCCAGCCTCTCTCCAAGCTAATAATTCACATGCTAGAGTTTGTGCCCAGTTCACATGTCAAATATTACAATATTGTACAAGGAATTAAACAAGGTTGCATGTCCATGAAGTTACAATGCTGCTGTTGGTTCTCTAATCCATGGTAAGCATTGTTCCAAGAATCTCTACAATGCAGTTCGGCCAGACCACACGATCTGAGTTTACTTTCCATTGTCTCATTGTTTATATATGGATGAGGCTTGTGAGCGCAGACAACACTTGGATTGCAGTTCATATGAGTCACAAGGTTTCTTTGCATTGGTCAAACCGTCTGCTCTCGGTCAGCCTAAACATTAACAGAACTCAAAGGTTGTTCTGTAACAGTTATAACTCTGTTGAGGTTAGTACCTCTCAGAAATGTGTTACCAAATCCCAAAAGGATATTAGGAAGTACAAACACTAACCTGATCGGATGTCAACTTGTTCGGAGCAGCAACAGTAGAGGAGAAGAATCACGCCGGAATCCTTGTTTCCCCCCTAGTACCGAATTTAAAAGAATCGGAGAGGGGAAACACGAACCCCAGGGAAACCCTCTGGGGAATAAAACCCTGGAGATCTTGAATCAATCTTCTGGTAAGGAAAAGACTCCAGACATCCGGACTGGTTGACTCTCAGGATGGCCCTTCTCTATATGGCGAAGTGGAAAGAGACCTACAGAACGAGAATAACAGGTAAGTATAAGAAGAGCAGAATGATGGGGAAATAGATGAGGAAAGAGTGAAACTAACTTTGGATATGACTGGAGTTAGATCCTTCGAATAGGTCTTCCCGGGCAGTTGGACGAGTAGTAGTCAAAAGAGGAGGGTAACAACTGACAAAGGAAGACTGGTAAGTGTGGTTCTAAACAAAGAAAAGATAGACCAAATGTAGGAATTGGACTTACTTCCGCTAGGCGGACTTGCTGATTAGAGTGGAATATCAAATGGAGGGGCCCGCTGGAAGGGACGAGGGAAATCCCTGGACTGATCGAAGGAGAGGAAGTGAGCAGGCCAAGACGAGATACAATTCTACAACAAAAAGGAAGGTTAGTAAGAAAAGAGAGATGAATAGTTGTCGATGGAATAGGGTTCGAGGTTCTGAATCTTATCGAACTTAAGGAGCATCACATTCAACAGAAGTGACATGTTGGAGCGGAGTTCCGGGTTCCTTAAGAGGGATCAGATGACTGATCACGTGTTCCTGACGGCAACGTGAAACAACTAGACTGCTGGCAAAGGATTCTCTTGCTATATCAGAGTTTCCTCGAATCATAGCTCCACACAGGGACCAATGACGCCTAAATTTCCATCGGCGAAATGGTGTAACACGTTCAGCTTGGCTGCAAGTTGAAAACACAGTCCACCATTTTAGAACACAGAAACAAGAGTTGAAATCAACGTGGCGGACGATTCTTAAAATGGCGGCGACATCGATCGAAAAGCGGAACATTATGAATGTGGTTTTCTGTGTAATGCGAATGAGCTTAGGTCAATATTCATAACAAGGCCGTATTATGTGTTTATGTTTTAACAATTATTAAAACATAAATTTTATTTATCCATCAATAGAAATTGTCAAGTGTTGAGTGGTAAACCCAACCACATTCATAGCAGAGTCAGTGAAGGAGGGAGACTACATGCATAACTGCATAAACTACACTGAATATTGTGATGAAGTACCCCTTGTTAAGGAGAATATACTAGAAGGGGGAAAGTCTTCCTCATTAATGAGTCATTGCCAATTGACCAGAGTATGTGTGAAAGGCATAGTGGAACAGCAGTAGTGAAAGCAAGAGAATGACAGCTTTGAGACAGTGACCAGTGTGAGATTGACAGCACATATATCAACACAAGTAGTAGAGTTGGAAGCATTAATATTAGAGCTTGAAGTGCAAGCAGATAAGGCAGTAACAGTGTATTCAGACTCTGTCTATGTGAAATCAACAGTACATGTAGGACTGTCACATTGGAAAAGGAGGGGCTTCCTGCACACAGACGCACACCAGTATAGTATGATCCATTACTAGACAGGCTCATAAACGCACTTGAACTCTCATCGGCTATCGCTGCGGTCAAGTGCACAGCCCACAACAGAGGTGCAGACTTGATTTCTCATGGCAATGAGGCTGCTGAACTAGAAGCAAAAAAAGCAGCATATTTTCTGGAAATAACAGACATTAGGCCTCATCACGACCTAGGCGGTAAGGGGTTAACGGCACCGTAAAAGGTGTCGGCGCCTTTAAACCCTTACCGCCTAATTACGAGGTCCCTTTGCGGGTCCCGACCTTAACGGCCGGTTTTACCAGCCGTTAAGGAAGGAACCCGCAAAGGGACTTTCGAGGCAATTACGGTACCGTAATTTGCGGTACCGTAATTACCGCCTTCCCCATTCCCATTGAGCCCTATGGGGGCAAAAATGGGAATGGGGAAGGGCCAATGGTGAATGGGGAATTACCGCCCCGCCAACCTTGGAATGGGGCGGTAATTCCGCCATTCACCATGGCGGAGTTGGTAATATACCGGTGTCAACCATGGCGCTTATAGCGCCATGGTTAACGCCAGGGTCGTAATGAGGCCCATTGCCACTGCACTGAACAAAAACACATGTGCACGCAATTCGGTGATGAAGGAGGCCTTCATTACACTGACCATAGCTTAAACAGTAGAATTGCAGTGAAGGACACCACCAGAAGAACAGGAATTATGGAAAAGGAGAGGGTACTAATTGTCCCCCCACAGATAGAATGTGGTGACAGATCAGCACCGGGAAACATGATATGCGCCAAATGCTGATTACCGTAGCATTAGAGTAATTGCACTACCCAGCACACACATCAAGGGAAAGTCTTGCAGTACTGATTTTAGAAGAATGGTTTGGCTGAGAGTGTCACTTATTTTGTGATTATCTGCTTAATATGTCAGAAATGTACAACTGGACACACTTTGAGAACTGTGAGAGGAGCAATACATTGCCCTATGGGACCATTTTAACTTTTGCATTATGGCTATGTGGATATGCTCCAAATTTGTAACATCGACAGGTTCATGCTGAAGTCGTATGCCCCTTTTCTTGATGGATCAAAGCTGATCCATGCACATATCCAGAAGTGAAATGTGCACGAATTTCCTCATACAGAGGTTTTTTCGAGGTGGGGTGTGTGTGATGTATTGCATTCCAACAACAGACTGCATTTCGTGAATGAAGTCGTTAAGCACATTACTCTCCTATTTGGTATAAGGCACCCATTATCATCTAACTATCACCCACAAGCCAACAGCGTTTGTGAGCACTCAATGACCTCTTAAAAGAAAGAATTTCCAAGCTAAAAGAAACTCTGAAAAAGAGCAGGTTACATTGCCTCCATACAGCTCTATCGCCTTATGTTCTCAGCCAGGCTATGACCATCACCTAACTCCACAGGAGCTGGTGACAAGACCAGAAATCCTACGCCCATTGCTCCTCCCACATGGGTGCTGAAAATGCAACTAATGTGTTGGGGAAAGAAATACATGATTATTTGAAAGCTATGATGGCGTCCCTTAAATGTATGTCTCAACAGGAACCGACACGAGTGGTGGGAACGAGGAATACTGATTACAATATTGAACAATCTGACACTGACAACCTATTAAGACAACCCCTACTTTACCCTGGTGATAGAATATTATACAGAAATGTTGTCAGAAGTTAGCATAAACCCCACTTCGTATGCCATTCATTGTAGAAGCTGTCACCCCATCTGCAGTAAATGCTGAAGGACATCACCCCTGGATCCACCTCCATGACATTGAGCTGTACCGAGGAGAGACCAGTCTGCCCCGGATACTGAACCCTAAAGAGGAGACGTTTGGTGACCTCACACTCAAGCAGTAAAAAGGGCTAAACAAAAGCTAGAGAAAAAGCAAGACTTACAGTGACAGAAATAAACTTTCCAGCATGAGAACCTTTCTCAGGTGACATTCATCAAAAGAGGCACTTACAATGTCATTGTTCATATCATTTCATTCCTAGTGGAAAATAATGTCCTTTCAGGAACCTGGTCTTTCTACAAGTGGCTATATTGTTAAAAAATTGAAAAGCATTTATTATTTTTATAGTATTTCTCTCATACGATTAACAGAAGTTGCCCTTTTAAGAAAAGGGCAGGAAGATTTTCTTTGGTAGAACAATGCATTCATTAAACACGATTAGATATTCTCTCTTAGCTCATAGGGGAAACTATGCATCTAGTTATTTGCAGAAAGTAGATTCGTTAGCTATTATGTTAATAGCAATATTCTTTACATTTTGTGGTCTTTATTTTCTTATTTTTATGGAATTAAAGCCGCTGCTAATTGACAATACAGTTAAGCTAGTAAACATAAGCATAACACCAGTGGTAATGACAGGTGAAATAACCACAGAATAATTCCCTGTAGTAAGCACACAGATGAAAATAATAAAACAGAGTGTGATGGATGACTCAATGTACCTGAACAAATATATGGATGATTCTGCTCATGTCCAAATTTGGGAGAGAGGGGTCTTTGAGAGCTGTTTGATGTGTTCCCTTATACCCTATGCCACAAATGCCTCCAGGGTATGTGTTTCCACATAAATACCTGAACACAGGGCACATTGCCTGAGGCACTTAGCACTTTGCATCACAAGTGGGCAATTGCAAGGAAGCTGGGCCACCTTGCGATGGATGGCATGAGGATAGGGTGGAATAATACCTGACTTGCCTTGTGCTAAGGTGGGATTTCCCTACCCAAATAAAACAAAGGATAGTCTGCGTCAGGAAGTCCAAAGTAAAACAACTCTCTATGCCCAAAACCTTTACTTGCCCTCACACCTAACTGCATAAAATATGTAGGTATCTCAACATCCAAATTAATAGTATTAAATAAAGTTCAAAGCTTCTTCTAGTCCTTGTCTTGCAATCAGTTCCGCTTTCCCAAGTTCAACGTAGATCATTAACTCAAAAGGCACATGGATTCCCTTCCCCAAATAGTGCACATTTTCCATAATCCAAACAAAACATCAGAGGGGGTTTCTTTCCCTAACACTCCAATTCTTCTAGCTTTCAAACAAAACAACAAAGGGGTTTGGTTTATTATTTGTAATGCGCGAGCATACCCTAAGGTAACAGGGCGCAGCCTTTACATGGATATGCGAAGCTTAGTTACAACAATCATAAGATATACATAAACACAATAAAAATAAAACACAGGGTAATGTACATATATACAGGTAAGCACAGTTGTTACAGAGTGTGCAGCAGGTATGGGTGGGGCAAGTTAAACACCAGCGTGAGTTTGATGCTTACTTTTCAACCATGAGACTACCTTCAATCGGAATCTTTGATAAGGTAGGTCCCTTCTGAGAGTAGGTGGTAGTGAATTCCACAACTTAGATGCTTGCACTGGGAAGCTGTTACCCCCTATTGTAGAACGCTTAAAGTTAGGGCTAGAGAGACAATCCTTGTAAGCTGTTCTTATCAGTCTCTCAGAGGACTGTCTATGGAATCTGTCAGATAGATAGGTAGGGGCGGCGTTGTTAAGGGATTTATGAGTGAGGGATGCCGTTTTTAGGGTGATTTTATCTTTGATAGAGAGCCAGTTGTTCTGTTGGCAATGTCCAGTGATGTGCTCTCTTCTAGAAATGGCCAAGGCCGCTCTAAGAGCATTATTCTGAAGAGTTTGTAGTTTGCTAGTGGTGGCTTTCGAGGATCCCAGATAGAGGGCATTGCAGTAGTCCAGGCGGGACAGAATGAGGGCTCTAGCGATGGTGAGGCAACTAGCGTCTGACAGGAAGGGTTTGGCAGTGCGGATCAATATGCACGTATATGCCGTGGAGGAGACTAAGGAGTTTACCTGTTTTTTGAGAGTGAAGTTAGAGTCCAGGTAAAAGCCCAGTGTTTTAACTACTTGTCCCACTTTGATGCTGTTCCCATCGACCACGAAGGAACTATAGGCAGGGCTTAGTTTCTTTAGAGTAGTGGAGGTGCCTAAGATGATGAGTTCAGTTTTATCATCATTCAGGCATAGCCCGTGTGTGGCCATCCATGCCTGGATGATGATGTATACTCTATTAACCAAGGCCAAATCCTTTTCATAATCTCCAGAAAGCGGAAGGAGTATCTGAGTATCATCTGCATAGTTAGTGTAGGTGATACCGAGATGATCCAAATCATCGAAAAGGGGCTTGGTAAAAATATTGTACAATGTGGGGGAGACACAGGAGCCCTGTGGCACGCCACACCATATGGGTATAGGGTCTGCTGCCGCTGTAGGTGAGAAGACCCTCATGGTTCTGTCATTGAGAAAAGATCTGATCCAGGTGATAGAGAAGTGGGCAGAGTTGTGGAGGTGTGTGCACAGGACGGAGTGATCAACCAAATCGAAAGCTGCAGAGAGGTCAAGGAGGAGCAGTAGGGCTGCTTGGCCATTGTCTCTGAGCTTGTCAACTTGTGCTTTCAGGTCGATGAGAGCAGTTTCAGTCCCGTGTTGGGGCCGGAAGCCTGATTGTCTCGCTCCTAAGAGGTGGAATTCTTCCAAGTGCCTCTGTATTTGTACATAAGCGACCTTATCCAAGAATTTTAGAAGGAAGGGTAAGGTTGTTATGGGTCTGTAATTAGTAAGCATGGCCGGGTGAAGTGTAGTTTTTTTTAGTAGGGGGAGTACCCAGGATTGTTTTAGATGTGAGGGGATGGAGCCAGTGAAGAAGGAGGCATTAATTAATTTTGTACTGAAAGGGGAGAGGTCACGGGCGGCATGTTTAATGAGATGTGCCGGGCACAGGTCTCCCTGGCAATTTGAGGGTTTCACTGACAAGATGATTTTTTCCACTTCTAATGTAGTCACTTTAGAGAAGTTGAAGCATGGGGTTTCGTTTGGAGTGGGTTTCTCAGGTGGATTGGATGGGGGGATCATTTAGAGTAGCTTTTTTACGAGTGATTTTGTTTTGGAAGGTAGCAATCTTGTTGGCTAATGCATTTTGGATTTCAGAACACCAGTTTTTATCTTTGGTGCAAGTATCTCATGGGGCTATGGGGGTTTCCACTTCTTTCAAGATGGAGAATAATTCCTTTGTGTTAGATTTTGCTTTGGATATCCGGGAGTCAAAAGAAGTACGTTTAGCAAGGTAGATTTCTTTTTTGTAGAGGGTGGTTAGTTTAGAGAGTTTAAGTTTATTGGCTACTGAGGGGAATTTTTTCCAAATGGCCTCACAGTTTCTTTTTTGCAACCTTAAATTTTTAAGGAGAGGTGTGAACCAATTGTTTAGGTGCAATTTAGGCTTGCTAGATCTAAGTTTGAGGGGGGCAATATGATCCAGCGAAGTGGCCATAATTTTATTATATTCTTCGACCGTAGTCTCTGGGTCCAAATTCTCAGGAAGTGAGTTGAGGGTGGGGAGTATGTTAGGGATAAGTCTCTCTGCGGTAATATTTCTCTTGTTTCTTGTGAGTGTAGGGGGGGCCCTGGTAGTGGGGGGGGGGTAAGGGTTGAGTAATTGAAAGCATAAACGATACCAAATGGTGGTCGGTCCAGGCTAGAGGTGAGTTATTGGTGATATTTGCTAGACAGTTGTGGTTGGCTATCCAATCAAGTATTCGGCCTTTGGCATGTGTAGGTTCCATACTTCTTTGTGTAAAACCTAAATCAGAGAGGGTATTGACAATCGTACTGGCGCATGAGTCTATAGGGTCATTATAGCCCAGGTTAAAGTCCCCAAGGGTAAGTACTTGGGTGGAACCTTTGAGGTTGCTAGTTAGGATAGTGTTGATGTTCTCGTCAAAAGTGCCTAAAGGACCTGGCGTGCGTTAGATCAGGTGGATGTTAAGAGTTTGAGTATTAGTAAGGGGGACTTTAACTGAAAGTATTTCGCAGGAGGGGACATTAGTTGTTGCTGCTAGTCTCATTATAACATTGCATTTGTGGATAATGGCGACCCCTCCTCCCCTGGAGTTGGGTCGATCTTGTCTCAAGATGGAATAATTATCTGGGATAGCCAGCATGAGCATCGGACCTGTTGCTGGGTTTAGCGATGTCTCAGTGATGGCAAGGAAGTCAAGGTCTTCTTTGAGGATCAAATCAGAGATTTCTGTTGCATGGGGAACAGGGGGTTTCTTTCCCCAAGAGTTCAAAACTTCTCGCTTTCAAAAACAACAAAGGTGATTTCCTTCCCCAAGAGTTCAAATTTTACAGCTTCCAAAACAAAACTTGACTTCAGAAACCGCAGAAGGTCTTTGCACAACACAAGCTTCTTTATAGGTGTTTTCAGTGGATTTTCCATTCAGGGGGAACCAGGTCTAGGCACAGTTGTAGGACCACACGTTCCACACATTACAGGTCACGCAACCGATAACCCTCCTTGACTGCTTTTCTATTAACACCAGACCATTTTTCTTCTTAGCAGTGTGGCTTGCTTTATTCGCCTGTGTCACACTTTCATGATACTCTATTATGGCTTAGGTGTCCACCACGCACTTGTTACGCCTTCTTATGTTCCCTTTGATCGTGCCAGTGCAAGTTTCGTCATGTCATAGAGTTCTTTGCACTTTATTGGCTTTGGCCAATGCTGGACTTCTCATATCATGCATACAAATCTGTGTGCTCTCTTGGCTTTGTTAGCAACTGTTTTCAGTTAATGCAGTTCATTGTTTCAAAACAGTTCAACACTTCCTTTCAGTAAGATGCACAATCTTTCTTGCACTTTTCTCAAGATACAAGATTGTTCCCAACTTGCTTTTATTTAATTTGGTATTCAAAAAGGCCTTAAATCTGCTTTTGACTTGCTTTAATGTCACATAGCAATGCTGGTTTTCCATGTTTCTCAATGTCCATAGCTTTATTTCTATGAGAACCTGCAAGCCCAGTGTTCCCCCTTCTGGTTGTACTCAGTGGGCAGACTTACGGCTCCTTGCGAGGTCCTTTGCCGCCACAGGTTTCCTTCTCTTCCTGTGTGGTCCCTTGCATCTTCTCCCAGCAGTCTTCTGTGACTCTTGCACACCCAGCAGTGCTTGCTCTGAGATGCAGAATTCATGCAACCATACCCCTCGGTCTCACTGGCCTCCTTCTTATAGTTTGTCACCAGCTTCCAGTGTCCTGTACCTTCAATTCATGCTTCATAGTCTTTGCACTTTTCCACAGGTCTCGAGCGCTTCATCTGCCACACATCTACACCTGAGATGTCTGCCTGTACCCAACAGTTTGTGGTCGTTCTCCCAAAGCTGACTCAATTTCCTTCGGGATTCAAGCTTTTAAAGTCCCCACCTCCAGTCTCATTCAGAAAAGTACTAGACCGCTCACCATTAAAGCAGTAGTCCTGCTTTGCTCTTGTTCTCATCCTCCTCATCCCAGTACTTGACTGGGGTTGATAGGTGTTTGCTTTCACAAAGTGAGGATGTGTTGTTCTAGGTGTCCTCTTCTTTGTCCCAGTAGCCACATTTATTTGATATGTGCCTGCATTAATGAAAAGAGGATGTGCTGTTCTATTTATCCTTGTCATTCTTCCATTAGGATACACCAGAGCAGTATACATTGTTTTGTCAGACAGAAATGTTCTTTGCGCCCCTCCTTACTGCCGGGTTACTAGCCAATAGGAAAGCCAAGTGGTGTCAAATAACCTGCTGTGAGCTGTTACAGACAATAAATATGACTGCAAAAAGTATTTAATGTCATAACAGAAGAACTGAGACTAATGCGGTTCATGACACTTCAACATAGGCATATCCTGGATTTAATAAAAGCATGAAGGGGACCTTCTTGCTGGATATACTTACCCACCCACGATGAGGAGAATGGGACCCTCAGAGAGTCAATATACACCTTGACAGAATTACACACAAGAATGGTGGACGACATTGCAGATGATGACTGGTTCAGTTACCTGTTCTCATGGATATCCACCTGGTTGACTAACACATTCAAAATACTAATGGCCATACCGGTACTAGTACTGCTGGCCTTCTGTATCTTGATAATTTCCAAAAGCCAATGTAAAAAGACTGCCAAAAACGTGGTGGAAATGAAAATAGTGTTCGACTTGGATACTCACGTGCTTGAGTATACGCAAACAGATGACTTCTTCCGTGACCCAACAGCAGAGAGCCCTCTAGAGTCAAAATGTATATATCCTGCAGATCCCCAGAAATACATAGAACACTGAGTGATTTGTGACATCACGGAATGCGAACCTACATGACATGTAGAATTGACAACTATGTGAGACATGGAGGTAGCCTAAGAAACTGAAGAAAATATGGATACCCAAAGAGCACTGTTTCTGAGAAACCATAAGGAAGAGTGTGGTCAAGGAGTCGATCAAAGGGGGGAAGGTTGGGAGGCAGATGTATACATCACCCATAGCTCCTGCCCTGCCCCCGATCAAGTATCGCAAAGGTGAGAAACATTACTCACTAAGACAACTGTACCGCTCCTATCCCAGGCAGTTACAACAAGACATACAGACAATCTAAGCTGAAGATGGCAAAAGCAGTCAAGCTAATGTTGTAACATTAGTAGGCACATACATTAGAGATTACGCAAATATGCATTCCACATGAAGAACATGCCCACTAGGTAATATATGCATTAATACATAAAGTTATTAACATGGCAACTACAGGACTTGAAGAACATAATACCAATGTGTACGCTGACTACGACTTGAATGACACACGAGCGTAGGTCACTAACATAGAAACCAGAGTGCAACCGCATAGCCATCTTCTTTCAAATGGCAAATACTACCATGGTAAACGCAAGATAGGGAGGATGGGAATGTCAGAGCAGAAGACATGAAAGAGCAGTTCCCAGGATGCAAGCAGGATACTCCCCAATGAATTGCAGGTTTAGCAGAATGCAACCTGTCTTTGTTAGCTGCAGAAAATGGCACAATGGGCCAGAAGAAACCAAGGAGAATAAATCAAGTGTCTCGATATATGCAACAGAATACACGGCACAAACCATAACATTAGATAAAATCCCAATAAATAGGAGTTAATTCCACTTCATACACAGTCCCCTAACACATGATTTATCCTTGGAAAACACTGTCTATTCACTATGAGCTTACAGATAAGGACACTTGTGGTACCCCCTAACAGCACACATGGAACGTAAGCTGCCACACAAGTCCAAATGCAATGAGATTGCCTGGGCTCAGGGCCTAGGAATGAGGGATAGTAACTTCTTTAATGAATAAAAGAGAGTTCATGGACCTCTCTCTCCCTACTCTAAGTCTGATGCATACCTTGATGACCTGTCAAATGTCCAAGGTTGGTTAGCAAGAAGCCAACCATTGAAATCCTGCTCACCACATAGTATGCCAGCCAATTGTTTTCCTTAGAATGTATTACTTTTATCAATATCGGGGTGGTCTCGGGAGGAGACATCAGATTTAGTTAACCCAATCCAATGTTTAACGCATATATGATCTATTTGTGGTTACCCCGGTAACTTATCCACATTCCAATTAGATGTTTTGACTGTGATTATCTCATGAACTCATTATGACATATTTCAAGTATTGAATCCATTGTTTTGTATTTGTTGGGTTGAGAGAAAAAAGATTTGAATGCCCGTATGCTAATAAAGCTGAACTTTGCCTTGCATTTTGTCTACTTCATCATTTTGTTTGGTTTGTAGTGATGATTCCAGTACCTCTAGCATACCTGTCACTTCTGGAACCGTTTAACAGAGGCGGGAGAGGAGGCGTCATTTTTTACAAGAGATAGATAATGGGCTGTCGGCCATGTAAGAGGCAATCTATTCACGGGGAGGGGAAATCCGGAAAATCTAAAGGTCTGGAGGAGCGATGGTTGAACAACATTGTCAAATGCAGCCGAGAGGTCAAGGGGGATGAGAGTGTATGAGTGGTGGGAGTGGTGAGCAGAAAGAAAGAAGTTAGAGCAGTGAGTGTGTGTGTTTTCCATGTCGTGGCTGCTGCCAAATCTGATTCAAGTGATCCACATCCTTAAAAACCTATTAGTAGTGGGGAGAAGGGAGGCAATTGGAAAGTTTGTACGATTATTAGAGTGAGTTTACCGGTTTCATACAGATTGGTATAATAGTCCACCTTAAATCTCTGGAGCGAAAATCCCTGAGTCACATGATAGCGAAACATGGGAGGGTTGTTATAAGCAAGTGGGAGGCTCTAGTTCCTTGATAGTCTGAGGTGTGAAAAGGCCAGTAGAAGCATTGGGATGGTTTACACACCAGCGATAGGTGCCAGTCCTGTAATTATTTTGGGAGGGGATTGTCAATAAGCAAGAGATGGAAAGGGAGAGCAGAGGAAAAGAGAAGGGGAGCGAGAATCAGGAAAGCAGCCAGGTTTTGTGTATTTTAGACATGCTGGGTGGGAAGTAGAAGATTGAGTCAACAGCTGAGAGTGGGCAGGGGTAGAAGCTGAGACAGGGGGTGAGCAGTTTCTAGAGTGTACTGGCGTCCTTACTGGGGAGCAATCAGAAAGAAAGGATCAAGGTTGGTTTGACAGGTGGGCTTGGCAGAGTACACGTGGAATGTTCGAGAGGGGGGGGACCCTTGTGACAGACACCAGGTTGCTGCAATTCACATAGAGGGACGCACATTGTTCTCCTTTGGTGTCTGCTGTTTACCGACATCTGAACTCCTCTAGCACAAGAACCAGGAACACTGGACCGCAAAACAACTTCCAACCATGACAATTTACCCACTTTAAAATAAATAAAAATCTTATTATGTCAAGTCACATCTCTAAATCTATTCCTGTCTGCTAAGTGACCCATGGCAGTGATACCTGGCATGCTGTTTTAGCTTGTATTAAACAGGCATGTTCATATCTGAATTTCAGCAGGTTTGCGGTCGGAGAAGAAACGTCTTTTTTTGCATGTCTTACTTTAGTACTTCGGTTGGCTGGAAAGACACACAGGACGCCATGTTTATCGGAGGGTTTCCGCCATCTTCGGTCTAAGGCAGAATCCGAACTTGCTTTGCAGTGTCTGTATTTTGGAAATGGTTTTTTCATATGTGAGCTGGACCCTGGAGAGTGCAAACACATCCATCCCCGCAGGAGCCCGAAAGACCATCTCTGGCAGCTCCTTGTCCTCGCGGGGGCTCGAATCCCACTTTTGGGAGCCTTCAGCTACCATTCGTGTTCCCATAGCAACAGAAATCAATATCTCCCACAGTAAATAGGACTTCCAATTTCCTTTCTCGCTTGTCTCATTAGTAGGCAACATCCACCTATGACCCTGGTATCTCAGAGGGGGTGCGTATAAAGGTAGGGGCAAAAGGGGGCCTTTGGGGAGAATAGTGAGGGACGCAGGAAGCATCGCCAAAGCAATGCTTCCTACGGGCACCAGGGCATCCACGGGAAGTCTCAGAAACAGGTATGAACACGATTTCCGCTTGAAGATGCAAAAAGGAATGCAGTAAGTGTGATGAATTAGATATCACACTGAGTGTACGAATAGATGAATGGATGGATGGATGAATTAATGGATGAATCAATCAATTAATTAGTAAGTGGATCTTTGAAAGGGTGGATGAAATAGTCATTATTAATGGGTGGATGGATGTTTGGAAGGGTGGATGAATGGATGATTTAATGAATGAATGATCAAACGGACGAAGAATCCCATGAACAAATGAACAAACAAATGGATGAATGAATGAATTATGTACAATATGCTCTACTCAACCAGCAGTTTAAATGTATCAGAGCTAGGCATGCCTGAAATTCCCACCGAACACTACTGGGCCTGAACTTCGGATCACTGAGACTTAATAAGTCAGCAGCACTGTTCAAGCCATTCAGTTCATCGTGATCACCCAGCCAGCTTCGCCAGCTGTGCCTTCGCCCATCCAGCTTTGCTTGTCTCAGGATTTCTATCTCCTGTGGATTTTAGCAAGGTTTGGAGCAGTGCTAACTTGCAGTTATCAGACGTGTCTTTTTGTGCCCTTATAGCGCTCTGTAAATAAATGCCCTATTCTTAACACTATAATTAGTGCAGTAGCTCAGCGCCATTCCAAAATGTTTGGCCTGTTATGCAAATGATTTTCATTGTCCAAGACACCAGCTCTGGTACATCACATACAGGAACTGGACTCATTTGATTTGTCTAACATTCTTGTTTGTTGTTAACTGTTCTTAAATGTATGAATACAATTGTTAGTATTGCATTGATTTGTGTGTTGGACACTCATTGTTCACATTGTGCCATTCTTTTTATGTAATCTGTGCATAGTGTTGGCATAAATCTACTTTAAGCTGATAACCATTGGTCGAAGTGAGCGCGAACGATGGGGAGCAGTGTTCTACTACTTTTTTGTTTTACTGTTAACAGGTCCACTAGTTTTTGCAACAATTTTCCCCAGGTTCTTTGTGAAGTTATAGCGTACTTCTCCACTTTACCATCAGATAGCAGTTATAGCTAAACTGAAACCTGTTCCAACTCAATTGGCTGTCAACCAGCATGGCTGCACCCCTTGACAAATGTGTTGCACGTTGTCCATTCCTGCCTACTCATTCCCCGGCTTGGGTCACAGTCCCACTACTTGTTTGGTACATATCTACCACTGTAAAAGGCACATGCACAGGAAACATTTTCATCACAGAGACGAGTCGAATCTTAGTCCTCACCTTCCCTTAGTTCTTTAATACCCATATCATTGAGATGATTAATATTGTGGTCACTGCCAATCAAGCCATGCTTCAGAGTTTAATTTGCAGCCTGGTTTCCTGCCTCCATCTCCACCCTTCCTTCACTCATTCATCTTCATCCTTGCTTCATGCCTTTACCTCCAGCCATGCTTCCTCTCCGTCCTTGATTTACAACTTCATTGTGATCCTTGCTTCTTTCCTTTACCTCCAGCCATGCTTAAGACCTAACTATCAGCTGTGCTTCATACTACCATCTCCAGCCTTGCTTCAGACACACAGTGCCCCAGTTGCCCCGCACCTTCCTCTCCAGCCTTGGTTGTATACTGTCATCTCTAGCTTTACCTTATACCATCATCTCCAGCTTTGTTTCATCTCTGCATCCCCAGCCATCCTTCATTGACTAATATCCAGTCATAGTTCACACTTTCATCTACACCCTTGTCCCACACATTCATCTCCAGACCACCCTTGCTTTATAACCTCATCTCTAGCCATGATTCATACTTACAACTCAACCAGGTGCCATGCCTCTTCTCCAACATGTTTTTATTCCTTCAGCTCCAGACTAGCTTCAATCCTTTATCAGCAGCCTTGCTGCCTGCCTTTAACCTTGTATCCCACTTCATCTCCAGCCCTCTCCTACCCTTTACCTTTACCTCTAGCCTTATTTTACACCTTCTTGTCAACCATTGCATTCCTCCTTTATCGCCAGCTATGTGTGATGCCTTTATTTCATGCTTTTCCTAATTCCTTCATCTACAACCTTGTGTCACACATTTACCTCCAGCCTTGCCTCACACCTGCATCTCCAGCATTGATTAATATTGTCATCTTTTGCCTTGCTTCAGACTTACACCTCCAGTCATGCATCAAACATATATATCCAGCTGGACTTAACACTTGCATTGCCTCCTTTGCTTCACATATTCATCTTCACACTTACTTCATACCATCATCTTCAATCTTACATCATTCAGTCATCTAGATTCATGCATCATAACTTTGCCTCCAGCCATGCATCACTCTTATCTAGCCTTGCTTGAAACCTTTACCTCCACCATTGCTAACACCTACATCTGCATCCTGCTTCATTCCTTCATCTCCAGCCTTGATTCACTCCTTCATTTCCAGCCATGCATCACAACTTTCATTACAGCCATGCATCACTCTTCGTCTCCAGGCTTCCTGCAAACCTTCATCTCCACCCTTGCTAATACCTATTGTGAAGGATGGAACCGAGCAACAAGGTGCCTAAGACAATTTAATGGTAGCATAGGGAAGCAAGACACAACAGAGCACAACCACAAATGTAGAACTAGGTCCAACTACCTGCAGAGAGTCCAAAGGAAGAAGGGAAGACTGACCAAATGACAAGAAAACAAAGAAAAGTAAATCAATAAACAGAGAATAACCACAATGATCTCCCAATGACACAAATATGAAACTAGGGGCAACACTAGTCCAGGTTCCAGGGATCCAAGACTAAGGTAACAGGACAGGATAGGTCCAAGCATGGAAGCAGGAGTTCAAAGAAGCAAATCCAAAGCTGTTCCAAGAAAACAACAAAGGCAAATTCAGAAGCAAGTGTTTACTTCAAGACCCGACAATCGAGGGGTGGAAACCAGAGGAGAAAGTCTGTACAGCAAACAGGCAGCTAATAGTAATCCAAGAGCTGGCTGGTGAAGAGTCACAAGATCAAAACAGGGTGCAAACAGGAATCAAGAGATCAAAGGTAACAGGTAACGGGTACTCACAGTTGTTCAGTATGCCATCCCGGATCTGCAGTGGTTTTATGGTGTCTTTGCGGCTCCTGCTTCCATGTCCTATGCAAACCGGAAGGTGACGCAAGCTTTTCCTGCATTCACCGTATAACGAACGTTGAACTGGACGGTGTATGAGCCTGCCCAGTCCACAGCCATGGAGCCTCCTGGGAAGTTTAGTCCTTCCTGCAACGCCAGATTAAACATGGACCAGACATTAGGGTTGATTTCTGCCACTTACATCTCAATATTTGCTGAATACCTTTATCTCATGTCTTGCTTGAAATGTAAATCTCCAACCGTATTTTATCCATTAATTTCCAGACTGGTTTCAGACCTGCATTAGCAGCTTTGCTAATGACCTACATCACAAGCTGGGCATTACATCTGCATCATCAGCCTTGCTTCACACCTTCATGTGCAGTCTTGGTTCATACCTTCATCTCCAGCGTTCTTTCATGCCTTCATCTACAGCCTTGCCTCATACATTGATCTCCAGCCTTGCTTCACACCTTCATCTCCAGCCTTAATTCATACCTTCATCTCCAGCCTTCCTTAAAACCATCATCACTAGCCTTGTTCCATGCATACTTCTACAGCCTTGCTTCATGACTTCATCTCAAGCCTTGCCTCACATCTTCCACTCCAGCCATGCTTCACGCCTACATCTCAAGCTGTGCATCTTACCTTTATCTCCAGTGTTGCTTCATGCCTCCATCTAAACCTTTGCTTTAAACGTTTAACTCTGAATCACAATTACTCTCTCCCCTCATCCGCAGCCTTGTTTCACGTTTATCTTCTTCCTTACGTTGGCATGATTGTTATCATCTCTACTTCAGAGAGACTTTCCACCACCCCGAAGTGAGTGTCCTAGACCTCCCTAGTAGGAGCTGTGATCAGAATAGAGGTAGAGAAAAGCATGTACCTGTCACTATGCATCAGAAGAGAAAGAAGGCAGCAAACCCTGCAGCGGGTAGCTACTCTTACTCCTCCACACATGATTGATTTACTAATGTCACCTACATTTTATTGATGGTCCTTCTACTAACTGATTTCTTATCAAAACATGTACCATATTGTCATGATTCCTGCTCCTCATGTCCCCATCCCTCCAAGATGTCAGGCTGGAGCCAGGCCACGATCACCTACATGGCCCTCAAGGGCCTCTCCATCCCTCCAAAGACCCACTTGGAGTCAGACTTGGCGCTTGTTGCACCAGACTCCCTCACTCCCATAGGATAACATTGGGAATTGGACTTCTAGTGCATTGATGGGGACAAGATGGATGCCCCCACATATTTCGGTTCCCAGGACTGCATGTGCGGTCTAGTCTTTTGGCTGTGGTTAAGCCCAGAGACACCTGGGATACCCAGAGACTATTTAAGCCACTGTAGGGGAGGAATGGCCACGAGGCCCTCCTCACCTACAGCTCCCTCCCCAGGTGAGGACCATGACTCGGTGGGCGCCCCCTCATGCCACCCGGGCCCAGGTGGAGGAGGATTCACCCGCCGACGACATTGCCCACACGTACCCTTTCCTTGCATTTACCAAAAATTAGTTAGGTCTAGACGCCATCTTGCATAGCAAACATGGTGTGAGTTCAGCACACTGTAACGAGGCCCCCACCTTTGGAGGGCCTTTCATGCATCTCTGCCGCCTCAGCAGCCCTGGCAGATCCGCTGCGAGCGCGTTCCCATGAGAAAGTCGGAGATGAGCTAAACCCGAGATGCCAACACGGCAACATTATATTAGTAACAATGTGATATTGCACCCCGTATGACCCGGACCGCAAGGCCGGGATAACGGGGAAAAAAGCTGAAGCATCACTATCTGAAGAAGGTAGAAAATAATTCAAGTATTGGTATTAATGAACTACCTCTGTTTAAAATGTGAATAAACCATAAAAATGTAACGTTATATGATATCCCTCCAGGTCTGGACTAATGCTGCTATAACCACGGAGAAAGATGTTGACCAAACGTGTAACCTCTATCTGTAAAAGTGTTTTTCAATAGTATGTAGCAACTTGAACTCATATATGTTTTTGAATCACCCAAAGCGGCGAGCATCAATCTCTGTAGGCCATAACCTAGATATCCCTCGTATAACGTCTAATGTACATACAATACGCACACAATGTAGTGAATATAATGTTAGGTAATGAAAAGGTACTGGAACCGACTGTATTAAAGAAATGTGTAACGAAATTGAAATATATATGTGTGTCTAAATAACGTCAAAATAAGGCAGAACAGTATAAAACTTCTGCATTCACTGATCAGCAACACACGAGGAAAATACCTTTGTGGATATATGCAAGGCCATTCCCTCTCCCACCCCACCAAGCCTGCCAGATAAAAAAGCTAAGACTTGTGCCGCGCTCCCTCACCTCCCCCAACCAAGTTGGCGTTACTTCAGAGAGTCAGGGGCCCCGGCGCCGCAACCAAGGCCACAGCCCGCCACCTGTGTTATTTACAGCACGGTAATAAACCCACGGATGAACCCACTGATCTACCAGCACCCTCTCATAAATCCCACGAACCCCCCAAGAATCCTGACCCCGTGTAAGGACGACCCCCATCATTGAGACAAGACACAGAGACCCATCTATATAATAACTTCTAACGCAGCAGACAGACATGTATCATTCGGCCCAGGCCCCAGAGCCCCCGTCCCGCGACCTAAAATACCGGTCAATAGGACACAGGTAAATCTCACCCCAACCGATAACCACCAGACCTCTCACGAGGTGCATTCCTCATGTGTTGTGTTTATTTTATAAGATAAGCTGCTGAAGCGATTTATTAACGAACTTAAATGTCATTTTCTGAATAACTGCAGTGTGCATGGCCTAGGGCAAATGAGACAGGAAAAGTATTCGTCATTGTCACAGGCTGCCCCAGCACATCAACACCGCACGGATGACCTCAAGCCGGCCTGCCAGGCCCAACCCAACCCACGAGGCTGACCAGTGACGTCGTCACGCCAAGACCAACCCCGCTGCAGCAACACCTATAGTTAGTCAACGCCACCCAATCCCAATTGACTTGTGCCCCCTATAGTGTTTAGGTGTTGATGACGTTTTTTGTATTAGAAATACGCCTGTCTTTGCTATTGTCAGGCAGAGCGCTCTCGTAGGTTGCAGAGTTCTTTGCATGCCTTATTTTTGGATAAACTCCCACTTACGCTCACCCGCACTCTGTCTTGGCCTTATTCCCACTACGGGAGAGTCCCTTATTGTCTCTCATTGCGGGGAGGATCGTGCTGAATTGGGGGCGCTTCCCTTCAGTGGTGACCCCGATAGCGTGATATCTCCAAACTATTTTTCCTAACTCCTTCTTAACGACCCCCTTGTGGCACGAGAATCTCCGGTCGAGAAGGGATACGCACGGTGAGCCGTCTCCGGGAGGCCGCCCGCCAACGGCGACCGGCACAATAAGAAGTGCGCACTCAATGAGAAAGGGTACGGGATCCCGATTGGAAAAAAATCCCCTTTGAGTGCCGCTCGCCGGAGCCAGGGGCTGACCGTTGAGTTACCGGTGACGCCGCCTGGACGGACCCAGTTTCGGAGAGTATCGGTTCAAGACGGGCACGTGAGTACCGAGTGCGAGTGATCGTCAAGGGGAAAAGAAGGGGAATTGGGAATAAAAGAACGGGGACAGGTAGAGGAGAAGAATATCGGGGGTCTACTACAGACGGGTCTTGAAACTTTCTTTATTCTTTCTTTTGCATATGGCCATTAGGAGTAAGAAATAAGTGACGTGGTAGAAGTGACGGAAACCTAGCTCCGAGAGGGGGTGGAAGGCGGCGCCGCATAGTGCTATCTAGACTAGTACTGGGAATATATGAAGAAGTGAGAAATAAGTTATTGGTGTCTAGCAAAAGGAGACACCGGGAATATTTTTTAGTGATTGTGCTCTCTCTCTCTATTTCTTCTTTTTCCATTTCCACGGGGTAGGGGGCGAAAATGAGAAGGGTATAAAGAAGTTAGAACATCTTAAAAGGTGGGGACTCAGTAGTGGCACGTACAGACGTGAACACAGTAACCTTAGCAGGAAAACAGGGACAGCTGGCTAGGGAGGAAAGGGAGGAGAAAGACAAAAGTGTGAGTGGAAAGCATTGTGAAGGGTGCGCGCACCGTACGAGTGTTAGAGACGAACGGGTGGCCGCGAGGTGGTGTCAGAGAGTGTGGCCATAACCAGTACTTGATCAATTACAAGTGAGATCACATAAGAGTGCCTGGGAATGGGAAGGAGATGAGATATGGTGAGTGAGAAGAGATTTGTGCAGTGAATAACAGTGGGTGATAATTTTGAGAGGTCCGCTCTTGTCTGTGCCATAAAGGTATACATACGCATATTTACACCTAATAAAAAGTAACGAAGGCGAACGCGGTAGCACTAGCGATTTAGAGGATGGGGGCTGAAACTCCCTTGTCACACATTTGTAAGAGCTTGCCTGGATATGCTGAACGCATAAATAAATATCATGATCAATGGTTAACAGAATTGAAAGGGGAGGGGTTGCCCCAGATTTGGCCAGAAGGAGGGTCTTTTGACAAAAGCGTTCTTGATATGGTATGTACATGTATTCGCCTCAAGTATAAGGGAAAACAATGGCAGAATAGGAAGGAGATATTAGATCTTTGGAGATTGTTTGAGGAAGTACCCCCACCCAAAGCTCCAGCTCCAAATATTGATTTACCTTCCACCACAGACAATCCACTAATGATCCCGCGAGAGGAAAAGGAACAGTTAAGTACAGAACAGCCTGCGGAAGTGGTTATGTTGTACCCAATATTACCTAAACCAGCCCCTGCAGCAGGATATAGCGACCCTATTTATGTGCCTCCCCCTTCGACCAGTACGCCACAAAGACCAACTGCACCCCCACCATACGAAAACACCAGAGAGCGCGCCCAGGGAGGCACACAGAGGGTGGACATAGAGAAGTTAACGAGTGACCTAGAGTCGAGGCTTACAGTGGCAAGAGATGAACTCTCAAGAATAAAAGACATATGTGAGCGCACAGCATGCGCCCCCACACAATATGGACGCTCGTCTAGAGCGTCGAGCGAAAGTAGACAAATTGAGGAGGGATGGAAAAAGGGGGAAATACTGTTCAGAATTGAGGAAGAACCGACCAGGATAATAGAAGTAGGGACAGCAGAAGGAAGCATTGGTGACGTCTCGCGAGAGAGAGGGATCAGAGAGGATTTGTTATGTGATGTCAGAGGAGGGGGGATGAGAGTGATAGATTGAGCATGGCAGTAGGAGGAGACGGCGAGGAGCTAGATGGTGCATGTTCACTGGGGACTATAGAAGATGAATGGATGGGACGACTAAGAAATAGGGTGGGGAAGATGGCGTCATTAGAGTCAGTAGTGACTAAGGAAAAGGAAGCTGCAACGGCAAAAGGGAAATTACAACTCCCATTACTCCACAGGGGGGGCGGGAGGCCAAACTATATACCGTGGGCTCAGATGGACAAGGCTAATTTAATGAAATTACTACCACAGCTGTCAGGAGGGGCAAGCAAGTGGATATATGCATTTGAGAAACATACCGCTGGTATACCGCTGGCAGTAGGCGATGTGAAAAGCCTACTAGTGTCCGCAGTAGGGGATCAGGCAGACAAAGTATGGGCTAAAGCGGGTTTTCCAGCTGTAACTTTAGAGTGTGATCGCCATGATGGGGCTTCTTTTAACACCGTGCGAGCAAGGGTGTGGGACGCACTGCGGGAAACCTTCCCAGATACCCCTGATTTGCAGTCAGTAATGCAATGTACCATGAATGACGGGGAGGACGCTATGGATTACATTCTTCGGGTGCAGGAGATGTGGAGAGCGGAAACGGGTACGCCCTGGCACCAATCCACGTCTCTATTTTACTTCATCATTAAGAGAGGGCTCCCAAAGGAAGTGCAAAAGGCACTAGATAAAATAGCAGGTGTTGAGGCAAAAGGCTGGCCGGAGATCCAAAGCATAATAGTACACCATTGTAAACGGATCAAAGAAAGAGAGAGGGAAGTAGCACAGAAAAGGTTGGCGGATGAGGCGAAGTTGGTGCAATCAAAATTGGTGAAGGTCGCAGCAGCGGTAGCGGGACTCCCACTCATACGGGAGGGAGAGGAAGGAGAGGAGGGGCAAATAGCAATACAAGGAAGAATAGCAGCGAATTGGGCAGGACAAGGGCAACGACAGTGGACAGAGCAGGAGCAGAACGGAGGTCCAACGTGGCAAGAGTGGGCCCCAAGAGGAGGAAGAGGTGGGTACAGGGGTCGAAGAGGAGGACAAGGGTATGGAGGAATGGGAGGAAATGGGTGGCAGGGTCCCAGAGGTCCACAGGGGAGCTGTTGGAATTGTGGGAGATGGGGGCATTACTCAAGAGAATGTAGGAGCAGACAAAACAACGGTTTCCAAGAGATAGAACAGTACGGACACCCCCATCCAGGAAGCCCCTACGGCCTCCCCATGGGACAATACCAGCAACCAGAAAATGTAGTACAAAGGAGTAACGCACAACTACACGGACATCAGTACCGAACACAAACCAGCCCACAGAATAATGACAATGTGCACTACACGCCTGGTAACACTTTCGCCACAGTAGCTAATGGGGCACCCGCCCCCGCACCTTACAGTGGAGTGTCAGTAGTTTCGGGGAACATTTTCGATCAAGGGGGGGCAATGAGACACCCCGCATAGGACAGCCCACAGAGAGCACTTGCGTGTCCAGTACTGTCTACGACCCACAATGCATCAGAGGAACCATTGATAGGAGCGCAGATAGGAGACAAGCAATTCATATTCATGGTGGATTCGGGAGCGGAGAAATCATGCATTAGAGAGGGCCGGTTCCCGTTATCTAATAGAACGTTAGAGACGCAGGGGTTCTCTGGGGCTGTAATTGAAGTTCCTTACACAGAGGTATTGGATGTGACAGTGGGGGGGAAAACAGTGAAAGCGCCCTTACTGTACTATGAAAACTCTCCCATCAACTTACTGGGGAGAGATCTCTTGAGCAAACTAAACATGACAATATCGTTCACAGGGAGCGGCATCGTATGTTCAACGCCAGGCATATGCCCCCTCCGTATATTAGCAGTAATACACGGCCACACAATCATGAAAGAGATCAGAGGGGTACCAAGAAATGAGGAGATGTTTGTTGAAGGTATGAGAACATTGGCTCTCATAGTACCAGAACTAAAAAGGGTGGAGTGGAGGATCCCAGCAGAATTCCTTTTTCGTCCCATAGCAAGCCCTGACACTGCTCTTGGGGCAGTACTATCGTTGGATTTGCATGCAATACATGTATCAGCAAACAGAATATGTGTGATTGGTATTGACATGGAAGGGTGTGAGTGGCGGACAGTATTGTGTACAAATGCAAATATCCCGCTGAGAGAGCTCTCGGACGAGGAGCTATTTTCTGACACTGAGGGAGATGGTGAAGTAGTGATGGAACTGGCAATGCCCTGTGACATTGTAGTTACAGCCAGACAAACTAAGGTTGAACTAATGGCGGTAGTAGGAGCACCGCACACATTTTTTGATGAAGACATGAGTTCAGTACCCACTAACTTATGGACTAATGGCCCCCACGATGTAGGGTTGCTGCATGAAGTTCAGCCTGTGGTGATAAAAGTAAAACAGGGAGCAATACTACCCCGGGTGAAACAATATCCACTGTCGCGAGAAGCAGAAGAAGGGATTAGAGAGACAATAGAAGCACTGCTAGCACAGGGTATAATAGTGCCCTCGAACTCCCCATGCAACACATGCATTTACCCAATCAAAAAAGCGAAGGGGGGTTCATGGAGGATGATACAAGATTTACGCCCACTGAACGATGTGGTAATGAAGGAGTTCCCTTTAGTCCCGAACCCGGCGACAATACTGTGCAACATTCCAAAAGTAGCATCACACTTCACAGTAATTGACTTAAAAAATGCATTTTTTTCGATTCCCTTAGCAGAAGAGAGCAGGTACTTGACAGCATTTACATTGGGAGGAAGGAGGTTCGAACACTGCAGACTACCACAAGGATATTGCGAGAGCCCAAGCATATTTAACAGGGTACTACATGAAGATCTGGGGAATTTGTCTGTAGAAAGCACAGTGATTCAGTACGTTGATGATTTATTGGTTTGTGCACAGGCTGAGGAAGAGTGCAGACAGGACTCGATAACACTCTTGACATTATTGGCAAATAAGGGGTACAAGGTGGACAAGGGGAAGTTACAATACTGTCTGACAGAGGTCCTATACTTGGGTCAGTTGATATCAAAGGATGGCAAACGAATTATACCAGACAGGGCACAGGCGATTAGAACAATTGGGGAGCCCAAAACAGTAAAAGAGATGCAGAAATTTCTGGGTATGTGTAACTATTGCCGAGCATGGATATTGGACTATGCGGCGTACACAAGGCCCTTGCTACAGGCACTGAAAGAAGCACAACAAGAACACAAACACATAGAATGGACAGAGGTGATGAACACAGCATTTAACTCACTAAAAGAGCTGATATCAAGCGCTCCAGTACTAGCAAACCCAGATTATGGGCGCGAATTCTTCTTATTTTCACACTGCAAAGGAACACTGATGACAGCAGTA
The DNA here is from genome assembly GCF_040938575.1 of Ambystoma mexicanum. Lineage (NCBI taxonomy): Eukaryota > Metazoa > Chordata > Amphibia > Caudata > Ambystomatidae > Ambystoma > Ambystoma mexicanum. Next base: position 165,113,190 of record NC_090931.1, on the reverse strand, counting down.
CTGACACAGAAAACATCTTTAGGGCACAAACCACTCGCTTACTATAGCGGCACCCTAGACGCAGTAATGCAAGGTCATTTCGCGTGCGAGCAATCCCTAGCTGCAGCCGCGTTCGCAATTGAAAAAAGTGCCACGATAGTGATGGGCTGCCCGGTGACACTGTTTGTGGAACACTCACTTTTTGCAATATTAGAGCGAACAAAGAGCACATTGACAACACAACGCGCCACAGCATATGAGATAATACTGTCCAGCGCTAACATCCATATAGTAAGATGTAAAACAGTGAACCCAGCCACATTCATCACAGAGGCATGCACCGTAGAGGACATGCAAAACCACAACTGCGCCACGTACACAGGTGACGAAAGTAAGGATCAAGTGATTTTTGAAAATGCCCTGACCGAGGGTGAGGTGTATTTTGTGGACGGGTCAGCATCAATCGACATGGAGACAGGAGAAAAGCATGTGGGTATGGCAGTGGTACGATTAGAGGAAGATGAATATGAGATACTAGTACAACACCGCCTCCCATCACACTATTCAGCGCAAGCAGCAGAACTAATAGCGCTAATAGAAGCATTGCATGCCGCCAAGGGGTGCGCAGTGACCATATATACAGACTCAGCATACATGACAACAACAGTTCACGGTGGGTTGGCCCGGTGGGGGCGGAGAGGGTTCCGACGAGCAGACGGAACGCCAGTCCAGCATGCAGAATTATTGAAAGAACTGATTGAGGCCCTGCAAGACCCCACGGCAGTGGCCATCGTAAAATGTCAAGCTCATACCACCAATACAGATTTTGTATCTTTGGGGAACGCGGCAGCAGACGCCGCTGCCAAAGCAGCTTCATATCTACAAAAAGGTGAAATAGGAGAGTACATGTTGCACCACACAGTAAGCCAAGAGGTCCCCACAGGATACAACATGATGTCCACACAGGAGATAATAGAGCTGCAAGAGGGAGCTAGTGCAGAGGAAAAATTGCTGTGGACTAAGAGAGGATGCAGCAAATCACCGACTGATTTATTGTGGCGACAAGAGAGTTCAGGAAAAGTGGTAATGCCAATTACGCTGTTAGAAATAGCATTTCAACAACTACACTTTCCCGCACACAACACAAAGAAACACATAATGGCAGAGATACAAGAAGATTGGTTTGCACCTTGCCTCCAGGAACACGTCACAAGGTTAGCCCTAGAATGCACGACATGTCAAATTTACAACTCAGGTATGACATTGCGTACACTAAGGGGTACGATACCAAAACCAAGTGGCCCATTCAGAGAGCTCCACATTGATTATGTAGACATGGGAGAAAGGTGTAACGGGGCTCGATACATGATTGTGGTTGTATGTCCATTTTCGAGGTGGGTGGAGGCAGGTCCATGTGCCCGCCCTGACGCGAGGGGCGCCGCGAAGTTCCTAGTGCGGGAAGTGTTTCCGCGCTGGGGAATTTGCGACGTTATTCGCTCAGATAACGGGACGCATTTCGTTAATGAATTATTTAAAGAAGTGACTACATTATTGGGGATAAAGCACAAATTATGTTCGATTTATCATCCTCAAAGTAATGGCGTCGTGGAAAAGATAAATGGCCTGTTAAAAAGCAGATTATCAAAACTTTGTTTTTCCCTTAAAAAGACTTGGATGTACTGCCTGCCTTTGGCCTTGTTTGAACTACGAAACCAGCCAAGTAAGGATCACCATTTGTCCCCGCACGAGATCGTCACGGGAAGAAGAATGCATACAGCGCATTCGCCTCTCCGTGAGCGTTCTGATGCACACAGAAGCTCAGCTATATTGGGGGAGGAGTTCACAGAATATCTGCGAAAACTGACACGGGCAGCGCGCGTAATTGCAAAGCAACTAGCCCCCCCCTTGACAAGAGAGGAGGGGAACGCGACTGAACCAAACAGGTTGCCTGAAAAACCACTACAGCTAATGCCTGGCGACCTTATATATGTTAGAAGTTTTGTGCGGAGGTGGAACGCACCACGTTTCCATGGCCCCTATGAGGTAGTGTTTTGCACGCCTACAGCAGTAAAGGTTAAGGGCCTGCGATATTGGGTGCATTTGACAGACGTACGTAAAGCTTACAGCGCTGCGGAGAGTGAGGTGCAGGACGAGGCACAGGCAACAGCGGACGATGAAGTTGTGCAGAATGAATGATTGGAACTTTGTGTGCATTATAAGATGAACAGTGAACACAATTAGCGCACTACAAATGTCCTGGACTAAAACATGTACATATGTGTATGAAAATTTTCTTTTTATTACAATTTTTGAAAGTTTTGCGTGGGGTTCTTTTTTTTTCCTCTCCTGTGCTCTTTAAGATGTTTTTTTTTATTATTGTTGTTTTTAAACTGTCATGTTTTTTATTATTTATATATATATATATAGTAAGGTACGAATAATGATGCTTGAACGGCTACCTTGTCTGTCAACACACCCCCTCCCTCACCCAACCCTATATTTTATTACCGAAACGTTACAACGTGGAAATGTTTACATGTTTGTATTTAATGAACTCTTGTGTCTCAAACAGGATTTATCATGGCATCGAATGGGCAGCCTGCAACTAATAGATATGTTAGATTTAGAGAAATGTTAGTGGCTAGATTAACATATTCATTTGAATGTGGTTTATCAATGTGTGCTATCGTGTTCTTCATCTCAATGTTTTGTCTAGTATTACACTGGGTTATAGCGTTCATCTCTACCGAGATGAACGAGGGGGGAGGGGGGAACAACACCACCCTTGCCCCTGGAACGAAAACAATTCCGACTGTAGGTATCAAAGAAGGTGATTTCTTGATCTGGGATGGATCACACTTTGTGTGGGGATACTATACTACACCACCCACTGCTGTCCTGTCACAATCGAGAACCAAAAATGTAAATAACGACACAATGTCCCAACCTGGAACATACAACAACCACACGATCCCTCCCGCCCCAATTTCAAACAACGATCTCTTGTTTATTAAGGAGGATGGAAAAGTGATTATGATGACAGAACACAAGTCCCTATATGAAGAATTAGAAAAGGGGGGTGGGAGGGAGGAAGGGGGGCCTGGTTCTTCACCTACTATAACGAGAAGGTACAGAAGAAGGGAGAAAAGTAGGCGGAGAAGAGAGACTGGTGGAAAAGGGTATGATGAGTATTATGGGCTAGGGTTAGACAAAATGGAAGACCCACGACACCCTCACCAAGCAAATAAATGGTATGCAGATATGAGCACAACAGCCAAACAGACAACCAATGAGAGCTGTTATGTCTGCTCACTTATCCCCCATGCATCAGGCACACCTAAAGTATTGTTGCCACGAGAATTGCCCATTGTGGATGCCCAATGTCTCCTTCATCTCACGCTGTGTAGAATAAAGAACACTTTCCAAGCACACGATGTCTCTTTCAGAATGCTACAGAACAACAAAACGTGCTATTCGCAAGCGTCTGGAGTGATCTGTCTTAAAGAACCTTTCTTTGCAATACAAGGGACACTGTTTTCGGAAAACAAATGGAAAGACGAAGAAGTGCTGTGCAAGGCAGAAGCACTGAAAGGTGTCCAACCGGACAAGTTGCGGTGGATGGAAAGAACGTGCTTGCCAATATGGAAAGAACACATCCCTAAACTAACATGGGTAACAGCGATGGAGAAACCCTTCAAGCTACAAAGTGAAATACAAAACGAACTATGTTTCAAAGGAGAAGGAAAAATGGCAATGGGAATGAACAAGAACTGTAACAAAACTCTCACCATCCCAGATATGAAAAAAGGAACAGCAGCACTAATGGACACCTACTGGGTATGCGGAAACCAGGCGTACCTGCACCTTCCCCAATCATGGAGTGGTAGCTGCTCAATGGCCACTTTGCATTCAACACTAATGGTGATTCCAGAAAGCCATATTGACAGAAGTAACATGATGAAAGGAGGCTTGGACCAGAATGCAGCTTCTCCAACTACACAAGCGCACCTTTATGTCCTGTCCTCCGGAGGGAAAGGAGAAGAGCTCTCAAGGAACAAGCGAGCCTCGAACTACATATCACAAGCATCATCTGATTTATTGGCACAGATTCCAGACAGGTATCGCCTGTTCAGCTCCGTGGAAACATTCTTTGCTTCGCTAGTATCAAGTGTCCAAGCAAGAGCAAATGCAAAATGGCTCCAGATCACACGGTGGGAACTGATCCAGTTGGCCAATGACACTGAAGAAGGGTTTAACATAATAAAGGTGGAACTACGAGCTCTGCGATTAATGACCATGCAGAACAGGTATGTTCTAGACCTGTTAACAGCAATTGATGGAGGTGTTTGCCGAAAAATTGGAAGTGCGTGCTGCACGTTCGTACCTTCCGAAGACGCAGAAAATGGGTCCCTGTCCCACGTTATTGAAGCAGTACATAACCTGGGCGAGAAGATGAAAATGGAAGGTGGAGCTGAGGATAGCTCGTGGTTCGACAATATCTTCTCTTGGGTTCCCTCATGGCTTGGAGTGACAATGAAGTTCCTGATACCAATAGTGGTGATCATCCTTGTGATGTTCTGCCTGTGCCAGGTGGGCCTCCGATGTTGTGCTAACGCAGTTCCTAACGGTGCAATGATGATGGTGACAATGGGCAACTCCGGTGGTACAATTAAAGCAACACAAGAAGTACATGTGCAGACAGGAGCAGATAACACCCCCAGGTATCAGTTAGTGCCTATGTGCCGTGATAAGTACATAGTAGATAAACTATGGCACACCACTATCAAAGAACCACGAGACGTAGAACTGGAATGGTATGAGGAGGTCTGGGTGGATCTGGAAGAAACTGGCGACTGTATATATTTAACATGTACACCAGACGAGTATGCTAGGAGAGGTGAGAGTTTAAGGGGGGTGTGCAGAGCATGGATGCCTATAAAAGGAACCCCTGCATGGGATGACGCAGTGTTAGAGGAACAAGAATGTAGGAGATTGGAAGAGCTAAAGAATTCGTTACTTTAAGTAACGAAAGGGGGGAAATGTAGGGGAGGAATGGCCACGAGGCCCTCCTCACCTACAGCTCCCTCCCCAGGTGAGGACCATGACTCGGTGGGCGCCCCCTCATGCCACCCGGGCCCAGGTGGAGGAGGATTCACCCGCCGACGACATTGCCCACACGTACCCTTTCCTTGCATTTACCAAAAATTAGTTAGGTCTAGACGCCATCTTGCATAGCAAACATGGTGTGAGTTCAGCACACTGTAACGAGGCCCCCACCTTTGGAGGGCCTTTCATGCATCTCTGCCGCCTCAGCAGCCCTGGCAGATCCGCTGCGAGCGCGTTCCCATGAGAAAGTCGGAGATGAGCTAAACCCGAGATGCCAACACGGCAACATTATATTAGTAACAATGTGATATTGCACCCCGTATGACCCGGACCGCAAGGCCGGGATAACGGGGAAAAAAGCTGAAGCATCACTATCTGAAGAAGGTAGAAAATAATTCAAGTATTGGTATTAATGAACTACCTCTGTTTAAAATGTGAATAAACCATAAAAATGTAACATTATATGATATCCCTCCAGGTCTGGACTAATGCTGCTATAACCACGGAGAAAGATGTTGACCAAACGTGTAACCTCTATCTGTAAAAGTGTTTTTCAATAGTATGTAGCAACTTGAACTCATATATGTTTTTGAATCACCCAAAGCGGCGAGCATCAATCTCTGTAGGCCATAACCTAGATATCCCTCGTATAACGTCTAATGTACATACAATACGCACACAATGTAGTGAATATAATGTTAGGTAATGAAAAGATACTGGAACCGACTGTATTAAAGAAATGTGTAACGAAATTGAAATATATATGTGTGTCTAAATAACGTCAAAATAAGGCAGAACAGTATAAAACTTCTGCATTCACTGATCAGCAACACACGAGGAAAATACCTTTGTGGATATATGCAAGGCCATTCCCTCTCCCACCCCACCAAGCCTGCCAGATAAAAAAGCTAAGACTTGTGCCGCGCTCCCTCACCTCCCCCAACCAAGTTGGCGTTACTTCAGAGAGTCAGGGGCCCCGGCGCCGCAACCAAGGCCACAGCCCGCCACCTGTGTTATTTACAGCACGGTAATAAACCCACGGATGAACCCACTGATCTACCAGCACCCTCTCATAAATCCCACGAACCCCCCAAGAATCCTGACCCCGTGTAAGGACGACCCCCATCATTGAGACAAGACACAGAGACCCATCTATATAATAACTTCTAACGCAGCAGACAGACATGTATCATTCGGCCCAGGCCCCAGAGCCCCCGTCCCGCGACCTAAAATACCGGTCAATAGGACACAGGTAAATCTCACCCCAACCGATAACCACCAGACCTCTCACGAGGTGCATTCCTCATGTGTTGTGTTTATTTTATAAGATAAGCTGCTGAAGCGATTTATTAACGAACTTAAATGTCATTTTCTGAATAACTGCAGTGTGCATGGCCTAGGGCAAATGAGACAGGAAAAGTATTCGTCATTGTCACAGGCTGCCCCAGCACATCAACACCGCACGGATGACCTCAAGCCGGCCTGCCAGGCCCAACCCAACCCACGAGGCTGACCAGTGACGTCGTCACGCCAAGACCAACCCCGCTGCAGCAACACCTATAGTTAGTCAACGCCACCCAATCCCAATTGACTTGTGCCCCCTATAGTGTTTAGGTGTTGATGACGTTTTTTGTATTAGAAATACGCCTGTCTTTGCTATTGTCAGGCAGAGCGCTCTCGTAGGTTGCAGAGTTCTTTGCATGCCTTATTTTTGGATAAACTCCCACTTACGCTCACCCGCACTCTGTCTTGGCCTTATTCCCACTACGGGAGAGTCCCTTATTGTCTCTCATTGCGGGGAGGATCGTGCTGAATTGGGGGCGCTTCCCTTCACCACACACAGGCTGAGAAATATGCTTTGCGTTTTCTGCACCTGCACCATGACATTCACCGTGTTTGGATCGGTCTCCAGTAGGCCTGCATCTTTCTTCTGCGCTCAGCTCCTGCAAGAACAAGAACACAGTTAGGAGCAGCCTTACCTTGCGGCGCTTCTGTCCATCATTCATCGCTCCTTCTGTTCTGCAGGCATCTTCGGTGGTGTCATTCCCATCCCGGCACGCTGCTTCCTAAGGAAAAGGGAAAATAACAGAAAAAAGGCATTAGTAAGCATTCTGCAAATCTTTGCTTATTTTTAAATACTGTACAAGCTTCAAACGCTTACCTGAATCCCAGCAGCTCTGGGGGAACACTGTCTCCGGAACTTCTCATCCATCTGGAAGAGGGAAAAGACACTCCAGGTTAGCGTGGAAACATCTATTTTATTTATTTATTTCACATTTATAAAGCGCTCACACAGCCCGCAGGCATCGAGGCGATGTTACAGGAATTGTCTTTTTTGTTTTTCTTAGTTGCGTAATTGTGTGTTTTTTTTTTCTTAGTTACGTATTTATAACGCGCTTAAACACCCAAAGGTTTCTAAGCGCGGACCCGGGGATCGAACCTGTTGTTGCTCCGTGTCGTCTTGCTTCCAAGACGCGCACGCTGCCGCTGAGCTATCCTCCCGGGACATAGAGGCGCCGCATACCGCGCTTAACCACTGCATTTGTTCTTCATAACCGGCATCCACACCGAAAACGTCGCGGCACCTAAAAGACACAGAAAAAGAACTCAGTTCAATGCAAATACGAAAGGGGTGCATCGCGCATCGCGCTCTCACTCAACATCAGCGCTACTCATCTCAGCAGCACGCCGCCATCCCCGGACACCGGCCATCATCTAAGGAAGGAAAGAAACAAAGTTAGAGAACTGTTCAAAAGACTCATTGTACTTACCTGTCGGACTCTTTCCAGTGAAATAACTAGGCAGCAACGAGCCCGCATCAATCAACGCGCCCCTGCGCTGAAAGCAGGACGGAGAGCACACTATCCAAGAAAACAAGGCCCAGTCTTCAGTCGAATAGCCTCCAGGGAAGGGTTTGAGGTCGTAAGAGGTCAGAACAGGCTGAGTGATGTCCCCGTGGATACCAGGTGAGCATTACATATATACAGTATGTCAATGTGCATTATGTTAAATAGATGCCCCACACTCAATGCATATGCTCAAATGCTCATGAATTCATTCTTAGCACCACACACTCAATGAAAACTTTTACATTCTCATGTTTAGTATAATTATGTTTACAATGAGAAATAAGTAATAAAGACACATTGCCACCATTATTGTAACTACACATAACACGCTCAATATGCAAAAAGTTACAATGAATTTGAGGCTAGCATTGCCATTGCCTCTAGGTCTATTCAAGACCAATCCACCATCTCAGAGGCATAATAGACACTGCAAAACTAACAGACTACCTCATTAAGTCTCACTGCACAATCTATTGAAATGGACTGCCTTTCCAATAACTCTCATTTGCCAATGTGATATTAAAAATGGGTAAAACAGGCCCTCATGCTCACTACTATACTTCAATGGTAGGGAGATGAGAGATGGAGGCTGGATGCCTAGCGACTGGAGGCTTGTGGTCTGCACAATTCAAGAATAAGATCAAACCCAATTGGAGAAAAATAAAACACCTATCAAAATCATCATGGTCTCTTAGCAAAAAGCAGCCAATAGAGGTAAAATGCCTTGGAAAGATTTAGGGCCTCATTACGACCCTGGCGGAAGACCATGGTGCTATTTGCACCATGGTCCATGCCGGTAAATTACTGACTCCGCCATGGAGAAAGGGGGAATTACCACCCCATTACAAGGTTGGCGGGGCGGTAATTCCCCCTTCCTCCATGGCCCTTCCCCATTCCCATTTTTGCCCCATAGGGCTCAATGGGAATGGGGAAGGCGCTAAGTAAGGTGCCGCAAATTGCGGCACCGTAATTAGCACCAAGGTCCCTTTGCGGGTCCCTACTTTATGGGCTGGTCTACACCAGCCCTTAAGGTCGGGTCCCGCAAAGGGACCTCATAATTAGGTGCTAATAGGTTAACGGCGCCGCAGCCTTTTACGGAGCCGTTAACTCATTAGCGCCTGGGTCGTAATGAGGCCCTTAGTGTCAGTTGGAACAGACCATTATGCAAACAACACCTATCAAAATCATCATGGTCTCTTAGCGAAAAGCAGTCATTAAAGGTAAAATGCCTTAGAAAGATTAAGTGTCAATTGGAACTGACCATTATGCAAACAACAGCCAATTATACATAAAATACATCTTGGGGTGATGAGCAGGTTGTTATAGGTAGGAATGCTTCTCTATGCATCTCAGTAAAAAATAGTAGTTCCACTCAAAAACGAAAAGAAGAGTCTTTTTTAAACTCAGAAGCCCAGAAATGCAATTTCACAGGCTTCAAAATCAAAGCTGAAAAAAGGAGGGATGATCCCTCCTCCCCTCCCATTAGGTTTAATTGGAAAGAGTGGTTCCAGTCTGCTACCTGGGTCTTACAGCCTCGTCTGCCTCCAGTCTTGCTTCGTCCAGCTCTGTTAACAAATTGCCCACTGCCTGATTAGAAGGCAGATTTATATAGCATTTGAGTGTTGTTTATCCAAGCTGTCTCATCTCCAACAGACCCACAGCAACAGCACAAAGCCAAATTAGCTCTACAGCACACAGCCAACAAAACCAAGCCAAACTATCTTTAAGACTCAAGGCCAACTGCATCAAGATTAACAATCTCTAGACCCCATCAGTCAATAATCTCCCTCACATTTGGCATACACCAGCAGCTGTGTAATCCATCATAGTCCTTTCAGACTCTGTTGTTGTTAAAGGGAACACTTAGAACTATGTACTACAAATGGAACAATTGCAACACATCCCAGACCATTGTATTGCAGCCCAGAAGTAGTGTTATTGTATTTTACCTATTTGTTCCCAAACAATAGATTAGTCTGTCTCACAGCCCAGACATTAAAACTGACTAAGAAACTCTTCATAAGTGTTAATATGCACTTGGCTGCCTGAATACATTTCAAATGCATTTTACTACGTACATGTCAGTATGATTAACGATTACATGGCTTGAGACACCGCTCATCCTCATGCATGGCCAAAATACACGTCAAAGCCAATGAGCCATACAACAAGCAGTGGTAGTGCAAGGTATCATGGAAAAAGAGTGAAGGCACAAACGAACAAATCAGAATACGCAGGACCATTCACTGATAAGATACACTCAGTGTCTTGACTGGGCCCTAGAAATAGAATATTAGTATAACTCACACATATAACATTTTGAGAAGAGCTGGTTCTGGCAGACAATGTCTGCAGACAACTACCAGTCAATGTTCAAGTCTGATGTTGAATCAGAGATGGGTAGATTTTTGTCACACAGTGTATTCCAAACAGTTAAAATCAGCCAGGTTAGAGTTTTCGGCACATTTGAACATATCTTCTGTTGTTTCCCACAACAAAATAACAAAGATGATAAGGGTCAAGATGAACCCAGCTACAAGGATATAGAAAAAAGGCAAAAACCCTGAGCATATTCTCCCAAAGAAGTCAACTATGCTTGTCAATGGATTCAAGGAAAAACTGAACCCATCAGCCAATCTGGAATAGATCCCAGGATGGAGCTCCCATCTGAGGGAGAGGAGCTTTCCAGTAGCGATTGTACCCTCTTTGGCCAGTTTGGTGTTTTCTCCAGCAGGGTGTTGGCCATATGCAGTACTCTGATGCTTCCAAACAGATTGCTCTGGTGCTGCTGTTGTGAATCTTCATGTTAAGGAGATGTGCCAACATAAATTATAACTGTGGGAACTGAAGAGGCTTCAGCTTTCAGTTCAGGCAAATCTAATAGCACTGATTCAGTCTGAACCGGTGGGTGAAGGATTGTGTTGCAAAATTCTACACCTCTGAGACAGTGATCATGCTGATCAACTCCCACAGGCACACCACATCACTTAGGGTTAAACCCCACTCTGTAGTATCCATTAGGTAGTAGTAGAGCTTTGCTGCTAAAAGTTTCCATTTAAATCATACTCATGGGACATATTGTACCTATTGTAGAGTTTGAATTCTGCTCACATGCCCTGGCATCTGACATGGAGCGTTCCCACACAATCCTTGAGGGAATACAATAGTAGGGTAGAGTTCTCATTTTCCATGCAAGCATGGGTGTAGGGCACCTCATAGATGGGATGTACCCATTGATCTTTTACTCGGTGCCTGGTACCCAGGACTGCAATTCCTCAAATAACAGAGGTGGCCTTAGAAGCACAAGAATATTCAGGATCCCATGGAGTGTCCACAACATTAGCTCTTTGTTCCATGCCAATATTCCATAGAAAGTCTTTTTGAAGATGCTCAGCAGAGTATAGGTGGAACCTGCAATGGCATGCCGCTCTTCTGGTTTTGATAAGTTAATTTCCATCAGTTTTACTGGATATGTTATGGTAGTCCAATCTGCAACTTTGTCGTCTTCAGAAGTTTGACAACTGCTTGTTTTTCAGGTTGTAGGGATTCTAAGCCTTCCTGTATGATATGCATCATAACACTACAATGTCTCACAAGTTGTAGATTCCCTGCTGAATGCAATGAAGCTGTCATCAGCGGCAAGAAAGCTCTTTCTATGGAATGTTCTGCCAGACTTTGGATTTCCAGTACAGCTTATTTACAGGCAAAGGAAGATTTTGTACATTTCATCTCTCTTTTGGTCATACCTTTTTCTAGGTGACCTATTAGTCTAGGATTGCCGACCATTTACCTGACTTTCCCCATGTGTCTATTTTGCTAATGACCTAATTTAAAAGTGATTGTTTTGCGGTTAATTGACATGCTTTGCCAATGGAAATGGCATAGGTTTGTGAAATGTTTCTCAAAGCCCTAGCTGTATAAGTACCTATGCTGATACCTTTGTGTCTTTTATAAGACTCATTGGCATGGAGATTCCAGCCTACTGGAATGCCTGAGACATTTGAAATATGTTCATATTTGTCTTCCTGCATTGCTTTGTTAAGCAGCTTAGTTGTCCACCAAAATGTACCGTCTTTGGCCTTCCAATCTGGATACATGGGTAGATGGTGTGAACTACAGATTAATGCAACACGATTGTAATAGAGGAAGTACATTAAATATGGATTTCTACATGCCAAAACTGAGTATTAATTACATTTACATTTCATTATTCACCCCCCCCCCGTCATGTTGTCATCATAGGGTCTGCGTCTTGACATGTTTTCTCTGTCATTGTGGAATAGAATGTTTCATCATACATCACTGAATGTGTAGACCCTACAATTCGATCATGTTCAGGTGGTGGGGTGAACTATATAGTTGTTCAGCACTGCAAATGCTCCCTTTATCTGGAGTTTTGGTACATAAGGGAATTGTGCCTTACACTCTGGCACTAAGTTCATAAATGGAACAGGACGGTGCTCCTAGTTGGTTCTCTCTAGCCACTGCACTTGCCTTTTTTTGTAAAAAGGAAAAGGTGTCAAAATATATACAAAATCATACATGATCTGCCATGTCACATACAATACTTTTTCCAGATTCTCTTCAGGATCTAGCAGTGTTCCTTGGTCAAAGTCTTCTATCTTGGCCCTCAACATGTTCCTGTAGGTGTCAGAGACATCCACCTTGGGCGACACTATCCTAGATTCATCTATTATTGATAGTGCATGTACCTGAATTTGACTACTAGGCCCACTGAAGATTTTATACTTGCATGTCTAGATTTGCCGTAACTCGAGTGGGTATATGCTTATGCGTGCCGAGACTACACCCTCATCAGCAGCCTACACCTCCCTCTTTTGTATTGTATGTGATAAGGTTGAAGGTGACATGTTCAATTGTCTGCTGGTCATTGTGATCTCCATTGGGACTACACAGTATCCCATGGTGCATAGGACAAAAAGGTGAGAAGACTTCTCCACAGCAGAATGTAGAACCAGATTACTTCTCCAACAAACAATTTACAGTTCTTGGTGCACTTTGGATGGTCACACATCTTTTGGATGGACCTTGTGCTTGGCTTTACTTCTGACCTTGTTTCTGGGTCACCTGTTCCCAGAAAAATAGAAATATTCTTAGAGGTGGAGGTGGTTTCTGGATTGATTGTTAACATGTGTGCATCTACTCTTGCCTGCTTGTCAGGTTATTCAAGATAGAGACGCTACTACCTCACGAATAATGGTGTAACCATCTGGCTAAATGTGGTCCACAGACACCTGGTGCATACTTTATTTAGCAGGCAGAGCTGGCAGGATGGCTGTTCTTGGTCAAATGAGTTCCAGTACCTTGACAGGCGGTTTGTAGCACAGTTCTAGTGCTTATTTGTCATGAATCTTCTCCAGTACACAGTCCCGAGTCTTCAAGGTGCTCTGTGACTTGTCTTTATCTTGGTGCTGTTGTAAGACTTCTTCACCATGGTTAGAGTCTCTCAGGAGAGAACTGCAGGCATTGTGTAAGTCAGGCATAAACACGGGAGTGCCTAAAAGAAACTCATAAGGTGTTTTACCCTCACATTGAGAAAGGTGACGTAAGTCATCTATGCTACGCTGCACTAAAGGCACCCAATTTCCTCCACAAGAGAGGATACAGTTAGTCAAGGCTTGTTTAATTATCCCATTTGCTCTCCCAACAACCCTATTTGACTGGGGAAGAGACAGGTTTGAGAAGTGCAGAGTACAACCCCAGCTTAACAAGGCCTCTCTTATGGTTTTGCCAGAAAAGGCAGGCCCATTGTCAGCTTGGAGTCATAGCTACTTCAGACAGTAATCCTTTTATGACCTCCTTACAATCTGCTTTCTTCTGGAGAATTAACCAGGTAAATCTTGTGCACAAGTACACCACGACCAACAACAACTTGCACTTGTTGACACGTTTCAGAGGACCTTTATGGTCCATATACATTCCATGTACATGCATTCAAATGACACTGTTGCCCTTATAAGTGTGTTCTCTGGTGGTTTTTGGGAATTATCCACTGTTGTTTGCAAACATATGGAGCCATTTGCTATGTACTGCTGTACTTCTTTACAAAGCCCTCACCACCAACATTTTTCTTGCAATAGTGGTGTGTTAGCCCATACCCCAAAGTGGGGTGTGGATACACTTAACATGTGCTGCAGAGATTTGTTTCAATCGATCCTGCTTATTTGGCAGTGCCCTGTCAATACTGTCAATAGGGAGTCCCTTTGACCTAGGGATAGTGACCATCACTGTATTCTCTTTTACATTGTAGGTTTAGGCGGGTTAGGACTATTTTCATCCAAATATGTATTTATGTCCTCATCTATAAATGTAGCAGAGCATGTTAATGTTGCCACTGCCATTCGTACATTCTGATGGCTTGGAGACTGGTCAGCATGTGCATTATGCACAGAATTTGTTCCGTGTGCATGTGTATGTATAACCCATATGAGAGGTATAGCCTCCTTGATGTCCCATGCTTCTGGCCAAAGATGTTTTGACAATATTTGTTTGCCTTTGAAATCTCTGAATGAATGTTCCTGCTACCATTGTGGGTAATAATTGTAACCCCTTGCTACATAGTCTTAATCAGACACAATTAAAGTGGGTTTATGTTGGCCAATTTATCAGAGTGCACAGAGGAGATCTTGTAGCTCACCAACCTCAGCTGATGTATCCCCTAAATATTTTGTTTGGGTATCCTGGTGTTCAGACACATTGTTTTTATTATTGAAATACCCTTTTACAGCAGCACAGGCAGCACAATATTTAGAGTGTGTCCCAACCGCTGGAATAGCACTCCCATCACAGTATATTGCATCTTCAAATATCCAAAGTGGAATGTCTGGTACTGCTGCATCGGCTTCTGGATTTAAAGACCATTCTGGTTCATACATATGTAACAATTATGGTTTGTAATGATATCATATATGTGTGCTGTCTGCGTGGAAGCCCATTGGACCCATCTTGACTGTAGTGCCTTTAGATCTACAAAACTAGCGTGTGTGGCTGTTTCTAACTGAACCAACAGTGTGTTTATGTACATAGTTTTATTTACAGCTAGTGTGTGTTCCTTTTGAGCTATTATTTGAACTGCATCCAGAATCTTCTCTTCTGGAGCAAACTTCTGCTCTGGAATTGTATTGACATGTGAATGGAATGCTGTGGGCGTTGTCTCTCCATCATTACACACTACATGTGTAAAAGCACTTGGACCAGGAAACAATGTCACTTCTAAGTTGTTTTTCGGTTTGTATGTCCTGAAGAGTGCTACTTTGAGAGATTTGCTGGTAAACTTGGTGCAAAATCAGATAATGAAAACCCCAGAAATAAGATTTCTCCACGGGCTTTTTAAGATTTCTTAATGTGGAAATGTAGCTTTTAGGTGCTAGTGTCCGTATGATCAAATCCATCTTCTATAATTGTTCATTCATCATCTGTATAGCATATGTCATCTACATATGTCCAGCAATTGAATGCCTTCTATGAATGGTGGCACCAAGTATTAAGTCCTCATCCAGGTGCATCGTTAATGTCTATCACACTTGCAGTATCTTGGTTCAGGGTCCTCAACCCAACCTCCTTCTCTTTGACTGGCACCTGCGGTCCCTCATGAACTTCATTTCCACATCTGTTTCTCCCTTATCTACTCTCTCTGTCCCACCCCCTCTGACTGATGTACCATGCCCCTGTACCCTTCCTCAGAAAATCTTCAATGGTGGAGACCTTGTTCATCTCGCCACTCTCTGCTGACACCTGTCTCCTTCTTTAAGACATTGATCTCAACAGCTCAGTCACTGCTTTTGACTCCCTTCTCCCCGATGCCTACAAGATCATTTCCAAGCCCTGTCCTAACTGTGCTGGTGGTGAGGTTGCCTTCCCTACATGAGGCCCTTTATCCCTTATACCCAATCTTCCTTTGAGAGCCTGGTTTGCAAGTTGATCATCTCTCCCTCCTCCTCTCTCACCATTGCCACAAATTACAGGCATCCTGGCTCTACCACCATGTTCCTCTCTGAATGGGCCAATGTCTGCTCCTCTCTCCTCTCATCTACCTCTAAACTCCTTCTCTTGGGTGATTTCAACATCCATCTGGACTCCTCTATTATAGCAGTCGCTCACTTCACTGACTTCTGTACCTCGCTCTCCCATTCTCCCTTCTGGTCCAACGCACTCGGCTAGACACACTCTTGAAACCCTAATCCACTCTGATATTTCACTCCCCACTCCACTGACCACCCCTTTCTCATGGTCAGACTGCTTTCTCCTCTCCTCTCACCTGAAACACCTCAGTCCTCTGACGGCACCTCCTCCAGCCCTGCCAACCTTGTTCACAAACATCCGTCCGATGAAACGAGTGTCAGCGGCTGCCTTCGCCCTTCCCTCACATTCATCCCTCTTCACCCCTACTGCAGACTCTACCTCTGACTCTGCTCTCTGAAACCTCCATCTGGTCATTTCTAACACTCTGGACAGTCTTGCCCCAGTCATGAGGATCTGACTGAAACCTGCCTCTAAGCGTAACACCTGGTACTACTCTGTACTTGCAGCACTGAAATGCAAGTGCAGAGCTGCGGCACAGAAGTGGCAGACCTCTGACAAACTGGCCTGTCAGCTGCTCCAAAGACAATACAGACTTTCCACCAATGCCAAGAAAAGGGCCCACATCCAAGGCATGGGTCTCCGGTGCATCCAACACCACACGGCTGAATTAGCGAACCCTTCCACAGTCTCCTCCTCACCCCTCTTCTCTCAAGCCCTCTACAATGCACTGGTCATACACTTTACTACTAAAACTCAGGACATCTTGAGGATCCTTGCACCCCCGCCCCACACCTCCTCCATTCCGTTGCCTCCTTCGGCCTCCCATCCTCCTTCTTTCTCTCTCTCCTCCTTCTCACTTGTCATACCTGATGAGGTCACCAGTGTTGTCTACTCCATGAAGGTCTCCTTCAAACAGGTCTCCCCCTGGTCCTCCAGAACTATTAAGGACAACATTGGCTCTTTTGCTCATGCACTTGCTGATTTCTGCAACAACTCTTTTGCTACTGGATCTTTCCCCTCCTACCCCAAGCACTCCCTTGTGTCCCCCTCCTGAAAAAACGTTCAGCAGACACCACCTTTCCAGCCAACTACCACCCTATTTTTGTCAGCCCATCCCTCGAGAAGCTCGTGGAGAAGCCGGCCTTCCCTCAACTTACGTGACACACTGAACTTGTAGGTGTCTTCACAACCATCAATCTGGATTCCAAGCATCTAGAGGCACGGAAACTGCTCTTCTGAACACCTGTGAAGGACTGCTCGCATCTCTGCAATCTAACTCTCCTTCTGTCCTTATTCTACTTGATCTCTCCTCTGCCTTTGACATGGTCAACAACTCCATCCTCATAAAACGACTCCGTGGGTATCTTGGATCGGGCACTAGATTGGATTTCCTCCTTCCTAAGTGACCGTCCATCCCTGGTTATTCTGGGCAACTTCTCCTCCCCTACCTCTTTCTCTACCTGTGGTGTTCCTCAGGGCTCCAATCTCTGCACTTGGCTCTTTGAAACTTACTTTGATCCACTGCCACTCCTCATTTCCCCCTTTTCCCCTGACTTCCAGTACTACGCTGAACACACACAACTCTTCTTCAAACTTCCTGCTGACCCTCTAACTTCTTCCATCATCCCAGACTGTCTATCGGACATCCAGTCCTGGTGCACTTCCAACAATCTATGCCTCAATGCAGGCAAAACTGAGATCCTTCCTATCGGGACTCCTGCTCCCTCTTTCTGCCCATCACTCTAGACATCCTCTATGGGTTCTCCCCCTTCTCCTTCATCTGAAGCCAGAAACTTGGAGTCATCTTTGACTCCTCTCTCTCCTTCCTCCCTCACATTCAGGTCCTTGCCAAGAAGTCGCACTTTCAGCTCTTCCTTCTCAAAGGAATTCTGCCTTTTCTCACTTTCCCACAGAATTTCAATTTTACCAGAGCTCCGGTTCTCTGTAGGCTAGACTACTGCAATTGCCTTTTCTTGAATCCTCCCTATGACCCCTCCAGCGAATCCAGAATAGGGCAGCAACAATTATCCTTGACCTCAAGCCCAGGGACCACATCTCTCTTGCCCTAAAACTCTCCACTGGTTTGCAGTTGCTGCAAGGATCAAATTTAAGTCCCTCTGCATCATCCATAAGTCTGTCTGTGGCCAGGGACAATGATATCTGCAACCTGCTCTTACTAAATACTCTCCCTCCAGACTTCTATGTTCCTCTAGTACCAACTCTCTTTCTGTCAAGCGCTTCAATAAACAGAGGGACGGTATGATATGATATGATATGATATGCCATTTATAACGTGCCTATACACAAGTGACCAATCTCTTTACTCGGCTGGCTCCCTCTTATGGAACAGCCTCCCCCTTACTCTTCGTCTTCAGCCGGATCTACTCAAACTCCGGAAACTCCTGAAGACTTTCATTTTCATCTCTTCCTTCCCTTCTTCCCTCCTCTGCTAATCCCAAAGTTGCTGAGGTTGATGACTAGGGCCCTTATGTATCCTTCGGGGCCCTGGCCTCTCACACCCAATCACCTTCAGCTGCTGTCCACCACCCAGCACTTGCCTTGGCATCACTGGCCTATGCCACTGCAGGCCTGCACTTACATATTTATTGCAGCTGAACTTTCCCTAGCTCTTCCTATACTGTGCACTAACATTTGCTGCTCACCTATTAGCACGGGCACTCCGAGAACTTAACCCCACTCCCTCTTCTCCTCTCCTCTTCCTGCACTTGCACAATCTGAATGCTCACAAGGCCTAGTAGGTCCGTCTTTATCCTACAGTGTATTTACTGTTTTTTTTTTTTATTTTTTTTTTTTTATCAATCCTATGTTCCCTCCCTGTTGCCCTGTGGGGGCTTTGAAACACAATGTATTTGTTGTATGAGTGCCTATCAAATGCACAATAAATAAATTAAATAAATAAATACGAGGGATTGTATTCCATTTGAGAAAATCCCTGGGCTATTTTTGCTCCCCTGCAGTAGTTTCTTGAAGCAAAGCTGTTTCCCTCCAAATGTTATAGCTGTGTTCTTATAACTCTCTTTATCCAAAGGTTGTGCAAACATTCACCAAGACATGTATGTTACTCAGGCCTGAACTATGCATATTCTGGACAACCTGTGTGTGTGTGTTTGTATTTAGAATCCTAAAGTAAATTACCAGTCCATATGAACCATCTGGCTTGGAAACTGAAAGTAGTGGTGCATTGTGTGGACGTGGCTGATGCACCAGAACCCCTTGGTCTAATAACTGATCCACTGTAATCTTCAAATGTGGTATTATCTGTGCCTTAATTGGATATTGTCTCTTAGGTGCTTGTGTTGCAAATAATGGCATTCTATTTGGGTGGCAATCTATGGCATGCCCTACATGGTTGTTGAATAATTTTGCTGCACCTAAAACAGCCCATACAACTGCATAAGTGTTCGCAAAGTGTTTTTCAACATCTTCTGAAAATGTTGGCTTAATTACTTCTTCCCCCTTAGGGCATTCCCTAACATATAGCCTGGGCCAGTCTTGTTTTGCTAAAAGGCCATCTTGTTTATGTGCAATGTAGGCCAAAATAGTGCCTCTATTGGGTTTGGATGTTTTATTGTTACCATGTACACCTCATTTTTATGAATCACTTCTCCGGTGGGAGTAATAACTTCTACTTTTCTGATCAGTAGGAATGTAATGTAAAAGCATCTTGTGCCTTTCTTTAAAAATGGAGTCTTGTCTACCAGAATTCAACTGTACTACTAATCAATCACTTGATTTTCAAGTCACTCATATTAAACCTGTGTTTCTGGTTTAGCACTTTTGCCATTGTCCACTCTTAAAGCTGCAATGTGTTGCGTTTCTCCATTCTTCTCCTCGCTCCTGGCAGGCTTATGCTTTCCCTGGGGTGACAAGCCCTATTTCTTCTCTTTCTCTGAAGGAGAAGGATAGTCTTCACCTCTAGATCTTGTATTATTATTATTATTATTATTATTATCATTATTATTGTTGTTGTTGTTGTTGTTGTTGTTGTTGTTGTTGTTGTTATTATTGTTGTTATTATTATTATTATGTTTATTATTATTTAATTCTTGTATAGTTCCACATGCCCATAGGCCACAGGGTGCACAAAAAACACGGGCAAAGACAAGACAACAATTACAGGGCCAGAGCAGGTGAGTGGGAGGGACTAAAAGGAGTGTTGTTCAGCCTGGTTTAAGGTTAAACGGGTGGATCTTGGTCATTCTTTTGAATTCTGTGAGGGAACTTGCTGTTCTAATTACCAGGGGAAGACTATTCTACGATGTTGGTGCCTGAACATCAAAGCTGGTGCTGCCAAATCTAACCAACTTAAATCTTGGTTGCATCAGTTTAAAGTTGTCTTGAGACCGCAGGTTGCGAGTTGGCCGGGTCACCATGGGAGGTATTTAGGAGCTGAAGCAATCCAAAATTTATAAGATAGGGTAAGGCGTTTGTGTGTGATTCTATGCTTTATCGGGGAGCCAATGGAGGCCTCTCCTGGCGTTAGTGATATGGTCTCATCTGGAGAGGTCATGGATCGGCCGGACAGCACCGTTTTGAGTGACTTGGAGCAATTTGATGTTGGCTTGAGAAGTGTCGCCCAGCAGGCAGTTGCAGTAGCCTATACTGGTGTTCACTAGTGCAGTGGCCAGTAGGGATCTACTGCTGATGGGCATATGAGATTGAGAAACTTGGTAACATAGCCGCATGTGGAACGAATATGCGAGACCTGCAATCTCATAGAAAGCTCTGCGTTTAGATACACGCCCAGTGTCTTGACGCTCTTAGCTACTGTGATTCTGCTGCCAATGATGGTAAAGTTCTCGTAACCAATGTTAAGTTTCTTTAGTCTCTGTCCTGAGGCCACAATCAAGAGCTCTGCCTTCGCCCTGTTGAGGGGTAGGGAATTTGAGGCCTTCCAAATTTGGATTTCCTCATAAACTGCATTAATGGTGTGGGAATATTGTAAGTAATCACCTGACAGCTTGAGGATGACCTGAGGGTCGCAGGCATAGCTGGTATATTGCACACCCAGATGGTCCAGGAGTCTGAGCAGGGGTCTGATGTAAATGTTAAACAGTGTAGGGGCTATACAGAAACCCTGTGGAACTCCGCCAGTCATGTCAGCTGGGGTAGAACTAGCGCCTTGTATTGCCAGTCTGGCAGTCCGGGGCCCAAGAAAGAGGAGATCCATTGAGTAGCCAAACAGGAGCAGCAAGCCTGGTCTTTTAATCTGTTTGCCAAGAGGGAGTGGTCAACCAGATCAAAGGCTGCTGAGTGATCAAGGAGCATAGGTAGGGCTTGGTGACCTTCATCCACTATGCTGGTTAGATTGGACTTGAGATGCAGCATGGCGGTTTCAGTACCATGCCTGGGTCTAAAGCCTGAATGGCGTGAGTCCAGGATGCCGTTGCTTTTGACAGGAAAGGCACATTTGTTATTATCCCAATGTTTTTAGCTACCAATGTGTCCAGGTTGCTCTTTTTCAGAAGCAGCGTGATCCACGCTTCCTTTAGTGGGAGCGGAACCTTGCCTTCTCTGAACATGAAATTGACTAGTCTACTGGTCCATGGGACCAGTACGTCAAAGCAATCTTTTAAAATACTGGCGGGAACGTTATCTCCTAAGCAGGAGGTGGGTTTTATGCCCAAAATTACCTTATGGACTTCAGATTCGGAAAACTGCTTGAAATTGAATTTGTGTGGGACGTTCTGATCCTGGGGAGTAATACGGCTGAAAGACGCATGTGGAGCCTTCCAAATGCCTGTGAGTCTCCCTTTCCCTTGTTGATCAAGCATGGTCTGTTGTTGTCTTGTGATTTGGGATTTGAATTCATTGTGTATCTCCTGGCAGAAGGCGGTGTCTCTACAATGTGTTGGAGTCACTGTGGACTTGCCTTCAAATTCTTTCATAATTTTGGAACTCGATTTCACATTGCAGATCCTATTGTTGAAGCTGGTTGATTTAGCCTAAACAATAGCTGTCTTGAAATTCTTTACAGACTGCTTGTAAGAGAAACGGTTTGGGAGATGGATCTTTCTGCTATTCCCTTTCTGAGGCTCTTCTTTTCTGTCTTATTTGAATGATAGCATCGTTATACCTGGAGTTCTTGCTGTTTTCTGGTTTTATCCTCTTAACGCTTTCTAGGGCAAGAGTCTTATTGGCAGACTCGATGGTGGCTGTCAAGTGAGTCACAAGTTCACAGAATCGTTAAAGGAACCAAAGAGATAGCCTAGATATAAGTAGGGAAGACAGTTTCATGGGTGTTACATTTTTGAAATTTCTGCTTTTCTTAAAGTTACTTAGGTGTGAATACAGTCTCAATGGGGGTGCTGGTGGGCAAACTAGAGAGTTCACTATGAAACTATCAGACAAGGGTCAAGGGAGAACTGCGTTGTCTGTGATGTGCAGGTGGTGCATCATGACCCAGTCCAGTGTGTGTTCCCTGTCATGCGTGTGCCCTCCCGTTGCATGAATGGTGTCTAGGGCAGCAAACAGGGAGGAGATTTGCTTACCTTGGTGATCATCAGCCTATAGGTTAAGGTTACCTAATGATCATGGGTGTGTTCACTTTGGTGACATTATTAAGAAGACCGAGGAATTGTTCCTCGGATTGTGGCATGTCTCTAGGGTATCAGGTAATATTATACCCACCAATAATATCGCCATATATATGGTTATTGGGTAAGGCCAAAGGCAATATTATTAGTCGAAATAATTTATGGGGTTATTGGGACCAGGGGTTGTGGGGGTGTCCCCCGCTCCTTTAAAACAATTAGGGGGTTGCAAAGGTTGTATGTCTTAATATGGGCACAAAAATGTGGCGATATTTTTGTATGGCGATATTTTTGCAGGGATATTAACGCATGGAACCGCCTCTAGGTGGTCTGTAAAAAGCCAACATGCTTAAGGTAATATTTTTTACTTTAATTCTGAACAGAAGACTTTTGCAGCCCTTTGAATTTGCCTGGTTGATTGTGTGTCAGTCTAGGTGTTTTTTGATCAATATGGCTACCCTCCAATCCCCTGGCCTAAGAGATGAGAATCAAAGATCTGGTAGTCTGTGGGGTGGGCCAATGTGGCGTCTGTGGGAGTCGATTCGTTGAGCCAAGTCTCAGTAACTGCAAACAAGTTTGGGGAAGTAGATGTCAGGTGTTCTTCTATTTCCACCCCGTGCTGTATGAGCGAGCGGTTGTTTAAATGGGCAAAGCTGAGTTGCAAGCCCAGGGGGATTGAACTGCCTGGGGTATTAGCCATTGTTAAAAGAGGATCAGATGTCATGCTAGGACCAGGCGAGGAGACATTGGCAGGAAAGACTTTTATGTCACACGCAGATTTATTGACTGCTGATTTTTGCTGGTTAAGGTAGTAGCGTGCATTCATTATATTGCCAGAGGCATGGCTGTTGCAATGAGAGGTGCAGGTATCACCGCAACTTTATGTGATTTCACTGTTAACAGGGTGGGATTCAATGACCGTGCATGGTGTCTTGTCGATCCATGAGCATTCCTACTCATGTGCTGGAAAAGTTTCGGGCAACAGCTTGAGTATAGGGCCACTAGCAGAGAGACACAATTGAGTGGGAGGAGGCCAGGTTGTCGGTGTGCCTTAAGCGGTAGGGCGCATGGTTAGGTGCTGGGGTGGCCATGACGTTAGAGCAGAGCCCCTCAATAATGTGATGGATGCTAGGCATTATGGCAAGCGCCACTGTAAACATGATACCTGGTGTGAGAGATCAGCACAGAGGGAGGATACCTCAAGCGATTATAAATGGTGTGCCAGGGGTGAGCACTGCTTGTGTACTTAAGTTTGGGTTCAGTAGTTCTCCATGTGTTTTGGGGCACACCTTGAGGCCTTGGCACAAGGTAAATGAATCCAAAAGAGAAGAAGAATCAGAACTGAATCTGATCCTAGGTGTGCTCGCTCCCGGCTCTCTTAATTGGAGTTGCTTTAATTATGAGTACCTTCAATAATGTTCACATTAAAATAAACACTAGATTCCCATTTTCTGTACAATTGTGAAGATTCTTATCTCCCTCTTTATTTATGAGGCATAGCGTTCCTTAATCTAATAGTGCCAACTGATTTGTTAGCCAATGCATTTCGGACATGTGTCCGTCTTCAGGGCTCTTAGGCACTATTTTTTCACATTATGTCCATCAAATAGAAAGTAAGAACAGAAAATAGATAAGTTGCATCATTAATCAAGTAATTCAGATATTTGTTCATATTTTTACCATTTGAAATCGCAAAGTGATAATATTCCCCCTTGTTTGTGCATCATAATTATATTTAGCCAAAGTCAATGGGCCTCATTACGAGTTATGCCGGTAAGGGAAAAATGATGCCGGTATCATTTAACGTTCCGTAGCATTCTGACCCACAAACCCGGTATTAACGGGACCGTTATTTACGGTGCCGCTAATAGCGGCACAGGCGCGTACACGCGCCTCCTCAGGTAGTAAATACCGGCATGCCGGTAATAGGGGGCAATCACAACCCACGCAAACATGCAAATACCGGCATCGCGAACACGGTAATAACGGGCTGCATGATGCCGGAAAAACAGGCATCGCGGACCACCCGCAAACAGCAACCAAGATACAAGGCAGCTGCCACAGGTGCACACAATCCCCACAGGTGGAGTCAAAGGAGGCTGTGCCAGTATGAACTGAGCACACCCACACACCGCAACCCCCCCCCGGCGTAGCCAATGCAGAGTTGGCCATCATAAAAGGCGCACAATGAAACACCACACCCCTTCCCACACCAAAATTCCACCACTAGCACCATCAAACATGTTGCAGGAGGACCCGCCCATAGTGATACAACCACAGCAGCAACAACAGGCAGCACAGAGGAGACGCAGGAGGAGAAGGAGGGCGAGACATGGCCAGCAATCACCACCAGCGCAGCCACCAGTGCCACGTAGGCAGCCACCAATCCCTTGCACCAGACCCAGCCCATGTAAACCAACCCCTGAGCAGACGCACACCCTGGACCGGTTGGACCGTGACACCATCACCACCATAGTGGACATGACACATAATGACATTGCCAGCCACATCGAGATACGCACTGCCATCCCCCCACCAATAAAGGTGGTTACTGTGCAACACTTCCTGGCCCCAGGCACCTACCAACACACAGTGGACCAGCTGCATGGCATTTCACAACCACTACTCTCACGCATGCTGGACCACGTGCCTGGCAGCCTGGTGAGTTGCACAACTGTCCCATGGCTGTGCTGTGGGGACCTGATCAGTGCAGATGCAGAAGGGGGGGGCTACTGCACCTGGGTGGCAAGGGGGGGAATAGTGCACCTGGGTGGCAGTAGCCAGTGAGTGGAGAGTGCATGCCGAGCCAAACACTCCAGACCTGAACTAGCCAAACCGAACCCGACACATCACTGGGCCACAAATGCCAAACTATGCATATGGATGATGACATGTAAGAGCCACAACCAGGCCACCATGGCAATGTCAAGCAATGCAGGACTGAACAGGATGGTAACCCTGGCAATGTGGCCAGTGTGAGCATGCATAATTGTGAGCATGCATAGAATACACATCATGAATTGGAGGCCAAACATTGCCGCACTAACACAGCACATCTGCCTCAGCATGCATGTTTACACCCTGCATCATCTATCAAACCACATCCAGTGTCCCACACCTCATTACAGTATCCATAGCATCTATGTGACTATTGCGTATACGTACAGGGACATGTGCATGCCCACAGCAAATAGCTGCCGCCATGACTGAGTGCCCTGAAAGTTGGCAAGTCAGAGTGACACACACCTATTCCAATCTGCCTGCAGGTGATGGAGGATATACCTTCAGGCCGTGGCTACTTACTCCAATGCGTAACCGCTGAACTAGCATGGATAGGAGTACAATCGCGTGCACACTCGTACCCGTGTTCTGCCTGAGCATACCTTTGGCCTCTGAAAGCGCGGTTACGATGCCAATGCAGTTCTGGTGGTGCACTCCTATATAGGCCTGAGGGGGTGGCAAATATCACCATGGCCTGTGTCATGCTGCACAACATGTGCGTCCGGAGGAATGTACCACTGCCAACTGACATAGACATGCATGGGCCGGGTGACCATGAAGGGGATAGAGACGGAGGCGAAGGAGCCCCCCTGCCAGTACATGATGCACGGGATGGCCATGCTGTACGCCAAGCACTAATCCACGTGTACATCTGAAACGCACGGATCATGAAAGGAATGTTCCAGTGACACACTGGCTGCATGTGGGCATGCACACTTGTATACTTAGCAGTTCACAACCGTACGCTATCACACATTGAATTTACATGCACAAAATTAAGAATGTCCAGCCATTGAATTGCTTGCAAACAACGGGTGTATTATTCACATACACGTGATAATATTAACATTCCCCTCCAAACACCCCAGTGAACCCCCCCTCCCACCAAACAAACCCTCCAAACTCCCCAGTGAAATCCCTCTCCCTCCACACAGATGCTAAGTGTCCCCATGTGTGCATCGGACAGTGTTCCCTTCCACAATGTGTCCTGCCACAATGTCATTGTCCGTGCATTCATTTCTTTTGCATCTTGGTGTTGGGTGGTGCCATGGCCGGCCGTCGTGCGCTCCTCCTCATGTGACGCACCGGACTGGATTGGGCCGAGGTGGCAGGGGTAGTTGTGGCGGAAGTGTCAATTCTCAATGGACTGCCTGTGTCAAGGTGTGGCCGCTGCATTGGAGCGTTACCTGCACGGATGGCCTCCGTGAGTGTCCCCATGCACTCCTGGAAGGCACGCGTGGATGCCTCCACTGCTGCAGTATTGGCTGCTATTGCCCTCACGATGGCACTCATGGCCTCTCTGCTTGCTTCTACCTGCTGCTGCATGATCTGGAGCATGGACTCCTGCCGGGCCTCGACCCTTGTCAGGCGGGTCTCGAATGATGTGATGTCCACAGGTCTGCAGGTTGCTGGCAGGGTGGAGGAGGGCAGAGTGGAGGAGGGCAGAGTGGAGGAGGGCAGAGTGGAGGAGGGCAGAGTCGTGCCTTGCAGGGTGGTGGTAGGCGGCTGCGCGGAGCCATCCTCCGGGGCACTGTCCTCGAACAGCGCAGTGTCTGATTCACCGAGGTCTGAATCATGCAGGCACGGATTGTTGAGGCACTCAGACTCTGCTAGAGGTTGGGGGCTGGCAATTGGGCTTGGGGTGGGTGTGCCAGGCATCATGTCTGATTCCTCTTCCACCTCTGTGGACACAACGTCCTTGGTGGCTTGCGGCAGGGCTACCACTGTTGTGGTTTTTGGTTGTTGGTCAGTGGGTGCAGGTGTTCCCTGCAGGGTTGGTGCCTTGCGTGGCATGCTGGCTTTGGCAGATGACTTCTCCTTGGACGGTTGTGTTGGGGTGTCCCTGGACCCCTTTTGTGCACTGGACGTGCTCGCACCCCTGTCCACTGGTCTACCTTCATCGTCAGTGCCTGGGGGATAGAAGAGATGCGGGTCATCAGTGATGTGGTCAATTGGCGGCTGTGATGTATTGTGGTGTGACGTGTCCATGCATTCAGCCATCATTTCATTTCTGGTTTGTTGCTTTGGGTGTACTGAGGGGGTATGTGGGGGATCAATGCATGGCTGGTGGTGTAGCATTAGTTTGGTCTCTGTGTGGTGGGTGCATGGGCATGGTTGGGTCATGTGGCACCCCTGTTTGGATTGGGGTCGTCACTCTGCGTCCATGTGGTGCGGGAAGTGACGATGATTGATCTATGGGTATGTTGATGCATCGCCTTGCCCACTCTAACTTCCCCATCAGTTGGGCCACATCATGTGTCGTGATACGTGGTTGTGATGGTACACTCACCTTCCTCTGTGGTGATTGCCGCCCCGACCTCCTGATCTCCGATCCCCTCAATGCTTTCGGTGTTGATGAAGCGACTTGCCGTCTCCTCCCATGCCATCAATTGGACTGGGGAGTGTGGCCCACCGCCTGTCGCCCTTGCAGCTCTCCGATTTTCGGACAGGGTCCTCCGGACACGGAGGCGGAGGTCGTCCCACCGCTTCCGGCAGTCGCGCACACTCCTTGGGGCGCACCCCACTGCTGTCACCCTCTGCGCTAACTCGAGCCAGACCTCTTTTTTGCGGGTTTGGGCCGCATGCTTGAGGTCTGTGCAGCGTATTACGTCCGCATGCTCTTCCAGTGTGTTGGCGAGCATGGTGAGCTCAGCGTCCGAGAACCGCTGCTTCCTCTTCCTCTGGGTGGATTTCCTGCTGGCCTTGGACATGGTGATGCTCTCCTGACACACGACGACACGGGAGGAGTGTTGGTTGTGGAGGATTGCAATGGATTGTGTTTTTAAAGATGGCCGCCGGCCCATTTCCCGTTCCTGTGCGATAACGTAATTTCCGGGTCCATTTTTTGCGAACACGGTAATACCACGCCGGTATTACCGTGCCGGTATTTACGGGTTAGTGTGAGGCGGTAGCGCAATGGGCGGGCCCCGCGATGCCGGTATAGGGAGCTTGGAGGCCCTTTAACGGCATGGCGGTATTGCCACTACCGGCATAGGGGAACGCGCGTGCTCGCGCACTCGTAGTCACCCGCTATTGGCGGGTTCATACGTGCACGGACCCGCTCATTCCGGCATGCCGGTAATGAACACGGTTTTACCGGCAAACTCGTAATGAGGCCCAATGAGTTTAATAGTAACATACCGTTCCCAGTCGGTATCCAGATTGTTCAAATTCACATTAATGGTCCACCAAACATAAACAAATAAAGAATAATAATAATGAGCTCAGTAATATACACTTGGATCTCTATTTTGGGTGCTCATTATGCATGTTTAATGTACCTGTCTTCAAAGAGGGCACTGTCTGTGTCCTCCGTGTTGTCACAATGCTAAACCTCCATTCTCTGTAACCTATGTGGCAACCTGTTAATTAAATCAAATCAGAGTGACCTAAATATGTTGGATTGTGCTAGTCACGTAGTCCCACATACTTGTGTATTAACTTCTCTCCTCTAGCTGCCCTCTGCTTACCTTTGTTACCTCTCCGTGTTCTGCGGCGATTCTTGCTGTGAAAAACCAGCGTCTGTGGCGGACGCTGGTTTTCTGACTTGTTGTCTGTTGTATCCTGGCAACCAGCGCGTGTGCAGGCTGTTCATAAAAAATTACTTTCACTTTCCGCTTACTGCCGATCGTCACGTCTAAACCCTGAAATGAGCAGTAACGAGTTGCTATTCTGTATGTAAAGCTGCAGAGGTGCATACTTCTAACGCATACATTGCTGGCTTTTAGGCGCTACTCCCCATTTGTTGCATGTATATAAATATCCTGAGCAGTATTCACTTATTACACTTGTGTGTCTAAATACAGTAAAAGTAAAGGAAATAAAGACAGAAACTAAAATTAAAATAAAAACAGAATGTGTGGTTGTTACACGTTTGGGAAAATCACTATGCCTTGACACTGAATCCAACAATCGTAATCAGATCTTAGCTGCTAAATGGAATGCTTCTTCCACTTAGTATTTATACAGATGCTGTGACATGCTATATATTCAACTCCATCAAATTGCTTTTGCCAAAATGTATTCACAGTACAATGCTAAATTAATATTCATGTCTAGCAGGGCTGCTTGACTGTGGCGAGGGTAATGGCAGGAGCATTAGCTACTGCCTTGGGTCCCGCTTGGACCGAGTACCTCACGGGAAAACACACCCACAGTTTATACTGAACTGGTGTACAGATTCTATGAATACTCTAACTAGGGCGCCTCCTTTGTCCGCTGGTTTCATGGTAATCTTATCATCTCCAAATAGATCCCTTAATATGCCAAACTCATTGTGTTTCAAATCAGCGAAACACATATGACTACTTGAATGAAGAGGTCTACACGTGGATGGACAAATACGCAGCTCCACCACAGAGGAAGCCCAATCGAGGCAACACAGATAACTCTTCAAGCACTGACTCAGAAGATAGGGATAGTAGACGCAGACCCCCAGAAGAAGGGACAAAAACGACAACACAGGGAGAGAGTTTTCCTAAACAGCAAAAGCTACAACATCAGCACAACCTTTTTTAGGACGACCCAGAGAAGAAAGAAGACGAGACGAGGGAAAAGGCGACACAAGGGTAGAGACAAGAGCAGCATGTCAACAACAAAAGAAAACTTAGTGATACATTTATCATCCAGGACACTCAGTTGAACAGAGATGGAAGTGTTATAGAAAAGCCTGAGTTTTGTACCAGCACACAGTACAACATTTTTTTAGAATAAAATAGATCTTTTCAAATTGGTGAGGAAACTCAAACTTTAGGTTTTCATTAAAGAACTGTAACCTCCAATCAGAAAATACCCAAAGGAAGAAATTTTACAGGAATTTAGAAAGAAAAACAACTTTATGCCACTGATAAATATTCCTTCAATCGATATCTTCAGAGACAAACTTTAAAGGACCTTAAACAAATATCCTACAAGTGTTCAAGATATAGCAATTTGAAACTCAATGAGTTTGGCAGATTAAGGGATCTATTTGGAGATGATAAGATTACCATAAGACCAGCGGACAAAGGAGGCGCACTAGTCATTATGAACAGTGCGGATTATGATAATGAATGTGTGAGACAATTTAGTGACACTAACACTTATGCTAGATTGGATGGGGACCCAACAATGGAGATTATACGACAGTTGGAACAATTACTTGACAAAGCAGTAAGACTCGAGTGGATTCATTAGAAGACCAAAGCATTTTTGCTAAATAAACATCTGTGGGTACTGAATTTGTATACACTCCCAAAGGTATACAAACACCCCACGTTACCACCAGGCAGACCTATAGTGTCTGACATAGACAGTCTATTACATCCCATGGGCCAATATATAGACTTCTTTCTGCAGCCCTTAGTACAGAAAACATTTACAAACACAAAAGATACCATACATTTTCTTACCCGCTTGAAGGATATTGGCTACATGAAGAATTTGATCATGTTCACAATTGACGTCAAGAGTATTTATACATCTATACCTCATGATATGGGTCAAGAAGCCATTGAATGGTTTCTTATAAATGAAGGTGAAATGAAAGCAGTAAAATCATTTATATTGGCGTTACTTGAATTTATCTCAGAAAACCCTTACTTTCAATATAGGAATACCATTTTTCTCCAGAGATCAGGAACGTCGATGGGGGCCACCATGGCCCCCCCTTTATGCAAACCCTTTTTATGCATAAGTTTGAGAACAAACATGTTTTGTCACAAACAAATCTAAAGAAGAACGTAGCATTATGGACAAGGTATATAGATGACATATTTTGAAAATGGATAGGAACACCTGAAACACTACAAGAGTTTTTTGTATACCTTAATACGATAGATCCACAAATTCAATTTACCCAAGAAAGGTCTTCGACAGACATTCATTTTATGGATGTAGCTATACATGTTAAAGAAGGTAGATACAAGACAAACATATATCATAAAGAAACAGATCAGAACAATCTTTCACACCGACTTAGTTTCCACCAACCCAGTCTACTCAGGAACCTACCATATAGCCAAATGATGCGAGTGAAAGGGATTGTGAATGATCCGGTGATGTGCGACAAGGAAATTGACGTCATGGGGAAAAAGTTTGAGGCCAGAGGATACAAACAAGCAGAGATCACAGCAGCAAAAGAGTGCTTATCATCACAGACAATGGAAACACAAATGAAAGACAAACCACAGAAATCAGATACCCCAATGGTGTTTGTATCATGTTACTCACTACAGAGCAGTCAGATAAAAAATACCTTACTGAAAAATTGGCAGATACTGAGGAATGATGAGAGAGAGGAACATTTATTCAAGAACAATCCGATTTTTGCATCCAAAAGGAGCAAAAATGTAAGAGACAGATTAGTAAAAACAAGACCAGCTTTCCAACCTCCGGTAACACAGAGGACGGGTACTTACCCATGTCTACATTGTAGCAATTGTAGCTTCATCATCAAGAGGCATACAATCAATCACACCCGAACAGGAGAGAAGATTACATTAAGAAGCTATGCAATGTGTGAGACAATCAACATAATCTATGCCATTAAATGCCACTGTGGCAGCGTTGGACAATCAACTAGGTCAGGGAGGACCCGGTGGAACGAACACAGATCATGTATATGTACAAACAACAAGAACTCTGCGGTAGCGAGACACTGGGATATGAAAAAACACAACATTAATCAAATTAGGATTCAGGTTCTAGAAGTAGTAAAGCAAAGATATAAACATGAGGACCTGACCAGAAGACTTAACCAATGGGAAACCTACTGGATTGACAGATTGGACTCGCTAAAACCAGGAGGGAATAATGAAGAGATAAACTTTGTATTCTTTCTGTAGAGGGAGCACAAAACACAGACAAGTGTGGATGTGTATTTAAGAGACTGGTTCACTTTACCTGTTTTCTCATCTTTTATTGTCTTTCAGAGTATTCATAGAATCTGTATACCAGTTCAGTATAAACGTTGGGGGTGTTTTCCCGTGAGCTACGTCGGTCCAACCGGGACCCAAGGCAGTAGCTAATGCTCCTGCCATTATCCACTCCACAGTCAAGCAGCCCTGCTAGACATGAATATTAATGTAGCATTGTACTGTGAATACGTTTTGGCAAAAGCAATTTGATGGAGTTGAATATATAGCATGTCACAACATTTGAATAAATACTAAGTCAAAGAAGCATTCCATTTTAGCACCTGATTACGATTGTTGGATTCAGTGTCAATGCATAGTGATTTTCCCAAACGTGTAAAGACCACATGTTCTGTTTTTATTTAAATTTTAGTTTCTGTCTTTATTTCCTTTACTTTTACTGTATTTAGACACACAAGTGTAATAAGTGAATACTGCTCAGGATGTTTATATACATGCAACAAATGGGGAGTAGCGCATAATAGCCAGCAATGTATGCGATTGCAGTACACACCTCTGCAGCTTTATATACACAATAGCAACTCGTTACTACTCATTTCAGTGTTTAGACGTGACGATCGGCAGTAAGCGGAAAGTGAAAGTAATTTTCCATGAACAACCTGCGCACGTGCGGGTTGCCAGGATACAATAGACAACAAGTCAGAAAACCAGCGTCCGCCACAGACACTGGTTTTACGCAGCAAGAATTGCCGCAGAGCACGGAGAGGTAACAAAGGTAAGCAGAGGACAGCTAGAGGAGAGAGGTTAATACACAAGTATGTGGAACTACGTGACTAGCAAAATCCAACATATTTAGGTCACTCTGATTTGATTTAATTAACAGGAGAATGGAGGTTTAGTGTTGTGACAACACATAGGACACAGACAGTGCCCTCTTTGAAGACAGGTACATTAAACATGCATTATGAGCACCCAAAACAGAGATCCAGGTATATATTAATGAGCTCATTATTATTATTCTTTGTTTGTTTATGTTTGGGGGACCATTACTGTGAATTTGAACAATCTGGATACCGACTGGGAACGGTATGTTACTATTAGACTCATTGCCTTTGGCTAAATGTAATTATGATGCAAAAACATGGGGGAATGTTATCACTTTGCGATTTCAAATGGTAGAAATATGAAAAAATACATGAATTACTTGATTAATGATGCTACTTATCTATTTTCTGTTCTTACTTTCTATTTGTTGGACATAATGTGAAAAAATAGTGCCTCAGAGCCCTGAAGATGGACACATGTCCGAAATGCATTGGCTAACAAATCAGTTGGCACTATAAGATTAAGGAACGCTATGCCTCATAAATAAAGTGGGAGATAAGAATCTTCACAATTTTACAGAAACTGGGAATCTAGTGTTTATTTTGTTGTGAACATTATTGAAGAAACCCATAATTAAAGCAACTCCAATTAGGAGAGCAGGGAGGGAGCACACCTAGGATCAGATTCAGTTCTGATTCTTCTTCTCTGTAGGATACCTCAAGCGATACTCACCGGGCACAAACCATCGATAAATTTCCTTGCAAACACGCTTCCAACATTGTTTAGAATAACAGGTTAAGCTGGGAAGTGTAGGTCGTAAGAACTATTATGGAGGCAAAGCAGCTCTGATTCTATAGTGGGCAATATATTGCACAATGTTTGGGAGGACGAAGCTGAAAGAAGTATATATGTTGTCAAATAAATTTTACAAGCAATTTCACTAGAGTGAGCTGATTCAAATCTAGAAGGAATTGATTGTCAAAATGAATGTGTCGCAATAGGAGTACAATGATCATTAGCAATGTGGTTGCCTAAGCTGTACCCTATCCCATTAACTGATAGGTACTTCTCTCACCACTTCTGCCCTTGTAGGATCTTCCACCTCAACCAGATTCCTTCCTGGGGCCTGTACTATCCCTCTCTACAGGAGAACCATATCCAGTTCCGGAAGCACCTCAAGACCTTCCTCTTTGCTTCTGCCTTCGTTCCCCCTCTCGCCTGCAGATCTGCTCTCTTCTTGGCACTGGGCACCTGGCCACCCTCTATTCCCCTGGGCCCAGGTACCTGCTCACCCTGCCACACTCCTGCACTGCCTCGAGGCCACCCCTTGCACTGGGGACTGTGTCTGTACCCATCTAGCCCCCCTCCCACATTTTCTTCTTTTTCTGCACTTATCAGACTTACCCAGTCTGCTGCCGTAAACACAGCACTTGCCACTTGCTGGCTGCACTACCACTGTTTATTGCCTCTATTATCTATTCATTTTTATTTATTGTTATTTATCTGTGTCTCCTCTGCTCAGCACTCTCCACTCTCCTTCTTCCATGCACTTTTCCCCTTTCCCATGCACTTGCGTGTTCTCATTGTCACTGGGCCTAGCAAGATCGCTGTTGTGTTCTCCCCTGTCCCCCTCCCTTGCCTTGTCATGCTCTGAAACACTGTGTATGTGCGTGATACAAATAAAATATCATATCATATCATACAGATAGTGTTCTGTTATGAAAGGTCTCCCTCTCTTCTCAAATATGGAGGGGGCAGACTCAATGAAGCACATGTCATTCCCTTTCTACCTCTAGCTGAGAAGGTGTTTCTGCCTGGCTCCTGTCTGGTACCAGCAGTGCAATTAGATGGTGCCCTTTTAATGTGCTTACTCTCATTTAATCTTATTGTTCCCTTTCCCGGGACATCTACCCAGGTTATCTTTACCTAGGGACTACAAAGTAGATGTCACATTTGACCAAACTGGAGTTTCTTTTCCTGTTTACTGGCCAACACCGCAAGGTGCCTGAAGACTTCCAGTCTCACTGATCCCCCTTTTATTAGTGGCATGAGTACTCCCTCTATAATGGGATAATTGCCCCCAGCTATTGCCAGTCCTAAACTAATTTTTGCTTCTGCTTCCTTGGATCTCAGTATATCTTCCAGAATGGAGGTTAATGTTGTAATTGAAGTAGTCCCTATTAAATGCAGGTATAACCAACTGTACACTGAAACCCATCTATCACAGTGTTGGATTGCAACCTATTGGCATTATGATTGCTAAAGCCTTCTGCCTCTGCCGAGGAGTGACTAGAGGGTATGCTAGCTCTAGCTGGCAAAATCCAATGGAATACCATCTAAGGAGGTCCTCCTGCCTAGCAAGACAGGTGCCCATTAAGGCAATAGGTGTCTGGAATGGAAGATTTCCTTCCTCCCCTTCTATCACCAGTCTAGGTGCTGCTGGTGCAGCCCTCAGAGCTCTGTACTCTACAGCCTGAGCACAAACAGTGTCAATGTGTCTCCTCAGTGGTTCATATTGTTCTCTGTTATAGGGGTCATTTGCCTCCCTATTTGAGTGGTACTCAAGAATGTGTTTTAAGGTTCTAACCCTTCCATAGCAAAATGGGCATGCCTAGACCTTGTAGTGGGATATGTCAAATCCCTTGGAACCAGGTCTGGTGGTCTTCCTGTTGCAAAGCTAACTCAGGATAGCTATAAGGTGTGTACTGTATCTGGTCGAGGTCCCTTCTAATGCATAGAGTGTCAATCCTGCTTCCTAGCTTGCTGCCAGGCATCTTCATAAATGTAAACAGGATTTCCCCTGACAATCCTTCATGCACAGCCACTGTCACTGCATCATACCTTCCTCTGCAGCCGTTTCTCATACCTTGGTTACCAGTCCTAAATGTTATACTCCAACCTTGATGCAGGCCACACATTCGATAATCTGATGCAAAACACAGGGTCCCTGTGATTATTGGGTTTTGTTCTTCTGGCATCCCTCTGCACCCCCCCCAGTAACACACTAGGAATGTATCCCCAGAGTCAGAGTCTGTCTGGTTCATGGTGTGTGGCCACAGGTGCCCTAAATTGTGTGTGAGTCAGGTGTATACCAAGTCCCATATGTGAACCAGCAGAGTACACTCTCACTGCCAGGTGTGTCTTTGTGTGTGTGTGTGTTTTTGTGTATTTGTACTTAGTTTCTAGCAGTCTATTATGGGGTACAGACGTTGTGGTACTCAGGTTCAATGCTTACTGGACACCTCTTAAAAATCCAGATATTCTCAGCATCTGTAACATTATTTATTGATTTTGGAGGTATTTATTTATGTGGCGATACATGTTTTTTTCTCTGTCCTGCATCTTGTGGGACCTCCTCTGGCCAGCTATGGGGAGTGTGTATCACTGTCTATCTTTCTTAGTAAATTCCAGATCCTCCTGCAGCTGAGAAGTTCTGCAACATAGTTGATGGCTTTTCACTCTTGGATTTAAAACTCTACCAAAACAGAGGTGCTCTTCTTCCTTCACAAATACTCTGTCTCATCTTTTCCCATGCCTTTCCAGTTACCACCTGACCTCCCCACTCTTCTTCAGCTGGCAACCTCAGCATCATCTATGACCCTTCCCACACCGTCTCTACTCTCATCTTCAAAACTGCAATGGCAGCTCACATTAGCCCACTAAATATTCGGAAAATCAGGCACCACCTTCCTTTCAACTCTGCCAAGCTTCTCTTAACCACACTTGTCTTCTCTAAACCGGACTACTGTGCCAGCATCCTCTTTGGTCTCTCAATCTATGGTTTCTGTCCTCTCCACAAGATCAGTAACTTTGCTTGCAGGACTCTCTTTGAAATCCCTCCCTTCACATCTACTTCCTCATAACGTCGCCAGGCTGGATGGCTGACAATGCAAACAAGGGCTAGATTTACAATTGTTCTCCTGGTTCAGAAATCTATCCATGGTAAGGCACCACTGTATCTATCCTCTATCCAACTCTACAAGGCCTCTCGTAATCTCTGTTCTACTACCTCAAATACCCTTGTGGTAGCATGCCCTACCTGTGCTTCTACTCACTTCCGCTCTTTCTATCTTCTTGCTCAATTTGCATGGAATTCTCTTCACAAGGACATCCGAGAAACAGTCCACATGCAATTTCTCAAGACCAAACTGAAAGCCTACTTCTTCGCCTCTGAGTTACACTCTTAAGCTACCTTTCATCTGCGTTCTATTTAACATGTTTCCCTCACCTCTAACCCGCATCTGTCTCCCACTTTCTCTCCCTCCAATCTAGCACTTTATCCATCATGGTCACAACCCTAACACAGCTGGCCGTGCCATCTGCCATCACTTAAAAATGTATAATGCTGGTTTTCCTTAATCGATGTAGGTCCATCCATGTATTGACCCCGGTGACTGTTCCATTTACCTCCTCCACAACGTAAGCAGAATGTCACTCAAACTCACTGCATTGCAAGAAGCTCACTGCTTCTTGTCAAATCTGATTTCTTACCTATTGTTTGTTCTTTTGTGATGTTCTTCCCTGTATAGTAAATATAATAAATACATAAGTAAATAAATAAATAAATAAATAAATAAATAAATAAATAAATAAATAAATAAAGAGAAAGTCACAAACAGTTAACTGCTGATACAGAGCACGTCTTGGAAAATATCATCTGAGAAGCCCCATCCAACCCTCCTTGAATACTGATGTTTTACACAGCATTTTGACATTTTGAAGATTACTTGGGAGTACAGTTGGAAACAAAACATCTTGCAAGCAGAATCTATATGAGAGAGGCTCTGCAGAATTAGTTGCAGAGTACTTGGATCTCAAGTTTGAAAGACATTTGAACACTTTACCAGATGGATTCAATGGACAGACTACCGCAGAATTATTATTTTTCTCCCTGATATCTACTTTTGTATGGGCTGATTCCTGTGTCTGTGTAACAGCCGGCCAAGTAAGCAAACATTCAGGAAAAAGAGTGCTTCTGAGACATAGCCCAGCAGCACCATAAGTAAGACTGAGGATGTGTGTCAGGAGAAAATCAGGAAGTTGGTTTCTCCTACTCATCTTAGTGTGAGTGCTATATCCAACCAGACTCTGTGCCTTCTGATGAATTCCAACACATGGTCTGGTTGTACCAATTGCATCAGTTTCTATGAGGGCTGTGTATGGGTGTGGAAGGAGCATACTGATACACGGATATCATTCCGGTTGTTAAAGACTGTTTATTAGTCAAAACTGAAGAGTAAACTTATCTCTCCATAACGCTAAAGGGGGTTTCCATGCCTCAACTAAGGAACTAGGGATTCTGTCAGAATGTCCAAGTAAATACAAATATTCCACTGTTGTGTGTCAGCATTCCTACTTCTATTCCCTCATACTTATAACTAAACTAAAGAGGTACTGGATCTTCTTGCTCTGAAAGAATGACTCCCTTTTTCTGGATGAAGGATCATAGCTCCAATTGGCAGGTGGGAACTTTGCCTGAGAGAATGATTCCCTTCCCCAGGTTCTCTGCTCCTTTTGAAGATATACATCAATTTTCCAGCTTGCGATGTTGGCAAGTTCTCAGTTCAAACTCACAAATCATTCTTTATTGCCAATATTTTTCTTCACTATTGGGTTCCTGGAGAATGCCTCCCTTCTCCAGGTGTCTTGTTCTCAATCATTTTCACAATACCAGGGGAATGACTCCCTTCCCCAGGTCTTCCTTGGCTTTGCTTCACGGTATACAAGACTAGGGAGAATGGCTTCCTTCCCATGATCTCTCTTGGCTTTCAGTTTCACTGTAGTAGGTGGTGGTGTCTCCTTTCCCCTGGCCCTTATGATGCTCTTTACCACAGTACACAAAGACTGGGGGAATGACTCCCTTCCCCAAGCCCTTCCCATGCTCTTTGTCACAGTTGAACTAGGCTGGGGGTTTGACTCCCTTCCCCAGGCTCGTCTCAGGCTCTTTATCACATTTAAGGAAGGTTGGGGGAATGACTCCCTTCCCCAGGCCCTTCCTTTCACCTTGCTTTACTAGCTTGTAGGTTAGGGTCACAGACCCGTAGGATTCTACTGCTTTCCTTTGGCAGACCTGGCTTATATTTCCTTCTCTGGTACTGTGCCTAAAAAGAGGACTTGTGATGCTCTTCTCAACTGGGTGTGGGTCCCAGACCCATACTTCTCTCTCTGATTGTTTCCGGCTGGCCAGGCTCACCCGTCTGCCAGGTACTGTGCAGTAGAAGATGTCTTTGGAGGCAGTTTCTTATTGGATGCGGGTTCCAGACCCGTTCTTTATGACATTCCTGCCATTTGGGGTTCCCACCAACTATCCTGGCCACACAAACCTCTTTCAGGTGCTTACCAGCAACCTCCAGTTGTCCATGGGCTTCTCTTCCCCGATCGGGTGTCTCGTTGTCTTTCTGGTGATTGCAGTGGCTCCACAGCATTTCCCTGCTCGCCGGGCTGCACATCTCGACCTGACCACACACTCCAGCTCTCTCGTTCCTTTGGCTGCCCTCATCTTTGCCTCCTTACTTGGTCCGATAATGGTGGGCCTTTAAGGGACACCTTTGCTGGTGGGGAAACATCCCAGACTCTGCACTCTCACTGTCTCTGTTTCTCCGGCTAATTTCAAAACTCTAACGTTTCTCCAGGAAGGGTATAACTCTGTCTCGAGTCCTTCTTCCCTTTTTATATTGCATTGGCTCCCATCCTGGTTACATGGACTAGAGCGCTTACTTTGGTCCTGCAGGACACTCTACATTGCGCTGCACTCCTTCTTCGTCCCAGTTCTGAACTCGAGGTATTCCACTGGGTTAATTAGGTTCTCCTTTGTCCCTGTACTTAAGGGATACGCATCCCTTGATGAATTCACACTCTTCCTCATCCCAGTACTTCCTATACTGAAATGTTTGGCATAAACATATAGGAACAATAGGGAGGTGTTGGTGGAAGGTGTGTTAGGGTTAGGTGGGTTACCATGTTATCACTAGGTTATCACTAATCCCTTTCAATGACTCACTCTCCATGACATCTACCCGCTGAGTACCACACCTAGGGGGGCTATTCGGTAGCAGCCTCACCTCCATAGCCTCATGGAAGGGGGCTCCCCCTCGTGGAGAAGTGACAACATTCAATGATTTGTCACAGCTACATGGATTGTAACCTCAAGCCAGATTCTACCAGAAAAGAGAGTTGCACTCATTGGCCAAACACTGAGTGAAACATGTGATACTAGAAGGCTGCCACCATAACCTTTGTCTCACCCAGGTTAACATTAATTACGAATATTGAATTAGCTAAAGTTGTTGTTGCTCACATATTATGTAAGAAGAGATTGCATGATTAAATAAATATATTCTTAGAAAACCAAATACCTATGACTGGCCATTGATCTTTACTGCTGTGATAATGACGGGCCTACCCTTGATCTGGTCCTGTCCCTGAGCCCTACAAAAGCTAGGCCGTGAATGCTCAAACACAGCTGCAATTGACCACAAAGTTGTGGAATCCTCATATTTAAATAAAATACCCATTCCCTGGGAAATGCAGTGCCACGCAATACCATGTAGAACTGGTGGTTTTGGCCACTTACGCAAGTGTTTATGGAAAAAGG
Source organism: Ambystoma mexicanum (assembly GCF_040938575.1). Taxonomy (NCBI): domain Eukaryota; kingdom Metazoa; phylum Chordata; class Amphibia; order Caudata; family Ambystomatidae; genus Ambystoma; species Ambystoma mexicanum. The sequence goes on along the minus strand of NC_090931.1, from coordinate 165,072,386 downwards.
TCTGATAACATTACTGTTTCCATTGGAAAATTTATTGGAACTGCGTTAATCTGGATGAATACATTGGTACTCAACAGCCGGTAACAACAAATGGGTAATTTTTAGACTGCCGACCTTCGTCTCTATAGGTATTTGAGACCTTTGTTACTTCAGATCTTTTTCTAGTGCCTTACTTCAGACCTTGGTTTTCAGTCTTACTCTGGGTTTTTTCTCTACAGACTTACTTCAGACGTTTGCCTCCATCTTCAGTTCAGATCGCTGTCTTCAAAATTGCATTTCCAGCCTTGTTTTATATCTTTGACAATAGTTGTAATTCAGACATTCAAATCTGGCTTGTCTTCTTATCTCTGACTCCAGCAGTGCTCCAGACCATAGACTTCACCTTTACTTCATTACTGTCTAATGTCTTACTTCATATCTTTGCATTTAGAGGCTAGAATTAGCCTTATCATGGACCTAAAATGTCTTATGCCACGCATCTCCATCCTTACTTGAAGCCTTTGGCTGCTGCCATGATTCAAACAGTTGTTCCAAGCCCTGGTTCATATCTTGGCTTGCTGCTTTATTTTGGACGTTTGCTACACACATTGTTTCTGGTCTCTTTCTCCAGCCATGCTTGATACCTTCCTGATACTAGATGCATATAAGTCTCGTGATCCAGAACCTTATTTAGACTTGCTTGCCATATCCAGTGGATCCATTGTAAGGAGGCTGGATTTTCAAAATAAAAAAACGGAGAGGGCCCACCGACATGGACTTAGGTCTACAGTTGCATCAGACACAAACACATAAAAAGAACTAAAATACAAGAAGTACTCCAATTAAATTGTAGTCCTGCTTCTATGTCTGTGACCTGTCCCGCGCAATGAACAGGGGAGTATTGCAGGCAGAGAGCTCTCATTGGAACAGCAGAATGGAAGAAGAGGGAAGGAAGTGTTGCATGGCACCCCTCCTGGGAGCATGGTAGCTCCCATGTTAGTGTAATGGGTCGCGTGGCAGTGGCCACGTGACCGACCTAATAAAGGTTACAAGCCGCTTCCGGCTCATCAGTCAAGACCAACGAGACTCCGTGGTGTGTGAGTTTGTGTTAGCGCCATGCTGGCGCCTCGCCACGTGTGCTGGGCCCAAGGACGGGCCCAGCTCCAGGACGGTTCCCCCTGCCGGGCAACGCCATCCCTGTGTGTTCCCCTGGCTGTGTGAGTCGGGCCAGGGTGGCGACCCCGGCCTGGGTGCCCCAAGAGCAGGGGCCGCGGTAAGCCGGTTGTCACCCGGCCATGTGCGGAGCTCCCGTGTCCCCGGAGCGGGTGGGATGAACCCCCACCCCTAATCTCGCGGCATGATCGCTGCACCTGTGTGTGGACTGTCGGGGGCCACTGCCCGGTGATCCGGAGCAGCCCCCAACAGGAAGGGGGGCATGTCAGGGAAAAACGATGCGAGAATGATGCCCAGCCTAATTTCGGGATGTGTTACTTTGTTCCCAGCAAAAACCGGGACAGTAGTCACCGGCTCCTCAAATTCCAGGATAGGGTTTTAAAACTTAACAATCTTTCGGGATGTCATGATCAAGGGGCAAATACACTGACAGCCCCAGCAAAACCGGGACATCTGGTCACCCTAATTAATTCTCATTTGCAAACAGGCATTTCACTGATGCCCCAGGTGGATCTGCAATACTTTCAGGGGGATATGATAACTGCATAAATAAGTACTTGCTTTTCTGCAGGGAGACAGGGTTCCCCAGCTCAGTACATTTAAAGTATTGCAACTTCTGTAAATTCACATTTTCCACATATACGATCACAATAACATGAATAACCAGTTACTTCTCGTCTTCACATGTTCTGGGCAATCCAAACTGGGAAAACTAGTCCCTCAAAATGCTAGTGTGGTAAAATTTAAAAAAAGTGGCAAAATGTAGGACTGCAATCTAAACTGGGAAACCTAGTCCTGCAAAATGCAAGTTTGCCAAACTGCAAAAAGGGGCGAGATTGAATGTAAAAAAGCCCAGTTGGAACACCTTTGGAAGCACTATACGGTAGTGGTAATATTCACTTAAGATGTCCCTTACAAGAAAGTAGATGTGGAAGGAGAGTGTGGAATCCTGTAGGGCTGGGGCACCAGGCAAACAGCAACGTCAGGTGCCCTAAACAAGGCACCTTTAGCCTGTGCCCTTTGTTGGCTGCCTGGGCGAGTCACAACTTGGGGAACCACTAAAGAGGCTTTGGGGATGTCCAGCCACCGCAGGGTGCGCAAGAGGGGCAGCCTGCATAGCGGGGCTCCCTTGTGGCCACTGCCTCGGGGGGCACTACCACCTAGCCACTACTTGGGAGGATGGGGCGTCCCCGACCTCCCCCCCCTGCGTATGGGGATGGCCAAGTGGGGTGGGCGGAATGATGGAAATGTAAAATTACCGACTCGCCAGAGGGTCCATCACCATTGGTGGCCGACTGGGGGGAATTGTCCAGCAGACTTGCAGTGCAGATAATAAACAGACTTATGTTTGTACTATCATAGGAATTGAAGATATCTGAGGACGATGAAGATCGCTTCAGGTTGGTCTCTATTATGGCTGTGAGTACAGCAGATGTGCACAGATTTCTTGGTAAGTTGTGGGACAATCCCACGGGTGACAGGCTCTGCAGAAAGGCTGGAAGGATGCTTAAGTGCACTGACAATGGGACATTTTGGTTGCAATGCAAACAGGAAAGCATGCAAATAGTTACCAGGTGTTTGTGTGGTCAGCAGCTCTTCAATAGCACAAGATGCCCACGCTACTTGGGCCACCTGCATGTAAGGATGGCATTCTCTGACCAGGGGTGTGTATTCAAAAAATCCATCTAAAGACACCTATATTGAGGGGGAGTAATACCAGTTGTTAATTTCCCCCCACCCCCAACAGCACACAGCACACAGCAAAATGTAGAGTCCCTTGGGCAAGTGTTGCTGTGCCAAATACATTTGTAGAGGATCACATACCCAGGGGGTGTACACACCTGCCTCCCCACCTCCCCAGCAGCCGCCACAACATGGAGGACCCCCCTGGTCAGCACGTTTTAGTTACACTGATAGAAAGCAGAGGGATCCATACAAAGGTTATTTATGTGACTGATCTGGCAGTTGGTAACCAGGGTGGAGGGGCCCGTTCTTGCTGGAACTAACTGTAATAGGAGAGTCCATACAAAGTTTTTGGGGAGTATTTGTGTTAACACACAGCAACAAATCCCCTCGTGTTTGTGGTCACAGGACCTAAGGGGGCAGGCTGTGCTAATCAGAGATGTGGAGTGTAGATAAGGCCGGAAGTTAGTGGGGGCACTGGGGCCAGCAGGGGGGGGTGGGCAGACCCAAAGTGTGGCCGCACTCAAGCCAAATTGCAATGATGGCACTGAGTCCTTTAGGGACAGTTGAGACTCCTCATCAACGAGATTCAGTGGTCCTGAAGAATTACTGTTTGACAGTTACAATCAGAGGTGTATGTCCGCTACACTGCAAACCAGAAGTGACAAGTGTCCCCGGGAACCTATGACAATGGCATTGCCTGCCTAAGGGGCCACCTTACAAGTATAAGGATGTGAATTTACTTTGGGCTGGGACTGCCCCCCATATTGCTGTATGACTCCAATAAATGTGATCATGTGATCATGTGATCTTGTGATCTTGTGTTTCCAGATATAAACCAGTGTCCTTATATTTCTTTGGTATGTGTATCTATTGCTTGATATCTCACGCCTCCAGAAAGGTGGTAGCCAATGGGGATGGCCCCGCTAAGGGGATGCCCAGCCCCCTCAGGGGGTGCTAGAGGGACAGCCTGCATTGCGGGCCGCCCTTCTGGCCACCCCCTCCCGGGGGCACTCCCACCTTGGAGGAAGGGGGGTCCCTGGGCCCAACCACATCTGGCTGGGCTCCGGGAGGCATATATAGGCAAGGGACTGCACAGCCCAGCCTCTCTCTGCAGTCCCCCCCGCCTGATGCCCCACCCACCCTCGCCCTTCTTGCAGGATATGAGGACACCCGCAGAAGAATTCACAAAGTGTTTCTGGGGTTTTCAGTGCAATTGATATCTAATCAAGGTACATGTTTGATTATTATAACATTTAGTTCACTCATTGAAATTAAGGTTTTGGATTTCTTTTGCTTTTCAGTCGACTTGGAAGTGGTGTAAGTTTATAGGTTGTTTTGTTCATGCTCTTGTAAAGGTTGCTAACTTATTGGATATCGGGCGCCCACAGGAATTAAGAAATGGTTCTGGGTTGTTTAGTGCAAGTAATGGGCAGTCAATAATTATTTTTGCTTATTATAAAGTTTAGTTCACTCGTTGAAATTAAGGTTTTGGATCTATTTTGCGTTTCAGCGGACTTCGAAGAGTGTAAGATCGGTGGTTGTTTTGTTCATGCTTTTGTAAAGGTTGCTAATTTTCTTTTTTCTGTCACAGGTGGAGTTACGGGGCGGTCCTAGCTGGGGAAAAGAAGGACTCTGCGTTTTCGGCCGTGGGTGGTTTCCCAATGGCCACACTCCAAATTGCAATGAATGCACTGAGTCCTTTAGGGACAGTTGAGACTCCTTGTAAATGAGATTCAGTGTTCCTAAAAAATTACTGTTTAATAGTTACAATCAGAGGTGTATGTCCACTACTCTGCAAACCAGAAGTGGCAAATCAGAGACGTATGTCCACTACTCTGTAAACCGGAAGTGACACATCAGAGGCGTATGTCTGCTACTCTGCAAACCGGAATTGACAAGTGTCCACGGGGACTTATGACAATGACATTACCCGCCTAAGGGGTCACCTTAGAAGTCCAAGGATGTGAATTTACTTTGGGCTGGGACTGCCTCCCCATAGTGCTTTATGACTCCAATAAATGTGTTCTTGTCTTTCCAAATATAAACCGGTTGTCCATATATGTCTTTGGTATGTGTATCAATTGCTTGATATCTCATGCCACCAGAAAGGGGGTTGCCAGTGGGGGATGGCCCTGCTATGTACCAGGGCCAGCTGACCTGAGTAAAGCAACCATCACGAGGTAGGGGAGGGAACAGTGTGGGAGCGAGGGAAACGTAAGGGGATCGGAGGCAGGTATACGGACATGGATGCGTTTGTAGGAGCCTGGGGGCAAGAGCGAGGGATGGAGTCCCAAACGCGGCACAATATCTTAACTAGGGAATGCTTCCTAGCAGACACAGTGCACTGAGGAAAGTGGCTTTCCCCGGCGGAGAACACAAGTATGTGTACCTGGGTCAGCTGACCCGATGAAAGCACCAATCACAAGGCAGTGGGGCGGGCAGAGGGTGGGAGAGAGGGAGGCCTAAGGGAAGGCAGGGCACGGCAATGAATGCAGAAGCATTTGTACAGGTCTGGGTGCAAGAGAGAGGGACAGAGTCCTGAAACTCACCACATTATCTTTGCTAGAAAATGCTTCCTAGCAATTCAGATGCAGCAAGGAAAGAGGATTCTCACGGTGGGGAATTTGAGTATGTGAAAGCATCACCCCCGGGAGTTTGTGCCACTCACCGACTGCCCTGACTCCCCATCCATCCCAAGTAAGCATAGCACCACATTCTTGCCCACAATTCACGCCGCCCTTCCATGCACACCTTTCCCAAATCAAACATTGCCACTGAACCTGTGATTCCTGCCCATTACCCTCCAAACACTTATCTGCATCCCTGCAGCTACCCACAACTTCCTTCTTCCAGGCCTTTTCCACTGCAGTCTTTTAGGTGGTGTTTCCGGAGTGGTCTCTATAAGAGGTTGACCAGGAAATGCGTTCTAAAAGTCACATTAAGGGGAAATTGCAGGTCTGAATAAGTGTAGGGGGTGCTTTTGCACTTCCCCACATTTTGATCAGCCCAGGGGCAGCGTAATGGTGGTGCTTCCACTCCTCTGTACCGGGACTGCAGTGAAAAAAAAATGCATGTGTATGCATGTGAGGGTTTGTGTCTATGGGCCTCATTCCGAGTATGGAGGTAGTCATGGCGCTATTTGCGCCATGACTACCTCCCATACCGGGCCTGGGTTTGACCTGGTTCAATGGAGACTTACCAGTCCATTCCGACCCTGGAGGGACCAGTAAGTCCCCTTTGAAAAATCCATTCCCAATTCCCATTTGCACCCCCATAGGGCTCAATGGGAATGGGGAAGTAGCTAATAACGGTACTGCATTTTGCAGTACCGTTATTAGCTCGCTGATCCCTTAGCGGCTCCCGCTAAGGGCGCCTGGTAAAACCAGGCGTCCGTTGCGGAGCCCGCTAAGGGACCTCGGAATAGGGCGAAAAGGGATTACCGGCACTTAACGGTGCCCGGTATCCCTTTGCGCCCACCGCGGAATGAGGCCTTATATGTGTTCCTGTGAATGAGAGAGTGAATGGTGTATGTGTGCGTGTGTGTGTGCGCGCGTGTGTGTACACATGAATGAGAGAGTGAGACCTGTAAGGTGCATGACTGCAAGTGTGATGGGCAAAGCCGAGAAGTGGGCCAGTGATTGTCCGAGGGAGTGAGAGGAGTGAAGTCCAGGTGTGGAGTGGCAGCAAGGGCATATGTTATTACTGTAGCAAGACATGTTTACTGGAATCAAGGGTAAAGCAGCAATGGTGAGTGTTCTTAAGTACATGAGGTTTGTCCGATAGCACCCCATCGAGAACACAGTTGCACTCTGTCAATAGCCCATAAGGTTTATCAAAAAGTCTTCATTAATATATTCAAACTAACGGATTACAAAATATTGTACACAAGCATAGAAAAAGATATATCTCATCCAAAATAGAATAATTAATATAGACCATTCTATTACAACACAGAGTGGGTTATTACGAGTTTGGAGGTAGCCATGGCGCTATTAGTGTCATGGCTGCCTCCAAACCTGGGTCCGGGTCCTGTCTCACTGAATGGGGACTTACCGGGACATTCCGACCTATGCGGACCCGGTAAATCCCCATTCAGAAAACCATTCCCCATTCCCATTTGAGCTCCCATAGGGCTCAATGGAAATGGGGAAGGCGCTAAAAATGGGCCTGCAAATTGCGGGCCCGTTATTAGCTCCAAGGTCCCTTAACGGGTCCTGCAAAGAATGGCTTGTCAGACCAGCCATTCCTGCTGGGACCCGCTAAGGGATCTCGATATAGGACGGCAAGGGTTTACCGGCACCGACATCCTTACTGGTGCCCGTAAACCCTTACCGCCCAACTCGGAATGACCCCCAGAATTGGTTAATTCATAATTCAGTACATTAACATTAGTACAGTTAACTTACCACAAAGTGTAAACTTAAGTAAACAAGCAATGAACTTTCTTCATTGCAGAAGTCCTAGTAGTCGCTCTGCGTGCTTCGGAGTATTCCTTCTTCAGGAGCAAAATGCTTCCTAACTTCCCGGAACAAGCAGAAAATTACCTTAAGAATCAAATAAATAAAAACCGATAGCTTCCAACAAGTCGTTGAGTATTCTATTCAAGAAAGACCAACCCGAAGTTCTCTATTTTCCACCATGGTGTTTAAAAAGCAGCTCATGAATTAGTTCTGGTCCTTCTAAAACAATATTCTACAAGACCTCAAATCGCCATAAAATATTCAAGGGAATTTGTCCCTGAAAGAAAAATAACCTAAATAGTGCACAGTGTGATAATTCAAAAATGCTTCTAACCAATATGTACAATATTGATGATGTGTCAATCTAATATATAAAGCTGAATGTATGTATGTGTGTATGTTTGTCCGGCTATACAAATCCACACCGTTGAATCCACAGCTATCAAATTCTGCATGGATTCTTCTTTTGTCTGGGGCAAGATCGTAGTCTATGTTTGGATGCAAAAATCCTATTTGCAAAAACATGTTTGGATGTGTGTGTTTATGTTTTTCGGTCTATACAAATACACACTGTTGAACCCACTGCTACCAAATTTTGAATGGATTCCTCATTTGTCTGCAGCAAGATTGTAGTCTATGTTTGGATGCAAAAAAATCACTCTGTAGACACCCTCATTTACTGATGCTCATCCCGGTTCACTAAAGTGGGCACTAGAATCAGGCACAATTGAAAAAAATTGTGTGAAGCAAAATGTTCGATTTGTTAGTGATTCCTTTGAAATGTATTACTACTGCATGCCGTTTGAAAGTGTTTATTGAAGCATTTTTAAAGTGAATTAAAAAAAGTACAACATGTCACGCCACACCAAATATGAGAAATGGCAAGGTTACACTTTACTAAACTTCATTCACCAGAAGAGAGCGCAATCAATCAATCTTTCTTGGACATTTTCTCAAATGTGCTCCAGGCATTAAGTGACTGAAACATGTGGCACAAAAAAATGGACATGGCTTGGATAAGCTCCATCTGATGCAAAGCGAAAATCAATATTGAGAGCTTCTGAAACACAACAACAAATAGCAGCCCGACTTGCCCACCAGACGGCGAGAACAACTTTCTCCAGGGCACATGAGACACCAGAGCAAACTGAAGCAAGACTTGCTGACATGAGGACACGAGCAACATCCTCCGGGGCACATGAGACACCAGAGCAAACTGAAGCAAGACTTGCTGACATGAGGACACGAGCAACATCCTCCGGGGCACATGAGACACCAGAGCAAACTGAAGCAAGACTTGCTGACATCAGGACAAGAGCAACATCCTCCGGGGCACATGAGACACCAGAGCAAACTGAAGCAAGACTTGCTGACATGAGGGCAAGAGCAACATCCTCCGGGGCACATGAGACACCAGAGCAAACTGAAGCAAGACTTGCTGACATGAGGACAAGAGCAACATCCTCCGGGGCACATGAGATACTACTCGATCAGGACATGGGCAAGGCCGGGTAGCCCAGCAAGTATTACATATTTTAACTGGCAACTTGAAAATTGAGAAGGATATTTTGCAAGTTATCTTGCCACATAAATGGGGTTGAAATATGTATAAACAGAGGAAAATAATCGTTATAGTGCTAAAGAGTCTCTAACATCTATTTTCACAAAACGATCTTGAGTGAAGTCATTGATGATGGCATTTGTGATGTCATCTGTGATGCAATGCATATCGGTATGAGCACTGCATGGTGGGGGCATGATTTATGGTTGCGTAGCTTGCCATCAATGGCATATTTCCATGTGATTTAGATTGTGCGCTGAAATCATAGCGCCTCTTCGTGTTTTGTGGGAAACAGGCACTAGTGAAAAGAGGTAAAGTAGCTGTTCAAGCACCCCCAAGCATCGTCATGAGACTACGTGTATTCTGCTATTAAGTGACTCAAAGGCGTGCAGTAACCACAGCCAGGAAACTTCCTGCTGGCATAGTGCTATCAAGCAGTGTGCCCCAGGGTTCATGATACCCACCGGCATGTCCAATCACAATTTCCGTCTGCCACTGCATGGTGCCTAATGCTAATAAAGCAATGTCTATTAGCCAATCACAGTCCATTTTAGGCACTAGGTGGGCACCAGTGAGAGGGGAGTGTGATGGGATACACTGTAGACGCCGCAGCCCACAGGTAACAGATGAAAAACACCCTTGCGTTAAGCAACTTAGGGGACATTCAATAGGATTTTAGGTGCCCTGCACCCCTTCTCTAGTAACCAGATTCAGAGCTACATGGTTTATCACAGGTGACGTGTGGGGAATGCTGCTGCCAAACTTACACGAGAGAGTGGCACAGTCACACAGAAAGGCTGCAGCAATCCGACCTTAGTGTGATCCTGGGCATGCCTTTGAAAAGGGTCGGGGGTTCCACCTGAAAATTGTATCTCACTGGTGATGTTGATTTCTCGTGATTTTAGGTCCTTTTCTCAGAAGGATATATGAACAAAGGCAGATTTGATCATAATAATAATAATAATAATAATAATAATAATAATAATAATAATATTAATGTCTCAGAAATGTACTGATTCAGAAAACAAAAACAAAGAGGTAATGCCGCCATGGTGTGAAAAATATGTCAACTCCTAATATTATTCTCTCCATATATTTATGTGTGTATATTTCGCTCAACTTGCACACCATTGCCATTTTGCGTTATGCCTCATTAGCACTTCATTAGTGGTCTGTAGTACGCCAATTGGCACATCACGGTTGATGTCCAGTTTGCCCGCTCGCTTAGATCACCTTAGCTATTTACATTATGCCTGGTTTGCTCGTAATTTCCTGCTGTCATGGCTATTTGCCATTAGGTTTATTTACCACATCCTAACTACCCTCTCCCATCATGTTTTAACTTCTTTTGCCGGCAGAAGAAATAAGGGGGGGCAGGGGGATATCCTTTTCAAAGCTATCTAAGGCCTTGAGAGGCGACGAGGCTTCAACCACAGGTGGAAACAGTACGTAATACCTCGGGAAGTGTCTGGCATTGGTTTGCAGGGTGCATGCGGTGTGGGGGGCAGCCCATCCCAGCCAGTCCGCAAGCTGGCATGTCTGACTGGGGCTCTGACAGTGCTCCTCTCTGTGTGCCTTACTTGCCATTCCACTGAGGCAAGGACTTGCATCCATCTTAATGGAGACACCTGCCTGGGGATGCGATGGTTACAGTGCCAGTGAAATGACTGCACTTCACTGTCATAATGTCAGGATTTGCAACTTAAAGCAGCACAATCTTTACCATTCTGCTGACACCAACAGCCACACCATGCACATCATCAAGCCACAGGGACCAGATGCATTGTATCCAGGTGGTGCTTACCCCTCAATTGAGTAACTCATGGCACAGAGCTTCTGTGCTCACAACCAAGCCCCAGAGCTGCCTCAGTCAGCATCATTCTACTCACATCTATTTCCTCATTTGGGTATCATTTTGCTCTATTGCCCCATCCTGGCGCAATTGCTTTTCTTATTCTATGTCATCCTCCCGGTCCTCTTTGCTTCCTTTCTAGCTGATCTTAATTGTCTCGTATCTACCCATCTCCCTCTCTCTTCTCCTTTTATACTTCTTGGCGACTTTAATCTTCATCTTTCTTCTACTCATGCATCTCTGCCCTTGCTTCCTCTTCTTACCTCGTGTCACCTAACTTTGCTTCTCACTCCTGATATTTCAGGCTCTTCAATCAATTTAATTTTGACCTCTTTCTCACAGGACACTGATGTGGCCGCTCAGTATACCTACTCATCTGATCGCTTTTTGCTCTCATTCTATCCTCTTCTGCCTGACATGTATTCTAATTCTCCAACTCCTATATATGCCTCATGTCGTGACCTTCGCTCTTTTAACCAAGCCCCAGAGCTGCCTCAGTCAGCATCATTCTACTCACATCTATTTCCTCGTTTGGGTATCATTTTGCTCTATTGCCCCATCCTGGCGCAATTGCTTTTCTTATTCTATGTCATCCTCCCGGTCCTCTTTGCTTCCTTTCTAGCTGATCTTAATTGTCTCGTATCTACCCATCTCCCTCTCTCTTCTCCTTTTATACTTCTTGGCGACTTTAATCTTCATCTTTCTTCTACTCATGCATCTCTGCCCTTGCTTCCTCTTCTTACCTCGTGTCACCTAACTTTGCTTCTCACTCCTGATATTTCAGGCTCTTCAATCAATTTAATTTTGACCTCTTTCTCACAGGACACTGATGTGGCCGCTCAGTATACCTACTCATCTGATCGCTTTTTGCTCTCATTCTATCCTCTTCTGCCTGACATGTATTCTAATTCTCCAACTCCTATATATGCCTCATGTCGTGACCTTCGCTCTTTTAACCCAACTATTCTTTCCTCTTCCCTTTCTTCTAAGCTCTCTCCACTTAACCAATGTTCTTCTCTGTCGGCTGATACTCCTTCTATTATCCTAAGTATGCTTTATCCTCAACACTTCATCTTCTACATCCATCCTGTCCATTCACATCTTCTAAAAGACCTTGGGAACTTTGCCTTTCCTCTGCTCTTCGTTCCCATTGCTCAGCCTTGAGCAAGGCCGAAGAATCTCGTACACCTGCTGACCGTCTTATTTTATGCTTACTCCATTCCACCTATGATTCATCTCTTTTGGCTGCAAAGTAACAATACTTTTCTTCTCTTATGCTTGCTCTCTCTCACCATCCTCGACATCTTTTTGAAATATTATGCTCTGTTCTCTCTCCTCATCTTCCCGATCCTTCAGTTTCCTAACCTCTTTCAGCTAACGTTTTTGCAGATTTCTTTACTTCAAAAATGGCCTCACCTCGGGCGGCCTTCCACTCTCCTAATCCTTCTCTTCCTGTTACTTCTCTTCTTCTAATGTTTCTACATCACTCGCTTATTTGGCTCTTCTCTCTGATTCTGACACTTCTTCATTCTTGGTGAGAGCTCATCCTGCTTCCCCACTGGATCCTGTTCCTTCTGCAATGATTTCTTCTATTTACCCTCCTTTCCTTATCTTAGTATGCTAATTAACTTGTTTTTCTCTCTGCTACCTTTCAGGATTCCTTTAAGCACTCTGCTATTACTCCTAATCTTAAAAAAAAACACAGACTTGATTCTTCTCTTTCCTCAAATGTCCATCCTACTTCCCTGCATTCTCTCTTATCTAAATTTCTTGATCGTGTGGTAAATGCTCAAGTGTTTTCCTTTTTTTTACATCTTTACTCTCATCTCCCTGTTAGAATCTGGTTTTCGTCCAGCCCATTCCACTGCATTTGCTCTATTACATGTCTCTAACCCTTTACTTTCTGCTAGGCATATGAAATTGCCCTCAATACTTAATTCGCTTGACCTATCTGCTGTGTTTGATACTGTTGATCACAATATCCTGCTCTCTTCTCCATATACACTGGGTTTATCTTGCTCTGTGCTTAAATGGTTTAAATAACTTACTGACTGTACCAAATTCTGTTTCCTGGGCTGGTTAGTCTTTATCCTATCCAATGGTCTGGGGTTTCCCAGGGTTCTGTCCTATGTCCTCTCCTTTTGTTTTCTTTATAAACTATTCTATTGTCTCATTACATTTCCTCTTTTGGGCTGTCCTGCCAGCTCTATGCTGACAATTCTCAAATCTTTGTTTTCTTTCTACATGCTCCTCCTCTTTACATTATACTGTTTCTTCCTGTCTACTTACTGTTAAATCCTGGATGGTTTCTCAATTTCTTAATTTGAATCCATCCAAAATGGAGGTACTCTTTTTCACCTCTTCCTCTCCTTCTGTTCCTGCTCCTGCTGGTCTTCTTTTTCCTCCTTCTATTCTGTCTTTTTCTTCTTCTCCTAATCTTGGTGTTCTCTTCGACTCTTCTTTCGCTTTGCATATTTCTAACACGGCTTGTATTGCTCGTTTTCACCTCTACAGTCTTTGGCATGCTTGGCCATTTCTCTCATTACAGGTTACTAATTTGCTTATTTTTCCCTTGTTTTGTCACATCTTAATTATTTTTCTGTTATCTTGTGTGATCTTCCTAAACCTCACCTTACTCCACTATGCAAGGTTTTCAACTGTGCAATACTTCTTTTGTTCTTTTTATGTTCTCGATCCTCCGTGACTTGGCTTTGACTCTATGCTTTCTTTTGATCTCTATCTTATGTTTCTTTTTCTTAGTATTCCCTAAAAAACCTTAAATGATCTTTCTCCTTCTTATCCGAATGACACGTAAAAAGCGCAACGTAAGCTCGAAGGCACCTTGGCGCTACATATCCTTCATATCTTTGTTCTCTTGTGTCTTTTTATCCTCCACCCCAAGGTCTGAAACCTTATTTGTTCTCTCTGTACCAAAGCTGCCTTGTGCCTCTTCCCATTTCTGTTCTTTTTCACTTCTGATCAGAAGTACTGGAATACTCTTCCACTTTCCATTCATATTCCTTCTACTTATAATATCTTCTGTTCTCAAATCAAAGCTCATCTTCTTCTCTCTTTATCTCCCGCAAAGATGACTGCAAACTTTTATCATTAGGTGTTTTATTTACCGTCTGTTAATTACTTTTGTAAAGTGCTTTGGCGAAAGCACTCAATAAAAGAAATAAAATGCAAATGCAAATATGGTTCCCTTTTACAAACGTTTTAATTTTTGGGTGAGTTGGTGTAAAAGGCCCTAGTGATTGAAGAATACAACCTTTTTATCACAGAACTATCTATCAAATGTAAAGATATTTGGTTAATTGTATGATACAAACATGCTCTTTGATATTTTGCAAAGCAGGCTGGAACCCTCACTTTTGTTGATGATATAGAAATGAAACAAACTGTCCATCTTGGATTGATAAACTTTAAATAATCCCTATGGCCATTTCCACCTAGTTCCTGCCCCTCCCACCCCCCAAATACCTTCTCATGGGAACTCGTTGAGCTCACTTTAATCAAGCCTTACCATCACACTTTGCACTGAAGTACCTGCCAGTGTTTTTTTTTTTTTTCAAAGCAGTCTTCTGAAAATTAATGACTTAATTGGAGTTGTAAACCAGCTACTGGTGTAATAAAAATTTCTAAACAGGATTGCCTTCAGGCACTTGATTTATACACACTATGTGTCCTTCGCTGAAGTCCTGTTAAAAAGAAGCATTGGCAAAGCCAACAGTTTTGATTGGCATATAAGTATTGGGCATTTGCCACACACTGCTTTTAGATGCCAGGCACCATTTTGCTGCTGCTACAATCAATATTAATTTAATACCAGTGTGGCAGTGCCTGGAAATAGTTTTTCCCATACCTACACATAAGTCCAAACTGTTGGTATTGCCAATGCTTGTTTTTGCATCATTGCAGAAGTGGACCAGCTATAATCAAATCAGCATCGTTACTGACACAAATGGGGAAAGCAGTAAAGCACAAACGTTTTGGCCATGTCTCTGCTGCACAGAAACACAAGCAACCTGAGCCATGTTTGGACACTGTAGGGCCTCATCAGTGAGGTGCAGCTTGCTGTCCTATGACACAGTGAGCACACAACCACATCTGGGCAGACCCTCACTTACATAGGGAGACAAACTAAAACCAAAACTGTGATGGGTAAATGGTGTAGAATTCCTCTTAAGGAGTAGAATTGCTCTGTGCCACCTATGATGCTCCCATGTGTATCCCATTTACACCATTCCATATGCAAAGGCGTACTGGTACAGCCACCAATGGGAGCAGTCCAGCCTGATCTACTAGGATGTAAAGGCACTGCTCAGAAAACACTCATAAAACTTGTTCCCATCAGATTTTTGGCTATTTGATGACATATTTTTGTTGACATGATGCGATTCATGGAATATTCTGGGGGGAAAAAAGAGAGTTGTGCGCGAAATCAAGCGCACATACCCATTCATCGATTCATGGAAAGCAATGCGTGGGGCTTAACCAGAACTTGCAAGGAATTTGAGCCGGTCCACCACATCACTGTGACTCAACAAACGCCTTGCGCGAGTCTCCAAGAGGGGGGTGGGTTGGGCCTGCGCAGCCAAGTAAAAAAGGTGCGGAGCAAGCAGAATGAGCAAGAACAAGCAAAAATGTGAGCGTTACGAGAGACATTCCACTGCCAAACAATCGCACCACCCATTCGCGCGCAAAACAAACGTATTCATGGAATTGAACAGTGAATGCAGGTTTGTGAAAAAGCAGGCGTAAATCCTGAAACACCTATGACACGCGATAGCAAGCGTAAACGTAAATGCACACATTAACACATGCATATAAAGAATGTCTGTACAACAAACGCACAGATACAGCCACAATGAATGCACCATTTGTTGCAGCAATCATCCAGGGACACCACAGGAGGAGGAGGTTGGCCAGGGCCCGGATCGTTCACCCATGGACCAGCCTTTTTGGGATGTCTGATGACCAGGTCTATGGCAGGTATTGGTTCCCCCATATCATCTTAGACCTGGTCAGGGAGTGGGATGATGACCTCACATCACCCACCATGTGCTCCCAAGCACTGAGCCCCATGCAAAAGGAGCTCACTGCTTAGCAGTTCTCGGGCAATGGGTAATTTCAGCTGACCACCGCCATAGTAGGTGGCATCTCCCAGGCCATGCAGTCTCGCTGCTTACACCAGGTTTTTGCAATCAAAACTGCACGTCCTTCTGTCCGTCGGCATATCTATATGCCCAGACCACCGGAAGAAAGGCAAGCAATGGTCCAGGATTTTTGCAGGGTGGCCCACTTTCCAAAAGGGCTAGGTGCTATTGATTGCACCCATGTTGCTCTACGTCCACCTAGAGCAACAGAGCCCATCTACTTCAACCAGAAAAATTGGCACACCATCAATTTTCAGGTTGTGGGCGATGGCAAGGGCATCATTACTGAAGTGTAGGCCAACTATCCTGGTGGCATACATGATCGTTACATCTTCAAGATGTCCCTGCTACACCGGACCCTGGAAGCAGGGAAGCATGGCAACACATGGCCCATTGGTGAGTATGAATGGCCATGCACATGCATGTTGCTCACAGACCAATAGACACTGTCAACAAAAGCCAATGACAAACATTCTCACATCTACCAGGGACAGTGCCTACTCTCTGAGCACATACATGATGACACCCATACGCAACCCCAACACACCTTCCGAAGTAAGGTACAACACTGCCCATATTGCAATTTGAGGCATAGTGGAGCGCACATTCGGAGTTCTCAAGTCACGTTTCGCTCCCTTGACCACTCTGGTGATGTGTTTCTATATGCACCACCAGTAGTCTGCAGGATCATTGTGGAAGCATTTGTCCTGCACAAAGTTGCAACACAGCGTGGCGTCCCGGTGGACATGGTGGTGGCACACCATCCCCACCCACAGGCACACTGCTTGCGTATGGCTGGGCAAAGGGCACGTGAAGAGGCTGCATGTACCCAGCCTGTGCAATCTTTTTCACCTAAAATCCTTCCCTGTGAAGTGCACACGATCCCGCAAAATCCCAGGTGCCATTCAATGATGACAATGGGCCAATCCACTCTGCCCACAAAACCACCCTGAGAAAGGGCCTTGGCAGTGCACATTTTTGTACATCCCTTAGAACTAATAAGACATTCCTGTACAGGAGGTGGTCCGACCTGCCCCCCCCCCCTCAAACTCAATGTATTGGAGATAGACCCCCTGCCCCTCAAACTGAATGTCGATAACTTGTTTATTATGAGTTATTAAAAATCTAGATTAGAAACTGAGCAGGTATCAAGTTTTGAGTGAAAATAGGTATGTCAGGCATTTTGTATTGTAGCTGGCCATTCTTGTTAAGACAAGTCAGGCAATTCTAAAATGGATTCTTAAGAATAGACACAATGGTTGATTTTTGCTAAATTATGATGAGGTCAGTGGATATCTTTTTTCATAGAAGTTCATCTGGAGGCCACTGGTGTAGAATGAGTTAGATGAAACCTGTTCAGACTGGATCTGAGTGACAGGTAGGCCAACTAATCACAGGCAGGAAAGTGGGTTGTACATTGATCATGCCATTACCTCACCTCTCTTGATTGTATAAAATGGGGGTGAGAGCTCAGTGGAGTAGGGAGTTCCTGATTTTTCTTCAGTATGCTGCATCCTGTGTTCTGCTCTGATACCAAGAATAAACAGATGACTTGAAACTCCAGTCAGAGTGTCTTGATGTGCTTCAGCCTCCCTCTCCTGATCCCGGGGTGCCAGGAGCCACAGAAGGTGTTGAGACCTTCTCTTCATTCCATTTTGTGATTCCAAAACAAACACATTTAAGAGGGAGGGCACCATTACCACCATGCCAACCACTGAATGAAATCACCCCTTTGGCACCAAAACCATCCCATATAACTAACTAGCATACCTGTCAAATGTGTAAGCATCGATAAATCCTGAAACTCATCAAACAACATGCCGGAGCTGCAAGTCATGAAGGGCCTCCAAAAGTAACATGTCAACAAAATACAAGAAGCAAAATGGCATATTGCTGCACACATGTCCTAGAAAGTGCATGATGTGCACATACATGTCAATATTGTGGGGTGTTGCAAAGTAGTGCAGTAACGATCCACATGTGAAAGAATCTGGCAACATGAACATAATAAACCCATCCCAAAAGAACAATTTACAAATAGGTAATTGATAATTGTGACATAGGGAGCAACACACCAGTATGGCCACATCCAGACATGCAGCAACTAATGTACCCAATCCATATGCATCAAGAGAAATGCACATTTTACCTGTCCCCTGGGCATTCATTCGACAGACAAATTCATGCAAGGCAATAGCCATCATTCCCTGATGCAAGGATCTGCAGACAATGAAACAAATGAAACAGAGTGCAGCCAACACATCCATGCACCCAGAAACACAAGACGCACATGCCCCCCTCAGTGACATAAAACACATGCAAACAACAACTCACAAGACAACCATCAACATGTGTCCCAGCACACGCACAGCAACACCTGCACAATGCATGCATTTCAAACACACACAACACACACACACACACTGAGAAACAACAACAACCCCTAAACTGCCTGACCGCCTGAATGACATGCAGCAAATATGCATGCCACATATCCCCATTCCCAAGCTGATGGCACATACACAACACATGCCTCAGTCAACATGCTGTGTGGAAATGAGAAGACATCAGATATGCAGATAATTGAGCATCCAAAAAGCAGGGACACCCCTGGAAGACATGCCATGACAAGGCATGCCACCACCAGCATAGTATTGGGACAGTGCAGTGAACACAATCACGGGAGCCCAAGATGCAAAGCACAAGAAGGCCAGTACACAAATACCGCTTGCACTCCAGGCAAGACCATGCGTGAGGCAGCATTTCAACGAGGCTGATGTCAGACTGGAACGCTGGCCACTGAGGCAACTACCATGGAAGACATAAGCAGACATGACAAAGCAATGTGATACTGCAAATAACAATAATTGCACGAAAAAGGTAGGATGCAATGGAAAAGTGCAAGGTCAATGCAGACTTCATTGTGACAGCATACAATTGGTCCAAGTGTGCATTCAATTGAATGCATCTGTACCATGCACCCAGCTGCGGTCAACTTGAAGCTGCAAACACCATGTTGCAGCATGCATGGGACATGCATGTGAAAACACCAACACCGCACAAACGTAGTGTGCCAGTTCACAACACAGCATCCAAAAAAAACTGCATCAATGGTTCCATGGTTGTAGATCGTAATTGGGGCTGCACACCATAATTGGGAAACCCTGACCAAGAGAGGCCAAGTGAGCCATCTAACCATGAGCCCACAAACATTGCAAGGGATGTGAAGTGTCACTCAGTACACATGTGCAAAGTGCAATGAAACACACACCAGCACAGCCATCAACAGTTGTCACAGGCTGCAAACAGCTGGCCCTGCCACCCACTGCCAACAACCCAAGACATGCCCACAAAGTTGGAACTCCCACAATTTGGAATTTGAAACCTGTGGCCCCACCAATCCATAGAAACAAAACCATGCCCAGATCTATGACCAGAACCACACCATGTGATACATTCACTCATGAAGTAGTACCTGTGCCCCACAAGACAAGTCAATCCCAAGTGATCACATTCAGTGCAAGACCCCCAGCCTAAAAACAGACAAGTGTCTGCGAATGCCCTTTGTTTACCAGTACAGGGTACCTATCTACCTTGCATACGATGCAACCCTGCAGGACACACATGCCTTAAATGCAATGACATGCATAGTAATAACAGAAAGAACCTGCACATCCATGACAACACATGAATGTGGCATGAAAATATTCTGAGACCCATGCAGAAGGACCACAGGGTGGAAGAGGGTGAAAGA
This sequence comes from Ambystoma mexicanum, assembly GCF_040938575.1. Taxonomy (NCBI): domain Eukaryota; kingdom Metazoa; phylum Chordata; class Amphibia; order Caudata; family Ambystomatidae; genus Ambystoma; species Ambystoma mexicanum. The sequence continues at coordinate 165,052,762 of NC_090931.1, read as the reverse complement.
ACATAGATTGTGATTTACCCATGAGTGCAGCATTGCACAACAAAGAGAGAGAGTGACAGTGAGAGGAAAGGCCAAGTTAAAAACACAGCACGGAGTACATAGCATGGATTGAAGATGGCAAATGACATGTACTACACCATAGTAGGTGTGGGCATAGCTGAGTTGATCGAGGGAGGAATACAGTGACATGAGTACTACTTAAAAAAACATCCTGGCATGGCAGCATGCAATGCACATATATCGGAAACTTCCAAATGCAGCAAACACGGGAAACAATGACGCATGCTGAACATGCAAGGCAGTTCTCATGCTTACCCACAGACTGAGTCAGCATGGTGTGAATCCTGCATCACCTTCACTGGGAACTGTGCCTCTGAGTGAGTGTTTGAGGGCCAGCGTCTGGCAGAGCGCATGGGGAGCATGGACGTCAAAGGGTGCAGGGTGTCTTCCCCTGGACAGCAAAAGAAAACATAGAGTGTGTTAATTCTATTAAGACTGGTGCTCTCAGTTTGCCCTGAGTGAAGGGACTTAAACGTTTTTTTTTAAAAAAATGTTTGCAGTAATTTTATAAACAATTCAAATGCTATGTTATTCTTCTTTTTCTCAGAAAGTCTGTTTATTTCACATAGTATTTCATCTCTCCTGGATATTCTATATCATATTCAGTGAGGACAGGCAGATACTGGTTTGCATATTATATACGATTGCCAATGCATTTCGGTTCGTGAAAACCTTCATCAGGGCCGTATAATGTATCTTCCACAATAAGATTTACACCATTTTAGCACAAATATTGCTTCATAAGCATAATTAAATCATTCAACAGTAATTCCCAAAACAGTTGTAAGAAATTACACATACCCGGTCCAAGTTATGTATTAGTTGTTCCAACGATAAAGTAGTATTATGAGAAAGAAAAAGAGAAGAAGAAGAAATCACTATCTAGGCTTGAAACTCTAATGACAGTAACAGTCTGTATCGCAGCCATTTTAAGTTTTGGTAATCTCAAGAAAGTACCTTGTGCTTCATGCGAATCGAGAACGCATGTGGACGGTATCCAAACTGAGTAAATGTACCTGTTGGTAATATTAGAATAGCCATCAGGACGTGGTTGATTAACTGTTCGCATACTAACACCCAGTTTCATAGACGCTCACCTTTACTCAGTGATAGCCGCTCCGTGCAAGTCTGCCGCGGCCGCAAGAGCGCGCGTGTGGAAATGCTGCGAGCTACCTTTATGCGTTACCATGGTGATCCCAAGGCGTCGCGTGTGAACGCGTACGCCTTGGGTCCCACCCCTGTGGCAACACAGAAGGCGGGACGTGTCACCATGGTTACGCTATGCGTGTTTAGAGATCACGCTGGGGATGCGAGATCGAAGGTGTGTCATATTCGGTGTATACATTAAAAAAAATGAATGAAATGTGGTGCCTGGATGTAGAACATAGTTGAATGTTTACTAAAGCAATGGTTTACAATCGGTACGAGAGAAGGTTCCGTGTAAATCTGCCGCGTCAACATAACAACACCTTCTTGTAATAGTAGCCATTCCACTGCTTCCCTGCCCAGAAGGTGAAATAAGGGCACAAAAAGAATTCATTATGGCTCTTCTTGAATTTATCAGCAACAACTCTTACTTTCAATACAAAAACACATATTTTTTACAAGTGGCAGGGACATCAATGGGGGCAACCATGGCTCCTTCATATGCCAATGCGTTTATGTATAAATTCGAATTGGAACACGTACTAAAGAAAGACCAATGGAAAAGGAATCTGTTGTTATGGATAAGATACATAGACGATATTTTTGGTGTTTGGACAGACACAGAACCTGAACTTCTTAATTTCTTTGATTATCTTAACTCCATAGACCCTTGCATACAGTTTACGCACGAACATTCAAACAAGGTCATACATTTTCTGGATGTGGAAATCAAAGGGAAGGACAGTGAATATCAAACTACAATCTATCGCAAGAGCACTGACCGCAACAACCTTTTACAAAGATTAAGCTTCCACCAGCCAAGTCTGATTAAGAACCTTCCTTATAGCCAGATGCTAAGGGTGAAACGAATAGTCAGTGACCCCACAGAATGTCAGGAAGCTCTCAAGGAGATGGGAAACAAGTTTCTTGAAAGAGGATACTCTCAAAATGAAATAGATACGGCTACGGCTCGCATAACACCACAAAATAGAGAAGAACTATTAAAACCCAAAGTGAAAACAGAAGCGATTCCCCCATTGGTCTTTGTATCAACATACTCAAGGCAAAGCAATCGGATCAAATCCATAATCAAGAAGAATTGGAATACCATCACCTGTGATCAGAGAATAGAACATCTCTTCAAGGAACTCCCCACTTTTGCGTATCAACGAAGCCAGAACCTGAAAGACAAGTTGGTTTACACTAAGCCAATGCGCAAGAAGAAGGTAACAGATCGAATAGGCACATTTCCGTGTCTCAATTGCAGCAATTGTAATTATGTCATCAAAGGATCAACTATCAACCACCCACATTCTGGAATTAAGATCAAGCTGAAAGACTATGCCACTTGCGATACACAGAACATCGTCTATGGAATCAAATGCCCCTGTGGGCTGTTTTATGTTGGCCAGACACAACGAACTGCAAAAATTCGATGGAATGAACATCGTTCATGCATAAGGAATGCATTGAATGCTTGAATCGGCTAATTGCCGAGTTTTTGTATTCAGCATGAGAAATCTGTTTTTTACTCAGCATGAGAAATCTGATTACCCTGTTTTTTCTGTTTTTTCTATTTTCTACCTTTAGAACATCTTGTCTGTGAATTTTCTACATCCCAATGCTTGAACTTCTTACATTTGATCACCACTTTCAGGTACATGAAAACATGATCAACATTTAGACATCCCCTTTTCTTTCCAGCGCACACAGATTTTAAGTAAAACCATTGATCCCGTTTTTCCAGCGTTATTCCTCCACACACACAGCACAAGCATGGTGATATGTCCCGCCCTCCATGCCCCTGCGGGGGTGTGACCCAAGGCGTACGTGATCTCTCACGACGCCTTCGCATCACCATGACAACGCATAGACATAGTTCCCAGCATTTCTTTACGCGCGCCCATGTTGACGCGGCAGATTTACACGGAACCTTCTCTCGTACCGATTGTAAACCATTGCTTTAGTAAACATTCAACTATGTTCTACATCCAGGCACCACATTTCATTCATTTTTTTTAATGTATACACCGAATATGACACACCTTCGATCTCGCATCCCCAGCGTGATCTCTAAACACGCATAGCGTAACCATGGTGACACGTCCCGCCTTCTGTGTTGCCACAGGGGTGGGACCCAAGGCGTACGCGTTCACACGCGACGCCTTGGGATCACCATGGTAACGCATAAAGGTAGCTCGCAGCATTTCCACACGCGCGCTCTTGCAGACGCGGCAGACTTGCACGGAGCGGCTATCACTGAGTAAAGGTGAGCGTCTATGAAACTGGGTGTTAGTATGCGAACAGTTAATCAACCACGTCCTGATGGCTATTCTAATATTACCAACAGGTACATTTACTCAGTTTGGATACCGTCCACATGCGTTCTCGATTCGCATGAAGCACAAGGTACTTTCTTGAGATTACCAAAACTTAAAATGGCTGCGATACAGACTGTTACTGTCATTAGAGTTTCAAGCCTAGATAGTGATTTCTTCTTCTTCTCTTTTTCTTTCTCATAATACTACTTTATCGTTGGAACAACTAATACACAACTTGGACCGGGTATGTGTAATTTCTTACAACTGTTTTGGGAATTACTGTTGAATGATTTAATTATGCTTATGAAGCAATATTTGTGCTAAAATGGTGTAAATCTTATTGTGGAAGATACATTATATGGCCCTGATGAAGGTTTTCACGAACCGAAATGCATTGGCAATCGTATATAATATGCAAACCAGTATCTGCCTGTCCTCACTGAATATGATATAGAATATCCAGGAGAGATGAAATACTATGTGAAATAAACAGACTTTCTGAGAAAAAGAAGAATAACATCGCATTTGAATTGTTTATAAAATTACTGCAAAAATTTTTTTTTAAAAAAAACGTTTAAGTCCCTTCACTCAGGGCAAACTGAGAGCACCAGTCTTAATAGAGTTAACACACTCTATTTTTTCTTTGGCTATATTATTTGGGTCCTTATGCCACAGGCCCTACTTATGACTGGTAGCACCAGGTCAGAACTTGATCAACATATACAAGTGAACCAAGCTTAAGCATTGTACAGAAACAACACGTAGTGCCTCCCTTCAACTCCTTTGTTTGTACTTCCCCTGGACAGCAGTCACTGCCTTATTACGGATTACTGAAACAACATGGAACAAGACATTACAACAGGCATAGTTAAGTAGCATTCACACAGCACACATGTGTGATGATACACTGAATCCATAGTTACCTGCACATGCCATTGTGAGCACCACCATAAAAACATGCACATTGACCTCACTCTGCATGCCTGCATGTCCACCACAGCAAACGTCACAGCCTTGAGAGGGCAACTGCTCAACTCAAGCAAAAAATAAATCACAAAAAAATAAAAATAAACCTCCTCGTAAGGGCAACTCAAAAATAACACGCTAACATCCGTGCCTGGGGTCTACAAAAGGGGTAAAAATTAATACAAATTAGCAAAAATGTCCATCATGGAGGGGGGATCCACCCAGGAAGGAGGAGGGGCAGGGTGCATGTCAACGTCCACATGGGTAGACATCCCAAAAAAAAAGAAAAGAAAAATCCCCCTATGGGCTCACGGACCGCACGACTACAGTGGACGGGAGGCATATCTGTGCTGTCAACCCATCCTGCATTGAATCTGCAGCTGGAAGTGGTGCTGGAGGCTACCAAGCGTGACACTGATGAATGCAACAGCAGAATGAGGGCTGTGAGGTCACTATGCATAGCCTCATGGGTTCAACGGAGTTCCTCGTCTGCCTCAGTGCTAACACCTCCAGACAGAACAGTGTTCTGGCGGCTGCATGTTCCTCACAGATTGCAGCTTGTGGGACAACACCTCACGCCTCAGGGCATCCCTGTGTGCCCGACCGTCTGCAAGCAGGCATGCCCCTGATGTTGGCCTTCATGCTCACTCTGTGGGAGCGACATGTGGACCGCATGACCTGCAGCTGTCATGGGGGGATCATGGAAGAGGCCACCCTATCCATGCCCACAGCCAAACTCTCAAAGGCAACACCCGGTCAGTGTGCGGAATGCAACATCTGCTGCTCCCACTCTGTCTGTCCAGCATGCGCAGGCCCCCCACATGTGTGTGGGGCCAATGCCTGCCTGATACAAGGGAGCATGGCTCTTGCTGTGATTCCCCTGTCCTTGGCTGTAGGTCTGCAACACTCCCTTGGACATCTGTCCCAGGACCAGAAATCAATACATGGGAGGGTGGCTTTACAGCTGTAACCACCACAGATGGGCGTGCCACCACTGACTGGCCTTGTGAAGGCACATGACCCCCTGCAGACTCACAGGCCCCAACTGCTCCACCAATTTGAGCACTCACCTCCACCAGCATTGAAAACGGCACATCTGGTTCAACATCAGACCCAGTTGAGTCCAAAGAGTCAGAAGAGTCTGCAGCACTGCTCAGGATGATCTGTAGCACCAGTGGGTTCTCATGGCCTGCCACACCACGTCCTCTACTGGTGGTCTAAAGCACACACAGACTCTTCTTCCATCTCTTCCTCATCCTCTGCATCTGGTGCCTCCTCACCTGCACATGGATAGAAAAAAACATGTGGAGTCATGTGCAACGTGTCTACAGTAAACATGCGTATCACATTTCTGTCATGCAACAAAATGCAAGGCATGTCACCAAAACAAACACAGCATCCACACACTATGGACAACAAGCTATCTGAGCATGGCATATGCAGATTGGCAACAAATGTCCCTGCTCAGGGCCATGTTGCCAGTGAAAACATTGCCAAACAACAGGTTTGTTAAGAAGCACATTATGGGCCATGGTACTGCAAACAGTTGACTAATACCAGTGAAATGGGCATGCCATTTCATCACATGTGCAACAGGCAGACACACATATCAACATCCAAGTCTGCATCCATCACATACCACACCCGTGTTGTCCGGGTACAGAGACTGTACACAACGGAAACATGCCGTAAGTCTATGAAAAAAGAAATAGTCCCAGGTGATGTATGCCTGCAAGTGTACCACCTAGGCAAGGTCCGTGAAGTGGAGAGAGTAAGTCAATGGAGTTGTAGATATGAACAAGGTACAGTGAGCCACAAAAGGCAGAGGGGCATGGACCCATGGAGTGTGGGCTGAGTGTGGGAGGGTAACAGGGAGCAGTCCGCACAGGGATTTTCCTCAGGAGTCATGGCCATTGGGTCAGCGGGGATATGCACAGTCTGGACATATGCACACTCACTCAGGGCACACCATAATGCATGTTTTGTGTCATTTTGGATGTTCTATGTGGCATGGCAGCACATACGTATATGTGTGAAAATAGATTCAATACCCTGCATGACATGAAATGTAACTAGGATTTCGGACACATGCACATGTCTAGCAGAGCAGAGTCTCGCATCAAGGATGCAGCAAACAACTGTGCACATTCTGCTATCATGTTGCAGATGTTGGGAGGCTATGCTAGTGGGGGATGAGTACTGTCACACAGACATTTTCAACTGATATACAACACCTGGATTTTATCCACTCTTGTGTACACAGGACAGGAGTCAGTACACCACATGACATGGTTCACACAGGGCAGTCATTCCAATGCAGCCAGATGTGCACCACAATTACACATCTTGGTGATGCATTACTTCACGTACTCAGGATACACAATTTTGGTCACTTACCTGACATGTCCTCATAATTTTCCAGGCCTCCCACGCCGGCACCTGCTCCATTAGAATAAATTGGCTCAAAGCCTCTTCATGCTCGGTCAGCTTCTATTATGCACACCTGGTCTCTGCAGAGGTGTTGGGGCACGGTTGCAGCTCTCCCGGGGCTGAAGTCGCTCAGGTCAGACATTGCCCCCTGCGCTTATGTGGTGACCGGTGGTAATAGGTGATGCTGCTCAGGACTGCTCCTCCCTAGAGAATAGGGCACGTGAGTATGCCAGCTTGTGCACTTGATCCCCTTCCACACCCCTTCTCCCAAACCGTGGTACCTGTGGGATGTGCTGACCCTGCAAAGCTCACCTGTTGATTCGTTTTGGCGAGCACTCCATCCTGCTGCTACTGGCAGGGGCGCTTGTATGATCTGGACTGAGTTCCTTCACTGGTCCCTTGCACGTCGTAGTCCAGTCCTGCTGCGACTAAGCCACTATACTTCAGGTAAGTGTTCCTGTTTGTCTTTGTCTTTCCTCATCTGTTTTTGTTGTATTGTAAAGTTCGGTGGGTGTTATTCCGAGTAGGGCGGTAAGGATTAACGGTCACCGGTAACGAGACCGGTGCCGTTAAACCCTTACCGCCCTATTCCGAGTTCCCTTTGCAGGTTGGTACTTAATGCCTGCTTTTTGCAGGAGTTAAAAAACCAACCCGCAAAGGGACCTAGGAGCTAATTACGGCACCGTAATTTACGGTGCCGTAATTAGCGCCTTCCCCATTCCCATTGAGCCCTATGGGGCAAAAATGGGAATGGGGAAGGGCCCATGGTGAATGGGGAATTACCGACCCCACCAACCTTGGAATGGGCGGTAATTCCGCCATTCACCATGGCGGAGTCGGAACAATAACGGCGTCAACCAAGGTGCTAATAGCGCCTTGGTTAACGCCAGGGTCGGAATGAGGCCCGTTGTCTTGTATTGCGCTCCGGCCATGCACCCAAGACCGAAGTTATATGCACTGAAGTTATAAGCCACCATGGGTGGCTTATAACTTTGCTCACCCATGGATGAATCCTCACCAAACTTTGTAAAAAGAGTGATATGCGTGGACCCATATAGACAGTTAAAATGTTTGATTCTATGAGTGTGATCTATGGTTGTGATATGCTGCGGTGGTTGTGGAAGGGCCTAGAGTCTTGGGTGCATGGCCGCAGGCCGTAGGCCGTAGGCGTAGTTTGTATGTGAAGTTTTGGCCACGTCATGTCATTAAGATTGTAGAGTTTGGTAACAAGCACTGCAGTATACATGTCCATGGAAGTGAACATTTTGTATTGTGGTGTATGGTTAGATGTTTGCTTCAATGGTTCTGTTATGCAGCAGTATTTATGTGTTCTATTAGAATATACTTAATGTTTGATTTTTTGGAGATTGAATATATTTTTTTCATGAGTTGGGTAACTGGAGCACATATTCTTTTTCAATTTCTGTGATAAAAGAAAAGATCATGTTAGTGTAGGTCATTTATAAAGACTTATTACATTGCAAAATAGACATTTCAGCGTTTCTTTGACCCTCATATTTAGTAGTTTACAAACCAGTGTTCTGTGCAATTTGCTCAGTTTCTGTGTTTGTTTTTTAAATCATTGGGTCTGTGGAAAAAAAAAATCCATGTTGGATTAAAAAAATACTTTTTTTGTTATGCTACAGTCTATTTGTTTGTTTCTTTTCAGTGTTCACTTGTTGTTTCTGGCTAATGTTGTATCTGTTGGCTTGTTGCAGATTTTTGGAGCAGTTAGATACCTGTTGGCGTATTCTAACTGTCTATTTTTAGTTATAATTTAGTGGTATTGATTTATCTGTTTGGTTGTTGCAAAATTTTGGGGCAGTTAGATACCTGTTGGCGTATTCTAACTGTTTATTTTGTGTTATAATTTAGTGGTATTCATTTATCTGTTTGGTTGTTATAGAATCTTGGGGCAGTTAGATACCTATTGGCGTATTCTAGCAGTTTATAGTTTTTTAATTGAAGTTTTGTTAATGTTTAAGCACAGATTAGTTATTACATTTTGGTTTTAAGAAGATTAAATAAGTGTTTGTAAGATTTGCTGGTAATCTCTGCTTTAGAGTAATGGTACTATCATTAAATTTGAACCATACACATTTCTTTTTTATATATGCAGTGTAGTGCCTGCATTGGTTGTGGCTCCTGCGTGGTAGATTATACCTATTGTTGTGAAGGTTTTCTTACCAAGTGATACTTGACCATGTGTGAATCCAGTCAGCTTGCAGTGGTTTTTGGTATAATCTGCATTGTAACGTAGAAGCATTAGTATTACGTATTTACTATGTGTTTGTATTAGTTAGTTGGTGCGATTATCTGAATTGCAGGTAGCACATAATCTACCATGGTTTGCATTTTGAACAAGTTGCTGAAATGGAACAGATTCACAATTAGGTATGGATACATACACAAAGCGCTCATTATGGATTTGTTCCTGTGCCACATTGTTGCAGAGAGTGCATGTATGTTTCCACATGTATGAAATCTGGAAGATTTTATTTATAGGTATGTTTTTGTTTTCCAGTACTTGTAGTAAGTACATTACACATTCTTGTGGATCTTCTTGTGAGTTAATATTGAATTTAGCCATTCCAGTGCAGTAGTCCAATTCTTGTCTTATTCCATGAACACTATATGTGTTGTTAGGATTGTGTGTTGCGTTTCTAAGAAGGACTAACATTTGCAAACTCAATTGGTCTGTACTGTGTAAGTAAATGTTGTCAACAATTGGTGGCAATTGAAATAGAATATCCATTGCTACATTTGCATAGCAATTTGCACCAGTTATATTTGAAATTTTGAATGGACCAGATAGTTCTGTGTAAAAGTCATTTTTTCAGAGTTCGTGTTGCTTCTTTGAAGAAGTACCTGAGTTACTTTGAGTAATAGGATCTTCTTTGGCTGTGGTAATTGATGAAGTATTAGCTTCTCTTAATCTCTTTGGAGGATTTGCAGTGAGATCCTGTTGCATTTCTGTTTGTATTAGTTTTCTTTTACAACGTTTTCCTTTTTGTGGAACAGGATATGTTTTTAGATAGGAGGTGTATAGTGAACGTAGTCTATTGTATTCTAAAATGCAAGGAATATCAGCGTTTACTTTACTTTCATCAAAGTTAATTAGAAACAGACCGTCAAGTGTACGTAAACGTGATAGTGCTACGTAGCTCATGCCTTCTTTAAGGACTGTGTTCCCAATATCTATCAATGCTTTGTCTAGGGTAAGACCTTGTGATTTGTGAATGGTGACTGCATATGCTAGAGTAAGAGAAAATTGTTCTCTGCATACATACATGTCTTTGAAGAGAAAGAACCGAGCTGTTGAGCGCCCTATCCTTTTTACTTCAGAAAGTTTGTCAAAGAGAATATTGACAAACTGAAAGTTGTTGTCACGTGGGTATGTTTGAAAGCCAACAACTGTACCCAGTGCTCCGTTAACTAGTCCTTGCTCCACGTCAAGGTTACGTTTAAGCATTACTCTACAGTTTAAGGATAATTTTTATATTTTCTCCAAACCAGCTATGTTAGAGATAGAATTTTCTAAGGTATTTAGTCTTGTTGTGGCTTCTTGACACATGGTTAGTGTCATACCATGATATCCAGTTTGTCTGTGGAGCAAATTTCAATTATTGGTTGCATTTGTTTTTTCAACATTGTTTCATTGAATTTGGAACAGCTTGCAAGAGTTGGCATTATGGACATACAATTGACATTTGTGCATGCTAATTGTTCCATAACATCAGTAGCACATGATTTATGGCCATAAAGTGCATGGATGTGCCGGGTTTTTTATATTGCTTGTGCTTCTTGACATAGTACACCAACTCTATTACTTTTTAAAATGTTGGCGTAAGTGAGGTCTGCAGATTGGCACATGTTTTCTGTTAATTATCTGTATTGGAAATATTGCGAAAGGTTGACATTTCCTATGCTGCCAACAGTTTTACGGTAGAGAGCTCTTTGTAGTTTGTATTAAGTACTTCTTGCAATCTGAGGTGAATCAAATCCAACATTAGGTTGGAGACCATGCTCTATTCATCTATTAGTAGCATTTTCATTTGTTTTAACACTCTGCGTAGCTCCATTGCAGCTTCTGTAGAAAGTTTGTAATATTCTAATTTGTTTTGGTGTTCTACTGGAAGGAGTAGTAATCAGTGTAAAGTGACACTACCTATGTTGTAGGCAGCTAAACCTGTGGGCAGTTACAACAGCTGACAGTTTGTTGTTTGTCAATTGTTGAAGGAACTTGCTGATGATTTTGATTAAGAATGTTTTACCTGAACCAGCTTCACCACTGACGTATAGTATTATAGGTTTGTAATTTTGGCAGGTACATTCTTTATTTTCATGTTGTACACCATGTGCAATTTCTTTTGTTACTTATTGAAAAATGGTATGCTGCTCTTTGTTCAGTTTTGATTGTAGTACAGATAAGTCTTCTGTATCTTCTTCATAGTGACACATGGTGTTCTCTACTTCTCTCATAGCTAATTCTGCCTCATTTGCTATTATTGGCTGTCCCAGTGGTTCTTGGCTTCCTGATACAGAAGGTTGACTACTGTCGGGAGTGTCCTTGTCTAGTTTGGCCTGGAGTTCTTCTTCGTGTTGCTGTTCATTGTGCAACATTGTTTTGTACTGTGTAAAGTTTACATCAGTGATAGTGCTTTCATTTGCTTTGAAAGTGTCTTCATAGGAGTCAAAGTTTTCTAGTATCTCTTCTTCTTTTCTCCATGGTTTAAAACGTTGTAGCAGGGACATGTAATATAGTTCTTTATGTTGAGGTGTATTTAATGACAATTTGATATTATTAATTAAGCTTTGTTTGGTAAGTTTCACTAAGCTGCCTTCACAATCTGTCAATCTTTATCTACATTTTTTTTCATCGGGTTTTATATTATTTTTGTATGTGAAGTTTTGGGCTATGTGGTATAGACACAGGGTTTCCAAAGTGGTACTCCTGTTTGGGTAGTGTGTGTCTAGTAAATTGTTTTTCAAAATGTCTTGGCTGTTGGGATCATTTTTGGCTATTGTTTCTATGTCATCGTTTGATTTGAGAACTCTTTTTCTAGATTTAGCAGGACCAAGATTTAGCCATACTATATTCTCAGATTTTCCATACAAAGCAGTACCGGTTAAACGATCTGCAGCTTCATAGGAAACACATTCTCTATGAGAGAGCATTTTTATGCCTAAGCTGTACATTTTCTGCTTTTGATAAGTAGGCTGTAACATATCGTGCAACTGCAGTGGAATTGTCTGCAATGTACTGCACATCTATGTTTGCATTCCATAAGAGGGCAATGATTGCATAGTAATCATTGATATATTAGGGGATTTACCTGTAACACTATGTCTAACTGAAGACATGAAGATGTTCACTTCACCTGTTTCTGTAACTGGTCTAGGGAAACCAAAGTGGCATTTGGTGTAGTATTTCCCTTTGTTTTTGTATTTGGAATGACAATATTTGCCACATTCGTGTCTTTGAAATTGTACAATTTGTGCTTGAAGATCACTCTTTGTTGCTTCCGATGGAATTTCACAAGTGACATATTTTTCGATAAACTGTAAAAACAATGGCATCACTGTCTTGACCAAATTTAGGAGCATCTTTAATCCTTTAAAGCATGTTGATATGTGGTGCACCACTGGCTTGGTATTCTTTTCCCCAAAAGAAGTGTTGCACTTCTCCGAGGAGAGGAGCAGTTTTATTACAAATAAAGTGTAGCATAGCAATGAAACGATGATGCCAATATCTTGAAACATTAGCAGGATCTAGAGAGCAAAGTTCTCCAGGTGTTAGTATATATATGTTTGTTTTGTTTTTGTTTGATATAAATAGGAATTCATGTAAATCTTCCCATGCATATTCTGTGCAACTTAATGTAACAAACCAAGTGGGTGGGCTAAGGTTTCTTATCATACAACGTACATCTCCATGATGTTGGAACCAATACTCTTTAGTACCACGCATGTTTGCTAACAGATTTGTAATGCTTGATTGTAAAACCTCATATTTTTCTTGCACTTTTTGTATTAATTGTGTAGCTGACATATTTTGAAAGTGGGTTCCTGATTTTAATGTGTGTGCAACTTTGTAACATAGAGTTGCTAGTTCACTTTCAAAGAGTAGGTGGAATATGTATTCCACATTTTGTCTAAATCTGGGATCTTCAGAATACATTCGTAACAAGCAGTATTCTGATGCTGTTATCTGAGCGGGTCTATCATCGTACCTTCCTCCTTTGCCAGTAGGAAAGTGTAGAGGAAAAGCTTGTGCTTCTGTACTATTTCCCATATGCTGATTGGTGATCCTTTGGTTTGTCGCATTTGGTAAGTTTCTAGTGCACCATCTATGGTGGCATTAGAGTGTAATGGATGAATTGAATAATGGTCTAAAATATTGGATACTGGAGCAGGATCTAGAAGTTCAAATTGACCAGTTTCTGGTGATTCTTGAATTATTTCAGTTGTTTCCCTTAGGTTTTCTTCAATATTTATTTCTTTTTAGTATTCATTATTGTCTTTTAGATATTGCGAGGCTTGTCTAACTTTATGTAAGTCTTCGAGTTGTTGCCAAATTGTTTTGTCTTTTGTAGGTACACCATTTACTAAGACAATTAAAGATTGCTCTATTGGATGTTGCACTCCCAGAGTGTGCAGATTTTCTTTCAGATCTAATGGTAAATAAACAACTTTGCCACAAATGCCTTTTACCAATTCAGAGGGAGGTAATTTTGCTGTTTTTGGTTGAAGGGATATTATTGATTAAAATGGGTGCACTGTTTGAATTATGATGCTGTCATATAAATTGAGTTGTTGCAGGGGTTTTGGTAGTGGGAATAATTCCAAGTTATTTGTGATAGCACCTGAAGGAGTTTGGTTGTTGTCAAGTTGTGTAGTGCAGTAACTGCAAAGTATTAAGGGGTCAGTTATTTCATATTTGTTTTCTGCTATAAGGTAGAGAGCTAATTCAACCCATTTGGAATCTCCATTGTCTTCTATTTTGTATGTTACGTCTACAGTTTTTGTGTTACTTTTATTAAAAGTTCTGCGGCAACACACACACACACATGCTTTGATACTTCAGTGGATGTACTTTTAAATTTTAGAATTTCTTTTTTGTATGTGTGTAGTAGAAGGTTGCCATGTGTAGAATTGTTGCTAGTCTGTTGTAAAGCTATAGCATTTTGTAAGTGGCTTTCACTTCCAAAATATTTTCTCTGGATATGGTTGATTTCTTCTAGTAGGTCTATGGCTGTACCATGTAGAAGATTGTTATTTAAATTGGCTAGTGCTAAAGCAGGACTTTTAGCATAGTACAGTTTATAGACTAGATTTCTTATAGTTGAATGATGTGTTGATATCATTTTGATATGATGGAAGGTGCTTTTGCAAATAGGTCATGAAATGAAGGCTAATGAATGTCCTTGTAGTCCTGTGTATTTGCGCACTGGACAGGTATCCATTTTTTGCAGCAGTTTTATTTTAATTTTGTCTTTGCCTTTCACATACTGATTGAGGAACTGACGTAAAGATTTGAAAGATTTTTTGGGAATGTTACACATTGACGTGCATGGCCATTTGTATACTGGACGTTCTGGTTCAGTTGAATGGAGAGTTTTCTGGGGATATTTTTGTAAGCAGTATTTCTTGCTCCATTATGGTATTACTAAGATCTTCATAACCTCGTCCCCTGCTATGTATGTCAATTGTGTTTGTTTGGTTTTGTTTGTATGCTTCTACATTAAAATACGGTTCTGTGCTCATGGTTGACTCCATTCACCTCCTCAGATATTTAAGAAGTAATATTTGTTGACATTCAGTTTATTGAGAAGTCTTTTTTGTAATTTAGTAGTTAGTTTTGTTAGTGCTTTCATTCTGTTTAACACTAAAATGAATAACTTTATTTTGAGAAGGATTGCACTGTCTATCAAAGTTTCTAAGATTAATTTTCTACGGTAGGTTTGGAGGGTTGTGCATGATTTGTCTCCTGTTTTTATAAGATTCTGAAGGACTCTGTGGTAGAACATTTTTGCTAAAATACTTGTTTTTGGTATGGTTACTTGCTAGTATATCAAGATTTATAGGAGCAGTTTTAGCAGTAGTGATAGCCGAATTCTTGTTAATCATTTTCTGTTTCGTTTTACATTTTGATAGAGGAGGCAAAGTTTCTGAAATGGGAGCTTGTTTTGTTTCACTAAATGACTGTATTAGCTGTTTTGTTTGAACTTTTTGGACAAACTCTACTAGAGATGGATGCTTATTTTGGACACTTGTATTTTCATTCGCTCTATTTCTGGGTTGCTTTCCACAGACTTGCTTTTTGGTAGGCATTCTTTGCGGTCTGTTGAAAAAAAAAAGAAGGTATGGGTTGGGCCGTTCTGCAATGTATGTGTGCTGTGTGCATGAGTGTCTGAGTATGATGGGAAAGATGTATGTGGTGGTGTGTGATTGTACATTGGGCAGCTACAATTAGTTGGGAAGGGTATTCTTCTTTTTTTGTGTTACTATACTGCGGTTCAGATGAGAGTAGAAAGTGAGCTAGTGGTGAGGAGAAGCAGTAATAGTAAACCTAATGGTATACAATTAAAACAGTTCTTTGTTTTGTAATACTAACATTCTAGGGATTGAGTATGTTATTTGTGTTCCAAAAAAACAGGGATGTGTGTGCCATTCTGCCTGCTAATCCCTGTTTAATAAATGGGGATTTGTGGGCAGAATGGTTCAGAAATCTCTGATTTTTTTGGTGCACAAATTACATGAATGAACCACACAGTGTGTTAGAGGAACAGTAAGAATATTAAGGTAGTATTGTACTTACTCTTTTTTTGTGGAATGACCAGGTTTTTTCAGAGATGTTGTTTGTAGTTCAGATGCTGCTGATTTTCAGGAGAGTGATCTTCACTGCAATTGTAAAAGAAAGAAGTTAGTAATGTTGTGTGTTTATAGCATTGATGTTAATTTAGACGTTGATTTGTATGTTTTTGTAGTAGTATTCTTGTTGGATATCTAAAAATAGTGTATGCATGCATTTCATTTGACTATGTGCAGCCTTTATATTTTATTTACAATATGTTAGTTCAACATGCTTTGCAAATGAGTAGAATTTTAAGTGTATGAAATTCAATTGATTTTTTAAAGCTGTGTTGTAGATAGCAGACAGGTTTTGAAGTGACTGTTGATTATAGTAGATGGGAAAAATGTCAATAAATTCATTTTATAGGCAGACATGCCAACAATCCCTGAGAGGGAGATTTCACTACAGCAATCGGGAATATTTATTTTTCCCATAGGATTGCATTGGGATTAGCATTAATTTAGGCAGGAGACAGTAAAAAATAGGGTGATTTTTCAAGGAAAAATCGTGAGTCTCCCGCCTAAATCAGGAAGGTTGGCATGTATGTATAGGTTATGCATGTTTAGTGGCATTACTCAGTTTATATGGATTCATAAGAGTTGTACATGTACTGTGAATAAAATATGCATACCTGTAGTTTGTATTTATGCACGTGGATATGCATGCAGTAAGTAGAAATCTTGGAGACTTGTAGAGTAGTTTTTGTAGTAGGTGCTTTCCAATGATATGAGACTTGTACTCAGAGTGATCAACAGTACATTTGAAGTGTGGAACTCTGATGATGGAGTTAGATCTAGAGGTCTTGGATGTGATTGGTGGATGGTTGTGTGACTGCTTAGCTGTATCCAATGAGGAAATGGCACCGAGAGTGATGTGTAAAGGGTAGAAGAGCTGGCTAAGAGTTACGCGCCTCGTGGACAACGCGGATAGGGCGTGCCACATCCGGGGTTTTCCAACAAATCCAGCATGGAAAGGGGACTGTAGGAATCAGCCAATCAGATGTTGAGGTTGTGGATTTGTGTTGGAAGAGACTGTGTGTAGTGAAGATGGCAGAGGTGGAGAAAGTCAGGGTGTTGGTGCTCGGAGATATGTTTGTGCATGGGTTACAGCAGTATGCTCAATGCAGGCATGTGGCAAACAATTTCGATGTTAAAGGAGTGGAAGTGGTGTGGAGCGCTGTGCCTGATTGCAATGTACAGCGAATTGTATACGTTTGTGAAGATATGAGCAGGATGAAAAGTGCAGTAATGAACATCCTTCCAAATGCCAAAGTAAGTTTTTCTGGATTACTACCTAGGGCAATATGGGACAATAGTTTTGTTTATTGTCCTCAACAAAACATTGGTAGGTGTTCAATCAACCGAAGTATGTGTGCTTTCATGCTTAGAGCTGGTATGTTTTTCTGTAATAATGAGAATATTGATTCCAGTAATGCTGTTTATTTTAAAGAAGATGGCGTGTCCATATCTTTTTTGGGAAATGCCATGCTGTTTTGGAAAGTAAGGGTTGCTTTGGAGAAGGTTATGTGAAGATTTTAGTAGCAAAAAAAAATAAAGAAAAACACGGCTCTTTTCAGAGCCAACCCCAAAGGGGAAATGGGGCACACTATTTAACTTTGCATTCACCATGCTCAGTTTTTCGATAAGTCTGCGGACATGGCGGTAGTCCGTGGACAGCACGTATTACATACAGGGATTATGGGGGAGAGAGGCATGCAAATGAGAATGAGCGGAGCTAGGGATTGGTCAGTAAAGTTTACTGGGTGCGTTGTGTAAGGAGAGATTTTGTCCGAACGTCTTTTTCCTGAGAGAAGAACAGATAGCTATGGCTGTGTGTTTCCGAAAACAGATTATCTGGATTTTGGGAGACTCATGGATACATTGGTTGGAGTGCATGCAGAACGCTGTGGAGTAGCTCCAGATCTTGGATTCCCTCATGTGGAAGTGCACCTGCATGGAGAGCGTGGAATGAAGTGGCTGGACTTGGTACCTCTCTGTGCTACTTTAGAGACAGAGCATCATCCAGATATAATTAAAAATCATTGTGGAGGGAGCAGTTTAGGACATGTGTCTGGAATTTCTTTGCAATTTGCAATGAAAGAAGGACTTGGAAGGTCATGGGCATGTTTCCAAATTCTCAAGTAATTCTTTCTTGTATTGCTCAAAGACAAATGTGGCTGCGTTCTTCTTCATTTGGTCCACAAATGGAGAAAGCGAGGCGCAAAGTCAATAAGGCTGTTTGTGCCTTTCTAAGAGATGTTGGCATGTCCTCTTTTCACAATGAAAATATTATCTTTCGTAGCACACATACATTTTTCACAGAGATGGGTCCACCTTACTTATGCTGGCAATCAGATTTTTCTGAGAAATGTACAAAATGCATTGCAACTTTTTTTGGAATTACAGTAATCATTTTGCAGTAGATGTTGACGATTTCAAGTTTTTCAAACACACAAAAACACCACCAAAAGGCTCTTTTCAGAGCCACCACTTCTTCCCAGAGAATAGTGCATTGGTTTTGCTAGGCCAAGCCCCTAAAACTTTATATGCCCTAGGACTGTCGGCGGACTTCTAAAAAGTGCACAGGCCCTGCACTGTTTATTTGCCACTTCGATTTTTAAACTGTGAAAGGTGGCTCTGAAAAGAGCCTTTTTTATTTTTGTTTTTTTTAATATTTTTTGGGGGATTTTACACACGAAACACTAGGAGAGGAGTGGAAAGGAGGGTAATGAAGGGACACCAACCACAGAGATAAAAAAGGGCAGGTGGAGAGAGGAAGATTTAGGGTTGGCCTTATTTAGGTAGGTAGCAGGTCTTCTGGTACTCCATGACCGTAGTCTCGATAGAACTTTGAAGACTCTCCCCCTGCAGAGTACTGCATCGCAGTACATACACAATATTGTGACCCTTGAAAGGTAAGGGTCAACAGCATCGTGAATGGCCTGTGAGGCAGCTGGAGGGATGTGCTCTCCCACAGGAGTGTCTCTTGTGGTGAGAGGAGCGGAAACGGAGGATGTGGTAGAGTAACTCAACTTACTACGTTGATCACAAGGTACAATCTTGCGAATGGCCCCACTGGGGAACGACATTAGGTGTCGATTCATTGATGTCGTATCAAAGCTGTACAAACCACCTCTCCCATGAATCAGCACCATTTTGCACTGTTTGCAGGTGACTTTGTTCGCACATGCTTTTGGTACATTACCATGAATGGTAAACAACTGCCACAACCAAGACTCCCAGCGAGTGCTGGTAGTAGGGAGTTCCACTACCTCTTCCTCTTCATCCTCTTCATCCTGGTTCTCTACATCCTCACACCTGTTCCCCTCTGCAGGCCCTTGGGGAGGTGGTGGTGGAGGGTTTGGGGGTGGTCTGACGCAGATGCAGCAGCAGCAGCAAAGGATGCCATCAGGGTTGATGAGATAATCTCAGCAAGAGCAGCAAAGGCAACAAAAGTCAATCTGCAATAGCCAGAAGTACAATGAAGATCAGCTCTGGGGTGTGGCCTTGTATACGGTTGGAGTGGTACGCTTCGCGGTACAGATCGAACACCCAAAAAGGTTAAAAAAATTCCAAAAAGTATGTGGAAAGCCAGGGTCATTGTCTACACACATGTGCAATGGTGAATTTTTACTGTAAAATAATTTGGATTGTCTGAAAAAGTTCTTTTAAAATGTTGGGGAACCGGACAGTGTCCGCAAATTAGGACACACGCTCAGCATGGGTGCGGTCACATAATGCGTCAGGAACACGTCCGCGAAGGGCATGGGTGTCCGCAGGACAGCAAATGCACGGGAATGTTTGTGCGCATACGCGCAGGTGTTCTACGGACAGTGTTCTTGTCCTCAAACAAATTAAAAGTGTGACACAAGTGAGGCAGAGACTTATGGACAGGTGCGATGTTCATAGGCCTTACCGGTGTGGTGCGCATGTGCGTAGATGTTCTGCAGACTGTACGGACAGGTAGACAGGTATAGTGTCCTTAGGACACCTCCAATTTGTTTGACTATGGACATCCCGGACACCGCGCGTGTTCTTAGGACAGTTTCAACTTGGCTGCGGACGATACGGACAGGTATAGTGTCCTTAGGATACCTCCATTGTGTTCACTTACGGACGTCCCGGACACCGGGTGTGTTCTAAGAACAGTTCCATCTTGGTTGCAAATGGTACGGACAGGTATAGTGTCCTTAGGACAACCCCATTTTGTTCATTTATGGACATCCCGGACACCTAGTGTGTTCTAAGAACAGTTCCATCTTTGCTTGTGAATGGTACGGACAGGTATAGTGTCTTTAGGTCACCCCCATTTTGTTCATTTACGGACATCTCGGACACCGAGTGTGTTCTAAGAACAGTTCCATCTTTGCTTGCGAATGGTACGGACAGGTATAGTGTCCTTAGGACATCCCCATTTTGTTAATTACTGACATTCCGGACAGGCACGCATTCCGCGGACACTTTAACTGCTTTTTAAAAAAAATAAGACACAAAGGATTTAATTAAAAGACACATAATATTATCTTTTTATTATATACAGATACACAATTTATGAAAGAGAGGGGGAGGCAGAAACTGATACAAATACAGGGGAATTTGGGGTTTGGAGAGGATGGATGGGAGGGGATGAAGGGATGGAAGTCTCATCAAAACATTTTTCTTGGTGTTGAGGGTTTGGGGATAGTTGACTGGGGCATGGAGATGGGGAACAGGTACATGTGGGACAAAGGTATTTATTTTTTTCTTTTATGTGGTCCTCCACAAAATGTTTCAAAAGATTGACATTTTCCATGAGCATGTCAATTTTTTGTTCCATGCGCTGCAGAGTATTCTCCAATGTGTCTTTTGCGCCTTGAAACACTTGTGTATAGGTGCTTTATAAATGCCATATCATATCATATCTTTTGGTGTATTATTTTCAATTTTTGTATGGTCTGTTAAAAAAAAATAAAAAAAAATAATAACAAAATAAATAAATATATATATGTTAAGTACACATAAAGTAATGATTATTAATGTGCTTATATAGAGAAGTGTCTACCATTAGTCTACCATTAGTATCACTCTCTTCAGACATTTCTTCACGTGGAAAATTTCCCTCAAGCCATTCCAAATTACTGCACATTTCTGTGTAAAAAGCACAAATATATTAATTTTAGTGTACCTAATACAATAAGTTTAGAAATATATAAGAAAAATGAAGTTTACCTACTAGTTTGTGGTAAATTGTATTCTTACTGTTGTGTAGGTCTACTGTTGCTCCTAGCTGTGCAGTTTCTGTGAGGTAATTATGTTGGAGACATATCTTTTTTGTTTTGGTATATTCCTTTTTACTATATATGGTATTTAAATGGATGGTTGATGTGTTTTATATATAGGTTTCACTTCTTATTCATTATTACATATAATGTGTTTATGTGCTGCTTTTTGAACTTGTGCAGTGTTTATATGGCATGATAGAACAATTTAAGATACCCCCTGAGTGTTTGGGTAGTGTTGATGTTGTCCACGTCCGTTTGCGGACGTATGCACAGTCCACGAATATCAAAATCATTAGCAGGGGGTTCAGTATGTTCTATGTTACATATATATAAAGTAAGGGATTCCTAGTAAACATCTACCAAATTCACACTATGAATATGTATATTCAGTAAAAAAAACTTTGTTAAAGGGACGTTATGTTTAAGTTGAGCTACTAAAAACCTATGAAATTCCGTAGAAAAACTTTGTTAAAGGGACGTTATGATTCCAAGTAAAACCAAAAAAAACAGAAATTCGCCAGTTATGGTAAGCTAAGCAACCATAAATCATGCTACCACTGTGCACTGCTAAGACTAACACCCAGGACATCAAAGATCACATCACAAATGTCATTGATGACATCACTGATGACATCACATGTGCATTTACTTTTCATGAAAAGTCTGTACAAGGGATTCTTATTATAATGTTGACAAAAAAGTGTCAAAGATCTTTGGAATAAATACCATGAGCTAATTAGTGCATTAAGCAATGCACTGATACAAATAGCATTCTATTATGAAGTTCTATCCAGTATACTAAGCTACTCATGTAAAAACATAGGCATTTTGTGCAGCATACATGATGGAGGTGCAATATTCATAATTTTGCCATGTTGAATACTGAAATGATAACTGCTTTCTTATTAGAGTTTTGCGTACTGTGAAACATGTAATACGTAGCTAATAAAACCTACTTACTACATAATTGAATTATTGCAGACAAAACACAAAGAGACATCAACACATACAAATATGAGTATATACAGGGAAAGTGAAGTAAGCAAAAAAGCAGCAGTAGTAGCAGAAAGTGTTCATAACCTAACTGATTATCTTTATGCAGAGAAATGATTGCTCTGTTTAACAGCTGCTACTTACCCTATGGATATGTATCACATGATTTGACTGGACCCTAAGGAAAGTAGTGCGAGTACAATGTATACAAATATGGGTGTTTACAGGGAAAGTACAGTAATTAAAAAAAAAATGAACTATTAGAAAGTGCTGATAACCCTACTGATTATCTTCATGCACAGAAAGGATTGCTGTCTTTCAAGCCAGTGCATTCCCCTATGTATATGTTTCATATGATGTAACTGGACCCTAAGAGTATTACTGTAAGAACATACTTGAAGGATAAGGCTACAAATATAGTACCTTTTCAATTTTTAGTTCCTGACTGTTACTGAAGAAAACCATGTGGCCTAGATATGTCAGTAAAGGAAAAACGGGGGAGCCAGACATGTGATGTCATCAGTGATGTCATCAATGACATTTGTGATGTCATCTTTGATGTCGTGGGTGTTAGTCTTAGCAGTGCACAGTGGTAGCGCAAGTTATGGTTGATTAGCTTACCATAACTGGCAAATTTCAGGGTTTTTTTGGTTTTACTTGGAACCATAAAGTCCCTTTAACAACATTTTTTTTACTGAATTTCATAGGTTTTTAGTAGCACAACTTAACCATAACGTCCCTTTAACAAAGTTTTTTTACTGAATATATATATATATATATATATATATATATATATATATATATATATATATATATATTTATATATATATTACATTGCCCTAGGGAGCGGCCGTGTAGTTATGGTTAAGTTGCTAAACTCATAGAAAGAGCACTTTTTCAGTGGCTTATAACTTCGCTCCCCCTGGACGAATCCTCACCAAACTTTACAAAAAAAATTCGGTCGGCTCCGAATTTTTTCACCAAGTTCGGCGAGGTTTCATGCGGGGGGTCGGGGGGGTTATAGTGGGGGTGTCAAAATTGTTTTTTTCCCATAGACTGAATGGGGAAACACTTTGCACACGGTTGCAGGTCGAACGGCTCGTTGGATTTTTGCCAAATTTGTGCCAGGAGTGTGGGCTTGGGCCAGAAAGCATGCTTTTGTGTGTTCGGTGGAAATCGGACCAGTAAATTTGTTACAAAACACTGAAATGCATGTCCCAAAAAATTAGTAAAATCTGGGTCCGCTCCACGGACCCATTTCCCTGTTCTCTCCGTGGACAGAAGTGTCATTGGATCGCGGTACGGTGTGGTGTCGGAGAAGTTTGGAAACGGCTGGTGGTTGGCTGGAGGAAAGCGTGCTGTGCGTCAACATTTTTTGGGAAAGCCGCCATGGTGTATCGGGGAACAGTGCGGCAGCGGCAGGGTCGGCAGGGTCTGCAAAATGTAGCGCACGCATTGTGTTGGCACCCATAAAGGAAGGAATGGCTGGTGGAGTGAGAAGTTGTTCATGTGACATATGTAGGCTAATATTTTCTGTGGGGATTGGTGGCAGCTGTATGAACGGTCCCTTAGTTTCTGCCATGACCTGTTTGTGGGGAACTGCTTTTGTGGTGAGTGGTGACAGCCCTTTTGCAGATGAGGAGTGAATTGCACATGAGATAGGTTAAATGGGAGCGCGGCTGATGGTGTGCTGTGGAAGGAAAGCAGTAGTTGGGCACAGGGAGGCATGCATCGGTGAATGAAGGTCCGGTGGGTCTGTGGAAGGATTACACTATTGGATGTATGGTCGAAGACCATAGCCCATAGGCTGTAGGCCATGCACTGAGAAGTGTAGGGCTGCATCATGCACACCGAAGGAAGGCATGTTTCAGACTTCATGCGGTGCACAGTGGTGCTTGCCAAGTGCGGTGTATGCCAATTGGTTGCAGTAGCGTTAGTGCTGCAAACTGTGTTCAAGGCCTAGATCCTTGGATGTATGGCCGAAGGCAGTAGGCCGTAGGCCATGCATTCAAGAGCCTAGACCTTGAGGGCACACACGCCAGTAATACATTTTGCAATGTGCATAA
The DNA here is from genome assembly GCF_040938575.1 of Ambystoma mexicanum. NCBI lineage: Eukaryota > Metazoa > Chordata > Amphibia > Caudata > Ambystomatidae > Ambystoma > Ambystoma mexicanum. The sequence continues at coordinate 165,028,663 of NC_090931.1, read as the reverse complement.
GTAAGAGGTTGGTGGCATGTAAGGAATGGGTGTGGAGCCCATTTCAGTGGTTATAGGCCCCTGTTGCAAGTAGATTGTGGGTAGGTTGGGAGTGGTACAATACTTTGTGAATGGAAGTGGGTACACCCATAGTATGTGATTGAAAGTGCACAGGGATGCAGGAGAGAGTGTCTTCTTTGTACATTATGTTAACAGCTGCAATTTATTACTGCATACCTCTGTGGCGGTGCGCTGTAATTGGAGTTTCTGCAGAGAGTTACGCTGTGTGGGCACTGGGCACAATGCTTGTGCCAGTGGTGGACATGTGCATAGTGGTAGTTGGCGATATGGTGACATGCATTGTTAAAATAGGGTGGGGGGAATGTGTGCAAGGAGCAGCCCCACTGGAGCAATGCAGGTTTGGCAGTGTATGCGGCACAAGGTGGTGATGTTTGGAAAATGTGTGAGGAGCACATTGGCGACATGCTATAGCAGGACAGGTGACTTGCAAAGTGTGATTTCTGCATACCATGGTTGTGGTGATAGTTGAAACATGCCACAGCATTTGGTGTGCGGCAGGAGATGGTGCAGTGAGAAGTTGAGTAGTGTGGCCACAGGGTGCAGCGCATATGTAATGCGACTATGGAAGTTAGTATGGGTGAAGGGCAGCTTATCTGTGGCTGGTTACTCTGCTGTGTGCACATTCATTGAAGCAGGCCCAATGTTGTGAAGGTGGTGTGCATAGGTTGCCAGTGACACAATATAAGTGCTGCTACCTACTTGTGGAACGTTTGTGCAAAATGGTAGCTGCCCACATGGCTGTCATGTTAACTTTTGCCATTTGCCGCTGTGCAGAGCTATGGCGGTGTACAGGTTGGGTAGCAGTGTTGGCGGCAGTGGTGTCTATGTGGATTGTCGCAGAAGCTGACTTGGAGACATGCATGGTGGCATTATGTTGGTGTAAGTGTGTTCAAGGCCTAGATTATTGGATGCATGGCCAAAGGCCGAGGGCCATAGTCCATGCATTCAAGAGCCTAGGCCTTGAGGAAACGCATGCCAGTAATGCATTTTTCAATGTGCATGAGTTAGAGGGTGGTGACATGTAAGGAATGGGTTTGGAGCCCATTTCAGCCATTATAGGCCCCTGTTGTTGCAAATAGATTGTGGGTAGGTTGGCAGAGGCACAATAGTTTGTGAATGGTAGTGGGTACGCCCATAGTATGTGATTGAAAGTGTACAGGAATGCAGGAGAGAGTGTCTTCTGTGTACATCATGGTAACTGTTGCAATTTGTTACTGTAAACCTCCGTGGCAGTGCTCTGTGATTGGAGTTGCTGCAGAGAGAAGTCACACTGTGTGGGCACTGGGTGCAATGCTTGTGGCAGTGGTGGAGATGTGCATAGTGGTAGTTGGCGATATGCTGACATGTACAGTTTACTGACGGTGGGGGGAATGTCTGCAAGGAGCAGACCCACTGGAGCAATGTAGTTTTGCCAGTGTATGCAGCAAAAGGTGGTGATGTTTGGGAAATGCGTGTGAAGAACATTGTCGACGTGCTACAGCAGACAAAGTGAGTTCCAAAGCGTGAATTGTGCATTCTATGGTTGTGGTGATAGTTGGAACATGCCACAGTATTTGGTGTGCATCAGGAGATGGTGCAGTGAGAAGTTGGGTAGTGTGGCCTCAGGGTGCAGTGTGCATGTAATGTGTCTATGGAAGTGGGTATGGTTGAAAGGAAGCTTATATGTGGTTGGTTACTGTGCTGTGTGTAAATATATTGAAGTAGGCCCAATGTTGGGAAGGTGGTGTGCATAGATTGGCAGTGACACAATAGCGTGTGATCGGTAGTGCGTAGGGGTGGTGCAGGCTGCAGTATGGTTGTGGCTTCTGCTAAGTGTGACACATTTTTGGCGCTACATATGTAACATTTCTGCATAGTGTTGAGTGCCCACATAGTCGCTTGCTCGGATGTGCAGTATTGCAGTGGGTGTGGAAAGGGCTGCAATGTTGTCTGCATACCTAAAGGTGTGCTGGGGGTGTGTCAGGATGTTTGCAGATGTTACAATACTGCCTTCTTTAGCAGACATTTCTGGTGGAGGGGCTTTCAAAAGAAATGGAACGTGTACTGAGAGTGTTGAACGGTAAAAAAGTAGTGGTGTACAGAAATGACAGTATGCAATGCAGAGGTTTTGTATGGGATTGGTGCATGTGTGTTTTCAAATGTGACAACACCCAATTTGGGGAGTGCTGCCAAACATGACCGTGCAAACGAAAGAAGTACTGGCACAGCTTTATTGGGCCGTCGCCCTCAATGTAGATGGGGAAACGCACGTGCACATCCTCCCATTATGAGTAGGGTGGAAATGGAAATGTAATTGTAGGAAATAGACAATTAGGAGTTATGGGTGTTGTTCATAGGAAGGGGCTTTACCATTTCATCACAATATTGTGTCGGGAGGGTGGTCGACATGGAGAGATGGACCATACTTATCGTCAGTGATATCTTTGTGTGCCATCTGCACATTTGTTGCATGCAAAGAGGAGTTGCTGGTCATTTTGGGTTGAAAGGAGTGGACGCTTTCTGGGTCTGTCAGGGTGACTGCAGTTTCAGTGGGATGGTTCGCCTTTGCAGATAGGTGGCGTCTGTCACAAACGTTGACTGTGTCATGGTGCACTATGGAAGTGCACATTTGGGTTACATGCCGTGTGGACGTTTAATCCGTCTACTGATGAGGTTGCTGAACGCATTGATGCATATTTTCCCTACTGCCAAGGTGGTTTTCTCATGCATCACACCAAGAAAAGTGTGGGTCCATGACGGTGTAATTTGTCCCCAGCCAGCGGTCGGAAGGTGTGTTATAAACAGATTTATGCATTGGTTTGTGCAGACTGCTGGCATGTTCTCAACCCACTATGAGATAATGAGGTCACAAAATATGCAGTGGTTCAGTAGAAATTGCATTTATTTGAGTGCCATTGGCAATGCCGTTTTCTTCCGCACTATGCAAGAAGCATTGACCGGAATGTTGTAAAAGAGTGAGGAGAGGCAAACAGAAATGCATACAAAGAGAAAATACAGAACAAATATGCTTGCAAGCAAGTAAAAAAAAGAAAACAAAACAAAAACGTCCACACATATATGCTGGAAGACTGAACCCCCGGCCTAGTTTCATATTGTTTAATTGTTTACCATCCACCACACCGCACCCCCCACACCTTCACTATCACAAAAAGGTAGCGGATTATGCAGTACTTTCAGGATGGCACGTGCCACATCGTGGGTGCCCATGTGGATGTATGCGGATGGAGAAATCGTGCATACTTTCATTGAACTTTGCAGTGGACCTGCTTTGGAATGGTACGACATTTGTACTGTGCATGTGTAATAGTACATTTGAAGTGTTGCACAGCAGTGACAGTGTTCGATGATGGCACCTTTAATTTGATTGGTGGATTTGTGTGTGTCTATTTACCAATAACCTAATGAGGTACAGCTGCAGGGAAGATAGTGCAAAGAAAAGGAGGACTATACCAGTTTTACAGAGGTGCAGCCACACGCTATTTTGGGAGGTGCACGTGGTAAAATGTGCCCTTTACACCACCTTGCCAATTGCCATGGCAGTGTGGTATTAGCCAATCAAGTAGAGTGGGTGTGATTAAAAGGAAGGGGCGGTGCAACGGTTGCACATTCTACTTTGCGTACTGAAGGTAGCTGACATGGTGAAACGTATTGTGTTACCTGTAGGTGCTCCCTTTCTAATAGATGTGCACAACATACCTCTGCAAAGAAACTTTGACTGCAATTTTGGTTTGGAAGGAGTGGACGCATTGTGGAACGCTGTGTATAAGTGCCATTTCGTCAATATGGATGCACTTTGCAAAGACCTTGGCACGTTTCCAGTACTAGATGTTACCGTACTTTCTTACGGTGGCATGCATATGGGTTATCTGCCTTTACATTTGTCCCGTTCACTGAGGAGTTTGCTGGGTGTCGTGAGTACGTTTTCTTTCCAACCACCAAGATGCTTCTCTCATCTATAATACCGCAAAGAGCATGGCCTACTGCTTATGGATGTTGTGCCGAGCCAGACGAAGAATGTGTCACATCAACAGAAGCATGTACACTTTCTGTCCACTCATGAAATGTTCTTCTGCAACAGTGACTTTATTACTTCTGGACATGCAGAGTGTTTCCAAGAAAATGGCATTTTGTTGTCCTCCATTGGCAAAGCGGTTTCATTTGCTCGTGTACAGGATGCGATGAAGAGATATTGAACTAATGTGCGTAGACGAAAACTCAAAAGCTACTCAAAACAGACAAAAAGGTGTTTTTGTAGAAGGATCTTAAAAAAAAGCAGCCTCTTTTAAGAGTCACCCATTACTACGAACTCCCCCTGCAAGTTATTCCCCCACTGCCGCACGCAGCATGAAACTGACATGCAGGGATTTTGCGAGTAGCGGCCACGAAAATGGAACTGTGGGGATTGTCCAATGAGTTACTTAGGATGTGCAGCAATAGGAAGAGGGACTCCTTATGCACTGGGAACCGGCCCTAGACGTACTTGGGGATTCACACGTGCCCCATTTCGACGCTCCTCACCATGTTGGACTGTGGAAATGCGACTGTAGCGATGGCCATATCATGTGTTGCTCAGGGTGTGCGTCAGAGGAACGTGCGCCAATAGGAAGAAGGACTCCTCCGGCTTTACTGGGGCACGGCCCTGGCGGTACTTGGAGAAAGGCACGTGCTACATTCAGTGTTTGTGAGCATGCCGGCCAATAGAAATGGGACTATGACCTTTGGCCAATGAGGTGCTCAGGGTGTACGTTACAGAAAAGAGCACCAATAGGGTGAAGAGGTCCTCCTGCTTCACCGGGGCGCCTCCCTCGTGGTGATTGGGGAAAGGCAAGTGCCACATTTTGCCCTTCTCACCATGTTGGCCAATTGAAGTGGGTCTATGGCCTTTGGCCTATCAGCTGCTCTGGGTTTGCGTCAAGGAAAGGGAGGCATTCACTTTCCAAATTACTTTGTGCACTGCAGCTGGGAAACATGGTAAGGCGCACAGTTTTTGTTGTGGGTGATTGCATTATGGAAGATGTGTGCGTGTATGCCCTCCAAGAAGAGTTGTCTAGCAATTTAGGTTTGGAGGGAGTGGACGTTTTGTGGAGTGGTATGTAATCACGCTGTGTCGGCGGACTGCTTCTAGAATGTTGACGCGTGGCCTCTTCAGCAACTGTACATGTTGTGATTGTGCATTTTGGAGGCTTGTTTTTGGGTTCCATGCCTTGTTCTTGTGTGTTCAGTCAACTGAAGATTTTGATGAAAGCAGTGCAGCCCATTTTTCCTACTGCCAAGGTGCTTTTCTTGTGTATGCTGCTGAGAATCGCCTGGCATTATTCCAATGCGTCCTGTTCACAGACAGAGGTCGGAAGGGGTCTCATCAACAGGAGCATGTGTGACTTATTGAGTGCTGCTGGGATGTTCTCCTGAGAGAATGAAAACATTGCTTCCCGATATATACACCTTTTCAAGGCAAATGGCATGTCTTTGTCGGCCAGTGGCAATGACATGTTTGTGCACAATCTACAGACTGCACTGAAGACCCTACTGTAAAATAGTGAGCTGCAGTTCAAAACACACATTCACATATGAAAACCGCAAAGAAAGTGTTTCTAGGGAAGCACCTTTAAAAAAAAATTAAAAAACACAAAAAAACAAAAGTTCTTTTAAGAACCACCACACCCAATGATTTGTGGTCCCCTGGTACAAAGTTATTCCCCCACTGCCGTGCACATGGAGCACAAAACGTCTGCATATATCATGATAGTTGCAGCGTGGCACGTGGTACATACACCCCTTTTGCAGATGGCGCCCATAGAAATGGGCCTGCAGAGGTTAGGGGATTGGGCAATGACATATGTGGGTGTGGTGTGCATGGCCCGATGGAGCTACACTATGTATTTGTTCACAGAAATGCAGAGTGTCCCATTATGGGTGTCTGTTTTACGAGGCACAGCGTATGGATTTCAGGGTATGCCGACATACATTCAGTGAAAGTGAACAGAAAACACTGTGCACTCGCTACTCAGCTATCAATCTATTATGTACATGTGTACTGCTATGAACTAGGTACAAGGAAGCGCCTGATTTTGGTTTCTGTGTGTCATATGCAAATATGCCAACATTAGTGTTGTTCATTGTGCAGGGAACATTGCACAGCATGTTACAGGAGTTCCATTGCTGTTTGCGATCATGGAGGCACATGCCCAGTTTTTGCGTTTCTTTATTGCATACCTTTCTATCGCAGTATGGAGCTACTGATGTGGCAGTGTCATTTTCTATTTGGTCCGTCAATGGAAACAGTGCGGTACATTGCAAAGAAGTGTAGTTGTGCATTTCTTTGTCATTTGCAAATGCTATACTTCGCCCATGCCATTATGTCGATTCACAGCACGAGTACTTTTACCTACTTACAACGTTCAACTTACTGTGCCAGGTATCTCAATTTCTGCACACCCCATCTAAATTGGCTTGCTGCCTTTTTTGCAAGTAGTGATATTTTCTTACAGTAAGTTTTTCGCTGCGTCTGTCTTCAAAACGCTCTGCAACACGTTACGAAACCTCTTTATACAGCGACCTCCTTTCTAACCGACTGCACCTACAGTGTTCTCCAAAATGCCACGCCTCCCGCCCTGCATGCGTGCATTGGCAATTCCATTGTTCATCTGTGAAAGGTGCTTTCTTTGCTTACCTTTTTTTGTTCCCCAGTGCATGTTTATTTATTATCGTGTTCTCATACACGCCACAGAAGGAAAGCCAGGAAAAGTCCAGTACAGAAGGGCCAGCACCTGCCTAGATATTATAGGGGGCATGCCGTGAAACGGAATTATTGGGTGACCATCACCTTCATAGGCATTCAATGTAATGCTGCTGTAACAACCGTTGCAATGCACTTCTAAGTACCGTCCCTGTGCCAGGTAAGGGTCTGTAGCGGAAAAGAGGAAGGTAAGTAGTGCACACCTAGAAGTAGTAGGTGAAGACTTCAAAAAGTAAATCACAATCCAGCAATGCTGGTTCATAGGTTTTTCAGGTGCGGGGGAGGAAGAAAGGCCTTGGCACAAAGCCTAAATAAGTAAAGAGAAAGGAAAGAGTACCCAATTTTGGGACCCTCCCGTCCCCTGCACACTAATTACAGATGCCACAAAGGGCGTTCAAACATATAGGCATAACAATGTTGTATAGATTGAAAATAGCAATTTATTATTAAAAAGAATAATTTGTAACATTTAACATACTAAAATGCGAAAAAGCAACAAATGATGCAAAAAGCGATGTCCAATTGTGTAGTGGCCAACGCGCTTCGAGGAATCCCTCTTCTTCAGAAGGCCCTAATTGGACTATTTTTAACAATTCAAGGAGACAGAAAGACAACAATGTACATTTCAATGTCAGTAGGTCGGTATTGCAGCAATATAAATATCAGGATGCTCAGACGGTGGTAAAGAGCAGAGCTCTTAAGCTAAGGTACAGAGAAAAGAAGGTCCAGTTTTATTAAGATGGCCAACCTCGTGCTAGTCATTCTCGAGGAAACCCATAGCCCAATCTGGCTAAAAGAGAACCAAAAGGGGGTTGAAATAGAGTAAAACAACACTAACACATTCAGAAGGTATGAATCTAGGTAAGTACACCCGGGAAGTGATGTTCAGAATATTAAGTGGACGTAGTTAGACTGATCGTGAAGCCATCAAGGAGCGGTTGTATCTAAGTTCAAAGAAGGCAGGCAGGGTAAGTGCAGAGGTTAGGTGCAATTAAGAGAAGTAAAGGGAATGGTTAAGAGAGAAGAGTACAACTCACCGCAGTACGGTAAAGTGGTCTACGCCTATGTACTGTGGATGTCCGTGCATACGGACGCAGTATCTAGTCAGGATGCCATCCCAGGGCAACGAATGCTGTGGGAAAATGATATAATGCCACATGAAGTAAAAGCAGGGAAGGCAGCAATTGCCAAAAAGAACATCCCAATAGTTTAAATTCAACTGGGACCCGGTCCCAAAATGGTTTCCCAATTATGATGCTATGACAGCGCTCACTACTAATCAAGAAAAAATCTAGCAGATTCCCCAGAAACAAAAAGGGGCATGGTGTAAATATATAGAAAAAAACAAGCTGCACCCCCAAGAGGTGTTGCATTCATTACCTCAACACAGGGTAGTGTAGACGTAATGGTTCAAAAAATCATGTAGAGGATCGAATAAATCAAACGGTCCTGGCAAAGTCAGGTTACCTCAAGCCGTTAATGGAGCTGAGACAAATGGAAACACAAGGATTTGTCTGTATGTAAAGAACAGATTCAAGAGTGGCAATGAAATAAATTCCAAACAGAATGCTGATATAAAATGTAGAATACTATGTGTAAGAATTCAGAAGGGTTACTGAATTCAACCCGTGCAAGGGCTTCTAATGCTAAACAAACAGTTTGTGCAGGGAGTTACCTAGGGTCTGTAGCGCAGCATTTCCTTTGGAAAGGTTGTTTTACAGCTCCACTGCCATACAGGAGTGCCCCTCTTGTTACCCGCAGCAGATGTGGCAAATGCTGTACATGAAAGTACCCGCCATTCTTTGAAAGGCGGGAGCCAGCCCACTGCTTCTTTGTCCTTCAATTTCAGTTGTCGTCACATGCACTACAAACACTTTATGCTACGCCATTACTGTTAGCGGTACCATTTGCGGATATACATACATTGTGGAATACAAGAATGTTTACAACAATGCCAACCACAGCTTCTTGACCTATGCCACAAAGCCATTTATTATGTGCAACCCATGCACATACAGCACTTTTCCAACCACCAGTAAGCTTGTTTGCTTTCTGCATATTCTGCTGTTTCCTTACTTGCATTTACATGCACTAGTATGTGTGTGCGGAAAGTGCACCAGCTTTGCAATTTTGCAGCCTTATTACAAATTGTCCCACTTGAAGTTACATCTTTTCTTCAACTATCTAACCGGCAGGTGACCTGTTCATACTTTCCGTCTCACTGCTCAGTATACACACAATGTATCAGTTTCATGGGTTATAAAAGGGAAGCAGCAGATAAATCTAATTAATGCCACATTTAACACACCCAGGTCACAGTGCAGGTTGCTGTTCTTTGTTTAGCAGTGGCCGTTATACAGTTAGGAGTACTTTACTCAGACATTGATAAGTTTGCAGAGCCTCCCACGAAGTGGACAGCAAAACTTTAAATGCGGTAACCTACTGCATGAATACGTAGGGCTGGCGACAGGGGCGGTGTTGTTAGCATACACTGCATGACCTATGCAAGGGTGTAGGTGTGGAATGTCAACATGTGTGCTTCAACAACTACTTAAAAGTGCATTTCAAGATGTGGACATGTGGACACTAATGGAGTCCTCCTGATACTTGCGTGTAATTGCACATATGCCAACCAGTTGAAGTCTATATATCTTACTATAGATAAAAAATGTTTCTCTTCACTGAACAAACTACAGTAAAACAACATTATGCTTAACGTGCCCTACTAAAAACCTATGAAATTCACTAACACAAAACCTTGTTAAAGGGACATTATGGCTAAGTTGCACTAGCAGAAACCTATGAAATTCAATGGAAAAACTTTTTTACAGTGACGTTATGCTTACAGGTAAACTTAAAAGAGAGCACCAACTATGTAAGCCTAAATGGCACATGCCATTTATTGCTCTCTGGAAGGGTAACTGTCTCTTCTCCCAGAGTAACTTTGATATGGAAGGTTTCCCTTGTAGCCCTCCATCCTAGGTCTCCCTTCTTCCTAATTTGCCGGTCTAGACTCCTGAAAGCGGGGAGAGAAATGGCGTTTTAGGGGTACCTGTGGAAGAAACTTAAACTAGAGGGTGGACGATTACTGCCCTCCTGAGGGAAGTTTGGAGGGAAGTTGGAAGAAGATTTCCTGGGGCCGTACTTACCTGGTTGGATCCACCCCCCTGAAGTAGGGAGTCCATATGTACCCCAATATGGGTCTATTCCCCTTGTTCCTCATGCTGATATAGGTGGCAGAGTATTTTTAGGCCCCCCCATCTCTAGGTCCAAAATGGGGGTAACCGTCACCTCTGCCACCTTGGCAGCAGCGGGGGTATTGATTGGTTTGGAATTTTTGGGGGAATTCTTATTTTCTACTGGCTTTTGAACCTCATATATCTGGGTAGCTGCTCTATTACCCAGTCTAGGGTCCTTTCATCGTGGATCCCCCTAACCAGCTGTGTCATAATGTATTTAGGAAGTGCATGGAAATAGGTATTGATGAACACCCTACTGTTCGTGCACACTCGCCCAGTGGTTTGTGCAAATCCCTGCTTCAATTCTTGGACAAATTCCCTCGGGCTTGATCCTCTCCACACTGCAGGTTGAAAGGTGACTTGCAAGCCTCCTGGGGGTTTCGGTGCATGGAGAAGTGCTTCAAGATGGTCGCCTTGTAGGTAGACCACCTTGAATTATTCTGATCCCACAGCCCAGCAAAGAAGCTGGTGTATTCTGGGGAGAATGTCAATTTGGCAAACTTCATAGAATTCTGATCATTTTGAATGCCAAATGATGTCATCATCCAGGCATACAGCTCAGGATGCTCCCAGACTGAGTACTTGCATTTATATGGTACAAGGTCATGAAGTTTCTAATGGCTTTTCTTTTTCTAATGGGGTCTTTTATCAAAGTACTTTTTTGTTTTGCAGCCTTTTTTTTCTGCTGCACCTGAGTCCATTCGCCCTCAGACTCAGAGCTGCTGAAATTTGAAGTCCTTTCCCAACCCTCTATGTGCTCCCTGATTTTGGGAGACTGAAAGTCTCTCCCAGAATACCGGGCCTAGTCTCTTCTCTCCTGTTATGTTGTGGGCTCTCTGGGACACTTCCCTTGGACTCCCTTGGACTCCCACTTTCACACAGAAAGTACTCATCAAACTCCTCCCTTCTTCCAGGGTTGGTGGAGAACTCCTCCCACCTCCCTGATTGGGTGGAGGTTTTCAAGATGCTCTTTTGGGGCCTAAACTCCATTTTATCTGCAAAGTGGACCAGGCGGTTCCTTTGTAGCTGATGTTTCTGCCAGTCTAACTCCTTGATGTTCTCTTGATAGGAGTCTTCCTGGTCAATTACATTGGCCAAAATATTCTTGAAACTAAACAGGGATGCACGCCCATCAATCTCTGATGGGCGCCGGCTTGCCGGTTCAATCATGTTGGGCCTCATTGAGTCTGGCTGCCTCATGGTTCCTGGTTCTTGTGAACCTGTTAACATGAAGTTAGCAGTGCCTTGTGCATACAGGGTGGTAAGTTGGTTGAGACCCTTGGTACAGAGGGCATCACACTGTGATCAGGGGTTTCCCCGCCACTCTCTAACTGTTTGGGGTTCCTCAAGTCCTTATTAAATCTAGCACACTTTTGTTTCTAACCTCTCAAATTTCTCTTTCTCAGCCCCTATTTCTTGATAGTATGCAAAGGCCTGGGTCTTGTGCTCTGCTTTCAGGGCTTGACTGGCTTATATGGCCTTCCCTTAGCTACAACTTGGCTCTGGAGTCCACTGTTCTCATTACTAAGGACCTTATTTTCTCTCTGTGCTCCTTATATTGTATGGGAATATTCAGAACATTTCTGTTGCAGGAGATACATCTCCTCACTCTGCAAATGTTGGTCTGTATTGCCTGCTCAAGATCACATTCTATTTTTCTTATGTGCCCCATTAATTTTTCATTCTCTAATTTTATGTTAGTCAGTTTCTGAAAACATGACTCACTTCTTTCCAAGTCTGTTTTTAATTTGCACACTTCCTGACACAGGGCATCATTTTCCTGATACAGTGTGCAATTCTGTTCACTAAGGTTATCTCTCTGTTGTTTTATAGCACCCAACTTCTGGCATTCCTGGTCAAACTCTGCCTGGGAATGGACCTCTTTAATGATTAACTTGCTATTCTCCACTTCCAATTGTTCGATCTGATTTTGTAAGGTGCACATATCGTCTAAACCGGGTCTATTGAAAGTCACTTGTTGCCTCCATTTTAGTTGACTCTCAGGGAATCAACCCTGTCTTGCCACTTTTCTTTTAGTGCAAACAATTGGGACTCTGAATTATTTTGTTGCTGTACTGCCAACTACTCCATTAGCTGCTTGATGGGTTTTCCTAATTCTAACTCAGAATTTTGTCTCTCTCACATGTTCTCCTCTACCTTACTTGACTCACTCTGTGTTTGATTTAAAAGCTCAGACTGATTTTTCACAGAGGTTACACTTTCTTGGTACCTTTCTTCCATGACTATCATGTGGAAGTACATTTATGCAGTCGGTTGGACCATTTTAATGTGTTCATCTTTGACGTTCTGCGTCATACAGAAGTCAGTCAGGGCTTGATGTAACAGGCCACTGTCCTGCCACACATCTATATTTGTAGAGGTCACCTGTTGCATCATAATAGATCGCCAGGATTCATGTTTTTGTTCTGCCCATTCCACTATAATGAATAATTTGGACTGAAGTTGTTGTCTAGCCATGTTATTTTCCATGTAGCTCATTATGAAGAGTGTTCTACTGCCTGTGGGTCATTTATGCAAGGACAAAATCTCCACCCTGTTCCTACCTAGTTTATAGTTAAAATATTGTATTTTGAGACACAGGGCCTCATTACGTTTACACCATGGTGGTTGGCGGACTTACCGCCCCATTCCGACCTTGGCGGGGCGGTAAGTCCCCAATCCCCATTTACCCTTCCCCATTCCCATTTTTGCCCCATAGGGCATAATGGGAGTGGGGAAGGCGTTAATTACGCCACCGTAAAATACGGTGGCGTAATTAACTCCATGGTCCCTTAGCGCCATGGATTTTAACACCTGCTAAAAGCAGGTGTTAAATCCGCCATGGCGCTAAGGGACCTCGTACTCAGGCGGTAAGGGTCGGCGCTGTTTACGGCGCCGTAAACCCCTTACCGCCCGGGTCGTAATGAGGCCCACAGACCTGATACCTAGGGTACAAGTTTTTGGATGGCGCCTTTACAGTGTAAAACAGCTTTCTAGCCACTAAAAGTAACACTACCTTCAATGGGTTAGCCTGCTGTGTTGCACTGTCCCGGGTGAAAACCATAACCTCAATCAAGCACGAACCCCCACTATGGGCCTCATTACGACTCAGGCGGTAAGTGATCGAAATTACCGCCATGGCGTAATGAGCGTTAACGCCATGGTCCGATGGCGATAAGAGCGCCATATTACGACCCATCGCGCACGAGCATTACGCCATGGCGGTAACGTAAACTACGCCATGCCGTAAACAGCCCTTACCGGCCTCGTTAACAGCGCAGGGTGACCTACCGCCACCCATCATTGCGCCGACCATATTCAGCGGTCACCGTAATTAGCGGTGACCGCAATAAGGCGGAACCGGAAATAGCATAATCGCGGCGGAACGGGAAACAGCACAGCGGCCATCTTAAAAAACACAATCCATTGCCATCCTACCCAACCACACCACAACCAACCCTCAAACCCTGACATTCCCATAACCCACCCATTTCCTCAGCCAACCATGCCGAAAGTTGTCAAGAAGGCTTGTGACAGGCAGCGGCAGGAGCGCTTCAGTCGTGAGGAACTGCAAATGTTTGCAGACACGCTCCAGGAGAAGGCCGATGTTGTCTTCTCCACTGAGATGACCCGGACAGCCATAGGCCGCAAAAAGGAGGTGTGGGAACTTGTGGCACAACGTGTCAGTGCTGTTGGAACCACCCCACGCACCTCCAAACAGTGCCGCAAGAGATGGGACGACCTGCGGATCAGGGTCCGGGGCATTATGTCTGCCAACCGTAACCTGGCCCTGGGAACTGGCGGGGGAGCAGACTCCCCACTGAAGATGCAGCCATGGGAGGAGACATGTGCCTCTCTGATTGGCATTGAGTGCATCGAAGGTGTCGGCGAGATGGAGAGAGGGGCCCCGACATCTGGAGACACAGGTAGGTGCCTCATATCCAGCCTTGCAAGACACCCTGATACACTTGCACGTGACAATCACAATGTGGCAGACGCAACACATCAGCAGATGAGCCACACCCTGCGCACATGCAGCATGTACACTGTACAGTAGGCAGACACACACCTGCATGCAAAACCGAACCTAAAGGGAGGCAACCTGTATGTCACGGGCTACTAACTCCACCATCTATCCATTACACTCTTCACAATGCCTGCTCAATGTCCGCTGAACCATCAATAACAGTCACCCTCCTCTGCTCCACCACAGGCTCGCAATCGGACACTGCCAGGGACGACAGCACCAGCACCCCAGCCAAGAAGGCCAGGAAAGTGGGAGAAGGGAACCATGCATCCACCTCTGCTGGACCCAGGCAGAAACCACGCCAGGCTGAAGAGGCCAGGGCAGCAAAGTCCCCCGAGGAAGGGGTCATGACAGCGCCTGCAGCCCAACAACACCCACTGTTGCCCACTGAGGGCAATGTGTCAGCAGGGAGCAGTACTGTTGGGGAGACTGCAGCCATCGCTGCCTGCTCCGACAGTGATGTGGAGGATGACACTGGACTTGACCACAACACGCAACTGCACTCACCACACCTATCCCCAATCAGCCATCATGGAGATGACACCCAGGGCCCATCGCCAGCTAATTCATGGCCAGCAACTCCAAGCCCAGTGGGAGTTGTGGAAGATGGGAGTAGTCCCATTGGTACCCCATTGGCACCCTCCATTGGGCCAGAATTCCAGCTGTCGCTGGAGCAGATTGCCAACAGGCAGGAAGCACTGGGCACACTCCTCACGCAGCATGTAGCAGAATGTGGAAGTGCCAGTGCAGCCATGGAGAGGAGTGCTGATGGCATCAGGGCTGCCATCCAAACTGCCAGCAGGGACATATGCACCGAACTTGCTGCAGTGCGGCAGTTGATGAGCCAGCTCATCCAGACAATTGTGGACACATGCCGTACTGAGCAGCCCGGTACATCCTCAGCTGCAAGTTCAGCACAAGCCTCTCCCGTCCGCAGGTCATCCAGGACCCTGAGGAGCACAGGCAGGGGGGCCCCAGGTTCCGGGAGAGGGGGCAGTCAATAGTGTGCTAAACTATACACACTTCACCACGGGCACTGTCACATGTTTGCAGGGTGTTATGGGGGGAGGGGGGAATTGGGTGTGTTGGAGTGTTCAGGGGGAGTGGGAGGGGGGAATTGGGTGTGTTGGAGTGTTCAGGGGGGAGGGGGAGGGGGGAATTGGGTGTGTTGGAGTGTTCAGGGGGAGGGGGAGGGGGGAATTGGGTGTGTTGGAGTGTTCAGGGGTGAGGGGGAGGGGGGAATTGGGTGTGTTGGAGTGTTCAGGGGGAGAGGGAGGGGGGAATTGGGTGTGTTGGAGTGTTCAGGGGGGAGGGGTTCTGTTATACCTATTCAGAAGAACAATACACTTTTTCTTTTCTCACAAACAAAATGTGTGGACATTGCTCATTGCGTATGTGTGCTTTATTGTTTTACAGTCCACAGTGTTGACATACCAGACACACACAGTGCCCCAAGTGCCATCCATATGTTACACACTCGCTGTGTGTGCTAGAAGTATCGGTCAATGACATTCTGACGCATTATATGCCCCTCCTGTGCATCGCTGCCTCCCTGAGGTGCTGCCCCATCCCCATCATCATCATCATCCCCATCATCAGGTGGTTGTGGTTCTGCGTCAGAGGGCAGAGGCACGTTTCGTCTGATGCACATATTGTGTAGCATGACACATGCCATGACGATCTTTGCAACCTTCTCATGGCGGTACAGGAGTGCCCCGCCAGACCTGCTGAGGCAGCGGAAACGTGCCTTCAGTAGGCCAAAAACATGCTCTATCACCACACAGGTACGTGCATGGGCATGGTTGTAGTCCTCCTCATGCTGGTTCGATGGGTTCCGCACTGGTGTGAGGAGCCACCTCTTCAGGGGATAGCCCGCATCACCTGTAAAATGTGAGAAAATAATGTGTCAGGAACGAGATTAATATGTGAACATGACGCACAACCATGCCTTGATTCTGACTGTTACTGTGCACCAATTGGAGTTGTGGTTATGGATTTACACTGTGCAACCAGTATGTGTTCATGGCTCTCATGTACTGTTTTGCATGCAAAAACACAATGCAGGGGGGATGATTGCCTTGTGAGTGGCCATCCACTGTGTCCGTTCAGGCCGTCATTCATGTGACCTTGCACGTGTCCTGTGAGCTTGAAGCTCACATGATAGCAACATGGATGTCTGGCTCATTATGACCCCAGTGAGCATTACTGGTGTCAATGGGGACAGTTTGTGGGTCTTGCAGTGGTGCATTGATGTTCCTGTCTGTCATGTGCCTCCTTTGTGCGCAGTTGTGGGGGACAGGCCTTTCAGTAGTTGGTGCATGGTGACGTGCATGTTGGTGGTTTTCTTCAGGGTCAATGCGGTCACAATTTGCACAATGCACTTGCAGATGGTTGTGTCATTTTTGGGATGCACTTTCATTCACATGTTGGGATGATTAGGTCAGGCATGATGTGCACACTACTCTGTTGACGTCAGTGCTGCCACAGGGAATGATCTGGCTACTACTAGTTGCACCCATGTGACGTATGCATCATCCCCCTGTATCTGCCAGATGAAATATGCATTGTTACGTCATTCAACACCCACTTTGCATTTCCATGCTCATGACATTAGACTCACCGAGTAGGTAGGATCTTGGGCCTGCATGTCGCTCCATGTAGCGTGGTATTGTGGATTTCCGAAGGACCGTAGAATCATGGGTTGATCCGGGGAATCTGGCACAACAATGTGTGATGATCCTGTTGGAGTCACAGACCATTTGCACGTTGATTGAGTGGAAATGTTTACGGTTGCGGTACGGTACCTCCATGGCATGTGGGACCACCAATTCAACATGGGTGCAGTCAATGGCACCAATGCAACCAGGTATGCCGGCCAGTGCATGGAAACCCACTTTGGTGTTGGCAATCTCCTGGGCAGACCGTGGTAATGAGATGTGGTCATCTGTGTGCTTGAGGAGGGCATCGAGCACTTGCATCAGTGTACGCGAGAATAATGGTTGTGATATGCCATGCAAGTGCCCCACTGTGTGCTGGTAGGTGCCTGTGGCCAGGAAGTGGAGCACGGACACTACCTTCAGTAGGGGGGGGTGGCAGTGGGTGTTTCAATCATGCTGACGATGTCGTTGTGTATCATGTCCCGGTCCAGTCGGTACAGGGTGTGGATCTGCTCAGAGGTGAGGTTGAATGGGCTGGCTCTGATGCGTGGGATTGGGGGCTGCCTGCGTGGTGGCACTGGCTGTGCTGGTGGGGCTTGCTGGGCCTGCCTTGCCCTCCTTCTCCTCCTGCGTCTCCTCTGTGCAGCCTGTTGTTGTTGTTGTTGTTGTTGTAGTTGCTGTTGTAGCACTCGCATTGCTATCAGGTCCTCTAGCCCCAACATTGCTAGTCCTATTGGTATCATTGTGGAGTGTGACTGGGTGTGGGAAGGGGTGGGGTGTGCTCTTTTTGTACTTCCTGAGTCTGTATTGCCTTCACCTGTGCTGTTTCTGTGCACCTGTGGCAGCTGCATTCACTTTACATGGCCCTTTACGGTTGGTTCGCGATGGCGTAATTAGCACCATGGCGGTAAGGTACTGAACGGGCTGGGTGATGGCGTTAGGGGCATGTCCGCTTGGGTCGGCATTCGCGTACCTTTCCGCCATGGCGCTAAGTACGGTGTGGATGTTCGCGTGCGCGCGCCCTTGGCGCAGTCAGCGGCAGCGTTAGCTACGATGCCGCTAATGACATCGTAGTTTACGGTCACGGGTCGTAATCGACCCTAGCGGTAGACGATGGCGGTAATCATTTACCGCCATCGTTTTTCGCTTTGCGCCAGGGTCGTAATGAGGGCCTATGTCACGGTTTTATAACACAGCACACTCCAGCCAGGGACTCCTTCCCCAACAATGAATGTGGCAAACAATAAAGCGCTTTTTTATTTTTAATAAACCACAGGTTTTTTTATTTGAGTATGCCTCCAACCCATCGCGCACCCAACCTCCACAATCACCCCAAGTAACAATGGACCAGGAATCAAGCTGGTATGTATCAATAAGATATTTATTAATTTATTATTTAATGAAAAGGAAAAAATCTAACATTTTACAGCCACTAATGTTGCATTACAAAATTGCACTAATCTCGCGAAAACAATTCAGTTACAATATACTGTTACAATTGTCACAATCTTTAATGGTAACACAGAAAAAGAGCAATTTTAGAAAGAGATAACACCAATGGTTAAGCACTCCCCCTGCAAAACTCACTCCCAAACATTAGCAAAGTTGATTCCTTTGAATGGAAGGCAATGGCAAAGAGTAGGGATAGAGAGAGAACATCAGATTTTGAGTAAAGCCCACCACCCCAGGATTGGAGGCCTGCTAAGAAAGTGAAAACCATTTTTTGGAGCAAAACGACAGGATTGGATTTTGATTATTACTCACATGGCTACTCACAACTGCTGTGGGACAGAATAAAAGGTCATTTGTGTTGGTGCACTTGAGGAGATAGCGAAGTTTAAAGACTATTAATCAGCACACCAGGGCAACGTAGAGATAAAGTGGGAAAATCGATTTTGGGGAGAAGGCAAATGCAAAAGGAAAAATACAAACGGCAAAAGGAAATTCATTTTACACTGGATTTACAATGACAGGAAGCTCAGGGAAGGGTTATAGCTCAGAATAGGAACATCGTTTTCATTGACACATGACAGATAGACTTGTAGGCAAAAGGTATTGCTCTCAATGGGACAATGGTTTGGGGTTTTAATAGGACAGATACAACTAACTAGGAATTTGTGGGGTATGGCACACAATACATGGTCAAATTTGTTTTTCAGTTACAGAGAGACTGATGCTTTTGAGGCAATACTTTGATTACTATAATTATTAAAGAAAGAAAGTAGGGACAACTGGGTTAATTTCAAATTTTAACCAACTTGTACCGTGAATTTCAATGGGGAAATAATGGATTTACGTAAATATATGCTAAGGATTTACACAGAAACTGAGATTTTTACCAAAGGGAATACGCTAACAAACACAGGTTAAACACAGGTTCTTCTATGGGAAGGTGAATGAATTACACTAGCAATGTGAGGTTTTCAATTGATGTTTTAATGGGTTGTTAATGAGTTTTTTCAATTGGGTTTTTATGGGTTTTCAATGGGTGCAATGCTACAAAAAGGAAGGGTTTATGCAGTTTAGGACTGGGTTTATAAGCTACTTACAAACTAAGCCTTGGTTTGGGCTTCTGGAAAGTCAGTTGGATCTCAGGACCATCTGGACAGCTAGGCAAGGGGTCTGGTCACTGTACTCTCTTTGGTTTGGGATTCTGGACAGCCAGCTGGATCTCAGGACACTCTGGACAGCTAGACAAGGGGAAGGGTCACTGCACTCTCCTTGGTATGGTTCTGCTGCCTCCTCTCTATCCTCCTTCTCCTGTCTCCCCGGATTCTTGTGTGTCCTCTGACCTAGTACAGTCCCCTTTATATAGCCCAAATAACATCACTCACTTTACAATCTAGGGTGAGCACTCTATAATTAACTCTAAGCCCCTGATAGTGCATTTTATCATTCCTCTCCCTGTCCCCTGGCATGATTGGTTCAAGGGAAGAGAGCACCATCTGTCTGCTTGCATTTATTAGTCTTCTTTGTTCTCTTGGTCACTTTTTGACAAAAAACAGTTATGTCTCATAACTTCATATTTATACTAGCCACAACCATAAGAAACAGAAAGGCAGTTTCACTTAGTCATAGGGAATTAGGTAAGCCGATTGGCAACTCCGTAGGAGGTAGCATGGCCCCTTTGGCACATTTTTGTTATTTTCATAAAATATGCAACAGTCATGAATTTGCAAATGATCAAGCATGTTCCTTATTTAATTTCACATCTTTCCATCAACTGTCGTATTTGTCCCATTTGTTGATCAGACACAAATGAGTCTTAACTGGCCATTTAAGTACCCAAAGTCTTAGGAAAATGCAATTAATCTCTAAAAAACTGCCTCGAAATTACATGGAAAAATAGCAAAAAACTAATTATTTCTCATTCTAATTGCTGTGAAAAAAATCCTAAAATGAAATCAGTCTTTTAATGTCAATTGAGAGGATTGTATTCCACCTATGAGGGGTAGGCCCCCTTCCACATGGTTCTTTGATTTAACTTTAACGGAATAAAAAGCCAAGCTGTTTTTGTTTGCAGTGTTTAGAGTGCTGCTGTTCAAACAAAAGGGAAAACAAAGCCGTTTCTCGTTGGAGTGTTGAAATTGTTGCCCCTTATGTGAAATAAATGTAAATCAAGGACATTTTTAGATGCAGTGTTTAACTTCTTGTCATTCAGATGGAATAATAGAAAAGTAGGGTCATTTTTGGTGCAATGTTTAACTTCTTGTCATTCAGATGGAATAAAAGCAAATCAGGGTGTTTTTGGTGCTATGTTTAATTTTTTGTCATTCAGATGGAAAAAAAAGCAGATGCAGAGCCGTTTTTGGGTTGCAGTTTTCAAATGCTTGCCACTCATGTGACAGGAAAATCAAAACACAGCTGTTTTTGGTGGCAATGTTTAAATGCAGCTTTTCAGGTGAAAGGGATTTCTGTTTAGGGCCTTTAAATGCACCTCACATACCGCAGAGGGACACCATGCGCACAGGTGCCGGATGTCAGGGAACAACATGCAGGTCCTGGAGAGGTTCTACCCGGTGCTGCACACCCAGGTCTGTGAATTAGGCTGTCTGTAGTCGACTGGTGAATAGCCATGTGGTGCATGGCTCTACGGTGGATATGCGTTGCGCACGTACCAGCATGTTGGCAGTGAACCCTTTAGGCTTGCAGCAAGTATGCTTATGAGACGGATGTCTGCATGCATGCCCCAGACATTGGTCTCCATGTGTGCAGTTAGACATCTTTGGATTTTAAATGTGCTCTTACTTGCATTATGTTTTGTAGTGCTGGCTTGCAGACAGTGCACATGTAATGTTACTTGAGTCTGAGACGTGCGAGGTGGGCAAGTGTGCTAGTTGAGGTAATGTTGCCCATGTCATGCGCATGCATGATTCCCATTTGTATGTGCCTAAAATGGAAATTTGTGTCTGGCCATCACTCACGCCTAGATGCAACACATGCATTTGGATGTCTGGCTTAGTTAGGTTTAGGCATTACAGTTCATGTGTTTGGTATGGGAGTTTTTGGTTGTTCCCTTGACAAATCATGTTCCTGTGAATGTTGGTGATGCCACACCAGCTTTGGTAGAGTACACTGATGTTGCTGTTCTGTGTCTCCTTTTCCACAGTTGCATCTGATGAAGAGGGCGGAAGCAGTGCTGTGGAACAGGGATGCAGGCATGCCTCTTCCAGGCAGAGGCGCAGGCCACAGCCACGCCCCTTAACAACTCATCTTCTGGGAGCGATGTGGCTGTGACAGCACCAGTGACATTGCCATGGGTGCTGGGAGTGAGTCCAAGAAGGTGAAGTTGGGAGGGCACTCCTCAGCAGTGATGGGGCCAGATGATGCCACACAGGGGCCATCCATGGAGGAAGACACCCCAGAGTCATCCAGAATGACAGAGGGGGAGGTGAAGAAGGTGCCCATTGCAGCCCAACCCATGGGGTCCGATGGGGGTGTTGAGGTGTGTGTGCGTACTGCAGTTCTGTCCAGGGGAATTCGGTTGTGCATGCAACCGTAAAGGTGCCTGTGCAAAATCCTATCCCTGGAGCATCAAATGCAGCAGTGTGCACCTGCAAGGATGCCTCCACCCAGACCCACCTCCCATTGTCAGCTGGTGTGTCCACCCAGACCAACACCCCCTTGGCATCTGATGTGTACATCCAGGATTTTGTGGTGCCCCTGCTGGTCAGGTTAACAAGGCAGACAGGTGTCATTTGTGATGATGTGCAGGCTACTTGTAGTCTGCTTGCCCATTATTACAGTGAGCTATACCCCCTTGTGTCCTGGCTTTCAGCTTGTTTGTGGTGTACACATGGGATGTTCACTGCTGGGACTACCTCCTCATCTTCCTCCTCTGTGCATCAGTCATCCTCTAGGGAGCCTTCCAGCCAAGATATCAGCAGGGCCACCTGTGCACCAGTCCGACCCACAATGCCCATCTGGTGGAGCCCACCTCCCTGCATATGTTGGGAGTTCAGAGCACAGCAGCTGAGGTGGCCACTGTGCCTAATCAAGCACTGAAAGGGGCACAGGCATTGAAGGGACAGCTGGTACCTATGAGCCCATCAGCTCGGAAGGTGCACCAATGTAGCAGGCACTGGGTGCTGGGGCTGCAGGTGGCAATGAGGAGGAGGTGATTTTTGCCAGGGCAGACCACACCAGGGAGGCAGGTGGGAAGATGGAGGCAGGAGGCACACATGGACATGAGGCAGATAATGTCTTCCATGTTCCTGCGTTATAACGGGCATATTGTGGCAGAGAAGCAGCAGGCACGGGAAGTAGGAGCAGTGATGGCCAGGCCTGGCATTGTGCTGCATCAGAGAAGGAGGCGGGCTGCCATCCTGGAGGCCACTTGCAGGGTGGCGCGAGTGACAGAGACACAGATGCCGGATGACCTGCAAGCCCTCCAGGCAACACAGAAGCCCACCTGAGGTGGGAGGGGTGGTGTAGGACCCAGCCCTGGTGGAAAGGAAGTGTGAGATCGGAGAGGAGGACTAGCTTGCTGCCTTTGCAGATAGTTATTCAGGTGTAGGTTTCCTTTTGTATTTATTATTTTTCCCTGGACTTTGCAGACTTTCCTTACCAATTTTTCATGTTTATAGTTATTTAGGCATAGTGTTTTAATTGATTTTCATATTATCCTCTGGACTGCTTTGACCTTCATTCCCCAATTAAATTGTATATGTTTATTTTCAATACATCTTTCATGTTGTTACATTCCACGCTTCATGCAGTTAATTTGTGTGTTGGCAAATTTGATAGTTCATTTTTCTGCAAGTGCATCTCTCCATTGCAAGTCATGTGTCTTGTGGTGTGCATGCATGTGTGTTGTTGCTGTGATGGCTGTGGCTGGAAGGATGCACATGTGCTTGACATGTGGGGGTGGGTCCATCAGACGACTGGGTCTAGACTGTATGTTTTCATTTGCATTTAGCTGTGTAGCATCACTGTGTGTTTGGCATCAGTGTGGTTGGTGTTGAGGGAGGTGGACTCACTGTGGAGGTGTTCCATGGTCCTGTTAATGGTAACTTCATTTGTGTTGCTCCACCTCCCACACTGGAATGCAGTAGTGAGTCAGGTTTGTTCTTTCCAAGTGGCAGCACTATTCTCCGGTCTATGTAACTCATGTACTCTCTGACTGCCCTCCCATCCCCCATGCATGGCCCTGTCATGTTATTGTTCTCTGACAGGTAATTTGCCACCCCTTCCACCCAGGTCACTGATGCTCAGGCGGTGATGTGCCTAGCGCATTGTTTGTGGATATTTGAAATTGATCGTGTTTGCGGTGGACATATTGGTGTTCCACTTCATGGTGCTGGAAGACCACAGAGGTTCAGGAGAGCTACAGACATGCATTGCACTAGTATTGTGGGAGACTTTCAAGGGGATGCCTTGGGAGGGTGTCACAGGTGAGGGGTGGGGAGTTGTCCAGACTGGAGGCTGGATGGGGCTGTGGGTGGTGTCCAGACTGGAGGGGGCTGCCTGGGGGGGTCACATGTGAGTGGGTTGTGGGCGGTGTGCTGACAAGAGAGGGCTGCCTGGGTGGGTGTCACAGGGGAGGGGGCTGGGGGGGTGGTGCCCAGACTGGAGGAGATTGTCCAGACTGGAGGGGGCTGCCTGGGGGGGTCACAGGTGGAGTCCAGATTGGAGGGGGCTGAGGTTGTGTCCAGACTAGAAGGGGCTGCCTGGGGGGCTCACAGGTGAGGGGAGCTGAGGGGGTTGTGTCCAGACTGGAGGGGGCTACCTGGGGGGTCACAGGTGAGAGAGGGTGGTTTCCAGACTGGAGAGGGCTGCCTGGGGGGACGTCACAGGTGGGGGGGTGGTCTGGCAGATGGTGTCCAGACTGAATGGGGCAGCCTGGGGGGTGTCACAGATGAAGGGGCTGGGGGGGGGGGTGACCAGACTGTAGGGGGCTTTATGGGGGTATGTCACAGGTGATTGGGGCTGGGGAGTGGTATCCAGACTGGAGCAGGCTTGGGCTGGCGTCCAGACTGGACGGGGCTACCTGGAGGGTCACAGGTGAGGGGTTGTGGTTTCCAGACTGGAAGGGGCAGCCTGGGTGAGTGTCACAAGTGAGGGGGGCTGGGAGGTGGTGTCCAGTCTGGAGGGTGCAGCCTGGGCTTGCGCGGGAGGGCCTGCCTTTTCGCAGGTGTGCAGCCTGGGCTTGTGAGGTGAGGGGCGCCATGTCGCCGGGGTGCAGCCTGGCATTGCGAGGGAGGGCCAGTATTTTCAAAGGGGTGCAGCCTGGGCTTACAAGGTGAGATGTGTGATTTTGCATGGGTGCAGCGTGGGCTTGGGAGGTGAGGCATGCGATTTAGCTGGGGTGCAGCCTGGGGTTGCGAGGGAGGGCACAGCTTCTCACAGTGCTACTGGATGGTGGATCAGGGGTGGACGTGGAGGCTTGCACCTGGTTTGGCCTTCAGCTTGCTTTTTGGTGTGGGCGTGTGTTGGGTGTTCCCTACACAGCTTGTTTTTACTTGCGCAACAGCTAGTAATGTGCCTTTGAATCCATGAATACGTGGGAAGCACAATTATTTTCTGCGCTACGGCTCGTACAGGGTCCTTCTCAGCGCACGGCACTTGGATCATTTCTGCGCCCGATTCCATTAATCGGCCCCCAAATGTCATTTTATCACAACCTGACATAATAATCCCAATAAGCTCCACCTTCGACAAACACTCAATACTAACTTCTAATAAACTCCCAGTTTACTTTTACAGAATTTGAAAATATTCCCGATGTTTGCAAGACTAGTATAGGTCCCCCCTGCACAGTCTCTGCACCCTAATTTATTGACAAGGCCAGTGTGCTGTTAGTTTGATATTTCCAGTGTATATAATGTATTTCCCCAGGTTTACATGTTACTATGTTCACACAATGACCACCTATATATTCAGATAGGCAATCCCATCACGCTCCTAACTTGACAACTCCAATAAAGTGCCAATTTGCACAGTCCCTTTATACGTCCAATTGGACACCTCAACCTATAATCCTAGTTTAAAGTTTGACATCCTATAATATTCCTCTTTAGCCAAAGCCAGACTACACCAAGTTTAACAAACCCAATATTATCCCACAATACATAATTCCAGTATAAACCCAGTTTGACAGCCTTACTAAACCACAGTTTAGCAACCCTACGTGTTCCTACCCAATTCCATTATATATGATATCAGCAATATTTCAATATGCTCCCATTTTGACATGCCGGTATACTCCCAGTTTGACTTAATCCTCGTTTGACAATCCCAGTATACTGCCGGTTTAAATTATGACTGACTCCCAGCAACACCATGGTTGCTGGGAGCACATTTCAGAGATGTAAAATGTGAGAAGCAAAATTCTCTCTTACATCCCAGTTTAAAGCGCAGCTCTCATACTTGAAGAAAAAAGAATGACAGGTCAGAAATGACCCTGTCATTATTTGCGCCTCCCGCTACGTCAATTCCCAACAGGCTTAGTGGAATTTGCCTCTTTCTTTGCATTTAAAAGCACATCCTGTTTGTGAATTTGGGATACGCTTTAAACTGCACAGAAACAGCCCTTAATTTGCATAAATGTTCAAAGGGCTGAAAAAGGGTATCAGAATTAATGCATCTAGGATGCACCTGTCCTGATCCCCTGTGTAGATTGGCTGCTCCTTTTCTTGTGGAAAGTGATGAAATGCATGACTGCATCGTATGACTTGCACTAAACAAAACATGTTGAGACTCTGAGCCCTAGCGCTGATTCAAAGAGCGTTTCTCTATGGGATTGTGCAATTATAAAACACTTCTGTGAATCAGGCCACTGGCGTATAATATATCCCAGTTTGAAAATCCCTGTATTTAACCCAGAATATTCGATTTTATAAAGCCCAGTGCATTTCCAGTACACTTGGGCATTTGAGAATCCAAGTACATTCCCAGTTCGAGAATCCAGTACACATCCAGAATCCTAGCATAATCCAATGCAATATCACAATTGAACCCCAAATGAGCGCGCTGCCACAGAACAAACCTGCTTCCGCAGCTCAAACTGCAAGAACACAATTCATATCCCTACACCCAATGCAATGGCAAACAGTGTGTCTCGGCACCCATCACAGCGGTTTTTCACTCAGCGGGGGAGAAAAAAGAGCACCTACATGGCAAAAGACAGGGCTCCAACTAGACCCCTGTCAGGCAGGTGTATTGGTATTTTCTTTGGATTCTGGGGGTAGCAGTTCAACTCTTCCATTTGTCACTGAGACATTCCAGCACTGGAATGAGGTCGGTAATGGGTCTTAGTGGCCCACAACCGAATGATGGGCCTGAGGCGAAGCAGAGGGAGCCTAACAAGGTTAAGGGGAGACAGCGTGTGTTACTGTTGTCCTCTCCAAGGGGCTGTACTGTCATTTTAATATGGCTAAATCCGCAAAACAGGTTAAAAACAAAAGAAACCCGTTGGAGAAGGTGCTCAGAACTTTCAGCTCGCATGGTTTATGGCATGGGTGCACAACATACGGCCCGCGGGCCTGTTGCGGCCCGCCATGCCATTTTGTCTGGCCCGCGAGGCACAAAGACTTTCCTAATGGAGTGCGGCCTGCAAGCAGCATCTGCCACCCTCCATTAAGAAAGTCTTTGAAACTCTTCTCTTCCGGGCAGGACAAAACAATGGCCCTCACTGGCTCAGCACACATGCACCACATAGTTCCTATGAGCCACATAGTGAGTGTGTGCTGCACCAATGGAGTGCCAGCACTACGGCTGGCGTGGTCAATAAGGCTTTATGCCGGAAGGCATTTCAGCCTTGCCATGCCAGCCATAGTACCACTCCAGGTACCTCACCAGCGTTCCAGCTAGCCTGCCTTCCAGCACGTCCGGTAAGTGGTCTGTTTGTTTGTGTTTGTGTGTCGGGTCTGTTCTGCTGTATGTTTGTGCGGTGTATGTTGAGATGCGGGGGTGGGGGGCTGACAGGTGTGCATGAATGTGTGTTTTTGTATGTTGTGCATTGAAAACAGAATAAAATTTTGAGGCTGAGTACCCCAAAAGGAAATACACCGAACACGGGTTACAAAGGAACATACAAAGTACTTTATTTTATACTGAATCCAGTTACGAAGAACAGAGCAAAATCAGATAGCTATCAGCCCTCAGTGCAACACAACAAACTCCAGCGTGGTTCAGTGTGTTCAGTGAGACACGCTGTACATTAGAATGCATTGGTCTTTTATACTCTTCGTGAGCACGATGTCCATCCCTACTTCGGGTTAATATTCCAATAATAAATCACCAATCTAGGGTTCATGCCGAGTTTCGCACATCCACATGTAACTGGTTTGCTTTTAATACATATATCAACAAGCCTATACGGCAATTGTGTATTCTGGGATTTTCCATGCAGGTCTTCTCAAACATTAATACAATGTAGTTAAACAAGTGTTCTACGTTCAGTATTGAATACATTGTTCTTAACATATGCTTGCGGATTAGTTTCATTGCACAAGTAATCCTTTACACACAGGTCAACGAAGGACAAGGTCTCAGTTCACGACCTCAACAAGTGGCCTGCAGGCAAGTTACATATTAGCTACATACAAAGGTCAAGACAGCCATGTTGTATTTCGGAATGACCTTCTCCACCATTTTAACTCACAGGGTGACTTTACAAAGCAAACCTAAAATGGCGGATTGACCTAAAATGGCAGCTTTCATTGATTTTAAGGTCAGGACCTTGCAACACAGATTTCTTCGCAAGTGACTTACAATCAGCTTGGCGTTGGCCAATATACATATATTCATTGCAATAGGAGGCACGATATAATTTCTCTTTTGACAAACCCTCCTTTTGGCCTATGCCAAGTGCTAAAAACTACAGGAGAGGGTAACAAAGGTCTTCTCTGACTCCGCTAACGCTACGCCCAGCTCCATAAAATGCGGAGTCCCACAGGGCTCCTGCATAGCCCCCACACTCTACAATCTCGTCACAAGGCCTCTCTTCAGGATTCTGGACTCCTTGGGCATCTCATATACAAACTATGCAGATGACACACAGGTCCTCATCCCCCTGTCAGGTGACTACACCACAGACCTGGACACACTCAACAGGATCTATGCCACCATCCAATCGTGGATGGAGGAGAACTGGCTC
Source organism: Ambystoma mexicanum (assembly GCF_040938575.1). Lineage (NCBI taxonomy): Eukaryota > Metazoa > Chordata > Amphibia > Caudata > Ambystomatidae > Ambystoma > Ambystoma mexicanum. The sequence continues at coordinate 165,000,345 of NC_090931.1, read as the reverse complement.
TGTCTAAATAGTGATAAGACCGAATTCCTGCTTGTGGGCTCCCCATCTACACTGGGCAAACTTGACGGCAACTATCAATCTTTCACTGTCGATAATATTCCCACCAGAGTCTCCCAAACCATCAAAATATTGGGTGTATATCTAGAACCCAGCCTCACCATGGACAGACAGGTCAATGCCGTCACCTCCTCCGCAGCATATCACTCCAAACTCATCAATGCCATCAGGCCCTTCCTATCTCAGCAAAACTGCATCTCAATTGCCAGAGCCATTATCGGCTCCAGACTGGACTACTGTAATGCGTTGTTCATTGGAACCTCCCAAAAAAACCTCACCAAACTCCAGATTGCACAAAATAATGCCTTAAGAGCTGCTACTGGCACCTCACGCAAGGAACACATCTCAGGGATCAGGAGACAGGTACACTGGCTCCCCATCAAGGAAAGGGTGGTCTTCAAAACTTTGGCCCTTACACATAAATGTCTGCACGATCAGGCCCCCCCTTATCTGACACAGAGGATTACCAGAAAAACAGTCACCAGGCCATCTAGAGTAGTCTATGCTAATCGCATCACTGTCCCGTACACTCGCAGAGTTCAGGCAGGAGGCACTAGCTTCCCCTCTATGGCGGCGACCCTTATGGAACAACCTCCCAGCCCAGATTAGATCAATTGATTCTCACACAGCCTTCCGCAAGGCCCTAAAAACCCAGCTCTTTGTATAAAAGAGCCCGTCAGTCTAGGTCTGCACCTCCACTATATCACCTAGCACACCCTCCGTTATGCCTCGTGCTACCTAGAAAGTATATGAGTAACTAACTGTAACTTTCACTGTATACCCGCTGTAACTATGTAATTGGACTGTATATCGTATGTAACCCTGTAACTGAATCTACCTAAGTATACCTTCTGGGGCCGCTTATTGTAACCCTCAAGCAAGCCTTCTTTAAATCTCCTTGTAGCGCCTCGTTGCCTCTGGGCTGTAGTGCGCTCTACAAATACTTAAATAAATAAATAAATAAATAAATAACTCCATGCATCATTGTCGATGCACCCTGAATCGCTGTCGGAAATATCTATTGCCATTAGGTAATTCGCTAACATTTCTTTCAACACATATTCTTTGGAAGTTTTATCTGGGGCATATACTTAATGTCCTATCGTACCTATCGCTTGTGCGCAACATCCCCCTAGCATCGAACATATACTAGTTAGACACTGAATACAACAACAAAGAAACAACAAGATTCCCAAAATAATCAACAAGACCGAAAGTACCTTCCAACCCCAAGATCGCAAGGAGTCCCAGAACCAAGTGCTAAGATCCCAGTTTCCCTCGGGAACATGCACTTCTGAACTAAGGACGTGCAGATTCTGTATTGCCTTGAAGATAGTTGGGGAGGAATCTGGAACAAAAACACAGCAAGCGGACCCCACTAATTTACACACACCACCACGTTCAGCCAGAATAACATCTAATGCCATCGGGTTCTGAAGTGCTACTAGTCTTATCGCCTTTTGTTCTAATGTCATATTATAGAGTATGTCCGTGGTCCAGTTGATGGTTCTCTCCAGTACTCTCGCTAGTCTTCTGATATCCTCGGAATTCGCTATCTGCCCCCAAAATGGCACAACTGATTTTGCTATATCTCCCAAGATTTGTGCTGGGGTGTCACCATTCTCGTCCCGCCGTGGACGAGCCTTTGAAACTTCTTTTGTACTAGGTAAAAGGATCCCTAAATAAAAGGTTCCCTGCCAATCCCTGGGCAACCATGGGAATGCTACATTACCGCAGACAAAGTAGATAGGTTTGCCAACATACAAAGGTCTGTTTTCACCAGTCAAATTTGCAACATTGGCACAACCTAGAACGTCTCCCATTGACTGAGTTCCATTCCTCTGTATGCAAAAAGAAACTGAATCAGGGCTATGATTAACAGTGTAAGAAGGAGGCATGGCATCCTTATTGCCTATCAGAGCCATCTTAAAGGAAATCAAAGATTGGAAAGGACGAGACAGTCTATCAGAAGACCTAGGGGAGTCAAAACACGTTTCTCAAAACTATTCAAATTAGTGCCGTCAAAGTTCCCTGAGATGCTATCATTCCAACGGCCAAAGAACAATGCTCTAAGAGAAGCATAACAAGCGGTTGTCAAAGGTAAAGGATGAATATACCAAACTAGCCCCTTATCCCCGTGTTGCGGCAAATGTGAGCAGACCCAACAGTTGGACTTATTAAAAATGGCATGCGTAGCATTCATGATAAGTAGCAGAGTATTATTGTGGTACCTTTGTCTATGCTGAGAGTCCCTAGGGGACAGAGTATGCAAATGTACAAAGGGAGTAGGAACAGCAGGTACATTTTCAGTGGGCAACAAGGATTCTAAAGGATTCAGCATTTCCTCAAGGTACCACAATCCTAAGACAGCGACTATTAAAAACCCAAATATCATTATAAACAGCAATACCTTATCGGGGCCCAGGCATATTGTCCATTGCCCGGTTGGTCACCCCCTCATTAACAAGTCCCATACGAGCAGTAGCGGTGGCAGGCATTGTAGTCTTCAAATGGAAACCCCAATGTTTGTTGCTGGCAACTTCCTGGTTGCGCAACTTCTTAGTCCTTCCACAACCCTAGCCAACAGAATCCCCTTTCTCAAATTTGGGCAAAAACAAGCCCTCGATGATCATTTTCTTCTCTGAATGCACAGCCGAACCATGCCGTAAGTCTATCAGATGCACAGCAAAACCGTGCCGTAAGTCTATTTTCTTGGACGCAGATTGTACCTTGCTTTTCCCGGATTTGATTGATCCGGAAACAATGTGTTATCACTTCCCGTTGGAAGCAACGTATCAGAGACAAGTGAAGATGCCGAATTTGGAACAGCAGTTTCCGGATGCAAAACTTTTGGAGAGTGTGGAGACAAAATGGTGGCTTCTTCAAGCCTCACGGGCTCAGAAAGATTCTCCGAAACACTCTCGGCGCTATTTACTGCTTTGTGATCGTTGGTTTCAGCATTAGCAAGGGGTTCTGTTTCTTCTGTAACGTGTGGCACTGGGTGAGGAAGTTTCTTGACATGGGACGTGTGGATCCAGTTCTTTCTTCCAGAGACCAGCACCCCTGTTTGGGTGACCAACAGGACCTGGAACGGGCCATGCCAGCGAGGCACAAGGCAGGAAGAGAGCTCAAATGCCTTGATGAGCACCCAACTTCCAGGCCGTATACTGTGACTCGGGCCCTCGTATCGCACAGGTAAAGCTTCTCGTACCTGGTGATAAATCAAATAAAGGTTTTTAGTCAACTGGATACAATAATCTGAAAGTAATACATTTTCAATGTTTCTGAATGAATTGCATTTAGGAAGGTTCCAGATATTGGCAGGTCCCCCATTAACACCGCAAATGGAGAGAGCCCAAACTTAGTTTGAAGGGTTGTATGCATGGATAATAACACGATCGGTTAGGCGTCCGGCCATTTTAATTTAGTGCCGGCACACGTCTTAGCGAGCTTGTTCTTGATGATACCGTTGTGTCTTTCTACTAGTCCGGGGCTCTGAGCTTGTCTGGCCGAATGGAACCGTTTGTCGATCTGTAATGCCGCAAATATCTGCAGAATTACAGCAGCGACAAAATGTGGACCATTGTCCGACCAGATAACACTTAGCAGCCCGAACTGTGGGAAGTACTCCTTTAACATGGTTTTCGCCGTAGTCATGGTTGTAGCATCTTTAACAGGGAAAACCTGAACACATTTACTAAAAGCACAGATGACCACCAGCACATACTTTTTATTGTTACATCGTTCCATTTCAATAAAGTCAAAGTGGATAACTTCGAAGGTGTCAGGAAGGTCTGTAATCTCCTCTTCTTCCTGAGATGCTCCAGTCTCCCTTTCCTCCCCTTCCTCCTCACCTTGAAGTCTCCGGCGTTGAGTCAGCTTTGGATTGTCCTTTGTTCGAGTATTCACTCCTTTTTTTTGAAGATAGGGACGACCAAGGTAGGACGCCACAGTGACACCCTTTGGGTGATCTGTGGCAACCCTCCTAGGTCGCTGGTCAATGGGGAAAAAGCCAGTGGCACAAAAACCCCGGAAGATTAGGATCTTCAAACGCAGTGAGGTTGTAGTAAACACACTCCGGAGGCAGCAGCAGAGGGAGAGGAATCTGATGAACACGGTCCAGAAATAGAAGAATCAGGTATGAGACCAGATAAATGGAAAAGTTCCAGAACAGATAGAACAGTAGAGGGCTTGGCGAGGCAATCCACAAGACAGGCTGAGGTCAGAACCGGGATATCAACAGGAAGTAGTTCTGATACTGGATAAGCAGGTGAGGGCTGGGCGAGGCAATCCACAAGACAGGCAATGGTCGGTACACGGAGATATAAGCAGATAGGAACAGAGGAGGGCAAAAGAAGAGGACCAAGAGAGGTAAGTACCATACAGGAAGAAAGCAAGAATAAACAGAATAAGTATAGAGAGAAAGGCACAAGACGGAAGGGAGGAAGGATAAGAGACGGGAACGGAACAGACAAGGGAGAAGGAGTCAAGAAGGCGAGGAGAAAATACTGGTTAAAGGTATGGAGCGCAAGGAACGGGAAAAGAAAGGAAAAGAAGGACAACGGAGGGAAAAAGGGAAACTCCACGAAAAAACAGCAGCGCTGGAACAAGACGAAAACACTGTACGTTGCAACGCACCTGACCCCGGAAGTGAAAGGATTAAATACCGGTGTCAGGAACGTTGCTACGACAACTAGACCTGAACAGCGTGCTTCCCAAAAAACGTGATGCGACTCGCTATGGCGGGCGCAGCTTCCACTTCTTCCAAAGCCGCCAGGTTCCCTGAGGCGTGACAGAAGGGGACAGAGGGTGGCCCGAAACTTCCCCTTGGAGTTGCTGTCCCCTTTCCCACATTGTGTTGTAGGCAAATCATACAATCCTGGACATGGCGCTGGGCAATTTTTGAAATTTTGTCATTTGCCCAAACTTTTTCTAACATCTTTGTCATCTTCTGGGCACATACATTCGTAGGACCATGGGCCATGATGACCATCATCATTATATACGTGTCAGGGAGTAGCCATTTCCCTTCAGCTATGTCCACCCATCACCCATCTTAATCAAGTTTCCCCAAGCCTTCAGCCCACCTCTTGGATTCTTCTAACGTGGCATCAGCTTGGATATCCAGTACAGACCCAAAACCCTCATCCATTGCATAAGTATTTACAGTCTCCCTTGAAACATACATCTCCGTAAGGGGATCAGTAGCAGTTTGTCTAGCTATCTGATCAGCGAAAGCATTCCCTTTCCCTATGTCATCTGTAATCTTTTGATGTGCTGCACATTTCATAACTGCTAACTGAGTGGGGAGCGCAAGCGCTGAGAGTAGTTGTACTATTAGGGAGCCATGTTGGATTTTAGTGCCATGTGAAGTTAGGAACCCTCTCTCTGGCCAAAGTCTCCCAAAGTTGTGACCCACCCCAAAGGCGTACTGACTATCAGTATATATGTTTACTGCAAGCCCTTCTGAAAGTTCACAAGCTCGGGTCAATGCTATAATCTCTGCAGCCTGCGCAGAGTTATGCATGATTCTCTTGGATTCCACAACCGTGCTTAAAGTGGTGATTGCATAAGCAGCTGTGGATGTACCATCCGGAAGTTTGAAGCAGGATCCATCACAGAACAGCTCTCCTTGCGGATTATCCAAAGAAGTGTCTTTCAAATCAATTCTACCCTTTGTTTCTTGTTGGGTAGTATATAAACAATCATGTGACTCTTCATCGCCTCAAGTAGTATCTTGCGGGAAAGGAAGTAGTTCAGCCGGATTAAGAACACAACACCTCTTAATTTGAATGTGAGGAGCAAACAAGATCAATTCATATCTTGTCAACCGTGCAGAAGTGAGGTGTTGCGTTTGGGTTTGGTTCAGTAGAACATCAACAGAGTGAGGCACCATCAGGGTTAGATCATGGCCTAGGACCATTCCCTCACTCTGTTTTACAGACACAGCAGCAGCAGCGACAGCTCGCAAACATCTTGGCAAAGCGCATGCTACAGGATCAAGGGCGGAAGAAAAGTAACTGCACGGCCTATTCTTCCCTCCATGTTCCTGCGTTAATACAGCCAAAGCACATCCATCACATTCATGCACAAACAACACAAAGGCCTTTTAATAGTTTGGTGTGCCCAAAACTGGTGCAGAGCATAATGCTGTCTTAATCAAGTCAAACAATTGCTGGTGTTCCGCGTTCCACGGCAATGGCGAAGAAATGCCCTTCTTTGTCAAAGCCAACATCGGTTTGATCACTAATGAAAAATTTGGGCCCCACAACCTACAGTAAGAAGCCATACCTATCAAGGCTCCAACTTCCTTCTGTATATTTGGGACAGACATGCCAGAAATGTATTTTATTCTTTCAGGTGTCCATCTTCTTCCCTCCTTTGACAGGAGATAGCCTAAATAGGCGACCTCCTGGCAACAATTTTGAAACTTTTTAAGCAAAGCTTTGTGACCATGTTTAGCTAGATGTATAAGCAACAACACAGTGCCCTCCTTACAGACGCTCTCAGAGTCAGCCGCTAAAAGCAAGTAATCAACATACTGAATCAATGTACAAGTAGAGGGCAATTCAAGGGTATCAAGTTGTTCTTTCAAAGCCTTATTATAGATGCTAGGACTCTCTGTGTACCCTTAAGGTGCACTAGTAAATGTGAACGAGCGTCCCCCCAAGGTGAACGTGAACAACCATCTACTATCCTTGTGTATACGAATACTAAAGAAAGCATTCTTTAGATCCACAACACTAAAGTAAGTAGCTGTAGCTGGAATCATGGTTAAGATTGTCGTCACATCAGGCACAATTGGAAATTGTGGAGTGACGACTTTATTAATGGCACGTAAATCAATTATGAAACGGAATGGAATTGCATTATCGCCTTTTTTGTACACGGGCAAAATCGGACTATTGCACAAACTTCCTGAAATTTCTTCAATCACCCCGCGATGCACAAAATTGGAAACAATGCATTTCAAAGCTTGCTCGCCCTCAACTGAAATCTTATACTGGGGAATGCGTGGCAGCTCAATTCCATGTTTCAAAACCATCTTAACAGGTTCAATCTGTAAAACACTGACATCATTGTCGTCAACAGTCCATGAGCTCTCTGGTACATCAATGAATTCTGGCGGCAAAGGTCTAGTCAAGAATTGCGAGACAGAAAATTGCTGTGGTGAAATCGTCAAGCGCACTCCATCAGAAGAACAATAAATCACTGCATTAAATTCCTTTAACAGGTTCAACCCCAGCAAGTTCTCTCCACAATTCGAAGTCAACAGAAATGGACAATGGTCCGTAAAGGGACACAAAGAAATTGGTACCAGCGAAGAAACCGGACAAACAACTGGCGTGCCAGAAAACCCTACAGAAACATTGGTTTACCCTGACAGTGGAATGTTTGGAACCCGTGAATGATCAATGGAACACTTCTGTGCTCCAGTATCTATCAAAAACTGATGTTTCCTATTTCCCACCATCATTTCAACATAGGGACCTTTCTGATTGACGGGAATAGGTGTAGGTTCCAGACCCTGCTTCGGGTAATCCTAAAGAAACAGAATGTCATCAAAAGGAAGCTCTTCAGATAAATATGTAGCAGAAGGATGATCAAATATGTTCCTGGCGTCCACACTCGAAGTCTGATTATCCTGTGAAAAAGGTTTCTGAGGATCCTGTGTAAACTGACCTCTACCAGGGCCCCCCACACCCAGGCGACCTCTGGATCGTCTACCCATATTCCCAAATGTGTTATTCGACCTTTGTCGAAGGATGGGGCATTGTGCACGCCAATGACCCTCTTGCCGACAATAGGCGCACTGGTTATTGTTCACAGGAGCCAAGGGCACATTGCCTTGCGGGACATACTGATCTCTAATCTGAGAACTACCCCCTCTGGGGCCTCTAACAATTTGCTGTATTAGCACTTTAGTCTTCAAATCACCTTTTCGTTTTTCATCTCTAGCTTTTTCATTATTTACACGGTTCTTGTAGTACTGAGCCATATGCAGTACTTCTGATTGGGACTTCACCTGCCAAGCGCTCTCAGAAGACATAATTTGTGACTGGATGTCAGGCAGCAATCCACGCACAAATTTCTCCACATATAACCTTTTCCAGACTCTGTGCCTAGGTCTTGTCCACTGAAATCCGAAAATACCTGTTTGAACTGATTAAAGAACTCGGTAGCATCCTCAGACTTTCCTTGGACACAGGACGTAAATTTGTCCTAAATAATTCTTTTCTCTGGAATTATAGTTTTCAATTTTGCAATGATTCTATCAGGCAACGTTAGTATCACCTGAGGCTGTCTTTCACCAGCTGGCCTTTCTCCATCGAGTCTAGTTATATTCACCCATGTATCTCCCAACCCTGGCACGTCGTCTATAGTTCTAACGTGTTTCCACAAATCTACGGGCAGGAGTACAGGAAATAACAGATCAATATCTCTTAAGCTGAGCACTGAGGACTGCAAGACGGACTTTATTTCTTTATAGAATCCTGTCGGATTTTTCCCAATATCAGGAATAGATTGCCTAATAGTATTCACTTCCTGTCTTGAGAACGGGACGTGAACAAACTGCAATACATAATGTGCAGGAATGTTCACATCGACTATACACTGTGTAGCATCGGCCACAACCTCAACCTTTGGGACAAATGTCGGAGGAACCTCTGTCATAGGCAATTGAGAAGTAGGTGACTTCGAACGCTTACTAAGCAACAGAGCTAAGTCGAGCGCTAAAGCAGTCGAAGGAGTGTCAGATGAAAAAGCTCTCTTATAAATGCTCAATAACTCTGTGGGTCAACTAATCTTCCTTTTTACACAACCATCCTGTAGGTACTCTATCATTACCTGTATCACTTTCCTCTGCATTTCTGGCGTACACTGACTATATGTGTCATATACTTCAACCGGAGTTATCGACATATCCGAAATCCACCTAAGTGCGTCCTTCGTACAAATTCGTGCTTCCTCAGATATCGATTTACGACAAGGAAGGAACCGTTTCTGTACATACATACTTTCCCCCTCGTCATCCTCATTCAGCAACTTTTGTAACTCCTTTCTACACCCAAATAACCTCTCGACATGCTCATTTACTTTCTCCACAGTGTCTCTAGAAAACGCTAAAGTATTTAGATCCCTTAACTCTTGCGGGAGATCTGTATTATTTCATTCTCCCCATATTACACATAAATGAATCCCTAAACCTTCTATAAAAACATTTTTATCAGGAAAATTATCCATATTATGGAGTGTGGCAAAAACATTAGTTTGATCATCCCTCTCTATACAATGCTTAGACCAGCAATCAAATCACGTTTCTTCTCTGGTGGTACAGTATTGCGAGTGACAACCTTCGACCCTGCACCTCGATCGACTACAAGCGGCTCAGGACCACTTGGAAGAGAGGGAGCAGGCAAATTCAATGAAGGTACTGTAACTGGTGCGATAAGTAGAGGGGGAGGAGCTGAGGAAGGGGAACATTAGGAGGAGCAGGAACAACGGGAACAACAGCAGGTAGAGCAGGAATAGCAGGAGGAAGAGGCAAAGCAGCAGTAAGAGGAACATACGGAGGTGGCGCAGAGGCACCAGCCCTTCGTTCATTTAACCATTTGTATATTAATTCATCGGAAGCATGGAGGTCTTTGGAAGGATAGATTTTCTGAATTCCAAGTGGGAAAGCCCTATCCATATTCCTAGTCGATTCAGAACGTTTATCTTGGTCATACAATAATGCCTTTTCGGCCTTCGTTTTATGACAGCGCGCATGTTTTTCTCTACTTTTAAGTTGCTGCAACGCTTCTTTTTCCAATTCTGCAAAACATCAAATGATGCAGGTCTAGCCTTTTTCTTTAATAGAATTGACTCTAAATACTCAATACGAGGGATTTCAAAACTACCATTGATTGGCCACTGAAGTTCAGAGGCATGTCTGGTTTGTCTGTGCCAAATGTCATTAAATACTGTACTTCCAATGCCATGCTTACAGTACATAGTACATGCTGGCGACCCCTCCTGTGGTGCAGGACAGCTAAATTCCAAACATTGTCTAACACTGCGGAACAACGCCCTGAAGCAGGTAGACAATTTCCCAGGCATATCAAATTATTGGTGTTACCTGGTCAATAATTGTGTCTGCAGATAGAATGCGCCAAATTCAAATTATCAGGGTTGAATTACGAGTCGGGTCACGACTCACCTGAACAAACCTATGGAGGTCCGATCCGATTTCAAGGAATCTTACCTAACTAATCTTACCTCGTGTATGGTGATTTCGGCAAATCTGCCCGCCCCAATAAGTGGACCCTCGTCAAGATGCCGTCTTGGACCACATGCTAATCGTCCAGGGATCGGGTCGTGCAGCGCTGCTGAGGTGTCGCGTCTAGTTCAGTGGGGCCCCTTTTTGTCACACCGTCCGATCCCGGTCCGATAGCCTGCGTCAACCTTCAACAATCCGGCATCAATCTTGAAGGTCCCTATTCGGGCGCCAACTGTGAAAATAGAATCAAAATATCGAGGCTGAGTACCCCAAAAGGAAATACACCGAACACGGGTTACATAGGAACATACAAAGTACTTTATTTTATACTGAATCCAGTTACGAAGAACAGAGCAAAATCAGATAGCTATCGGCCCTCAGTGCAACACAACAAACTCCAGCGTGGTTCATTGTGTTCAGTGAGACACGCTGTACATTAGAATGCATTGGTCTTTTATACTCTTCGTGAGCACGATGTCCAGCCCTACTTCGGGTTAATATTCCGCTAATACATCACCAATCTAGGATTCATGCCGAGTTTCGCACATCCACATGTAACTGGTTTGCTTTTAATACATATACCAACAAGCCTATACGGCAACTTTGTATTCTGGGATTTTCCATGCAGGTCTTCTCAAACATTAATACAATGTAGTTAAACAAGTGTTCTACGTTCAGTATTTGAATACATTGTTCTTAACATATGCTCGCGGATTAGTTTCATTGCACAAGTAATCCTTTACACACAGGTCAACGAAGGACAAGGTCTCAGTTCATGACCTCAACAAGTGGCCTGCAGGCAAGTTACATATTAGCTACATACAGAGGTCAAGACAGCCATGTTGTATTTCGGAATGACATCGTCCACCATTTTAACTGACAGGGTGACTTTACAAAGCGGACCTAAAATGGCGATTGACCTAAAATGGCAGCTTACATTGATTTTAAGGTCAGGACCTTGCAACACATATTTCTTCCCAAATGACTTACAAGCAGCTTGGCGTAGGCCAATATACATATATTCATTGCAATAGGAGGCACAATATAATTTCTATTTTGACAGTGCATTGTATTTGAGGTGCGGGGGTGGGGAGGTGGCGGGTGTTCATGAATGTTTGGTTTTGTATGTTTGTGCAGTGTTTGTTGAGATGCGGGGTGGGGGGGGGTGTCGGGTGTGTATGAATGTTTGTTTTTGTATGTTTGTCCGGTGTATGTTGAGATGCGGGGGTGGGGAGGGGTGTCGGGTGTGGATGAATGTTTGTTTTTGTGTTTGTGCAGTGTTTGTTCAGATGCGGGGGTGAGGGGGTGTCGGGTGTGCATGAATGTTTGTTTTTGTATGTTTGTGCAGTGTTTGTTAAGATGCGGGGGTGGGGGGATGTCGGGTGTGCATGAATGTTTGTTTTTGTATGTTTGTGCAGTGTTTGTTGAGATGTGGGGTGGGGGGTTGTCGGGTGTGAATGAATGTTTGTTTTTGTATGTTTGTGCGGTGTTTGTTGAGATGCAGGGGTGGGGGGGTGTTGAGTGTGCATGAATGTTTGTTTTTGTATGTTTGTGCAGTGTTTGTTGAGATGCGGGGGTGGGGGGTGTCGAGTCGGCATGAATGTTTGTTTTTAAGTGTGAGTGTGGTGTATGTTGGGGTGGGGGTGTTGGGTCTGCTTGAATGTTGGTTTTGGAGTGTAGGTGCGGTGTATATTGAGATGCAGGGTCTGTATGGATGCATGCTTGAGAGTTTGTGCTGATTTTGGGGGTGGGGGGTTCGGGTCTCTATGGGTCCCTGCTTGAGAGTGTGTGTGCTGATTTGGGGTGTGAGGGGTTCAGGTCTGTATGGGTGCATGTTTGAGAGTTTGTGTGCTGAGCTGGGGGGTGGGGGGTTTGGGTCTGTATGGGTGCATGTTTGAGAGTGTGTGCTGATTTTGGGGGTGGGGGGTTCGGGTCTGTATGGGTCCCTGCTTGAGAGTGCGTGTGCTGATTTGGGGAAGTGGGGGGTTCAGGTCTGTATGGGTGCATGTTTGAGAGTTTGTGTGCTGAGTTGGGGGGTGGGGGGTTGTGTCTGTATGGGTGCATGCTTGAGAGTTTGTATGCTGAGTTGGGGGGTGGGGGGTTTGGGTCTGTATGGGTGCATCTTTGAGAGTTTGTGTGCTGAGTTGGGGGGTGGGGGGTTCGGCTTTGTATGGGGGGATGCTTGAGAGTTTGTATGCTGAGTTGGCGGTGCGGGGTTTGGGTCTGTATGGGTGCATGCTTGAGAGTTTGTATGCTGAGTTGCAGGGTTTGGGTCTGTATGGGTACATATTTGAGATTGTGTGTGCTGAGTTGGGGGTGGGAGGTTTGGGTCTGTATGGGTGCATGCTTGTGTGTGCTGAGTTGGGGGTGGGGGGTTCAGGTCTTTATATGTGCATGCTTGAGAGTTTATATGCTGAGTTGGGGTGGGGGCTTTGAGTCTGCATGGGTGCATGTTTGAGAGTTTGTGTGTTGAGTTGGGGGTGGGGGTTTGGGTCTGTATTTGTGCATGCTTGAGAGTTTGTATGCTTTGTTGGGGAGTGGGTAGCGTGGGGCTGTATGGGTGCATGCTTGAGAGTTTGTGTGCTGAGTTGGGGGTGGGGGGCTCGGGTCTGTATGGGTGCATGCTTGCGAGTGTGTGTGCTGAGTTGGGGTGTGGGGTTTGTGTCTGTATGGGTGCATGCTTGAGAGTTTGAATGCCGAGTTGGGGGTGGGGGTTTGGGTCTGTATGGGTGCATGTTTGAGAGTTTGTATGCTGAGTTGGGGGTGGGGGGTTTGGGTCCATATGGGTGCATGCTTGAGAGTTTGTATGCTGAGTTGGTGTGTGGGGGGTTTGGGTCTGTATGGGTGCATGCTTGCTTGAGAGTTTGTGTGCTGAGTTTGGGGGGGGTTTGCTTGAATGTTTGTTTTTGAGTGCAAGTGCAGTGTATGTTGAGATGTGGGGGTGTCGGGTCTCCCTGAATGTTTGTTTTGGAGTTTAAGTGCGGTGTATGTTGAGATGTAGGGCTGGGGGGTTCGGGTCTGTATGGGTGCATGTTTGAGAGTGTGTGCTGAGTTGGGGGATGGTTGGTTCGGGTCTGTATGCGTGCATGCTTGAGAGTTTGTATGCTGAGTTGGGGGTAGGGGTTTGGGTCTTTATGGGCGCATGTTTGAGAGTTTGTGTGCTGAGTTGGGGGTGGGGGTTTGGGTCTGTATGGGTGCAAGATTGAGAGTTTGTATGCTGAGTGGTTCGGGGTTGGGGTTTGGGTCTGTATGGGTGCATGTTGGAGATTGTGTGTGCTGAGTTGGGGGGGCTTTGAGTCTGTATGGGTACATGCTTGAGAGTTTGTATGCTGAGTTGGGGGGTGGAGGGTTCGGGTCTGTATGGGTGCATGCTTGAGATTGTGCGTGCTGAGTTGGGGGGGTGAGGGTGTTTGGGTCTGTATGGGTGCATGTTTGAGAGTTTGTGTGCTGAGTTGGGGGGTCTGCATGAATGTTTGTTTTTAAGTGTTAGTGTGGTGTATGTTGAGATGCGGGGGTGGGGGGTGTCGGGTCTGCTTGAATGTTTGTTTTTGAGTACAAGTGCAGTGTATGTTGTGATGCGGGGGTTTCGGGTGTGCCTGAATGTTTGTTTTGGAGTGTAAATTCAGTGTATGTTGAGATGCAGGGGTGGGGGTTCAGGTCTGTATGGGTGCATGTTTGAGAGTGTGTGCTGAGTTGGGGGTGGGGGTTCGGGTCTGTATGGGTGCATGCTTGAGAGTGTGTGCTGAGTTGTGGAGTGGGGGGTTCGGGTCTGTGTGGGTGCATGGTTGAAAGTGTGTGTGCTGGGGTGAGGGCTTTGAGTCTGTATGGGTGCATGCTTGAGAGTTTGTGTCCTGAGGTGGGGGTACGGGTCTGTATGGGTGCATGTATGAGAGTTTGTATACTGAGTTGGGGGTGGGAGTTTGGGTCTGTATGGGTGCACGTTTGAGAGTGTTTGCTGATTTGGGGTGTGGGGGGTTTGGGTCTGTATGGGTGCATGTTTCAGAGTTTGTGTGCTGAGTTGGGGTGGGGGTTCAGGTCTGTATGGGGGCATGCTTGAGAGTCTGTATGCTGAGTTGGGGATGGGGGTTGGGTCTGTATGTGTGCATGCTTGAGAGTCTGTATGCTGAGTTGGGGATGGGGGTTGGGTCTGTATGGGTGCATGCTTGAGAGTTTGTATGCTGAGCTGGGGGGTGGGGGGTTTGTGTCTGTATGGGTGCATGCTTGAGAGTTTGAATGTTGAGTTGGGGAGTGGGGGTTTGGGTCTGTGTGGGTGCATGTTTGAGAGTTTGTGTGCTGAGCTGGGGGGTGGGGGTTCGGGTCTGTATGGGTGCATGCTTGAGAGTGTGTGTGCTGAGTTTGGGGGTGGGGGTTTTGTGTCTGGATGGGTGCATGCTTGAGAGTTTGAATGTTGAGTTGGGGAGTGGGGGTTTGGGTCTGTGTGGGTGCATGTTTGAGAGTTTGTGTGCTGAGCTGGGGGGTGGGGGTTCGGGTCTGTATGGGTGCATGCTTGAGAGTTTACATGCTGAGTTGAGGGGTGGGGGGTTTGGGTCTGTATGGGTGCATGTTTGAGAGTTTGTGTGCTGAGTTGGGGCGGGGGTTCGGGTCTGTATGGGTGCATGCTTGAGAGTGTGTATGCTGAGTTGGCAAGTGGGGGTTTGGGTCTATATGGGTGCATGCTTGAGAGTTTGTATGCTGAGTTGGGGGGTGGGGGGTTTGAGTCGGTATGGGTGCATGCTTGAGAGTTTGTGTGCTGAGTTGGGGGTCTGCATGAATGTTTGTTTTTAAGTGTGAGTGTGGTGTATGTTGAGATGCGGGGGTAAGGGGGTATCGGGTCTGCTTGAATGTTTGTTTTTGAGTGCAAGTGCAGTGTATGTTGAGATGCGGGAGTGTCAGGTCTGCCTGAATGTTTGCTTTGGAGTGTAAGTGCGGTGTATGTTGAGATGTAGGGCTGGCGGGTTCGGGTCTGTATGGGTGCATGTTTGAGAGTGTGTGTTGAGTTGGGGGGTGGGGTGTTCGGGTCTGTATGCGTGCATGCTTGAGAGTTTGTATGCTGAGTTGGGGTGGGGGTTTGGGTCTGTATGGGTTCATGTTTGAGAGTTTGTGTGCTGAGTTGGGGGGTGGGGGGTTTGGGTCTGTATGGGTGCATGATTGAGAGTTTGTATGCTGAGTTGTTCGGTGGGTTGGGAGTTTGGGTCTGTATGGGTGCATGTTTGAGAGTTTGGCCCTCATTACGAGTTTGGCGGTAACCATGCTGCTACTGGCGGCATGGCTGCTGCCGAAATCGCGTCGGGGTCCGGGTCCTCGGAATGAGGACTTACCAGGCCATTCCGAGTTCGGAAGGCCCGGTAATTCCTCCCTCCAAGGACCCGGACACAGTCCTTCCCCATTCCCATTTCAGCCCCCATAGGGCTGAATGGGAATGGGAGAGGGAGAAAACAACGGGCCATTACGAGATGGCCCGTTGTTTGCCCCCTCTTCCCCTCGCGGGACCCGGTAAGCACGCCTGGTTTTCCCAGGTGTGCTTACCGTGTCCCGCAAGGGGAATTCGAAATGCGGCGATAGGGAGTGAACAGCGCCGGCACCTTTTACGGCGCTGTTCACTCCGTACGCCAGGGTCCTAATGAGGTCCTTTGTGTGCTGAGTTGAGGAGTGAGGGGTTCGGGTCTGTATGGGTGCATGCTTGAAAGTGTGTGTGCTGGGGTGAGGGCTTTGAGTCTGTAGGGTGCATGCTTGAGAGTTTGTGTGCTGAGTTGGGGGTACGGGTCTGTATGGGTGCATGCTTGAGAGTTTGTGTGCAGAGTTGGGGGGTACTGGTCTGTATGGGTGCATACTTGAGAGTGTGTGTGCTAAGTTGGGGGCTGGGGGTTCGGGTCTGTATGGGTGCATGCTTGAGAGTTTGTGTGCTGAGTTGGAGGGTTGGGGTACAGGTGTGTATATTTTACCATGAATATCAGCTACACTATATTTTGAGGTCGTAAACTGGGCTCCTGATTGCGGTAAAGACTTTTATACCCTTAAAAAGGAATTTATTATCAAAGCTAATCAGTATGACTGGCTGACCTCTCATCAACATTAAGCAGAGCTGAAAACTTATAAAAGGTTTATTAGACTTGAACTTAAGTTCCTTATATTTGCTACAATTACCCTCCCCTAAGGTCAGAAGAAATGTTATGCTACCTAGAAAGGGGTAACTTCCCACTTTGAAAGTATGCGGGCAATGGCAAAATGGGAATACTGCAAATAAATGCTGTCGATTCAGCAAATATCAGGATGCCATTAAAACAAATCGACATGTCTTAACCTATTGTAGATTTATATAAATATCAATGTTACATTTCTAGAGAAATATGTACATAGCCATGAATATATAACAACTGAGGCCTCTGGCTTTCGCGTCTCTCGTTCAAATATGTGACTGACTCTCATCATTGTTACGCTTGGGTGCAAGATAGAAGAAAAACTAAATAATATTGCCCATGTACCTGTGATGGCTTAAATGTAGTAATTAGTTTAACATGAATGCACTTTAAGTTGATATGTTGCACTTAGTAGGTGCTAGGATGGACCATTGCACACTAAATCTCTACTGGCAATTATGATGGTTGAAGGGGATTGTATTCAAACTATATATAAGTCAATATCCCTCAAACCACATGAAGACTGACAGGATATCTGAAGCTGGGGTGTGGGGAGAAGCTGTGTTTCAAATGGCTACTGTAATAGGGCCATCCAATCCCTGCATTTACCACCTTAATCTCAAACATAGCAGTTTGATATGCTATGCATCCCGCTATTCCCGAATGAAGTTTCCATCAATAAGTGCATGAAAGGGTATGGTGGCAAGGCTATGTTCTGTATCTGATCTTGTTCTTTTGTCACTTCTAGGCTTCTCAAAAAAGTATATAATTTGTACATACTGTAGACTTGGAGCGTCGTAGTGGGAGCATAACAATGGAGTTCGTATCTTCCCCGAAGTGCCATTGAACCTGCCCTTTACCGTTGGTACTCCATCTTAGTACCCAAGCCCCAGGGTGCATTGCATCACTGTCTGTGCTCCAAAGATGTCCCTGCCAATGTTCAGTGCAGTAAAAAAAATAAAGATTGACCAGGAGCACCGTCAATTTAAGGATGAGTGGACTGAGAAGTTTTTTTTCATCGAGTCCAAACCAAATGTGTACTCGTGTCTCATTTGTCTCGAACGCATAGCAGTCCCCAAGGAATATAACATCTGCCGCCATTGTGAAACAAAACATTCACAATATAAGGATTTGCAGGGGGAAGCGAGAATTAAGAAAGCTGGGGAGCTAAAAACACAGCTGACTAAGCAACAGGGTGTTTTTGCCCAAAAAAAAAAAAGAATCTGAATGTGCCACCTTTGAAAGTTATAAGGTTGCACAGCTTATTGCAAGGTCAGCACGTCCTTTCACAAATGGGGATTTCGTAAAAGACTGCCTGATGCAGATTTGCGAGTCAGTGTGTAAAGAAAAAAAAGATGCTTTTACAAATGTTCCCCTTTCACGTATGAGTATCCAAAGGCATATTGTTGACATGGCTGACAATTGTTACAGCCAACTGAAAATGCGGTGTAAGGATGTCAAGTTCTTTTCAGCTGCCCTTGATGACAGCACAGATGCAAGTGACACAGCCCAACTCTTAATTTTCATTCGGGGGGTCGATAATCAATGCAAAGTATTTCAGGAACTGGCTTCCCTGGTATCTTTGCATGGCAGGACTACTTGTGCTGACATTTTTAATT
The DNA here is from genome assembly GCF_040938575.1 of Ambystoma mexicanum. Lineage (NCBI taxonomy): Eukaryota > Metazoa > Chordata > Amphibia > Caudata > Ambystomatidae > Ambystoma > Ambystoma mexicanum. The sequence continues at coordinate 164,982,271 of NC_090931.1, read as the reverse complement.
CCTTTCAAAAAGTCATAGATGATTTAAATTTGCCATGGGATGCTTTGGTAGGCATGACGACTGATGGGGTGCCAGCCATGGTTGTAGAGCAAAATGCTTTTATTGGCTGATTGTATGTGGTGACCCGCATTGTCGCGCTACCCCTAGAAGTATTGATGTGACCTACTATTTATTGTGATATGACATATATATATTCACAATCAATGATCACAAAAACGTTCTTGTGCACGGTTTATTAACAAATTCTGTCAGCCGACACGTGTTTCGACATTCAAGTCGTTCTCAAGGCTGGCAGGTCCATCACAAAAATTATATAAGCATTCCCCAAGCATATAATTGTGAATTCAAACAGAACCAGATGAGTAGTGTCACATGATATTGTCACAAGATATTATGCATCCAAATTATAATATGTCAAACGTTTACATACCCATATTGAAGCACGTAAATTCGTTGAAGGAGAGGGGAGAAAGGAATAACAGTAAAGCATTTCATTACTTGCATGTATAACTATAACATTTAAATTTAAGCATGTTATGCTGTGAGTGAAGCGCGCGCACCACGAATCACCCATGCATGAGCTGCGCGCCCAAAATTTTAATTTTTTTTTTTTTAAAAAACACCACTGAATGCAACTATATAGTCTATTCAATGTGGAATATCTGGTTTAAAACAGGCCAGCCCAAAGCTGGTGAAAGGTCCCAGATTGAGTATTTAATATTATGCAATAAGGCCAATAGAAAAGTAAAGTGAAATCTGTTACACCCAAAGCCAAGTATAAGAGTGCTGTTAAATGAATACTGAATTTGAAATCTCACCCTACTTCTTGTGATTCACAAACAAAATTAGTGTTCCTGCAGGGTATTCAGATCGGCAAAGTGCCACCTCTTAATGTCGTCTGTTAATATATAAACATATTACAAAATGTTTCTCATTAATTATAACCAAAATGTTATTGTGGTTTCTCACTACCAAACTGATGGAATAAAATAAAAGAATCCAGCTCACCATCATAAGGGGGGAAATCTCAGTTGTATAACTTGCTATTTAGTTCTGTATGCTTCCGAAGTTTTAACTTCCCCCAAACAGCTTCTTTACGTCTGTCTCATTGTTTGGTATACTTCGTCCTACAAAAGACATCCAACAATTGCTGTTCGTACTATCAGAAATAATTGCTAAACCTCATAAATAAGGTAAACACTTACCTATATAAAGGAGCTTAATCCCAAGCTACTTGTTCGCAATGCTATTTAGGCATAAACCCAACGTATGCAGCACATTAAATAATGTTAAACGCGCACCTGGATGGACGGTTTTATTGGCTGCTTGAAAAGGCACTTGGGCGAGAAGGCTGTCCATTTAAAAAATTATCACTGCATCATACACCAGGAGGCATTATATGCAAAACATTTGAAATTCCCTGAAATGATGGACTTTGTTGGGAAAAAACTTAATTTTGTCCGTGCACTATGGTGATGTCGTATATCACACCAATGTTCGATGGCTTAGTCGTGGCAATGTGCTGAAGCATTCTTTGATTTACGGCACAAAATAAAAGCATTCCTTGATGAAAAGGGAATGGACACTTCTGTCATGCAGGATATTGACTGGGTAGCTGACTTTGCTTTTCTGACTGACCTGACAGGCCATTTCAATGATTTAAATTTAAAGTTGCAAGGAAGCCAAAATCTAATATCGGATCTGTTTCAGGCAGTTTGTGCCTTTGAAATAAAGTTAAGGCTTCTGACAGCCCAACTGGGGAAATGGAAGCTGGTACACTACCCCACATGTGCAGAGGTTTTCCCCCATGACAAGTATGTAGGATGGCATCGGCATGTGAAGGTCCTGAAGGAACTGCAAAATGTTTTTGAGAATCATTTCTCACAATTCAAATCCCAGCGAGCCTCTTTTAAACTTTTTGCAGACCCTTTCTCAGCTGATGTTGACAGTGTGCAACCTGAACTGCAACTGGAACTGATTGAACTTCAGTGCTGTAGTGCCCTCAAAAATAAGTACAGAGAGATGCCTTTATTAGTCTTCTATCAGTCTCTGGACACTGCTCAATTCCCCAATCTGTCACGGGAAGCATTAAAGATGATATATATGTATGGCAGTACTTACATTTATGAGCAAGTTTTTCGCACAAATGAAACTACATGAATCCAGCCTAAGGACAAGACTCACTGACCAAAATCTCCATGCTGTCCTGAGAGTAGGAACAACCTCACTGGAGCCCGAGATCCAGAAACTGACAGCTGAGAAACGCTGCACTGTTTCTCACTGATAAAGTATGTCTAATTCACTGTTTCATCCTGTATGATTTGCATATTTATTCTAGTGCCAATATGTAATTTGTAAAGAAAGATATAATAAAAGTGGAATGGGAAATGTATAGTACAAAATGTAAGTTTTAAATACAAATAAAATGGTACACCTCCAAAAAGGTATTCTTTTTCCAACTGTCATAGTGTTTGGTTGGGGATGAGGGTGCCATGAGGCATAGTGTTTGGTTGGGGCTGAGGGACATGGGGCATAGTGTTTGGTTGGGGGTGATGGACATGGGGCATAGTGTTTGCTTGGGGGGTGGGGGCCATGGGGCATAGTGTATTGTTGGCGGTGAGGGACATGGGGCATAGTGTTTGCTTGGAGGGTGGGGGCCATTGGGCATAGTGTTTGGTTGGGAGTGGGAGCCATGGGGCATAGTGTTGGTTGGGGGTGAGGGACATGGGGCAAAGTTTTTGGTTGGGGGTGGCAGCCATGGGTTGGGGTTAAGGGGGCCATGGGGAATAGTGTTTGGTTGGGGGTGAGGGGACCATGGGGCATAGTGTTTGGTTGTGGGTTAGGGGGCCATGGGGCATAGTGTTTGGTTGGGGGTGAGGGGGCCATGGGGCATAGTGTTTGGTTGGGGGTGAGGGGGCATTGGGGCATAGTGTTTGGTTGGGGGCGAGGGGCCATGGGGCATAGTGTTTGGTTGGGAGTGGGAGCCATGGGGCATAGTGTTTGGTTGGGGGTGAGGGGGCCATGAGGCATAGGGCCTCATTACCCAGTAGGCGGTGAGCCATGGCGCTATTAGCGCCATGGCTCATGCCGGTAAAATACCGGCACCGCCTTGGTGGAAAGGGGATTTACCGCCCCATTCCAAGGTTGGAGGGGCGGTAAATCCCCTTTCCGCCATTGCCCTTCCCCATTCCCATTTCTGCCCCATTGGGCTCTATGGGAATGGGGAAGGCGCTAATTACGGCACCGCAATTTTGCGGTGCCGTAATTAGCTCCGAGGTCCCTTAGTGGGTTGGATTTTAACGCCTGCAAAAGGCAGGCGTTAAATCCCCCAACCCGCAAAGGGACCTCGTAGTAAGGCGGTAGGGATTTACCGGTACCGGTAAATCCCTACCGCCATCCGTGTAATGCGGCCCATAATGTTTAGTTGGGGTTGAGGGGGCATAGTGTTTGGTTGGGAGGGGGAGCCATGGGGCATAGTGTTTGGTTGGGGGTGAGGGGCCATGAGGCATAGTGTTTGGTTGTGGTTGAGGGGGCCATGGGGCATAGTGTTTGGTTCGGAGTGGGAGCCATGGGACATAGTGTTTGGTTGGGGGTAGGAGCCATGGGGCATAGTATTTGCTTGAGGGGTGGGGCCATGGGGCACAGTGTTTGTTTGGGGATGAATGGGCCCTGGGGCATAATGTTTGGTTGGAGTGGGAGCCATGGGGCATAGTGTTTGGTTTGGGGTGGGAGCCATGGGGCATAGTGTTTGGTTGGGGGTGAGGGACATGGGGCATAGTGTTTGGTTGGAGGTGGGAGCCATGGGGCATAGTGTTTGGTTGGGGGTGGGAGCCATGGGGCATAGTGTTTGCTTGAGGGGTGGGGGCCATGGGGCATAGTGTTTGGTTGGGGGTAAGGGGATATGGGGCATAATGTTTGGTTGGGAGTGGGAGCCTTGGGGCATAGTGTTTGGTTGGGGGTGGGAGCCATGGGGCATAGTGTTTGCTTGAGGGGTGGGGGCCATGGGGCATAGTGTTGCACTCCAAGAGTGAACCCAATAATAAAGCTAAAACAGGCACAGTGAGGAGATGTACATCCTTTGCTTTTTGAGGAAACCTGACTCAACAAAGGCCATACTCCTCTTGGGCAACCCAAACAGCAAAGTATAGTAGTCCAAAATAACAGAATGTCCAATCAAGGGTCAATAAAATATATAATTTAATTAAACAGACGTCCAAAATAACAGAATGTCCAATCAAGGGTCAATAAAATATATAATTTAATTAAACAGACAATATACAATAATTAAATAGAAATACATTATAACAATGGAAAATGTGTAGTTCAAAATGTAAGTTTGAAATACAAATAAAAAGCGTTACCCCTCAAAAACATATTTTTTTCCATTTGTTTAATACAAATTGGGGGTTGAAAAAGCCTCCTGCCACGCCCCGCCTAACCCCCTCCCTCCCCACCCACATTTACTTTTCGGCCCACTATAGCCCTCATGTAAGGTATGGCATAGTGTCGGAAGCGGCCTCTCACAGCGTAGTTCTGGGCACGCTGAGTTCGATACGAGGTGCGGCTTGACACGACTTTCTTGTTCGTGTACGCACGTTCTCACCACGCCACAGGGTCCTTTCCTCTAACGGAAAGCGGAGCGGCGGGGGAGCGACGGAGGTGCGGCTGGGTTGACACGGATGCTCCCGAAGTTCGTGGCAGCAGACGAGTGACTGCATAACGAGTTACTGCGTGGTCCTCGGTCCCCCTACGCCCACGGGAGCTGCTGTATAGGCGGAGTGGCGAAAGGACGGGGACTGTGACCACGAATCCGGCAAGGGGAGTCCCTGAGCTGAATAAGGAGGCCGGATACCGTGCTCTTTCCTGCCGACTCCCATACACATGGAAGCTGGTGATAAAGCATCACGAGGGCTTTGCTGTGAATATTGGAGGTGAGTGGTGAGCTGTGAGGCATATCCCTGGTGCTACACCTTACGCTCTCCGCATCTGATCCTCATATAGTCACCATTGAGGCTCATTGGGCGCTATGCTCGCATCTGTCAGCATAGTAAAATCAGAGTGCCAGCTGAGATAATACAATAATCTGGTGTAGAGTACTGGATCCCATACCCATTCCTCATGACCATTTTTTTGTTAAATTTGAGTAGTGGGGCCAGTGCTGCCCAACATACGCAATCGTGCCTCAAGGTCATACGCACAGGAGACTGCGGGCTTAGGCCTTTGATCCTGGGCGTGTTGTGTTATTGTGAGTGTTGAGCAATCTTTCTGGCCCCAGGTGAGAGGGACTGCCTGGATAACGGTGGCCAATCCCTCCCCATTTCCTCTGGGGTAAAGGGGTTGATAATCCTTCTCCAGCAGTCACTATACCTTTTTCTTGATATTGTCCCTCGTGATATCTAAGTGCGGAGGGCGCTAACTTGTGAAAACCCGTATGCCTCCGAAGAAGAGAACTACACAGTCAAAGTACAACCTTTGAGGAACCAAGGGAATGGAGACAGCTAAGAGTCCCTCGAACAATCCTACCGTGCGGGTAAAACCCAGAAAGAAAGCTAAGAACGAAATACCTGCGGATCAGGGAATGATCACTGAGTTTTTTCCACAAAACCCACTTCCTGAAACAAATTCTACCACGATTGAGGAAGCCTTGGTTCTCGTGCCCTCTAATGCAGGGTCCTTATGTGCCTCTAATTACGATGACATTGACAATAATTCATTATTGGAACTATGTCTTAATATTCAAAGGAAAATGACTCCTGCCCCAGGATCGATACCTGCCAACATGGACTGCGCCAATGCTAATAAGCAGAGAAATACTCCATTAGTATCCTCTACTCCAGTTGAATGCATGGGCAGACTATCAGCATCACCAAATTTGGCGATGGCTTCTATGGAAGACAGCCCCATAGCTGAAAGTGAATGCCTGGCTGATACCTATCCGGGAGCGACAGCGATTGCTGAGATCCAGTCCTCAGTTGCATTACTGCAATTTGCCCTTAAGGTCTTATTGAAAATGACGGGGAAAATTCTGGATAATTCAAATGCCCTAACCTTAGAGATGGCTGCGAGAGAGAAAGTAGAGGGTTCTGCTGAAGTTGATCAATCAGCAGAGTCCAATCTATCAGAAGCCATAAAACTGGTGGACGTAAGTGAAGAACATCATTCTGAAGAGCCACAAAGCCCGGTGATGGAGACAGCAAAGAAAACGAAGAACCATTATTTTCGCGTAAGCAACGCAGAATGGCCAGGAGGGTAGCAGGGATTAAAAGAGCTAAAGAAATGGCCATCTCCAAGTCTGTTAAGGAATCCGCTGGACACCCCTCAAAGAAAGCCAAAAAACGGGCAGCCAGAGCAAAGAAAAGGAAGAACAGTGGTGAGGGCTGCTTCACAAGTTGGCTAATATCTGACAGAGAAAAAATGATTGAGCCTGAGGAGGTGGAGGATATATGTGAGGAGGAGAATCTGAGTGAAGAGCCGGAGATTGTGGACAAGGACAACCTCGGGAGTCCATTAGAGTTATCAGCAACATCTATCATAACTCGTCCCACCGAATCTACATCTACCATAGAAGGAAATCGTATATGTCTTATAAAGAATTTATATCTAAGTGAAAACTCAAAATGGCTCTCTCGCTCAGAATTGTTAATTAGACTGAGCTATGTGCCACAACTGAGGGTCCTCAAGTCAGACGATTTCCAATTCGTGGAACCACTAAAAGGCCCTAATCCTCAGGTCTCAGGATTGCATTGTAAGTTCCTATCTACCGCGACATTGCTAAGGAACTATAAGACCGAATTGAAAGCGGTTGATGTGGAGGTTGATGCCGATCTCAATGAACCAGACCTAAGACAACTGCCCGCCAAGACAGATCTGACAGCTGAAACCAAACCCCGCCCTAATTTCTCTGAAGGAAAAAATGTGGACATTTCAGATATACAACAAGCATTAAAATGGATTGCGGATTCTCTACCTGAAGTGCTGCTAAAGCAATGAGATATGTCTATTCTGTCCTGGAACTGTAGAGGTTTTGCTCATTTATTGTCAACTGAGGGCTCTATTAAGATTTTAGATAAACAAAGTTGTTTTTGCCTTCAAGAAACTTGGGCTATGGAGCCATTGATTTTGGATGGCTTTGTCATTTATCAAAGGGCAGCTAATAAAGGTACAAAGGGAAGACCCTATGGTGGACTTATCATAGGGGTGGCTAACACCTTTGGTTCTAAATTAGTGAAAACTGATTGTCCCAGTAATTTGATGGCAGTTGAGGTCGACTATAATAACCAGACAGGAATGGATCACTTGCTACTAGTGAGTTTATATAACCCCCCGGGTGCACTAATAAGAGAACAACTCCAGGAGGCCTTACAAAATCTACTGGCTACCTGGCTGCTAACACTTGGGAACACTGGGGTAATAGTGGTTGGAGACTTCAACTGCCACAAGAGCGGTAACATAGGGAAGTCCTATAATCCTAAATTAAAAGCTAAAAATTATATGCAACACACCAAATAAAATGATCCCGAAGGCCAAGGATGGAAACATTTGTTTGACCTATGGGACATTGAAATGCTTAATGGTAAAACTGTGAGCGACTCTCCAGGTAATTATACCTGGTTCAATGGCATTTTAAGAAGTACCATAGACTACATTTTTGTTTCCCTTAGTCTGTATGAGATAGTGGAGGATATGCAAATAACCCCTAATGAGTGGAGTGATCATGCTATGCTCATATGCAAATTGAATATCGGGACAAAAGCCCCTCCTAGTATCAACATGGGTAACATCGTGCCAAATAAAGCTGGCACTAGGATCAGCTAGTCAGATAAAAATGTTGCTCTTGCTGTGGCAGCTTTGGCTAACATTGATCTAAATTTGTTATCGAACTTCCAGGAGATGTCGAGCGACGCCATTGAATACTGGATCTGCACCTTTGCTGAGAAACATGCGGTCTGTCGTATGGGGTCTATGATTAGCTGCGGTAGGGAAAAGCCACCCTTTGACATAGCCATGAGAAACCTGAAGAGAGAGCGTAGAGCGGAACTCCGGCTGGCCAAGAGACAAGCTTACCCTTCAGACCTATATTTTATTAAGGTTAGGAGCGTCAAAAACAAATATAGAGCTATGATCAAGGCCAAATGGAAATTAGATAAAATCATGGCCTGGCAAAGATTAGTAAACACGATCTGTACAGGCAAAACGCGTAATATCTGGGCTCTGTTGGGTGATGCGCGAGGTACTGTACAAGGTAAATTAGCTAACCCTATTAATGCTGATACATGGACAGCTTTCCTCGAAAATAGGAATTCCAAGGCAGACACAGAGGAACCCCATACATTTATCAATAGGCCGTCAAACCCTCCATTTAATGTGACATATCAAATGGTGCTGAATACAATCTCAGATTTAAAATCCTCCCGAGCCCCGGGCCCAAATGGCCTAGCAAATATTGTGATGAAGGCGCATCCTGAATTCTGGGCATCCCTGTTAGCTATAATGTTTAAAAAGATCTTAAAAGAAGGGAGAATACCCCGATCCTGGCAAACAGCGGTGCTCATACCAGTCTTCAAGAAGGGTAATCGAGCAGATCCTAGTAATTACATACTGCTCTCAATGCTGGATGTCACGGGCAAAATATTTGCCTCTCTCCTTTTAAAGGAGCTACAGCTCTGGGTAGAAAAATCTGATATACTCTGCAAATTCCAGAGTGGCTTTAGGCAAGGGTATTCTACGGCACACAACATCATGGTGCTGGACCTTCTGAGAACACGAGCTAGATCAAGAGGGCAACCACCACTATATGCCCTCTTTATAGACTTTTCGGCGGCATTTGACTCTATTCCCAGAGAGGCCCTCTAGCGGAAGTTAAAAGCAATGGGTTGCCCGGAGGGCCTGACCTATTATCTCAGACTACTCCATCAGAATACATCTGTTAAAGTAAAATTAGATCAGGAAGGACACACTACTAGAAGTGTGCTCCAAAATAGGGGGGTCAAACAAGGTTGTGTCACGGCCCCGCTGATCTATAATATGTACGTATATGATATCCCGGAGGCCATTAGGGCTGCGACAAATTGCCCACCGAAAATAGGAGATTCCATCTGCCCTGTCCTGGCCTATGCGGACGATCTGGTGATACTGGACCACACTGTTAGTGGGCTTCGAAGGTCGGCCATCGCTCTATGGGAATATGCTGAGAGGAACGGGCTCAAAATTAATCTGGAAAAAACTAAGGCAATGAGATTTACCAACAAGAACACCACTCGTGTACAGCTCAGAGTTGGTTCAGATACCATTGCCTATTCTCCTCATTACCGCTATCTAGGTATAGAATTTGAGAGTATCGGTGACTATGGACTCTGCAAGCAGTCACGCATTGTAAAGGCAACCCAATTGACTGCACTGTTCCATAGATTCACACTAAATCAGGGGGGATTTACCATCTGGGGCACGAGACAACTGTACATGCAGGTATTATCCCCTATGATCACCTATGGTCTAGAAGCCCTCCTCAACTCTGACCTGAAATGGCTGCAGGTGATTGAGGGGAAATTTTGGCGCGCTATCCTGGGCCTACCACCGGGAATCCCTATGGCAATATTGAGACTGGAAATGGGGCTGACCTCATTGAAAGCGATAGTTCTAAAAAAGCGAGCCCTACTCTACCTGAGAATGAGGGATGAGACTAAGAATGGGCTACTCAAGGCGGTTTACCTAGAGATTTTGAAGGATAAATCCTCGTGCCCATTGATGGAGCAAATGTCTGAATTCCTGATGACTATTGGGTGGCAAATTAGGGAGGGCAGTGTAACTGTAGAAATGCAAAGGGCTCTGGTCAAACGCATAGAGCTCTGGGATTGGCTGGAGAATTACGCTCATCTCCAGAAGCTGAAAAGCTACCAGTTTGTCCAGTATAGACTGTATAACTACAAAAATCTGCAGAGCTATCTCAATTTATGCCCGGATAGGAGACTTAGACATTTCATATTACTTCTAAGGCTAGAACAACTACCTACTCTAATGATAACAGGCAGAAGAGACATGATCCCCCAGAATTTCGGCTTTGCCGGTTATGTAAAGGAGTGAATCAGCTAGAAACGGCCAGACACGTATTGACTGAATGTCTCAAAATGTCAAGTACCATAAACCTTGGCTTGGGTCAGCTTGTGCATAACCAAGGTTACATTAAAGAGGAGCTATTTTGGCATCACTGTATTAACTCCAACAGTATAAGGCTCCTGATGGCACTGTACAATGTTTGGCTGAAGGTGGAAACAAGACTTAATATAACCATATAGGAGGATATAAAGAGGAGTTGATGTATAGCCATCGTTGAAATCCATGAGGGGTTGTTGGCTAATACAGGCCCCTATTTATATAGGAATTGTAACAATACTGAAATTAGATTGATATTCCATCTGTAACCCTTATTGGAGAATATACGGTAGGATGTGGTAAGATCTGGTTCCAGAACTATTGTAAATGTGAATTTAAAATGAAGCTGTTTTATATGGTTTTTAGGAAATGTATATTTAGAGAATTTAATGTATTGTTTTTCTTGGTAATTTCCTATGCAACGTTTTTGTTAATTACTGATGGTTTTCTCATTATAATGTTGTCCCTACTTAAGGTATATTTTATGTGTAAAGTTTCATTGTAAACTAAGTCACAATAAATTATTAATTCATTATTAATTAAAGTAAGGTACTTTCGGGCCTCTGTCAAAATCAGTTGTGCACCCTTGGCTTAGGGAGACACTAAGCAGTGCAGTGCAATGATGGTGCAGAAACATCAAGCTTTGTAACCATGGTAATGGCCCTCTGCTGAATTACTGTCCACAGCGACCCATCAATATTCAGTATTGTAATCCAGAACTTTAGTTCCAGAGTTAAACTTTTTTTTATTTATTTTTTACCTGGATAGGCTACAGTCTCCTCGTGGGGATCTAGGGCTGGATAAGATAAAATAAGCTTTGCTGTTGTGCCTAGATATTGATAACATGTGTCCATCATCACACCAGGAAATGTGTTTTAGGAATGTTTTGGGTGCTGCAATGTCTGTCGATGGACCCAGAGTGGTGGTGAATAAGGAAAAGGGGGTGGAGGGGTTACCTATATATGAGGAGACCCTAGGTTTGCAGTCTGAAGCCTGTACTATGACGCCCATGATTCATCACCATTGACTATGGTGGCTAGGGCTGATGGGAGTTACAACCCAACACATCTGAGGCGCCAAAGGAGAAGGGTTGCAGCTGGAGTTTGCACTGCAGAGTGAGGGTCGTCTTGGCTGAGCCCAAACAGAGGGGAGTCGGTGCCACAACTGGTACATCCCTGGACACATCATGTCTTGACCACGTGAGCGGTGGCAAGATTCTAGGCCGCAGCTGGCACCTGAGTCATCGAGGAAGATGTGTCTTTAGTCCTAGCCATTCTGTCTCTGTTTGTTGATGAGTGGGTAGTTGATGTGCACTGAGAAAGCCACAGAACATCTTTTCATCCCGCAGGCTTTAAAACGGGCGGTGCTTACCGTCAGGGCGGTGATGCAGGCGGGAAACAGCGTGGCTTTATCCTGCATTGTGTGTATATGTACACTCCGCGCAGCTGCTAATGGAGGCTTGGGGAGCTGAGGCCCGCGATTGCTGTAAACATCCAGCAGCCATTGCAGGCTCACACTAACGAGATAATCCGGTGCTAAATCCCGGCTCCTTCGGAACCCAAAGCACTCATAGAGCCCGTCCTGGGAAGACGCAGAGGACCAGAAGCAGGGTAAAGATGGAGGGCCGGAGCCCGAAGGGGGCTCAGCAGCAGATGCAGGTGCTCCATTATTCAGGCAGCAGGAGGGGGCGCAGGCAGGCGCTGATGCTCGGCGCAGCCATGATAATAAAACAAAAAAAACAACAATTGGGATAGAGAGGCAGGATTCGGTCTGCCTTGCCTTTCAGCTAATAAAGCCGCTGCGGGAGCTCGACGGGGGTGGGTGGGATAGGAAGCAAGTACATCCGGCCTCTGGGGGCTGGGGAGCACAGAAACATGCGCGTGCTCGGAAAACACTGATCCGTGCTAATGCCCACAGGCACCGTAGTGTGCAACAGGCGCCTAGCGCAGCTGTCACTCCAGGCACCAGGATCTTCTTACGGGCTTGAATGATGTACTGTAGAGATAGCCCTCAGAAAACGCATGCCCCTTGCAAAGTGTAGGCAGCCGAGCTGTCTCACAGCTTTCACTGGCCACCCTGATAAATGGAATTATTTGCGTGTAAAACGCGGATTTGCGTGCCATTCTGTCCGCAAATCCCCATTCGTCAAACAGGGATTTGCGGGCATAATGGAACGCAAATCCCCGGTTTACACGCAAATAATTCCACGAATCATCAGATTTCAGAGTTGTATGCATCCTGTAAAACTCCCAGGCCCTGCTCCAGCTGGGGGGGCACGGGAGCCAGCCTCCCACCCCCCAGGCTAGCCCATGACCCCCCCCCCTTAGAAAGGAAGCTTTGTCAGTCGTGTTATACACCACTGGTAACCTAGGGAGTGGGGGTGGATGTCAATCTAAACATTCAGCAGCAACCTCAGAGACATCATTCTGAGAGGCTGAATTTCAGGAGCCCCGGCCACGATGCCCCAGACAATGATGTATGCCCAACAGCCATGAAAGTGCAAATGACAAGGGAGATGGAGGGCCATGCACACCTCTAAGTGAGGTAGCACACTTATTCAAGCACGCAGGAACTATTTTCTCAAACCTAAAATCACAATTTTGGTTCCTGTAATTTATTTTTTGTGGGAATATAGTGGTTTTTCACATCATGCTTAATAAAATGGTTAACTATGTGAATCAATAAATGACAGGTACATTTGCTTGAACACATATTTTTGCAGAAGGTGCGTCCACTGACTGGGTGCTCTTACAAATTACATTCAAATTATATATTGTGCTGCATTAACTGTGTGAGTATAAGTGAAAAGATAAGGTTGGCAGTAACAAAAATGTAATTCTGGAGGGGAGAGTGTAGTAAAAACCAAAAAGTGATAGATACAAGACTTTGAATTAAACTTTACCTCTACCGTTGTTCTATGCAGCATTCCATGTCATACTTCTGTAGTACGTCTGTGCCATTACAGAAGTGGCAAGCCATTAGCAAATGACTCTTGGTGCTGCCACCAAAAGGGGCAGTTCAATTCCAATTCCTAGGCCATGTTCCCTCTGCACTGCAACACAATCAACCACGTGCATTTTTAGGCCCTGTGGTCTAGCAGTTTGGGAAAGGCTTCCGACATTAGTAACAGGGCCATGGCTGATATGCAAACAATGTTATGAAAGGCTGGCCAGAACAATGAAGGTGGTTCTAATTGATTCAGAGATTTTTTGCTTACTAGGTACAACACAGAACGCGTGCAGTGGAACACAGATAGGATGGGGATAAAATGTGAGGAGAAACACACATCGTATGGGAGTGTTTGGTATTTACCCACCCAATGACTAGCCATGGCTATGTTAATGCCTCACCATCAAAACCTAACCTTTCTAGAACTCTTTGAGCAAGGTCTATGACAAAGTTGCTGTATAGGGCCTGCCAGTGTTATATCTAAGCATTCTTTTGAGTGTTTCATGACTTAATTGCCTCTGTAAATGTGCTCCTGTTGTAACCTGGGGACCAATTCCGTTGGTGACGGTGCACGGTACAAATACCTTTAACATTTAACATTTAACATAACATTCTCTTAATGTGTGTCTTCAGCCAGTTGATGTTATAAGCAATATATTTGTTAATGCCTCTGTGACTTGCACTGACTCCCGCATCTGGGCATATACGCATTCCCTTAGGGAGACAAACTGAAGCCAACATGCATTGGCAAAGCCAGCAGTTTTGGCTTGTGTATCGGTATTAGACATTTGCCAGGCAATGCCATCATATGCTCAGTTACTGAAACTGTATTCCAGCTGTTCCCATCTTATGGCCAGGTGGTACTCTTATGGCAGTGCCTGGAAAATGCCTATCAATGTCTGATCAAATGCCCAAGCTGTTGGCTTTGCCAATGCATGTTGGCTTCAGTTTGTCTCCCTACGTGAATGTGTATATGCCCAGATGTGAGTGTCTTGCTTGCTACACCTAGGGAGTCAAGCTGCACCTCACTGGGTTGGTCCAACATGGCCCTACCTGAAAATGATAAGGCTAGGATGGCAAGTATTGACCAGTTTCAGATCTTCTCATGCATGCTTACCAGTGGGGATCTGACCTAAATAGAATGTATCTTTGTGTGGAAGCCTAAACTACTCTGCCAGAACGTTTCATGATTCAAACGGACAAGTACTGACTTGATAACCTCATTCTGTTTAAGTAACTTAACCGAGTTTGCATGCACACAGAATATGTCATGTGTATTGTGGGTATTGTTTGGAAAGTATGATGCAAATCCTAGATGCTGGGTGTTTAGGCAGTGCCAGAAATTAAACATGAACACCCGTAAAATAACATAAGAGAAGAGCGTTTTCTATAATGTTGCTGGCAAAATATAAAAGGTGTACATCTTTCATAATTTAAAAGCAGCATTTAAATATTTTCTAAAGAATGCAATCAGAGGTGGATTTAACATTTGGACAAGGGACAAATGTCAATGCCCCCCCACACTGATCTACTATCTCCCCTCAAATACAAAGAGCAGGGCCGAACAGGCCTTACCAGTGAGATAGTATCCTTTTAACGTGTCTCAGAGGCAGATTATTTACAACAGGAAGTGATTAGAAATGAGAAAAGGTATAAGGCACTGACCATTGTGGTGGGGTCAAATTATGTAGGGTATTAGAAGCTATTTAAGGGTCATTGTTGGGTGATTAGTGATTAAGGGAAATACAGAAAAAGCTGTGTGAAACAATGACCTTGTCATGCCTTTCATTTCACTTTATGTCTGTATGAGATTTTTTGTAAGTTCTAACCAATTGCTATGCTGGTGCTTGTAGGCTTCCATTCAGGATGCGTAACATAAAGTTACAAACATAGGGAGCATTGTCCTGGTCAAGCGGGGTGGAAGAATTGGCGCTTAATGCATTTAGCTCCACTTTTTTATGATGTGCAGGATTTTGTGTGATTTGACAGGCGAGGACGGAGAGCAGATCGGACTTAACAAGGTCCCCCTGTGAAATCCAATTGGTTTTTCACCAGCATGCATTTTTATGTTGGCGGAAAACAAATGGATTCCTATGGGATCGTCCTGACTTTTTCAACTGGTAAAAGCAGGCAGAGTCCAAAGGAATCCATTGTGGATGGCTCCCACAATCGTTAATTATGGAAGTGTTTTACACCTTTCCAGGCACGTATTGGTAAAGTGAAGAGCAAAGGCAATTTTTGTCTGTGTTTTACTTTTTACTTTTCCAGTACCTGGTGGAAACAATAAACATTAATGAATGCCCACTTTTGCACAAAAAAAGGCAAACAGGAGAAATCTCCCATGTGCAATTTAGGATTCAAAACAAAATGCCCCCTTACTCTTTTCAACAACTCATTTCTGCAAAGAAGAACACATTGCCAGGTTGGTTTATCATGTGATTTGTGCATTTCTTTTTAAAATAATCTCTATAAAAATAAGTATTATCTTAGGTATTCAAAGCCAAACTTCAACAGATATTTGTACCAACTTGAGCTTGGAAGATGTGTGGTGAAGTATCTACATTTCAGGCTAGGTCCAAATTCTGGCTTTACTACTTATCCAAAGTATGTGATACTGGGCATATGTTTTAATTTCAATACGCCTTACCTGTTAAAATGAGGTTCCCCTAGAAGTGATTCAGTTCACATAATAAGCTATTCCAAAAGCCTCACTAATGGTTTAATGGTCAGCACAGGCATTAGGACGCACCCATCTAACTTTAAAAATATCCAGTCCACATTTATTGAACACAATTGTGTCATTCAATAGCAAATCAAAGTAAACACATGAAAAAAAAATATTCATGGACAATTGCATATTGTAACCAGTATGTAAACAGTATGTACCAGACAATGATGTACAGGTGCATGGGAGGTGAGCAAGGCCCTCTCCTCCCTGCCTCGCCACACCAGGATCGATATCAGGAGGCCGGAAACCCCTCAACAAGCAATGTATGCCTCCTGATGTAGCCCTTACAGACTTAGCACTCCCTTGCACTCTCATCTCAATTGCACTGTACTGGAAAAGTGCAACAAAAAATAATATTTTGTGTTTAAAATGCAATTTTAGACATGAACCATTGATGGGGGACATTCATAATGGGACTACTGTAGGGGTGTAGTTGGAAAGGAGGGGTGTGGGAGGTCGTGGAATGAGAGGGGGTGACAGGAGAATTGTATACATTTGTATGTTATTAGAGGATAGTTTGTGTTTGAAATATTGTTAAGATCAAAAAGACTACCTGTATTGATTGGATATGGTATGTTCTGTTCTTGAAATAAAAAGAAGTTTTTTAAAAAATGTAATTTTGTAGGGAACAAAAATCTCTTACTTCAAAAATTCCTTACTTCAGTATTCTGGGGCTTGGGGGGTTTCTCTTTCATAACCAGATGGAGGGAGCACTATCATCTCCTCTGGGGCCTTCTGGGAGTAGCCACAGTGTTCAGGAAGGTATTGTTGGGTGAACACCATCTGAGATGGTACAACGACTGGGGGCCTCACTGATCAGCCCTCTCAGAGGAGAAGGAATAGACATCACCCTCAATTCTCCCAAGCCAGGACAGAAAAGGCATGCTGATGGCTGGTGTGAATAGGTGGGAGTGGAGATAAACTGGAACAGTGGTTAGGCGAACTGAAGGAAGGTGACTAGAGAGTGAAAGGTGAAGGAGGATCAGATGCATGAGAAAGGGGAGAGCAGATGGGAAGGGAAGCTAAATAGAATGATGTTGCAACACTATTTTCCTTGCTTCTCTTTTGCTATGTACTATTATTATTTTTTATTTTTTTTATAGAGGGATGAACTTTATTTTTTCAGATCTAGGAAGAAATGTTTTGCTGGATCACAGATCTGGGAAATCTGGATCAATGCCAGCACTTTGTTTAGGGTACTAGACCCACACCAAATGGAATTTGGGCCCCTCCTGATCACAACCCTACCCCACACAGATGAAAATTCCTGGAGCGGGGCCTGACAATTCTTACAGGCTTGGGGCCTGATTCATGGAAATGTGTGCAAAAATCCTCCAAGGGCCACTTGCCGAGAAGGACACGGCACAAGCCTGCGCGATTAAGTAAATCTGCGCACTCAGAGTATTCATGGATCCAAATTCGCAAATTCCAGCAGACACGCAAAGGGAATGGAGCAGAGCGAGAACGGCCACAACACACCCGCATGCAAACCAAAACCCAAACCATACCCCAACCCAAGAGCCAACCTCCACACCCAACCCTGAGCCACCACCCAGAACCGCTGTGAAAATGCACGGTCCCCCTCATAAGCATACAGCACCCCAGCAAAAATGCAAGAGCTTCCTAGTAAGTCAAGGCTGCACATCTAACGAAAACACATGGGCTCCCTTGTAAGCTTAGGTGGCATACCTGCGAAAAAGTGAGAGCTAACTCGTAAATCAAGGCCACACCCCCCAACGAAAACACACAGGCTCCCTCATAAGCTAAGGCGGCACCCCAGCGAAAATGCGAGAGCTAACTCGTAAATCAAGGCCACACCCCCCAACGAAAACACACAGGCTCCCTCATAAGCTAAGGCGGCACCCCAAATGAAAAAACGCAGGCTCCCTCACTTGTTATGGCACCCCTGCGAAACTGCAAGTCCACCCCCCTACACCCTAGGCACCCAATCTGCTGGCATATTCCCCTACTGCGCATCAACCCAAGTCCAGACATCACCCACTTTTGACACCACCCCAGGCAGCGCCCTCAAGTCCAGACACCATCCACTAGCCCCCTTCACCTCTGACACCACCCCAGGCAGCACCCTCAAGTCTGTACACCACCCACCAGCACCCTTCACCTCTGACACAACCCCAGGCAGCCACCGCTAGGACACTCCCCTCCCCACACTGCCCTAACCTTAGACACTACCCATGGTAGCCTGCTCAAGTCCAGACACCACCCACCAGCCCCCTTCACCTTTAACACCACCCGAGGAAGCCCCCTCAACTCCAAACACCACACACCAGTCCCCTTCACCTCTGACACTACCCCAGACAGCTCCCCGATAGTACACTCCCCTCCCCACACTGCCCTCACCTCTGACACTACCCCAGGCAGCCCCTCAATACTACACTCACCTCCCCCACTGCCCTCACCTCCGACACCACCCCAGGCTAGCCCCTCAAGTCCAGACACCACTGACCAGCCCCTTTCACCTCTGACACCACCCAGGCAGCACCCTCAAGTCCAGACACCGCCCACCAGCACCCTTCACCTCCGACACTACCCCAGGCAGCACCCTGATAGTACACTCCCCTCCCCACACTTCTCTCACCTTCGACACTACTCTAGGCAGCCCCTCAAGCCTAGACGCCACCCACCATCCCCCTTCACCTCCAACACTACCCCAGTCCGCCCCCAATAGTACACTCCTCACCCCACAATGCCTTCACCTCTGACACCACCCCAGGCAGCCCCCTCAAGTCCAGACACCACCCACCAGCACCGTTCACCTCCGACACTACCCCAGGCAGCGCCCTGATAGTACAATCCCCTCCCCACACTTCTCTCACCTCCAACACTACTCCAGGCAGCCCCTCAAGCCCAGATGCCACCCACCAGCCCCCTTCACCTCCAACACTACCCCCAGACAGCTCCCCGATAGTTCACTCCCCTCCCCACACTGCCCTCACCTCTGACACTACCCCAGGCAGCCCCCCAATACGACACTCACCTCCCCCACTGCCCTAACCCCGACACCACCCCAGGCTAGTCCCTCAAGTCCAGACACCACTGACCAGCCTCTTTCACCTCTGACACCACCCAGGCAGCCCCCTCAAGTCCAGACACCACCCACCAGCACCCTTCACCTCCGGCACTACCCCAGGCAGAACCCTGATAGTACACTCTCCTCCCCACACTTCTCTCACCTTCGACACGACTCCAGGCAGCCCCTCAAGCCTAGACACCACCCACCATCCCCCTTCACCTCCAACACTACCCCAGGCCACCCCCAATAGTACACTCCTCACCCCACAATGCCTTCACCTCCAACACTACCACAGGCCGCCCCTGATAATACACTCCTCACCCCACAATGCCCTCACCCCAGACACTACCCTAGGCAGCCCACTCAAGTCCAGACACCACCTACCAGCCCCCTTCACGTCTGACATTACCCCAGGCAGCCCCCGATAGTACACTCCCCTCCCCACACTGCCCTCACCTCTGACACTACTCCAGGCAGCCCCCTCAAGTCCAGACACCACCCACCAGCCCCCTTCACCTCCAACACCACCCAGGCAGCCCCCAGATAGTACATCCCCTTCCTCACACTGCCCTCACCTCCGACCCTAACCCAGGCAGCCCCCTCAAGTGCAGACAACACCCACCAACCCCCTACACCTCCGACACCACCCCAGACAGCCCACTCAATTTCAGACACCACCCACCACCACCTATTCACCATCTGACCCCTGACGCTGTTGCATCTTGCAGACCTGGGCATGCAGCGCCGCATGTTGTTGTTGGATAACCGACCCCTGTGCGCACAGTGCACCTTTGTGGTTTCACCACCTTTCAGTAAGCGCCAGGCCTTTACATGGGTCCTGGATTTGTGGTCCTCCCAGCGCTTGTGGATGGTTTTGTAACAGCAGACTGCCACCCCCTCCACATTGATGGCTGCCGTTATGTCCTTAGAGATCTGGAGACATCCTTCCTTGCCGCGTTGAATCACTGGGATGAAGAGGGCATCATAATTCTCGAGGACCTTATCCACCAGGATGTGCACCTCTTTGGCAGTGAAGTTGACAGCCCTCTGCCTTGCTGCCATGGGATTGCTACTCTGGTCAGAGGTAGATGGTGTGGACATTGCAACCCCCAAGGCAGGTGTGGGTGGGTAGGTTGGTCTTGGAGATGGGTTGTAGAGCAGTGGTGGTGGTAGGTGAAGGTGGGAGTCCAACACAGCAGCTGAGGTGGTCACAGGGCTGGAGACCGGAGCATAGGCAATGGCCGGAAAGCATGCATCCCCAACGCAGTGCAGGTGGGCAGCAGGCACACACACTGGACAGGCAGCAGTAGATGGCAATGTTGAAGGCAGCACAGGGCAGGAGACAGGTAACATGGCATAGAGGCAGGAGAGTGGGTCTTCCATGTGCAGCTCGAAAGGCTGTGGAAAACAGACTAAAGGCCCATATCCCGTAAGTTACGTGACACTTGCTGCACGCATGTCTGTGCGTGTGAAGGATTGAAGACAGAGCATTGTCGTTTCCACATATTTTGGCTGGGCATGCAATTCGTTCCCATCAGGTAATGTACTGTTCTTTTTTTTGGGGGGGTTGTGCCTCTGCGCATACACACTTTTTTATTTCCCCCATTTTGAAGCACGTGCTCTGTCGCATATGCACTTTTTCTGTTTGTGGTTGCCACTGCAAATCACGTAGCTCTTTTTACATTTTCGGAAGCTTTCCGAGTGTCGCATATGCGCTTATTGTGTTAATTGGTGCAACTACTTATCATGTACATCGTTTTTCATTTTCAGAAGCTTACCAGGTGTTGCAGACACATCTTTTGTGTTATTGGGTGCCACTGCCTATCGCGGACCACTTATTTATCCCATTTGGGGTACATTTGAGCCTTGCTGGACCACAGATCTACGTTGTACATCACGTCGCCTGTTCCCTGAAATCACATTGCCCAGGACAATAACTTGGTGTGTCTCCCATTCATCCGTTACACCTGTGACATGGTTGGAAAGGCCCCAAAAGGTACAGGGGGCATATGGGTTTGGGTGGCGGTGATGGCGGTGAAACACCTGCCTCAGCCCAGATGGTCAGGGAAGTGGTGGTGAAACACCTGCCCCATGTGGTCGGGGAAGTGGTGTTGAAACACCTTCCTCAGTCCCAGGTGGTCAGGGAAGTGGTGGTGACACACCTGCCCCAGCTCCACAAGGACATGGCAGGCCCCATTTCAAAGCTGGCCCAGCACCTGGATGACAAAGTGGTTCCAGACAGACAAGGGTAAGTCCAATCCCCCCTGCCACGTGTAACGGGAAGGGACTCCCTGCACAGCAGGTAGAGGCTCAACCCCAAGACACGGAGCAGGACACTGTTCCACACAGGTAGAAGAACCTCTCTGAAGAGGAGCTCCGGATCCTGATTCACTATGTGACCGATCACCATTGTGACATGTGCCAGTATGCAGGGAGCACACATACAGTACAGCGTATGGTGCATTGGCAGCATGCCACATAACAGACAAACGCCTTAGGGATGGAGATGCACACAGCGGAACAGGACATCAAGCACTGGAATGATCTCACCCGTTGCACCAAGCACAAGCTGAGGGTCAACCTGACCTCTCCACTGGTAACTGGAGTGGGGTCAGCAGAGAAGGAACAGCTGGCACTGCATGAAGAGGCCATGAGCCAATTCATCCTCAGTGAGCAGGTGCAAGGCATGGGAGGCCTAGAGAATTATGAGGGCGCATCAGGTGAGTGTCTATCATTGCGCCTCCTGTGTTTTGCCAGTCATGCATCACTCACATCAATTGTATATTGGGACATCTGGCTCCATTTGTATAACATCGCTGAGTAAAGCATGTACTGTGTTGTACAGTCTCATGTCAATTGGCCATCAAACTAGGCGTAGCCCGTGTGGCAGCCATTCATGGCACATGTCTGTGTGACAGGACACATCCCGCACATGGTACTCCCCCGGTACGTGGGAAACATGTGACACCTGCAAGTAGTGTTCATTGCTACATTCTTGTGTTTCACTCTGCACTGCCAGACCAGTGCATGCACACAAGTATCACTTACAGGTGATGTCATGCAGAGATGCATGTTCCTTTTGTCACCTGCTCCTATGAGTTTCCTTGACAAGATGCGTATCTGAGCTGTCTGTCAATGCACATTGTCTTGTTCACAAATTGTTCACAGTGTGTAGTTGCATGAGCTTCTACTGTCCACATATATATTTACTTAATTCCAGTGATACATGGGCGACTTGTGCAGGCTGGGGGCACATAGTGGGAGCAGCAGATGTTGCGTGTAAGATATCTGAGGGCATGGATAAAATGGCCAAATCCATGACCCGGCCAGTGGCCTGGGTAGAGCAACAGCTGCAGGTCATGCAGTCGTCATGCCTCTCCCACAGCCTGCGCATGGAGGCCAACATCAAGGGCAGATGGGCTGATCTGGAGTGTCTGCAGGATTCACTGAATGCAAACACTCAGGAACACAGAGAGGCCTGAGGCTTTAGATCGAGGCCCAGAGGACTGCACTCTGTTCAGAACTAACAGCCACAAGGAGACTAATCCACAATGAGATGGGTGCCGTCAGGCAGTCACTCTCGGAGGAACTCCGTGCATCACAGGCATATGCACAGGCAGACTCTGTTGCTTTCCGTGTTACAATGCTTACAGACATCACCGGCCTCACTGTGCTGGTGCATTCATCAGTGTCACACGTGGACGCCGCCTCTGAAGACCAGGCCTTGGTACTCCGTGGTCTGCCTCCAGCACCACACCCACCTGCAGATCAACCACAGGATGGGGGTCCCAGCACAGACATGCCTCCTGGTCCACCGTTGCTGTGAGGTCCATGAGCCCCTGTAGGGAATTATCTTTTTTCATAGTCACATTTGTAGACATTGGCATGCACCCTACACCTCTCCCTTCCAAGGTGGACACCCACTCCCCGTCCATGATGGATACATCTTCTGATATTTTATATTTTTTATGCCCATGGCCTTTATTATTTTGTTTGTGTGTCCCTTGCTTTCCCATGAAAAAGTTTTTCTTTGATTACAAGGCCCCTTGCCCAGATGTTGGCATGATTTTTTTGTTCATCCCTTTCCAAGGTGTACATTTACATTTGCCTTGAGTTGTGCAGTTGCCCTCTCAAGGCCATGACATATGCAGCCATGCTCAGTGACGTCAACTGACATGGTTGTATTGTGGTGGAAAGGTTGGCATGTGCATGTAACATTGGGTTGAGTGAATATTGACACATGTGTGCAGCATGTATGGTACTGTACAATGGTTGTTATAATACCTTGTCCCATGTTGTTACAGTGCTCTGGAATAAGGCAGTGACTGCACTTCCTGGCAGGAGACACCTTGCATCCTTTGACGTCCCAAACTCTCCATGCCCTCTGCCAGGCACTGGACCTCCTGTCATGCATTTAGAAGCAGAGTTCCTGGTGGAGGTGATGCAGGAATGACACCATTCTGGCTCAGTCAGCAGGTAAGCACATGCACTGTCTCGCATGTTCTGCCAGTGTAATTGTTCCCCAGGGTTTCTGCATGCAGTACACATCATGATCAGCTGGTGGTGTTCACCATGTGTCACGGTGAATGTCTCTGCTGATGTGTGTCTGTAGGCATGCATGTGTGTGTATGTGCATTTGTACTTCTATGCCAGTGGCGTGCTTCTGTGGATGCACTCATGATGTTGACTGAATGTTTGGAAGTGATTGTGCAGAACTATTGTCACATTCATCATGGTCAGTGTTTCGTTCAGTGTGGATGCACATACTGCCTGGCCACATGCATTGTTGGTGCTTCTGCACTTTGGGGGTTTCTGTTCTCCGACACTTGGCACACTGATCGTGGTGATGTCTCCTTACTGCCACCCTTTTACTCCCCCAGGCCCAATGTTGCATACCATGCCCTGCAGGTGTTTTCCCTCTATTCTTTGACCATTGCCAAATCTAAATCCACTTCCTTCTCTGCTTACATGTCCCACCCAGCCAGGCCACTGATCACCATGTCCCATTCACATTGATAGGCATATTTGCACAACCTACACTGCAGCGATTCATGACATGGGCTCTGGTGACTCTGCTGTGGACATGTGTGTGCATTGACTCCACAAGACATGTTTGATGTGTACCTCTGACTGACTGCTTCTGTGTTACCCAGTATGGTGACTTTTTGTACATGTTTTGGTACTGTTGGTTATCTGCACTGGTGTGTATTTCATGTTGTCTGGTTTGAATTTTGACTTCATGTTTACTGGCACAACCTGTGCCAGTAAACATGCATTGGCACAATGTCGATGCATGCTTGTCTGACATCCTCCACTTGCCACTGATTGGCTTTATCTGGTGTCCCTGTGCCAGGTTCAAGTGAGCTCTGGAATCCATGCACACTTACTGGGGCAGTATCACTCAGGGGGTGTGGTGTGTTGGGGGTGAATGTACAGATGCATGTCCATTGTCTGTGTTGTCCAACAGGGGTGTATGTTGGCTGATATAGGTTAGGGCTATATGCTTTCAGTGCCTTAGTTGCATGGAAGTGGGGTACATGTGACTTGTGTAATGCATGCCATGGTGGGTTTTTGCCTTGGTTTGTGTGAGATAGGGCTACTGATTGACCATACACATGTGCCTATTATTTGCCAGTCTATCCTTCACCGCCCACCACTTTTGTACTTCATGGCCTCTACATGTAGATATTTTCCTTCCATGTGTCTTCTGTGATCGCATGTCATGATGGTATGTCCAGAGGTATTGATATCACTATCACCCTACCTAGGTCAACATATATGTGCCCTCACCCACAGTGATGTTGGGCATGTCCAACCCCATCTCAACTCCAGACAGTGTACTCCTTGCTATGGTTTTTACTTGTCCCTCCCTCTCTCTCTCTCTCTCTCTCTCTCTCTCTCTCTCTCTCTCTCTCTCTCTCTCTCTCTCTCTCTCTCTCTCTCTCTCCCTTTCTCTCTCTCTCTCCCTTTCTCTCTTTGTTGTGCTACTCATCACTCCTATGCAATTCTCAATCTGTGGCCTGTCTCCCTCTTACACCCTGTGGTCCTTCCGCACTGGTTGGTCTTTGTCTGTTTTCTGATTTCCTAAATGGTTGTCATATATCTCCACTGTCTTTAAGTTGTTGCATTGCATGTCTTTACAATTTGAGGATGTTTTTCCCAGTGGGATGCAGTGTATGCAGGCCAGGTGGGTAACCTGTGCAAGTAAGTGAAGGGCACTCAGGGTGTCACTTGTCGTGTGGTGTTTAGCAGGGGTCTTGCACTGTGTACATTTGTAGAGGAGGTCCCAGATATGGCCTGCACTCCAGCCACCCATTTTGAAATACCAGGAACATACTCACTGAGATATGTGACGTATGATGAGCAAATAAACCTACAGAGAGCCACACTAGGGCTTTGTCCCGTGCCCATCGGAAGAGCAATACCTGTTCAAGTGCCAATTACCAGACAACCATGGGCAGCACGGTACCCATTGAGACAACTGTACCAACAGCTGACATGACATAAAGACTACTTTCAGACTGTCCCAGAAGAAACCCAAAGGGCCTTAATCGAAGGTGAATGGTGACGTCACGAGGGCCCGGACAGAAGTACAGATGAACAAACAACAACCAAAAGTTAACACACTAAGACGAAACACCATGAATAAAGATATCACAGACATAGAAGATAAGACAATGTCAAAATATAAAGAAACACAACCATACAGCAGGATGAAAATATGCAACCAGCTAACACCTGTACATAGGTTTGTAACGCAAGAAGCTAAGAAAACAGTACGGCTTGCTATGCTTTGTAGCAGAATAGATCGGCAAGCGCCAACTATATATATCTACCTCAATGAAGCACATTATATAAGTGCAGTCCACTTTACATGAAAGCAGAATTAAGGCCAGGATTGTAGGGGCCAAACAGGCCAGGATTCATATACCAGCACAAAGCCAGATGAAAGAGCGGAATCGAAACTTAGCAAGAAGTAGCTCATGCCTAGGAATTCGAGGTCAACCCAAGGAAGGGAGGAGAGCGGCATCTCCGAAGAATCGAAACTTAAGAGCATAGCAGCCTGCCCGTGAAGGTCGAGATAAGGAGGCCCAGGCATGTGGCGAGGCCGAAGAGAGAAAATAGATGGAAAATGAAACAGCTTCATGGTGTACTGACACGTGACTAGCCAAGCGCGAAGAGGTACCAACGTCTGATGTCACCCAAAACCAGAGGATGCCATAACTGTCCCTGATAATAAGATACAGTTTAGAGGCCATCCTCAGCCAACTAATTGACACATAGCCCTAAAGTACTGATTGATGAAAGGGAGGCAGGGTGAATCTTGGGGCATGCCGCTTCTGGGTAACCACTCTGCAAGCTGCTAATTAAAGTAGAGATTTATGCCTAGTGGTGTATCCAACCGAATCACAATGGACCAAGTAATCTAGGGTCCTATAGCTAGTAGAACCAATGAGACATTGTACTTGTAGTGACGTCGAGCACAAGTGATGTAGAGGGATGGGCGTAGACTCCCACCCGATAAGAGTTATCCAATCCTCACACCCCGTTACCATATATAGTTATAGTACCTATGCTTAAGTTACCTTTTCCAACCAATAGACTTGCATGACAAACTTTCGAGTGTTACACGTCAATCATGAAGAATATTGCCCATAAAAATTGCTGTTTGAATGAAGATTGTGGAAGTTGAAGCAAGACGGGCGATTGCATCACTGATGATTTCCTAATGTTTCCCCGTTTTTTGTACTTGTCATTAAACGGACTTCCCTTTGCCAAACCATTTGATTTGTCCTTATTGATTGGTGTTGGAGTAAGAGAATCCTGCACCCCATCCACCTCAAGGTGCAGCTATCTCATCTTAAAGTACTCGAGGGTGAGCTCTGATCCCATGTGCCCGTCAGAGGTCGCTCCGCCCTTCTATACACTTGGTAACAGAGGATGGTTTTGACCATCAACTATTGATTGTTGATAAAACACCTATTGACCGTCGACACAAAGTAACTCTAGGTCTTCAGCAATATCACGAGTCCTTCGCCATTTGGCCGAGTAGACTGTGAACCTTCCCGTGGACATTGATAGTATAAATCTATCATCTGCAGTGGGTCTGAAGGAACCCGTTTTATAAACAGAAACCCTTCCATTCCTACGGGCAGTGGGACAGACGAAAGACTAAAGAAGGTGGTAACGGAGGCGGTGATCTGGAGGATCCAGAGAGGAACCATGCGAGCGGTGAGTGAAACAAAAAATTAAATGCTTTGGCAAATGTCATATGCATTAGAACAAGTAAGGGAAAAGGTAACAGATGGAGGTGAAATAAACAAAATAGTCAGAAGTAGAGAAGACTGTATATATATATAAGGGGATAATGACTCTAGAACATTTGAGATATTAAAGAATACCGGGGTAGACACCCGAGAAAAGAGAGAATACCGGGGTAGATACCCGAGAACAGAAAGAATACAGGGGTAGACACCGGAGAACAGAGAGAATACCGGGGTAGACACCCGAGAACAGAGTGAATACCGGGGTAGACACCCGAGAAGAGAGAGGATTCCAGGGCAGACACCTGAGGAGAGAGAGGATTCGCCTTGTTCCTGCACTTTAATATAGCGGTCAGAAGAAACGTGAACTTAGAGCCCACATAATAGAAGACGACTAGGCTACTACCACATTTAAAGATGTTGTAAAAGGAGTTTGTTTAAACTCCATGTCGGGGTACAAATTAGAGGCAGAGATATTTGTGTCCAGCTGGTGTCTGTATAGTCCGTCAAATGTATGTTGTACCTGTTCTGTTGTATGTCACATTTAAGAAATTTTGTCTTGTATTGCTTGAAATTAAATCGGGTTTTTACGCGATTCTATAGTTGAGAGAGAATCGCACATTGATTGATGTTCTTGAGTAAATTGGTGATAAAAAAGTTTTTATGGGAGAGGATTGGATTGGAGCTTGTGGTGTTTGGTGCTCGTTCATAATATTGACAGTGTTAATATTGCATGGAAGCATTGAAAAGTGGTGTTTAAGAGGAAAGTAGAACAGATTTAAGCATGGAAGAAATTACACCATTAGCACACTTATGGAAGCAACTGCCGAAACATGCACCCAAGCTTAAGAAATAGAGCACAGAGTGGGTTAAGGGCACCGCCCACAAGATGTTTATGCTGTGGCCACAAAATGGGTTTTTATCTAAAGCCGTTTTACAGCACATGACGACTTACTTGCATGCCACATATACATGAAAAAAACTAGAGAAACGCTCGCTGTTCAAGAACTTTGGAAAATGTTCGAACAGTCTAAGGAGGAAGAGCCACCTGCAGACTGGATATTAAACGTATGCACGGAGGGGGGAGAGACGCCTACCGCGCCACCTGCCCTGCCTGAAACAGAAACTGAGGGAAGTAAACCTGACGGACTCTACCCATTAAGGGAGCTTAAAGCAGCCACAGGGTACAGCAACCCCGCATATGAGTCACCTACTTACAGTAGTCACAAAAACTGAGGGAAGGATCAGGGCAAGAATCTTACCTCCGCAGTCCCGAGGGACAAGGAGAGACGCGATGATGAGAGGAAGGATCAGGCACAGATTAGTGCATCTTTCCATGAGGAGAGAGAGGGAAAGAAATGGAAAGAAGGTGAAAGCAGAACTGATGAGATAGCATTCGCAAA
This sequence comes from Ambystoma mexicanum, assembly GCF_040938575.1. Classification (NCBI taxonomy): domain Eukaryota; kingdom Metazoa; phylum Chordata; class Amphibia; order Caudata; family Ambystomatidae; genus Ambystoma; species Ambystoma mexicanum. The sequence goes on along the minus strand of NC_090931.1, from coordinate 164,953,744 downwards.
ACTCGAATGGATGGGAGGACAGATATTGTTGAAACTTGATGGAAAAGGAAGTGATGATGTGAGACCTATAGAGAGGTTAGATGAGGCGCAGAGAAAGGAGAAAGACAAGGAGTCAAGGGATGAGAGGATAAGACGGAAGGATAGACTGAGGCGTGAACAGTTATATTGCAAAGAGCAAGAGAAACAGCGCGATCGCAAACAGAGAGCAGTCTATGCCTTGGACAGACAGAAACAGCAAGGTTTAGAAGAAGAGCAAAGAGTATGTGACAAGATAAGGAGACGAAGGGATGAGGGAGTTTGAAGGGAAAATTTACGTAGAAAGGAAAGGAGAAGAGAAGAAGATAAGGTCAGAGAAGAGGCGAGGAAGAGCAAAGATTGTGATGATGTCATAGAACATAAGCGTAGACAGAGGGCATGCGATCTCGAATATATCTGGAGAGGCAAGTTAAAAAACCCAATCCTGTTGTAGAATGGGAAGACATTGAAGAATTCTTCCCTGCGTATGACTCAGTACCGGGCACGACCAGGGCAAATATTGACGATGACTTTGACACCAGAGGTATCAGAGAAACGATCAATAAGATATATGATGAAATGGGGTTAGAACAAGTATCCCAAGGGGAAAGGGAATCACCCGAAGTAGTGGGAGCAGGAGACTGTCCCTGGACGGACTAGAAATCAGTAAAAATGATGATGACACAAGGAGATGCGTAAATTGGGAACAATTAATGTCCGACTGCGGAGAGGAAATGGAGCGCAAGCCAAATGAAGTAGGGAGACAGCGCAAAAAGCGGCTGCCAAGGGACAAGGGGGTACGATGCTCAGTTGCTGGCGAGTCCGCACCGAGGACATAAGAGTCTGCCACACAGTTGGACCGGCATGATGGAACACCCCATGGTCAGAGGGGGGTGTCAGCACCTGCCTATGTAGACCGGCTGAGGACATTGCCAGGCAGATGGCGATGCAGGAATATTACCCCAGCGGTAGACAGGAGGGCTATGAGAGAAGAGAAGAAAAGCTGCGCATTCCAATTTCCGCTACTAGAAAAGGGGGGAGCAAGACCACAATATATTCCATGGCCACACATGGATTGATAAAACCTGAAAAACAAGCTTACAATGCTGACATCGGGAGCCGGGAAGTGGATACACGAGTTAGAAAAAATGACAGGGGGTGTCACAGTCGCAATAGGGGACATTAAAGGTCTCCTGCTCGCCATACTTGGTGAGAGTGCAGACGATGTGTGGGCACGGTAGGGTACCCTGGGGTAACCATATTTAACACTACTCACGACGGAGCACCATTTAATAATTGCAGAGCAGCAGTATGGAAAGCGCTACGAGTGCTGTACCCAGACATTTCCGATATGGGAGCTAAAATGAAGGAGTCAGAAGATCCGTTGATTTATATCCAGAATTTCCAAGATGCGTGGGTGCTCGAAATGCATGAATCTTGGACAAAGTCTATACCGATGTTTTACCAAATATTATGCCAAGGGTTGCCAGAACCAGTGCAGAAACAGCTCAAGAAATTGGTAGGGGTTGAGGCTAAACCTTGGGCTGAAATACAGTTAACTATCACACATTACTGTCAATTGTTGCAAGAAAAGAATCAGAAAAAGGAGGCAACACGAATGGGTGAGGAAGCGAAGCTGGTGCAAAATAAATTATCAAAGTATGCGCTCGAAGGAGCCATGCTAACTAGCCAAGCTGAGCAGAACATACAACAGGTGACTAACCCAAAGCAGAACAACCACGGTAACGTAGGACAGTACACAAGGGGAAGAGGATTTAGAGGAAGAGGATGGTAAAGTAATCAAGGAAGTTTCCAGAGTAATCAAGGAGGCTTTTAAAACATGCAAATGGGCAACCCAGATATGTCAAATGGACAAATAATCCGACCAACGCCAGTATGTTGGCTGTGTGGAATGACAGGGCATTTGGCGCGCACGTGCAGAAGTCAAGACGTGTGGCAGAATAGCCAAGGAATGGGAACAGGCCCCGCAAATCCTCCTGCAATCTCACCACAGTGTGGTTCACAGAATCACACGGTGCAGCAGCAATACCAGGCATGCAGCAAGGTGTGCAACAAGGGGTTCAACCCCCAAACATGTGGAATTTGCCACAAGGGCAATCCCAACAGGCACCGCAGCAACCTTTTCAGGGCACAAACTCTGGAAGGGGAGGCAACCCTGGCAATGGAGAAAATCCACAAGTGTACAGTGGACCGAACTTATATATGAACTAGGACAGCTCACTGGGAATCCTGATGTGCTCTATCCTATCAGTGACACCAGACCTTAATAGGGAACCAAGGGTGAATGTCATCATAGGGGGTAAAGAATATTTCTTCTTAGTTGACACGGGTGCAACACGCTCGTGCATACGTGAAGGCAAGTTTTCCTTGTCTGGCGAGGCCATAGATACTCAGAGTTTTACAGGAGCTCACAGTCGAGTTCCCTTTACAGACGCACTCCCAGTCTACGTAGGAGAGTGTGAGATGAATGTGCCCTTATTATATTAACGTCAGACCCCGGGAAACATTTTGGGTCGAGACTTAATGACAAAGTTGAACATGACAATCTCGCTCACGGAGGAGGGCATAGTATGCTCCACTCCAGGAATGCATTGTTCAAACTTGTGCCAAATGATCAGGGCATACTCAGGGCATATAGCCATGAGAGCTATTCCACAAGAGCCAGAAGTTTTCCATATGGCATACGTGTGCTCATGGCAGGATTGCCTGGCCTTACAGGACTATGAGAACCCCCGCTGAATTTTTATTCAGACCAAGAATACCTATGCATGAAGAGGAGGGACAAGTATTTCCCTTGATGATACATACTGCAGCAGTGTGAGGGAAAGTAGCATTGGTTGAAGGCTACGATGATGAAGGCAGACAATGGTGCACAATTATCGCCTTTGAAGAAGGGTGTCGAGTGACTGACGTCACAGATGACGATCTGTTTGAAGAACAACCCGACTCAGAAGAGACAAGAGTAGAAGTGAGTCTCACATTTTGGGTAGAAATTATCAAAAGAGAAGTGCCCCAGAGAATGATGTTGGTACTGATACGTCCGGAATACTTTGATGACGACATGGCCCAGGTGCCTGTCTCAGTTTGGACTACAGGACCATATGACGTATGCCTCCTGAAGGGATTGGGGGAAGTGAAAATTAAACTGAAACCAGGAGCAATTTTACCGAGAGCACAACAGTATCCCATGTCCAGAGAGGCAGATGAGGGGATCGCGAAGACAATTTCCGCCATGATGGACCAGGGCATCTTAGTGAAATCAGAGTCACCCTGTAATACTGCGATTTATCCCATCAAGAAATCAAATGGAGGGTCTTGGCATTTAATCCAAGATTTAAGAGCATTACACGATATTGTTGAAGTTCCCTCTTGTCCCTAATCCGTCTACAATCCTATGCGACATACCCATCAAGGCAAAATATTTTATGGTGATTGACTTGAAAAATGCCTTTTTCTCAATCCCGTTGCCCCGTGACTCTCAAGATCTGACGTCATTCACTTTCAGACAAATGCGTCTGAAAAGCACAAGGTGTCCACAGGGGTACTGTGAGTCCCTGTCCATTTTCAATAGAGTCCTACAGATGTACCTAAGCAATATTGCACTAGATAGTGTCGTCTTGCAGCATGTGGATGACATTCTAATCTGCAGCACCACAGAGGAGCAGTGTAGGCAGGACTCTATCCGTCTATTGACCATACTGGCTGAGAAAGGTTATTAGGTTGACAAGGAAAAGTTACAATATTGTGAGCAGGAAGTGCTATACATTGGCCAACTTATCTTGCATGAAGGCAAGAAAGTGACCCCAGAAAGGGCAGAAGCCATCTTGAACATGGCTAAGCCACTCACGATAAAACAAATGCAGAGCTTTCTAGGCCTATACAATTCTGTTAGAGCTTGGGTTTTCGATTACAGCACGTATACGAAACCCTTGCTCCAGGCACTAAAGAAGGCCCGGGTGACAAAGGAAAAGATTGAATGGACCGAGGCAATGGGAAAAGGGTTTGCTGAACTCAAGAGAGCGATTTGTACAGCTCCAGTTCTCGGAATTCCTAATTATGCAGAGGAATTCCACCTGTTTTCGCACGCAGATGACAACGTTATGACGGCAGTGCTCGTTCAAAAAACTTAGTTGGGCTACAAGCCCCTGGCATATTACATTGGGATCCTGGACCCAGTAATGAGAGGCCACTTCCCATGTGAAAAAAGTTTAGCTGCCGCAGCGTTCGCCATAGAAAAGGCAACCACTATTGTGATGGTATGTTCCATGACGTTATACATCGAACATTCGCTATTCACTGTTTTACAGAAAACTAAAGGTACGTTGACGTCTCAGAGAGCCTCTACATATGAAGTGATCATATCTAATCCATTGATCAAAATAGTTCGATGTAAAACAGTGAACCCAGCTACATTCATACCAGAGCCAGTCACTGAAGAAGAGCCGATACATGACTCTGCAAACTATGAAGAATTCTATGATGAATTCCCCAGGGTGAAAGAAAATGGCCTTGCGGGTGGAGAGATTGTTTTCATCGACGGCTCTTCGAGAATCGACCAAGAAGATGGACAAAGATATACAGGCGTTGCTGTAATGAAACACAAAGCACACAGAGAATTCCGGGAACTCGTCAGTGCACAAATACCATCTCATTATTCAGCGCAGGCTGCAGAACTATTGCATTGATACTCGCCATAGAGAATCATGCAGACCAGGAAGTAACGGTGGACAGTGACTCCGCCTATGTGACGTCCATAGTGCACGCAGGACTAGCACACTGGAAAAGGAGGGGCCACCTCCGAGCAGACGGCACGCCAGTGCAGCATGCAGCCTTATTGGACAGGCAGATTAAGGCACTACAGCTCCCAGTGGGCATAGTGGTCGTGAAATGTGCCTCGCACACCAATGGGACAGATTATGTGTTACGCGGTAAAACCACGCAGCAGACACAGAAGCCAAGCGTATGGCCTCCAAAAGTGAGACAGTCATGGAAGTGAAGGTGGCGTGCACCCATGAGAGAATGATGGTGGCACGTACCACACCTGAAGCCTATAGCAATCTGGGGCAAACGCATCTAATGGAGCTTCAAGGGGAGGAACCACAGGAGGAGAAGAGCCTATGGAAACATCAAGGGTGTTCTTTAAAGCCCTCTGATGGATCGTGGTGGCAAGACAGCACTGGTAAACCAGTAATGCCTGTAGCCCTACTAAAAATAGCATTGGAACAATTGCATTACCCACTACACATGTCAAAGGAAAATCTAGCAGCAACGCTTGCAGAAGACTGGTTCATACCAAATTTAGCTGAAGAGGTTGCATTCTTTATGGTGAACTTCATAATCTGCCAGCAATTCACTGCCGGGCACACATTAAAAGTAGTGAGAGGAGTCATCCCCCAGCCAAATGGGCCTTTTCAGCACCTACATATCGACTATGTCAACATGATTCAAGTGTGCAACGGGTACAGGTATTTAATTGTAATGGTTCGTCCATTCTCTAGGTGGATAGAGGCAGGTCCTTGTACACACCCAGACTCAACCTGTGCGGCCAAATTTCTGGTATGGGAAGTGTCCCCTAGATGGGGGGTGTGTGAGGTGATGAGATCAGCCACTGGGGCTCATTTTGTAAAAGCAGTTTTTGAACAGATCAGCTTGTTGCTTGGTATAAAGCACAAGTTCTCGTTGGTGTATCATCCGGAAGGTAATGTTATCTGTGAGAGGCTCAACGGCTTGTTTAAAGAAAGGATAGCCAAGTTGAAGCTTACTCTAAAGAGGGGATGGTTGCACTGCCTTCCACTGGAATTGTATGCTCTTCGGAACCAACCAGGCTCCGACCATCATTTTACGCCGCACGAGATAGTCACAGCAAGGAGAATGAATACTCCCCTAACCCCTCGAGACAGAGCTAGATGTGATGCCCAGCCAACCCGAGAGGTCCTGGGATCTGAATTACAAGAATATCTGAACTGCATGACATCCAGTCTTACCATAATTTCAGACCAACTGCAGCGACGATGAAAAGAATGCAGCACAGCACAAAACACAGCAGGAGACACTGAAACAGATGCAGTTCAAGGTCTACGTGTTCCACTCGTCTTTCCTGGAGATGTGGTGGTAGTAAAAAAACACACGAGGAAGAGGTGGGACGAGCCAAGATTCAATGGCCCTTTCATGGTGGAGGACTGCAGTCCTTCAGCTGTAAAACTGCAAGGCAGGAGAGCATGGATTTTTCTCAATGACATTAAGCCCTATATCGGAGAAAGTTATCTTGCTGCACCCCACCGTGAAGAAACCACAGACAACGGGGAAGAACCTCAGCACGTGCAGACGAGATCCATGACGAGGAAGAAGGACGCATGAGCAGCAAAGCCAAGACAGAAAGACCCCTTTTGAAAATTGTGGCTTAAATAGGACACCTCCTCCAAGCAAAAAGGGGATAAGGACATAAAACGGACACTCTGTGCATCCTAGTTGCAGGGTGAAGAAGAAATTGTGTACGTAAGCCACAACATGTTTTGTTGATACAAACCTGTAAACCAAGCCACACTTAAGCATTGTTGAGAAATAAGACTCCAACAGACAGCAATCAAGGACTTTTACTTTAAGAGCAAATTACAGTATCCTGAATCATCCAATACCAAGACTTTATTGTGCAGAATTTATGGTGTCCCCCAGCAGAAACATCACAGAGGACGTACTCACCTACTTACAGTTAGTATTGGTATCATATCCGTCGCTGGTAGGGAGGGTTACCAGTGTCACAGACTTTATCCAAGATCCTGCAAACAAGAAGATAATCTGGCAACTACTTACCGTCATCGCGGAAGCCGTCATTGAACTGCCTGAATACAGTGATAAGGACACAAATGCTTCCACCACAAGCGATTATAGATGACCTTGTCAATACGCTTTTCTTTCGCATCATAGAGGAGTGCCCAAGATCCAGCAAACTCTGAACTCTTGAGCCAGCTGTGGACCAAGCTAAGTTATTTGGTCGCAATCCACGTGTCAGGAAAGTGAAAGCATTGTTCAAGTCAAGGGAAGAGCCTATTATCCTGAACCCAGCAAGACAGGACAAATGTCCCTGTCACCTGAGGACAGTCGACTGGCTCACAACGTCCTATTCCGCCTACTAACTGACTTTCCGGAAATGGTGGGGAGACCTGTCGAGGTTGACGTCCTCACCTTCATCAGAGACCCAGCTAACGTTGCACAGATGGGAACGATCCTCCATGGCATCATGCTTCAAGTGGAGCTGTCCAACTTTCAGAGAGATTACAAGAGGAGATCACAGTGAAACCTTCCGCCGAGGGACTGATCAAGGAAGCCGAGGCAAGCACTTCATCTTTCCGCTGAGGGAAATATTGAGAGAGCAGAGACAAGAACTTCACCTTTATTTTTTTTGATTGCCATTTTCCTATTTCTTCACATTGAAGAGTGTCCAGCATGTCCTCAAGATTGAAGCAAATTTGGTGGGTGGACTGGGAGCTCACCTACTTTTCATATACGCAGTAAAAGTGACTTATCAAAGTGTTAGTCTCATCTATTTTTCCATAGTCTAGCAAGGATACTGCATCCTGTATCAAGAGACAATCGTCACCCGCAAGAGGGGGGACACTTGTGAAGCACCAGACACTTTATGATACAAACTGTTTGAGAACAAGTGAATTGGGGGAAAATAATAAACATTGACATTTTGTTATCAGCGAGATGGGTGCCCAGAACAGTAACCTAGTCCTCCCACAAGCAGAGGGGCGCCCTCGCTTCTCTGGAAGGAAATGCTGCTGCCTCACGTACCTACCATCATGTATCTATGCATTGTGTTTATCATTATTTTGCTGTCATTAACAATCAGAGCTGCATTATTTCTTGGTGCACAAAGTGTTCCAATTTCAGTGCACCATCCTGATGATGTACGCACAAGTCCCACAAAAGCACCCAGACCCTATATAGTTATTCCAGTCCCGGGAAAATATGATGGTAAAGTAAATGAACTGAAAATGAATGTAATTAACAGTGACACATACACACTTCAGGTAGCGAATGAAGAGAAAAGCTGGAGACAGGGTCAGCACAGAATGAATGAAAACATAACACTGACAGCCACACGCACCCACACACTGAATGCACACAAACCAGGGCATGTGTCAAGGGCCACAGGACCTCAAGCGAAGGCAATCAAGAGCATGAGACTGCCTACCGAACAATTAGCCCCAGAAAATAATGAGAGAAACCGAGAAGAATCAAGAGAAAAGTCAACGAAAGAAGACTTAACACAAGCCTTTAAAAAGACAGAAGCAGCTGTAGGAGAATTTACTGCAAAGACACAAATGGTAATAGATCAGATATTCCCGTTTTTAGCTAGAGCGAAGAAACTGCATGAGGAACTGAAAAATAAAACTGCAGAGACTGTACTGACAATCACACAAGTTCCAACACAAGGAACAAGTACCAGGCCCACGATGCAGCCATACACTGGGCCGGTGACAGTCTGGTGGCTAATAAAGGCACTTATAGAGGGCAGGTAAATAATGCAAGAAGAGAAGGAGAGAATTTGAAAACCTCCACCTACCACATCGATGCAGATAAAGGAACCTGCTCCATCGACCAGAATGCCCGAGAGTCCTCCACCACAGACGTGTTTAGAGATGTAGTTATAGCAAACTACAGGAAGACACTAAGGATCAAGTGGAGCCTGCATGAAGATAACAGTGAACTGAACGACTACCTGGATAGCACAGCACATCTAGGAAACAACATTTGGTACCAGCACATGAAAGAAGTTGGATAAAGGAAATCAGAAGGAGAATGCTTTGTTTGTGCACTCCTACCGTACAGCATGGGGAAATCCAAGATCTTCGTGGCTGTAGAAATTGATGTCCAGACAGCACACTGTCTTTCACACTTAGCAATGTGCAACACCAGAGGACAGTTCATGGGAAGGGATGCCTCATTGATATGGGCAACCGAGACAAATTATCCCGATGAAAACGATAATATACAGGACATTAAGACGAGAAACAGAGCCCATAAAGTAATCATGTGATCAGTTACGAGAAGCCTGGAGTTAAAGGAGCAGTAATCAGGTGGGAAGTGAACCCAAAGCTAAATGTCCAAGGAAATACTCAAGAAGAGGCAAAAAATGGGAAGAACAGAGGCCAAATGCAGATTTGGGGAACAGTGCTTTCACCAAACGGTTGGGAAGAAGGAGTGGTGATCTGCCGAGCATGGATGGTCTTTGGAGCCTACAAGGAAGCAACAGAGAACTCACAGAGGTTGTGCAAACCTTAATGGCCGAAACTCACAAGATTACTGACATGGGTTGAAGACAGAGGAGGACCCCTGCAGATAGTGCCACTGGAAAGTCCAAAATTGTGCTTCAGGAACAATGGCACGAGGAAGATGGGAGAGAATCAGAACTGCAGATGAATCTTTGAAGCTCCAGGAATGACTCACAGAACTGCAGTAATTATGGATCATTACTGGGCATGTGGATCCAAAGCATACATAAGACTTGCCAAAAAACTGGGTAGGCATATGTACAATAGTGAACGTCCATTTCCTGCACTAGTGATCACAAAAAGTGACATGAATATTGACAATTTACCAAAAGCAGATGCTCACCTGAGGGAAAGGAGATCTGTGCAGCCAGTATCCTGAAAGAAAAGAGAAAATTACTTTTCTGCCAAATCAGAAGAAGCATTCCATGCAATCCCGTATGTGCACAGGCTCTTCAGCCTCACCTCATCTGTCTTCACAACGATCATCATGCCAAGCTTCCAGGTTGGAGCAAACATTAAGTGGTTGCAAGTCACCAGATGGGAATTACTGCAAACCATCAACTCAACAATAAAGGGATTCAACGCAATCAAGGAAGAGTTAAGAGCAATCCGACTGAATACTTTACAGAACAGATATGTGCTTGACATGATCACAGCAATGGATGGAGGAGTTTGTGCAAAAATCGGAGCATCATGTTGCACATTTATACCTTCCCATGACGAAGAAAATGGAACCTTGACAGAAGCCACAGAGATGCTAACGAAGCTACAGAACCAGATGATCGATGAAACTGACGAAGTTGATGATGACAGCTGCTTTGGTACACTTTTCTCATGGGTCCCACAATGGATGGCTCTCACGACCCTTGCCCAAAACCCCCTCTGGCAAACCCATTCGCCAGGTGGAGTCAGAACTCGGGCCTCTAGAGCCTGGCATCCTCTTCAAAAGCCCTCATGGGGCCAGTCCTGGCGCCTATGGCACCAGGCTCATACACCATGAAAAACAATGTGCTTGGGAACCACTTTATTGTATTGTCAGCCAAAATGCAGGCATCCACATAGCTTGGTTCATAAGAACCAAGCTATGCAGTCTAGTGTTTTGGGTGTGGTAGCCTAGGGACTACTTTACCTGAACTATATTGTTGCGGCTATTTAAACCACACCCGAGCAAGACAACACGCTTCACGTTACTTTGCAGCTTGCAACGTGACGCTCACCATGTCCAGCTATTCCCTCGAACCTCGCAGAAGCAGAACCTGCAAGGAGACAAAAGGAACATCATTAGCAGCAGCATCTTACCTGCAGTCTTCATCTTTAAACACTCGCAGCTACTGAGAACTGCTTCCTCGAATCTGCACGCCTCCTGGACAGAACGACCTGAAAGAGGAAGATAGAGGCAACATTAAAGAAAGCAGTAGAGACATTTACAAATTACGAACTGCTCAAAAGCCTTACCTGGCTGGTCGCCTCTCGACTGGCACCACTCCAGACATTCCACTCACGCTGAAGAACACTGCAACCTACAAGTAACGAAAACACAGGTTAGCAAAGGCCAGACTTTGCAGCGCTGCGCATAGCGCTTACTAACCGCATTTTAGCGCTCTTAATGCACCATCATTTACCAGCGGGGCTCAACCAAGCCAGTTCGCCACGCTGAAGCTCTGCATACCTAAGGGAGAAAAAAGAGATGTTTTAAACAAAGAAAGGCATGCAGGATAACAACAAAACTAAAGAACAGTGCTAAGACCTACCTGAACAATATCAAACGGCCGGCGTCAGTGAAGTAACTGGACTGCACTCACCCATGAAAGACAACGCGCCCCTGCAAAGAAGGCAAGACGGAGAGCACGCCTTATTCTACCACAAAGTGAGGAGAGGGCGCCAGAGGGACTGAAATCATGCAGGGGTGGAGGGAGGATACTTACCCCAGTCGGTCACTCTTGAACACAGTCCTCCTGTATTTTCAGGCAGAACCTTCCCCGCAGACCACATCAGGGCAAAGCTGAGAAGCATACCAGCGAGTAACCCGGCCGGGTGGCGTCCCTGTGGATACCAGGTGAGAGTAACAATGGCAGACATATTCAAGTCCCTGGGAGCCCTGCTACTGATGATACTATTAGGATTCTGTGTTATCAAGATAATTATCTCACAATGCCAGAAAACTGCAAAGAAAGCCATTGGGGTGAAGATCATGATCAATGCCAAACTAGGTTGGAAGCCCAGAGACCTGACTGATGAAGAAATAAGAAACTTTGTGAAGGCCAGCAAATTTGCACCAGAAGGAACACAATTTGTGTATCCCAGAAAATGAAGGAAAATGGATTTATTGTAGCCCAAATGGACAATGCCAGCTAATGACCTGGAACAAAGATGAACATGTAAAAACAGCAGGAAGTTTGAATGGCGTGATAAAGATTTGGACTCCAAAGAGGCACTCCTTCGCACCATACAAACCAGAAGATGAAGAAGAAATGAATACCGAAGAACCAAGCAAGGTGAATACAAAAAGGGAAGCAGAAGAGGTCGATGAACCGACCAGAGGGGGGAGTGTAGAGGAGGTCCCATATATGGCCTGCACTCCAGCCACCCATTTTGAAATACCAGGAACATACTCGCCAAGATATGTGATGTATGATGAGCAAATAAACCAGCAGAGAGCCGTGCTGGGGCTTTGTCCAGTGCCCATCGGAAGAGCAATACCTGTTGAAGTGCCAATTACCAGACAACCATGGGCACCACGGTACCCATTGAGACAACCGTACCAACAGCTGACACGACATGAAGACTACTTTCAGACTGTCCCAGAAGAGACCCAAAGGGCCTTAATCAAAGGTGAATGGTGACATCACGAAGGCCTGGACAGAAGTACAGATGAACAAACAACAACCAAAAGATAACACACTAAGATGAAACACCATGAATATAAATATCAGAAACATAGAAGATAAGACAATGAAAAAATATAAAGAAACGCAACCATAAAGCAGGATGAAAATATGCAACCAGCTAACGCCTGTACATAGGCTTGTAACACAAGAAGCTAAGAAAACAGTACTGCTTGCTATGCTTAGTAGAAGAATAGAGTGGCAAGCACCAACTATATATACATAGACGAGGAACTTTATACATTTTTAGGCCAGTGATCAAGAGTCAAGTAGTAAACTTTGCTGTTTTCTTTGTCTCCTACTTTTGTTCTTTCTTTCCTCTTTTCTTTCCTCTTTTGCTCCTTTTCTTTGTTCCCCTGTTTCTTTGCTTCCTGTAGGGTTTTTAGTGTATCAACAATAAGATAAGGGAATCTATGTTATTCTGTTAATGTCATGTCCAAAAACATTGTAGGAACCTCATCATTTTTCTACTATGAAAGACAACGGATGAGGAGCATAGTAACCAGCTTTGCCCCTCCAGATTTTTTAAAACGCCCATTTTAACATTGTTTTATTTCGTATCTAAGTACGATTTTATTCCACTAGGTTGTCTTTTCATTAATAATTTTACACATGTGTGATATTTAACTTTGGGTTTTTTAAATCAGAGTTTGATTTTGAACTTGTAATGCAGAGCCTGTACAAATAACTGCAGAGGTAGAATGCTCATGAGATGACATGGTAGGCATTCAGTTTAAATCAGATAAGTCCCAGATTGCCAAATTGTGCACTTCGCACTTCATAATAATTAATACATTTTACCAAAAACTTCTTTGCACTATGCACTTTACAGTGACTAACGCACTTTAAAGACACTCTTGCACTTTACTATGCTTTTTGCATTATGCACTTTACAGTGATCTCTGCATTTGATTGTGCAATTCTATTTCCAGTGGCATACGCAGCACTGGGTTGGAGGTACCACAATGTAGGACAAACGGAGATGGCATGGAAGGTATGCGTTTTCATGGACTTTTATGACTTACAAACTAGGCAAATGTCGAAGGTATGCTTAATGTGTCTGGCATCTTAGAAAAAACAGGATGTCATAAAACTCATGTAATGCAGTCTTAATAGATTAGGCGGCATCGAGGGGCCCCATTGACAGGCGCTCACCTTCCGCAGCAGACTATGGCGGACAAATATTGGGTTTAACTAAATCAGGCCAAATCCAGATCGGATTGGCATGAAAAGGGCAGCTGATAGGGACCTCACAGTCCAATTAGTGGGAATGGTATACATCAGCATCCCATCCACCTTTGTGGCACCAATATTTCAAAGATGTCTGCCATGGGTCAGCTCAGAATGGGCTGCGTTTTCAAATGGAGTCCCTCTTCGATGTCGGCAAAAATGGTTGCCGTTCGCTCTGCACAATGTTTTAAAACTCTGTGGTCTAATCGGAACGTATTATTGTGATCAAGCGGCAAAGCAAGCCGCGAAACGCGTTAACGTTCCTAACGCGCACGGATATTTTGCACTTTGGGAGAGCCTTACTGTAATGGCTTTTTAACTTTTTTGCCACTTTGCAAGGCATAAATAAAGACTTTATTTTATTTTCAACTTTGATGTCCGGACCTTACTAACTTTGGAAAAGTGAAGAGTGCTACTCACCCTGCCTGACGTTTTCAGTGCTTTGAAGATATATATATATATATATATATATATATATATATATGTTTTCATGAAAGCAGAATTAAGTCCAGGATGGTAGGGGATAAACAGGCCAGGATTCATATAGCAGAACAAAGCCAGATGAAAGAGCAGAATCGAAACTTAGCAAGAAGTAGCTCATGCCTAGGAATTCGAGGTCAACCCAAGGAAGGGAGGAGCGCGGCAACTCCGAAGAATCGAAACTTAAGAGCATAGCAGCCTGCCCGTGAAGGGCAAGATAAGGAGGCCCAGGCAGTTGGAGAGGCCGAAGAAAGAATCAAATGCGCAAATAGATGGAAAATGAAGCAGCTTCACGGTGTACTGACACATGAGCAGCCAAGCGCGAAGAGGTACCAACGTCTAATGTCACCCAAAACCAAAGGATGCCATAACTTTCCCTGAAAAGAGGCTATAGTTTCGAGGCCTTCCTCAGCCAACTAATTGACACATAGCCCTCAAGTACTGATTGATTGAAGGGAGGCAGGATGAATCTTGGGGCATGCCGCATCTGGGTAACCATTCTGCAAGCTGCTAATTAAAGTGGAGATTTATGCCTAGGGGTGTAACCGACTGAATCACAATGGACCAAGTAATCTAGGGTCCTATAGCTAGTAGAACCAATGAGACGTTGTACTTGTAGTGACGTCAAGCACGAGTGATGAAGAGGGATGGGCGTAGATGCCCACCCGATAAGAGTTATCAAATCCACACACCCCGTTACCATATACAGTTATAGTACCTATAATTAAGTTACCTTTTCCAACCAATAGACTTGCATGACAAACTTTCGAGTGTTACACGTCAATGATGATGAATATTGCCTATAAAAACTGCGGTTTGAATGAAGATTGTGGAAGTGGAAGCGAGACGGGCGATCACATCACTGATGATTTCCTAATGTTTCCCCGTTTTTTGTACTTGTCATTAAACAGACTTCCATTTGCCAAACCATTTGAGTTGTCCTTATTGATTGGTGTTGGAGTAAGAGAATCCTGCACCCCATCCACCTCAAGGTGCAGCTATCGAGTCTTAAAGTACTCGAGGGTTATCTCTGATCCCATTGGCCCGTCAGAGGGCGCTTCACCCTCCTGTACACATTCACTTTTGTTTAACTTGTTTTGTGGGGTATGTTCGTGGGTGTATGTGTCACATGGTGTTCTTATGGCCATGTGTCTGTGCATGCTGTTTTTGCACTCATATCATGATGCCACACGTTGTGGGATTGTAGTTCAGTGGACAATCTCTGTAGGGCCTTTCTTGTTGAGTGGTGAGGAGGGTGGCAGGACCAGCTGTTTGTGGGCTGTGACACGTGTTGATGTTGGTGTGTGATTCCTTGCATTTTTCGCATTTGTATTGCCCCGACACATAGCATCCCATACAATGATTCACTAATATTGATTCATGTACACAGAAGACACTATTTTGCTTTACTTGGTGAGGGTTCACTATTCTTATTGTGCGGTCCAAAGAATAATCCACACGCATGACACCATTGATGGACATGTTTGGGATGCTATGTTGTCAACAGACACCAGACACACTACATTGAACAGTGTTATTTTCCATGTATGTGCCATCGATGATGCACCATGGGGATTACAGTGGCATGTGGACAGCTTCTGGGTGCACACTGACCGTGGTGATGTCTCCTAACTGCCACCCTTCTACTCCCCCAGTCCATATGTTATGTTATGTTATGTTATTTTACTTGGCATTTATATAGAGCCTTATGTATCATTGGTATGACCTCAAAGCACTGGTAAGTTGGACGTCCTCGGGAACCACAGTTCGAGTCAGTAGAGAGAGAGAATGTGATATGGTGCGTGGGTGCACTGCATATGTGTGCAGCTGGTGTGGTTGTTGCATGATACCTGCTACATAGCGGTAGGTGTGGTGCTGAGCAAATCAGTTGGATGTGTTTAGTCTGGAGGGTGGACACTCAGACTGAGTTCTGGCTGCGTTAGGCCTGAGGAGACACCTGAGCGAGCCCGAATGTGCTCAGCTAGCTGTGTTTTATTAGGATGATGAGGTGTTTGTGGGGTCATGTTAGTATTAGAACAGCTAGGCCGAATGTGTCATACCATAGCTGTGTTCTAGTTCAATGATGGTGTATAGGAGAGAGTAAGCATAGTATTGTGATATGGTGGTTTATCAGCGAAGCGCTTGCAGTCATGCACGAGAGCAGGACAGGGGCATACAAAGCGGCATACATATATAAAGCGTCAGGATGGACAGGTAACACGGGGATTCAGGTACATAGCAGTCCTTCTGTCCGCTTCATCCTTTCCATCTGCTTAATCAGTTCTGTCCGCCTTATCCGTTTCATCAGATTCATCTCTTCCATCCATTTAAATCCGTTCCATCTACTTCATCCATTCTATCCACTTCATCCCTGTCAACCACTTCATCTGTTCCATCCACTTCATCCATTCCTTCCACTTCATCCGTTCCTTCCACTTCATCCCTTCCATCTACTATATCCCTTCCATCTACTATATCCCTTCCATCTACTATATCCACTCCGTCGTCCGTTCTAACCACTCCGTCATCCGTTCTGTCCACTTCCATCCACTCCATCATCTACTCCAATCCTTTCCATCCATTCCATTCACTTCGCCCGTTCCATCAACTTCATCACTTCCATCCACTTCATCACTTCCATCCACTTCATCACTTCCACCCACTTCATCACTTCCATCCACTTCATTGCTTCCATCCACTTCATCGCTTCCATCCACTTCATCGCTTCCATTCACTTCTTCTGTTCATTCACTTTGTTCCATTTTCTTCATCAGTTCCATTTCTTCGTCAGTTCCATCTACTCTAACGGTTCCATCCACTTTATACGTTCCATCCACTTCTGGCGTTCCATCTACTCTATCCATACCGTTCACTCTATCCGTACCATCCACTCTATCCGTACCATTCACTCTATCCGTACCAACCACTCTGTCGGTACCATCCATTCTGTCTGTACCATCCACTCTGTCTGTACCATCCACTCTATCCGTACCATCCACTCTATCCGTACCATCCACTCTGTCCGTACCATCCACTCTATCTATACCATCCGCTCTACCTGTACCATCCACTTCATCCTGTCTATCCACCTCGTCTGTTCCATCCACTTCATCCGTTCCATCTACTTTGTCCGTTTCATCCACTTTGTCTGTTCCATCTACTTCACCTGTTTCATCCACTTTGTCCGTTCCATCCACTTCGTCTGTTCCATCCACTTCATCCGTTCCATCTACTTCATCCGTTCCATTCACTTCATCTGTTCCATTTACTTCATCCAGTCATCCATTCTATCCACTCATCTCCTCAATCCACTTGATCCACACCATCGTTCCACCCACCCGTTCCATCCATCCCATCCACTTCATCCTTCCCATTCACTTCATCTGTTCTATCCACTTCATCCGTTCCATCCACCTCATCCATTCTATCCGGTTTCATCAACTCCATTAATTCCATCATTTCTGTCCACTCCATCCATTCCATCCGTTCCAAACACTCCATCCGTTCCATCCACTCCATCCGTTCCAACCACTCCATCCGTTGCATCTACTCCGTCCGTTCCATCCATTCCATCTATCCATTCATTCCAACCACTCCATCCATCTATCTGTTCTATCCACTTCATCCGTTCCTTAAACTTCATCCGTTCCATCCACTTCATCCGTTCCATCTACTTCATCCGTTGCATCCACTTTATCCGTTCCATCCACTTCATCTGTTCTATCCACTCCATCGTTCCATCCACTCCATCCGTTCCATCCACTTCATCCATTCCATTCTCTTCATCCATTCCATTCTCTTCATCTGATCCATCCACTCCGTTCACTCATTCGCTCTATCCGTTCCATCCACTCTATCCGTTCCATCCACTCTATCCGTTCCATCCACTCTATCCGTTCCATCCACTCTATCCATACCATCTACTCTATCCGAACCATCCACTCCATCCTTTTTATTTACTCTGTCTGTTCCATCCACTCTATTTGTTCCATCCATTTCATTTGTTCTATCCACTTCATCTACTCATCTGTTCTATCCATTTCATCTACTCATCCATTCTATCGATTCATCCCCTCTATCCACTCTATCCATTCATCCCCTCCATCCACTCCATCCATTCATCCCCTACATCCACTCCATCCATTCATCCCCTTTCATTCACTCCATTCACTCATCCCCTCCATTCACTCGATCCACTCTAGCCAATTCCATCCACCCACTCTATCCATTCTATCCACTTCATCTGTTCTGTCGAATTCATCCATTCCATCCACTTCATGCGTTCCGTCCACTCCATCCATACCATCCACTCCATCCACTCCATCCGTTCCATACACTCCATCCGTTCCATACACTCCATCCGTTCCATACACTCCATCAGTGCCACAGACTCCATCCATTCCATCCACTGCATCTACTCATCCATTCTATCCATTCATTCCCTCCATCCATCCATCCATCCCCTCAATCTACTCCATCCACTTGTCCCCTCCATCCACTCTACCCACTCCTCCCCTCTATCCACTCATCCACACGATTCACTCGATTCAATCCCATCCACCCCCTCCATCCTTCCCATCCATTACATCTACTTCATCTGTTCCGTCCAATTAATTTGTTCCATCCACTTCATCCCTTCCATCCACTTCATCCCTTCCATCTGGTTCCATCCGGTTCCATCTACTCCATCTGTTCTATCCACTCATCAGTTCCATCAATTCCATCCATTCCATCCGTTCCATCCGTTCCATCCACTCCATCCTTTCCATCCACTCCATCCGTTCTATCCACTCCATCCGTTCCATCCACTCCATCCTTTCCATCCACTCCATCCGTTCTATCCACTCCATCCACTCCATCAGTTCATCTGTTCCATCCACTCCATCTGTTTATCTACTTCATCCGTTCCATCCACTTCATCCGTTCCATCCACTTCATCAATTTCATTTGTTCCAATCAGTCTATTCGTTTTAGTTACACTATCAGTCTAAGTCTTTCAATCTGTTCGATCGACTCTCTTTGCTCTTTTGTTTTCTTTGTTGCACAACCTTGGGTATCTGTTTATTGTGGCTATTTACTCTATTTGTTCCAAGCGTTGATTTTTTAAGAGAAGAGCTACGTTTTTAAGGGAAGAGACACATTTTCAGTAGTTTGCAGAATGACATGTAGTCTTCGGTGAGTCAAATGGGGGTGGAAGTGAATTCCACAGGGTGGGGGCCAAGGCTGAGAATGATGATTCTCCTAACCGGACTGAGTTGGTGTTTGGTATCACTAGGAGGAGGGTGAAGCTCGATCTTAGAGTGCGCGGTGGGTGGTAGGGTTTTAGCTTGTCCTGTAGGTACAGAGGTTGCATACCGTGCCCTGCAGGTGTTCTTCCTCTGCACACTATTCTTTGACCGTTGGCAATTCTAAATCCACTTCCTTCTCTGCTTACATTTCCCACACAGCCAGGCCACTGGTCACCATGTCCCATTCACATTGATAGGTATGTTTGCACAACGTACACTGCAGCGATTCATGAGAAGGGCTCTGGTGACTCTGTTGTGGACATTTGTGTGCATTGACTCCACACGACATGTTTGCTGTGGACCTATAACTGACTGACTGACTGCGTCTGTGTTACCCAGTATGGCAACTTTTTGTACATGTTTTGGTACTGTTGGTTATCAGCACTTGTGTGTATTACATGTTGTCTGATTTTAATTTTGACTTCATGTTTACTGGCAGAGTCTGTGGCCGATTTAATGGATTTCCCTACACGAACACCAGTTTGTTTTAATGCAATAAGGAATCTCTGGAGTCTGAGTTTCCTCTTTCTTTCCTTTCAGAACTAAAACATTTGTTCTAAATGTGGTTGTCAAATATGATGTAATATTTGTCTGATTTCAAAGCAACTAACTTGTGATTAGAGCAATGCATGTCTTGTTCAACATCTCACTTGTGCTAAGACTACGTTATATATCCTGTTTGTCACAAAGTATGAATTGAAAATACTAAAGATGCATGTCTAGTAAATAGACATAAAGACCTGCTAAACTAATAAGGCGGTTTCAAGAGTCAATTTGATGCTCTTTTGTTATATGTATGGATTGAGTTCACACACCAACCATTACGTCAAGGGATGCCCAGCTTACTTTCTGAAGCAATATATGTAATTTGGTTGTGAATCACAACAGACATATGAGTAATGATGCATTGTCCCTAATTTAAGATGTGGTAGGAGCTACCCTCTTTGTTTCATAATATACCTGGTCATCCAGCATCTTGAAGAGGGTGGTGCGTGAGTTGAAGATCCATGCCCTGGCTATCCTCCTCCTCCTGCGGTGTCCATGCACAATCAGTCCAACAAATGTTGGATTCATTGTGGCTGGATCCGTTTCGTTTGGTGTGTATTGCATGCTTTACAGATGCGCGTTGACATTTACGCCTGCTATCAGGTGGTGGGAGTGTACCAGGATTTGTGTGAATTGTTTCACTACCCAACATTCAGAGTTCTAATACGTGTTTATTTGCACTGGGATGGGCATGCGATTGCTCGACCATGGACTGTCACTCAACATGCCCACATTTTCACGTGTTATTTGTCATTCTGCATATTCCGCCCGTATTTTGCTTGCTGCATAGGTCCGGCCCACACTCTGCATGGAGTCACGCACAAGGCATTCCTCCACTCGCAGCAACATGCCAAGCCAGCGCAAAATCCACGCAAGTCCAGTAAAAGTAGTGCATATTCGATTCCATGAATCGACAAAGGCAGATTTGTACGCAGTTGCTCGCTCAAATACCCTAACTTCCGTGCAGATAATTCCATGAATCAGGCCCTTGGTTTTCATTCAGCATAGCTATCCCTCGCACAATGCGCATTACATACAGGTTTAGGCAGGCAAGTTGTCCCCCAGGTTACAATAAGTTAGACAGCAGAGATATCCCTCAGCTTTTGTAAACCTTACTGGCTCGAGTCTGACACAGCAGAGCAGACCTTACAGTCTCAAGGCAGCAGACTACCTAAGTCGTAGAACTCTTGCAGGGTTGTATCTTTAAGACCAAAGCTATCCTGCAGGTTACAAAGACCTTTGATGTTAAGGCGTTAGGCAGCAACGTTATCACTCAGGTCACAAAAGCAAAACAGACTTCAGACTTACAAAGCAGTGCTATACTGCAAAGGAAATAGAGACTTTAAAGTCTCAGGTTTAAGACACAAGATGTATCAGTCAGGTTTTGGAACCGTCTGAAGCTTTAGACCCACACAGCAGAGCTATCCCTCAAGTTGCACAGACATTTAAGGTTCATGCTCATGACACCCAAGTGCCCTTCAGAATACACACACATCTCACATGATCGGTACTCTTCTAGAAGTAGAGTCCTTACAGCATGTGTCTGCAACCTGTAGTTTTCCAGATGTTTTGGAATATATGTCCCATACTCCCTCACCATTGACTCCTTCGAAACACGCAGGGTTGTAGTTCAAAACATCTGTAGCGCTAAACGTTGTAAACTTCTACCTTGCCGGCTTGGGCTGCACACACCTTATAGACTTGAGAAAGACACATCAGATATCCCTTGGCCTACACAGATCTAGCAGACATGTGTTTTTGACAGCAGCGCTATGCTTCAAATTACATTGATGTTAATGCCTTGAGGATTAGACAGCAACGCTATCTGCCAAGTTCAAACAAAGAAGGTGCATGCAGAGCCAGCAGAACTGTTCCTCAGGTGGCACGGAAATGAGAGGCTCAGACTTTTCAGAGCACATCTATTCCTTGGGAATGATGCCTGCTACTGTTCCAGGACTTGTCAGTGGTGCTATCCCTCAGGTTACACTCATCACAACTAGTGAGGATTGCGAAAGTTACCTTGAGTCACATCTAGAGAACCGCGGTTAGTAACCTATGCCATACTTAGACCGAACTGCAAGATTTAGCCTATGCCACACTAAGACAGAACTGCACATTTTAGCCTATGCTGCACTAAGACAGTACTGTGAATTTTAGCCTATGCTACACTAAAACAGAATTGTGAATTTTAGCCTATGCCACACAAAGACAGAACTGCACATTTTAGCCTATGCCACACTAAAACAGAACTGTGAACATCAGCCGGTGCCACACTAAGACATAACTGTGAATATTAGCCTGTGCCACACTATGATGGAACTGTGAATATCGGCCTGCTTTGCATCCATAGAGGATTGTGAATATTGCCTTGAGCCACACCTAGAGGGGACTGTGATTATTAGCCTGTGCCACATCAATATAGAACTGTGACTATTAGCTTGTGCCGCAATAAAACATAACTGTGAATATTAGCCTGTACCACACTGTGATGTAACTGTGAATATCGGCCTGCATCGCATCCGGAAAGGATTGTGAATATTTCCTTGAGTCACATCTAGAGAGGACTGTGAATATTAGCATGTGCCTTGAATCACATCTAGAGAGGGCTGTGAATATTAGCCTGTGCCACTTTAAGATAGAACTGTGAATATTAGCCTGCATCGCATTCAGATAGGATTGTGAATATTACCTTGAGTCACATCAAGAGATGACCCAGAAAATGGGTGTGCGTATCTTGGATAACAAAGCTAATAACCATCCCTACTAAAACCTCACCCCTCTGCATTCACCTCTCAAACTCTAACTAAACACTACGATACCTCTAAAACCACATCAAACTGCACGCACTTCACTACACTACGCTGCAACAACAAACAAACCACACATAGCCTTGTACAACAGCACAGAACGGATGCAAACCGGATATCACACCAAAAAGTTCAGCGAACAGTGTTAACAGAACTGAAGCTGCCAACAACACATCACAGCTCCCTTGCTCTTGCTCCGAACTGTATCCTACTAACGTAACCCGACCGACCCACTTTCTTTTCAGATCCGCCAGAGTGCCAGGGGACCACTCCGGCGGTGATAATGCGTGGTACAAATATCCTTTAACATTAACATTAATATCTCAGCGATCTCAGCTTTTGGAGTGAAATTTAAACCTGAACTTAAACTGATTGTATGGGTTTGAGACTTGGGTAGCAAAGCTATCCCTCAGATTATACATTTCACAAACACAGGACTTATATAGCAACTCTTTCCGTTGGGTTTCACATATCCTACAGGCATTATACACATTTAACAGAGGTGAACCACTTATCACGCCCTGTTAGTCCTCCTCAGACAGTAGTGTTGCCCCTTAAATGCCAGACATTACTACTTTGATCATTAGCATGCACAGTAAGTTAGCCTTTAGTTTATACAGGCATTACAAGCTCTGACCTAAGACATCATCAGATATACACCTCAGATCACACATTTTACAGCCACAGGATGTATATATCAACACTCTCTCTCTTGGAGCTCAAACATCTTAGAGATGTAAAACGCATATACATCATCAACATCACACGGTTCATAAAACAGCTACACACAGCAAACAGTAACACATAGTTAAACACATTAACAATCTCAGTAAACCTCACAGTAAAATACTGATAGCACACATAATTGGTTTAAAAAATATGGACACAGAAATGTTACACTATACCGCTAGTCATGCATAATCACAGAGGTTTCAGCCTGAGGTAGCAGAGCTAACCCTCAGACGACACAACTGTTAGGGAGCTCGGGATGCTCCAAGAAGACACGGACGCCAGCGGGTGTAACAGGCAACCGTCTCTATTAACTGTCAACTGGAAAGTGTTCCCTGACACCCCCCTTCTCCTCCTCACGTCACTTCCTCCCATGACGTCCCCATTACATGTGGCTTGCCTTAAAGGGGCAGCCACTCATAACAACACCACCGGACAAATGTCCTTGCAACCAACTCAACTTGGCCAACTGGCACCAATGTCAACACTCCTCCACTAACCTGGGAGGCCTCCTAACGTTCCTTTGTGGCCTTCCTCGTGGCTCCGGGCGGGGACCGCCATCAGCGTCATACTCAGGGTTGACCTGACTTTGAACCTGTGGTTCGAGGGGGATCCACGTTTCATCACGAATGTCCATGACTTCCGGGTCGGGGTCCTCAGGGGGCAACTCCTCCTCAACCGGTCTGGTAACGTGCTTGAATCTTGAACTGTTGCGAGTCACTTCCTGATGTCCATTTGTCGCTGTTATCATGGTGCCTTTTATCGCAACCACTCTAAGCGGCTCAGGTGAGAATTGTGAGTCTGTTTTTCTTGTTGTGGCTCTCTGCACCCACACTTCAGCTCCTATTTGTAGTTCTTTGGGTTGTGCTCTCCTCCTCCTGGTAGTCTGTTCCCGCATCTTCTCTTTGGTCGCTCTGTCTCGTTCGATGACTTCTTGGTCTGCATCAGGCCGGTTCGTCGGGTTGTTGACGAGCCTGGTCCTGACGTGGTATTTCATCATGAGCTCTGCTGGGGTTCTGTTCGTGGCTTCATGAGGGGTGTTCCTGTAGTCCCTCAACATTCTGCACAGCGCTTGATGGGGGTCAATCCCCTCTAAGCGCGCCCTTTGTATGGTCTTTTTAATGGACACCATAAATCTTTCCGCCATGCCATTGGCTTGTGGCCATCTCGGTGTCACTCTTTGGTGATGGAAGCCCATGTGTTTCGCGAATACCCCAAACTCATGACCACTGAAAGGGGCACCATTATCGGATTTTAGCGTGTCTGGTATCCCCCACTCGCTGAAGACTTCATCAAATTTGCAGCGACGTGGGCGAATGCTGTTGATTTGACTCGTTTTACTATGGGGAACCTGGAGTGTTCGTCAATAAACAGTAGCAGATAATCTCCTTCCTCCCTTGGTCCATAGAAATCGACCGCTACTCTCTCCCAAGGCTGATCAGGGATTGTGGTTATTCTGAGCGGTACTGGCGGGTCGGGTCTTGCTGTGCACTGGCATGCCGCGCAGTTCTTGACCCACTGGTCGACCATATCGTCCATGAAGGGGAACCAGACATTGCATCTTAACAGACGTTTGGTGTTCTCTGCACCACGGTGCCCTTCGTGGGCAGTTTTGATGACTTCCACGCGTAGCGTGGACGGTATGACAATTCTGCAACCTCTTACCAGAATGACTTTGTCTTGGACTGCCAACTCGGCGTGCACCCTCGCCAGTCTCTCCATCTCATCGCGGCACGCTCCAGGGTGTTTTTGTACCGCTCTGCGGAAGTCCTTCCACTTTCCATTTTCCGTCAGACTGATGGCTAGGGCCATGGATGGGTCTGCAGCTGACGCCACCGCAATTGTTTCGATGGATATGGCCGGCGGTAACGCGTTGGTCGTGACGTAGCTGATGTATTCTACGTCTCCCTGTCGAGGTGTGGGGCTACCGCACGGGTGTCTGGAGAGGTAGTCTGCTGGGTTGTTCTCTCCTCCAGGTCGGTGAACAATGTCAAAGTCATATTCTTGCAGACGGATTCCCCACCTCTCAATCCTGGGTGGCATTTTTTGCGCGGGTTGCCGAAAAGGGAAAGCAGGGCCTGATGATCTGTGATCAATGTGAACTTTTTCCCGATGACGAAATTATGAAAATGCTTGCACGCCCAGACGGCTGCCAGGCTCTTTTTTTCTGCCTGAGAGTACGCCGACTCCGGCGGGGCCAGGGCTCTACTGGCATAAGCAACTATGTGCCTTGGATGCGTGTCTTGTCCACTGGTCTGCGCCAGAATGGCACCTAGTCCCACCGGGCTGGCATCTACCACTATTTCAGTGTGCCAGTCAGGGTCAAAGTATGCCAATTTTCTCGCCTCAGTCAACGATAGTTTGATGTTGTCAAATGCAGCTTGGCACTCCTCTGACCATGCAAATGCGACCTCTTTCTGAAGCAGGCGCCGGAGAGGTTCAGTGATGGATGCGAAATGTGGGATGTACCGAGCACAGTACCCTGCCATTCCCAAAAATGACCTGATGTCTGCGACCTGAGTGGGTCTTTCCAGCTGAAAGATGGTGGCTACTTTGTCTGGGTCGGGAGTCATCCCGTCAGCCGAGAAAATGTGGCCAAAGAATTTGAGCTTGGCCTTGCTGAATCGACACTTGTCGATGTTAAGTGTTAGTCCGGCCTCTTGCACTGCCCGGCGCGCTTCTCGCTTCTTCATCATGTTCCTTACGTGACTTTCCGAAAACCAAGATGTCGTCGCTGTAGTTGAGTGTCCCGCTTACAGGGCGTATGATCTGTCGGATCGTTTCATGGAATATTTCCGCCGCCGATGAATTTCCAAAATTTAGCCATTTGTAATGGAACAGTCCTTCATGTGAAGCAAAGGTGGTTATGGGTCGTGAGTCCGGGTGGAGTACCATCTGATGATACCCCTGATTCAGATCCAATTTCGAGAAGAGGACGGCTTTGTTCAATTGGACTATCATGTCCTCAATTTTTGGACCAGGATGCCGTTCTCGCTGTATAGCCGTGTTGGCCACCCTCATGTCCACAGATAGTCGTAGGCGACCACCTTCTTTCGGGACAATCACAAGGGGAGAGACCCACGGTGTCGGACCGGTGGCCGGTTCAATTATGTCATTTTTCAATAGTTGGTTTAGCTCTTTCGACACCGTCTCCTGCAAATGGAACCCTACCCTGCGCGGGTGTTGCGGGACCGGTGAAATTTTTGGGTCTATGTGTAATTTGATCGGCGGGCCATTCCATCTGCCCAACCCCTGGCATAGTCGCGGGAATTCTTTGATGATGTCTTCTTTCGTGATGGCAGGGGTGTCATGGGTGACTATGTTGCCTATGTGCTCCATCTTGCTATGTGGTGGCTCCGCAGACTCAATGATATCTCCAGCCTGGACGGGTATGTTGATTAGGCCCAGGTGTGATGCCGTCCTGTAGCTTAGTAAACACCGACCTTTGGTGGGGCTTTTTATGACATGGATGACCGTGTCGGTTACTTGGCCAGCAAATGTGAGTCTCCTTTTGAACGACCCAATGCACTGCAGCGGGGCATCCGCGCCCCATTGATAAATCTTCGAGCTTGACGGGCTCAGCTTCGGTTTATCATGCAGTCGTTGAAACTCTATTTCCCCTATAATGTTCACTGTCGCCCCTGAGTCAATTAGAAAACAGAACTGCTGGTCGCATATGTTTATCAAAATCTTGGGTGCTTCCTGGGCTTCCCTTTCATCCATGATAAGGTTTACAAACTCATCCTGGTCATGCAGGTCATACGCGAGACCATAGTCAAGCTCCCCATGCGTTTCTAGCGAGGGGTCATGGCGTGTCGACGGTGGTCCATCAAATTCGTCCCTCAGTTGCACGGTTTGTCCTTGTGTGACATACTCTTGGCAGTCTTCCTCCGGGTATACCTCCTCAACCACTCTTACATATCTCCTGGGTCCTTGCTGGTATGGTCGAGGCTGGTAAGACTGGTTGGGGAATGACCTTTGGGTTGCTCTCGTTTGCGTGCCTGTGTACACTCTCGAAGTGGGGAATGGTTTTCCTTCCCTGCACACCGAATGAAAATGTCCTTCCCTACCACAGTTGCCACATTTTTGGGACAGCGCAGGGCAGGAACCTGCATGTGGGAATGCCATTCCACATCTGTAGCATTGTCTTTGCATTCGCGGGGCTGTCGTGGCATTTCTGTCGTAGCTTTTCTGGTTGCCAGGTTGCATTGCAGCTATTACGTCACTCTTGTCAAGTTTTGTGGTGGCGTTGGTGGCCATGTGAGTGGCCTGCTTTTCCACTCTCTCGAGTATGCGCGCCATCTCACTCATTTGTTCTATTGTGACAGGTTTCTTTAGAAGTTGTTTCTGTAGTGTAACTGACACACAGCCCTCAATGACCCTGAGTTGGATCGCTTCGTCCAGTGAGAACTCATGGAATAGACAATGTGCTCCTTTGACTCGAAGTCTCGTGATGAACTCATCGACTGTTTCTTCCATGCGTTGCGTGCATTGGTTAAAGACATATCTCTCATAGTCTCTATTAGGGGCGATGACAAGGCGTTTATTCAGGGCTACTATGAGACTGCCGAAAATCAGTGATCTCTGTTGGTGGTATGGTTTTGATGAGCATCTTTATCTCAGTGCCGGCCGTGTTGATGAACATACTTCGTAGCCGCGGAGAGGTTTCTTCTCCGGCTGCCTCTATAAAGTTATTGAAGTCCTGCAACCATTCCACCCACCTTGCACCTTTATCTGCTTGAGGCGTCAGGGCGAAGGGTGGAGGCATGCGCCACGCCGTGACGGTGGACCTCGATACAGCAGGCGGAGGCTGCGAGCTGGATGATGCCTTATCCGGAGTGGTGCTCATCTTGGATGCGGTCGGCGTTGCTTGCAGGTTGTAAAACCGTCAGGTGACTTCCTTGTGGGCCAAACCGGCTAGCCTTGGGCACCACGAGTCGAAATATGAGTTCTTGTGGGGTGATAGTGGCACTGTTGTGGTGGATGCAGGTACTGCGACGAAGAAGAAGGCTGCCGGAGGAATGAGGAGTAGTAGTATGGAGGGAAGAAACATTTTTTTTTTCACTACTTTAACGTGCTTGCTGGCGGGCACCCCCTCGTGTAGTTGGGCATCTCTGGAGTCTGGCGTTGTGTTTTGTTTATTTATTTATTTATTTATTTATTTATTTGACCACGGCGGGATCGCACGTGTGGAGCGGGTGCCTGCAGGGCCCCACGTGGCGGGATCGCCCACGCGTGGGGGGGAAGGAGGATTCGGGAGGAGTGCTCGTGCGAGCGTTGCGCTGCAGGACCAGAGCGGGGATCCGCAGGCTAGTGGGATCACTAGCAGTGGAGGAGGACGCACGGAGGGATCTCCGTAGCAGGGATAAGGAGGACCGCTGGCTGGAGAGTCCTCGTCGCCAAATGTTAGGGAGCTCGGATGCTCCAAGAAGACACGGACGCCAGCGGGTGTAACAGGCAACCGTCTTTATTAACTGTCAACTGGAAAGTGTTCCCTGACACCCCCCTTCTCCTCCTCACGTCACTTCCTCCCATGACGTCCCCATTACATGTGGCTTGCCTTAAAGGGGCAGCCACTCATAACAACAACTTACAGCCTTGAGTCTTTATCACAATTCGCTCACTTCCCACCTCTTGGGGGAATGCTTTGGGCCCTGCCCATTATTGCACATTCCTCCCAAACTTTGTGGCACACGCTAAGATCCCATCCCAGAGTTCTCTACCGCCCTACTAATACTACGGCATTAGTTCCAGAGCTTGAATTGGGAACTCAGGGGCCTGCAGACCGGTCACAGCTTGATCCACTCGGGATTTTGGGTCTTCAGCACAACTCCCCTTACTCTGCCTGGCCGTTTCACTGGCCATATACACGGTAGACGCAAAGCAGACTGCCCCCTGCAGTCACAACATCTTGGCACTACTATGAACAAGGAAATCCTGATACCCTGCAACAAGAGATCCTCAACCCTCACTTGGCACCAGCCCCAGCAGCCTGTAGACTCACCAAAGCTTGCTTGCCACTACTCTGCCTGTCACTGTCCCTTCCACCGGCTATGTTCATGGCAGGCATGAAGCAGTTGGCTCAAACGCTCACGTGCATGCAAACTATTAAGAACAACGAAATCTCGATGCCCTCCATCGGGAGAACCTCACCCCTCACTTTGTGCCGACCCCAGCAGCTTGCAAACTGGCAGAATTTTGCTTCATTCAATCCTCTTCTTGGCCCTGTCACTTCCACCAATCATTGGCAGGGAAGGTATGACATGGGTTGGTTCAGACTGGCATATGTCCACAGGCCGACCACGTACAAGGACATACTGATAACAACATTGATCTCGAGAGGCTCTGCCCTCACTTTGCGCCGAACCCGGCGTACTAATGACCGCCCCCAGATTTCTCCTTTCTGGAGCTTCAGCCCCCAATATGCTCCCTTCCACTGCACATTTCCCGGGAGGCATGATGTGGAATGCCCTGCAAGGTCGCATGACACTTACCCCCTTGCCTTAGGCATCCCATCACCTGACATCCAAAGCAAAGGGCCGCTAAGAGAAGGCACGTTCTGTTTGGTCCTGTTCCAGCCTGTAAAGTCCAAGGGCCCGTACCTCAACTATCTTAATACTCCTGTTTGACTTTCCTAATGTGTATCGGCAGCATGGCAGCCACATAGATAACTCCAAACTGCAACGTTAGTAACACTGTTTTTATCTCTCGTTTTGCTAAGATTAATGGTAGCTTTCTACATGGACCGACTCCTGACCACCAACCCGGCTTGTCTGTGTTACTTGTTTACATTGAATCTTGGTGGTCTCGGATGCTTGCAGACTAGAGTATCTCTATAATATGCATATTGGTCAATAGTGTCCCTTTACTGCCTATTTAAATTGCATGGTGATCCTGGCAACCATTTTCCCTGAAATGTACAGCCCTCTGCCCTACCAAAACTGCCTTAGCCCTTACCCCTCACACTACTCTTGTACTCATCCACCAAAAAGGGCATGCTTCACTCCCCAAGTGGTATTTCTCACTCTTGCCTTACCATTCCCTCATTGCTTCCAGACCCTCTCCTCCTTGATTGTCCCCCTCACCTCTTCCACGCAGGACATCTCCTATCCTACCCTACCCTTTGCTACACACAGAAAAGGCTTCCATGCCAACTACTGCACTCCAACCTTATCTGTCCTCCTCACCTTCCTTCTAGTGTGCCCTCATTCCACCTGCCCTCTCTCACTACTCCCACGCATGGGCTCTGGTGTGCCCAGGTTATCAGCAATAAAACCTCTTTTCTCACTGACCACCTTAACACTCACAAGATCTCACTCGGGCCATGGTCCCAATGCCTGGATCACCCCATGACAATGTTACCCAAGCTGTAATTCACAAGACTCGGCCACTAATGAACTCCTCTCATACAAACAAAGGCAGTGGTGAGGTTGGCTTCATTATGAACAGGGTGAACCCTGTTGACCTCTTCCTCCATCTGACTTTCTACCACTCTCCTTTATGATCACTTCTACCAGCTCCTTCCACTAACCCCTCTACCGTCCTAATCTACAGGCACCTGGGCTTTGTCAATTCCTACTCTGACCATGAACTTTTCCTTGACTTGACGTAACCTCCCAAAATGGTTTTCCATCCGTCAATTCAAATTCAACACTCTCTTCCATAACCACCCCCTAAGCTCCTTCTGCAACCTACACACTCTTCTTCCCGTCCCCCTGCCCACATCCAGACTCGCTATTGACCCCTCCCAATCCAGCACCTCCCTCCTCCACTTATGTATGAGTGATTCTGCCTAATCCTTCCTGTG
Source organism: Ambystoma mexicanum (assembly GCF_040938575.1). NCBI lineage: Eukaryota > Metazoa > Chordata > Amphibia > Caudata > Ambystomatidae > Ambystoma > Ambystoma mexicanum. The sequence continues at coordinate 164,922,658 of NC_090931.1, read as the reverse complement.
CCAACTTCTCAATCTCCAAATTAAAATGTCAACCTGACCTCCCGGCCCTCTACCAAGTTCCCATTAGGTCCTACCTCTTCTGTTGCTTCTTGCCAGGCCTCCTCCAATGATCATGACTTCCCTGAATTTAACATGGCTCTCCACTTCCCTCTCAGAACCACTATCCTTCTGGCATCTTCCCTCCCTGTAAGCCTCACCCCAAACCTGTACCACCCATCAGATCTATCTCCTAAAAACAAACATATAACCCACTCCAAACCCCTCCTCTCCTCTGCTCTCTTTTCCTTTTCTCTTCCCTCTCATGACCTCCCCATCTCTCCTACCGTCCTCTCTTCTCCTCTTCTCCTCTTCTCCTCTCCTCTCCCATCATTTCCTTTCCTATCCTCTCCTCTTCTCCCATCTTTGTTCTCTTACTCTCGCCTAGACAAAATCCTGAGACTAATTCCAGTACTCAGAATCCTTGACTACTGTGCTAGCTTCCTCTTAGGCCTTCCAATGTACTTCTTCTCCCCTGCTTGAGAACATACTGAACTTTGCAACACACATCCTTTATATTTAACCCAATGGAGAGGAGCAGACATATGTATCTTCAGGAGACCCTACCCCCCTGCGTCTCCTGTATTGGAGCCATGAGACCATGCACTGTCTAACATCATCTACCTTACCAATATCGCATGCAGCATATGGAAGATGGTGTTCATTGAGACAACCATATCGAATGTACCCTCGAGTTGCTAAGAAAACAAACTAATGACGCCGTAAGAAAGTGCACAACCTCCTCAAACACTGAATGAAGACGATGTATGAATCCTAGAGGACAAATGCCGAAGTAAAGAATTGAGTGAACCTTAAAGTATAAAAGAAGAAGATTACACGTTAATAAAGTGCTGCAGAAATTAGAAGTTTAATGAATGTACAGATGGTGAAACGCAAGATAGATCAAGTCATCGTATAGGCTAGCTACATGTAGTCAATAGAATGCAGGTGAAGCCGCCATTGTATAGAAACTGGACATTGGTATCATGAAATAATAAGCCAGAAAATCACTAAGAAAGAATGAAAGACTGTGTCGCAGTAGCATAGCAGGTTACTGGAGCTGCGTGGAGAGGCTGCCTGGCCTGAAGTAAAGAACTGAGAAGTCGAGTTAAGAAGAAAGTCTGTGCGGAGGATGACTCCTCTCACGTTAAGGTGCATAAAAGAACACAAAGGATGCCAAGTCTTAATTCATTTAAAGCATTTAAAAGCTTTCAGAATGAACAGAAACGTGGTCTCTTGTCACGTGAGTCAAGGATGGAAATAGGGGCTGAACTTGAAGTTCCAGACACGATAGCTAGTACCCTCACTCCTGTGTATTCCCAGGACATGAATACTCTGCAAGGCCAAGTACAAAGACAATTTCATGGCAGAAGGTATGGGTGATGGGAGATGCTGGGCTTATAGAGTGGTAGGGCAGCCTCATGTCCTATCTACTTGCACCTGGGTCTTGGCTTATGTGCTTCTAATTGAACCTAATGTTCCAGACATGGCACAAGCATGCCAACCAATTGTATTAGTCCATACAATGAAGGACCTTATAGCTTGAGAAACCAAAGACATACTTTGTGACTGATTTGTCTTAAAATGACATGTTCAAAGAGGTAGTCATGAGTTGTCCTCCTGATATCGGACAGCCAATAACAAACCTAGCTCCTATATGATTGTATATATAAATGTGTCCCTTAACCAATCCCAACTCTTGATAGGTTTTTCACTATTGCCACATAGTATGACGTCACTCTGACACATAAAAAAGTATATAATTATATTTTTTGCAGAAATCACGTCTGTCTGTTGATGTTCATTGTAAATTCCCTGTTTTAGATAATTGTTAATAAAACAGCAACGTGCCATCTTCTTGAGTTTGTCCGGTTAATTATCCTGGTGTAATCCCATCCAGTAACAGATGCACGTTCCAAGGGTCCTAAGATCATGTGGTAGATCTAAACTAATTTTACTTCATAGGTTCAGAAGATCGGGCATCCTCTGCCATTTGCTGGAAGATTGTGGAGTTTCCTGTGGAGAGCAGCCAATAGAAATAAACTTGCAAGAAGAACCGAGATGATGGGCAGGTCCCTCTTTGAAGAAATCCCAGCTCGGTTTCCACAGGCGCTCCAAGGATGGAAGACAAAGTGGTTGGATTGGAGGAGGAGTCGATGCAGAAGCCTCAAGTTGATTAAATGGATGTACATATGTACATAGACTAAGGGAAATGACAATATAAAGTGGTGGGATTGTGAATATAAAGGGGTGGGTTGTGATATTTTTGGGTAACGGGAAATGTTGTGTGGATACATGTACACTTAGGTAATCCTATTTCAAGGGAGATAGAAGAAGACGTCTACAATTCCAGTTGGATTATTAAGAGAGAGAACACGCATGGCCAGGACCTTGTAAGGTGCCATCTTAAATATAATTGGAGGTAAAGAAAGATGCCTCTTACTATAAATGATTATAGGGGAAAGGGAAACTGATCACAAGAGTAATTAATGTGTGTTATTTTATTATTTTGAGTATTATTTGATGTGTGAACTTTTCAAAAGTGATGAAATTGTAAAACGTGGAAGTGACATTGTTTTAAGTTAAGTGTAGTAAACGATTGTCGCCAATCAAAAGATAGATATGGCCAGTCAGAAGACATGTACGACTAGTTAGAAGGCAGAATAAGTTGTTGATACAAAAGAGGATTGAGCAGCGATTGATGGTTTTTGCTCATATTTATTGTTTTGAGATTAAATGGGTGAGCAATAAGCTTTGAGATAGGTAGAAATGTATTGACGACCTGGTAAGTATCGACAGTTAATTGTGACTAGTCATTATGGAGGACACTCCTCTTATGGACCTTTGTAAAACATTACCACGACATGCGCCCAAGCTCAAACAGTACAGTGCAGAATGGGCACTGAGGTAGTGCCCCCCAAACCGTGGTGCAGGGGGTTTCTCGCACATGGCCTCAGAGTGGGCCCCTCACACACAAAAAAAAAAAAGTGACACAATACTACACAGACAACATAAACAGACCACAACACGTAGAAACATGAGCATACATAGGAAAAGTAACATACGCAAAAAAGCAGAAATATCACCAGAAAGTGTTCATAAACTAACTGATTATCTTCATGCAGAGAAATGATTACTGTGTTTCACTCTTGCTTCTTCACCTACGTATATGCATCATATGATGAGACTAAACAGGAAGGAATGCAGTGTAAAAACATATCAGAATGGTAAAGTCTACAAATGTAGTACCTGTTGAATTTTTACTTCTTGACTGGCAGTCTAGAAAACCACCTGGCCTAGATATGTCAGTGAACAAAAAAAGAGGGAGCCAGAGATGTGATGTAATCAGTGATGTCATCAATGGCATTTGTGATGTCATCTTTGATGTCATGGGTGTTAGTCTTAGCAGAGCACAGTGGTGGTGCGAGGTATGCTTGCTTAGCTTACCATGAATGGCAAATTTCTGGGGTTTTGGGGTTTTACTTATACCCATAATATGGATAGGTAGTTGGTAGTGCAAAGTAAGTATAACGCCCCTTTAACAAAGTGTTTGCACTGAATGTGCTAGTATTTGCTTAGGGCAACCAAACCATAACGTGCCATGCACAACATTTTTTCACTGAGTTTGAAAGGTTTTTAGTAGGGCAACTTAACCATAACGTTCCTTTAACAACGTGTTTTCACTGAATTTCATAGATTTTTTACGAGGATACCCTTAGTTTGTATAGATGGCCCATACAGCATACCAAATGGATGTCGGCATGCCCATGGTCACAGTAACTTCAGACTGTGCTTCTGTTCGCAGATAGAGGGTAGCAATCAAACTGCTGGAAAAGGCAGGGGTTCTCTTACATAGTGGTACCATTCAGCAAAGACAAGGTACATATACAAAGAGCACCATCTGCATGCATTGCAAGGAAAAATATAGTGCGTCTGCAAAGTTTGTACTTGTGAAACAAACCGAGCAAAGGCATAGGGTATACACCATAATGGAATGCACCAATAAGCAAAATAACGTCTGTGTCGAACAATATTAAGTAACTGCTGCTTTACATAGGAACAAAGAAAGAAATGGCAGAGTAAGGACAACAGAGTATTGAGAGCAGTATGTCACTACAACGCAGTGAGTACACTGAAGTTTCTTCTATAAGTACACAGCTTGTGCAGTGTACAATAGTGGAAAACAATTAGTTTTTTTTTTTTTTTTATACACAGCAATACCAAGCACCCTGAAATGCCTCTAAGAAAATGGCCCTCATAGCGAAGTGAGTAACAATAGTAACCCCATTGGCACACAGCACAGTCTGAAAATTAAGACAGTTAATATGTATGGCTTCATATACACCTAACAGATGTTTATATCTTTAACAGGACATACTGGAAATGAAATGAACACACTGCAAGCGGCACCTCTTCCACAACAGCATATGGACACAGGAAAGGAAGGAAACTCTGTAAATAAGTCCAGACAGGTTGAACGCCAAAATTGAACTATTGCTAAACAATTTAGCCACCTTAAAAGATTTTGTGCAAGGACACAATATGGGAACAATGAAATACCACTGCCCCATTTGCACATGTACCCCTTCCCCATTTCCCAGCCCACCATCACCAACAAAATCCCTGTGAACAGAGGCGTTACAATGAGACCTCAATCAGTGCCTCCACTCATGATGACCTTGTAGAAATCCCCAATTCCTCTGTGTATGTATCCATATCTGATAACCCTTCCCTTTCCAAATAGTGTCTTTGTATATCAGAAATTACAGGTGTAGATGTAAAGTGTTGTTGAGTGTGTGAGGGGCTTTTCCTTTTATTTTAAAATTCATTATGAGTCTGTGGCACACAGTACTGTCAGGGATGGCTGTAGTTAAGCAAAATAGAGGTTTCCAATGCACACCGCACCTGCCCGGCGTATGCGCAATAACAATGCAGGTATCTGTAGGATGCCAGTACTGGCCGCATTTTTTGATGCATCTTCATTTAGTTGTGGGAGCGCACGTCTGTCCTCCCCACAGCTGTGCGCATGCGTACATCATCCTCTGTGTCATGGTAACATTGCCCCTGTCCAGCATGGTAGGAAAAAGTGGTTACATACTTTCAGTATTCGAGGCATCCACCCATGTCCTACGGACAGCTGTGCACACGAACATTGCACTTGCTGTAGCCTACAAACAACCAGCTTTTGCAAAAAATGGTCACCGAACATGTGTCGCACTTTCAATGAGTCCGGGGAGGCCAACCGTGTTTGTAGAACACCTATGCACATGCGTGCAAAGTATTCCGCCCAATACAGATCCTATGAATAGCCGTCCAGGTGGAGAACATTTACAATGTCACTATGTGACCACATCCATGCTGCATGTGGACCGTTATTTGCCGAACATGATCGGGGGCCCCTGAGATCAGAAAAGTACTGTTTTCTGCAATGTAAGGAGTGTTATTGTGAAAGTACACACTTACAAATGTCCCACACTGTGCCATTGTGCGTGAAACAATTTTTTGGAACGATTTAGGCTGGCGTTCCGGTTCCAAGTGCTGCACAGCAGCCCTACAAAAAGCCACACCCCAATGCTGCTTTGCAGCCTGTTTGTGGCTTTGCAGAGCAGAGTAGGGGGCCACATTGCTTCGTGCTAGAATTGCTTTCTCATCAATTCTGCTGTGCTATATAACCTTTGCAACTAATGGCAACCATGACTGCTGGTACTGCCTCTAAATCAGCAGCATCCACAACCTGACCCTCACCGCCACCAGCTCCTTCCGAAGTCCTGGACAAGGCAACAGCCATGGTGATGTAAATATAGATCAAGAGGAGAATGAAAATGAAATAGAGCAAATCCCCAATGCCTGCTGGCAGCATGAGAGTTCAGTGTGGAAACTGTTTACCAGTCTAGGAGACGTGCCGAAATGTCATGCTAACCTGGTGAGATGCACGCACTCAGTCATGGAAAACCTAGTTTGTTCAGTTACGGCACCACATCAATGCGATGACATCTCAAAGTGAGCCAGAAGGCAGCAGTTCGGACGGCAGTGCCATTTGAACAAGGCAGTAGGTTACTTTCTTCTACAGCATCCTCCGCATCTGCTCCTGCCACCACCGGGGACACTCCTCTCAGGCAACGGATCCCTTAAGTAGTTTTGCATCCCATATGCACCACAGCAGACCCTTACCTATCAAAGGTCATTGTATTGTACATGTACTGTGATGTGCTACTCTGCAGGGGGGAGCGACTTCAAAGTGTTTTTCGAGGAGTGGGTCCGGGAGCATGAGAATGAGTGTCCCCTACCTATGTGAGGGCCACCCAACATCTCCCTCTCTCTGCATGTGCCCTATCTTATCCCAGTGGTTGGTGCCCCTTCCCTACCCTCCCTTTCCTCCCTTTCCTCTGTGTCGTGTGTTACAAGACCAAGAAAGATACAAAACAACCAACAAAGAAAACAGTTTTAAAAAGGCTCTTTTCTGAGTCACCTTTCACAGTTCAAAAGTTGCATTGCCAAGTAAAGGATGCAGGCCGATGTGCAGCCGATAAGCACCGCAGATTGCGCGATGAAAGGAAGTGCTGGTTCTAACCGGAGGCCTTTTGTGGTGTTTCATTGTGTTTCAAATGGGTAGAAATGAGCAACCCTTACTAGAAAAATGCTTGTACTTGCAAAAAGGGCAGCAATGCATTTTTCATATTTCACAAACAAAGCTGATTGCCAGCATTAGTAAGATGAACTCCATCTGTGGGAAAAAGGGTTGTGCTACTAAACGTAATGTTTGCATTGTGGAAGTAGGACATGCCAACATCTCTCAAAAAGGCACAAAGAGCCTGCTTGACATTGCGCCTCGCTTTCTCCACTTGTGAACCAAAGCAAGAAGAATGCAGCCCCATCTGTGTCTGCACAATGCGAGAAAAGAATTACTCAGGAGTTTCGGAAACCTACCCATGAGCTAGCCAAGTGCCTCCTTCATCGCAAATTGCAGAAAAGTTCCGGTAACATGTCCTAAACTGTTCCCTTCACAATGAAGAAAAAGAATGGCTGGATGATTGAGTGTCACCAAAGTGGCGCAAAGACTAACCAAAATCATCCACTTCATTGCACGTCCTCCATACCAGTGCACATCCACATGATAGAATCCAAAATGTGCAGCTACTGCACAGTGTTTTGCATGCACTTTCAACAAATGCATCTAGGAGTCCCCCAAAATCCATACACTCTGCCTCCTGACCCACACAACCATAAGCATAGGCTTCTGCATTCCTCTCTACAGACAGACCTTCTGCCACAGTCTCACACTGTCTACTTACACAACATACCCAGAAACCTTATTGACCAATCCGTTAGCCTCCACAGTCCCATTTCCATGACTGCCATCCTCAAAAGCCCCGATGTGGCACGTGCGATCCTGCAAATACTGCAGTTTCCGTTGACTTATCGTGCTGTGTACGGGAGTGGGGGAACAGGTTTCAACCTGGTTAGGGGATTCCGTCTTTAGTGGTGGCTCTGAAAAGAGCATGTTTTTCTTTATTTTGTGTAGGTGCTTGCAAACATCTTTATTTTATTATTTTTTTTCTTCTCCTCCTTACATTCCTAGAGGAACCTTTTCAAAGAATCCTGTAGATTGTAAAACAATATACCATTTCCAATGGTGGTCAAAGAAATGCCATTTGCATGGAAAAAGTACACATATCTAGCATTGAGGTTGTCATTGTCACAGTAGAACATCCCAGCAGTGCACAAAAAAGCAGACATGCTTTTGTTTATAAGACCCCTTCTGACCTCTGGCTGCTGACAAATTACATTCAGATAGTCCTGTTCTTGTCTTGGTGGTATGCATGAGAAAAGCACCTTGGCAGTGGGAAAAATCTGCTTCACTGCTTTCAGCAACTTCTTCAGTTGACGCAGCAAACGTGCACAAGGCATGTAACCCAAATGCATTGCTCCATAATGCACCACAACATCATGAACAGTGGCCACATTTCTGCAAGGTACAATCACAGCTCCGAACCTGCACTCACGCACACTGCACCACAAAGCCTTCACTCCTTCCAAATTGAAATTTTCAGCAATGCCTCTTTACAGGGCATACCTGTGCTGTGCAGATCTTGCACAAAGGCATCACCCATGATCAACACTGTGCGGCTCTCCATCTCTGCGCCCTCATAAAGCTTTCACAGTGCTTATTCCCTTTCCACTACTCTTTTTCCAGCAATCCCTCATTGGGTACTGTTATATTGTCTCACATGCATCCACCAATGAGATCCAAAACCTCTACATCTAACAATATAATTTCTGTGCAACATTCCTTATGTACCGTTAACCACTCAAAGTACAACTCTCGTGTGATTGTGAAGCACCTCTGATAGAAAGTTCTGTGAAACTATGCAAGATTTCTGCAGCCAGATTTATCCACATTGGCATCCATCACCACAAGGTACAGGTATCAATATATTTTATCCAGTACTTTTGCAACTCTGTTATAAGTGCCTCTGAGCAGAGTACCTTCCACTAAACCTCCATTACGTACTCAAGAAGCATACGGTCATTTCTCCCATCTCCTACCATCAAACGCCACTTGTAATGGTATGGGTGTTGAAAATGTTCATTTACCCTTATCAGCTATGGCCATATCCAAACAGTTACTCTCTTCTTTGCTTCTGACAATTGTACACATTTTTTACCGCACTAACACATCTACTATAATAGTCATTATATTGTTGCTGTAAAGGAGCACCAAAAGCATCCTACCAACCTAAACCAAGTACATACATTGCATGCATGAGAACAGAGTGCCTGCCACTTACCTTGCACACTTCACAGAATATAACATTACTTGGAAAAGCACAAATAACTATCTGTGCATTGACAACAGTACCAATCATAAATGTGGATAAATAAAACCAACAAGTGAAATAATTGCCCTCCTCATGTAGAACGCATATGTGCACAGAAAAGGTAATGGAATTTCACACACGAAAACATTGTCCTTTCCAAACTCTACACCTTTTCAAACCTTTTCTTATCCTTCTACAAATAGGACTAATCCATTTGCAAAGTGAATACTCCGACACTATTGCACACACTTGCTCAACTGCATGTTGTATGGGCACACTTACAAGTGAGCCACTTACCCCCTTACCACCAATGCTGATGCTCCCAAGTCCCCATTCATATACAAAGCCATCCCATTACACACAGTAAATCTTCCTGCCAACACATCCCCCTACCCTTTTAAGTAATGTATTCTCCAAATGCACTCAGTATGCCATTAGCAAACATATTTTCTTATTATCTTCTTTCACAGTTGCAGTAAGCACCTCTGTCCTGAAAGCCAGTGGCATGTCAACTTAAAAATGCAACCCAGAGTAAGCCTACGCTTGACAGCCAACAAAGTAAGTGCAATGCTATCGTGGAGTTTCACCTCTTACTGAGACAGTGCACTGTTCTTGTATTTTCAGGTACAAAATTGCATCAACCCACTGGTGTTGCATCATTGCTACTCATTGCACCTCAGCAGCTCCTCAATTTGTGTTAGCATGTCGCTGCCACTATATTAACTCCCACATAGCAATATAGCATTCCCATCTTACACTAAAACACCATTAAACAATCACTCACCTCTATCTATATTCCTACCCTCAAATGTATCAATTCATGCAAAGCTGCACACATCTACATCACAAAATGTCCACACCCACACTTTCCTTTTTTCTGCAACAGCTGCTACAGAATGCCTAGCAAAAAGGAACTCTTTAGAAAAACAACGCAGACATAGACTAGCTGTACCTAAAAGCATAGAAAGTAGCCATCCATCTCTAGCAGATTTTGTACTGAAAGTTGAAAGGGAACAGCTAGTGCAGTCACTAACGAAAACTAAAGCACCTACCAGTAAAGATAATTTAATTCCTCTCTCAAAATGTAGACATAAAAGAAAGGTAGTTAAAAGAGTGCAACTGTCCCTACTGGTAATAGAGCATGTACAAATAATAATGTCACCACAATGAAGCATTTCAAAAAAGTAATTTTACAAGAAATGTTCCTCCACGCAGTCCTTTACCCTTATAAGTAGAGGGGAGAAATGACGCTCAGTCCGAAAAACCTTACAGCAGAACAGTAATCATGGAAGCTCTTGTAGAAAGTGCAATGTTATTGAAATGAAAATCTTTCTATTATTTGTAAACAAAATGAAACCACTGGCAACATTAATTTGTATTCTACAAGCACTACTTCGAAACGGACACAATATCAGCATAGATATCTTAGGCAATAGCAGTACAGGTGAGTAGAGTCACACCACCAGCACATAGCCATACTTAATGAAGAATCATAGAAACAAGAGCAAAGGATCCAAATTGCCATACATAGCACTGTTTGAGGGTATGAAAAGGGAGACAATAGCATAATGGAACAAAAAACAGTGCTTTCACAAATATCCTCATCACACTTACATGCCACTGTCGACGGTACCAAACCAATATGGCTCATCTACAAATGGCCTTGCACATCAAGGTGTAACAGTCACCACACCTCTATCAAGTTGTTGCAACAGTTCCTCGACCACCATGTGAAAGGCACTGAGAAAGGAAAAAGTAAAATACTACAAACTATGAAATCCTGTCCAGTGCGCAATTACACAGGAGTACCAGGACATTTGTTAACCTGCATTTCTGGCCCTGTTTGCAAAAGTACCTTCCACCATATGAAAATGTTAGCACCACACCACTGTAGTGTAAGAAATCTGGTTTTCAAAGTGTTCTAAGCAAAAAGATCTCAGACACAAAACTGCCTGTTCCATTCAAATTGTCCAATGCAAGTGGTGTAAATGACTGTGCAAATGTAGCAATCAATGATGTATATTACAAATGGCAGCAATTGTTCAAAATATTTATGTAAATGACTCAGACCAGTTATGTTTACAAATGATAATCCTGCACACAAATGCTGCAAACAATCCTAGAAACAATTAAAGAGTGTTAGGAATAAGACAGGAATACTGTGCTAGAATGGTAAATGCACGTTAAACAGACAAGGAGATCCACAGGAAGTTGTAATGTAGTTTGCACAAGTATTGGAAAGCAAAAACATACCCACAAAGGAAATCTTTCAGACTTCCTACATGTGCAAACATACATGCACTCTCGGCAATTATCTCATTCAGGAACAGGTCCCTAACAAACGCTTTCTCTATGTACCTATACCTAACTGTGAATCCATTCCATTTTAGCAAATGGTACAAAATGCAAAGCAAGGGATATTGTGTAGGCCTTGCAATTCTGATAATCGTTCCACCTTACATATACGATCACATAGCCAATACGTAATATGAATGCTTTCAACATACAATGCAGATGGAAACAAAAATAAGTGCAAGCTTACAACCGTCACACACTGACAGGTATCACTTGCCAACAAAATCTTTCTACCAATGGCCATAATCTACCACACAGGCAACACAACCAGTTCAGGTCACTATACTGCAGACATTGGAAAGTATGTACAATCTTTGAATGAGTTGTAAAGTAATTGGTTTCCTTTCATGAACAAGAGGGCCAAAACCCCCTTGCCAAATGGCACTAAAGTGTGTAAGATGGCATGCCACCCACGTATGCGCAGCCATCGCACACACACCCTGTCAACATACACCGTTGATTTGTAAGACACTGCACATATAAATAGTAGATAGGGCACATAAATGTACATTTATATATTGTGGCAGCTGTAGATTCATTGCACCATGTGTAAGATAAGTAATATGTCACCATGTACGTAAAAGTAAGTTCTACGTAACTGCAACTATATGTGTGTGGCTGTGTACATTCTCCATATTTTAAATGTGTGATTTTGAGCAATTCCTTTCATGTCGCAATAGCTTACTGCACTTCCTAAACAAAGGGTGTCTTCAGGAACTAACCATAGCAAACGCAAGTGGTGGCATGTTGCTCCCTAATGTGGAACAAGTGCTATAACCTACACCATATGGAAGTGTACGCATGACAGCTCAATTTTCATGCTCTACCAAGTGTAAAAGGTCCTTCACAACCATTCTGTAAAGGTGAAACAATTGTCTGAGAAATTATCCTATGCTAGGAGGTGCGCGCAAAGACAATAGGTCATTGGGTTCCTATGCTATTAGTAGGTGAATGTAAAGTTCTATGAGAGGTATGCGTCAGCAATAAGGACAGAAGGGCAATTTCTCAGAAACCCTTTCAAGAAAAGTAAAAGTAGATTTGCAAACACCTCACTGTCTGTACTTCCAACTAGTGTCTAACTGAGACCTGTAGTAACACTTGTCGTGTATATGAAATGTTCACAAGTTCCATCCTACAGAATAATCCAAGTTTACAAATATATGGATTTGGCAGGTGATTTTTAATGTTCCATGAACAGAAAACGCCACGCCAACACGTGTTTCAACCCTATCTGGGCCGTCTTCAGGGCGTAAACAAGTATAGTTGAGTTTAGACAAATATAGCTAACATGGACATAACCAATGGTACATAGTCCATAGTACAGACACCAAGTGAGGTTTTTTTAATCAAATGTGAATTAACACCATTTCAATATAAAGTGCAAACAGACGACATACAGGAAGCAACTCACAGCCTTGAACGCATTGAAGTGTTAAAATGGGTAAGCTCGCAATACTTTAACGTTTACAAAGGTACAAGCCATTTTACCTAGACTCACTCCAAAGAGTCATTTGATAGTCTTTGACTATTATATTTATGCCAAAGTAATACGAGCATATGTGGACGTCCATAATACATTTTTCTTCCTTTTTTTCTCTTGCTTTTGTTCTCATTTCCTTTCTTTGCATTAGCGAATCGTAATTGAAGCTGACAACAAGTCCCTTAATTGATACACTTGATCACAGGATATTATGACGTTCGGAAAATACATCCCACCACAGACAATACATTGAGAATGGAGGGTAAGCCCCTAAACACTCATTTTTTTACATGCACAAAAAAAATTGTGAGGTTTTCGCATATTAATGATTAGCTATGATAAAACAGTAGACCTATTCTGCCTTCCAGATTAAAATACATTACATGGATGTATCCCACAGATCAGAAGCTTAAACTACCCAACACTCAGTGGCTGTATGTACACAGCTAGTAATCTTTTGGCAAAATATCAGGTACCTTCCACTTTTAACCATTTTGGGACGTGAATATGCTCACCATGGCACATGTGTTGGACGTATTTGTGATGATAAGACAAATTTATGTAATACAATGAGCCTCCCATTCATCATATTATTTGTTTTTTCTCTTCCCCTACCCCATTCCCTCTTTTTCTCTCCTGTATGTCGTTTGCTTGCACTTTATATTGAAATGGTGTTAATTCACATTAGATTCAAATAACCTCACTTGGTGTCTGTACTATGGACTATGTACCATTGGTTATGTCTATGTTAGCCATATTAGTCTAAACTCAACTATACTTGTTTACGCCCTGAAGACGGCCCAGATAGGGTTGAAACACGTGTTGGCATGGCGTTTTTTGTTCATGGAACATTAAAATCACCTGTCAAATCCATATTTTTGTAAACCTGGATTATTCTGTAGGATGGAACTTGTGAACATTTCATATACACGACAAGTGTTACTACAGGTCTCAGTTAGACACTAGTTGGAAGCGCAGACAGTGAGGTATTTCAAAATCTACCATTCTGTAAAGGTGACCACCCCCGGAGAGATGCAGAGTTGTAACTGTGTACGATGAAGCAATGTATGGTTATAACAACTTACCCAAAGGAGCGAACGAGAAAAAAGAAATGACTCCATAAACATATGTGTGGCATCCATATACCAGTATCACAGTGTTAGCATGCATGGCTGCATTACTTTGCGGTGGGTGTGGCCAAGGCCTACCCTCTAGGGGGCATGGCCAAGGCCTACGGCCTTTGGCCTTGTACCCAAGAGTCTATGCTTTGGCCACCCCCACCTCAGCATAATGCAGCCATGCATTCGATCATGTGACCAGGTACCAGAACCCACAAAAGTAACACACCCAGCGGCAGTCCTAAAGAACCCCCACAACATAATACAGCCATGCATGCAAACATGTAACCAGTTAGCAGAATCCACAAACATAACACAGCCTCCAGCACCCCTACCTACATCCATTCACATATTATTTTACTACTTACAACCAAACCACAAAATCCTCACAACATTGCCCCTGCTCCCAACACTCTATTAACTACAAAGAAACAACACATCATAATAGAGTTCAGTATTCATTAATCTGCGCAATGGCCACCATCCAACCACATAACGCATCCACTGGAACCCTTTACACTTCTATACACACAGTATTTCAACAGTTCACCCAGTAAACACACATCAGCACTGTTGACTCCATTGTCTCCAGCCATGCATCCAAAACTGGAGGACATGCTAATAATCACCACACCTTTGCAACCAACAATGAGTACAATGCTGAAAAACCACACACAATAGGCAACAATGTGAAACCTACTTGCAACCAGTGGACATACGTTTCGGTATAAGGCCTCCAGCCATGCATCCAAGGTGCTACAAGCTTACCACGTACAACACAGCATACTACACCCTATGCAAAAATGCTCATGTCATGTGCTATCCACTCGCCATCTACAAATGAGCCAGCCAGTAGTCACCACGAAATGAGGCTGCCTCAGGCCCTATCATGCCGTAACGAAGGCTACCTGCATTCACCACACAAGATACTTGCCTGAGGAGGTACCCGCAAATTGGCGCAGTATGCACGGATAACGCTGACACACCACCGTCTTCTTCCACCAAATAAAATATATCCGATGAACCACTTCTCACTCACAAACTATTTGCATCCCCTTTTCCCATAACTAGATGCTACAAAGCATGTTTTCCAGCCCCTTTTGGCACTGCACTATCCGCGGTGTCACCCAAAATTATGATGCACATCACACTTCCCTAAAGCCAACCACTGGGGACGTCCATTGTCCGCCGGCATCACGCCACACTCCAGCCCAATCATACTTTTGACCGTGGAGCAAACAGGGAAATGGGACCCCAGAGCAGAGCCAGATAGCACTCATTTTTTGAGACGTACATTTTACCTGCTTTTTAAAAAAAGTAAAGGACACAGATTATCACCAAATTTAGAAAAGCCTGCTGGAGGGACCAGGCCACCAATTCTGCCGCAAATTTGATGAAAATCCATCCAACGTTTGGGCTGTACGCTTGTGCAGTTTTTTGTCCGTTCAGTCTAAAGAGAAAAAAAATATATGGTACCCCCCCTATAAGTTTGCCCACTGTGGACAAAAACTCAACAAAACAATTCAGAGCAGACCATATACTTTTTTTGCAAAGTTTGATGCAGATTCGTCCAGGGGGAGCGAAGTTATAACCCTCCCAAAAAGTGGTCTTCGTATGGGTTGAGCAACTTAACCATAACTACACGGCTGCTAGCGTGGGCATTAAGTTGCTCATCTCATAGAAAAGACACTTTTTGGGTGGTTTATAACTTTGCTCTCCCTGGACGAATCCTCACCAAACTTTGCAAAAAAATATATGGCCCACTCTGAATTTGTTTGCAAAGTTTGGTCAGGTTTGGTCAAGGGGGGGGGGAAGTTATAGGGGAGGTCCCAAAAATGTTTTATTTTCCTAAGACTGAATGGAGAAAGAATGTCTGTCATGCCTAGAGCCCAAACGGCTGGATGGATTTTCACCAAATATGCGGTGGGAGCAGCGGCTTGGTCCCAAAAGCGTGCTTGTGTAAATTTGGTGAAAACCCGTCCAGTAGTTTTTTTTTAAAACGACCAAAAAGTAGGTCTCAAAAAATTATTGATATCTATCTCATGTCCGCGGACACACGAAGTGTTCGCTGATAGGTTGGAGTGAAGCGTGAGGTGCGTCAGATTTTTGGCAATGCCTGCCATCTTGGATTCACAGACAGCAGCCGGTGTCTGCGGACATTGCGGAAAAAACATATAAAAAAACACAACATTGCACTTGTCAAACTTATCAAATAATCTATGGGGAGATGAGAGGTGATGAGGATGGCATGGAATATGGCTGCAAGAAGCAAAAAAAAGGGTGTTACAGTTCTGTGAAGTTTGCAGGCACCTCTGCATTACAGGGTTGGTGAAAAGCAGTTCTTGGATGGCTTATAACTTTGGCACCACTTAATGAAACTGCATACAACTTTGCAATTATATACCTTACCTGATCCCGAATGTGTTTGCAAAGATTGGTGGGATTCTGTCAAGAGGGGGCAAAATTAGACGGGGGTGTCAAAATAATGTAAAGGATTATAAATTAAGTGCCATTTGACGAATCTACACTTAATTTGGCAAACTGATAATACATATAGATATAAATGTTTTCACAAAGTTTGGTGGGATTTTGTCTAGAGGAGCAAAACTAGAGGGGGGGCTCCCAAAATAATGTAAAGGCTTATACATGAGGTGCAATTTGAGGAATCTACACTTAATTTGGCAAACTGATAATACATATAGATATAAATGTTTTCACAAAGTTTGGTGGGATTTTGTCAAGAGGGGGCAGAATGAGAGGGGTGTCCCAAAATATTGTAAAGGCTTATAAATGTGGTGCCATTTGACAAATCTACACACAGGTTTGCAAAAAGATTATAGATCTAGATACAAATGTTTACATAAAGTCTGAATGGATTTCGTCAAGTGGGGGCTAGGTTAAATGACGATTGTATGTGCATAGATTTGGCACTTTTGAAAAAATAAAAAAAACATGGGTGGATTTCCATCAAACCTGAGTAAGGAGCATTGAGAAGGACCTGAAAGCATGGTTTTGCAAATGTGCCTGTGTTTTATTTTTTGACAAGTGTCATAATGTAGGCACAAAAATAGTGATATACCTTTGGTGACTGAGGTGTAGCTTGTGGCCATGGGCAGTGGCCAGATTGTAAGGGTCATGGAAAAAGGTCATGATCCGGACAATCGGCTACTGGCCATGACCACGAGGGACAAAACATGGGGTTACATTGGCCATTTCCACCTGGGACTGGCTTTGTGGTAAAGTTATTAACAATTGGGATAGATTTGAAAAGGAGGAAAAATGTGCTTGTGGTAATATGACCATAGAATTCTCTTTTTGCTTTGTGCAGGCTGCCATGGAAAGCAAAGAGGGGCCCTGTATGGAACCCTCCCTTTTCATGTGGCCATCTTGGAAAAGGATTTGTCTTCCTACACCGGGACGCCAGAGGCATCCTGGTGTAGGAAGACTTTTTTTTTAGCACCCCGGATTCCCGCATTGGGAACCTAGGGTGCTAAAGGCCTTCATCCCTCATTACAGGGGCTGGAATGGGGGGATAATAGTCCAGAGCCCTCGTTATCCACCCTCGCTTCGCTTGGGCTGATAACTTGGGCTGCCGGCCCGGTATTCACCATTCCAGTGCCTGGAACGGAGGATGAACGGCATAATATTCCCATTAGCATAACACTAAGTGCAAATTGAAATTTTGGAAAATCATATTGAGTCTATGTACTTTACTGAAAAATATAAAGTAGATGGAGTCTATACGTTTTTTTTAGTTCTATTTTTTAACTGTGAAAGGTGGTTCCTAAAGGAACATTTCTTTTATTGTTTTTGGATGTATTTATTTTTTTGGGCAAGATAGCTAAGAACGAAAGGTGGGAGGGAAATGAGGGAAGAGGCACCAAACACTAATATGGAGGAGACGGTGGACAGGGGAAAATGTTACACGTGTATTATTTCTAAGGAAGGGGACAGTGTTTCTCATGCTCCTTGATTACGGCAGTGGTGGTGGCTCTTGGGGAGGTGGGATGGCATTAGCTGATGCCATTTTAAGATAAATAGCAGTTTTGCTAAAAGTATGTACTGTGTACTAGATTGTTAATGGATAATGAGTAGCAATAGGTGTTGGAGCTGTGCAATGGAAATTTCGAAATTGAAAGTTCCTAGATCAGTAGAAAATGCAGTTTGGAACTGCCCGTGCAGCACAGATCTTATTATGAAGTGCGGACGGGTTCTCGGACACGTCATCATGCCGCGCCCCAGCATATGGTCATATGCACTGTCCAGAAGGTCCGCAATGAAGTCAGATGTTCGTAGACGTCTACGGATGCAAAACTAGTTGAAATGGTTCCAAAAAGTGTATAGAAGTGTTAAAAATGATTCTAGAAGGTGAGAAATGGCAGAGTTTTAAGGTGACACTTGGTAAATTGGACACAAATATTGCTATATTGGGTAAGTATGATATTAGTAAGTTGGCGGAAAATAGCATGCACTGGTAAAAACCTATGAAATTTACTGAAAAAACTTTGTTAAAGAGACATTATGGGTAAGTTGGATTAATAAAAACCTATGAAATTCAATGAAAAAACTTTGTTGAGGGGGCGTTATGGTTAAGTTGCACTGATAACAACCTTTGAAATTCACTGAAAAAACTTTGCTAAGGGGACATTATGGTTAAGTTGCACTGATAAAAACCTATAAAATTCACTGAAAACACTTAGTTAAAGGGATGTTATGGTTAAGTTGCACTAATAAAATCCCATGAAATTCAATGAAAAGACAATGTTATGGGGACGTTATAGTTAAGTTGCACTGATAACCTATGAAAATCAGTGAAAAAACTTTGTTGAAGTGACGTTATGGTTAAGTTGGACTAATAAAAACCTATGAAATTCAATGAAAAACCTTTGTTAAAGGGACATTATGGTTACAAGTAAAACCGAAAACCCCCAGAAATTCGCCAGTTATTGTAAGCTAAGCAACCATAACTTGCACCACCACCATGCACTGCTAAGACTAACACCCAGGACATCAAAGATGACATCACAAATATCATTGATGACATCACTAATGACATCACATGTGAAATACATTTTGATGAAAAGTCCCTACAAGGAGTTGTTTTTATGTTGTTAGTAACAAGATGTCAGGGGTGATCGGGAGAACGGGATATGCCAGTGTGATAGCACAAAATACAGCAAATGTTGGAGCACCATTTAAAAATTGCAGAGCAGACGTTTGGAGGGCTCTTAGGGTACAGTATCCCGATACGTCAGACATGTGTGCAATTATGACATGTAAAATGAAGGAAGATGAAGACCCCATTGCTTATATTCAGCATATTCAAGAGAGATGGCAGTGTGGGATGCGTGAACCATGGGAAAAACAGTGGTGCTATTCTATCATATTTTGTGTCAGGGTTTGCCAGAAAAAGCACAGGGACAAATGAAGAAACAAGTTGGAATAGAACCAAAGCATTGGGATGAGATACAGTTGACTATTGTGCATCATTGCCGATTGTTACAAGAGAAGGACAGAAAGAAAGATGAGAACAGAAAAATTGAGTAAGCCAAGTTAGTTCAGAAGAAGTTGTCAAAATGTGCTATAGAAGGGGCGGTATTGACCAGTGGAGAAGGAGTAGGAATGCAAGAAATAACAGGTGCATCGAGGTGAATAACATACAACCAGTGAATCAATGTAGTTGTGGATATTGGCCATGAGGTAGAGGTGGAGGATTTAGAGGAAGAGGAGGTGGATTTCAAAATGCCCAGGATGGAAGTCAGAATACTCAGGTATATCATGGTGGGTTTGGCAGAGGGCCACCCCCAGATTGTTGGATTTGTAGGATAACAGGGCATATTGCGCGTGTATGTAGAGGCAGAGGAAACATTCAACAGAACAGACAACATTCAAGAGAGGGGACAGGTTACCCACTGCCATACAGAACACATACACAAGAGGGCAATGCCCAAGATCACGCATCCTATCAGACAGAGGTGCTGCAAGCGCAGCAGGCACAGCAGCAGTGGTCAGTGCATATGCACCCATCGCAAGGGCAAGCACAAAAAGCGCCTATGCAAACACAACAGAATGCAAACACAGGGCAAATACTGACACCTAGAATATGGGGTGTCACTGTGGTAGGAGGGAATCCTTTCACATGTACAGGGATGAATTTTTACCCTCAATAGGGACGCTCACAGGGTGACTTGGTGTGTTCAGTACTATCACTCACACCAGACCCCCAAGAGGAACCAAGGGTCGATGTGATGATAGGAGGCAAATCTTTTTTTCTTTTCTTGTAGACACTGGGGTGACTTACTCTTACATCAGGGAGGGAAAGTACCCAATGTCAGGTATTGCAATGAATGTTCAAGGGTTCTCGAGAGCTACAAATTTAGATCCATTTACTGATGAATTACCTGTTTCTATAGGGGGATGTGACATGTCTGTCCCCTTGTTATATTCGCGACAAATGCCAGTTAACATTCTGGGTAGAGATTTAATGACAAAACTTAACATGATGATTTCATTCACCGATCAAGGAATAGTGTTGTCCACACCAGAAATACACTATTTGAACATAGGAGATTTTATAGTGGCATTTCAGGACAAGCGGCTCTACGTGGAGTCCCGGTAGATCCGAAAGTCTTCATGAATGGGGTGAGCATTATATTGACATGGGTACCTGGATTACTAGGGTAAATGCTGAGGATACCTGATGCATTTTTATTCAGACTGTAAGTACCTATGGATGAGGAAGAAGCGCAGACTATTCCTATAGAACAGGAAGCAGCTTTAGCACTAAGAGAAATAACACTGCTTGAAGGGGTGGATGTTGAAGGCTGAGCATGGAGAACAGTAAAAGCTCTTGAAGAGGGATACAGATTGACTGACTTAACAGATGAAGATATGTTCAGAGATGAATGTATCGATGACAAGATAGTGTTTTTTATAAGCATTACATATTGGACCAAGATTGAAAAAAGGGAAGTCCCAGAGTGATTTGCACTGATGCGGCAAAGACCCGCGTTCTTTCAGGAAGACCTAGAAATAGTGCCAAGTGTCCTATGGACTACAGGCCTATATGATGTTGACCTATTGAAGGGAATAGGATAGGTTCAAATAAAACTCAAGCCAGGAGAATGTTTACCCGAGCAAAACAGTACCCGATGTCTCAAAAAGCAGATGATGGCATATTTAAGATGATTTCAGCATTGATGAACGAGGGAATCCTAGTGCCATTGGAATCCCTGTGCTATACTGCAGTGTATCTGATTAAAAAATCAAAAGGGTGGTCGTGGAGATTTATTCAGGAGTTGCGCCCTCTTAATCAGTTTGTAGAAGCAGAGTTTACATTAGTTTCAAATCCTGCAACAATGTTGTGTAGCATCCAAGTTGAAGCTAACTACTTCACGGTGATCGATTGAAGAATGCGTTTTTCTCGATTCCGTTGCACAAAGACTCACAAGACCTTACTTCTTTTATGTTTGGACAAAAGAGACTGAAACATACTCAAATGCCTCAAGGGTACTATGACTCCCCGTCGATTTTTAATAGTGTTCTACAGATGGATTTAAGCAACATTGGACTCAAGAGCGTGTTAATTCAGTACATAGATGACATTTTAATCTGTAGTGAAACTGAAGATGAATATAGGCAGGACTCTGGTCACTATGGTGGCAGACAGGGGATAGAAGGTAGACAAATAGAAATTACAGTATTGCCAGGAAGAAGTGTTGTACATAGGCCAGTTAATTTCACATGAAGGAAAGCAAGTGACACATGAAAGAGCTGAGGCATGAAAACACCAAAGCCAAATACGGTGAGGCAAATGCAGCAATTTCTGCTCTTATGCAATTATTGCTGGGCCTGGGTGTTTGATTACAGCACATACAAAACATGCTTTTGCAAGCACCTAAGAAAGCACAGATTGGTTGGGAAAAGTTAGAATGGGCTGAAGAAATTGAGGAAGGATTTTAAGGATTAAAAAGAGCAATCTGTACCGCTCCAGTTTTGTGAATCCCACATTTTAGTGAAGAATTGTATTTGTTTTGACACACCAATGGGTCAGTAATGACAGCAGTACTCACACAAAGAACAACCAAAGGGTGTAAACGTTTGGCGTATTACAGTGGGATTGTGTATCCAGTTATTAGAGGACATTACCCATGTGAACAATCTTTGGATGCTGCCACATTTGCAATTGAGAAGTCCACAAGTATTACTATGGGCTGTGCCATGATGCTATATGTGGAGCACGCCTTATTTGCCATTTTAGAGATACCCAAAGGTACATTGACATCAAAAAGAGCATCTGCATATGAGGTGATGATTTCTAATCCAGCGATTAAAATTGTGAGGTGTAAAATAGTGAACCCAGCCACATTTGTAGCTGATCATGAAGAAGAAGGTGATCATGTGCATGATTGCTCTAATTATGTTGAATTGTATGATGATATACCCCATGTGAAAGAAATGCTTTAGCGGGAGGGTGGATTATCTTTATTGATGGTGTTTTGAAAATCCACCAAACTAGTGCGGAGAGGCATTCAGGATCTGCAGTTGTAGATTTAATGGTGAATTTGAGGTAATGTCGAGTGCAAGACTACCGTCCCACTTTTCAGCACAGGCAGCAGAATTAGTAGCGCGTATTGTTGTGCTAGAGAAACACGAAGGTCAGGAAGTGACGGTGTACAATGACTCCTCACATGTGATGTCAACCGTACATGTAGGGCTGTCACGCTGGAAAAGGATGGGTTATCTCTGTGCAGACGGCAGTCCAGTGCAACATGCATCTTTATTGGATAGGCTTATTAGGCAGTACAACTCCCAGTGGCCATAGCAGTTGTAAAATGCACAATGCATACTAAACAAACATACTTTATTTCTCACAGAAACAAAGCCACAGATGTAAAAGCCAAAAGGGTTGTGTGTAACTGAAAATGTTAAAGAAGTATCGAATAGAAGCATGCTGATATGAGAGAGATTTCATATGCTGTCAATCATACAACTAATAGAGATACAGGGTAGAGGCCAACAAGAAGAGCAGGACCTATGGAAATGTAGGGCGTATTCAAGTGCTTATTAAAAACTTTACTCGTAGGTGGCACAGTCCAAGGTTTAATGGACCTTTTCATGTGGAAGAAGTTTCACCTACTACATTTAGGGTGCCTGGAAGAAGAGCTTGGTTGTTTTTGGGTGATGTAAAGATCTACAAAGGTGAGAGCCTCCCTCTTGTACCCGCTGACCAGGAACCAAGACAAGAAGAAGAATTGCCTTGTGTGCAGACTCGATTCATGACCAGGAAGAAATACGATAAAACAGTGTGCAATTGAAAAACATTTCTTTTTGGACTGGAATTCTTTGGACACTCCTTCAAAATTTAGCAGGATGTGCATGGACATGTAGAGAATTCCATAGCTTCAACGTACTTTTTAGAGATTCTATGAAAAAAAAAGAAATCATATTGACGCTATGCCCAAGCACCAATTTATCATTACAAATTTGAAGAGACTCCAATACCCAGATTCATTTTTAGGAGCATATCTATTTCAAGGATAACACATGACACCCACCGACACTGATACACATAGGCTTGTAGTTGCCATGGTTGTGTTTATACTCCAATCACACCCTACCCTTGTTAGGGGAGATGTTAATTTTCTCACGTTGTTTTCATGACCTAAAGAATAGTCCAGTTATATAAAGGCTTCTAATTGCAATAATTGAGCAAATTTCGAAACTACGAATGTGATTTCAGCACCTGTACTGAAAATGATTCATGGCAAAGAAAATGCTGTTGCAGTGAGACTAGCAATTCAAAGGGAAATGGTGCAGCAAACAAAATGTGTTTCTAGACTCTTATGTCTGATATATATATATATATACATATATATATATATATATATATATATATGCATGTGCTTTTTCTTTCTGTATCTTACATTTCAAAGTCTTCATCATGCTGATGGTTCAATTGAAAACACGACACATGTTATTTTTCCCAGTATGAGTACAAATGATGATAATTTCTTTGACCTATTTGGGCATGTCACATGGCATAAGATGGATGAAGAAGAAGATAACCATGGGATAAATACCTATCTTGATAATTGAGCTTACCTGGGAAATAATATGTGCTATCCACCTTATGAAAAGGGTGGGAAAGAGTGCATCTGATGAGAGCTGCTATGTCTGCTCTCTGATCCCCTATGCCATGAGTACAGTAAGGACATTCATTTCAAAAGAGATGCCGGCACATGATGCAAAGGCCTCAGCCCTCTAGCATCATCTACTACCAGAGGACAGTTCCAAGAGAGCTGGGTGACCCTGTGATGGCGATCAAGACAATTGTTCCCATAGCAGGATGATTATATCAAGACAACACAAATCGAAAAGCAGCCTGGATGGACAGATAAGATGCTCATGTATTCTTCTTTGGGACAAGATAAAGTGAAATACTAAGACAGAACTGAAAAAAAATTGGAATACCTGGATGCTGGGAGCACTCACAACAGTTAATCTATGGATGAGTGATTACAACCAAAGGATGGAAAGATGGGATGATGTCCTGTGTAGCTCATCTACTAAGGAAGGAACCAGTGAGCAAGGTGAAGAAAGTGAACGATGAGTGCCTAAAGTCATGCGCCAAGAACTCTAAACTGCTGACATAGGTGGAGGATGAATCAGGGCCACTGGCTGTAGTCCTATTGATTAATGCGACAATGTGCTTTTGAAGCACAGGTAAAGTTCGAATTGGTGAGAATAAAGGGTGCAAGAACATAATTGATGTCCCAGGAATGAGGTAAGGGACTGCTGCCTAATGGATCGATATTGGGCCTGTGGATCTAGAGCTTACATGAAGTTGCCCAGGACTTGGTTAGAAGTGTGTTCCATTGTACTCATCCATGTTCCAGCCTTGGTAATTTCTCAGAGTGACCTGAAGATCGAGGGATTTCCACACGTGGATGAGCACTTGAGAAAAAGAAGGTCACTTTCACTCAGGCAGATGAAAAGAGAATTATTTCTCATCAAAATCAATAAAAGCTTATGAAGACATTCCTGAGGAGCACAAGTTGTTCAGTAAAGACTGCTATGATAATGACATCTAAATTCATGCCTGTACTCCAAACAGTAGTGAATGCCATACGACTGCAGAATACCAGATGGGAGCTGTTACAGACAATCAATGCCACTATAAAAGGATTTAACGCCATAAAGGAAGAGTTCAGGGCGATAAGGTTGATGACCCTCCAGAACAAGTATGTCTTTTACATGATTACAGAAATTATATGATATGATATGATACGATATGGCATTTATAAAGCGCAAATACACAAGTGTTTCAAGGCGCGAAAATGGAAGGAGGTCTTTGCGACAAGGTTGCGCCTTATTGTTGTACTTTCTTACAATGTCCTGATGGTGAGAACAGAACTCTGATGGATACTATAACCATGTTGACAGAATTGCACATGAAAATAGAGGAGGAGACAGAGGCTATTGGAGATGACGATTGGTTCTCATCCTTGTTTTTCTGGATTCCCGAATGGATGGCGAATATATTCAAGATCCTTGGAGCAATATGTTTGATGATAATGTTTGGATTCTGTGTCATAAGGATAACAATCGGACAATGCCAGAAAAGAGCAAAAAAAGCAGTGTGAATAAAGATCATGATTGATGTTAAGGATGAAACAGAAACCAACACGAAGACTGAAACTCCCATTGGAGACCACATAAAAGCAAGTATTGTGGCACCTAATGGAACACAATTCATGTATCCAAGAGATCATAAGAATTATGTGGGACATTGGGTCTTCTGTATCCAAAGTGGTGTATGCAATTACATGACCTGGAGTGTGGATGAACATATCAAAAGTGTGGGCACCTTGATGGGGGTGATGAAGACATGGATACCAAAGAAACTTTTCTTCAAGAAAAAGTTCAAAGAAGCAGGCAAACTTGAGGAGGTGGTCGACGACTTGACCAGAGGGGGGAATGTGTAGGAGCAGATGGATGTATCCACAGGAGACCCAACCTCCACTACCCCCCCTGTATTGAAGCCATGAGACAATGCCCTGTCTAATATCAGCTACTGTACTAAGCCGCATCGAGCATATGGAAGATTGTATCCATTGAGACGACCATATCGGATGTACCCTCGAGTTGATAACAGCCTGCAGGAGAATTCCTTGAAGGAATATGAGGAAGGGCTCAGAAAACAAACTGATGACGTCATAAGAAAGTGTGCAAGACATCCTGAAACATTGAATGACGATGATGTATGGATCCTAGCGGACAAATTGCGAAGTAAAGAATCGAGTGTACCTTAAAGTTTAAAAGAAGAAGAATGCAGCTTAACACAGTGCTGCAGAAATTAGAAGTTTAATGAATATACAAATGCTGAAATGCAAGATAGATCAAGTCATTGTATAGGCTAGCCGCAAGTAGTGAAAAGAATGCAGGTAGAGCCACCATTGTGTAGAAACTGGATATTGCTATCATGAAATAATCAGCCATAAAATTACTAAGAAAGAATGAAAGGCTGTGTTGCAGTAGAATAGCAGGTTACTGAAGCTGCGTGGAGATGCTGTCTGTCCTGAAGTCAAGAACTGAGAAGTCGAGGTCAGCAATATTCTATGAAGAAGAACGTGTGAGCGGATAATGAATCTTCTCACATTAAGGTGCAAGAAAGAACAAAAAGGATGTCAAGTCTTAATTAATTTAAAGCATTCGAAAGCTTGCAGAATTAACAGAATTGCGGTCTCTTGTCAAGTGAGTCAAGGATGGAAATAGGGCCTGAACTCAAAGTTCCAGTCACGATAGCAAGCGCCCTCACTCCGTGCATTCCCAGGACAAGAATACTCTGCAAGGCCAACTACAAAGAGAATTTCATGTCAGAAGGCATGGGTGATGAGAGATGCTGGGCTAATTGGGTGTTTGGGCAGTTTCATGTCATATCTACTTGCACCTAGGTCTTGGCTTAAGCGTTGCTAATTGAACCGAATGTTCCAGACATGGCACAGGTGTGCCAACCAATTGTATTAGTCCATATAACAAAGGACCTTATAGCTTGAGAAACCAATGAAATACTGTGTAACTGATTTGTCTTAAAATGTCACGTTGAAAGAGGTCGTCATGAGTTGTCCACTTGATATAAGACAGCCAATAACAAACCTAACTCTTATATGATTGATTATCTAGATGTGTCCCTTAACCAATCCCAACCCTTGATAGGTGTTTCACTATTGCCACGTAACATGACGTCACTCTGATGCATAAAGAATTATTTTTTGTGGAAATTGCTGAGAGAATGAGCGTACGTCTGTTGATGCTCATTGTAAGCTCCCTGTTTTAGATCATTGTTAAAAAAACAGCAAGTTGCCATCTTATTGAGTTTGTCCAGTTATTCGGACTCAGAATTATTCTGGTGTAATCCCATACAGTAACAGATGCACGTTCCAAGGACCATAAACTAACCCGATTTTCTCGCACTTCAACTTATTGTCCTAATGTCAGATTGCTCTTAATGAAAAATCAGTCGCACATATCGATTGTTTGTCTTACTATCCATGTGTGCAGGCCTTTTCACCTGGCTGAAACTCTCCTGCTACGTTACTCCACGACACCTGAGCTCTAATGACCGTCTTAATGCCACCATTTCCTTACCACCCTTCACATCCTCTTGCCTTTTCTTCCTTTTCCTTCTAGTCCCTCACAACTGGAACTCACTACCCCCAATATCAACCACATCACTGCCTGCACTCCTTCAACTCTGCCCTGAAGCTCCACCTTTTGAGCATAGCGGGAGCAGTGTCACTTTCCCTTCACATCACTACCTCTCCTTGAAAACTGCTGGGAAAGTTCTCAGAAAGAAAAACAAGTAGAGTGTGCACACATGAAGAATGTATTACACTTGCGTGACTTTGAGAAATGTTCAAGAAACCTTATCCACAAAGGTGACTAGCACATTTCCACAAATGATGAGCTGAACAGCCTCCTTGCATACATTTGTGTTTTAAAATGCTCATTCAGGTCCGTCACGAGGGGGGTGCAGAAGGGGCAAACTGCCCCGGGCCTCGCACTTGCGGGGGGCCTTAAGGCCCCCTCTCCTAAGTAGAAGGCAGCACAGTCTCCCGTGTCCTTTATTCACACGGGGGACTGTGCTGTCTGCTCTCTGCCCCTGCAATGCTTTTGCTGTTTGTTGCAAAGACGTTTGGCTCTGCAACAAAGAGCAAAATAATGCGAGACAGCAGGACTCAGACGTGAACTCTACTGCCTCCCGTTATTCAGCTGACAACATAGATATGCTGAATGCCAAGAGAGGACTCCTCTCCTGTCAGTCAGTGTGTTTACGTTGCTCAGCATGACCACGCTGACTGATGGGAGAGGAATTCTCTCTTGTCAGGCAGCATGTCTACATGTCAGCTGCGTGGATGCTTTTTAAGGGTGCATGGAGGTAATGTAAGTGTTTTTTATTTTAAATTAAAAGTGTATATATGTGTATTTAAATTAAATTAGTATATACATGTGTATGTATGAATGCATGTGTGCATGTTGCTGTTTGTTTGTGTCAATGCTGTGTTTGGTTTTATGTATGCATGCATGTATGGAGTTGTGTAACTGGTGGATGAATGCATGTGTGAAAGTGTTTTATGTGAGTGTGTGTTCAGCCCCACCCCTAAAATTAGCCACCCTGGGGGCCACTTCATTAAGGGGTGGGTTCATGGCATCAGAAGTGCACCTAGGCTAAAATGTCAGGGGGAGGGGGGACTAACACTAACATCAGAGGCTGTGAGGGTGGGGCAAACTTCCTTGTGTGGGGGCACCTAACATCTTTCAACATTCGAATGAAACTATGCTGGTGAAGCTTCAATGTTACAAGCAGCTAACTCTCGCCTTCATTTCTGAAACGCCACACGGACTGCTGTGAGAATGAGATGTCCCATGTCACCACTTTCCTTCTAATCACTCCCCTCTCATGCAAGTGCTGACACCACATCACGATTTCAATTACCTAAAAATTGATGCATATGAATGCAGGTGCTAACAGTGAAATGCTTTATGTTAGTAATTGCAGGGCCTTTGTTAACAACAAAGCCAAGGCACCATTTAACGTTTGTATCCTGTTCAGTCTGACCACGGTTTTGTCGGTCAACCCAGCACGGGCTGGATGACAGTTTTGAAAGTGGATAGTGAGTAGGGTCAATAAACCCATTGCACTTTCGGTCTCCCCCCTGAGGGATGGCATCTGGGCCTTTCACCTTTTACAGTTGAAATGGGCCCCCAATAGCTACCCCTATGTTAGCAGTTTTATGACACAGAAACCTACTGATAATCTGCAGCTTTTAACCTCCTTGTTGCATTGTTTTGACTTCATTATTGATTTAAGCACTCCTCCACAGGTGCATTGGGCCATTGTTCCAATCAGTAAAGGGTGGCCCAAACATCAAAAGAAATGGGACCCCACCAGCCCTGACACATCTTCATCCAGCCCTGCTCTGATTTCTCTCTGAATTCCCTGAGCCCAGCTAGGAAGCTGAAAAGCTATTTCACCTTCCCTGTGGCCACTAGTTGTACCTTTCATCCCACTTCAGAGGCTGTTTACTTTCATAATACTATGCTAATCTCTGGAGAGGTGGCCCATCTAAAAGCTGAGACCAGAAGTTAAGACTTTGGCTTTATCAAAGTGAGTCTGTTGACATTGCATGCATAGGTTTTTGTGCTCTGCATGTTTGATGCTGATGCTGTTCCTTAACGAGTGCTACGGGCTGGCGACACATTGAAAGAGGCCTTCTGTCTCAAAGTGGCCAGGGGCTGGTGCCGCCCATGAAGCCAGGTTGAGTCAACAAACCTCAACATTTCAGGAAGGGGCTAGAGCCCGATATGCTCAATGGTGTTGCACAACTGCATGGCATTCTTTTTGTTTGGCTTATTAGGTGTGCCACTAATAAGCCAAAACTATTGCATTAGAGAACAGACAGTGGTGGAAATAGACTTTTTTTCTGGGGCATCCCTCCTACCACAGTGAAAGAGGCCAGGAGCTGTATATCAAATCTAGTGAGTGGTTATTTGCCAGATCTTGGGTCTGGAAAGATCCAGCCCAATGATAGCATTGAGTACAGATAGGAAGAAATGTCAGATGAGGAAGGACTTGTAGATGTTGTTTAGTTATTTGCCCACCCGTTGACTTCTCATGGCCATGCTAATCCCTATGGCAATTCTCACCCAATTCCTGCCCTCCCCTCCCAAAACACCTCCTCACTGGAACTCTTTGAACTAGCTTTAAACACGCATTGACATCAAACTCTGCCCTCAATGTGCCTGCAAGTGTTTCCTTAAAGGAGTCATCTGAGAGTTCAAGACATCATTGGTGATGTAAACAAGGAACTGGTGTAATAAAAATGTCTTAATCAGGTCAGCCTTTGGCCACTCAATTTAAAAACACCCAGCGTGTCTTTCGCTGAAGTTCTGTTAAAAACAAGCATTGGCACAAACATTTGGCTTGCCAAAGTATTAGGCATTTGCCAGGCACTCCTATTAACTGCTCAGGTACTCAAACCATTTTGCACCGGCACTTTCAATGGCCAGCTAATACGAATACAGAAGTGCCTTTCCAATGCCTACATGAATGCCCAAACTGTTAGCATTGCCAGTGCTCTTTTTGCTTTACCCTTGATGCACAGGACTTTGCATCAAGGTTAAAGCAAACATACTACTTGGCTAAATTAGCCCACATTTATTGTCGGCCAATCTAGCCAGTAATAACATGTGTGGTACACCGTCAGCCTAGATAGACTTTCTGTGGCATGGCATTTTCACTGGCTGGGAGTCTGTACATGGTAATAATGGCATATGTTGATGCAGCCTGCATGGACATAATTAAAATAACCAGCATGAATATATTTTTTACTAGCATATCATGTGTGGAAAGGCAGTATGAAATGTATTGGAAAATTTTCCTATGCACGGTTTGTGATTTGCAACTATTGGGATTTTCCATGTGCTTCCATACAAAACCAACTGCAAACTGTATGGATTTCTACTCAATTTTGCAAAGAAAGTGCTGTAAAATGCATAATTGTAACCCAATGTTTCAAGCATTCTCTTGGGAGTGAGAACCTTGATCAAGCAACCCTTGTTTGGTTTGGGCTCCCTCCCTGTGCTCTGTTGATCCTGCCTAATTGGCACAAACATTGAAGCCTCATAAGTTCAGAATTGTACCAGCCTCCACTGTACATCATTTGTCACTGTGTATGAGCTGTGTTTTAATACGCACACAGGAGCAGGATGCTCCTTAATGATATGAGATGGCATTTATAACGTGCCTGTACACAAGTGTTTCTAGGTGCGGCAAGGCAAGGAGGGGGAAACAAAAGAGTAGGAAAAAACACAGATATTACTAGGCCTTGTGTCATTCAAACCGTGCAAGAGCACGGAAGGGGGGAGGGGAGAAGTGCTAAGGGTGGTGTAGGATGTAGCAGTGCAGGAACAAAGGAGAAACAAGAGTGCAGCCAACTGGTGGCAAGTGTGGGTACTCATAAGTGCAGCCAACAGGTGGAGAATAAATGCAAGAGAGGGGACTGTAGGGTTACAGATACAGACCACAAGTGCAGGGGAGCCAAGAGGCAGTGCCGGATTGCAACAGGACAGGCAGGGACCTGGGCCCAGAATTCAGAGCTTCCACGGTGACCAGTGCATGGATCAGTCAGGTGATCAGCAAGGGAGAGCAAGAGAGAGGCAGAAGCAAGGAGACAGGTCTTCAGTTGCTTCCGGAACCAGAGATGGTTCTGCTCAAGTTTCAGAGAGGCAGGGAGGCTGTTTCCAGAGGGAGGCCCCAGCCAAAGAACAAGATCTGTCCTCAACTCTTTGCTTGGAAATGTGACTGACCCTCAGAGAGTTGGAGATGATGCAGTGGAGAGCTCATGCCATCCTATATATATTTATGCATATGATACAAAGGTTAGTCTGGCATAAACCTTTCTTCAGTAGAGAAATCTAACTTTGCTGTAGTTGATTTGGAGTCTTAGTAATAAACTATATATGGGATCCTGCAGACAAAGTCAAGGGGAGATTTTTCGAGTCTCCTGTTTGCCGAGGTGCCGCCGCTGGCCGAGTGCATACAATTGTAAGGGGGCCTCACCAAATGTTTTGCCCTGGGCCTCACCACATCTTCTGACAGCCTGTGCACTTTTCACACAAAACTGGCTTCCAACACCCCCTTGAGTGCCGGTTGTGCATTTGATAAAATATTCCTGTTATGCTATGAAAAATAAAAAATAAATATTTCAAACGTGCATTGTTTCACATATAAAATGCATTAAGGATGCAGAAATAACCTTGTCATATGTCTCACATCCAGCACAGGGGAATGTGTTTGCTTTCTGCATATTTTAATCTACATCCCATTTGTGAATTTGGGGTGTACATGAAAATGCTCAGAAATGCTGCCTTATTTGCACAACTGTGCTCAGGGGTGAACAAGGCCATCTGAACACGTGCTTCATGGATGCATGAACAGGGCGCATCATTTTGGAGCACGCAACGAGATGCACTAGTGCATCACAGCACTTGCGCCAAAACGGATTTGAGATTCGAAGCTTCTGTCTGTGGCACCACTGTAAATAGGAAGATTCCCACAGTACATACCCATGTGCCCACCGGACTGCAGTGTGTCTTTTGTCCTGCCCTGTCCCTGGTCGTTGTGCCCTGTATTACTGTAAAGCACACGTAGCAGCATTGCGCCTAATACTGCTGTGTTTCTTGTTGAAACAACTTGTTCTTTAAATAAATACGAATCCAATGATTCAGACTCGAGCTTTAGACATCACAACCACCCCTCAAGCTATCTCCATCTCAACAGCGACAAAGTCTGCGCCTGAAACTGCTGAAATGAATGGTCTCTTGTGAAGTGCTGAGGACTAG
Source organism: Ambystoma mexicanum (assembly GCF_040938575.1). Lineage (NCBI taxonomy): Eukaryota > Metazoa > Chordata > Amphibia > Caudata > Ambystomatidae > Ambystoma > Ambystoma mexicanum. Next base: position 164,889,944 of record NC_090931.1, on the reverse strand, counting down.
TCTGCTCGTCCTAGTTGCTTAGAAATGCACAATAGCCTAGTAGCTAAAGGGTTAAACCCCCAGCCATCTCTCTCTCTACTCTGGTTCCCAAGACATGACTTCTGCCAAATTTCTGAGACCCCTAACAAGTTCCTTGTAGGATGTCCGGATGTCTGGCATGGGAATGCCAAGCTCGCTTGCTGGCAGAGAATCTCCTGGTCCCGCTGGTTCGGGGAGAAAGACCAGCAGGTGCGGGGACCAAGGGAGCATAGAATTAGTGACAGTCATATGTACTCTTATTTTTTAATTGCATTTGGTTTAGTCAAACCTTTACAAAAAAAAGGAAGAAAAAAGGGAAGACAAGAGAAAGAAGAAAAATAAATGTTTTCTGTTAAAAAAAAACTTTGTAAAACTTAACAGAGCAAGGACAAAAGCATACAATAATTTCTACGCAAAACCGTTTATCATCTACTGGTCGAATTTCCCAAAATGTTACAAAAGTAATGACAGACAAGACCTTTGAGGTGGTTGCTGTATACAAGGATCTTTTCCACAGATCATTTATATCCAACAAGCTGGATTTCCGAATTGTTTTTTTAAAAGTTGAACAGTCTTTGCTGTTGGAGGGCTGGACATTCCATAAACAAGGGGGTGGCAGATTCTATAATCTCTTTATTCCCACACCATCGACAAATGGATTCAGAAGAATCTTACTTTCCTCGCCTTATAAGAATCTCCTTCATAGGAAACAAGTTCCAACGGTGGCGCATTATCAATAAGCGATTGTACTGGTTCGGGAAAAGTAAAAGGTACGGTGCATACTCATGAGAAAGGTGCAATAAAGATGAATAACCATGAAAAGAGTCGACAGTGTTTAGCCAGTCCTGTTTGTACAAGGATTCTTCACAGTTCTAAACTCCAGTATATCACTGGCCATTCCCCGCTACTGTAGCAGTAATTTGGAATAACATTTCAGTTTCCCTAAAAAGGTCAGAGAATCAGAACCTGGTCTAACCCTGTCCTACAAGGCAAGACCTGTATCTGTGTACAGAGCATCAGTGTCAGATGATACAATTTTCTGGTACAGGGACATAGTCGACCACTGAGCCCGGGCCTTAAGGGAAAGGAGTCCCAGTTTGTATCTTATCGCTACCACAGGGACAACGTTGGGGACTCTCAATACACAGCACCACATTTTACCCTCTACCCTTTCCAACCGACCATGAGACTCTATGGGCCAAAGTTAAAGGCCGTAAACCAGTTTGGGGATTATTTTACCCTCATAGAATTGGACTGCTGCCTTTTTCGAAAACCTGCACAATTTCTTATCAATTGATAACAATTGATTGGTTAGTTTTTGGGATTTCAGAATCGGTAAGCTTGTATGTCTCTCAAAGTAGGTGATATTCTACCCACCTGTTGATCTTGGAGCAGCCTTCTATAAGAACTTGATCTCCTGCCCCTCGAGAACTCCAGGATTTTCGTTTTAGCTGGATTTATTTTCATCGCATTTTCCGTTGCATAACTAGAAAATGCCTACAGAATTCTGCATTCCAATACTGTAGCAATCAAAGAACAGGAAATCATCTGCGTAGGCCATACAAGATGTTTTCTTGGACCCAAACCTAGGTGCTATTAAATTTGCTGGGATCAAAGTGTCTCCTATATCTGATACGTACATTTTAAAAAGGCAGGGAGCTAATACGCATCTCTTCCTTAAACCAGAGTCAGTGACTATTCTACGAGAGAGATCCCTTCCCTGATTTCATCTAACAAAAATGGCTGAGTTATCATGCAAGCCTATGATCAACTGAAGAAGACCCTGGGGTAATCCCCATATTTTGAATTTGGACCAGAGTATGCGACAATTGAACTTGTCGAAAGCCACAGAGAGGTCTATGGAGGCCACATACACATGCAAATTCTGAACCATACTGGTCCTCTCCTGAAATGCCCTAATAACAACACTGCTAATGTTGCCCGAGTGCCCCAGACAAACATTTGTTTGAAATTGGTCCAATCACCTTTTAGACTTGGCCCAGTCCTCCAGATGATATAGGAGAACTGCCGAAAATATTTTACTGTCAATGTCTAACAAGGTTATTGGCCTATAATTCTCTGGGTCCCACTTGTCTACTTTCTTAAAGATAGGGACCACGTAGGATGATCTCCATGACTCTGGGAAGCACTCTGTGCCGATTATACTTGAAATACAGAAGGGAAAAGATGATTGAACAAGTGTTATGGTCAATCTTCTGGATGTCATTTGTAAGACTGTTGGGACCAGAGGCCTAGAAGGTGTTGCATTCTTGATCAAGGCACAAATAGTTTCGGATTCTGGCTTGATGAGTTTATTGCCAAGCCGGAGTTCCACCTGGGCAGTCTGATTTTGTTATCTGCAAAGTGGATCTGTAGAGTACAGGGCCTTAAAATCTCCTACCCAAGCACTCCCTGATACAGCATTCAATTGGCCATGTTCCTTGAGTATTATTCAGAGAGTTCACCATGTCCCAAAAGGAGCCAATATCTATTTAATTAAAATATTGAGCATGGTCTCTGCATCGCCCTGAAGGAGTGTTGCTTTATAGTTGTTGCAGAATGTAGTCTATATGTGCAAGCTGAGGCATAGTATGAGTACTTCATTTTCCTGAGTCATGTCCTTGATCGGCAATGCCAGGTGGACCCTTGGAGCATGTTTCTCTGCTGTGGAGGACCCTTCTTGTGCATGAACGAAATGGTGTTCGAAGTTGGCCACCAGCCTCAATGAAGTCTTGTACTGCGGATTCACTGAGATCACCAGAGTGGTAGGAAGTATACAGATGAGTGGTATTTAACAAATCCATTCCAGAGTGAACATTCATGATGAACTGAGTTCAGTTAGGAAAAGGTGTGTCCAGGTGAAAACCTGTGGGCATTTTGAGGCAGGAATCGACATTTGAAAGCATCTGAAGAGTGCTTCAGGAGTGTGCTGGAGGCAAAAGTAGAGGAAGGCGGTGAATCGAGAGAAGGTAAAAGGGGAGTGGAGAAATTAGGCCAGCTCGGAAGAAGGAAGAAAAAGAAGGAGCTGGGACCAAAGAAGGAGGTGGAGAGTAAGACAGTGGGTAAAATGAAGGAGGAGACAGAAAATTAGAAAGTGGGGCACATCAAGTAGGAGATGTTTAATGCTGAGGAGTTGAAGGACAAGGAGGTGGAGGAGAGTAAGGATGTGACAAAGAGGAAGAAGGAAGTTGGGAATAAAGAGAGGATAAGGAACAAGAATGCTGGGGAGATAGGAAGAAACAACAGAAAATGTGAGGTGGTTGAAGGAAGAGAGACAAAAGGATATGAGGCTGAAGATAACATTAAGATAGGATATGAATATTGCAGAACTCAAAGGATAGGCCCCTAATCACCTTAAACAAGCGGGCCCACCAATTAAGAAGTGAGTGCACATTTGTATGTATAGCAAGTTTATTGTACAATCGTCCGGGGAGGAGCTAGATCACCCTGTTGAGACAAACTAACCCAAGTCTCACTGAACCACATATGTTGACACATTATATACATGTTTGCAACATTTTAAACACTCCCTTGTGTTTTAGTACAACCCACCCCCCCCCCCAACATGTGATTGGGCAAAACCTATAGAAAGAAATCCCATATTTCTCCAGTTCTTTCATTCTCATCGGCCATTGATATCTTAACTACCATCTTCAGATCGTATTCATAGCACACCCGTCTTTGGGATTCCTCCATGGTAGGTCATGACATCAGCACATGGTTACAGGTTCATAAACTACTATATTTATTACAAGTCACAACTGGCCTGAAACCTTTTAGCACTAAACATAATTGTGCATTACTTTCATTGATACTTAAAAAAAAGCCGCTAATTGAAAGGAGAACGCGCAGAGTGCTTGAATCTACTTGTACCTATATATGGTTGGTCTCTAGCTTTAAACCTAGTACTCCCACTTTAAAAGAACAGTCAATTGGACTTTTAATTCTCTTCAGATACATTATTTTTATCTGTTTTTGATATTCAGGTTGAGGCCCCGTCCCTGCCTGCATCAACGCCTACAATAACCAGCATTTGAACGCACCAGTGTGTGCGCACCAAGGAAGTGCTCAGAAGTGCTGTTTTGCTGTTCTGCGTCTGTGGGTTTTTGGCTCAGTAGCATCTGTGGTAGATATACCTTGTAACGAGTGTAATACTTCTTCCTATTTTGTAACCATATTATGTAACCATATTGTGCAGAGCATTGTGTTCAGTGCTCTTGCCACACCGCTGCAAACACCGCTGTAAACACTGTAACCACTGTAGCACTTGCATCACATGACCTTACGTAACGCCAAGGGGAGCAGAGGTTGTATTTGGCTAGTCATTGAGTTTTTCCTACCGCTAGGCAGAGAAATACTGATTTGGAAAACTGTGATTGCTAACGCCTGCGTACCCAATCGTTCTATGAGTACGGTAAGGTACTATGTTTTTGAATAGTGAGAGTGCTTTTAACTTTCTGTACAGTGTACACTAGTTGACCTTAGTCGACAACGTGAAAGTAGCACATCGTAAATATGTTTAGCCGGCTTTGCAGCATTCTCTGCTGATCGCTGTTCTTTAGTATCCGCTCTTGAGCCATTGAACAAAAAAACGGAAAACGTTGCAGAGCTGTAAAGCATATCCATACTGGTTTGTGTTATAGAAAACATATTTCTCTGTTCTGTAAATATTGTGTCGCACAAATAGTGAGCCAGCTGTTGAATAGTGTTGTTCCTCTACTAGTATAGAGCTTTCCGAGTGCAGCTTATGATTAAATCTCTTGGCACACAGCTCATAAGCCTCTATTAGGTGCCTCGAGGCAGCATAAGAGTTTGTGCAGAGTTTGTTACCCCAGTGTTTTTTGCCTATGTTGTACTGAATCTCGGATGTGCAGTGTGACTACTGTCAGCTGCGCAGGAGTTGAGTTTCAGTACAGGGTAAATCTGACTAACTAGATATAACGTGATATTATTTCCGGTCATCTACCATCTTAAACAACGTGTTAGTCTATTGTTTGGCTCTTTCTTCTATACAAAGTGAAAGTAGAAACGATTTCCGATGGCATTTGTAAGATAGTGGATATTACAGATAATACCATGGAGACCAATGTTGCCGATACTTCAATCTTGGGGAAAGTCCCTGAGAAACAAATGAGTGTTGAGACACATATGGGAGCATCGACTAACACTGATAGTTATATTGGTGAGGCTGGGTCTACTTCCATTCACCTTGATACTATAAGGCATGCAAAAAAGGCAATTAGTCCATCAGGCATTTCCTGGTCATCCCCTCCTGGTTGGCACTATCCACATCAAGGTAATCGTACTTGTATTCCTAAAACCATAACGACGACTAGTTTGCAACAGAAACAAGGGGGTGGGAGTTTAAGAGATACAAGAAAAGAAAGCAAAGAAGGGATGCCAACTGAGGCGATTCCTACAAAATTGAGTGTAATGACCAACTATTTCTCTAAGGTAGTTTCGAGCACCCCAATTATAGAGATCAATAGAGTAGGAAAAGTAGTAATCTTAAACAAGGTAAACACATGCGATACTTTGATGAACAAAGATAAAGAAGTGGCTGCTAAAGAGATTGAGCAAGAACTAAATGATTTATTTCCTGTTTTGACAAGTAAATTAATAGAGAATGTTCTCAATCTCTCGACAGAGGTTTATAGGGATGAGGTCCCCCTTAGTTTGGAGAACCAGAAAAGTCAAAGTCACTCCCATAATATTACAACAGTGGCTCAAATTAATGGCCTGTCTTCAGTAAGTACACTGACACCTTCTACATCTAATATCATGTTCAGTTCTCCAACGAAGAAATATTAATCACAGAGGTAAGTAGCCAAATGAATAATGAAAACATGAGTTATATGACAACCTATAGGCTATCTCATGTAGACGGTTGTGAGATAGTTAATAGTGAGGGTAATGATAGAGATGATTTATGTCCTGCTAATGAAATTGCGAATATATATCCACTAGGTATACCAACACAAACTGTGCAAGAACAACAGGCTACGAATTTTGATGTATCCAACAATAGTGTAACTAGTATTGCCTCTGAAGCTATGTTTGAAATAGTAGAAAATCTACTATTTATTTTAAATGAGAAATGTGGAAGACTAGAAAAGAGAATAGATGTTCAATCGCTATTACTACACAAAAGCATCAACCACACAAGACGAGTATTTAAAGACACTGCAGCTAAAACAGAAGCATCTAGCCCCGCAGTAGAATGTGTCTCTAAAGCAAACTTTCACCAAAACTAGACAAAGGGGAAGCTCAAACTAAAAAATAAATAGAAAGTGATATCACAAGCATGTATGTACTCGTCAAAAAAGATAGTAAAGAAAGCTAAGCTGAGCCTAAAGACAAATCAAATGAGTCCATTTTGACACAAGGGAGTGAGAACTCCGACCCGAATGAATTTGAGAAGCGAAAATCTAACGCTGAGGCCAACAAAAGTAAGCCACATGTAGTTTTAATTACAGATAACGCCACCTATATAGAGGTTGTTCGCCCTCACTGTGATCCACTTAAAGAAATACTTTGCTAGAATGACATGCGTAATTACCTATGTGAACTAATCCAAGACTCCCAGACTAGTACAACCAGTCAGAGTAAGAGACATGGAAAGGTTGGATTGGTCCTCGTAATAGCTATTATCGATTTGGGTGAAGGTCCCTTAGTCACCTCCATAAACAGTGATCGAATAAGTAGTGATACATGATAGGCAGTAAATAGTGCAGTGAATGCAACAAAGGCTACTTTAGAAATAGCAGATATAATTCTAGACCATATGAACACTAATAACAACGAACAGAATAACCCAGAAGTAACTAAGATCGCAACAAGAAGCCCTAACAAAACGTATAAGGCATTAGAAATAAAATCTAATACAGGAATTGATAGCCATCCCCCCTTGAATAGAACTGCTCTCATGAGTATCTTGAATACAATAATACCTTTGAGAATGATAACGTCCGATGACATCTTAATTGTGGACCAGTTAGAAGACAAACACCAAGTTACTTCCAATTTATGGTTTACATCCAATCTGACCATCATCATTACGATACTGGTGCTAAACCATGGTGCTATTAGCACCATGGTTGGTGCCGGTATCGTAACAAGTCCGCCAATGTTCAATGGGGAATTACCACCCCATTCCAAGGTTGGCGGGGTGGTAATTCCCCATTTAACATTGGCCCTTCCCCATTCCCATTTTTGCCCCATAGGGCTCAATGGGACTGGGGAAGGCGCTAAGTACGGTACCACAAATTGTGGTACCGTACTTAGCACCAAGGTCCCTTTGCGGGTCCCTACTTTAACGGCTGGTCTAGACCAGCCGTTCAGGTTGGGTCCCGCAAAGGGACCTCGTAGTAAGGCGCTAATGGGTTAACGGCACCGCAGCCTTTTACGGCGCCGTTAACCCATTAGCGCCAGGGTCGTAATGAGGCCCTATGGATGCAAAGAAATTGAAATGTAGAAAAGTAAATACCCAAAAGAAAGTTCAAAACACAGAATCATGTAGCTTTTCCTCATATAATGTTAGCTAAGAGTCAGGTCTCCTTGCCTATCTCTAAAAAAAACACAATACCAGTTAGATTAGAATCGAGTGTGTCAAACAAAGTAACTCAAGTGGATAAACCTGATAATAAAGCAGGCTATTGGCAGCGGTTACCCACTATTTTTAAAACACACTTTGTTAGTACTCCGCGATGACATTTGTCTAATGTGTTCTTGGAACACCGGAGGTTTCAACCATCTGTCTGCGGAAGATGGGTTATTAGATAATATTGATCTATTTATGATAGTAGCACTACAAGAGACGTGGCTAACGGAAATGTATGAACTAGACGGGCGTAGCAGCTTACACGTACTTGCGACCAAAGGTCCAATTGGTTGATCACAAGATGACCTATTAGTTTATGTGCACCACCCATGGCAACTGACATGTATTCATTCCTCAGCAATGATACAGTCTGTTTTAATGAAGATAGATAACTTAGTCAACACTGAGATTATAATTATAAACATCTATGACCCCCCCGCAATAACGTAGCCACTAAAACTAACTGTAGAATCATGACGCATATTCTCAAATCTAATAAGAGGAACACTCTGTGTTTGCAGTAGGTGATTTTACCGCAAGAATATATGATAATACCTTCTCTCCTTTCAGCCAAATGGAATCCAGTCCCTTGTCAAAAATGGAGACAGACCCGCAGTGGAAAATATGGCTAAACGTATTCACTCGGTTTAACTTTACCATGCTTAACGGTAACTGTAATGGTGACTCTGGAAGATCTTATACCAGAACTAGTGGTAGGAGTGCCTCAACAATTGATTGTTCATTAATAAAGCAGCTAAGACAATAGTACATTATCGGCTATACAGCAAGGAGAAAGCGACCACCTTTCACTATGCGTAATGATGGACATAGCGGTCAAAGAAAACAAAATACTTCAGACGGGTGACATTGTTCTAAATTCGGGTAAAAACATGATTAGTTGGAATCCAACCAACCTTGAGGCAGCAAGTACCATAACAATGGAATGGCTCCTTCGCTTTTCTGCCAATTATCAGATCTAGCATGCAAACTCAGTATCTACCATCTCACATGAGTTTTCCAACTTAATGATACAAATTAGTGAAGTAACTAAAAAAAATAAAACAGACACAACAGTCCAGGTGAACGATGAAATAAGTGAGTCAATAAATATCAGCGATATGATCACAGTATTAAATTGGCGAAAAGAGTGATGAAAAATTAGATTGTATTGGTTATTAATAACGAAATAGCTAAAGGCACTCTGATTGACATCTCTAAAGTAATGAAAGATATTAAACAAAAAGTTTTGATGCTTCTTACGAATATACAAAAAGAGGCAATAATATGAGCTATGGTTGTATGGTTGTAATTGGCATCTGAACCAAGAAATAACAACACAGGCATTTTGTATACCCTCAGAGGGTCAATAACAATAAATCTACCTGTCAATAGGGTCCCTGAAGAGAGCTGGCATGCTCCTATTCAGAATACATTAGGAGCTACCATACCCTCTGATGAACATCATAAACAGCAGGAAGCAAAGTGGTCTTGTAGTCAATCGATTGAACAAATCTCTCATATGATCACTAAACTCCTATCATCCCGTGCAATAGATCCTGACGGGACCTGTAATGCCTTGTTCAAGCTATCTCCTGATTCTTGGGCGAAAGCTCTACATCCTTTATTTAATGTGATAGGGAGCAGTGGTCAAATACCAGGCACATGGAGAGAGAGCACCATACTTCCAGTTTATAAAGAAGGCACGTGGAAATTACCAACGAACTACCGAACGTTAGCAATATTAGACATCCCTGCTAAAATGTCTGAACGTGTGTTGTTAAATGAGTTGAGCCCGTGAATTGACCACAGTCAAATCCTGCTCATTAATCACACAGGCTTTTTTTATGAAATCGAGCACTAGCCATAACTTGATCCGCCTCATATTGACCATAGACTACGCATGGGAAAGACGCCAACTACCAGTATACGCAGTTTTCAATGATTTTAGCGCCGCATTTGACACGTTCATGAGGAATAAACTATGGAACAAGCTAGTGAAATGTAATATTTCTCATGGCCTGTTAAAAAAATGATTCAGATATTATACTCTGACCCCGAGGTCTGAGCGAGAACAGACAGGATGGGCCACATAACTCGCTCATTCCAGACTGTGCGAGGTGTAAAAACCGGGATGTATACTGGCAGCAACACTGTTCAACTTTTACCTTGCAGATTTGCCTGCGTCATTGAATCTATCAGAAGCACGTCCAGTTAAGTTTGGCTCATTAAATTACAGATGGTTATGTTATGCTCATGACCTTGTGATGGTTGACTACACCCCAAAGGGGCTCCAAGTGCTCCTGGACGACCTGGGACAGTTTGCCTCCAGCATCGGCCTTCAAATTAACATAGAGAAAACTAAGATTGTGGCATTTAAGGGCAAAACTAAGAGTAGTGAGCAACTGAGTATGAAATGGAAAATAGATGAGAAATAAATAGAATGGGTTGAATGCCACACATATCTAGGCATCATAATAGACAACAGATTGAGATGGGACCAACAATGGAAAGCAAACAAAACTAAATGCATGAAAATGACATACGCTTTGAGCAATGTTATCGGCAGACTAAGTGGGAATTCCATGAAGACAATCCTACTGCTCTACACCTCAACAGTGGTTTCTTGTATGCTATATGGAGTTGAGGTATGGGGCATAAACTGAGAAGGGAACTTGGGAAGTTAGAAGCTAAGATTTTGAGATTACTTTTTTCGCATGCCACAATCTATCCCAATTGAATTTCTCATGGAAGAGTTTGCGATCCTAAAATTCACAGGAGTGCAAGAACATAAGTTGGCAATGACTTATAAGAAATTGGAATGACTTCATGGGACCATTATGAGCTTATTTATGCAGGCTTCTAGGAGTATTGAGAACCGCATACAGATGGGGACACTTATTTGTTTGTATGAGAAACACAAGAAATGAATAATAGAACATCTAAGTATAAAAGTCCCCTCTTCCTTGATGCTGATAAAACATTGTTGTAAGGAAAAAATAAAAGATCATTACAGTGGACAAGGGTCTCATCAGATCTCCTAAACCATCTTCTCAGCCACCTTGATAACCCTGAATGTTCAGTGGAGGTTACATACACAGAGTCAGAATAATTAGTGACTACCTTCCCCTTACTCATTTCTAGCACCTCTATAAGTGGCACTAGTTCTGACACTTGCACAGGGTAATGAGAAGGCAACAATTTCTTCGGTCCAACCTGGTATCTCTGATCCACAAAGCCCACAACAGCTGCACCCGTATGCCTCTCACTAGTAACCTGATTTATTATTGAAGAACCATCGACAAAAAAGTACCTCACCTCCCTCCAAGGCATCTTCTTTAACATTCATCATATCTTCCTCTTCTCCCTCACAGGTTGCACAATCATGAACAATGTCATCAGGCTTCACTGGCTCTGATACAAATTTCACACAATTTACTAAGTGACACTGCATAGGATGTATTGATGCATTTGATAAAATAACCTCATACCCCAAAACTCTTTGGGTCGTCAAAGTCAACTTGGATTTTTCCAAGATCACAAAGACAGCATACTCCATTTACAATGTCACCCGGCAACCTACGATAATGATTGAAGACTTTTGAATTGCAAACACGTTTGCTGTTTTAGCTTGCTCACAAGTGAACTGTGCCTGCATCACTGGGTCTAGGAGTTTTCTATATTATATTCAGATATGTGGCCTAGCCATGCTTGCTGGGTCAGGACCGCTGTAATCACATACCCATATGAATGAGAAAACAAATAAAATGGCTTCTCTTAAGTCGGGGTCGCCAAGACTGGTGCATTACAGATCACAGTTTTGAGTTCATAGAAGCAAGTTACCTTTTCGTCAGACAATTCTATGGAACCATTCCCCTTTGTGCTTCTTTAAGTCCTTGCATTAAGGGCATCATATAGCTAGAGTTGTCAAAGTTCAAAGACCTACAATAGTTACAGAGCCCTAAAAACTGCTGCATTTATTTCACCATGACTGGCTGAGGCATATTCTGAACTGTAGTGGCTCTCTCTGGTATTACCTTCCTGCGGGCGATAATATTACTTGCCCCAAATATACTACCTCTGTCTGCAAGTCCTGCAACTTTTCTTTATCCACTTTGTACCCCTTCTCTGCATGCAGGGTGAGGAGCGTTATTGAATCTTCTTGACACTGTTCTTCTGAAGTGCTACAGTCTAGCAAATTGTCCACATACTGGATTACTGTACTGGACACCTGTAAATTCCCGATATCCATCAGAACCACCCTGTTAAAAACACTATGAGATTCACAGTATCCCTGGGGCAACCTCGTGTGCTCGAATCTCTGATCACGATACGTAAACATAGTGAGGTCATGAGAATCAGGCTGTAAGAGGACCAAAACAAAATCTATCACAGTGCAGTGGGTGGGCCCAGTATTGCTATTACAGAGAATGGTGGCAGGATTCGGTCCCACTGGAAATTCCACCTCAACACTATTATTGAGAGGGCTCAAATCCAGGACCATCCTCCAAATGGACCCCTTTGTTTTCTTCACTGGGTAGATGGCCATTTTACATGGGGACACAGAAGATTGTATTATCCCTTGCTTTAACAACGCCACTATGGTCTAGGAAATCCATGCATCTGCCTCTCTAGACATGGGGTACTGCTTACCATGTGGTAATATCACCCTAGGTTTCAATTTTATTCATAAGGCTCCAAAACTCTTTAGCATCCCTACATCATGAGGATTGCTGGTCCATAAATGGTCCGGCAACTTTACCAAATCTTCCTTCCAATGTGGTGATGTATTTCTAACAATGAATTTGGTCTGTGATTGCACCCCAATCGCAATAACCATCTCTCCGGTGCCTTTCGGTGTCTTCAAACACTTGCTTGTCAGAAACGTCCCTTAGCAATACGGTCAGATCAAGGAACAGAACTATGTGTCACTATGCACTTTTCGTATCAGTGGGTTAGAGAACCAGCCTTTTCTTCTTGATCACTACTGTCTCTAAAAGAATCATGGCAATGGTGCCTGGTCTTACCGCCTGTGGCACAACAGGGCAAAACAGAAACTCAATCGGTACCCGCCATGTTTGATTTCTGATGCCCGGGACCCAACTCAACAAAACCAGTAACCCATAAAGAAACAAAGTTAAATGTACAGACACCCCCGCACTCCCCTTATCATTCTGTCACTACAATATGCATGCAAATGCGCTGCTTCTCTTACCGGATACCAACCTGGGGTTGAGCATATTATACCTTCCTCTGTGAAAGCAATCAACCTTCAAAGTTTACTCAAGATATCTTGGCCAAAAAGATTCACCGGGGTATCTGTACAGTACAACTAAGGAGCAGATACATTTTCTCTACCTACCTTGATAAGTACATCTTCAGTATAAGAACTAACAGGATAGTCCCAGAGAATCCCTGTGTGTCCCTTGTTTTGCCTGACAAGGGAAACTCACCTTCCTTAATGCAAGATTTTGTGGCCCCTGTATCGACCATGAATGAGAACATTCGACCACTTACCTGCACACCTATCCTGGTTCCTCTTCTGTACTGGTAGTAACAGACAGGATCAGACACTTCAGAGATCCCAGTGAGTTGGCTGTCCTTTTCTTGGTACATATTATCACCAGGGAGAGAAAAAGGTCTCTCTCCAAAAACACTTGCTCCACTTAAATCAGTGACCGTTCCTTGGGGTAAGGGATTTTTCTCCCACGTCTGTAAGTGCATAGTCGGTGGGATCCCATAGGTCTGTGCCGCCCCAGTTAATGGGTTCTGTTCATCCTGTGCCTGCTGTGATTGCACTAAACCTGGGGCATATGGCAGGGTCAGGGATTGCATCTGCAGAGATGCCATGTTAAAATACTGTGACATGTCTCGACAATCTCGTGACACATGTTCCATCCTTCCACATGACCTACACTGACTCCCACACAACCCTTTATAGTTATTTCCCGTTGCCCCATTAAACCGGAGACCCATTCCTCCAAACCTACCAAATGACCCACTTCCCAGTGGAAATGCTCCCCTACCCCTCGGAAACCCTCTCATTTGCTCTGGACCAGAGGCATACCCGTCCATCCAATCCTGTGTCATACCTGATTTACCATGTCCCTGTTGTCCCTCCAGGGAGCTAGTAATCACTGCTCCTTCCAAACAAATCTTTGCCATTTTTTTTTTCTGAACAAGCTTAGCCTCTGCCCTCTGTTTCTGTTGTATTCTCTCTTTTTCCTTTTCTTGCTTCCTTTTACAAAATAAATCACAATATGTGCTTGTATTTCTGGCCAGCGCTTGGCCTCTATCCCTACTACTTTATTTAGATATTGCTGGACTTCCTTGGGGAGTCCCTTCTTTATCAAGTGGTTGGAAATCACCACATTTTTGTCCCACACTTATTTGTCTCTGCCCTCCACATCTCCTGCATTAACTGGATGTGTGTGGCAGGATCATCATCCAACTTTATAGTTTTAGCTAAAATAGAATTTATACCCAGGGTATCAGGATACAAAATTAGCAGGGAACCCCATACTTGTGTGCTGCAGCAATTAAAAACTGCTCCATCGTGAGCATTTGAATCCAACTGAACTCCGGGATACACTGCTGTCCTCCAAAGCTTGTCTGACCTCTCCCCCATCAGAGCCGTTAATAAGCTTTGTATGTCCCCTATGGCTAACATGACACTGGTGGTATGTATCTCTAATGCACAAATCAATTTCCCCGCCCCTGCATTGAGCAAAGGGAGTGCCTTCATCAAATTATTCAGGTCCATGTGTGACCATGGGACATAATACGCCTTTCCCAAACCCTTCTGGAAAATAAAATTGAGTTGCACCCACATTTACTGGGTCTTCCCACATCTCTCCCCTGCTACATACTAGGGCCATACAAGTACCCTGGTGTGTCCTAAGACTCCATGGTGTACTGTCTGTCACTGCAAATCTATTGGGAGGTAGGGCTGCTACACCCTGCTCTCCCTGCTATCCATCTGATTCCCATTCCTCGTTGTCTCCTGGTCCTGTTGTTCCTTCCTCTGAACATCTACAGGCAAATAAGCATAATTAGCACTACTATAGGGTGCCGGCTCCCACCTTCCCTGCTCGAATCCTGTACCCATGACAACATTCCCATTCTCCATGTCCACAATGACCTCCTTAATAATCGATTTATCCAACCTATCAATTACTTGTCCATACCTCCATCTTCCTGCCTCTACATTCTTTGCCTGCCTACTCATTTTTTCCCACTCTTTATTTCTCTGCCGTCATAGCAACATTACCTATTCCTCTGATATCCTCAGCACTTCTTCCATTTTTTCCAGATCATGTGTCTCTACTACCCTTCTCAATCTATCCTCTATCCAAGCTGAAAATGGCGCAATCTGCTTCTTCTCCATCATACCCAACCCTTCATCCATTCTTCTAGCTGCCGAACCTCACTCTTTCTCGTTCCTCCACCGTAATCTCTCTGCTAACCTAGCAGTACAGGGAGTTATTCCCTTCCCACTCTCCATTCTCAATCTTTCTACAGCCGTAACCATTGAAGGATGTTTCCTTCAACTTTCCTCGCAATTCCATTTTCTAGAAATCGTAGCTGATGGAGGCATTACCTGTGTCTGTATCGCAACCAATGAGGAAATTGGATGTTCTAACTCTGGTTCTGTATACCCTTCTGCAGGTGATAAAGGACTGCACCCATATGGGGGTGGTGTGAAAGGAATTCCGGCACTCTCCTTTGAGACTTTAACATTATGGGGCTTCCATTTTTTTTCATACATCCTCCATAGTTCTAACATGTTTAGCCACTTGACTAAACTTTGGGCCCTTGTGCCTTGTACTTTAAAAAGTATGCAGGTTCTACAATATCCCCTTTTCATACGTTCCCTCAGTAGGCCAAGAATTGAGCCCTTTACTCTAAGTTTCCCACAGCCATTCCCGATGATATTTTAGATGTTTCACCTTATAACCAGGCAGTACCTTACACAAATGATTCTGCTGAGTCTCCACACTCCAACCCAATTTCCCAAAATATGTTCACAAAAAAAAACACCAAAGCCAAACCTGCAGCACAAAATGTCCACCCAAAGTACCCCCCTTTTTCCCTTCAAGGTTTCTTAATTTCCCCCCACAACCAATCACCTTTCTCGCTTTCACTGAAATCACCTCACTTAGCTATTTATGTTAGTTATACTTTTCACTCTTACACAAAAGACAGCATCTTATTAAAAGAAAAAACGCACTTGCTGGCAAGTATCTCTGAGATATCTCCTTCACTCGAGCATAGAAGGAGCACAACAATTTTCACTACTGCGCTGCTGCTCTCACTCTCTTGATCACTAGTACAGTCTCCTATACTACAACATCATCTTTGCCTGACTACAGGAAGTTTCCCAATCACTACTCTGAATAACAAAGAAAAACGAGGTAGGGCTCCGCCCGCACAGTCAATACAAAATGAAGGGTACCAAGGGTATACTTCAGGAAGACGTCTATGGGTGTACTTACCATAAGATAAGCAGCAGCCAAATCATTAAACCAACTTCCTCTGGCTCTTCGCGCTACCGCTAATCAAATGGCCTTCAGATGTGCTCTGAAGAATCTTCTCTTCTAAGTATCCTTGTCTCACCTGCTACCCTCCAGCGCCAAGATGCCTTTGCCATATGCTGCACTTTACAAGTCTATATAACATAACATAACATAACATAACAAGATGCAACCTGATGTCTGTGTGAGGGCTCCAGCCAACCAGACAAGCAAACTGAAGTGTATCAGGACAAACCTCACAATGGATGTGCTGCGTAGGGAACCACCTCACAACTCCAAAATAACAATCTAAATAAAAATATGTACAAAGGTCTTAAAATGTAAAGCAGTTTAAACACTCCTTCAAAGCATTCTCCCTTTCAATTTCTGTAACTCAGCTAACTCCAAACACACAGTCCAATTATACCTTTAACAAACCCCTTAAATCAATGAAAAACCCTCCCTTTCCCCTATTTTCCTTCTTGCTTTACACCCCTAAAAGAGCGCTCATGTGTACCCGAAGCGCTATGATGTGGTGCTCCCTCAATTGGTCCCGCATAGCTGGAATATGGTACCCCACCTCCAGGGACCAGATGGGCCTTTAACCAATTTTGCACCTGCCAAAACGCTCTTTTTCACTGTGCACAGAAGACTGGTTACCGCAGTGAGGTATTGGAGCTGAGTTGTTCAGACAGGAGACCTCCACCGTCTTGGAAAGCCTGGGGTCCCTCTGTGGTCACCAAACGTATGGATGGGCCCCTAATCACCTTAACTGAGCAGGCCCACCACTTAAGAAGCAAGTGTACTTTTGTATGTAAAGCACGTTTAGTGTACAATTGTCCAGGGATTAACTTGATGGCCCTTTGGAGTCAACGTAACCCAATCCTCACTGAACCACACAAGTTGACGCATTACATACATTTCTGAAAGAGTTGAAACACTCTCATATGTTGTATTACAATCCACCCCCCAAATTTGATTAGACAAAACCTATACAAAAAATCCCATATTTCTCTAGTTCTTCCATTCTCATTGGCCATTGTTATCTTAACTACCATCTTCAAATTGTATTCATAGCACACGCTCTTTGGGATCTGTCCGTGGTAAGTCATGACATCAGCACATGGTTACCCATTCATATGCAAACATCATTTATCGCGAGTCACAACTGGCCTGAAACCTTTTAACCTTCAACATAATTATAACTGGTTCATATGGATACATAAAAAAATTAAAACAAATAAACAGGTTCCCATTGAACTGGCGATAACTACCTCATCAACCCCAATTTTACTGGTGTACCGGGAACATACAAATCTAAATAATTCCCATTTCAACACAGATGGTTGCTAGCCATATCCTGAGTAATAATCAAATCTCAAGAAGTATCAGTCACTTCGGCCTCGAGCATCGCCTCACCCCACGTTTATTGCTGGTCAAAAACAAATAGCCGAAACCCTCTGTCAAGTTCCCATGCACTTAAGAGATTACATCTGCTTTTTGTGATATTACCATGCCATAAAAACCATGGTCAGTTTCTTTAGCTGAGCTGACCATTGGCTAAGGTCATAGTTACTTATTTACCTATCCTCTGGACTCTGAATCTCTGCAAAACTAGTTTCTCAAAGTGAAACCATGACTGCCGTGTTGTAATCGATGTATTACAAAAAGCCTACTACATGTAGAATTATACATGCCCTGTGTATGTAAATCAGTGTGCCTGCATGTTTAATAACTGTCATGTTACTTCACAGAGGATTCTCTATGACCAGTCTCCTTCCTTGCATGTGCATTATGAAAACACCTTGTTGCCCGGGTTCTAGGCACTTCATCACACATTATGTGGACCATGTTTTATATTTCATTTTGTGATTTTGGCATTTGTCTTTCTACGCCCATGCACATCTAGCATGTATCAATTTAACAAAAAATAACACTAAAGTAACATATCCCATTCACATTTAACTACACTGGATCCAAATACAAAATTGCAACGTTGCGCTATCTTTGCTGCATCCAAAGTCACATATATGGCACTCGCAACATGAACCCCTCTTCATCATTGAGACTTTTACTGACCACCCAAACAGACCCGGAGAGGTTGGGAAAGACCTTGGTTGAGAAATATTGGAAAAATACAAGGATCCAACGAGGAGGTGAGATCTAGAACTAAGAAGGGAAAGGAGGAGAGGAGAGACGTCCAGGAAGAGGCTGAAGCAGATAGGAAGAAGGACTGGAAAACTAGAAGCCTGATAGAAGGGTGATGAAGAGGGGAAGAGGTACAAGCGTGTGGCGAAGCATCAGGAAGTTGTCAGAAGAGTTAGTTAATAGCAGAGTGCAGAGGAGAGAAGAGAAGAAATAGGAAAGTTTCCCTTTGGTTTTTGGTTGCAGTCATCCCAACATAAGACATTAGAGGAGGATGAGATGTTGGCGAATAGAGCCAGTGCCGCTGGTCAGGGAGGCAGAGTACAATACTTGACCAAACCTGCAGAGTAGCACAGGTGTCCAGCTCCCAAGTGAAAGCTCTGGGGTTTCGTTTGGTGGCATTCAGCAATAGGTACCCAGGTGTAACATTTCATAACACTCGGGCCTTCTGTCCCAGATGTAAAAGACTCCCAGGAGTCTAAGAGATGAGGATGAGAAGCATAAGGCTCAAACCAAAGGAACCATGAGTCAGGAAAGAATGGTTAGGGACACACACCCTCCTCTAAGCTGTGAGTAACTGAGAATTGAAAATGACTTCCAGGAAGAGACCCCTGACTCAGAGACCTTCTGTTGAACCTGAAGACCTCGCTGTGGAGCGTAGAGACGTTTATTGTTGTAACCTTTATGTTAAGCCCAGAGAATATGTAGCTTTGGTTTAACAGTCCATTGGTTTCATTGGTTAGACCAGAAGGCAACACTACGTTGGTTTATTTAGTCATGATTTCACTAGTAGAAGTGACAACACCTGCTGAAAATGTTTCCCGGAACTGAAACATAGAGACTTGGTGTTTGAGCCAGAAGTGGTCATGTTTAGTTGGAGATACTGAGAATTTGCTGAGACCCATAGAAACCACACCCCATTGAGTAACGCTGTTAGTTGCAGAATCAAAGTCCTAGTGATCAGGGGGAACATATTAGGGCTTTTTTTTGGGGACAATAGCTTAGGAGAAATAGAGAGTGAACAGGGTACGATGAAGGATTTGGGATTGATGGAGAAAGATGACAGGGTTCGCACAGACATTAAGAAGGAAGTGTGTGGGACTTACTCTGAAGATGGGCACCACATTCGACTACGGAATGCTTGGACATGGTGGCAAGGAACTCGGTCAGATGGGGCGGTGTTCCTTGTAGGGGTATCTTGCCTCACGTCTGGTGCCTGAGAACATTGATTAGGGGTGTCTACACTTGCTCCCTTACCTGTTACCCTCCCTTTCATGTCTTTGATGTCTGACTTCTATGAGTCTGTTGCCCGCTAATTCCCTGTTGCTTGGCTCCCCCTCTTTTGCTGTCATTGTAGATGGACGCTTCCATACGTCTCATTGCCTGACTATCCATCTTCTGAATTGCCTTTTGCTGTATATCTCTCCTCCCCGTTGTCACGTGGTGCCACAGGCTCAGCAGAGCTTCGTATTGTTCTCCTTCCATTTATTCCCATTTGCTATACTCAATGGGATTTTTTAGCACCTCCCCGTAAGGATCCTGAGGCGTGTATTAGTAGGCTCCTGCAGGGTTGACCCCCTCCGAATCTGCACCGGAAGTAGTAGATGTGAAGGTGGATAAAGCTGTTTAGTGTGCATTAGAGGCCCATGTTAGATCAAAGCATTGCTGGCACCGTGTGATCCCTGTCGCCCCACGCTGAGGCTTAGGCCCTCACTGCCTGAATCTGACCGGGAATGGCGACAGCTTTTTCCGCCTTCAGTGAAAGAGAGGCTTTGCTTGCACATGACATATTTTTCCTTTACTTTTATAGAACCCTGCATTATAGCTATCCTGAATAAATAGTGATTTCCCGTCCTCTTTCTGTGCCTGCATGCTGTTCATCTCGCTCTGCTTTGTGGCAGCACTCAGCCGGCAGCGTACACTTAGTAGCATTATGGACCTGTTGAAATACAGACAACATAAATGAAATTAAATGATTTCAAAGCATAATGAATCCTTCAATTACACTCTAATTTCACATAAAAGAAATAATAAGCTATTGACTGACTTGAGAGCTGGGAAAGTGGGGGTGAAGTACAGCACGCTGAGGATGAAGCACACCGAGGATACTGAACTAGCAGGGCGGAGGTGTGGGGGGTGGCAGGTGGAGAGGGCAGGAATGAGAGGCACAGGAAACACTAAGTGTGGGGTTTGCGTAACTCCAAATACATATATATATATATATATCTATATACATATATATATATATATATATATGGTCACTAGTAGTGCCATATTTATGTGAAGAGAAGTATGATAATATCACTATCACATGAATATTGACATAAGTACAAAGACACAACATAAAGCAGTGGTATTCAAACTTTTTATGCTGAGCTGTTCATTGAGTAAAGATATTGCTGCTGGGCCGGTTTATGGTCTTTCCATCGATTTTTTTTCTCCATCCAAGGTAAGTACCATCGAATGATTTCTAATGAAAAAATGTGCATCAAATGCATATTTTTTTTTTTCTTTTTTGGTTTAACCCTTAAAAACACACCAAAAACAAATGTAACATTTTCCCCCTCAAAAATATGCATTTGATGCATATTTTTTCTTTGGAACAAATTTGATGGAAAACCATTTGATGGAAAAATATGCGATGGATAGTCTGCATACCTGCTGGGGCCCATCTATTTGTCATTTCTGCTTATATTTTCTATTAAAATCAGTCACTGTACTCCCTTATGGAAGAGCCTCGTTACCCCCCACACCCTGTGAACACACTTTGCTCCTCATTTCCGAGGGGGGTCCAGTCGCACAGCTTGGAGACCACTGGCAAAAAGTATAAGGAGTGTTCGGCGAGTGTTTGGACCTGTGACCTGTGAACACTCTGTTTGCTGCTGCTACTGTCTGAGAAGCTTTTTCATTTCCATTACCACTGGGAGGTTGGAGGCGGACCCTCCCCTACAATACCTTCACTCCTAGCTGAGCGTTTGCGGAGTGTTTGACGAGAGTTCGGAATGGTGTGAGTTGGATGGAGTGACATAGACCATACTTCAACCAGGAACTCTAGTGATGCGGTAAATCTTCAGGTACCTCGCACCCGAAGCCGCTCAAAATTGCCCGGCGTTGGGAGCATCATTGGGGACAAATGTGAGGTGGTGAGCAGTGCCCATGATCAAGGTAGGTCATGTTGCGCGCCCTCTGAACTGTCAGCCGATTGCATGGATCATACAAACAAAAGCCCCCCTTCTCCTACCCTCCTGGTAAACTCCCTACCTGAATTGGGCGAACACCAGCGCCCGGTGTCGCGCGGCTCTCCTCTCCGCCGAGATCCGTCGCAGCCTGTGGTTTGCGAGGGGGCCGGCGGAGACGCGCACTGTGTCCAAGTCCCCCTAGCAGAGCCAGGCAACGGCCCATAAGCCGCGAGGAGGACAGTGGAGCGATCGCCAGCTGAAGAGCTGCTTCCACGGAGGGAAGCTCTGTCTGAAATGGAGTTTGAAGGAAAAAATACTGAAGCTTTCTGCCTTCCACAGGAAGAAGCTTCATTTACAACTAAGCAACTAAACAAAAAAAGAACAGTAAAATCAAATTAAAAGCCCCAAAAACGTTTATACCAAGCATCGTATATGAGAGCATTGAATCACCAGTTTTTTTGGATGCTCTGGAAAGTCCCCAAGCACCAAAAATGAAAGTTACTTTGACAAAACCGATCGCACAGAAACATTGCGAAAGTGACAAAAAAAAAACAACTTGATTGCCCGCAATAAAGAGTCAATGCGTGTCATGGAAAAGGGACTCATACAACCCCCCACACAAAAATTACTGAACACCTTGTCACAAGAAAGAATAAAGGCAACAATTAATTTAATAAACGGGGCAAGCGGTTCACAGAAACAAGTCCCTCCCCAGAAATTTAGATCGCATGCCTCATCCCTTTCAGGGATAAGAACAATAAGATGGCATTTTAAAAAGAAAGATTTACCTACATCCAGAAAGACATCACTCAGGAATCCCTGAAAACGGACTCCAAACAACAGCAAGAAGAAATGGAAATGTCAGATCATGACCTCCTTATAGCATCTGGCAGGTGCGAGCAAACAATGTGCCATGATGTACAGACAGAATTAGATAAAAGTGGCAATAGTAACACAACAAAGGACAACATGGCCATAGCGATTAGTGGAAACAAAAGTGTTCCCACAATAGATGCAAATGTACTACATCAGAAACAATCGGAAAAATCGGATGAAGAGCAAAGGTTGTCTTTAAATGAACCAATAAACACATCAACTCCACATATAGCGAGAACTAAAATAAGTTTTGGAGAAGTAGAAGCAAACAAATCTACATCAAATATGGCCCCAGAAAAAAAGAAGAAAAACGACAAAAAAAGTGTCATGAGTTTAGAAGAGCCTGAGAACAAAAAAAAATTCCAGACAATCGAGATGTCTTAGCTCTGCAACAACAAAGAATCAGTGAAACTTTTCCACAAGAAATAAGTAGTAGCCTGTCTCTGGATTCACAGCCTGAAGGAGACAAGCAAATCTTGTCAGGACTCAACACAGTGGAAATTAAAGAAAAAAATTCCGGGAGAGAACCAGCAATGTCACAAAATCCATGGCCAATTACAGACATTTGCGCAAACATGCAAGCAGCAGTTGGTTTGATGATGACGATAGCATTAGCACCATACTTGAAGCTATATGAGGCACTTTATGAAAATTACAGCGACCAAGCTACTTTATTGGCTCAAATTCAATCCAAATTAACATATGTGGAGAATCACATTGAAGCTTCTAAAGAAAGGAGGGCCCAAGAAAAAGTGTCAGAAAATGTCATCTTCAAGACTCTAATTGAGTTAATTGAGGAGGCTCGGGAAGACAAGAGAGCTTTCTTGCACTGCTTTAGTGATACTATCACTTTACTCAAATTGGAGGGCTACAAAGACCCTGTACAGTGCAAAAAACAGAGTACCTCAACAGAAAAAGTGGATATAGAGCGAAGGCCAATTGAGGAACAAAGAAATGTAAATGTGATTGATGATCAGAGTTTTCGGAAAACCGTCAAACAGTACAGGCTACTCAACATAATGATTGTCAAAAACAAAATAGAGATATCTTTCCACTATTTAACGTTGAAAATCTAAATGAGACTAAAAGACAAGACAAGGCAGAAAAACCAAAGGAACCTTCAGAAAAAAAAAACAAAAGACAAAAGGACACTCTGGAAAACACAAATAAAAAGACCAAAAATCTGCCTAATCAAAAATGTGTGACAAATGAAGGAACACGACAGTTTATCAGAAATTTGAAGCCTATAGGAAAAGAGACAATTAATCCTAGTCAAAAACCGAACGTAAACCAAAAAAAAGGCTGACATATTCGAACAAAAGAAACAAGAACGAGAATATATCAAAGATGTGGAGCTAGAGACAACACAAGAAAGCTCCATAAATTATTCCTATAGCCAAGAAGCTCTATTACTCTTATCTGTCTACGAGGATGAAAGCTTGCGAGAGATAATGGATGAGGGTGAAGAAAACGCGAATAAGAAAAATATCTCCCTGAATAATTGAAATAACATCACCGATTTTCCGAACTTTGCAAGAAAAAAGAATACAGCTAGAGGAAAAAAATGAAATGGAAAAAAAGCAACAACGTTTGCTCAAAGCTATGATTGAACAGTCTAATCAAGACCGGGAAAGATAGAGTGCACAAGAATTCAAGAGCTTGAGATCGAAAAAGATACAGGAACGAGAGGAGAAGAAAGATACAAGGAGTGTTAAGAACAAGTCGGAGCCTTTTGATAACAAGAGCAATACACATAAATTAAGAATGGAGAGAGTCCTAAGAGCAGATGATGGCTTGATTTTAAATAGATCAAACCTAATAAAGCTCTTGCATAATGTGCCTTAACTGAGAGTCATTGAACCAAAAGACCTTAGAATTGTGGAGTTCCCAAATGAAGAAGACATGGATAGAATATGTATACATCTAAGCTCAAAGGCAGTTATGAATTCAATAAGGTTAGCTGCGGATGAACTCCGAGTACTGGGCTTTGATATCAAAATAGAAAGTCCACAAAGGAGTGACCAAGAAGCAAAAAAGAATATATCAAAGAAAAAAAGCTCTGAAGAACCAAAGTATGCCTGTGGGGAGCAAAGTGAGGAGGATGTGGATTATAGACCTATACGGTTTTCTCCAACATTGTTATGGGGACCAACTGCTCTTTGCATGAAAATTAAAGGCAATGAGGAAGTGAATTTGGATTTTCAAAAAAACAATGCCCATGTAATAGAAACAAAAATTGATACAGAAAGATCATGGAGCTGGTTAGCAGAAACGCTGGACACAAAAACAAACAAAAAAAAATATTAGACGGAAGGCCAGGAGTTGCTAGGATCAACACGATTTGCATCCTGGAATACAAGAGGTTTTCGCCACTTGATTGAAAAAATAAATAAAGAAATATTAACAGCAGATATCATTTGCATCCAAGAGTGTTGGCTACAAGAGCAGCCTTATATACATGTCGCCACCTGTTTCCTGAATAAAGCTCTTAAAGGAAAAAAAGGCATACCCTCTGCAGGCCCTTTAACCATTATAAAGAATAGTTATAGTGGAAACATAATACCTACGATACAACCATCCTCCTTGATTCAAATAATAATCTTGCAACAAGAAGCAAATGGAAGAAACAAACAAAAGGAAAAAAAAATATTAATCATCTTTAATCCATATTGGAACATAAAGGCCAAAGATGGACAAACACTACTGGAAACACTTACCATCTATATAGACCAGTTGATGGCAGAATATGAAAATCTGGCATTAATCTTGTGTGGTGACTTAAATATTGCCTGTGATAAAAACAAAAATGCACAGGCAAATACGACAAGTCATAATCGACAAAAACAATCAAGCGAAAATGGCAGATTGAAATGGAGAATCGTGATCTCCTGCAAGTAAACGGTAATGTTCAAGGAGATCTAGAGGGAAAACCTACATGGGTATCACACAATGCAAATGCAACTCTAGATAATTTTTTTGTCGATCGAGAAACTTTTGGTAGAATAACCACTTTAAAAATTCTAACGACAAAAAGCAGCGATCACAGATATTAATTCTCACATGCTTAGACACAGTCACATCCTATAAGAGTGATAAGGAATCAAGAAAAACCTGGACAACCAAAGTTAGTGTAAATGAGGGACGAAACAGACTGAGGCTGAGGCTAAAGCGATTCCAATTCTAACAAAATCGATAAATAAATGGGAGACAACAACAGGAAACGATGTTGAGTACGAAACTTGTCTCACAATTTTCAGAGTGTCCAACGAAACAAATAGAAGGAATATAAAAACCAGGGCGCATCATTTTAACACCGACATAGCGGAAAATAAGCGTCAGCTTGCTCGAGATTTAGGAGCTTTGAAAAAACAGAATATAGACTGTGATGATATGATAATAAAAAGAAAGGCTCTAAAAAAAAGGACATCGAAACTGGGTCAAATCCCACAGAGCAATATTATTTCAAAAGGATTCTGAACATGTGCTCTTGGCGATCCGCAAAAAAATGCAAAATACCTGACCTGGACCCTGCTAAACCAAAAAGGAAATCATCTAAGTGAAGAACAACTCAACCCTATACATGAAACAAAATGGGAACAATATTTTCAAGCAAAGTATAACTGTGAGTACGTAGAAGATTCCTTGCCACAAGACATAAACAAGGAAAAGGGATGGGACATAACATTTAAGAAAAGTGAAATTTTGTCGCTGATCACAAATGCGAGTAGATCTAGAGCACCAGGGCTGGATGGCCTGATGATTGAAATACTAAAGCAGGCCCCAGAGGTATGGGCAAACATGTGCTTTGTACTCTTTACAAGCATAGTAAAAAAAGGACAGATACCAGAATCCTGGACAACATCGATTACTATTCCCATGCATAAAAAAGGAGACAGAGCATGTCCTGAGAATTATCGTCCGATATCCCTGCTGGATGCTATAGGCAAACACTTTGCCGGCATATTCTTAAAAAGACTAAAGTAATGGTTACAAAGATCTGGAAATTTCGATCATAGGCAAGCGGGCTTTGTAGAAAATGTAGACTGCAGTTTAAATCTACTAATTCTTAACCTACTAAAAGCGAAGACCATACAAGAAAATCAAAAATTGTTTATTTCTACAATAGACATGGCCGCAGCATTCGATAGAGTGGATCAACAAATTCTTTGGACAAAAATGACAGAAAAAGGCAGATCTGATAAAAGCCATTAGAACTCTTCATACAAATACATCGATGCGAGTGAAACTGGACCAAAAGGGAAATCTAACTAATGAAATCGCAACAAAGTGTTGGCTAAAACAAGGATGCCCACTAGCGTCCATTCTTTACAACTTCTATATTTTAGAAGTAAAAGAATTCTTGGAACCGTCAAGAGCATGCTCGCCAAAAATAGGAGAAACAAAAATAGGTAATCTCTTATATGCAGATGACCTAATAGTGACGGATACAACTCAAATTGGTTTACAGAAGAAACAGGAAGCTATAAATACACATTTGAAAGAAATTAAACAAAAAATCAATCCGGAAAAATCAGCAATAATGATCTTTTCTTTTTTATTTTTATTTGTTTTATTTGTGTTTAATCCAAAAGATTTTTACAAAGTGAGCTTTTGTCGTGGTTTTTTCATAAAGAAAAAGATCTTGACTCTCTAAAATGTGCCCTCATTTTTTGGCTGTGGCCTCGGCAAATTTACAGCTTCCAGTATTTTATGTGTAGCTATTTGCCATTTCGTTTTATCTCCTCCAATCAAACGAGACCAACATATTTCTTCGTCCGAGATGATGAAATCCGAGAAGATGGGCCTTAAGTATCGTTCTCTTATATGTTGGTATGCGGCACATTTTAGAAGTAGATGACAAATTGTTTCTTTTTCTTGTGTCTTACAGAAGCGGCAAAAGTTTGTTTCAGCCTTGCCTCTGATGGCCAGGATCTCGTTTGTCGGCAGCAAGCTGAGGCGGGCATGTAGCAACATATCGCTCCCCTTCCTATATGGAAACTTCTTGATGTATTTTTGGAGCTCATTAATTTTTTTAGTGTTTGGGGGCAGGTGTGTGGTTAATTTATTCTTTCCTGCTATTTCCAAGGTTGATATCCAGTCGAGCTCTCTTATTTTTGTAAGTATTTTCTTTGGGTTATTTATTAATGTTTCTTCGTCGGCCTGTATCTGTTCCAACACGCTGGTGTTCTCTTCTTTCCAGTTTGTGAGCCGTTTGCTGGTGTTTCGTTCTATTTCCTGATTTACAAGATTGTAAATTGACAAAGGCTCTGCCATCTGACATTTCCTGTATAGCATTAGTGTTGATTGTACCACTGTGCTCTTGATGAATCGATGCACCCGAGGTGGAATTTGGTAGCATCAACACTTTCCTCCAAAATTTAGCCTCCATTTTTGACCATATGTTTGATGGTAAGTTGATCATTGCGTCTCCTCCATATGTTAGAGTTGGCATCCCCTTTTTCTTGTAGAAATCTCGTACTGGGATTAGCGAGTATCTGCCGAACCTTTTGTCTATGGCGCTGGCTTGGGCTGCCATTTTGTTGTCTTTGGTCATTAAGGCTACTTGAATCGCTTTGTCTTGTTTTGAGGAGTCCAATGTCACTCGTAGGTATTTGAAATCAAATACTCTTTCGATTGGTGTTCCTTCCAGATTTAAACAGGGTTTTCTTTTTTTCTGGAAGAAGCTTCTAATGTTAGGAATTTTGTTTTTTTTTACATTAATTTCCAATTTGTTTTTTTTTCATGTAGCCTTGTAGATTTGTTAGTTGGCGCTGGAGTCCTATTGGCCTATGGTCCAATAGCACAAGGGCATCCGCGTAGAGAAGCCTTGTTATTGGAGTTTTGCAGATTTTTGGTGGGAATGATCGTATTTCAGTGTCTTCATCATTAATGTCACCAATGAATTCCAGGAAAAGGGCCGGAGCCAGCGGGCACCCCTGTTTCACACCTCGTGCTGTTACAATTGGCGATGACAAGAGACCATTTTGATCCGAACTGATGCGCATGTTGGTTTCAGTATACAGGGCCTTGATTGGATTCAATAAGGCAGGCGGACAATCCCAGGCTTCCAATTTTGACCAAAGACTCGACATGTCTATGCGGTCAAAGGCCTGAGTGAGGTCGATGAAAGCTACAAAGATTCTTGTACCTCCTTCCAAAACTTTGTTTTTCAGCACGTTCAACATCAATATGTTTGCCGCTGTGCCCATGTTTTTCTTAAATCCCGTTTGGAAGGGGTTGTCGCAGGGGGCATTCTAGGCCCAGATCTTGAAGTGTTCGAGAAGCATCGAACCAAACACTTTCCCCATTACATCGAGTAGCGCGATCGGTCTATAATTCGCTAGGTCCTTTTTGTCTCCTTTTTTGAAAATTGGTACTAGTGTAGCTCATTTCCATGAGGGCGGTATAGTTTTCAAACCCGTGCATCTTCTGAAGATTTTGCTCAGGAGACTGGCCCACTCCTTTTAGTTTGTTTTTAAATCCACATTTGTGATCCCATCGGGACCTGGCGCTTGTGAGTTTTTTAAGGCAGAGATCTTTAATCGAATTTCCTCTGGGTCGTCCACTCTTACCCATGGATCCGATTTGTGCTCTGTTGATGACCTTGTTGGAGTTGTTGGAGCCAGGTACATCATTGCAAAGTATTTCGTCCAAGTTGTTTCACCAATCTCACTTATTATGGAGTTTTCTTGTACGTCGTAGGTGGCTCTCAGGGTGCTCCAAAATGTTCTTTTGTTTCTTCCACTTATGAATTTTAGAATGTTTTCTGCGTCTTGCTGGTAGAGAATCAATCTATGACTTTTAACCATGACTTATAGTGTTTTGGTGCCACATCCGCTTCTTTTACTGCCGCCGATGTTGATAAAAGTTTGCCTCTACGCTGGATTTTTCGAAGTTCGCAGCGTTTCTCAACCAATGTTTTGTCAAACACATGTCTTGGAGGGTTTCCGCCTGTCTTTCTTGAAGTTGCCGTCTTTATGTATTTTGTCAAGAGAGGAATATAATCCGTTTTTATTTGCGCCAGTTGTCTTTGACATCGAACTAAATCTATTTTCTCTGTCTATGATGGACTCTCTTGACAAATTTAGTCGATTTCCCTGTACATTTGTGGTTATGTTGAATTCCACGTAGTCATTCAGGGGACAAAGTGACCCCCAGGTGGTCGAAAGGGGATTATGGTCACTGGTTCTTACTCGTGTTATTTCAAAAGATTTGGTTATTGCCAGGATGGGTTCAGTCACAAAAATGTAGTCTATTGTAGCCTTAGACTTGTTTCTTTCCCACGATGGAGGACGCTTTGGATCTGGAAAAGCTTTGTGCAGATTATGTAGGTTTCTCGATTCCATCAGTTGTGTCCATAGTTTGCCCCCCTGTTCACCTGTCGAGCAGTGTACTTGTTTCTTTCAGTTTCTGCTGCACCCACACAAGTGGCATTCAGATCCCCGCAGATCAGGAAGTATTTTACCAGGTGCTCTGCCAATGCCTCGTCTATTGTAGCCTCTATGTTTTCTAAGAAAACAGTTGTTTCCATACTAGCTCTGTTCCAGTAGGTGTTGGCTATTATTAATGTTCATTTTTCATACCCTGCTTTATTGTTTATCTGGCGAGACCATGAAGCCTCAACCATCAGTATCATTAAGTTTCTAATCAAAGTTTCTACCAGTTTGATCCCACAGTCGTTTTTGCAGGCGATCAGTAGCCCCGATGAAGGTCTTCCTAGAGCCCTTGTTTGGCCGGTGCCAGGATAATTTCAGAGCCCATCACTGAGGGTGGTTCAATCAGCCAAGTCTCCTGTAGGCATATTAGGTCATATGACCCCAGGTCCATGTCGCTCGTGGATAGTAGGTGAGTGTGACCTCTCGTGTTCCACGAGCACAACTTTATCATCTGCTTTCGATGGATCAAACAAGGTCTTTCGTGAAGAATGTGCTTGTCTCTGATGCGTTGCTATCTTTGCTTTTTTTCCGTCAACGCTTTTGGCAACCAAGACCATATCCCTTTCATTGGCTCGCATTTTTTTTGAGGTTCGCTCTCGGTTTTTTGATTTTGATCTACTTGTAGACTAGTTATCCTGCCTCTGTTGGTCTTTCTTGTATCTTTTGTCTTCGTTTGACTATCATAGTTGTTATTTTCTTTAAAGGTTGACAGCTTTGCCCCTGGCCTCTTTTCAGGCTCCCGTTCCTTGACTCTTGCCGTAGTATTTATATAATTTGTCTTCGTTTGGGTTATTGATGTTTGTCGATTGCAATGGTTTGAATCCTGCTTTTCTTGGTGCGTGGTTTCTTCTTTACTTTCTGAAGTTATTTTTTTGTAGGTGCCGTTTGCAGAGTATACTTTTAGCTCGTATCCCATTTCTTCTAGTTCAGTTTTGCTATTGATCATGAGGTTTTTTAGCATTGTTGATGCTGTATACAGCACCGTTTTGGCCTTGGTATCTTCGTGGCTTGGCTCTACCACTAGCAACTCTTCTGATTTGATATGTTTCAGGTTTTGAATGTACTTGAAGAGTTTTAGCACAGAGTTTCGGTTCAATGTTATCTTGTCTCTGTTTTCTTTCACTTGTGTCAGCTTAATTCGCCATTTCGCTTGGACCACTTTTCTTGGTTTTTGATTGTACTTTTGCGTCTTGGATCTATAACAAAAGGCAGTTTCCCCTGTGCCTCTTAATGAACAGGAGCAGTTCTTGTCGTTATTTCTGGTTTTGTCGTTTCTAGGTTTAGTGCGGGCCGGGTTGGAGACTCCCTTCTATGACTTTTCTGTTTCTCCATTGGTCCTCCCGTTAATGCTGATGTTCTACTCGCTGTCTCCTGTCTGGTTGTTCATTTTCATGAACCTTCTGCTGTGAGTGAGAGCGGTTTTGCACTTTCCCTCGGTGTCTGGAAGTCCACTTATCCGGGGTTCTTGATCTGGCCCTTTCTCTTTTAGTTTCTTTCATTGTCTGTTTTAAAGTTGTCTGCCTTGAGGTTTCTGGCGACCGAATGTCTTATTTATTTTGACTTTTCTCCTTGGCCCTAGTTTTTTTTCGCAGAGTTCTCACTGGCCTCTTCCTCCTTCCTCTGTACGAACTCTGTTTTGCTTTTTTCCCCTACTAATTTGGGGATTTGGTGTTTCACTGGATCTGTGTGGATTTGAGGCCTTTGGAACCTGTTGCGTTAGATGTTGACTCAGATTCATCAATTCCTCGTTTTCCAGGCAGTCATTTGTTGTTTTTGGGGATAGGCTGTTATTTCTTTTTTCCGACCTTTCTTGCTTCTTTGTTTGTTGTGGATTTACTTCTCGGTCTTCCGTTTGTGATATTTCTTTTTGAGCTACTGGGCGTGAGAAAAATTGGAAGATGCCTTCTGCCGTTTGAGTTCCAGTTTTATTTAATCTTGGTGAAATAGTCTTTTTTGATTTCAAAGTCGTGTCAGCTTGGCCTGGTCGTGATTTGATATTCACCTTTTTGTTTGTAGCCTCATTTACTGTTTTGTTTGTTGTTAAGTCAATCATGGTGATGGTTTGAGTCCCAATTGTTTTTCCCACTACAGTTCGTTCTTTATCTTGCAGCTTCACTTGTTGGCGTGGAGTAGTTGCGTCCTCGTTGGCTCCCAAAGTATTGGTTTTCCTTGCTTCTAAGGCCATGATGTAGGCTTCTAAGAAGATGACTTTACTATACATCATTGTTTGTATGCTTGTGTGATCTTTCAATGAATCTGCAATGGCTTCATAAAGCTTCATGAATGGTGCTAACGCTATGCTTACTGATGACATGATGGAAAGTAGGTCAATTTTCTTTTTTTGTGATATTCAAAAAGGCAGGTCCTGTGGCAAGAAAAGTTTTCAAATGGCGCATTGAAAATGACCATATAACAATAGTGAAAAATACAAAATATTTGGGAGCGATTGTAAGTGCCAACTGGAGTGACCAACCCTGGATTGACCATCTACAGCAGAAAATGGATCAATTAACATCACAATCACTAATACTGAAAAGTACATTCTGTAAATTTTCTATTCCATTTAAAAATGGGAATGAGCATGGAACAGGCCCAGGAGGAAGGA
Source organism: Ambystoma mexicanum (assembly GCF_040938575.1). NCBI lineage: Eukaryota > Metazoa > Chordata > Amphibia > Caudata > Ambystomatidae > Ambystoma > Ambystoma mexicanum. The sequence continues at coordinate 164,857,575 of NC_090931.1, read as the reverse complement.
CAGGTATAATCATTCACAATGTGGGTAAATAGATGGTACAAAATATCTGTCCATAAGTGCACATTACTTTTAATGATATTGTTTGGCAGACTGTCCATGCCAGACGCGCAAGAGCTTTTGAGTTTGTTGATAATAAACTCTATGGGCCTCACTACGACCCAGGCGGAAAACCATGGTGCTAATAGCACCATGGTCCATGCCGGTAACTTACCGACTCCACCATGGAGAAAGGGGGAATTACCACCCCATTACAAGGTTGGCGGGGCGGTAATTCCCCCTTCCTCCATGGCCCTTCCCCATTCCCATTTTTTCCCCATAGGGCTCAATGGGAATTGGGAAGGTGCTAAGTACAGTACCGCAAATTGCGGTAGTGTACTTAGCACCAAGGTTCCTTTGCGGGTCCCTACTTTAACGGCTGGTGTAGACCAGCCGTTAAGGTCGGGTCCCGCAAAGGGACCTCGTAATCAGGCGCTAATAAAGATTGCCCACGCTATCAGCTCAGGAAGTCTTCATTCTATTAAAGACAAGGAGGCGAGTATTATATCCCACCCAGAACAAAAAATATGTCTATTTTGCACTGTCATGTTGATAACGATGTATCACCGTTGCTCTTTCCCACCCTTATGCTATACTTTCTTTATTTGCTGCCACATCAGCACTTTAAAACTTAACTTTAATACAGCACATTGATGCTTTTTCTCAAACAACAGATATGAAAAAAAACAAAATGGGTTAGTTTTAAAATGTTTAGCTCCACTGTTCCATGTCTTTCCTGTAATCCTTAAGGAACTACTACTTAAGGAACTACTAGTCCCATGAACCTTGGATCTCTGGTAGTCCAGGCATCCATCTCGTGCACCTATCAGAGCGCAGTTCACTGTATAAGAACCCCTCTGCTTTCCTCTTTCTTTATGTCTGTCCATATGAACTTATTTGACTTTCACCAACGAAGGGATCCTCACTATTAAACTGGAAAGAATCCTAAAAACTGCAAACTTTACGGTCCAACGTGACCAACATGAGCTGTCTCGGATCCATTCTTGAGAACTTCTTCATCCGGCATTTTTTTGGTCATCTCCTGTGAAGAATGGATAATACAACATGAGGGTGGGAAAGAGCAACGGTGATACATCGTTATCAACATGACAGTGCAAAATAGACATATTTTTTGTTCTGGGTGGGATATAATACTCGCCTCCTTGTCTTTAATAGAATGAAGACTTCCTGAGCTGATAGCGTGGGCAATCTTTATTCTATGACAAGACAGGAGGCTCGTATTATGCTTGTTCAATGCTGTCCACCACCCTACTTGGTATTTCGGATACAGGCTTAAAATAGAATGTCTTAAAGGTTGACTCAGAAGACCAATCTGCTGACTTCATAATGTCTTGAAGTGACACCCCTGCAGAAAATGCCTTTGAAGCCATCGCACCCCTGGCTGAGTGTGCGCCAAACAGAGACAAGTCAATACCAGCCCAATGCATTACTTCTCTCACCCATCTAGCAATGGTCGCTGCCGCTACTGCGTGATAGGGTTTCCTGCGTGCTATGAGAAGCTGGGACACCCCCTGCGGTCTAAAAGGTGCTGTGGCCTTCTCGTAGTCCTTGATACATTGCGCCACGCAAAGCTTCTTATTACCTGTGAAATATGGGTAATCTATTACTCTAGAATCTGTTTTTGTTCTTGTAGCAATGGTGAATGTTATACCATCTGGATAGAATATTTTCCTATAAATCTCTAGGGCTTTGATGTCAGATACTCGCCTGCAAGCTGTAAGGCAAAGTAACATGGCCAATTTTCCTGACAACTGTGATCAGGATAAGTTTTCGTTATCGGGCCATCTGAGAAAGAGTCGAAAAACATTCCTGACGTCCCATAATACTTTGTATCTGGGCATGAGAGGCCTTTTGAGCTTCATACCCTTGAGCAACCGCAAGACTGCTGGATGTTCTTCCACAGCGCTTCCTTCTAATTCCTCATGACGCTGAAATGGCTGATCTATAAACTCCTACTGTCCTGAAGGCGCTCCCTTCTTGAAATTTGAAAGCTAAGAAGGGGCTGAAACGGGATCCAACTCATGCTCCGAACACCATCTGGACCAACCGTTCCATGCCGCACTATAGCTCCGAAGGGTGGAAGGCACCCAGGAATCTCTGATACAATCTGCAGCGAATTGTGAAATTCCTGGCAAGACCCATCTTTTCCCAAAACCCTGCAGGCTATCAATTGTAGCATGTTCGCTGTCACGAGCGGGTGAGCGTGCCCGGACGGGGCGAGAAGAAGGTCCGGGCGATGAGGAAATATCCTCGGAAAATCCGTAGAAAGTTCCATCACGACTGGAAACCAAGGCTGTGCCTTCCAAAGGGGTAGCACCATCACAATTTCTGCCTGCTCTCTGCGAACTTTTGCTAGAGCCCACGTGATCCTAATGAATGGCAGGAAGGCATAATGTACTGCTCCTGTCCATGATTGCAGGAAGGCGTCCGTGCCCGCTGCATCCGGGTCTATCCTCCAGCTGAAGTACTCTCGAGTCTGAGCGTTCAGTCTGGACGCAAACAGATCTATATGTAGGGGACCCCAGAGGTCCTGCAATCGCTGGAAGATCTGAGGATGTAGCTTCCAGTGGCTGGAGTCCACCAGATAACGTGAATTCCAGTCTGCCACCTTGTTCTGTCTCCCTGGTAAATATTCTGCGGATATAGAAATCACTTTTTGGAGACAATAATGCCAGAAATTCTTTGCTAACTCTGCTAGCATTCTGGATTTCGTTCCTCCTAACTTTTTCACATATCATACTGCGGAGATGTTGTCCATCTTGAGCAGTACTCAGCATTTTACCATCTCTTTCGTAAAAGCGCGCACTGCGAAAGAGCCTGCTAACAGCTCGATACAGTTTATATGGAGATGTAATTCTTCTTCTGACCATTTTCCTCCTGTATGAACGTGTTCGCATCTGGCTCCCCAGCCTGACCTGCTCGCATCTGATTCTATTATCAGATCTGGGGCATTGCTGAAAATGGCGCAACCGTTCCAGGCCTCCATATTTTCTAGCCACCAGTTGAGCTCTGTGAGGGCTTCTTGATCTAGAGTTGCTAACTGATGGTAAGGAAGTCCTCCTTGAAGATGTTTTATTTTGAGCCTCTGAAGTGCTCGTTAATGAAGAGGACCCGGAAATATCGCCTGAATGGAGGCTGCCAGTAGACCTACTATTCTGGCCAGCTTGTGAAGAGAGATCGTCTTCTTCGCTGGAACCGCTCGGAGCTCTTTTTTGATCGCTCTTACTTTGCGCTCTGGGAGCCCGAGAGAAGCTTTTACGGAATCTATTGTAAAACCCAGGAATTCTATCCTATGTACAGGACATAACTGTGATTTGTCTATGTTCACTAGAAACCCTAGGGAGATTAGAAGCGAGAAAACCCATTGGACGTTCTTCGATAGAGTTGCTTTTTCTGGACCGAAGACGAGAATGTCGTCTAGGTAGATAATTATACGAATACCCCTCTCCCTGATGGCTGCTGCCACTGGTTTCATGAGCCTGGTGAAAGCCCAAGAAGTGGAGGAGAGGCCGAATGGCAGACAAGTGAATCGCCATACTTCCCCCTTCCAGCGGAATCGAAGATATTTCCAAAAAGCTGTCGCAATCGGAATTGTCAGGTATGCATCCTTGAGGTCTAAGCGAGCTAGCCAGTCCCCAGAACGCAGAAGGTCTTGGAGAAGGTGAATCCCCTCCATTTTGAAATGATTGTACACCACCCATTCGTTTAAGTCTTTCAAATTGATTACGGGTCTTATCTTGTCCCCTCTGTGAACCAGGAACATGTTGCTGAGGAACCCGGGATCTCCCTGGAATTCGCGCTCTATTGCGTCTTTGCTCTCTAAATTGCAGAGTTCGCTGTGCAGAAGCGCTGCTTCCTCTTGCGTCATATATATGGGACGGGGCTCTGTTGCCTGAATGGGGGTTCCTATAAACTCTATATGAAGGCCTGCTACAGCTTGTAGTACCCATGCATCGCTTGATAAGGCTTGCCATGCGCTCAGATAGTGGAGGGTTCTTCCTCCCACCTGCCAACTTGCAGTACTCATCGCCTGCTGCTCTTGGTTGCCTGAAAGATCCTCTTCCCCTGTGACCTCTAGGGAACCTTGATCTAGCTGGGAAGAATGAGTCTTGTTGTCTGGAGTCCCAGTATTGAGCGCGTAGATTTTGGGGCCTTCGCTGGAAGTTGTACCGACCGGACGAACGGTCTCTATGTCGTCCCGTTCCGACAAAAACTCGTCCTGGAAAGATCTTCCTGATGGAACTTTGGGCTCTTTCCAGAGCGGAGTAAGTTCCGACGAATTGTGACATTTCCTTCGCAAATGCCTCTCCAAACAACAGACCTTTGGCGCCTTCACCTGCCTCATATGTGGGTAGGTCACTCAATTTGTTGTCAATTTTTAACAATATTCCACTCCTCCTTTCGGAGGATAAGGCACAATTTGCGTTGCCCAAGAGGCATACTGCACGTTGTGCCCAATTGCCTAGGATGGTCGCGTCAACTGGAGTACCTGTATCTTTCGCTTTCTCAGCGAGGTCCATAATTTTTGCCAGCTGTACCGGCCAAGTCTAAGAGCTTGTCCTGACATCCCCCCCAGGCGCGGTCAACTCCTTTCCTGACATCTCGGGATGCTTTGGTTACAAACGTGACCATTTTGGGGTCTAAGTCTGGTGTCTCTGCTAGTTTATTGGGCAGGTCTGGTCTGGGGCACTCAGATCTCATTCTAGACCTTACCTCCCTCTCCAGGGGTTTCCTAATGTGTTGGGACATGTATAGTGGCACTCTGGGAGATGGCACCCATTCTGACGACCTGGGGTGTCGGATGGCATCAGGGTCAAACATGTCTGCCGTGTTGTCGATTGTTTGGGGGTCTTGTTATTATTTATTAATGTCCTCTTCTTCCTCACCCCCTTCATCATCGGGCGAGTAGCCCTCGTCATCATCCCCTAAATGGTACACCCCTGGGGAAGGGGGTCTATCCTGGCAATCTCTATTCTTTGCCAGAAAGGATTCTTTAAGCCTGGCGACAGGGTCGCCTATCACATGGGGAACAGTGTTAACCCTTTCAGAGTTGCCCGGGGGGGTCAGAGTGCTTGCTCTTCTGGGCTACTTTACACCCCTTTTTCTCAAGCCCTTTTTGGGGGTGTCCTGCTGACCTTCCTTCCTCAGGGCTACTGGCCCGTCTCCTCTTGGCTGTAATATGTTTTTGTTGCTCAGCCATAATGAATTCCAGAGTCTCCAGCCTTTTTGCAATGGGCTGCACCTCTTGAGAGACAGATTGCTTTAAGGAGTCTCCCAGCACCTGTTTAAAACTCTGTGATAAATCTGTTTCTTGTTGTGTAGGATCATCTTCCCATTCTTCTTGGCTCCACTCTGGTGAAGTAGATGGGGTATTAGTAGGGGTGCCAAATTGTGCCATATCTTGGTGTTGGCAGGGCCAACTGTCAGGAAGTCAGCAGTAAAAAATCTCAATATCTCAATTCGACCTTTCCACACGTGCTATGGATCGTTGCAGCGTGTGTGTGTCACCCACTACTGTTCATTGTAGAGATTCTTTTTTTTTTTTTTTTTGGAAAATCACTCTGGAGACTGCTGTTCACTCGTTCGCTTCGGAAATCGTAATGTGAACGGAAGCGACACTCCCAGGGGAAGCAGGGAAACTTGGGCAGTTCCTGTTCCCCTGGGTCCTAACGGCCGCCGTGTTTGCCAGCGCCGTAATGATTAATGAGAGCGCGGGGCTCGGTGGCCTGAAGCGGGTGAAATTGCTCGCGGCCCCGGCCCCAGCTGACTCTCTATCCCTGTACTACGCGTACGCGCTGACTGGATAGCACGGATAGACGCGAAGAAAACACGGTGCGCAATGCTCGCGCGCCCGATTACACGATGATAAGAACTCTGAAGAAATGAAAGTGAGCTATTTCATGCGCGAGCGCTAAAACTGGGTACTAATCCTATTCCCCATAATATTACTTGAAACCATTATCAAAATGACATAACATGACTGGAATGTCATGCGACAGAAAATAATGTCACTTATCTGTTCAGCAGCAAAAAGAAAGAGGAAAGGACCTGGGCAGAGGGGTTCTTATACAGTGAGATGCCCTCTGATAGGTGCACGAGATGGATGCCTGGACTACCAGAGACCCAAGGTTCATGGGACTAGTAGTTCTTTAAGGATTACAGGAAAGACATAGAACAGTGGAACTAAACTTTTTAAAACTAGCCCATTTCATTTTTTTCATATCTGTTGTTTGAGAAAAAGCATGGGTTAACGGCGCTACAGCCTTTTACGGTGCCGTAAACCCATTAGTGCCAGGGTCGTAATGAAGCCCTATATCCGACTGATCAAAAAAGGTTTTAGGGGAGGAGGCACAGACCAATTTTCCATCCTAGGAGTCAGACCTTGCTGCCAATTACCTCATATTTGTCTGAGAAATACTCAAAGCATTGCTCTTTTAACAAACCTGAGGACTGGTGGAAGGACTGTTTGGGCCTCATTAGGAACCTGTCGGTCCCGTAATGAATGGTGCCGGTATGGGACCGGCACCGTTCATTATGGGCTGCCCTATTCCGAGGTCTGCACGGGACCTGATAAGGACGTCTGGTCTGACCAGATGTCCTTAGCTGGACATGCTAACAGTAGAGGGTGCTAACAACGGGCCCGTTATCAACAGGCCCGTTGTTAGCACCCCCCCATTCCCATTGAGCCCTATGAGGGCTGAAATGGGAAAGGGGAAGTACCAGGTCTGGGTCCCGCGAAAGGGATTTACCGGTCCCTCCTAGGTCAGAATGGCCCGGTAAGTCCCCTTGTAAAATGGTAAATATAAAGTGCCTACTTTGTGATTAATGTTGGCTTAAGCCTAGTGCTCTATGAAGAAACCGTGTTGCAAAGTTCCGATTTTGGATCGACTTTGCCGCCATTTAAGATTCATCCGCCATTTTGATTTCACTTCGTACAATTCTCTGTTCTAAAATGGTTGACTGTGTTTTCAACTTGCATCCAAGCCTCCCGACCTTTGAGTCCTGTTAATGTTTAGGTTGTCCGAGAGCCCACTGTTTAAACTAGGTAAAGAGACCTTGCGCTCCATATGAACTGCAATCTGAGTATAGTCTGCACACATAAGACATATCCCTGTGTAAACGTTGGGACAATGTAGAACAAACCTCGAGTGTATACTTAGGCAGAACTGCATTGTGTAGGGATTTAGACTAAGGCTTATTGCGGGACCCGAGAATATACACCACCATTGTAACTTGATGGAAATGCAAACGCAAATCCTTCTGCATATTATTGTATAAGCTGTATGGGAACTAGGCACGAGCTCTAGACCACAAATGATTAACTTGAAGAGAGGCTGGACAATATTATTCAAAATTGTATAAAAGTACAAATGTTTAGATGTCCAGCACTCTCTCACCTCTCATTGTCAGGCTGGTATATGGTGTGGGGTGTTGAGAGCCAGATAGCTATCTCTATCTGTGTTTCTTTGTAAACTGTGTAGAATAAAAGATCTGTGAATCTTTTCAGCCCGTGATTGGTGTATTTCATTTGTGGTACTCAGCCTTGATATTTCTTTGCTCTTACAAATGGCGCCCGAATAGGTACCCTCAAGATTGATGCCAACTCGTTGAAGAGTTGATGCAGCTATTGGACCGGGATCGGACGGTGATAAAGGGGACCCTTCTTGGATGAGACGCGACACCTCAACAGTACTGCACGACCCAATCCCTGGATGGTGAGCACTCGGTCCGAGACAGCATCTTGACGAGGGTCCATATATCAAGGCGGGCAGTATTGCCAAAATCACCAACCACGAGGGTCCTTTGTTGTCCTTAGTAATCCGATCGGACCTCCCTTAGTCCTTTGCACCAGGTGAGTCATGCCCCAATTCTTAAGTATCCTAATATCTGATTTGGCGCATTGTTCTCACGAGTACAATTATTGACCAGGTAACACCAGTATTCTGACATGCCTGGGAAATTGTCTGCTTGTTTCAGGGGGTTATTCCGCAGAGACAGACAATCTTTGGAATTTGGCCGTCCGGCACCAAAGGAGTGGTCGCCGGCATGTACTTTGTACTGTAAGTACGGCATTGGTAGTATAGTGTTTAACAATATTTGGCACAGACAAACTAGACATGCTTCCGAACTTCAGTGGTCAATCAGTGGTAGCTTTGAGATTTCTCGTATAGAATATTTAGAATCTATATTGTTAAAGAAGAAAAAAAGCTAGACCTGCAGCATTTGATATATTACAAAATTAGAAAAAAGAAGCTATGTAGCAGCTCAAAAGTAGAGAAAAACATGCATGTAGACATATGTCAAACACAGAGAAAGCATTATTGTATAATCAGCAAAAACAGTCAGAATCAGTTTGAAACATGGATAGGGCTTTTCAACTTGGTATACAGAAAGTATATCCGTCTAAAGATTTTCATGCATCAGATGAATTGATTGATAAGCTTTTAAATGAACGGAGGCCTGATGCTACTGCACCTCCACCTTATGTACCTATTCCTGTTGCCTTACCTCTTCCTGCTGTCGTTTCCCCTCCTGTAGTAATTCCTACTACTCCTGTTATTTCTCCTACTGTTCCTCCGCCGCCAGCTATTGCTCCGGTTCCTATTATCGTTCCTCCACTTATACCTCCATCTTTTCCCGTTGTTGTGCTTCCGGTAGATTTGTCTTCGACGCCAGTAATGGCATCTTCATTACTTATTGTACTAGATTTGCCTACATTTTCTCTTCCAAGTGGTTCTGTTCCGCTTGTAGTCGATAAAGGTGCTGAATCAAAAATGGTAACTCGTAATACAGTTTCTAAAGAAAGAAAGTGAGACTTAACTGCATGGGCTAGACAATGCATGGAGAAAGGTGAACAATCAGATGTTTTCGCTACACTCTCTAATCTGGATAGTTTTCCTGAAAAAAAATGTTTTTATTGAAGGGATGGGAAGCCATTTATCTGTAATGTGGAATAGATTGAATGATGTAGATATCCCACAAGGGTTAAGGGATCTGAATGTATTGGCATATTCAAGAGATACTGCAGAGAAAGTATATGAGCACGTCAAGAGGGTATTTGAGTTTAGAAGGGAGTTAGAAAGGTTACAGAATAATGAAATAGATGGTGATAGTTTGAATGCTATTTTTGTACAGAAACGGTTTCTTCCTCCTTGTAAATTGATGGGTGAAGAAACGCGAATTTGCACTAGAGATGCACTTAGATGGATTTCAGACATGTCGATATCTCCCGTAGAAATATATGACACGTATCCTGAGTATACGCCAGAAATGCAGAGGAAAGTGATACAGGTAATGGTACAGTACCTACAGGATGAATGTATACAGAGAACGATTTGTTGGTCCGCAGAATTATTGAAAATCTATAAGAGAGCTTTTTCATCTGACACTACTTCCGCTGCTTTAGCGCTCGATTTGGCTCTGTTGCTCAGTTAGCATTCGGAGTTGACTATTACTCAGTTACCAGCGAGAGAGGTTCCTCTGACATTTGTCCCTAAAGTCGAGGTTCCGGCCAATGCCCCAACAGTCGTGGCCACCTATGATATTGATGCACATTATGTATCGCAGTTTGTTCACGTCCCGTTCTCAAGACAGGAAGTGAATGCCATTAGACAATCTATTCCAGATATTAGAAAGAATCTGAAAGGGTTTTATAAAGAGATAGAATCTGTCTTGCAGTCGTCAGTATTCACTCTGGGTGATATATACTTGCTATTTCCTGTGCTCCTACCTGCTGACTTGTGGAAACAGATTAGGACTGTAGATGATGCAGCAGGGTTCAGTGACACATGGGATAATTTGGTCAGACAAGATAGAGAGAGACCAGCTGGTGAAAGACCACCGCAGGTAATACTGACTTTGCCTGATAGAAATGAGGCAAAATTAAAGGCTTTAATTCCCGAAAGAAGGATATTCTGGGACAAACTCACTGCTTGCATTCAAGGAAAATCTGAAGGTGCTACTGAATTCTTTAATCGGTTTGAGAAAGTATTTTCAGATTTTAGTGGACAGGATTTAAGTACCGAGTCCGGAAAAAGATTATTTGTGGATACATTTGTGCGTGGATTGTTACCTGACATCCAGTTGCAAATTATGACTTCTGAGAGTGCTTGGCCAGCTAAATCGCAGTCTGAAGTATTGCATATGGCTCAGTATTATGAAAACAGAGTTAAAAATGAGAAAGAAAGGATTGAAAAGAACAAAGGAGATCTTAAAACTAAGTTATTGTTACAGCAGATAGTCAGAGGACCTAGAGGAGGTAGTACAAAGTTTAGGGGTCAGTATGTTCCACAAGATAATGCACCATTGGGTCCTATACACGCAAACCAATGTGCTTATTGCAGACAAGAGGGTCATTGGCGAGAACAATGCCCGATCCTCCAGCAGAGGTCTAATAACACATATGGTGTCATGGGTAGACAACCCAGAAGCCGCCCTGTGGTAGGGGGTCTTGGTAGAAGTCAGTTTGCTCAAAATTCCCAGTCTTTTTTGCAAGATAACCAGCAATCTAATCTAGATAGCAAAAATATTTACGATAACCCTTCTATATTGTTCCGTTAGGACAGCCCAAAGCAGGGTCTGGAACAAATGCCTACTCCCGTTAATCAGAAAGGTCCCTACGTTGAGATGATAGTGGGAAATAGGAAACATCTATTTTTCATAGATGCAGGAGCACAGAAGTGTTCCATTGATCATTTGCGGGTTCCAGACATTCCACTGTCAGGGCAGACTAATGTTTCTGTAGGGTTTTCTGGTATGCCAGTGGTTAGTCCGGTTTCTTTGGCGCTACCGATTTCATTAGGTCCATTCACGGATCACTGTCTGTTTCTTTTGACAACAAACTGTGGAGAGAATTTGTTGGGGTTGAATCTGTTGAAGTAATTAAATATGGCAATTCATTGTTCTTCGGATGGAGTGCGTTTGACGATTTCACCACAGCAATTTTCTACCTCCTCGCAGTTTCTGACTAGACCTTTGCCGCCGGAATTTAGTGACTTCCGGAGTGTGTATGGGCATTTGATGACAATGATGTTGGTATTTTACAAATTGAGCCTGTTAAAATCGTTTTGTTAAGTTGCCACGAATTCCACAGTATAAGATTTCAGTTGATGGTGAGCAAGCTTTGAAGAGTATAGTTTCTGATTTTGTACATCATGGAGTAATTGAGGAAATTACATGGAAGTTTGTGCAATAGTCCGATTTTACCACTGTATAAGAAGGGGATAATGCAATTCCTTTTCGTTTTATTATCGATTTACGTGCTATCAATAAGATTGTTGCTCCACAATTTCCAATTGTGCCTGATGTAACGATGATATTGACGATGATTCCAGAAACTGCTACACATTTTAGCGTCGTGGATCTTAAGAATGCCTTCTTTAGCATTCCTATACATGAGGATAGCAGATACTTGTTTGCGTTCACCCTAGGGGGACGTTCGTTTACATTCACCCGTGCGCCACAGGGTACACGGAAAGTCTGAGCATTTACAGTAGGGCTTTGAAAGAGCAGCTCGATACACTTGAGTTGCCTACTACTTGTATATTGCCTCAATATGTCGATGATCTTCTTTTGGCTGCAGATTCAGAAAGTACTTTTAAAGAAGTCACTGTGTTATTGCCTATTCATCTAGCAAAATATGGACATAAAGCTTCACTGAAAAAGTTTCAATATTGTCGACAGGAGGACGCCTATTTAAGCTATCACCAGTCAAAGGAGGGAAGAAGATTGACACCTGAACAAATGTAAATAATTTCTAGCATGTCTGTCCCAAATACACAGAAGGAGGTCAGACCCTTGATAGGAAAGGCTTCTTACTGTAGACAGTGGATCCCATACTTCTCACTAGTGATCAAACCAATGTTGGCTTTGACAAAGAAGGGCATTTCTTTGCCACTGCCATGGAACTTGGAACATCAGAAAGCTTTTGATTTGCTCAAGACTGCACTGTGTTCAGCACCAGTTTTGGGCACACCAAATTATGAAAAGGCCTTCGAGTTGTATGTGCATGAACGTGATGGATGTGCTTTGGCTGTGTTAACGCAGGAACATGGGGGGAAGAATAGGCCGTGCGGGTACTTTTCCTCCACCCTTGATCCTGTTGCATGAGCTTTGCTGAGATGTCTGTTAGCTGTCATTGCTGCTGCTGCGTCTGTAAAACAGAGCGAGGGGATGGTCATAGGCCATTCTTTAACCTTGTTGGTACCTCACTCTGTAGACGTTCTGTTAAACCGAACGCAAACACAGCATCTTACTTCCGCATGATTAACAAGATACAGATTGATCTTGTTTGCACCACATATCCAAATTAGAAGATGTTGTGTACTAAATCCGGCTGAATTGTTACCTCTTCCGCAAAATATTATTTTCAGTGACGAAACGTCACATGACTGCCTTTATACCACAGAGCAAGAAACTAAAGGCAGGATTGATCTGAAAGATACACCTCTGAACAACCTACAAGGGGAGCTGTTTTGCGATGGCTCTTGTTTCAAACTTCCGGATGGTACATCCACTTCTGCTTATGCCATCACTACACTAAGCACGATTGTGGAAAGCAAGAGAATTTCCCATAACTCCGCGCAGGCTGCAGAGATTATTGCATTGACTAGAGCTTGTGAACTTTCTGAAGGGCTTAGAGTGAATATATTTACTGATAGTCAGTATGCCTTTGGGGTGGTTCACAACTTCGGTAGACTTTGGGCAGAAAAAGGTTTCTTGACCTCACATGGGACAAAGATTCAATATGGTACCTTGATAGTTTAGCTACTCTCAGCTTTTGCACTTCCCACTCAGTTAGCGATTATGAAATGCGCGGCACATCAGAAAATCATAGATGATGTAGGAAAAGGAAATGCTTTTGCTGACCAAATAGCCAAACAGTCTGCTACTGATCTCTATTCAGAAATGTATACTACAAGGGAAACCACAAATGTCTGCACTATAGATGAAGGAATTGATTCCATAAAAAATATCCAAGCCGATGCCGCTTTAGAAGAAACTAAACAATGGGCTGAGGGCTTGGCGAGGTTGGATGATGATGGGTTTTGGCTGAATAACTCAGAGGGAAAATGGATGTTGCCAGACGCGTACGTCACTATGATGGTTTCAATGGCTCATGGTCCCACACACATATGTGCTAGGAAAAATTGCAAAATGTTAGAATCTGTCTGGGTAAATCTTAACATCCCAAAAACTGCTGAGCGTTTTGTCCAAAGTTGTATGATGTGTTTACAGCACAATGTGGGGAAGGGTACATTGACACAAAGGGGTAGTTTTGGTCCACCTTCTGTCCCTTTCGAGGTAATTCACTTTGACTTTATTGAAATGGAGTGCTGTGACAATTTTAAGTACGTCTAAGTAGTTATTTTTGCTTTTAGTAAATGGGTTGAAGCCTTCCCTGTGAAAGATGCCACAGCAATGACAACGGCGAAAACAATGCTTAAGGAATATTTTCCTAGGTTTGGTTTGCTGAGGGTCATCTGGTCGGATAATGGTCCACATTTTATCGCTGCTGTTATTCTGCAAGTATGCACGGGATTACAGATCGATAAACTATTCCATTCTCTAGACACGCTCAAAGTGCTGGACTTGTAGAATGCCCTAATTGTATTCTAAAGAATATAATAGGCAAAGTTTGCACCGGCACCAACTTGAAATGCCCTGACGCTTTACCTATAGCTCTTCTTTCAATGCACACAACCCCACAGACTAAGACTGGGCTCTCTCCCTATGAAATAATATTGGAAGGCCAGCTAACATTTGGAATCTGCCTAAACCTAGATATTAAAGAGATGTGGAGCACTTACTTCTTTCTGAGTATTGTGAACGGTAAACTCAAAATCTGTATTTGATTTATCAACAGGTGCGAGAAGCCCTCCCAGTTAAATACGAGGGGCCAGGTCACAGAATTCGACCCGGCGACTGGGTGCTCACAAATCGTCTTTAGAGAGCATCCAGTCTTGCACCGCGTTGGAGGGGGCGTTTCAGGTCCTATTGGCCACACAGACTGCCGTACAAGTAGCTGGAAAGAGACACTGGATACATGCGACGCATGTCAAGAGGAAACCTTTCCCTTTGCTACACGATGGAGAAGACAAGGAGAAACTTACTTGCTTGGTTCCCAATGATCGATCAGCATTGAGCAGCACCGAGGGTGTTTCGGGACATTTCCTGAGCCTGCGGGGCCTGGGGAAATTGCTGCTTTGTCTCCAAACTCTTGTACAAATCCTTTTGCACCTTTGTCTGCTGCCAATTCATCACTTCCACCAGGAAGCAACAACGCATTGTTCACAGATCACATGGTACCAGGAGTCACAAGGTACAATCTGCGTCCACGGAGCTAGACTTACCGCACAGTTCGGCTGTGCCCACAGGGGAACAACTACAGAGCTTGTCCTTCACCACGCCTTTTGCATTTGAAGAAAATTAGGTGGCTGGGGGCAGAGAAAGACTAAGAAAATGCATGATCAGGAGATCACCAGCAAACAGACTACAGAGTTTTTCGCAGGAATCTTCCAGAGGAAAAAAAAACTTCAAGGAACAATGCCTGTTATCGTCTCTACTCATGCGGAACAAACAAGTAACTGTGTGACCAACAAAGACATTGGACAATCAAATACATGATCCGTGAGGATGTATTGTTTTCTCATAATTGCATTAACCAGTCCCACTGTATTGATTGCCTACGTTTTTTTGCATATGGAAGAAGTGTGCCCATTTGAAAGATTTTTGTCTACTAAGAATGTTCCCACTATGTCTACACCTTTCGTGCATCTGCACACTCTATCTCCTATATACTCCCAACATAGACAGAGCTATCATAACAATACATTACTGTTGATAATGAATGCAACACATGTGATTTTGAATAGGACAAACTGCTTGGTATGCTCTCACTTACCGCAACATGGGTAAAAAGGGTTGGGCTGGTATATTCATCCTTTGCCTTTAACTACTGCATGTTATGCCTATTAAGGGCACTGTTCTTTGGTCAGTGGAATGATAGTATCTCAGGGAATTTTGACAGGACGACTTTGAATGAATTTGAAAGGCGAGTTCTAACGCCTATGGGATGCTCACTCTTTGCAAATAGGAGCAAGCTTAATGTTGCTTCTATTAGGCCTTCTGATAGACTGTCCCAACCTTTACAATCACTAATTTCTTTCAAGATGGCTCCTGTAGGCAACAGGGATGCCATGCCACCTTCTTATACTGTTACTCATAACCCCCACTCTGTCTCTTTCTGCATACAAAGGAATGGTACTCATCCAATGGGCGATTTCGAGGGTTGTACCAATGTTGCAACTTGACCAGTGAGAACAGACCTTTGTATGCAGGCGAACCTGTCTACTTTGTTTGTGGTAATGAGGCTTTCCCATGGCTACCTAGGGATTGGCAGGGAACTAGTTATTTAGGAATTCTGCTACCAGGGTTATATGTAGCCAGTACCACTGAAATCTCTAGGGCTCGTCCAAGGTGGGACCAGAATGGTGAGACTCTTTCACAAGTTCTGGGCGATGTAGCAAAATCTTTTGTACCATTTTGGGGACAGATTATGAATTCCGAGGATATCAGGAGACTAGCAAGAGTACTGGAGAGAACCATCAACCGGACCACTGACATACTCTATAACATGACATTAGAACAAAAGGCAATTAGATTAGTGGCACTGCAAAACCGGATGGTATTAGAAGTCATCTTGGTTGAGCGTGGTGGAGTATGCAAATTAGTGGGGTCCGCTTGTTGCGCTTTCACACCAGATTCCTCTCGGACCATATTTAAGGCAATAGAGAATCTGCATGTCCTAAGTTCAGAAGTGCACGTTCCCGAGGGAAACTGGGATCTTAGAACTTGGTTCTGGGACTCTTTACGGTCTTGTGGATGGAAGTTTTTTTCTGTCCTTTTGGTAATCGTTGGCATTTTCTTGTTTTGTTGTTGTTGCATACAATGTCTTCCTGCCATATGTTCAATGCTAGGAGGATGTTGTGCGCAAACAATAGTAGTACTATTTATTTATTTATTTATTTATTTATTACATTTATATAGCGCACAGGCAGCCCAGGGGCATTGTGGCGCTGTTACTTGTAAGGGAACTTAGTTACAGGTACAGGAACATGTTGTGCCTTGGTTTACAGTGAGGCCGGTCCCTGAGTTAAGCAATAGGGAGAATCATCAAGCAAGGTACATCAAACACCATAGTACATCATGCATGTTAGTCATTAAAGTATGAGCATGTAAAGTTGGTTAGGTGAACAAGGTAGTTTTCATGGCTTTGCGGAAAGCAGTCAGTGAAGGTTCAGCTCTCAGTGAGGTGGGACAGGTGCTCCAGTGTAGAGCAGCGAGGTAAGGGAAGCTGGCACCACCTGCTCTAGCTCTTTTTACCCTGGGTACTGAGAGCAAGTTGGCATAGGGTGTCCTGGTGGGTCTTGTGGAAGTGACCAGGTGGATTCTTTGTGATAGGTACGCTGGGGCTGAGAGATGGACACATTTGTGGGTGATGCTTAGCGCTTTGAATATAATCCTTTCCTTTACGGGGAGCCAATGGGACGCTTTCCTGGCAGTGGAGATGTGTTCTCTCTTGGTAATGCCTTGTGCAGCACGCAGGGCGCTGTTCTGAATTACTTGCAGCTTCTCAAGGTTTTTGTTGGAGGTCCCTAGGAAGAGAATGTTACACTAGTCTAGCCGGGAGCCAGTTATGGCTCTGGCTATGTTGGTGCAGGTGTCTTTGGATAGAAAAGGCCTGATTGCGTTGAGGAGTTTTGCATGATAGTTAGCAGAGGAGGCGATTGCGTTCACTTGTCTGGTCATAGATAGGTTAGAGTCTAGGTAGATGCCTAGTGTTTTTATCGTGTCAAGTACAAGGATTCTGATTGAGTCAATGGTAAAGTGGCTGAACTGGGAGTCAAGTTTCTTGAGGGTGTCATGGAATCCTACGAGAAGGAGCTCAGTTTTGTCTGAGTTAAGACAAAGGCCGTTAATAGCCATCCACATTTGGATTGTATTGTATATGTTATTGAGAGTATCGCAGTCAGTGTCATAGTCGCCTGTTAGTGTGAGAAGGATCTGAGTGTCGTCAGCGTAGTTAGTGTAGGAGATGCCCATGGCGTCAAAGATAAGGAAGAGGGGGCGGGTGAAGATGTTGTATAAGGTAGGGGAGAGGCAGGAGCCTTGGGGTACACCACATAGCATGATGGTGGGTGACGCCGTGGCTAGGTCTGAAAAGACCTGCCTGGTCCTACCTTGGAGGAAGGAGGTGATCCAAGTGGTAGCTTCTTGGGAGAAGTTGGCTGTGGAGGTGAGGTGATGGCAGAGGATGTCGTGGTCTACAAGATCGAAAGCTGCAGAGAGGTCGAGGAGAAGGAGCAGGACAGGTTTGCCTTGGTCCCTTGCGTCATCCATTTGGTTTTTGAAGTTGAGTAGGGCGGTCTCTGTCCCATGTCTAGGCCGAAAGCCGGATTGTCTCAGTCCTAGGAGATTATGCTCTTCGAGGAAGTGCTGGACCTGCAGGGAGGCTGCCTTGTCCAGAATCTTGAGGAGGAATGGGACTGTGGTGATGGGGCGGTAGTTGTTGGGGGAGGTGGGGTCAAGTGTAGGTTTTTTTATGAGCGGTCGGACCCATGCTTCCTTGAGGCAAGAGGGGACTCTCCCTGTGGTGAAGGATGCATTGACGAATGCTGTTAGGAACGGAGCAAGGGTGTCAGCGCAGTCTTTGATGATGGAAGCGGGGCAAGGGTCTCCTTTGCAGTTGGAGGGTTTAATGTTTTTCATGATGTTGATCATGTCTTTCTCTTGAATGGTTTTGAAAGAGAAGGTAGGGGCGGCCTCTGTGGGTGAGGAAGTGGCTGGGGGGTTAGGGGGGTAGGGGGTGGGGAGCGCTAGTTTAGTGTTCAGAATTTTGGCTTGGAGTGAGCTGATCGTGTTGCGCATAGCTGTTTGGATGTCATCACAACATGCTTTATCTTTGGTGAAATTTTGGGGGGTTGGTGTAGGGGTCTCGAGTTCCCTGAATATGGCAAACATTTCTTTGGTGTTTGATTTGGCTTCGGAGATTCTATCTTCAAATGATTCGGCTTTGGCTTTGATGATGGCTTTCTTATATTCATTTGCGAGGGATTTGAAGCTAAGTTTGTCTTTATCATCACGGGATGTTTGCCATTGGGCTAGTGCTGCTCGCTTGTCTGTACGCAGTTTGAGAAGGTCTTGGGAGTGAACCATGCATTGGTGTGGCTGGTGCGTTTGGTTTTGCGCGGTTTAAGTGGAGCGATGGCATTGATTGCTGCTGTGATAGCAGAGTTGTAGTTCTTGGCAAGGGTTTCTGGGTCATTCGAAAAGGGGTGTCTAAAGGTAGGTCCCTGTAGGAAGGAAAGGAGTCTTTCTTTGGTCAGTTGGCGGGCACTTCTTGTGAGAGCTGGAGGTAAGGGTGGGGGGGTGATGAGGCGGAGGTGGGGATGGTAAAGGTGATGGTGTGTTGGTCGGACCATGGGGTGGGGGTATTGCCTGTGACTGTGAGTGCACAGTTGTGGTGAGCTATCCAGTCTAGTGATCTGCCTAGTGTGTGAGTGGGGTCTGTGATGGTGTTTGCGAATCCTAGAGTGACTAAAGCTTTGTCAAGTGATTTGGCAGCAAGGTCTTTGGGGTCATGCAGGCCTAGGTTGAGGTCACCAAGGAGAATGGCTTTAGATGACTTTTTTAGGTTGTCGGCCAGGAGGTGAGTGAGGGAGGCCTGGAAGTCTCCCAGGGGCCTGGTGGTCGGTAGATGAGGTGTAGGGTGATGGTGCAGTGGTGTGAGATGGTGAGTTTCAGTTGGAGGTAGTCATTGTTGTTATTTATAGTTTTGTCAACCTTTCTAATGGAGATCGAGTATTTGGCTATGAGAGCAACACCGCCTCCTGTGGTCAGGCGATCTTGTCTAGTGATGGCATAGCCTGGTGGGAGAGCGAGCGATAGAGCGGGACCTGAGGCTTCGTGTAGCGAGGTTTCAGTGATCATTAAAAGATCTAGGTCTAGGGTGGTAATGAGGTCGTGGATGTCTAGGGCGTGTGCATTGATGGATCGGGCGTTGATAAGGGCACACTTGAGGTGGGGTTCGGGTAGGCATTAACATTAGTAGGTGGGAAGGCTGTGGTAGAAGAATTGCACATTACGGTAATCACATTAGAAATACTGGGGGGCACATTTTCTAGCGTCATAGGCATGGATAAAGTGGCATTTACATTGTTCGGTGGCAAGGCTGTGGTAGAAGAATTGCACATTGCGGTAAGCACATTAGGAATACTGGTGGGCACATTTTCTAGGGTCATAAGCATGAATAAAGTAGCATTTACATTGGTCGGTGGCAAGGCTGTGGTAGAAGAATTACACAATGCGGTAATCACATTAGAAATACTGGGGGGCACATTTTCTGGGGTCATAGGCATGGATAAAGTAGCATTTACATTGGTTGGTGGCAAGGCTGTGGTAGAAGAATTGCACATTATGGTAATCACATTAGGAATACTGGTGGGCACATTTTCTAGGGTCATAGGCATGGATAAAGTAGCATTTACATTGGTCTGTGGCAAGGCTGTGGTAGAAGAATTGCACATTGGTATAGCCACATGTAGGCCTGTGGGTGGTGCCTTACCCGGGGTTTTGGCCAATGTTACAGAAGCATTGTGGTCAGGGTAGTGCTTACTGCGTGTGCTCTGATCCATAGTGTGGCGCAGCCTATGGGGATTGCAGTTAGGTGCGGCTGGAGTGTTTGGGCTAGTGGAGAGGTTCATTGTTCTGGTCTGCAGGCGTGCGTTTCGTACGCTTGTTGATGTGGGTATAGAGGGTGGTGTACATGTAAAGGTACGAGCACGCAGACGCTGGGTTCTGGTGGCAAGTGAGTTAAGTTGATCAGGAGTGCAGGAATCCTTACCTTGTGATGCAGGCATGGTTTCACGTCGGACACGGCGAACGGCAGACTTCGAGCAGCGAAGAGCTGCAAAGAGGAGTGCAGGCCTTGTCCTCTGGCCTTCTCCTTGCGGCTTTGCCTGGCGGTGAGCCCCGTCTCCCTTTACGGTGGGGGGGTTGGAGCCAGAAGGACGGGAAGCCGTATCGGGCTGCGGGCTGCGGGCTGCGGGCTGCGGGCTGCGGGCGGGAAGAGGCATCGGGTCGGCGGGAGTTTCAAATGATGCTTTTTGAAAAGCATTGTTGCAGACGGTGATCATGCCTTCCATGGTGGAGGCCTCAGAAATGTGCGCAAAGCACGCAGTGCACCAAAACGAAGGTCGGACCAAAGGTACATGCGCCTGAGAAAATTACTAATGTATTTGTGATGGAAGATATTACCGAGAAAGACTTAATGGTGATTGATATATCTGATGAAAATGATTCAGGATGCATGGACATTGAAACGTGTAGTTATGAGTAAATTGACTATTTCTAGTAAAGCTCTTGGATTAGGACAAAAGGAGGGTTTGTGAAACGATAAATATAAAGTGCCTCCTTTGTGATTAATGTTGGCCTAAGCCTAGTGCTCTACGAAGAAAACCGCGTTTGCAAAGTTCTGATTTTGGATCGACTTTGCCGCCATTTTAAGATTCATCTGCCATTTTGATTTCTGTCCATACGATTCTCTGTTCTAAAATGGTGGACTCTGTTTTCAACTTGCAACCAAGCCTCCCGACCTTTGAGTCCTGTTAATGTTTAGGTTGTCTGAGAGCCGACTGTTTAGACTAGGTAAAGATACCTTGCACTCCATATGAGCTGGCATCTGAGTATTGTCTGCGCACATAAGACTCATCCCTGTGTAAACGATGAGACAATGTAGAACAAACCTCGAGTGTATACTTAGACCGAACTGCATTGTGTAGGTATATACACTAAGGCTAAGACCCAAGAATATACACCACATTTGTAAATTGATGGAAATGCAAACGCATGTAATCCTTCTGCATATTATTGTATAAACTGTATGTGAACTAGGCACAAACTCTAGACCACAAATTATTACCGTGAAGATAGGCTGGTCAATATTATTTGAAATTGTATAAAGTACGAATGTTTAGATGTCCATCACTCTCTCACCTCTCATTGTCAGGCTGGTATGCGTTGCGGGGTGTTGAGAGCCAGATAGCTATCTGTATCTGTGTTTCTTTGTAAACTGTGTAGAATAAAAGATCTGTGAATCTTTTCAGCCCGTGATTGGTGTATTTCATTTGTAGTACTCAGCCTCGATATATCTTTGCTCTTACACCCTTTCACGGGACCCGGACCTGGAACCGGGTATGGAGGCAGCCATGCCCTTGTTAAGGGCATGGCTGCCTCCATACTCGTAATGAGGCCCTTTATTTCCCTTGCTTTTCAAAATCCACCAGATCCCATGAGTGTCGTGCGTGGCTATTTTCCTGACTAAGAGCTTGATTTTTTCCAATGTATGTCTCAGTATGATGGACTCGACACCAAATTCTAAATTGTTGGCTGAACTTTTTCCTCCCACTCTTTTAGTGATCGGTCCCAGGTAAAGCCATTTTCAATTGAACAGGCAGATTTACCCTCCTGTTATGTTACGTTATGTTATGTTTTGTTACTTGTCATTTATATAGCGCTCTATATGTCATTGGTATGATCTCAAAGCGTTGGTTGGTTGAACGCCCTCGGGAACCGTGGTTCTGATCAATACAGAGAGATAGTGTTGTAGGGTCCGTGGGTGCACCAGATATGTGTGCAGGTGATGTAATTGCCTGGTGGTAGCTGCATCCTAGCATTATGTGTGGCACTGGAGATATCAGTTGAATGTGTGCAGTCTTGCGGGTGGACACCCAGACTGGGCTCTGGCTGTGTCAGGCCTGAAGGACGTATATGTGAGTGACTAGGCTGGAATGTGCTCGGCTAGCTACATTTTATTAGGTTGATGAAGAGTTCATGGGTTACTATTCACATGTGAACAGGTAGGCTGAATTAATCAGGGGTATAGCTGTGTTCTAGATGAATGATGGTGTATAGTAGACAGTAAGCGTAGTGATGTGACATGATGATTATCTTTAAAGCGCCCGACACCAGGCACGTAAACAGGATGGCGGGGAACATAGCGACACACTGCCACATAGAGACAGCGGGCTAGGTTTACAGCAACAGAGGGGGATACGGATATATGGCAACAGCATGGGAACAGGAAGGCAGGGTACACAGTGATACACGTGTTAACATTTACATTCATATTTTTATCCAGATGCGACTCAGGCTAATGTTTACAGCTCCATCCAAGTGTGGGACATGCCAACATTTGCATCTCCATCCAGAAGTGACTCAGGCCAACGCTCACAATCTTGTCAGAGTCTGGCACAGGCTAATGTTCACAGTTCTAAGTGGGTACTCCATTAATGTCATCCATTTCCATCTATTTCATCCACGCAATCCTTTTCTTCCATTCCTTCCATTCCACCCACTTTATCCATGCCATCCATTTCATTAATTTCATCCACTCCACCCATTCCATCTATTCCATCCACTCTACCCATTCCATAATTTTCATCTATTCGGTCCATGCCATCCCTCCACACAATCCATCGGTTCCACTCATTACATCCATTGCTATCCTTTTCATTCATTCTATCAGTTTCATCCATTCTCTCTGTTTCATCCATTCTATCCGTTTCAACAACCCCATCCACCCTATAAACCCCATCCACTCCATCCACCCTGTCCACTTGGTCCAACTCGTCCACCCCATCCATCTATTCTATCCATATTATCCATTCAATCTGTTTTCTCCATTACATCAGTTCCATCCGATCCATCCATCTCATCCATTCCATCCATCCACTTCATACACTCTATCTATTCCATCCACTCTATCCATTTCATCCATTCCATCTATTCCATCCATTTCATCCACTACACCAATTCCATCCATTTCATCTATTCCATCCATTTCATCCATTACAACAATTCCACCCATTTCATCCACTACACCAATTCCTTCCATTGCACCTACCTCATCCACTCAATCCACTCCATCCATTCGATCCACTACATCCATTCGATTGACTTCCTTCATCCACTCCATCCGCTCCATCTGCTCCATCGATTTGATCCACTCCTCACTCACAATCCTCTCTAGATGTGACGCACACTAATGTTCACAATTCTAGCTAAGTGTGGCACATAGCCATAGCATCACTAGTTGGCTCAAAGATGCCGACATCTAGGCACATAACCGCTGACTCTGCCCGCTACCCTCTCCACATTGCAGGCACCAGCAGCACCAACTAACTACCTTGTAAACCTATGCATGCCACAATGTACCTGCCTATATATATCGCAACCTGATTGTGCCAACATGTAACCAAACGGCACTTACACACAAATGTTTTTTTCATGCTGTAACCAAGCTTTGAATATCCTTATGCCTTGCGCCTGAATACCCTCGGGTCTGGAGCACACTACAAATAATAAACTGAACTAAACTAAACTAAACATGCTAACATTTACAATTCTAGCTATGTGTGGCAGATGCTAATATTCGCAATTCTATCTAACTGTGGTAGGTGCTATCATTTACAAATTTGTCTGGGTCCGGCGCAGGCTAATGTTCACAATTCTATCTAAATGTGGTACTTGCTAGTATTCACAGTTCTAAGTGTGGTACTTGCTAACCTTCACAATTCTATCTAAGTGTGGTACTTGTTATCATTCACAATTCTGTCTGGGTCCGGCACAGGCTGTTTCACAATTCTATCTAAATGTGGCATTTGCTAAAATTCACAGTTCTAAGTGTTGCACTTGCTAACATTCACAAATCTATATAAGTGTGGCACATGCAAACATTCACCATTCTAAGTGTGGTACTTGCTATCATTCACAATCCTATCTAGATGTGATGCAGGCTAATGTTCACAATTCTGTCTAAATGTGGCACTTGCTAATATTCACAGTTCTAAGTGTGGTACTTGCTATCATTCACAATTCTGTCTGGGTCCGGCACAGGCTAATGTTCACAATACTATCTAAGTGTGGTACTTGCTATCCTTCACAATCCTATCTAGATGTGACGCAAGGTAATGTTCAAAATTCTATCTAAGTGTGACACAAGGTAATGTTCACAATTCTATATATGTGTGGCACATGCTAACATTTACAATTCTATCTAAGCGTGGCACATGCTGACATTTACAATTCTATCTAAGTGTGGCACATGCTACTATTCATAGTTCTAAGTGTGGCACATACTAACATTTGGAAGAAAAAATGGACGGAGCCCTCTTTTTTAGTAAGGGGCCCTGACTCTAGAGGGTTAGTAGATATATTGAAACAAAGGGAAATAGAGTCATAGGCTATCCTAGACATAGGCATGATTTGAGGTCACCACAGAATTGCAGCGAGGCCAGGTGACTGCTGGCTCTCAGAAAGGAATATCACCGTAGACTACAGGAGTGATAAATGAACAAAGGTTTATTTTTAACTAACAAAGAGACATATATACAAAGGGTGCCGTAGCTCGTGGAATATGCATGGTCAAGTATTTTGTGGTCTGCATATTTAGTGGGTTAGTAGACAGAGTGACAAACTATTTCATTTCTTACATTGTTTTACAGTAACAATGAGATAACGTTGTCGACACACTGGTAGGTGTTTCTGGTTCGGTGTGTAGTTGGTAGTGGGCAGTGGCTGTACAGGGTAAGCAGCGCTGCTGGGGTACACCGAACTGTCTTCAGGACAAAGTAGTCGCGGTCCGGACATTGTTAGTTGAAAATCGGGCATCCACCTAAAGTAGAGGGGGACTGTGTTAGTGATGAGTAAGGAGGTGATGTTCCTAAGATTGATAAAAGCAAAACTGCAAGCAGGTAATTTACCAGGTCAGGTAAGTAGAATGCCATGTCTAAAATGCTTGATTTGAACCAGTTGCTGATTGGTGCGGCTGGGAGGCAAGTCTGCAGAAGTCAGATGCCAGAATCTAAGTGAAAAATAACATATATCAAAAACTTGGTGTGCCACTAAGAATTAGGCGTGGACGTGTCTATTGGAGGTGCAGTGTAGCACTGCAACTTAGGTGGAAGAGCGGATAATGACCAAGGGGGGTCCTTATTGTGCAACATGAGACTAAGAAGCCGTGCTTATAGCCCGTGGTCAAGGGCTGGGGCATGTCTCTGATGCGGAATTCATTTATCAGGGACATTCGTATGCATAAAATGGCTTAGCGTGGAAGAGTCTTCCAGAGTGTGCTGGATGTGCGCTTACACAGTGGATTTATCTAAAAGTGCCAAAACAGATAGGGCGCTGCAAAATTCTCACACTGTGGAGCGGAGTGAGGCTAAGTCATTAGCGCGTGCAAGTGTTGCCGTGTAGGCACCAGAAGTGAACTTGAAAAGTCAGAGACAAATAGGCTGACCAAGTGTCTAAAACAGGGGAGCTGAAATATGCGGCGGTGGAGGTTGAAGCGCGCATGCTTGTAGAATCTTTATTTGCCGGCTACGACTCAGCTCTAATGCGCATGTCTCGAGCGGAGTAGTGTTAATGGAGGGTGCGTGCCCGTAGGATGGGCGGCCGGTATCTGATTATGAATGCGCATGTGTGCAAGAATGACGCTTTGTCAGAGGAAGGGTAGTGTGGCAATAAGTCCACCAGCTGACTCGTAAACATGTACAAGAAACACACATCAAATCTGGCCGGTTCCAAGTGGTATCGCGGTCGGAGACCTATTTTCATGGTTTGATATTGTTTGGTAGGTTAATTACATTGAAGGTCATTTCTTGCCTATAAAATTCATTGATGGCCACGTGATGCTTTGTAACTTTGGATCACAAAATAGGCCAGGATGAAGAGAGACCTATACAATCTCTTGATGAATATTGCATTTGTTATCAACCATGATTATGGTAGTTGGTTATACTAGCAAAAATAAACTAGACTTCAAGGCCTGGTGCGAGGACATTGCAGAAATGGAGGCAGATAAAAGCACAGAGAAACCTGTATAGAAGGTTTCCCGGTGACCAAGCATTGGCGGTCGTTTTTTCCGAGTGGCGACACAGCCACCGGGAATACGATGCTTGACCCTAATATATGGGGCTTTTTTCAGAGCAATGCCATGAAGGCTTTGCAGAACAGTTTGATCAGATAGTCAAAGATCCCCAATTGAAAACGACTGTGAATGTTGGGTTCCACTTATCATGTAGGCAGCAGAAACATGTCTGCCATCAACAATGATCTGTGGACTACGCAAAGCCTGGCAATGTGGCATTGAATATGTCAAGTTAAAAATTCAATACAGACTCAGCAGTGGTAAGGAGAACAGAAGGTCAGTAAAGGACAATAACGCCTCAAAGAAAGGACATTTGTATTTGTATTTTATTGATTTATAAAGCGCCTTACGCCAAAGCGCTGTTGAACCCGGTGAGATTTGAATAAATCATTAACAGGAAATCTGAGAGTAAAAGAAGAATCAATCCTGAGCTGAATTGATTTGTTGGAAGAAGTCAACAGTGGGTACATGCTCCCAGCATCAGCCAGAAGGAGGGAACAGTCAAACTATATGTGAGGAATTCGACCATCCACATGGTGGGCGTGGACTTGCCTGGGCTTTTGTGAATTTCTTTTATAAATGGATG
Organism: Ambystoma mexicanum; assembly: GCF_040938575.1. Classification (NCBI taxonomy): domain Eukaryota; kingdom Metazoa; phylum Chordata; class Amphibia; order Caudata; family Ambystomatidae; genus Ambystoma; species Ambystoma mexicanum. Next base: position 164,830,945 of record NC_090931.1, on the reverse strand, counting down.
ATGGTAGACCTACCTCAAGAAAATGTGGGGGGCCAATCGACGCACATTTTCCTATGCTCAGACAACAAACACATAACTTGTGTACTCTGCCATGGATACAGCCCAGAGACACAGCCCACTGCTGTCATATTTAGTAGAGGTGGGCACAATGTCACCCTGAGGAGGGGGAGGACAAGCTGTCAAGAGCAGCCTGATTAACTGACAAAGGCTCTGTGGAACCACCCTGCTCTTTTGTTAGGCCATGCAACTGGTGGCAGTGATTAACATACCAATAGGGGGTACTTCAAACATGCCAACATGGGCATGGCTGCAGAGGATAACCAAGGAGACAGGAAACCCAACAACCTTTCATATTTAACTGTGTCATACTGAAGCCAGCTCCCGTCCTCAGCATCAATGACAGTGAAATTGGTATGTCTGGGCTAGTGTGGCAGTAGGCCACCCCCACTAGGGGGAACCTATTCATAGGTACACAAATGTGGTTTACAGAAGCCAGAGATTCTGGTCTCTCATCATCTTTAAGGGAGATCTGCCACTTTAATTAGGAACCACACATGGAGAAAAAAATAACCAGAGAGGCTCTTTGATCACAGCTGCCACCAGTTTTAGTTAGTTCCTTGTCTGCAAGTGAGCGCCTGGATGCCCTAGGGCTTTGGTGCTATATGAATGTTATAACATAACATAACAGCACACAAGAAGATGGATGGAACTTAGTAGCACAAGGGAGTTAACCCAGAGCTCTTTCTGTTGAGAGAAGGGTTCTGTTCCAAGGCACTCTGGTTATGACCTCACGCATGCAGAAGATTTATGGATTGGTTCACTAAAGTAGGGTCAGTCAACACCAATCACTGTGGCCCACTTGGCTTTAAAACAGGGCTGCAGCCCCTCTTTAAGCAGGTCATCTGAAGAACTCATCCTTGAACCGTGGCTGAAGGTACAGACTGCCTTACAGCTACAGCCAGTGAAGGAAGGCCAGGAAATCCCAAGAGGGAAGCAAACTTTGCTTGCCAAACGTCTTGCCATCTGCTAGCCGCTGCTGACTCCCATCTCGCACTCTGTTGCAGAAGCCTGAAAAGCACCTCAAAGCCAGCTTGACTCTGTCGAGCACCAATAATAACTATGCCAAGAGGTACATTGTGGTTCTGTACCCTTGGTCCTTCCCAGAAGCCCCCTAGACACATGTTAAGACCATTTCTCCCTTTTGCTGAAGTCAAGAAGCTTTTTGGAAAAATAGTGTGGTAATTAACCACACCGCCTACCCTCCTGTCCGTATTCAGAGTGCATCCCTTTTCCTTCTTAGAAACTGTCTGTTCTCTGCATTCCTTTACAGGGGGGGTTGTATTTAGCAGTGTTATTAGATTGTCTGTTGTGATAATAATAAAGTAGATATTTGTACACAACCTAGACTGGACACTCCTTTTTGTCAGTTAGTAATAATTGTATTTTCACTGCGTTGTAAATAACCAATGATCCACAATCTTTAGAGGAGATAAGCCTGCAGTTCCGTTCATGTTACCAAAATTGGACAAGGAGGTTTATAATTTTAATTGTATGCTTGTTTAAACCAATCTGTTCAGATGTATTCTGGTGTATTAGAGGTGTGGGGTTGATTGATGGTTTAGAAACAGATATTCACCCCTGGACCACTGGTACCATAGAATTTGACCCATCACACTATACATCCTCTCAAGACAAATACATCTAAAACCATGGATAACAAGCATTGCCAATGCCAACAGTTTGGGATTCTGTGTAGGCATAGGAAAGACACTTTCCAGGCACTAGTGTAGTGTTATTAAATGGCCATTGATGGTAGCACGTGCACCTGGGCACCTAATAGCAGTGGCTGGCAAATGCCTAATACTTATAAACAAGCCAAAGCTGTTGGCTTTGGCAATGCTTGTTTTAAAAGGACTTCAGTGAAGGACATGCAGAGTGCTTATAAATCCAGTGGCTGAAGGCAGACCTGGTAAGACATGTGTATTACACCATTACACCATATTATCCCCACCAAAATATCCCTGTATATATGGTCGTCTGGAACGGCCATAGGTGATATTTTTGGGGGGATAATTTTGGGAGTTTTTGGGAGCGGGGGTTGCGGGGGCGTCACCCACTCCTTTAAAAATAATGCAGGGGTTGCGAGGGTGTCCCCCGCAGGTTCCATGCCTTAATATCACCGCAAAAATACGGCAATATTTTTGTATGGTGATATTTTTGAGGGGATATTAACACATGGGACCCTAAAAACCTGGTGCAGTACCATCTCTCAAGGAACAGACTTGTTGGCAACAATTGTACGGTTACCATGGAGCCGCGTTTTAACTGGACGAGGTGGAAAACTGCAACCGTGCTTTTTGATCAGATGTAGGAGTTGTGCCAGGATTTACAGTGGAGCGATATTTCAAACTGCCTGTGCAGGGAGGTGGGGGCCCAGCCCCCTCAGACAGATGGCATTGGGGATAAGGAGAATGTGAGGTTCTATAAATCTGAACCCCTGGCTGCTTTTTTATGGTCCCATTTGAATTATCCTGGGATAATCCAATATCGCCTAATCCCAAAGCAGGGCCGGGCGCCGGAAACTCATTGCCGGGGAAAGCACTCTCCCGGCTTTACATAATCCCAGATTGACCGGCAGCCAGTTTGCACCTGTCAGTGAGACCAGCTGGGGACCAAGGGCCTGTCTGTAGAAGATCTCAGCACACTCCCAGAATGCACTAGAGCTGTGGCGAGCAAGGTTGTTGTACCTGAGAGGTCAGGTCGCAAAGAGTTCAAGCTCAACCTGGGGCAGGTAGTATTTTGAATGGATGGAGGCCATGCACTATCATGCCACCCTGACAAAACCCTTTGATTACCGCCCCCTGTCGTTGGCTCTCGTGGCTGCATCCTAATTCGCCTAGTGCTTGCACCAGCCCTGAGAAGGAGGCTGGAAACTGGCTGGTCAATACCATTATGTGGCTTAATAGAGGCAGTGGAACCTCAGGATGGGAATAGAGCCTACTAATGCAGGAACAGACAGCGCCAGAGCCCCTCTCCACCCAACCGCAACTCTCTAGTGCGACCACTGTATCAAAGAGAGACTGGCTTCAGGGACATAGGGGAACGTTCCCAGTAGGTGGCCGAAGAGGGAAACCTGCACCTGGGCGCAATCAGTCACGCTGTCCTGCAAACTTTCGCTTTAGGCATGCATGGGTCAAGTCAGTCCCTTCTAGCAAGTTTCTAGTCTGTGCTTCAATTTTTGCGAGAATGGCTAGCATTCTGACCTATGTCAAGATAGGCAGGGATGAAAAACATTGACGGATGTTTGCGAGTCATGTATTGAAGTCTTAGGGCCCGATTCATGGAATTATTTGTTCAGAAAATAGGGAACTTGTGCGCAAAGCGGTGTGAGTGATCCCATTAGTCGATCCATGTAATCGAATGTGCAGGATTATACTTGGACTTGCGTGTATTTTGCGGTGGCCAGGCATGCCCATGCGAGCTGCCGAGAGTCTTGCGTGATACACCACGCAGAGCGTGGGCATGGCTTGAGCAGAGGGAAGGGAGTGGAACACCGAAAATGGGGAAATAATGCAAAAAAGTGGCCGTTACGATTGACGGCCTGCAGGCAGTCGATCGCACGCCATTATTGCGTGGGAACAATACGTATTCAGGATATGACCGTGCAACGTCCCTGCAGGGAAATGGCCATGAAAAGCCCTCAAACTATCTGCCACCCGAAGGCAGGCGTACAGACACTTGCGCATAGGAATCATTGCGCTGAGGTAACATTGGGTGTCGGATTTAGGGGTGCAGGGTTCCGATCTAACTCAAGGGTGCTCGTACGCGATGTAGCGGGTGCAAGAATGGTTTATGGGGGTTCACACTCAGATTTTCTGAATTGTACCAGGGCCAGTAACAGTTACGGGGAACCCCACACATGGTCCCCGAGATGCAGGCCTGCTTGTGGCAGACCCCATGCACTGTTCTGAGGGTGCTTGCATTCGCACACAGGAATCATGAAAAGGTGGTTGTTTTTGGCTGTTTTTGATTTGCGTGGGGCGTTCTAGGGCCGTTGCGGCTGTGACTTGCGTATACGGTTACTTTGCACGAACAATTCCAAGAATACGCGGAGTGCACCGACAAACTTCTGCACGCGGGCTTGCGCAGCGATTTTCTCGGGGCGCGGGCGTTGTGGAATTTCTGTGCACTTTTCCATGAGTCGGGACCATTGCATTCGGCATCAGAATAGTTGGGTATGACTTGAGCATTGCAGATCTGTAAAAAAGGCCCTCGTGGTATAAAGAAAGAGGTCCCCCAGGTCAGAAAAGATGTGCCCTCGCAGAGATGTGGCTGTGCCCAGGCTGGGACTGAAAGATGCAGAGGAAGCACTGAGGGACCGCAGCGTGTTGAACTGGCAGAGTTCTGGGTGTCAATGAGGTGCACTGGCAGAGATGCGTCACTCTTTGCCCTACCACTGGACCAGGAGAGGGTGATGCAGATCATGACTGAGGTACTTTGGCAGAACTAGGCCTGTGTTGTGATACTTGAATAGCAGTAGTGGCGTGGGTCAGAAGTGAGGTGCACTGATAGAGCTGCGTTAGTCGGTGTATTTGAAGGGGTGCTGCAAACCGGTATTAAAGCAAACGGGAAGAGCTGTCTTCGAGCTGTACATCGTATTGCAAAAGTAGGGGTTGCTGCAGGTCAGAATTGAGGTACACTGGCAGAGGTATAGTCTGGGCCCCGACTCTGCAGTGCCAGTAAGCACTGTGGTATCAGGCCCCAATGAGTCCCGGAGCTGTCGGATCAGGGCGCCTTGGGAGGGGACTGTGCAGGCTGCAGCGCGGTGCACGCGCTTCGCTCGTCATTCCTCTGCTGCGCCGGTCATTGATTTTGGATTTTGCAGAAGCTCGTGTAAGAACAGCGCCTGTGATCGTTTGTGACAACCATTGTTATTGGGGAATTGTTCTACAATGTAGACGAGCTTTCCCCGGGGAATCCATCACCCGCTGCCCGAATTGGCATTTTCTGTTGTTTCAGATACGTCCTCGCGCTAGAGGAGCCTTCAGCCCAGGCACTGGGTGGGGGTGGGGCGCGCTTTCAAAGACAGGAAATTAATATCCAAGCCAAACGGTCTCACACTCCTGTGAGCTTTCCAATAGTAGTCAGCAAACTATATCCGGAGGTTTCTCAGTGTTGCGCACTAGCTTCAATTTAAGTGTAAAAAGGGCAGGTTAGGGGGGGTAATTCATAGAATCCAGCGCACAAGTGGCGCACGCGGTTGGCACACAGTGTGCGCGTGAGATAGTCTGCTCCAGCCGCGTGCGCTAAAATCAATTTCCGTGCACAGCGTATTCATGGATTTTAACATCCAAAACCAGCTGTGACGCAGAGTGGCGCATCGACCCTGCAGCAGCGCCAGTTACGCCCCCAACCCCTCCCCGTGCGCCATGTACAGTGCACAAATCCCATACATGACGCACAGGCCCCCAACCACGAAAACGCCTGTAAAACTCCCCGCGCACCCCTCCGAATACATGTACACCGCGGCGCGGGGAGTTTCACACGTGATTGGCCCTGTGCAAGTGGGGTACGTGTATTACTGGGGTTCGCGGGAAGTTTCACACGCAAATGGCCCTGTGCGAGCGGGGTACGTGTATTACTGGGGTTCGCGGAAAGTTTCACATGCGATTGGCCCTGTGCGAGCGGGGTACGTGTATTACAGGGGTTCTCGGGAAGTTTCGCACGCGATTGGCCCTGTGCGAGCGGGGTATGTGTATTACTGGGGTTAGCGGGAAGTTTCACACGCGATTGGCCCTGTGCGAGCGGGGTACGTGTATTACTGGGGTTCACAGGAAGTTTCACACGCGATTGGCCCTGTGCGAGCGGGGTACGTGCATTACTGGGGTTCGTGGGAAGTGTCACACACGATTGGCCCTGTGCGAACGGGGTATGTGTATTTAGGGGGTGCGCGTGAAGTTTCACACACGATTTTGCTGTCAGAGCGTGGTATGTGTATTTCGGGGGTGCGTGTGAAGTTTCACACGCGATTTCACTGTCAGAGCGGGATACATGTATCCAGTGTGGTGCGCGGGGAGTCCCACACGTGAATTGGCAGTGTGGGACCTCCCAGGTGCCCCTCTACCCCCTCCACGACCCCTGCAGGCAGCCCACACCGCAGGGAACTACCCTGCACCCCTGGTCATGTCCCGCAGGCAGCCCATCCACCATGGGCATGCCCCCCAGCCAAGCCACATGTCACGTTGCAATATGATCACCAACTCAGCACCCCCAGCAGTGAGGGGCACCTGCCAGCAGGCCCCCACTCATGTCCCCCTGCACCCCCACCCCCCAGCAATGAGGGGCACCTGCCAGCAGGCCCCCACTCATGTCCCTCTGCACCCCCACCCCCCAGCAGTGAGGGGCACCTGCCAGCAGGCCCCACTCATGTCCCCCAGCACCCGCACCCCCCAGCAGTGAGGGGCACCTGCCAGCAGGCCCCCACTCATGTCCCCCTGCACCCCCACCCCCAGCAGTGAGGGGCACCTGCCAGCAGGCCCCCACACATGTCCCCCAGAACCCCCACCCCAAGCAGTGACGGGCACCTGCCAGCAGGCCCCCACTCACATCCCCCAGTACCCCCAGCCCCCAACAGTGAGGGGCACCTGCCAGCAGGCCCCCACTCATGTCCCACTCATGTCCCCCAGCAGCCCCACCCCACAGCAGTGAGGGGCACCTGCCAGCAGGCCCCCTCTCATGTCCCCCAGCACCCCCACCCCTAGCAGTGAGGGGCACCTGCCAGCAGGCCCCCACGCATGTCCCCCTGCACCCCCACCCCCCAGCAGTGAGGGGCACCTGCCAGCAGGCCCCCACTCACTTCCCCCAGCACCCCCACCCCCCAGCAGTGAGGGGCACCAGCCAACAGGCCCCCACTCATGTCCCCCAGCACCCGCAACCCCCAGCAGTGAGGGGCACCTGCCAGCAGGCCCCTACTCATGTCCCCCTGCACCCCCACCCCGCAGTAGTGAGGGGCACCTGCCAGCAGGCCCCCACGCATGTCCCCCTGCACCCCCAGCAGTGAGGGGCACCTGCCAGCAGGCCCCCATTCATGTCCCACTCATGTCCCTCAAGACCCCCACCCTCCAGCAGTGAGGGGCACCTGCCAGCTGGCCCCCACTCATGTCCCCCTGCACCCCCACCCCCCAGCAGTGAGGGGCACCTGCCAGCAGGCCCCCACGCATGTCCCCCTGCACCCCCACCCCCCAGCAGTGAGGGGCACCTGCCAGCAGGCCCCCACTCATGTCCCCCAGCACCCCCACCCCCCAGCAGTGAGGGGCACCAACCAAAAGGCCCCCACTCATGTCCCCCAGCACCCCCACCCCCCAGCAGTGAGGGGCACCTGCCAGCAGGCCCCCACTCATGTCCCCCTTCACCCCCACCCCCCAGCAGTGACGGGCACCTGCCAGCAGGCCCCCACTCATGTCCCCCAGCACCTACAGCCCCCAGCAGTGAGGGGCACCTGCCAGCAGGCCCCAACTCATGTCCCACACATGTCCCCTAGCACCCCACACCCCAGCAGTGAGGGTCACCTGCCAGCAGGCCCCCACTCATGTCCCACTCATGTCCCCCCACCCACGCACCCACCCAGCAGTGACATGCCCATCTCATGACACAAACCAAAATTCAACTATGTACATCAACACATGTCCGTCACACACACACACAGGTTGCCATTGATTGAGTAAACCCACATGTCGACATGCATGAACCCAATGAGCGAATCCCACACATTGAAGTAAAAGATCAGAATGTATTAACACGAAAACCAATTGAAAGTACTTGAAGTATAAAATAATGGCAAACATGAAATGAAATGCATGTCCAAATAAAAAATAAAAAATCCCTAAAAAAAAAACAAGTAATCCAAAAGAAAAATGGCCAAAACTCTGTCCACCAAACCAAATCCAAATGAAACACAAAAAGGTCAATCCATTGATACATGGTGAAATGAAATTAAAATGTCCAAATAAATCCAACGTCCAACTATGTACAATCCAATTTTCAAGGGTCCATGAGCCCAACAAAACAAATGAAACCTATCTAATAACCTACCTAACAAAAAAACGATATACAAAAGTGTGGGGCATAGTCCAAAAGCCCCAAAATAAAAAAAAAGGAAACCTGACACTATAAACTATTTACAATGGCGACAGGCAAGTCATGCGGCTCACTCAGTGATGTTTTTGGCCAGGGCATTACCCAACTCTATGTCTATTTGCTGGAGGCGGGCCTCTGTCCTGGCCCCGAGGTCTCGCAGGGAGGCACTCATGGCCTGTTCCAACTCCCTGCGAGTCACCTTGCGGCACTCTGCCCGCCTCAACGCCCGACGCATGGAGAACTCTGCCCTGACCATGGATGAGCCGTGCCTCTTCCGCCCACCGCCGCTCCGCACCTATACGCTGGCCCAACCGCAGCAACACAGAAGACACACCCATTCCAGGGTCCTCCTGCCCTGTGGCCGATGCCTGCCCCCCTGATGTTGATGACCCAGAGCCATCATTGCTCCCTCCTAGAGCCTGCTCCTGTTGCTGCTGCTGCTGCTGTCCATGTGCCCTGTCCGATGATACCTGCACATCCTCCATCAGCTGGTCTCCAGTTGTGGTGTCCATCCCTGCTGGACCGCTGACTCCCGACTGTGGCAGGGATGGGATCTCCACCAAGCTGGCTGTGTTGGTCAGGCCAGGTCCACAGGGAGCCTAGGTGGAATCTGGGCCAGAAGACGGCAGGGAGAACGACTGGCGCATAGTCTCCACAGAGGAGGAGACATCCGCCAGAGTGCGCGTCACATGTAGGAACCCACCGACCAGGGCCCCTCCCAACAGTGCCACATCGCGACGCTGCTGTTCGTGATGGCGTGTGTTCTCCGCCCAGGAAGAATGCACATCATCACGAATGTCACGCAACGTGACACCAAGCAGGATGGAGCCCATACGTTCATGGGACACCTCGTCCACAGGTAGTGGAGAGGCAGATGACATGGCACTCTCCCCTACCCGCGGACGGGCCTGGGACGGGGCATCCCTGCTGGTGCATGGTGGTACAGTCACAGGGTCAAGGACAGCGACATACACAGGCCCCTCCGCAGTGACCTGTTCTGCCTCCTGACCCTGGCCCTGGACTGCACCACTTGCACTAGTGGTACTACCCCCACCAGGCCCCATGTGCGGCTCAGTAGTGGCCTCCTTCTCTTCTGTGGAGACCACCAACCTGGATGTCTCCACACCGTCTTCCGCCATTGCAAGCCCCTGTGGGGGCTCACCCGGCCCTTCCACCACAGCCGTAGTGGCAGACGCGGCACCAGCCCCCTCGCTCCCGGATGATGGCAAGTCCTGGGAGGGTGGCTTGGCCTTGCGTCGCTGCCCGGTGGATGCATCCCCGCCGCTTGGCTCCACAGCGCCGTCTCTGCCCTCTTCTTCACTTGACGCTGCATAGAGGGAGACATAGAACACAAGCATCAGGGTACAGTACAATATTCCCCTAGACAGGAAGCAATAACACATGAGTGGCAGTGTCAAACGTCACTTCCATCCTGTCCCTCCACAACACATGGGTGAATGCACGCAACACACATGCAGAAACAGGCACAGCGCCTGCAATCAACATCAGCATCCATGTACAAGGGCCTCTATTAACCAAATTGCTGCCTTCAAACTGACATGCATCATGGCTCACACTGATCCCATGCACACACATCACCGGAGGGTCATGCATCATGGCTTGTACACCACAGACACAGTGGATAGACACAGTGCATACAACGGTGACCGCACTGCATGAGTGAATGTACACATAGTCACAGACATGATCCATGGCATTTCAAAGTCACACACACACTTCTCAGACACACACACATGTGCACCATACATGTACATGACAGCAGCACCCATCCCTCACACCCCCTCCATGTCCAAGAACAGAGACTGGCATGCTTTCATGTGTGCATTTGGCATACAGCTCCCCATGTTGCATTGTAACACATGCACCAACCATGTGGTTCACACATTACTGGTCTCACATGCATGACCATGATGTCCCCGCACACACACACATCTATACATGGCCTATGTCACACATACAGGCATGTATCAGACTACCAATACAGTACAACATGCCCTGCCTCACACACCAATGCTTGGCCACTTACCGCTCAACTCCAGACGGGTCTTCCTCCGATGGATCGGGGCGTGGAGCGCTGGGCATACGCGTTCCAGTGCCCTCATCTGGATGTCACTCATGCTGACCCGGCCCCCCTCCGCGAGGCGCAGTGCCTTGTAGAGGGTCCTGGACCTGAAGTCCTCCCAGTGCTTCTTGACGTGCTTGATGTCGTGGGTTGCTACCCCCTCCGTGTTGATGGCAACCACTACGTCGTCCCAGATCCTCTCCCGTCCTTCCTTGTTGGCGCGTGATGTTCCGAAGAGTGCATCAAAATGCCCCAGGACATGCTCCACCAGGACACCAACTTCCTTCACACTGAAGCTGGTGGCCCTCTGCCTCTCTGGCTGGGGGTCGCAAGTGGTCTCAGATGGTGTTTGCCCCGACATGGCGACCTCCGAGGCAGGCGTGGGTGGGCAACTGGGTCCTGAGGCTGGGCTGTGGAGCGATGGTATCCCAGTCGGGAGTCTTCTGTTCCAGCAGGGGTGGACACAGCAACTGGAACCCTGGCTGACGTGCAGGCACCAAATAGCAGGGCACGTGGGCAGCAGGTAGGCAGCAGCAGATGGCAGGTGGGAGTGTGCTCGGGGCTCAGGGGGGCAGTAATTTGGCCTTCTGGGCAGGAGCATGGTCTTCCGTGTGTTGTTGCGTGGCCAGCTTGATACGGAGTGATTTGGCACGTGAAAATCTTGCACGTCTGCGTGTAATTCGAGGAAAGGCCGTTAGCGCGTAAGCGCATCTGTGATGTTACGCGCACGGGCGTTTCCCTCGTGACGTGGGCATAGTGGTTCAGGGCATGTGAAAAAACTGCACGTCCGCGTGTGAATGCGTGTAATCCGAGGAAAGGGCCTACGCGTCTGTGACGTGACGCGCAAGGGCATTTCCCTCAACATGGGTGCATGTTCATCGTACACGTGCAAAAACTACCCATCCGAGTGTCAGCTCGTGTAATTGGAGGAAAGGGCCTTAGCGCGTCCATGCGTTAGTGACGGTGTACGGGTGGGCCGGTTTAAAAGGTACGTGTAGGACGCTATTTCCTTGTACATGCTTTTCGTGGAGAGCGAGTGGGTGAATTCTGTACTTCATGTCAGTTCACACGCGATTACTTCACAGCGTTTCAAGTTCGTGCTCCCTGTTACCTCTGACAGCGTTCACTTTTTTTGTTGGCCTGTTTCCTCAAACAGCGTTCACTTCTTCTTTTGTCCTGTCTCCTCAGACAGCGTACACTTCTTCTTTTGCCGGGGGTATTGCCAATGCGCACACGCTCGTCTTTTTCACGTTCTTTTTCCAGGCAGACGGTGAGTCGCGTACGTATTTACCAACTTTGCTTGCCCCGTGTGTCGCGTACCCCTTCAGAGGTCATTGTAGGCTGCGTGCATTACGCGTACGCTTAATTTTGTGTTTCTGGGTGCCGCAGCGTAGTGCGGGTTCATTTTTCCACGCACGTGGTCTACGAGGGGTTGCGTGCACGTTATTTTTTGTTTTCGGGGTGCCTGTGCATTGCATGACCAGTCATCTTCCCCCACGGGTCACAGACAGCCTTGCTATAGCACTGGGGTACGAATTCCATCTAGTACCCTACCCCTTTCACCCCCAATTGCCCAGGACAATCGTTTACTGCTACTCCCATACGCACAAGAACATCAGTGCCATGGTTGGGAGGCGACCAAGCGGTAAGGGAGGCAAAGGTGGCTGACCTCCAAAAGGTGGGCGTGGTGGGTGCGGTAGGGGACGTGGCCAGGATTTGCAGGGTGCCCCTAGACCCCCATGTGTGGAGGAGCAATCAGGGACACCCATGCCCCCCCCACGGTTGTGAGAAACGTAGCTGACATCATCCCAGCTCAGCACTTGTTGGACCAGCCCATTGTGGCACCTGAACCGGCACAGGATGACTCCCAGGCTGACTTCCAGGTCAGCAAGTCTAAGCCACGTGTGGCGGTGCAAGTTGGTGTCACCAGGCCACGTGGATCTGGGGCAGCTATGTCATCTGCTGCCCCAAGTAGGCAGGGTGGGGAGGCTGCAGGGGCAGCTGCAGCTCGATCCACCCCAGCTCTGAGTCTCCCAGCCGGGACAGTGTCGGTGCCAGTCCATCATACCGACGTTGTCCCTGCCAACATCACCCTGCAGCCAATGCCTGCACCAAGACCTATGGTCATTGTGCATTCGCACACTCCTAGTACATAGTCCACTGGCGCTTCTGCCCCTACTGACCAGAGCAGCGTAAGCCACTCAGGATCCGCACCACCTTTGAAAAAGAGGAAGAAGGGTGCTCTGGCACTACAGGCTGAGACCCCAGACACGGCTACACACTTCGGCACGTCAAGGAAGCCTAGCTTCAATGACGCCAAACTTGATGCACTTGTGGCCTATGTGTCGGCACATAGCCGCGAAATGGTGGTGACTGCAGGGTGCAAGACCACACCTGGTCAACGTAAGGCACACTGGCAGACCATCGCGTACATCATTAGTGCCCTTGGATTTGCGAGGCGCACAGCTAATGATTGCTACAAGCGGTGGAATGACCTGAAATGCAGAGCAAAGAACAAGCTGGCCTCAAATCATGCTTCTACTCTGGTGACTGGCGGTGGGTCTCCACTAGAGGACAACCAACTCACTGAACATGAGTCTGTTGCTGGAACCTTCATCACAGAGGAACAGATCCAAGGCGTGGGAGACCTACCAGATTACGACGCATTGTCCGGTGAGTATCCATGCATGTGTGTGTAATCCATGTGTATGTTGTGTGGGTGACGGGTTCTGATTGAGTGCCAGGTGAGGGTGTGTGCACCTGAGTGGTATGGGTCACCCATGTGCTTCCTCCAAAACATTCACTGGCCTTGGATTTGGGTATAACAGTATCCCTTCAGCCCACAGTAGCCATTTAGTGCCACATTACTGCAGTTGCCCTTGAACTGTCATCTTGCAACAACATTGTTCAGAATTTTTCAGTGTTCATTCAGGCTGATTGTTTCAATTCTCCCACTTTTGCAACGCATTTTTCAGCCCTATTGTCACATATGTGACATGCTTCTGTCATTGATTACTCCACACATTGACCCACATTTGTTACCTTGTTATGTGAATGATTAGACCATTCAGGCTGATTGAGTATTGGCCTGCTCACGTTGATTTTTTGGTGCCTGTTTGTATGTGGTACATGATAGTTGTTTCCTGTCAAGTTTAAGTGACCAACCATTGATGTGTACATCTGCCTGCAATCACTGTATTCTTGTACACTGGATGTGTTGCAGCGAGTGGCACATGTGTATTTTGTCACACTATGTAGCATTTTTCATCTCATCATGTCCATCTCACATGGATGGCTGACAGTACTCATTCACTGACATATGGCTGTACTTGTGGAATGTACCATGGCTATGCTACATGCCATCTGTGGGATGGCATGTGTCATGCATGCATATTGGACATGCCACTCACAGGCTAAGGTGTGATGCCAGTGCTACCCAGCATGCAGCACATGTCTTGATTTTCCATCTTGGTTTCATCAGTGTGTGCTTTTTGCCTCCCCTTCCAACTCATTGACAGTGCATGCATGCCAAGGTTATAGTCATGTGGGACATGTTTAATTAATGTACTGGATCTCTGCCTTGTCAGGCCTATGTGTGTGCTATGGTGCTCATGCCTGTTTCCATTTGTTGTCTTTCATGTTTTTGCAGGTGATGACGCACTTGATGCTGTTGAGGTGGAGGAGATAGTGCAGACCCAGGAGGAATCTCAGGCACGACCGGGCACCAGTGGGGGACGTGGTGTGGTGGTGGGTGAAAACCCTTTGTTAATGCAGACCATACTGTCCAGGGGTGTCTCTGGGTGCACCTCCCCAGACCTCTATTCAGGTGCTGAATTGGATGATGAGACTTATGTGCCGTCGCAGTTGAATGTTTCTGGCAGGAATTCTGTTCCCACCCACCTGCACCAGGGGTAGAACCCTCTATGGGGATGTCAGTGTTGGTTACTCCGCCTTTGGGGGTTACGGATGCAGGGTCACACTCCCCAACATCTGATCCTGTTCCTGGGCCAGCAGATCAGAGGGGGAATACAGTCCTGCAGCCTCAGGCAGTGCCAGCACAGCAAGGCGCAGATCGCCTTGCCCCAAACAGGTGTGGTGCCCGCCGACGCGGTGGCCATATGCCACCAGGCAATACTGTATGGGAGAACTCCATGTACGGTATGGCAACCCAACAGGCAGCATCAGTTGAAATGATGGCTCAGTCAATGAGAGGGTGGCCACTTCCATTATTCCCACTGAAAGGCAGATGGAGCAACAACAGCAGGCAACAGACTCCATTTGCCAATCACACAGGGAAGACATGTTGGCGTCCAACAGGGACCGACGGGCAGTACTATAGACTCTGCGGGAAGCCATTTCTATAGAGTCACAGGGCCACAGGGAAGCCCTGAGGATAGAACCTCACGGAGACTTGTTGAACTTGAGGCTTCCACAAATTTGAGCATAGAACAGCAGCTGGAGCGGCTCACACGTTCGCTCTCAGCTGAGCTGCAGGCAACTCGGGAGGAGATCCGGGTATCACGGGAGGCCATGCGTGCAGAAATGCAGGCAACCCGTCAGGTGCTGCATGGGGATCTCCGTACTATCATCCTCCAGAACGAGACCTTCCACACCCGCATGCTTGCTGCCATGGAGGACCATACCAGGGCTTTGCATGGGCTGCCTCCCATAGCACCACCACCTCCTGGTGCAGCAGCAGAGGGTGATTAGAGCGACAGCAGCACTTCTCCCACAGTAGCGTAGCCGTGCAGGCCATGAGCCCATGGAGGTGTTTTTTTTTCACAACATCCACATAGGTGGGTGTTGGTGTGCACCCTGTCCTCGGACCTCCTGGGTGGCCTCCCTCCCCTCCCTGGCCCCCACATGGCCTTTTTTTTTTACAGTATGTTGCCTTGTGCGGCTCCCGTGGGCATCCACTATGTATTCCGGCTGGGCACATGTATTTGGGTTAGATGCTTGGGTTCCTGACACACACACCCCTCCTGCTTCCCATTTCCATGGGCTTGCAAAGGGTGTGACCAAATGACAGTTACTTACACAGTGACATTGGGCTCCCATGAGCTGTGTGGGCAGCCTGTAGTCATAACTGTGTGTACATCACTAGTGGGGTTTGTTTTTGTATTGAACACTGCATGGTGTATTGATATGTGCTTGTGCATCCATGACTTCCTCCTTATTCGCAGGTACCTTCTTCATGTCTTCATAAGGCCGTCTCCTTTGCAGATGCAGTTCATGTTGAATGCAGTACACTGACACATTTGCCTGACAGCAACACTCTGGAGTTGGAAGGGGTCGATGTGCTGGCTTATTGAGGTTGTATGACTTACATTACTTTGAGTTTGTACTGTCATATTTTGGCAATGCTTCATGCTGTGTTGCTGTATTGTGTTGCTGGTAAGTATGTGATCATGTGTGCTGTTTGTTATTGATTACTGGGAGCATATTGTCTGTGGCCTGTTTCCATTTGGGACAGTGCACTTTGTGACACTTGTGTAATGTGTTGTGCATTCCTTTGTTTGCTTTCACATTGCAGGATATGCCATGGTGTGTTGGGTGGCGGAGATGGGGAGGGGTTGAGTGACATGGCGCTATTTTCATGTTGTATTTTGCACGGGGGTAGTCATTCATGCAGCATAAATGTGTGTCTTTTTGTGTCACAGCATTGGTTGTCTTTGGGTAGGTAGGGATGCACACTATGTAATACTTCCAGGTGACCAATCTCAGGCTGGTATGGTTGTGACAGTTGACTGTCCCTTATGTCATCATCATTGATTGTCAGCTGGTATGTGCCAGGGCTGTGTGCACTCCACAGGGGTGTGATTTTAGGTGAAGTAATTAGCCACCAGCTGCGTACGGGCTGCCTCACCACGTGCCCTTTCCCCTCCCATGCGCAGCAGCCGTGCTTGTGGTTGGGGATGTGGGGCACCACCATGTCCACCGGCAGGCCCCGGCGTGTTGCAACGTTGTGCAGGACAAATGCTGCCACTATGATCCTGCACACTACTGGGGGCGTGTATAGCAGCTTCCCACCAGAGTGGTCAAGGGAGCGAAAGCATGACTTGAGCACTCCGAATGTGCGCTCCACTATGCCCCAGGTTGCAATATGGGCTGTATTGTATCTTACCTCGGGTGGTGTGGTGGGGTTCCGAATTGGCGTCATCATGTGGGTGCTCAGAGAGTAGGCACTGTCCCCTGGGGAGGTGATGATGGGTGTCATTAGTGGGGTTGTGACATCACTCAGTATCTGACATGCATGCATGTGCAGTGGCATTTATACCAAGAAGCCATGTATCGCCATGCCGCCCAGCTTCTAGGTCCCGGTTTAGGGTTGACATTCTGCAAATCAAACTGTCATGGGTAGACCCTGGATAGTTGGCATATACTGAGGTGATGATTCCCTTGGCATCACATACTACCTGCATGTTGATGGAATGCCAGTGCTTGCGGTTTCTGTAGATGTGCTTAGTTGCCCTGGGAGGACGTAGAGCCACATGGGTGCAGTCAATGGCACCTAGCACTTTGGGGAAGTGTGCCACCCCGTTAAAATCCTGGACGACAGCCTGCCTTTCTGCTGGTGTTCTGGGCAGGTATATGTGCCTGCGGACTGATGGGCATGTAGTCATGATGGCCAACACCTGGTGCAGGCAGCGTGACTGCGTGGCCTGTGACACCCCCCCACTATGGCACTTGTCCGCTGAAATGAACCAGTGGCCAAGAAGTGCAGTACATTGAGCACCTTTTCCAAGGGGCTCAGTGCTTGGGAGCACAGGGTGGGTGATTTGAGGTCATCCTCCCACTCACTCACCAGGTTGAGTATTATGTGAGGTTGAAACCTGTACCTCCCATACATCGGGCATCCCAAAAAGGCTGGTCCTGGGTGTAAAAATTCTGGCCCTGACTATCCTCCTCCTCCTCCTCCTCCTGCGGTATCCCACGACCACTGCTGCAAGGAACGGTATATTCATCTTAGCGTCTGAGCTTGTTTGTTGTTTGCACGCACTTTTATGCTGCGCAGGTCCACGTATGCCTGCTTCCTGCTGGCGTATGTGTTTCCGGATTAGCGCGTCTTTTTTGGCGCACGCGTTAGCCCCATTCGATTCCATGAACACGTGTTGTAGGCGCGCATGTGGGCGTTCCGCGCATTTGCCTCCTGTACTTCCCCCGTGACGCCCACATTTTCACGCATTGTAACCCATTCCGCGTGTTACGCCCCGTGTTACGCCTACTTTTGTTGTGTGCGCTGCGCTATGTGCGCTTTCGCTGTGCGCGTAGTGCACGCTGTTTGAAGGCGTGTGTGCCAGCGTGCGCCACGCAGGATTTTAGCGCACATCCATGGATTTACACGCGCACGGACTTCCATGAATCACTGTGCATGGGTTTTGCTGCGATTTCCGCACTTGCGATGCCATTCGCATGCTTTCGCACGCTTGCGCAGAAATTTTCAGCGCACATTAATTCCATGAATCAGCCTGAAGATGTTCCAGGTTTGTGACAGACGACTCTGATTTTTTTTTGTTAATTCCGAAGTGGATTCGTTGAGTGCTGTTGAAGTGGAAATGTTCAACATCTTTGAATAAAGCACTGAATTACAATTGTGTGTTGTATTGCTACATAAAAGCTCACAATCATTACCAGTATGAGCGTGGTGAGTCACAGCAATAAGTGCAATGCACTGGGGAGAGAGGGGGCTTGATTCTCAAAGATTTATCGTGGAGAAAATCAGAGACGGATTTGTACGTTCTCCTTCATCCCTTCCTCCGCAAAGCTAAAACTGGAGCAAATCTGATCACTACTCGGGCATCGCAGAGATGCTCACTCAATGTAGTTCTCTCAGATTTGCTCAACAGATGCTCCAGGCATCATCATATTTGCTCCAGTTTAAACCTTCCTACATTGTTGACGAGCAAATCAGAGATCTTCCCGGGCATCTGACTTGCTCCAGACATCACCATATTTGTTGCAGTTTTAGCTTTTAGGTGAATCATGTGTACCGAATCAGGAGCAAGTCAGAGATCTTCCCGGACATCCCTTATTTGCTCCAGGCAACACCATATTTGCCCTAGTTTTAGCCTTTGTGAATCGGATGTAAGAATTCAGTAGCAAATCAGAGATCATCCCAGGCATCTATGATCTGCTCCAGACATCACCATATTTGATCCAATTTTAGTCTTTGTGCATCAGGTACAAGGATTCAGGAGCAAATCAGAGATCTTCCCAGTGTCAACTCCACACCTCTAGTAAACCTGAAGGGAACCAAACAGATTGGAATACTAGTGAATTACAAGACCTCCTTGTCCAGTTTTGGTAATGTGGATGGAACGGCAGGCTTATCTCTGCAAGGTTGTGGTTCGTTGATTAGTTGCAACATGGTGAAAATACAATTATTACCCAATGATAAAAAGGACTGTCCAGTCAAGGTTGTATTAAAATATCTAATTTATTATTGCTACAACAGACAGTTCTAGAACACTATAAATACAGCCCAACCTGCAAAGGAACACAGAGGACAGACAGTTTCATGAAGGAAAGGGGTGCACTCTGGATACTGATAGGGGGGTAGTTGGTAGGTGAAGTAATCAGTCTTACAGTTCAAGGTTATTCGGTTCCAGCACCTAAGGGGCAAAGGGTCGCAACTATCTCTAGGAGCGTTCAGAGAAGGACCAGGGCGGCAGAAACACAGTGTACCTGGTGCTGAAGAAGTTCTTGCTGTTTGACAGCGTTGAGGCGATTCCAGGGTGCTTTGAAGCCCTTGAGACAGAGTTAGTGGCGGGAGACAGCAGCGGGTACCAGGTGGCAAGCAGTTCAGCAAGTGAGGCTGGATGGACTTCTGCAGGCTGTCTGGCGCGGCGGCTCAGGTCCAGAATCATTGTCTCTGTGCTGGTTGGTGGATCGGGAATGCTGGTCAAGGTGTCTCAGGCGATTCTGGTGACTGTAGCGCAACAACAATCAGCGGTGCAGCCAGATGAGGTTCGAGGGCTTGAAAATGTCCTTAAAAGATGGACACTTGATGGTGCTTGTGTGGCACTCCTCCTAGCTTCTTCGCAGGGCTTGTGTCCTTTCAAGGCGGACGGCTCAAAGTGTGATTGCAGGCAATGACCTTGTCCTTTGTCCAGAGACTCTCCGGCACTTCCCAACTAGGAAGCTTGCTATCAGAACCTAGCAGGGCATGCTTTGTGCTGGCTGATTATGAGTTCTGGAACTGCTGGACTGGTCCTCTGAGTCCGGAATCTCCCTCTGTTCCCTGGGAGATGTTTAGGGGAGTGATCTTGCTTCCCTCTTGGAACTCCTGACCCTCCCTCACTGGCGGAAGATGTAAGGTACACTGTACCTTCATCTCAGATCCAAACACGTCCTTCTTCTAACTCCTTTCAAAGTCTTCAGATGATCTCCTAAGTGAGGGATTCAGCCCACTTTTAAAGCCAAATGGGCCCCAGTGATTGGTGCAGGCTAAGCCTACCTTAATGAACCAATCCTGGATCCCCACCAACAATCCTCTGTTATGCATGAGGTCAGGACCAGAGTGCTCTGCAAAAGGACAGTCAAGGGGTAACAACACATACCTAAGTCCCACCCATCTTCCTGTCTGTTGTAGATCAAAGTGTCTCTCTAGTTAACTGAGCCCTCTGTGACTCTTGATCAAAGCACAAGTTTCCCAGGCTTCCTGTCTCCCCCAAATCACACACTTCTCCCCTCTGAAAGGGGTCCGCTCTTCAGGGACACCTATGGTAATTCCTGGACCCAGAAAGACCATTCCCTGCCTTTCATACAGAGAGGTGGGAAATAGCTTCAAGTTGACACATTGCATACCAAAGGGTTGTTAGTCCCGCCTTCTTCTTGTCTTATTCAGCAACCAATCCCCTTCAGGCTGTCCTCAAATATCTCGCTAGTGTGCACTGTTGCCAGCTGAATTTAGACAAAAGGAAAGCAGATCCATTGAGCCTTTGAAATTTACATTAGGCTGCTCAAGGCTGGAGGAAAGTGTGCCTTCCCCCTTCTTGGAATGCTTTGATGTGCCTGGGGCTGTCACATTCCTGCTGAATATGACATAGGAAAGCAGCGCCTGTCTGCTGTGTCTTCCAGGAGTACATGTGACTATGCGGTTTGTGCGGGAAGTGGATGAAAAATGCATGGAATGGCCTCACACATTTCTCTGAGGTTGGTTTCCTATCATTCATTTTCATTATTAAAAAATCTAAAAGACCAGGTGAGTGCACTCTCCCCGTGCTGATGGTTGAATTCCTAACACCCAGGCAGTTCTAATTTGCTCCAGGCATTACTATATTTGCTCCAATTTGAGCTTTTGGGCGAATCAGGTATAAGGATTCAGGAGCAAATCATAGATCCCCGAAGCACCTCTAGTTTGCGCTAGGCGTTACCATATTTGCTCCAGTTTTACCTTTTTAGTTGAATCAGGTATAAGGATTCAGGAGCAAACCATAGATACTGCCAGCAAGTTCTATTTTTCTCCAGGCATTACTATATTTTCTCCAGTTTTAACTTTTGTTTTAAATCAGGTTTAAGGAACGATTCAGAAGAAAATAGAGATACTCCCAGGCACCTCTGATTTGCTCCAGGCATCACCATATTTGCTCCAGTGTTATGCTTTTTAAACCATGTGTTATGCTTTTTGAACCAGGTATAAGGATTCAGGAGCAAATCAGAGATCCTCTCAAGAATCTCTGATTTGCTCATGTTTATATGTTTGTGAATCAGTCCGAATACCTTGTGCACAGAGAAGGCCAATTGGTTATTGCGAGGAATATTAATCTTCAAGGTTTACCTTATTAGTAGATGGAAGTAGAGGGGGGAGTCAAAATAAAACAGGGTAGGGGCTGTGAAGGGAAGGTGCAAAGAAAGAGGGAAACATATGTTTTGAGCGGAGGGCAAAAGGGAAAAATGGGCTGGAGAGAGAGAGAGAGAGAAGATTGTAATATACATTTCCAGATTGCAAATAAATAACTAAAACTAGGGACCAATCGCAGTAGAGACGGAGGAGAAAAACAAGGAAGAGTGTTCGTTTATCTGAGATGTCGGGGGGACGGCCTGTGAATATTGACCAGCAATATAAGAAAGGGACCAGATTTGTCAAAAGAGAGAGAAGTAGAATCCTGAATCAAACGTGCATGCAGACACATAGACACCACCCCCACAACACACCCCTCTATGGCCTCTTAAGTGTCACCCCTTTACCTTTAAATCATCTCCCCAACCCCGTGTTTTACTCTCATCGCATAAATACGAGAGCCTAAAATATTACATGAGGGTAAATTGAGCAATAAATGAAAAGAAGGCATAGAAGATTAAAGGAAGGGAGATTGGGATTGCAAAAGGAGAACAAAGGTAGGGAGAGATGGTTTAAGTCAGTTTGAGGAAGATGCAATGAATGGCAGAAGCAGAAGAGAGATGGAGTGAGGCAGGGGATGTGAGAATGGAGAAACGTGTGAGAGCAGCAGCGTGTTGATGTAGAGATAGAAGTGAAATGAGATAATACTATAGGTGGAAACTGCAGAGGAGTTCATGTTATGTTACAGGGATATATGCAGCACACAGCACTCATTTAAATGGTCTCCTGGTGCTCTGGCGGATCTGAACGAGAAGAGGTGGCTTATGTTATCGGGGAGGGAGCGAACCTGCAATCCGTGCTGCTCTGGTTATGAGTGCAGTTCGGAAGTACCTGGGACTGTGTTTGGATCTGCTCCTGGGTTTTCTGTGTCAAGGATACAGTGGCATTTGGTAAACACGTGCATCCTTGATTCTCGGGTGCATTGTTAAGATAGAGAAATAAATACAGATGTTTTTTGGTTTGTGTTTTTTTTTTCTTCATGTGCGATATTCTGCTTACACGGCTCTTTAAGTGCCATCCGAGAGGAAGTACTTAATGGGGATAATCGGAGAGCAGGTGGCAATCCTCCGAAATCACTGATGTACAACAGCGGGTGCAAAGTTAATGGTTGCTTTTGCTGTGCCATCGGATAGCTCAGAATTTTATACTGAGGAAGAGATCCAAAAGCCTACTGAAGAAGAAGAAGAACGGCCATTCGCTTCCCTCAAAGGAGCTAGGCAGTCAAGCGAAAAGCCTTTGAGTCTCTGAGCAGGCTACCTAGGGTACCAGCGGAGGAGATTGTTACATTGTGGTGCCCATCGGTTACAAGTCATGATAAAGAGCTTCATGGAATTTAAGGAAGCCTTTTTGAAGCCTAATGTGAGAAGGAGGTGTATTCTAGAGTTCACCACCCTGAACCTGCAGATCTTTGCCCCCAAACACATTTGCATCTTGATGGTCTGCTGGATAGATGGCGTGGGAGGTGGGGGGCTGATCTCAAGCAACTGGTGGGGGGGCAAGGCCAGAATAGTTTGGGCCTTTGAGCAGGTGAGTATGTATCGGACACAGAGTCTCTGATTCCATTTTCTACACAAGCGGGAACCAGGGAAGGCTCTTTAAAGCTGGTGTGAAGGAATCGATGCCACTGAGATCCAACATGAGGTGGGAAGGAGATCTCTGGAGCCGTCCATGATTCGCCAATGTCTGTTTTACACCTTGTGCTAGATGGCATTGCGATAGTCAAGATATGGCATGACCACTGCAGCTGTAGGATTGACTTTGCGGCATAGTCGAAACAAGCGGGAGATCTCCACAGAGAAGACAGTGGAGACAGTGTACATAGTATAGCATAAAGATTGTGATTACACTAGACCTCCTAATGTTGCAACAGCATGGTTCACAAGCTGTGTGACCTGCTCCTGTGCGAAGGCAGAGTTGACATGGCAGGAGAACTATTTCTCCACTGGGTCGAAGCATGCCGAATGTAACTGTGCAAATCCTTCCACTGCAATCCCTGGTGCTGCTCTCTTTGACATTAGCTAGCTTTTCACTCCCACAACCTGGAACTATTGACTATTTCACCACCGGATGTTATGGAACCGCTGCGCAAACGTTTGCATTGATTCTGCCAAGCCCAAGATGGCGACTTCCATTCAGTATGCTTCGCTGGAAAAGGCAGGTCAATGGCAACATTGCATTGAGTGCAATGATATGATATGATATGGCATTTGTAACGCGCCTATACACAAGTGTTTCAAGGCGCAACGAGGCGGGGGGGAGGCAAGGGGAGACAGACAACGATCCTACTAGGCCAGGTGTCATTCAAATCGCGCAAGTGCAAGGGTAGGGGGACTGGGAAAAGTGCAAGGGGAGAGGGGAAAGTGCAGTACATGGTTAGTAGAATACAAGATAAATAAAAGGGCCAGCTGGTGGCAAGTGCAAGGTAAGTGCCGGGAGAAGGGGCTGTAGGATACAGAGACAGTCCCGTAGTGCAGGTAGGCAGTGCAGTGAAGCGTGGCTGGGCCAAGTTCCGAGATCGGTGAGTGGCCCAGTTGCAGATTCAGTGCAGGTTCAGTGATTTTAGCATTGGAGAGAGGGAGAGAAAGCGGAGGCAAAGAGGAAGGTTTTGAGGTGCTTCCGGAACCGGAGATGGTTCTCCTCAAGTTTCAGGGAGGCAGCAAGGCTGTTCCAGAGGGAGGCCCCTGCAGCGGAGAGAGATCTACCCCCAGCTCGTTGCTTGGAGAAGCAGCTGACCCTGAGGTAGTAGGAGGTGGATGAGCGAAGAGCTCGAGAAGGAAGATATTTAGGAAGAGAGAGTTGAAGGTATTTTGGCCCAAGGCCCTAGAAGGCCTTATGGAAAATGCAGAGGGTTTTGAACTTAATCCTCGCAGCCACTGGGAGCCAGTGTAGCGATTTCAGTCCTGGAGAGATACGGTCCCTGGGCTTGAGGCCAAGGACAAGTCTCGCAGACCTGTTCTGGATGAGTTGCAAAAGCCGGAGAGTATAGGCAGGAAGATTTAGATAGAGGCTGTTACAGTAGACCAGCTTCGAGAGAACCAGGGCTCTGGAGACAGTGAGCTTCTGGGGGAAGGAGAGGAAAGGAAGGATACCTCTGAGGAGGTGTAGATGGTAGTGTGACTTCTTTGAGACGTCTGATATGTGAGTAGAGAAAGAGAGTGTGGAGTCAAAGATGACCCCAAGGTTTTTTGCCTTGCAGGTAGGAGCAGGAAGAGGGCCAAGGGAGGCCGGCCAGAGAGCTCAGGGAAGGAGGGAGTGGGTGTGCCGATAAGTAGAATCTCAGTCTTACTGGCATTAAGGCAGAGGTCGTTGGCGGCACACCATTCCTGGATAGCAGAAAGACAGTCAGAGATGAGGGTAGGGGAAGAGGAGGCCGAGGGTAGCCTGAAAATGAGCTGGGTATCATCCGCATAGCACTGAAAGTTGGGACAGAGAGCAGCGATGCGGTGAGCAAGAAGTGCCAGATACTGGTTGAACAGTCAGGGGGAGAGGTTAGATCCCTGGGGGACACCACGGGTAGAGAAAAAGATGTCAGAGAGGAAGGAACCCAGTTGGACCTGGGAGGGTCGATTGGAGAGGAAGAAGGTCAGCCACGCCAGAGCTTGCCCAGTGATACCCAGGTTATCACAAAGACGGTTGAGCAGGATGGTGTGGTTAACAGTGTCAAAGGCAGAGGAGAGGTCGAGCAAGATGAGAACACAAGGGGTATTAGAGTCAAGGTTTGAGAGCAGGTCCTCACAGATGTTCAGGAGAGCAGTTTCCGTGCTTCTGGCAGCTCTGAAGCCAGACTGATGGTCATGAAGACTACCAACAGATTCAGCATGGAGATTAAGCTGGGAGATGGCCAGTTTCTCCAGGAGTTTGCCCAGGAAGGGAGTGATAGAGATTAGGCGATAGTTAGCAGGGCAGGAGTGGTCAGAAGAGGGTTTCTTAAGAAGGGGGTGCACAAGGGAGTGCTTGAGGGGGGATGGGAATACTCCATAGGCGAAGGAGTGATTGCAGAAGTCAGCCAGGGCAGGCGCCAGGGAGTCGATGTGGTCCTTGATTGTTTTGGAGGAATAGGGATGGACCTGTTTTGACGAGACTTTCATAGATCGGACTTGTCTCGAAACAACGTCAGCAGAAAAAAGGGGAAAGGCAGAGAAGGAAGGAGGAGGGGTGGCTGCAGAAGGGCCAGAGGGAGAGCAGGGAATAGAGGAGGGGAGGTGATAGGAGGAGAGTGAGGACAGGATGTCCTGAGTTTTTGAAATGAAGTGAGAGGCCAGTGCCGTGCAGAGGGCCTGGAAGGGGACAGGGGAGGTGGAGACTGCAGCACGGTTGGTCAGCTCCTCGCAGATTTTAAAGAGTTCGGCCGAATTGTTAGATTCCGCAGAGATGCGGGCTTGGATAAGGGCTCTCTTCTTAGTGAGTACGGAGAGCCGGTATTGCCTTTGGAGTAGGCGGCAGGCCAGTTTGTCAGAGGATGAACATGAAGCACGCCATTTCCTCTCTGCCACCCTGCACTTGCGTTTGAGGGTGACGAGATCCGAGTCATACCAGGAGTTACATTTGGCTTTGGGCGTCAGGCGGATTCTCATGACAGGGGCAAGGATATCAAGGGTATCAGATTTAGCAGAGTGGAGAGTGGAGAGGGCTGTGTCAGGGTGGGAGTCAGACGAAAGAGGAAGGGGGGGCCAGAAGGTGGTAGCGAAAGCCTCAACTGACACGCGCTTCATGGGGTGGATGACCGCGAAGGTGGGTGGCAGTGATGAGGGTGGCTTTGCCTGTGGGGTAGGGAAGGTGAGGTGGGAGGATAGGAGAAAGTGATCACTCCAGGAGAGAAGAGTGGAGAGAGGGACAGAGCGGGGAAGGTCAGAAGAGATCAGAGCATCCAGAGTGTGCCCTGCAGAATGGGTCGGCCCAGACGGGAGAATAGAGAGTGAGAGAGAGTCGTAGAGGTCGCGAAAGGGTCCAGAGGGAGGACAGGAGGCATCAAGGTGGATATTGAAGTCTCCAAGAAAGAGGAGTTGAGTGGTTGAGGACAGGAGTGAGGAGGAGAGGTCAGCCCACTCAGAGGAAGGAGGAAATTTGACCAGGTGGCCGATAGATAGTAGCCATGGTAAGGGAATGGCTAGGAGAGAGAGAGTGTCGGCAGACAAGGCATTCAAAGGAGGAGTAGGTCTGCGTAGGAGTGACAGTGGCAGGAATCCACTCAGGGAAGATAAGGGCCACACCCCCCCCCCAGCACGGTTGGGCTTGGGCAAGGAGAGGATCTTGTAACCGTCAGGTAGGAGTGTGTCAAAGCTGGTGACAGAGCTGGCCATGAACCATGTCTCAGTGAGACCGAGGATGTCAAGGTCCAGTTCCTCAAGAAGGCGACAGATATCAGAGGAATGTTTGACGGCAGAGCGAGTGTTGAGAGTGGCAATGTGGAGAAGGTTGCCACTCTTGAAGGACTTCCGGGGAGGGGTACAGATCAGAGGTACGCCCTGTGGAGGTGAAATAGAAGGAGCCAGAGATAGGGCAGGGTGAGAGGGTGGAGGCAAGGTAGCCGAGGACAGAGAAGAGGGGATAGCAGGAGAGGAAAGGAAGTTGATGAGGCGCGGGAAGCGTATATCAAAGAGGTGGAGGTTGGCCTGAGGGCCTTGGACCAAGACGGTTCCATTAGCATAGATATTAATGATGGCCTTAGAGGAGCGGAAGGGGGCCAAGAGGACATCCCAACGGGTGCCACCATTAATGGGAGAAGAGGAGAAGGGAGAGAGCACAGAGACCATATGAAGGGTCCATTGGTCAGGGGAGGGCACGAAAAAGAGGATGTCAGTAAGAGTTTCCTTGGAGGAGGCACTAGTGTAGGTGTCAGCGATAGGGAGGCCTGGGTTGGAGACCAGGATATCCTTTTTAAACTTTTTCTTTTCCGACCAGATTTAGTGAGGAGAGCAAAATAGTCAATGGAGAAGCAGTTAGAGAAGAGAGTAGAGATAGAGAGCACCATGGAATAAGGAGGGAGTGGGGGGAAGACAGACGAGAGCAAGCGGACAGGAATGAAGCGGCAAGCCCTAGTTTACCACATTTCAGATCAACAGTAACACAGTAAATACGAATTAGGTACCCTGTGTAGAGGCCACCTAAGTTTGAGAATCCTGCGAGAGGAGAACAGGCCCTAGTTTACCACAATTAGCGGTACACACTGAAGTGTAGAAACCATGTGAATGAAAAGGAAAGGAAAGGTGTAGGTAGTTGGGCTGGGCCAGCAGGTGGAGCTACCCAGAAAGAATGGCGGACCGGCGCTTGGCGTCCCCTGCAGACACCTGCAGACACAGGGAGCCGCAGCCGTAGGAGCCGCCCTTTGCCTAAGGGGCCCTTAGCCGAGGGGTCTGCTGGGCAGGGGGGCTGCCCAGGGGGGTGGGATTTAAAGCAGGATGAGAGGAAGGGGTGGGGGTGTGGGCGGGCAGGGAGGCTGGAAGGGAGAGGGGAGAGGAGGACCAGGAAGTGAGGTGAAGGGCGGGGGCAGGGGGCAGCACAAAGCGCACGGAGCGCCAAAAACCAAAATAGTGCCTGATTAAAAAAGCTTACTGAAAGTCCAACGGGGCCTGGAAGGCAGCCTCATAGCAGGCCACACAGGGCTACGGGCAACCGCTCAATCCCGCTCAGGCTCAACAAAGAAGCGAGCGTGGAGAGCGGTCGTCGCGTAGTCCCAGAGGGACTACGAGGACAACCAATCAGAGGGGGTGTGGGCGGGCAGTGAGCCAGGAAGGGAGAGGGGAGAGGAGGACCAGGAAGTGAGGTGGAGGTAGGGTGCAGGGGGCAGTACAACGCGCACAGAGCACCAAAAACCAAAACAGTGCCTGAATAAAAAAGCTTACTGAAAGCCCAACGGGGCCTGGAAGGCAGCCTCACAGCAGGCCACACAGGGCTACGGGCGACCGCTCAATCCCACTCAGGCTCAACAAAAAAGCTCCGTTTTTTTTTATTTTTTTTTTTATTTTCTTTAAGAAGAGGGTTTGAGTAACACTTGCTGGTTCAGTTCCTGTTCTGGCTGTGTCTTCCTTTCCCTCTTGTCTCTTTCTGTGTTCCTGCCTTGATACCCATCTCCATCGTCCCTTATCTTACGAGCACATCCTTCCCCTAGAGTCGTCAAAGCCTCCCCCAAAGCCACCACAGCTGTATCTATTCCTGCTTGTTGCTCAGGATTGCCTAACCACAGAGAGTTCTGTGGCTGTCAGATAGTTTCTCTGTGCCACCATCTCCTAGGAATATGGCCTGACCACCAGCTGCAGGTGGCTTCACAGAGGTCCTAAGAGAGGGTCGGGTTTATCCGGCCCACAGCAAAGAGAAATCAGATAGAGACCAGGTTAGGCCTGCACATGACACATCTCTTCTAGGCGGCTTTAGCGTAGAACGCCAAGAATTAAAGAGAGTTCAAGGATGAAAAAGGTGGGTACTGGGAAATAGGGTAGATGGGCGTGTGAGGCAAAGGAAGAGTTAACAATCCCTACCAAAACCTTTCCCCCATATATTATTTCGAAGATTCATGATATTTGTCAGCAGTAAGCACCACGTCACTGAGGCTAGAGACCGTTTTCTTGTCTAGGCTGAGGTGAGCCATCCATCAAGTACTTTCCCAAATGAGGCTGAGTATGTACGAACACGTGGTAGTGCTTCTGCAAGCACCATGTGCTCTCTGATTGGTGAGAGACTGTGTAGGATCCTTAAATGTAAAGGATCATGTCTAACTGTGTAGCGAGAACCTAAGAGCTAACCAATGGGGCAAGTTCCTCCTGCTAACCAATGGAGTGAGTTCCTCCTGGGTAACAATGCAGCGAGTTCCTCCTGCGTAACAATGGAGTGAGTTCATCTTTTGTAACAATAGAGCGAGTTCCTATTGTGTAACAATGCAGGGAGTGCCTCCTGTGTAAGAATGGAGCGAGTTCCCCTGTGCAACAATGGAGCAAGTTCCTCGTGTGTAACAATGGAGCAAGTTCCTCTTGTGTAACAATGGGGGGAGTGCCTCATGTGTAACAATGGAGCGAGTTCCTCCTGTGTAACAATGGAGGGAGGGCTTCCTGTGAGCCTCGGAACGATGCTGCTCGGAGCTTGGTGAAGCGCAACTTTTGATCACTTCCCGTTTTTTGGGAAACCCAAGCGGAGCTGGGCTCTCGGTTGCCAATGCTGACATTGTTTATGCTTTTATTTAAATTCTACTTGCGAAAGGTTCCCCACTGGGGTGTGACAAACACGTCTTTGGTATTTGCAAATCTCGACTCCATTGAGGTGCTGTTTTGTAGTACGCTGAAGAAATGCCGCTCATGGTTCTGTTTTTCTTTGTTGCTGTCAAACACCTCCTCCAAGCAGGAGTGATTGCGTGCATACGTTTCTTCTCTGGTCGGCCTTTCCAGGAGCTGGACTTGTGGTGCACCAAATGGCCATGCAAAGGAACAGTCTTTAGAAAGGGGCACATAGTAGGGGGTCAGCCTTGGTGCCTCCCTATTCTTAATTCATCAGCCATGGGTCACCTAACATGACCCCAGGACTTAGAATAGACACAAATGTCCTTTATCTCTGCTCCCTGAATAGCAGATCTGAGTCTCAGAGTTCTCAGTGATGGGCCAATGTCAGATCCCTTGCATCCTCGGTCCAGCAGATGAGATCCCATCACGATTGGCACTTAGGATTGAACAAGACATGGATGTGTCCCTCCTTACACAGGGAACTCCTTCGGTAGCCCAAGACCAAGCTATAAAAACCTCGTTATTTGAGATGGGATTCGAAAATGCATCATTCCAGCCATTTGACAGTGAGCGTAATTTAGAACTTAGCTTCTAATAGTCTAACCCTTTTGGAAAGTTGAAATTTACAAACATGCATCTCATGTACCCCTATTCAAATGTAGTTACCCAGGAAGAAACATGTGGCAACATCACAGAGAGAACTCTACCTAATATGGCCCATCTTTGGTTTTCAATTTACTTTAATCCATCTGATCTATGGACATTGAGCATTTCTCAAGTGCTATATTCCCTCACAGGTTTCCTGTTTTACCACATAATCAAAAGAGGACATGTATGGAGAAAACAGACCAAATCTAATCCTTCAGATGGTCTTTGTGCTAATCTTCCCGGCCAGATAAAGAACTCATGTTTGTTTAATTTTTTTTTATAAAGGATCAGCACCTGATTAAAATGTACTCTTTTGGTTATCAAAAGACCACCTGTAGAGCTGAACCCCTAAAATATTTAAGCAAAGGTAAGGCTGGACCAGGACACATGGAAAGGCATCTGACACACCCGATCCTAGTCCAGAATCCTGTCCCCCTATGCACACAGCCCTGTGCCAGATGAATGCAATGGCTGGGAAGATGTCTGCTCACTTACTGGAGAGACTCACTAATCTGGCATCTCGAGGAGTAGCCTACGTTTACAGCCCAGAGAGTGAAATGCGCACATCACTGTGCCATCACAAAATATAATACCAATAGGCATAATTGCACCATATTCAATTAATAAAGCCCAATCCCGTTGGTATCCATTTAATGCCACTACAAACTCGTCATACCCTGGGCCAAAGAGAAAACATCCTCTCAGACAGGTTGAAAACATTCCTGAGAGTAGGCCAATGTGTAGGGAAACTCATTCGCCAGCATATTGGTAATGGATTTCTAAAGAACCCAGCCCTAGAAAACAGGGACAGGAAGGACCTTTCCACTTGGCTGTCAGTGAGACAGAGAAATCTACTACAATCCACACGTAGACAAAACAAATCAATTACTTCCTGCCACGTTCAAGCAATGCCAATTAAGGAAGCACATCTTACTAGTAAATTGTATCTCCTGCGACCCCATCAGACACTGCAAAATAATGTGATCAGTTTGGAATTTAAAGACTGCAAAATAAGGCTAACACATTTGTAATGCCCAAATGATTGCAAGGCCTTCCCTCTCTGTTTTGACCCAATTCCTCATTCACGTGTATGTTGATAAAAGCTATGGGTTGATCATCACCCACCTCGCTCAGTCGAGGAAACACAAGCTCCACCCTTGTGTCTGAAGCGGTGGCCTGGGCACATTTCTGGCTTTTGTTGGTACCTTGATGTAAGGTTTTAGGCAGAACATCCTTCGGGTCTGTAGTGCTTTATGGCAAGCTTCTTGTAAGACTATCTTTCTGCGATCTTCTTGCCTATCAGCTGGGGCAGATAGCAGGCATTTCTCCGATTCTTACACAAACCTTCCACTACCTGGATTTTGTTTACATCCCGGTGTTTGATGGCCTCGACGTTCGTCAGTAGTGACTTGAATATGCAATGCCTATTTGGTTTCCAACGCAAGGCATGCAAACCTTTCCCATATAACATGTATTAGCCGTCTGTTATCATTGTCACCCTGGCTTCTGTAAGCTATCAGAGCAAGCTGTATAGCTGTGTATGCATATTATCTTGTCAGCCAGCACTCTGCGTGTTTACATGATTCAGAAAAGCAACATCTATTTCTCCTTGACAGCCAGCAAGGCTGCAGAGGCACTAGATTTGCAGCACCACACAACATACAAGACAGGAGACTGACAGGCATACAAATGCCGTCATCTTAACTCAAAATGTGCATTGATAAGGAGATACAGAAAATGCAACAACAAAAAACAAGGAAAAAAAAAACACTTTGGTAAACACTTTGGTAACCAGGATCTGATAATGTTTTACCTACAAAGGCCTGTTAAGGTGTTTTAAAGGTTCTATTGTGGGACCCAGGGACCACTGTAGAGCGTAAGCAGTGAAGTCTAATTACCTTCATATGTGTTAGAGAGTTGGCTTTCTGTTTCAGATTTGCTTCGTTTTAAAAGCAATGTGAGAAATTTTTTTTTATGGCTATCGATTTTTTTTTTTATTCAGTAAACATATTTTGTTATTGCTTATTGAAGGTTGCCCAAACACAAAAACCCTTGCAACCGCTGTGCTGCTATCTTTGGTCCCTACAGTCTGGATGTTACTCTGCCTCTGTTTCCAGTGGTCTCATATTTCCTCTCTGCGGCGTGCTAGTTTCCGTACATCGTCTTGATTCTCTAGGGCCCTCTGGCCACTCTGAAATCCACTGTTTCTGAGGACTGATGTATTTGCTTCCAGTGTCTCCAGTACTGTCATCTGTGGAGCCCATTGTTTCTAGTGTCATTGGGCCTCATTACACGGATGGCGGAGAACCATGACGCTATTAGCGCCATGGTTCATGCCGGTAAAATACCGGCACCGCCTTGGCGGAAAGGGGAATTACCGCCCATTCCAAGGTTGGCGGGGTGGTAATTCCCAGTTCCACCATTGCCCTTCCCCATTCCCATTTTTGCCCCATAGGGCATAATGGGAATGGGGAAGGCGCTAATTGCGGTACCGCAAATTGCGGTACCGTAATTAGCTCCCTGGGTCCCTTTGCGGGTTGGTTTTTTAACGCCTGCAAAAAGCAGGCGTTAAATCCCCCAACCCACAAAGGGACCTCGTAGCAAGGCGGTAAGGATTTACCGGTACCAGTATTTTACCGGTACCGGTAAATCCTTACCGCCATCCATGTAATGAGGCCCATTGTCTCTGCTCTCTCTGGTGCCAGTGTCTCTGCTGTTCTCTGGTGACAGTGGGCCTCATTCCGAGTTTGGAGGTAGCCATGGCACTATTTGCGCCATGGATGCCTCCAAAACCGGGACCGACTCCGGTTTGGTGAGATGGGGACTTACCGGTCCTTTCCAAACTTGGAGGGACCTGTAAGTCCCTATGTACCAAACCATTCCCCATTCCCATTTGAGCCCCCATAGGGCTCAATGGGAATGGGGAGGGTGCAAATAATGGCCCGGCATATGCCAAGGCCGTTATTTGCGCCCTGATCCCCTAAAGGGAACCGTAAGGTACTTTTGGTCTGACCAAACGTACCTTACGGGTCCCGTTGAGGGACCTCGGAATAGGGCGCAAAGGGATTAGCGGCACCAGTGTCCTTACCAGTGCCCGGTATCCCTTTGCGCCCGGGTAAGAATGAGACCCAGTGTCTCTGTTACCTGCTATCTCTGGTGACAGAGTCTCTGACCCTGTGTCTGTGCCACAGGTGTGTGTAATGCCCCCCTTCCACTAGTTCCAATGTGCTGCTGTCTCCGGACCCTCTGTTTCTGGTGCCAGTGTTTCTGGTTCCCTCTGTATTTGATGCCAGTGTCTCTAATGCTGCTGTATGGTGCTGCCGCCTTCAGTGTCACTGTTTCTGGTGTTCAAAGTCTCAGGGTCCAGTATCTCTGTTGCTGCTGTATCTATAGATATTGTCTCTGCTGCCGGATGCCTCTGGCGTTGCTGCCTTTAGTGTTTTCATCTCCATTGCCCCAGTCTCTGATGCTACTGTCTCTGGTCCCAGTGTCTCTGGTGAGGATACCCTGTTGCCAATGTTTCTGGATGAGGCATCTCTGGTCCTTATTATCTTTAGTAATTCTGTCTCTGTACTGCTGCATCTGGTCTCCACTACCATTGATGATAGTGTCTTTTCACGGTGCATCACCTTCTCATGGTGGCCCTGAATCATGCTGTTCCCATCTTCATCTTGTATCCAGGCTTACAACATTATATGTTACTACTGACTTTTGCAATTGTATTCACTCTCCCCTCTTGCTTCTCCACTCTTTTTGACTGCTTACTCTCTGTCTTCTCCTCCTCTCCCTTTCTCCCTTTTCCTATTTCCTCCCCTATTCCCCTTACTTTCTTCTATGCACTTACTCTAGCAGAATTGTCCCTGGACCTAGTATGATAGCAACCTCATCTGTCTCCTCCCCCCTCCTCTTGGTTTTCCCCCGCCCCCTCTAGCACTATCTGAAATGTTGTCAGGCCTAGTACGATAGTCGCTTGCTTTGTTCCTCCCCTCACATTCTGCACCCCTCTCGCTCACCTTTTGTTTTATCCGGCTCTACCGGAAATGTTGTCAAGCCTAGTACAGTAGTCACCTGTCTGTTTCCATTTCCTTTCTACTCTCACCCTCCCTTCCTTATCTCTGTCTTAGCTCTTGCACTATCTGAAATGTCGTCAGGCTGAGTACGATAGTTAATTTCACATCCTTACTGTTCATGGCCTGTAAGAATGTCATTGTATTTTCCCTTGTTTCCTCCCTTGCCTTGAAGTGCTTTGAAACACATTTTGTATAGGCGCTATATAAACAAACTATCATATCATATCATGTCATATCTTTATGGTGCTGATGTATGGTGTTGCTGCCTGTGCTACCACCATTTCTGGTCTCCACTGTCTCTGGTTCCAATATCTCTGCTGCTGATGTCTCTGATGGAATTGTCTCTACTGCCCTATGTCTCCGGTGATACCAATATTTATCATTCTGCTGTCTCTGGTGTCTGATGTCTCTGGCACTGCTGTCTCTGATGCCATTGTCTCTGGTGCCTGCCACCTCTGGCGATGCTGTCTTTACTGTGCTTCTGCCTCCGGTGTTTTATTATTATATCTCTATTGCCCCCTTTCTCGGATGGTGGTTTCACTGGTGCCTGATGTCTCAGATGATACTATCCAGATGCCAATGTCTCGTGTTCTGCTGTCTCTTTTCTGTGGTCTCTGGTGGTGTTTTATCTGATCTCTGCTGCCTTTTTACCTGAGCGTCTCTGCTGTTGCTACTTCTGGTGTTTCAGTATGTGATGTTTGGTATTTCTGGTGATAGGTACTCTGGCACTAGTGTCACTGGTGTGACTGTCTCTGGTGTCACCGTTTCCCATATACACTGTTTGTGGTGCCTGTGCCTATGATAGTGTGGCAGAATGCCATCTGTGAAGTGCAAAGTCTGAGCTTTGTTGTTTTTTTAATAATAAACTATTGCAGGTAATTCTGTTTCTGAAAGTGATATCAGCTTTTTAGACACATATTTCATAATGCTCAGTGCCTAACATGTACCTTACCGTTTCCATCACTTGATATCCCCTGTAGCTGTCCTGCATGGTGTCCAGTTAAAATGTCGAATGAATAATTTTGAATGCATTTATTTCGAGAAAGAAAAATGACGAAAAAAGAAATTTCGAGTATTTATTTTTTTATTTTATATGTTTTCTTTTGGGGTTTGGCTAGTAAAAAAAAGGTTATTAAAAAACAGGGGGGTTAGGCGGAACCCCCATTAAAAAAAAATATTTTTATTTTCGACATTTTTTATTTGAAATGAATGCATTCAAAATGATAAAATTCGAACATGTTACTATAAATCGTCCTGCATAGGCAGCAAGGCAGGTTCAAATGACACATCCCTGAACACAGTTACTGGAACCAGAAGTTTCAGTTGACAGAGGCGGCATTTTATCGCTATGCACCTCTGGTTCAAAACCATATATGCACCACAGATGACTGCCTAGTGGCAGTAGCTACAAAATAAATATAAACCATGTCTAGTTTTGACATAGTGGCTACTGAGATTGCACAATAATACTTCCTCAAGCATTTGATGTCATTTTGTCGTTAGCTTGGTGGACAGTTACTCATTCACGACACAGCATTGGGTTTATGGAGCTGTCTGGGCTGGGTGTACCTCCAACAACCATGTTTGGTAGAACACTGGAAGCCCTCTCTTTTATCCCCTTGAGATGGGTTGTCACCTTTCTCCCAGGAACAGGAATCTGCTGAAGAATTGAAATGTGTACAGCATGGAGCAAACAATTTAACCCACTGTCCTTAGAACTTACTTACACCTCGATCCACTCTGAAAATGTAATATTAATACGATTTGAAGTAAACCATAATTTGAAACTATTTTCCTGTACCCCCATTGATACCTACGTCGCTGTCTGGTTAAAAAATTGGTCAATGAATACCCCAAAGAAACCCAACCCTTGCAACTGTTTACAACACCGCCACTTACACCTTGATCCTCCGTCCAACTTAATTCCAACCTCCCTCTCTTTTAGATACTTACACGCTAGTTCCATCCAATTGTGCTCCCTAACTTACCATTGGGTGCGGGTGGGTAATTCGATGGAAGAGGACTGCAAAGAGGCCGTTGTGATGGAGCGGAAGGGGTAGGAACCTCCAGAGCAGGGAGGGGGGCTGCCAGAGGGCTGCCCACACTATGTGGGACGTTCCTCGACCGCCCCCTGCATGGGCTGGTACATCCCCTCACAAAACAACAATTAAGTGACCCCTGGCTCTCCCCACATCTCCAAACCGCATCAAAGCCAATTTGGGCTCCTTTGACACTGTCGGCCTCTGTATCTCTGAGTTTCACTTAGTGCTGATGCCAAAGCGCCACAGTGTCTCCCAGCTAGTCTTCTAGGGTCCCCAAGTTGACACTTG
Organism: Ambystoma mexicanum; assembly: GCF_040938575.1. Taxonomy (NCBI): domain Eukaryota; kingdom Metazoa; phylum Chordata; class Amphibia; order Caudata; family Ambystomatidae; genus Ambystoma; species Ambystoma mexicanum. The sequence continues at coordinate 164,794,628 of NC_090931.1, read as the reverse complement.
CTGCCAGTTGACCAGCCTGGTTGAGCTCTGAGCCATCACCACTGCAGTATTACAATGCCATGTTGATTCAGTGCCAAAAGCAAGTCTATACTTCCCTGTACCCAAGGCCATGGGTTTTCCAGCACCTTTGACCCAAAAGATTCTGCCCGCAAGCCATCGTCACTGCTGAACAGCACAGCATTGTTGGAAACCCATCGCTGACACTCCCCGACTTGACTCCAGATCGGTGCTGAAAGCACCTAGACTCTAGGTTTGAAGCTGAAAAGCCTGACGTGATGCTGTTGAGCCCTGAAAGAAAGTACTAAATGCATTTCAAGGGACCCTGTCCCCCTGAATCCTAATGACTTTGAAGGCTCCTCCTGTAGAGAGGCGTAGCCAGGATTGTCCAAGTAGTGGGGACTGAAGCTAATGCAGTTGGGCCCACCGCAGTGACATTAACAACTGTAAATGCCCACACAGCACTGCTGAGTGGGCATTTATAGATTTTGGGTGGGCCTTGCCCGCTCAGGCCCTACCCAGTCTACACCTCTGCTCCTGTATCATTTTTTATAGACAACTCTAATATTGTCATTTTGTTGCTAAAATCTTTGCCTCTGGACTTGTGTCTACAAATCCAGAGTTCCCATGTATTTTAACCTTTTAACTGCCATGGGTTTTCCCACCCAGTGCCAATGCCTTTTTTGCTGATTTTGGTGTTTCGCCATTCAATGCATTCTAACATTTCCTGTTTCATTGACCCCTTAAGTGCCAAGGACGAGATGCCTCGCCCTTAGCACGTCTGTGTTTTCTCTTCCAGGAATGGGCCAGAAGTGTTGTTATTAGTTGTGCATATTTTTGTAAGTTTGGAGATCCTGTATTTTAAGGAACCTTGGTTGGACATTCTTGCATTTTTGTATTACAGTACTGTTGTTTGTGTTGCTTCTGTACCAGCTCACACTCCTCTTGACGAGTTTAGCCCGCACTCGGCCTGCACTACCCTAAAGGTTGAAGGAGCGATAGCTGTCGGGCTGTGCCTGTTTCATTGTTTTGAATGGGTTCACTGCTGGTTTAGTAGTAGTGCATGTCCGAGTAGCCATTTCTCATCCATCTTCTCCTGAAGAGCAGCAGTCATTTTGTCACAGAGACCCAGCGTCTCTCCTGACCACTGTCTCTGGAGATGAGATCTCTAATGCCCCTTGTATCCTATTCCAATGTTTCTGGTGTCATTGGTTCTTGTGTTCACTGTCCTTGGAGCCAGTATGTCCTCTATTGCTCTCAATGGAGACCTCTGGCTTTTGTGCCAGTGCTTCTGCTGCCAGCTTGTCTGGTTCTATCCTCTCTATGCTGCCTGATATCTCAGGGCATTTGATGATGGTAAATGCTTTCTCTTTAGTACCCTAGATATCTAGTGCCAGTGTCTCTGACAACAGTTTCTCTGGTACTTTCTCTCTCACGTGCCACTTGTTTCAGTTCCAGTTTTTGTGGTGACATTGTCTCTCATGCTACCATTTGGCACCACAATCCTTCTGGTGTGTGTAGTGGCATAGTATGAAATGTGCCCCCCCCTGCGAACCTTGCAGAGGGAGCCCCCGCCCCCACATCTAATCTGGCAACAAATCACAGGTTGCACCACACTCTGGGATGGCCTACACTACCACCCCAACTACCAAAATCAGCTCCTCGTCCCAGAATTACCTACACATCCCTCTTCCTCATCTCAGCACTTACCTATGAATCACCTTGCCTCATAGGTAAGTACTGGGACAAGGAAGAGTGGGATTAGGAGTAATGAATATTACAGGTAACTAAACCAGGCATTACATCAACATCCCTCTACCTCATCCCAGTACTTGTGTATGAGGCAACATGCCTCATACTGAAGCACAGGTACAAGAAAGAGTAGAGGTATGAGTAATGAAGATTACCAATAAGTAACCCAGGCATTAAACAAAAGCACACACTATTTCCTCCATGTGCCTCTTCCTCGTCCCAGTACTTACCTATGAGACAGTGTGCCTCATACGTAAATACTGGGATGAGGAAGAGTGGGATTAGGGGTATTCAAGATTACAGGTAACTAAAATGGGCATTACATCCACATCCCTGTACCTCATCCCAGTACTTGTGTATGAGGCAACATGCCTCACTCACAAGTACTGTGACAAGGAAGAGTATGATTAGGAGTAATGAAGATTATCAGTAAGTAATCAGCCCATTCACCATACACTCACACCCACCCAGTCACCCATACATTTAGATGTGCATCCTTTCACCATACATTCACACACGCACACCCAGGCAGCCACCCATACATTATGCACTCACTCACTCACACACAATACATTAAATACATATAAACACATATTTGCACACACACACATTACACAAAATACATTTATTTACCTTGCAATCCGTTGATCCTGGACAGGGAATGGAGACCTCCAGCTCCATGCAGCAGGAAGCGTGTTCCTGTCATGGAGGTGGTTGCCTCCATGTCGTGGTGTGGGACCCTGTGACTTCCAAAAGACATTCTTTATGAAGTCACTCTGCTTTCCTAAAGAAAGTGTTTCTATTACTGTAATGGAAATAATGTATTTATGAACGCAGAAGGACTTCAAAAAGAAACTATTTCTTGTAAAAGTCATAGGGCTTCCTCCACAACGTGACATGGAGGCTTCAAACCTGGGGGCGTCAATGTCATGAGGTGGGGGGTCGCTTATGACTTCAAAAAGAAATAGTTTGTTTTTGAAGTCACTCTGACATCATAAAGAAATTATTTCTGTGACATTAACAGAAATAATTTCTTTATGAAGTCAGAGTGACTTCAAAAAGAAACATTTTTTTTAAATCTGAGGTGGCCCCGCCAGGACATATGGCAGCGATGCCCCCCGCACCTGTGTGCGGTCTCTGGTCCCATATGGCTGGCAATCCAGTGTCTCTGGTACACACTGTCATGGATACCAGAGCCATTTGTATTTGCGGTCTGTGGACCATGCTATCTCTAGAAACCTTTGTAAATGATACCCTGGTCTCTGGTACCCTTTTCATTGATGCCACTTTCTGTGGTATCTGATAGCTGTAGTCCTTGTTGCCCACTTCCTCCAATGCTTCTCTCTCTGGCATCCTTTGTCGCTGATGCCTGTGTTCATGGTACTGGTCTCTTATGCCACACCCACTCTGATGTGTTATATCTCTGGTAACCTTTGTACCTGATACCCAGGTCTCTGGTACCCTTTTATTTGATGCCACTTTCAGATAGCTGTTGTCTTTGATTCCCACGCCCTTCAATGCTGCTCTCGCTGGAAAGCTTTGTCTCTGGTGTCAGTGTTTGTGGTGCCTGTGTGCCATGTTCGTCTCTATTGTGCCGCACTCGCTCTAGTGTGCGGTAGCTGGTAAACACTATTACTGATGATTTTGTCTGTGATGTATGCACTCCTTGGTATGCCAGGACTGTGAGGGCACTGTCTCTGTTACACACTGTCTTGTATTTGTATTTATTTGTTTATATAGCGCTTTACACCAAAACGCTGCACAATTGAACAACTTGGTACATAAAACATAAAACAATACAAGGGTAGAAGCAAATTACAGTTATGAATCAGTCAACAAAACAGTAAGAAGAGCAATTAAACAGAAGGGAATAGGGAGAGTAGCGCAGTGGGACTGTGAGGGAGAGGGAGAGGTGGGGAGGAGAAGGAGGAGAGAAGGGGAAAGGGTGAGAGTGGGGTGGTCGGGGAGTGGAGGGAGGAATCAAGGGGAGAAGAAAGGAAGGAGGGGGAGCAAGAAGGGGAAGGGGTTTCAAGGTGGGGGGTGGAGAAGTAGAGATTTAAGGGTGGCGTGGAATGAGGCCTTACAAATGACTCTTGATTGCAAGAGTCATTTGTACCCGCTGTCTCTGGAGCCCAGGGTCTCTATGGCCTGTGGTTTTGGAGCACCCTATCTCTTGTAAACTTATCTGATTCCAGGGGAGCAGACTTATGAATTTCCCAGGGGGTGCCCAAATAATGGAAGTGACATCAACAGCAGTTATATGACTGCATTTGCACGTAGTCGCCAACTTGGTGCGAGGGGTGGGGGGGTGTGCAGAACAGTGGAAACATTGGCTAGCATGTACTGCATATACTAAAGTCAAGTAAGAATGAGGTTTAAGCCTTCCAGTTGCATTCCAGTAGGCCAACACTGCCCCTACTCCACCCCTCTATAATCATCCAGGTTGTAGTATCCCTCAAAAGGCAGAGCAACACCACTAGGATAGGAGAAGGAAATGCCGCCCCATCCAGTGAGTGTGTCAAACCTCAGAGCAAAGACTGTGTTTGTATGCCTCCTACATTGGAGCACATTCTCACTAATTTGGTGCAAATCTCGCAAGTGGGTGCATGGGAGTCCCATGCGTGTCTATGGTCTGCAGACCCCGGATCAATGCTCACTTCTTCAGTGTGAAACTCTGGCCAAGGCTCTTTGGGCAAGCATTCAGGATGGGTCTCACACCTTTAAACAGTGTGATATATTGAGTGGACACCTCACTCCTTGGAGCATAGTAAACCCGCTGCTGGTAATCTCAAAACTTAACATACAGTTTCACTCTTGGCCATCTCAGTGACCCCATGTATATTAATGGAGTCAGTCTCCCATCTGGGAAGACAGTTATATTTCTGTTTAAACACTCTGAATTCTCACTCCAGTATTCTCAATCTATAGATCCATATCATATTCATTCATAAAGTGTGCAGGGGTGATTACGTGTGTCTGGGAGAGCTCTTTCTTTCATTCAGGAAAGATAAATGGGTAACAACCCCTTGTATGTGGGATCAGGCTCATTTTGCCCCATGGCCCCTCACTCCAGAATGAGTGAGCAGGTTTTAAGACCCTGCTGATTCTGCTATCCTACGGACTTAAGCCTTCTATCCCTTGCTCCATCACAACTTCCAACATTCTGAGCGGCAGCTTATGTACAGCAGGCAGCTCGGGACATGCCTATTGCCAATTGAATGTAGCCAGATCTACTACTTAGACACTGGGAGAGTGCCATGAACCCACATTGGCGGTGAAGAAGCACTCAACACACAGAACACAATGGTATAGTGTTGCAGTCCTGCTGAGAAATGACAATTCAGTCTCTTTAAATGTAAATCAGAGTGGCTGAGAAGTACACGCACTGCGCTGTTAAAAATAAAGTAGCTGTGGTGGGTGGAAGTGCTGCTTCGGTGGCATCAAGAGTATGCAATTCCCCGTGGGGTAGTGTTGGTCATTTCCTATTGAAGTGTAGCAGCCCTATTGAGAAGTGCCATTACAAGTGAAGCTATCCAGTGGGCTGGATCAGTGCTGCCCCATAAAAGATGTAGAAGCCTCTGTGAGAAGTGGCAGTACTTTCCCAATGGTGAGAAGTGTAGCATTTTCACATTAACTATGCTTAAGCACTTTGGGTTATTGAATAGTGCTGCTACATTCTGAGTAATTCCATCCCTTTAAATATATTAGCTCTTGTATAACCACAACAGTGTTGAGTTATTCTGATGATGATGAAGATGATGTTAGACTTGCTCAACAATTCAGGTTCTGTATCATTAAATGTACGTCAGATCTTCAGAGTCTCGGGAGGATAGCTCAGGGGCAACGTGCTCGCCTTGGAAGCAAGACGACATGGAGCAACACAGGTTCGATCCCTCGGTCCGCGCAACACAGGTTCGATCCCTTGGTCCACGCAACACAGGGTACCATGTGATAATATCGCCGCGAAAATATCGCCATACAAAACTTTCGCCATATTTCCGTGGCGATATTACCCCATGGAACCTGCGGGGGACACCCCCGCAACCTCCATATATTTTTAAAGGGAGTGGGGGACACCCCCGCAACCTCCCCCACCCATTTACCCCCAAAAAAATCACCACCAAAATATTGCCTATGGCCGTTCCCGACGACCATATGTACGGCGATATTTTTGGTGGCGATATTAATACCTGATCCCAACACAGGTTTGTTCCCTCGGTCCACTTAGAAACCTCTGGGTACTACACGCTTTATAAATAAGCAATACAAATAAAAATAAATACATCTGGTGAGAAGTGCTGGGGCCTTGTCAATAAGAGTGTGGCAGCTCAACTGAGAAATTCTGATGTTGTCCCGTCAAAGGTATAGCAGCCTCACTAAGATGAACTAGCATTGCCTCAACAAAAGCATAGAATTACAATTATAGAAGCCCTGTTTAGCGAGCTAACTGAGGAGTACCAGCATTGCCCCATTTCACATATGGCAACTCTAGTAGAAAATAGATTAGACAGCCCTGCTGAAAAGTGCTGTTACTGTCGCTTTAAACATATAGAAGCCCATTAGCTCTACACCATTAGGCCCTGCAAGAACTGCCCCATTGAATGCTATTACACTGAACAAGGTCCACAGTATGGCTAGGTCCATACTAGTTTCTATGTGATAATTCTGCATTTTGAAGAACAAATACAAAAAAGACCAATTTATTTCAGCCGATTTGTGTGGTCTACAAAAGGCAGAATTATCAAATTCTACTGGCCCCCACCCTGTTAAACCCCCCGCAAGAAGGTGATCCCACCTCAACCCACACTCCTACCCTCTCCCACGCTGTTATCTTCCTTAGAATTCCCTCAACGCCTCCGTTCCCCGCCCATAGCATAGCATTCACCCTCACCACGTACACACTCAGAGACATGCAAACAGTCTAATTTGCCCTTGCCCTGCCACGTCCCTTCGCAGATGCATTGAGGGACAGACTTGCTTTGCATCTATGCCTCCATTTCTAAAAATCGTTTTGGGTTGGGTGTACCTCTACATCTGTGCACCCCTCTTATGAAGAGGGGTGCACAGATGTACAAATACATCCAACCCAAAAAAGATTTTTAGAAATTGAGGGACAGACTTGCTTTGCATCTGTGCCTCCATTTCTAAAAATCGGTTTGGGTTGGGTGTACCTCTACATCTGTGCACCCCTCTTGCCTTGAGGGGTGCACAGATGTACAAATACATCCAACCGAAAAAGATTTTTAGAAATTGAGGGACAGACTTGCTTTGCATCTGTGCCTCCATTTCTAAAAATTGTTTTGGGTTGGGTGTACTTCTGCATCTGTGCACCCCTCTTGCCAAGAAGGGTGCACAGATGTACAAATACATCTAACCCAACACGATTTTTAGAAATTGAGGGGCAGACTTGCTTTGCATCTGTGCCTCCATTTCTAAAAATCATTTTGGGTTAGGTGTACCTCTACATCTGTGCACCCGGTGCACAGATGTAGAGGTACACCCAAAACAAAACGATTTTTAGAAATTGAGGGACACATGCAAAGCAAAAGCCTCTTGCTTTGCATCCGTCCCTCAATTTTTAAACATTGTTTTCTACCTGGCTTTTACCCGGGCTGCCAGAGAGACACAGTATCGATGGAACAAAGGGTCTCGATATTGCATCTCTTCTCTACGGCCCGGGAGGCGGGGGAGGCCTCAGCCCCGATTTCATTCTGCCGATAGGTGCCCGGTTCCCGGAGCACCCGCATACTCGGCACCCCTGTCTGATTCCCATGTTTTAGGTACCTCTTGTTGCTGATATGTCTGTTGCATGCTGTTTCTGGCACATGCTGCCTTTGATACCCACAGTCTTTGTTACCCACTTTCTCTGATGCTGCGGTCTCTGATAGCCTTTGTCGCTGGCACACGTGTCTCTGATACCAGTATGTCTGGTGCATGCTTTCTCTGGCGCATGCTGTCTCTGATATTCACCATCTTTCATTACCTCTTTCTCTGTTGCTGTTGTCTCTGATAGCCACTGTCTCTGGCACCAGTGTGTCTGATGCCGCTATCTCTATTGTATGCTGTCTCTGGAACATGTTGTCTTTGAAAAACTCAGTCTTTGATACCCACTTTCTCTTCTGATGCTGTCTCCGATAGCCTTTGACTCTGGTGCCAGCGGCTCTGATGCTGGTATGTCTGCTGCATGCTGTCTCTGGCACAAAATGTCTCTGATATCCACCTTCTTTGATACCCACTTTCTCTGTTTCTCCTGTCTCTGATAGCCTTTGCCTCTGGTGCCAGTGTCTCTGATGTCAGTATCTCTGTTGCATGCTGTCTCTGGCACACACTGTCTCTGATACCCACAGCCTTTGATACCCACTCTCTCTGATGCTACTGTCTCTGATAGCCTGTGTCTATGTCGCCAGTGTCTCTGAAGCCAGTATTTATGTTCGATGTTGTCTCTGGTACATGCTGTCTCTGATACCCACTCTCTCTAAAGCTGCAGTCTGTAATAGGTTGTGTCTCGGTCACCCGAGTCTCTGATAGTGGTAAGTCTGGTGCATGCTGTCTCTGGCACATGCTGTCTCTGATATCCACAGTCTTTGATACCCACTGTCTCTGTTGCCGCTGTCTCTGACAGCCTTTGTCTCTGGTGCCAGTGTCTCTGATGCAGTATCTTGGGAGGTTAGCTCAGTGGCAACGTGCTTGCCTTGGAAGCAAGACGACGCAGAGCCACATAGGTTCGATCCTATGTCCGCGCTTAGTAACCTCTGGGTATTGAGTGCGTTATAAATAACCTATCATATCATATCTCTAGTGCATGCTGTCTCCAGCACATGCTGTCTTTGATACCCAAATCCTTTGATACCCACATTCTCTGATGCCGCTGTCTCGGAGAGCCTTTGGCTCTGGCACCAGTGTCTTTGATGTCAGTATCTCTGTTGCATGCGATCTCTGTCACATGCTGTCTCTGATACCCAAAGTCTTTGATACCCACTTTCTCTGTTGCTGCTGTCTCTGATATCCTGTATCTCTGGTGCCAGTGTCTCTGATGTCAGTATCTCTGTTGCATGCTGTCTCTGGCACACACTGTCTCTGATACCCACAGCCTTTGATACCCACTCTCTCTGATGCTACTGTCTCTGATAGCTTGTGTCTTTGTCACCAGTGTCTCTGATGCCAGTATTTATGTTCGATGCTGTCTCTGGTACATGCTGTCTCTGATACCTCTCTAAAGCTGCAGTCTGTAGTAGGTTGTGTCTCGGTCACCCGTGTCTCTGATAGTGGTATGTCTGTTGCATGCTGTCTATGGCACATGCTGCCTCTGATATCCAGTCTTTGATACCCACTTTCTCTGTTGCTTCTGTCTCCGATAGCCTTTGTCTCTAGTGCCAGTGTCTCTGATGCAGTATCTCCGGAGGATAGCTCAGGGGCAACGTGCTTGCCTTGGAAGCAAGACAACGCAGAGCCACATAGGTTCGATCCTAGGTCCGCGCTTAGAAACCTCTGGGTATTAAGCATGTTATAAATAACCTATCATATCATATCTCTGTTGCATGCTGTCTCTGGCACATGCTGTCTCTGATACCCAAATCCATTGATATACACATTCTCTGATGCAGCTGTCTCAGATAGCCTTTGTCTCTGGCACCAGTGTCTCTGATGGCAGTATCTCTGTTGCATGCAGTCTCTGTTACTTGCTGTTCCTGATACCCACATTCTTTGATACCCACTTTCTCTGTTGCTGCTGTCTCTGAACTCTGAAATCCTTTATCTCTGGTGCCAGTGTCTCTGATGCCGATATCTCTGTTTGCTGCTGTCTATGGCACATGCTGTCTCTGATACCCACAGCCTTTGATACCCACTCTCTCTGATGCTACTGTTTCTGGTAGTCAGTGTCTCTAGTGCCAGTTTCTAGGTTGCATACTGTCTCTGGCACATGTGGTCTCTGATAGCCACATCCTTTGATACCCACTCTCTCTACTGCTGCTGTCTATGTTACCCTTGAGGGCTTTGCACTGTTTTTGGCTTCATTAGAAATTGTTTTTCCAATTCTTGTTTGTATATGAGAATGTCTTGTGTCATTAGGCAGATAATGACATTGTGAGATCATAAAACTGTGCATCTAATATATCACATAATAAAATGCCGGGAGGAAGGCTCACCTCCCTCCATCTTTCTCACACACGCACATGGCACACACACACACGCACACCATACTCCGTACTCTGTGCCAGTCTCTCTCTCTCTCTCTCTCACACACACACATACATGTGTGAACACACACACACCATTATCTGTGCTCTGTGTCAGTCTCTCTCTCACACCCCACACACACATACGCAAACACACACACACACATGCACACACCATACTCTGTACTCTGTGATAGTCTCTCACTCACACACACACATACACGCACACATACACAGGCACACACAAACAAACAAACACACATACACCACATGCTATGTTCGTCTCTGTAGCATGCTGTCTCAATTCACATACTGTATAGGTATACCAGAGGACCGGGGTTTGTGCAACGCAATCACTTCTCAGCAGAGTACCAAGGCCCCAAAGAACCCTTCCCTCCCCACGGTAAAAGACCGAGGACTCAGCCAAGGGCAAGTTAGAACTGTCTTTTATTTTCCAGAACAGACAGGTACCATACAGGAAGCAATCAATCTCTTAGCAATAACAGTTCCTGAGCCCGTGTTAGGAGGTTTTGTTGGTACATGTTGTCACAATTTGGGGCTCTTCCCTGAAAACCTAAGAGCTTACACCATCAGGTGGCTGGGGTGGTAGTGCCTATAGAAGGCACCTACAGAGGTTAGCTGACTGGCCCTTCCATGTCAGTTGGCTTTGCCTGAGCCTTCCGCAAAAATGATTGAGCTTAGGGCCCTTTAGGAACGTGCATGCAATGGATGGGTTCACAGAATAACTCTGAGTCCAAATATCCAAACCAACTCAGGAAGATGGCAAAGATACTGTTTTATTAACAATTATCTAAAACAGGGTGTTACTAAGAAAATCAACTGACATACTCTCAATTTCTCTCAGTGATCATTTCACAAAAACACAGTTATATACCAAAAATACATCAGAGGTGACGTCACACTATGTGGCAAATAATAGAAAACCTAATAAGGGTTAGGATAGGCTTAAGGGGAACATATACATATATTATCTATAGGAACTAGGATTGTGATTGGCTGCCCACTGTCAGGTGGACACCATATGCCTACCTCTAAAACATGTAATCTTTAGAAACATTAGATACATGGTTTGCCATTGGTCTTCAAACTATAAGGTTCTTCGTTATATGGATCAATACAATTGGTTGGCATGCTTATGCCAAGTCTTTAACATTCGCTTCACTTAGCAGGACTTAAGCCCAGGTGCAGGGAGATGGGGCATGACACTACCTCCCCACCCAATTAGCCCAGCATCTCTCATCACCCAAGCCTTCTGCCCTGAAGATTATCTTTGAACTAGGCCTTGCAAATGTATCCTTGTCTTCAGAGTACTTGGTAGTGCAAGCTCACATGATCGTGTTCTGGGACTCCAAGTTCGACCTCTATTTCCATTCTTGGCTCACGTGACAGGAGACCGGGATTTGGTCCATTTTTCAGGTTTTAAATGCTCTAAATGAATACAACTTGGCATTCTTGTTGGTCTCGTGCAGAAGGGATGTGGCCTAGCAGTTCGGGCTGGACTGCACCTTTTGGGGTGGGGCCAAGCCTGATTTGCATATGGTCTTTCCCTTCTGTAATGGCTTGTCAGGCGAAGAATGGTGGTGTGGAGGGTTGCCCAGAGCATTGCCAGTGGTTAAGATTAATTCTAAACCTTCCAGCCATCACCTCTTTGTTTGTTCTATGTTCTTTCTTTGCAACCATTTCAGGGGATGATTCATCCTTCGGATATTCCCTCCTTTCCAGGATAGATAGCTGATCGTGGCTGCTTAAATTTTAACTCCAGGCCAGACAAACTTGCCATGCAGCTCCTTATTTCAGCTTATTCTTGCTGCGACACAATTCTCGCCTTTTCACTTTGTGGGTCTTGACCAACTCAATTCATGACACCGATGTCTAGCTTCTATATAATGGCGGCTTTGCCTGCATTCTATTCACTATGTATAGCCAGAAAGTATGATAACTTAGTTTACCTTGCGTTTCAGCATCTATACAATTGTTCAACGGTTAATTCTCTGCAACACCTTCTGCACGTGTAATGTTTTTCATATTTAAAAGTTTACTCGATTCTTTACTTCATCATTAGTTTCTGTAGGATGCATACATCCTCTTCAGCCAATATCTTGAGACGTCATTCATACTTTCTTATGACGTTGCATGCTTCTCTCTTTGCTCTTTTTTATATTCCTTTGGGGTGTTCCTCCCTCAGATTGTCGTCTCTTCGGGGATACATTTGATAGGGTTGTCTCAATGGGTATCTTCTTTCGAATATACGCTGCAATATTAGAACAACTTCTGGTGTCAAACAAGGCACAATCTCAAGCTTCCAACATATAGGAGGTGGGGGGTGGGATTTCCTGCAGAGGCATGCAGCTGTTCCTCTACACTATTACATTGTTGCAGGGTCACCAGATTACCATTGGCCCTTGCCCTTTGCCATTAACCCCTGTATTTGTGTTCCCTGATTGGCTGTAGCGGGTCTCCACAGTCCTAGGACCCAGCTATGTTCTCAGCGCTCTGTGCACCTTGTCAAGGTGATGAGAAAGACTATTGGCCTCATTACACGGACGGCGGTAACCATGGCGCTATTAGCGCCATGGTTGCCGCCGGTATTTTACCGAGTCCGCCATGGTGAATGGCGGAATTACCGCCCTATTCCAAGGTGTGTGGGGGTGGTAATTCCCCATTACCATGGCCCTTCCCCATTCCCATTTTTGCCCCCAAAGGGCTCAATGGGAATGGGGAAGGCGGTAAGTATGGTACCGCAAATTGCGGTACCGTAATTACCTCCTAGGTCCCTTTGCGGGTCCCGTCCTTAACGGCTGTTAAAACCAGCCATTAAGGTAGGGTCCCACAAAAGGACCTCGTAGTAAGGCGGTAAGGGTTTACCAGCACTGGTACCCTTACCGGTACCGGTAAACCCTTACCGCCGTCTGTGTAATGAGGCCCTATGTGTCCCCATTGTTGCCACTGATATAAACACCTTGCCTTAGAGAGTGTCTGCAGATTGCACTGTTGTAAAAAAAAAAAAACATGTATCAGTTTTTGTCTGTTTCGCTTGGACTTGGTCGCATCAAGTGGGTGAAGACCATAACATGGAGCTCTTCTGTCTGCAATTAGTGAGGATTTATTCTTCTATTTCACAATTGGCTCCCTGTGCCTGGAGCCAGGAATGTTCTGGTCATTGCTGACGTTGGCTGCAAGCAAAAGCCCTGGGTAGTTTGCTGCAAAATCGGGGTTTCCTTCATCCCATATTCTGAGGCCCGTGGCTTCATGTAATTCTACTATGGTTATGCTATGATTTCTATGCATCTATATTGTACTATTTTCCTTATGGATTTGTGGTACTTGGTTCTTCCAGGTTCCTTATACGACCCTGCATTTCCATATGGTTAGTTGCAATAAGCAGCTGGAAGCTTGCTCTGCATCTCTTGCTTTCTTGGGTTTCTGCATTTCTGCATTTTGCTAATGAAAAGGAAAGGCTTCTGACAATATGTATATGTATCTGTCCTCTATCTTCAGAACTGTGTAAGCATGTTCTTCGTGTGTGGCCGTGTAACTTCGTACATGGATGCAAGTTTGCTTTGTGGCTAACATTACTATGTCGTGGTGTCGCTAATGATGTCAGGACAGCTGAATATTAATCATTAGTCAACCAGTTCCAGTGATAAGGCACCTGCATCTGTGAAGATGTCAGCTGGATAAGATTTGAATGTTTGTCTGAGAGAATATATGTTTGCATATCCAGAAGTCACTGGCCCTCCTGGGGGCTGGCCAAACAGCGAATGGCATCTTGCATTTCTAGCTCTTCATACTGTCATGCTTATAGGGGTTCAGAGGAGCATTCCAGGGACCGTCTCTTCAGTCCCCACTCTGATTGATTTTTCAATGAAACCACCAAACTTAGTCTGTTCATTTTGGAGCTATATCTTTGTGATTCACCCAAGATGTCCATGGAAATTTGCATGGTCATCCATACTCTATGTCATGTCAAAGCATTATCATTCCGGGTTGCACCATACCCCTTTTGCCCATTATTTCCTGTTGTCCATGGGATAATCAAATGTTATTTGATTCGGTCGGGAACAGTGGGCACTCCTTTGTCTCTGTCCTTATTTCATTTTTTTCCTATACTATCTTGTCTTCTTCACCATTTCTATCCACTAACACTTTAATTTCTATTGTGTTCTCTCTTGTTGTGCGGCATTGAGTGATGCAGATCTTAATCACACCTAGGTTCTCATTACACGGTAGGAGGTACCCATGCTGCTATTAGCGGCATGGCTACCCCCTTACCGGGTACCAGATCTGGGTTCCTTGAATGAGGAATTACTGGACCATTCCAACCTTGGAGGGCCTGGTAATTCCCCATTCAGGGAACCCAGACAATGACCATCCCCATTCCCATTCGAGCCCCCATAGGGCTCAATGAGAATGGTGAGAGTGCTAAAAATGGGCCCGTTATTAAAGTGCCTGTTGTTAGCACCCTGGTCTGCTCGTGGGACCCACTAAAGGCACCTGGTAAAACCAGGCGTCCTCAGTGGGTTCCCGCGAGCAGACTAGTAATGAGGTGGTAAGGGGTTGATGGCTCCGGCACCTTTACCGGCGCCGTTAATCCCTTACCGCCTCACTCATAATGACCCACATAGTGATAATAGTACCAATATTAGTGTTCTTAGTAATACTTTAGTCCATCTTCTATCCATGTTGGCATCCATGAAAATATATACGACAGCCAGCATTTTCAACAATCTGGTAACTGCTTATTTGCGTGTGCAATTTGCTTCATTGTTTGAAGGATGAATGTACAGCAAGAAGAGCCGATCTTGGTGCAAACTCTGCTTTTGATTGCTTTGAGAAGGTCTACAACATATTTGTTCTGCAGCCCCATCAACCTTACTGAACAGAGTTTTTCTTTTATCGCGTTGAAACCATTTACAACTGAGTTTATTGTATGCAACAGCTCCCATCTCGTAATCTGAAGTCATTTTGCATTTTTGTATGTCTGTAGCAAAGAACATTTATGTCCTAATGAACAATCAGCGATCAGGTTGGATGTCGTACAGAGAAGCTTCTGATGCTGACAACAAGTACTTTTCTCTTTTCACTCTATTCACTTCCACTGATGTCTTCTTTCTTCTTGCATTGTCCATCTTAGTGAAGTCTTCTGTTTTGATGTCTTTTTGTGGCATACTAGTGCTGGTGTATTGATGCGTACTTGTGAGCATACTCCCCCCCAGTTGAGTGGCAGCTTCTCATATGCCTTAGATCTGCACACCCAATAATCATCCATTAATACTGGGGTCCCAACCTTCATACCGTTACTGATCCATCATTCTGGAAACATAATGCTGCTTTATTCAGTGGTATTATGGGCATTGGTCCAGCTTCATTATCCACCCAGGTCAGAAATGTTGCACTTGTGTCCCATTCTTTCAGGCATTTATCATTTTCTTCTTGTACTGTAACGCTCACCTGGTTCCCACGGGGGCGCTGGTCTAGTCTGGATTGCTGTGGCCTCTTCTAGCATGATGCGCAGGACCCGGAACACCGATTGGACAGGACCTCCAAATCGTGCTTGCCTGGCCCGTAGGAATATCCTTCTGCAGATGAGAAAGGGGATTAACAGTATGCAGAATAGTGTGCTAGATGCCCCCTTTCCCCCTTCCCCCTTCGTTCCTCTCTAACTTCCTCCAAACCCCGGTTTAAGCTCACCTTATGGTTTGGAAGGATGAACTCTCCATCCTGCTTCTGGTGCAGGGGCGCGTGTTCGTCCAGTTACTTCACTGGTTTTCAGAATGGCGCTGGAAAAATCCACTTGACTTTCCTGAGCGATGCGCCGTAAGTATGAAAGTTCAAAGTTCAAGTGAGGCCCCCTTTATGTTGTCTTTCTAACCTGTGATCTGTCCTTTATTTCAGGTGCAGAATGAAGGCGATGCGTCGAGGGGTTAAACTGCCGAGGTGAGTAGTGATGAGGGCGATCCCTCTAAATGTCCTTATCATTCCCCAGAAATGTCTCTTGTCCTTTCCCCATAGGGGCCGGGGTACGGTACCTGCCAACGGGGCTGCGCCGACCCGAAATGTGGAAGAAAAGCCGGTAAGTATTATGGCTGTTAATCAGGCTTTCCTTCTGTGTTCCTTCTGCTCACCTTTTGTTTCTTCCTCTCTCCCCTAGGTGCAGAGATGTGGCGTCCGATGCTGACTGCCGTGATGGAGCCGGGAGATGTCTCGAGGACAGGTGAGTGAAGCGTGGCGCTGCAGCGAGCAACGCGATGCTTTTAAATGGAAGTCTTTCTTCAGGGATGCTGGCGAGAAGATTCCGGATGCAGGTAAGAAGTTTGAAATAGTCCTTGGTTTTCACCTTTCTCTTCTCTTCCTTCCTTGCAGGTCTTCCAGGTTCCAGGCGGGCGTGGCTGGAGTCCAGGAGCAGGAGCAGACACGGTGAGCGTTAAGCTGCAGGAAGCAGAACAACGCGAAGCATGAGCTGCTGTCTGGGCGTGGCTTAAATAGCCTCCAAAGAAGTCCCAGGTATGTATCATTCCCCAACTAGGTATGTATCCTTCCCTGGCCATCCCCGAGTGAAAAAATAGTCCCTATGAAAAAATAGTCCCTTTCAGGTCTCAGGGAGGCCTGAAGCGTGCAGCATGGTCTGCATCAGGTAAGTGCACAAAACACCTCCCTTTATGAGCCTGGCGCCTATGGCGCCAGGACTGATGTCCAACATGAGCCTGGCGCCAAAGGCGCCAGGACTGAGTCCAAAGAGCCCCTATAAGGGGCCGCTGGGCTTTTACCCGAGGGCATGATGCCTGCTTCCGGGGGTGCTGGGCCTGGCCTGGTGCTCCGGGGGTAGGCATCATGACAGCACTCCCCCCCCAAGACCCCTCCCAAGGTCGTTCATTCTGGAGGTTTCAGTTTGTTTGGGAAATTCCGATGGAACCTTTTTACCAGCCGAGGTGCATGTAGGTGATCACTGGGTTCCCAAGACCTTTCCTGAGGCCCGTACCCTTTCCAATCAATTAGATAGAAAAGTTTTGATTTTGAGATCTTAGAATCCAAAATGTTCTTCACCTCGAATTCAGGCTCCCCATCTATCTGAATCGGTTCTGGTGGCTTTGTTAATCTGGTTCCTGGGTGCACTGGTTTCAAAAGTGACACATGAAAAATGGGGTGAATCCGCATGTTAGCTGGTAGATCGAGCTTGACTGACACTGGGTTGATTATAGCT
This sequence comes from Ambystoma mexicanum, assembly GCF_040938575.1. Lineage (NCBI taxonomy): Eukaryota > Metazoa > Chordata > Amphibia > Caudata > Ambystomatidae > Ambystoma > Ambystoma mexicanum. The sequence continues at coordinate 164,777,480 of NC_090931.1, read as the reverse complement.
TTGATCGAGTAAGGGCCTAAATACCTTGGATTAAAAGTTCGAGGGCCCTTAAGTGATAGGTGTTTGGTAGCCAACCATACTTGATCCCCTATTTGGTATGGAGGCGCCTCTCTTCGATGCAGATCTGCATTCTTTTTGTATTTCACTTTCGCATGTTGTAAATGTGCAGTTGCATCCTTGAAGGCTTGAGTAATCGTAGAATGCAAATGGTCCACTGCGGGCATTTCAAGGCTCAGAGGTTAGTCCAAGTCTGAAGTACGAGGGTGATGTCCATATATGGTATAAAAGGGGCTCTGACCAGTTCCAGAGTGTATCGAGTTATTGTATGCATATTCTGCCACCTATAAAATGTCCTTCCAATTACCCTCCGATTGGTGCAACATACATCGTAGATATTGTTCAAGGGTCTGGTTCGTTCTCTCCGTCTGACCATCGGTCTGTGGGTGGTGGCTGGTCGAGAGTCTTACGTCGATTTGTGCCAGTTGACAACACTTTTTCCAAAAATGAGAAATAAACTGGCTTCCCCGATCGGAGACTAGTATGGATGGGAATCCATGCAAACGGATGATATTTTCGAGGAATTCTTTGGCAAGAACAAAGGCTGAAGGTAATCCTTTCAATGGAATAAAGTGGGCCATTTTGGAAAATAAATCCACCACGACCAGAATAGTATTGTAACCATTACAAGAGGACAGGTCCGTGATAAAATCTAGTGACAGGGTGTGCCAAGGTGTTGGTGGAATGTCTAAGGGCTGAAGAAGGCCGGCGGGTCTTGTCTTTTGACCTTTGTTTTGGGCACAAACTCCACAGGACATCACGAAAGATTTAATATCCTTTCGCCAGGAAGGCCACCAGAATTGTCGTTTAACCTTTTCCTCAGTTTTGGCAATGCGAGGATGTCCTTCCATCAGGGTATCATGATGATGGGAAATAACCAGTTCTTGCAATTCCTTTTCTGGCAAAAATAAGCATCCTTGGAAGTAAGGTAAGCCATCCTTGACTGAAAAGTTAGACCCCCTTTTGATCCAATCCTGCAAGGCTGAAGAGTCCAGGAATTGTTTCACTCGTGCTTGAATGTCTTCAAGGGTTTGTAAAGTGGTTATCCCCAAAATTCTTTGTTCGGGAATTATCGGCACAGGTTCTGAGTTTGTGTCTATTTCTTTCATTCCAATTCGGGATAGAGCGTCCGCCTTACCATTCTTATAGCCGGGGCAGTAGGTGATTACAAAATCGAACTCAGCAAAGAACAAAGCCCATCGGAGCTGTCGAGACGATTGAGCCTTGGCAGTTTTTAAATATTGTAAATTTCGGTGATCAGTGATCACGGTGATGGTATGCCGGGCGCCGAGGAGATAATGCCGCCAAGCCTTGAAGGCGGACTTAATGACTAATAGTTCCTTATCGGTGATTGCATAATTTATCTCCGGCGGTGAGAACTTTGTGGACCAAAATGCTACGGGGTGCAGTTGGTTGGTTTCAGGGTCTCTCTGAGACAGGACAGCTCCCATGGCTAAGCTGGACGCGTCGGTTTCGACTATATATGGGAGATCTGGACGCGGGTGCTTCAAAATAGGTGCGGACGTGAACTTAACTTAGCTTTCAACTCCTGAAAGGCCTGTTCGGCTTCCTCGGTCCATTCAAAACGTTTATTTTTTCACAAGAGTGCAGTGATGGGTTGCACCACATGTGAAAACTCCGGGATAAACCTGCGATAAAAGTTGGCAAAACCAAGCATGCTTTGGACACCTTTCACTGAACTAGGTGATGGCCATTTGAGGATGGCATCCACTTTCCGTGAATCCATTCGGACCCCTTTAGGTGTCAGGATGAATCCGAGAAACTCAACCTCGGTGGTATGGAAAACACATTTTTCCAGCTTGGCGAACAGTTTGTGCTGGCGCAGTTTCTCTAGGACGGCCCTGACATGCTTTCTGTGATCAGATTCCGAAGAGGAGTACACAAGAATGTCATCGATATACACGACAACACAGACATCGATGAGTTCCCGAAGGACATCGTTCATGAAGAATTGGAAGGTTGCAGGCGCGTTGCACAACCTGAAAGGCATCACCTGGTATTCGAATAGTCCATATTTTGTACTGAAGGCCGTTTTTCATTCATCGCCTTCTTTAACTCGTACCAGATGATAAGCCTCCCGGAGATCTAACTTGGTGTATACGCAAGCGTCCTTCACCTGGTCAAGGAGTTCAGGGATCAGAGGCAGAGGGTAACGATTTTTAACAGTTATCTGGTTCAATGCGCGGTAATCGATACAAGTTCTAAGGTCGCCTTCTTTTTTAGACACGAAGAACAAAGCTGAGGATGCCGGGGACTTTGACGGGCGAATGAAACCATTGGCGAGGTATTGATCTAAATATTGTCTCAAATGCAGATTCTCTGGTTCAGTAAGGGTGTAAATCCTGCTACAAGGGGGTTGTGCACCGGGCACCAGATCGATTTGGCAATCGTACGATCTGTGGGGAGGTAATGTGTTGGCCTGTTCCTTTTGGAAGACGTCCTGAAAGTCTTGGTACTCTGGAGGTAGTTGCACGGGGACAGAGGTTACTGATGCTAGATTAATCTTTGGATTTTCTGGGTAGCAGGTTTGTGCACAATCCGGGAAGGTTATTCTCTTCGCTCGCGACATGTACTGTGTTTACTGGAACCTGTAGGAGTGTGTGTGCTTTGCTACCTACTGCTCCCTCCTTCCAATTTCATCTGTGTATACATGGCCATGCGCAAGCATCTCTGGTTGTTCCCAACATCCTGGATCTCCTCCGTCTCCTCCTCCGATCTCCTTGGGTCCCTTATTTGCACAAGGCAATTCTTTCAGTGTTATTGTTTTTGTCTCCTCTTTTTTTGGGCCATCAGTTGTGTATTGTATAGACTGGTCTTTTTTCCAAAAATTGTCCCATCATATGAAGTGTTTTTATATAGCTATCTTCATAGGGGAATGCTGCCTTGGACATCCATCACAATGTTGCTGTTCTCCCTTGGAATATTCCTTGGGTTCTAAACATCGACAGGTACATAAGGCATTGTGCTCTTGTTTCTGGTATTTGAGTTCCTACAAATGTTCTGGAGGCACTCATGGCATAGGGGATTAGTGAGCAGACATAGCAGCTCTCCCCCATGGTTTGTTTACCTACTTTAGTCATGTGCTTGTACCACATGTTATTAGATACTCGAGCAGTATCAGTGAGATAGAGATCCACCCCTCCCATGTCTGCATCAGCACTGTATCTACCTCTCCTTACTGTACTTACAGTGCTTACCTTTCCACCTGACATGGTCATTCACCTGCTACAGTTGAGGTTGTGTTAGTGGAGGATACAGCGGTATCACTTGCAACACATGACATTCACCAAAAGATGAGGGCGAAAAGTACCACATGAAAATTAGACACTGGACACAATAAGCATTTTTTAAAATATTCTCTCCCATAACGTACTCTTCTTTGCACTCTTGTGTAGTCTTGAAGATGTATGTTGCCTGCAATGCGCTAAAATGGGCGTTATTGTATTAATATGTTATTAATTCAAGCACCGCAAACCTGGTGTTCGGTCATTGCAAGAAGCAATAGTTGTTCCCAAACTGTGCGTATTTCAGGATCACAAAGTACTGCAAGCACAAAAGGGTTTCCTATCTCTACATGTGGGTATGTTTGGACCAAGTAGGCTATAAAAACACAGAAAAACACATTAGTATGACATCTTCTATTGCAGTTGGATCGCCTAACAAATTGAACAAATTGGCCTTGGAAGGTTTTGGGATAAGGATCAAGGGGAAGCATGGGACAATGCAACAAGAACAGTCGCACATTCACGATGAATGCTGTGAGTGTTCAGAAAGAAGAAATAATAAACCGACAGTGTGCCCTGTCTCTGGATGTGTAGGAAGTCCTTTCCCTATCTCTCTTCCTCTGGAGCGAGTAATCATAGGTTGGCCTCTGTTGGGTTGTGAGGCTTCAAGACATTTGTTTTGCTCTTTTGCTTGTGGATCATTGGCCCTTTCACTGTTGGTGCTAGGAGAGGGCACCACTTTGCAGGGCTTGATGTCCCCCTGGGTAATTCCAGGCCTTCTTTTCTAGTAATTTAACTGCACGATCAGTGACCTGCTCTACTGTGTATGGTCCTGGAAAGCACGGTTCATATCGCCGCCTGGTAAAATCTCATAACAACACCTGAACTCCAGGATACAATTGCAGTTGCTACAAAAGTTCCTTGTTTGCTTCCAGGTCATTGTTCTCTTTTCTTGTTTCTAGGCCTCTCCCGTTGTCCCTGCAGTTGACGAGAACTAAATGAGGCACTAGCCATCAATGAAGCAGTGTACTTGTACAATTCCTGTCCTAATACATCAGACATTTTTTATACATCTTTCAAAGCCCTATTGGGAGGAGCCAGTAGGAGTCTCATGCACTGTCCTGTCACCACCTCATGTGGGGTTAAATAGAGGTTGTACCCTGGTTTCCTGCACAATGTGAAAAATGCTAATTGTGCAGCCATCTCTTGTTAAGGGTCTTTCTAATTTTGGCGATTCCTTCTTTGTGCAGCCCATTGAGGCGCTGACACACCTGTTTGCTTGTGGTGATGGGCACAAAAGAATTTGTGTTGTATTCTCAACAAGGTTGTGATGTGGTGGAACATCTCATTGGCAAAATAAGAACCATTGTCCGACCAGAGGACCTCACATACCCCCCATTGTGGGAAGATTTCTCGAACCAGGAATTTGGCTGCTCTAATAGCATAAGGATGAGAACACTGACGGCTTCAATCCATTGGGAAAATAGGCATACATCACAATCATGTAGCGGTAACCTGGCAGACTTGGAGCATGTCGACATAGTCATCGTGAAGGTGTTGGAATGGACCCTTTGGGCACTGTATGGCTCATCTCACTACCCCTAGTGTATGACCTGCTGTAAATTGTTTACAGACGAGACAATTAGTCATGAATTCTCTCACGTGTTCTGCCAAATTAAGACAGAACCAATCTTCTCCAACATGAGCAGCAAACACCTCCTTCCCCATATGGGTAGTATGGTGTAACTGTGCCAGTCCAGTGTGCAATACTGAGAATGGAATAACCATTTTTCCTGTGTTGTTTTGTCACCATAAGGCATCTGTCAGAGACACTGCACACCCCCTCCTTTTCCACAATTCCTTTTCCTCCTCTGTTGGTGCAGTTCCCTGCAATTCCATAACCTGTGTCACCGGTAATGTGTTATATCCTTCTTTTAATATCATTGTTCGTACATAGTTGCATGCTGAGGACAAAGCATCAATTTTTAATATGTTCCCAAAATAGATGGTGTGTTTTTCTTCTGCATCCACTGTTTCTGTGCCCCTGGGGCCCCCCCTCATGTGGACTTGGCACTTTGACATGGCCATGCTCAATGGGTTCTGGAGTGCCTTTATCAGTCTGCCCAATAGTGGAGCATGCTGTACTGGTGACCCATCAGCACGTCTGAAGCACCAACTCAGCAAACATGATAGCCCAGAATGCACTGTGGATGTCACTTAGGCTGAATCTGAATACACTGTTACTTCCTTGCCTTTGCTGTGCTCAAGTGCCAGTATTAAAGCTATTAATTATGTTGCATGTGCTGAAAAATGTGATGGTAGATGTGCGCATGTCACCACCTCTTTTACTCTCACTACTGCTGTCCCAGTATGTCTTTCACCAGTCATTTTGTCAATCGATGATGAACCATCAATATAAAGCATGTTTCACCCGCAAGTGTGTTCTACTGTACCTTTGGGGCATCGCTGTATTGTTCTATGTTGGCTGTGCAGTCATGCACACAGTTGCCTTCCTCTATGTGTTCTGCGATGAAAGTCACCGGGTTGACAATTCGTTATCTCACTATCTTGAGAGCTGGGTTTGACAGTAACACCTTGTACCTTGAAGCTCTCTGTGTTGTCAATGTACTTTTGGGTATTTCCAGTATTGCAAAGAGAGCCTGTTCCACAGAAATAGTGGTGCTGCATCCCATGGTAATACTCGCTGATTTGTCTACTGCGAATGCAGCAGCAGCCATTGCCTGTTCGCATGCGTACTGTCCTCTCATCACTGGGTCTAACTTCCCACTGTAATACGCTAGAGGTTTGTGCCCCATGCTTGTCTTTTATGTCAGTACTGAAGTTCTAACCACTCCATTGGAGTGCGAGAATACGAATATTTTGTCTTGATAGTTTGGGATCCCTAACACTGGAGTTGTGCATATTGCTTCTTTCAGCTTGTAAAATGCCTCAGTCATTTCTTTTGTCCATTGCAATGTACCCTCCCACCTTTGTGCTTCCTTCAGTGCACCCAATAAGGGCTTAGTGTAAGTGCTGTAGTCAAATACCCATGCTCTGTAATAATGTCATACTCCTAGATACTGCTGCATTTGTCTTATGCATGTGGGCATTGCTGTCTTGCGTATCGCCTCTGCTCTTTCTGGTGTCACTTTTTGCCTGTCTTGTTACATCAGTTGTCCAATATACAAGACATCTCTCTTATACCTAGAGTCATCTCTACACTGTGTCACTGTCTTGCTGCAAATCAATATGCCGCCTATTTACTGTATGACAACGCTCTCTAACTGTGCATTTCCTAAGTCTATTTGAAGGACCCTGTTGAATATGGAAGGTGATTCGCCAATCCCTTGAGGAAGTCTAGTATGTTTTCACTTCTTATTTCTATATAAAAACAAAGTTAAGTTTTGTCAGTCTGGGTGAAGTGGTATAGAGAAGAAAGCATTCTTCAAATCTATGATTTTCAAGTAGGTAGCTTCCATGGGAATTCTGCACAGGGTTGTGGCTGGATTCGGAACTAAAGCACATTCTGCTTTGACAACATGGTTCAGAGGGTGCAAATCCTGTCTAAAATGCCATGCCCTGTTGTCTTTTTGACAGGGTACACTGCCGTGTTGCACGATGATTCTTATGGTATTAGGATGTCTTGCTTCACTGGTGCTGCAATTGTCTCATAAATGCCCCTGTCTGCCTCCCGCAACAAGGGATATTTCCTAGCTCATGGTCAAATGGCTTGTGGTTTCAGTTTTATTTTCACTGCTCCTATCCCTTTCAGAAGCCCCACGCCATGGGGACTTGTGGTCCATATGATGATGGGGACCTTTGCCTAGTCTTCCTCGAGAAATGTCAGTGGTGCTTGTAGCATCATTTCCATTCTTTGTGGTACCTCTCTGTAATGTATTTTCACCCAGTATTTGATGCTAATTTCAAACACTAAATCGTGATCTGATTGATTGTCTTTGAACAGTTCTTCTTCAGTAACAGTAGTCAATCTGTGCCCTTTGGCCACAGCGATCACTGATCGCCATGCTCGCCCTGTCTCATCTGTCCCATGTACTGTTATCCAGTCTTCCCCCACTAGTACTGCCTCTTATTCTAGTGGTACCTTTGTCACTTCCTTCTCATCCAATGATAGTTCTGGAATGAACCTATACTCTTTGGAAAGGCACCACATTTTCCCTGAATCCCTGGAGCCAGGGATTATTATTTCAGTCGCATTACAAAATAGTTACTCATCTGTTGGAACCCCCCTGTACCTTGTGTACCTTGTGTCCACAATAAGCTTGAATAATTTCCCTCACGTTTAGAAGGTGTATCCCAGGTGTGGGACACACTATCCACTTGTCAGTGAATGAGATGGTCATGTTTAGTTTGCTCATGATGTCCCTCCTGTAAGGAACTCATGGTGGCAACAGTAAAGACAGACACAATTGATCACAGTTCAAGGGTGTTTATTACACTATATGCAGGTTGGAAAAACGCCTAATCTAAACCTAAATCTAAGATGGGACCAAGCGCCGGCGATCAAATGAAAATAAGCCAGTACTAGTGGCGTTGTGTCAAAATAACAAGGACCTATACTAAGAAACCTATTGACAAACCTTACAACTAATACACAAAGGGTGTGGGATAGTTTTCAGGAAAAGAAACAAGTGTTCACAAATAAAATGTCAGGCTGTGGTAGACTAGATCTTCCTTCCCCACGTTTTGAGCATGAGGTCAGGTGGCATCTTGGAGCAGAGCACACACTCGAGCTTTCCCAGCACTAGACAGCAGTTCCACTTGCAGCTATTAGGGCTGTCGATGGCCAAGTCTCATTTCTCTTGAAAGTCTGTTGCCTTCGAGGGCCTGACATGTTCAAATAGCAAAACAAAAGTTCCTTCAACAAAATGAAAGTTTGTTTCCTGGTTTTACTTAGGGGTGAGGAATCTTCAACCTTGGCTCCCCCTCTCCTGGGTGCTGATCCTTGTTCCTTGTGGTGTTGAGTGATAGCTTTTCACCCACTCGACCTCCCTCTTCCGGGCTTGGTTCCCAAAAAAGTTCCTATTGATATCAAGGCCTTCGGTGGTTGTGGTTTCTTGGTCCTGAGGGCCTGATAGGCTTACCAGGAAAAACAAAAAACAAACACAAAGTTCTGTTCTATGTATTTTTCAGGTGATGGATTCACCCCTCTTTACTTACAGCCTCCCCCCACCAGGTTCACTATTGCTTTTCCCTTAGTCACAAATCTTAATGTCTTTTTTAACAGTTCCAGTGGACATCCCTCGGCCGGGTTCACTTTTGTTAACACACTGTTTCTTGGCACTTTAGACTTTGCCCCTCCTCGTCAGCATCCCTTTTCCGGTTTCACTCTTGCAAACTTCACATTCAAATTTACTTTAAATATTTACGGGATTCACCTGCCTTGCTTTCTCATCTTTCCTTTCTCATCTTGTGTGATTCACTTCCCTTGCGATCTTTATAGTTCTTAGGTCAAAGGCTTTAGACTTTACGGGGATTTTGCTTGACCTCCTGTATGACCACTTTGACCTATGTTGGGGCCTTCCTATGGCCATCTGGTATCTGTAGTTTCACACAGATGGGGATCAACCAAAGTTTCTTGGAGCAGCACCCACCTGATGCCGGTGTCTTTCTGAAGCTGGTCTCCCCTTTACAATTTTACATTTCTTTGAACTTCTCTCACTTTGCGACGTTCATTCATCCCAGCCCGGTTCTTATAAGTTCCCCTCCAACTCACCGGCTGTGATGAACCTCTTGGCTTTCCTCTTAACTGGAGTCAAGGCCGGTACCCTGGAAGCAGGAGTCTAACTCGCTCTGGCTTATCAGCATCAACATGCTCTGTGTACCATTGACATCTGATGCAGGACACTTTTGGCTATTGTCCTGGGTCTTACAATTCCTTCTGCAGAGGTTTCACATGGTTTTGTCAAGAAGGACAAGGTCATGTTTCTTCTTGTCAGCCTCACAATGTTTGCCGCCATTCTCCGCCGCTTAAACTGTCGGACCTGGATAGCTGTTGTGTCGTGCAGTCTGTCCTGCTCGTACTGTGCTCTCCTGCTCCACCGTTTATCCCAGTGGGGAAGGCAAAGGGCCATCAGGTCTATGTATTTTCGTCAATTGTCTGACTTTGCCTGACACTTGTATTCGGACATGTCAGGTTAACAGCTCTGATGTTTGTCCGTTGTCTTTGTGTGAAAGTGTTTTTGCTGGAAAAGGAGGGGGACAGTGTTTTTGAATGTCCTATGGAAGAGGATGGGCAAAAGATGTTGAAGGAAGGGGGGTACTGCATCTCCCGTCAGTTTTCCACTCCCACTCTCCGAGGACCTACCATCCAGGTGATCCTCCCTCACTAGTCCACCCCCAGGAACTGTATCCAATAGCAATGGCCGTGCCCTTGCCACCTGGATGACAGAACCCCTGGTTTAGACAGGAATACCCCTTCAGGTTTCTCATCTTCAACATTATGTTTACCAGTGTCTGTCGGAAATACGGTAAATGTAGAGCTAGGTTGTGCTCTCTTATAGAAAGTGCAATATCGTCTGTAAATGGAACCAATTCCGTCACCCCAGAAAATACTTGAGCATTCATGGCATTGCCTGACATTCTATACTTCCCCTCTCGGATGCAGGATCTAGTCGCCCCTGTTTCTACAAGAAAGGATAACGTTTTTTCACCTATTGTCACCTCTATGCATGGTTCGTCCACCGGGTTGGGTGTCATCGATATGATGGAACACATCAGGTCTGTCTGAGGGCTGTCCTATTGAGGTTATAATGCGATTCCATTACCTCCAAATGTGTTGCCCCCCACCACGGTAACCTCTTCAAGTTTCCTAATGGGAGTCATTGCCATGGAGTCTGTGTGCACAAGTGTCCCGTCACTTTGTTGTGCCGTGTATGATTGCTATGTGTTATTCTGTATCTATGGTTTCTGTGGTGCCTCTGAATACTGTTGCACTGGTGCCTGCATTTGTGGTGTCTGTGACATTGGCTGGTTCATCTGTGTGCCTGTCCTTGTTGTTGTGTCGTGTCCTGGGCAGAATACTAAATCTTTTCCCCTGGATAGGTTGGCTGGTGTTGCACTCCACCATTCTGTGGCATCCCCCCTCTGCTTCTACATACCCTAGAAATATGTCCTATCTGTCCACACACCCAGCACTGGGGTGGTTCTCTTATTTGCCTCTATACTCTCCAGAGAACCCTTCTGGGCCCTGCTGCATTGGTTACCCGTATCAGCGATATCCTCCCAAAAATCCCCCTTGGCTTTGTTGCATTTGATGCCCATACCTGCATCCATTGGTGGCTCCCCTCTTCCTCAGAACCCGTGATGCGTATCCCCCACCCCATGAACCCGACTCCTGTGGGCGACGGTGCATACTGTGTCTGTGATGCACTCCTGTGCTTATTAACACTGCCCTTTCCATGGCATATTTAGACAGTTTCTTCTGCACTAACTTTGCCTCCTACTGCTTTCTTTCCTTGCGCATTATTTCATTAACCTGTAATAATGTACTATTTTAAGTTGAATTTCAGACCATGGTTTTGCCTCCATCCCCACCAGCTTCTTTAGTTTCCTTTGAACCTGCTCTGTTAACCATTGACATGGTATATGATAGATTAATGCCACTGTTTTGTCACACGGTTCTCACATTTCAAGTCTCCATAACTCTTAAATAGCCTGAATCTATTGTAGGGGGTGTATTTCTTCCCCCATTCTGCATGCCATAATTGCACTAATATCTGATTTGTCAAGGTACTGTGCCGGTAGAGTTTTCCATATGGCGGTTTAGCAGTTATCTAATGGTGAAACCATTGTGCACCATGTTCTGGATGGTTTCTTCTTGGTATCCAGCCTTTTCCCATACATCATCAGAAGCCTCTCTGAGGGTGGCCACTAATAAACCTTGTATGTCCCCTACTGCTAACTTCTGCCATGCTGTCACCCTTCCCACTTCGAATATCCTTTTCCCTGCACCCAAGGTCAACAAGGGCAGCCTAACCTCATGTTTTCCCTATCGATATGTTTCCATGGTATGTGTTGAGGTCGCCCCCCTCCCTTTTCCAGTAAGGAGAAATCTGTCAACCCGATCTCTCCATCCAATCTCCCTGTTGACCCAATCTCCCCCATCCAATCTCCCGGTGTCTTTGGTGGCAGTGAATGCCTTTGCCAATTCTCCCCTCCTTGGTGCTAGAAGGTCCCTAAGCGTCTGTGTATACGGAGTTACATTGTCCATGCTGTGCGATGTAACCCTGGACAGACGTGGTCTTTCGTCTTTGTCACCCGCAATCCCCCTTTGTATTGTCTGTTCCCCATGTTGAACTTTGATCAGTTTGCTTCCCTGTCGATCGATGAACTGGTCGCCCTACTACCTCATCTGCCAAGTCACTTTCGACATTCTCCTGGAAGCTTAGTATCCTCAATACCGTGGCTTCCTGTGGTTCCCATTCCATGTCAATTAAGTTCTTGCAGTCCCCCCTCATGGAGGACCCAGTATTGGGCTTTACTTGCAGTGTAGCTGCCGCAACAATTTTCCTTCTGAGATCTCGCCCTATATGCTCATCTCTTCTTTCATTGTCATTAAAGTTTGCTCGTCCCAGTATCAGACTTATGTCCTTCAATGCACGATTGTCCTCCGCCTTGTGCTTGCGCTCTCTTACGAGCTGTTCTATTTCTAACTTCCTCATCTCCCTCTTCATCAAAACCTGATTTTCCTTCTCTTCTTCTGACCTTCACCTCTCCATCTCCTCGAGCTCCATCTTTCTCCTCATCTCCTGTTGCTCTCGCTCTTTCTCTTCTGCCTTTTGCTTTTCTCTTTGCACGCTCTTGCATTCTTCCTTTTCCTGTTTTTCTTGTCTCTCCACCTCTTCCAATATCTCTGCCCACTCTTGTGCTTCACTGTTCTCTTTGCAATCAGCTACTTCCTTACCCGCCCTTCCTGTTTCTCCCGCTGTCTTCCCGTCTAATGTCAGGAGTATTTGTTCTCCCATCCACACATTTGATACTATATTCTCCAGACCCTCCCTTCTTTCCACTGTTCCCAGTACACATCCTCTTGTACTTGTCTGCGTTTCGCTGCACACCCCTTCTCCACTCCCTCTCCTGCTGGTGCGACCCCTTTCTGCCCCTACTCATTGATGTTTGGTGGAGGTGCGAATATCAGATTTGTGTACCCTCCGCTGCTCTTAATTCTCATATAGGATTTAATCCCTGTACTCCTGCTGTAACCCCTTCGTTCTCATGTTCAGGAGGAGGTTGGGAAGTGGGGGCCGACAGATTTTTGCCCCGGGGTTTCCTGTTGGCTCAGCATCCATTGATGCCATGCCACATCCCCTCCGTCGTCCTGGAACATCTTCTAGAGATCGAATATTGCCATATGATTGCTCAACTTTTTCCCCTTATAAACCTCCTGAGTGTGTGTGTGTGATGGTTGCTGCACACATTTGGAGAAGCTCAGGCCCTTTGGCCATGGCTTAGACATTTTACCCTCTGTGCTTCGTGTCCAATCCATGCTATATTTATTTACTTGACCTCAAGTCAAGGTTTTCGACACTTCCACTGTTATTCAGACACAAAAATAGTTTGTCTTATTTTTCTTCACTTTTACAGGTACCAGTTCTTTTCACAACATCACAAGCCTCTCTGGCTCTCCACCAACTTCTCAGGTGTGCTACGTGCACCACCCTTCTGCAACTCTCTTCCTCGTCAGGCACACCCAAAAATTTCACGCATGCACCTTCCGTGCACACCACAGAACAGCCTACTCTGTCAATTTTTGATTGTCAAAACTGAATTCTGCACCTCCTCGTGCTCTCCTAGTCCTATACACAGACCACACTAGTGACGTCACCTCTTCAGTAAGTAAGTGAAGGATAGAAATCACTAACAGAGCTCACAACAACATTGTCCCATTATACTGAAATTTTTCACAAACCTGACCAACATATATCCACGGCCATCGTCCTACCTCCTAACAGGGGATATCAATATTTCATGCACTCAGTTTGTACTTACAGTGACGCCTTGTAGCTAAAACGCCACAGCTAGACTTAAATAGAAGCACACTTTCCGCTGTTTGAGCTAGTCGCCATTCATAAGCCCTATACACGGGATACAATTGTCTATGACCCGAGTTAAAATGCCCAATCTACAGGAAATCCAATATTTACATAACTTCTGTCATCCGTACCCCTAAGTAAATAGTCTAGGCTAACTGCCTGAACTTTTTAGCTCAAGGTCGAATTTTCCCTAACCACAAACAAATGACATCTACCTCCGCTCCGTTCTCAGCTATGTCTAACAATACTCAACAATACTTCAACGATACTCAACAACGCTCATCACCACCCCACACTCAACATTTCTTTACCACCCCTCACAATTGCTGTGTGGCTGAGTCAATACTTACACTCTGTGATCCACTGATGCTGCTCGGCCACCAGCTCTCCCCAAAACTGCCACAAAACCCTTCTGGTCTGATGGGCTCCTGACGGACCATGGGCAGGATATTTTCCACGGCAGATCCTGTGACTCATGCTCCATTGAGTGCCTCACAGTCCTCCAGGTGATGCGATGGAAGAGGCGTTTCTATGCCGAATGGGTGTAGTGAATCATCCCTCTGCTACCAATTTGTATAGATATACAAGAGGACCAGGGTTTGTGGTACACAATAACAGCTTAGCAGAGTAACCGGGGCCCAGATAGAGGACTCAGCCAAGGGCAGGTTAGAACTGTCCTTTATTTTCCATAACAAACAGGGATCATACAGGAAACAATAAATCTCTTAGCAATCACAGCTCATGAGCCCATGTCAGGAGCTTTTGTTTTTACATGTCGTCACAATTTGGGGCTCTTCCCTGAAATCTAAGAGCTTACAACATTGGGTGGACTGGGGAGGTAGTGCCTATAAAAGCACCTATAGAGGTTAGCTGACTGGCCCTTGAAAGTCAGGTGGCTTTGCCTGAGGCTTCCCCAAAAGCGATCTATTAGATTGTTGCAGGGTCACTGGATTACCATTGGCCCTTGCACTTTGCCATCCAACCCTGGATTTGTGTTCCCTGATTGTCTGGAGTGGGTCTCCCCAGGCCTGGGACCCAGCTCTGTTCTTAGCACTCCGTGTACCTACTAAAGGTGATGAGAAAGACTATGTGTCCCCATTGTTGCCACTGGTATAACCGCCTCGCCTTACAGAGTGCGTGCAGGTTGCAACCTTGTAAAACAAAACATGTATCAGTTCTTGCCTGCTTTGCTGGGAACTGCTCCTCTTCCCACTGTGGGTAAATGGCTATTGTTCGGCTCGGCCGGATCACGTGGGTGAAGCCCACAGAATTCAGCTCTTCTGCCTGCAATTAGTGAGGGTTTATTCTATTATTTCGCAGGTAGCTCGCTATCCCTGGAGCCAGAAATGTTGTGCTTATCTCTGTACTTGGCTGCGAGCAGCATTCCTGGACAGTGTGCTGCAAAATCTGTTTTCCTTCATGCCTGAACTGTGTAAGCGTGTTCTTCATGTTTGCATGTGTGTGTCCACCTAACTTCATGCAGGGATGCCAGTTGGCTTCGTGGCTAACGTTACTATGTCGTGGTGTCTCTTATGATGTCAGCACTGCTGGTTATTTATCATTAGTCAACCAGTTCCAATGTTGAGGCACCTGTAGCCATGAAGATGTCAGCTGGATAAGGTTTGAATGGTTGTCTGAGAAAATATCTGTTTGCATATGTAGAAGTCGCTGCCCCCCATGAAGGCTTGCCAACCATGACTGGCATCTTGCATTTCTGGCTCTTTGTGCTATCATGCTAAAGGGATCCAGAGGGGCAATGCAGGCACCTTCTCTTCAATACCCCCTTTTGCACACAGAGGCACTGACACACATAATTACTCCAGCATGTATCCTTTACATCACATGTATGCACACTTCAATCATGCATATATACACTCTCATTACATACACACACTCTATCATGCACAATCATATTTTGACAGATACATATCCCTCACACTCTCCCTGATATGATTGCACATGGGCACTCTATCTATCACTGTTTTTATCTACTCTTTGGTTATCTCTTTTTCTTATTCTGTCTGTAGTTGTTGGTTCATTCATATATTTTTTTTTGTTTTATTATTTGTATTCCTTCCCCTGAATCTTGACAGGTTGACCCAGAACTGGTGTCTTGTGGGCAGTGAGTGACAGATTGCTGCACTGCATTGCAAATCTGTATTTTGTAAAATAATCTGGATCACTAATTTCATTAAAGTCCCCTTGAAATGACTGGTGTTCACTTTCATAGTATAACTCAATGGAAAGGTGAACTGCAAGTACTGTGGTCATGCAATAATTCACTATCGAGCATGTATCCTTTATAGCCACCTTAACTGTGTCACAAGAAGTGACTACAAGCTAGTGTCTTCCCGTAATGGCCTGTCTATGGTCCACCCAATGGATGAGAGTAGTAGGCATGCCATTTTACACAAAGAAGACACACCAAGGGAAAGCCAGTCTTCACCAGTCCAATTCCAGGGACAGGCTAGTCATTGCAGCGGCGCACAGGTTATGTCTATATCCTCTTCCTCCATTCATGTCTGTCTGAGTAAGAACTCTTGATCACTCTAACAACAATGTCAGTCACCCATCTACATATATGTGTGACAAATTCTGGGACACAAGTGGTCCAGAGATGAATATCGGTTTCTAAACCATCAATCATCCTCACACGTTTAGTACACATGAAAGGTTCTGAAAAGAATGGAAACACAAGCAAATTATAAATCCCCTTGTCCAATTTTGGTAACGTGGATGGAATGGCAGGCTTATCTCGGAAAGGTTGTGGATCATTGCTCAGTTGCAACACACCAAAAATACTATTATTACCCAATGATAAAAGGTCCAGTTAGGGTTCTATAAAAAATATCTACTTTATTATCATCACAACAGACAGTTTTTGCAACACTATGAAATACAACCCACCCTGTAAAGGAATGCAGAAGACAGACAATTTCAAAGAAGGAAAATAGATGCCCTCTGGATACTGACAGGAGGATAGTCGTATGGTAAATAATATCAATAGTTCAAGGTTACTTGGCTTCAGAACAAAGGGAGCAATGGGTCTTGAAAATGTCTCTAGGGTCCTTCAGTGAAGGACCAGTGGGACAGAACCAGAATGTACATTGTGCTGTAGGAGGTCTTGGTGCTCAACAGGGTCGAGTCAGCTTCAGTGCTCTTTGCAGGATTCTGTGACAGAGTTCAAGACAGGAGTCTGCTGCTGGTATAAGACTGCAAGACAGTTTGGCTAGTGAAGCTGGATGAACGGCTGCAGGCTGGCCTACAAAGTGTCTTGGGGTCAGGAATCGTTGCCTCAGTGCTGGTCAGTGGTCCTGAAGCACTGGTTAAAACATCTCAGATGTCTTCAAGCGACTGCGGTGTAACAACACTCAGCATTGCAGTTGGTTGTCTCTCGAGGAACTCGACTGGCTCAAAAATGTCCTTTAAAGCAGACGTCCATAGATGCTCATCGAGGCACTTCTCCCTGCTTCTTCAATGGGCTCTTGTTATCCTTTAAGGTGGGTGGCCCAAAGCTGGGGAGTATGCTGCAGGCAGCTTCCTTCTCCTTCGTTTCTGGGTTCAGATACCTTCTGGCACTTCCTAATTAGGAAGCTTGCTGCAGAGCCTAGCAGGGCACACTGTGTGCTGGCTGGGCACTGCTTCTGGAGCGGCTAGAGTGTTCTCTGAATTTAGTATCTCCCTCTGTTTCATGGGAGATGTTAAGGGGAGGGATCTTGCTTCTCTCTTTGGAGGTCCTGGCCTTCCTTCCCTGGCGGATGTTGTAAGGCAGACTGTACCTTCAGCCAGTGTCCAATTATGGGTTCTTCTTGCTCCTCATTGCAAAGTCTTGACATGATCTGCCAAAAGAGGGGTTCAGCCCTCCTTAAAAGCCAAATGAGCCACAGCGATTGGTGCAGGCTAAACCTACCTTAAGGAAGCAATCCTGGGGTCCCCACCATCAATCTCCTGTATGCATGAGGTCATTAATAGAGTGCTATGCAACAGAAAAGGTAAAGGGGTGAAAACATGTGATACTAAGTCCCACCCATCTGTCTGTTGTGGATCAAAGGGTCTCTCTGGTTAATGGAGCTCTCTGTAGTTGCTGATTAAAGAGGCAGGTCTCCCTTGAAGCTGTGGGGAAACCAGACATTCTGGCTCCTGCAAACCGCATTCTCGTACTTTATGAATGGGGTCCCCCTGCGAAGTGTACTACTGTAAAGATGCAGTCCCAGACATGACAGCTCACTGTCATCGATACTGAGGGTGGGAGCTGGCTTCAGGTTGAAACATTTGCATATGAAAGGTTGTTGGGTTTTCCAGTCTCCTTTGATAATCTCTGCAGCCAGGCCCTATATGGGCCTGTTGAATTACCTTCTAATTTGAATGCAAATCACTGCCACCAGCTGAAGAACCCAACAAAAGAGTAGGGCAGATCCATGGAGCCTTTTTTTGTTATTTAGGCGGTCCATGGCAGGGGAAAGGTTTGATGCTCCTCCTTCTGGAGATTTATTGTGTGCTCCTGCTGTCATATCCCAACGAAATATGACAGGGTGGACTGTGCCTTTAGGCTGTGTCCACCCAGAGTTTACAGGTATATGCATTTGTCTGCTGCAAGAATAGGCATATGTGTGTTGTGGATTAGTCCAAAACATTTTCATGAGATTTGTATAGCCCCATTTTATTTAATTAAACATTTCAAAACAGCCGAGGCGAGCCCACGCCCACTGTGCAGATAGTCGAATTCCTCACACTCCGTCACTCGACATGCTCTGCTTCCTAACCTATCTCACCATCATCTGTTATAGGCCTCCTTTCCTGTCTATATTTCCTGTGATCTCTGTCCTCCAATAGACTTTCAGGATACTTCAGTAATTGCAGTTCAATGGTAAAAGACAACATAGCTGTTTAAACAGTTCATCAAATATTAACCCCCAACTTTCTGTTATTGACTAACACTAGTACCTCACCCTCGTCCATGACCTTTTGGTACATGCAAAACCCAAGTCCTATTTATGTATGTATTTATGTATTTTCATATGTTGTGCACCCATTGAAAGCAAGTTTACATCAGAGCACAAGGAGACAGGGACCAGACAGTGGCAGGGATTATAGAAGGAGAAGGACAGTACGCAGAGGTGAAGCAGTAAGACTCTAGTTACTTGTGGCACTTAATCAAGTTCACTTCATTCCAAAGGTGGACCACTGCACTTTCTACATCATTGGGGATTGGACTGAGAGTCTGCAGACTCCACCTCTGACTTCCAGAAAAGTGGGTTTTTGAAGGAGGGAGGAGTCTGGGGAATGATGGGGACCTCAATGAGCAGTAGTTCTCAAAACCGCCCTTCACGAAGGTGAGTCAAGATCCATAAAATGTTTTGTGGGTGATTCATTTAGATGAAAGATAATGGGCCTCATTCCGAGGTTGGTGGTAGTCATGGCGCAATTTGCGCCATGACTGCCACCAATAACGGTACTGTGTCCGGTTTGGTGCAATGGGCACTCACCGGTCTAGTCAGACCTTGGCGGGACCAGTGAGTCCCCATTCACCTATCCCTTCCATATTCCCATTTGAGCCCCCATAGGGCTAAATGGGAATGATGAGGGCCCAAATAATGGGCCGGCGTATGCCAAGCCTGTTATCTGCACCCAGGTTCCTTAACGGGTCCCGTCCTTAACACCTGGTCAGACCAGGCGTTACAGAAGGGACCCGCTAATGGACCTCGTTGTAGGGCGGTATTACTGGCACCTGGCTCCTTACCGGTGCCCGGTATCCCTTACCGCCCTAAACGGAATGAGGCCCAATGTGTGAAGCAACTGGAAGACAGCGCTATTGCTTCAAGGTCGTAGGGGCGTGGTCATCAGCGTTTGGTTGGAAGAAGCGCCTAGTGGCATTGTTCTGAATCCCTTGGATTTTGTCCAGCACATATTGGGAGAAGTAACATATAGAAACCTAGAAAGAAGCCCAGGATGAATGGTGTCTCTGACAAGGACTACACAGTGGTGGATTGGTAGGAAATACGCCATGTGTTTGACAAGCCTGAGGTCTTGCTTGCCATTCCTGAGCAGAGATTTGACTTGGCTGGCCAGTAATATTTTGTCATGATAAATGGCTACAGGGTTTCTGGAAGTGGTTGTTGCCACTGGGTCCATACCAAGCAGTTTCAACCAGTAATGTCTCCCTCTTCCTTTTGGAGTGTTCTGACCTCATCTCTTCTCTCCTGGCCTCCAGCTCCAAACATCTCTTCCTCTGAGATTTCAATATTCACCTTGACTCCCCTGATGCAGCATCTCGACTCTTCCGCAGCCTCTCTGACTCTCTTTCCCTCACCATTCTTCCATCCGGTCCAATGCACTCAGCAACACACACCTTGGATTCTCTCATCTCAGCAGACATCTGCATCTCCAACCCTCTCACTACACCTCTCTCCTGATCTGAACTTGCTCTCCTGTCCTCTAACCTGGGTTTCTTGGGTCTATCGGCTAAGCCTCTGCCGGCACTGCCAGTCTCCTCCATCATACGACTGATGAAGCAAGTGTCAGTTGCTGCTTTTACTGCCACTTTCATTCCCCCTCCCACTGCGTCCACTGACTCTCATACTGATACAGCACTTGATAACCTTCACCTCTCCATCTCCAATGCTGGACATCCTTGTCCCTGTCATGAGGATACATATGAAGCCTGAAACAAAGTGCAGCACCTGGCATGATTGCAACCTAGCCTCTCTGAAACGCAAGTGCAGTGCTGCTGGGCGGAAGTGGCAGGCTTCGAGCACATCCACTGACAGACTGGCCTGCCACCTGCTCCAAAGTCAATACATACTATCCATCTACTCAGAGAACAAGCCGTATATCCAAGCCCACATCTTTGCGGCTACTAGAAACACAGCTGAACTGTTCAAAATCTGCAAGGAACTTGCAAATCCCACTGCAGTCTACACTTCTCCTCTGCCATCCCTGACCCTCTACAATGCACTGGCCTCGCACTTCATTACCATAACTCAAGACATCCTGTACTAACTCTCCTCTATACCCCTCTCTTCCCCTTCACCCGCTATAAGGCCTCCCTCTCCTCTTCCCACCTACTCTCCTCTTTCTTACCCATATGCACGGATGAGGTCTCTAGACAACATTGCCTCCCTTGCTCCAACCTTGGCTGATTTCTACAATCACTCCTTTGCCACAGGTTGCTTCACGCCACTCCTCAAGAACTCCCTTTTGTACCCTCGCCACAAAAAG
The DNA here is from genome assembly GCF_040938575.1 of Ambystoma mexicanum. Lineage (NCBI taxonomy): Eukaryota > Metazoa > Chordata > Amphibia > Caudata > Ambystomatidae > Ambystoma > Ambystoma mexicanum. The sequence continues at coordinate 164,756,908 of NC_090931.1, read as the reverse complement.
CCTTCTGCAGTCCCCTCTTGCCCAGCTAACTATGGCCCTAGCTCAATTAGCCCCTTGCTGGGCAAACTCTTGGAGAAGCTGGTCATCTCTCAGCTGATCCACCATACTGAATCTGTTGGTTGTCTCCATAACCACCAGTCTGGCTTCAGAGCAGCCAGAGGCACAGGAACTATACTTCTGAACACCTGTGAAGACTTGCTCTTAAATCTTGATTCCTACTCTCCTTTCGTTCTCATCTTCCTTGACCTTTTCTCTGCCTTTGATACAGACAATCATGGCACCCTTACAAACGGGCTCTGTGATATCCTAGGCATCCTGGACCTGGCACAGTACTGATTGACCTCCTTCCTCTCTGTCTGAACATCCCAGATGCAACTGGGCCCTTTTCTGAACTCCATCTCACTCTCCTCCTGCAGCGTCCCTCATGTCTCTATCCTCTCGCCGTGGCTCTTCAACACCTACCTACCATGCCTCTCTAGCCAATTTGCTCTCTGCCTTCTCTCCTCACTTCCAGTGTTATGCAGACGACACATAGCTCTCCTACAAGCTTCCCTCCACTTTCTCCTCTTCTTCCTCTCTCATTCCTGACTGCCTGACTGCAATTCAGGCATGGTGTTGTGCTAACGATCTCTGCATTAATACCAGTAAGACTGAGATCCTTCACATTGGGACTCCAACTCCCTCCTTCCTTACTTCTTTATGGCTGCCCTCGATGGGCCCTCTACCCTCACCCTCTTGTGAGACAAAAACCCTTAGTGTCCTCTTTGACACATCTCTCTCCTTCTCTCCTCACATAACGGACCTTGCCAAGAAGGCCTCTTTCCAGCTGCACCTCCTCAGAGGCATTCTCTCTTTCCTCACCTTCCGCCAGAAAATCAATGTCTCCAGAGCTCTGGTCCTCTCTAGGCTGAACTACAGCAACTGCCTCTTCCTCAATCTGCCTAAATCCTCCCTTCACCCCTTCAACTAATCCAGAATAGGACTGCAAGACTTGTTGTTGGCCTCAAGCCCAGGGGCCTCATCTCTCCAGCCCTAAAATCTCTCCACTGGCTCCAGGTTGCTGCAAGGATGAGGTTCAAGATCCCGCCATCATCCATAGGTCTTTCTGTGGCCTAGGACCCCGCTACATCCAACTCTCTCTGGCTAAATACCTCCCTGGAGGAGAGAAAGGCACCTTCTTTCTTCTAGCTTCTAGCTCCAACTTGCGCAGATCAAGAGCTTTTCCCAGCACAGTGCTTGGTGGATCTCTCTCTTCCACCTCCATGACCTCCCTGCCCCTCTCAGACTTGAGCTAGATCTTCTTAAGACCCAGAAGCTTCTCAAGACCTCCCCCCACCCCGCTAATGTCCCACTCTGCCTCTTTTTGACTGGCTGACTGGTTCCTTCTGATTCTTACAGGGCACTGGGCCCTCCTTGACCAGTCTACCCGAGCAATTGGTCTCCTTGGACCCCCGCACCCCTCACCTACACTTGCCCTACCATTTTTGTTTTTCGCCCCTCCCACCCCCCTTTCATCTTGTTGAGCCTTGAAACACCATTTGCTCTGCAGGTGCATTATAAATACCAAATAAATAAAAAATAAAATAAACCAGGTGAATGGGAATTTTGAGGGGCTTTGAAAGCCTAACATGAGGATTTCAAACATGTTGCCATTCAAGGCCAGGTTATCATTGGCGGATGGCCTTGAGGCAGTCACTGATAGGGTCAATCATTTGGGGAACAGGGGAGAGGTGGGCTGAGTAGGGTACGGCACAGCATGTGAGCAATTGTGTATCATCCTGGATACATTTGACAATGCAGGCCAAAATGCCTCATGATGTTAGCAAGAGGGCCCATGTAGGTTTTGGAAAGAAGGAGGCAAGGCTGAGCCTTGTGGCACTCCATAGTCAAGGGTACTAGACTGTGAGACAGAAGTACTCAATTTGAACAGTTCTGATTTTTGGTCCAGAAAGGAGCTGATCTAATCTATATCAAGGGCAGACATATTGACTCAGGATTGGAGGCGATTGATGGCTGAGATGATGAGCCGTGTCACTCACAGCAGATAGGTCAAGGGGGTTTAGGATGGAAGAGTGGGGGGAGTGTAGTTGCTTCACTGATATCGAGCAGCCCTGATACTTTTCCGTTGGCCACCCAGGAACCAGATTGATAAGAGTGGAGGAGGGAGATTGTCTGGGGATAAGTTTGAAGTTGATTCACAGCCAGTTGTTCCTTTTCTATGGCAAAGCAAGGGAGGTTTGAGATGGGGTGGTGGCCCTTGAATCAGTTCAGGGTTAAAGATGTTTTCTTAAAGGGTAGGGTATTGACGGTATGCTTTGTTAGCAAAGGGAAGACGGCAACATGAACTAATACAGCCCATGCGATTTAGGCCCTAGACCACCCCATATAGTGTTTGGAATACACATATATCATAGTATATTATATTTTAGCATAGTAACGCACATATAGAATTTAAGAGTTTTCAGAGAGTGAAGTTGTCAAACATTTTTAAAAGCTAAATGAGCAAACAATTGTCACAAAGTTAAGCGTTAGATTATACGCTAGTTCAAAAGTTCAAAATTCAATGGCAGCCACTCACTGTTGCCTTATGCTGCTGTAATGAGTCTATCTTGAGGTGAGGCCTCCTCAGCCTCCACTGACTGCATGCACAAGCTCTCCAGTAGGTCTTGTCCACAGCTCAACACATTCTCCCAAGGATGAAATGCCTGTGTAGGGTTCATTGCACACCTGCTCTCCTATCCATTTGTTACGGCCTTATCCTACGTGCCGCTTCTAAAATGGAGAGGGTATGCCCTCTCAACCAATTCAAGCATCCTGGCCATGCATTTTGCCAGATAACGAATGGGGCAAGAACCTTGTTATAATGAGTGTCTTCCCTCCTGTGTCTTCCCTGCAGTGGTGATGTCAGTGGAATGTGGTGAGGTCACTGTGCTTACAGTGTTGTCATCTGAATGTGTGTTCCATGGGGGCAGTTGGAGATAGAGAGCTGGCTGGCAAGCATGTGCCGGTGTTTCCTGCTGTACTAATGAACTAATAAACCCATATAACGTATCTGCTGGCTCAGGTGTGTTGATGACAATACGACATTGTTACAAACCTCCACCCTCCCGGCCTCCCCCCCGCATCTCACACAACCCATTGCCTTTTTGGGGCATCACAAAAAAAGAAACATAACACTCTCATGGAAAAAAGCTGTCAAAAAGAATAGCGTTAGCACGAGGAGGAGGCTGGCATCAACTATGTGTGAATAAACTCCTCAAATGTGATCACAAATGCTCTGTTTTCTGTTAAGTGCAATTTTGTAATTAAAAAAACTTCGCACATATGTATTTTTGTGAACTCCAGTCACATGCACGGGTGTGATGAATTTGAGTTGCAAGCAGAATTGGCAGGAAACGCTATCTGCTAAATGAATGTTGGGGCCAGAAAGTGTTTAACTGTATAACTGACGTAACCAGAGAAAAAACAACAGAGGAGGCTGCTGCATTTCTCCTAGTTTCGAAGTCAAGAACCAGAGGCGGCTGAAGTGCCGATCAAGTGGTCCGGTCACACAGTGGTGCTGCAAATAAAGGGAGTGCCAATTCACATAATTTAACGTGTCATCCTTACACTGTGTGAGCTTCCGGCACCCTTTACATGACACAGGGCCTCAATATAAGGTTGGAGGTAGCCATGCCGCTATTAGCGGCATGGCTACCCCCATACCAAGTACCGGGTCCGAGTTCCCGGAATGGGGAAGTACCGGGCCATTCCGACCTTGGAGGGCCCGTTAATTCCCCTTCCCGGGAACCCGGACCCGGTACATCACCATTCCCATTGAGCCCCCTTAGGGCTCAATGGGAATGGGGAGGATGCAAACAACGGGCCCGTTAATGACGGGCCCATTGTTTGCATCCTGGTCTGCTTGCGGGACCCGCGTAAAACCAGGTGTCCTTAGCGGGTCCCGCGAGGAGACCTGGTAATGGGGGAGTAGAGGGACAACGGGGCATTAACGGGCCCGTTGTTTGCATCCTCCCCGGGTTCCCGGGAAGGGGAATTACCAGGCCCTCCAAGGTCAGAATGGCCCAGTACTTCCCCATTCCGGGAACCCAGACCCGGTACCCGGTATGGGGGTAGCCATGCTGCTACATGACTACCCCCATGAGGCCCTGTACAGTCATGTAGTGTCAGTCAATGAGCCTCATTACGAGTTTGGCGGTAGACATGGAGCTATTAGCACCATGGCTGCCGCCAAACCGGCCTCCTTTACCGAGTTCCCAGAATGGGGAATTCCCCGGCCATTCCGAGTTCGGAGGGCCCGGTAATTCCTCCCTCTGGGAACCCGTGCCCGGACCTTCCCCATTCCCATATGAGCCCCGATAGGGCTCAATGGGAATGGGAGAGGGAGCTAACAACGGGCCGATTACGACCGGCCCGTTGTTAGCTCCCTCTTCCGCTCGCGGGACCCGGTAACGATGCCTGGTTTTACCAGGCGTCCTTACCGGGTCCCGCGAGGGGACCTCGTAATGAAGCGGAATGGTGTTAACGGGCCAACCACCATTAGTGGAGTGCGTTAACCCATTCCGCCTCACTTGTAATGAGGCCCATTTACTTTCTATTAGTGAGTGACAGAGGTGTGGCTCCATCTGCGCGAAAAGCACAGGGCTCACTCCCCGCAAATACTGTTGTTGTGTGGGTCCCAGGCCTTGCAATTTATTTTCACACCCGTTCTGGGCAAACATAAGAAGCCTGGGCTGCACTGCATCAAACATGCAACCTGGGGTGAATAAGAGTAATTATTACCAGTGGGAGCTGGGCAGCCAATCGGTAGACTCGGATCACCTAAATTACCTACGTGTTCAGCAGCTCCATGCATTCTCCTCCATGCTCCCCTGTCCTTCCATCTGCCTCCTGACACTTATCGTGGCCAGTAGCAGCTTCCCGGCCATCTTCTTTGCGTACAATCCCCATGGCTGCCACGGAAATAGAAGAAGGCTCCCTAACGACCTGTCTGGCGTTTCCATGGTGTCCATCTTTGTCGTTTAAAAACAAAAAAGAAACCCACCTCACATGCTCATTGAGGCCTGTTCCTTTTTGCAATGAAAAAGGACCCAGCATTCTAGACGTTATACAGGTGTGCTAATTGTAATATTAACCCGATTCGTTGGTTGTAAATGTTGGCAATGGCCTGCCGCCTACATTAAATGCTTGATACAGCCTTCCAAACTCATTTTTCCTAACTCAAGGTGTTGAATTTGAGGCGCATGGCAGCCATCCAGGTTTGATCATTCTGAGGCAGACAGCGAACATCCCCTTTAGAAAATACCTTCAGATACAGTTACGTGCCTTCGGCGCACTGATGAGCATAGACACCACACACAGCCCGCAGATTTCCCAGTAGCTTCATTTGCATATTGAATAATGGTGCTGAAATGGAACGCCGGGATGCTCCAGAGTGCATGGCAGAATCGCGCCTTAACTACTCTTGCAGCTATTTTCTTCGGCATAGAATGTAATGTCCATACATTGCTTTTAGCCGGTGAATTCAATGCTTAGTTTGGCATCCAATTGGTGCTCGGCTCTACTCACACGAAGGGCCTCATTGGAGCAAATCAGAGATGAAGTTACCATTTCTGATTTGCATCTGCTACAAAGCCTGATCCACAAAGGCTAAAAGTGGAGCAAATCAGGAGATGCCTGCAGCATCTCGGAGATGCTGACGTGGAAATACAACCCTCAAAGATGTGCTCAAGGGCATCTCAGAGATGCTCCAGGAGTCTCCAGAATTGCCCCGGTTGTCTGCTGTGCGAATCAGGTTGAGGGTAGCAGGTGCAAGTCAGAAATGCTCACGGCATCTTTGATTTTCTCCAGGTCAAATCTTTGAGAGTTGGGCCCTGTGTTTTGTTTTTATGCTTGCCTATGCTTTGCACCCTTGTTTCCTTTTTCTTGCTTGGATCTTGGCTATTCCACTAAACTATTATTTTGCTTCTCCCCTTCCTCAACCTCCCACACCACCCTTCTAGATAAGGAACGCCAATTCACCAAGAAGCTAGGGCTAGTACTAGTGACATCAAATGCATCTTGACTCCTCTGATGACATCACACAAAGTGATGTCTCATGTTATTTGGCTTCAACCCCGGTGACATCATAGACCACAACACATGACATGTGGACCTAATGTTAGCATAGCAAGTAACACTTTACTGCAGATGACAGTACAGGAAGTGATGTCATTTGGCCGCTGGCTGTAGATCAACAATCAGATAATACATCAAGGTGGAATTGCTGGCCAGCATATTCTCACTGTCGGAGGAAAGTTGTTGTGAAAATAAAAAAGGCTACCAGATTCTTGGTGCATGAGCTGCTCCTGTACCATGGACAAGCTAGTGTCATTATGCATACAGATAATGGGAACGTGGTTGAGTTGCATAGTTAAGCCCCGTTGTATATCTCCAGTCTGCGATTACACTCCGACCAGGTAAACCACAAGAAGGCATCTTTCCAAAATATGTTAACTCTTACATTCCCAGGGCTCCCCTTGCTGGAGTTCAATATCGCTATCACTCCCCTTTGCATGAAACAAAACTTAAGAAGTCAGTATGAGTTGGACGGGTGTTTGGCAAGGAATGCCGCCAGAGGTAAATAACACCTCTACCAGCGTAATTTCCAACAATCTGCCCAATTCAGAGTAACACTATTACTGGAAAGACACATGTTTGTCATTTTTAAAAAACAAATTATCCATTTCCACCAGCATTTTGATGGTAGAAATTGATAGTGAACTGTAGTGCCTTACACCACTGCTGTACATGTTGCAATGCACAGAAGGGTGTTTCTGACCCTTTGATGACATGTGTGTGCAATGTGGTCAGTGGGCGCATTAGTGACACCCATTTCTACTTTCCTAAATATGGCCTCTTTAATAACTTGTGCGTGTGCTTTCCATTCTGTAAAAAAAGAAAACCAAAACTACGTGTGGAGCAATTTGGGGCGAGGGGGTCAGAACAATGAGGGTTTGGAGTGTCAAGTAGAGACAGCTAGGTGGGCAAGCATAGGCAGACTCTCCGGGCTTCAGTTGCAAGTCCAGGGCCTCCTTCTCTGTGGACTGAATTGGCGGATGCCCCTTTGGGGACTCTGCTTCACAGCACCCCTGCAATATTCCATGGGAATGCCACCAGGGGCTTTCCACTGCATGATCTACCGGGTCGCACAAAATGCGGCATTCACTCATTTTTATCAGTCCCAGGAATGACAAAGAACCCCACAATGATGCATCTAACAGTCGTCATCCTACAAACCTACATATTGCAGTCCACAATGAACGCATAGGCCATGTAGGGAGCTGAACCCTACTCTGCCCTCCTTGCGTTTTATTCCAGGTCCCCAATCCTTCATGAAGCCCTGAATTCCTGATTACTCCAGTCCCTGTGAGCTCAGTGATTGCCTTGTGTTGCCCAACTTTCTGTAGCATTTGCACTAAAATGCCTTTGATTGTGAGCTTCACTAGTCGTATAACGATGCTCTACGCCGATACCCAACAACCTATACTCTACTTATATCAGTGGAAAGGTGAACCATTCTGTCCATATAATGTGGGAGAACGCCCTCCATGTCCCCCTAGAAGTACAAGACATGCAGTAGTAAGCCACCCCTTCCTTGCGTTTCTAGAATGACAAGACAGTCTTTCTTCTGGTGAGCGAATAATGACCACTGTCCTCCTTGCAACATGGAACCAATGTGTCCATGTGCCCCTAGCATGGTGAACCATCTCCCCCATGTAATGTGGACCTTTCCCCCCCATATATTCCTAGAACGGGAACCCGTGCCTTCCTTCCAATGTGGAAACTTTCTCTGATGTATTCTTTGATGCTGAGTCATTCAACCCATGGATTCGTGATTGGGGTTTTAAATGCTGCACTATCCACTTTGCATTTTGGAAAATATTTGTATTCCCACTAACTTGATCCTGGTACTTGAATAATGCCAATCACAAAATCCTGAAAGGAGGAATCATCCCCAATGCATTTCCCCCCATAGAGGTGCGTAAAGCAAGGCCCTAAAGGAGCAAGTGGGGGAGAAGGGTGCACTGATGCAGGAGGCAGTGCAGGAAGAGGGCACAGACATGTTCCTCGTGTAGCAGGATGGACTCGTTGCTGCAACCTTCTCTTGCCAGGTTGGGGGGCATTGCAGAGTAGAAAGTGGTCTTGAGGGTGCAAACCAGAGCGAGGTCCTTGAGAAGCATCATGTTCTCTTTCTATGCCCTCCCTCCCCCCAGGTCAGTGCTGTTTGTAAGGCTGGTCACAGTTCCCTTAAGGTACTGTGCAGGATTCTTCCTTTTCTTCTGGTCCACCTCCACCCTATAGTTGTTTCTTCTCTGGTAACCAGCCGGCTTGACTATTGCAGTTCTCTTTAGCTAGCTCAACCTAAGGACCTTATTCATCGTCTTTAGCTGCGGCAGAATTTAGCAGCGAGGGTTGCCATGGATACCCCTTATGGTTCCCATATTAGTCCAATTCTCAGAGCACTTCATTGGCTCCTGGTGGAAGAAAGGATAACTTTCAAGTTGCTTTGCCTTGTTCACCGGGCCTACTGTAAGGTGGGTGCTGTTTTTCTTCAGGAGAAGTTTTTACCATACGTTACTGCTCAGTCTCTTCGCTCCGGGAACGGCTGCTTGGTAGTGGTTCCTATATTTCCGCTCAGCAGAGTTGGCGGTCGGGCCTTTTCAGTGGCCACGAGCAAACCATGGAACTCTCTTCCGGTTAGTCTGAGACACACTTGTAATCACCTTCAATTCCGCCATCTCCTCAAGAACTTGCCTTTTTAGCTCCAGTTTGTGGTTGTCTCTGTCTTTTAGTTGCATCCCTCACTCCAAGATGCTGAATGGTGTGCGTGCGCGCTATAAATGCTCATAACATAACATGTTAGGGAGGGGCCTTAGGGCCTATCATTACAAAGGGGGCAAGGAAGGCACGGGAGTCCCTGGCAAGACTGAAGTAGGGAGCAAAGAAAACGTCCCCTTCACACAGCCGTCAGGGCATTGGGCATGGTGATACTGAAACCTACCATCAGGAGAGGCTATGCGTATGCAGTCTTCTGCAAGAAGGACGGCAGTTGCAAGAGCGTGACGTGGGGCACTGAAGCAATGGCCAAGGCCGTTTGGTGCCGACCATGTGGAATCACATTAACCAGTGGTACCAGGTCGAAGGAGTCCTCTGCCACTACTAATTCCACTAGGATCTGGCTGTCTCCTTAAATCCAATTATCCATGAATCCACACGCAAGCTTAAAAGGAGGCCCCTCTCCAGCTGTGATTCATCCATATCACAGGAAAAGGCCTTTGCCATGTTGTACAGGTCCAGTTTAAGTAGATACCTAAGAGGGAAAACATCACTGAGGGAAGTACTGTGATTGCCATCTTTTATGGAGGCCTTATTGAAATATCTGAGCGTTTAGCGGGCATCAGACAGCATCTGCCACTGGCAATCATGCAGTTGGCAGAACTCGAATTTGGGTGTTGCAATGATGTGTGATGGAATTACACTGCTCACTTAGGCTTCCAACATGTGCAAAATACAATTCCAATGGATGGCCTCGGAGGTCTTCAAGCTGTGAATTGGTAACTTGTGGTGTGCATACAATTAACGTATCGAGTTATTGGCATGGTGAGCCCGGCTCATTTGTGAGCTAATTGTCTGAGTCACACCGGCCACGTGTTTCAGAGGGGGAGCACTATGTGATGACAAGGTGTCAAGCTTCTGATCTGAGCTCCTTGCATGCAGAACATTGCCAGGTGTCACAATGCATGCACCTGTTGCCCTCTTGTATTACTCCAGGACCTCTCTTGGCTTAGATTGAAAGGAACATCCACAGAGTGTTCTGTCGTGGCCATGTAGTCAATGCTCTTACCACTGATCCAAGTCTCCAAGTTGGATGTTTTGGGTGCTCAGAATGCTGTTGTACCCACCCCACTGCAGCCATAAACTCAGTGGGCCTCATTCCGAGTAGGGCGGTAAGGGATACCGGGCACCAGTAAAGAGACCGGTGCCGGTAATCCCTTACTGCCCTACTCCGAGGTCCCTTAGCAGGTCCCTTCCTTAACTCCTGGTCTGACTAGGTGTTATGGACGGGACCCGTTAAGGGACCTGGCCGCAAATAACAGGCTTGGCATACGCCGGCCCGTTATTTGCGCCCTCCCCATTCCCATTGAGCCCTTTGGGGGCTCAAATGGGAATGGGGAATGGTTTGGTGAATGGGGACTTACCGGTCCCACCAAGGTCTGACTAGACCGGTAAGTCCCCATTGCACCAAACCGGACACAGTACCGTTATTGGTGGCAGTTATGGCGCAAATAGCGCCATGACTACCACCAACCTCGGAATGAGGGCCATTGTACCATTCGGGTTCTACCTTGCGGGAGAAAAATGGCATCTGAGAATTTCCCAATGATGATCGTCTTTTCCCCAAGCTGCAGGAATGCAGCTATCTCAGAAAAAAAGCGTAGGGTAAGAGTTCTGTTAGCATTGTGCAGGTATTTTCTGTCATGTGACTTGTGGCATTTGTGTGTGGTACCTAGCAATGAGACAGTTGCATTAATTTCAGCAGTAACTGTGCAACCCGGTGGTGGTATGGGGAGGGCTAGACTTCGGGTATTTGGTCTTCTTCCCAATGGCTGCACATGGTGCTGTATAATAAAAACAACAAATGGATCACTGTCTTTCCTCAGCACAAGTGGCTACATTCTGTTACTGCTTACTCTGTGTGAAGCACTGTCACATTTTTGTATTTGTATTTTGAGCTAACAAAACGAAGGCTGGACTAAAATGGGCATGATTGCAATGTCAGTGGTGCTATTGGGTTCTAGACGCCACATGATGATCTGTTGATGATATGTTGTACTTTCCAACCTTTGGCAGCATGGCTGTTTCTCAACATACCTGTGCTGCTGCCTCTCCCTATGGCGGCGTTCTACTCCACCTGAGAACCACTGTTCTTCAGACGCAAGGCATGTTGCTTTTTGGACTCTGACGGATCATAATGTATGTAAATATGTTCTATGTACAGCACTTAGGCATAAGCACAATATAAATAAAATCATTATCATCATCCTCCTTATCTTGATCATCATCCATACCTTCATCATCATCAGTGGAGAGCTTGTTGGTGAATGGCGGTGCAGGGATAGAGACCTGGAATTGGCAATGTCCTCCTGCTGCTCACCTACACCATGGGCAGTTCTTCTCTGATCTTCAGCAGGTGAGATGTGCACCTCTCCCTCTTCTAGTCATGAGATAGTGAACAGGGCTGGCAGTGCAAGCGGCTCTGTTGTTCTAGGTGAATGCTCATTGTGGTGCAATACCTGTGAATGTTCTTTTACTAGTGAAACATTTGCTGTGTTGTAACCAACCTAAGCTCAACGATCGCGACAACTCAATAGGTTATTAATGATCCTGTTAGTCCTTCCTGTTTCCTTAGGAAGAAAGTTGTGGGTTCTCAGCATGAGTGTTTCCCATAAATTTGTGTGGCTACTACACAAGCAAGTTACATCAATTTCTGATATGCGAAAATGTCACTCCAATGAAACAACTCCTATTTGAGGTTTCGTAAACATTGTATTTTGTGGTGAGTCAAAGAAAAAAAAAAGGAACCATTCAATTCATGTTCATAATGCCACTGAAAAATTGTTCAGGTTTATTAACACGTGTTTCCCCATTGCCTTTTACAATGGTTCATCAGGAGAAAATGAAATGATTTCTGTATGCAGAAAGAAAAAAAGAAGAAAAAACAAAAATAAGGTTTTTATCTTAATGTTTTTAGAAAAACGAAAAGAACATCATGATTTGTACTTTTACTAATGCATGCATTGCAGAGCGACTTGTGACAGGTCCTGTGAAGCTTGAAATTGATGGAAGCTTCAGTTAACCTTGTGTCACTCTTGCATCCCCTAAAAAGAGCTGCCACTGATTGGAAAGGACCACAAAACGCACCTCTCCCTATTCTCCTACTTCTAGCTCCTTTGAGGAATCTTGTAATTGTGTCTAAATAAGTCAGAATGAGGGCAATTCCTGCGAAAGAGCAGCCAAATAACGTGTTCCCTTGGATAGCTTTGTTTGTTATTTTATCAATGAATAGCTGTTTATTATGTGTAAAGTTTGAATTTTCTCATTCTATATCACATTAAAGTTTATTATTATTATCCATTCAGGAGGCTCAACGTCCATGTTTTTTGTTATGTTATTGTATTTCTAAAGCGCCAAAGCCCATCCAGGCACTATCACAGAGAAGAGAGCAGAGGGACAAGCCAAAGTATACCTTTCATTCAAACAATCTAGTTTTCAGCAATTTTTTAAAGCAATGTTTACGTACTGTACCATTCATAGAGGAGAAATGTGCATATCAGGCTGGTCCCACCCACAAGCTCAGTACAGCACTGTAATGCTATGCAATCGCACTCTGAACAAGAGTACCATATGTTAATCCAGATACTTCTTTCAGCCTTGTTTGGCATCATCAGTGAGGAGAATCTGTGTCTCTAAAGTCAAACGGGAAAGTGGGCCATGGCTGGATTACCCTTCAGACTTAGTGTGAAACCCCAAGCATTCTAAATGTGTTAAACTTGTCGGATCCCTTCCAATGATAACGAGTACAGAAAAATGACCTAGAGAAAACTGGTTCACCTCACCTTGAGTGGCTTCCCAGAAAACAGGGTATGTGGACGTTTTTCTTCTAGAGACGCTCACGCAATTTTGGTAAACGTTGAGCAAATGCATCATTCACTCACTGAATGCTAACTCTAGTCTCCCTTAATTCCGGTCACTTTCTCCGCTAAGCATTGAGCAAGTATTGAGCAAGCATGAGTCTTGCATGAGCTGCCTCAAGGACTCTCTGCTCATCCCTCTCTGCTTAAGAGATAACATATGGAGCATGTGTTGTTCACTCTCTTCAAGAGACTGACACTGGCTGGCATCTCCAGCCTCACTGAATCTCAGCTGCTCTGTGGCCCCATGGCTTGTGTGTTGATCACTCTCTTCAAGAGATGCTCACCAGATTGTGTGTCCAGACTCCTGGAATCTCACCAACGTCTCCCTCATATCAGAGGAGCAGTTGCCTCACAGAAAAGGCAACCAGGGATTCTCTGTTCCTGCTTCTCCCTAGAGTGGCCCATGTGCCCTTCACTATCTTCTACGGATAGATACTGGTTGGTATCTCTGCCTCTGTGAACATTAGTCTTCCATCCAACACAAAGCATGCGTGAGAGAGTGCCTTGCCCAAACTGCCCAGGGATTCAATGCTTCTACTTCCCCCCTCCACCTAATAGCCACAAGCTACCTCATGACTAATTCATGCACTTCAAGAGATGGTCACTTGATGGTATCTCCTGTCTCCCTGAATTTCATCTTTGCGTGTCTCGCACTAGCTGCCCCCAGGGATTTTCCCCTTCTTCGCCCTATGGTGAAGCACAGGCTGGACACAGTGTTTTCCTCTTTGCTTGTTTTCAGTTCTTTAAAGACAATGGGCCTCATTACGGCCCAGGCGGAAAACCATGGTGCTAATAGCACCATGATCCATGCCGGTAACTTACCGACTCCGCCATGGAGAAAGGGGGAATTACCACCCCATTACAAGATTGTTGGGGCGGTAATTCCCCCTTCCTCCATGGCCCTTCCCCATTCCCATTTTTGCCCCACAGGGCATAATGGGAATGGGGAAGGCGGTAATTACGGTACCGCAAATTGCGGTACCGTAATTAGCACCAAGGTCCCTTTGCGGGTCAATTCCATAACGGCTGGTAAAACCAGCCGTTAAGGTGGGAACCCGCAAAGAGACCTCGTAATCAGGCGCTAAGGGATTACCGGTACGGGTACCCTTACCGGTACCGGTAATCCCTTAGCACCAGGGTCGTAATAAGGCCCAATGAATGGCTGATATCTCCTGGCTCACATAATATTTCCTCCAGACACTGATAGTTGTCACAGAGAAACAAACCTGATGCGCGTGTGTCTCTCACAGTCACTCAGGTTATTGTCAGGGGATACATCTCCCTTGTCCCACCTGATGGCATGTGTGATGTTCACCCAATTCAAATCATTTGTTGTGCCTCACAGCGTAGACTGCAAGATCAAATCCCATCCAAACAAAACCTTCCCTAAATCTCAGTATCTGAGTGCCCACTACCACTAAACTTCTTTAACTCCACTTTATAACCCTTCTTTACATTTCTTAAGCCTGCCTACAGGAAGCAGAAAGCTACAGCAACAGTTCTCCTGCCTAAGACTTACAATAAACATGGAATTATCCCTGTGTAGCACATGAGGTCGATCTAGGACATGCCTCTTAAAATGTTTCTCTGAAGTTCGACCTGGTCAAATCCCCTGAAATGTTTTACTGCCATCGTGTCTTCAGTGCCGGGTCCATCATTTCCACAAGTGCAAGCAACCACAGAGATTTTAGGAATCGTAGTATAACTGTGACTAGAGTATGTCGCCTGGTACAATTCCTGCTGTCCCCCATTACTGTGACTAAGGGAAGCGGGTGTTGCTGGGGTGTCCCACGCACCTCTTAGTCGTGGTGATAGGGGTCGGGTGTTGCAGGGGTGTCCCCAGCTTCCGTTTAATAGAGAGTGGGGGAAAAGAATGTTTTAAATGCACAAAAGGGACCCTGCAGCACCAGCGCTGACCCACGTAAGTGGGTGGGAACTGACGCCACAGGGATCGAGGGAAGTCGGCGGCACACTTCCGTGTGTGTCGCCGTTAAGGTAAGTAGCCAGGGGTGAGCGGGGTAGTGGGATGTGGGCCACAGTGAATTATCTCATCACTGCGCCGCAGCATAATGGTCGTCGTCATTTTCATTGGCTGAATTACAGTCGGCGCAGTGATCACATAGATCTAGATTTTACCTAGGTCACACAACCTATCATGACAGAGTGGCTTCAGCAAAACACAGAGTGTGATTATGTGTACTCTACCTGCATGTATATTCATAATTGCATCTACCTTTGGACTACTACCTCCAGCTTCCTATTCCCTGGCATCCTGGAGATAGGGTAGTCTCAACCTTCAGTGGGTTTAATCCCATCACTTGAAGACAGAACCTTATCTTTCACATACCCCTTGTATAGTAAGTGATGTCTCCTTTTTGCAATAGTAAAGCGAATACCTTCTATTGTTCCTAAAATGGGGACAATAGTACAGAGGTTTTGGGGAGAGATCCGGGGCACATTGGAGGCACAGTAGGGGTAACATTGACTCTTGAATCTGAAGCGATGATTTTTGGCATGGGTGTGGAAGATGACCATGATTTAAGATCAGGGTTGAAGGAGCATTGAAACTTCACTCTCGGCTAGATATAGATTTGTTCGAATCAATCCAAACTCAAAATAGCGTACCCGCAAACCCCATGACTATGAAACACAGGCGACCGCGAGCCCACACTTCATAAAATAGAATTTTGTAATGAACAACAGAACGCAGGTTATCGTGCCGCAAGAGCACCTCCCTATTATCTGCAAGCATGAAAACTAACCATATGGTAAGCAGCACTCATAGCCAAATATGTCCTCTACCCTCATTGTCTAATTCTAAAAATGTTTAAAAGTACGTGAGACTTGGAATTTACGAACTCGTCCTTTATTTAGGTACACTTATTGACTGGCTAAAGGTGACCCACCCACAAGCTTAAACTGAAGCGAAAACTCTAGACACCAACGCGCTTACAAATCAGTGTTCAATACTGCAAACACATTAAAGTAGGTACAATAACCTAGTTCACACGCGCTGGTCCTTGATCCAATGGACAATCACATGCTTTATTGAGTGAATGTCTTTGCTAAATGTAGTTATTGTAGACAAGATCAACAATATTTATTCCTAAAAGATTATCTTTCTCTTTCTTTATAGTTGGTTTGTAAGTTAAAGCCAAAGGAAAGGCGCATCCCTTCAGAAGATCTGCCAGCTACTTCCTGACAGTGAAATACGTGTCGAGGGCACACCTTAAAATGATATAAATTCCGGTCGTGGATTAAAGACATTTAAAACCGGCAAAAGTTGTCCTGTCAAATTTCTAATCGAAGACTTAAAAATCGAATCATTCTATTAGCAATTTAATGAAAACTGTATGGGTACACAGCAAAGGTTTCTACTCTCTTTTTTGTTAATTGTTATAGAACACTTGTAAAATATATGTTGTGATACGTCTCTCTTGACCCACTTCTTAACGTGTACCCCCTATGTACTTCCTCCACTACCCTTCAATCCCACTCTCCCTTCATTACAGTCATTCCCTCCACCACAGAAGCCAAACAGGCCCCCAGAGTCTGGGCTACCAACTCATCCCTCCCTCTGGCCTGTCTGTACAGCATGCAATCCGGAAATTGACACCGTTTGTCTCCACTTTCTTTCAACTTTCCACTCATATTTGGCTACATGTTGGCTATTATCCTTCCAATCTTGAAAAGACATACAGTTGATTTCATGAACCCAGCGAACTGCCAACCTGTTTCCCTTTTGCCTCCCTTCTCCTCAATACATGATTGTGCAGTGTTAAACGCCTGCACCTCCTTCCTGCAGCACAGTGAACTCTGACCCCTTTCTGTCTGGGTTCTGCATTAGCAACTTCAAGGAAACTGCAATCATCTGTATGAGCAACTTCCTCACTGCTGCTCTCCACTATGACGCTGCTCTTACCTGTTCCACCTGGACATCTTTGCCACCTCTGACATGGTGAAACTTCCCTCTTTTCCTCCTCTCTCTACTGTTGGCCTCCATTGCCGCATTCTGGGCTGGAATGCCTCCTGCGTTTCTCTTTGATCACTGCACCGCGCGGATCATACCTGTCCCAGAATGGAACCCTCAGGGGTCTGCCTTCAATCCCCATCACTTCACTCTCTATACATTCCCACTAAAGGAATTCTGTCACCCCCTTGGCTCCTTCTACCATCTATTCAGTGATGACACCCACACCTTCTCATGTGTCTAGTGTCTCAGAGCTTTCCTCTCACATCACCAATCAGCTTGCAGCCATCCATCATTGGGCGGCACTTCAATGCCTCATGCTTAACTCTTATGAAGCTAATATCATCTACCTCTCCACTGCTAATGCTTCATCCCTTCTCCCCTCTACCATATCCCTGCCTAATGGCCCAACATCCTCACCTCACAGCTACCACAATACATTACACAGCCCAAATGTTAAAGACATAGCCATTCAACAGCATCATGATTTCAATTAATCATTGTTCTGCACTTCCACTGTTGCTCATTTGGTGTCCCAAAATCCTCCAACTGAGAAACAGTATTACTCCTCCCATGCAAACTACGAGTACCAGCATGCATTGTCTGGCCAGATGAAAACACCAGGACAGAGACATTCCAAGAGGCTGCACTCTTTGATTCCTGTATGCGTGTTGACATGTTAGCTATGGTGAATAGGACTTTCGAATCTGGTTATCCTTTTCAGCTTGTATTTCTCTTGTGTGTAAAGAGGTATTGCAGCGTACACGCCATGAGGACGATTCAACAGCTTTCTTCTGCGTTTCTCTGAAAATGCTGGGGATTGTGGGGACAGGCAGGTGCGCGAATTCTGTTCGAGCTCTGCTTCATGAAGGTTTGACACTAATGAACTCTCATTTTCACACAACAAAGACAAGGGGCGAATTCCCAGTATTTCAGCGTTTTCCTTTGCAGGTTTAGTGACATGCTTGTTAAGTTTATAAATACCTGAGACGGTTAAAGTTTTCTCGAATTTGTTTTTACTCTTGTAACAAGACATTTCAAGAAGGGATTACAATGCAGGAACCTTATGCAGAGAAACCAGTTGTTTTGCCCCCAGCAACAGCACGTGAAATTGCCATTTAACAAATGAGCAAGTCCATGAATATTCCAATAGCAGAGCAGTTGCATCCATTTCCTTGAATCCGACACAAAACATTCCAGTCCTACCTGTGCGTTAAACTGATAAACGTCTTGTGGGGAGCAAGTTGAGGATGGGGTTCGCAGGTATCTATTGCTTTATATTACCACCCCTAAGGGACGTTCCACAGCACCCTTAGAGGGCATTCCCCAGTACTCTTAGAGAGAATTCCCCTGCAGTCTTAGGAAGAATTTCCTATCGGTCGTAAAGGGCATTCCTGTCACTCTGAAGGTAAATTATCTAATACTCTTAAAAGACCATACCCATCACTCTTAAGGGGCATTCTCCAACACTCGTAAGATTCTATTCCCACAACTCTCAAGGGGCATTGCCCATCACTCTTCAAAGACATTATCCAATAATCTTAAGGGATATACCCCATCATTCTTAAGGGACACTACCCATCAATTGTAATGGGAGTTCTGCTGCATGCTAATAGCACATTCTATCATTCTTAAGTGACACTACCCAGCACTCTTAAGGGACATTCTCCAACACTCCTACGAGACCATGCCCATTGCTCTCAAGGGGCATTGCCCATCACTCTTCAAAGATATTATCCAATAATTTTAAGGGATATACCCCATCATTCTTAAGGGACACTACCCATCAATTGTAATGGGAGTTCGACTGCATGTTAATAGCACATTCTATCATTTTTAAGAGACACTACCCATACCTCTTAAGGGACATTCTCCAACAGTCATAAGAGACCATACTCATGGCTCTTAAGGGGTGTTCTCCAAAACTTTTGAGAGACCAACGTCATCGCTCTTAATGGGCAATCCCCAGCACTCTTACAGAAATGTATCCGGTATTATTAAGGAATAATCCCCAGTTTTCTTAAAAGGCATTACCTAGCACTATTAGAGAGAGTTCCTCTGCAATGTTAAGAAGAATTTCTCATCAGTCTTTAAGGTCATTCCAGTCACTCTGAAGGTACACTCCACAACACCCTTAAGGGACCATACCAACACTCTTAAGGGTCATTCTCCAAAACACACTCTTAAGAAGGGGCATTCTCCCACACTCTTAAGATACCATCTCTATCACTCTTAAGGGGATTCTCCAACACTCTTAAGAGACCATCTCCATCACTCTTAAGGGACATTCTACAACACTCATAAGAGATCATACCCCTCACACTTGATGGGCATTCTCGAAAACTCTTTAGACACCATCCCCATTGCTCTTAAGGGGCATGTTCAGACACTCTTAAGAGCCATCACAATCCATCTGAACGGGCATTCTCCAACACTCTTAAGAGAGCATCCCCATCACTCTTAAGGGGGATTCCCCCACACACACTCTTAAGATACCATCCCCATCGCTTTTAAGGGGCATTATCCCGCACTCTTAAGAGACTGTCCTCCTTACTCTTAAAAGGGATTCTCCAACACTCATAAGAGACCATCCCCATCCCTCTTAAGGGACATTATCCAACACTCATAAGAGACCAGACCCATCACTCTTAGGGGGCATTCTCCAACACTCTTAAGAGACCATCATTATCCATCTAAAAGGGCATTCTCCAACATGCTTGAGTGACCATCCACGTCGCACTTAAGGGACATTCCCCTGCACTATCACAGTAATTTCCTTGGCATTCTTAAGGAAACATCCCCAGCTTTCTTAAAGAGTGTTCCCCAGCACTGACAAGGGGAAAACCTGACCATTATAAAGGATTGTTGTCCAATGATCTCTTGAGTGCATAGCCTCCTTTACTGTCGCTGTTCTTACGCCATTTTAGCAGGCATTAGACTAGCACCAACTTTTTGAACTAGCACACAACATGGAAGCGGGATGCTCATAGATTAGGGGTCTGCAACCTTTGGTTCTCCGCATGTTTTAGACTACAACACCCATCAGCCCTTGCCAACAAAGGCAATGGTGAGGTATCGTGGGAGTTGCAGTCCAATACACCTGGAGAGGCCAGGGTGAATAGACAGGTCGGGTCACAGAGGCTAAATAGGAGGAAGACCCATGTGTACGTGTCATGTGTATTTGGGTAATGTGCCTAGCGCCTAGATTTCATTTCAAAGTGCTATGTGGAAATTAAAGAGAGGGGTAAAGGAGAACGGGAACACAGTGTTAATATGTGTTTTTGGGGAATTATACAGTCTTTACTGACTGAAACATCATGTTTTCAATGTATTTTGTGTTTCTTTGAAGAACAGGGATGCCAATGTTGTTCAGAAATGGATGTTGTAATGCAAGCATTAAGACATAAATATAACAGTCTACTTGCTCAAGTCTCCTTCGACCCCAACCCACACCATCAGCTAAGCTGACAAACATCAGAAGCCCCCGGTGAGTGAGGAGATTCTGGCAGCAGCCATTTCTTTTCGGAGACGGTTAATGAGCGCCATGATCCATCGCCCCAGCAGCCCCTGTTACTTTACAAAATATTACTTTTTGAAAAAAAGCGCCTGCAGATTTTGCGAGGAAGGATGGTCCTTGCAGCAGAAGGAGCGGGAGAGGAAATTGCTTCATACATCATGGGCGCGCGCCAGGAGATAAGGAGGGCCGGATCCCGGCGACGATCACTGCGGCGGATTGTCAATGAGTCTGTGGCCTGGCTGCGTGGCCTACGCAGGGGGCGCCACTGACCTTGCCACGCTGGGGAGCAAAGCACGCTCCAGGACAGGAGCAGGGCGCCGGAGTCATCCGAGGACAGAACTCACCAGACTGGCTTATTTCAAAGATGCTTTCCATGTCTTTTCTAAATCCTCAGACATGTCTCCTTGCAGACAAACTGGGGCCCCAGATTACCAAATTTTGCACCGGTGCAAGTGCAAAATGTTGCACAATATTACCATTAGGGCAAAGTTTGCCCTATTTCTTTAAACTATTGCACATGACAAGTGCAGCCTGGTCAGCAATAAACATCAGGGCACACATTGCTCTAATACAACAAAAATATATATATATATATATATACTTTTCCACTGCATTTTTGCACGAGGGCAAAGTTAGCCGGATTAGCACTAGGGTCAAGTTTGCACAGGAGCAAATCCAGAGAACATTTATTTATTTTGCACAGGGGCAATGTTTGCCATTTTGATTACAACATTGTAACATGTCAACATGTCATGTTACAATGGTTTTCTAAATGTACAACAAACTTTTCCCTAGTGCTAATACCGTGCAACTTTACACTTGCACTGGTGCAACGTGTCTGTTATCTGACCCCTGGTACATTGTGTGTCAAATAAAATGGGCACACGTGCATTTGGGCAAGGGTGTGCATGTCTGTGGATCACATTCAGGCTGTCGCTGAGGACGGCCGGAAGATTAAACGTCTCTGGTGTGATTCATCTGGTGTCCTTTGTTGTCTGCCGACAGCTTGTGTTAATAAAGTGCTTTGGGGTATTTCATCCACAGCAGGTTATTGGGGTCTGATTCTCATTGGTGACTAAATAGTGCCACCTAATACCCAAACTCTTGCATTAGAGTACAGATAGGGAGGAATGCCAAATGAGGAGGGACACACAGCTTGAAGGTGTTTGCTTATTCTCCCACCCATTGAGTGCTGATGGCCATGCTAATACCTATGGCCATTCCTACCTGCCCCTCACCCGCACAAAACACCTCCTCCTGGGAACTTTTTGAGCTCGCTTTTATCAAGCCTTACCGTGAAATGTTGCCCTCAAAGTTTCTTTCAGTGTTAACTCAAAGCAGTCTGAGGGTTTATTATAATTGTTCTTTTATATCACGCATAATACCAGCAAGTGGTTTCTAAGCGCAGCATCAGGATTCAAACCTGTGCTCTTCTGCGTTGCCTTGGTTTCAGGGCAAATGTGTTGCCCCTGGGCTATCCTTCCTCCCCAATGTAATTGGAATAGTAAATGTGCTACTGGTGTACTACAAAGGTTAACCATGTCTATCTTCAGCCACTTGACGTATATCCCTTCTCTAAAGTCCTGTTAAAACAAGCACTAGCAAAGCCAACAGTTTTCGATTTCATATAAGTATTAGGCATTTGCCAGGCACCACTTTTAGGTGCCCAGGTAGTCGCACCAATTTGCACCTACCATCAACTGCCCTGACCTTCTCCCTGGACTCTGTTATCACTAAGGATGTACTGCTTCCTTTCAGGAATAGTTACCTCACAGGACCTGCCCCTGCACACTTCCCATAACCTCTTACTGCACCACTCGTTCTAAACCTCAAGGCTGCTGGAAGGTAGAATGACTATTGCACCTTTGTCTGGTTACTGCATTTTTCTGCTAAGTCCACAGTTCAACAAAGAGACCCTTTTAAAGTGTTAGACCTTCAGTTCTAACCACCCTCTAACTTGTAACTGTGTTGTCTAGGGGGCCCTGGTTTTGACATTTATTTTATTTATTTTATTGGATATTTGTAAGGCACCTATACAGCAAATGGTGTTTCAAGGTGCCACAAGACAAACAGGGGTGGGGAACAAGGGAGAAAGATACAATAATGGTCCTACTAGGCTTAATGATATTAGGATGATGCAATTGCAGAACAAGAAGTGCAAGAGAGGGGGTGATGGGAAGTACTAGTCTGTCCAAAAATAAAGTGCTAAGGTGGAAAGGTGGAAAGCAAAAGGGGTGAGGGGCGAAGTGCAAGTAGTAGGGGAAGGTTAGAAGGCAAGTGCCAGTGAATGCAGGTAAGTGTAACAAAACATGGGAAGGGGTCGACCTGACACAGGGCCTGGAGTCATGTAGTACTCAAAGGGAACCAGACAGCCTGTCACTGAGTCAGAAGAAGGTGTTAGCAGGGGATGGGGAGAGTGAAGGAGGAGGAGAAAAGGAAGGCCTTGAGGAGCTTCTGGAACTTAATAAGATCTGTCACAAGTCTGAGAGGGCCAGGGAGACCATTCCAGAGAGAGGCTGCTGCGGAGGAGAGACATCTACCCCCCACTCTTTTCTTAGAGAAGCTTCTAACTCACAAAGAGTTGGCGCTAGTAGACCAAAGGGCTCTAGCAGGGAGGTATTTAGGGAGAGAGACTTGGATGTAGCGGTGTTCAAGGCCCCAAAAAAAGCCTTGTGGATGATGCAGAGGGCCTTGAATTTTATCCTAGCAGCAACCGGGAGCCAGTGGAGAGAAAATAGGCTGGAGAGATGTGGTCCCTAGGCTTGAGGCCAAGAATCAGTCTTGCAGTCCGATTCTGGATTAGACAAAGGGAGGATGAGTGAAGATTGAGGAAGAGGCTTTTACAGTAGTCACGCTTAGAGAGGACCAGAGCTCTGGAGACATTGCGTTTCTGGGGGAAGGTGAGAATACCTCTGAGATGGTGCAGCTGATAGTGGGCCTTCTTGGCAATGTTGGCGATGTGAGGTGAGAAAGAGAGAAAGGAATCAAAGATGAAAACAAGGTTTTTTGCCTCACAACAAGGTGAGGGGTTGGGACCCATAGAGGTTGTCCAGAGGCAGGGAAGGTGGGAGCTGGGGTCTCAATGAAAAGGGTCTCAGTCTTATCGGCATTAAGGCAGTCATCATTAGCAGCGCATGGCAGTCAGACAGTCATGGATGAGAGAGGAGGAAGAGGAGGAAAGAGAGGGAACTTTTAGTAGAGCTGTGTGTCATCTGCATAACACTAAAAGTGAGAAGAGAAGGAAGAGATCAAGTGGGCCAACGGGCCAAGGTAGATGTTGAAAAGTCATGCAGAGAGGATAGGGCCTTGAGGGGCGCTGCAGGTGGAGAGTGTGATAGGGGAGAGAAAGGGGCCCAGTTGAACCTGAGATGGTCAGCTGGAGAGAAAGGAGGTCAACCCATCCAGTGCCAGGCCTTTGATGCCAATGGTGTCACAGAGCCGATTTGTCAGGGTGGCATGATTTACAGTGTCAAAGGCTGAGGAAAGATCCAGGAAGATAAGAACAGAAGGCAAGGTAGAGTCAGGTTTAGAGAGCAAGCCATCACGGGTGTTCAGTAGAGCAATTTGTCTGTTAGGTAAGTTGGGAGATGGCAAGCGTCTCCAGGAGTTTGACCAAGAAAGCTGTGATGAGGATATACATTTAGTTAGCAGGGCAGGAAGGGTCAGAAATGTACTTTTTAAGGAGGGGATGCACAAGGGAGTGCTTGAGGGGTAGTGGGAAGGAGCTGGTGGAAAAGAAGTGATTACAGAAATCAGCCAGGAAATGCAACACAATGGAGGCAATGTGGTCCTTGATAGTTCTGGTGGAGCAGGGGAGCACCTGTTTGCAGGAGACTTTCATAGAGGGCACTAGTCTAGAGACCTCATCCAGTGCTATGGGAGAGAAGTAGCTAAGGGGAGAAGAGAGTCAAGGGAGGCATGACAGCTGGGGAGGAAGGAGGGAGGGAGGTAAAGGAGAGTGAGGACAGAATGTCCTGGGCTTTGGAAAGAAAGCGGGTGGCCAGAGAGGTACAGAGGGTTAGGGATGGCTGGGGAGATGTGGAGACTGCAGAAGGATTGTTGAGTTTCTTGCAGGTTGTAATCAGTTTGCCAGAGTTGTATAATAGTGCAATGTGCATATATTGGCAAAGTTAAAGAATGTTTGCCCTTCTTTTGGAGGTCAGACTGATTACCAGTGAACAGGAGGACCCTCTGCATCCCCTCCATGAAGGTTGACATCTCTGGACCCAGGCAATGGAGACAGGACAGAGACAAAGGCTGGAAACGGACACCCAGGCAGTTGGTACAAAATAATCTTTAATAAAGATTCACAAGACACCAGACACAGCATCCCTGAGCTCTCAAAATCATTGTGTTTTTATAGACTTTTGAGACTGATGCAACATTACATACAATTGCACAATACAAATCTGATTGGTCCCTTCAACCAGAAATAAACTCCTACTTGTCTGTGATTGGCTGGCTTAACTGTCACTCACCAAGCCTGCATGACCTCATTTTGGCAAGATTGGTTTGACTGACACATAATCTGATATGCTTGTGTGAGATTCAGCCAGACCTCAATATAACTCCTTTATCGCCTGCCAAAAAGCAGCCCCATATCTGTTTGTCGAGACCTGCCAAATTCACTTGGCAGGCTATACCATGTTTTTCGTGCCAATACATTTTAAATATATAATACCAGGCATGCTTGTCTTCAGTGAACTGCTGCCAAAGAATATTCCATCGTCTGCATTGACTAAGGGCTTTTGACACGTGGTCCTGAAGCCATTTTGTTTTTTGGCATCTGTCTCAGAATCTATCTGAGCCTTTTCAGCCTCAATGTTCGGTTCAGCTGTGGAATCAGAAAATACAATATTAAGGCTTTTACAACATGCAAAGAGAAATACACCAACACTGGCTTATAAAGATTCTCAGGATCTGTATTGCAATACTGTACAGTTTACAAAACAAAGTATACAAATAGCTATTTGGCTGTCAGTACATCACAAAGACCACCAGCAGGTTCAATGTGAGCAGTGAACAGGAATTGCTAGCTGGACATCAGCATATTTATACAATTTCTTCATAACAATGTCCAGCCTCCTACAAGTTAATCATGTACTGGGCTAGGGTCGCGCCAGGTTCATTCCTAATTTAAATATCTCGTGCATGCGGTTTATTTCTTAATACATTTACTAACAAACACTATTATTCTCTGGGTTTAATTTTACACTCTTTACACATTTGCTTTAATGCAGGTCAAACAGATGTTTCGTATGACATGTTTAAACAGTGTCATTGTTCTTGTATACTTGTAGGTTAACATCGCTGATTCAAGTAATCCCCTGATCCCGAGGTCAACAAAGGACAAGGTCTACATGACCCTAACATATAGCCTGCAGGCAGGTTGGACATCACCTCGCCTACAGAGGTTGAAGAGGTTAAGTAAGAACAAGAGAACGCAGGTCGGTCCTTTTAGGCCACGGGGTGACTTTGCGCAAATAACTAAAATGGCGGCTTTGACCTAAAATGGAGGCTCGATTAACTTAAGGTTACGACCTTGCAATGCAGATTTTCTCGCAGAGCGACTGGGCATAGGCCAACATATACAATGAGGACGAAACAATATTTAACAAACCCTCCTTTTGGCCTATGCCAAGCGGTAAACTACCTTCAATCACTTTGCGACTAACTCCACATTTCAACGTCTACAAACCCCGAATCATTTTCAGACATATCTATTGCCATTAGATCAGACACTAGAGTTTCTTTCAACACGTACTCCTTGGAAACTTTATCTGGGGCGTATATTTTATACCCTAATACACTTGTTGCTTGCGCGCAACACCCCCCTAATACCGAACATATACCAGGGAGACACTGTATACAACAACAAAGGAATAGAAAACTACCCAACATAATCAGCAGGGCCGAAAACAACTTCCATCCCCACGACCGTAGGAGGTCCCAAAACCATGTACCAAATTCCCAGTTTCCCTCAGGAACATGTACTTCCGAACTAAGAGCATGTAGATTTTGGATCGCCCTAAAGATCGTTGGAGAGGAGTCTGGTACGTAAACGCAGCAAGCGGACACCACTAATTTACATACTCCTCCACGCTCTGCCAGAATGACATCTAATGCCATCCGGTTCTGAAGAGCTACTAATATTATTGCTTCTGTTCTAACATCATATTATAGAGTATGTCAGTGGTCAGGTTTATAGTTCTCTCCAGTATTCTCGCTAGTCCCCTGATATTTTCTGAATTCGTAATTTGCCCAAAAAATGGCACAAAGGATTTCATGATGTAGCCTAGAGTTTGCGCTGGAGTATCCCCCTTCACACCTCGTCGCGGACGAGTCTTTGAAATTTCTGCAGTACTGGCAATAAATACCCCAGGTAACAGAATCCCTAAATAGCAGGTTCCTTGCCAATCCCTGGGCAACCATGGAAATGCCACATTACCGCAAACGAAATAGACAGGTTCACCTACGTACAGAGGTCTGTTCTCACTAGTCAAATTCGCAATGTTGGCGCATTTTCTAAAATTACCCATTGACTGTGTTCCATTCCTCTGTATGCAGAGGTAATCTGAATCGGGGCTATGGTTAACAGAATAAGATGGAGGTGTGGCATCCTTATTGCCTATAGGAGAGAGTGAACGGAAATACGAACAGAAAATGATTGATCCGGAAGTACCACTGTTGGAGAGTGCGGAGACAAGATGGCCATTTAGTCTGGCCTTACGAACTCTTGAACGATCTCCGACACTCTCTTGTTGACCGTTGCCGTCTCGGGCACGCTGGCCACAGCACTGGAAAGGGACTCTGTGTCCTCTGCATCGCATGGCACGGGCTGCGGGATCCGCTTGGTGTGTGTCGCGTGGATCCAGTTCTCTCGCCCTGCTACCCGCACAGCAGTCTGGGTGGCTAGCAGGACCTGGTAGGGACCCCTCCACCGAGGTGCAAGGCAAGACGACCTCTCGAAAACTTTCGTGAGGATCCAGTCCCCCGGTCGTAGACTGTGACCAGGACCCTCGTACCGTAAAGGTAATGCCTCTCGCACCTGGTGATATATTGAAAATAGATTTTTAGTCAACGGGTTACAGTAATGTGAAAGAAGCACATTCTCTATATCCCGCAACGAGCGACTTTTTGGCATACCCCAAATATTAGCAGGCCTCCCCATTACCACCTCAAAGGGAGAGAGCCCAGTCTTAGTTTGAGGGGTTGTTCTCATCGACAGGAACACGATCAGTAAGGCGTCCAGCCATTTTAACTTGGTGCCAGAACACGTCTTTGCGAGCTTGTTCTTTATAATGCCGTTATGCCTTTCCACTAATCCGGCACTTTGGGCATGTCTGGCCGGATGGAACCGTTTATCAATCTGTAATCCTTCACATATTTGTAGGATTACAGCAGCGATAAAGTGTGGCCCATTATCCGACCAGATGACTCTCGACAGCCCGAACCTAGGAAAGAACTCTTTCAACAGAGTTTTTGCCGTCGTTATGGCCGTTGCATCTCTGACAGGGAAGGCCTCAACCCACTTGCTAAATGCACAAATGACAACCAACACATACTTAAGATTGTTGCAACGTTCCATCTCAATAAAATCAAAGTGGATAACTTCAAACAGAACAGAAGGTGGAGCGAAACTTCCTCTAGGAGTCGAGGTACCTTTTCCTACATTATGCTGCAAGCAGACCATGCACCCTTGGACAAAGCACTCTGCAATTTTGAAAATGTTATTATTGGCCCATACACTGTGTAACATTTTAGTCAATTTACGCGCGCAGACATGTATCGGACCATGAGCCATAATGACCATCATTGTAATATAGGCGTCAGGGAGTAACCATTTTCCGTCAGCATTGGCCACCCAACACCCATCACCGTCCAATCTCCCTGCACCCTCAACCCATTTCTTGGTCTCCTCTACAGTAGCATCTGCTTGAATGTCTTTTACAAAATCGATACTTTCACCAAAAGTGCAAACATTTACAATTTCTCTTACAGTATACATTTCTTAACTAAAATCAGTGGCAGTTTGTTTAGCTATCTGGTCAGCGAAAGCATTCCCTTTTCCTATATCATCTATAACCTTTTTGATGTGCTGTACATTTTACAATGGCTAGCTGAACAGGGAGTGCGAGCGCTGAAAGTAATTGCACTATTAAAGTGCCATGCTGTATTTTCGTGCCGTGTGAGGTCAAGAAACCTCGTTCTTTCCACAGTCTACCGAAGTTGTGAACTACCCCAAAGGCATACTGATTGTCGGTATATATATTTACCGTAAGCCCTTCAGAAAGTTCACAAGCTCGAGTTAACGCTATAATTTCTGCAGCCTGCGCGGAATTATGCATAATTCTTTTGGTTTCCACAATCGTGCTTAAAGTAGTGACGGCATAAGCAGCCGTGGATGTACCATTCGGAAGTTTGAAACAAGAGCCATCACAATATAGCTCTCCTTGTGGGCTATTCAAAGGCGTGTCTTTCAAATCAATTCTACCTTTAGTCTCTTGTTCTGTAGTGTAAAGGCAATTGTGTGACGTTTCGTCACCATCAACAGTATCTTGTGGGACAGGTAAAAGTTCAGCCGGATTTAATACACAACACCTCTGAATTTGAATGTGGGGAGCAAACAAGATCAATTCGTATCTTGTCAATCGTGCGGAAGTGAGGTGTTGTATTTGAGTTCTATTCAATAAAATATCTACAGAGTGAGGTACCATTAAGGTTAATGCATGACCCAGGACCATTCCCTCGCTCTGTTTTACAGACGCAGCAACAGCAGCGACAGCTTTCAAACATCTCGGCAAAGCGCATGCAACAGGATCAAGGATGGATGAGAAATAGCCGCACGGCCTATTCTTACCTCCATGTTCCTGCGTTAACACAGCCAAAGCACATCCATCACGTTCATGCACATACAACACAAAGGCCTTTTCATAATTTGGAGTTCCTAAAACCGGTGCCGAACACGGAGTGGTTTTGAGCAAATCAAATGCTGTCTGGTGTTCCAAAGTCTATGGCAATGGCAAAGAAATGCCCTTCTTTGTCAAAGCCAGCATTGGTTTAATCGTTAACGAAAAGTTAGGGATCCTCAATCTGCAGTAAGAAGCCATACCTATTAGGGCTCTAACTTCCTTTTGCGTATTTGGGACAGACATGCCAGAAATAGTTTTTATCCATTCAGGTGTCAACCTTCTTCCCTCCTTTGACAGGAGATAGCCTAAATAGGCGACCTCCTGACAACAATATTGGAATTTCTTGAGTGAACCTTTGTGGCCATGTTTTGCTAGATGACAAAGCAACAACACAGTGCCTTCTTTACAGGCACTCTCAGAATCAGCAGCCAAGAGGAGATCATCTACATACTGTAGTAACGTGCAAGTAGTAGGCAACTCGAGAGTATCGAGTTGCTCTTTCAATGCTCTACTATAAATACTTGGACTCTCAGTGTACCCTTGTGGTGCACGAGTGAATATGAACGAGCGTCCACCTAGGGTAAACACGAACAAATACCTACTGTCCTTATGTATAGGAATACTGAAAAATGCGTTTTTAAGGTCAACAACGCTAAAGTGAGTGGCAGAAGCCGGAATCATAGTTAGTATCGTGGTAACATCAGGTACAATGGGAAATTGAGGAGCCATAATTTTGTTAATAGCACGCAAATCAATTATAAATCGAAAAGGAATCGCATTATCACCTTTTTTATATACTGGCAAAATCAGGCTATTACACACACTACCTGTAATCTCCTCAATTACTCCACGATGTACAAAATCAGAAACTATACATTTCAAAGTCTGTTCGCCTTCAACTGAGATCTTGTATTGCGGGATGCGAGGCAATTTTACTCCATGTTTCAGAATAATTTTAACAGGTTCAATTTGAAGAATGCCCACATCATTATCATCAATTGCCCATAAGCATTCTGGAATGCTACTGAATTCTGGCGGTAAAGGTCGAGTCAAAAACTGAGAGGCGAGTGATTGCTGAGGTGAAATTGTTAACCGAACTCCGTCGGGGGAGCAATGTATTACTGCATTCAATTCCTTCAACAAATTCAACCCCAGCAAATTCTCCCCACAGTTTGTAGTAGGTAGAAATGGACACTGCTC
This sequence comes from Ambystoma mexicanum, assembly GCF_040938575.1. Classification (NCBI taxonomy): domain Eukaryota; kingdom Metazoa; phylum Chordata; class Amphibia; order Caudata; family Ambystomatidae; genus Ambystoma; species Ambystoma mexicanum. The sequence goes on along the minus strand of NC_090931.1, from coordinate 164,726,572 downwards.
CGTAAAGGGACCCAGTGTTATCGGTACCGGCAAAGAGACCGGACAAACTACAGGTGTGCCTGAAAACCCTACAGAAACGTTGGACTGCCCTGACAGGGGAATGTTTGGAACCCGTGAATGGTCAATGGAACACTTTTGTGCTCCCGTATCTACTAAAAATAGATGCTTCCTATTTCCCACCACCATCTCAACGTAGGGGCCTTTCTGATGAACGGGAATAGGCGTTGGTTCCAAATCCTGTTTCTGGCAATCCTAACGAAACAGAATGTCGTCAAAAGGAAGCTCTTCAGAGAGGTACGCGGCAGAAGGGTGATCAAAAATGTTTCTATTATCCACATTGGACACTTGTTTATCCTGTGAAGGAGGTTGCTGTGATTCTGGTGCAAACTGACCTCTGCCGGGGCCCCCTGCACCTGGGCGACCTCTGGATCGTCTACCCATGTTCCCAAATGACCTTTGCTGCAAGGTCGGACATTGTGCGCACCAGTAACCTTCCTGTTGACAATAGGCACACTGGTTAATGGTTACCGGCTCTAGGGGTGTACTTCCCTGTGTAATGTATTGACCTCTAAATTGATTACCTCCTCTAGGGTTTCTAACAATCTGTTGCAATAGTACTTTTGTTTTTAGGTCACCCTTTTTTTTCTCAAGTTTTTCCTTTTCATTATTTACACGATTTTCATAGTACTGAGCCATGTGCAGTACTTCTGATTGAGACTTTGCCTGCCAAGCGCTTTCAGAGACCATAATCTGTAACTGGATGTCAGGCAGCAATCCTCGTACAAATTTGTCGACAAACAGCCTTTTCCCTGACTCTGTGCCTAAGTCTTGTCCACTGAAATCTGAAAATGCCTGTTCAAACCGATTGAAGAACTCGGTGGCACCCTCAGACTTTCCTTGGACACAGGCCGTAAGCTTGTCCCAAATGATTTCAAATTCACAATAATCCTATCAGGCAAAGTTAATATAACTTTAGGCGGTCGCTCGCCAGCTGGTCTTTCTCTGTAGAGACTAACCATGTTATCCCATGTATTTCCTAACCCAGGGTTATCTCCTAACCCAGGTACATCATCTACAGTCCTAATCTGTTTCCACAAATCAACTGGCAGGAGTACGGGAAATAATAAATCAATATCACTTAAGGTGAATACCGATGATTGTAAGACGGACTCTATTTCTTTATAGAACCCCGTTGGATTCTTTCTTATATCAGGAATAGATTGCTTTATGGTGTTCACTTCCTGTCTTGAGAACGGGACGTGAACAAACTGCGATACATAATGTGCAGGGATGTCCACAGCGAGTATACCTCGTGCAGCATCGGCCGCAATCTCAATTTATGGGACAAATGCCGGAGGGACCTCTCTCATAGGCAACTGAGAAGTAGGCAGCTCAGAACGCTTACTAAGCAACACGGGCAAATCAAGCGTAAGGCAGTCGAAGAGGTATCCATCGAAAAAGCTCTCTTATAAACACTCAACAATTCTGCGGGACAACAAATCTTTCTTTTTACACACTCATTCCGCAGGTATTCTACCATAACCTGAATCAATTTCTTTTGCATTTCTAACATATACTGACCACACGTGTCATATACTTCATCTGGAGTTATCGACATATCCGAAATCCATCTTATCGCATCCTTTGTACAAATTCGTGCTTCCTCACCTATCAATTCACGGCGAGGAGAAAACCGTTTCTGTAAGAACATAGTATCTAAACTATCATCATCAACTTCTTCATCCTGTAACTCTTCCAACTCCTTCTTATACACAAAAATCCTATTGACATGCTCATATACTTTCTCCGCAGTATCTCTAGACAACGCTAAGGCGTTCAAATCCCGTAACCCTTGTGGGAGATCTACATCGTTTAGTCTATTCCACATTATGCTCAATTGAATTCCTAACCCTTCAATAAAAACATTTTTCTCAGGAATACCTTTCAGATTTTCGAGTGTGGAAAAAACAGCAGCTTGTTCACCCTTCTCCATACAGTGTTTAGCCCAAGCAATTAATTCATTCTTTTTATCTGGGGACACAGTATTACGAGTCACAACCCTTGATCCCATTCCCTGATCTACTACAAGTGATGCAGAATCACTTGGAAGAGGAAGAGTCGGCACATTCTGAATGTCAACAGGTGTAGGCAAGGGGGCAGGCAAAGGATCGGGGGCTGGAGGGACAACAGGAAGAACAACACGGAGGACCGAAGGAACTATAGGAGGAGGAATAACAACAGGAGGAGGCAAAGCACCAGGAGGAGGGACATACGGGGGTGGTGCAGAGGCAACAGGCCTTCGTTCATGCAAAAGTTTGTTAAACAATTCATCGGACGTATGAAAATCTTTCGAAGGGTAGATTTTCTGAATGCCTAATTGAAACACTCTGTCCGTGTTCCTAACTGATTCCAATTCTTTATTTTGATCATAAAACCGTGCCTTTTCGATACTCGTCATATGTCGACGCATATGCTTCTCTTCACTCTTTTGTTGCTGCAAAGCTTCTGTTTTCCAACTGTGCAATGCATCAAATGCTGCATGTCTCGCCTTTTTCTTTACCAATACAGACTCTTAATATTCTATACGAGGGATTTCAAAGCTACCATTAGTTGGGCACCGAAGATTAGAATTATGTCTGGTCTGTCTGTGCCAAATGTCATTAAATGCTATACTACCAAAGCCTTTTTTTACAGTACATAGGACATGCCGGCGACCCCTCCTGTGGTGCAGGATGGCTATCTTCCAAAGATTGTCTGTCGCTGCGGAATAATGCCCTGAAGCAGGCAGACAATTTCCCAGGCATATCAGAGTTCTGGTGTTACCTGGTCAAATAATTGTGCTCGCGAATACAATGCGCCAAATTCAAATTGTCAGGGTTAAATTAAGAATCGGGTCACGATTCACCTGACCAAAGGACTGGGAGGCCCGATCGGGTTACTAAGGACAATTCTAAGGACCCACGTGTCTGGTGATTTCGGCAAATTTACCCACCTCGATATATGGACCCTCGTCAAGACGTCGTCTCGGGCTACAGCTCACCGTTCAGGGATCGGATCGTGCTGTTCTGTCGAGGGATTCACTTCTCGTCCAGATTGGCCATTTTGTTCTCACCATCCGATCCCGATCCGATAGCCGAGCCAACCTTCAACGAGACAAAGTCAATCTTGAGGGTCTTATTCGGGCGCCATCTGTGGAATCAGAAAATACAATATTAAGGCTTTTACACCATGCAAAGATAAATACACCAACACAGGCTTGTAAAGATTCCCAGAATCTTTATTGCAATACTGTACAGTTTACAAAACAAAGTATACAAATAGCTATTTGGCTGTCAGTACATCACAAAGACCACCAGCAGGTTCAATATGAGCAGTGAACAGGAATTGCTAGCTGGACATCAGCGTATTTATACAATTTCTTCATAACGATGTCCAGCCTCCTACAAGTTAATCATGTACTGGACTATGGTCGCGCCAGGTTCATTCCTAATTTACATATCTCGTGCATGCGGTTTATTTCTTAATACATTTACTAACAAATACTATTATTCTCTGGGTTTAACTTTACACTCTTTACACATTTGCTTTAATGCCGGTCAAACAGATGTTTTGTATGACATGTTTAAACAGCGTCATTGTTCTTGTATACTTGTAGGTTAACATCGCTGATTCAAGTAATCCCCTGATCCCGAGGACAACAAAGGACAAGGTCTACATGACCCTAACATGTAGCCTGCAGGCAGGTTGGACATTAACTCGCCTACAGAGGTTGAAGAGGTTAAGTAAGAACAAGAGAACGCAGGTTGGTCATTTTAGGCCACGGGGTGACTTTGCACAAATAACTAAAATGGCGGCTTTGACCTAAAATGGAGGCTCGATTAACTTAAGGTTACGACCTTGCATTGCAGATTGTCTCGCAGAGCGACTGGGCACAGGCGAACATATACAATGAGGACGAAACAATACTATATCAGTTTTAACACAGCTACTAAACGGTGAACCAATGTACTTGAATACATAATTCATTTTCTGTCCAGTTCTCAGACTATATGTTTACATATTCATGATGTGTGTGCATTACCTGAGACACCCTTTGCTTCCTGGGTCATTATGACGCCCAAAAAATATATGTCGCCCGATATGTTTTTTTTTGTCTTAAAAAAGCACTATAATTCTGATTTTTGCGATACTGGAATCATTCATCAGCCTGTCATGTTACCTGCATTCAGTTTGAATGGGAGGGGTCTGGGACCTGCTTTACACCAGTTTTCCTGTAGTGGTAACCGCCCGGTAGTTGCTGTTACCAGGTGTTATACCATTCCACCAAAAGCCGAGTTTCATTCCCGTAACTCATATTTCTTGCTGCTGTATTGTAGAAGTCATTGCTGCTGCACAAAATCAGTATCAGATGAGGTAATTACTAGGTGAGGTAATCACCAGATGCAGTCATTTTCAGGCTGCACAGAGTCCTATCGGACTACAAAATGCAGAAAAACATAGAGGTCCTCTTGAACCGGAATAATGCAGACCTTTCCAGACAACTGGAAATGACAGCATGCAGTAGTGGCAACTGAGTTTGGTGGTATTACCAAAGGTAATACTGCCAAACTCTTAATCAGACCCAATGGGCCTCATGCTAATCTTGCCAGTCCAGAGGAAATGGTGCCAGTAAGCCTACCAGCACCATTGTTTTCAGACCAGCAAAGTACAAGTCTGGTGGGTGTCTGCCCTCCCGCCTGGCAGGTCTGTCTTCCCAGATGGATCAGCACCCACCCACAGACTTGCACAGAAGCACTGGCACAGTTATTACTGGTGCCAGTGTTTCCGTGGTCCATGGGAATGGGGAACAACATATTACCGGTGCCTGACTTTCCAGCTGTCGGGGTTGTAATACCCCAGTGTTACAGGCAAGCCAGACACTGGTAACTGTTTACGGGTCTGGTGGCTACCTGCCAGTTTTACCGGCACAGTTACCGCTGGACCCGTAATGAGGCCCAATATGTTTGTCTGTATATTCTTGATGAATATTGCATTGCATTGTTGGAGCAGTGAGTCAGAATGGAGCTTGGATAATGCAAGCTGTCAGACTTATTAGCTCTCCCTTATCACTATGGACCAGTGAGTATCCAACACTCACAAACGGGGAACAAACAAGGTTTTCATGGAAGGACTTTTATCTGCCAGGAGTATCCTAATCTACCAGCACACATGTTTGTGCAATGAGATTTTATGACACTGCACATAGTTTACCCTTTGCTGTCTCCTTTTAGTTAAAGGCCAGTTTGGAGTGCAAGAGAGGTGCCTAGACTTATGTTACCTTATTAGGATTTCGGTTGTGCTCTGCTGTCCTTTTCATGGTCTAAGGTGCTCTGGCGGACCTGAAAAAGAGGGGGACAAGTTAGGTCAGTCGGGGAGAGCAAAATGCAAGATACCTTTGCTGTTGTGTCCATGCATGCATCCCGGTAGTACCCTGAGCTGTGTGCGCTGGTGTGCTTCTAGGTGTTCCACGTCAAGAGCACAGAGGTGTCTGTGTCCGATGGGAAGCCATGGTGCTAAAATGTATTCGTCTGGACTGTAGCATGTTATTTGCTAGTAGACGTCTAGCGTTCTGATGTTCAATGTCTGTTTCAGGGCATGGTCACTTGCCATTTGTGGGTGATTTTGTTGGTATGTGTTAATTGTGTTGGAATGTAGAATTTTAGCATGTAAGTGCTAGGTGCATTCAGAGGCCTCAAAGGGCATGTCTGTGAGGGATGCAGAAAAACTTGAAATCACATATGCAATTATAGCATGTCATAGCAAGTCATCACAAATGATTACAAATCATACCAACAGATATAAAAGGGACTTACAAGGCGATAACACATGGCATCATTCAACTTTCGCCTTCCAGCTGGTGACTGATCACTGGAAGGCCCTCTAGTGGCTTTCTTGTAGTGCAGATGGGACTGCAGTAGTGGTTTGGGCAATGATGACCAGGCCAAGAGACGATTGGCTATGGGAACACTGTAATAATGCACGGATCAGGTAAGTTGAGTTATACTTTATTCTTCAACCCATACACCGTGACCATCAATCCCCTCCCAGCTCCCTGCCCTTCAAAGATCAACTGCCGCCACGAGCGTGGAACTCAGAGAGATTCCACGCACCTGGGACACAAGACAAAGGCTCGCAGAAGCGCGAGCAACTACAATACTTCTCCCCCTGTAAACCACAAAACAAGTGAGGACAATTTCACGCAGGAACATCAATGAAGGAAAGAACGGGGAAAATGGGAAGGGACAAGGGGAACATGAAGAAGGAGACATAAGAAAGAAGATAATTTAAATATCTGCAGTCCAAGAATTAATTATCTGCAGACTCTAAAATAAAATCCTTGTACTTTGCTGTTATCTTCTTCATTCTGTTCGGGCGGTTATTCACCTTATTGGAAGCCTCCGCAAGAGCAGAGTCCTCACATAGTTCCCCCCCAGCTGGAACTAAAACCGAATTGTCCGACACAAACACTGAAGACTCCTCAGCAACCTTTGTCCCCACCTCAGCCGGGCCAAGAGCAAAATTATCGGAATCACACTCGGAAGACTCATCCGCCTCCCTTGCAAAAGGCACCCCACCAAATGGCGCAACGCCTTCACTCCCCGGGGAAGGCACCTCCACACTTCCACGCCCCACCACATTGGCCTGCCCAGGAACTACCATACCACTACTGGCACCCAAAGGGCTCGGTATGGGAACCACACACTCAGCCGCACACTCGAGACCATCTCCAACTGTGGCCCCGCCCCCCTCACAACACTGGTCCTGAGTATCCGCCAACTTTCCCTTAACAGGGACCACCCGCCTCAAACTCCATCTGGTACCATCTTGTAGTTTAACGTAACCACGACCGACTTTGGTCACGACACACGGCTGCATAAACTTGGAACAGCCTTTAGCTACGAATCTCGGATTTTTCACCACAACAAGATCACCAACTTGCACACGCAGGGGTTTCCTTTTGGAAAGCTGAGATTCCCAAAAACGGGATTGTTTAATGAGTACCCTGTCAAGAACCTCCTGCATGTTGATGCAACTCTGCACACCACCCCCAAGGGCGGCTACCCTGAGTTTGGACCCTGGTTTCCTACCCCTCATTAATTCAAACGGAGACACACCAGTAAACGATGAAGGGGTAACCCTATAAGCCTTAAGCGCCTCAGACACTACTCTGCACCACGGCAAACCATTGGCGATGGCCAACTGAACCGCCCCTTTCACGAACCGGTTCATCCGCTCCACTAACCCGTTGGCCTCTGGGTTATACAAAGCCACCCTATGGTGACGAATCCCTAATTTAGAGAAGAACTCTTGCATGGCACCCGACACAAATTGGGGACCATTATCGGTGACGACTCCTGCAGGAACTCCCTCCCTGTCAAACACCGACGACAAGAAGTCAATCACCTTCTCAGTGGTGACTGAGGACAAGGCCGTGGCCTCCACCCACCTAGAGGTGTAGTCAACCAACACTACAAAATATTTGAAACCTCCACCCAAAGCGTCCAAGGGACCCATAATGTCTACGGCCACCTTTGACCACACGTCTTGGGGCACTTCCACGGGTTGAACGGGTTGGGGCGACGTTGTCTTGCTCTTATCGCTGATGGAACAAGCCACACAATCCTTAACTACCTTCTCAACCTCCTCATCCATCTTGGGCCACCAATACCCTTCTCTAAGCCTTCTTTTCGTCATAGATCTACCGATGTGCCCCTCATGAGCCAACTCCACCAACTTGGCCTTGAGACATTCAGGTGGTATTAACCTGGTACCCCTGGCAATGCCCCAAGGACCAACAGACAATTCAGACCATACTTGACCGAACGATTTATCCAAATCGTCCATGCCCGCACCAGTAGCGAGAGCTGCCTTGATGCTGTTTAACACAGGATCCAGTGCACACTCTCTACCCCACTCCTGCTCACTGACGGCCGGAAACACCTTGGCCACCAACACATATTCGTCACCCGCCACGGCCTGTGTTGAGTCTTCCATGCCTATATCGTGGCGGGGAAAACGAGAGAGACAATCCGCAACCATATTTTTAGTACCAGGTAAATACTCCACTTTAAAATTATACTCACTCATGTCGGCCATCCAACGCATCACCCTAGAGGATGCCTGGGATAAGCCCTTAGTTGTCAATACATGCACCAGGGGCTTATGATCAGTGCGTATAGTGTATTCCACCCCCCACAAGAATGTTCTAAAATGTTTGGATGCCCAGACAGCGGCCAAGGCCTCCCTCTCTATGACGGCATATCTGCGTTCAGCCTCACTAAGAACCCTGGATGCGAAAGCAATGGGGCGGTACGATCCATCAAAACACTGCTCAAGAACAGCCCCTACCCCATACTCACTGGCATCCACTGTCAAAACTGTCTTCCTTGAGGGAGAAAAGGAAGCTAAAGATGGAGCCTGGTCCGCCTGAGCCTTCAAGCCTTCAAACTCAAGCTGACACGACTCTGACCACTCAAAACGTACACCCTTTTTGAGCAAAGCTCTCATGGCAACTGTCTTGTCGGAGTACGTGGGAATGAACCTGCTGTAATATTCAGCCAATCCCAAAAACGACCTTAATTGGTCTTTACTGGTGGGTGGAGACACCTCACATAATGCCCTCACCAATTCAGCCTTGGGATGTGTCCCTTTGGCATCCAGAGTGTGTCCCAGATAAGTTACACTCTCCACGCCTATTTTACACTTACTCAATTTGACCGTCAGACCACTCTTCTCCAAAATGCCTAACACTTGTAGAATCCTCTCATCGTGTTCCTCACGTGACCTGCCCCACACCAAGATATCGTCTTGGAAATACTCCACACCATCCACTCCACAAAACAACTTTTGCATAACTCGCTGGAAAACAGCGGAGGCAGAGGCCAAACCAAAAGGCATCCGCCGGAAACGGAAGGCCCCAAACGGGGTAATGAACGAAATGAGAGGGCATGATTCGACGTGCAGATCCACCTGGTGATAGGCAGAAGACAAATCTAAGGCGGAGAAACAAGAAACCCCTCCCACAAGCGAAAGCATTTCGTTTATATTCGGCAAGGGATGCCTGTCGATCCAGATGCTGGAATTTAAATCTCTAAGATCGATGCACATCCTCATGCCACCATCGGATTTGCGTGCCAATACAACAGGGGCTAACCACTCTGAGGACTCTACCTCCTCTATTACACCAGCTTCCATGAGTTTGTTAAGTTCTGTCCTGAGACCCTCACGTGCCATGATAGGTACCCGCCTAACTCTGTGCACAACGGGAACGGCACTCCTCTTGAGCACAATCTTGTGTGAAAAACCCCGCAACTTGCCCAGGACAGGGGAGAAAACTGACGGAAACCTCTCTTGAAGAGCATTGGCTGTCAACGCACTTCCCTGACCCAAACCACCTTCTCTTCCTTTGCTCACACACAAAACAGGGACAGCTTTACCAGGGCGAACCTCCATATCTAGGGCAGCCTGCTCATCCCACCCAATAACTGGGTCACCCTTATGAGCCACATAGAGTTTTCCTCTGGTTTTCCGGCCATGAAATTCTATATCAACCCACTCGTATCCCAATACTTTAATTGGAACACGCCCACGGGCTATGAAGGTCCGCAGGGCTGTGCCCCCACCCAGGGTCCACCTCTCACCTGCCGAGGTTCGTCATCTGCGACGTGCGAGGAGCCGCAGGGCAACAGCTGCACACACCTCCTTGAGCCACGCTCGACCTCGTCCGGGAGCGCGGCTAGGGCCGGATCCTTGAGAGCGAAGGACAGCGGTCGCTCAGCCGGAGTCAGCGGCTGTATACTCCGCCGTGGGCCATGCTCGAGCAGCTGCACACACCTCCTTGAGCCACGCTCGACCTCGTCCGGGAGCGCGGCTCGGGCCGGATCCTTGAGAGCGAAGGACAGCGGTCGCTCAGCCGGAGTCAGCGGCTGTATACTCCGCCGTGGGCCCCGCTCGACCTCGTCCGGGAGCGCAGCTCGGGAGACCAGCTGAGGACACCAGAAATTGATGGTCCACGGCTTCGTAAGGCGCGTGGGTTGAGGTTGAAGAAATCCTCGTCGCCAGTGTAATAATGCACGGATCAGGTAAGTTGAGTTATACTTTATTCTTCAACCCGTACACCGTGACCATCAATCCCCTCCCAGCTCCCTGCCCTTCAAAGATCAACTGCCGCCACGAGCGTGGAACTCAGAGAGATTCCACGCACCTGGGATACAAGACAAAGGCTCGCAGAAGCGCGAGCAACTACAACAAACACCTTGTTCATTGTCAGCCCAGATTGGCCAATTTCATGTCTTGTCCTACAATTGGCATGTTGGTTTACTACCTAACTCGTTAACTAAGAAAAATATCTTACTTCACAAATTTGAGAGATTTTAAAATCCAGAACAGGCTCGTAGTAAACATGAATTGTAACTTATTTTCCCAGCTACTGTGCTCTTAAGATGAAGTTAATGAAGCGGCTTAAATCACCACTGTTTGCCGATGGGTAGCGAGGCTGAACATACAGGCTGTTGTCAAAATGCGGAAGTGCAAGTTTTAAGATAAAAGAGTACAATATATAGGTACATGAACAATGTATGACAGCAATTATAGCATATTATTTATGCATTAACGTGTGTTACCTTGAAATATAACAGCATAATCAAGTATATCAAAAAGTGAAGGTGGATAAAATCGAAGCTTGTCAGGTGTATCTCTTAATATTTCTAAATGGAAGCCTTTTTGCAAGAGACACACCTTCTTACTGCTGCTAACTATCCTGTTCTGGAAATCTGCCTCTTCAAGCTGAGGGGTATTTGGAAGCATACAGAGTTAAATTATTAAGCTGATGGTGCATGCAGGAATCCTACACAGGGGGGCAGAGTGATGTCATGAAGAAGGTGGGCAAAGACATACTAAAATGATGTGAACATACTTCAGAGTGACAATGTAACTGAAGTAACAAGAGAAACATGAGCAAAATAAAGACTAATCCTGTATCCATAAGAAGATAAAGTAACTTGCTGACTAATAAGTGTAAATACACAGCAACGCAAGGTACATAAGACATATAGAAGCCTGCTATAGAGGAATATACAATGTGGCTAGGACGGTCATGATTGGAAGATGGACACCGGCTTGTGCTAAGACTCAATTCAGCTACCGCAGAGACAGACCAGGGTTTCAGAGTCAGGAGCATTCACCCCTAAACAATATAGTCGAAGCTGAGTTTCTCTTACTTCCAAACCCTGCAACAATATTGTGCAACATCCTATTTAAGGCCAAATATGTTACAGTCATAGAATTAAATAACATGTTCTTTTCAATTCCCCTCCATGAAGACTCACAGGATTGACTTTCTTTTTTTATAGTAATATCGAACAGAAACATACGTGTTGAAACATATATGTTTGCCCCAAGGGCACTTTGAGTCCCCTTCACTCTTCAACAGAGTGCTTCAAATGGACCCAGGCAATGTTTAGCTCGAAAGGGAAATAATCCAGTACATGGATGACATTCTGTTGTGTAGTGAGACAGAAGAAAGATGCACACAAAGATTCAGTTAGGCTCATGACTATACTCTCAGAGAACGGATATGAAATGGACAAAGAGAAGCTACAATATTGTCAGATAGAGGTCTTGTATATAGGACAATTGATTTCTTACAGTACATATATTCAACCACAAGGATTTAAAGAAGCACAGCTGTGCAAGAGCAAAACCATATGGACAGATGAGATGACTGAAGGATTTCTAGAATTTAAAAAGGCAATCAGTACAGGAAAAAAACAGATTATCATGGAGAGTTTTACTTATTTTCTCATTCAAATAGAGAAGTCATGACAGTAGTCCTTACACAGAAAACAGCATTAGGACATGGACACAAACCATTGGCATACTATAGTGGGATTTTAGATCCAGTTATGAAAGGGCATTATCCTTATGAGCAGTCTTTAGCTGCTGCTGCATTTGCGATCGAAAAAGCTTCAAGTATAACAATGGGGTGTTCAGTAATACTATTTGTAGAGCATGAATTATTTGCGATTTTAGAGAAACCTAAAAGTACATTGACCACACAATGAGCATCAGGATATGAGGTCATTATATTGAATCCTGCAATTACAAGTGTCAGATGTAAGACAGTGAACCCAGCAACATTCACAGCAGAACCAGTAGGGGAGGATTATTATGTATATAACTGTGCAACATATACTGAACACATTGATGATATTCCTCAAGCCATAGAAAATAAATGCCATCAGGCGGGGGGAAGTTCTCTTTATTGATGGTTCTTCAAAAATTGACCAAACGACTGATGAAAGACATTCTGGATCAGTGGTAGTAAAGCTGAACCGAGAGGGTGAATTTGATGTAGTGACAAGCACAAGAATGCTGTTGCATTACTCAGCACAGGCTGCAGAAATAGTTGTGCTTATTGCAGCGCTTCAGAGATTTGAAGATAAGGAAGTGACAGTGTACTCTGCCTCCACCTATGTGATGTCAACCATTCACGCAGGTTTGTCAAGCTGGAAAAGGAGGGGCCTCAACCGCGCCGACAGCACTCCAGTGCAAAATGTGTCCCTATTGGATAAACTTATTGAAGCACTAGAACTTCCATTGCCACAGACTTAGAAGCCAAAAAGGCTACCTATTTCCCAACAATCACGAATATTGAAATCGAAAGTGCTAAACAGTTGGCAGGACGATGCATGTTGATAAGGGGGGCTTTAACATGCTGTCTATTGTCCAGAAAATTGAGATGGAAGGACGAGCACCACAAGAATGAAAGCATTTATGGAAAATGTGGGGGTGTTCTTTATCCCCTACTGAGGCAATATGGGGACAGGATAGCACTGGAAAGCTAGTTATGCCTCTAGCTTTATTGAGGGTAGCCTTAGATCAGCTCCACTACCCCCCGCCCATGTGACTCAAGAGAGTTTTGCTGCTACAGAAGAGAGGTACTCTGCTAGAGCAGGTGGCACAGTTTATTGCACATTGCATTGCGTTCCAGAAATTTACTGCAGGGCATACTTTGTGAACAGTGAGAGGAGAAATTCCTAGACCCAATGTCCAATTTCAAAGTCTATGTAGATATGCTGCAGACATACAATGGTTACAGATATATGCTGGTTGTGGTATTTCCTTTTTCTAGATGGATCGAGGTAGGTCCATGCACACACACTGATGCCATGTGTGCTTCCAGGTTCTTTTTTTGCATGAAGTGTTCCCAAGATGGGGCGTGTGTGAGTTTTTGCAGTCTGACAAATAACTGACTTTTGTAAATGAACTGTTTGAACAAATAGTTCTTCTATTAGGCATTAAGCATACACATTCCTCCGTGTATCACCCACAGATTAAATCGTCTACTTAAGGAGAAGATTGCAAAAATGAAAACAACTCTAAAAAGGGTTGGCTACATTATCTACCCCTTGCCTTATATGCCCTAAGAAATCAGCCTGGCTCAGATCACCATCTAACTCCTCATGAGGTGGGGATTGGATGCCACATGAGAACCCCCTTTGCTCCTCCAACTAGGTTAAAAACTGATGCTCATAGTGTAGCGAAGACACTAGTTGATGAGATGCATGATTACCTAACAACAATGACTGCAAGTGTTTCTTTCACATCTCAGCAGGTCAAGATCTGAAGGGAGGGGTCAAAGAGAAGAGACAAAGATGATCAATACATTGAAGCAGAAGATGTGTTAAAACAACCCAGCCTATATCCAGGGGACCAGATATTGGTACAAAGGTTTGCATGCACTTGGAGTACGTCCCCATTTTGAAGGACTTTATGAGTTGGAAGAAGTCCCCTACAGCTTCCAAATTAAAAGGAAGAAGAACCTGGCTGCATTAGCACGACATCGAACCATGTAAAGGAGAAACCCCGGCCCCTCAAGCAACTACCGGCAGTGAAGCAAGAGAAGACATTCTGCTTATGCAGACTCGTTCAATGTCCAGGAGCAAAGACAAGGAAATTGAAGAGCAGAGCAGCACTTTAAATTAGAGACCAATATCTTTCAAAATAATACATAGGGCCTCATTACACGTAGTGCGGTAAGGGTTTACCGGTACCAGTAAGGGCACCGGTACCGGTAAACCCTTACCGCCTTACTGCGAGGTCCCTTTGCGGGTTGGTACTTTAACGCCTACTGTTTAGCAGGCGTTAAAAACCAACCCGCAAAGGGACCAGGGTGCTAATTACGGTACCGCAATTTGCGGCACCGTAATTAGCACCTTCCCCATTCCCATAGAGCCCCATGGGACAAAAATGGGAATGCGGAAGGGCAATGGGGGAAGAGGGAATTACCCCCCCGCCAACCTTGGAATAGGGTGATAATTCCCCTTTCCTCCAAGGCGGTGCCGGTATTTTACCGGCATGGACCAAGGTGCTAATAGCACCTTGGTCCTCCGCCTACCGTGTAATGAGGCCCATAGACTTGCAGTTATCCTGGAACTTTTTGGGATAGGCTCAAGAGACAATGATTTAATATACCAGAGCTGAAAGGAGAGAGGCACATTTCATCTTTATGTTATCCATTGTAATAACAATACACACATTCTTGTATGCTGTTTTTACATATGATTGCAGTCTTATCCAGCATTAGTAAGAAGACAAGTGAATATAGTGATGTTGTTTGGTTATCCAAAGAACAATCACATAATTTTTTGAATAATTATAGCCATCATCTTGCAGTTCTTGACATAACGGTGTGCTACATAGAGAATTACAGAGTTATATTTAAAAACATCTAAGCAAAGATTACATCGTCACTCTTAAGTATGTCCATATCGTTTCAGCATGTCTTTGTACATCTTCTTCATGACATCACTCTGCCCGCATCAGATTTCACTCAGCGCTCCACGATGTCCAATGGTGCATGCTGACATGTTTCGAAACTGTATCCTTCCTCTCTCTGAGTGCATATCATCCTTCGCACACTCGATGCGGAGTAGGGACAACACATGGAGTCCCATATAAGGCTCTTCTAATACTGTTCCAATATGACGGTGGTGAGGGAGCGGAAGTTAAGGCAAATGTGGCCATCTGTTCCTCTAAATTCCCTCCTCTGGTTGAGCTCTCAACCACATGTTCTGCTTCAATCTCCTTCGTCTTCTCTTCATACTGTATTTTCTTTGGGATCCATATCTTGGTCACCCCATTCAGGTGACCTGCACTCTTTACATGTTCATCCACGCTCCAAGTCATGTGGCAGCATTCTCCTGAAGGCGGATAGAATATCCAACATCCTACATACATCCTACATTGTGTGATCCTTGGGATAGTAGAACGTCATTCCTGGAGGTGCAAGGGTGCTTTTCTTTATATGCATATGGGTAGTTTCGTCATTTTGCATCTGTTCACCAGTTCCAGCACCTATATCAATCATTATCTTCATCCCACTAGTTTTCTTGGCTGTCTTCTGGCACTGTCCCAAGATGATCCTTATGAGACAAAATTCTAGCAATACCAACACTAGTATTGCTCCAAGTTTTTGTAAAGCATTTGCCAACTAGATTAGAATCATTCACAATAGAAATGAGACTCAGTCATCTACTGCTGTCTCATCAGCTTCAACTTCCATCTTTGTATGCAGAGTCATCAGCATAGTTATTTCTTCTGTCAGGGTTCCATTTTCTCATTCATGAGATGGTATCAATGTACAGCGGAAGACCCAATCTTGGCGCTCACATGTCCTTCCATTGGTGTAATTACGTCCAAATCATACATGTTTTGAAGAGTCATCAGCCTGATGGCTCTCAATTCTTCTCAGATTGAATTGAATCCTTTTATTGTTGCATTAATCGTCTGTAACAGCTTGCATCTGGTGTTCTGTAGCCACTTGGTGTTCACTGCAGCCTGAAGTCCTGGCATAAATATAGATGTCATTATCATTGCTGTCTTGCTGAATATAAGGTTTCAGAATATAAGAGGCTCATTGCCATCAAGAAATGGTATGTTTTTATGTGGAATAATAATTGTAATATCATTTTGTATAATGATTTGTGTTGTCCTTCTCATTATTATGTCATTTAGACATATCATAAGAAGCAATACAGACATGGTGAGTAACAATTAAACATTTAATATTGTCCACAATAAAAGCATGAACTGTATCCTTTATAATCTTAGTAGACATCTTTTTTTTAATTTAAAAGTGGTGTTGAAGAAGACCATGAAGATATAAATAGATATCTTGATAAGTAGGGTCATTTAAAAAATAATGTATGGTATCAGCAAATGAAGGAGATTGTTACGCTCACCTGGTATCCACGGGGGTGCCACACGATACTGGATGGAGGTCTAAGCGCTATCTCTTGGTTTTATGTGCCAGACTTTGGGTAGCGCCTATAACAGGAGAATGGAGGGTTACAATACTGGTTCTGTGATGGGTGGACTCCCACCTCCCTCTGGTCCAAATCCCCTCCCTTGGGGTTATTGCTCACCTTAGGTTTTTGTGCGCTGAACTCTTCGCACAGTGTCTCTGTGCAGGGGCGCGTGGATGGTGCTGGCGTTCTGTGGAACTAGTTGCTCCACTGGTCCGTGCGCCCTTATGTCGGGTCCAGACCGGCTGTGACTCTGACTCTGCTTGCTATCTTCCAGGTGAGTTATAATGTATTTCTGTCTTTATTCTGTCTCTTTCTTTCCCTCCGTTTTCTGTCTTCTCAGGATCTTGCTCCATTACGCTGTTCCCTAAAAATGTCTCTTTTTGTTCAAAGGGATGGTTGCTATCTCGTAGTTACCACGCCGGTGGTGAAGACCACGGTGCGTTATTGAGGCATAAAGCGCTCTGCTCTGCTAAGGCCCCTCTCAAGGTATTTCCTCTGTCTGGCCCTGGTTTGGTCGGATGGTTCCGATGAAATCGTTTTACCAGGTGTGGCACATGGACATGCTTGCTAGGCTCCCATGTCCTGTCTTGAGGGCCATATCCCTTCCAGTCCACTAAGTAACATAACTTGGAGTTTAGAATCTAGGATGTCCTTGACTTCAAATTCGAGTTCTCCGTCAACCAGTACCGGATTTGGTGGTGCTTTGACCCGAGGTCCAGGCTGAACAGGTTTTAAGAGTGACATGTGGAATACGGGATGGATCTGCATATTTGGTGGTAAAGCTAGTTTTACTGCCACAGGATTTATAACAGCCTTAATGGTATAGGGCCCTTGATATCTGGGACGAAATGTTTGAGTTCCTCTTATGGGCATGTGCCGAGATGCCAACCAAACTTCATCTCCGACTTGGTAGTCTGGGGCTTTTCTTTGGTGTTGATCAGAGAATCTTTTCTTTCTTTCTTTTGCTTGGATCAGGTGTTCTGCTGCCTTTTTGAAGGCTTGAGTGATGGTCATATGTAAAGTCTTCACTGCGGGCATTTCCAAGGCCATGGGGTATCTAATTCGGAAGTACGTGGGTGTCTTCCATATACGGTATAGAATGGACTCTGTCCGGTACTGTACTGGTGTGTAGCGAGTTGTTGTAGGCATATTTGGCTATCCACAGCACATCCTTCCAGGTTTCTTTCACTTGATGTAACATGCTCCGTAGGTATTGCTCTAGTGTCTGATTTGTCTGCTCCGTTTGGTTATCAGTTTGGGGATGGTGACTAGTGGACAGACGAATATCGATTTGGGCAATTGCACAACTCTTCCTCCAGAAGTTAGACAGAAACTTACTCCCTCGGTCAGAAATCCGGACGGAGGGGAAACCATGTAATCACATGATTTGCTCTAAAAACACCTTTGCTAGACTGGATGCGTTTGGTAGACCCTTAAGCGGAATGAAATGGGCCATTTTAGAGAATAGGTCAACAACCACTAGGATAGTGTTGAACCCTTGACAAGAAGGCAGGTCTGTGATGAAATCGAGGGAGAGTGTGTGCCAATGTGCAGGTGAAATTTCCAGGGGTTGAAGAAGGCCCGCAGGTCTTTGTTTCTGGGATTTATTTGGTGCACAAATGTCACATGACATAATAAACTGCCTAATGTCCTTTTGCCAGGTCAGCCACCAATAATTTCTTTTCACCTTGGCTAGGGTCTTGGCAATTCCTGGATGTCCTTCTATCAGGGGGTCATGATAACCAGAAATGACTTGTTGTTGTAGTGCCTTATTGGGTAGATATAAACGCCCTCTGAAATACTTGTTGTGTAATGTTCACCTTGAGTGGTCCAGTCTTGTAGAGCCTTGATGTTCATTAGGAGCTGAATTTCCTTTTGGAGTTCATCCAGAGATAACATTGTTTTAAGTCCTAGTATTTTGTCATCTGGAATAATGGGCACCGGGTCTTGGGTTGAATATGCGTTCTCATCAATACCCATGTGGGATAGGGTGTCGGCTTTTCCGTTCTGGACTCCAGGTCGGTACGTGATTATGTAATCATATTCTGCGAAGAATAAAGCCCATCAGAGTTAACGGGATGATTGAGCCTTTGCTGTCTTGAGCTATTGTAGGTTGCGATGGTCGGTGATTACTGTGATGGTATTTCTGGCGCCTATGAGGTAATGCTGCCAAGTGTTAAAGGCTGCCTTGATCGCTAGGAGTTCCTTGTCTGTTATTGCATAGTTAAGTTCAGGTGTAGTAAATGTTCACAACCAAAAGGCCACGGGATGTAACAGGCCTGTTTCGGGATCCCTTTGGGAAAGAACAGCCCCCATTGCCATGCTAGAGGCATCTATTTACATTACATATGGGAGATCTGGGCGTGGGTTTCGTAGCCCCGGTGCTGAGGTAAAGCTTTTCTTGAGTTCCTGGAAGGCCTTTTCCGCCTCTTCTGTCCATTGGAACAGTTTGTTGTTTTTTCGTAATAACAAAGTGATCGGGTGCCCAATCTGGGAGAAACCCGGGATGAATCGGCGATAAAAGTTCACAAAGCCGAGCATACTTTGGGCACCTTTGACCGAAGATGGTGATGGCCAGCTAAGGCGTCTACTTTGTGCATATCCATCCGGACACCTCTGGGAGTGAGGACAAAACCAAGGAACTCGACTGGACATGGAAGTAGCATTTTTCAAGTTTGGCGTATAGCTGGTGCTGTCAGAGTTTTGCAAGGATGGAGCAAACTTGCCTGACATGGTCCTGTTTAGAAGAGGAGTACACCAAGATGTCGTCGATGTAAACTAGGGCACATACATCAATCAATTCCCGTAGTACATCATTCATGAAGTACTGAAACGCGGTGGGAGCGTTGCAAAGCCCAAAAGCCATCACCTGATATTCGTACAATCCATACTTAGTACGAAAGGCGGTCTTACATTCATCTCCTTTCTTTACACGCACAATATGGTATGCCCCCCTGAGGTCCAATTTGGTGTAAATTTGGGCATACTTAACTTGGTCCAGCAGTTCTGTGATAAGGGGTAGAGGATAACGGTTTTTAACTTTTACGTGGATTTTGGCGAAGACCACAGTGAGTTATTGATGCGTGGAGCGTTGCGCTGGTTATTGGTGTTAATTGCTAACCTGTGTTCTTTTGCCTTCTTTGTACAGGTTGTGGTGATGTTCCAGAGTGATGAGTGATTGAAGCGCTGCTTGCCCAGGTAAGTGCTTTGTTAATACTCACCTTGTTCCTTCTCCCTTGCAGGTTGCAGTGAAACCCGGAGATGGACGAGGTAAGAGAAGTGCAGGGTGCTGCCAGGACTCTTGCTTGCCCAGGTATGAATTGTTATTAATGCTGTCCTTGTTTCTTTACCTTTGCAGGTTGCAGCAAACTCCGGAGATGGGCGAGGTAAGCGAAGCGCAGGGTGCATTCAAGATCGGTTACTTCACAGGTAAGTGTTCTTGCTCGCTAATGCTGTTCTTGTTCTTCCAGGTTATTAATGGAATCTGGATCTAGGGCTTCAGGAACGGGCCACTGGAGAAGAAGATGAGCAGGAGCTGGACACGGTGAGCGTTACACTGGAGGAGTGCAGAGTAATGCAAAGCGTGTTCTGCTGTTTGGGTGTGGTTTAAATAGCCCAGGTAAAGTAGTTCCAAGTCAAGTAGTTCCAGGCCTAACAACACCCAAAACACTAGACCGCATGGCTTGGTTCTAAAGAACTGAGCTGTGTAATAGGCCTCCATGTTGGATTAAGGTCCAAAACTGGGTTTGCTTTATTCCTGATAATGAGCCTGGCACCAAAGGCACCAAGACTGACTCCATGTATGGTTCTAATGGAGTTTTAAGGCCCTTTGGGCAAGTGTGAAGGGCTTTAGCCCCACTGCTGCGAGGGGGCTATTATACCTGAAGTGGTCAGGGGCATGGATCGTGACAGCGATGGAGAGAGAATGTCAGATGAAAGATGCTATGTCTGTTCCTTAATACCATATGCCATTAATGCAGCAAGGACATGCATTGCCAAAGAGATTCCTGCACATGATGCAATATGTCTCAGTCATCTAGCAACATGTACAACCAGAGTGTAATTCGAACAAAAATTGGCAACTTTACAATGGCGATCAAGAGGAACATTTCCATATGAAGTTACTTATGTGAAAACAGTGAGGATGGAGAGTGGAATGGATGGACAAGAAAAAAACATATGTATCCATGCAAGATTGGAGAAAGAATAAAAATTGTCGAGATGAAGAGGATGGACTGCTCAGATATGAATGAGAGATTAGGAGAACCAGGATGCTGGGAGAGACCTCAGCTATTGGTATATGGGAGTGTTGCCACGAGAACCAGATGGGAAGAAGGGCTATTATCTTGCCCCACACACCTATTGAAGAAAGAACCGGTAAACATAGTGCAAATAGTGAATGACAGATGCCTAGAATCATGGGCAAGTACTCCAAGTTACTACCATGGGTCAACAATGAAGCAGACCAGTATCTATAATACCACTAAAGAATGCAACAATATGCTTCATGAATGAAGGCTTGGTTCTGGTTGGAGTGAACAAAGGATGTGGAAAGTTAATAGTGGTGCCAGGAACAAATGGAGGAACTGCAATATTGATGTAATTGTATTGGGCCTGTTGAGTCAGAGCTAACATGCAGCTGCCTATGAATTGGGGAGGAATATGCTCTATTATAGTAATACATGTTCCAGCATTGATTCCTCAAAGTGATCTCAACATTGATGGATTTCCAAAATTGAATGAACATCAGAGGAGCAAGAGGTCGCTCAACCTTCACCAGCTCAAGAGGGAGAAATATTTCTCATCAAAATCAATAAAGAGCTATGAAGAAAATTCCAGATGAGCATAAACTGTTCAACAAGACGTCAATGATAATGACATCCATATTTATGCCAGGACATCAGACTGTAGTAAACAACAAGTGGCTGCAGATCACCTGTTTCGAGCTGTTACAGATGATTAATGCAACAATAAAAGGATTCAATGCAGTCTGAAAATAATTGAGAGCCACCAGGCTGATGACTCTCCAGAGCATGTATGATCTGGACTTAATTACAGCAATGGAAGCGAATGTATGTATCAAGATTGGGTCTTTCCGCTGTACATTGATACCATCTCATGATGGAGAAAATGGAACCCTGACAGAAGAAATAACTATGCTGATGGCTCTGCATACAAAGATGGAAGATCAAGCTGATGAGACAGCAGTAGATGACTGAATCTCATTCCTATTGTGATTGATTCCAATCTGGTTGGCAAATGCTTTACAAAAACTTCGCGCAATACTAGTGTTGGTATTGCTAGAATTTTGTCTCATAAGGATCATCTTGGGACAGTGCCAGAAGGCAGCCAAGAAAGCTATTGGGATGAAGATAATGATTGATATATGTGCTGGAAATGGTGAACAAATGCAAAATGAGGAAACTGCCCATAAGCATATAAAGAAAAGCACCCTTGCACCTCCAGGAATGACGTTCTACTATCCCAAGGATCAAACAAAATATGTAGGACATTGGATATTCTATCCGCCATCAGGAGAATGCTGCCACATGATTTGGAGCGTGGATGAACATATAAAGAGTGCAGGTCACCTGAAGGGGTGACAAAGATATGGATCCCAAAGAAAATACAGTATGAAGAGAAGATGAAGGAGATTGAAACAGAAAATGTGGTTGAGGCCTCAACCAGAGGAGGGAATGCAGAGGAACAGGTGGACACATTTGCCTTAACTCCTGCTGCCTCAGCACCGTCATATTGGAACAGTATTAGAAGAGCCCTATATGGGACTTCATGTGTTGTCCCTATTCCGCATCGAGTGTGCGAAGGATGATATGCACACAGACAACCATATCAAATGTATTCTCACACTGAGTGACAGGAAGGATACAGTGTGGACAGATGTCATCATGCACCATTGGACATCGTGGAGCACTGAGTGAAATCTGATGCAGGCAGAGTGATGTCATGAAGAAGATGTGCAAAGACATACTGAAACGATATGAGTGACGATGTAACTGAAGAGACAAGAGAAACGTACAGAATAAAAGACCAATCATATCTGCAAAAGAAGATAAAGTAACTTGCTGGCCAATAAGAGTAAATACACAACAACACAAGATAGATAAGACATATAGAAGCTTGCTATAGAGGAATATATAATGTGGCTAGGAAGGCCATAATTGGAACATGGATGCTGGTGTGTGCTAAGACTCAATCCAGTGACCTCAGAGACAGACCAGGTTTGCAGAGTCAGGAGATGCTGGAAGACAGCTTTTTGTGCAAAATGAGGAATCTATGTTGGCATGGGATCAAGGAGGCTATTTTTTAAAGAATATCTGCAAGGCACAAAGGGAGGCACACAGATAAGCCGTGGACATGAGACATATTTCTCTTAGATTAAAGAAAAAGAAAACATTTGCAAGAGCCAAGTGGACAATTAAAAGTGTATACAGTCTGTACAAGATAGAGTGGGTAAGTCTCCAGAGGGCAAGAGGAGCAATGACACCCAGCATAACTGAATCAAAAAGCAGTAAACAGGAGGTTAGAATGGACAAATTTGTGGTCTCTTTACACGTGATTCAGAAGTCAAAAACAAGTGCTATTCATTAAGCTCTGGATGAAGATAGTGATGTGCTTACACTCCCTTGAATGTCCCAGAACAGAGAGCAAGTTATAAGGTCAACTACAGATGGGAAACTATGGCTCATGGTCAGACTGATGAGAGATGATGGATTAATTGGGAAAGTGGGGAGTAATCTGACGTGACTCAAGCACCCGGGTTTCGGTTTCCTTACATGCTGCTATCCAAGCTAAAAAAAATTGTTGGGTCAGAATGCCAACCAATCAGTGGGTCTATGGGTAACCTGCTATACAATGTTTCATAGACCAATATGCTGCCATGTTGGCCGCTATATCAATATTATACATATTTCGAGGTAGTTTGAGGTGTGCCTTACAGATAAGAGGCAGCCAATAGTGTAATAACCCCTATATATTCTATAAGTAAGTAGATATGCTCCCCTAACCAATCCCTCCCCTCAATAGATTATACAGTTTCCCATGTAACATGATGTCATAGATAACGCATATTGGGGTATAAAACCTCTGTGTAATCAAGTTTGTGTCTGAGTATGCAAGCATCAGTCCGATGTATGCCAGTGTGCCCTGACTTATTAAATTGAAAATAAAGTACTGTGCCATATTCTTGGAGTCTGGCCGGTTATTTGGTCTGAGATCTTTTTTTGGTAATCCCATCTAGCACCAGAGACTCTACGAGGTGCTAGAGCACATAGTGGTGCCATGAAGTATGAGCACACACACACACACACACATAAATGATCATAGTTTAGGATATGGTAGTAGAACCTGAGGTGGCCAATCATTTTCCAGGTGTAGCACATGTTACCCCAGTCACTCCCGGGGCATGCTGCTGCTCACAGATGGAGAGCTAGCACACAGACTTACGAAAGCTAGGCCTCTCATTTGGGTTTTGGAACTTGCTTCCCTTCAAGTAGTTTTTAGCAAGTAGACAGTAGAACAATGGGATGCCCACTTGAGAGCCTCTTCAGGAAACTGTGAGGTCCAATGGGGTGCTAGTCAGAATTTCATATAAGCTTTTGCTTAGTATCATGGATTTTATCCTAAAGCTGGACAGAACCACCCCCATGCGTAAATCAATCACGAAAAAGTGCATTGATTTAAAACTTCCATATGTCCACAGAAAGGGTGGAGGATTTGAACCAGAGATGGCTGTTGTTCACCCCTGGAAGCTGGGTGTTTCTGTGCAAACTGTAATACCACAGTTAATGGAGTAATGGAAGTGGTCAGAGGTTAGGAAGGTCCAGCCCATATAGTTAGGGTAACATTTTCTCTGATTGCTGGCCTTAGATGAAGGGTTGATGTCACCTCCTAGCAACCCTCACCTTCTGCATGTTTTCCTTTTCAAAGAGTAATCTATAAACATGGGTACATTGTGTGAAGACTGGGCTGTTCATTAGGCTGAGGACACAAATACTCTCCATCTGATGTGTTCTGTGTTTATTCACTTTTTTCCCAAGAAATGGCAAGGTCCAAACTTGTACACTATGGGAAAGAAAGCCCAGGTGGATTTTGAGTGGTGGTATGATTTTACATGTTCTGAATCAAATTCACTCTGCTTCGCTTTTCTCGTACAAAATTACCTTCATGTATTATGCTGTATCCAGTTGTGGGTGGTCTGTTGCTCTCCTGATGTTTTTGTCTGCCACTCACAGCAGCCATTACCACCATAGTCAGAGGTGTGTGTTCATGGGAGTTGTGGGCCAAAATAGCTTTACAGCAACAGATTGTCTAACCTTTACTGCCGGGATCTGCAACCTTTGGCTCTCCAAATGATTTGGACTAGAGCTCCCATCAGCCCTAGCAAGCACACATTCTGCTAATTGATCATGGGAGTGGTAGTCCAAAACATCCGGGGAGCCAAATGCTGCAGATCCAAGACCTTCTGTATCATAACCTAAAACTGACAGGCCAATTGACTTTGAACTTTGTTAAGTAAGTCTCGAGCCAAAAGAAGACACAATTTCTGTATCTCCAGAGTGCAATGTTTGAGGGGATAGACTACATATACATTGTATAAGGGTTAACTTCTGATTGGGTAACAACAATCTGTTGGCTCCTCTCGAGTCCACATCTAAATTGATAACAGTAAAAAGACATCATCTCTCCAATGATCTATTAGCTGGCCTATTAAATATTGAGTGGCCTAGCATCAGAGTATTTTTTTTTCTGGCTTCATACGGACCAAACTTCAGCAATTGACAAGTCATCAAGACATGAGCCAGACAGGAGTAGGGAAAGAGAGGTCCATGGACTACTTTCCTTTCAATTAAAGACGATCCCATCCCTTATTCCTAGGCCATTAGCTAGAGTAATTTCTTTGTAGTTGGCATTGTGCAGTGTCTCGTGTCTAAAAATATGCATGAGGAGTGAGGCAGGTGTCCTATCTGTGTTGTTGCTAATGAATACAGCATGTTCTCCAATTATGGATCACGTGTGATGAGACCGAATTTGGAATTATTTCACCCTGAAATTATTCGGTATTTAGCTAATATTAGTGCAAGTGTTGTGGTTCATTTACTGCCGGGGACATTCTTCAGTTATTTATGATGGGGCCTTCTTGGGGTTATGATTTACTTGCAGCTGGCTCACAATTGTCTATGGTGCTCCTCCAAATTTTAATTAGACAGAAAGTATTATCCTGGGAACCATTATCTCGTGCCTTTTCTGCGGGGTTCGGACCCTTCTGAATGTCTCAGTAACTTTGGCTTGGGTTACTAGCTACCATATGAGCTCTGCATGGATCTATGTTTGTGTGATTTAAGCATCTTAAATGCCTGTGAAGTCTGGAGGCCTTTTATTATCTTGAAAGCATGCGGTGGCTTCCATTTTGGAAAAGATGGTTGCCCATTAATAATGTGTTTATATGTTAGTGAGCCATATTTGTGTGTCGTTCATGTTGCGTTCAGTTTATACATTGTTTATATTAGTATTGGCAACACAGGTTTCACACAGGTTTGAATCATAGTTCTGTGTTTAGAAACCTCTTCGGTATTAAGTATGTTTATGACTAAAGAAAAAAATATATAATTATAATAATCTTCATCTTAAGTTGTGGCCATCTCCTGGTGTACCTGCCTGGGATATGGGTTTTACAGTTGTCTTAGTGAGTAACGCTTCTCACCTGTGCGAAATTGGGTCAGTGAGGGGCAGTAGCTATAGATGACATGTTTATGTGAATCTTAACAGATGGATACAAGTTAATAAGAACAAAGAAGAGAGTGCTCTGAAGTGGCAGCCTAAGTGGTCACACTTTCCTGCATGCAAGGGAGAGAGCTGAGAAAATTGCATGTAATTGCAGTGGGTATTGTCTGATGAGACATGTGCTTGTCATTAAATCTCCTCTTTTCGTGCGACCATGCACACATGATGCTAGACAATCATATTAAATACAGCTAAACATCCTGTCATCGATTGAGCTAGAACTCGCCAACATTTAAATAGTAATCTTGTAAGCTGAAATGTGTCTTGCGATTGGTTTTGCACTAAGAAAATATATGCAAGAAAAATATGCATTAGGAGAAAAATGCGAACAATCAAAAATAAATCGGTTCAAATTCTCATAGAAAAGCTGAAATATCAAATCACATCTGTCATGCAAACTGCGCTCCTATAGCGATTCACAAAGTTTCCCTCGGGCACACCTTTGCCCACGTGGTCCATTACGTCTAAAAAGCTGATTTCCAAAGCACACGTGCCTGGCAGTGAACTTGCTCATGTCTAATGAAAACGCTATTTCAATTAGACTTGTAGTGGAAAAGTTGGAGTCAAACTTTGACGGTAATGGCACACTTTTAGGAAGTATTGGTGGCCAACTGGTAGAACACTCAGACACATATGCTGCAAATATGCCTGGTAGGAAGAGCCCAAGGGTGAAGCCACTGTATTAAAGTGCATTGCCACCAAACACAACGAGTACAAAGGTCTGGATCAGGTTACTGGACCAAGGTGGTAAGGGACACCGTTGTGTTACCCCAGCCTATGGGAGGCACTAGGCTCCCCAAAGGCCAACCCACATAAAAGAGTTGTGTCTCCTGTGATATCTGGAAGGAACTCACCAAGGAAAAGGGTCTGTGCACCAGTGTTATGCTCTGATTTTACTCCCTGATACCATTTGTTCTCTACTATATTTTTGTTCCTGTGGTCGCACAATAATTCAGCTCCCTGGTGAATCACAGTAATTCTGACCATGGCATTCAACAGAAAATGTTGCCATACTGTGATTGTACTGCCTGAAGTACCATTGTAATATGGTTCATACTATGATCATACTCCCAGGTGACCCATAGAATGTATGTGTCCTGGCATCCCAGAATAATTTCTGCTATGCTGTTATTTCCCCCCTGGCTTTCTCTCATACTTTTTATCCATGCTATGTTTTTGCTCCCTGTTGACCCACAATAAGTCTGTCCCTGGCAATTGACAATAAATGCAGCTATAGTGTGAGTCTAGTCCCTGATGTATCTTTGCAATATGATCGTTTATGATATGATCGTTTATTTATATAGCGCCTATACACAATGTGTTTCAAAGCGCTTCAAGGCAAGGGAGGAAACAAGGGAAAATACAACTATATTCTAACAGGCCATCAACAGAAAGGATGTGAAATTAACTATCGTACTCGGCCTGACGACATTTCAGATAGTGCAAGAGCTAAGACATAGATAAGGAAGGGAGGGGGAGAGTGGGAAGGAAATGGAAACAGACAGGCGACTACCGTACTAGGCCTGACAACATTTCTGGTAGAGCCGGAGAAAAACAAAAGGTGAGGGAGAGGGGTGCAGAAAGTGAGCGGAGGAACAAAACAAGCGACTATCATACTAGGCCTGACGACATTTAGGATAGTGCAGGAGGGATGGTGGGGAGGAAAAAAACAGTAATGGTAGGGTGGAGGAAACAGACGAGGTTGCTATCATATTAGGTCCAGGGACAATTCTGATAGAGTAAGTGCATAGAAGAAAGTAAGGGGAGGAGATAGGAAAAGGGAGAAGGGAAAGGAGGAAAGAAAAGAGAGTAAGCAGTCAAAAAGAGTGGAGAAGCAAGAGTGGAGAGCAAATACAATTGCAGAAGTCAGTGGTAACACAATGTTGCAAGCCAGGATACAAGATGAAGATGGGAACAGCATGATTCAGGGCCACCATGAGTACAAGATGCAAAGGAAGTCCAGCATGAGAGTTGAGAAAGAGTGACACACCGTGAATGAATGAAGTCCATAAAAGTCAAATCCAGCATTGGCCACAAGACAGTGATGGTGAAGGAAGGCACCAGGTGGGCGGGGCTTGCTAAGTGGTGAAAAAGAGCAACAGGCAGGAAGGAACCAGGTGGGCGGGGCTTAGGCCAGGTGACCTAGATCCATATGCTCTATGCTAGGATGTTGCTCTCTGGTGACTGACAGTAATTCTGTCCCCAGGCATCCCAGACTAAGTTCTACTATACTGTGATTTTGCTCCATGATGAATCCTCCTATTTTTTCCATACTA
The DNA here is from genome assembly GCF_040938575.1 of Ambystoma mexicanum. NCBI lineage: Eukaryota > Metazoa > Chordata > Amphibia > Caudata > Ambystomatidae > Ambystoma > Ambystoma mexicanum. The sequence continues at coordinate 164,698,146 of NC_090931.1, read as the reverse complement.
CGATTTTGCTCAATCATTCTGCCTCCAGGCATCCGACAGTACATTTTGCAATGCTGTTATTTTATTCTCTGATGCATGTCCCCTTGTGATAGGTTCTATGCTATGATTGTGCTCTCTGGCGACCCACAGTAATTCTGCACCCTGACATCCCAGAATTTGTTCTGCTATACTGTGATATAATGATATGATATGACATATTATTTATAGCGCGCCAATACACAAGTGTAGGGGAGGGGAACTGGGAAAAAGACAATGATCTTACTTGGCCCAGTGACATTGAGGTTGTGCAAGTGCAGGGGAGAGGAAAAAGGAAAAAGTGCCGTGGGAAGGGGGGAAGTGCTGGTGTCTCACTTTAATGACTGTTCTATTGTGATATGCTCCAAGGAATCCCATGGAGTTGCCTACTGTCATGGGCTACTGATGCCCAATATAATTTGTTTGACTAGCTCTTAGATATCTCACCTTGACATTACAGCATGTTGAGTGGCTACTAAGGACCCTACCAGGCTCTGCACTCTGTGGTACCCCCAACTCTAAACTCGGCCCAAGAATTATTCTCACCCATTCTCTAACTGGTACCCACTGCTACATTCTGCCTATGTTACCCTCCCCCATACTATACACCATAGTTATCCTGTGGCAGTCGCTACACACTGTCATCAAGATGAGTCCACACCAGTGTTCCTTACGTCCTATCGTCACAAGTAACTTATCCAAAGACTGGCGAGACATCGCCCAAGGGCACCCCCACTGAGACGTTACCACAGCCTCAACTGCAACCCAGGTCTGGCTCTAAGTCCCTGCACCAACAGGCTCAACTTCTCCGCTCAAGCACACTGGGCTTCATTCTGACCGTGGCGGTAAGGGGTTAACGATGCCGGTAAGGGTGTCGGTGCCGTTAACCCCTTACCGCTGCATTACGAGGTCCTTTAGCAGGTCCCGCTAAGGGCGGCTGGTTTTACCAGGCGCCCTTAGTGGGAGCCACTAAAGGACCAAGGAGCTAATAACGGGCCCGTTATTAGATTCCTCCCCATTCCCATTGAGCTCTATGGTGGCGCGAATGGGAATGGGTTGGGTATTTTGAATGAGGAATTACCAGGTCCACCAAGGTTGGAATGGACCGGTAATTCTTCATTCAAGGAACCCAAAACCTGTATGCGGTATGGGGGTAGCCATGGCGCTAATAGCACCGTGGCTACCTCCTTACTCGTAATGACCCCCACTGTCCGCAGACCAACCAAGCCATTGACACCAAGGCAATTTAAAATCCATCACAAAAGACATCAAAAACCAAAGCTCTACACCTCTACTACCAACTCCCAGACTCATACCAAAATACTTGCCAATAAAGATTACCCCTGCTAGCTGCGCAGGGAGTATTAATTCTATTAAAGACTAGGAGGCGAGCATTATGCTTCAACTTCTTTAATTTACCATTCTTCAGCAGTTTCAAAAACTCAAAAAACCACAACAAAACACTGAAAACCGCCTGAACAGCCTTTTCCTCTTTTGAACTACAATCCCCATAGTCTCTGTAGTCCATCTCACTCCTTGCTCAGCTATGACCACATCCTGTCCCTGAGCTCCTCCTCTCTTTTACTTGCTCTGAAAGTCACAATGAGAACTCCACACTTAGTCCTGCAACAGGCAATGACTTGAACCACTCCAAACGAATGTCAAACTCCCTCGACTCAGGCTCCGCTAGTCTCTCACTTCAATTGTTCTTCTGCTCCTCTCCTAAAAATAATAGAAAGCAGAAAGATCAGGGTGGTGTCCATGTATTTCTGCTAACATCATATTATTATCACATACGATCATTCAATATTATGCACAATACATCTCTCGGGCGGGAATTTAATGCTCGCCTCCTAGTCTTTAATAGAATTAATACTCCCTGCGCAGCTAGCAGGTGTAATCTTTATTCTATGACAAGACTGGAGGCGAGCATTATGCTTGTTCAAAGCTGTCCCAATACTGCACTCACTATACTCTCCGTCGGTTTAAAATAAAATTCCCTGAATGTGCGATCATTCGCCCAGTCTGCTGCTGCCATAATATCTTGCAAAGGAACCCCTGTCCTATATGCTTTGGATGCCATGGCCCCTCTCACCAAATGCGCACCATACCACTGTAAATCAATCCCTGCAGCTAGCATTACTTCTCTGACCCATCTCGCTATGGTAGCTGTTTTTACCGCCTGAAAAGGCTTCCTGTGCGCTATTAACAACTGACTTGTACTCATCGCTCTATTCTCTGCCGTCCTAGCCTCGTATTCCTTAATGCAACTAGCTCCGCACCATTTGACATTATTCGCAAAGTAGGGATAATGCACTGTGGATGTACTTGATTTCGTCCTCTGTATTACTACGAAGGTTACTCCTTCTTGTCCAAACGTCCTTCTATTAATCTCTAGCGCTTTAACATCTGACACTCTCTTACAGGATATGAGACATAACAGCATAGCTAATTTGCCCGATAACTGCTTGAGAGACAAGAATCTATTCACCGGCCAACTTTCTAATAATTTCAATACTCTCGTAACGTCCCATAGCACTGGATATCTGGGAACCGGTGGCACTTTAAACTTAGCTCCTCTAATGAGCCTACAAACTGCTGGATGTTCACCTGCTGGCACACCTTCAATCGGCAAGTGACCGGCGGAAATCGCTGATCTGTACACTCCAATAGTGCGGAATGCCTTCCCATTCTGCAGCAGTTGTGCTAGAAAATTCAATATGGCCACTACCGGTGCAGAAATGGGATGAAACCCTGTCCCTCTACACCAACTCGCCCACCTGGCACAACCCGCGTCGTAGCTCCTCCTAGTTGATGGAGCCCAGGATTCGGCATAAGTTCTTCTGCTTGCATCGAAATGCCTGGGAGTTCCCATTGTCTCCTGATATCCTGCACGTGATGAGCGGGAGTGTCCCTCTCACTCTCAGAGGATGACACTGCCCAGCTGGGTCCGTGAGGAATTGTTCCCCTTCTGGGAGGATCCTTGGTAGATCTATAAATCGTTCTATCAGCATTGGGAACCACACCTGTGCTTTCCACAACGGTGCCACCAGCACTAGCTCCGCTCTCTCCCTCTGACACTTCGCCAGCACTCTGCTCAGCCTTATGAACGGAGGGAAGGCGTAATGTGTGCGGCCTGCCCAGTCTTGCAAGAATGCGTCTGTGCCTTTTGCGTCTGGGTCTAGCCTCCAGCTGAAGTAGCTGGGTATCTGAGCGTTGAGGCAATACGCAAATAGATCTGTGTGCAATGGACCCCATTTTTGATCCAGAATCTGAAACACTGCTGGATCTAGCATCCAATCCATGGAGTCTGTAAGATAACGGGAGTTCCAATCTGCTATCACAATCAGTGACCCGGGTTAGTACTCCGCTGTCACTGATGTCCCCGTCCACAGGCAATAATGCCAGAAATCCTTCGCTAGCTCAGCTAGCATCTTGAACTTTGTCCCTCCTAAGTGGTTTATGTAACGCACGGCCGATATGTTGTCCATCTTTAGTAGGACGCAAGACTTCACTCTGTCCCTCGTGAATGTCTTTATCGCGAAGGAGCCTGCTAGAAGCTCTAAGCAGTTTATGTGCAGTCTCAGCTCCTCTGCGCTCCATCTCCCTCCAGTTTGCAACTCTCCGCATCGCGCTCCCCAACCTATACGGCTGGCATCTGACTCTATCACGAGGTCCGGCCGGACCCCGAATATGGCACGCCCATTCCAGGCTTCCATATTCTGCAACCACCATTCCAGCTCTGTGATAGATTCCTGATCTAGCGGTATCGATTGATGATATCTCAACCCTTGTTGCAGGTGTCTGATCTTCAATCTCTGCAAGGCTCGATAGTGTAAGGGACCTGGAAAAATGGCTTGTATGGAGGCTGCTAGGAGGCCCACAATCCTCGCTAGAACTCTCAGAGAGATCACTCTCTTCCCTAAGCATGCTCTGATCTCTTTCTTGATATCTCTGATCTTCCTTGCCGGAAGCTCCAGGGTGGCTTTCATTGTGTCCAGGACGAAGCCGAGAAAGTCCAATCTCTGCGCTGGCTTTGTATCCGACTTCTCTGTGTTCACTAGGAACCCCAGTGACTGTAACAGGTCTAGCACCCACTGCATCTGATATTCCAGTGCCCTTCGATCTTCCGCTAGAAGCAACAGATCATCCAGATATATGATCAGCCGAATTCCTTTTTCTCGGATGGCTGCGGCTACTGGTTTCATCAATTTCGTGAATGCCCAAGGTGCTGACGCAAGCCCGAATGGCATAGTCCTGAATTGCCAGAATTGTCCCTTCCAGCGAAAAGCCAGGAATCTCCGGAACTGCTCCTGTACTGGGACCGTAAGGTAGGCGTCCTTTAGATCTAACCTGGTCAGCCAGTCTCCCTCGCTCAGGGAGTCTCTGAGCTGATGGATCCCTTCCATCTTGAAATGATGGTAAACTATCCATCCGTTCAGTTCCTTCAAATCTATTACTAGGCATACTTTCTCCTTCCTGTGAACGAGAAACATGTTGCTGAGAAAACTCAGAGCCTGTAACGCTCACCTGATTCTCACAGAGGCGCCGGTCTTGACTGGGCGACTACCGTATCTTCAAAGGTGATGTGCAGCACCCGGTTGGCTCTTTGGGCTGGACCTCTGTGCACTGTATGCCTGACGTGTAGAGTAAGATGTCTTAGGTAAGTGAATGCCGAGCTCTCCATCTGCCTCGGGGCAGGGTGCTGTAACCAGTTTCCTCACTGGATAGGTAGCGCAGGCCTCTTGACTTCAGAGGACTGCTGTCCGTCGTTTACTGCACGAACGGTAAGTTTCGAGTAACTGAAATGTCTTTAAAGTCTTTAATAATGATGTCTCTTGTTTTGCAGGGTTCCGGCGATGGCGGATGACGGGCTGAAGTGAGTTGAAGATGGAGCCCGTGTGAGGAATAGAAGCGCCTGGAAGCACGTAAGTAAGCGCTTGTTGCCAGCTTCACGATGCGCCCTAACTGTCTTTTTATTTTGCAGGTACAAGTTCGGAGCGGCTGCAGGGTGCCGGAATACCCACTGGGTTAGATGTGGAAAGGAGTATTGGCACGTGAGTATTAAAGTTCCCCAATGTCTTTAAACGCACCTTGTTTTGTCTTTCAGATGCGGGATGCAGCGCCGACGGCCTCCGGAGCGTGCGAAGAGTTGGTAAGCTTTTGTCTTTCAGATGCCGGAATGCAGTGTGAAGACCTCCGGAGCGCACGAAGAGTAGGTAAGCCTTTGCCTTTCAGATGCCGGAATGCTAACCTGTTCTTTCTTGTCTTTATAGGTGTTGCTGAAGACTGGATTCAGGATGGTAAGCCTTTTCCTTTCAGATGCCGGAATGCTAACCTGTTCTTTCTTGTCTTTATAGGTGTTGCTGAAGACTGGAGTCAGGATGGTAAGCCTTTTTCCTTAGGCCCAGGACCGGATGCAGAAGACACGATGAGCGTTCTGCTGCAGAGGGTGCAGAATAACGCAAAGCAAGATTCATCCACCGGGTGTGGTTTAAATAGCCTCCTGTAGTGCTTAGGTGTCTCCTTCCACAGCCACGCCTAGGTAAGAAAAGAGTTCCTGGTAAGAAAAGAGTTCCTGCCTTCCAGAAGAGTTCCAGTGTTCTGAATCTAGGGAGTGGCTCCAGCCCCACCCAACAGGAAAAGTAGTTCCAAACAGAAGAGGATCAGAGGCTCAACTGGCAGGCAAGTAAGCAGCATGGTCTGCTGCAGGTAAGTCCACCCAAGCATTATGAGCCTGGCGCTTCCAGCGCTGGGACTGGGCATATTTATGAGCCTGGTGCCACTGGCGCCAGGACTGGGTCCAAAAGGTCCCAATTGGGACTGGTTGGCGCTCGGAACCTGGGTTATGGATCTGCTTCCAAGGGAGTTGGGAAAACCCTGACCTTTTGGAAGCAGAGATCATGACAGAGCCCGGGGGTTTCTTTCTATGGCTCTCTTCCTTACTAAATGCTCCAATTCGATATTGCGGGCTGCTTGCTCCTCTTTCGCTAGCTGCGGGCGTTGGGGTACTCTTGTCTGCACTGGGTCTTGAATGAACTCTAGCTGCAGACCTCTGACGGTTTGCAAAATCCAGGCATCGCTGGAAACATATTCGTTCTCCCTCCCACTGGGGGGTAGGTTATTGCTCTTACCTGTGTGAACCCTTGGCCTCGTCCGAAACCTCTTCCTCTTCGCCCTCTGGTATTGCAACCTCTGGCCGGGAAGAACATGTCTTGTTGCCTGTTCTCCCAGTACTGTGCCCTGTGATTCGGGGGTCTTCTGCCTCCTTGTTGGCGACTGGTCGAGCGACCCCTGTAACGACCGGTCCCGGCAAAAACTCTCTGCGGGAAGATCTTACAAATGGATTCTTGCACTTTCACCAGCGACATGTAAGTGCCTACAAACAGGCCCATCTCCTTCCCGAAAGTCTCCCCAAACAAGAGGCCTTGGGCTGTTTCCCCGGCCTCATAGGTGTTATAGACTGCGTCACGAGGACGCTGCGTACCTGTTCGTCCGGTAGAGGACCTTGAAGATGATGCCAGGCTGTCAGGAGTCCTGCGGAGATGTGGTTGATGACGCGGGAAGCCAGCCCAGCTCCCGCCTGAGTGGAACCGGGTTGGAGATGAACCAGCTCCCAACGCCACGGGTGCGCTCTCCCCTGATTAGCGTGGCGTTAGGACAGTGCAAGCACTGACAGGGGGAGCCTTTCCAGATGACGATGCTGAGTCCCAAGGAAGACAGGATCCGGAAGATGGAAGTCCCAAGGATCAGGACACAGTGGAAGTTAGTTGGAGGCTGGATCTGGCAGAGGAAGGCAGAGCGGGCAGGCAGACAAGGAGCAAGAGCAAGAGCCAGCTAGGAGACACAGAAAGGGAATAACCCAACCACAGGAAAAGGAGAAGGGAAGGCAGGACAACACAACTACAGGTTGTACCAGGAGGGTACCAGGAACAAGAAGAACGGGAATCAGGTAACAGGTAAGGAAGGCACAAGGAACCGGCGAGGAAACATGATCCAATTCAAACCGCGTTGAGACACGGTTTGAATGAATGGTCGGGCTCCTTAAATAGGGCTACCAACACCTAGGAGGCTTAGAACACAAGCCGTGCTGTCTCCCATGCGTTGGTCAGCTTGGAAAGAGGCGTGGACCGCAAGGTCCTCCAAGCCGAGTGCCCCGTGCAGTGCGCATGCGCGGAGAACGCGAAACGGCCGCCCGTGCATGCGCAGACCAACATGCCCAGGGAACCCGGAAGAGCCCGAGGACCAGGGCAACCCAGGAGCCCCCAAGCAAAAGCGCGGGTACATCCTCCAGGATGGGGCGCGCCGCTTCCGGTAAGTGGACCCCAGTGCGAGCGGCGTGACAATAGGATGCCAGGTCACTGAGCTTTGAGTCTATCTTCAGGAGCAACCCTCTCCTCCTCTCGGAGGCGATAGCGCAATTCGCGTTTCCTAGGAGGCAAACCGCCCTTTGTGCCCATCCAGCTAGGGCCTCTGGGTCCACCTCCTCGCCTGTGTCCTTCGCCCTTTCAGCCAAGTCCATGATCTTAGCGAGAGGACCGGCCAAGTCCAGGACCTTCTCCTGGCAACTCTTCCATGACCTATAAATCCCTCTACGGGGGTCCTTATTGGTTTTTGAAACAAAAGTGAGCATCTTTGGATCCAATTCGGGGGCTTCCGCCACCTTCCCCGGTAAGTCTGGTCTGGGGCATTCCGCTTGCAGCCGCTGACACACTTCCTTATCCAAAGCTTTTCTTAGCCTTGCTGTCATGTATTGAACCACTCTTGTAGAAGGCAGCCAGTCAGAGGATATCGGTTTTCTGATGGTATCCGGGTCGAACATATCGTCCTGCTCCTCATCGAGGTGCTTCTCTTTGCGGGCTTTCTTTCCCCCGCTGGGCTTCGCCCACTCTTCATCGACTGGTTCCTCCGGCTCTTGAGGGGACAAGTCCCCTCCCTCTGGCTCTTCTTCCGAGCCTGGGTCATCATCTCCTTCATTTTCTTCCCCAGGAGAGGGGGTCATGAGGTCCGGGATGGCCTGATGCTGCAAATATGCTTTCTTAATCTTCGCGAAGGCGTCGGCGACCTCCAGGGCCTTGTCTTCTACCCCATCCGTAGGGCCCTGGGGTCTGCAGAGGCTATTCTTTTTGCGGACATGAATACTCCCCTTAGACCCTGCTCCAGAGGGTTCCATGGGCAAGCTGCGAGTCTTCTTGGTGCTTTCTTTATGCCGGTGAAGCATAGCTTCCAGTGTCTCTAGCCTTTCCTGTAAGGGTCTCACCCCTTGAGCCACCGCATCTACTAGGGAATTCCCCAGCACCTCCTTGAAACTTGCAGCCAAGTCTAGGGACTGCTCCTCCTCACTCCACTCGAATTCTGACATGATAAGGGGTGCTGCGTGCCTTAATACCTGAGTGCAGGTGTCTTTTGCTGCCCACTTCCTGGTAGATGCTCCTCAGAGACCCTTTCCAAGTCTCTATGTATTATTATTTTATTTATTATTATTGTTATTTTTTTTTTATGTGGCTGCACCGGAATCTTCTTGATATGCAATGCCTGAGGTGGCTTGTGAGTCTTTAGCAAGAATTAGGAAGCCGTAGTGTCGTGTGCTGGCACTGTCCTTCCAAATCAAAATGTTTTTGTTTTGTTTTTTTTGTTTTTTTTTACTATAGTGGGATGCTCCCGCTCCTGCTGCCTCTTCTGAGGTTATGCGGGCCCTCGCTCACTAGGCGCTTAACGCGCGCGAGTGGAAATCAGGATATTGCACTATTGAGCCTCGTACCGATCGTACAAGCTCCCTTGCTTCCTGCCGCTGCCACGTCGTGTAGTGAATGCGACGCGGCTCGTCTTGCAAGCTCCGCCCCCACGTCGGCGTGCAGCCCCGCCTCCACAAGGGAGGGGGCCCGCTGCAGCGCGTCCGCTCCCCGCTGGGGTGGGGAGAGGCCCGAAGGAGCTCCGCAGCCTGGCGGAGCACCCCTAATGTGCCGAGAGTACGGCACAGGGCTAGTGGCCGCTGGAGCTCCCGATGCTGCCGCGAAGCAGCTATTAGCTTGCGCTATAAACTACGCGTATGCTGCTCCCGAAACGAAACAAAGTACTGGATAAACGCACCTTACACCTTATAAAGCCCACAATCCCTGTATCTAAACACTAAACACTCAGTGCAGGCTTGCCGTGGAGGCATATTAAACCCCCCATATAACCAAATCCTATGCTAATGATAATTAAACCCACATTAGCTAAGAGGTACAGAGAAAGTCACTTATCTGCTTGAAGAGCAGTAAAAGAAGAGGAGGAGCTCTGGGACAGTATGTGGTCATATCTGAGCAAGGAGTGAGATGGACTACAGAGACTATGGGGATTGTAGTTCAAAAGAGGAAAAGTCTGTTCAGACGGTTTTCAGTGTTTTGTTATGGTTTTTTGAGTTGTTGAAACTGCTGAAGATTGGTAATTTAAAGAAGTCGAATCATAATGCTCGCCTCCAGTCTTGTCATAGAATGCAACCGTCCACCGCAGTGTTCATGGTACTTCGGGCCAGCTTAGGATCAATACAACAGCAAAGTTATCACGACACATCTAAGCCACCCCACTCTCTTTCAAATCCACCAAAGCACCTGGAGATGATGCAAGTGATAATGGAATAAAACCCAGAAACATAACATGACATGTGTGCTCACTGTGCTCTCCGTGGACGTGGCTCCAAATGTAGCGTGCCCCTTCGTCGCATTGCCGGCCTCCGATCAGTTCCACTTTGCATATGAAAACTGGGGTGTAACCCGTGTTCTGCTCCCCTCCTACTCAGTCACGCGCTTGAGTACACACAGGTTGAACCGACACTGCACAATTCATGCACATGCACTATATTCTGTGCACAATGCCTGCAGGAGAAAAGTGCAATTGTGCAAGTGTAACTGCATTTATACTTGCTAAACAGCCTTGTCAATCGGGCCTTAGTACATAGAAATGTGTGCGTGATGGTGAGGAAATACATGTTACTGTAACTTACCTGCTAACTAACACAAACTGGTTAAATGTATGGTCATCTGCCTGTTCAAACATTGCACCTGTTCGGGGAAATAGGACCCGGTGCTCAAGGACAGCTCCCTGCTCACTCTGTGCATTTACCCCCAAATGCTAGGCCTTTCTGTAGAGTCTGGAGTGAAATATGAAAGTGTTGTTAATCTGGACATAAAAGTGTATTCGTTTAGATTACTAAATAATTCACATCACCTTTTAACCCCTGGCGGCATGACTGTGCTATCTCTAGCTTTGTAACCTGTGTTTTTCCTGGTTCTATGTCCATTCATCGACAGTAGTTTTATCAATGGATTTCTTACTGAAAAGAATCCATTGAAAAAATGCATTGAAATGTATTTCTTAAATCTGGGGGGCACCCTCCAAAATCTCCCTCCCCATTACTATTAATGCCAGCCCAATCCCAACCCCTTTTCACCCCCTACTCCTCCTCCCATATATATATTCAATGAGTTTTTTCAATGATTTCTTTTCAGCAAAAATCTAATCGAAAAAAATACCGTCGATCAAAGGACGTTTTTCACAGAATTTTGCTGGAATTTAGACCACACAAATTGAGGACCTGACATCCAGAGACAGAAAGTTGGATTAACATAAAGTTAACAATGATAGCACAAGCCCGAATGGCCACTCATTGAATCGCTTAGTGTGCACATCCGTGCTCATATTCATCAAGTTAATTTATGAATGTTACCCAGATCTATAAAAGTTCACTCAAGTCATGATTTTGGGCACATTTCTGAGCTGTGGCAAAAAGTGAAGTGGAAAGCTGACATTCTCCCCTCCAGGTTCCAGCACCACCATTCCGAAGTGGCTGGTAGGAGTGGCTTCCAATGCCTTTTGTGAGGTTTGATAAATCTACTAATGCTGGGGGCCTTATGCGGAGTTCTGGTGAAAGTAGGGTGTAGAGCTGACATTCTCCCCTCCAGGTTCCAGCACCACCATTCCGAAGTGGCTAGTAGGAGTGGCTTCCAATGCCTTTTGTGAGGTTTGCTAAATCTACTAATGCTGAGGGCCTTATGCGGAGTTCTGGTGAAAGTAGTGTGTAGAGCTGACATTCTCCCCTCCAGGTTCCAGCACCACCATTCCGAAGTGGCTGGTAGGAGTGGCTTCCAATGCCTTTTGTGAGGTTTGATAAATCTACTAATGCTGGGGGCCTTATGCGGAGTTCTGGTGAAAGTAGGGTGTAGAGCTGACATTCTCCCCTCCAGGTTCCAGCACCACCATTCCGAAGTGGCTGGTAGGAGTGGCTTCCAATGCCTTTTGTGAGGTTTGATAAATCTACTAATGCTGGGGGCCTTATGCGGAGTTCTGGTGAAAGTAGGGTGTAGAGCTGACATTCTCCCCTCCAGGTTCCAGCAACATCATTCCGAAGTGGCTGGTAGGAGTGGCTTCCAATGTCTTTTGTGAGGTTTGATAAATCTACTAATGCTGGGGGCCTTATGCGGAGTTCTGGTGAAAGTAGTGTGTAGAGCTGACATTCTCCCCTCCAGGTTCCAGCACCACCATGCTGAAGTGGCTGGAAGGACTGGAGAGGTACTGTTGTGCTTTCCAGCAGCAAAAGCTCATACCATCTTTTTTGGTGGGAGCAACGTGTGTGGATTTCTAAAAAGTCTGCCTCTTTTCTGATTTACTGAAGTGGTGTAGAGCCTTCAGTAAATTAGAAAAGTTGTCTTGTGATCTGAGGAAAAGCCTTTGTGGAAAAGTTAAGGACACCTCAGAGGTGTGTAGTAACGAAGACCTCCAGTGCTCAAAGTAGGTTCTTAGGGTCTTTATTGTCCTTGTCCTGTAGTCCATCAACAAGACACAGGGATGGTAGGGGACACAGATGACACATGTTTACACGGGAATCACCGGGCTCACCCCCACACCCATCTTCTCAGCTCACAGCTTGCTCTCTCACTAACTGTCACCCAGTAGAGCACTCCAACACCAGACTTCCACAGCGCATGACATCACACACTCACAGCAGCTTAGAAAGCCAGATTGCAACACTTCTCCTCCCCTAGCAAACACAAAAGAATGACTAAGGCAACATGACCAGCACCAAACCCTAATCATCCAAACACAGCACGGTACCAGAAATTCCGCACACAGCGGCCGCCTGTGCCCAGAACCCCTCGCAACTTTACTAATAGGAACCACACACAAGGAAAGCATTCACAGGGCAAATCGGACCAAGTAGAAAATGCCAACGGCACACTAACTCCAAAACACAACTCACCAAATCCCTCGGTCAACACATCGAGGCCTCAAACATAATAAACAGAGCACTTACGCCTGTCCTGAGCTGCCCCTCAGGACCTAGGGCTGCCACCCCTAGCCACACTATTGTTAGATAACACTAACACCACTACCTAAGCTAACTTACCCTCCAGCGCACTTAACACCTTCCACTCCGGTCTGCCACCCCGAAGTATCAGAGCTGCCCCTCTGAGCACAAACCATCCGCCCCCTAAGGGAGCAACAACAAATGCCCAACAGCAACCAAGGGACCCACGCAGCACAACCCTGACCGCAGTAAAAAGAAGAACCACATCCACAATACTGCTCCACTACCACAAAACCGTTGGCCATTTCATCCTTCTAACATTACACTATTTCTAAACTACCAGTGACAACCTGATTTACCAAACTCGGAATCAGGAGGTAAACTGGCAAAGTTAAAAACCCCAACCCATAATGACCTACCTCGGCCCCTAGACCAAGCACTATGGGCGACATGAAAAATTCAACACAACTCAGGCATAGCGAGCAGACTGAAGTTAAAACAAACGCTATGAAACACACTGCAGCAAAACAACTGCCCTGAGAACAACACCCACGCCAAAAGTGACCTACCCTGATAACCATCAGGCACTAATGACCACAAAACCCACGCCAATAGTGACCTACCCTGACAACACCTCAGAGGTGCTCTATTTTAACTGTTTTTTATTAACATGTAAAAGGAGGGCTCTGCCAGCAGAAGGTATGTGTGGTGTCTAAGCTGCATTAATGATGGTCCCTTGGGCCGTTGGCAGCCCATACCTCAAGGAGATGCAAAAGTCGAGGCTTTGATGTCAATATGCCACATCCGTCCTTTCTCATAATATGATGTTTTTAAGACAAATGTTGTTACACGTAACAACGCTTTACTAATTTCACACGGGCCTCTGAATTGGACTCCAAAATGTGCACCTACTTTGCCGAGTAAGGCATCTTGGTCCACTTAACTTTTACCATGTATGAATTTTCAACACTAAATGTGAAGTAATCTGAAAACGAGAAGAACAGATAATTACTCCGAACCGCTTAATCAGCTCTTGAAAACGCGGTAAGGGGTCCCGTAGTTTCCCCTTAAGTACCACGGCCACTCACTCGTGCACACAGATGAATGCACACATCTTGTGGGCTCAGGCAGAAAGAGTCCATAAGACGAAGCGCTTCATTCAATTAATGAATGTATGATATTTTATTTGAAACGCGCTCATACACCAGTGTTTCAGGGCGCGACAAGGCGAGGGAGGGGAAACAGGGGAGAACACAAAAAACGATCTTACTAGGCCCACTGACATTGAGAACGTCAAGTGCATGGGAGATGTTAACAATCAAACACTGTGGCGTGCTCTCGCTCCCCTTCAGGGCCTTGTGGTTTAGAAAGGACTGGACTGTAATGCTCTGGAACTGTTGCACTGGCCTGGCAGTGTTCATTCTATCACAGCTGGCCATGAACTCAAGTCCTGGTAGGGAACTGGACTGGCATGTAGGCGAAAACAGCAGTTTAGCAGACAGGGCTGTGTGCGAATGTCTATGTTTCGATTTTTTTGGGAAGCTGGAAACAGTCCTTCTATCATCAACGTTGTGCACCAGGTTACCAACAGCAAGAGAGAGCTTTGCCTGCTCTGGGTGCCATCCAATAATAGCACAGTGACAGACGGACAAACAGACCAGGTGGAGAGGGTGGGGGGAAATGGAATGGGGGCAGTGCAGACAGACACTGCTTTGATAATGCAATTATATGTAATTATGTACAGGCGGGAGAGTAGTGAGGATTAACTGGGAGGAATGCTGCCATATTGCATCGCTGATGCTCCTGGCAGAGAAGCAAGGTGCTGCGAGAGGGCAGCTTTAAATCTGGGAAGCAGAGCTGATGTCATCATGTCAGGGAGTAGGAGGAGTCTCGGAGGTAGGGTGCAAGGCAGTTTAAGGAACAGAATTAGGAGGTAGTGCAGGGTGGGCGAGAAACCGAGTGGTTGAGGACAGCGGAGAAGCAACGATTGCGAGAACGAGGACCCCACATTTCCCAATTCTTTGAAGGCCACCCAGAACCACCCCCCAAACTTGATAACCCCTCACCACCAGCCCCCATATATTTATTTTTCGTTGTTTTTTCGATATTATTTCATTCAACTTTTTTCTTCTTCGATATAATCACTGCATACCGAGTCAGAGAGCAGCGGGAGAATTTGTTGGCGAGATACGATGGGGCGCAGCCTGCGGTTGGCTTTGAAGGGAAGAGAAATCGTTTTGAGGAAGGGGCAATGCCGCATGGAAAGCAACCCCACATGGAGGCAACGTGGAAAGGCAGGGGTGGAGAGGTGAACGTTGAAAAGAAGGTAGCCCGCAAAGTGGTATTACCCAAATTGACCTTTTACAATTGACCTTTTGCATAATTGACCTAATTATAGTGGTCCTAATTGACCTTTTGCACAATTGACCTTTATATTATTTTAGTTATTTTATATATGTATTGGGTTGGTTTGGATTATAAATAATTTAAGGGGATTGGGTGGGGGGGTTGCAGGGATTTTTGGATTGGGTGGGTGGTTATGGGGGTTTCCCCCTGCATATATGTCCTAATTGACCTCCTAAATTAGATCAATTCTCCTGAGGTCAATTCTCTCGAGATCAATTGTGAAAAGGTCAATTAGTATACAACCCGCAAAGTTGAGAACTTTATTAAGGGAGGGCAAAAGAATAGAAGGGGTATCCCACAAAAAAGGTCTACACAGTAACCTGGAATGTTGAGGACACGAGGGAAAGTCAATGTTTTGGAGGCTGGGGTAGTCCAGCCTGCCGAGAACAAGATTAGAAGTCAGGGATTTGGAGGATGGAGAAGTCCAGCCTGCCGAGAACAAGATTAGAAATCAAGGATTTGGAGGCTGGAGAAGTCCAGGCTGCCGAGAACAAGATTAGAAGTCAGGGATTTGGAGGCTGGAGAAGTCCAGCCTGCCGAGAACAAGATTAGAAGTCAGGGATTTGGAGGCTGGAGAAGTCCAGCCTGCCGAGAACAAGATTAGAAGACAGGGATTTGGGGGCTGGTGGAGTCCAGCCTGCCGAGAACAAGAGTAGAAGTCAAGGATTCAGAGGCTGGAGAAGTCCCGTCATTTTTACAAAAATATACCCAACAATCTTTTATTTCATTTATTTTCAATTCTATTTTTTGACTAATTACAACTAATGAAAAAACCAAGTTCATTTAACTCAATAATCAAAACCAATACCAATGTTTATTGGTGCATAGTTTTATTTTTTCTTCTCTCTCATCCTTCATGTGTCTAGTGTCCAGTTATCTTATAACTATTTAACTTGTACACATCTTAGCTGGCAAATCACTTATTTTAAGAATTATAAAGCATTGCAATCCATGTTTTTGGAAACAGGACAAACATCAATTCAATGCAAAGTGTCCTACAACACAATCACCCAAACAACACAAAAAATCAATTACTCCTTTGTTCCCAAGTGTTAATAATATTTCTAAACACCCAAGTGCTACTGTGCAGAAATTCTACTTTAGAAACCTTCCTTAAAACAGGAAGGAGATCAAAGTTGTGGAGGCCTGTTGCAGTAGTCCAGCTGCTGAGAATAACAGTTGAAATCTAGGTTATGGAGGTTACACAGTGCAGCCTGCTCAGGACAAAGGTGGACGTGCCAGTGGTCGAAGTGTACGAAAAGAAGTAGTGGAACTATATTCCCTGCTGGTCTGCCCCACTACCCACAAACCCCATTCCTGTAACCCCTCCCACACACAATCCACCCCCCCCCCGAATAAACACACCTGCTATTGATGGGAATGTGCAGTGCAGTGCACTGAAGTGCAAGATTCAACTTCTTCCTACACTTTTATTTTAAAACTAAACCATTCCAGAACGGTTTCTTTTTAAAATAAAAGTATAGGAACAGTGAAACTTTAAAATAAAAAATATAGGCGCACCGCTTCCGATCGCTCCCGCCCACTTCGACCTCTGTGACCGTCAAGGTATTGGATGATGGAGCAGTAATCAGGCCTGCTGGGGGTGACACTGGAAATCAGGGTTTTCATGCTGGGGTAGTCCAGACTGATGAGGGCACGAGCAGAAATCAAGGTTTTGGAGGATGGAGCAATACTCCAGACTGCGGCGGACAAGAGTAGAATTCAATGTTTTGGAGGCTGGCACCGTAGCCTACTCTGGTGAGGTAGAGAGTGGAAATCAAGGTTGTAGAAGGTAGAACAGTGGCCCAGTCTGCTGAGGATATGATATGATACAATATCATATTTTATTTATTAAGGTGATGGGAACATGCGGGAATAAAAAATATAACAGCGATCTTACTATGCCCAGTGACATCTAAGAAAGCGCAAGTGCATGGAAAAGGGAAAAAAGTGGGGAAGTGCATAGAAGGGGGCGGGGGTGTGTGAAAGTGCAGAGCCGAGGAGAGAAAAACTGAAATAAATACTAAATTAAATAAATAAATAAAGGGCGATAAAAACACTGGTAGTGCAACCATCAAGCAGCAGGTGAAAGTTGGTCACATAAGGAATATCTGATAAGTGCAGAAGAAAAGTGGGAGGGGGCTGTATGGGTACCGATACAGAACCCTAGTGCAGGAGGTGGTCTGGAGGCAGTGCAGGAGGGTGGCAGGGGAAGCAGGTACCTGGGTCCGGATGACAGTGGGTAGCCAGGTGCACGATGCCAAGAGAAGAAACAGATCAACAGGGGAGGAGGGGGCAAAGGCAGAGGCAAATAGGAAAGCCTTGAGATGCTTCCAGAATCCGGGGTGGTTTTCCTCAAGTTTCAAGGCAGCAGGGAGGGTGTACCAAAGGGAGGCACCAGCAGAAGACAAAGATTTACACCCCGCGTGTCTCTTTACAAAATGACTAACCCTGAGGGAGTTAGAAGTAGAGGAGCGAACGGCTCGAGAGGGGAGGTATTTACGGAGGGATAGTTGAAGTTATTTTGGACCCAGGCCCACCATCTGCATGAGAGAGGATGTCAAGGTTTGACATAGTGAAAGGTAATGCTTGCTGGATCTTGCAAATGACTAAGGGGTTAATCTGCAGCAAAGCTGCAATGAAGGAAATGAACTGGCTACATTGGAGGTAGGTGCCAAAACGGAACTTGCGGCTGCAAGTGTTGGGCAATGGGTGAGGGGAAGAAGTGGAAAGACTAAGGGTAACAGGCATTGCATTAGAGGACCTCAATTATCAGGGCGTTTAGCACTAGGCATTGACCTGCCCTCCAGTAGCAGATGGTAGAAACACAGTTGGAGATGCGGATGGACACATTTAGTATGAAGAAGGGGAAGACATGCATTTGAGTGTGATCCTCAAATAGGGACGACAACAAGTTGAAAGAGAAGATACACATACCATCGGTGGAGCAGAAAAGAGTGAGGAGAAGAGGACTTGGGATGGCACCTACTCAGAGAGGGTGAAATAAAAAGGTGCTATTGTTCCAAGAGATGCACACCGAGCTATCCAAGCGGCGGCAGAGGAAGCAGGTCAGGCAAGAGACTGGAAGCCAAGGTCAATAAGAGAGCGAGCGGACAAGAGTAGGGCGGTCTAGGATGTGAGAATGTTTATAGTGATGCTCTGAAGTAAGGACGTTGGAGAAAAGGGGAGTGCCATTTAAGTGGACTGGCAGTTGCGGAACCCAGATGCTTGAGGTTCAGAGAACCAACTGAGAGCAAGTTGGTAGTGGTGCCATTGTACACATGCATCGAGCTTTGGAGTGGTGCGGGAGAAGGGAGACTGCATAGCGGTTGGGTTGGTTAATAAGGCATACATTTTTATATAAGCTGGACCAGACTCTATCCACTTTGCATCAAGACAGCTGTGATGATCCCAAGGTAGAGTGATATATTGAAAATGAGAGAGAGAGAGAGAGAAGGAGAGAGAGAGAGAGAGAGAGAGAGAGAAAATGAGAGAGGATGACAGAGAATGAGAGAGAAAGAGAGAGAGAGAGGAAGTGAGAAAGAGACAGAGAGAATGAGGGAGAGAGAGAGGGAGACATAGACAGAGAGGGAGAATGGAGAGAATAAGGGAGACAGAGGGAGAGAGAAAGAGAGAGAGAATGAAGGAGGGAGAGGGAGAGAGAGGGAGGATGGAGAGAATGAGTCAGAGAATGTGAGAGAGAGAGAGAGAGAGAGAGAGAGAGAGAGAGAGAGAATAAGGGAGAGAGAAATAGAGAGAGGGAGAATGAGAGAGAGAGAATGACAGAGAATGAGAGAGGGGGAGATAGAGGGAGACAGAAATAGAGAGAGAATGATGGAGAGGGAGAGGGAGAGAGAGAGATAATGGAGAGAATAAGAGAGAATGAGAGAGAGAAAGAGAGAGAGAATGATAAAGAGAACGACAGATAATGAGAGGGAGAGAGAAAGAGACCGAGAGAGAAAGGAAGAATGAGAGAGAAAGCGAGAGAGAGAGAGAGAGAGAGAGAGAGAGAGAGAGAGAGAGAGAGAGGGGGTGAGATAGAGAGAATCAGAGACAGAAAGCTAGAGAGAGGATGACAGAAATAATGACAGAGAATGAGAGAGGGGGAGAGTGAAGGAGACCGTGAGAGAGAGAATGAGGAAGAGAGAGGGAGAGAGACAGAGAGAGAGAATGAGGAAGAGAGAGTGAGATAGTGTGTGTGAGAGAGAGAGAGAGAGAGAGAGAGAGAGAGAGAGAGAGAGAGAGAGAGAGAAACTGAGGGCAAATGAGAGAGAACAACAGAACAGGAGACCGTCACCTGACACCAGTTTCTTGGTGGGCATGGGCATTGGGGAACTTAACGGCTTGCAGGGGCGTTGCTAGGGTGGGGCTAAGGGGGCTATAGCCCCTGATCTTTTGGTTGTAGCCCCGGATAGAATCTCAGGAGCTACAGCCAAAAGACTAGCTAGCCCCGAGTCCCAACAGTTCCCACATCAGTTTAGCCCCAGGTCTTTTCCAGACCTAGCAACTCCCCTGACGGCTTGTACTGAAAGAGGTGATGGTGGGAGTAAGAGTGACAGTGGACAGAGAAGTCAGGTGGCAAGTGTTCTAGGGGAGGTTTTCACATGTGCTAATGGAGAGTTATGTCAAGGAAGTGGCCATTGATGTGAGCTGTATGTGGGTAGGAACTCGAGTGTGACCCCAGAGGGTGGACTCCAGATGTACGCAGTGGACATTTGACAGGTTTAAGTCACCCATCACTACAGCAACACCTACAGTGCTCAAGCGTTTAAGGAAGGGGTCAAGAATGAAGAGTAAGGAGTGAAGGCCCAGTGGGACGATAGAGGTCCTGAAGGTGGTTTGCTAGGAGTTGAAGAGCAATACGCTCAATATGAGGGAATACGCTTAAAAGTGGGCAGAGGGTAGGGGTTGACTTTATTGGTCATTATGCCGTTTGCAAATGGAATGGAGCAACATGGTGGAGGCTGCGTGGAGAGTTGCAGAGATGTTGTGCTATGAAGGTGCGCCAATGCACCTGGGATAGTACTTTAGAAGGTTGATGGCAAAGTCACAGGTATGTAAGGAACCCACGCAGGAGCACAATGTGTTGCAGATGAGGGGTTGCCCCTTGCCCTTAGCATGGATGCCAAGCAGAGGTGGGCAAAATATTACTTAGTTCAAAAAGGCACTTTGAAATTTGGATTTACAATTGGACAAATGTGCCAGTTGCCATAATTCGAATTGTGTTTGTATTATTATTTTTTTTTGGGTCGGTGGGGGGCATTTTAGGTTTGTATTTTATAGAGAAAAAAATAAGAGTTTTTAGTAAATTGCTTTCTTCAGATGGTTTTCCCACAGCTGAGGCATTCAAGTCATTTTTTAGAGCAGCGGACATAAGAAACAGCACAATGTGAAGGAATTCCGTTTCACAATGTATAGAAATGAAGTATGTCTATAACAAGTGCCCGCGCTAGGCATTGATGGGAAGCTGCCCATTGTTGACAGGTTATGCCAGTACACATTCGGAGCAATGTGTTCTCAGTCAACATGTTAGAACCTTATTCTTCTGGGGTTTCTATGGCACACCTGGGCCACTTCTACCCGAAAGGCGTGGGGGGTGGCCGGGAGAGGGGGGGGGGGGGATGCAACACGGCTTTGCCGCAGTGTTTGCGCCTGTGGTTCGAAACACTCGGGTACTGAGTCCGTTTCTTGGTGGTTTGCGTCAAGGGCATGAGAGAAATCCACATTCATTTACAAAGGAATGCCGGATGGTTGCTGATATGCGGGTACACTCGCGAGGTCACCAACCCTACACAGGTGTATACGCGAGGATGAATAATACTCCTCACTTTTCTGACTGAATAACTGATCATTCTAGCACCAAAAATGGGACCATGTCTCTAAAAAAAAAAAAAAAAACGTGAATGCACTTCCGTACGTATACGAGTGGAAAACACGCCCACATTCTGCCAGTGTGCCACTTCACAAACGTGAATCTGAGTGTTCACATGCCCGCCCGAGCCCGTGGTGCACGTGCCTGCAGAACTCAACAACGGGCCTGCTGGGGAGAGAACTGTGCAGGGTGCTCCTTCACCTGGCCTCCTCTGCCACACAGACCAGATATAGCTAAGTACACTATCCTGCCAGGGTTTGTGTCCGGGCTACTGGCCGGTTACTCTGACCACAAAGCCAGAGAGGCACAAAGCGCATCGATGC
Source organism: Ambystoma mexicanum (assembly GCF_040938575.1). Lineage (NCBI taxonomy): Eukaryota > Metazoa > Chordata > Amphibia > Caudata > Ambystomatidae > Ambystoma > Ambystoma mexicanum. The sequence goes on along the minus strand of NC_090931.1, from coordinate 164,677,244 downwards.
GCACCCCAAATACTGGCCCACATTCGCAAATCGTAACTCATGCCGTGGTCGAAATGAGTGGGAACGGTCCGGAGTTGTGTTTCACTATTTTTTACAAATCTTTACTGTTAACAGTTTCACTGCTTTTTGCAACCATGTTCACCATTCTGGAACTGTTCTTTATGAAGTTAAGGTGCACTTCCCCACTGTATACCCAATCGCAGTTACAGATAAACTGAAATCTGTTCCAACTCAATTGACTGCCAATCAGCATGGCTGCCACCCTTGAAAAAGGTGTTGCACGGTGCTTGCTCCCTTCCTGCCTACTATGTCTCTTGCCAGGGTCACAGCCCCACTATTTGTTTTGTTATATATCTAACACTGATTACTCATGAGTACCCTCAAGTACCTGGTGGTGCTTTTTTAGGGGATATTTGCGGGTAATGGTGCATTTTAAATTACACGAGGACGGTAACATGGGTAAAACAATACAATTATGCTGTGGACTCTGTCATCAAAGTGGCCCAAATTGGCCTGCCAGCCGTTCCGTTGGGCGTTGCCCCATTGCCTTACGGGCCAGAAGCCGTAGCCGGTCAGTTCAAAGGTATGCAGTAATAAAATTGCAGCAAAACAATTGCGGAAAAAATGCTGTGGTTTGACCCAGTAAAAGTGTATCCCATTATACCATTTAAAGGGAGAGGGGGTTGCAGGGGTGATCCCCGGTCCCCTTAAATGGTATAATGGGTCTGGTGTTTGCAGGGGTGTCCCCTGAATCCATTACATGGATTGCAGTGGCAAAACCCCAGCCTTTTTGGCGCGATTTTTGGTGCAAACAGCAAGTTTTGCTGTGATTTTAACACATGGAACCAGTCCAAAATAGAAACGCTTGTGCTTATCATGATTATCTTTATGTTTAGGTTTTTACTTCCCAAACACAGGAGGAAATGTAAAAACTGTGAACGGTTTATTAAAGCTGGCAACTTAGTCTGTACATCAAATGGGTAGTGGGCTGACCCCCCGTGGAGAGACACGGGCAGAGTGAGCAAGAAAGACTGGAGGGAGGATGGTGAACGGGGGAGCAGAGCTCAGGACAAGCTACCTGATGTGAATGGTGACCTGGAGCCTGGCCATCCCAACCTCTATGCCCCCACAAAGGAGGGAGCACATGCCCTCACCCAGCCAGAAGAAAAAGTAGGCCCTGCTTGGGTAATGCTGCGCCCCTCAGGCCAGCCCTTAGGCTACACCATTGGTCATGGGGGCTTTACCACCTAGATGGGCAGGCGATGGACACATAGGAAAAGGCAAGGACTGTTGGCCTAATGACTTCCAAACCTTCCTCGCCCCTGGTTTCAACCATTCATCATGATGGCATCATGTACTGGGCACTTTGATGAGTTCAGTAGCACTTTAGAACTTTGAGTTCTGTTCATGGTCTCACCACGCCAAGCCAAACTCCTGCCAACCCCTTCACTGGTTGTGAGTGCCCTACCAATAACCACCCTAATTCTTGCAATCCATCCCTGCCACCCCATGCTGGCTTTAGACCCCCTCTCCATCTCCTCTATACCCCCTAGGCTGGTTCTGGGATCCTTCTCTCGACCCATTCTCACCTCTGCCACCCCCAGGCTGGTACTAGGATCCCTCTTGCTCTCCATTTCCTCTGTACCCCATAGGTTGGTTTTGAGATTCCTCTCTCTACCCATGTTTACCCATTCCAAACCCATGGCTGGTTCAACACTCACTTTCCAGCTCTTCTATACCACCAGGCAGGTTCTGGAATCCCCAACTATACCTTCTCTTTGGGTCCCCTGCTCTCCGAGTTCCCTCTCTCACTCTGGCCATCCTCCTTGGGCCCTCTACCCTCGCCTTCCTGTGAGGCAAAAAACCTTGGCGTCATCTTCGACTACACTCTCTCTTTCTCTCCTCACATCACGGACCTTGCCAAAAAGGCCCACTTCCAGCTCAATTTTGTCAAAGGTATTCTACATTTTCTCACTTTCCCACAGAAGCTCACTGTCTCCAGAGCCCTGATTCACTCCAGACTGGACTACTGCAATAGCCTCTTCCTCAACCTGCCTACCTCTACTCTCCGCCCCCCTGCAACTCATTCAGAACAGGCCTGCAAGTCTTATCCTTGGCCTGAAGCCCAGGCACTTTATTTCTCCAGCTCTGAAATCTCTCCACTGGCTCCCGGTGGCTGCAAAGATCAAGTTCAAGAACCTCTGCATCATCCTCAAGGCTTTTTGGGCCCGGGCCCACACTACATCCAACTCTCTCTTACAAAATACCTTCGTTTTAGAGCCCTTCACTCAGCTACCTCCAACTCTCTGAGGGTCAGACACTTCTCCAGGCAGAGATTGGGGGTCCGATCTCTCTCCTCTGCAGGTGCCTCCCTCTGGAATGCCGTCCCGGCCCCTCTAAGAAAAGAGATAGGACCAATTGAAATTCTGGAAGCAGCTTAAGACCCTCCTTTTCTCCTCTGCCTTCTCTCGCTCGCTCCCTTGCTAACTTACCTGTCTGCTGCGCCGACTGTTTGCTTGGTTCCCTCAGAGTCTCATTGGTTATCAGTGGCTCCTCCATGATCAGTCTTCCTTTGCTTTGCCTCCTGGCCTAACGTGCACTTAAGAGCTGTAACTGTAACATCCACAGCCCCCGTGCCTCCTTGCACTTACCCAGAGCCATAATGCCCTGATTGCACGTCCCTCGTGTCCTCTCCCTTGCACTTACCCCTAGACTTCCCCTTGCATTTATTGCATGTGCACACTCGAATAACACATGTACTAGTAGGATTGCTTGTCTTGTCTTGTCCTCCCTATGTCTTCACTCACTTGTCTTGTGGCGCCTAGAAACATTTGTAAAGAAGCGCGTTACAAATGGCATATCATATCTAATCATACCCATCCCCATCGCTGAAACCCCAGGATGGTTCAAGACTCCCTCTCGCTCTCAATCTGCTCCATATCCCCTAGTCTGTTTTGACATCCCTCTCACTACCCATGCCCATCCCTGCCATCCTGGGCTCCTTCTAGACTCCATTTCGCTCTCCATCTCCTTTATATCTCCAGATTGGTTCTAGACTCCCCCTCCATCTGCTCTATACCTCCTAAGCTGGTTCTGGGATCCTTCTCTCTACCTATTTTCACCCCTGTCACCCCCAGGTTGGTACTAGACGCTGTCTTGCTCTCCATCCCCTCTATCCCCCCAGGTTGGTTCTGGGATCCCTTTTTCTACCCATGTCCACCCTTGCAAGACCCCGGGATGGTTCAACACTCCCTTTCCATCTCTTCTATACCAACCAGCCGGGTTCTGTAAACCCCAACTCTACCCAATCTTTTCCCTGCAACTGCAGGCTGGTTCAAGACCCCCTAGGTTGGTTCTAAGATCCTTCTCTCCACTCATCCCCAACCGTGCCACCTCTGGGCTGGTTCTAGACTCTGTCTCACTCTCCATCTCCTCTATACTCCCTAGAATGGTTTAGGGATACCTCTCTCTACCCATCCTCATCCCTGCCACCCCCAAGTTGGTTCTAGACTCCCTCTACATCTCCTCTATACCCTCTGAATGGTTCTGGGATCCCCATCTTTCCCCATCACCTTCCCTGCCATCCCCAGGCTGCTTGTAGACTCCCCCTCGCTCTCCATCTCCTCTATACCCCATAGGCTGGTTCTGGGATCCCTCTCTCTAACCATCCTCATCCTTGTCACCCCCAGATCAGTACCAGCCTCCCACTCAATGGGTTCTATAACCGCTAGGATGGCTCTGGGATCTTCTCTCTATCCATCTTCATCCCTGCTATCCCCAGGTTGGTTCTAGACTCCATCTCCTCTATACCCCCTGAATGTTTCTGGCACTCCCCACCTCTCTAACCATCACCATCCCTGCCATCCCCAGGCTGCTTCTAGACTTCCTCTCCATCTCCTCTATACCCCCGAGGCTGGTTTTGGGATCACTCTCTCTACCCATCCTCATCCTCATCCCTGCCACCCCCAGGTTGGTTCTAGACTCCCTCTCCATGTACTCAATAACCACTAGGATAGTCCTGGAATCCCTCTCTCTACCCATCCTCATCCCTGCCACCCCCAAGTTAGTTATAGACTCCCTCTCCATCTCCTCTATACCCCCTGAATGGTTCTGGGATCCCCATCTTTACTAATCACCATCCCTGCCATCCCCACGCTGCTTCTAGACTCCCTCTCGCTCTCCATCTCCTCTATACCCCATAGGCTTGTTCTAGGACCCCTCTCTATAAGCATCCTCATCCTCATCCCTGTCACCTCCAGGTCGGTACCAGACTCCCTCTCCATGGGCGCTATAACCCCTAGGATGGCTCTGGGATCTTCTCTCTACAATCCTCATCCCTGCTATCTCCAGGTTGGTTCTAGACTCACTATCACACTCCATCTCCTCTATAACCCATAGGCTGGTTCTGGGATCCCTCTCTCTAACCATCCTCATCCTCACCCCTGTCACCCCGAGGTCCATACCAGGTGTCCTCTCAATGGGCTCTATAACCGCTAGGGTGGCTCTCGGATCTTCTCTCTACCCATCTTCATCCCTGCTATCCCCAGGTTGGTTAAAGACTCCCTCTCCATCTCCTCTATACCCCCTGAATGGTTCTGGCACCCCCCTCTCTACCCATCACCATCCCTGCCATCCCCAGGTTGGTTCTAGACTCCCTCTCCATGTACTCAATAACCACTAGGATAGTCCTGGAATCCCTCTCTCTACTCATCCCGACCCCTGCCACCCCTGGGCTGGTTCAACACTCCCTCTCCATCTCCTCTATACCTCCTAGGCAGGTTCTGGATCCCCCTCTCTACCCATTCCCACCCCTACCAACCCCGGGTTGGTTCTAGACTCTCTCTCCATCTCCTCTATAGCCCCGAGGCTGGTTCTGGGATCCCTCTGTCTACCCATCCCCATTGCTGCCCCCGAGGCTGGTTCTAGACTCCATCTCACTCTCCAGCTCCTCTATACGCTCTAGGCTGTTTCTGGGATCCCTCTCTCTACTCATCCACATGCCCATCTTCGCCACCTTTGGGCTGGTTCTAGACTCCCTCTCGCTCTCCATCTCCTCTATACCCCATAGGCTGGTTCTGGGAACCCTCTCTCTAAGCATCCTCATCCTCATCCCTGTCACCTCCAGGTCGGTACCAGACTCCCTCTCCATGGGCGCTATAACCCCTAGGATGGCTCTGGGATCTTCTCTCTACCATCCTCATCCCTGCTATCCCCATTCTAGACTCCCTATCGCACTCCATCTCCTCTATACCCCATAGGCTGGTTCTGGGATCCTTCTCTCTAACCATCCTCATCCCTGTCACCCCGAGTTCCATACCATGCTCCCTCTCAATAGGCTCTATAACCGCTAAGATGGCCCTGGGATCTTCTCTCTACCCATCTTCATCCTGCTATCCCCAGGTTGGTTCTAGACTCCCTCTCCATGTGCTCTATATCCACTAGGATGGTTCTGGGATCCTGCTTTCTCCACCCATCCTCACCCCTGTAACCTCCAAGTTGGTTAAAGACTCCCTCTCCATCTCATCTATACCCCCTGAATGGTTCTGGCACCCCCCTCTCTACCCATCACCATCCCTGCCATCTCCAGGCTGCTTCTAGACTCCCTCTCTATCTCCTCTATACCCCCTAGGCTGGTTCTGGGATCACTCTCTCTACCCATCCTCATCCTCACCCCGGTTTCCCCCAGGTTGGTTCTAGACTCCCTTTCCATGTGCTCAATAACCACTAGGATAGTCCTGGAATCCCTCTCTCTACCTGTCCTGAACCCTGCCACCTCTGAGCTGGTTCATCACTCCCTCCCCATTTCCTCTATACCTCCTAGGCAGGTTCTGGGATCCCCCTCTCTACCCATTCCCACCCCTGCCACCCCCGGGTTGGTTCTAGACTCTCTCTCCATCTCCTCTATACCCCTGGGGCTGGTTCTGGGATCCCTCTGTTTACCCATCCCCACTGCTGCCCCCCAGGCTGGTTCTAGACTCCATCTCACTCCCCAGCTCCTCTATACGCTGTAGGCTGGTTCTGGGATCCCTCTATCTACTCATCCCCATGCCCATCCTCACCACATCCGGGCTGGTTCTAGACTCCCTCTCCATCTGGTCTATACCTCCTAGGCAGGTTCTGGGATCCCCCTCTCTACCCATTCCCACACCTGCCACCCCCGGGTTGTTTCTAGACTCTCTCTCCATCTCCTCTATACCCCTGGGGCTGGTTCTGGGATCCCTCTGTTTACCCATCCCCATTGCTGCCCCCCAGGCTGGTTCTAGACTCCATCTCACTCTCAAGCTCCTCTATACTCTCTAGGCTGTTTCTGGGATGCCTCTCTCTACTCATCCACATGCCCATCCTCGCCACCTTCGGGCTGGTTCTAGACTCCCTCTCCATCTGCTCTATACCACCTAGGTCGGTTCTGGAATCCTTCTCTCTACCCATCCCCATCCCCGCCACCTTCAGGCGCTTCTAGTCTCCTTTTTGCTCACCATCTCCCAACCTTTTTCCACCTAGTTTAGTGCTGGACCCCTCCCCCTCGCTCTCCGAACCCCATTTACTTACCACCTTTGTACTATTTCTGGGCTCGGTCTCGCTCCCCATCCTCCCTCACACTGTTGATCTGTTTCTATGTTCTATCTCAATCCACAGTGCGCCCCACCGCCCAGATCAATGTCTGTTTCTGGGTTTCTGGGTTTCTGGGTTCCCTATCGCCCCTCACACCCCTTTCTTACTCCACCCTAGGCTGGTTCTTATTTCCCATCCCAATTGTAAAGCACCTAAACATGGGATTGCTGACATTATGGTTTATGTTATGGTATGTTATGTTATGCCATGCTATGTTATGTTGTTATGCTATGCTATGTTATTGTCCGTTATGCTATGTTATGTTATGTTATGCTATCCTATGTGCTATGTTATGCTATGTTATGTTACGCTATGCTATGCTATGTTATGTTATGTTAGGACATGAAATACGTCTTTTATACTACTCCAATCACCAGTAGTACCTTGTTTGCAAAAATGGAGAGTTATGCCCCTGTGAGAGGTAACCAGACCTTACACTGGAGGGAAAGAAGAAAGGAAAACAGGACAGAACGTGGGGGCGGGGAGAACCAGCAGTGGGTGGGGCCACACAGAGCTGGCACATTGGAAATATCTATGCCGGGCTGATGTAGCGGGAAGATGATTGATGAATTAGGGAGACATACGAAGTGCAGCTGTGTGTCACGTGGAGCAACTTTGATCAAAATATAGTTTGCTATCATCAAAACAAATGCAAACAAAAAAAAAAACACAAATAAAAACGAGAGTAACTACCAAACGAATGTTCTTTCAAACTGTGCACTGCACTGACCACGTGTATTTTCCTATCAGAAACTGGAACTGTCTCATTGTCCAGACTTCCATTTCCAGCGGTGTACCGCTCACTTCTATCTTAAGCAGAAAAAACACACCTCTGTTTTCTCAAAGCAGCCTTTACTGTGGGCTGTGATAAAAGGGGCCAGATTAGTTGACTTCAGGGTTTTTCTCTGTGTCCGGGAAAGCGGGAAGGGGAGAGTGTCGCTTTTGGGTGTCGAGGACTGAACGCCTTATCGAGTTGGGGCCAGTTGTCAGCAGGGCCGGCCTTAAGGGCAGCAGCGCCCTGGGCGAATTGACGCCCCCCCCCCCCTCGCCCTGGTTAACAGGGGGCGGGGCGGAAGGGGGCGGGGCAAAGGGGGGCCACTTTCTTTTTTTTTTTTAACCTCCTCGCTTTGGCGAGGAGGTTAAATAGGGCGCGTTAGCACCCCATTGCCATTGAATGAGCCCGCCGCTGCGGGTTCATTCACTGGCAATGAGGCGCCTGCCACACCTTCTGCCACCATGCCAGCTAGGGGGAACCCTTGAAAGACTCCCCGGAGCTGGCGTGGTGTGGGGCTAATGGTGCCTTTTCTTGTGAAAAGTGCCCGCGGCAGAGGGGCGCATTTACATGCACCCCCCTGCCGCGGGCACAATTTACGGTAAAAGGCCACCTGCTGCGCCTTCTCCCACAACGCCAGCTCGGGAGAGCCCTTTAAAGACTCCTCCGAGCTGGCGTGGCGGAGGCAAAAGGTGCCCTGGGGGGGCGTGGCGCCCCGGGCGGTCCCCCGGCTCGACCCTCCTAAGGCCGGCTCTGGTTGTCAGTGTTCTAAAAACGTACCCCAACGCTTCCCAGTGACAAGCTATTGCTGAATGTCGATCCCCAACAATCTGGAGGGATAAAGGCATGTTTTTCATTGTGCTTTCTCCTTTCATTCTCAAGGTATTCACGGTCCATGAAAAGGAGCCATGCCCTCAGCATGAGGGGAAAAGGCAATAGGTCAGTCACCTCCAGATAGTGGGAGCCAAAACCACTTGGCACCCCTGAAAGAAAAAGCCATGCCTTATATGTTAGGCTCCTAGAGTGTGGACGAAACAACAGTTCTGCTGTTTAGGAGCATACGGTCTTTTACATGGATGATTCCAGGACAGTTTTGCAATCCCATTCGGATGTGTTTTAAACGTTTACTGTTCCCAGGGGAGGACTGTCCTTCTCAGAACCGTGTTGTTGTTGCCCATGGGTGTTCAACCCATCAACAAGAGCATGCCACTCTGCATGGCAGGTCTTTCTGTGGGTTCCTGGCTGAGTCAACAACCAAAGTTAATCCTTGTGTCTGACCGCCAAGGCTCCACATGTCCTTGGCTCACTTTGTTTTGGACAATCCAGGGTTTTTCTGCATCAATCTTCTCTTGGCCTTGAAACTATGAAGCTCGTGGAGCAGTCTGTGGGCATTTCCTTGCCATGCCAGGCTGGAATCTATATCTTCTCACTGTTTGCTTCCTCTCTTTGGAACGTTCTGTCCCTCCTTGTCTGGTCAACACTCAATTACCTTGATCTGCCCCTTGACTGGGGTTTTCTGCAACCCTGACTGGCATCTCCCTGTTGCACCTGCTTCAATAGTCCTAGAGTCAGGAGATCAGTAGGTTGCCACTGCATCCATTCTTAGATGACAGTGGCACACTCCTGGCCAATAAGACCCATCTTCACTGGCCTGGTAACCCTAAACTGCCTACCCCGTAGCCTTTCATGAAACTATCCCTTGAGAAAGAATATTCATAGCATGTCCTGCTAATAAAAGTCCATTATTCTTCATAACCCCTTTGGTATTCGTATGTTAAGCCATTTTATTTGAAGGCGGTTTTAGGGCAGTCAGAACCAGGATAGATAAGCTTCTCTCAATCTTATATGGCCTTGAGATCCGCATATCTTCAGATGTGTGTCACGTGGTCTGCTAGGGTGGGCAGTGGGTGTTTTTTGCTGTCTTAGTTTCATCCTTCAGTCCTGATTTGTCCTTCTGCTACTGCGCTAGCTGGCTCCATCTCCATCCTTGAGAATCAAGAAGTCCAGGCGTTGCAAGGGACTGTGACGCCTCAGAGCTGCCTATCAAACTTATATTCCCTGTCTTTTACTCGTGCCACTGTGTGTCAAATGCTTCTCATTTTCAACTCCCTGAAATCAATAAGACTAGGCAAGGGTGGGCTGTCTGTTCGATAAACCGCGGACGCGGGCAGCGCCGGTTATTCCGGCTCATGAGGCGGGAAGATGAGGCTAAGATGCTTTTGCAGTGCAGGGATCTGTGCTAATGGGGACAGCAGACTGCGCTTCCGCCTGCCTGAACTAGAGAGTTCCTGCTCAGGGAATGATGGAATCTGCCACGGCCCCTGCAAAATGCCTGTGTGAGTGGGGCTTTACTCCTCTGCTCCAAGGGCTATCCTGAATCACTGCGTTATCAAGGTCAGTGGTAGAGAAGCAGGCGGCAAAATGAATGCTGCCACAAGTGTTTCCGTTATCAGCTTTTTGGAAATTCCTTTTTCATAGTATTCAATTTTATATGACACAATATCAGGGTGGTTTTATTGTGCCTCACAGAAATCCAGTTTCATAAGTAAGAGACAGCATTTGGTGGTTGGTAGGTGGGTGAAGGGACACAAAATGCTCCCTCAAAGGGAGTGGCCAATGGTGGCTCTTGGATGGGATTTTCAGATGGACGGCTTCCGCGTAGGCGGAGTTCCAGTGAGGTGGATCCTTGGAAAGGGAGGTTGGTGTGAAGAGAGGGCCCTTATTCTTATCTTGAAGTTCAGTAGATTGACTGCAGCCCCGAAGACTGAATGGAGCAAGACCAATGGGTCTATGTCAACTACTTTTAAGGGTAGACCCTCAGAAAACAGGCACGCTTGCCTTTGGGGACAATCGGTTGAAGAAGTTGGGGCGGGCTGATCCTTGCTGAGCGGTATATAGTGGAAGGTTAGTCTGTAAGGTGTCTTACTTTTGGGTTAGAAAAAAGAGAGGAACTCTTGTGGGGATACCGATTTTTTTTAGGTTAGCTATGGTTCATTTTTAAGTTCTTATAAGCTTGTCTCCTTTTCTCCAATCTACACAAAACTTTCAAAAAAAGTTTTGACATAGCTGATGGGTTCAGCTTTTGTGTAGGCATGGGATCAACGTTTTTGATGTACTGCCATATGGGCAGTATCTAGCCCCAAGATGTCAACAGTTGGCCAATGGTGATAGTACATCCACATATTATGTCAGTTCAATGCAAATGCCTGCCTATTGCAAAAACAAGAGATTACAAACACAACAGAAAAAAAAAACGTTTTGGCTTTGTCAATGCTGGTTTTAACCGGACTTTAGATATGAGGATACATATACTGCTTATAAATGAAATGGCAGAAGACCCACTTGGTTAGGTCATTTTCATTACACCAAGAGCTGGTTTACATGTGGATTTAAGCCACGACTTCACAGCGGACTGATCAGAAAGCACATAGCTAGTTCAAAGAGATCATGGGGGAGGAGGGAGTGGTGTTTTGGGAAGGGAATGACAGGTAGTCGGTGGGAATGGCCTTAGGCTCTAGGATGGCCATCAGCGGTCAATGGGTTGGTAAGTAAGACCCACAGCCTTGAGTCCCTCTGCACATCTCATCTCTCTTCTCTTTTGGCTTCCCCCGAAAATAGTTTTGGCTTATAGACAGAAGTTGCAGTGCCAGCTAAAAGCCAAACCGACACAGGGGCATAACACCAGCTCTGAGTGGGTTTTCAGAATGAAAGTATATTGACGGCTATTATCCCTTTCAATCTCCCAATCTGAACTTTTGCCAAACAATTGCACACAAGGACACCTCCACCAACACCACAGACGACAAATCCCTCCTGGTAAAACTCCCACTCACACCCTCAACCTCACAGAGTTTCCTACTCATCTACAGACCCACCAGGTACAACAAAAACTTTGCAAACACATTTCGTGAAGCACTGGCTGCCAACCTCATCCTACACCCAACACTCACCATCCTAGGGGATTTCAACATATGGTTTGACTCCCCGTCAAACCATTTGACCAGGTCGCTCACAACCACCTCATCCTCAACCATGGTAAAACTGAAATCCTAGTTTGCGGGAATACAGCACTCCTCCCCCAACCAGTCCTGTGGCCTTAACTGCTAGGACAAACACTGTCAATCTCTAACGTGTTGGACTCAGATTTATCCCTCACCCAACAAACCACCATCGTATCCAAAACCTGCTTCTACCAACTACGGAATCTCAGGCGCATTTTCCCTTACATCACCAACACCCACCATTTTACGGCCATCAACTCCACCATCCTGTACTGCCTAGACTACGCAAACTGCCTCTACCTAGGAGCCCTGTATCTCAACTAAGGAAACGCCAAAGAATCCAAAATGTTCAGCCTTAACCAGCCCGCCAGAGAACGCATCAGCCCTACTCTAAGAGTCCTCATCTGGCTCCCGTTTGCTCGACGCACCACCTTTAAAGACATGTGTATCATGCAACGCGCAGTCCATAACACAGGCGCAGAATTCCTCTGAGACAAAATTGTCCCCTACCAACCTTCTAGGGACCTCAGATCTTGTACAGCATTTGGACTAGTGATCCCACATCACAACTTTACAAAGTTGTGTGGGTCCTCCATCTCCATCGAAGCGCCAATCATCTGGAACTCTTTCGCGCTACACATTCGCAACACTGAAAAACAACTGAAATTCAGGAAGGCCCTTAAATCCTAGCTTTTCACAATATTACGCTAATTCCTTGTTCCTAGAGACTACAACACCGAAACAACACCCCTTGCACCTAAATGGTGTAATCAACAAAGGAGCCGGCAGCTTTTGTGGCAGCTCACCTGGCACACTATCACCCCATGCACAACAACATCAACAACATTTACACCCGACAAGTACACCAGGTAAGCTAGCAGCCTTAGTTGTTGCACACCTGCAATAAACACACGCACGCTTGCTGCCCATTATACTCCTACACAAGAAAGACCACAAAAAATGAGACAAATAGTCCAGGGTAGCATGCATCCCGCAACTAAGGCAGACTGCCATAAACCTATCCTTGCTCAGCGCATACTCTGACCCTTTTCACTAGAGAGACCACTCATGACAAGTCCACGCCGTCCGCTCAGAATGGGGATCACACCAGCCGAACCACTCTGAAGACCACAGTGCGTAGAATCCCTGAAGACTTTGGGTACATATACCCACACAACAACTATGGACAAAGGCAGCAGGCATGGCCAAGCACCCATGCACCACAGAATTCAGCTATGGTGCTTTTCGGTCTAGCAGTGCATATAGTCGTCCACACTGAAACACCTTGCATACATCAACACCTCTCCGTCTAGCATACAGTGACTACCAACTAAACGAAATTTGGTATCGCCGGCCACACGTTGATTCCTTCAACAATACCAGCACATTGACTATGGTAACCAAGGGTGTTCCGACCCGGAAAAAGCTCATTGAGGCTATACAAATGGGGAAAGAGTGCTATATAAATAACCAAATACAATACAATACAATACAATGAACACTACATTTGAATTAAACATGGAGGTTTCCTCCCACTTTAAATCCTTTTTTGCAAAAAATACTTGTTTTTAAAGTAAACAAAATGGGGCTTGGTTTGATAGAGGTACAATAACATTGCATTGATATTCTGGCATGGAGGACTAGATGCTCACATATTTGAGTGGCCTCATCGACCCCAGGAACTGCAGAGACAGCTGCAAAACACGTTCTGGGAGAACATTGCACCCCCCTGGTGCATATGCTGACCACAAGGAGAACAAAAAGCAAGCTCAAGATAGGCTGAGTACGCCATCAGGTGCAGGAAGAAAAGTCACCACATCATCAGACTCAGAGGGCAGTTCTGCTGTGTCAAAGGGCAATGACAAAATGTGACCGAGTCCCCAGATATTGAATAAACTATGCACACCTCAGAGGCGAAAATGCCAACCATTGGACACTGTAAGCATGGTGCATGGTATATAAGGGCAAATTCCAAAGGGCAGTGTCAAAGGATATGCCCAGGCGGACAGTAGCGAGAAGGAATGGATTCATATCATGCCCTGTTGGTACTGTAGGGGGAGGTATTGAACGTGGGCATGACCACTGGCCACGCACAGCAGACATTGAAGGCAAGGGGACCATGTTGAGATCTGATGAAGGCCATGCCCTGCCACACTATCAGCATGGTGTGGCCTCCTGCTCTGCCCAGCAAGCATTGCAGTTAGAGTCACTTTTCCTGAGGCTTGTCTGAAGGGCATATATTGCGGGCACTCTTTGTATGGCAACTGCATTGATGCTGCTGGCAGGCCCTGAAGCCCTGGCCATTGTTATTGGGAATTGCTGAAGGCCAAACATTTCTCAGTGGGCACTGCGGGCATTGTCACTGTGCCTGGGGCATGGCTACAGGGCTTAATGTGTGGTTGCCTTTGTTAAATGCGCCCTAAGTAAAGTGTCTGTGGAGCATGACTGAAGGACATGACCTTTAAGCATTCCAGTCAAAGTCACTGTGCCTTGCTGCATGGCCTGCACACACGGCAAAGGCATGGTTTCTGTAGGCAGGGTTCTAAAGGCAGTACGCTCAGACATATTAGCTGCAGTGCATCGAGTATGGCCACAATTCATTCCCAGGGCATAATGCCTTCAGTAGATGATTTCATGCAATGTGGTTAGTTAGGGTGACCAGATTTTTAAAATAAAATATCTGGACGGGCCAACGACATAGAAGTAGGACTACGGTTTCAGTGGACATAAAGACAAGGTCTGGTAATGCATTGTAATTGTAATGGGTTATATATAACGCGATACCCAGTGGTTTCTAAGCGCGGACCTGAGGATTGAACCTGTCTTGCTCCACCTTGCCTTGCATTCAAGACGAGCGCGTTGCCCCCGAGCTATCCTCCCAAACCAAAAATCAAGAATAGTCTCTGGCTATGTGCTTGGACACCTCCAGAGGATAGTCTGAAGTCATGCCCTAGCTGTCAAAAATGCACCCAGGAACGGCCACAATCCATTTCCTGTGGTCACTGTAGGTAGGTGCATTGTGGCCAAGCACTGGGGCCAAGAATACTGATCCCAGTACCCTTGGGCATGGTTGAGGGCCATGCTCTGGTACAGCGTCTGTATTTTATAGCCTCAGGTCACACCGTTTGGTCACTTTATGCCATGGTGCTGTGCCCAAACCAGACATTGCCCCAGGATATGCCCACGGATATTCCCTGGTCATGCTGCTTGTAGGCATGGGTACTGTGCCAGAGAATTGCCTTGGGCCTTGCCAGCCAGCAGCACTGTGCCCATGACATGACTGAGCACCATGCCTTAGGCACAGTGCCCACGGAAGAAGGCCCAATGCCATTCTATCTGGGACCTGAGGTCTGCTGCTTTACAAAGACAACGTATTATTTTTTAAATCACAAAAATAAAATGTTACGTTTTGATTCTCTGGAATGCTGAACTCATAATCCCAGAACAAAACTTCAGGACATGATGATTTTGATGCAACACCTAAAGCTCCCCGAAATTCAGGAGTTTTGATTAGCAACGCAACCTTCACCTGATTCCCCCACTTCCGTCTCCATCTCCCTGTGCTCCGGAAGTGGACGTGGCATCGTCAATGTATGAAGTCACGGAGATGTTGTTTATTATTATGGGCAGGGAAAGCGTGCAGCGGGCACCGGGCGAGGTCTTGTTCGGGGGGGAAGCCAGCACAGAGCAGGGTTTCCGCTTTCCGGACATGCGCTGTGGGTACATCACTTGCAGTACGATATCTGCAATCGTATTACCTGCGAGTTATGGCACCAGGTAGCGCCGGAAAGCCTCGGCCTAGCTTGCAGGGAGCTGGTGGAGCGACTGCAGCTCAGCCTCTGTGGGCTCCTGTCTGAGATTGCCAATATTAGGATCCTGGCGTCTTCCCAAAGCGGGCATATCATGAGGCAACTTACTGGCATTATTTAGCATAAAGCTATGGAATGCATGCACCGTAAAAATAATTATTATTCAAAAATCGTCATCACAAACATTAAAAGATGCGCAGAAATCCCCTTTTCAAAGAAGCCAATTGAAAGGCTTCTGAGTTCAGAAGGACCCCAGTCGTTAAGACTAATTATTGAGAGCAAAAGCCCCGAGGTTAGTGCATGACGCATATCATGTGGCCCTTTAAATTCCAGATAAGAGGACTGGCCTTTTCAATCTGTCAGATGTCATGTTCCAGTTGGAGGTTTCCAAGCCATTGACCCGCAAGCAAGGAAACACAGACATTGACTGATGGCACCAATCTTTCATCTATTTGTTTTGGCTATCGTGACAGCCTGGCTGGACTTTACTATTCAGAGGATCATGACAGTCTGGCTGCACTTTACTATTCAGATGATCGTAACAGACTGGCTGGACTTTACTATTCAGTGGATTGTGACAGTCTGGCTAGACCTTACTATTCAGTGGATTGTGACAGTCTGGCTGGACCTTACTATTCGGAGGATCGTGACAGACTGGCCAGACTTTACTATACAGTGGATTGTGATAGCCTGGCCAGACTTTACTATTCAGTGGATCGTGACAGCCTGGCCGGATGTTACTATTCAATGGATCGTGACAGCCTGGCCGGACTTTACTATTCGTTGGATCGTGACAGCCTGGCCGCACTTTACTATTCAATGGATAGTGACAGCCTGGCTGGACTTTACTATTCGGAGGATCGTGACAGACTGGCCAGACTTTACTATACAGTGGATTGTGATAGCCTGGCCAGACTTTACTATTCAGTGGATCGTGACAGCCTGGCCGGATGTTACTATTCAATGGATCGTGACAGCCTGGCCGGACTTTACTATTCGTTGGATCGTGACAGCCTGGCCGCACTTTACTATTCAATGGATAGTGACAGCCTGGCTGGACTTTACTATTCGGAGGATCGTGACAGACTGGCCAGACTTTACTATACAGTGGATTGTGATAGCCTGGCCAGACTTTACTATTCAGTGGATCGTGACAGCCTGGCCGGATGTTACTATTCAATGGATCGTGACAGCCTGGCCGGACTTTACTATTCGTTGGATCGTGACAGCCTGGCCGCACTTTACTATTCAATGGATAGTGACAGCCTGGCTGGACTTTACTATTCAGTGGATCGTGACAGCCAGGCCAGACTTTACTATTCGTTGGATCGTGACAGCCTGGCCGCACTTTACTGTTCAATGGATAGTGATCCATATTCAATGGATCGTGACAGCCTGGCCGGACTTTACTATTCAGAGGATCATGACAGCCTGGCCGGGCTTTACTATTCAGTGGATTGTGACAGCCTGGCCGGACTTTACTATACAGTGTATCGTGACAGCCTGGCCGGACTTTACTATACAGTGTATCGTGACAGCCTGGCCGGACTTTACTATACAGTGTATCATGACAGCCTGGCTGGACTTTACTATTCAGTGGATCGTGACAGCCTTGCCGGACTTTACTATTCAGTGGATCGTGACAGCCTTGCCGTACAGCCTGACCGGACTTTACTATACAGTGTATCGTGATAGCCTGGCAAGACTTTACCATTCAGTGAATTGTGACAGCCTGGCTGGACTTTACTATTTAGTGGATCGTGACAGCCTGGCTGGACTTTACTATTCAGTGGATCGTGACAGCCTGGCTGGACTTTACTATTCAGTGGATCGTGACAGCCTGGCCGGACTTTACTATTCAGTGGATCGTGACAGCCAGGCCGGACTTTACTATTCAGTGGATCGTGACAGCCTGGCCAGACTTTACTATTCAGTGGATCGTGACAGCCTGGCCGGACTTTACTACTCAGTGGATCGTGACAGCCTGGCTGGACTTTACTATTAAGTGGATCGCGACAGCCAGGCTGGACTTTACTATTCAGTGGATCGTGACAGCCAGGCCGGACTTTACTATTCAGTGGATCGTGACAGCCTGGCCGGACTTTACTATTCAGTGGATCGCGACAGCCAGGCCGGACTTTACTATTCAGTGGATCGTGGCAGCCTGGCCGGACTTTACTATTCAGTGGATCGTGACAGCCAGGCTGGACTTTACTATTCAGTGGATCGTGGCAGCCAGGCCGGACTTTACTATTCAGTGGATCGTGACAGCCTGGCAGGACTTTACTATTCAGTGGATCGTGGCAGCCTGGCTGGACTTTACTATTCAGTGGATCGTGGCAGCCTGGCCGGACTATACAATTCAGTGGATCGTGACAGCCCGGCTGGACTTAACTATTCAGTGGATCGTGGCAGCCTGGCCGGACTTTACTATTCAGTGGATTCATGAGCCCAGCCATGATCTGTTGGTGGCCCCAGGGGTTTTCCGTCTAATGTCCATCTCAAGTCATACAGGGCCCGCAACCACAGGCTGTGTCTCGAACCTGCAGCTGGTGGCGACCAGCCCTTCTACTCTGCCTCGAACACTATGAGGCAAAGATTGGAGCATTTCAAAGGAGACCAGAGTCAGTTGAAATATGGTCAGCGCTGGAGCAGAGTCACTGGTTTGCCGTGCTCTGGTAACTCTTTCCGTATCTCCCCAGTCGTTCTGAGGTCCTGGCCAGATTCCTGATAGGCCTGTCCACCTCCCACGGCCGAGCCAGCACCCACCCTCCTGCAGCCGCTCTTCGGTCTGTTTCATGAGGCTGCCCACATATAATATGGAAGTTCTGGCGGGCGAGCTCCACAGCCTGGAGTTGATTGCTTTTCCTCGAGGGAGGGGGAAGTGGGGGAACGTGGCCCTGACGACAGCATCTCCTGCAGATTATGAAAGATAAATGGTTTATCTCGAGAAAGGTCAAAGGTTAAGAGACAAACCACAGCTTAAAGAGAAGAATCCTTGCGGATTTATACATTACAGTGCAGGGTCAAACTGTGATGAATGTGACGTCTTGACAGGTTAAGGCCCCTCGGCTTCCTTTCCCTCCCCTCCCCTGGGCCCTCTGGTCTCTTGTGCTCCTGGTAACACGCAGCTCCCTCCCTCCCTCCCTCCCTCCCTCCCTCCCTCCCTCCCTCCCTTCCTCCCTTCCTTCCTTCCTTCCTTCCTTCCTTCCTTCCTTCCTTCCTTCCTTCCTTCCTTCCTTCCTTCCTTCCTTCCTTCCTTCCTTCCTTCCTTCCTTCCTTCCTTCCTTCCTTCCTTCCTTCCTTCCTTCCTTCCTTCCTTCCTTCCTTCCTTCCTTCCTTCCTTCCTTCCTTTTTTCTTCTGCTCGCTGCTGGCATTCTCTCCCACTCATCTCATCACTCTCTTCCTCTATATTTCATTTTGTTCTAAATTTCCCCTCTCCGTGCCTGTCTTTAGATCTCTATCCCAATATATTCTCTTCTTCTACACTTTTCCCTACTCCTTACAATACTTCTTATCAATGTCCTGTGCATTAGCACCTGAAAGAATATGGCAAAGTACTACTTTATGATCAACATAAAATAAAGTAGGGTAATCTGGCGAGCAACAAGCTGTAATCCACACACTCACACCCAAATTTGATTATACAAAGGTTTAATACCTCGATAGGCATTATCTATGACATCATCCTACGTGGCAAACTGTAAAACCTATTGAAGCGAGGGATCGTTTAAGGGAACATATATACCTGTATATCATATAAGTATCAACAATATTACTGGATGCCCCTTATCTGGTGGCACGCCTTGGACCACCTGTAAATACTTATAATACTGATTATAGCAGAATAATGGCAGCAGATTGGCTTTTACAGCATTATATAGCATGTTACTTATGTTACTTCATAGACCCTCTGATTGGTTGGCATGCTTTCCCAACCTTGTACTTGCAGCTAGTTAGCAGCACGTAAGCAAAATGGTACCAGGTGGCGAGAGTAACGTCAGACTTTTCCCAATTTCCCCATTAGCCACTCATCTCTTATCTGCCCGGCCCTATTCCAAGGCTCCTCCTTTGTATTTGACCTCCCTGCCTGTTCTTGATTCTGGGACTTTTAAGGGAGTGTAGTGACAGCATTATCTTTGTCTGGTGCTTAGTGAATGGCCGTTGACTTTGACTTCTGAATCACGTGTGAGAGGACCAAGAATTTGTCAATTCCGACCTTCTATTTACTGCTATTTGATTCAATTGTGCTAGGTTTAATTACTCCTCTCGGCCTCTAGAGACTTGCTCACTCCACCTTGCATAGGCTTTTCACATCTTTAATTGTCCAATACTTGACTCTTGCAGATGTTTTCCTCTTTAATTAATGTAAGAGAAATATGTCTGACGTACATGGCTTATCCTTCTGACTCCCCTTGTGCCTTGCAATTATTCCTTAAAGTAGCATGCTTGAACCCAGGCCAATAGACTCCTCTTTATTCCTCACACCAAGCTGTTTTTCCAGCGTCTCCTGACTGAGCAAATCGACTATCTGCACAGTGGGTATGCGCTTGCCTGGGCTTTTTTATAATTTAAAATGATATTCAATGCTAATAGATCAACCTCCGTAAAATGTATGGGGCTAATCCGCACATAATTTCCTGTGCTCACTGCATGACTTACACATAGAATTGTGTACTCTGGGTGGACACAGCCTACAGGCGGTGTCCCGCTGTCATATTTACTTCAAATATGATAGCCAAGAGTACATCAAGGCATTTCAGAAGGGAGAAGACAAAACCTTCCTCCTGCCACTGCCAGCCTAATTAACTAACAAAGGCTCCATGGATCCACCCTGCCCTTTTGTTATGTTGTTATGTTATTATGTTATGTTTATTTGTTGGGCGCTTAAGCCCATGGGCATCAGGGGAGCTTACGCGCACACACAGAGGACATAAATAAATGACAAGACAAGTGAGAAAGAGATCTGGTTAGTTCTAAGTAAATAACAGAGTTTTGAAGCCTTTCTTTAAAGGAGAGATGGTACTTTTCCTTTTTGCAGATTCCATGTCTGGGCAATCAGCACAGGAAAGGAACAACCATTCCCTCTGACTCTCTTGAACCATGGTATGATGAGACAATGCATATCACAAGACCTTAAATTTCAGCCAGGTGTATACATTTCCAATCTTTCCTTCAAATATGAAGGAGCTTTTGGCCCACGGTAAGAATCTTGAATTGTACTCTTGCTGCGACGTGGAGCCAATGTAGGTCGCTCCGAGCCCTTGATATCGGCTCTCTTCTTAAAATATTGCAGACCACATGTACTGCATCGTTCTGAATCTTTTGCAGTCTTCCTAGACACTCCTTACTTGTCCCATCCAAAAGGAAGTTAAAATAATCAAGTCTAGGTAGCACAATCACTCAAACTAGCTTCTCACAATTGTTTTTAGTGACTAACAGGCTGATCTGCCTTAAGGTCCTCAAGTAGTAATGGAAGTTCTTGACTACCTAATTTACACCGGCATCAGCATTTAGGGAAGTTTCCATTTATGTGACAAGTGTTTTTACCTTCTGCTGGACAGACTTGCTACATCCTTCAATCTCTAAGATTTTATAGGAATGACTCGACAATTCCTTTGCCTGTTTAGACTTATAGACCAACAGCTCAGTTTTAGAAGAATTTAATCACAGCAAGTTGTGGGCATCCAGTCTTTAATGATCGAGTATGCTTGATTCATCCTCCCCTGATCTATTTCGTGATTACTGCTGAGCTCCATGATCAACTGGAAACCATCTGCATAGTTTGTGAACTGTAGGCCAAGCTTCTCCATTTCAATACATAAAGATTTAATATACATGTTTAACAATTCAGGGGACAAGCAAGCACCATGGGTCCATGTATACAATCTAGGATGAGTCTGATGCAGCATCTCCCCAGCAAACTCTAGATTTCCTGCCACAAAGAAAGGAGTCCATCCACTTGATCACATTCTCTGAGCAGCGGCCCATGACTGCCAACAAATTCAATAACCTTTTGTGATCCAGCATGTCAAAGGCTGCTGATCCAAAAGAATCAGTAGCCCCTTACTACTGTCTTCTAAAGCTGATAACATCTGTGTGCGAAGGTCCGAAAGAGCACTCTCAGTTCTATTGTTGCTTCGAAACTCAGACTCTTTCTCAAGTAGGGCTCTAGCAGCCTCCATGTGCTGTTATAACTGCGTTGTAGCCATTGTGTCTATTATTTTGAGCAAAAATTTGGTATTTGTTATGGGCCTGAGGTTGGTTGGTTCCTGCGGGTCCAGTCCTGTTATTTTTTTTTTCTTTTTAAGTAAGCGGTTAATCCCACTTCTTTAATTGACATTTGAATGGATCCTTGCTCAAAGTGACCATTTGTAAATCTTCGGAAGAAGGGGACAAACATGTTCCTATTCTCCAAAATTATTTTAGATGGTAAAGAATCTCCTGGGCTTCTAGTGGGAGGCATGTCCCTAAGAAGGTTTTCCATGTCCAAATCTGACACAGGGCTGACATGATATAGAGCTTGGGGGTCCTGACAGTCATCAGTCGCATCAGTATCTTGCGGCCCTCAAGGGACTAGTATGTCGAGATCTTGTCTAGGTTTGTTATGTGTGAGTGATTTTCTCTGGAAAAGGCTTTCTTAACTTTAGTATAGTGATATCTATCTGGCACAAATGATCTGTCCAGAGCACTGGGCTTCTCCCAGTTTTTGAATATCTGGAAAAAAGTCTTAGTTTCATTGCCTGCCCGACTTATTTTCTCCTTATAGTAGTTCTTTTTCGTTTCCATCATTTTTATTTTAAATTACTTCCCGAATACTTTCCAGGCTTCTTTGTTTGTCTCTGTGGCCCAATTGTGCTCGGCATGTCTCTTGGCCTGCTTTAGCAATATTAGGTCAGAGGAAAACCAGCTATGGTGATTAGGGCGATCTCGTACTGTTTTTGATTTAAACTGGACGGTTCTATGTAGAAATACCTTGACATATACTCTATTTTTCTCCACTCGGTACTCAGGGGAATCCTTGTCTGTTGTTAAAGTCTTGAGTTCCTCAAGACAAGTAGCCATTTCGGAGAGCTTTATTTTCTGAAGGTTCCTGCTGTGAACCGGATGAGAAATACCATGGCTATGCTGCTGAGGTGCCGGTAGCTGCAACCTACATGTGATAAAAAAGTGGTTCGACCATATGCATGGTGTCGTTTCCACGGTAGTCACCTTCATATTCCTGATGGTGAGGCAATCCAAAATGTGTCCCTTTATATGTGAGGGGTCAGAATTATGTATATGAATGTCCATGTTCTTTAACATAAGTTCTAAATCCATAGATGGCTTAACCTTAGGATCTCCTTTTTCAAACTGAAAAAAGTCACCTAACAACACAGTGGCACAGTTGGGTTTGTGTAACGGAAGATATGGCCGATATGTTTATTGAATGTGGACATCTCTATAAGAGGCCTATACACTCAAATTAAATTCACACTGTTACTCTGGGTGATGGCAGCTTCACATACTAATCAGAGTTAATTCAAACAGGCCCACAGGGTGTCTGGCTGCAGGACTTACAAAGGAGACAGGAAAACTCCAACACCCTTTGATATGGATCTGTGTCAACCTGAAGCCAGCTCCCGTATTTTAGTAGCAAGGGCAGTGAACTATCATGTCTGGGACAGCTGTTTACAATGGTCATCCCCGGAGGGGGGCCCCATTTAGAAGCTACGAGTATGTGGATTAATGGAGACAACATGTCTGGTCTCGTCGTAGCTTCAAGGGAGACCTGCCACTTTAATCAGGTGCCACAGAGAGCTCAATTAACCAGAGAGACCCTTTCATCCACAACAGACAGCAAGATGGGTGGGGTTTAATATTACATATGCTCTAACCCTTTACCTTTTCTAGAGCAAAGTACTCTGCTTATGACCTCAGGCATACAGGAGATTGGTGGTGTGGACCCAGAATTGGTTCATTAAGATAGGCTTAGTGTACACCAATCATTGTGGCCCATTTGGTTTTAAAAGAGGCCTGAGCCCATCTTTTGGGCAAATCATCTGAAGACTTTGCAAGGAGTAACACAAAGACTAATGTGGACCCTGTTTGAAGGTACAGTCTTCCTTACTGCTACTACTAGTGAAGGAAGGCCAAAATTTCCAAAGAGGGAAGCAAGATCCCTCCCCGAAAAATCTCCCAAGGAACAGGGGCAGGTACTGAAATCATAGGACCCTCATGCAGCTCCAGAACCGGTTCCTAGCCAGCACAAAGACTGCCCTGCTAGGCTCTGCAAGCAAGATTCCTAGTTGGGTAGTGGCAGAGAGTCTATGTACCAAACCAAGGACAAGTCCGGTGCCTTCAAAACTCTCCACAGCTTTGGGCTGCCCGCTTTAAAAGTCGACACAATCCCAGTGAAGAAGCTAGGAGGAGTGCATCGACAAGCATCAATCAGTGAACGTCATAAAGGCAGTTTTTGAGCCAGTCAAGCCCCTGGAGCTGCAACCAACTGTACCACAGACTTTTGTTGCCGCGCAGTCACTCACGCTGTGTGAGACACCTCGACCAGTGCTTCAGCACGGACCACCACTGTGAAAATGATTCCTGACCCTGAACCACCGTGTAGGCTGAGCTGCAGCTGTCTGTCCAACCTCGCTTGCCAAACTTCCTGCTGCCCGATACCCGCATCTGTCTCCCTTCTTGATCTCTGTCGCAAAAACTGCAAAGCACCCTGAAACCGACTCTACGCTATCGAGCACCAAGAACTTCTACAAGCACAAGGTACTTTGTGGTTCTTTCCCCCTGGTCCTTTTCCGAAAGCCCCTAGTGACATTTTAGGACCCATGGCCCCCTTTCTGCTGAAACCAAGTATCCTTGAACTATTGAGATTAATTACTATACCATCTACCCGCCTGTCAGTATCCAGAGTAGATCCTGTTTCCTTCTATGAAGCTGTCTGACTTCTCCATTCCTTTACAGGGTGGGTTGTATTTTGTATTGTACTAGAACAGTATGTTGGATAATAAAGTAGATAGTTTTATACAACCTTGACTGGACAGTGCCTTTTATCATTGGGTAATAACTGTATTTTCACTGTGTTGCAATTAACCAACAATCCACGACCTTGTGGAGATAAGTCTGCCCTGCTGTCCATGTTAGCAAATTGGACAAGGAGGTTTATAATGATATTGTGTTTCCAATCTGTTTGGATCCCTCCTTCTGTACTAGAGGTGTGGGGCTGAAATATGGTTTAGAAACCGATCTTCATCCCTGTACCACTGGTGCCCGGAAGTTGATTTGTCATACCAGTCATTCTTCCGGGAGTCCAAGCACCAGGCCAGGGAGCTAAAGCTTTGCTGAAGAGCTGAGTAGTGGCCTGCAGAGGCCAGGTCAATGCCTTACAAGTGTGAATACTCTCTGAGTGCCTAACATCAGTCAAAGGGCCTTATTACAAATTTGCTGGTCTGGAAAAAAGTGCAAGTAAAAATGCTTACCGGCACTGTTTCCGGACTGGCAAAATACAAGTCTGCTGGTAGGGTCTGTGAACTACCACCAGGCCTGACCTGCCGGAAGTTCTGGCCCTTACTTGCAGAGTTTTCACTGAAGCACTGACCCCGTTACTAACCGTGCCAATGCTTCAGGGTTCCGATTCCCATGGAGTCCTACAGGACTCAATGGGAATGGCAACTTACCTTTCCTCCACCACTCGTAATATCCCGTTATTACCAGGAAACCAGTTGGCAGAAACAGTAATGGGAGTCTGCCGGTAACCCGCTGGTGGCACTGTCAGGTATCCGTCAGACTTGTAATAAGTGCCAAAGAGTCCTAGCACTGCTCCTAGAGTCACCCACTGCACCATTGAGTACAACTTCTGCTCAGGTGTGGGGCTGATTGATGGCTTAGAAACCGATATTGGACCTTGGAACACTGGTGCCCCAGAAGTTGATTTGCCACATTGGCGGCAGGTGGTCAGATCTAGTTGGAGCCTTGCCCACAGCCATCCCTGGAAATAAATACACTTTTGAGCAAGGAAGACACATATGGGCAGCTGACTGTGAGTGCATTTGTTTAATCAATGCTTCTTATAGCTGAAAAAAGGAAATGTCTCGACTATGTACTGCATACATTAGAGTTATATACTTGGCAACAGATTATGCAAACATGTTATGCTAATATGAACCTCATATCTTAGTATGTTTTCATTGGCCAATTTACTTAAAGTTCTAACATCACTTGGATATAAACATTTTCTGAAACACATGACTGACTTCCTATGCTAATTAGTATCACTTGCTTTTTTCCACATTTTCTCAATCATTGGACATGATTTGCAACCTTAAAACTGGACCGAGCAAGTTCTAGAAATGACAGATGTCTTCAGACTTCTTAGCACACTGTTTGCAAGACCTAAATATGCTGTCTGGTTTTTCATTGGCCAATTTCCCTATCTTATCTTTTTTCTGTCTGTATTCCAATTTCATTGTATGAGTTACACCACTGGAAATCACATATTCTACTATTAAATGCTAGCAACTGATCTGCACCTGTCTTCAGCTGCTCTCAGTCAACCGTGGCTGGTTCCATGTCTTACAATCGCGGCAAAATGGCTGTGTATACAAAATATTGCAGCAAAAATGCCGTGGTTTTGCTGCCACAATCATGTAAAATGCAGGGGACACCCCCACAACCCCATTGACCCATTATACTATATAAGGGGAGTGGGGGACACCCCTGCAACCTCTGTTCCACTTAATTGGTATAATGGGGTACACCTTTACCAGGTCAAACCACGGCAATTGATTTCTTTTACCAGCGACATTTTGCCCTGTGGCTGGGGATCAAATATTTGTATGGGGTTTTCACAACTCTGTGTTTCTGTGATTATAAACACTTGCAAACTCTTATCAGACTTAAGGCTTTTATTCATTTGCAAGGCAAACTGTGGAGTCCCTTTTAAGATAATGGACATCTGCTTCAGTCACATTTCTTTTATCAGGGAACGCTTTTTCTGCATGTATTTGAGGAACTACCAGTTTTCTGATGCCTAATGTCTGTTGATTGTGAGTAACATCCCCCCTATCTAAACACAGAGTAGTCTAATATCTGTGTTATTCTATAATAAATACATTTTAGTGTGTCTCTTATGCAACTATATGATGCCATAGGTGAAATTACATCACTTCTGTCATCCTTGGTCCACACCATGTTTATTCTCACTGTTTCTGTTTAGGGTATGGATAATACAGTTGTCTGAGTGCACAATACCACTCATATTTGCACTATTGGTCCAGGGGTGGGACACAATACCGAAATGGCATAATCACCTGTGCATCAAGAGTGAGGGGGGATCTACTACTCTACATTCCCCTCTCTGGTCAACATATTCGACCACTGTTCAACCACATACCTATTGTTTACTCTCCCCTGCATGCAATGTACCTATCCATCCCTGTCTCAGGCACCCTCTCAACTCACTGCTCAATCTCAACATGGGAGGTATCATGGAAGAAACTTATAGAGATCCAATAGTGTCTCCAATAATATTGTATTCTCCTAACCTATTGTGCATGTATCCTTTTTGTCAAAGGTGTGGCATATCTTGCACTCTTTTAATATTGATGTATATGTATGTATCCCCAAAGAGTAACATTGTTTACTTCCATCTTTTTCCCACCCCTGTTAACCAATTAAACATTAATTTACATGCACAACGAGTGACTCTGCCACTGCGAGAATCTGCAGATATCATTAAATGACATTTGTACATTTTCTTCAGAGGTGACCCACCAGCTCATTCATTTTCTACTATTATTATGTTCTCCTCCTCTTTTCCTCTTTTTTCCTGTAGATAGTAAGTTAATTACTCTTCTCCATCCCATAATATTTTCTTGGTCCCTGTTCCATTTGCTATCTGCTTGGAGTCCATTTCCTGGCCATCATCTCGCTTGAACTTCCATTAGAACATCTTCCATTGGGTTAACTTTCCTTCTCCATTTTGAGTTAAAGGATATTGCATTAGTTTATTATTCTTTTTTCTCTGCTTTGCAGCAAGTTCAGGGGGCCCTTAATTCGTACAAGGGCCGTGCTTTAGGATGCATTGTCTTCTTGAGTAAAATAGTAAGTTGAGCGGACATAGGATGGGGGAGCACCATAAAGAGAATGGTTTCTTCTTGTTTTCTTCAATTTCGGCACCAATGGGCATCTGGCTGGTTCCCCCACACCCATTTTCATGACAATTAGGGCCTTTCTCCCCGTTCATAGTCTTGTGTGCTGACATCACTCGAAGTGCACGTGTTCCCTGTCATCTGAAATATAAAAAACAGGGTGAGTTTTAAAAAAAAATAAGTGCATTGTATTACCAGCACCTGCTCCTAAAACCCAACCATTACTACTTCAATGCATCTATTTCTTTAATGTATTCCTACCTCCTAAAACATTTGCCACTAAATTTCCTCTTCTTTATTTTAGTTGAATGGCTGTTTCTCCATCTTTTAATGCATACCTTAGTGTTACCTATGTTTGTCTATGCTTAACTGGGTGTGCCTGTAACGTAGGACCAAAAAGAACACACATATGTTGCTTTACCCTCATTTGCCACACCCTTTGCATAGGTTCATACCCCATGTTGTCCTTTGAAGTGCCGTGCTGAACGTAAACGTCGTCTCCAAACTCCTCATTTAATTGGAACAGAAAACATTTCTCCTCTATTCTTTATAAATCTTTTTATAAGTGGTTGTGTCATTCTTAACACTAGAGGGGTTAAAGTGTCCCCTTCGGTATAATAAAAAATAATAAAAGACACAACAGACAACATGACAAATCCAACAATACCACAAAAGGAACTGTCTTCTTCTTCAGCCTCTCTTTTTCTTTCTTCTTGGTGCATCCATGGATAAACTGTCATTTACTTCCTGCAGAAACCAAATGGAGGCAAAAGTTATAGGGCCTCATTACACGGATGGCGGTAAGGGTTTAACGGTTCCGGTATTTTACCGGTACCGGTAAATCCTTACCGCCTTACTACAAGGTCCCTTTGCGGGTTGGGGAATTTAACGCCTGCTTTTTGCAGGCTTTAAAAAACCAGCCCGCAAAGGGACCAGGGAGCTAATTACAGTACCGCAATTTGCGGTACCGTAATTAGCGCCTTCCCCATTCCCATAGAGCCCTACGGGGCAAAAATTGGAGTGGGGAAGGGCAATGCTGGAAGGGGAAATTACCGCCCCGCCAACCTTGGACTAGGGCGGTAATTCCCCTTTCCACCAAGGCGGTGCCGGTATTTTACCGGCATGAACCATGGCGCTAGTAGCGCCATGGTTCACTGCCATCCGTGTAATGAGGCCCAAAGTAAGCTAACAAAGAGAACTGTACTTCCCTAAAATAGGCCTTTCTCCCTTCTTCTGCATGGAGGGCACTGGCCTTGTCGCTAGTGCATTTCCTTGATGGGATGGTGCTGGGGTCACCTCTTCATATCCATGCCCAGGTAAAATACAGTCTCATTTTTTTTTAAAGTAGAAACAATGGTGCACTTTACTTTATCTTCCTTTTTTTCTGAACTTAGTTGGCAGGCCTGCTTTTAGCGCTCTTTGTTTTATTTAAACATTTTCTTGGTACTTTTCTTTTTGTAGTCCTCCTGATGTCGCCGGACCGCTGTCTTTTCTTTCTTTGCTGTGTTCATTCTGCAAGATATAATTAACACTTTTGTCACCCTTCCTACTATAATCTATCTACCCATGATGCTGAACATGAGTGCATTGTCCTACTTAAGTGCATTTAATTGTGGTTTATATGCATACAGTGTTTGCCTATAACTACATTTTCATATCCCACTATTCCTTTGTTCCTTTATTAAAGCACAGCATATACCAACTATACTGTCATTATTTTACATTAACATAATCATGAAAGGGTTACTACACCTTCTAACATCCAAAGGTCTTCTCTAGCTTCTTCACTAAATATGGCTATACTTATATACATGTAGTATTATTTACCTGTACCTGCTATACTTTACTTAGGAAATTATTCTATTAGTTTTAAGCCACTGTATCCCTCACTACCTTTCACTTGTACTCGCCTGGGTCCTCTTTCTTCTAATAATGATTAATAAGAAGATCCCCACACTTATTGTGCCCCCAGGTACCCACTTTTTCTCTCTTTATTTCTACCCCTCTTTCATCCTCCAGTACTCACCTTTTCTCATAATCTTGTTCCTTCCAACCGTATCACTATGCTCCGCTAAGGCCATATAGAAATTCCTCTTTTGCTCCAAAAAAGACACATTTTTAAATATAACATGAATCAAAATGTGTACATAAACATATAAATTATAAAATAAAATATGTTCTTGTTACTTACTCTCATGCATTGCTGTGTGCACTGGCAGGAGTTCTTTCATTATGTTTTTCCTCATAGCTCCTCATTCTTGGCCCTCACAGGTGTATATTACTGTGTGTTCTTTATGTCTTGTAACCCCATCCCTATAAATTAAAATAATTGTTCCAAAAATACTAAAAACATAATATGCATTTTATGTTCTCTTATGTTGTGTTTTAGGAAGGCATGAGATTACTGTGACTTAAACTGGCACTATACTTTAATTGTAAAAAGGTTGGCTACTATTGTGGTGCAGTATATTCATGTTCAGTGTGTGTGCATGTGTGTGTCACTCCCCCTTCTTTATGGCCAGAACATGACAAAACCCTAACCTAATATCCTTATGTTTTTCCAAATCTCGTGCATAATGCCTTCTCTTTCCATATCTCCAAATTCCCCTTCTCTTCACCCCTTTAATTAGCCAATCATCATGAATACTATTGATCGATAACATGCTCAATACTTGTACCAATTGTTCCTTGTTCATGTTTACAATCCTTAACTGCTAAATAAACTTCCATTAACCAAGACTTTTTTTGTCAAATTATTCTGTGTTCTTCACCAAGAGCCATCACTGCCCTTCAGTTTTATTCCCTTATTTTTTCAACTCCTAGCTTGCTTGAACTCCTTAGTCCTTCTTTCTCATCCACAGATGTGTATGTTTTATCTGAATAAAAACTCTATAAATAATCCTAACAATCTACCCTTAATCTTTGAAAGCTATACAACTCAGGGTGTGTGCTCCATGAAAAATACTTCTTTGGCCTAATGGCACACTCCTTTATATTTCCAGGACTTCAAATACAAATGTGACTTCTTGTGTAATTGCATAATTCATCCTTAAAATAGTGCATGTTAGCCTCTGGTCATTTACTTAAATATATCCCCAAATATCTGTTAATATGATTTAACACGCTCATGCCCCCCTATCCTGTAGTGTATGTTACTTCATTCTTTGTGCTAGTAAGAGTGCTCCCTCTCATTACTATTACTTCCCCAATTCTGAATACAAATGTGTGTGTCAGTGCATACACATTTCATGACGCTACTGTAAAAAGTACTTATAATCATATTAATTCCTGCTGTACTAATATAAATATTTGCTGTGCCTAATCTGGTGTCACGTGTATTACATTAACCTTCTCTGTTGTGCAGTTTGCATTTACAAGTGTACTGTTAACTTCGGCACATACCTGGCACCATGTGTGATCTTGGGCATATTATTTCAATGATTCTGTGCTATGCATTGGGGAGATGCTGCCCTGCCTGTTTCTGTCCTTAATTACCAGTATCATCAATGTCTGGTTATTTGTAGCACTCTCCTGTGCCTTCATTGCAATCTTAATCTCACTTGCACTTTCTCATGCCTGTTTCCTTTCTTGCCATCCTTTATCTCCCTCTCCTTCCCTCAATCCCTTTCCCATTTCCTTCTTTGGGCATACTTCCTGTCCCTTTTACTGTTACAATTTCTGTGAAAATAAACTGTGTGCATCTGCTCTTCCTTTTGATAATGTACTGACACATCTAAGATCCCTTCAAGTTGTTGCATTCCATTCCATGCAGCGTAATACAAGGATGCGAGGCACCTCCCTGTGCTCATTCATTGTATGTTGAATATCATTGTGCAAGGCATCTTTCCCTCTTCCACATTTCTTTTCAATAATGTGCCTAAACTATAAAAAAATGGTTTATTTCCATTGCTCAACATGCGTTGTTTCCCTTATCTGTTGCTACCCTGTGCAAACCGATAGTATATGCCTTTTAAAAATGTCCCATCTATTACTAATAAAAATAACTACAATGTTTAAATTGGATTTAAAAAAAATTGGGGGCTCTGATGTGTGCTAATATAATGTCTATGATCAGGTCCTTACAAAAGAAAGTATCTGGCATAGCTCCAAAAAATCTGAAATAACTACTAAGACCTTAAAATGGGAAGTGGTTTCTGTAATTAAAAAAACGATCTAATAAGGACAATCTAATCCATTTATGGGTAATGAATGGGGAGACATTCTAATATGAAAAAATGTGCTCAAAATATGTTTATTCATGCATAAATTTTAGCCAAAACATAAAGTATTCCAAAAATATAGAACCTCGTCAAATCAAAAAACAGGGTTTCACACACCCCACAATCACATATATTCCAATCAAATGTTCCCCAAACACACCACTTCAATGTAACATGTAACAAAATAGCAAACTATTGTTTTAACTTCAAAACCTATCCAATCTCTAAATCAAAGTAAAACTGACATCCTCCACTCAAAAAACACCATGATTCCTGATATAGTCAATGTAAGGAGTCCTGACTCGTAAACACTTTTCAATGATAGTGGCACTGAGCCCCTGCCTCACTTAAAGCTCTGTATTAAAAATACATGTTGCAAAATACATGACCACAATCATTCTAATATTTTCTCTGCTGGCAATGTCAATCCAAAATCACTTTGCTATTATATACAGCATATTGCTTCATTCTAAAAAAAACAAAAAAAAATAAAAATTACCAATTTTAAAAACCTGCATTTATTCGCAATCTACACTAATAATTTGCATGCCTATCTATATATCACCTCTAGCCCTACTCATTCTTATTCATTCTTTATTTATGCCTCAGATCACACCTCTTAAAAGAAATACATCATCTTTAAATGACTCTATTTCATAGCCCTTTCCCTTTTATATTCACCAAATATATCATACACATATACATAAACACCAACCACTTCCTACCTCATTACGGATCCAACAATATCTACCTTGGCATGCCTCCTCTGTGTCATTTCTATTGTGTATGTTTTTTTCTCAAATCACCATTTTGAAATGTCATCTCATTCTCATATCCACACTATCAACCAGAAACTACCAATTTAAAACAAAATCCATTTCCTTCATGTTGCATTTCAGCATAACTCAATAAATATCATATAACTCTGTATTTCAAAAGTACTTTACATAACATATATTTACATATATTACTAGTTTTCATTGCCACTCAAAACTAATACTAGCATGTGTGTGTGCATAACTTTTCAGATAGTACTGCTGAATGTTCAACAACAGAACCATGTTCTGGCGAGGACGCGGGTTTCTCGTAGTGAGGAGCATCGCGCAAAGCGTATGGTTAACAGAGGTTACCCTTGAGAGTATGACACTGAGGCACAATGGAGTGACACAGAAGGGGAGACAAACAGTGCCACTGTAAAAACAGCG
The DNA here is from genome assembly GCF_040938575.1 of Ambystoma mexicanum. Taxonomy (NCBI): domain Eukaryota; kingdom Metazoa; phylum Chordata; class Amphibia; order Caudata; family Ambystomatidae; genus Ambystoma; species Ambystoma mexicanum. Next base: position 164,644,481 of record NC_090931.1, on the reverse strand, counting down.
CTTAGAGCCTTGATGACAGACTATGTCCGAAATGCATTAACAGGCGCTATATGGCTAAAGGACGCCTAAGCCTCAGAACTAAAACAGAAGACAGGATTCTTCATGGTTTTACCAATGAGTAGTGAGTGATGATTTTGAAATAAATATCACTACAATGATTCAGAATTTGATCAGCTCCATTTGGAGAGTGGGGGAGAGCACACCTAGGGCCAGATTAAGTTCTGATCCCTTTTCCTTTTGTTCATACTTTACCTTGTGCCAGGGTCTCAAGGTGTGCCCTAAATACATAATACATACATATGTATAAAGTTTAAAAAGCAATTTCAACAAGCATAGCAGTGCCCACCCCTCCAAATTCAAAAACAAAACCATGCCAGCAGTTTTCCTCATATTATTTCTGAAATACTTGCAAACCAGCCCAATCCATCTTCCTAAAAATCTAAACACTTCATATAATTTCTTTAAGTTTCTCCATAACTCTGTTGCACTCTAAATGCATACTACTGTAATCAATGTTATAAACTGATAGACCAATATCTTAACCAGCTGAGCTACCTAGGGTCCTGTTCTTTCTCTGAGCGCAACTTTTTTCTTCTACTGAAGGGTTTAGTTCTGGCACCACTAACCACTTGTTTGAAGCCTGGCTGGCAAAGCGAAAGAAAGTTATCTCTGCTTGACAAGGCCATCATTTATGTCATACTTTAACTAAACTGTTTGCATAAAAAACACGTTAACCTTTAAACCTCCTTTATGTTTAGCTTAAATGCATTATAAAATATACACATTGTTTAGGCCTAAATAAAATAACTTTAAAAACCATAGCTTTTTTAGCTCAGAGCTACTTAAAAAGGTGCTCTGTTTCTCTTTCCGACAGGCAAAGCCATTTTCAGGCTGTGTATTACTAGAGCTGTCTTCGCTGTTTGAAATATGTTAGCAGCCCATTGAATGCTATAGCAAAACCACTGTGTATTTTTTAAAACTAAATGCAGGCCACAGTTTAACATGGGAAAACATAATTCTTTTAAAACTAAAAAGGAATTCTTTGTCTCTGTGCTCGACGCAAAGTGAAAATGACACATCACAAAATATACATCAATTGGTCAAAAATGCTGCTTTGTATCCCTTGGCATACGCACAAAAAAATGTTTTCCTTAAATTCCAACAATAAACAATGACCCAAGGCACATACCACATACAATGAGTTAGTCTTCATGGACACACAAGAAAACATATAACATAACAAATATTCAAAAACTGTTTTCGTTAAAAAGCCAATTGCCCCTTTGTCTATTTATATGCGATAGGAATATGTGGTAAAATGAAATCCAGCTTCATTCACCACATACACTTAACCCCAAAAAAAAATATCTTCACTATCACAGCTTACACCACAACAAAAATGTGCACTTTACGGCCCTCTTCTCCCATTCTCTTATAGTGGAGGTAACTCATCTCAACTTGACTCCATTTTGGAGTGTGACAAGTCACTCTTCATCTTGACATCTTGGCTCAGTTACCTCTAAAAAGGTCCCCAATTGGCGTGTAGTGTGTGGCCTTGAGTTGCCTTCAAAATCAAAACTGAAGAATCCTTCCTTCTTTTTACACAAATCCTGTTACTTATACATTATGTACAATACAATTTTCCCTTCCCTTATATCTGTTCCTTGCACAATGTATACATTACCATGATAATTATGAGACTGGCTTCATTACTGCTCTGTGAGGAGCAGGGAAATGCTCTGAAACATGGGGTCAACTTCAGTTTATCCTTACCCCTCCTCTGTCTCCTGTAATTCCCTGTACCCTTCAGTATGGCATGTTAGGGTAACATGGGTTCTTGCCATCTCTGAAGATTTTAAGACGGCCCCTTTGATTGGTGGCCAAATGTAAAGAAATTAACTCTGAGCCATAATTCTCTGCTGTCAGACGTCCCCGGAAATAAATAACTTTTGTGCAAGGAAGAGACTTATGGGCAGCCGACTGGGAGTACATTTGTTTAATCACTGCTTCTTACAGCTGAAAAATGAAATGTCTCAGCCTTGTACTGCATACATCACAGTTTTATATATGGCAATAGATTATACAATCATGTTATGCCAATATGAACCTAATCTTAATAGGCTTTGATTGGCCAATTTACTAAAAGGTCAAACCTCACTTGTTTCCCATTTGACATAAACATATTCCTAAACACATGACTTCCTATGCTAATCAGCATGGCTTGCATTTTTCCACATTTTCTGAATGATCCGTCATATGTTTCAACCTTAAAACTGGGCAGAGCAAGTTCAATAAATGACGCACGTCTTCAGACCTCTTAGCGCACAGTGTTCATAAATAAGCTGTCTAGTTTACATTGAGCAATTTCCCTACCTTATCTTTTTCTAACTGTGTTCCTGTTTCATATTAAATACAACCAGTCTTTAGCTTGTCTCAGTCAACCTTGGCTGGGGCTCAACTATTTGTCTGAAGTTTTCAAATCTCTGTGTTTCTGTGATTCTAAAAACTGGTAAACTCCTAACCAAATTAAGGTCTTTTTATATTTGCAAGGCAAACTGTGGAGTCCATTTTATGATAATGGACATCTGCAGTGGTCACATTTCATTTGTCAGGGAACTATTTTTCTGCATGTATTTGAGCACTGCCAGTTTTTTGATGTCTAATGTCTATTGAGTGTGAGTAACATCCTCCATATCTAAACACAGTGTGGCCTAATGTCTGTTTTATTTTATAATAAATACATTTGTACCTTGTTTCTTATGCAACTTTATGATTTCATAGGTGAAATTACATAATTTCTGCCAACCCTGGACCACACCATGGTTATCCACACTGTTTCTGTTTAGGGTATGAATAATACAGTTGTCTGAGTGCACATTTCTTCTTATATTTGCACTATTGGACCAGGGACAAGACAAGGCCCCTAAATGGCATAGTCATCTGTCCATCACCAGAGTGAGGGGGAGGATCTACTCCACTACAGTCTCTAAGTGGCCCAGTAATTGTCCCCGCTGTTAATGAGGTAGAGGCTAGAAAGATCCTGCGGGAGGAGAGGAGACTAGCAGTAGACAAACAGAAACAGCGGGACAAGGTCACCATAGAGCGGGACAAGGCTGCCATAGAGATGAGCAAGCTGGTGCTTGAAGAGAAGAAGGAGGCCAACAGAACCAGCTCTATCAAAAGCAGCAGTAGTGGCTCAAACCAGAGTGCACAGATTAAGCCCCAGCAGCAAATCCCAAAAGTCCTAGTGCAGCCTTACAAAGTTGGGAAGGATATTTTTGACTGGTTTGAAGCACTTGAGCTAGCTTTTTAGCTACAGGAGGCAGACGGGGTACAGCCCCGATGAGTCTCTTATCAACACCCGGGACACCCGGGACTGATGCAATTCTTGAGTTAACTCCTGAGAAAAGGTCAGTTTATGAAAGCATAAGGCAAGCCCTCCACAGAAAATTCTATAAAACCCCAGAACAGGAAGTCAAGAGCTTCAGAGAGCTTGAAATGAAAAAAGGGCAGACAATTGAAGCATTAACATACTTGTTGAAATATCTGACTGGGTGGGTTACTAGTAACAAAGTTGACACATTTAAAAGGATGTACAATTTGATTGTGAGCATGTATTGAAGAATTGTGAGGTTGACCTAAACCAGCATCTTGTGGACAAGACTATCATGGACACTAGGGAGCTGCAAAGGCTGCCAATAGGTTTGTGAGTATTTGAGTCCAGAAAAAAGCCCAGTAGCCCACACCCAAACAGAAAGAAAAAGGCTCAGGAGCGCACACCCAAACAGAACGAGAATTCTTCAGCAAAAAAGTAAACAACAATGGGGAGGACAAAGGTCCAACCCAGGCCTCTTCGAAGTCAGGTCCCAAAAAGAATAACAGGAAATCCCAAAACTCTAGTTCAGCCGTACACACTTAAAAGAAGAGTGCTGGCTCCCCTAACACTGGGAAACCTGCGTTCTCACCACCCAAAGGTTGTTTTGTGTGTAAGTAGCTGGGCCATAGGAAATGGGTTCATACTTGCAAGGGCATACCCAAACAAGCCATAGTGAATGTTGTACTCGTGGAAGAGGCCAACATTATTGTTGGTTTCCTAGAGGAGGACGTCCCACTAGTCCAGGGAGTGCCTGAATGTGGATTGGTTACACTGAGTGGGAATGGTACCAGGTCTCCAGAAGAGATCCCAGTTCCCAATAATACTCAATTTTATTTAGAACATTTGTATATCAATGGACACAAAACCTCTGTGGTCCGAGAGACTGAATATAGAATCACTGCAGTTACGTGGCAGTGGGTACAGCCAGGACAATATATTGATAAACCTGATTGTACTGTCAGTGGGTTTGATGGAAAGAATAAGTGTCCCTTGGTGAAAGAACAGTTCAGCCGGCGAGGTAAAATGACCCAGCACAGTGTAGCAGTGAAAGCCCCATCCTTGATCCTTGTCCCATGTCTCTTGGGTAATGATCTTCCTGATCCCGAGAGTCACTGCGGCTACCCGATCCAGGGCCAACGAGAAGGATCTGATTGGGATTCCTCCCATGTTGTTTCCCCAAGGTAGTCACTACTGACAGAGTATCAAATACAGAGTATCAAATTGCATATCAGCATACATGAATGCTATGTGGGAAGAGTATGGATTCACCTGCCGGTTCTCTACATCCTTCTACCCAAAATGGGTTTGTTGAGTGGTTAAAAAATACCCTGAAAGGCATGATAAGTGGCTTTGAATAGAAGCTGAAGAGAACATGGGATATTCTCCTGCCATGCCTTCTGTTCGCCTACAGGGGGGTGCCACTGAACGGGGTAGATTTTAGCCCCTTTGAGCTTCTGTTTGGACATCCTGTATGAGGAGTGTACTCAGAGGCCCCCGGCCGCCCCATAGAGCTGAGGTTTGCCCCGAAGTACTTTAAGACGAGATAGCTGCACCCTTGGAATGGATGGGGTGCAGATTCATTACTCCAACACCAATCAAAAAGGACAACTCAATGGTTTGGCAATGGGAGTCCATTTAATGACAAGTACAAAAAACGGGGAGTCATGGAAATCAGCAGTGATGCGATCGTCCTTCTCGCGTCAACTCTGACGAACTTCATAAAAATCAGAACATTTATACTGTAAACACGTCATCATTGACATATAACACTCAAAAGCTAATATGCAATTCTATTGGTTAGGAAAAGGTAACTTTAATATAGGTACTATATCTTTATATGGTAACGGAGTAAGGGGATTGGGTAAACACTGTCAGGTGGGCGTCTAAGCCCTTCCTTCAAAAATTACTACTGTAGATGTCACTAAATATACGACATCCCATTGGTTTTACTAACTATAGGACCCTAGATTATTTGGTCCATTGTGATTGGGTTGGCACCAACCCCTATGCATAAATTTCCACTTTGCTTAGCAGTGCACAGAATGGTGAACCAGGTGCAGGGTGCCCCCTAGTTACCCACCCTTCCTCCAATTAAGGTTACAATCAATCATCACTTCAGCAACTATGTGTCAATTATTTTACTGTGGTTGGCCTCGAAACTGCATCTTCTTTCTGGAAATGTTCTGATATCTCTTCCTGGACGGATGCCAAGCGTAAGTGTGAGCCTGTGCTTCTCCTCGCTCGGCTGGTCACGTGCTTCCCACACCGTGAATTTGTCTAGTTTCTCTCAATTTGTGTTTTTGATTCTTATTCAGCTTGCCACCTGCCTACGCCTCCTTATCTCGACCTTTCAGAGACAGGATATTCTGTTCTTAAGTGTCAGTTATATGTAGCTACTCTTCGTTCCTTCTATTGGTATGACCTTGGCTCTCCTGGCACGAGTTTGATCTGCCGAGTTTTGATTCAGCCGTCCCTTCTCGTTTTGCTAGAATATGAATCTCTGCTCATGCGGCCTTTAGAAACCTGGGTTGATTCTGCTTTTCGTGCAAAGTATAATCGCACTTATAATACTGCGCTTTGTTTTGAGGAAGATTATGCATAATGGTGCTTGCCGCACTATTCTTCTACTTAGCATAGCAAGCTGCATTGTTTTCTTATCTTTCGTGCGGTTCCAAGCATATGTAGAGGTGTTTAGCTGGTTGAATATCTTCATCCTGTTTACAGCTTCAGCTTCTTTGTATTTCAACATCGTTTTCCCCTTCTAGTTTCACGATATCCTTATTCATGGCATTTCGTCACTGTGTGTCATTCTCGGGTCATCATTTCTTCTATTTGTACATTAGTCCGGGTCCTCGTGACGTCACCATTCATCTTCCATTAAGACCTTTTTGGGTTCTTCCGGGACTGTGCTTAGGCAATCTTCATTTTGTCTCATTTGCTGGTAGAGTTTCCTTAATGTATACCTTACTGTCCATGGTTTTGTGGGTATTGGTACTTCAATAGGTGTTGCTCTTCTGATGGGTACTGGGCAGAGCTCTTCTGCGGCTGTCTGCTGGTTTATTTGCTCATCATATATCACACATTTTGGTGTGTACGTTCCTCCTGGTACTTCAAAATGGGCTACTGGAGTGCAGGCTTTATTTGGGACCTCCTCTACAGGTCCCTTCAGACTACTGAAAGACTGATGGGAGAGCAACCCCTCATACCCTACATGAGATGTGGTGGACTACATACTTGGCCGTCGGTCTAGCATGACAAAGTACATAGAACAGTCAACGAGATACCTAAAGTCCAGTCAGGCGCTGATGAAGCACTGGCATGACCAGAAGGCCACAGTGACCATCTGTTCTCCAGGCCAGTGTGTGTGGATTATGGAGCCTGAAAAACCCAGTGCCCTTCAGGACAAGTCGACTGGGCCTTACAGTACTGGAAAAAAGTCAGAAAGGTGAATGATCTCATAGACATGAAAGGGCCTAAACAAATGTGCAGGGTCTTTCACGTTCATGGCATTAGTGACTGACAGAGAGACTGAGGAGGAGACCGATTCCCTCCCAGACCTCCTGCACACTGACTGTAGACATGGGACAGTTGAAGGCGTGAACCTTGCAACCGACCTGTCAGAACAGCAACTGACAGACTGTCACCAGTTCCTGGGACAGTTTGCGGGTCTGTTTTCACTGACTCCACACCGTGCAGATTGGTGAAACCATGATGTGGACAATGGAGACAGTAAGCCGGTGAAGAGTAGGATTCACTGGATGTCCGATAACGTCAGGGACACCATCAAGGAGGATGTTTCCAAGATGCTGTTCCTTGAAGTGATAGAGCCACCCCACATCCCCTGGGCTAGTCCAGTGGTACTAGTCCCTACAAAGACCAGTGCTGGGAAGACTGAACTTCACATTTGTGTGGACTGCAGGGAACTCAGTTCTGTCACAAAGACACAATCTCACCCAATTCCTCAGGCCGATGAGCTCATTGACACACTCGGTGCTGCCAATTACAGCAGGGTACCGGCAGGTCGGATTGATAGATGAAGCAAGAGAGAGGTCAGCATTCTCAACCTCAGAAGGACATTATCAGTTCACTGTGATGCCCTTCAGATTGAAGAATGCCCCTGCTACTTTTCAAGCGGATGGTTAAGCACGTTTTGTCTGGTCTGGAAAACTTAAGTGTCGCCTATTTAGACAACAGTGCTGTCTTCAGCCAGACCTGGGAGGATCACTTATCCCTCCTGAAACAAGTGCTACAGGTGCCACGGAAAGCAGGTCTGACAATCAAGGCCACAAAGTGCCAGATAGCGAAGGGCACTATGACTTACCTAAGCCACCTGTTCGGTGGAAGTAAGAAACAACCTGTTGAAGTGAAGCTACAGGCTGTAAAGGATTGGGACATCCCCCCACATAGACGCAGGTGAGAGCCTTCCTAGGTCTCACCGGGTACTACCAGTCCTTCATCAAGTGGTACGGGACCATTGCCATCCCCTGAATGATGCAACTTCCAAGAAGATGCCCAAGAAGGTAACTTGGACCTCCGCCTGTAACACCTCCTTGCAGGATTTAAAGGATGGATTGTGAATAGCCCCAGTTATGAAAGTGCCAGACTATCGTCAGTAGTTCATTATTCAGACAGACTCCTTTAATTTTTGGATTGGAGCAGTGTTAGCTCAGCTGAACTTTCAAGGGATAGAGCAACCTCTTGCCTACATTAGCAGGTGGTTGACAAAAAGGCAAAGGAACTGGGCTGTCATTGAAAAAGAGGCTTACGTGGATATGTGGGCCATAAAAGCTGTAACACCACATCTTTGGGTCACACTTTACGATCCAGACAGACCACCAGCTTCTTCGATGGTTAATGGCCATGCACGGCAGAACCCTAAGCCTTTGCGCTGGGCCATATCCCTAGAGGGATTAGATATGCACATCCAGCACAAGCCAGGATCCCAGCATGGAAATGCAGATGGCCTCAGCCAGTACTTTCACCCGGATGAAGAACCAGACCCTCAATAGGGTGGTAGTTCACATGTTGAGGCTGGGGGACATGTGAGGTATTCAACCATCCACACAGTGTGTGGGCGCTCTCCTGTTTTTTAATTTTTTTAAATTTGAAATTGAATGATGGTAGATCAACCTCCCCACACATTTTCCTAGACGTACCACTTGACATACACATAGGCCTGTGTATTATGGATGGACACAGCCTACAGGCGACGTCCCACAGCCATATTTAGTTGGAATATGACATCCAAAAGTACAACATGGCAACAGAAAGGGGAAGGCAAAACCATCCTCCTTCCATGGCAAGCCTAATTAACTAACAAAGGCTCCATGGATCCACCCTGCCTTTTGTTAGATTCTGGTGGCAGCTTTGTATACTAATAAGAATTAATTCAAACATGCCCACAGGAGTCTGGCTGCTGGACTAACAAAGGAGACAGGAAAAATCCATCAACTTTTGCTATGCATCTGTGTCAACCTAAAGGAGCTCCTACCTCTTAGTAACAAGGGCAGTGAAATATCATGTCTGGATAACTGTTTACAGTAGTCATCCCTGGAGGGGGGCCCCATTCAGCCGGTACAAGTATGTGGATTGATGGAGACAGAAAGTCTGATCTCGCTGCAGCTTCAAGGGAGACCTGCCGCTCTAATCAGGAATCACAGAGAGCTCAATTTACCATAGAGACCCTCTGATCCCCAACAGATAGGAAGACGGATGGAACATAGTATTACACGTTTTCAACCCTTTACCTTTTCTGTTGCAACCCACCCTGGTTATGACCTCAGGCATACAGGAGATTGTTGGTGGAGATTCATTGTAGGTTCATTAAGGTAGGCTTAGCCTACACCATTCACTGTGGCCCGTTATGCTTGCACAGAAACTTGGTTGTTGAACAAGTGTGTTGACTGGGGTGCTTGGAGTGTCAAGAAAGAAGGTGGCTACTGTGACTCCCTCCCAGGCTAGCCCAGATAACCTGGAGGCTCTGAGGGTCCTAAAGGCCCCCAGTGATGTGCTCATCTTACGGGCCCCCTCATATTAATGGGGCTGGGCTTTAAGGCCCCCTCTTCAAGAGTATACCACCCAACTAAGCCCCCTCCCCTACTATTGGGCCCAAATTTGGCCATCCTGGGGAAGACAATGGGGTGTATTCCTACTGGTGGCACTTCTAGCTCTGTGTCCAACTATCACAGGCATACATTGGATTTGCTACATAAAGGAATGTTTCTCCATCATTAGAAGCGATATAGAATGCGGTTTGTGTGGCCGGATACCCCACTGAATTCTCCTCAAGGTTTCTAGTTGAAGGATTGCTTTTAGAAGGGGTCAGTTAGCGGTGAGGCCCATTTCTTTCCTCCAGAATCTATTGTTGCTCAGCAACCCTTGGTTTTCGGTCTCGGTGAAAGGGGTTCCACCCCAGTTCAGGCTGTGGATCTCATAGACCTGGAGGAAGTTGATTGACTGAAGAGCGGGTGTGTTGTAACTGAAATAGCTGTCCAGAGTTTTAATCTGCTCTCTTGGAACTTTGAATGGGTGGGAAGATTGTTGAATGTTTCAGAGTGTTCTACTTTTGTTCACGGCTTTAATGTGATCGCCCTACAGGGCAATTGATTTGATTATGATTCAATGCTATCAGTGTTTCCAGAGCCCCACAACCAATGACCTAAAAGGCAAACCCAGTGTTGGCCTTCTGTCCTAGATTGAGGTGAGACTGAGCTGGAAGCTAGAGGTCATAACAACACCTTTCCCAGACCGTCAAATGTTGCACATTTGAACTAATAATGAGGAATCATTTTGCCTATTTAACATCTAAAACAGGCCCCTGAGTTTGCTGGGCTTGTCACTCTGGAGTGTTTTTATGCCATGATGTCCACTAAACCTGACAACTTTCTACACATAACTATACTGTAGTAGCTGGAGACGTTAACCTACAATTGAAACCATTAAAATAACTAGAGGGGATGTGGGATGAGCAGGGCCAGGCCTGGGACATTCCCAGTCTGAACTCACCCTACTCCTGTAGATCATGTGGCCAAGTATCATTCCATCATGAAGTCACTCTGCTCTCGTCAGATTGCACTTATAGCTCTATGATGTCCAACAGTTTGTGCCAACCTCCTTCCACCCTTTCAGTGTGAAGGTACATTCGATATGGTTGTCTGAGTGCAAATCTTCTCTAATACACTTGATGGGGTATTGAGATGATACCTGGTGTCCCGCATAGTGCTATTCTGCTGTTCCAGTATGACAGAGGTGAGTGGGCCAGAGCTAGGGCTGATGTGTCCACCTGCTCCTTTACATTCCCCCCCGGTTGAGTCCTCGACCACCTCCTCCTCTTCAATCTTCTTAATCTTCTCTTCATACCTAGGTTTCATTCAATCCATATTTTTGTCACTCCCCTCAGGTCACCTGCATTCTTTATATGTGTATTCATACTCCAGTTAATGTGACAGCATTCGCCAGTTGGTTCACAGAATACCCAATGTCCCAAATAATAGTTGTTATCCTTAGGGTAGTATAACTTTGTTCCTGGGAGTGCCAGGGGACTTTTGTTTATGTCATCAGTCGTGGTGTCTTCCGTCTGTGGTGTATGGTCTCCATTCACATCGATAATTATCTTCATCCCAACAACTTTCTTAGCTGTCTTCTGACATTGTCCCAAAATGATCCCTGTAAGAGAGAATCCTAGTAATACTAACACTTGTATTGCTCCAGGTAACTTGAAGGCATTTGCCAGCCAAGTCGTAATCCATGAAAACCGAGACGAAAACCAGTCATCTCCTGATGTCTCATCAACTTCATCCTCCATCATTGCATGCAGAGTTGTGTGAGAAGTCAGAGGGTGCCTCACCCACTAATCCCAAGGAATCTCTCTCTCATGTGGCCAGGGCACGGCCATCTCTTTTGGATCCAGGCCTGGGGGTGGACAAAGTGCGGGAGTATCACCTGGGTGAGGGGTCTTTGAGTAGAGGGGGTGAGACGGCCGATGGTGAGACGTGGTACTCACCCATTTTCTGTTCATCTACCCCATCCTAGTTTAAGGATTTTCCGAAGTCCCAACGCCCCTCCTGGTTTTTTTCACAAACACTGGGCTGAGGAAGAGTATAAGTGAGAGCAACCAGACTAACTCTCTCACATCGTACTGGCCCATTAAACTGATCAGGCAAAGTCAGGAACTTCACACTAAGTGCATACACCTAATACCAGTTAGCTCTCCTCACACAAATAAAAGTCAACACCTAAAGACACAGTCTGAGCAAGGTGGATCACGCACATGAGCAGAACTTATGGTATGAGGGCACACCTTCTGGAGCAGAGCAACAGACCAAGGAATGAGAGCAGCAGGCAGAAAACCCCAAGGGTTCCATACTGGAGGTTGTTGCCCCTGACAGACCATGGATTACACGCAGATAAGGCCATATCCCATAGGTGAAGATTGCATTGTGTTCCAAGGATGCCCGCAACGCTCCCGGGTGAGCGGCAGAGTCGGGGGGGTAAGGCCAAGCCTGTGGTACTAACCTTGACTCGCTGATTGAAAATAGCAAAACAGGAAAGAAGCACACACAGCCGGTGAGTTGGCAAGTAACCTGAGAGACCGGTGTATGTTAAAGTGAATGAAGTAGCAACATTGTATCAAACGTGAAGGCTACACATGTATGGATGAGACGCAAAGAAAGGCAGATCTGTGAATGAACTTTGAAGTAATAAGCAGCAGGGAGATCAGCGATACTAAGTAACGGAGTGGTCTGGCAAAAGGAAGTAGCCCATTTGAAAATCTCAGTGAGAGGTACATTGTTTTGAAGGAAAACAAAATAGCAAGATCAAATTAAGTGAAAAAAACCGTGAACTTTAAGTCAAAGTTGTACTGTTGTGGTCTGGTTAAAAGGGTCATGCACTTATCGAAAGTCTTCAAATGGGGTCTGAGCCCAATTGAGTGAGTCCCGATGTACAGTAAACATGGGGGAAGGAGCTCCCTTGCAAGTTTGTGTTGAACTGTGATGTTGGAGGTCTGAGCCCGGCAGAGGAGGATCTTTGTGAACTGTGTGCTATACGGTCTGAGCCCGGCAGAGGGGGACCTTCGTAAACTGTGTGCTATACGGTCTGAGTCAGGCAGAGGGGGACCTTTGTGAATTGTGTACTGTAAGGTCTGAGCCTTGCAGAGGGGGACCTGTGTGAATTTTATGTTGGAAATACCATTTTGGGAAGTCAAGAAAATACTTTAACATGGAAGGTCAGATGGGCGTCAATACATGGTTTGGAACTGTTTAGAGTGTTATAACCCGAGCCAGATTCTGCCATCCTGCCTACAGGGATAGCCTTACTGTGTGAGGTGTAACTTGAGGAGGAGAGCTGGTTCAACTACTTTTATTCTTTTGAATACTCATTTTTCCTTTTACATACTTGTCTCTGTTTACAATTTTTGTATAAGAGAAGGGCAGGTATTAGGATTTGTTAGCATAGGACATTTTGATTTGACTGATGCCACTAGGACTGTTATGTTATTCGTTTGATGGTTGAGACTACTCCCATCTGAGGTATAGGGCAAATTAGGAGTTTCTCCAACCGCAACATTTTCAATAAAGGTTTTACAAATTGTATCCATTGTGTCAGTGTCATACGTGTGATACCATGCCTTCCATTCATATGCTGTCATGAGTGGGATGCGACTCAATTGAGACAAATTGGGGGGCCCAAGAATTCCAGCAACTAAGTCACAGGGCCTCAGACCCCTCTACTGCCACAAAATAATTCATAGGCTTTGATATTTGTAGCAGCAGAGAACCCACTATCCCTTCTGGGAAAAGAAGGATGATTTCCACAGACTTAGTCCTAATACCCCCTGAGGGTTAATATATAAGGCTGGCCCCAAAATCTGCCCTAGCCTAGAAGTCTGATCTAGATATCCTAGCAGGCATCATAGATCCAGACATTCAGGGAGACATAAAAGTACTCCTACAGAACCATGGCGAAACTTCATTTGAAATGCGCTGTGGCGACATAATTACACAGGGAATTCTCGAGAAGGCTCTATTTCCCTGTTTAAGGAATAAAGTGAAACCGGGGAAAGTGAGGGAGGTAGCTTAGGCGTTGGACAGGCTGATAAAACACCTATCACTGAGGCAAAGAGGGAAGAAGAACCTACCATCCTTCCCGATTTAGCCTTCACCCAGCAAAATGATACAGCACTCAAAAATGCTTTCTTACAAGTGATTCCTGAGGGAGACGGACAAGAAAAGGGAAGCCCTTTCTTCTTCCTGAAACAGGGATTAATATATCAAATAGAAACCTCCAGAGAGGGCCTAAGTAAAACTCAGTTAGGTATACCCAAAAACCATTACAAGATTGTGCTAGAGATTGCACATTCTCATTTTACAGCGGGACATTTAGGACAGTATAAAACCCAAGCTCACATCAGTGGGACATTCTACTGGCCAGTTATCCATACTGACATAAAGAAGTTCATTCAGACATGTGAAATATGCCAGAAAACCAGTGCACATATTCCCTTACCTGTCCCTCTAAACCCCTAACCGATAATAGAAGTCGCTTTCTGCTGAATTGGGATGGATATCATTGGACCATTGGAAGCCCTAGACTGGGTAATAAGTATGTTCTCGTAATCGCTGATTATGCTATCCGGTACCCAGAGGCTTTCCCCATGCGGAAACAACACAACCCAGCAAATCTTAAAAAGCCTACTACCATTTTATTCTAAGGTTGGTTTCCCCATGGAAATTCTAACAGATCAGGGATCCAATTTCATGAGTAAACTTATGGGTGAGCCAAGGAATTACTACAGATTACCATTTTAAGAACCTCAATTTAACACCCCCAAATGTACAGATTGATAGAGGAATTTAACAAAACCCTTATAATGATTTTGAGAAAATGTGTTTGATGAGGATGCGAAGGACTGGAATCGCATGATCACATGGGGCCATATTTGCAGTAAGAAAGTCCCCTCAGTCACCCACCGGATTCTCTCCTTTTGAATTACTTTACAGTAGAGTACCAAGAGATGTCTTAGACAAGCTCTGGGAGACCTGTGAAGAGAGAGAAGAATCACCTATACCCCTCTCACAAACAGCTACCGATTGCAAAAGCACATGAAACTCGTCTGGAGTCTAGTCTATACTCACATGGAGAAAGCTCAAGCCCAACCATGCCTTCTCTTCCCTACAGTTGTCAGCATAGTTACTGCTTCCGTCAGGGTCCCATTTTCTCCATCATTAGAAGGTGTGAATGGACAGCAAGAAGGTCCAACCTTGGCGCATACACCTCCTTCCATCGCTGTAATTAAGTCCAGGAAAAACCTGTTCTGGAGGGTCATAAGCCTAAAGGCCCCCATTTTTTCTCTGATTGCATTAAATGCTTTTATTGCTCCGTTAATTGTTTGCAGCAGCTCCCTTTGGAAAATCTTCTGCTACTTGGCATTCACTGCAATCTGAAGTCCAACACACCTCCGCTGGGTCTGTTAACTCCCAGGTTAAACATTGTGGCCCTGTCTGAGGTCTCCCTCATGGCTTCCCCCACTTTGGCCTGCCTCCCACATCCACAGTGTTGTGGTACCATGACTTGGATCCAGAACCGAGTCTAGATCCCTGATCACCCGAATAGCACCGTAATATCTGCACCTGCTATGGCTAAATTCACCCCTGTTCTGCGGCCTGCACACCTCTCCTCTGTCCATGTTTCCCTTTTTAGAATCTACAAATCAGTCCCAGTGAAAAGGAGTTCATGCCCTGAGAGCTTCCTGCTGTGCCTGAGTGTGACTGCCGGATCAAGTAGTAAGGTATGAACACCTACATCTGTGCCGCCCATGGACATTGCCAGCTTTAGCTTGAGGGGAGGGATCCTAGTCTCTGAGGGTGTTTGCAAAATAGAGGGTAGTTCAGCGTACCCATCCAGTAAACTCTTGTCCCACTCCCACAGTGGTAACACACCGGCGCATTGCCACTGTCAGAGGAGGATATGAACACCTGCACAACATCAGAATTATACTTGCAAATTGTAGCGTGTACATTTCCAGGATAATCTTCCCAACTAGTCATAGCATTCAGATCTCAACTCCTAAGTGTATCTGGTGTTCGGTTTTAACCCTCAGAATTCCTCAGGTGATGGGAGTCACCTATCCCATAACAAACTCACCTTCTAGGCCCATACTAGAGGGTGAAAAAGGGTAGCTGTGGCTCATTGCACACCTCAGGGACCGGTCCACCAAGAGCCTTGTTTTAGAGCACACTACATGTCACTTGATTCAATTTACTAGGGTGCTTGAATCTGGGTAAAAAGAGAGGTGATGTAGCATCTTAATACCAATTCCTTCTGTAGATACCTTTGTGGAGTGTGCCCTGATATCCTTCAGTTTGCTTGTCTGGTTGGCCGGAGCCCTTAGCCATTTGTGAGGAGCCATCTTTATGGCAAGTGCACATGTAGATACCTCTCTGGAGTATACACTTTGAACCCTTCATTTGGCTTGTCTTGGTGGCTAGAGCCCTCACCACACCAATGCGCCTAATTCAGTTTACTAATACCAGAGACACTTTGCCTGTTCAAACACATCTCCTAGACACTCACTAGGAGTGAACAAGGCTAGTAGATGGCCCAACCTCACCCACCTACTCATTTTTATTGTGTCCATATCCTGGTCATGAGAGACATGTATTTCCTTAGGACCACAAGGGTGGGCATCTAGAGATCATTTTTGCCTGGAACTCTTTTGTGTGGAGTTCCAGACCTGACTGCCTGCCTGATTTCGAGTAGTTTTCCAGGGATGCCTGGGAATTGTACTTAACACTCCTTTTGGAAATAGACCAGTAGCTTGGCATTGCTGAGCCACCTGCCCTGCAACAGTTTATCATCCAGCCCCTTCCCTAGTTGAGTGCCTGTGAGTGTGCATCTGTGAGTGCCTGTGCACGATTGTGAGTGTGGTAGATTAACCCTGGATGACAGACTTGGATAGTAGGGACTCAGTGGTGCTGACCTATGCCCTGTAGTGATTTAGTATTTGTCAAGACATCTTAGTTTGTGTACAACATCATTTTGCCTGTCAGAATGGCAAATTGTGCAAGTCAGGGAGTGAGCCTTTCCCCCAATTCCCCTGTGGCATCCATGACTACTGTGCATGGCCAGACATAGTCAGATAGATCCCTGTATGGCACAAAGAGAGCAAGCATCAAAACCTACCGTTCTGGCCCTTAGATGGCTCCTTTGATGAGACTATAATTTGACTGACAAAGCTACATGTTCCTCTTTATATAGACAATACTGTCTGCTGATCATACCTGCTAAACATTCATTTTTCACAAGCAGTATCGAGGCTGCCCTGAATCAGTCCAGAGGTCCTTTCTCGGTTGTAAAATCCTTCTCGTCTAATGCATGTTTTCTCGAGGGAGGATTTCTTCCATTTAAAAATCATAAAGTTTGTGATGATATCGAATCTACATACTCTAGGGCATCGGTCATTGACATCAGTCAACCCGCCACTTTTAGCTGGGATATTTTTCTAGTGTTCAAGGATGCGATTATTCTGACTGCCATTGCGCGTATTAAATCGGCACACCATCAGACCCAGTTCCTTTATCGATCTTGCTGTATCTTTTGCCTAGGATTATTCCCTGGTGACCCAGGTTTTGAATCTTTCTTGCAGTCATGGGTACATTCCAGCTGTGTTAAAACAGGCCATTGTGATCCCTCTACCTAAGAAACCATCCTTGATTGCCACCATTTTGTCACATTTTCGTCCTATTTCTCGAAGCTCTGATTTCTCCTCTTCTTTCTTGTTTCTTGGAGTCTTCTGCAGTATTCTACCCCTTTCAGTCTGGTTTTCGGTCGGAAAGGGGTACAGAGAGTGTTCTAGTCTCAGTTATAGATGACCTCGCCTGGATGGTTGACAGTGGAGGAGTGGGGGCCCTGATTTTACTCGACCTGTCAGTCGCTTTTGATACTGTCGATCACCCCCTGTCTCCTTTCCCAGCTGGTGGCAATTGGAATAGCTAGTCCTGTGCTAGCCTGGTTCACCTCTTTTTTTGCCTCGTTGAGGTCAATCTGTATCTCTTCCCCCTGTTCTGTGCTCTGTTCATTCTCTATTCTGTGGGGTTCCCCAGGAATCTGCCTTGTCCCCAATGTCATTAAAACATCTATATGTGTTCCCTGATTGCTCTTATCCGCTCCCATGGCTTTAGGTGCTATTCCTACACTGACAACATGCAATTCCTGGTCCGTTTAGCTCTTTACCGGGATGGTGCGCTGTCTCGTCTGTATGACTGCCTTTTGGCCATGGGGGTCTGGATGGGCACCAGTTGGCTCAAGTTAAACAGGGACAAGATGGATGTCTTGGGGGTGGGTTCCCTGGCCACATCTGACTCTTGGTCCTCTTCCTTTTGGCCTGCTTCTCTGAGTGCACTCCCCATTCCGTTGACAGTGGTGAAGAACCTGGGGGTTTACCTATCTTTGTCACTTTCTATGGCGGCACAGGTGAGTGCAGTATGCCAGTCTGGCCATTTCCTGTTGCTTGTTCTTCGTAAAAGCTTGTCCTTTCTTTCTGCCCATCTGCGCCCGCCTGTGGTGGCCGCATTGGTGTCAAGCAGGATCGATTATTGCAATGCTCTTGTTTAGGCTCAGCCGGTTGCCTTGATCCGCCAGCTGTAATTGCTTCACAACTTAGCTGCTCGAATTGCTACTGCAACTCCATATGTTTCTCATATCAGCCTGGTGCTGCGTCATTTGCACTGGCTTCCAGTGCAGCAGTGGATCACTTTTAAATCCCTATGTATTGTTCATCGGGTTGTCTGTCAGGTTTGATCAGAATTTCTTCAGGAGAAGTTTCAGCCTTACATTCCCAATCAGACTCTTCGCTCTAGTAGCGATGGATTGGTGGTGGCTCTAAGGTTTTGCCTTCAGAGAGTGGATGGCAAGGCCTTCTCTGTAGTGGCAGGTAAGCTGTGGAACAGTCTTCCTCTTAAACTCAAGTCTGTTGAGAATCACTTAACCTTCCATCGCCTACTTAAGACCACTCTTTTCTGCTGATTCACCCTTGCTTGTTGTGGCTTGCTAAGTAATTCCCCATGCCAAGATGCCTTCGAGTGTATGTGGTATGTGCCCATTATAGGTTTACCTAACATAACATAACTCACCTAGCAGAGGGCGGGGTGAGGTTCTTAAAACATAGAAAGGGAACTCAGCAGTTAGGCAGTGTGAGTCCTACACATTGTGGTCCCTACAGAGTATGTCTGTGCCAAGGAAGAAGTGGCTGGAACAACAAGTGACCCTAGAGAAGAAGCTAGAACAGCCTGTTGTAGAGAAAATGAGAAATTACCCAGTTATGGGTGTGGCCCCCACCTGTTCCGAGTGTTATCCCAGTGACCCTTTCTGCCCCAGAGGATGTCATAGATAGTTCTGTGCTTGCTCCCCCACTCATCTATTCTGCTCCCTTCCCAGTTCCTTCCCCTTGGGTGTATGCCCCTGCTGAATCAGCCCACATACTGTCACCCAATGGGGGCCAGTATGGGGTTTCAAGAGGATTCAACTAATTTAGCAGGGGGGGAGCAAGAAGAGGAATCATTCACCACTCCCAGATGCCGCACCTAAACCCACAGTACTGGGGCTATCACAACAATAGGTAGGTGCCTCAGCATGTCTCAAGCCAGTGTCCACCCTCATCCCGGTACCCATCCCAGTTAGGTCACTGTGTGCACCGGGACCAGTGATCCTTTTGTATGGAATGGAGTCACTGGAAGTATAACTGTCCTCAGCAGATTCAGCATCAGGAGAAGCAAGCCCACTGCTCTGTCTGCTCAGAGCAAATCACAGTTACCTTAACCTTGCCCGCCTGGTCCCTTTCACCTTCGTGCTCAGCCTAGAACCCCAGATCAAAATGCTGGTTCTGGCCCAGCACCCCAGCCCGGACAACACCATGCCAGATCCCAGACCAATGCTGCTCATCTCCCAGAAAGTAGTAAAAACAGCCAAGGTGCCTCTACTGGCACCGCCTTGCAACCCTGGCCCTAGCAGCCAGGCCAGTGTCCCTCTTAGTTCGCTCAAGTTTGACGGAAAGTTGACCCAGATCATGTACCCCTGGCACCCCAACTCCTCGCCCTAACCGTTCCCCTCCCATCCTGTGGTCCCTGTGTGACAGCACAGGTAAGTAACACACATGTCAGGATCCTGCTTGACACAGGAGACACCTTCAGCACACTGAGGCTAGGGGAGTTCCCAGATGTCCCAGTTTCTGGCAGAACTGTCACATCTGTAGGAATAAAGAACATCCCATTTAAGGTGCCTGCATCATTGTGGTGTTCTGTGTCCTCTGGCCCACTAGAGCACTCCACTTGACCCTTTTGCTGCTGCCCTAACAATTGTTATGTGCAGTTGCGAGTTCTGTGTCCGTGGTCCATTATCCCCAGTTCTCCTGTACACATTCCTGTAGCAAAATAGACACCATTGCTCCACACACTGCAGGCAACCCTATGGATGAAATATAACTCAATGCTTGGGGGAAAGAGAAAGGAAGAATGGGGAGCTACAAGCTAGTAAAAGTGCGCACAGACAGGTCTAAGATGGCTACATGCGTTGCCCCTTGCCCTCATGTACATGCGAGGTATGCCCAGCTACTTTGCTGGAATCTCTCTATTTGAGAGCATGATGGCAAGAACAATGCCTCTGCCTGCTCCTCCCTCTGTGAACAGGTTGCTTTTGGCACTGATTGATGATCCAGTTCTGCGATATTTCAAACACCTTACTTCAGTCATGAGACAGATCTACCACCAGGACATCGAACCACACCCTGTGCCAGTCCAGACAAGATTATATTTAGTAAAGGAGGGAGAGATAGGACACTGCGTCCCCCTTGGGCACAGACAATTTTTCCCCAAAATCAGCTCTCAACCCCACCAAGAAACCCTGCTGGTATGGGAACAGCCTATCAGATATTTTCGTGGACCGTGGTCACTTGAACTGTGATTTTATTGGATGTTAGTATTTTGACAGTGAATATTTTGTGCTTTTTTGTCATTTTCAACTTTAATATTTGTATATTTTGATTTTTTGTATTTTAATAATTTTTAATATAGGTAAATTATGTTATACACTTTTTTCTTTTTTAATTTGGATTTTGTTTTTGAATCTTAATTTAACATTTTCTTAAAAAATAATTTTATATTTTAATATTGTATATTTGTTTTCTCTTTCTGTTTGTTTCAAGCTTTATCTCCTTTGAAAGAAAACGTTTTTTTAAAAATGTTCCTTGTTGCATTTGTGAGTTGTGATATTTGGAGTCTTATATGTTTGGATTTCGACTTGCATTTAAGGAGTAACAGTTCCGCTTTTCAATGTCATCTAGTATCTCAATGTGACCATCATGCGGCTACAGTTCACCAAGCTCACTCTGTCATAAGTGTATTTTAACATTTGCTGTTCCAACAAGTCTTGCCTTTCATCTTTCATTTTTGCACTATGCCATCATCCTGTCTTTATGTACCAGCGTTGGTTTATTTTCAGCTTGCTTTCTTGTGAGATCTCTGCTTCCCTCAAGGACTTGGAGGACAGAGAGACTGACTTGTCTGCACACGCTTTGCTCCAAATGGGCGTTCTTGCCCCCCGTGGGTACCCAAAGCTAATCCATAATGTCTGCCATCAGCCAGTAAATCACACTTGCTCTGCTCCTCCCTCTTGCATTAACGGACTACCAAGAGAACATTCCCTGTGTATGTGGGCACCAAAACCAGATGCCAGTCCACGGTGCTCCTGTCGCACAAGTCGCCCCTGGCTATGCTGAAAATAGGACGTCCTCTATGAGACCGCCTTCTATCTTACATTGCCTGCGGGCTATGGAAGACACCCTTGCCTGAATGCCTGCCAAAAGACACCTAGATGGCACAATAACTCTTCCAGATCTGTTCACCAAAGAAAGACATCATGGCAAGATCCAAAATGCCCCTGACCTTCAACAAGCTCATGACCTAATGAACACCTACACTCCTCTGATGGACACACAGCTGTATGGCATTAATACCCCAGATGGGTGTCATGAGAGTAGTTTGGGCTACATATTGGTTGCAAGCAATTTTGGAAGTGGTGGCAAATGAAACTGCTGTATCGCTATGAACATTGGCCGCCGAGCAGAGGGAGTTGAGAAAACTGGATCTCAAAATCCACAACATGATATTGGCTTCCCATGGTGGAGTTGGTGCCCATGTTGGATTTTAGCACTGTGTATGTGTTGCAGACTCCTCTGATGAAATATTTTACTCACATCACTTCCTTCGTGCCACCCCCAAGGACAAAGCGAAAAAGTTTCTGAATGGAAAGAAATTCAGGTTCAGCTCCTTCTGGGGAAAACTCCTTTCATATATCCTGTATGCTGGTGGGGGTTTGTTGCACTAATTCTCATATGCAAACTACTTCATATCAAACTGTTGCAAAACCCATGGACACTACTTAACCATGGTTCATATCCCCCTCACATCCTGGAATCCAGACTGAAACAAAGGACTTTCCAGATTGAGGAGTGAAGCTGGTCCCCAGCCCAGTGTGGGGTAAAGAGGCCAGGCCATTATTTAAGAGTGACGCTGGCTGGTGCTATCCTTTGGAAAATGCAGGACAGTCCAAAACATTGCTTTTTCTGACTTAAGGCCAAGTGACATGGAAAGAAATGGGTTTAGTTAAATTCTACTGCAATAGACAAGTGCGCAAGTAGATAAGGGCACTTTCTTTTCACAAATAAACAGGCAGTTAAAGGGCAAATAACTGCTATGAGTGAACAATACTGAAGGGATACTCAGGCCTTTCAACTGGATATTAAAGAAATACATTACACATGGACAGATTAAAAAACTGCAGCAAGTCACATGGGATGAAAAGAAATAGTTGTGCATTTGCAAGCTAAAAATGAGGAACAATGCCTTTTCAATACAGAAATAAAGTGAAGGACAGATTATATTCATCAGGAGGAAAGAGACTTAGGGGGTAATTCATAGAATTTAGCGCACAAGTGGTGCACGCGGCTGGCGCACAGTGTGCGCGTGCGGCAGTCTGTGCCAGCTGCATGCGCCAAAACCCATTTAAGCGCACAGTGTATTCATGGATTTCAACATCCATAACCAGCCGCGGCACAGAGTGGCGCAGCGACCCTGCAGCAGCGCCAGTCACGCCCCCAAACCCACCCCGTGCACCATGAACAGGGCACAAATCCTGTACATGGCGCACAGGCCAGTGGACCAGCATACAGCCCCTGAACCACAAAAACGCGTGTAAAACTCCCCGCACACCCCTCCGAATACACGTACCCCTCTCGTGGTAGCGAAATCGTGTGTAAAACTCCCCATGCACCCCTTCGAATACACGTACCCCTCTCGCGCTAGCGAAATCGCGTGTTAAACTCCCTGCGCATCCCTCCGAATACACGTACCCCTCTCGCGCTAGCGAAATCGTGTGTTGAACTCCCCGCGCACCCATCCAAATACACGTACCCCTCTCGCGCTAGCGAAATCGCGTGTTAAACTACCCGCGCACCCATCCAAATACACGTACCCCTCTCGCGCTAGCGAAATCGCGTGTAAAACTCCCCGTGCACCCCTCAGAATACATGTACCCCTCTCGCGCTAGCAAAATCGCGTGTAAAACTCCACCCTGTGGTGTGGGCAGCCTGTGGTGCATGCACTGGGGTGATGGGATGCCTGTGGGGAATGTTGAGGGTGGATGGGCTGGTGGAGTTTTACACTCGATTTCAATGGCCGAGCGGGGTATGTGTATTTGGAGGGGTTTGCAGGGAGTTTTACACGCGATTTTGCTACAGCAAGAGGGGTACGTGTATTCGGAGGGGTGCGCGGGGAGTTTTAAATGCGAATTCGCTAGCGCAAAAGGGGTACGTTTATCCGTAGGGGTGTGCAGGGAGTTTTACACGTGATTTCGCTTGGCAAGCGGGGTACATGTATTCCTGGGGTGCGCAGGGAGTACCACACGCTAAATGGCAGTGTGGGTCCTCCCAGCTGTGCCCTCTACCCCCTCCCCAGGCCCTGCAGGCAGCCCACACCACAGGGGACTACCCTGTACCCCTGGCCATGCCCCACAGGCAGCCCATCCACTCTGCCATGGCCCGCAGGCAGCCCATACCACAGGGGACTACCCTGCACCCCCTGGCCATGCCCCGCAGGCAGCCCATACACCCTGGGCATGCCCCGCATCCAGCACACATGGCACCATGCACTAGTGAGTCCAGACTCATGTCCCCCTGCACCCCCATCCCCCCAGCATTGACCGGCACCTGCCAGCAGGCCCTGACTCATTTCCCCCTGCCCCCCCACCAACCCAGCATTGACAGGCACCTGCCAGCAGGCCCCGACTCATGTCCCCCTGCCCCCCACCCTCCCAGCATTGATGGGCACCTGCCAGCAGGCCCCAACTCATGTGCCCCTGTCCCTCCACCCACCCAGCATTGACCGGCACCTGCCAGCAAGCCCCAACTCATGTCCCCCTGTCCCACACCCCCCACAGCATTGACGGGCACCTGCCAGCAGGTCCCGACTCATGTCCCGCTGACCACCCAGCATTGACGGGCACGTGCCAGCAGGCCCCGACTCATGTCCCCCTGCACCCCCCACCCACCCAGCATTGACGGGCACCTGCCAGCAAGCCCCAACTCATGTCCCCCTAACCCCCACCCACCCAGCATTAACAGGCACCTGCCAGCAGGCCCAGTCGCATGTCCCCCCCAACACGTCATCACGATCCACAATCATGGGCCTCATGGCCACCAAAATCACACCCTGTCCAAACACTCAAACAAGTATTCCATCCACCCCACATAGAAATGCCCATTACATGATACAACCCAAATGGCAAGTATGCACATCAACACATGTCCGTCACACACACACTGGGTGCAAGTGAATGAGAAAACCCACATCGTGACATGCATGAAACCAACGAGAGAATACCACACATTGAAGTATGAAAAAAAATGTATTGAACACAAAAGCAAAGGGATTACATCAAATCACACAATAATGGAAATAATAAAGAAAATGCAGCATGTTCCAATAAAAGGAAAGAAAAAATATGAAAGCAGAATCCAAAGAAATCCAAAAGAAAATGGGTCCAAAGTGTCCGTCCAACAAATGAAATCCAAAGAAAAAAAATAAGAATAATCTATTGCTCCATGGTAAACAAAACAAAGAATGATGAGAAATGCAGTCTCCAACTATATACAAATAACAAATCCAGGGTCCATAAGCCCAATTATTGAAAGGAAACCTACAAAAAACCCTACCTAATAAAGAACTATCTACAAAAAGGTGGGGCATAGTCGAAGCGCCCCAAATGAAAGAAAAACATAAATGAAACCTAACACTAATTAACCATATACAATTGCGGCGGGCAAGTCCTACGGCTCAATGGTTGATATCCCGGCCAGGGCATCATCGTACTCCTGTTCAACGTCCTGGGGGCGGGCCTGTTCCCTGGCCCTGAGGTCTCGCAGGGATAACGCCATGTCCACCTCCAACTCCCTGCGAATTCTCTCGAGGCACTCAGCCCGCCTCAGCGCCCTGCGCATGGAGTTCTCCGCCCTGACCATAGTGAGCTGTGCCTCCTCCGCCCGCCGCCGCTCCGCATCTATCTGCTGGCCCAACCGCTGCCACATGGAAGACACTCCCATTCCAGGGTCCTCCTGACCTCCGGTCGATGCCTGCCCCTCTGATGTTGATGCCATGATGCCTCCCACGGTGAGCCTGCCGCTGCCTCCTATGCAACTGCCTCTGCCAGCACGATGTCATCCAGGCTGATGGAATCCACTGGCACTGTCGTGCATGTGCCCTGCCCAATGATGCTGGCACATCCTCCATCTGCTGGGGTCCAGTTGCTGGGGTGTCCACCCCTGCTGGACCTCCTACTCCCGACTGTGGCAGGGATGGGATCTCCACCGAGCTGGCTGTGTTGGTCAGGGCAAGTCCACAGGGAGACTGGTGGCATCTGGGCCAGAAGACGGCATGGAGAATGACTGGCGCATAGTCTCTACAGAGGAGGAGAGGGCCGCCAGAGTGCCCGACACATGTACGAAACCCCCGACCAAGGCACTTCCCAACTGGGCCATGTTGGCACGCAGCTCTTCGTGATGATGTGCGTGCTCCCCCCAGGAAGCACGCACGTCATCACGAATGTCATGCAATCCCAATGCGACACCAATCAGGACGGTCTCCATACGGTCACAGGTCCCCTCGTCCGCAGGTAGAGGAGGGTCAGATGATGTGGACCTCCCCCCTACCTGCGGACGGGCCTGGGATGGGGCATCCCTGCTGGTGCATGGTGGTGCAGTCACAGTGTCAGGGACAGTGACATGCACAGGCCCCTCCACGGCGACCTGTGCTGCCTCCTGCCCCTGCCCCTGGACTGCACCATTTGCACCAGTGGTACCACCCCCACCAGGCCCCATGTGCGGCTCAGTAGCGGCCTCCTCCTCCTCTGTGCAAACCACCAACCTAGATGGCTCCACACCGTCTTCCGCCGTCGCAAGCCCCTGTGGGGGCTCACCCACCCCTTCCGCTGCAGCCGTAGTGGCAGACGCAGCACCAGTCCCCTCGCTCCCGGATGAGGGTAATTCCTGGGCGTGTGACTGGGCCTTGCATTGCCGGCCGGTGGAGGCATCCCCGCTGCTTTGCTCCACAGCACTGTCTCCACCTTCTTCTTAACTCGCCGTTGTGTAGAGGGAGACATAGAACACAAGCATCAGGGTACTGTACAATAGACAGGAAGCAACAGCACATGAGTGGCTCTGTCAAACATCACTTCCATCATGTCCCTCCACAATACATGGGTCAGTGCAGGCAACACACATGCAGAAACAGGTATAGCTCATGCGAAGAACATTTGCATACATATCCAAGGAACTGTTGAAACATATGATGGTGATTTGAAACTCACATGCATCATGGGTCATACTGATCACATGCACACACATCACCGTAGTTTTAGCCATCTGGCCTCGTACACCCAGACACAGTGGAGACAAGGATGACTAGGCTGCATCAGTGAATCAGAACATTGTCACGGACATGTGTCATGCATCCATGGCGTTTACAAGTCACAAACACGATACTCAGACACACAGACATTTACACCATACATGTCCTTGACAGCAGCACCCATCTCTCACACCCCATCCATGTCCAACAACAGAGACAGGCATGCATTCATGTGTGCATTCTGCATGTTGCTCCGCATGTTGCATTGTAACACATGCACCATCCATGTGGTTCACGCATGACTGGTCTCACATGCAGCACCATGATGTCCCTGCACACACACGTCCATACATGGCCTATGTCACACATACAGGCAAGTAGCTGACTACCAGCACACTGCAACATGCCCTGTTTCACACAGCAATGCATGGCCACTTACCGCTCGACTCCAGATGGGTCTGCATCCTGAGGATCTGTGGTTAAGCACTGGGCGATTGCGCTCCAGGACCCTCATCTGCTGGTTGGTAAGCTGGCCCCGGCGCTCCACTGCATCCTCTGCGCCTAAGAGGCGCCGGGCCTTCTTGAGGGTCATGGACTTGTATTCCTCCCAGCGCTTCTGGACGTGTTTCATGTCGCGGGGGGCCACCCCCTCCGCGTTGATGGCACCCACTATGTCCGTCCAGATCCTCCTCTGTCCTTCCTTGTTGGCACACGATGGTGTGAAGAGGGCATCATACTGCCCCAGGACTTGCTCCACCAGGATGCCAACTTCTTCGGAAGTGAAGCTGGCAGCCCTCTGCCTCTCTGGCTGGGGGTTGCCACTGGCGCCGGAAGGTGTTGTGTCGGACATGGCAACCCCCGGGGCAGGTGTGGGTGGGCAACTGGGTCCTGGGGCTGGGCTCTGGAGGGATGGAACACCAGTTGGGAGTCTTCTGTTCCAGCAGGGGTGGTAACTGCAACTGGACCCCTGCAGATGGCAGATGTGCTGGCACCAAATGGCAGGGCACATTGGCAGCAGGCAGGCAGGCAGCAGCAGATGCCTCGTGGGAGGCTGCTCGGGGCTCTTGGGGGCAGGAAAATGGCCTTCTGGGCAGGAGCGCGATCTTCCGTGTGTTGTTGCATGGCCAGCTTGATATGGAGTGATTTGGCACGTGAAAAAACTGCACGTCAGCGTGTAATTCGAGGAAAGGCCCTTAGGGCATAAGCACATCTGTGACGTTACGCGCGTGGGCGTTTCCCTCATGACGGGTGCATAGTGAATGATATGATATGGCATTTGTAATGCGCCTATACACAAGTGTTTCAGCACGTGAAAAAACTGCACGTCCCCGTGTTAATGTGTGTAATCCGAGGAAAGGGCCTAAGTGCGTAAGTGAGGTGACGCGCGCGGGTGTTTCCCTCAGCACGGGTTAAAGGTGAGCAGGGCCAGCAGTTCGCTGTACTTGCCTTTCGTGCAGACCGACGTGTGAGTTGCTACTTCGTGTTGTTTCGCGCGCCATCACTACTTCACAGCGGATCAAGGACGTATTTCTGCTTTTGGCAGGTTTATTGGCTAAGCGTGTTTTTCATTATCACGCTAGTCAGACGGTGAGTCGCGCACGCTATTTTTCCCACTGCGGGCCCCCCTGTGTATCGCGTACCCTTTTCAAGGTCATAGTAGCCTGCGTGCCCACGCGTATGCGTTTTTCGTGTTCCTGGATGCCACCGCATACTGCAGGAGGTTAATTCCATGCACGTGGGCTACGGGGGTTGCCTGCACGGTTTTACAGCAGTTTTGGGGTGCCTGACTGTTGTGTGACCCGTCACTTAATCAACTGGGTCACATACAGCCTTGCAGGGGCAGGGGTGCTGTTAATATCTTATATCCCACCCCCTTCACCCCAATTGCCCAGGACAATTGGCCTGTACACCTCCCATTGGCACTACTACATCTGTGGCGGCACTACTCCATCTGTGCCATGGCTGGGAGGCCACGAAAGGTGAGGGGCGCCTCAGCTGGGCGTACTCCCCATGGCAGGCATGGTCAGGGATGTGGGCGGGGTGACCAGGGAGTAGGGAGACTCCAGGGTGTCCAGGGTGGCTGCAGAGGGGGAAGAGGCAGGGGTGTGCCAGCTCGGCACGATGTTGTGCCACGTGTTGGTGCAGTCATGCCACCACCACCTGCGGCGCCGGGAGATGCAGTTCTTGCATCTGGCACTGGCGCCGATGTGACCCGGCAGTTCGTTTCATCGACTGCCACGGGCCCAAGGGTAGTGGTAGCTGCAGATGCAGCTGTGGATACCACCACCCAGGCTCAGGGTCTGCCAGCGCAGGCTGCGTTGGCACTTGAAGAGTCCATGGAAGATTTCCAGGAGGTCAGGAGGCACACAGTAGGTGCACGCAGGGCTGCCCTGACCGAGGCACGTGTCCCTGGGGCAGTAATGTCATCGGCTGCCCCGACCAGCCAGGTGTTAGCAAGTGCAGGGGCAGATGCAGCCGACACCCCCGGTTGCGAGTCTACCAACCAGGACAGTCCCACTCAATGACCCTGGCACAGCAGATGTTGCTGCGGAGGGTCCATTCCAGGGCCCCCAGCAGCCACTGATGCAAGTCAGGGCTTCACTCCATGTTCCACCTGACACTCCCTCAGCTCATTCCACCAGCGCCACTGCCCATACTGATCAGGGCGGCATTTGCCAGCCAGGGTTCGGACCAGCGTCCAAGAGGAGGAAGGTTGCACATGCAGTAGAGGCTGGGACCCCAGACAAGGCTATGGCCTTTGGCACGTCGAGGAAGAAGCCTTTCTGCAAGCAGGAACTGGACTTCCTCATGGACTACGTGTGGGAACACAACGTGACATGCTAGTGGGGCCGAATTGTCAAACTACGGATGCCCATCGTGATACCCACTGGAAGCAAGTTGCGGATCATGTGAGTGCATTCGGCCATTCGGTGCACACAGCGCAAGAGTGCAAAAAGCATTAGAATGACCTCAAACACAGCACTAAGGTGAAGCGTGCCTCTAATTACAACATGACTCTGGTGACTGGCAGTGGGCCACCACCTGAGGAAGAAGAACTCACTCCAAACCAGTCACTCGTTGCGGAGTTCATACCAACAGGAATGGTCGAAGGAGTGGGAGAGATGCAGGACTTTGATGCCCCGTCCAGTGAGTGTTGTCGCCTGTTCGTAGAGGACATGTGTGTTTTGCTTGTGTGATGTGTGGTGCTTGACTGCCACTGCGTGTCATGTGTACATGGTTCTAATGTGCAAGTCATGCAATGCTTCACTGATGCGTGCCTGCTGTGCAGGATAGTGGACATGTAGAGCAGACAGGGACTGTCCTGACCACCACACTTGCACCCTATTCACATGCTGGTCACGCAGCTGCCCCTACAGTCCATGTTCCAGCTCAAGGGCCCTTCTACATGTAGCCTGGGGTGTGTTTCCTCTCAGCACTGGGACTATGTCATTGCATGACTGACGTGCATGTGTCCTCTGCATGCATGTGGGTACTCCACGTAGGCATGCTCTCTTGCCCCTCAACCACATCTGCACCCCAATTTCAACATTGCACAGGTGTGCATCATGTTGGCGTACTGCAATG
The DNA here is from genome assembly GCF_040938575.1 of Ambystoma mexicanum. Taxonomy (NCBI): domain Eukaryota; kingdom Metazoa; phylum Chordata; class Amphibia; order Caudata; family Ambystomatidae; genus Ambystoma; species Ambystoma mexicanum. The sequence continues at coordinate 164,614,568 of NC_090931.1, read as the reverse complement.
GCCCTTTCAAGACTCCTATACATGCAAACTTCCACCAGCCAACCTGGCAGACACATGCAGTGGGGTACATCCTCTGCACTTCATGCAGAGTGTCTCACTTGGACTGTGCAGATGGCAGATGCTTCGCCGGGACATGAGTTCCCATTCATGCTCCATGTGTATTCCATGCATGCCCCTATGTGTCCTTGACTGGATGATCATTGTAGTACATGTCCAGGATGACCTACATTTCTTTGCATTTGATCATCCATTCCATGCCCACTCTGGCTCAGTCCTGCATCACACACATGTTTAGGGCGTCACAGTCTGTGCAGGGCACAGTCCTCCCCCGTTTCAGGCCCACTGACTCTGTTCAACTGGTGTAGCGGCTTCTGCACACATGGCTGTACTACTGAGGGGTCATCATGTGTCCTGCTTTCTGTCCTATCATCATCTGCTGTGTTGTCAGTTGACTCAGATGATGCAATTGATGCTAGCCACCACTGTCTGCCAATACACAGGTCTTTGGTCGCCCTTTCGCTGCCATGCAACACTTCCCTGCATTTTCACTTGGGGGGGGGTTTGCTTGTAGCCATGAAACACATTGCATGCACATTGCACGTGATGCCTGAACTTGCCCTTGCACTGCTTTCAAGTTAATTGATACACATCATGATGTACTTGTTCATGTAGATAGTGGATAACGTACACATGTTCTGCACTGCATCAACCCACTTCAGAGCCGTGTTACACCGTTCTACATGCCTACTCCCTGATGCTATTTCAAAGTGACTTGGCATGCATGCCAGGTTTACATTTGTGTGTGACATGTCTGCTTCATGTGTTGGCTGTCTGTGTGATGTCTATGTGTGTGTGTGTGTTTTGTGCTCCTGACATGTGTACTAATGTACATTTTTCTCCACTTTCCAGATGATGACACAATGGAGCCAGAGGATGGTGTTGTCATGTCAGGCACAGGTTTGCTATCACACCAGCAACCCAGCACAAGTGGGGGTTGTGGGGTGGTAGACCACGAGAACCCACATGTGTTACAGACCATCTTGTCTGTGGCTGGCAATGAGTCAAGCCCAGATGATCACTCTGACGACAATGTCGAGTTGGATGTGCATCAGGTCCATTCGTCAAGGGTGGGTGATTCTGATGTGGAAGCTCCTCTGTCCGCGACACCTGCACTCAGGGGCCAGACAGTGGTGGGACCTCCTCCTGTGGTGGATCGAGACGCAGGGTCACCCTCCACACCAGTTGCTGATGTGCCTCGGGCATCACGTCAACGTAGGAATGTAGTCCTGCAGCCGCGGGCGGTGCCAACCCAAGGACATCGGTCCTTGGGCTCCGTAGGTGTCAAGCCCAGCAAGGCGGTGGCCACGCACCACTGGGGTATACTGAGTGGAAGCAAGCCATGGTTGTCAATTCAGAACACCAGGGGGCAGCAATTGATAACATTGCTGAGAGCATGGAGCGTGTGGCCCAATCCGTGCTACCCCCGTGCTACCCCGGGTCGTATGTGGCCATTTTTGATTTTTCATTTTAGTTTAGTTAGTTAAAATTGTTTTTGATAGGTGGTTTAATTTGGTAATGTAGGCTTTTTATAGTTAGTTTAATTAGTTAATATAGTTTAAAATTGCTTGTCTATTGTGCATTCATGTGATGGTGTGGTGCTTTGTTGTTTTTGAAAGCATCCACTGTCTGTCCAGCTGGGCCCTTCAAGCTTGTCTCGTGTATGTGTTTGAAGCTTGGGGTCCTGACTCACATAGGCCACTCCTGCTTCCCTTATCCATGGGCTCGCAAGGATGGTTCAGTGTTATAGTCATTTACACAAGGGTTTTGGACTGTCATATCTGTGGCCCGTCTGCTGCTGTACTACTTGTGTTAACAACCCTAGTGGGGATGCACGGCATGTCTGTATTAGATTTGGGTGGGTTCATGATTGATGTGTCCATTACTTGATATACCTTGTGATGTATGTTTATTTTCTTTGCTGTACATGTGCTTGATGCACTTCATGCTATAGACAGTGGTCGGCACCCTTTGCCTGTCAAAGTCACACTGATGGTGGGAGGAATTCTGATGTAGGTCTCTGACATGGCCCAGTCACAGCCAGCATGAAAAGACACACACAGGGAACTTTCATGCGTTAATTATATGTTGTGTGCCCTTTCCTTAGGAGAATGAGCCTCCAGACCACCTTTGCAAGCAGACATGGGGCATAGTACTACAGACAGCTGGCCATGTTTGGTGGGGCAGACATGCGCATGTGTGCGCAAGCAGTGGCACAGGGCTTGTGCTCAGACATCCAACAGAAGCAGACGTGTTCCCAGGAGATCCAAGCAAGGTGAGGAGCACAAGGGGGCTACACCGCAGCCAACCTTTCACCAGGCCACTTGCACATGCATGCTAAGTAGTGCCACTGATGGGGAGCTTAGACAGATATTTCTTGTTGAAGCGCACAGTAGAGCTAAGATGCGTTGGGGGACAAATGGCAAGTTGCTTTCCAAGTTGTCAGGGGCACACGCAGGGGCTGTCGCACATATCCTCTGGTCCCCCCTCCTCCATAGAAGCAGAGTTATTAGCGCAGTGGCATTCCTAGCCAGATACTTATACAGCGCACAGGGACACCCAGCGAGGCACAGACTTGTGTGCAGTGCATATCATTGGCATGTGCAAATTGACACGTGCACTACCTATTGAAATCTGCGGATGCCAGAACACAACTTGTACTGAAGTCGCACCTTGCTATACGCGTCTAGCTGCTCACCCAGGGACCATTGTATGATGTGTGATTCTTGACGTATTGGTCTTCCATTTCCTGCGCGCCCACGTGCGCCTGCCTTACTGCATTGACAGTGTATGAACCATCACGGGGACACACTAACATATGGGTACAAAGCAGCAGACAAGAGTGTTTGTGGAGGAGTCACTTACTTTGGGGCATGAATGGTGTTGTGTGTGTTGTAAACACACACAGATTAGTAACTCACACTCTCTTTGCAGCATTGAACTGTTCCTGTTACCGGACCTGAGAGTGCGCAGGCAGGTTGCCAGCACTCACCCCAGAGATAAGTCTCTCTTTGGCTTGCATTTCTTTGACTCATTTGATACAATGTGCATGATGAACATGTTTTGTCTGAGTATGTGTTATTGTGAATAGTTGTTTTTTGTATTTTCCCTACTTTCCCTTGACAATCCTACTCCCCTCTCCTGCCTCTCTTTCCAGTTATCCTTAATACCAATGCCTGTCCGAACAACATATCCCTGACCCTCCTTCCACGCCGGGGTCTCAGAGGCCTGTGTAAGTTTGACCTTGCAGGCGCCGAGACCACAGAGGGGGTGGTTGGTTTGTGCCACTCCTGCGCTTGGACACTGGAGCTGTGACACTACCCATCAGTTGTTGCATCATCATTGTATATTATATACCGAACATGGTACCCATCCTGTTGGAGCATTGTTGAATTGTGCTACCTTGGTTGTTCTATCATTGTGCTTGGACATGTACTTGGACATTTTCTTCTACTTCAAGTCATCTACTGGAGACTCTCCCAGGGTTTTTTGGTGCCTGCAGGTTTTTTCCCTGGTTTGTGGGTTTGTGGGTTTGGCTCTTTGGAGTTCTCTGCGATTTGGTATTTTTACCAGTCAAGGTGGCCTCTGAGGGGGCTGGACCCTATTTACACGCAGGGTGGCACATGGAGACCAAGGGGTAGGGTGATCCTTTAGCCAGGTAGACTTGAAGGAAGAAGGCTACATACCCCAGACACCGTTGTTCAGTAGGTCATGGTGATGTGTAAATGAGGGAGGGCCTTTTGTTCTTTTGTTGTTGGACAGTTGGCTTGGGCTACAGTGTTTTGGGATACACAATGTGTTTCAAAGCGCTTCAAGGCAAGGAAGGGAACAAGGGAAAATACGACATTCGTACAGGCCATGGACAGGAAGGATGTGAAATTAACTATCATACTTGGCCTGACGACATTTCAGATAGTGCAAGTGCTAAGACATAGATAAGGAAGGGAGGGGGAGAGTGGGAAGGAAATGGAAACAGACAGGCGACTACCGTACTAGGCTGATGACATTTCTGGTAGACCTGGAGGAAAACAGAAGGTGAGGGAGAGGGGTGCAGAAAGGGAGGAGAGGAACAAAACAAGTGACTATCGTACTAGGCCTGACAACATTTCTGGTAGAGCTGGAGCAAAACAAAAGGTGAGGGAGAGGGGTGCAGAAAGGGAGGGGAGGAACAAAACAAGTGACTATCGTCCTAGGCCTGACAACATTTTAGATAGTGCTGGAGGGAGAGGGGGGCAACAGTAAGGGGATAGGGGAGCGACATCGAGGTTGCTATCATAGTAGGTCCAGGGACAATTCTAATAGAGTAAGTGCATAGAAGAAAGTAAGGGGAGGAGGGGAGGAGATAGGAAAAGGGAGAGGGAAGGGGAGGAGAGAACAGAGAGTAAGCAGTCAAAAAGAGTGGAGAAGCAAGAGAGGAGAGTGAATACAATTGCAGAAGTCAGTAGTAACACATAATGTTGCAAGCCAGGATACAAGATGAAAATGGAACAGCATGATTCAGGGCCACCATGTGTATAAGATGTAAAGGAAGTCCAGCATGAGAGTTTAGAAAGGGTGACGCCAGTGAATCAATGAAGTCCATAAAAGTAAAATCCAGCATTGGCCACAAGACGGTGATGGTGAAACCAGAATGTATCAGGACAGACTCCTGTGTGCAGGAAGGTGGGGGTGCACAAGGGAAAAACACGGGGGGACCAGAGAGGGTGGGGATAGCCTGATGGGACAAAGGGTGTAAACACATGTTGGTGCATGCTTACCTGCTGTCTTAGCAGGGGGTCGGACCCTGGATCCTCCTGGTCCGAACAGGTCCAAACAGCAATAGCCCTTCACTGTGGACGCCTGGGCGAGAGACGCCCTTCATCTAAGAGTTAAGAGCAGGAAAAAAGAGGCAGGGCTAAGAAGGTGGGCAGGGCTTAGGCCAGGTGACCTAGATCCACTTACACCTGCTCCCCAACTGCAAAGGAAAAGAGACTGGAGGGCTCCTTAAGTAGGGAAAAGAGCGGCAAGCAGGAAGGCACCAGGTGGGCGGGGCTTGCTAAGTGATGAAAAGGAGCTCCAAGCAGGACGGCACCAGGTGTGCGGGGCTTGCTAAGTGGCGAAAAGGAGCGGCAAGCAGGAAGGCACCAGGTGGGCGGGGCTTGCTAAGTGGTGAAAAGGAGCGACAACCAGGAAGGCACCGGGTGGGCGGGGCTTAGGCCAGGTGACCTAGATCCACTTACACCTGCTCCCCAACTTCAAAGGAAAAGAGGCTGGAGTGCTCCTTAAGAAGGGAAAAGAGCGGCAAGCAGGAAGGCACCAGGTGGGCAGGGCTTGCTAAGTGATGAAAAGGAGCAGCAAGCAGGACAGCACCAGGTGGGCGGGGCTTGCTAAGTGGTGAAAAGGAGCAGCAAGCAGGAGGGCACCAGGTGGGCGGGGCTTGCTAAGTGATGAAAAGGAGCGGCAAGCAGGAAGGCACCAGGTGGGCGGGGCTTGCTAAGTGGTGAAAAGGAGCGGCAAGCAGGAAGGCACCAGGTGGGCGGGACTTGCTAAGTGGTGAAAAGGAGCGGCAACCAGGAAGGCACCAGGTGGGCGGGGCTTAGGCCAGGTGACCTAGATCCACTTACACCTGCTCCCCATTGTAATTGTGGGGTACTATGTACATGATGTGTTCTGCTGGTCAATGCCTGTTCCTGTGTTGTGTTTACTTTTCAGGTGTCAGGGGATTGGTGTGGTTTGACATGCTGGGGTGTATACATGGGCAGTGTTCACATGTGATGTGTACAGGACACTGAATGTCACTTGATTTCACATGCATGTATTGAGTGCATGTCCCTACTGACACACACAGTTGCACAATGATCCACCACATGTATAACCACCCTTCCATGGCCACAGGTGCACACATATTGCCTTCTCGGGCACGCTGTGTCCCTGCAGCGCATGATCTATGACCATTTGGGGATCCTGGACATGCGTCAATTGGTTATTTATTTAATTATTCCTTTTCATGTGATGCTCAAGGTGTATCTGCAACACAATGGCTGCTCACTGTGCTGTGTGCTGAGCAGTGTGTTGCAGGAGACACACACACAGAACACAGGTTCTGGAGTAGGGATTTTGGCTTGCCCAATGTGCATGTGAACAGGCATTCAGTGTTATGTTCATGCTACGACTGGTGGAAAGCATTTGTTTATGACTTGGTATGTGTGGGAGGTTGTTGGTCAGTCATTTCATCTGATTCCATGTCAGGCGTCAATGTCTCGAGCTACTTTCCATTTATCACATATCACTTCGTATCTTATTGGTCATGTGTTGGGCTTTTGCTATTGCATGCCATGTCATGGTGTGGCAGACACGGGTGATGTGGGTTGGGAGGGTTTGGGTGACATACCAGGGATTGTCATGGCCTGTTTTGTGGGGGTGTGTGATACACACCTTGCATGTGTTCCTTTTGGTCACACAGGATTGGTTAGGTATAAGTAGCTAGGGATGCACACAATGTAGCACTTCCATGGCAACATTCTCTGGGTGGTAAGGTTGTGACAGTTGACTGTCTCTTTGTGATCATCGATTGTCACCTGGTATGTGCCAGGCCTGTGTGCACTCCGCAGGGTGGTAGTTTAGGTGAAAAATGTGGCCACAAGCTGGGTCCAGGCTGCCTCGCCACGTGCCCTATCCCCTCCCATGGGCAGCGCCTGTGCCTGTGGTTGGGGATGTGGGGGCACCACCATGTCCACCGGTACACCCTGACGTGTTGCAACATTGTGCAAGACACATGCTGCCCCAATGATCCTGCACACTACTGCATATAGTAGCTGCCCGCCAGAGCGGTCAAGGGAGCGGAAGCGTGACTTGAGCACTCCGAATGTGCGCTCCACTATGCTCCTGGTTGCAATATGGGCAGTATTGTATCTTACCTGGGGTGGTGTGGTGGGATTCCGGATTGGCATCATCATGTGGATGTTCAGAGGGTAGGCTAGGAGGTGATAATGGTTGTGATTATTAGGGTTTGTGTATTTGTCTGTATGTGACATGCATGCATGTGCACAGGCATTTGTACTCACCTGGAGCCATGTGTCGCCATGCTGCCCAGCTTCCAGGGCCCGGCTCAGGGTGGACATTCTGTATATGAAACTGTCATGGGTGGAGCCAGGGTAGTTTGCATAGACAGATGTGATGATTCCCTTTGCATCGCATACGACCTGCACGTTGATGGAATGCCAGTGCTTGCGGTTTCGATAGATGTACTCAGTGGCCCTAGGTGGACGTAGGGCCACATGGGTGCAATCTATGGCACCAAGCACTTTGGAGAAGTGTGCCACCCTGTAAAAGTCCTGGACCACGACCTGCCTTTCTGCAGGTGTTCTGGGCATGCATATGTGCCTGCGGACTGAGGGGTGCGCAGTCATCATTGCCAACACCTGGTGTAGGCAGTGTGACTGCATGGCCTGGGACACCCCCCCTATGGCAGTTGTCCGCTGAAATGACCCAGTGGCCAAAAAATCCAGGACATTGAGCACCTTCTCCAAGGGGCTCAAGGCTTGGGAGCACAGGGTGGGGGATGTAAGGTCATCTTCCCACTACCTGAGCAGGTTTAGGATGATACGAGGTGGGAACCTATACCTGCCATAGACCCCTGGTCATCAGGCATCCCAAAAAGGCTAGTCCAGGGAAAAAAAAATGCGGGCCCTGGCTATTCTCTTCCTGTGGTGTCCCACGATCAGTGCTGCGACAAATGGGGCATTCATCGTAGCTGTATATACGTGTTGTTGTTTGCGTGCACTTTTATAAGGTGCGCGGGGACGCTTCCGCCTGCCTTCGTGTGGCAGACATGTTGACGCCTGTGCACGTCTTTTAGTATGCATGTGTTTCCCGTATTCAATTCCATCAATACGTGTTGTTCGCGTGTGGGTGTTCCGTGTATTTCCCTGCAGTACTTCCCCAGTTACGCCTTCGTTTTCACGCGTTGTTCCCCATTCCGCGTGTTACGCCCCGTGTCCTGCCCCCTTTCTGGTGTGTGCGCCGACGTTGTGCACTTTTCCTGTGTGCGTCGCGCATGGTGTTCGGGAAAACCCATGCAGGCCCTTCCTTGAATCGCACGCGTGCGTGTGCGCTTGCTTTTTCACGCTTGCGCCAGCTTGCGCCAGCATGTGCAAAGATTTTCTGCACACATTTGTTCCATGAGTCGGCCCCTTATTTTCACCATTTACAATGAAAGCATGGACAGAGAAGGACCTATTTCGTTTGGTGTAGATTTGAATACTGCTCCCTGATGCAACTATGGCCTGTCTGTGTGGATAGAGTGAACTCATTTCTGTTAATATTATATAAAGAAAATACTGTATTTATGTACAACAGCCCCTGGTGCAGCATTGAAAGTTGCAGGTACACAGTGCTTAATTGTAATATGCTAGCCTTGCAGAATGGTAAACTGCAACTTGTTCTCTCTGAGCTGAAATTCCCTAATGAACTGTGAATGTAACAGTGTATCTGGATGCTGACCCTGGCAATACTTGCCCAAACAAACCCTTGCCTGGGTGAGTTAGGCTGGCCTGGAGGAGGCGGAACGACAGCATATATCCTGGCAATGCCCAAACAAACACTTGCATGAGGGAGAGGCCAGGCCTGAAGTGGGCAGGAAAAACAGCCTTAAATGAGCCTGTGGAGAGAGGACTGGGGGACTATTTTTTGGCTGCTGGCGTTGTTTGCTGACCGTGGGGGTTGAGGGTAGAGAGGCCTCCTATCTAAGGTACCCTTGTCCCCAGTCTACCCTTAATTTTCTTCCTCTTCCCCAAACTGTTTTATTTCTTCTCTCTGCCCTGCTTTCCCCCCGGTCTGTGTCTCTGACTCTCTGTGTCTCTGTCTCCCTGTGTCTCTGTCTCCCTGTGTGTCTGTCTCCCTATGTGTCTCTCACTGTGCGTGTGTCCCACTGTGTGAGTCTCACTGTGTGTGTGTGTATGTGTCTTGCTGTGTGTGTGTGTTTTTCCCACTGTGTGTGCGTCTCGCTGTGTGTGTGTCTTGCTGAGTGTGTGTCTGTGTTTGTGTATGTGTGCGTGTGGCTGTCGCTGTGTGTGTCTCTCTTTCTCCTTCTCTCTTCCTCCCTCATGTGCCCCTTTGTGTGCTCTCTCAATGGGTGCCACCTCTCTCACTGGGAGCCGCATTTCTCACTGGGTGCACCCTCTCTCTCTTGCGTCCATTGTCTTTATGTCCTCCCTCTCTCAGACTTCTGTCTCTACCAATCCCCTCCTCCCACTTCCTCTCCAACCCTTCCCTTCGGGTTCTGACACCCCCGTGCATTCAAGGGTACTTCCCTGGCCTACAGGTTCATTGCCACTAGAAGTGCCTAGCTAGTGTGCCTTTTCAGTGTAACCTGCCTGTTATTGCCAGAGGGGGGACCCAGTCCATCTGCGTACACAATGCACCCCCACCGGGCCTGTTGTCTCCTTGATCCAAAACTATGGCCCTGTCTGGGGTCACCCTCATGGCCTGCACCATTTTGGCCTGCCTCCCATTTCCAGACTTAAGTCTGAAGTCCTGGTATCAATATAGATGTCATTATCATTGTCGGCCTGCTGAATAATGTATGCTCATCTGGAATATCATTATAAGATTCTATTGACTTTAATGAGAAATAATTCTGCCTTTTCAGCTGACATAGGTTGAGTGACCTCTTCTTTCTCTAGGGTTCCTTCAAACTTTGAAATTCGTCAATATTGAGATCACTTTGAGGAACCGCTAATGCAGGAACATATATGACCACAATGGAGCATACTCCTCCCCAATTTTTAGGCAGCTGCATTCAAGCTCTGGATCCACAGACCCAATATCAATCCATCAGCACGGCAGTTCCTTCATTCATTCCTGGTACTTCGAGCACCTGCGCATATCCTTTATTTTCTCCAACCAGAACTAGGCCTTCATTCTTTAAACATGTCCCATTTTATATGGGTATTATAGATACCGGTCCTGATTCATTGTCAAGCCATGTTAGTCGCTTAGAATACTTGGCCCATGACTCTAAACACATATCTTTTACTATTTGCACTATGCTTACTGGTTCCTTCTTCTATAAGTGTGCAGGGCAAGATAACATTCCTTCTTCCCCTCCTGTACTGGTGGCAACCCAGCCAAACACCAATAGCTGAGGTCTCTCGCAGCATCCCGGTACTCCAGATCTTTCTACCATGTCTGAACTTTACATCCTCTTCATTTCAAGAATCTTTATTCATTTTCCAATCAGGTATGGATATACACAGTTTTTACTTGTCCACCCCATCCCTTTGTCCATCCTTTGTGTTTTCACATAAGTATCTTCATCCGGAAAAGTACACCTTGATCGCCATCGTAGGGTTGCCCATTTTCCTTTGAATGGCCCTCTGGTTGTGCATGCTGCTAGATGACTAAGGCACTTCGCATCATGTGCGGGCATTTCTTTTGCAATAAATGTCCTGGCTGCGTTCATGGTTTAGAGGATGAATCAACATACGTAGCATCTTTCATCTGATGTTCTCTCTCCCTTCATGTGCTGGTAACAAAGGTTGTTATTATTTTTTGTTATAAATTTGTTTTTATTAAATTTTTACAACATGAGGGCGAACCCCTCTAGCAAAACAATAGGAAGTATGTTATACTTCCCTCTTAAACCCCCCCCACCCCTGCTTCCCTTTTGCGAGTGGATTCTCATTTAGGTAGATATAGGTTTGAACTGTGTTCTCATGTGTACGTTCTTGACCGAGTAGGCTGCAAACATAGTGCCCCTGCCCCCATAGCATCCATGGTGCCTTTCTCTTGTTTTAGAACATTGGGAGGCCGGGCTGGTTCATCCTTACTAACCACCTGCCCCTTTTCCCTTCACTGAAACATGTTATGAAATTGTAACCATTCAGTTTCCACCGCGGAGCTACCTTTGTGGATTGCTGCAGAGATCTTTTCCATGAGATATAGGTCTTTGGCTATGTTAGACCACTCCTGCAGTGTGGGGAGGAGCCCCCTTTTCCAATGTCTGGCCCAGCATGCTTGTGCCGCTAATAGTAGAAAATGTACCAGCGGTGATGGTGTGTGCCACTTGTCGTCACTCCTCTCCGACCCAAACAGGATAAAGAAGGGGTCCAAACTGTGCACTCCCCCCCTGCATCCCTGACACACTCCAAGACCTCAGTCCAGAACACCTGCACCCTGGGACATGCCCACTACATGTGCCAATAGTCAGCTCTGGCTACGCAGCCGTGCCAACAGTGGAGATCCACGGTTGGGAACATTCTGGACAAGTGCACTGAGTCGTACTGCCATTGATGAAGCAGTTTTATCGCATGCAACTTGTACTGGCATGAGATAGAAGATTGAAGGCTTGTTTACACAAGCAGTGCCATAGGTCGTCTCCCATTTCAATGTCCAAGTCTCTCTCCCATCCTGCTTGCAGCTCTCTAGTAACCCCCTTCCCGGGTTCCAGCAGTGTGCCATAGAGGCGTGAGATGAGGCCTTTCTAGAACCTTCTCGACTGGAGTGAGATCCCTTTGAATGAACCTCTTCCATTTCTCAGACATGAATATCTCTTTTAGCCTAAGGTATAGCAGCACAGACAACCCCCCAATACCAAGTGCCTCCTCAAGCTTCTGAATATCTATAAATCCCTCCTTTTTTACCAGTTAGCCCACCCTATTAAGTTCCACCTCAAACCAGGGCTGATAGCGTTCAACTTCCGGTGTTTCATCCCTAACTCTCATGGGAAAAGGCCAGGTGGTGATTCTCTCCCCCATTGCCCCCATAGCTAGGACTTCCCATAGGACCCCCAGGATTGGGTGATCTCTAATACATCTCAGAATGCTGTTCCTTGGGACCCAAAGCCATTCCCCCACCGTTGCCAGGAGCAGGTGTTGGTTTTCCAGGAACACCCATTGTTTATTGGGATCCTCCCTCAAGTGCGGGACTAATGCCCTAAATTGAACCGCCCTAAAATACATCATTAGGTCCGGGAGGCCTACCCCTCCCCTCTCCTTTGGGAGAATGAGCGTCCCATATGCCACCCTGGCCCTTTGGCCCTGCCATAGGAATCTCATAATACGTCGCTTAGCATTTTGAATAATTACAGAACTCTCAGAAGGAGGTTCATTTTTATCACATTGATCATCCCCATCCATGACAGCTTCCCCTTCCCCCATCCCTCCATTTCGGAAAATAATGTGTCAAACAAGGGAGGGTAGTTGGCTTGGCCCAGGTCCTGCCCAGGTCGGACAATGTTGATCCCGAGGTATTGCACCCCCTCCAACTGAATCCGCAATCCGAGCGGTTCCAATTCTTCTATATTTCTAGCAGAGTCAAGGGCAAAGGGGAAGACCACTGATTTTCCAATATTCACCTTAAATCCTGAGAACCTCCCAAACTCTCTGATTACTTTCATGGCTGCGAGGATGAAGCAGACGGGGTTCTTCAAGTGCAAAATGAGGTCATCTGCATACAGCCCTAGTTTGAATTCTTTATCACCAACCCTGGTGCCCTCTACCTATGGGGCTCTCCTCAGGTACTCTGCCAGTATTTCGATCGTTAGGGCAAACAGCAAGGGCGACAGTGTGCGTAACAAAACTGACCATGTCAAGAAGAGGGGTTTGTTACAATCGTTACCTACTCCAGAGAAATCATGGACTCACCTTTCCATGGATTTTATTACCGATCTTCCCTCCGACAATCAGTTTGACACCATCTGGGTGGTGGTAGATTATCTGTCTAACAAGCCCATTTTATTCCATGCATAGGGATACCGGGGGCAGGCAAATAAGCAGAATTATTTCTGCAACACGTGGTGCGGTTGCATGGTCTTATGAAGAGTATTGTATCTGACAGAGGGCCTCAGTTTACTTCAAGATTTTGGCATGCTTTCTGTAGGATGTTGGGAATTGAGTGTGCCCTGTCCACAAGTTACCACCTGCAAACTGATGGGCAAACGAAACGGGTAAATCAGACCCTTGAGCAATATTTGAGGTGTTATTTAGGATATGGCATGGAATCATGGGTGCAAGCACTATGGTTGGCAGAATTTACATATAATAATACCCAACATTCCTCTTTGGGAATGGTACCTAATGAATGTTTGTATGGCCATGAACAGAACATGATACCGGAACATTTGCCAGAGATGGAACAAATGCTGGCGTTACAGGAGCGTAAACAGTTGCTTCTCGAGATCAGACAGAAAGCACGTGCAAATCTAGAACGGGCTAAAGCGGCCTACAAGAAACAAGCAGACAAACTAAGGCAGGAGAGTCCCAAGTATAAAGTTGGAGATAGGGTTTGGCTGTCAACAAGGAATTTATCATTGGTGGGGTCGCGTAAATTTATGCCTCGATTTATTGGACCATAAGAGGTAATAAAATATGTGTCTCCTACCGCAATGAAATTATGTTTGCCAAAAACTTTACCTATACACCCGGTGTTTCATGTGTCTTTACGTAAACCCGCAGCTCCGGGAATGACCACGAAACGACCACCGGCTGTGATTAAGGAAGGCCAGAAAGAATATGAAGTAAGATGGATCATGGACACCAGAAGAAGAAACAAGAAATGATGGTATTTAATTCAATGGGAAGGTTATGGCCCTGCGGATTGTTCTTGGGAACCTGCAGGAGCAGTGCATGCCCCCAGGTTGGTGAAACAGTTTCATGTGCGCCACCCGGATAAACCTGGCCCTGGTAAGAGCACTGGGAGAGGAGGTACTGTCAGGAATAGAGGATGGGGCAGACGAGGAGTGTTACATTATGCACGATGAAGTACATTGGAGAGCTGGGGAAGCAAAAACTACCTTTCCCAGCAGAATTAGCAGCCACTTGTAGTCCTTGGTTGTGTGCGCGTTGCCAGCTGTCTCTGATTACTCACAGCTTATTAACCGGAAACGGCACCAGACAGGTGCGGCTTATTTTGGTTTGCTAGGCGTTATGCTGTCGGAGGAAGCAGGAGTTCGGGGTGCGCCTGGCACACGGTTACACTGATGGTTGGAGGACTAGCGCTGCCGGCTCGCCTTTTTGCTGCAGAAGTTCACATTGTCCGGGTAGTCCCGTGGGGCTCCTGGACTAAAGATAAGTACTGGAGAGAATTGTGATTATACCGTCTTCTACAGACAGACTATTGCATTGCCTTGGCTGTTTTGGGAGATGGGGTTTATGTCTAGTTCTTGGGTTATAATCCCCCTTGATGGAACCTGTGTAATTACGAACGTTCAACTGCAAAACGGCCAGTATCACAAGTCATTGTTGGTTATGTCACAACAGTTCCTGGAATCAGGAAGTTATATGTGTTACCAAGAACTAGTGCTGTTAACTAGAATCTGCTACTACATGTGTTCACGTGCTGTTACATGTCACTTATGCTTGCTCAGAGGGCCATGTGTGTGTCGCTCACAGGGCCATGTGTGTGTCTCATCATGCTGGGAAACTTCCCATTTGTTTGCTTCATCTCGTTTATGGCAAAGTGTTCCTTATGTGGTCATGTTGAATTTCCATGTATATGTATTAGTCAGGATTAGGAGGCAGGTTGTTTAGGAATTATTCGCATTATGTGCGTATGTGTTAGTTCTACAGGTATCACGCATCTGAATATGTATGAAAGGGTTGTGTAGGTCAGGTTTTACCCTGTGTTTCCCCAGTCCTATCCAAACTAGGTATTTCCTTACTCTCTTTCCGGTGTTCCACATTCCCCCACCCTATCCACAACCTCTCCCTAATCCCTCTTCCCCCCCATTGGCTGCCACGTGGTGTCCTGTGTATATCTACATCAGGTACCTATGCCAACCACGGTGGGAGGGGTCGATTCATTCGGCTTCTGTGGTTCGGGAGAGAGTGTCGAACTCTCTTCTCTTACAAGGTGTGATTGTGACAGAGCCTCTTGTCCACTGGTTACTCAGTAGTCCACCTCGCCACGCTCGAATGTTAAGGCAAAGGGGAAGGACCACCTGTACCTAATGCCTTTGTCGGAGAGACATTCCATCTTCTCCCTGTGTCTAAGGAAGCGGACCACTATGGACCTTTGCCCTTGCCCCGTTCTGCCGCTGCCTTTATGGGCCCTTTCCAGCTGCACCTCCTTGCCTCCTTCGAGGGTGAACAATTGATTTATCATGCCCTGCACCTTCTGTCCTACTTCAATTGCTGATTCCCCTTTCTGTTCTCTAACTCCAACATTTCATAGGTTGTTGTGCTTCTCCCTGTTCTCTAAATCATCCAGCTTCAGCAATGTTTCTTCTTTCCTCATTGAAAAGTCAGCTATGTGTGCATCATATTTCATACCAAGGACGTCCACCTGTAGATGGTTGTTCTCCATTCCTTCCATTTTGTCCTCCAGTTTGTCTACCCTGCCCTTGAGATCACAAATGGATGCTTGTATGTCCGTTCTAAATGCCTTGATCTCGTGTAATATGTTCTTCAAATCGTCCCTGGTCATGCAGGGGCAGGAGTGCTTCCCCGGACTCCATTTCATGAGATTTGGGGGGTCACCTTTCGGGTGCTTCCCGAGGATCTACAAAAATGATGTAGAGGCAGAGACCCTGTGAGGGCCTTCCTTGTGGCTGGGCCTATCCTGTGTCCCCTCCAGGACCGTTCCCTGATTCACCGTTGGTGTACAGCCTTCTTTCTTTTGTAGGTGAAAGCAGTGGATTGTGGAGCTGGGCGTCTTCACCTGGCCTTGTTCGTCTGTCTCCGTGCCGTTCCGGGATCCAAGGACTGTGTGTGGGATCTTAACGCAACATGCTCTTTGAATTAGGCATCTACTGTCTGGTTTGCTCCAGTTATGTAGGAGGTATTGTAGCTGTGGACCCCAGGTGGGTCCTGCCTTAGCTTGGGCTCGGACACCCCTTCTGATCTGCCCACTCCATGGACGTTTCTCCCCTGCAATCCCGCAAGGTGCTTATGCAGCTTTTTCCTAAACTGTGTGGGTGTGGGGGCCTTTTTTCCAGCTCAATGTATTCCTGTTGCACAGTCTGGGGGGGCTCTGTGTCAACTACAGTGCCCGGGACAATCCAGGGTCTTGTGCCTGCCCTCAGATTTAAGGATGCAGGGAGCCCCAGTCTACCATGCCCCCTGGCACACCCACAGTGTTCAGCAATAGTTTGGCTATCCCGGGCTGCTTGCCTCGTTAGTGTGGAGTGGTTTAGCCCACGAACTTCACCCCAGGGCATCCACTAGTGTGTTTTTAAATACCCCTCTCTATGAGGGCACTGTGCCCTTCATCTGGGTCCACTTGCCCTTTTGTTGCCACACTAAAACCTCTGCCGTATCCTCTAAGGTGACTCCACTGCTTCCGGACCTCTCCCCAGTCAGCTCTTCCCTCGTGGGCCTTCTCCGTCTTGCGGTGTGGGGTGTGGGCTCTCTCATTATTCTGTTTTCCCCTCTCCTCCTCTGCCTGCGGTAGTGTCCCGCCACAGGCTCCCATGCAAGCCCCATAGTCAGCTGCCAGGCCTGTTCCTCGTGTGAGCATCTCACTTCACTTCGAGACTGCATGTAATTGGAGTTGGGGCCTCGGGTTTCCCACCCTGTAACCAGGCCTGGGCGCGGCCCGGACAAGCTCAGGTTGGCTCCCACCACCAGATGTCGGGTCCAAAGTCTATGCCTCCCTTTGTGGCTCCTTTTTCACCCCCTGGGCCCGAGTTCTACTTTTGGTGGTATTCCTCGGATTTGGATGGGCTCTCGTCAGGCCTCACCCGAAATGGTGTGAGTCTGCTTAGCCCCCCTTCACTAAATTGTGGTCTGGCTGTTGCTCTGGGGTCTCCCTCATTCTCAATCTATGCCCCTCCAATGCTGGGTTGGCTCCCTTCCTCTGTGGGTCTCCTAACCTTTTTTCAGGGACACCCGCCTTCTGGAAGTCGGCCGATGTTTCACCTGAGTGCGGCTTCTCTCTGTGGGAGCCCAAGCCGGAAAGGGGGGGGTTCGTCCGAGGCCCCAGAGCAACTGCTGGGACAATGGCACCAGTCGCTTCTTTTCTGTTGGACAGGGTCAGCTCAGATCCTCTGCTCGCACCGTAACCCCTCAGCGGGGACCTGACTTCCCGCGTACCATGGGCGCGCCATTTGGCCTGGTGTCACCGGCTCGTCTCCACAGCTCACACTGCTTTCCTGGTCCGGATGCTGCACTTTAGTCTGTAAGCCCTCCGATAGTCGGGGGCTGCCTGGTGCCTGAGAGGGTCTCAGGGTGTCCATTCCGGCTCCCAGCTGGCTCGCGCCGGCTCCTCTAGATTCACTTCTGGGCAGGATGTTACGCCTTCTCTATCCCCAGTGCAGGGATCATGGAGCTCCCAGCATTCTGGGCCCGAGGACCTGTCAAGCCCTCTGGGTCACCACCTCTCAGTCAGGCTGAGGGGGGAGGGCACTGCTCACAGCCCCTCAAAAACCACGGGGGACCGTGGGTGGCTGCGGGCAGCCCAGTCTCCAACGGGGGGAGATCAGAATTCAATAGGCTCAACGGCACAGAGAGGATTAGCGTCCTCACACATCCATCTTGGTACGGTCCCTCCTAGCGGTCTCCCCCAAAGTTTATTTTTAAGTGAGCCAAATTACCAAGATATGTATTTATGTCTTCATGATCTTTCCCAGCATCTCTTTTAAGTCAAACACTTTGTTTAGAAAAGTTAGGGAAGATGCTTCTAGGGCATTTGTTAGGGATCATAAAGGATATTTCATTGCCCCCGACTGTATCTGCATTTTTAATCATTATGTGTCTGAATGCCATAATAATAAGGAGGAAAAGACAAATCATAAGACAAAATGAAATCACAATTACCATTCCAGAAAAACTCATCAACTTTCTTGATGGTAGTGTTTAAATTCAATATACAATTTTGTTATTCATTGTAAATCACACTTTTATATCAAGAACTGTAAAATAATTGGAACAATAATTCTGAAAATAATATTATTGTTTTTATGATCGCCAAGAAATGTTAAAATGTCCACATGTTGTCGTATCAGAGCTGGGTAAGACAATAATATGTAGGTGAAAACAGGATACAAGAAGGTGTGCAATGGTATTATGATAGGTAGCATAGAAGATGCAGTGTGCGGTTTTCCTTTTGGCTCCGGTACATCAACAAATTGTTCCTTGTTCCTATGTAAAAAATGTCCAGGATAGCTGCAAGTCCATTCATTCCTTATCAGGCTTAAAAAATGTCAATCTTTATTTCAAGGGTGTTTTGTTATTCCATAGACTCATTTTCTTTGCTCTTGGTTGCTGATCTTGTCTGCATGCACAGAACTTCTTTTCTTGCTTCACTGGCCCTCATTCCGAGTTTGGAGGTAGCCATGGCACTATTTGCGCCATGGCTGCCTCCAAACCCGGGTCCGGTCTGGGTGAATGAGGACTTACCGGGACATTCCGACCTGTGTGGACCCGGTAAATCCCCATTCACCCGACCATTCCCCATTCCCATTTGAGCCCCGATAGTGCTCAATGGGAATGGAAAAGGCGCTAATTACGGGCCCGCTAATAGCAGGCCCGTAATTAGCGCCCTCGTCCCTTAGCGGGACCCGCAAAGAACGTGTGGTCCGACCACACGTCCTTTGCGGTTCCCACTAAGGGACCTTGGAATTGGGCGGTAAGGGATTTCCGGCACCGGTCTCCTCACCGGTGCCCGGTATCCCTTACCACCCAACTCGGAATGAGGGCCACTGTCAGTAGATGAAGGAGGGGCTGAAGTTTCTCCCTTGTACGGTTTGATGTCATGCAGATGCAATCAGGCTTGCATTCCTTGTAGCCTTGTTCCTTGTAGCTTAACTGCTGTGGGAGTAATTACTTCCATCTCGTAGGGTCTCTCGAAATGGCGTTTATTCCGAGTGCGGACACATTTGCGTATCAGCACCTGGTTGGCTGGATATACACTGGGTTGTTTTAATAGACAGTCTGGATCAGTTGGCTGGCTTTCTTCTTCAATCCGCTTTGACCCCTCCCTCCGGTTCTTAATCTGTTGAGAAATAAAAGAGACACTAGTGGTCATAGTTGCCAAATAATCATGCATCTCGTCACCTAACATCTTCGCTACACTGTGGGCATCACATTCTAACCTAGTTGGAGGTGCATGAGGTGTTCTCTTTCAGCATCCAGTCACCAACTCATGAGGAGTTAAGTGGTGATCTTAGCCAGGCTTATTTAGCAGTGCATAACGTGCGAGGGGCAGGCAATGTGGCCACCCCTTCTTTAAAGCAATTGTAGTCTTTGACCCTCAACATTTTATTGTTTTTCTCTCAGACCTCTCTGCCCATTCTTGCCCTCTACTTCTCTGCCTCTTGTTTACATTTCGCCTATCCTCCTTTCACAATCTTTGATCCACACTTGTCACTTGTCCTCTCTACCTCCCCTTTCCCTCTATCTGTCTCTTCACTCCAATCCCCCTCTATTCCCATAGGTTCTCTTCTCCTCTGTCGCCCTTTCGCAATCCTTCCTTATCCACACTTATCCGCTGGATTTCTTTCTCCCCCCTGCTCTAAATATTATCCCTCCTTCTCTTTGCTTCATCCCCTTCCTATCTGTTGGCTTCTTCCATAGCCTTCTTCATCCCTACACAATCCTTCCTTGATCCTCACTCATTAGCTGCCTTTCTCGTTGTCATCTCTCACACTACCGCCCTCTCTTTGCCCCATCCCCTTCTATTCACATCTGTTGCTTTCTGCCCTTCCCTTATCATCCTTTCACAATCCTTCCTTGATCCACAAGCTTTCTCTCTGTCTTCCCCCATTGCCTCTTCCCATCCATTTTCTGCACATGATTTGCCTTTCCCCACCTCTCTGTACACGTGATTCACATTGCGCCCCATCCCTGTTTTCCGGATCCCTCTCCGCTTCTACGCCTGGTCTCCTTTTCAGCCTCCCTGTCTCACTTTGTCAGCCTTTCTCTCTCCTTTTTAGCCTCTCCCTCCCACCTGCCTCTCTCTCTCTCTCTCCTTTTCAGCCTCCCTCTCTCAGCTTCTCTCCCTCCTTCTGCCTCTCTCTCCTTTTTCAGCCTCCCTCTCTCAGCTTCTCTCCCTCCTTCTGCCTCTCTCGCTCTTCTTTTTAGGCTCTCTCTCTGTCCTTCCCGCCTCTCTTTGCTTTGCAGCCTCGCTGTCCTTCCTGCCTCTATCCCTTTCAGCCTCTCTCTCTCCCGCCTGCCCCTCTCTACACTTTTCAGCCTTCCTTCCCTGTCAGCATAGATCTCTACTTTTCAGCCTCCCTCTTTCCTCCCTGCTCTCTCTCTCTTCTTTTCAGCATTCCTCTCCTGCCCGCCTCTCGTTTCAGCCTCCCTCTCTCCCCTTTTCCTTCTCTCTCTTTCCTCCCTGCTCTCTTTCTCCTTTTCAGTTTCTCACTCCTTCCCGCCTCTCGTTCTCCTTTTCAGCCTCTATCTTTCCTCCCTGTTCTCACTCTCTGCTGTTCAGCATTCCTCTCCTGCCCACCTCTCTCTCTCTCCGTTTCAGCCTCCCTCTCTCTCCTTTTCTGCCTCTCTCTTTCCTCCCTGCTCTTTCCCTCTCCTTTTCAGTCTCACACTCCTTCCCACCCCTCTCTCCCTTTTCTGCCTCTCTCTTTCCTCCCTGCTCTTTCCCTCTCTCCTTTTCAGTCTCCCACTCCTTCCCACCCCTCTCTCTCCTTTTCAGCCTCCCTCTTTCCTCCCTGCTCTCTCTCTCTCTCTCCTTTTCAGTCCGACACTCCTTCCCACCCCTCTCTCCTTTTCAGCCTCCCACTTTCCTCCCTGCTCCCTCCCTCTCTCCTTTTCAGTCTCCCACTCCTTCCCACCCCTCTCTCTCCTTTTCTGCCTCTCTCTTTCCATCTCTCCTTTTCAGTCTCCCACTCCTTCCCACCCCTCTCTCTCCTTTTCAGCCTCCCTCTTTCCTCCCTGCTCTCTCTCTCTCCGTTTCAGCCTCTCGCTCACCTTGTCAGCCTTTGTCTCTACTTTTTAGCCTCGCTCTCCCCTTCCCCACAGTTACCTCTTTTTAAAATCTTTTCTTTCGTCCCGCCTCCCCTTTTAAGGTCTGCAGGAAGTCCCAATAATTGTCCTGCTGTGCGTTCACCAGAACTTGCTTTCTTAATTACTATGCTCGGAACAATCCTAAGAAGCAACTCCAGCTGCATTCTGCTGTCACATTTCATAATTGGCAATGTAATTTGTGAAATATAATGTTTTTCTGAGCTGCTTAGAATAATTGGTTTGTAATCTGGTCCCCCCCGTGGGCGGTCATAACCCGCATTCTTGCCCGTGTCTGCTTTGCTCACACTGGAGCCTGGCCGAGGTGTCGGGGCACATTTCAGGTGCCGGAGGCAGAGACACGTCACCCATGCCCTTGATTCGTTCTTACATCTCTTCAAACGGAAGAAGCAGGCGAAAAGGATGATTATACCCCGCCCCCATACTTTGCTTGTATTCTCATTTCAAAGTGCGTCACAAGCATTCTAGGCTCTGAAGTGATCACACTGCTGCAATGGGCTGTCACTGCACTGCCTGACAATGAACCGGGTTTTACACTTGCCGCCGCTGCCACATTCGTGACATGCAGGCATGGGCAGCAGCAACCCCCTAGCTTGGGGGGGCTTAAGCCCTACCACCTTGAGGAAGAAGGCAGCACTCTGTTGTGATACTAAGCCCTGGGCTTCGATGGCAAAGGGTAGTGAAGGCAAGGGCCTGTAAAATTTCTCACCTGGGAGAGCAGATTTATATTTAAACAATTATTTATGTAGCAGCAGCATAAAACAGACAGAGGCAGAGCAAACGCCTGCCTAGGAGGTTGTAGTGTCCTCTTTCTATATCCTTTATGCCAAAGGGAGGACACAGTCCTCTGTCCATGGTGAGCACCTAGGCTCCACATGAATGGGCGGGGTTACCGCAAAAGGTTCTGGCAGTTGCTAAAAGTGTCGAAACACTTTGCACCGGCACCGCGTCTTTATTAATGTTCATGCTTTGCTGTGTAAATGTGCCAGCTCTAGATTCAACAGATGGGTAGGATCTCTTTGGTAAACTATCCTCTGAATGTGGGTAGAATTGGCGCATCTAACGGGCCAATTGAAGGCACATTAGGTAGTCAGCCTCTTGGGCACAGATCAAGAGGGATTTGACAGCCAGTGGAGTAACTTTGCTGAAAATGTTGTGGGGGACATGGCATCTGAAGAAAAGGTGCCCCAGCCAAATGAATGGAGACAAAATAGTGTGCCATGAAAGTTGGGGGGACAAACACCCCTGCCCCCTCTAAAATTACGCCCATGTTGACAGCCCAATTGGTTAATGGCCCCACTAATTACCTGCTTTTAAAACTGTCATCTAGGGGTGTCACGGTATTAGTTTTATGACGGTATGATAACCTTCTTGCCCAATGACGGTATATCATGGTTATCGCGGTATAGCAGGTGGAGTTAACTAATCTTAACAAATATTTTCTAAAAAGTCATACATTGACAGATTTATCATCACAAACAAAACCAGGCACCCAGGGCCAGAATTGGGCTTTTCAACATACTTTCCACTGAAATGACTTGCTTCCACCAAACACAAACACACGTGTGGAGAGGTGGGAGGGGGCCCTGCTGCAACTGGCAAAGCAAACTAAATAGCTTTTCTTAAGTGGTCATTTAGACTTTTTGCTCCCCTACTGGCTAATGGTGAAGATGAACATGTTGCATTCTTGATAACCTGCATGCCACAGATCAATGGAGGGTGATGGTAGTATACGCTTGTGCGCATATACATACACACACGCACTCTCTCTTTACGTTACAGCCTTTAGTTTACTTGCGGGCCAAAAGGTTTTCAGAAATCACAGACATGTTACCCTTTGGTATGGCAGCAGGGAATACCGACAGATGAGTGAATTTCTCAGTGTGTCTTATTATATGTAAATTCAATGATAGAACCAGGGAAATCCCCCATTGCCATATGTTTAGAGAACATTATCCATTATAAATATATAAACCCCAAAGCCACCACCCCAAAGTAAACCCTTTTCCTTCTTGGCACTGTATCTATTCTTCCTATTGCTAACATATTGATTTTGTGTCAGGCACGTGTGGTTTATGGAATGGCATTAAAAACTGCTCCAACTGAAACTACTTGGCAGACGGCAGATCCAACAGTGCAAGACCAAGTCTGCGCAGCACTTGCTTACTGCAGCCTTTACAAATCAGATTGAAAAGCACACTTAACGGTATGAACGGTATAACGGTATAAACAATTTGATGGTTATTATTTTTCAATTAAGTGGTTCACGGTATCTTTAACAGTATACCGTTATACCGTTACATCCCTAGTGTCATCCAGCCTCCCACTACAACCCCCAAAAATGTGAGGCTGGTTCTGCCCCTGCCTACAACCTCCCCTCATCAATTGAACACCCCCATGTGCCTTCAGAACTGGGGTCCTGGAACTCCCCATCTTTTTATTTTTTTTAATTTTTATCAGGGTGGAGCCAGCACTGAATGTCAGTTCAGAAAATCAATCAACACTCTATGACACCATTATCCATTCCATTAGGAGGGGGCACTAGTCCAGTCATGGTTTTAACTTTGCATTCTGTGATTTCTAGTCCTGGAGTCCTCCATTATAATTCCAGGACTACAAGTTCCAGATTGCAAAATTAAAACCAGGACTGGATTAGTTTCCCATGAATGGAATCGATAATGTTGGCATGTATGCTCCAGATGTCTGATATAAAAACCTGGGCTTTATTAACCACAATATTTGCAAGTCTATATAGGAGCAAGATAACACATATTTACCCTTAAGTTTTCACCTCTCCATGAAAGCCACTTTTAACGATGCAGAGGTTCCTTGTTTCTCTTTCTCTCGTTAGCCAAAGCTAGCACCTTAGAATTTACTTATTTGTGTTTTATGTATTGGTATTTACTTTAGCACACAAAGCCCAGAGGCATCTATCCGATAATACCATATACAAGCATTCTGACTACTCATGTGCTCTTGTACGCACACATACATGGGTGTAATTTTAGGGGGGAACAGGGGTGTTGGTCCCCCCAAATTTCATGGCACACCATTTTGTCCCCATTCATTTGGCTGGGTTACTTTTCTTCAGATGTCATGTCCCCCCCAACATTTTCAGCAAAGTTACTCCACTGCACACATAGCCTAAACAACTACTGCAAATAGCTGCTGATATCCCCCAAGTAGACACATGGTAAAATAAAAGTTATCAATGACACGCAAAGAAGCACCAGTCAATGCGTAAAGTGTGTTTTTGGTTCTTCAGAGAGAAATTGAAGGGTGAATTCCATGGCTTGGTGACTTTACCTAATGTTGTTGGTGCAGTAGACTGCACTTTTTTTAAAAATTTGATCTGGCATCATATTTTATTTTGTCCAACAAATTATGAATTCTTTAAATGTGTCGATGACCTGTGTGTTTAGTCAGTCTTGCTTGTACTTTGTTATGCTGATTCACGCAGGTGGTGACAGTGCGCGGTATAAGAACCCTCTGCCCAAGGACGACATGAATTCACTATGCTAGCTAGTCACTATGCTAGCTAGTTTAAAGTAAAGACATTTATGGTAACCAAAGAGTTAAACTGGGTAAACCGAAAGATGGTGGTTGCAACCTTATGCAGGGCATTTCACAATCCTCCATACAGCCCAAAGTAAAAACGACCAACAAGCTATTTACAAGAAAAAGAACCGTTGCGCTGTGACGTGAACCCATTAACAATGCCAGACACTGTACTTCTTTCATCTCACTCATCAAAGCCACCCGTGGATCCAAAGTTAAGACCGTAACACATGTATGGATGCAGTAACATAAAATTGCACCTCTTAATTTTATTTGGATATACATATATTGATATAAAAAAAACATAATGCAGCATTACGCCCCATAGCCCTGGGCAATATTGCCAGTTACAAGTTAAGAGCATGGAAGCCCGACTTATATAGACCCTTTTCTGAATGATTTCCTTTGAATATGTTCAACATCTTAAAGCTTTGTGCATCCGTACTCTTTGTATAAAATGCCTTTTTTATTTTATCATTTAAAAATATGGACCAGTGAGTGTTTTTCAAACAGGGGTTAAATGTTTACATGTTCTAATGCACTTGCACTTTATTTATTGATAGTGCCCTTAACATAAAGACACAAGTATATGAGTGAGTGGTTTTCAAGCAGTGATTAATATATACAAGTTCTAAAGCACTTGCAATGTATTAATAGATTGTGAATTTTACATAGAGACACATTTACACCAGTGAGTGGTGTTCAAGCACTGGTTGATGTTTACATGTTTTAACACACGTGCACTTTGTTGATAGATCACTTTACATAGAAACACATGTACAACAGTGAGTGGTTGCAAAGCAGTGATTAATCTTTATATGTTCTAACACACTAACACTTTATTAAATTATAGTGCCCATTACAGAGAGACACCTACACCAATGAGTGGTTTTCAAGGAGTGGTTAATGTTTACATGTTCTAATGAAATTTCACTTTATTAATTGCTAGTGCCCTTTACCTAAAGACACATGTACACCAGTGAGGGGTTTTAAAGCTGTGGTAAATGTTTGCATGTTCTACAGCACTTGCACTGTATTCATAGATATTGACCTTTATATAGAGACACATGTACACCAGTGAGTGCTGTTCAAGCACTGGTTGATGTTTACATGTTCTTATACACTTGCACTTTATTAAATTACAGTGCCCATTACATAGAGACACATGTACACCAGTGAATGGTTTTCAATCAGTGGTACATGTTTACATGTTCTAACTCACTTGTACTTTATTAATTGATAGTGCCCTTTACATGAAGACACACGTACACCAGTGAGTGATTTTCAAGCAGTGACTAATGGTTGCATGTTCTAACACACTTGCACTTAGATAGTGTCTTTATAAGGAGACATTTACAACAGTGAGTGGTTGTTAAGCAGTAATTAATGTTTACATGTGCTAATTCACTTGCACTGTCTTAGTTGATTGTGCCATTTTCATAGAGACACATGTACATCAGTGAGTGGTTTTCAAGCCGTGATTAATATTTACATTTTCTAATGCACTTTAACTTTATTAATTGTTAGTGCTCTTTACATAAAGACATATGTATAACAGTGAGTGGTTTTCAAGCAGCGGTTAATGTTTACATGTTCTACAGCACTTGCAATGTATTAATAGATAGTGACCTTTACATAGAGAGACATGTGTACCAGTGAGTTGGTTTCAAACATTGGTTAGTGTTTGCATGTTCTGACACACTTGCACATTATTAATTGATAGTAACCTTTACATAGAGACACATGTACATAATGAGTGATTTTCAAGCAGCAGTTGATGTTTACATCTTCTAAAGAACGTGAACTTTATTAATTGTTAGTACCCTTTACACAGAGACACATGTACACCAGTGAGTGGTGTTCAAGCAGCGGTTAAGTTTACATGTTCTACAGCACTTGCAATGTATTAATAGATAGTGATGTTTACATAGAGCGACATGTATACCAGTGAGTTGTTTTCAAGCCATGGTTAATGTTTGCATATTCTAACGCACTTACACATTATTAATTGATAGTAACCTTTACATAGAGACACATTTACACCATGAGTGATTTTCAAGTAGCAGTTCATGTTTACATCTTCTAAAGAATGTCAACTTTATCAATTGTTAGTACCCTTTACACAGAGATACATGTACACCAGTGAGTGGTGTTCAAACACTGGTGGATGTTTACATGTTCTAATACACGTCCACTTTATTGATTGAGCACTTTACATAGAAACACATGTACAACAGTGAGTCGGTGTAAAGCAGTGATTAATGTTTACATGTTCTTACGCACTTACAATGTATTAATAGATAGTGGGCCTCATTACGACCCAGGCGGTAAGTTACCGCCTGGGCCGTGACTTTACCACCATGGCGTAAACTACGTTTACGCCATGGTGGTTGGCGGACTTACCGCCCCTTTCCGACCTTGGCGGGGCGGTAAGTCCCCAATCCCCATTTACCCTTCCCCATTCCCATTTTTGCCCCATAGGGCATAATGGGAGTGGGGAAGGCGTTAATTACGCCACCGTAAATTACGGTGGCGTAATTAACTCCATGGTCCCTTAGCGCCATGGATTTTAACACCTGCTAAAAGCAGGTGTTAAAAGCGCCATGGCGCTAAGGGACCTCGTAATTGGCGGTAAGGGGTCGGCGCAGCTAACGCTGGCGTAAACCCCTTACCGCCAGGGTCGTAATGAGGCCCAGTGACCTTTACATAGAGAGACATGTATACCAGTGACTTGTGTTGAAGCAGTGGTTAATGCTTGCATGTTCTAACACACTTGCACATTATTAATTGATAGTAAACTTTACATAGAGACACATGTACTTCATGAGTGATTTTCAAGCAGCGGTTAATGTTTACATGTTCTAAAGCAGGTGAACTTTATTAAATGTTAGTACCCTTTACACAGAGACACATGTACACCAGTGAATGGTGTTCAAGCACTGGTGGATGTGTACATGTTCTAACACACATGCACTTTATTGATCAAGCATTTACATAGAAACACAAGTACAACAGTGAGTGGTTGTAAAGCAGTGATTAATCTTTATATGTTCTAACAAACTTTCACTTTATTAAATTATAGTGCCCATTACATAGAGACACATATACATCAATGAGTGATTTTCAAGCAGTGGTTAATGTTCACATGTTCTAATGCACTTTTACTTTATTAATTGATAGTGACCTTTATATAGAGACACATGTACACATGTGAATGGTTTTGAAGCAGTGGTTGATGTTTAAAAGTTATAAAGCACTTGCAATGTATTAATTGATAGTGCCCTTTACATAGAGACAGTGAGTGGTTTTCAAGAAGTGATTAATGTTTACATGTTCTAACGCACTTGCACTTTATTAATTGCTAGTGCCCTTTACCTAAAGACACATACACACCAGTGAGGGGTTTTAAAGCTGTTGTAAATGTTTACTTGTTCTACAGCACGTGAACATTATTCATTTTTAGTATACTTTACAAAGAGACACATGTACACCAGTGAGTGCTGTTCAACCACTGGTTGATGTTTGCATGTTTTAATGCACTTGACTTTATTAATTGATAGTACCCTTTACATAAAGAAACACATACACAAGTGAGTGGTTTTGAAGCAATGGTTAATATTTACATGTTCTAAAACACTTGCAATGTATTACTTGTTAGTGCACTTTACACAGAGACAAACGTACGTACACCAGTGAGTGGTTTTCAAGTAGTGGCTAATGTTTACATGCTCTAAATCACTTGCACTTTATTAATTGATAGTGCCCTTTACATAGAGACAGTGAGTGGTTTTCTAGAAGTGATTAATATTCACATGTTCTAATGCACTTGCACTTTACTAATTGCTAGTGCCCTTCACATAGAGACACATGTACACAAGTGTATGGTTTTCAAATCAGTGGTTAATGTTTACATGTTTTAATGCACTAGCACTTCATTAATGGATAGTGCCCGTTACATAGACACACAAATACACCAGTGAGTGGTTTTTAAGCAGTGGTTAATGTTTACATGTTCTAATGCACTTGCACTTAATTAATTGATAGTGCCCTTTACACAGAGACACATGTACACCAGTGAGTCGTTTTCAAGCTATGATTAATGTGTATATGTTCTAACTCACTTGTACTTTATTAATTGATAGTGCCCTTTACAAAAAGACCCACATACACAAGTGAGTGGTTTTCAAGCATTGACTATGGTTTGTTTGTTACTTTATTTTATTTATATAGCGCACCTGACCCAAAGGTAACTGGGCGCTTGTGAGACGGTAAAGGTTACATGGCATAGTAATGACAATTATACATATGAGGTGCAAATTATACATTCAGGATAAAATAACAACGCAATATTTATACAAAGTATACAGTCATAACATTGGGTCGTAGCAACAGTGCAAGGCGAAATATGTACAAATTATACAGTCCCAACATTAGGTCAATAGTAACAGATGGCTGTAACGTTTAAGTTTTATTAAGTATCCATGTGATAACATGGTTTCTGAATTTGTCAAATGCTTGAATAGATTGAATGTTCTCTGGGAGAGTGTTCTATAGCAGGGCGGCTAGTACCGGGAAGCTGGTGCCACCAGCTCTTTTTAAGTTATATCTAGGCACCGCCAGAAGTATTTTGGAGGAACTGGTGATTCTATTGGGCCCTTTCCATGTGAATCTGTCTGTGAGATAAGGAGGGGCTTGATGGTTGAGTGCCTTGTAAGTGAGACAGATAGTTTTTAGGTCCATTTTTTCATGTATAGAGAGCCACTTATGTTGCTTTCTAGTTACTGATATGTTCTCTCTTCTGGCGATATTTAATGCTGCTCTAATAACATTATTTTGCAAAATATGCAATTTATTTAAAATGGCTTTATTTGCACCTATGTACAGGCTATTTCAGTAATCCAATTTGGATTGTATGAGAGCTCTCGCCAGTGTAAGGCAGCTGGTGGGTGATAGTAAGGGTCTACAGGCTCTGATCAGCTTGCTGGTATAGGCTGTTGCAGAGGAGGTCATGTTTACCTGTTTGATTAAATTAGATTGGGCAACGAGGTAAAAACCTAATGTTTTTACATGTTTTGCTACGGGTATATTATTCCCATTGATGAGGATGCTTGTATAATTTGGACTAAGTTTAAGAAGGTTGTTGGGTGAGCCGACTAGAAGTAACTCTGTCTTATCATCAGGGGCGTGGTTAGAGGGCCATGGGGCAGGACGTGTCTTCCAAGCTGCTCCCGACGATCCGATATGATCCTGCGTGAAAATAAGTTAAAAAAGATATGTTCGTGCTCAAAACGATACTATTGGATGTGTAAAGGCGAGGGGCAAGTTTGATGGAGAGCTGAGTCCCTGATGACTGCAGGAAGATTGGCAAGATCAACTGAAAGTTTGCGGCCACGGTGTGACACCCCAGACAAAATATCCGGCGCGCTAGAACAAAGGAGGCCGAGGTAGGCCCAACAGCCCAACGACGGATGGATGTTCGCAAGGAGAGCGCAGCGGGTGGAAAGTGAAGCGGGAAGCAACTGCGGCTAAGAGAAATGCACTGGCGCTATAGAACAGGTTCGCTGGAAGCGGTCCGCAACACAATGCACGAGCCGCTCAAGGCACATGTGAGCTGCAACGGATTGCCTACGAGAGCGAGAGGTGTAGCCCTCAAGAAGTGGACTGGGGTAAGGCACAAGAGACACACAGGTCTGGCGGTGCCACACCATGCTATAACCACGGATAAGGAGGAACGGGGAAGCAGGGCCCGCATGTTACAGAAAAGCTGAGCCTCGACACAAAGGCAGGACTGCACAATGTCGGTGAGAGGAGGCAAGACCAAGTGTAAGCAACCAACTATGGACATCTCTGCCAAGCCGCAACAGACTCGCAGAGATATCCCCGACAAAAGAGGATCATTTGATTCTAACAGCCATTACAGAGTTGAAGGCCTCGTGGGGTACAGTGATGGCAGACTTAAGAACTGCTTTGGAAACCAAAATAGATGCGGTTGGGCTAGAAGTCAACCTGTTGCGACAAGATGTAATAGCGCTGGCTGAAAGAACAAGCGGCCTAGAAAGTACAGTGAAAACCAATACGGAAACCAGCACAAGTAACGCAAAGGAAGTACACATTCTGAAGCAACGGGTCGCCAACTTGGAGAACCGCGTGGAGGAGGCGGAAGGGAGAGCGAGACGGAGCAATATTCGGGTGGTCGGCCCACCGGAGGGAGAGGAAGGTCAGGACCCCACGGATTACGTGGAGAATTTGATCCTGCAAGAAATAGGAGCTGACAAACTTTCCCAAGGATTTGCCGGTGAACGGGCGCACAGGGCTCTAATTAGGAAACCACGACCTGGAGCCCCCCCTCGGGCATTAATAGCAAAGATCTTGAACTACAAAGATAGAGAGAAGAACCTGGAGTACTTTCGCAAAGGTGGAACGATTAAAAGGGCATCTGCAACCATTAGGGCATACCCTGACTACACCATGTTGGTTCAGAGACAGAGTTATAACTATGTGGTGATCAAAAGGAGAATGCGTATGGCCGTAATCAAGTTCATGCTTTTGTATCCTGCAAAGCTGAAGGTCCTGCACAAGAGTAAGATGTACTTTTTCGATACCCCGGAAGAAGAAGCGGCATAGCTGGATATGCAGGGTTATCCGGAACATGGTGAGCAGAAAGACCACGAGGATCATGATAAGTGAGGGGGCCATATTATGTGGAATAGTAGGAAGGGGAAAGGAGGGGACCCTGGTGAAAAATGAAGGGATTGTCGCATGGGTAACAAGGGCGGGGCGAGGACAGATAACATTGAAAAAGAGACATTTGGACTTGTTGAACTAGAATATTAAATGTGAATGTAAACTGGGCAGCACTAAGCATGCTTACATGGAAGCAAATGGGAGTGGCAAGATGGAGACGACCTACCCCCAAGAGTTAGAGTAGTAGGGTCGCCATTAGGGCGACCTCACGCTGCTGAGCCGTGAGTAAATGCAATTGCCAGAAAAGGGCTAGATGCGTGGGTGCCTGAGATCCAGGGATAGAGCTGGGCGACAGTTAGGTAGGGTGTTGGGGTGGGAGGAAATGTAGGGGAGTGAGTTGGAGCAGGGAAGGGAGGCGGGAGGGAGGTGGGGAAGTTTGGGGTGTTTGCTGTTTGGCGAAGTTTATGTTGGGAGACAAGCCTGCATAGAATGGGAATGTATTTGTTAATGGACACCACTTGTGGGGGGAGAAGAGGGACTCTGATATGCCATAGGGGAAATTAAAATAATTACCTGGAGCCTCAGAGGGCTCAATAGTTATCTAAAGAGGAATAAGGTCATGCTATACCTACGCAGACAGAAAGTAGACATAGCTCTGTTGCAGGAGACCCATCTTACACAAGACAAGATGGAGATGATCTGTAAAAAATGGAAGGGAGCTGTGGCGGGAGCATCATATTCGGCCTATGCCAGGGGGGTGATCATTTGGGTGGCGCCACATGCCCTGTTCCAACTGCTACAATCCGCGGTGGAGGCAGACGGGAGGATGGTCATGAGAGGGCTGGTGGAAAACAGGGAGATAAGCATTATAAGCATGTATTCCCTGAATCAAAACACAGCGGTATATTTCAGAACCTTATGCAACAAACTTAGTATGTGCTTGGGAGGCGCGGTGATCTGGGGAGGAGACTTCAACTGTGTGTTAAACCCTATTGTAGATAGGTCAGATGGAAAAATGGACAGACCCACCCCAGCCGCCACAGCGCTGCATACGCTGTTAGATGATTTCGGGTTTGTGGATGTATGGAGGGCATATCACCCCCAGGAGAGACAGTATTCACACTACTCAGCTCCACAAAACTTGCACACTAGATTGGATTATATGTTTGCCTCGCAAGATTTAATGACTGAGATAATGGCAACGGAATATAAAGCGAGGGTCCTCTCAGACCACTCCCCACTAATCCTGAGATGGCAATACCGACCCCCGAGGGCAAAGATCCCGACAGGGTGCCTCAGAGCAGAGGCGCTGAAAGACACTATCTTCCGCGAGGCTATGAGGGAGGAAACAATAAACTATTTTGACATAAACACTGGCAGTGTAGAGACAGCAGGAATGCTTTGGAAGGCCTTCAAAGTGGTGATGAGGGGGGTGGCTATAGTTAAGTCCAAAGGGCTACAAGGAGGGATCCAGTCTGTACTGCAAGATACGGAGAGGGAACTAGAAAGGGCACTAAGGGAAGGAAGTAACACCAAGGAAGATAAGGGAAGAATGCTTAAGCTGCAGCAGAAATGTGCAGGGCACTGGGAGAGATTGTGCAATCTTAACTATACGAAGTATACAGAGAGACAGCATGAGGGGGGATAAACCAGGGAGGGTCCTGGCATGGCTATATAAAAGTGAGACCCCCAGGCCCACAATCAGGACAATAACGAGGGAGGATGGGAGCTTAGTGGACACCCAAGAGGGAGTTAATCAAGATTTTGTGGAGTATTATCGACTCTTGTGTGGAGATGATGAGGACAGTGAGTGCACAGAAATAGCAGAAAAACTGGAAGATATAGGACAGCCGCAGATTAGTGCCGAAGAGCGGGAGGAGCTTGATGCCCCGATTACCTTAGAGGAGTTGGAAGAAGTAGTGAGACAGTTGCCTACTAGTAAGACCCCAGGAACTGACGGACTCCCAAGCGAATTTTATAAAACATATAAGGATGAAGTGCTTGCTCCGCTTTTGGAAATTTTGAATGAAGCGTATGAAGTGGGTAGGCTGCCAGAGTCCCTCAGAGAAGCGACAATTATACCACTGCACAAACCTAATAAGCCGGTCATAACTGTGGATCATACAGACCCCTGTCAATGCTTAACAAAGACATTAAAATATTGATGGCTGTTTTGGGAAACAGAATGAAGAGGGTTATTGCTAAACTAATACATTCCGAGCAGACTGGCTATGTTCCGAACAGGAACATATCCAACAATCTCAGGCGACTCCACCGAGTGGTTGAATATGCAAATGAAGACGAAGACAAACTGGCAATTGTATCGCTAGACGCAATAAAGGCCTTTGATTTGGTGTGGGCGTGGCTGATGGCAGCCCTGGCTGGCTATGGGATAGAGCCTGGGTACTTACAGTGGGCTAAAATGCTATATAGCACTCCCTTGGCTAGAGTTAAAACAGGGTCGGTGATATCAGAGAGGTGGCAGCTTCGGAGAGATACTAGGCAAGGATGCCCATGGTCTTCTATGTTGTATATTCTTGCCCTGGAACCCTTGGCCATATACCTGAGGCAACAGTATGACCCGATAGGCATTGCTGTTGGAAGGGAACTGCATCTAATCTCTTTGTATGCGGATGACATGTTGTTGTATTTAAGGCATCCAGAAGAAAATCTCCATTACATTCTGGAAGTGATGGAGAGATATGCAAAGCTGTCTGGCATAGCCGTGAACCCCCAAAAAATCTAGCATATTTGCACTCTGCAGGTACAAAGGCACCCCGCTAGAACAGCTACCGGTACTACAGATACCATGGGCGGTGTTCACGTTCCGATATCTTGGAATAGATGTATACCATACGGTGGAAGAGGAACATGAGTATAATACATATGAGGCGATCAGGAAAATTGTAAATACTATGAAGTTCTGGGTGAAACTACCACTAGCGATGATGGGGCGAGGGGCAATGTTGAAAATGGTGGTCCTACCGAGACTCTTGCATTATTTTGGAAATATCCCATATCTTATAACAAGGCGGACCTTTGACATGATAGAGAGCATGTGCAGGGACTTCCTCTGGCATGGGACGAGGAATAGGGTAGCCCTGTGGAAGCTGCAAAACTCATACGAAAAAGGGGGAATAAAACTGCCGAACTATGAAATTTACTATCTAGCAAGCCAGCTGCAATATGTAGCTAAATGGATCTCTGAAGAGTCAACCCCGGAGTCCAGGCTTTTCCCACAGGACTGTGCCCCATACTTCCTAAAGGTAATGATGTGGCTGCCTAAGCCAGACATGGAAGGGCGCCCAAAGATGATGTTACTAGGGTGGAAGATATGGTGCAGGGCCTGCCAGCCTGATGGTGAATTCATTCCCGTGCTCCCCGCAGGTACCACTAGTGGCTGTTAATTCTGTTAGGGAACTCGTGTAAATATGAGTAAGCTGCAGAACTAAATAAAGTGAAAGCTTTACAACAGCTCACCTTGGCAATCGATGACTCCAACTGGAAAGATAAAGCAGCTGTGAAAATTTCCCAGAGACAGCCCTGGCCACTCAACCCAGGGTAAAGTAACCCAGGAGAGCGGGCAGGACTCCCAGGGAAACCCTCAATGGGAAGAAAACCCTGGACGAATCCCAGCTCGTGCAGATCAGGATACGATGAAAGATGGACGTCTACGGCAGGAACCCCCGGGAATCACACCAGACACTTTGTCTGCAGGAATGAGAGGTGAAGAGATAGGAATCAGGTTAGAGGAGGGTCTGTAGAATGGAAAAGAAAAGAGCTTCAAAGAGATCTCTCTCACCCGAATAGGACTACTGAAAAGTTCGGATCTGGAATCTGACTGCAAAGGACAGCTCCGAGGAAGCCTGGACGGATAATAGGAGATGAGAGCCTGGCCAATCTCAAAGGGAATCCTAGAGAACGGGTACTTACTCAGATGTGGGTCTGGCCGGAATAGAAGACAAACAAGATGGGTTGGCGAAGCCGGTTGAAAAAGAAACCAGCGAATGCAGAGCAGAGGATCTGATGAGAGAAAGCAACAGGGTAAGTAGGAACCGCTAATGGTAGAGAGAAATGTGTGCATGAAGAGGAAGGATACAGAAACGAACTCACGGAGCGTCAAAGACAGAAGCGAAGCGAAGCACTGGTCGCTTCGGTTCCGGATAAAGGATCACGTGACCGGTCGGCTGCACGTCAAGAGAGCGTGCAACTACTAGACCGCTGCCAGCGGGTCGGAAAGATACTCTAGCTTCCATCTTGGAGATGCTCGGAATCAGGGCGCCGCACAAGCGGGTCCGTGCCCATAACGACCACTTGCCGCGATGTGTAACAGTATGCCCTCTCCTCCGGGAGGGCGCCCCTGGTTTGCCCGGATGAAGCAGGAAAAAACGCCGCACAAGTCGTTGTGCATGAACACCAGAAGCTGGCTCCCACGTTCGTTCTGCAGGAGAATAACCTTTCCAGTCAATTAGAAACTGCAATCGACCACGATGGTATCGTGAGTCACAAATTGCAGCTACTTCAAATTCAGGACCACTGTCAGTGAGAATCGGAGGAGGTAGGGAATCATGATTGCGATGAAAACGATCCCGCACCACTGGCTTAATCTGAGACAGATGGAAAACCGGGTGAATCCGAGACCAGGAAGCAGGTAAGGCAAGTCGGACAGCAGCCGCTCCAATTTTGGAGAGAACCAGAAAAGGACCGAAATATCTGGGAGATAGCTTAGATGGGACCAAATGACGAGGAAGAAATCTGGAAGCAAGCCAGACCGAATCCCCGATGGTCAGTTCCTTAAATTCTCTACGATGACGATCAGCATACTTCTTTGCTCGATCATGAGCTTTCTGTAACGACTGCTTGGCCAGTCTCTGCCCCTCATGGATATCTGCAATCAGAGAATCCACCCCCGGACAGTTGGAATCGGAGGGAGAAACACTCGGAGCAAAGGAAGGGTGATAACCATAAGTACAGAAGAAAGGAGTGGACTGGAGAGCAGAATGCAAAGAATTGTTGTATGCAAATTCTGCTAAAGGAAGCAGTTCCACCCAATTATCTTGAGCTGCAGAAATAAAGCACCGTAGGTATCCCTCGAGGGTTTGGTTCAAACGCTCAGTTTGCCCGTTCGTCTGCGGATGATATCCAGAAGAGAGGGCACGTTTGATCCCCAGAATGCGACAGATCTGCTGCCAAAAGAGGGAGGTGTACTGAGGACCTCTGTCCGACACTATGGCATCTGGTAGACCATGGCGAGAAAATACTTCAGAGAGAAAAATGTTGGCCATGGAAGGAGCATTTGGTAATCTTCATAGAGGGGTAAAGTGTGCTAACTTGGTGAAATAATCGATAGTTACCATGATAGTAGTCATATTCGATGATGGTGGTAAGTCAGAAATGAAATCAGTGGAAATGATTTGCCAAGGTCGGTCTGGTATGGGCATTCTAGCTAATAACCCTAATGGTGGTGAACGAGGGGACTTAGCAAGAGCACAGATGTTACAGACGGCTACATAATCCCGGACATCCGATCTCATGGAAGGCCACCAGAAATGCCGTTGGATAAGTTCCAATATGGGAAGTACACCCCTATGTCCTGCAGCTCGTGAGTCATGGCAAATCTTTAACACCTCCAGTTGTAAAGAAGGAAGGGGAATCAACACTTGAGTACCATGAAAGTAGTATTCCTTTTCCTTGGAGAGAAGATAAGTAGATGCCAGGTCTTCACAAAGAGTTTTATTAAGAGTGGTGGCTGTTCGTACCTCTTGCAGGAAGTCAGTGAGTACAGCAATAAATCGAGCATTGGGAAACATCTTTTCTGGGCTAAACGATGAAGTTGGAGAATCTTTACGGGATAAAGCATCTGCTCTTAGATTCTGTCTGCCAGGCCAGTAAACAAATTCTATCCGAAAGGGTAAGAAGAAATAAGCCCAACGTGCTTGTCTGCTATTAGTGGTATAAGCATTTTGGAGAACCTTGAGATTTTGATGATCAGTACGCACCAAGACAGGAAAGGGTGAGCCCAACAGCAAATGTCTCCATTCCTCAAAGGCGCGTTTGATAGCCATCAGTTCCTTCTCGAGTACAGAATCATTTATCTCAGCAGGATTAAATGTCTTGGATAAGTATGCCACCGGTCTTTCTTCACCTTGTTCTGATGCCTGTAACAACACAGCTCCCAACGCATTCTGAGAAGCGTCTGTCTCAACAATGAATTGTTTGGATTGGTCAGGGTTGATCAAAACTGTGGAGGAGGTAAACATTTTCTTCAAACTGTCAAAGGCCTTTTGAGCTGAATCATTCCAGACAAATGACACCCCTTTCTTGAGAAGTCGAGTCAAGGGGAGTATGATTTCTGAGAAGGAAGGAATAAATTTACGATAGAAATTGGCGAACCCCAAAAACCTCTGTATGTCCTTTATTCCCGTAGGAACAGGCCAATCCACAACTGCGGATATCTTTTTGGGGTCCATGGAAATGCCCAGGGAAGATAGGACAAATCCTAGGTAGGTAACTTGTTTCTGATGGAATTCACACTTGGATGCTTTGCAATAGAGATGGTTGGACTGCAGGCGTTCTAATACAATGTTAACATGATGGATATGTTCCTCTTGGTTGTTGGAGTAAACAAGGATATCGTCGAGATAGATGATGGCAAATCGGAACAATATGTCGGCAAATAGATGATCCATGAACCTCTGAAATATCGCAGGCGCATTAACTAAGCCAAATGGCATCACATGATATTCATAATGTCCAAAAGGAGTCCGAAAAGCGGTCTTCCATTCGTCTCCTGGAGCAATACGAATAAGATGGTAAGCACAACGAAGGTCCAACTTGGTATACCAAGAAGCCCCTCGAACAGCTTCCACAATATCCGTGATGAGAGGCATGGGATATTTGTCAGTTGTGGTTATCTTGTTGAGTCCCCGATAATCTATACAGGGACGGAGCTCATCAGAGTCTTTTTTGGGAATAAAGAATAATGAAGCTCCTGCAGGAGACACTGACTCAGAAATTAGACCATTCCGTAAATGAGTTTTAAGGTATTCTTTTAATGCCGCTTTTTCCTTTTGCGACAGGACGTACATGCGGCCAAAGGGAATGGGCTGGTCGGGAAGCAGGTTTATGTGACAGTCATCTCTTCGATGAGGAGGGAGATTAGGAAATTCAGGGTTTTTTTATGGCTAGATATTTTACAAGTGAGCGGAATGGTTTGGTCCTTAATGGGGCCTGAACTCAGAGGGGTACCATCTACTCCTTGAATAGGAGTAACCAACGTCTTTGGTACCTGAGAGATACCGTGTAATTTTGCCCACTCCACATCCACAAAATTCCCAGCTGCACCGCAGTCTATTAAGGCCGGAATACCAGAGATGACATTTTCTGGTAGTAGGATGGAAAGAGAAACTACCACCATGGCCTGGTTGTTTAGAGAGTTGTCAAGAGACATACTGGTCTGATACGGGGAAGAATGATACTGGGCACTTACCGGTCTTCCCTCAACGGTAAGGCTTTGAAGTTTCCCGACTTGGGAATAGGAGAGCGACGAGGAGGAACTAAGTGACAGTCTTTCAAAACATGATTGGAGGATCCACAGTACATACATAATTTCAAAGATCTTCTCCTATCTCTTTCAGTGGCTGAGATTGGTCCTCGAATGGTCCCAACTTGCATGGGTTCTTCAGTAGGAGACGGAGATTTCTGAGGGGTTGCGGAAAAATCCCACTGTGGACGTGTACCTTTTCCTTTTTTCCTTTCGCATGTCCTTTCATGCATTCGGTAATCAATCTGCATGGTTAATGTGATCATATCTGCTAGATTGGCGGGACGAGGGACTTTAGAGACCTCGTCCTTTAATTCATCTGTGAGACCTCTCCGAAAAAGAGTAAGGAGACCTTCATCTGGCCAGCCTAGTTCAGAGGACAGTTGTTTAATTGAGTGATATACCAAAGTAATTCCTTGTTTCCTTGCTTTAAATCGAGAAGTCTCTCTTGAGTGGCAACCGAAATCTCCTTTCTTCCAAACATGGATTTGAGACTATTAGTGAAAGCGGAGTAAGAATCGAGTATAACATTATTGGAGGTGACTAAAGGAGTCGCCCAGGCTAACGCAGGACCAGAGAGGTGGGAAATGACATAGCCTACCTTATCTTTATCTGTAGGGAAGAAGCGAGGTTTAAATGTGAATTGAACGGTACAACTGTCAAGGAATTCTTTTAGTCTATAGGGATCACCGTCATACATTATGGAATGTAAGGACGACGGGGGAGTGTCTGAAAAAGCTCTGGCCACGTGATGTCGTAACTGAGCATTGTCCTGTTTCAAGGATTGTACCTCGAATGACATGGCCTGCATGGCCGTCATTAGCTGCTGCATTTGTTGTTCCATTTGAAATCCCGATTCCCAAAATTCCTTTTTTGGGCGTCGCTTACTGTTAATTCTGTTAGGGAACTCGTGTAAATATGAGTAAGCTGCAGAACTAAATAAAGTGAAAGCTTTACAACAGCTCACCTTGGCAATCGATGACTCCAACTGGAAAGATAAAGCAGCTGTGAAAATTTCCCAGAGACAGCCCTGGCCACGCAACCCAGGGTAAAGTAACCCAGGAGAGCGGGCAGGACTCCCAGGGAAACCCTCAATGGGAAGAAAACCCTGGACGAATCCCAGCTCGTGCAGATCAGGATACGATGAAAGATGGACGTCTACGGCAGGAACCCCCGGGAATCACACCAGACACTTTGTCTGCAGGAATGAGAGGTGAAGAGATAGGAATCAGGTTAGAGGAGGGTCTGTAGAATGGAAAAGAAAAGAGCTTCAAAGAGATCTCTCTCACCCGAATAGGACTACTGAAAAGTTTGGATCTGGAATCTGACTGCAAAGGACAGCTCCGAGGAAGCTTGGACGGATAATAGGAGATGTGAGCCTGGCCAATCTCAAAAGGGAATCCTAGAGAACGGGTACTTACTCAGATGTGGGTCTGGCCGGAATAGAAGACAAACAAGATGGGTTGGCGAAGCCGGTTGAAAAAGAAACCAGCGAATGCAGAGCAGAGGATCTGATGAGAGAAAGCAACAGGGTAAGTAGGAACCGCTAATGGTAGAGAGAAATGTGTGCATGAAGAGGAAGGATACAGAAACGAACTCACGGAGCGTCAAAGACAGAAGCGACGCGAAGCACTGGTCGCTTCGGTTCCGGATAAAGGATCAGGTGACCGGTCGGCTGCACGTCAAGAGAGCGTGCAACTACTAGACCGCTGCCAGCGGGTCGGAAAGATACTCTAGCTTCCATCTTGGAGATGCTCGGAATCAGGGCGCCGCACAAGCGGGTCCGTGCCCATAACGACCACTTGCCGCGATGTGTAACAGTGGCGTTGACCGGTAAAGATAAGCATAAAGGATGATGATTAGGAAACACAGGGAACCGGTGGGGATAACAACCATGGGCGATATATGGCAGGAGGGGGACATAAGGGACTTTGCGATATTAGAGGAAGAAACAGGGTTACATATGGGCCAGTATATTACATACCACAGGGTGGTACGGAAAATCAAGGAGACATGGTCCGAATTAGCACTAGCAGAAGAACCGGACACTACTATAGACACAATATACGACGTTGCAGAGGGGGACACGAGATATCTAGAATATATGAGTTGATGATGTTCAAGGTGGGGAAGGAAGTGGCGCAACTGAGACGGGACTGGGAAGAGGAAGTAGGAGCCCCAATGAATGATGGGATGTGGGAATGAGCCCAAAGGTACCACAAAAACGTGTTGAGAAATGCAAGACTGCAACAGATACAACTGTACGTAAACCATAGGGTGTATATGACGCCTCAGAGAATAGCTAAATTCAAAAATGTAGGACGGCAAGCATGGCCCAAATGTGATGAGGAAAATGCCAGAATAGTGCACATGTTTTGGTCATGCCCAGTCATTGAGCGCTTTTGGGGCGAGGTGGCGCACAAGTTGGCGGAAAAAGGAATCAAAATTGTGGTGGATACAGTGTGGGCCTGTTTTATGGGAGGGTTTCAGAGACCGCATAAACTCAAGCATGTGAGTAAATTAAAGGATTTAGCGTATGCGCTTGCAAAGAGGAGAATTGCTATGGGGTGGAAGGCATGCCACAGACCAAGACTCGAAGCATGGTGGAAAGATCTACAGAAATGGGTCAAAGTGGAAACTGTGGTATGACAGGATGTAAGTAATGTTGGGGGGGAGGAAGAGGCTGAGACCCTGATAGCCTGGAAACAATTGATAGAGGAGTTATTTGGGTTACCATGAGACCCAACGGAAAATATGGGGGATGAATCCTTATCACAAGATGCAGAAACAGAACACGGAAGGGAATAGACTTGTAAGGGGGGAGGGAAGGGGAGAAGCAGTGGACATGTTGCAGAGATGTATGTTTATAATGTTACTCTATGCACTGCAAGTTTGGTTTGTATGGTTTGTTGAAATAAAATTAATAAAATAATAAAAAAAAAAAAACTCTGTCTTATCATCATTTAGGCAGAGGCCATGTGTGGCAACGTCTGTATCATAGGTTCCTGATAGAGGTAGGAGTATCTGGGTGTCATCTGCATAGTTTGTGTAGGTGACACCCAGACGGTCCAGTTTATCAAATAGTGGCTTTGTAAAAATGTTGTACAAAGTGGGCGAGACACAGGATCCTTGTGGAACTCCGCAGGTGATGGGAATAGGATCAGCAGCTGCCGAGGGCAAAAACACACGCATTGTTCTATTTGTGAGGAAAGACTGGATCTACGAGACTGCAGAGCTGGAGAAATGAGCTGCTGGTGATAAATGTCACAGAGTATTGTATGGTCTACCAGATCAAAAGCAGCTGGAGGTCTAGTAGGAGTAAAATGGCAATGTTTCCTTTGTCTTTCAATTCGTCGATCTGGCTTTTGAGGTCAACAAGGGTGGTTTCTGTGCCATGCTGAGGTCTGAAGCCAGATTGACGCGTTCCAAATAATTTGTTAGATTCTAGATAGTCTTGTATTTGCAAGTAAGCAATTCTATCGAAAATGTTTAATAAGAAGGGGAATGTCGTAATTGGTCTGTAGTTCGTGGGTATAGCCGGGTCAAAGGTCTGTTTCTTTTAGTAGTGGGAGAACCCGGGCTGTTTGACATTAATTGGGACAGAGTTACTGGAGAAGTAGGAGTTCATGAGTTTTGTAATGAATGGGGCTAAATCTCTGGCTGCATCTTTTATATTCTGAGCAGGACAGCTGTCGCCCTTACAATTAGATGGTTTGAGAGATGCAATGATTTTTTGAACTTCAGGTATGGTAACCTTTTTAAACATGAAGCCTGAATTAATCTGTAGGGTAGACGGTGATGCTGGAGTGTTAACTGTAAGTTATAACCTTTTGTCAGCAATATTGGTCTGGAGCCTGTTAATTTTGCTGGATATGGCGTTTTGTATACTGGAGCACCAGGCTTTATCCTTGATGCATGTATCTGGCAGGGGGTTAGAGTTCTCTAGTTCTCTTAAAATGTTAAATAATTCTTTAGTGCTGGAACTAGCTTGGCCTATTCTGTCATTGTAGGATTCCTTTTTGGTCTGGATTAGCTTATTTCTGTATGTGGCAGTGATGATGGCAAGGTTAGTTTTATTTTCAAGTGAGGTGGTAGATTTCCAA
This sequence comes from Ambystoma mexicanum, assembly GCF_040938575.1. Lineage (NCBI taxonomy): Eukaryota > Metazoa > Chordata > Amphibia > Caudata > Ambystomatidae > Ambystoma > Ambystoma mexicanum. Next base: position 164,571,726 of record NC_090931.1, on the reverse strand, counting down.
CGTGTTTCCATTTTTCTATTTTCAGTAGGGAGTATTTTTAGTTCGGGGGTAAACCACGAGTTAAGATGGGCTTTGGGTTTGCTTTTGCGCAATTTTAAAAGGGCAATAGCGTTGATGGCTTTGGTCATGGTATCGTTATTAGAGGTGATCAATGAGTTAGGATCATTAGTATCCGGTAGGGCATTGATTATAGGGACTACGAAAGGAGCTAAGGTCTCTGCTGTGATGTTACATTTATTACTTGTGTGGCAAGGAGGAGCAATAATAGGCTTTTTCTTTTCCAGGTTATTGATGTTCATTTCTAGGGTGATGAGGTGGTGGTCTGACCACACTAGAGGTGTAGAATATAATAGAATGGTGTTGCAATTAAGATCCGCTACCCAATCAAGTATCCTGCCCTTCTCATGGGTGGGTTTGGTGCTAATTTGGATATAGCCTTGTTCTGATAGTGCGGATGCTAGAGAGATGGCATGTGGGTCACTGGTGTCCTTGTAATCGAGGTTGAAATCCCCTAGAATGATGTTTTGCGCCAAGGGTTTGGTGGTGTCAGCTGCTAGGGATGTGATGTCTTCTTCAAAAGACCCTAGAGGTCATGGAGGTCTGTAGATAATGTGTAGTGTGATAGTGTTGTTCGGCGAGGTTTGGAACTTGACTGAGAGAAGTTCACATGATGCCAGTGAGGAGGGGGTGGCTGGTCTTATATTGAGAGTAGATTTAAAGATAATGGCTATTCCTCCTCCGCGAGCATTAGGTCTGTCTACTCTGATAATGGAATAATTGTCCGGGACAGCAAGGGCAATAGAAGGGCCTGCTGTGTCGCACAGCCACGTTTCTGTCACCGCAAGGAAATCGAGGTTAATATCCAAAATGATGTCAGCAATCTCTGTTGCGTGAGCTACAAGGGACCTGACATTCAGTAATGCTCCTTTAGTAGGCTGTGTCTGTGAGACCTTCAAAGGTAGGCTGGGACTAGTGTCATCTATATTTTTGGTTGTGACGGTTTGAGCTTTGTTTTTTCGCCTAAGGTGATGTTAGTGGATTCAGTGCAATCAGTGCAGGTGGTCTTGTGGCTGTGTTTAGCTACTATGGGCCTAGTGGACAGTAGTTTACTGGCTAGTCTCTCGTTGCGCTTGGGAATGTCAGGAGGGGTGGTGGATGAGGCTACTGGCAGGGGCGTCATCTTAATGGCAGTGGGAGGTGAGGATATAACATCCAAAGTAAGTATATCCTGTTTAGTGCTTATAGTGGAGCATGGATATAATTTGGGTACAGTTAATGTGCGAAACGGGGGTAGTGGTAGGAGGAATGGGGTGTGGCTGGGGATAGGGTAGTAGCAGTGACATTCTAATCTGCCTAGCCCTTCATCAATCTTGATGAAGTGTCCGTTAGTGCATAGGGTGGAATGGGGTATTATGCAGAAGGGGAACATAATTATGGTTAACAACACCTGCATAATGTAGAGAAAGTAGGCTACCTAGGATTAGTTTACTAATACTAGGATAGCTATCATCTAATGAGGAGGTACTATCTAGTGGGTCACGCATGTAGGATAATCTGTTGCAACAGCATAGATGCTAAATATGAGTCAGACTTCAACAGGCAATCAGATCATTTCAAGGGTGATTAGATGCAGCAGAATAGCAATTGCAGTTACATATGATTCAAGTTGAGTAAGTCGTCCAGTTGAGTGGCAGCTGATTAAGTTTAAATAGACAGTTTACCAACATGAGCAAGCAGGTTGTGCAAGAGAATTAAGCCTGAGGGGAGGTGGAGTAGCGCTGTGCACAGAGAGTACGGTATAAGTGGTGCCTTGGGCAGGAGAGCAGGGGTGGTAATATAGCATTAGGCTGTTAAGAGATCTGAAAATTGATCCTATACCAAAGGACACATATGAGTAATAAGTCCAATGACCGAGTAAGGTTGAAAGACAATTAAGGTGCTGCAGTCATTAGAACTGGTACCTATAGGCAATTGCTAAATAACAATATTTTGGAAATACAGCAGCATTCCACCCGATAGTTGTTAACTCAATGCTGTAAGGCTGAAGCATAGAATAAGCCTAGGCATTTAAATAATGTCAAGTAATGGATCAAGTACTCCATGCCGAGCAGCCTTCGCCGGCGAACAACGGCAAACAAAGCCTTTTTCCTTCAGGCCTGCTCCCTGAGGCTGGCTTCCTTCCTACCAACAGATGCGAGCCTCGCTATCGGGCTGCATTGCGCCGGCCATTTTGGAGCTAGGCACGACTTCTAGCATGTAGGATCAGCTGGTTATCTGATCAGTGTTGGCTGCGGGGGGAGGCACACAAGGCGGGTGGCAAGGTGCTCACCTTAGGGTCGGGTGGCTGGGTTGGTAGATGCAATCCAGCCCAAACGTAGGCAAACGAGTGACACGTGGCTCCTCGTGGTCAGGCTGTAGTGTGCTGGGCTGCTGCTGCTGCAGCACGAGATGGGCTCCTGCCCTCTCTGCTCCCTGAGCATCTGTCTTGATTTAAGTGGTGCCGCAGATATAACATTGGTGATTAGTTGACCCTGCTGCCTGCCAGCCGACTGAGCGACCACCAACCCAGGACATTGGGCCGTACACACCTGCCACCAGGACACCCAGATAGCAACATCCAAGCAAAGATTTGCGAGGTAAGTGGTTCGCCCCACCCCAAGAAAGGGGAGGACGAAACAGGTATATTCTAACGCACTTGCACTTTCTTATTTGATAGTGCCCTTTAAATAGAGACACTTGTACATCAGTGAGTGGTTGTTAAGCAGTGATTATTATTTACATCTGCTAATGCATTTGCACTTTTTTAGTTAATAGTGCCCTTTACATAGAGACACATGTACACCAGTGAGTGCTTGTCAATCAGTGATTAATGTTGACATGTCCTAACAAACTTGCACTTTATTACTTGATAGTATCCTTTACATAGAGACACATGTACATCATTGAGCGGTTTTCAAGCAGTGATCAATGTCTACATGCTTTAATGCACTTGCACTTTATTTGAGGTCTGGGATCGAACTGTATACGTTGTTGGATACCGCTTGTGAATATTGTGAACCTAAATCATGTTCTGAATGATAGTTAATAAATAAACGAGTATATATGACTCGTGATTTGCAGAGAATTTGCCGTTAGGGTGAAAATTGTGACAAATGAAATGATCACAAGGCCAAGGTGGTTTATGCACTCAGACAACTTTCCTGCTTAAATCACTATCAGACATATTTGGCAAATATAAGTAATCATATTTCTTAAATGCTCTTTGTATTTATGCAAGCAGCCAGGAACACACATTATAGTTTTCCCTCTCCATTTTGCCATAGGTGATTTATTTACAGAATGAGGGTGATTTACTCACGATTGAATTGTTTATATAATGGGTGAGTGTTTTATTCACAGACAGTGGTTAATTTAAAAAAAGAGTTTGAAAAATGCATTTGCAATATGCAGTATAGATGCAAACAAGACCACCTGAGTCCATACTGAGTGGCCCAAAATGACTGTAAAGGGTCTCGTGATTAATTGATTGAGGAACACTCCCTCCCCCATTTTGAGTTGAAACGCTGCCTCTGCCAAGTAATGTGGATATTAATGTAACTGGCCACGCACAGTGGTGGCTGGTACGTTAGGTTGTCTGGAGCCTGTCACCACCACCCCCTTATTCTACGCAAGGCGAAAGAGGTGAGGTTTGATTCAAAAACATACACCTTTCACATATTGTGGTGCGGGACGTGTCCCAGCGGCAGAATGGCCATCTTGACATTCCACATGCATGGTGGCCCAGGCCAGGTATAAAATATGTGGGGCAGCATGCACTTCTTTGAAGATATTGGGTGTGAGGTTGGGGCATAGCGAGGATTACAGGGAGGGCTCATTTTGTGTTACACCACTGCACACAGAGACCCACTTCCACTTCCATCTTTTAACAAGGAGTTGTTGGTGTAGGAGGAGGAAGCCGAAGGGGGCATTGTGATGATGCAGGGAGAGGAAGAGGCAAGGAGATTTGCTGAGGCAGACGGATAGAGGGAGGGGGCCAAATTGGTAGGGAAATCAGTGGGGAAAGGCAGTAAGTGCCTGGGGGCAAAGGTGAAATCAGAAGACTCTGGGTGAACAGCACCTACCGAAATGATTTACAGCAGGAGATCGAGTGGGCATTGCAGCACTCTTGATTGGCTGGCCCTGTGAGGGATTTGACCATCCACACAGTGGGTGTGCGCTCGCGTGGGCTTTTTGGAAATTTTAAATGATATTAAATAATGGTAGATCAACCTTTGGAAAATGTGTGGGGCTAATCTGCACCCATATTACGATGTTCACTGCATGACATACATATAGACCTGTGTACTCTGAGTGGACACAGCCTGCAGGCGCTGTCCCACTGTCATATTTAGTTGGAATATGACAGCCAAGAGTACATCAAGGAATTTCAGAAGGGGGAAGGTAAATCCTTTCTCCTGCCATGGCCATCCAAAATAACTATCAAAGGACCCATGCATCCGCCCTGCCTGTTTTTAGCTGCTTGTGGCAGCTTCACATACTAATCAGCATAAATTCAAACAGGACCACGGGGCCTGGTCGCAGTGTAGAGGAGGTCCCAAATAAAGCCTGCACTCCAATCGTCCATTTTGAAGTTCCAGGAACGTTCACACCGAGATATCTGATGTATGATGAGCAAATAAACATGCAGAGAGACTCAGTAGGGCTCTGCCCAGTACCTATTAGAAGAACAGCACCTATTGAAGTACCAATACCAAGGAAACCATGGACAGTAAGGTACCCATTGAGAAAACCTTATCAACAAATGAAACAAAATGAAGATCGTCTGTGTACAGTCCCTGAAGAAACCAAACAAGGCCTTATTAGAAGACGAATGGTGACGTCCCGAGGGCCCGGACTGACTTACAGATAGAAAAAATGACAACCAGAGAATGATGCAAAAAGAAGAAACGCCATGAATAAGAATATTGTGAACTTAAAGTAAAAGAACAATGTCAAAATGGAAGAAGTTTAAGCTGTAAGCAAGATGAAGATATTGAAACAGTTTACACCTGTAAATATGCTTGGAACCGCAAGAGAGCTAAATAAACAGAAAAAAGAATAGTGTGGCAGGTGCCATTATACATAATCTACCTCAAACGAAGCACCTTATTATAAGTATATTTCCACTTTGCACAAGAAGCAGAGTCAACCCAGGTTACTAAAGGCCATACGAGAAAATCCTCACATTTAAGGAAAAACTAGAAGAGACGGCTGAAATGAAACTCATCAGAGGCAACTCGTGCCAGGAGAACCAAGGTCATACCAATAGAAGAAACAAACAGTAGCTACATCTAATTGAAACTAAGAACAGAATATCCTGCCTCTTAAAGGTCGAGATAAGAAGGCAAAGGCAGGTAGCGGGTGAAACGAAAATCAAATACAAAAGTTGATGGAAAAGAGGCAAATTCACGGTGTCTGAATCACGTGACCAGCCAAGAGAGAAGAGACGAGAGCTCACACCTAGGCATGGCACTAGGCCAGATGGAGATGTCAGACCCTTTTCCAGACAGAAGATGCAGTCTCGAGGCCAAACGCAGTGAAATAATTGACACATAGCTACTAAAGTTATGATTGATTGTAGAAAGGACTGGAGGAAGGCCGGGTAACTAAGGGGCACCTCGCACCTGGCCGACCATTCTGCATGCTGCTAAGCAAAGTATAAAAGTATGCATGGGGTTGGTGCCAACCCAATCACAATGGACCACATAATATGGGGTCCTACAGTTAGTAGAACCAATAGGATGTCGTACTTTTAGTGACATCTGCATTAGTCAATTTGGAGGAAGGGCTTAGATGCCCACCTGACAGTGTTTACCCAATCCCCTCACTCCGTTACCATATACAGATATAGTACCTATAGTAAAGTTACATTTCCTAACCAATAGAATTGCATGTTAACTTTTGAGTGTTACACGTCAATGATGACGAGTTTTTAGAATAAATGTTACAACTTGTATGAAGTTCATTGGAGTTGAAGCGAGAAGGAAGATCACATCATTGCTAATATTCATAACTCCCCGTGTTCTGTACTTGTCATTAAACAGACTCCCTTTGCCAAACTGTTTGAGTTGTCCTTATTGACTGGTGTTGGAGAAATAAATCTGCACACGCATCCATCTCACGGGTGCTGCTAACTTGTCTTAAAGTGCTTCTGAGCAACCTCCGACTATATGGGCCGGTCAGGGGTCTCAGAGGACACTTGGTAGCAGAGATTGATGGTTAACGATTATCGATTAGAATAAAACACCCATTGACCGTCGACATAAAGTAACTCCAGGTCCTCAGCAATATCACAAGTCCTTTGCCATTTGGCTGAGTAGACCGGAAGCTCCCTGTAGACAGTGGTAGACTAAAGATAAAAGATATGCAGAACGAGGTTTGAAGGGACCCGTGTTACCCACCTAACCTCTTCCCACTCCTACGGGCAGCTGAGCGGGAAAAAAGCCGAAGAAGGCGGTGACGAAGGCGGTGATCCCGAGGGTCCAGAGAGGAAACATGCGAACGGTGAGTGAACAAGTCTAATGGTTTGGCAAAAGTGCATTCCTTAGAAACAAGGAAGGGAAAGGGTAACGGAGGGAGGCGGGAAAACAACATATAGCTAGAAGTAGATAAGAATGTATATATATATATAGGGGGAAGGGAATAATGACTCAGGAAAAAATTAAGTAGATAAAGGGAAGATACGGGGGAGGACACCCAAGAAGAGGGAGGACACTTGAGAAAAGAGAGGATTTGTCTTATTCCTACACTTAATATAGCGGCTAGAAGAAACTTGTATCCAGAGTCCCAAATAAAGGGGAACGAATAGGCTACCACAGCGATTAAAGGCACCGCAAAAGGGATACATTTAAACTCCATGTCGGGGTAATTTTAGAAGCAGACATACATGTGACCAGCTGGAGTTTGTCTAGTCTGTTAACGTCTGCCTTATGTGTTGATTGTTGTGACGTCATAGGATGGAACATTTTCCTACTAGGAACTAGCATACAAACTGTGCGATTGGATATTTGGCAGGTTGTAGAAAATACCCTGATGTTTTTTGAGTAAAATAGAAGATATCAAATTTTGTGAAAAAAATCGGGATTGGAGCTTGCAGTGATTGGTGCTCGCTCCTATTGTTGGAATTGTTTAAATCATGTGAAACTTTGACAAAGTGTTATATAAAAGGAAAGGGAACAGATTTGAGCATGGAGGACATAACTCCACTAGCACACCTGTGCAAACAGTTGCCAAAACATGCACCCAAGCTGAAAAAATTCAGTGTAGAATGGGTAAAAGGAACCGCCCACAAAATGTTTATGCCTTGGCCACAGGGCGGGTCCTTATCTAAAGCTGTCTTGCAACACATGACGACATACTTGCACGCCACATACATGGGCAAAAAGCTGGACAAATGCCTGGCTATTCTAGAGCTTTGGAAAATGTATGAATAGGGAAAGGAAGAGGAGCCACAATAGATTGGATACTTAATGTATGTACAGGGGAGGGTGAGACGCCTACCGCGTACCCGCCCCGTCTGAAATGGAAATTGAAAACAATACGGACGAGGGACTATACCCACTGAGAGAACTTAAAGAAGCCACAGGGTATAGCAACCCAGCGTATGAGTCACCTACGCAAAGTACTGATGAAAATCAAGGTAAAGATAAAGATAAGGATATGACCTCCACAGTCCCAAGGGACAAGGAGAGACGCGATGAAGAGAGAAGGGACCAGACACAGACAAGTGCATCTCTCGATAAGGAGAGAGAAGGTAAAAGATGGAAAAGAAGCGACGAGAGAACTGATGAGATAGCATTTGCAAAGAACAAATGGATCGGAGGGCAGATTCTATTGAAACTCGATGGCAAAGGCATGGATAATGCAAAGCAAAAGGAGAGATTAGATGATGTACAGAGAAAGGAGAAGGAGAAAGAAAAAGGATTAAAAGACGAAGGAATAAGGAAAGAAGATAGACAGAGATGAGAACAGTTATATTGTGAAGAGCTAGATAGGCAGCACAATCGCAAACAGAGAGCAGCCCATGATCAAGACAGACAGGAGCAGCGTAAATTAGAGGAAGAGCAAAGAATAAGAGAGAAAAGAATAAACAGAAGAAGGGATGAGGAAATTTGAAGGGCAAATGAACATAGTGACGCAAAGAAAGAGGAAGCAGATAGGGTCAGAGAAAAGGCGAGGAAGCGCAGAGAATTCAATGACGATGTAGAACATAATTAAAGACAGAGAGCACACAATCTTGAATATCTGGTGAGAGAGGTTAAGAAACCTGAGCCAGTAGTAGATAGGGTTGACATTGAAGAATTCTTTCCTGAGTACAATTCAGTACCAGGCACTTCTAGGGCGAATATTGAAGATGACTTTGACACTAGAAGCATCAGAGAAACGATCGATAGAATATATGACGAAATGGGATTAGAACAAATACCCCAAGGGGAGGGAGAAGATGAGCACCTGGAGAGCACTCAGCTTTATGACACTGAAGATGTCTTCCGAAGAAGTGGGAATAGAGAACTATCCCTGGATAGATTAGAAATAAGTAGGAACAAAGAAGACGCAAGAAGTTGCACAGGTTGGGGATAGACCATGCCTGACACAGAAAGGGAGGAGCGCAAGGAGGAAGAGAGAAGGGGTGAAAGACGATTCCCAAAGGGAAAAGGGATAAGATGGTCAGACACTAGTGAGTCTGCACCGAGGGCATCAGAGTTAGCCACGCAGTCAGACCGACACAAAGAAGTATCTCACCGTCAGAGGGGGGTGTCTCCACCGCCCTATGTGAGCACACTTAGGACATTGCCAGACAGGAGTCGATGTGGGAATATTACCCCTGCAATAGACAGGAGAACCACGAGAGAAGAGACAGAGGGCTATGCATCCCATTTTCCGTTACTGGAGAAAGGGGGAGCAAGACCACAGTATATTCTATGGCCACACATGGATCAAGAAAATTTGCAAAACAAGCTTCCAATGTTGACATCGGGAGTCGGAAAATGGAAACACGAGTTAGGAGGGAACACATTAGCCATAGGGGATATCAAGTGTCTCCTAATTGCGATACTTGGTGAGAGAGCAGATGATGTGTGGACACGGGCAGGTTACCCTAGTGTGACCACAATTAATACTGCGCTTGACAGAGCTCCATTTAACAATTGCAGAGCCGCAGTTTGGAAAGCTCTATGAGTGCTTTACACAGACACTTCCGATATTGGAGGTATAATGACACGAAAGGAGAATATGTTGATTTACACACAGAATTTTCAAGACGCGTGGGTACTCGAGACTCATGAATCTTGGGGGAAATCTATACCTGAATTCTACCATATATTGTGCCAATGGCTACCAGAGCCACTACAGAAACAGCTCAAGAAATTGGTAGGAATCCAGGCTAAACCATGGTCAGAAATACAGCTGACCATCACACCCTATTGCAGGCTACTGCAAGAAAAGAATCACAAAAAGGAAGCTGCACGAAAGGGTGAAGAGGCAAAACTAGTGCAGAAGAAATTGTCAAAATATGCTCTTGAGGGAGCCATGTTAACTAGCACAGCTGAATCGAGCATGCAGCAGGTCAATAATCTACAGCAGAATAATCAGGGCAATGCAGGGTTTTACCCTAGGGGAAGAAGATTCAGAGGAAAGGGATGGCAGAGTAATCAAGGAGGTTTCCGGAATAATCAAGGAGGTTTTCAAAATATGCAAAATAGCAATCAAGATATGCCAAATGGGCAAATGATCAGACCACCGCCAGTATGTTGGTTGTGTGGGATGACAAGGCATTTGGCGTGCACATTCAGAAATCAAGGCATGGTGCAAACCGGCCAAGGAATAGGAGCAGGCATGGTGAATCCACCAGCATTTTTTCAACAGGGAGTTGCACAGAATCACACGGTGCAACAGCAAATGCCAGGAGCACAGTAAAACCCACAACCTCAAAATATAGTGAGTTTTCCACAAGAACAGTCCCAACAGTCACAGATGCAATTGTCACAAACAATTAACACAGGGTAGACCGAGAATCCTTGAATGGGGGGTAAGACTGGTAATGAGGGAAATCCATCAGCACAAGGTAGGCCAAAACTTTATATGGACTAGGACAGCTCACTGGGAACCCTGATGTTTTCTATCCTATCAGTGACGCCAGACCCTCACCAGGAACCAAGGGTGGATGTCGTTATAGGGGATAAAGAATATTCCTTCTTAGTTGACACGGTGCAACATGTTTATGTATATCTGAAGGCAAGTTTTCTTTGTCCGGCGAGGCCATAAATACTCAGAGTTTCACAGGAGCTACAAGTCGTGTCCCCTTCACAAACGCACTTCCAGTCTCATTAGGAGAATGTGAAATAAACGTACCTTTATTATATTCATGGCAGACCCCGGTAAACATTTTAGGTCGAGATCTAATGACAAAGTTAAATATGACAATCTCATTCATGGAAGAGGGCATAAAATGTTCAACTCCAGGAATGCACAGGCATAATATGTTCAACTCCAGGAATGCACTATTCAAACGTATGCAAAATGATTAGAGCATACACAGGACACACATCTATGAGGGCTACACCATTAGAGCCCAAAATATTTACATATGGAATACGTGTGCTAATGGCAGGGCTGCCAGGCCTTGCAGACAAGATCATGAGAACCCCAGATTAATTTTTATTCAGGCCAAGAATACCTATGCACGAGGAAAAGGGACACATATTTCCCTTGGTGATACACACAGCTGCATTACGAGGGAAAATGGCTTTAATTGATGGTTATGACGATGAAGGCTGACAATGGTGCACAGTAATCGCCATTGAAGAAGGATACCGATTGACTCACGTCACTGATGTCGATCTGTTTGAAGAGCAAGCAGATTTGGGAGAGACAACAGTGGAGGTGAGTCTTACCTTTTGGGTGAGAATGTGCAAAAGGGAAGTGCCTCAGAGAATGATGTTGTCACGAAACCGTCCTGAATATTTTGATGACGACATGGCCCAAGTGCCTGTTTCAGTATGGACTACAGGCCCCTATGACATAGACTTATTGAAAGGAGTTGGAGAGGTGAGAATCAAAGTGAAGCCAGGAACAATTCTTCCAAATGCACGATAGTACCCCATGTCCAAGAAGGAGATGAAGGAATGTATTAAGACAATTTTGCCTATGATGGAACAGGGCATCTTAGTGATGTCAGAATCGTCATGCAATACTGCGGTTTATCCGATCAAGAAATCAAAGTTAGGGTCTTGGAGGCTAATTCAGGATTTACGCCGAATAAATGATAGTGTTGAGGCCGAGTTCCCTTTAGTCCTGAACCCGGCTACAATTTTATGTAATATACCGGTTGAGGCAAAATATTCCACGGTGATTGACTTTCTCAATCCCATTGCAGCGTGACTCACAAGATCTGACGTCATTCACGTTCAGACAGATGCATCTGAAAAGCACGAGGCTACCCCAGGGGTACTGTGAGTCTCCTTCTATTTTTAACAGAGTCCTGCAGATGGACCTAAGCAATATTGCACTAGAAAGCGTTGTCCTACAATATGTGGATGACATCTTAATTTGCACCACGACGGAGGAGCAATGCAGACATGATTCTGTTCAGCTATTGACTACATTGGCTGAGAAAGGATATAAGGTTGACGAAGAAAAGCTACAGTATTGGGCCTAATTACGAGTCTGGCGGAAACCGTGCCTGAAAGTCCAGCAGGTTACAGCCGGACTCGTATTACCATTCTGCCTTTGTGATTCCCGGAATTACTGGGGCATTACGACCCCGGTGACACGGGAATTCCGGAGGCGGAATTCAGTAAAACCCCATTCCCATTGAGTCCCCGGGCACTCAATGGGAATAGGGAAGTGGAAACACCGGCACCATCTCGTGATGGTGCCGGTGTTTCCACATCCGCCTGCAGGCGGGTGGTGTTAAACCCGCCAGGTCAGACCTTCGCCTGCAGGTCTCAAGATCACCCGGTATGGAAACAACGTTGGTGGCGGGTTTACCGCCACTGTTATTTCTATACTGGGTGACTCGTAATGAGGCCCATTGTCAACAAGAAGTGGTGTACATAGCCCTGCTGATCTCGCATGAAGGAAACAGTGTGACCCCAGAAAGGGCTGAAGCATACTGAACACGGCTAAGCAGATGCAGAGCTTCTTAGGCCTGTGCAATTTCATGGCATGGGTCTTCGACTACAGCTCTTACACCAAGCCTATGATTCAGGCCTTAAAGAAGGCCCAGGTGACGAAAGAAAACATTGAATGGTCTGAGATCATGGAGAAAAGATTTGCTGAACTCAAAAGAGCAATTTGCACAGCACCAGTTTTAGGAATCCCCAATTATGCAGAGGAATTTTTCTTGTTCTCGCACACGAATTGGCAGCATTATAACGGCAGTGCTCACTCAGAGAACCACATTGGGGTACAATCCCCTGGCATATTATAGTGGAAATTTGGACCCTGTAATGAGGGGCCATTTCCTGTGTGAACAAAGTTTTGCTGCAGCAGCGTTCGCCATTGAAAAAGTGACTACCATTGTAATGGGATGCTCCATGACAATGTACGTCGAGCACTCACTATTTCCTATCCTAGAGAAACCAAAGGGCACGCTAACATCTCAGAGAGTTTCTGCCTATGAAGTGATCATATCGAATCCATCGATTAAAATAGTTTGATGCAAGATAGTAAACCCAGCTATTTCACTGAAGGAGAGCCAATACATGACTGTGCAAACTATGAAGAATTCTATGACGAAATCCCCAGAGTAAAAGAAAATGCTTTGGCAGAAGGAGAAAGTGTGAAACACGCCACAAATGGCGAATTTCGAGTACTCCTTAGTGCGTGAATACCATCTCATTTTTCAGCACAAGCTGCAAAATTATTGGCGTTGACACTCGCCATTGAGAATCACACAGACCAGGAAGTAACTGTGTACAGTGGCTCCACCTATGTGACGTCCACAGTGCACGCATGCTTAGAACTTTGAAAAGGAGGGGCTAACTTTGAGCAGACGGCACTCCAGTGCAGCACACAGCCTTATTGGACAGGCTGATCAAGGCACTACAGCTCCCAGTGGGCATAGCGGTCGTGAAATGCGCCGCCCACACAAAGGGACAGATTATATCTCACGTGGAAATCAAGCGGCAGATACCGAAGCCAAATGTATGGCATCCAAGAGTGAGATGATCATGGAAGTGGAAGTCACCCATACAAATGAGAGAATGATGGTTGCACGGATTAAACCGAAAGCTATAACAATCTAGGACAAACAGAGTTCATGGAACTCCAAGGGGATGCACCACAGAAAGAGAAAATTCTTTGGAAGCAGCAAGGGTGTTCTTTAAACCCCTCTGACAGCTTGTGGCGACAAGACAGTACTGGTAAACCAGTAAAGCCTATAGCCCTGTTAAAATGAGTGCTGGAACAGTTACACTACCCAGCACACATTACAAAGGAGAATCTATCGGCAATGCTTGCAGAAGACTGGTTCATACCGATCCTAACCGAGCGCGTTGCATTTTTCATAGTGAACTGTATGATCTGCCAACAATTCACAGCTGGGCACACATTAAAAGTAATGAGAGGAGTCATACCAAGGCCAAACGGGCCTTTTCAGCACTTGCATGTCGATTACACCGGCATGATTCAAGTATGCAACGGGTACAGATACCTAATTGTTGTGGTGTGTCCATTCTCTAGATGGATAGAAGCAGGTCCATGTACACACCCAGACTCTACCTGTGCGGCCAAATTTCTAGTTATAGAAGTATTTCCCAGGTGGGGAATATGTGAGGTCATGAGATCAGATAATGGGGCTCACTTTGTAAATGTGATTTTCGAACAGATTAGCTTGGTGCTTGATATAAAGCACAAGTTCTCGTTGGCGTATCATTCGAAAGGTAACGGTATCTTTGAGAAGCTCAACGGCTTATTAAAGGAAAGGATAGCCAAGTTGAAGCTTACTCTAAGAAAGGGATGATTGCACTGACTTCCTTTGGCACTGTATGCACTCAGGAATCAACCTGGTTCCGACCATCAACTCACGCTGCACAAAATAGCCACAGGAAGAAGAATGCATACTCCCCTGATACCCCGAGACAGAGCTAGATGTGATGCCCAGTCAACAGGGTATGAAATGCAAAATGTCCTGAATTGCATTACATCTTGCCTTACTGTAATTTCAGACCAGCTGCAGCGATGACGAAAAGGGGTGCAGGGCAGCACAGAACACAGAAGGAGATACTACTACAGGCACAGCTCAAGGACTTTGTGTACCATCCGTTTTCCCTGGAGATACCGTACTGGTAAAGAATCCTACAAGAAAAAGGTGGGACGAGCCGAGGTTTAACGGTCCCTTTACAGTGGAAGACTGTACTCCTTCCGCAGTGAAACTACAAGGCAGAAGAGCTTGGATTTTTCTGGGCGATATCAAACCCTACATCGGAGAAGGCCCCCTGCCTGCACCCCAGCGTGAGCAGACTACGAGTGATGGGGAAGTCCAGAGAATGTGCAGATGAGATCCATGATGAGGAAAAAGGATTCATGAGCAACAGCAAAGTAAAGACAAAGGAACTTTTGTGAGATAGTTGTGGTTTCACTTTGGACAGTCCACTGAGCAAAAAAGAGGATAAGGACACGTAAATGGACACTCTGTGCATCCTACTTGCAGGGTGCAGAAGACAATTGCCCCTATAAACCACAAAATAGTAACTTTGGATTGAGGCACACTAAAATTGTGACGAGAAAATAACGTGCCAAATTTTGATCAAGGACACATAAACTGGAAGAAAATACAGTACCCATATTCCTTCCACACAGAAACTGTAGCAGCATCACCAAAGATATGGGGACATACTTCAATCTAGTGCTAAGATCATACCTGTCACTGGTGGGGAGGCTCACAAGTGTCACTGACTTTCTTCAAGATCCTGAAAACGAAAAGATCATAACGAGACTGCTTACTGTGACGACCAAGTAATTCCTAATACTTCCTGAATACAGCGAGGAAAAGCCAAATGTCCCAAGCAAAGAAGGAAGTAAATGGGCTTGTCAATATATTGTTCTTTCGTATAATCGAAGACTGTGCAGATCTTGTCAGGAGAATGACAGACATACTCACATTTCTTCAAGATCCAGCAAATACAGAACGTCCAAGCAGACTCCTAAATAACATTGTGATCTTAGTTGCACTCCACGCAAACGGGACGTGCAGACATTGTTCATAGTGAAGTGAAAACATACAATCCTGACCCTCAGCAAGACAGGACAAATGTCACCCGTCACCAGAAGACAGCAGGTTGGCCAGCAACGTTTTCTTTCCGTTAATCACTGATTTTCCAGAGCTAGTGGGGAGACCTGTAGATGTTGACGTCATCACCTTCATCAGAGACCCAGCTAATGCTACACAGATGGGCATGCTCTTGCATGGAATAGTGATGGAATTGTCCAACCATCAGCAGAAATATTTGAGAAGATTTTAGATTTTCCGCCGAGGGACAGATTGAGAGAACATTGCCAGAGATTTCCTTTCTTATTTTCTATTGACAAAGACACAATGGGCCTCATTACAAGTTGGAGGTAGCCATGGTGCTGCTGCCTCCAAACTGTGCTCCATTACCGTGTTCCTTCAATGGGTAATTACCAGGTCATTCCAACATTGGAGGACCCGGTAATTCCTCCTTGAAGGAACCATTTCCCATTCCCATTTGAGCCCCAGGGCTCTATGGGAATGGGGAGGGAGGTAATAACGAGCACATTTCAAATGGCCCGTTATTAGCTCCCTCTTCCCCTCGCGGGACCCGGAAAGGACCTCTGGTTTTACCAGACGTCTGTTCCGGGTTCCGCAAAGGGAACCTCGTAATCAGCGCTCCCGTAATGTAGGGTGCCGGTCCCATACCAGCACCCTTCATTACGGGACCGCAAGGGTCGTAATGAGGCCCAATATGTCTTCGGGAATGAAGCAGATAGAGGCATAGACTGGGAGCTGACATACTTTGAACATGCACAGTGAAGAGACTTGCTGAATTATTGCGTGATTTTGACACTTCCCATAGCCTAGTGAAGGAACTGTATCCCGAGATAATAGACAATTCATTATTCACAAGAGGGGGTCAATTGTGTAACACCTGAAACACAACAAAGAATTTGAAAGACAATACTGTTTAAAGGAGTTTAGTAAACGTTAACATTTTGGCGAATGATTGAGATGGGGATCCAGAGCAGCAACCTCGTCCTCCCACAGGAGGAAAGACGCCCACGTTTTTCTGGAAGTAAATGCTGCCACCTGACTTACATGTCAATGTATTTATGTATTATATTCATCATTGTTTTATTATCATTCACGATCAGAACTGCATTTTTTATTGGTGCACAAAGCATTCCTATTCCAGTGCACCTACCTAATGATGCACGCATGAAGCCTACGAAAGTACCCAGACCTTACATAGTCATTCCAGTCCCTAGAAGATCTGATGGTGGAGTGAATGAACTTGAGATAGATGTGATTAGCAATGACAAGCACAGACTTGTGGTTATAGACGAATCAAAAAGCCAGAGACAGGGTCGGCAAAGTATGAATGTGAAAAGGTTGCTGACAACCACTCACATGCAAACATTGAATGCACATACACCAGACCTCTTGTCAATGACTGCAGGACCACAATCCCAAGCAGTAGAGAAGAAAAGACTGCCTACTATGGGAAATCCTACTACAAGTAAAGCCAAGAGCCACCTGAAAGAAGCAGATGTCGTGGAAAGACAAGAAGAGTTGGAAAGCAAGCCAACAGAAACAGCTGTCTCAGAAACTCTTGAGCCAACACCAAGGAAGACAAGAGCAAACTAAGAGAACATTTCTGCATGAGCACAACCTACAGCAGACATAGGGCCTCATCACGACTTCGGCGGTAACCCTTAAATCAGGCGGTAGCGCTATTACCGCCAGATTTAAGGGTCTGGCGAATCAGGACTTCGGCAGATTTCGCCCCAGCTCTGAGCTGGGGGGAAATCTGCCGAAAATTTGCACTATTACCGCCGGCGGGAAATCCGTCGGCGGTATTAGTGCGAAGATTCCCCATTGAGCCCAATGGGGAATGGGGCATTCCCGAATAGGCTCAGTGGGGAATGGGGACTTACATTACCGCCGAACTCGTGATCCGGGGCTATTAGCGCCGGGGAGTTCGGCGGTAGGGCTAATACCGCCCGCGCTAATAGCGTTACCGTTACCGCCCAAGTCGTGATGAGGCCCATAGTATGGCTGAAGAATAAACCCACAGAGACAACATTGCCAAGCATCTATGTTCCAGTGAAAGGGACAAGTACAAGCTCCACAATACAACCATATACAGGACCAATGCCAGCGTGGATATGGGCACTCCTAACCAGAAAGAAAAAGATATACGAGGGCAAGGAAAAAGCTGCCAGGCTCTTGTCTACAAAACGGCACAAATGAGAAGGTCTGCACTGTGGACCAGGATACCTAAGGATCCTCCAGTAAGAAAGAGCCATATAGATGCATTCAGGGATGTAGTCATAGCAAACTACCGGAAAACATTAAGAATCAAGAGAAGCATGCATGGAGATGACAGTGAACTAAACAATTACTTGGACAGCACAGAACATTTGGGAAACATTTGGTACCAGCACATGAAAGAAGTTGGAAGATGACCTTCAGAAGGGGAATGATTTGTTTGTGCACTCCTACCATCCAGCATGGGGAAGTCCAAGATCTTCGTAGCTGTAGAAATTGATGTCCAGACTGCACACTGTCTTTCACACGTAGCCATGAGCAAAACTAGAGGCCAGTTCATGGGCAGCGATGCCTCACTAAAATGGGCAACTGAAACAGCCTATCCCGATGAAGAAGATTATGTTCAAGACATTAAGACAAGAAATAGAGCTCAAACTAGAAATCACGTGATCAGGTACGAGAAACCTGGAGTAAAAGGAGCTGAAATTAGATGGGAAGTAAATCAGAAGCTAAATGTCCAAGACAAAACTCCAGAAGAGGCTCGAAGTTGGAAGAACAGAGGCCACATGCAGATTTGGGGAACAGTGCTTTCACCAGATGGATGGGAAAAAGGAGTAGTGATTTGCAGGGCATGGATGGTCCTCGGAGCCTGAAAGGAAGCAATTGAAAATTCACAAAGGCCATGCCAACCATTGTGGCCAAAGCTTGCAAAATGAATGACATGGGTCGAAGACAAAGGAGGACCCCTGCAGATAGTACCAATGGAAAGCTCAAAATTGTGCTTCAGGAACAATGGCACAAGAAAGATGGGAGAGAATCAGAATTGTGGAGGAATCTTTGACGCCCCAGGCATGGAACATGGAACTGCAGTAATTATGGATCACTATTGGGCATGTGGGTCCAAAGCATAAATCAGACTGCTGAGAAACTGGGGAGGTATATGCACAATAGTGAATGCTCATGTTCCAGCTTTGGGGATCCCGAAAGGCGACTTGAATATTGAGTTTCTCAAAAGCAGATGCTCACCTGAGAAAGAAGAGATCTGTGAAACTGATGACTCGATTAAAGAGGGAAAATTACTTCTCTGCCAAATCTGAAGAAGCCTTTCATGCAATCCCATATGAAGACAGACTGTTCAGCCTCAACTCATCAGTGTTTGCGACAATCCTCATGCCAAGATTCCTAGTTGGAGCAAATACTAAATGGTTACAGATAACCAGATGGCAGTTGCTGCAGACCATCAACACCACCATAAAGTGAAGAGTTAAGAGCAATTTGATTAAAGACTCTCCAGAACAGATATGTTCTTGACATGATCACAGATATGGATGGAGGAGTTTGCACAAACATCGGAGAATCATTTTGCACATTTATACCTTCTCACGATGAGGAAAATGGAACTCTAACAGAAGCCATAGGTATGCTGACAAAACTGCAGAACCAAATGATTGACGAGACAGACGAAGTTGATGATGACCGTTGGTTTGGATCACTATTCTCATGGGTTCCACAATGGATGGCAGATGCATTCAAGTTCCTGGGAGCCCTACTAGTGATGATATTGTTAGGATTCTGTGTTATTAAGATAATAATGTCCGAGTGCCAGAAAACTGCGAAGAAAGCCATAGGGATGAAGATCATGATTGATTTCAAGCCAGGATGGAAGCCCAAAGACCTGACTGGTGAAGAAATAAGAGATTTCGTGAAATCTAGCATTCTTGCACCTGAGGGAACACAATTTCTCTCTCCCAGGAAGCATCGAAACTATGTGGGAAGGTGGGTTTACTGCAGCCCAAATGTACAATGTCAACAGATGACATGGAATAAGGATGAACATGTGAGAACAGCAGGAAGCCTGAAAGGAGTCATAAAGATACGGACTCCAAAGAGACACTTCTTCAGACCATCATGTATAGATCCAGAAGATGAAGAAGGAATTAACCCAGGCGATGAAGTGAAGGTGAATACAGAAGAACCAAGTAAAATGAACTCAAAGATGGAAGTGAAAGTGGTCGATGAATCGCCCAGAGGGGGGAGTGTAGAGGAGGTCCCAAATAAAGCCTGCACTCCAATCGTCCATTTTGAAGTTCCAGGAACATTCACACCGAGATATGTGACGTATGATGAGCAAATAAACCAGCAGAGAGCCGCA
The DNA here is from genome assembly GCF_040938575.1 of Ambystoma mexicanum. Taxonomy (NCBI): domain Eukaryota; kingdom Metazoa; phylum Chordata; class Amphibia; order Caudata; family Ambystomatidae; genus Ambystoma; species Ambystoma mexicanum. The sequence continues at coordinate 164,552,086 of NC_090931.1, read as the reverse complement.
GGAGGGCTCTGCCCAGTACCTATTAGAAGAACAGCACCTATTGACGTACCAATACCAAGGAAACCATGGACAGTAAGGTACCCATTGAGAAAACCTTATCAACAAATTAAATGAAATGAAGATCGTCTGTGGACAGTCTCTAAAGAAACCAAAAAGGCCTTAATAGAAGATGAATGGTGACATCACAAGGGCTCGGACTGACTTATAGATAGAAGAAATGACAACCAGAGAATGATGCAAAGAGACAAAACGCCATGAATAAGGATATTGTGAACTTAAAGTAAAAGAACGATGTAAAAATGGAAGAAGTTTAAGCTGTAAGCAAGATGAAGATATTCAACCAGCTTACACCTGTAAATATGCTTGGAACCGCAAGAGAGCTAAAAAAACAGAAAACAGAATAGTGTGGCAGGTGCCATTATACATAATCTACCTCAAACGAAGCACCTTATTATAAGTATATTTCCACTTTGCACAAGAAGCAGAATCAACCCAGGTTACTAAAGGCCATACAAGAAAATCCTCACATTTAAGCAAAAACTAGAAGAGACGGCTGAAACGAAACTCAGCAGAGGCAACTCGTGCCAGGAGAACCAAGGTCATACCAACAGAAGAAACAAACAGTAGCTACATTTAATTGAAACTAAGAACAGAATATCCTGCCTCTGAAAGGTCGAGATAAGAAGGCAAAGGCAGGTGGCGGGTGAAATGAAAATTAAATACACAAATTGATGGAAAAGAAGCAAATTCACAGTGTCTGAATGACGTGACCAGCCAAGAGAGTAGAGATGAGAGCTCACACCTACGCATGTCACTAGGCCAGATGGAGATATCAGACCCTTTTTCAGACAGAAGATGCAATCTCGAGGCCAACCGCAGTGAAATAATTGACACATGGCTACTAAATGTATGATTGATTGTAGCAAGGACTGGAGGACGGCTGGGTAAATAAGGGGAACCTCGCACCTGGCTGACCATTCTGCATGCTGCTAAGCAAAGTAGAAAAGTATGCATGGGGTTGGTGCCAACCCAATCACAATGGACCACATAATCTAGGGTACTATAGTTAGTAGAACCAATAGGACGTCATACTTTTAGTGATGTCTGCAGTAGTCATTTTGGAGGAAGGGCTTAGATGCCCACCTAACAGTGTTTATCCAATCCCCTCACTCCGTTACCATACATAGTACCTATGGTAAAGTTACCTTTTGCTAACCAATAGAATTGCATGTTAACTTTTGAGTGTTACACGTCAATGATGACGAGTTTTGAGTATAAATGTTATATCTTGTATTAAGTTTGTTGGAGTTGAAGCGAGAAGGAACATTTCATCATTGCTGAAATTCATAACTCCCTGTTTTCTGTACTTGTCATTAAACTGACTCCCTTGGCCAAACTGTTTGAGTTGTCCTTATTGACTGGTGTTGGAGTAATAAATCTGCACCACCTTCCTTCTCACAGGTGCTGCTATCTTGTTTTAAAGTGCTTCTGAGCAACCTCCAACTCTATGGGCTTTTTTGGGGCTCTCAGAGTACAGCAGGACTAACAAAGGACAGGAGAAACCCAACAATGTGTGATATGCAATGTGTCAACCTGAAACCAGCTCCCACCGCTCATTATCACAGGCAGCGACCTGTCATGTCAGAGACTATGTATTTACCGCAGTCATCCCTGCAGGGGGACGCCATTCAGAAGGTACGAGTATGTGGTTTAGAGGCAACCACAAGTCTGGTCTCACCACAGCTTCAAGGGAGACTTGCCTCTTTAATCAGGAACCACAGAGGACTCAATTAACCAGGGAGACCCTTTGATCCACAACAGAAAGCAGGATGGGTGGAATTTAGTGGTACATGTGTTCACCCCTTTACCTATCCTGTTTGAAAACACTCTGGTTATGACCTCACACATACAGAAGATTGTTGGTACGGACCCAGGATTGGTTTATTAAGGTAGGCTTAGACTACACAAATCACTGGGACCCATTTGGCTTTAAAAGAGGGTTTAGCCCCTCTTTTGGCCGATCATCTGAAGACTTTGCAAGGAGTAACAAGAATAACTCATTTGGACTCTGGCTGAAGGTACAGTCTATCCTAAGGCATATGCCAGTGTCAGAAGGCCAGGATTTCCATAGAGGGAAGAAAGAACCCTCCTCTAAATATCTCCCTGGGAACAGAGTGAGATATTGAATCCAGAGGACCCTCCAGCAACTCCAGAAACCGCAGCATGCCCTGCTATGCTCTGCAAGAAAGCTTCATAGGTGAGAAGTGCCAGAGAGTCTCTGAACCAACCCAAGGACAAGGCAGTTTCCTGCAACACTCTCCCTAGCCTTGGTCCATCTGTTTTGAAGGATGACACAAGCCCAAGGAAAAGTCTAGGAGTGCATCAGCAAGCTTCAATTAGCATCCACCTTAAAGGACATTTTTGTGCCAGTCTAGCCCTTCGAGCTACAACCGACTGCACCACTGACTGTTGTCATGCCGTAGTTGCTAACGTCATCCTAGATGACTTGACCAGTGATTCAGATGCGCCAACCAGCACTGAGACAATTATTCCTGACCCTGAGCCACCGAGTAGGCCAGCCTGCAGCTGTTCATCCAACCTCAACCTCACTTGTCGAACTGCCTGCCGCCTAACACCTGCAGCTGTCTCCCTTCTTGAACTCTGTCACAGAAGTTGTAAAGTGCCCTGAAACTGACTCGATCCTGTTGAACACCGAGAATTTCTACAAGTACAGGGTTGATTGTGGTTCTGTCCCTGTGGTCCTTCTCAAAAGGCGCCTATTGACATTTTACGACCCATTGCTCCCTTTGTGTTGAAAGCAAGCATTCTTGAACTATTGTGATTAATTACTTTACCGACTACCCTCCTGTCAGTATCCAGAGTGCATCCATTTTCCTTCTCAAAAATGTCCCCTGCATTCCTCTACAAAGTGGGTTGTATTTTTTAGTGAGCAAGAACTGTCTTTTTGTGATAAAAATAAGGTAGATATTGTTAAATAACTTTGACTAGACAGTACCTTTTATCATTAGGTAATAGTTGTATTTTTGCTGTGTTGCAACTATCCAACAATCCACAAACTTGCCGAGATAAGCCTGCCATTTGGTACACATTAACAAAATTGGACAAGGAGGTTTATAATATTAAATTGTGTGCTTGATTTTTCCAATCTGTTCGGATCCATTCTGTTGTATTATATGTGTGGAGCTGGTTGATGGTTTAGAAACCGATATTCATCCCAGGACCACTGGTACCCGGAAGTTGATGCGTCCCAGGCCCATTCTCCCTGAGTGCTAATATCAGTTATTTATATTTCCTCCTTCCAAGAGACCTCAAAAGCATAGATTGTTGTTGCCTAAAGAGCATGTTTAACATCCTGCAAGTGTGCGAAGGAGGAACGCCAGTGAAGAGCAATTTCACGACTAGAAAACATGTTAATGCTCACACTGGAGATTTCGGGAGAGGGGGATAACCTACAGTTAGCATCAAAGCATCTGTAAACACAGAAAAAAAAGGATGTCACTCATATATTACCCAGGAACAGACGATGAAGCGAAAGATGAAAACCCTGCAGAAATGTGCTTTTAAACTGATTTCAAGGCAATTGTCTTTGCTTGCTATTATAATAATTGATAGTTTGTCTTGGAAACTGTTGAAAGAGCGTTAATCTTCTTGAAAAGTAACCCACTGTTATGTGTGCCTGAAAACAAAATGGTGCGTCAGAGGTTGGTGAAGCAACAAGCATATTACCGCCTTGGTGAATGTTGCAACATCCTGTTAAACGCAAAAACATCATCTTGTGTACTTTATATATGAAGGCTCTAGCTGGTGGTCGAAACAGCAAGATATCCTATGAGACCTAACCAGAGCTACACTAGTCTACATGTAACACTGAAGATATCCCACCAGAACCTTCCAGTGCTGCACTAGCCTACATAGAACTATGGTGATATGCCACCAGACTGAACTGGTGCTGCTCTGGCCCACAGGTAACACTGGACTTATCCCACCAAAACCTTACAGTGCTGCACTAGCCTAAAGGGAACTGTGGCAATATCCCACCAAACCAAACTGGTGCTGCACTAGATGTAAAGACTGGATTGGGGCAAACACCCAGCCTTTCAGCACACCACACTGCATTCATGTCAGTTTCAGGCAGGGCAGTCTCATTCATTGTGTCACACACACAGAAATCAGACACCTAAAACATAGAATGCATATTGGTCACACACTCTATTAAAACAGGCCCTACCCAAAGGGTGTACAGTCACTGGGAAGGCTTCAGCCAGTCTGGCCTGGACCTTCACCACGATACCATATATGGTTCTTCCACCAAACAGCCAGTCAGAGAAGGGCTTCCCAGGACTTTGGGAAAACAAGGTAACAGGCAATAGAAACCAAGAGGCCCCATGGCCATCTTGCCTTCTATTAGGAATCCACTGATTCATATGGCAGGGCCTGTTTATCCCAAAATGGAGGATACTCAGAGCACCTGTCATATCAGCATGAAGTTGACACCAGCCCATACCCTGCTCTGTGGGCTATATACAGGTGCCCAAAAACATATGCTAGGGGAACAGGGTTGTACCCTCACCTGTGGGTGCCATAATGGTGTCCCAAGGGTCTCTGTTCACCACAACCAAAAAGATGAAGAGCTGCACTGTCAGGGGTCCCAACTGTTCTCCTATGTACAGAACAACACAGAACACACATAATAAAGGAGTACATAACAAGGACATGGATGCCCTGTCCCGCCGATGCATTTCCAGCATCACAGTCTCCCCCCCAGACTGAGGTGAGGGTGGTCTAATCTCCCACAATATTGTCACACGCATTCAGATGGTCAACATACCTTCTGGAAAGGCCATCTGCATTATCATGACTCTTCCCTGGTCTATGCTCAATTTTGAAGTCCAGCCCTTGCAGGCAAATTGCCCACCTGAGCAGTTTAGCAGTTTCAGGAACAGCTCATTGATCATGCCACATGAGTTAACGAATCAGAGATAGGAAGGGGTTGTCTTTGTGACAATAACATTAGCTCACCTCCCTAGAACTGTAAATAAGGGTGAGTAAGCCCAGTGTTTTAGAGCAGAGTTCCAGAGATGTCTGAAGTATGAAGTGTATTGCCTGTTGGAACAAAATAAACTGATCTCTTCTTGAAAACTGCCTGAGTTTCCTGCTTGTTCCAGAGTCTTCTTTTTTTACCCAAATAGATGGCAAGGCCCAGCAGATGGGGGTGTTGGCAGCCTCAAAACACCATAGAGAGATTTGAAGACAAGACAGACGAAGTTGAAGTTGAGATGAGAGTGAAAGGAGAGCCAGCCCAGGGAGGAGAGTGAAGAAGAGAAAGAATCATGAAGAGAGAGAAGACGGATGGCAGAATGGTAGATGGATTTAAAGGGTGCTAGATGTGAGGAAGGGAGGCCGAAGAGGAGAGCTGAGCAGTAGAAAGGTTGAGAGAAAATGAAAGAAGATTAGTGGCATGAAAGGTAAGGAAGGGTTGGATTTTGTGAATGTTATACAAATGGAAGCGACAGTCACGGGAGGTAAGAGAGATGTGGTGAGTAAAGGAGAGGTTAGAGTTGAAATGGAGACCAAGGTTGCGAGAGAAGGAGGAGATGGGGCACTGGGGGGGCGGAAAGAGAATGGAGGAAGGAGGAGAGGGAAAAGGGGGGGTATTAGCAGGAAAGAATATGACTTTGGTTTTGTCAGTGTTCAGGGTGAGAAAGTGGGAGGACATCCAGGATTTGATGGCAGAGAGGCTGGATGAGAGTGTATGATGGATGTCGGGGTAAAAGATCAGAAGGAGCAGAGGAGCTGGGTGGCATCAGCATAAAAGTGGTGAGATACACCAAAGGAAGAGATGATTGGAGCTAGGAAGGAGGTATACAGTGAGAAGAGGAAAGGGCCAAGCACAGATCCTTGGGGGATGCCATATTCGAGGGAGTAGGAAGGGGAGGTGGGGCCTCCCCAGGAAACTGCAAAGGTGCATTTGGATACGTATGAGGGGGACCAGTTGAGGTTGGAGCCACTGAAGCCAAAGGAGGAGAGAGAGTCAAGAAGTAGAGGGTGATCTACAGAATCAAAGGCTGCTGACAGGTTAAGAAGAATAAGGACACAAGAGTGTTTAGGGTAGCGGGCAGTAAGGAGGGTGTTAAAAACAGAAGTGAGATCCATTTCAGTGGAGTTTCAGTGGAGTGGTTGGGGCAAACCCCTGATTGAGTAGGCAGAGGAGTGAGAGGTTGGAGACGTAGGTTGAGAGTTGTGAGTAGACAAGGCATTCAAGGAGTTTAGATAGGAATGGTAAGAGAGAGATGGAGCGAAAGTTGGAAGCCAGGAGAGGGTTGGCTGACGGCTTTTTCAGGATTGGGATTATAGTTGCATGCTTGAAGCCAGAAGGAAAGTTAACAGTAGTAAGACAGATGTTGAAAAGGGAGGTACGGTAAGGTATGAGGAGAGGGTAGATTTTGGGGATGATAGAGGTGGGAAAGATGTAAGAGGGAGCAGCGGTTGGGTGAGTTTTAGACAGGAGAAAGGAAACCTCAGAGTGAGAGACTGGTGTGAAGTTAGAAATGGTGGTGGTTGGGGTACTGAGAGATGGAGAAGGAAGGGTGTAAGAGGGGGATCATAAAATGTCTTGATGTAGCGTGTGTACCTTGGAGGAGAAGAAGTTTGCGGGGTCAGTATCTGAATGAAGAGAATCAATAGAGTGGTCAGGGGTTTCAGGAGGGAGAAGGCGAGTCAAGGTTTGAAAGATTCGGCAGGGGTGAGAAGATTGGGTGTGGAGGAGGTCTGAGAAGTAAGTTTGTTTAGCAGAGTTGATGCAGTTGTCATAGAGGGTGTGGTAGGAGAAGTAGGTGGCTTTGCTGGCTGGAGAGCGGTTTTTAAGCCAGCGTCTTTCAAGCCATCGGAGGAAGTGGCACATGGAAGAAAGATGTGGAGAGAGCCAGGTTGGGCAAGTTTGCACAAAGGATGGAAGGAGGTGAGAGGGTAGAGTTGCTCAAGACTGGAGGTAAGGGAAGAGGATAGAGTGGCTAAGGCCTCGTTTGCAGAGAGAGAAGAGAAGTGAGCAAGAGGGGGGAGGAAGGAGGTGCAGGAGTCGTAGAAATAAGAGGGATTAAAGTTACGCAGATCACATCGGGAGAAGGAGATGGAGGGTGAGGGGACAGGGGTGGAGAAGAAGGTGGGGTGAAGGAGACAGAGAGTAAAGAATGGTCAGAAACAGAGGAGGCAGTGAAAGAAGATATACAGTTAAGGTTGAGAGTGGTGCCGGAAGAGTGAGTGGGTGGGGTAGAAAGAGGGGTAAGAAGGTAAGAGTGAAGTATTGCTAGGAAGGGGGAGGTTAGGTGAGTGGTGGAAAGAAGGAGGTTAAAGTTGCCAAGCAGGATTAGAGGTGTGGCACTGGGGGAGATGAGGCCAAGGAGGTGGTCAATGTCATTGTAGAAGTATCCAAGAGAGCCAGATGGGTGGTAAATGATAAGAAAAGATATGGCATACGGGGAGGTAAAGATTTTGTACAAACATTCAAAGGAGGGGAAGACTGGAAGAGTTGTAGGACAAGGAGTCAATAGGCACTTAGGGTGAAAAAGGAGACCAATGCCGCCTCCACATAATGTGGCAACTAACATCATATTAACAGGAACATGGCAGGTTGCTTGTACAGAAAACAGAAAAAAAGATCAAGTTGTAGTGTGCTCATAATTGGACTTAATATTGTTACTTATCCAGATTCCTTTTGAGATATATAATTCCTGCGGTGCATGAGTAGCTTTTGTCTTAAATTATAAGGACCCATGGCGTTGGCAATAAGCGGCCCATATTTTGGTGACATGTCGTCTTTGCCGTCACTACATTAAGCAGCAATTTTGTCACACAACGAATACAGACGGCCAAGGATTCACACGGTAGTCTTTTTCAGCGTTTTTTGGTCACAAATAATGGGTACACCTTAAGCTTTTTAAGGCCTACTTAATATAGTGGGATTTACAGATGTTTCCTCTCTTAGGATATTAGGGGCACACCTAATCTGGAATACCTATATTTCACTCTCTAGAAGAAGCATCAGCGGAGTCTTTCTTGGGCATTTCCTGCACATCCATCATTGACCATCAGATAGACCTATGTAGAGGTGAGTGTTTTTATCTAGCTAATATGAAAAATCCCTCTTTGTTTAAGTACATGAATGCCTTGACTGGACCCTTAAGAGCACACCATAATGGGAAATGTCTTACTTTACAGATAGATCATTGGTCTACACAGAGTCCCCTAAATACCTAAATTTGAAACAATTATTTTCTTTGCATTTGCAGTCTCACCTCCAAGAGACGAGGTGAGTACAGAAGCATTAGTATGTTTAACTAACCAATAAGGGTGCTTATATGCTGATATTAGTGTCCTTAAATTTAATGCTAATGTCATCATTGTTTAGGTTGCCAAAATGCTACGCCGAAAACATATATTGTTTGATACATTGTGGGATACTTCTAGAAAATTGAGTCCATTAGGCTCGTGGACACATGAAAGGTACACATTTATACAAATGAATGTATAATGCCCTTAATATGCAAAATACCGTTATTATGTTCTATTTAGTGTGAGACTTCTAATTTAGTTCAGAGTCTGGTTATAAGAAGCATTAACTTTATGTAATTATGGCGTATTACCTACTATTGGTATCTAGGATACAGCGCCTCGATGCCCGCGGGTTGTATGAGCGCTTTAAAAAGTAAAATAAATAGGATTATTTTGGGTTGTTATATGTGATAATGCTTTCAAACAATACTGATAGAAGATTATTTTGTCTTTAATCACTTGTAGATTTAAAAATCAAATCAAGACCCCTGATGAAGAGATCTCTGGAAATGAGTTGGGTCACATTATGAATAAAGATTTATGTTTTTCTAAAATACTAATGTTTATTGAGATATATTAATTAATATTGAATAATCACTTAGGAAAACACAGTTTTACATTAAATGTGCACCATGTAGCCTTGGACCACAGAGATCAACGTTTTGCTTCTGTATGTAAGCATCACTGACGTGAAATAGCTGCAGGCACAGCTGTGCATGTCATTGGTGGGGTGGGGATTGCTATGGTCATTGGCATGACTCATGACCATCAAGAGGTGCAAATGGCGGGTGAGTAGAAAGGAGAGGGTGGCAGGCTAGTTACTCTATTCTGTGGGGGACAATAACTAAAGTAAAGGTGGTCTTTTAAGAGCCACTTTTTCCCCTGTCACCTATTCAGTCTTGGGAGTACACTTTTAAAACACTGTGAGGGGGTGGAGTGGACGAAAGACAGGAGCCAGGAGTAGAGTTTGAATTGAGGGAGAGTGGGTCAACTTGGCTAACAGGTTGGTGGGGAGCAGGCCGGGTAGAGAGGGTAGAGGAAGTGGGTATGGCAACGGGGTCATAGCTCCACAGCCTTATTGCAAACTTTGACCTCTGGCTTTGACCTCCCAGGAAGGCATCATATAGAGTGTGGAGGAAGGAGGTGCTATTCTAAGTGATGTTTTCAAGAGGGGGAGTGCCACCACTGTCACCCCGTGTCTTGAGCAGGAGAATCCAACCTCCCACCCTCCAGATATGTTGACATGTATCTCCCAAGACCCTGCATCCCTGAATATGCATGCAGGACACGTTGGGGGCTGAAGGTCCAAACATATGGAGAGTGACAGGCAGAGGCATTGTAGGGGGATGGCTGAGGGGGCTATAGCCCCTGGTCTTTTGGTTGTAGCCACAGATAGAAGCTCAGGGACTACAACAAAAAGGCTAACTAGCCCTGAGTCCCGACAGTCGCAACAATATCTTAGCCCCAGATCTTTTCCAGATCTAGCAACACCCCTGGCGACAGGTTCACTAGCCCGGGTTTACAGGGTTCTGGAGCTTGCCACGATCTGCAGTGATCCACTGATGTGCACGTCTGATCACAGGCATAGAAGCACTGCTGGCATGTGTTATCTGAATTCATGTGGGCAACTACCAGCTGCAACTTATAACAGAGCAAAACATACATGTGGATACATACAGATGAAATGACCAACAATAAATAAGAATAAACACAGGCGGAAAGGTTGAAAAAGGAAATAGCTTAGAAATTGGAGACATCTTTATGACATTCCCAGGTGTACTGCTGTAATGGCATTGACCAGTTTACATCTTTCTTTCAGAATAAACTGGAATGTTCCTTAAAGCAAGACCACATTTCCACTGCAATAAAAGCAACATGTTAAAAGAAATACGAGCTGACAAGAGGTTCCAATCCATAGTCACCAGATAACAATGCCAAGGCCTACCATCATGACAGAAATCCAATATTGAGGCAGAGAATAAAAAAATAAAAACATGAGCCGTGGGGCATCCATAATTAGCACACTTCGCAACAGAGCGCCCGCTAGTATTAACCCCCACGTTGCCAGAATTCAATGTAATGCTTTGTTAAGATGACTGCAAACAAAAGGCCATTTTTATGTAAAATAAAATCTATCCCAATGGCTGCACCGGCCTGACTCTAATTATTAGTGCAATAATCAAGTGAATTCCACTGAACGGCGTGCAAGGAAAGCCAAAGATGTAAAGGCCATCTGCATTGGGTACCTTCTCTCAGTGCCTTTAATACGTGGTGGCGTCTAGCAGTTCCTCTGTAAGTGGTCAAAGCATTGTGACATGTAGTTCCCGCTGTACTATGACAACACACCTATTTCCCTGCAGAAAAGCGTAGTCGTTTTTGATGTCTGTTGAGGGGGTACTCAACAGACATACTTTTAACAATCAAATTCAATTAGAAATGTGGTAAAGTGTGGTAAACTAAGCCTCCTTCCCAAATCAGGAACACCAGAAGGTAAGTAGTGTACATGTAGATTTATTCTCGTAGATATAAAGTAGAGAAAGCACTGGGACATCCATCCAGCCAGGCACATTAGGTCCAACTCACACCAGTAGAACCCAGCACACCAAACATCCATCAACACTCCACATAGAATGTCAGTGACATCACCACACCAACACTCCACATAGAATTTCAGTGACATCACCACACCATCATAACACACATAGCCATAATGAGGCCCCAGCACAGATTATGACATATAGAAAATATGTGTTACTTTATGTAGCACCACAAAGAGGCATGCCTCTCACCAGAGTCCATTTATCCCGCCACAGCCAACTCACATTATCATTACAAAGTACAGAGGAATACATGGAAGTCCTGTATATGTACAGAATTAGCCATTTCAGCCACGCCACACACAGCACGACACTCCCCAGTAGCCATCACTGGAACTTCACCCCCAATTTACAGCCAAATGTACAATGCATTGTGGGGATGCACATTGGCTCAAATGTTAAGTCTTTGCTTCAGGTAAGGGCAGTGCTATTTTATGCACAGCATATTTCAACCCAAGACAGACAGCTGTCGACGATTCAGACAGCTGAAAATGTGTTTCACCCTCATTGGGGATAATCAGGGCAGTAAAGGTATGGTGACTTTCAAAAGACTTCCCCTTGAAATGTGCCATTTCTGTCAAGACAACCTTCACCTTCAGTATATTATAGTATGGCAGTTGCCACAATATAGTTAAGGTGAGTATCAAGTTCTATAGGAAACCTGAACATTGCTTTGCTAATAACATTTGACTTGCGTGACGGATTTGGCTATTTTGTGCAAACAAACAGATTTCATGGATCCCCCTAGACTGGACATTTTTGGAAAGATTTGTTAACAAAATAAAAGGTTATTAACAATACAAAAGAATAATGTTTTCGGCCTACTCCCATTCATTTCCTGTAAGGAAAAGTCAAGTTCTGTGCCCTGCATAGCAAACACTGCTGGACGGAATAGGGCAGGGTACGAAACAACTTAGGCACAAAGTTTTGGCTCATGCTCTTGGAGGGCTCTGGGGATATTCCACCCATTAGTTGTTAAAATATTTAATAGAGAAGTTGGTGCCCCTTTGCCCAAAATTATAGCTATATATGTGTCCCAGAATGCATCAGAGAGGTCAACTGGCTTGTTAGAAATTAAAAAAAGCATCTATGTTTTCCCAGAATTCTGTTGTTAATAACTTTTGAATTGCTGGATTGATGTAGATTACATTTTCAAAACAAAATGTTTGTCAATGGCATCCCCAAACTGTAAATTTTGGGAACAATACATTATAAAATGAAAAAATATATTAAGAAAACAAAACACCATAGTTTCACAGTTTTTAGCCCATTAATTTTCACATAAAAAGCACTGTTTTTGAACAGCATAGTGTGAAAACCGCTGAGCAGATTTTTACCAAATAAGAAAAAACTTTGGCACAAAGGGTTGACTTAAATCTCATGACTGGTTCGGGTAAATCCATCTAGTCATTTTTAAATTATTCAACAGAGATGAGGGTGCCCCTTGCTCCTTCAAACCTTTATATCTGCCCTGGTGCTTTTTGCAGCAGACAGACTGAGCGAGGCTAGTACGTTTCGACTTTTTGGATGAAATTATCCAAACAAAATGTTTGTCAAACACCCCATTAAACTGGACATTTTTGGGGAAATGTGTTATGAAAATAAAAAAAAGTTATTATGAAAACATAAAAATGCGTTTTTCAGCCTACTTGCATTCATTTTTCCATAGTGAAAAGATGCATTTTCTGAACAGTCGTAGCGTGAAAAACGTTTGGCAGATTTGGACCAAATGACAAACAATTTGGCCACAAAGTGCTGACTTAATTTCCTTCACTGGTCTGGGGTACATCCTTGAGTAGCTTTTAAAATATTCAACAGATAACGAGGTACACCTTCACCTTAAAACCTTTACATCAGGCTGTGCTTTGCAGCAAAGAGCCGGAGAGGGGCCAACAACTTTTGATTTGCTGCATGGATTTGGAGGACATTTTCTAAACCAAAGTTTTGTCAGCCCCACCCACACCCATCCCGAACAGGAGAATATGGGAAGAATTTGTTAGAAAACTAAAAGGTTATTAAGAAAAAATTAAAACACAGTGTTTCAGCCTACCCCCATTCATTTCCCCATAGAGAAAAAGTGCAGATTTTGACAGAGACATTGTGGCTCCCACGCTTCCTTACAACCTTTATATTGATTGGCCTTGGTCCTTTGCAGCAGAGAGGTTGAGAGGCTTTTCAGAAATTAAAATCCACCTTTTTTTTGCTGGATGCAAATGAAAGAACTTAAAAAAGCTGTTTGGAGGAGGTAAAAAGAAGCCATCAACCTTTGGAATGAACATCCGCATGACCTTGCAGAGTCTAATAACGTTCTAGACTTCAGAAAGAGACTCAAAACCCTTCTGTTTTGGAAACACTGATTGTTTTGAACCACAGCGCTAAGATGGCAGATGGCCTGGTCATAGGCGTTATATAAATAGCAATAACAATGGCATCAGGCTAGAGGTCGGGAGTAGGAAAGAGGGCACTGTATGAAGTTCGGGATTTGAGGGTGGTTTGGGGAGCCAGTTATGGGTAGAACAGGTTTGGTTTATCAGGGGAGCCGTGGGAATCTAACGAGATTGCAGCAGCAATGCTGCAAGACACACTATCAAAGAAAATGTGCGTCACATGAAGCTATGAATGATAAGGATTAATGAGAGGGGGTAGGGAGCGAAAAAGCAATTGATCGGAGTGATGGGAACTGGGTAAAGAAGGGGGTCCCATGAAGAGTGCCAGTGAGGGTGTGCAAGACTTTTTAATTCTTACCACCATCTTTGGCTGTTGTCACGTGAACCAGCAAACAGCTACTCTATTTTTTGGCGGAAGAAAGAGTTAGAAAGAAAAGTACAAGGTTTAACATCTGCATTGTCTACATCTACTGGGCAGGGGGCAATGGGTGTTTGGTAACAAGTTAATGGTTTAACGTGGCTAGTTAGCCCAAAAGAAAGATATTGATGTAATACGCACAGAGGCCACAGCTGAAGGCCATTGCTAGTCAGACCTCAAGAAACTATGTCACATGTTCAGCCATGTCTGCGGGGCCCAAAAGAAAACTATTCATACAACATGTGCACTGGCCACAACTGAATGCTATGGCTAGTGGGCCCTGAGGAAACCTATGGATAACAAAACCCTTGATATTCAGTGAAAAACTGTTTGTTAAAAGAGAGTTAAGGTGATCAGATTTAATGCAACAAAAACCCTAAAATTCAGCACTCGCATTTCAATCAAGTCAACCCCGGAAAAGAAAATGTGTCACAAGAACGAAACAGTGATGGGGGTAATGGCCAGGAGAGGGCTATGGAGAAAAAAGACATTTTAGGGAGGGGGGCATGGGAAGAAGAGGGGGCACTTGATGAGTGCCTGTGAGGACAGGGAAGAGTTTTGAATTTTCAAGCATATTCAAAGGAATACTGGAGAAATCCTGTGGGCATCGCTAGTGCTGTATGTGTAGTTTGAAGCCATTATTGGGGGATATGGGGGAATCCCACAGGAATGGGGAGAGAGTGAAACATTTTGTTTTTATCACATCTCATAGGCAGGGGGTAATGGATCTCTGTGATCAAGGGCATGGCTAGTGGGCCCCAATGAAACCTGTTGGTGGAACATGTACAGTGTCTACGGCTGAAGGCCATGGCTAGTGGGCCCCAAATAAACCTATTGGTGCAACATGAACAGTGTCTACGGCTGAAGGCCATGGCTAGTGGGCCCCAAATAAACCTGTTGGTGCAACATGTACAGTGTCTATGGCTGAAGGCCATGGTTAGTGAGTCCCTCGTCTCGGGAGGATAGTTAAGGGGCAACATGCTCGCCTTGGAAGCAAGACGACACAGAGCAACACAGGTTCGATCCCTGGGTCCGTGCTTAGAAACCTCTGGGTATTAAGCATGTTATAAATAACCAATCATATCATATTTTATCATATCAAAGAAACCTATTAGTTCAACATGTACAGTTGCCAAGGCCGTACCCTAAAGAAACTATAGTATACCAAACCCCTTGAAATTCTGTGAAAAACTTTTAGTTAAGAGAGCATTAATGTGATCAGATTTAACGCGAAAAATACATAGCAAAAGAACCTTTGACATTCAGTAAAAAAAACCTTCGTTAAGAGAGAGTTAAGGTGATCAGTATTAACCTAACAAAACGCCTAAAATTCAGCAATCACTTTTTGTGCAAGCTCACAATGATGGCATAATAGATGACATCACATATGGCATCACTGGTGACATTACTAATTACATCATACATTATGATCATCTTAACTCTATCTCCAAGTTGTGTTTATACAAATAATATTAACATGAACAATAAAATGAAATGCAGTAACATTAATATATAGGTTAACACGTTAAAAGTACATTATATCAGATCAATTCTCCAAGTAAATGACAGAGAAAGGTGGAAATTGGAAAGAATAAAATATTGAGAAATTCCAACAAGAAGAGATGAAAAAAAGAAGAAGAGAAAAATAAATTAAAAAAGCCCTAGATTATGAGATATAAATAAGCATGAAGATCATTAAATCCTCCACAGATCATCTCATATTTGTGAAAGTTGATCTTTAGCATTAAAGGATACCTTCTCTCTCTTAGATAAGTGGGACAAACTCTGCAACCAATCATCAACACAGGTGGAAGTGTTGCTTTTCCAAAATTTAAGAATATGTTTCTTAGGAAGAAGAAGGTCTCTATATATCCAAAACAGCTTACTGTTAGACAATACAATTCACAAGGGGAATAGGCCCATCACACCAAGGAGAGGATCTCTTGGGAGAGATTGACCCAAAACCAAATCTATTCTCTGAAAAACAGCATTCCAAAATAACAGAATCTTTCTACACAACCACAACACATGGAACATTGTACCCACCTCTCTTTTACAAGTCAAAGAAACATTTTCATTACACAGTTTACACAAGTGCATCTTCCAGGGGCACCAGTACAGGTAATGATTAATTCTCTGTTGCGTGTACCTTAGATCTAAGTCCACTCTTTATATGTAATCGGACCCATGCATACACGGTTCAATTCAAAATCCGACAATACATTACCCCAATCTGATTCCCAATTTCTTCTACCACTTTGCGCTGTTAAATGGGATGTAGGAGGAGTAACTAACTTTTATGAGGTAGATGCAGAGAATTGTAGGCAGATCATGTAATACAGCATTCATTGGTGAAAAAAGCACAGCAAAGATATCTTTCAGAACATTATAATGACCAATTTCAATTGCTTTCAGCTTGTATTTTAAAACGCAAGAACTCAAAGTCCACCATATTCTGACCATCATGGATTTGACCAATTCTCCAAATATTTGCCTTTTGCCATGAAATCCACGACAGCGCATAGTTACCTTGCTTCACAGAAGGATTTTTCCACAGACTAGAGTCTGCACATAGAAGGTATTTCTCACCTCGAATTTCATTATTCTGGCGCCATTCTTTCTCAACATGCTTTATACAAGGTGGAATTGTACTAACCCACAATCTTGTATCTGCAAACAGAATAACATCGAGAGTTGAACCAGATTCATTCTCAATTTTAATCCAGCCTGCACTACTTATTTGGTCAGCCAACAACCAATGATGCAGAGTATGCAATGCAAATGCCGTGTGGTAACGTTATATGTCTGGATAATCAAAACCACCTAAATGCACCAGTCTCAGAAGGACTTCTTTTGGGATTCTGGCACAACCTTTTCCCTCCCCAAACAAATCTATTGAAGGACTTACTAATACTCAATAATAGTGCATTTGAGTGTGGCAGAGGGAGCATGCTAAATACGTACAGTCATTTTGGGAGCAGGGACATTTTTACTACATAAACTTTACCCCATAGTGTCAATTTTATTTTCTCTAATTTACAGCACATTCTATTTATTTCCTCAATTTTCAGGCAAATATTATTTACAAGCAAAGATTCAATATCTCAATTCACATGAATACCCAAATACTTAAGTCCTGAGTCTGACTACACCTCTCGGCCCACATCAAACAACCCCCTATGACATGAAAGGGATATGGGCAAAATAAGAGTCTTTGTGACATTTATTTTATAATTAGAGAAAACAAATTCCTGTAACGTCAATAGAAGTTCTGAGTAAGAGTGTTCTGCATTTGAGATAAGGACAAAAATGTCATCAGCGTACAAAAGGACTTTTGAGACAGAATCCCCAAACGGAATATTCATTATACCTGGGTGATTTCTAAGCATGATGGCAAGAGGTTCAATAAATAATTCAAACAACAATGGAGATATGAGGCAGCCCTGTCGAGTCCCATTCAGAATTTGGAAGTATTCTGAATGACAACCATTAACAGCCCCAGCTGCCATCGCACCATCATATAGGGCACTAAAAAGTTTAAGGAATTGTTGTCCACAGTTTACTTTAAGCAAAACCTGACATTAAAAAGTTCAACTTACTCAAAAAAAGCCTTTTCTGCATCTTTACTGACAGATGTGTATGCTTCTGCAGAATATCTCTTCGGGTAGATAACATCCAGTAATTCCCACAAGTTATCTTTACTATTTCTTCCACTTACTAAACCTGTCTGATTTTTATGAACTAGTTTTGGAAGCAAACCATTTAATCTTCTAGCAAATATTTTTGCTAACAACTTGACAAGAAAGAAATAGGCTGATAGTTTTCACATAATGAGGTATTTTTGCCTGGTTTTGGAATGACCATTATTAATGCAGTTTGCATTGACTCAGCAACTTTTCATTATGCAAAGTCTCTGCATATAATTGCGCCAGATAAGGTGACAGAATTTGACTCAAAGTTTTATAAAATTCTATTGAAAATCAATCAAGACCAGGACATTTGCCATTTTACAATGTATTTATTGAAAATTCTATTTCCTCCACTAATATTGGTGCATCAAGATCTAATCTTTCTTGCTCATTCAAACTAGGCATATCAAAAGAACAAAGATAATTGTTAATTTCCAATTCGGAAACCACTTCATCGCCCTAGTATATGGTGGCATAATATTGTCTAAATTCTTCACAAATTTCCTCATTTTTTCTCTTTATCATTCCTCCCTTATCCACAACAAAAAGTACCTGTCTATTATCTTCCCTCTGCCGTATACGGTTTTCCAACAAGTGTCCCGACTTCTCACCCCGTTCCCAAAAGGCTTGTCGGGAAAAAAATAGATGTGTCTCTGCCCTATGGTGTAGTTCACAATCCAAGGCTTGTTTTGCCGGGGACAAAGACAACATATTCTCTCTGTTTGAGCTACCACAATAGTGTACTTCATTCGCTTTATATTCGTCCTCAAGTTTGACCATGATCTTCTCCCACTGGTGCCTCTTGTATGAGGCACAACTAATAATTTTAACACGCGATGTTGCCTTCAATGCATCCCAAATTACTGACATAGAGCCAACCCAATTCAAATGGTACTTCATTAACAGTGATATCTCTGTTTCTATATGTTTGACAAATTCTACATCAGAGAGTAGCTGCACATTCAAACGCCATTGTTTCCCCAGATCTTGAACCACTTGTAGATTTGTCCAGCGCCAACATAATAGGAGCCTGATCTGAAATTACTACATCACCAATCTCAGCATTACACATATTCCCACATAAACCTCTACAGACAAAGAAGAAGTCAGTACATGAAGATGAACAATGCACCATTGAATGAAAAGTTTATTTTCTGCTCTCCTCATTCAGAACCCACCAAATGTCATGTAAATCCCATTCATCCACAAATCATAATAGACCTTTTCTTGTTTTAGCCTCAGCATAAGAATTAGCTTGATTGGTCTTGTCCATTTTCATGTCAATTGTGGTATTGAAGTCTCCCCCAATAATCATTTCTTTACAACTTAGTTGTTTCAAGATTCCATCTAGTATTTTAAAGAAAGCAGCTTAGTTCACATTAGGCACACAAATATTCAGAATTGTCATGCATCTATTTTCAACTTGTAATTTTAAAGCAACATATCTCCGCTCAGGATCCACGCATACACATTCAGTTCTATATCTCAAGCCTTTCCTAAAAAGAATAGATACACCACGAGAATTGCTTGCAAAATAACTCGAGAATTCTTTATCATACAAACCATTTAAAATATATCCAACTTGATCCCGTATCAGATGGGTTTCTTGGAGGAATACTATATCTGGTCTTTGTCTGCTCAGCTCTGATAATATTTCCCTCCTCTTAATAGGGTTATTCACTCCCTTAACATTCCAGTTTATAAATGTTAGGCCTGCTGGCATTTTTCAAAACATAACAAGACATTAGTGCCAAATATCCTGCACCTATTGACACATTTCTTTAACATTAAGCATGCCTTCTTCCTTGTACTCCTCCCACCTCTCTACTCTTTCACTCTATTCCCCCACCTCACCTCCCCTCTCCTGGATAAAATCATTCAAGAAAAATAGACAAAACCATAACTATTATAAAATGAAAGGAAAAACAGATTAAATGAGAGAGAAAGAAAAAAAGAGCAGAAAAACAAGAAGAGTGTGGGAGTGAGCATATACACCAGGATATACAACAATGCTGTAATCAAAAACAAACTTGTGAATTTTAACTGTACAAATTGCAACTAGGACCAACATTACGCACACAGCAATGAAACAGCCACAAATACCCCAAAGCCAAATTTGAATGACAAACCCAGACAACATTATCAGATTAAGAAAAGTAACTAACTCTATAATATTTTACTTATCAAAAAACAAAACAGAAGCTGTGTCAACCCACACACATCTATGTATTTAACTTAGTGCACACGCATAAAACACACATCTATTCTTTTATCCAAACCCTTACCTACATCCTTATGCCTATACCTTAATAATTACAACAGGGAATTAGGTGTATCTAGGCTAATATAGTTCTCCTTTAATAATCGAGAACTATACTAAAATGTTCATATATTTGATTATACAACTAGTTATGCAATAAGAGCACTCAACCTAGGAGAAGCCTAACTGAAACACAATAAATATGAGACACCTCTATTTTTGCAATGGCCTTGAATTATATAGAATATTAACAAAACAATCACAAGCTTATTCAGGCATTGTTGCGCAGATTATCTAAGCCACAATATTATTATTGTTAATAGCATCACATTATGGAATCCACCTCTGTATTTGACCTCATTTAACCAAGAAGCCTAACAACAGCTCAAAACCCCTCTGCAGTTCCGCCTTCACAGAGCCCTTGTGATTCCCACTATATACGTATGCACTCTACAAATGAATACATATCAAAAGGCTAGCGTCTTTTGTCATGCCCCACATGTGGATGTATTACGTAGCCTCACGCAGATCCCTCAGCCTTGTAGACCAGCAGTGCGAGTTGTGACCCGAACAAAACATCCTCCACTCACGCTAGAATAACTCACCCAAATAGATGTACAGAGGATGTTATATAAAACAGTTTTAATCGATTAGTCACTCTCCCTTAACAAAAACTCGTTTACAGGGACATCAGGTTCTTGCATCTATACTAAACTCCTGCACCCCAAACCCTTCCTCACCAAACAATTTCAGTGAGCAATTATGCTCTTAAGCATTTCATAACCACACCACTATGACAATGTCCAAGGATTAACTCCAGGGTTTTAGGCCAGTGCTAAATACACACACACTCGCTTACAAACTATAGTTGTGTTTTCTGATGGGAACACATCATTACTGGTGTACAAGAGAGCATTTCAGCAACACAAAATTAAACAACAACATTACCCTGTTGGAATCCATATACAAGATATCCCAGTTAATAGCTTTTTGCCTTTTTCTTCCCAATTAGTACAATCAAAACCCCACCACATGTATCATGCACCTTAATCATGTACACATGTATATATTCATGAAGGATTATCTGCATCTACACATTGTGCGAGTGGCAATGAACGTGGATAAGGTAAGCGTGTTATAGCAAACGAAGGATGAAGTGGCACATATGATCCAACCGGCAAAGTTCACAGCAAAGTTTTGTTTATCCAGAAACTTGGCTGTGTCTTTCCAGAGAAACAGAATCTGAAATATCACGGCACGAGAGGGGAACATGCATGCTTTGTGAGTGTACCTCAATAGTATGATACGCATGTCTCATATATTTAGAGTACAATACCGTGAAAATGAAACTCGACGGTGTGAGCGAGGCTCTCTCGGCACGCGGGCATGGACATTTTGGTTACGTAATTTTCTGTCTGAGCGTGCAGGCAGGTGCGCTATCGACTCGCACTCCAATGAACTAGCGGGTGCAGCAGGGACAGGCCAGGTGTACAAGGGCCAAAAGTCAACAAGTACAATCATGACACGGCGAGACACTCCAGATTCCAACCGCTCACCAGACGCACTTCCCAAGATGATTTCCAGTAGCGCGCTCTGCGATCCGAACAACCCAAGCATTGTATTCCCTGTAACAACGTTTACCTCTGAGTACCAAGGACCACAACGCCGTTCGAGCTGTGCGAGTCATTCTAACGTAGGATAAAAGCCTCCAGACAGCCTCCGTAGCCGACATATACCAACGTCTTCTTCGTACAAGGCAGATTAAAGGAAAGTACCTACCAAAAGTATCACTCACACCTCAGGATACAATGAAACACTCCGTTATTCAATGGCAGTTACGTTTTTCAAAAATAAAAGTAAACAACTCCGTTTTTTAACTCTCTCTTAACCAAGTTTTTGTTCACTGAAAGATATATATGGTAGGATTACATGCATGGACGGAGAGCACTTTGCATTCTATTCGTTGCTGCTTTATAATACGCCAAAAAAATCTTTAGGTGCTACTTTATTTTTGGCACCCTCAATACTAACATAAAAACTCTTTTATGTATTTCACTTTTTTTGCATATTTGCACAGCCAAACTAAACAGGCAATACTACCACCTGGTATTTTTTCCCATCATACCACTGCCCATCTCCTCTGGAGTATATATATAATTACAGAATGTTTACTTCCAATAGCCATATACAGAATGCTGCACTTTGCTGCTTAAACAGATGGCAGATATAGTGCTAAGGAGCACCTTTTTTAAGTTGCCTTTCTGTATTTTCACAAAACGGCACACAGTACTAGTATTCTGAAGTAAAGCTGCTAAACATTAGCCATACCATGCCACAGTATGTTAAAATCAAATGCTTTTGATGAATGTTTGCTCATTCACAAACGTTATATTCAACATTTTTTCTTTGACATTTTTTTTATATGTATATAAAAACAGCAATTGCATTTGTTAATTTTCATTTTATGTCTTTCTTTATATGAAAAGATGTAGTCTATGTGTATTCACCCTCATTGATTGTGTACCTTTTGTATGTTTAAAGATGTCCGCTTGTTTAAACGTGACAAAGCGGCAAACAACAGGTAGACACTCTATACTACGATCATAGAGTGGTCAAAGCTTAAAACTGCAGGCCATCATCTGTCTTGATTGTTACCTACGTGATCAAGCGGTTTGTATACTGCGAAACGCGTCGTTCCTTTTTTATCAGGATGTTTCCCTTTCCTGCGCATAAATACCATTAAAGAAGAAACTTTTGTTGCCAGGGACTCCTGTGGTGTCTGTTTTTCCTCTTATTTTTTGCACGGGTATTTTATTACACTGCAATTGCAATTGCAATTGCACCAGCAGCCTTTCTCTGGAAAAGCTTCTTTCTGATATATATATATATATATATATATATATATATATATATATATATATATATATATATATATATATATATATATATAGGGGTCAAACGACCAAATTAGAAAAATTAGGTCCACCAAATGTACCATTATTATCCAGAATATAAGGAATTGAATTGCTGTTGGTTGATTAAATCAGATATATGTAGTTTCAATAAAAGCCAGTGCAAACTTACCCTTGTTTCAGACCTCTTCCCTAGTACTTTGAGGACGCCTAGCAAGTCACGGGCCATTCCCTTTAAGTTCCACAACTGGCAGAGCAGCTCTCTACCACAATGGAGCGGGCTGGAGAAGTTTGTAAATCCATGGTGAATGGGGGCACCTTAACCGCACTGTTTTTGGGGACAGGCAGACACAGACTCAATACCAGTTTTGCCATTCCCAAACCCTCACACTACCCCTTGCCAAATGTATTACATTGATCACGGCTATAGGACAGTAAGTAACACGTAGGACTTGCTCTGTTACCCAATTGAAGCATAGGTGCCATGACAGCATTCTTCCAGCTGGTGGGGATTTTCCTTCACTAATCAAGATAGTGTTGAAGACATTTAGAGTCTCATTTCTCTGAGCGTTTTCCAATAGGGTTTTACCATTATAAAATGTTTCTATGAATAAGGCCCTTAATGTCAGTGCCCACCAAAACATGCTTCAAATGTGTACACATCAATAAGGCAGGCATCCTGCCCGCCCTCTGACTGCAGTGTTATCTTATAACTGTTAGTAAAGGATGTGACGTTGTTACTGCGCCAATATCCTGTTATGTTGCAATATTCTATTATGTTGCAATATTCCATTTGTTGCACACTGTTGAATGCTGGGATGCACTATGGTTAGCAGACTGATCTCTTGACCCTCATAATCACTATGTTGACTTGCTGGAATGATAAGCGTCAGATGGCAGCTTGGTGCACACTATCCCAAAGCACGATTCAAGTAACTGCCCGGTCACCCACATTAGTGCGGTGTTATGCAACCACTCAGTGGGCCTCATTCCGAGTATGGCGGTAAGGGATAGCGGCCACCGGTAACGAGACCGGTGGCGGTGATCCCTTACCGCCATACTCCGAGTTCCCTTTGCGCCCTCGCCCTTAACGCCTGCTTTGAGCAGGTGTTAAGTCGAGGGCGCAAAGGGGCCTCCAAGCCAATAACGGTGACCGTAATGAACGGTCACCGTTATTTGCATCTTCCCCATTCCCATTGAGCCCTATGGGGGTTCATTTGGGAATGGGGAAGAGCCTTGGTGAATGGGGAATTACCGCCCCGCCAACCTTGGAATGGGGCGGTAATTCCGCCATCCACCAAGGCGCTGCCGGTCCGGGTACGGCGTCAACCAAGGCGTTAATAGCGCCATTGGTTAGCGCCGTACTCGGAATGAGGCCCAGTGTCTTTATGCCCACACCTAAACCTATCTGTGCATTTACCCACACACACAGTACTCTATTACCCCACACAGAGCTTCTGCCTTAGGAATAATGCTTATTTAGATGGCTATTTCCAGATCTTTGACTTATGCAATGGCAATGACTGACAGTTTGCGCTTTTACCGCATCCTTGCACTACGTGGTGCAGTATGCAATGCTTTGCTATCGATACTGCTATCTTGACCCCATACAGTGTTTACACCAATCAGATCAGTGAAGAAGGTTTTAAGACAGTCACATATGTGCTAGTTATCTTAAACCTTCTTTAGCAATCTGCACGATTTTTGCTTTGTTTTGAATTGGCAAGCATATTCCATAGGAATCCATTGTAAACACCTCGCATCATTGGTATTTGCAGGAA
Organism: Ambystoma mexicanum; assembly: GCF_040938575.1. Lineage (NCBI taxonomy): Eukaryota > Metazoa > Chordata > Amphibia > Caudata > Ambystomatidae > Ambystoma > Ambystoma mexicanum. The sequence continues at coordinate 164,527,693 of NC_090931.1, read as the reverse complement.
GCATTTGCACTTTTTTCAAACATGAAGTGGAAAAGAAAAGCGCAAAGGTGATTTTGCCTGTGTTTTACTCTTTACCTTTGCACTGCAAGATGGGAAGGATTGTAGCTGCAGATAGAGGAACGTTTTGCGAGAAAGGGCAAATGAAGCCGGTCCCTTCAAGGCCACATGCGCATTGTGGAAAATTACCTGCTGTGATAGGCAGGCCTTGCAATTGTAACTGATTGCATAGGACTCCTGAGCATAGCTGAAACATCTTCCCACTCTGTTGCTATGACATGGTTCCATTTAAATATTCAACCGGTTTAAATATCATTGTACCCCCCTTCCCCACACTGTCAAAGCTAGCTTTTGAAAAAGCCACTTATACAGCACAACACAACCCAGCTTCTAACCTCTGAGGTAGCCATAACACAGATATCATCCAGGCATATCTGCCTCGGGAACTATACTGAATATTTGTTTCTGGATTGTTTTGCTGTTTTGCAACCTTGACTGCAGTGCTCAAAGGTTCCAGCTAAGGAACTAAAAGAAAATGTATCGCCCTCTTTCCACATGGACGGTTATTAGCGTACAGTTGTGGTGCCCTCCATCTTATTCTGTTTGTGCATCTTTCAAGCACCCCTACAGCTAAGCCGATGAACAAGACCATTGCAGGTTTTATTTATTTGAATGTGTTTTGCCTTCTGGTCCATTCATTGCTGTAACCCTGTCTTATTGAGCCTCCCTGAATGTTCCAAGTTACAAATAGTTTAGAGAAATAACTTTCATCGTAGGTTTCTATAAGCCCTAGATCATGGGTCGCCAACTCCTGGCTCTCGAAGAGCTTTAGACCACAACCTCATCAGTCTTAGTCAGCAGAGTCAACCGCTAGAGATCATGGCAGTTGTAGTCCAAAATATCTGGAGAGATGGATATTTTTTTGTTGTTTTATTGGTAGTTTCTTTTTTAATTACATTATTTGTTTTGAACAAGTAATGACTTGACTAGATTTGAGGTGGTCGCTCAATTATTATATGCAAGCAAATACATTTATTACTAATGTATTTGCTTGCATTGGTAATAAAGTTGCCTATTGGTCAGTTTAGAGAGGCATTATGCCATTGGCTTGCTACTGTAGAAAAAAGTTAAAATCACAGGGGCAATGTTTCCTCTTTTGCAAGTCTCATGGAACCCGATTTGTTCAGAGGTTTTTGGAAAGTGCTGTCCGGAGTGTAGACCAAACTCCCACTTACTGGGCTATACATGACAACAACTTACACAGACAAATGTCTGACTCACCCCTGGCACATACTCTGCCCCTAAGCAAGCAAGACTTCATCAAAAAGCAGGGTGCCCTTTCACTTTCCAATTACTGTAAAATACACCTTTGAAGTAAGATTTGATGCTGTGAGGTTCCAGTTTAAAATGGCACAAAATACACTTGTGTATACCTTTGTTTGGACTAACTGGACATTCAAAGTCCCATGGTCTTCTTCCTCAGGTAGTAGTTTGTTAGAATTGTTCACTCTGTGACTGCCTTCTGATAAAGAGGATAGGGAACTTGAATAGATTGTGCATTCCACGATTTGTGCATAACATTTTCAGTTAGTCCTATAAAGGTTTTCAAACATTGACTAATGTGTGATTAGAAGAGAAACACGAGACATGTGGGAGGGTGGATAAGGAGGCTCGTGACAGACTGGCACACACACACGCACGCACGCACGCACGCACACGTACACGCACACACACACACGTATTATTTCTTCTAGTGCTAAAACACTGATTCGTACTGCTATTGATAATACACTCACTGCAGATGTATGACACAGACTGGTTAATGTTAGACTGCCTCATTCTATTAGTTACATCTCCCTAACTGGCACTGGTGAAAGTAATATTATAGAAATAAAACCCGATTTGGTGGGCCAGATCGGGTGGTACTAACCCGGGGCCCAGGTTATAGCCATTCTTCAGGATGGTTCGAAGATCGCTCTTCAAAATGTCTCTTCCAAATGCTTCTTTAGAGGGAGCTGAAATGTGATTCAATTTAGGCAGGGGGGATCCCCCCTTATATAGTAACTCTGCCGCAGAAAATTGGCCCATTCCAAGCCATCTTTATTGGGAAAGTCCTTGCTATTGCCACAAGAGTTGTTCCTTCTGATGTCAGTTCCCAGAGTGCCTTGTCTGCAGGAAGTTAGGAGATGTCTCAGTATCAAAGTGGGGGCCTGGAAACACAAAGATGGTTGGCCCCTTCCACATTGTAAAAGTCCTCTCCAGCTACACTGTCCTTCCCCCATCCACTAAATGCCACAAATCCAAAGAACTACAGTAATGACCTCCCCAGGGAGCCTTCTCCATTGTATTTCAGAGGCCCATTTGAACACCTAGCCCTCACCCCAGTCCTAGAGTGGGTATTTCCTGGTATCCTGGGTAAAGCATCATAGCTTCCAAGCAGAGAGCATAGAACACAAAACATCATGGGCAAGGCCCGCCATATGTTTTTGGTGAAACGTCCATGCAAGAGGCAATACACAAATGGATCTGCCCTGCAGGCACTATGGAAACCTAGTGGAAATAATTAATAACACCAGATTAGGTTTTGGCAATTTTCACTGTATTTCCTCATCTGCCATTTGATCAAACCAGATATGGCTCTATATTGATTTTTAGACAAAGGGCTGCAACCGGACAAGTGCGGTTATGCTGTTAAGGGTCTTTTGAGGATGGGTGTCAGTACTTTTAAAGGCAGACCATTGCTGTTGGAATGAATTTTGACTCCAGCAGGTTGTTTTAGAAATGCATGTGCTACTCTGAAGCTGTCTTGTTGCCAATTTGCATTGCAGCTGTTGGTGTGTCAGTAGACAGGGGCTAGCAAAGTACACATACGTGAACTATACTTTGCAGCATGGACCAATTTGAAAGTGAGGCATGTTTGTTTGAGTTTGCTCACTGAGACAAATAACCACCACCATTTTGCATAGCAAAACATGAAAACGGATCAGGATTGCACACCCTCTCAGATGGCACTCTGTCACACGGCTCTCGTGAGCAATCATTGCTTGACAATAAGCTAAGCTCTTGTCCCTTCCTTTGATTACATTTTCTTTTAGCAATGTCTCTGCATTTCTTGTGTTATGTCTGGATATGTGTGTCTCCTTGACTTTCCCACTCTTCCCTCTTCTCACTCGCCTTTATACTGTTTCATTTTCACTCACCAAACATGGTCTGGCTTCCCTCCTGGGTGGGGGCAGACAAGGCTCAACACTTTAAGACCACAATAGTGGTGATGTGTGCAATATAAAAGACAAACTGCATAATGTAACATCCTCCTCCTCTCTTCTGCATGGCTAATATGCACCGATCTTACCACCAAGCATTCTCCTCCTTCTGCATCCCACCTTCCACAATGCTATCACAAAGCATTATTCTCCTGCTGCATCCCACCTTCCACAATGCTACCACAAATCATTCTTATACTGCTGCATCCCACCTTCCACAATGCTACCACAAACATTCTCTTCTTGCTGCATCCCACCTTCCACAATGCTACCACAAAACATTCTCTTCTTGCTGCATCTCACCTTCCACAATACTACCACAAAAAATTGTCTCCTACTACATCCCACCTTCCACAATGCTACCACAGAGCATTCTTCTCCTGCTGCGTCCCATCTTCCGCAACCACAAAGCATTCTTCTCCTGCTGAAGCACACCTTCCACAATGCTACCACAGAGCATTCTTCTCCTGCTGCATCCCACCTTCCACAATGCTACCACAAAACATTCTTCTCATGCTGCATTCCAACTCCCACAATGCTACCACAAAACATTCTTCTCATGCTGCATTCCAACTCCCACAATGCCGCTACAAAGCATTCTCCTCTTGCTGCTTCCCACAATCCAGGCATTTTTAGCATCCACTTCCAGCTTCACATTCTGCTTAACTTCCTCTACCTCATACTCTCCCCTACAGCAGACTCAGCTCTGGACACCCATCGTGGGGGCACAGTAGACCACTTGACTGACTGTGACAAATTGACTTTTGCCCTGCAGGAGTACAAGGATGAGTATGGGATAAAATGCCCACTCACTCCACACACTTCTGCAAACCAAGAGCCAACACAATCATAAAGGCAAAACAGGCAGAACCAAGAGATATATACCTCCTTTGACTTTTATTGTAACATGGGCTTAGATAAGGCTATACTGTTAAGAGGAGTGTGAATGTGATTCAGTAGCAACTCAAACAGTAAAGTATAACAGTCCAAAATGAAGGAATGTCCAATCAAGGTACTATAGAAATAGATACACTTTAATTAAACAAACCATGTACAATAATAACTAACTAGTAAAAACACTACACAAACTCCACCCCTAAGGAAAGAACACAAAATAAGCAAGGAGAGTAGATGTAGTACTATGGGTAATGAATCAGCGATGAAAGGCAAGCAAAAGCAACAATGTTTTTGAAGAAGGATATGCAATTGTGAGAAAAAAGGTTTAAAAGTGACCTAACCAGTCTCTAGAGCCCAGAAATGGACCAAGGGGGCAGTTAGCAGTCAATAGTATCTTCTTTGCAGTACGACAGCACCAAACCAAACTTCTTGGTGCAGTGTGAATATCAGGATAGAGCACAATGCTGCAACAGAGTGTTGCGCTTGTTCACATTCGCTGAACCATTCTTGAAATATGTTCTAAGCAGTTCAATGACGGAAAACACTAGGGTCCCGATTTTCTTTGCTCTCATGATGCTATCAGTCCCAATCCATGGGTTCAGGGACAGAATAAGCCCTTTTCTCATGATCACAAACACTGGAGAGGCTGGAACACTGCTGCAGGGGTCCTTAAACATAGTGAGGTCCTGGGTACTGCTATGCTGCCTTTGGAACACCTGCCCCCACCCCACAACTGGAGGACGTCAGAGAAGACTGCTATCCTAGCAGGGTCCAACAAAATCATGAGGGTGTGTAAAAGCAAAAAGGAAATATCGAGGCTGAGTACCACAAAATAAAATATACCAAACGCGGGTTTACAAAGAAGCACAGATCTTTATTCAAAGTAACTGAATAGTTTTCAAAGTAACAAAGTTATCTGGCCCTCAGTACAGCACAACCAATACCAGCCCATTCGATGTGAGAAGAGAGTGGGACTGTACACCAGAATATTCACTCTTTTATACAGTTTTGTAACATGATGGTCAGCCCCTCTGTACGTTAATAATTCCCAATCTAGGGGTGTGCCGAGTTCACCTCTGACTCGCCCAGCTATATGCATATGGATCACCTTCAGTTTACATGTTCAACAAATCACAATAGCAACAGTATACTCTCAGATCTAACATAAGCCTTAGTACATATTTTAATACAATGCAGTTCAACAAGTGTTCTAGTATTTACACAACATTGTGCTTAATATATGCTTGTGGATCAGTTACGTTGGAACAGGTAATCCTCGATCTATAGGTCAACGAAGGACAAGGTCTCATTACATGACCCTAACATTTGGCCTACGGGCAGTTTAGGAATTAACTTGCATACAGATGTCAAGGCGGCCATGTCACAAACAGAAGAACACTGTCCAACATTTTAGAACACAGGGTGACTTTGGAGCGAGAATCAAAATGGCGGATGAACCTAAAATGGCGGCTTAATCGATCTAAGGTCAGAACCTTGCAACGTGGATTTCTTCACAGAGCGACTGGGCTTAGGCCAATATATACAGTAAAGGAGGTGCGATATAATCCCCTGTTCAACAAACCCTCCTTTTGGCCTAAACCAAGCGCTAAACTACTTTCTAGTCACTTCACGAGTAACTCCACGTCTCAATGTCCATGCATCCTGAATCACTATCAGAGATGTCAATTGCCATAAGATCCGATACTAAGATTTCTTTCAGCACATATTCGTTGGAGTTTTTCTCTGGAGCGTATACCTTGTGTCCTAATGAACCCATCGCCTGTGCACAACATCCTCCTAGAATTGAACATATACCAGGAAGGCATTGCATACAGCAACAAAGAAACAACAGGATTCCCAAAATAATCAGCAAGACCGAAAGTAGTTTCCATCCCCAAGATCGCAAGAAGTCCCAGAACCAAGCGCTAAGATCCCAGTTTCCCTGGGAACATGCACTTCTGAATTTAGGACGTGCAGATTCTGTATTGCCTTGAAGATAGTTGGGGAGGAATCTTCCACGAAAACACAGCAAGCGGACCCCACTAATTTACATACCCCACCACGTTCAGCCAGGATGACATCTAATGCCATCCGGTTCTGAAGTGCTACTTACCTTATTGCTTTCTGTTCTAGAGTCATATTATAGAGTATGTCAGTGGTCCGGTTGATGGTCCTCTCCATTACTCTTGCTAGTCTCCTGATATCTTCAGAGTTCATTATTTGTCCCCAAAATGGCACAAAGGATTTAGCTACATCACCCAGGACTTGTGCTGAAGTGTCACCATTCTCGTCCCGCCGTGGACAAGCCTTTGAAATTTCTACAGTACTTGCAATGAATACCCCGGGTAACAGGATCCTTAAATAACAAGTTCCCTGCCAATCCCTGGGTAACCATGGAAAGGTTACATTATCGCAAACAAAGTAGACAGGCTTGCCTACATACAAAGGTCTGTCCTCACCAGTCAAATTCGCAACATTGGCGCAACCTTTAAAATCACCCATTAACTGAGTATGATTCCTTTGTATGCAGAAAGAAACTGAATCGGGGCTATGATTAACAGTGTAAGAAGGAGGCGTGGCATCCTTATTGCCTATAGCAGCCATCTTAAAAGAAATCAAAGATTGAAAAGGATGTGAAAGTCTATCAGATGGCTTTATAGAAGCAACATTAAGCTTACTCCTATATGCAAAAAGCGAGCATCCCAGGGGCGTCAGAACACGTTTTTCAACTCGTTCAAGTTAGTCCCATCGAAGTTCCCCGAGATGCTATCGTTCCATCGGCCAAAGAATAGTGCTCTAAGAGAAGCGTAACATGCACTTGTCAAAGGTAGGTAGAGGATGAATATACCAACCTAGCCCCTTATCCCCATGTTGCGCTAAATGTGAGCAGAGCTAGCAATTAGATTTGTTAAAAATGGCATGTGTAGCATACATTATGAGTAAAAGTGTGTTGTTGTGATAATTCTGTCTGTGCTGAGAGTCTCTAAGAGATAGAGTATGCAGATGCACGAAAGGAGTAGAAACAGTAGGTACATTTTCAGTAGGCAACATATTCTCAAACGGTTGTACTTCTTCTAAATACCAGAAACCTAAAACAATTACTATTGTGAAACCAATTAACATTATCACAAGACAGCAATACATTTTCGGAGCCCACACAGTGGATTGTCCATTCTCGCAGCTGGTCACACGTTCTCTTATCAGTCCTGTACGAGCGGAAGCAGTTGCAGGCATTGTAGTTTTCAAACAAAAGCACCAGTGTTATTTGTTGCCGACCTCCAAGACGAGTGCTTTCTTAGTCCTTCCACAAACCCTTGCCAACAGAATCCCCTTCCGTGCAAATGATTGTGCCAAAAGAGACAAGCCCTTTGATGATTTCACTCGATAGCATAGCCGAACCATGCAGTAAGACTATTTCCTCGGACGCAGATCGTACCTTGTGCTTCCTGGTACTGAGTGATCTGTGAACAACATGCGGTCACTTCCCGTTGGAAGCCACAAATCCAAAGCAGGATTGGATGCAAGATCCGGAACAAATTCAAAAGACGAAACTATTGGAGAATGTGGAGACAAAATGGCTGTTTCCCCAGGCCTCACGAGCTCATGGAGAATCTCCGATACACTCTTGATGCTATTTACTACTTCGAAATCGTTGGTTGCAGTACTGGTAAGGGGTTCTGTATCTTCTGTAGTGTGTGGCACTGGGTGTGGAATCCTCTTGGTGTGTGTCGCGTGGATCCAGTGTTTCCAGCCTCTTACCCGCACCGCAGTCTGTGTGACCAGCAGAACTTGGAAGGGGCCCCGCCAACATGGTGCGAGGCAAGAAGATTGCTCAAATAATTTCACGAGGACCCACTCCCCCGGTCGTATGCTGTGACCGGGACCCTCATAAAATACAGGTAAAGCCACTCGCACCTGATGATAAATCAAATACAGATTTTTAGTTAACCGGCCACAGTAATCAGAGAGAAGTACATTTTCAACATCTCGAAAAGAACGAGACTTCGGAACATTCTAAATGTTAGCTGGCCTCCCCATAACCACCTCAAAGGGAGAGAGCCATGTCTTAGTTTGAGGGGTTGTTCGCATAGATAATAAGACAATCGGTAAGGCGTCCGGCTATTTTAGTTTGGTGCCGGCACACGTCTTAGTGAGCTTGTTCTTGATGATGCCGTTGTGTCTTTCTACTAGTCCAGCACTCTGAGTGTGTCTAGCCGAATCGAACTGTTTATCGATCTGTAATCCCACGCATATCTGCAGAATTACAGCAGCGATAAAATGTGGCCCATTGTCCGACCAGATGACTCTCGGTAACCCAAACCTTGGAAAATATTCCTTTAACATAGTCTTTGCCGTTTTCATAGCTGTGGCATCTTTGACAGGATAAGCCTCAACCCACTTGCTGAAATAACAGTTTACTACTAGTACATATTTAAAACTGTTACAATGCTCCATCTCAATAAAATCAAAATGAATAACCTCAAAGGGAACAGAAGGTGGACCAAAACTACCCCTAGGAGTTGATGTGCCCTTTCCCACATTATGCTGCAAACAAATCATGCATCCCTGAACAAAGCGTTCAGCTATTTTAGGGATTTTGTCATTTACCCATACTTTTTGCAACATTTCAGTAATTTTACGAACAAATATGTGTGTTGGACCATGAGCCATAACAACCATCATCATAATCTATGCGTCAGGCAGTAACCATTTCCTTTCAACTTTGTCCACCCAGCACCCATCATCATCCAGTTTCCCCAAGCAAGCCCTCAGCCCATTTCCTAGACTCTTCTAATGTGGCATTGGCTTGGATATCCCTTACGGAATCAATACCCTCATCCAAAGTATAGGCATTTGAGGCTTCCCTTGAAATATACATTTCTGAAGAGAGATCAGTGGCAGTCTGTTTGGCTATCTGATCAGCAAAAGCGTTCCCTTTTCCTACATGATCTACGATTTTCTGATGCGCTGTGCATTTTATGAAAGCTAGCTAGTAGGGAGTGCAAGTGCTGAGAGTAGCCATACTATCAAGAAGCTATGTTGGATTTTAGTGCCATGTGAGGTCAAGAAACCTCTTTCTGTCCAAAGTCTACCGGAGTTGTGAACCACCCCAAAGGCGTACTGACTGTCAGTATATATGTTTACTGTAAGCCCTTCGGAAAGTTCACAAGCTCGGGTCAATGCTATAATCTCTGTGGCCTGCACAGAGTTATGCATGATTCTCTTGGTTTCCACAATCGTGCTCAATGTAGTGATTGCATAAGCAGCTGTGGATGTACCATCCGGAGTTTGAAGCAGGAGCCATAACATAACAGCCCCCCTTGTGGATTGTTCAAAGGAGTATCTTTCAGATCGATTCTACCCTTCATTTCTTGTTCGGTAGTGTAAAGGCAATCATGTGACGCTTCGTCACTGCAAGGAGTAGCTTGCGGGAAAGGTAAATGTTCGGCCGGATTAAGAACACAACACCTCTTAATTTGTATGTGCGGTGCAAACAAGATCAATTCATATCTTGTTAATCGTGCGGAGGTGAGGTTTTGCATTTGAGTTCTGTTCAGTAGAACATCTACAGAGTGGGGCACCATCAGGGTTAAAGCATGGCCTATGACCATTCCCTCGCTCTGTTTTACAGACGCAGCAGCAGCAGTGACAGCTCGCAAACATCTTGGCAAAGCGCATTCTACAGGATCAAGGGCGGAAGAAAAGTAGCCGCACAACCTATTCTTCCCTCCATGTTCCTGCGTTAATACAGCCAAAGCACATCCATCACATTCATGCACATACAACACAAAGGCCTTTTCATAGTTTGGTGTGCCCAAAACTGGTGCAGAGCACAATGCAGTCTTGAGCAAATCAAATGTATGCTGGTGTACCAAGTTGCATGGTAATGGCAAAGAAATGCCCTTCTTCGTCAAGGCCAACATTGGTTTAATCACTAGTGAGACGTTGGGGATCCACTGCCTACAGTAAGAAGCCATTCCTATCAAGGCTCTAGCTTCCTTCTGCGTATTTGGGACAGACATGCTAGAAATACGTTTTATCCATTCAGGCGTCAACCTTCTCCCCTCCTTTGACAGGAGATAGCCTAAATAGGCGGCCTCCTGACAACAGTATTGACATTTTTTAATCGAAGCTTTATGTCCATGTTTAGCCAAGTGAATAAGCAACAACACAGTGCCCTCCTTACAAGCACTCTCTGAGTCAGAAGCTAAAAGCAAGTCATCAACATATTGAAGTAGTGTACAAGTAACGGGCAACTCAAGGGTATCGAGCTGCTCTTTCAAAGCCCTACTATAAATGCTTGGACTTTCCGTGTAAACATGTGGTGCACAAGTGAAGGTAAACAAACGTCCCCTAAGGTGAACGCAAACAGGTATCTACTGTCTTTGTGTATTGGAATACTAAAGAAAGCATTCTTTAGATCCACAACACTAAAATGAGTAGCTGAAGCCGGGATCATAGTTAATATTGTCGTCACATCAGGCATAATTGTAAATTGTGGAGCAACGATCGTGTTGATGGAACATAAATCAATTATGAAATAAAAAGGAATTTCATTATCGCCTTTTTTGTACATGGGCAAAATCGCACTATTGCACAAACTACCTGCAATTTCCTCAATCAACCCTCGATGCTCAAAATCGGAGACGATGCATATCAAAGCTTGCTCACCATCGACCGAAATCTTATACTGTAGATTACGTGGCAGCTTTACTCCATATTTCAAGACAATTTTAACAGGTTTGATTTGCAAAACACCGACATCATTGTCGTCTATTGCCCAAAAACACTCCGGAACATCACTGAATTCCGGTGGCAAATGTCTGGTCAAGAATTGAGAGACAGAAAGTTGCTGTGGTGAAATCGTCAAACGCACTCCATCAGAAGAACTATGAATTACCGCATTTAATTCCTTCAACAGATTCAACCGCAACAAATTCTCCCCACAATTCAAAAGGAATGGGCAGTGGTCTGTAAATGGACCCAAAGTAATAGATACCGGCAAAGAAACCGGACAGACAACTGGTGTGCCAGAAAACCCTCACGAAACATTGGTTTGCCCAGACAGCGGAATGTTTGGAACCTGTGAATGATCAATGGAACACTTCTGTGCCCCTGTATCTATCAAGAATAGATGTTTCCTATTTCCCACTAACATCTCAACATAGGGACCTTTCTGATTAACGGGAATAGGCGTTGGTTCCAAACCCTGCTTCGGGCAATCCTAATGAAACAAAATGTCCTCAAAAGGAAATTCTTCAGAGAGGTAAGCAGCAGAAGGAAGATCAGAAATGTTTCTATTATCAACACTGGATGCCTGATTGCCCTGAAAAAAAGGTTGCTGTGAATCCTGTGAAAACCGACCTCTACCAGGACCCCCTACACCTGGGCAACCTCTGGATCATCTACCCATATTTCTAAATGTGTTATTTGACCTCTGCTGGAGGATCGGGCATTGTGCACGCCAATGACCCTCTTGTCTACAATAAGCACACTGGTTAATGTTTACAGGACCCAAGGGCACATTTCTTTGTGGAACGTACTGACCTCTAAATTGTGAATTACCCCCTCTAGGGCTTCTAATAATTTGCTGTAATAATACTTTCGTCTTTAAGTCTCCTTTTCTCTTCTCGACTCTTTCTTTTTCATTATTGATTTGATTCTCATAGTACTGAGCCATGTGCAATACTTCTGACTGAGATTTCGCTTGCCAAGAACTCTCGGAGGACATCATTTGCGACTGGATGTCAGGCAGCAATCCACGCACAAATTTGTCCACGAATAATCTTTTCCCAGACTCTGTGCCTAAGTCTTGTCCACTGAAATCTGAAAATACCTGTTTGAACCGATTGAAGAACCCGGTAGCACCCTCAGACTTCCCTTGAACACAGACAGTAAGCTTGTCCCAAATAATTCTGTTCTCTGGAATTAAAGTTTTCAATTTCGTAACTATCCTGTCAGGCAAAGTTAATATTACCTGAGGCGGTCTTTCACCAGGTAGCCTTTCTCCATCGAGTCTAATCATGTTAGTACATGTATCTCCTAACCCTGGTACATCATCTACACTTCTAATCTGTTTCCACAAGTCGTCAGGCAGGAGTACAGGAAATAACAAATCGATATAACTTAAGGTGAGTACCGATGATTGCAAAACAGACTCTATTTCCTTGTAGAACCCTGTTGGATTCTTCCTAATGTCGGGAATAGATTGTTTAATGGTGTTCACTTCCTGTCTTGAGAACGGGACGTGAACAAACTGTGACAGATAATGGGCAGGAATTTCATAGACTTGCGCACTCGTTCCGACATCCGCTGGAACCTCGACTTTTGGGATAAGTGTCGGAGGGACCTCTCTCACAGGCAACTGAGAAGTAGGCAACTTCGAACGCTTACCAAGCAACAGGGCCAAATCGAGCACCAAAGCAGCTGAAGAAGTGTCAACCGAAAAAGCTCTCTTATAAATACTCAATAACTCTGCGGGACAACAAACCTGTCTTTTTACACACTCATCCTGTAGGTACTCTACCATTACCTGTATCACTTTCCTCTGCATTTCTGGTATATACTGAAAATACGTGTCATATACTTCAACGGGAGTTATCAACGTGTCTGAGATCCATCTAATCGCATCTTTCGCACAAATTTGTGTTTCCTCAGTTATCGATTTACGACAAGGATGGAACCGGTTCTGCACGAACATAACGTCCAAACTATCACCATATTCATCATCATACCGTAACCTTTCCAGCTCCCTTCTATACTCAAGAATCTTCTCAACATGCTCTTGCACCTTCTCTGCAGTGTCTCTAGAAAACGCTAAAATATTCAGATCCCTCAACCCTTGTGGGAGATCTGTAATATTTAACCTGTTCCAAATTACACATAAATGAATTCCTAATCCTTCAATAAAAACGTTTTTCTCAGGAAGATTGTCTATATTAGAAAGTGTGGCAAAAACACTAGCTTGTTCACCCTTCTCCATGCAATGCTTAGCCCATGCGGTTAACTCACGTTTCTTCTCTGGAGAGACAGTATTACGAATAACAACCCTCGATCCCGCTCCCAGATTTACTAAAAGTGGCGTCAAACCAATTGGAAGAGGGAGAGTAGGCACATTTTGAACATCAAGGAACGGAGGTGCTATTACTGGCACAGCAGGCAAAGGTGGAGGAACAGGTGGAGGAACAACAACAAGAGGAACAGTAGGAGGAAAAATAGGAGGAACTATAGGTGGAGCAGGAGGAATTACAGGAGGAGGAATAACAGCAGGGAGAGGCAAAGGAGAAGGGAGAGGAACATACGAAGGTGGTGCAGTGCACCAGGCCTTCATTCATTTAACAATTTATCGATAAATTCATCAGAAACATGAACATCTTTAGAAGGATAGATTTTCTGGATACCAAGTGAAAAAGCCCTATCCATATTCCTAACTGACTCAGGCTGTTTATTTTTGTCATACACCAACGCTTTTTCGGCGTTTGTCTTATGATGGCGTGCAGGCATTTCTCTACTTTTAAGCTGCAGCAAAGCTTTGTTCTTCCAATTCTGTAATACGTCAAATGCTGCACGTCTAGCCTTTTTCTTCAATAATATAGATTCTAAGTATTCAATACGAGGGATTTCATAACTACCATTGATTGGCCACTGAAGTTCGGAAGCATGTCTAGTTTGTCTGTGCCAAATATTATTAAATACTATACTACCAAGGCTGTGCTTACAGTACATAGTACATGCCGGCGACACCTCCATTGGTGCCGGTCGGCCAAATTCCAAAGATTGTCTGTCCTTGTGGAATAATGCCCTGAAGCAGGCAGACAATTTCCCAGGCATATCAGATTCCTGGTGGTACCTGGTCAATAATTGTACTAGCCAGAACAATACGCCAAAACAAATGATCAGGATACTTAAGAATCGGGTCACGAACTCACCTGATCAATCCTAAGGAGGTCCGATCGGATTTCAAAATGTTCTAACAAAGGTTACGTCATGTTTGGTGATTTTGGCAAATCTGCCCGCCTCGATATATAGAGCCTCGTCAAGATGCCGACTCGGACCACGTGCTCACCGTCCGGGGATCAGGTCGTGTAGCGCTGCTGAGGTGTCGCTTCTCATCCAAGAAAGGGGCCCCCTTTTACACCGTCCGATCCCGGTCCGATAGCCGTGTCAACCTTCAACAAGCTGGCATCAATCTTGAGGGCCCCTATTCGGGCACCAACTGTAAAAGCAAAAAGGAAATATCGAGGCTGAGTACCACAAAAGGGAATACACCAAACGCGGGTTTACAAAGATACACAGATCTTTATTCAAAGTAACTGAACAGTTTTCAAAGGAACAAAGTGACAGATAGCTATCTGGCACTCAGTACATCACAACGAATACCAGCCCGTTCGATGTGAGAAGTGAGTAGGACTGTACACCAGAATATTCGCTCTTTTATACAGTTTTGTAACATTGTTCAGCCCCTCTGTACGTTAATAATTCCCAATCTAGGGTTCGTGCCGAGTTCACCTCGCCCAGCTATATGCATATGGATCACCTTCAGTTTACATGTTCAACAAATCACAATAGCAACAGTATATTCCCGGATCTAACATAAGCCTTAGTACATATTTTAATACAATACAGTTCAACAAGTGTTCTTGTTTAGTATTTACACAACATTGTGCTTAATATATGCACGCTGATCAGTTACGTTGGCACAGGTAATCCTCGATCTATAGGTCAACGAAGGACACGGTCTCATTACATGACCCTAACATTTGGCCTACGGGCAGTTTAGGCATTAACTTGCATACAGAGGTCAAGGCGGCCATGTCACAAACAGAAGAACACTGTCCACCATTTTAGAACACAGGGTGACTTTGGAGCGAGAATCAAAATGGAGTGGCTGTCTAGTGGGAAAGGGTGTTACCTACCCTTACAAAGGAACAAAGATAACCCATCCCCCAAGGCTAGTCCTGTCAGTGGACAGGGATGGGCTTTGCCTGGGAGTAATACACATAATCTTCCCACAGATGAATTGGGCCCACATGGCTGACATTTGTGTGAAATCGATTTCATCTGGCTGGGATAACTGTGAGAAATTCTGGCTACCACACCCTAACTCGGGTCTGGATTATATTTACAGGTGTATGTGCCACCAGGACGCCATCTTCAGTGTTATGCAGTTTTTGGAACAGGGGTGCATATTTTAAATCTAGCCCCTGTGCTGAAGAGACTTGACTGCGACTGCAGCTGTCAATAGTGCACCTGGGGCACTTGAACCTGCTCTGTGCCACTGGGAGAGCAGGTGCAGTGAATCAGGACACTGATGCAACAGGGCACACCTACCTCTATGCTTTTGGCATGGAGCTTATACAAGGGAAATCTGATTAGCGGGTGTCCCTTCCAGGGATGGAATTACCTGTATAATTGTATTAATATAAAATAAACTTAAAAAAGATAGGGCTCTACTGATATAACACAATACAAAACACAACAATATGCTTTCTCCATTAAATCTGTTTTTTGGACAGGGCAGGGTAAAGGAGAGGAGGGGGTAAATCACAGTCCGTTTGACTTTTAAATGTAGGAATCTCTCACAGTCCCCTCTTCTTCCCTTTCTCCCCTTCCCTCCTCCTGTGTCTCTTCCCTCCACACTCATCCCTCCGTTCCACGCTTTCTTGGATATCCCTCCCTTATGTTTTCTTCTTGCATGCCATCATGCCCTTCCAGTGGTCACCTTTCATCTTCAGCTTGCTCCCGTCTGTGCTCCTCTGCATCTTCAGCTTGCTCCCTTCTCTGCTCCTCTCTCTCTAACCATTCCCTGCCATCAGTCCAACCCTCTTGTTCTTGCGCTGTCTGCATTCCTTTGGCCTTCTTCATAGCCAACCCCTAATCTAACCCCTTCTTCCCAGTACTGCATTCCTCCCCATGGCCCCCTTCCGCCTCCTCATCCCCCTCCTTCAAACCCTTCCCTGATTACCTCTGTCCACCCCTCCCCCTGTCATCCTCTTGCCTGTTACTCGAATATCCTCACACTTCCACCCTCCTGATCCTGTGCACTTCCTCTCTGCCCCGCACCCTTTTAGCTTTATGTAACCTTATAGTCTAGCCCCTCGGTGCCAGGTCTAGGGAGGTAGGCGGGAGTTTGGGGCTGGGGGTGGGGGTGGGGTGTGGATGGCACCACCTGGGTCTCTTTTTCAAACACTACACTTTGCACCACCTGCTAAAGCGAAGTAGTGAAATGGTATTGGCTGGTGTCTCATAAGGAGCCCACTGGCCTCTTTGGTGTCAAACCTAGCCTCCTACCTGAACCACGTACTTACTCTTACATCCATAGACCCACTTCTCTTCGCCTCTCCTTGCCCTTATAACCTCCTTCGTGTTAACGCTTTCACACAATAGAAAAGGCTGTATTGTAATGACAAGTCAGACCGTTATTGCAGGAGCAGTAACTTAGAAGCCCCATGTATTCCTTGCGTTTGTCCATTCCCTGTCCTCTCTCTTGCTTGTGCAATGCTGAATTTCTTTCTTCCCTGTCTTTATCCTTTCTTTGCCCCCCTGTGACACCCTCTCGCCATTCCCCATGACCTCCCATTACTCCCCCTCCCTGTGACTTGGCCTCTTTCCCCCTCATTTCTCTCAGGCAACGCAGGGCCCCTGACAGAGCGCCTTCTAGATCTATAGCTTTTTATGGGGTGCTTTGCCAGTGCAGTCCTTTAAGGTTCCTTTCAGGGTTTTTTATGGACATTTTACTGCGTTCTGTTTGATTTACTTGCATTTTATGACGGCTGTAAATGTTCACGGTTAGTAGAAACATCATAAAACCCAGCGCTCATCTTCCTTGCTCCATTTTCTGTTTGTGGTCCTTGACCTCGCTGAAACTCTCTGTCACTCTGTAAGTCTCACTCTGCCCGCCAGCATGCGCGTGCGTGCGTGTGTGCACCTGTAGCGCTTGTAGCCGTATCTGGCACTTCATAGCTCTACTGTCTAAGCTTGTGTAGTCAACACTTCGAAAGTTCTGCTGGGGAGCCACCATGTCGACCTCGCTGCATTGAGAACAATAATACTGGGAGTGTGTGTGTAAGGCAGCCTGCAGCACACAGACCTGAAAACAAGGTGCAGAATGGGGGATAAAAGGGGGGGGCGGAGGGGAGAGGTGTTAAAGGGTTAAGGAAGGGGGTTGGGAAATAAATCCCCCAATTAAAACTAGGGAAAAATAGATATAAAAAAAAATGAAGGGCAAATATAGCTTGTTTTCAATAACGGCACATCGAATGCATGCCATATAACCCTGTTTTAGCGCTATAAATAGATTTGTGCAGTCAGATCACTGCAATCTTATCCAAGGGCGATTGCCCTATCAGAGGAGAGAGCTCACCCACTCTCCCTTGTAGAGTAGATGATCTGAGTTTTTACAGATGTTATACCAAACTGTGACTCCATGGACATGTGTTGGACATATGTCAATGTCTTTCTTTGACCGACCAACAACAATGCAAAGAACTATCTTGTGTGCAGATGGCATCATGACATTAGGAGTGGGAGAACTGTGGGCAACGTGAAACTGGCAAATTTCAACATACAGATTGCTTCTCACTTTCAATGTAAAACAAGGAGTTCTGGGAGCAAACAGATGTGGCGTGCGCTGCAAGAAAAAAACGGCCATGTTAGTCACAAATGGTTTTGAAATTTGCAAAACGTCTGCAAAATCGCGAATACTGATGGTTGAGTGGAATATAGACTCAAAGGAGACTAGTTCCAAACTACTGCCCAGACCAGGTTCACCTACTTGTATTATTACATTGTATTCCAATAACTAGCTACATGCAATATTATTTGCAGCTATGCACCGCGTCGCCTCCCATCCGTCCTGGCACTGGCAGAGTCATTCTGCCTTCAATTGTTGGATCACTTTTCACTGTCCAATGATCTCCTTGCCACGCGCTTAGGATGTCTCCTGTATATGGAGACCACCGAATACACCGATCTTGCCATAGAGAAACATGTAACTTTGGAGAGCAATTTATAAAAATGCATACTCTATCCCACTGCTTTCACGGGTTCTGGTGTGAGAACCAACCCCACAGCACTAACCCCCGCACCCCCACACACACACCGGCAATGGTGTGATACACAAGCATGCGATATGTGAGGTGTGATAGAAAAGTCTGCAACCTGTGACTCTCCAGATGAGAGTTGTAGT
Source organism: Ambystoma mexicanum (assembly GCF_040938575.1). NCBI lineage: Eukaryota > Metazoa > Chordata > Amphibia > Caudata > Ambystomatidae > Ambystoma > Ambystoma mexicanum. The sequence continues at coordinate 164,509,348 of NC_090931.1, read as the reverse complement.
CCAATACAGCTGGAGAGACACAGGTTGCAAACACCAGCAGAAGACTATGGAGTGACATACAAAGAAACGGCTTTGCTTCTGTGACCCAGTCCATCCCATGCTTGCACAGGCCATGGGGTGAAGCACACTGATACAGTGTCACAGGTCGCCAGTCTTTTAACCTCTGTACACACATAGAAACCCAGATTACCTCCACATCTCACTTCCTAGTCCCAGTACTTACTCATAAAGTCAGCCTGCCTGCTCAGCAGAGAGTCCAAATATCGCTGCAATCAAACTAACCCCTCTCAGACTCCACCCTCCTCCTCACAGTAAGGGAAGGCACTTACCCACAATGCTCCTGTTGCTTTTGGTTCTGGGAAACCTGCTGAACTTCTCTCCACGAGTCTGTTCCACAAAGGAGAGCTCACATTAATCCCTGCAGGGGAAGCAAGATGGTCCAGGTCAGGGAGAGTGACACGGTCCAGGTAAATTGGCTTACCAGTGAACCTGTACTGTTTCAGGGGTTCAGAAAGTCAGAATCCATCCCCTTCCCCCCACAGGTGTGAGGCTGGCCGCTGGGAGTCAGCCACATCCTAGTTCTCCCTGCAACAAACAGTGCATAGCACTGAACAAGCCAGAACATGCATCGGAGTGTTCGCCGTGCACCGATATGTGCACCGAGGTCATACCATGACCAGGGCAACAGGAACCAACTGGTTTAAATACCTAGGGCTTCTATCTTCACCTCTCAATGTCCCCCTCAATGTGCGCTGGCCCAAAACAGCAGGGACAGTTCCAGCCACACCCCCTGAACCCGGATCAACTTCATAGGTTCTGTGAAGCTTCATTGCCTCGTGGGCCATCTTCACTCGGAGAGACATCACAACATGGCTCCTCATCTTTACGGGGGTACCGAATTTCATCACAAGGTACTGCAAAATCCGCCAACTCATCACCAATTTATAGTGTAATACTTCATCAGAAGACAAGGGATGCAGGTAAGACACTGGAGCCAGCCAAAGTAGAAGTGCTTTATTTAGGTTTCAGGGCTTAAGTTAGAAGAAGCGGGAGAGCCTAGATAACATCCTCCTCTCAGAAGACTCTCCCATCGTGAATGTGTAACTGTCTTCCATGGAACCCTGAGGGAACTGAGTATTTCACCACTAGTCAATATATGCAATGCACACCCCACACTACAATTGGTAAACTGTATTTCTTTCGGGAAGTTGCTTGTGTTTGGAAAGAGGCCTGGTGGAGAATCCCTCTCCAGTTCAGTCTTGTGTGAACAGCTCTGTGCATAGCCAGGGTTGCTCGCACAGGAAGTAGATGTTCTGCCTGGGTGGTAGTGCCCACTCCTCAACTGTGGTAGGCCGCTGGTTCCTCTACTTGCTGGGGGGCCTACTGTGGGCAGCGTGCCATTCCATTAATCTCTGTATTCAAGCAGGGTGCCTTGGGTCGGAGAAGTGCAATAAAGGTTTACTCCCAAGACGGCAGCATGAACAATGTACTGTTGCCATGGCATCCTCTCAAGCCTGATATTAACCTCAGCGTTCCTGCTCTAGGATCTTGGTGCGGGCGAGGAATGCTCCAACTGCTCTTAGCAACCATGGAGAAACATGGACGGAAAAGGAAACACACCTCTTCCACCTGCTCCTTCGACTCTTCTGATCCCCCGACTAGAAGAGACCCAGTGCATTCAGAACACATCAACACCTAAGGGAGATGATCAGGGAGACCCTGAGGGAGGAAAAAAGTGGCTGCACACAAGAATAAGCCTAGGAAATACAGCAATGTCCTGCCTTCTTCATCTACCTCCTCCTCACCCCCTTCGTTGGCTTCAGAGGGAGAAATGGAAAAAGCAAAGGAGCCCACAACATGCTGTCCTAGGGTGTTTGCACGTGTGTCAGTGTGCATGATGTTTAAGGGCCCTGCTTCCCCAGTCTCTTGGGGGATATTAAGGTGCTACTGTTCGAGGACGGGGCAAAAAAGGGCCTGCCCCTCATCCCGTCCCGTAGTAAGAAACTGCTCAAGAAATGTAAGGACCAAGAGAGGATCACACACCCCTTTTTGGAGCAAGCACTAACCCTGGGAAGAGAAGATAAACATGCCAATCAAGGTCACTGCTGCCTCACAGGGTGTCCCTTAATGACAACTGCTGATGCAGCAGTGCGGGATTCCACTGCTTTCAAATTAATTTCCGCATTTAGGAAGTCCTTTGCAGGAGCGCATCTCTACCCAAGCACATGCACGTATGCCTCCTACATGGCCAGATTTCTCCTGGAGGACTTGCATGCCATATAAGACAAACTTTAACACGGGGCCTACTGTCTCTCATTATTGGACAATATGCACCAGAAGGCAGAACTTCTACCTGGTCTCACCTATGACAGGGTCAGAGCAGCAGCTCTGACCATGGGTTCATCTTTACTGGCTAGATATCATGTCATTATATGTGGTTGGAAGATGGATGGTGCCCAAAACACTGCGGGTCTTCACCAACCCTTCCAAAGGGTAACGTTGTTTGTGGAAGAGCTTCCGGACAATGATGATCATGTCCGCAAACAAGATAAACACATGTGAAACCTATGCTGGAAGAGATGCCCACATCACTAGAAATCCAGGGTCATTTTGCCCACTCTGCCAGGTAATAGACCATTTGACTGACAGAACAAGCCAGTGTTTAAAAGCAAATTGGGAGTGCCCACTCCCTCCAAATTCGATCTAACACCATCAAAGAACCAGCACACCTGGCTGGGCTGAGTCCCTTACAGTGGATACTAGACGGCTCCTGTTCTTTGACATGCTTAGTTAACATACATATCAGACCTGTGAGATTGGGACTTTTATCAGCATGGGTAGAGTATTTCGTTCCTCCACCGGAGACGGGGTCCCCTTCAGAAATCACCACTCCCAAGGGATCCCTGGAGGAGAACCAGCCTCCTGGTATGGATTGTTTTCCTTCTGGAGATGGATATCTTTGGGAGAGTCCCTTAGGGAGAGATAGGTCTTTGGGGATATTCTACTATATATCTTGTCCCAATGATCAAAGGGGCTTTCTGTCCCATGAACAGCCTGAAGGAAGTCCTCATCTTCTTCAGAAGGATCTAGTTGAAGGTGAAGGTACCCTACTGAGTGTTATCCACCCCATCTCTCAAGGAGGTTGCCTTGCATCTCTGGACTTGTTAGAGACCTATTTAAATGTTCCAAAAAACACCAACCTTCATCAACGCTTTCTGGATGTTGTAGTAGGAGCCTTACATTAACTGGTTGTGAGTCTTCTCCCGTTTGTGCTCAAGTCAGATTATCTTGTGTTTACACTGGTAGGGTTACTGCACGAAGATAGTGTGAGGGTGTACCCTTACCTAAATGACTGGTTGGTTCAGAGACCCTCAAAGCTGCAAATGGAGAACACACGCAAGACCGGTGCCATCCTATCCAAACACTAGCCTGTGATCAACATGTAGAAATCCCACTTGTTTCTGACTCAGAGTCCACCCGGACCTGGCTTTGAGTGCAGGGTTTGATGGAGTTTGTTGTCACTTTGTGACTTGTTAGGCACGTCTCCACCTATGACCCCTCCTGTATCACATTCACAGGTGGTGCAACCCAAATGCTTAAGACGGCAAGAAGCTGATTCCTTCACCAAACAAACTCCATGTCCAGCTTTAGTGATGGTTGAGTCCAATGAACTTGCTGAAGGGGGTTCTCCTGGACCCAACTCCTTTTGCCATTCTCACAATGGATGACAGTTCTTTGGGTTTGTGTCCCAAATCGACGTAGAGAGAAAATGTACCACCAGGAAAATGTGATCTCCTTGAACAGTCAGGAAAGCAAGAATTCTGTCCTGAGGTTGACAGACAATATCTCAGCCTTGTCTTGCATGAAAAATCAGGGGAGAGATCCAGACTCATGTAAACAAATTGTGTTATCCTTAGTCTTTGGATACAGTCTAACCTCCTCTCCATCAGAGTTGTTCACATTAAGGGAGTGGACAAACCCTGGGCTGACAATTTGAGCCGGTGCTTCTTGTATTCAGTAGACTGGTACCCCTTGTGGAGGACATTCCAGATTATCATGGGTAGTTGGGGCCTTAACTATATAGACATGTTTGTCTTGTGGGAGAATTGCTGTGTTCCCCTCTTTTGTGCCAAAGTCAGGGAGATCTGTGCCTGGGGCACATAGGGCCTATCATTTCCATGGCAGGAGAGTTTCATATACTCCTTTCCTCCAAAGCCTCTGATTCCCGGCAAATCCATCACAGCAAAGACAGTAGATCCCAGATGATCCTCGTCACTCCTCTTTGGCCCAAGACGGCTTGGTTCCCTTACCTTGTGAGGCTATCTGCCTCACCACCTCTAATACTAACTGAGTTTTCCCCTTCAGTTTCTGGCATTGGTGGCTCTCAGATGAGCAGCAAGTGGACATGGATGTCTTGGCTGTTGAAAGGAATGCGGCAACAGGGGTCAGATGTGAGGTCTCCTTTTCTCTTCAGGGCTCCCGGGAACCCTCTACTCTCCTTTCCTATGATCAACACTGGCAGACCTTTGTGGCTGGATGCCATTGAGTGGTATGTCTTCTTGAACTTTGGCATGTTGGAAATTTACCAGAGCCTTTAGGAAAGCTTCAATCTGGGAGCGCCCTGCTCTACCCTTAGGGAATATTGGCCTTCAATCAGGGATTTTTCAGGAATCGTGGTAGAAGGTGGGCGAGGCCAGGCTAGCACATCCTATTGTCTCCCATCTGCTGAGGGGTTTTCTCTGTCTCACGTCACAAGCTTAGGCCCACCACGGTTTTTGACATGCCCTCAGTGTTACACGCTTTACAGGGACCTTTCATGGAGCATTTGGGTTCAACTGATTTGAAGTTTCTCTCCACGAAAACCGCATGTGTCATAGGTATGTATCCCTTTAGCTAGAGCGATGGATGAGCTAGGGGCCGTTCTATATTCTCCCCTCCCTTGAGATCCTCCATCCTCTAGCCAATTTATTGCTCTGTGACCCTATCTTACTTTCCCAATGTAGTTTCAACCTTTTCCCTGTCACAGAAGACTGTATACCTTCCCTACCTAAGGGTCTCATAAAGCAGAACCCTTTTCCATGGCTCATCTGGACATTAGGGCAGTTCTCCGGGTGTATCCCCAGATGACCACAACGTTCAGATCTTCAAATAGCTTGTTTGTATCCTTTGGCACCTTGGGCAAGGGCTGGAAGTCTTCAGTATGGACCATCAGCCATGGATTAAAGGGGGTCATTTATCCTTGCTTACTCTCTGGATGAGATCCCTTGCCCCCCCATTTAGGATTCAGGGATGATCACCAATGAAGGTGGTTGCTTCCTAGACCTAGGCCGAGGTCAGGGCATCCTCCATCATGGAGATCTGCTGAGCGGCTACCTGGTCTGAATGGACTAGGTCCCGACTTTCGCTCTCTCCTTCTGATTATGTATGCCAGGCCTTGAGGATCAAGGGCCTGCTCATGATAACCTCCACCCAGTGTCCCATTGAATGATGTGTCACTTCTTGATTAAAGTCCCTGGCTGTGCAGTAATCTCTTGTTGTCAGTGTATCTTGTGATTTCTGGGATTGAATTGACACAGTCAGTGGCATACTGTATCAATAAAGAATGGGATGAGGAAAAGGATTGTGGAGGTAGTGCGCGGATTACTTATCAGTAATCCTCATCACTCCCTGTCCTTCTCTTCCTTGTCCTAGTACTTTTGCCATGGCTCCCCTGGAGAATGGCCCGCTTTGACAATATAAGTACGTCTTCAGGAGTAGCAGGGTCAGTGTGGGTAAGTGACCTGCATCTATGAAGGAGAGGTGGCGCGTAATGGGAGGTTATTTGATCGGAGCAATATTTTGAATCCATGTTGAGAAGACAGGGCACCTTCATGAGCAAGCACTGGGACCAGAAAGAGTGAGGAAAAGAAGATTACTGGTAAGCAGCCGGGTGATCGTTGTCTGTCATACAGAGTCAATCTCTCTACACACATGCTGTGGTGCGAGGCTCAGCCCTACGCTGTCTTCACCGACGCACAGTGTTAAACCGTTCACACTAGCAGCAGTGGCGGTGAGGCACAATCGTACAGTGTCATAACTTAAATCATCTTTCTTCCACGACCAGTCGATCACACAGGGTCACAGGTTTAAACTTATCACTAAACCTCTATCATGATAGGTGGGGGAGAGGTTCAATGCTTCAATATCTTTAAAAAAACACAGTTTCAGCCACTTGACCCGACCCGAACCTCTGAGCGTATTCATTAATACACGCCACCCACCCCACACTCAAGGGCAGTGCTGGAAATGGTCAATGTTTCTTCTGGGAATATCCACCGCCTGCTATGTGCGGAGCATGTGTGGTCAGGGTGATGTCGGAGGAGCTTAGGGGTGGAGCTAAGTGTAGATTCATTGTCCCCCCTCCACCACCACAAAGCACATCCAGATCTCTCAAGTGCTCCCTTGGCCACCATGCATGAGAAGGTCATCCAATGTTCTGGAAACTTGAAAGCTCTTCATATCCCAGGTAGCTGGGCAGCATCACTTAAAATGGAAGAAACACAGCGGGTACCCCATCACCTCCACCAATACCCAACCCAAAGCCGAGCAGAAGTATACATGTAGCACCTCCTGAATACCTTCCCAGAAGTCAGCGGCAGGACCAAATCGGCCCTCATTCTGCACTCTTTTCATGGCCAGGTCGCGGCAGCAGCTGGCCCAACCATTGCTGACATTTCCTTCTCAGACTTGTCAACAAGTGTGGACCAACACACTGACTGGCTGCCATGTTTTAGAGAGGTGCTGAGTTCACCTCTAGACCCCTGAACCCAGTCATGTGCCAAAGGGCTGGCTCAGGGATTCCCGCTGTCACAGCACGTCATCTCGTGACATGACTTTCATGCTTTGAGAAGGGAGGGGCAGGCCACACTCACCTTGCTAGCGACACCTATAAGCCGACAATATTGCAATAGAGCACATATAGGGAGAAATGGTGGATGAGGACGGACACACAGCTTACGGGTGTTGTTTGGTTATTTGCCCACCCATTGACAGCACCTGCCCATGCTAATCCTTATGGACATTCCCACCCAGTACCTGCTCCTCCCCGCCCAAAACACCTCCTCATGGGAACTCTTTGAGCTCACTTTAATGAAGCCTTACCATCAAACATTGTACCCAAAGTGCCCGCCAGTGTTTTTTCAAAGACTTCTTCTGAGAGTTAATGACTTAATTGGTGTTGAAAAACCCGCTACCAGTGTATTAAAAATGCCTTAACCACGTTTGCCTTCAGCCACTTGATTTATATGCACTATGCAGTTCCTTTACTGAAGTTCTGTTAAAAACAAGACTTGGCAAAGCTTTGCCAACCGTTTTGCTTGTGCATATGTAATAGACATTTGCTAGGCACTGCTATTAGATGCCCATGTACTCATACCATGTTGAACCTGCCACTATCAATGGTCAGTAAATACCACTACACCTGTGCTTGGCAAGTGCATTCCCATGTCTACACATAAGCCAAAACTGTTGGCATTGCCAATGCTTGTTCTCAAATCACCCTGCTCCTGCTTCACCTCACAAGACAACATGGTGAGTTTGGGCCTCGGGCCTCCATTTAACAGTCCTCTGGCAAGAGAAATGTTGCCGGAGTGGAGCGCCATCTTGTTGCTGCCCAAATCTGTGGCTGCTAAAGGCAAGGGGGAGAGGTGATATACTTCTAATGTGCACATCAGTATCTCGGGCAGGACATGGGAGGCCCTTTACAGCTCCAGCTGAGAGAATGAACCTCCTGATTCCAGACCATGACCTAATCTGATGTCCTTTTGGAGAACCTATGCAGCTGGAATCCCTTTGTTTAAATCTGCTAAATGGGAGAAGTGGATCCTTGCCCTCTGTGCCACTCACCTCTCACCCCAGGGATTCATTCTGGTTCAGCTTGTCAGTCCAGTTACTCTAAGAATCTGAGAATGTGGTACTACACCCCATATCTGAGGGAAGCTTTCCCCCTCACTCGAGACCTGCCTCTCTTCTCACTCATTGGGCCACTCTCTCCTCACTACCTTTCCATCTTCTCTAACTGCTGCTCTATCCCTCTCACTAAGTCTGTGAGGAAGAAGTTCAAGAAGAACATATTGGTCCCCAACCCAGGCTATCGCTGATACCTACACCGGTGCTTCTTCAAGACAGATGCTCACTGACATCCTCTTTGTTGTCCCATCTCCAGACCTATGGACCTGTCATGTGGTCTCTGTTCTCTATCCTTTCTCCTTCTCTCCCATTAATGGTGGGACTAGTTCGGAGGTCCTCTTGACCCCCTTCCATTCCTCCAAGACCACCATTAATTTCTTTCCGAATTGCACCATCTTGGTTCAGGGCCTTCTGCATAATGTCCTCCTTTTTGATAGGTGTTTCCTGAGTGTTAACCTTTTCCCTTCTCATGATACTCCTTCCAAACCACCTCTCTGGCACCTTCATCTTCCTCCTCTGTCCACCTCTCAGCCCCCTCTTCTACCTCTGCAGGGTGTACCTCAAGCCTGTAACCCTCGACAGAAGTCTTTCAAATGAGGCAACCTATTGCACGTTTCTACTTTTAACTCTCGTTCTGCTGTCAAACACTCCTCTGACATATCACCTCCTCAAAGAACTCGACCTAGATATCCTTGTTCTCACTGAGACAGGGTTTATGGCCAGTTCTGTCACACGTTTTGACACTCTCTTCCCCGTGGGCTATAAGATCCTCTTAAAACCAAGAACCAACCATCCGGGAGGCTGCATAGCCCTGATCTTTCCAGAGTGGGTCCTGGCCTCTGTAAACCCTATGCAGGCCTACTCCGCCTTTGAATGCCTGGTCTGCCCAATCTCTATCTCTCCTGCCCTCTCTCTAACTGTGGCGACCATCCACAGGCCACCTGGCCAGGTATCCCTCTTTCTCTCTGAATGAACTGACCTCTCCTCTTCTCTCCTTGCCTCTACTTCTCAACTTCTCCTCCTCAATGATCTCAGCATCCACCTGGTTTCTTCTTATACCTCCTCTGGGCTTTTCCACAACCTCTGCAACACTCTCTCTCTGTCCATTCTGCCCTCTGGCCCGACACACTCTGCCAGGCATACTTTGGATGTTCTCATCACCTCAGACATCCCCCTCTCTAGCCCTCTCACCACTCCTCTCTTTTGGATTGGCCAGCTTCTACTTTTCTCTCATCTGAAACTCTCTATACCTCAGGTAACCCCCCTGCACTTCCACCTACCTATTTGGTCATTTGTCCTATGAAGTGTGTTTCAGTGGATGTCTTTTCCGCTACTTTCTCTGCTCCTCTTTCTCCTGCGGTTCCCTCACACACTGACACAGCCCTTTATAATCTGCATCTTTCTATTTCCAACAACCTGGACATCATTGCCCCTGTCATGAGAAAACCGGCTGAAGCCTACCTCCAAGTGCAACTCTTGGTATGATTCCGACCTCACCGTCCTGAAACGCAAGTGCAGGGTGGCTTAGGGGAAGTGGAGGGCTTCTGGCACATCCTCTGAAAAACTGGCCTGCCGCTTCCACCAAAGGCAGTACAGACTCTCTGTCCTGTCCAAGAAGAGAGCACATATTCAAGTCTGCTTCTCTGCAGCCTCTAAAGACATGGCCAAACTCTTTAAAATCTGCAAGGAACTGGCCAATCCTGTTCCAGTCTCTGCCTCTCCTGTTCCCTCCCAAGCCCTCTGCATGGCTCTGGCCTCTCACTTCTCTGTTAAAACTCAGGACATCCTGTCCTCCATATTCTCTTCCTCCCTCTCTCATCCCCCCTGTGTTCACCTCTTATCTCCTCTTTCCCTCTGACAACATCTGATGAGGTTTTTGGATATGTCCGATCTATGATAGTGTGGTCCAAACAGGTGCTTTCCTGCTCCTCCAGAAATATCAAGGACCATATTGACACACTCACTCCAGCCTTCGATGATTTCTGTAATCACTCTTTCGCCATGGAGCTTTTCCCTCTCCCCTTAATCACTTACTGTGCACCTCCTTCCTCAAGATGCTGTCTGCCGATCCTACCTGTCCGGCAAATTATCGCCCAATCTCCATCACCCCTTTCGTGGACAAACTCTTCGAAAAGCTGGCCATGTCCGAGCTTACTCTCCACTCTGAATCTGTCGGTTGTCTCCATGACCATCAGTCTGCCTTCGGAGCTGCCAGAGGCACCCAAAACTGCTCTCCTGAACACCCGTGAAGATCTACTCTCTAACCTTGATTCCAGCATGTCTTCTGTCCTCGTCCTCCTTGATCTTTCCTCTGTTTTTGACATGGTCAACCACGCCATCCTGATCATCGACTCCGTGAGAAACTGGGCATCACGGATCAGGCCCTGGTGTGGCTGCCCTCCTTCCTCTTGGAATGCCACACCGCACCCCCCAAGATCCAACTTGGTCTCCTTCTCTCTGCCCCCTCTCCCTCTACCTGTGGTGTTCCCCAGTGCTCTATATTCTCAACCTGGTTTTTCAACCTCTACTTGTCCCCTTTACCCCAGCTGATCTCTACGTTGTCTTCTAACTTTCAGTGTTATGTGGATGACACTCAGCTTTCCTTCAGGCTCCCCTAAACCTTCTCTCCTCTCTCGCCCATTCCTGGCAGTCTATGCACAATTCAGGATTGGTGCACCTCCAACAATCTCTGTCTTAATGCCAGTACGACAGAGATCCTTCTCATTTGGACCTCTGCCCCTGCTTTCCCGCTCTCACTCTGGCCACCAGCCTTGGGCCATCTTCCTTCACCTTCCTGTGAGGCAAAAAACCTTGGTGTCATCTTCGACTCCACTCGCTCTTTCTCTCCTCACATCTCAGACGTTGTAAAGAAGTCCCACTACCAGCTGCACCTCCTCAAACGGACTCTTCCCTTTCTCACATTCCCCCAAGAGAAGGTTGTCTCTAGGCTGGACTACTGCAACAGCCTCTTCCTCAATCTGCAATCCTCTACTCTGAGCCCTCTGCAAATCATGCAGAACAGGACTGCAAGACTTATCTTTGGCCTCAAGCCAGGCACCATATCTCTCCAGCCCTGAAACCTGTACACTGGCTCCTGGTGGCTGCAAGGATCAAGTTCAAGACCCTATGCATTGTCCACAAGACTTTCTGGGCCAGGACCTTCACTGCATCCAACGCTCTCTTCCAAAATACCTTCCTTCTCGATCCCTTATCTCTGCTACATCCAAATCTCTAAAGGTTAGATGCTTCTCCAGGCAGAGCGTAGGTGGTAGATCTCTCTCATCTGCTGGTGCCTCTCTCTGGAAAGTCCTCCCTGCCCCTCTCAATCTTGAACCGGCCACATGAAGTTCTGGATGCAGCTCAAAACGTTCCTCTTCTCCTCTGCTTTCTCTCTCTCCCTCCCCTGCTGACCTACCTGACCTACCTGTCATCTGTACCAACTGGCTGCTTGGCTACCCTCAGAGTCTCACTTGGTAACGGGCTATTCCTTGTTCAGTCACCCTTGGAGTGCCTCCAGGCCTACCATGCACTTGGGGGCTGTAACTGTAAGCCTACAGTCCCTTATGCTCCTTGCACAACTTAGAGCTGTGCTGCACTGGCTGCACTTACTCAGAGCATTGCTGCCCTGTTTTCCCCTCCGCTCTCCCTTACACTTCCCCCTCCCTTTCCCCTTGCACTTCCCCCTCCCTTTCCCCTTGCATTTCTCGTTCTCACACTTGCACAATCTGAATGACACAAGGCTTAATAAGATGATTTGTCTTGTCTTCCCTCTGTCTTCCCTTCCTTGTCTTGTTGCCCCTAGGAACACTTGTGTACAGGCGCATGATTCTCTCAAGCCATTGCTCCGTGGATTCCGAGGCGTCTCACAGGGTATCGCATTCCTGCCCTGCCTCCGGCTTCTGGATAACCCACTGGCCCCTAGCAGGGACGTCATTTAGGGGTCACCAGGGGTCACAACTGTGACCCCCTGAAGTCTCTCTTGCTACCCCTATAGTTTCCCTTGCTTTTTTATTGTGGCTCTTGGGCTGTGGCTCTTTGTTTCCGGAGTGGCTGGTTTTCTACTAGCTATAGTCGGTAAAATAGCTCAGTGGGTAGAGCGCTCGCTGCTGCAATGTGTGTGTGATCAGCAGGTTGCAGGTTCGACTCCTGGCAAGGTCAACTCAGCCTTTCTTCCTGCTGAGTTTGATAAATGAGTACCAACACAGGTTGGGCGATATTGTATGTATATTTGTTCTATATGAAGTACTTAAGCATAAGTGCTATATAATAACACATTATTATCATTTGGCTTGGACGTCTGCTTGCATTCAAAGTATGGGCCTATACGCACTGATATTAACGATACATATGGCGATCCATTCTTGTATGCAATGTATATCACTTTACAGTGATACTGTAACCATATTTTTCATAGTGTACTTAGAAACATTGCTATGTGATGCTACTTCCTGTTTTGTCAAGGGGTGAAAGGTCATGTTCTATCACCTCCCGTGATGTCACTTTGGGGGGAGGGGTCCGATTACACCACTTCCTATGATGCCATCAGAGGTCAAGGGTCAGGTGATGTCACTTCTGCTAACCGTGGCATTTTGGTGAAATGACGTCCTTGCCCCCTAGCCTGCTGGCAAAGTTGCAACCTTACACATGTTCTTAAAGAGTGTTTCCGCTTTTTGTGAGACTGATGCAGAAAACTGACCCAGACTCCTTAGCACACCCTTACAAATGCCTTCAGACTCAGCACCAATTGCTGTACAGATACTCCTAGTCAAATACCCCATTAAAGTACACCATCCCGAGACTTTGGAAAGAGTTAGCTGCATGCAAGCAAAGTCTACACCAGTTCCTACCGGGATTATTCACAGAGCTGCACCACCCACGAGGGGGCACACTAGTGCCCAGAAACTAGACCTTGTCAACACAGCATCTACTTCCCAGAACTAATTCAAATATGGAGAGGACAAAGGGTAAAGATTTCTCATTAAGGGAGATTCAGTGACTTCCTGTCCTGCCCCAGCCAAACCTGTTGTGTGATGAGAGGTGTTAAGGATTCCAATCGGGCGTCACACACAGGACCAGGACACTTGCTCTTATCCTGGAATGTGGCACTCAGTAGGAATACTGATTTCCTTGAATTTCAATTAATTCAAATTGAGCCGGTACCCAACCCGCCTCACACACCCTTTTACAAACACCGCGGGTCACAATGGACCATGAACCAGGCCAGTTGGTGAAAATAAAATATTTATTTATTTTAAAAATTCACAAAAATCACACCTTTTTAATACTGGGCAGCAATCACCAATGGGGTGATAATGCCAATGGAAATGGAAGCAATGCACTTGTTTAACCATCTAGTAGAACATATCCAAAGCACAAATGAATAGGAGCACTTTTTTAATTAGGACAGATAGCACCCGAGTTAAGGTTTCCCCCTGCAATATTCCCTCAACCACCAATAATCGAATTCTGAGTGGATAGAAAGAAGCAGCAGGTAGTCAGGGATAAGAGGCATAGAACAGAATCAAAATCCTTTGCTCACCAAATAAGTGGGAATTTAGCAAAGGCTAAAATGACACTTGGATTTTGATAAATAATTTATTATATGTGTTTTGAAATAATGATATGCATATGTTTTATCACTAGCAACCATAAGCTAAGGTATCACAAAAGCATACAGTTCACAAAACAGATTTGAAATTGAAAACCCAGTGCAGTCACATCGCACTTTTGAAAGATGCATTTTTACACTTTTTTCAGCTTTAAATGTAAAAACGGTTTTGGCAAAAAAAGGGTGAAAACACTGAATTGGAATGTGGTTTTTGGACTGGGGAACAGATATATATCACAGGGATATTATAGAGGTAAGAATAGGTCTCTAGCTGGTGAATTGAGAGAGATTTGGAAGGTAGAGTGAGGTTTGTTTTTAGGAAAATAGAGCAGTGAAAAAGAGAAAATCGGTTTTAAAATGAAAGACAAATTTTACTTAACCTAGATTTAATGGCTAAGAAAAAAGGAACGCCAACCATGAATATCAAAGTTACGCTGCAGTTGTAACCCTTCACACAGTGTACCTCTTTTCTTCAGGGAAAATTAATTTATTTAATCAAAATATAGTCAATGACTTATGATCTATGCAAGATAGAAATGAAGAGAAAAGTGGCGCTAATGCTTGGAGATTAAGGACAAGAGGCACAGAGAATTCTGACAGATGGGCACGTTATCGGGAAATGGATAGGGTTGCTTAGAGAGTAGAACAAAGATAAAAGGGTCAAGATGGGGTAGACTATGTATTATGGGATGTTGGATACTCACAGTCCACGCTTGGGTTTGGAAATTTTTGAACAGTCAACGGAGTTCTGGTCACTGCAGCACTCCGGTCACCAGGTAGCGGACTCTCCTGGCAAAAGACAGCTGGGCAAAGGTCTGGTCACCGGATGGCAAGTGCAGCTGGGCAATTTGGGTCACTGGATGGCACAGGTAGTGGACAAGCCGGTCTGGTATCAGGATGCTAAGGTACCACAGCCTTTCTACTTTTTATGGGATTTTAGTGGGATTTTATTAATCTAGGCCTTTGCTAGGATGGTCAGCTTTGCTTTAGCTTTGCAGTGGGATCTGGAGTCTGAATGCAGGCGCTGGAAATTCAAGAGAGAGCATGTCTGGAGCTTTGTCAACCACCATTGACATCATAGAAGTATATGACAGGGCAGGCTTTGCTAGGCCTACCTCCAAGAAGCGGATAGGACAATCAGTGTTGGTTGTCTCCTTGAGAAGGAGTCACAGTTTATGAGGTTGCATTTTATAATGTAAAAAGCCATCCAACAGTCCTTTTTGCCAGAAATCAGTCATAACCTAATTTATACATTTATACATTTTGGGCTCTTTAACAAATCACATGGGCAGATTACATATTATATGTAGAGCATAGCAGTCCAATCCTTTCGGTTGTGGAACCTTGTTTCGCCCTTCTACCAGTTTTTCGTGCTTTTCAGTGAGAATTGTATTACTTAAAATTCTATAACTTTACACATGTGTATATACTATCATGGAGCCTATTTCTGTTTAACATTCCATCACATGTCCTTCCCCCATGATTTACATTCTTCTGGCGTTGATGTCCCATCCATGCTATTGACAGCCAAGATATCTTATTTGAAAATCATATTTAAACTGTATAACTTTTACATTTTTGCAAAGTCCTGTTGCAAAGATAAAAGTCTTACAAGTTTTAATTTTAAAAAAAGTCTTTGAAACAAATGGGCATCCTTTGTCCTTCACTGGAAGCATTTTTTTTGCTCTGAATTAGAAGAAAACCTGCTGAATAAAGTCATCTCATACATGTATTTCACAGCACAATCCCCTTTTTACATTGCTAGGCAAGGATATGTTAAATGTTAATGCAATGTACACATACCACTGTCACTATTATTGTATGCTTATGCTATATATACCCCTGACTGTGGATCTACACTGTATTTGAAATGTATTATTGCTATTATAACACGTTAGCCTGATATCCGCGACCCGCGCAGCAATCCCTATTGATTGCGCTTGTTGCTGCATAATCAACCTGCGCCTAACTGCAATTAGTAGCTAAACTTCAACGCAGTGTCTACCTCAGCAGAACCACCACAATAGACTGCCGTGACGTACCTAGCCACGCCATTGCACCATATTCCGCTACTCTACCCACTGTGCAATTCTATGCACCCCCCCACTGCCATATCACCCCAGCGAATCACAGGCCAATTTCTGACCTATCCGCCACAGACTATACGAGTCACCAATCTCTGTATTTCCTCAACCACGTGCTACCAGCACCCCTCGCAACATACCAGAACACCTGGCCCAATGCATCAATACAAACATCAAGTCATTGACACACATATGCCCCAGAATATTGAGCATTGTAACAGCAAGATTGGGAGATCACCTAGAGGTTTCCTCCCCCATCCACTCCTCCTTATCCTCAGCTACCTCTTCATAATATACAGCGCCACCACACACCTAACTATGCCCATCTGCACCCACAACACCAACCCCATCACTACCACCTTTGGCAACCCAGCAGCCTCAAACCTGAATAATATAGCCTGCTCAGAAGGTGCCTATATATTCCACAATACAGGCCTTGCCCGACTCCTCTGTCACAGACACCAGCCCTTGCCTTGCCCCACGCCATCCCTCCCCAGCACCCCCGATTTCCCTAGCACACTGACTTCTCACAGCCAAACTCTACCAATATTAGGTAAAACATGCAGCACACGCCTATGCTCCATAAATATGTATACCAGAGCCACATCCAGACCCCGCTCAATTCCCATAAGAAATGACAGACTCTCAACACACACCCACCACCATCACCTCACCTTCAAAACCCAGCAGACCCCATTCGTGACTCAACCGTACATTACACCCATAACATCCACAGACAAAAAGAACCCTATAACCAATACCCAGCGGTCTGCCATTGATAATGAGACCCCACAAGTCCTACTCAACAGCACAGTGACACAACCCCAGAGGCACCTGACCCTGCCTTTGAGTCCACCCAAACACAGTGAAGCACTATCAGGAGCCCTACTAAATTTAAGAACCCTAGGAGCGCATGCATTTGATATACATGATTGTATATTAGAACTCAAACTCGACTTCCTGGTCCTCACTGAAACATGGATGCACACTTCCTCAGGCCCACAAATCACATTAGCTGTCCCAGATGTGTACACCCTCCTTCGAGCTGATCGCCTAGATGCCATAGGTGGAGGAGTGGCCATAATCCACAAAACCTCATTGCAGTTCAGGGAGTGCGAAATGGAGTCACTACCGGGATACAAAATTCTCGCTCTCAGACTAGCCACCAGTCTGAAGTCAACAATTAACTTCCTAATAGTATACTGATCATCAAGCACCTCAACCAACCCAGATATAGACTTAGCTCTTTTAATCACACCTACGCTCAAACCTAAAACCAAATATATACTCCTAGGAGACCTTAACCTCGGTTTCAATGACCTGCGAGACAACAAAGCAACAGCCTGCCACAAGGCTTTGTGCGAGATGCAATTTGCTCAAATAGTGAACGCACCCGACCACTCCAAAGGCAGAATCCTCAATTGGATACTCACCCTTAACACCATTGTAATTATAGTAGACATCCACAAGATTCAAAGGACTGATCACCACTTAATTCACTTCAGCATAAACCTAAATTCAGATCCAATAACTAAAACCTCTAATCAAGCACTTATTCACGGTAGAAACACACGTAAACTTACCCCTGAAAACCTTAACCCCTTACTCAGCAATCTACTCAACTCCAAACCACTAGACGTCACTAATATTGAAAACATCTCAGACCACTAACACCAGTGCCTAAAATCTGCAATAGATGAAGTAGCTCAGCTCAAAACCAAAATACACAAACCCAAATGTAGCTCACCCTGGTTCAATGAAGAGCTTAAAGAACTCAGAAGGGAAAAAAGAGCTCTAGAACATTTAATCAGAAAACAACACTCGCCACAATTGTCCCAAACCTACAAACACAACATACTCACCCACAAAGCAGACTCACTTAATAATTGGATAGCCAATGCAGCCACTAATACAAAAGAATTATTCACCATGATTAAAGAACTTGAATCCCTTGTCCAACCCATTAACCCCATTACCAACAGCAAAGCGTGGTGTACCAGCAAACATGATGCTCTATCCTCCAAAGTGAACACACTCCAAAACAAAACAGCCTCAAAGAAAAAGCTCCTCAAACCCACCACCACCCCATCCCATCTATCTTGACGCGTTCATTAAATCTTATATACCTGAATTCCACTTTAAACAAGTCACCAATGACCAAGTCCTTAAAACTATAGCTTCCCTTAAGCCATCAAAGTTCAAAGGTGACAACTTCCCTGCTAAAGTAGTGAAAGACTGTGCTGCAACATTAGCACCCACCATCACCAAGTTTGTTAACGAATCCTTCAAATCCAGCACTATACCAGCATTCATTAAATCAGCATGGGTCACACCTCTACTCAAAAAACCTACACAAAGCCCCACCAACTCAACAAACTATAGTCCCATAGCAACAGTCCCCTCCCTCCTTAAAATCATCGATAAAATAACCTACTTCCAAGTACAAACCCACCTAGAACAGTACCACCTAAAAGGGGACAGACAATCAGGATTCCGGTCCAGCCACAGCACAGACACTGCCCTCATTGATTTAAAAAAATACAGATGGATTCTATTAGAAACTATGACAAACTGGGCCTTCTATTATTACTAGATCTCTCTGCTGCGTTTGATTTAGTCGACCATGACAAATTATGCTGCAACCTCTCCACCAACTTCCACTTTTCAAAGAATGCCACCACCTAGATAAAATCCTTCCTTTCAGACCGTACATCAAGAGTTGCCCTAGGAGAAGAAGCAGCCGATCCCATCCCGGTACCTCTGGGAGTACCACAAGGGTCCTGCCTCTCCCCAACGCTATACAATGCATATACAAAGCCACTTTTTGCGGCACTAGATGCCATTGGAGTTATTGACACAAACTTTGCCGACGATACGCAAATACTTATCCATATCTCAGATAACCTAGAACAGGATACTTACTATCCATAGCAACAAAATCTACTCCCTCATCCAAAATTGGATAGATAACCAATTCTTGGCTGATTCAGCTTTGATATCAGGCCAAACATCTTCACCCTTCAAGTCCACGATCTCCAGCTAATTATTTGCTGCAAAACACGCAGATTTCTATCCTTTTTTCTCTGTGGGTTTGAACTTACTAAAATTGTGGCACCGATGTCCAGACACTATACAATGTCAGCTTTGCCTGCAGTCTATTCACTACAAATAGCTAGCTTCTAGGATGACTTAGTCTACTTGCGTTGCTGCGTCTGTACATTCATTGAACGGTTTACATTTTCTGCAGTGTGTCGCACACACATCCAATCTACTTTTCTGCATAAGGATGTTCACTTGATTCCTTATTTCATCATCAGTTTCTATAAGGTCCATACAACTTCTTCTTCTTATCTTCTTAGTGTGTCACTTTCACTTCTTGTGATGTCACCAGTTTCTCCTTCTCTCGTCATATTCCTTTCAAGGACCTCGTCCAAGAGTTTGTCATCTTTTCGGGCATACATCTGGTACGGCTTTCTTAATGGATACCTTTTCTCGAATACTCGTTGCGGTATGTCACAACCACTCGTGTTGTGCATGGCGTGATTTCAGGCTTCCAGCATATAGGAAGGAGCGGGGCGGGACTTCCTGCAGAGGCATCCGGCTGCCCCTCTGCTGCTATATTGTATATTGCATATCAAACAGCTTTATAAAGTTTATTAATCACTCACTGCTCCATTATTTAGCAAAAGTATTCATTTATTTTAAATGGATTCAGTTAGCATTTTCAAAGTCCTGTCCACATTTAATCAAAGCGATACATTAAAAAGAAAGAGACATTGATCGACACAAAGAGCTTCACAGACCCAGCAGTGGTGCCAGTTGTTTCCAAATAGCAAGCAAAAAACAATAGCCCGTTCACTTTAGCCATTAGGGGGCGTCTGCCCAGTGTTTTCGCACAACGCAGCAACTCTGCGTGTGCTTTTGCTGCGGGACTGCA
Source organism: Ambystoma mexicanum (assembly GCF_040938575.1). Classification (NCBI taxonomy): domain Eukaryota; kingdom Metazoa; phylum Chordata; class Amphibia; order Caudata; family Ambystomatidae; genus Ambystoma; species Ambystoma mexicanum. Next base: position 164,489,772 of record NC_090931.1, on the reverse strand, counting down.
TGCATAGCTGCCACGTTTCCCAGTTCCATGCAGCCTCTTCGAGCCAGTCCTAGTTTTAATTTTTCGCACTACATGCTGGGACTTGTAGGTCCACGCTTGCAATGGGAAAACTGAAACTACACGTTCCAGCATGCAATTGGAAGCAAACACCAGGATCGGCTGGAGGAGTCACGCATGGACCTGGGAAACTTGGGAGAGATGTGCATGCAACCTGCTCACCCCTGGGCTTGCAGTCTGTGAAATCAGGATTTAAGCGTGGTCGATTTTCCAGGGTAAGTGGGCGGACCCGAGAGCAAATCCGCAAACCAGCTGATGACTCCTCCTCCCACTCTGATGCAAACCTTGGTGCCAAGAGGCTGTGTTCCGGGGCTGTCCACGTGCCAGGTTTTGCTCCTTCTAAATACTTCTAAATACCGCCTAACATTACATAACATAACAAAATAAAGTGTGTATACCGCGGAACTGCCATTGACATGTTGTCATAACACTGTGTACTTGACGGAACGTGCTGCCTGTTGCTGCTCAGCTGAGGTCTCACATAACGGAATGCCAGAACACACCACATAACACTGAGTATACAATTACATGAGATAATCATTATCGTATGTATTAAACACAAACAAAACAAATGGGATCCATTCGGTGCCAAGCGCCATTTTGTTGGCTACGAATCACCCTTTCCTGCACGCCCCTGCGACCCTCCCACCTTTAAAGCAGCACACATCTGCCAGTGATGTCACATTTCCACAGCTCGTTCCCAAACATTCCAGAGCTGGAGTGTGTCATTCCAGCCAACAAGATGGTGGATGCTAGTAAGAGGAAGGAGGTGCTCAAGAGAGAAACAGCATTTTTCATTAGGTTCCCCTTTAAATATTTAAAAAGTAATAATCACTGCGCAGAGTGGAGAACCGGTGGGGGAGTCGGTCTTAATTGGAGAATGTCTTACACTGGACATCTGAGATATGAAGACAGATAGTTATGCAGAGAAAGGATACATTAGAATTCATTATGCGGGATAGAAACAAAGTGGGTTAAAAGGAGGTTGAAACCCTGCATAGATGCGTGTGCAATGACTGAAGGCAAGGGCCAGCAGAAGCCCATCCCTGGGCTCGCTGCAGCGCAGCAGGTGTTATCTGTCTCCAACTCGGTCTTTGCTCTCACATCACTCTGCAACCACAAGTCTTTCCCAGGCCTTTTTTTGATATTGTTTTTTTCTAACTGAGGTCAAGAAGCAGTGAATCACAGCGGGACTATGAGGGGATTGTGATTAATGAGAACACATAATTCGTCCAAGGACCCTTTTAGCTCCAGGCATCTTCTATGCACCGTTTTGGAGTGTGCATGTTAGGTGGTGCTGTAGCGCCACCTTTAAGCCAAAAGTATGGCATTGGAATACAGATAGGTGGGAGATTGGACGTGAAAGGTGGGGGGCAGGGGGGGCGCAATGCTTTAGGTTTTGTTTGTTTAGTTATTTACACTATCGTTGGCAGCCCACGGTCAGGGTCGGACTGGGACAAGAAATAAGCCCGGTCATCCAAAAAAAGTGTCCCACCCCTTCACCCTTGACTTCTGATGACATCACTGTCATTTTACCCCCACCCAAAAGTGACATGCCGGGAAGCAATGAAACACGACCCTTCACCCCTTGCCAACACAGGAAGTGGCATCAAATGGCATTGTTCCTAAGTACACTAAATTACTGTGAATCCAGGAAGACGTCCAAGGCCAAATGATAATATGTTACTGGATAGCACTTACGTTTAAGCTCTTTTTTATAGAACAAATATGCATACAATATCACCCAACCCAACCTGTGTTTGTACTTATTTATCGACCTAAGAAGGATGAAAGGCTTTTTGAAAAAGAAAAAAAAAATAGGGAGAAAAAAAAAATATATTTTTTTTCTCCAAACCTTCCCAGGCATGGCCAGAAATAGGCCACACTCCCCAGGGATGATTTCAGCCCGGCCGCGGGTCGAAAGGCCGAGGATCCAGTCCGATCCAGCCCACGGTTATGTTAGTCCCTATGGCAATTTCCACCTACTACCTGTCCCTCCCAACTCAAAGCACCACCTCCTGAGATATCTTTGAACTATTTTTCTCACACAATAACATCAAACGTGTGCTGCATAGAGCCTGTCAGTGCTATTTGTGCGCAGTCCCATACTGCTTAATTGCTGCATGTATGAGCTATTAGTGTAATACAAATGGATCAACCAAGTGTGCCTTCAGCCACTTTATTTAAATGCAATATGTATGCCCTTGCATCTGTTCCATGCATTGAAGTGCTGTTAAAAACAATCATTGACAAAGTCAATCGTTTTGGTTCCTATATCAGGCAATGAATGAGAACATGCCCACCGACTCACACCATTTCCCGCATGTTGCTATCTTCTAGTCAGGCAGTAGCATTTACAAATGTGACTGGCAAATGCCCACCCCATGCCCAGGGCCATCTTAAGCACTTTGGGGGCCCAGGGCATGGACACCTCTGGGGGCCCACTCCAAAAAACCAAAGGAATTAAGGGATATCTAGTGCGCCCCACCCCATCTCACGATAACAACACATAGCTTGATATGCTGTCTCGTAGAGATCAAAATAAGCATGGTAAACTTCCTTTCAGATACCTTACACTCTTCATTCATGTTGTAATCAGAGTGATTAACAAGTAGCATTTCAAGGGCAACATTAGCAGTCTACGCACGGGTACTTGTGTTCAAGCATAGGTACAGCAAACATTTAATCAATAGCAGCCACGTGGAAGGTATACTGGACATAGTATACCTGCAGGGCACACATTTTATGACAAAGGTACACATAATCCAGAATAGTCTGAGATTAGCTGCCTCAGAGACAGCAAAAGTGCTCAAGCATGGATACAGATGAACAATGGGAAGCAAGGATCAAGCTACACATACCATACCATAGCATAGAGAGTGGATGATGATTTGAAGATACCAGGAAGGTTTCTGTATCCAGACACACTGAGATTACTAGTGGGACATGGTTTTCGAGCAGTGTCGCCTTTTGAGAGCAAAGAAACAGGTGGCTCTGGTGTGCAATATATTAATGCTCACTATCATTATAGAGCAAGCAACACTATATATAGTCAGTGAAACCATGAATTAGTCTTTTTTAAAGATTGTACGCTGAGAACGAAATCACTCTGAAGGGCTGACAATTCTGGAAGGTTTGGGGACTTGCAATTTTGACAAGTGAGGAAATACAAGATTAAATGAGATTCCCAGGATCACACATTGATTAAGAGGAGAAGCTGGGATTCATACCCACAATTTCTGGTCTTACCAATTTATTTTCTAGTATTTACAGAACTGAATTGGAAAATATGAAAATCACATAACCCAATATAAACATTTAAAAAACAAAACGTTATGGAAACATATTATTCAAAATGGGAATGATTCTAGCTTCATTGTCTCCATCATCAAGGAAAGTATATAAATACCAGCATACTAATGGATGTGATCTTAAAATATTTCGAATAGGTTTCTCTTTTGTATTGTAAATATTTAAATACACCCTAAACACGGGCTTGTGCAATGGTATTTAAAAATGTGCAGAAAAACCGTTTTGTTGTCACATAAGCAAACCTTAAAATATGCTGGCAAGAAGCCTGCAATATCTGGTCTGCTCTCTTCTGTCTAGAACTCCTTCCACTCAAATGGCCTACATGATAGGAAAGATCAGGTAATTGGCCAAACAATGCCACCAGTATGTGAGAAGAAAACCTTTTCATAGAAGGCAGTACAGTACTGTCAGTGATATAAGATTTGTCCAGGATCACTTTATCGTCTGCTGGCAAAGCCAGGATCCAAGCATGAATGCTTTGGTTCCACAGCCTGGAATTCGGATACTAAAACACCTCGAACAACTTAATTTATTGTCATCATTGGAGATGCCTGCCTAGGTTTTACAACTCCCCATCTAAACAAACCAATTTCGAGACCATCACCATATTGATGGTATGTTAATTTCTATAGCAACCACTATCTAGTGCAGGTAAATTGGTGATGATAACACATGGGGTGCTATAGAACAATGTACATTTACATGCATGCTTAACAACTTCATATATTGGAAACGCTGAGTCAGCCGTGCTGGAATTTGGTATTGTAATCTTGCATGTGAACGCGTATCTCGGCAATGAGTGCTTAACACACTGAGCTATCCTCTGAACCATCGGGACACTCAACTGTATCAATATGTATTTCAACTTTGGCTATTGAACATGATCAATATAATACCCAAAGGAAGGTGAGAAGGCTACAGTTGTTGTTCCACACAAACTATGTATACCACAGTGAACATAGGATGAAAAGATATGAACAAAATGTAGTTGTCAACAACAGACAGAAAATAGGTTTAGCCTTAGCAGCACACCATAGAAAATCTTGATGTGGGATACTTAATTTTGTCGATTTAGGGAAACTGGCTTTTTTAAAAAAAATAAGACTCTTTCTTGGGGGCCCCCTCCGAGATGGGGACCCGGGGCAAGTGCCCCTGTTGCTCTCCCATAAAGAAGTCTCTGCCCATGCCAACAAAAAGTCAGAGCTTTTGACTTTGCCATTTGTTATTTTGACAAATCAACTTCCGAGGCACCAGAGGTCCAGGGATTAATATTGGTTTCTAAACCAGCAATCAGCCCCACACCTCTCGTACACCACAAGGGATCTGAACAGATTGGAAATACAAGTCAATTTTAAACCTCCCTGTCCAATTTTGGTAATGTGGATGGAATGGCAGGCTTATCTCCACAAGCTTGTGGATCGTTGGCTAGTTGCAAAACAGTGAAAATACAATTATTACCCAATGATAAAAGGGACTGTCCAGTTAAGGTTTTATAAACATATTGACTTTATTATTATTACAACAGACAGTTCTAGCATACTACAAAATACAACCCACCCTGTAACGGAACACAGAGGACAGACAGTTTCACAAAGGAAAGGGATGCACTCTGCATACTGACAAGAGGATAGTCATAAAGTAATCAGTTTTAACAGTTCAAGTTATTTGATTTCAGCACCAAGGGAGCAAGGGGTCGTAAATGTCACTCGGAGCCTTCGGAGAAAGACCATGGGGACAGAACTGCAATGTACCTGGTGCTTAAGATGATCTTCATGCTCGACAGAGTTGAGTCGGTTCCAGGATGCTTTTCAGCTCCTGCGCCAGTGTTCAAGATGGAAGACAGCTGGGAAACAGCTGCGGGTATCAGGCGGCAGGCAGTTCGGTAAGCATGGCTGGACGTACAGCTGCAGGTTGGCCTACATGGCGGCTCGGGGTCAAGAATCACTGTCTCTGTGCTGGTTGGCAGATCTGGAACGTTGGTCGAGGCGTCTCGGACGGCTTGAGTGACTGCAGCGTGACAATAGTCAGTGGTGCAGCTGGTGGTGGTAAAGGGCTCAACTGTCTCGAAAATGTCCTTAAAGGATCAACGCTAGTTGATGCTTATTCTGGTACTCCTCCTCACTTCTTCTCTGGGCTCATGTTGTCCTTTAAGGTGGATGGCCCAAAGCTGAGGAGAGAGTTTTCAGGCAACGGCCTTGTCCTTTGTTCAGAGACTCTCTGGCACTACCTACATAGGAAGCTTGCTGGCAGAATTTAGCACCGATCTTCCTTTGTCAACGGGAGAGCACTCCAACCGAGCTAGACACCAGAACGTCACCGGTCAGGAAAGAGAAGCCCTGAAAAAATTAACCAGCAGCAAGGACATTATAATGAAGCCCGTGGACAAAGGTGGAGGGATTGGGATAATGTACAAGGAACAATACCGCAAAATGGTAGACACCCTGATTAAAAATCCTAACCACTATGTCAGAATGAGAACAGATCCGACGTCAGAACTGAGGACACAAATCCAAGCACTGTGTGATAGGGCATGAGACTTCAGCTTTCTATGTCCCAAAGAAGTGCATTTTGAGACACCTAGTGGCTCCCACATACCAGTAATGTATGCCCTTCCCAAAGTCCAAAGTCCACAAAGACGCCACAAACCCTCCAGGGTGACCGATTGTTTCCCTGTGTGGATCCTTCTTGGAACCGATTGGTAAATACCTTAAATATTTTCTACACGACTTTGGCGAGCAAGCCCCCTCCTTTTTGAAAGACACCATGCCAGCCATTAATACTTTCAAGGGTTTAGCTTTCAACAGCAGTGCAGATCTCTTGGTCTAGTTGGATATCACTGCCTTGTACACACATATCCTACAGGATGCAGCACTTGTCATCATACAGGGGAAGTTGAACAATCGCCTGGCTCCGCATCTGGTTCCGTCAGGGTTTTTACTAGAACTACTGTATATAGCCCTGTGTAGCAACATCTTTGAATTCAACAAAGAGCTGTTCCTATCAAAACATGGTGTAGCAATGGGAGCTGTTTTTGCTACCCCAGTGGCTAATTTATACATGGCCGATTTCGAAGAGCATTTCATCTGGAACCGCAATCCCTACAAAGAACACATATTATATTGGAATGATTACATCGACAATGTGTTCTTTGTGTGGAGAGGGCAGAGACATGGATTATTGTCATTCATGGACTGGCTCAATCAATGCAATTCCAACCTAATTTTTATGAGTCATGACAATGAAAATGTACTCCCCTTCTTAGATCTTAACATCGGACATCAAGAGGGAACAATTTTATACCACCCTTTAGCGTAAAGAGAACGACAAGAACACTCTGTTATTACACATCAGTCAACACCCTCAACCACTTAAGGACAATCTTGCATATGGACAATTTGTACGCATCCAGTGCAATTTTACCTTTGAGTAGGACTACACCAACCAAGCCCAAAGCCTGGCTGATAGACTCACAACATGAGGCTATCCCCACAGGTCGGTTAAACAAGCAGCTAAAAGAGCATGGTTCACAGATAGAGAGAGATGATTGACTCCCGGATTGTGTGTGTTACCACAGATCAAAAGACACTGGAATCTGGTGATGAACACCAGCTGCATAATAGGACCCCTTTTGTATGCCCTCAAACGAAGGCGCAATATGCGGGACAAGTTAGTGCACTCCAGATTCCAATCACTACCCACTGACCTGAGACAGAACACCCTGCTAGCAGCTTGGAGACATAACAGGGATCCTCTTGTTGGACATTATCCATGTGGCTACTGCAGAGTCTGCCGATTTACCTTTTAAACTACCAGTTTCGAACACAATGATTTTTCGTGGGAACTGCGCAAACTCACAAACTGCCAAAGTAACAACGTTATAGATGGCATTAGGTGCACCAGTGACCTGTTATCCATCAGGATGACCACAAGGAAAGTGGTGACACGCATCAATTAGCACATATCAAGCATCTGAACTCACAATCAGACAGCACCCCTTGTCTAGCACTATTCAGAGGGGGGACATAGTGCAGATGATTTAAAATGGACCGTCATAGATCAAATCAAGGAGGACGATTCAATGTTTCCATTGGTGGTAGACTACATAAATTAGAGCAGACCTGTATCCACCGTTTACAGACTCTTAACAATGGTCTGAACAATGAACTGCAATGGGTTACTTTTATGGCACAACTGTAGTTGAGTGTACCAGGTTCTCCCTACAGGGATACCGCTGTTTCCCATAGCTTTCCACCCAGCAACCCTTTCCTCCAGCATGCCTGGCCCTGTTGGGGATTTAGCCCCCGTTCTATCTCTCCTGATTTTGTTCGCATAGCAGTAATTAGGAACCCGGTTTTGCAGTCAATCTACCTGCATCAGATTGACTTTCCAGTTCTGCTTAGTTGGTTACCAAGCTGGGTCTCCCAACAGAGACACCGTAGTCATTCACAGCAGAAACAGAACAGAACAGAAACCACCTTCCTTTAGCCTGCATGGCCCAATTAGGGGCTCAGTCCCCTTTCTATCTCTTTTGCTTATGTCTGCACAGCAGTGATTAGGAAGCTAGTTTTGCAGTCACTCAACCAGCTTCAGATTGATTCTTCAGCTCTGCTTAGATGGATGCCAAGCTGGACCGCCCGTCCATGGGTCGAATCAGTATTTTCAAAATCCCTCGAAGTGAGTCTCCATGATAGCGCACTTTAGCTGCGCTTCCACCGAGACTCGAGATAATCTGACAGCTTGTTTAGCAGCTCTAATGGATTTTCTGAGTGCCACCGTTGGTGTTCCCTTTCTCCCCCTCAGTGGAGGGAGTTGTGTTACATCGTAGCTGAATAACGGCAAGGTTTTGCCTCTAACCTTGGCATTCTCGACTCCCATTACCCCTTTAGAACTCTTCCCTTGAGGATTTGTTCATCAAGGACTGCACCATCAGGTAGGCCTATGGGCACCCCCTCACCCACACTACCCTTTCACGAGCGCAACAGTCACCGGGGCACTGCCTCCCCATAGTTAAACCTGACTATGGCACCCTGCACACTCTGGTCCTTTGCACCACAAACCCCCCAGAGAGTCATTCGGCCGGCATGTCTGCACCCCGACCACCTCTCTCACCCTTCTGGTTGCTTCCGCCTTGGATATCTCTCTTGACATCTCGGCCTACACTGGCGGGGGGTCCCCACTGGTTTCAGTCCTTTGGCAGTTACCTTGCCTATGGCCCGTCCCTTGCCGAGATACAGTACAACGTGTTGAAAGGTAGCGTCTTACTCTTTGTAGGTCAAACACTTAAAGGATAGTTCCGGGACTTTTTTTTTATTGTCCCTACGGTTCGGCCATGTGTTTTTAAGCATAAATCGGTAGATCGTAGAAAACTTTCCTATGGACCATACCCGACTTTTCGTCCATTAACGCACTCGAAATCAGCCGCCATTTTCTGATAATCCTATCACTTGCCGCATCGCCCTGGCTCACCTGCTTTTGCGGCACTAAATCAAATCCCCCGCCCCTGAAACAGACTTTATCAAAACATTCATATTCCCCGCCTCTATCCGTGACGTGACTGAGCTGCGTAGGCAAACGCGCCCAGGCGTCTTCTACGCGACTCCACACAGAACCCGGAAATCAACACAGATCAGCTCACAACACAGCGCGCCACAATTCGGAATATGAAACTGTACTTTAAAATTAAACTTCAAGATTGTAAATTTGGTAAAGTACATTTATTTGACATCAAATGTTTAGAGAATATTCAGCGATTTTCATTTTTATTTGCTCACGTTCCAAAAAGTTCGTTTTGAGGCAAGCGATGTTCGTGTGCAGTACACAGGGTGTTGGTTTAAGATAAAATAAGCTCTTCGGTCGCACTGATAATCGCATGGCTGTTCCAACAACGAGGCACTAGGCCACCACAACGGTCTGTATGTTGCATCTAGCCGTTAGTACCGCGTAAGGGCATACTTGTACTTGGCGATCGTCCCATAAAATGGTCAGGGTGGTAACGTTGTTCACGCGGAGAAGCAACTGGCGGCTGTAAAAGCCATCCGCCGGTGTCTGGTACTCGTGACACGGACAATAATGTAGAATGTACCTGTTTTAAAAACATAAAAAAAAGAAATTAGTCTCACCATCAGATCTTTATTAAAATTATTCATTTCATATATTAGGTCGGGAAATTATTTCATAGCTAGGACAGTGCAACTGGGTATTATACGTCATTTCCAGTAACCCACCCCCTCTCCTCCGCCTTTTTCAGAGCCGCCTGAGCGCCAGTGGACCACTTCGTCACTGATATGATATAATATGGCATTTGCAACGCGCCTATACACAAGTGTTTCAAGGCGTGGCGAGGCAGGGAGGGGGGGGGGACAAGGAGAAGACAGACAACGATCCTACTAGGCCAGGTGTCATTCAGATCGCGCAAGTGCAGGGGCAGGGGGAAGGTAAAAGTGCAAGGGGAAGGGGAGGGGGAAGTGGAGTACAAGGTAAGTAGCATAAAATAATAAATACATAGGGCCAGCTGGTGGCGAGTGCAAGGTAAGTGAAGAACAAGTGCTGGGAAGGGGGGGCTGTAGGATACTGAGACAGTCCCCCAGTGCAGGGGTTGACAGGGAGGCAGTGCAGGTGGAGAGTGGAAGGGCCCAGGACCGAGGTCGCAGACAGTGGACCAGTTGTAGCAGGGGAGAGGGAGAGAGAAAGCAGAAGCAAAGAGGAAGGTTTTGAGGTGCTTCCGTAAAAGGAGATGGTTCTCCTCAAGATAGTGCGCGGTACAAAACAATATGCCACATAGAACGAACAAGTACAACTTAACCTGTCTTTAAAGCTACTGTATAGTAATTAAATTGCGGCATAAACTCATCTAAAGAGTTACTTACATTATATTTGCATTTTCCATTGTGTCTGTGCGTAGGGCAGCCCCGAAATACCACTCCTTCTATGCCGACGTTATTTCTTCTAATGAACGAACATTAAATGGCTATCGTTTCTGAAATTTTATTCATTATCGTTTCTTACGTTATTGCACCACACCCCCAAAAAGAAGTCTTTCGGGATGGTCCCGGCCTGTCAAGGTCAAATAACAATAGAACCTTATACTGAGTCGTGGGCCATTCCGGCACCCGAGCAAAAAATCAAAGCAGCTGACCTTCACTTTGAACGAGCACACATTCCAAGTTAGCTACATTCAGTGTAAGGCCATCTCACAGGACTTGAAATTTACTCTCCATCTTTGCATTTTGTCTGCGTGCTTTGGAACCCCAGAGAACCATAAATACGGAGACATTGTATATTTTTTGAAAAATGATTTATATTACTGTTTGGTTTAATTTAATGCGCAAATGAACAAGGTTGGATAGACACATTGCATGTACACTGAGCAATCACTTTTATTTACACCATACATAGCTACACATATTCAATGGCCCTGCAACATGAGGAGACTCGAGAGAACAGACAATCAAATGACAATCATTTAAACCGTGATGTGTATTTCTCAATGAGCTCTGCTTTAGGTGGACATGGAACAGAGGCAATGTTGGATGGCAATGCAGTTGTCCCCTGCACTGGTTCGTTCACTACTCCGTGTATGTGCCTATCTAGGACATCAACAATAAGTCTCTCAATAAACTCATATTGCATATCCTCAAACACTGGTTTGATCACCCATTGTTTACTTCTTTTAGTGAAGGCCTTATTGTAGCGAAGCGTCCCTAAAGTTCCGGTCGTCCTACTTTGTTGACGGCCAACATTATGGTTATGTGCCAAGACCGCTAGAAGAGTCCGATTTATCATGCCCTCCATGCCAAAATGCAATCGTTTTGGCCTGTACCTTAGGCACATATTGTGGAACACCTCCAAATCTCCTGTGTGGCAGAATTCCGTGAGTCCCCTCAAATCTCTTGTTATAGTTTTATCAAATACAATCTTTTCAATGGCTTTGTGAGTGGGTGATGAAGGAATCAACCACTTCTTCTTCCGTGCCTCCTCTGTGGACAAATGGCCATGTTCACAATTGTGGAAATGTTGGTTTGTGTTCCAAGTGTGAACGTTTGTACAGTGTAGCATTACTGACCGCATTTTTCAAGTAGAATTTCCAACGACCCTCCACATGTTTTTGAGCTCCACCAAAGATGGTTGCTGATTGACTTGGACCACTGTGAAATACCTTGCGTTTCTTTTTTTTTACCTGCAGCAGACATTTTTTTATTGATTGTTTTTGCAAGATGCCAAACGTCAAATTGGTGATTTATATTTTTGTACTCTTCTCTCATTGTCTTGGCAATTGAAACGTGTCTGTCCGTGGCTATCAGGTCGATCACCATTCCCCGCGATTGTAGTTCTTGCAATGATGCTACAAAGCCAACTTTCTCCATGGCCACTGAGGATGTACTTTGTGACACCTGCACGACCACCGAACTCACAATTTTCTTACTTTCCATGTCCTGAAAGTGGTAGGTGCAGTACTTGGCTGAAAATCCTGGACTGTCGCACTGTCCATCACCGGCTAGCCTGAACCGTTTGCCCGCGAATGTACTATCAATAGACATTTTTTCCATTCTCCAAGCTTCGCTAATGGCTGGAAATAGATAATCGGTTTGGTATTTGTAGAACTGAGTTTTCGCAATGAAATGGATCCCCACAAACTGAAAGAAAGACTCTAACTTTTTAAAACTTGAACCACTAAAAAGTGCAGCCGCTGCACAAAGTAGATTGCCTGCTGGCAGTTGCCCCAGCATGGGTTGTGCAGACCATGAGAAAGGATGATATTTTGTACAGGTGGCATGTATTTTAAGGTTAGTGCCTCGAATTGCACGAGTCACATTAATCAATGGCTCCCCACATACTTCCCCATCAACCGAATGCCCACATTTCATTCGAATAATAATATCAATCAAACAACTATCGAATACAATGAATTTGGCCTCTTTCCTTATACTGTCACTCTGCATCCCAGCTGGTTCGGCCTGTAACGTTGAGGACATGTCACTCACATGAAAGGTAGAATCTCTGATATCGTCTTCCGCTATGTTCAGTGATATTGATGGTGTTTCATTGCCGTCCACTTCATTCACTTCCATAGCAACATCTGTTCCTTCTCCGGCGATGGGTGAATAAAACAATTTCTTCAACTTTCTCGCGGTCTTAGTTTTTGCGGGTGTGGATTCTGTGAACTGATCTCCGACTGCATCCGAACTACCAGGAGGACATTCACTATCAATGGCTGGATGTGGTATAGCTCCGTTGTCAATCACTTCATATTCTTCCCATTGGCACGATGCATCTCCAGTCTCAAGTCCCTGCCAAAAGGTTTGACAAGCAACATCTCTCGTTCGCTTCACTGTCTGTGTAGATCTAGTTCGTACACCCACTCGCAACTAGAGGACAGATTGGAAAAGGGATGTTCAGTTTAAACACAATTTACAGTATTGAACTATTAACAGTGAAACACCATAATATAGTGACCAGGACACTAACCTTCTTTTGCTTTCTTTTCTTTGAAACTTTCTTGCCTCGAACTTCAACATCAGGACGCTGTTGCTCCGACTCGTGTGTGCATGTCTCCACTTCCTCTTGCGCTGTAACGACTGTATTTTCATGATAAGCACATCCATCACGCACTGACGCTCCATCGACTCCCTGAAACATAGAACTTTCATTAGTATGTATAATAATATCGAAAACACAAAATGTACTTGGGGACCAATATCCACGTACATCTCAATAGCAAAACACGAATGAACGCTTTGTGTAGAACATTCAAACGACAATTATTCACGCATTGTTGATCTAGTTAGATGGAACTGTCAAGATCCATACCTCGGGCTCCTCATAGACTTCCATTGATGATATTATTGAAGATGATGCTTCAGTGACTCCCTGAAAGACAGTAATTGCATTAGTCTGGTTTTCTATTTTGATAAAAAGAACAGAAACTTTGTGCAGGCGTCAACGGCTCATCTAAATAGACCTGCACAAATGATCAGTTGTCTAAAATAAATAATGGATATGTAAATATGATTCGATTTGCTCGATCGTTGGAAGTGTCACCACCCAGAGATCTGCATCAACTACTAGGGGTGATGTTCTTGTAGAAGAAGGTCCGTCATCTCCCTGAAACATAGTACTTGCGTTAATAAAGAAGGAAGTATAGCGGATGTAATCACGTCATATGATTTCGCTTGATCGAACTGTCAGTATCCATACCTCGAAATGCATAAGAACATCAAGGGACGATGTAACTGCGGTGCACACTTCTGCAAGCTGTTGCGCCGACCCGTAACTGCATGCTCCCCCTTCTTCTTGGACTAATGCTCCATCGACTCCCTGAAACGTAGGACTTTCATTAGTAATGAACACAATATTGAAAAAAGAAGACACATAGGAGGGCGACGACAGAAGGACATATCAATGGCTAAAAACGAAAGAAACATTGTGTGTAACAATCACGCTACAAGAATGCAAGATCTGATGATCTCCATCGATGGAACTGTCCGGAAACGTACCTCGAGCAACTGAGTGACATCAACGGTTGTCGTCAATACGTTGGACTCCTCAGCATCTCCCTGAAAGACAGTACTTGCATTATTTTGGATAACAATAATTATAACTGAAAACAAAGACTAGAGGAGGAGTACAAGGGTGTACCATTAGGTAAAATAATTACACGATCAATTAAAACTATTGATTTACATGCCTAAAAGAAGTCAATGGTAGAATAGCCAAGTAAGATTACCCGATAGGCGCTTGAAGTGGCTGATGACTGCAATAACGACACGGATGGAGAATCTTCCGCCTTCATAGTGAGTGGATACATAAATGGGGAAATTATTGTTAGCTACTGCTACACACTACCGCAAGGCCGAGAGATAAATACGTAAACTTGACTCACCAGTGGAGGGATGTGGACGAATAGAGTGGGAATAGCGGTTGAGAGCAATTTTCGCCTCGCTCGCGGTGTGTTCTTCTTTATTAGCATTGATGTGGAGTACATGTCTGAGCTAAAGTGCCTGCTGCAGATGCGGTATCGATCACCCCTCTTGTCCGCAAAGACTTCTAGGACTCTACTTTCAAGCTCAGACGGTGGATATCCGCAATATCGGACCCATTCTCTGATCTGATCTATTGTCTTAGGGAAAACATGCATTATAGTACCTTCAGATTTATTATGGGTCTTCGAAGGGCAACCGCCAATGGAACAGGCAGGCATTGTGGAAAGTTCTGAAAAGTAAAGATCAACAATTCTCTATGAATACCAATGTGTTAAAAAATTAAATGACACATAAAAGGTTCAATGCAAGGTTCGTTTTGTTTCTTGGAACTATACACGTTATTCACATGCGGATAAGTATTTGAATAACTTTAAAAAAATAGAAAGATAATTTGACTAAACTCAGAACATGTGACTAGTTCCTTGCATGTACTGTCTTGAACGAAAAGAAATTGGACGCAAAATGATTATGGTACATGGCCTTACCTTGACGAACAAACAGTTAGATGCAGGGATCAGAGTAGTTTCTTGTCGTAGAACAGGGAGCAGTTCACAGGTTGCAAACTGACGAGTTTCCTCGAAGTGGTCACGGAAGTTCACAGAGACGAAGAGCAGATAACCAGCACCTTCATGGGTTGACTAGCAAAGCGCAAAGAAGTTCTCATTAGAAATATGAAGTGGGTTATAAAGAATTCGAAACAGGGGTGTGTTTGTGAATGAATGACGTCTATATGTCGTGGCATTATGCGGATTGCAGGGGGCCGTCCAGCGTGAGGGGGGATGCTTGGCAGGAGACACGGGGTCTGGAGGTAGACATGGGAACAACAACCCATGCTCTATAGACCACTTTGAAGTGTACATGGTCTTTGGCACCTCTTGGCCTTTATCGCTCCCTGACAGCTCCACTTGGCAGCACAAGTACCCCGGTGCAAACTGCCTTTGATAGGGCGGGGGGGGGGGTGGATTGGGGCGCTGGTCGTGCAGACAAGACACAGGAAGACTCGTGAATGGAGACACACTTATGTGGATTGCAGGGGGCCGTCCAGCGTGAGGGGGGATGCTTGGCAGGAGACATGGGGTCTGGAGGTAGACATGGGAACAACAACCCATGCTCTATAGACCACTTTGAAGTGTACATGGTCTTTGGCACCTCTTGGCCTTTATCGCTCCCTGACAGCTCCACTTGGCAGCACAAGTACCCCGGTGCGAACTGCCTTTGATAGGGCGGGGGGGGTGTGGATTGGGGCGGTGGTCGTGCAGACAAGACTCGTTTGCCGCAGGGCCTCACCAAGAAGAGGCCATCTAACTGCATGTAAGAGGCAGGCTGCAGGATCTAGTACATGGAAGGCAGGGGGTGAGTTTATAAATACCTCACCCTCCCAGGAGAATATATGGGTGCAGTTCACCCTGGAGACCCTGGATGCCTAGGCAGTTAGTCTTATTATGATCAACCATATTGATTATTTACCTAACACCATGTTTTGTGTCAATAAAATCCAACGGCCTTCCTTTTATTGCCAACGCTTGAACAAAGTGGTGTGGTAAGTATTTTTGGGGGAGGAGGCAAGGCCGGGAGGCTTGATGCCAACCCGCAAAATAACATATGTATGTCTGCTGCATATGGGTTCAACGAGACATGTGGTGTGACAAGACAAGGCACAGGAAGACTATTCAATGGAGACACACCAGATTCATTTAAAAAATCAAAACAACCATTGTTAAAATATATGTTGGGTTTTATTTTAGATCTTAATTTCAATTGAACATAAATAATAAACATTACACATTGTAAAGTTCAGGTTGCAGCACATCCAGGGAAAATCCGCGGTATTGTCCACTGTCGATGGGGAAATGTTGTCTAATGGCAAGTACCGCACAGGCAGGTATTACTCTCCGAACGCGGTGTCCGAGCCTCCCGTGAAGCCACCAAGTGAAGCAACGATAGGCCACCAGCCTGTACCACCTGTGAAAAAGAAAGATGCAAACTGTATTAAAATGACAAAACTTTCATATCATTATGCTTTGAAAATTAATTCGATCTAGAAAATGCACAATATGGAAACAATTTACATGCATTCGAATGATATGTAGATGTAATTTTATATGTGGGAGACGACCATGACATAGTAGTGGCATCACTGACATCACAACCAGAGTATACTTACTCGTTACTCGGATTACGCGGACGAACAGTGCCGCGAAGTTCGTGCATAAGCACCATCATCATCCTCAACACGGTCCGTGAGAGGCAGGCTTCCCTGAACTCTGGCAGCTCGGTGATGCATTGCGGACTTGGCTCGCCTTCCGAAATGTAGGCCAAGCACCCGGAATTTTCACGGCAGCAGCAGTTCTCCTCCTCAGTTGGCATTAGCTCGCACCGATTGCACGTGCACCAGGTGGAGACGCCGTCCATGCGACATGGTCCAGGCTCTTCATCCGTTGACTGGTCCTCCCAACTGCCGTCCGAATCCCCATCGTTTTCGCGTGCTTGCCTTTCCAGTAGTTCTTCCTCGGTGTACTCGGGCTCGTACATATACGGCATTATTGTAGCCATTGTGTGGTAAAGAAAGTAAAATAATTTACAGAGATGGTACAGGTGTTCACAAGGCCTAGAAGTGGCGAAGGTAGCTGACCAGAGCACAGAAACGAGTCACAGAATACTCAAAGTAACACAGAGAGAGTAATGGAATCGAAAATCTGCTGCTGTGTGTTGTGAAACGGTGTGTTTATACTTATTGAGGAAAGAGGCGTCCTGCCATTTCCATGGCGACACTTCATTAGCTGAGGCGCAGCGATTGTTGACACGAAACGTGCTTTGGCGTTGGGAAATGGGCGGTACGCGTCTGCTGATGTCAGGCATAGGGGCGGGGGATTTGATTTAGTGCCGCAAAAGCAGGTGAGCCAGGGCGATGCGGCAAGTGATAGGATTATCAGAAAATGGCGGCTGATTTCGAGTGCGTTAATGGACGAAAAGTCGGGTATGGTCCATAGGAAAGTTTTCTACAATCTACTGATTTATGCTTAAAAACACATGGCCGAACCGTAGGGACAATAAAAAAAAAGTCCCGTAACTATCCTTTAAGGTTTATTCTTAGTTACATCAAGATCTTACAATAGATGGCACCACTGGGTCCCATCATCCAGGTAGGCCCAGCTCCAACTGGCATAGGCTACAACCTTCTCACACACTCACAGGACAACTTTCTACAGCAAGACTCCAACATTCTCACATCTCATGCATTCACAGATAAGCACTTTACAACACAAAGCTGCATGTAAATGAGCACTGTGAGAATCCCAGCGCATATTTATAGCGATGGTTGGCAACTTGGTTTGTTATTGTTTCCTTGTTACAGCATCAAGAGGCTTTCCCTGCCCCACCTTGTTTTTTTCGTCCTCATGAGGATGGTCATGCTGCTTGTCAGCGGACCACCACAGCCGAAACTCGTGTTGATGATGAGAACCATACAGATTATTGTTCTTCAGTATCTGTGAATTGAAGGATACAATTATTGACATTAGTTGTACTCCACGTACCAGTGTTGGTGCATACCACTGTGTGCATGGAACAGCAACATTTAATTTTCACCCAACGATTAGAGATTTAGGATCTTGGGTTTCAGACCAACTGTAAAATAGCTCTTTCAATTAATTACATCTTTGTTGATTTTTATGAATGATATGGGTGTTAAGTGTGTGAGGGGAGAGGAACGATTGAGAAGATTTTGAATTACTTTTTCTTTAGATTTTGTTGTATCTGTTTCAGAAACAGATACTGTTCAAAGATTAATTTTGTATGCAATAATTTAATAAATGCCTTCTAATTCTTATTAAATAATTGTGGCATGATTTACGTCTAACTTAGAACTTCTATAGGATATGTCAAGTTCTTGCTTTTCGTCAGAACTTAGCAGAGCACGCTGTGTGCTGGCTGGGTACCGTTTCTGGAGCAGCTGGACGGGTCCTCTGAGTCTGTTATCTCCCTCTGTTCCCAGGGAGATGTTTAGGGGAGGGATATTGCTTCCCTCTTGGAAATCCTGACCTTCCTTCACTTGTAGAAGCCGTAAGGCAGACTGTACCTTCAGCCATGGTCCAAATGAGTTCTTCGTTTTACTCCTCTTACTCCTTTCAAAGTTGTCGGATGATCTGCTAAGTGAGGGGCTCAGCCCTATTTCAAAGCCAAATGGGCCCATTGATTTGTGCAGGCTATGCCTACCTTAATGAACCAACCCTGGGTCCCAAGCAACAATCTTCTGTAATGCATGAGGTCATAACCACAGTTTTTTGACACAGGAAAGGTAAGGGTTGACAACATGTACTACTAAGTCCCGCCCATCTTCTTGTCTGTTGTGGATCAAAGTATCTCTATTGTTATTTGAGCTCTCTGTGACTCTTGATGAAAGCACAGGTCTCCCTTGGTGTTTGTGGCGAGAACAGACTTCTGTCTCCCTCAATTCACATACTTCACCTCTGAAAGGGGGTTTCCTGCAGGATTTTCCTACTGTAAACAGTTGTTCCAGACATACCATTCATTGCCCTTCATACATATGGGTGGGAGCTAGCTTCATGTTGACACATTTCATATCAAAGAGGTGGGAGTGCCCTGCCTCCTTTTGTAAGTTCTGCGCTCAGGCCTATTGCAGGGTGTGATGCTGGAAATGCATTGGAGGGACAGGGCCTCCATGTCCTGGTCCTTTAGTCCTTTTGTCATGTGTTTTTTGTGTTATTTTCTACACAGGAGTCCATCTGGGACTCCTGGCAGTGCAGCTCTTCCTCTTTTTGGTTTGGTGAACAGACCCTTGGCATACCCTTATGGCACCCATGGGTGGGGGTACAAACCTTTACCTTAGTGTATGTTTTTGGGCACCTGTGTGTGGCACACAGAGCAGTGCAGTGGCTGGTGGCAGATCCATGCTGACTTTGACAGGTGCCCTGAGTATCCTCCATTTTGGGATACCCAGGCCCTGCCATTGGAATCAGTTGATTCCTGATAGGAGGCAAGATGGCCCCTGTGGCTTCATGTTTTCTATTGCCTGTTACCTTGTTTTCCCAATGTTCTGGGAATCCCTGACTCTGTCCCTTCCCCTGATTGGCTGTTGGGTGGAAGTTCCATATGTGGTATTGTGGGGAAGTCCAGGCCAGACTGGCTGGAGCCTTCCCAATGACTTTATGTTGTGGGTACACCCTTGGGGTGGGACCAGGGTGAATCGAGTGTGTGACCAATATGCAGTTCCTGTTATGGGTGTGTGGTTTCTGGTATGTGACAAAAAGACTTAGACAGCCCTCCCTGAAACTGGTATGAATGCAGTGTGGAGTGCTGAATGGCTGGGTGCTTGTCCCAATCCACATTCCTTGTTGTCGGTGTCTGGATGGGGAAGAATGGCCTAAATGCACTGTGAGCCTGATTGGCTGCCTGCCTGCATGAATGCCCTGATGAATCATTGGTTGCCTGAGTGTGACCCAGCAGAGTGAATGAGAGACCAAACAGTATATCTGGGGACCTGTTACTGATGGACATCGTTCAGAAGCTGAAGTCGAAACTTGATGCTTACTCTAGAAGCTGAGCAAGAAGAAGGTGAACCGCTGTTCCCTTCGACACAATCTGAAAGCTGCTGTGCCTTCAAGGACGTGATCCAAGAGAGCACCTGGCTAGGAGACCTCTTCCTGAGCTACGAGGGACCACCATGAACCAGCTAACCTTCACCAAGTCTGCCTGGAAGTCAGTCTTTGAAAGAGTCGACCAGAGACAGGGACCGCCGAGGAAACTGAAGCGAAGCGCCCAAACATTCTGTGCACTGTCGTCGACCAGGGTTCAGAGGATTGCCCTAACTGCTGGAGGCCCATCAAAGCTGTTTTTCCCAGAAGTGGGGACAGCTTGACGCTGTGCCACCGATCACCAGAGCCGCAATGCTCCATTGCCTGAGAACACTTTGAATCAAGGACTCCCATGCTCATCACTGTCGACCGCTTTGTCCCACCGGAGAAAGTCAAGGTCACCGCCGAACCAAGGAGAATCCGCTGGTGGGTTTCCCGCCACCCAAAGTCCTCAAAGACGCTGATGAAGATATGGAAGCCAGCCGTGATCGAGGCCCGATCGCCAACGCCAGCTGCCGACGACCTGACACCCTTGCTGGGCCAAAGCTCTTCATTGACTCTTTGCAGCAACAAACTATCGTTGTCGAAGTGCACTGCACGCCACAACGATCGTCGACGTGCACCGCAAGGACCAAAGCTGCTGCCTCTAAAACGTTGTTCACCCCTTTTTTTCGTGGAATGTTGACGATCCGTGGCTCCTGCCTCAAAGGGAGTTCACTCAAGAAGGATCTGTCGATGATGCGTCATCAAACTCTGCTAAACTAGGTACATTGGGGTAGTAGAACATTTATAGAAGGAAATAAGACTCTTCTAAACAATATATGGACTGGGCGTGTCAGTATATCTTTATTTACAGGTTGCCCGGTGCGGGGGATCCTCACACAGAACTGTGTCTAGGTAACAAGACCAGTATTCAGCCAATTGCTTAATCAGCTTGTTTTCCTCCTGAAGTCTATTGTTGGTTCACTTTATTAATTGATTTGTATGCCATTTTGAAAACTGTCTACAGTTGATGCATTTTAATGAATCAAAGAAGTAATTATGGTACCACATAGAGACTGTATATATCTACCATTTTAGAATAGCTTGAGCACAAAGTGTGTTATTATATGTGTACATAATCAAAGCCTAATTTATATAAAGAACTGTGGTTTCCCTAACATAATGTGTGGACATTCCTTTGTTGGTGCTTGGGGGCTACACTGTACTTAAGAACCAGCCTGCATCACCTCCTGAGAGTTTAAGCCTTGGTTGTTCATCCACAGCTACTGAATAGAGAACCTTGGCTGCGTTGCTCTGTGCTCTGTGCTTCAACTCTGCCATATAGGGAGCAGGAGTACAGATACCCGCCTTCAGTCTTTACACAGGCCTGTTTCAATTAACTCTCATCAGTATGCGCTGCCACCAGGTGAACATTAGACAATAGAGAGGGCAGATCCATGAGGCCTTTGATATTGTAATTAGGCTGGCCATGGCCGGAGGGAGGTGTTGCCTTCCCTTTTCCTGAGATGCTTTGATGTACCCTTGGCTGTCACATTCCAGCTAACTCTGACAAGGAGGACTGTAGGCTGTGTCCCCCCAGAGGTCACTTGACTATGTGTTTGTTGTGCGGTGAGCGGTGAGCAGAGGAAAATGTGTGCGGATTAGTCCCATACATTTTCTGAGGTTGATCTCCCATCATTCATTTTCATTACAAAACTTCAAAAAAGTCCAGGTGAGCGCACACTCTACATGTGGATGGTTGAATTCCTCACATGCTCCCCAGCCTCAGCATGTGAACCACCACCCTACTGAGTGTCTGGTTTGTCACCAAGGCAAATGGACTGGCTGAGGCCATCTGTATTTCCATGCAGGCAGGCTGGCTTGTGCTGGATGTCCATACCTTATCCCTGCAGGGATATGGCCCAACGCAAAAGCTTAGGGTTCTTCCCTTGCAAGGCCATTATTCATCGCAAAGGCCGGTGGTCTGTCTGGATCATAAAGTAAGACCCAAAGATGTAGGGTTTCAGTCTCTTTACAGCCCACATAACCATGTATGCCTCTTTCTATGACAGCCAAGTTCCTTTCCCTTTTCATCAACTGCCAGCTAATGTAGGCAAACGGTTGCTCTACCCCTTCAGAGTTAAGCTGCACTATCACTGCTCCAATCCCAAAATCACAGGCATCTGTCTGGATAATGGACTCCTGACCATAGTCTGGTACTTTCAGAACTAGGGCCCTGCACAATCCATCCTTTAAATCCTGAAAGCAGGTTTGACAGGCGGGGGTCCAAGTTAACTTCTTCAGCATCTTCTGGGAAGTTACATAATTCAGGCGCATGGGAATGGTCCATACCCTCTGATGAATGACCGGTAGTACCCGGTGAGACCCAGAAAGACTCTCACCTGCATCTGTGTGATGGGGATGTCCCTATCCTTCACAGCCTGTAACTCTGCTTTGAGAGGTTGTTTCTTACCTCCACCGACCAAGTGTCCCAGGTAAGTCACTGTGCCCTGCGCTATCTGGGGTATTGTATGAAATAACCAAATTTAATAGTCTGACTAGACAAAACATATAGTGAGTGAGGGTTGCGGGGGACACCCTTGCAGCACATCTGAAAAAAATAAATGGGGGCTGTGGGGGTGTCCCCCGCAACACCCCGCTCACTATACTGTGTATTATAGTGAATGGGGGACACCCCCGCAGCACAAAAAAACAGGGGCTGCGGGGGGTGTCCTCCACAACCCCGCTCACTATAATACACAGTATAGTGAGTAGGGTGTTGCAGGGGAAACCCCTGCAGCTGCCCGGAATAGAAAAAAAAAAGAAAAAAGAAAAAAAGAAAAGGATCCCGAGGAACCGGCTCCCGATCACGGAAGTGAAAGGGAACTGGCGCCGCAGGTACACAATGCGTCTAAAAAGGTAAGTAGAGTTTGGTAATGTTGGGGTTGGGGGTGTGTTGAGGGTCTGGGTGGGGGTGTGTTGTAGGTGTGGGAGGGGGTGTAGCTATGTAGGGTTTCGAATTGTATGTTCACATGGGAAATGTACAAACCATTTGTGGTGCGTACATTTCTCATGCAAACTTTTCCGCCACTGACATTTCCGTGACGTAAAAATCACGCAGATCCCTATCTGGTAGTTCATGGCCTTGATTGTCAGACCTGCATTCTGCAACGCCTGAAGTACTTCTTTTAGGTGGGATAAGTGGTCATCCCAGGTGTGGCTGAAGACAGCAATGTTGTCTAAATAGGCAACACTGAAGTTTTCCAGACCAGACAAAACCTGGTTAACGATCCGCTGAAAAGTGGCAGGGGCATTCTTCAATCTAAAGGCCATCAAAGTGAACTGATAATGTCCTTCTGGGGTTGACAATGCTGACCTCTCTCTCGCTCCATCTGTCAAGCTGACCTGCCAATACCCTGCTGTGAGGTCAAAGGTACTCATGTGCTTGGCAGCGCCAAGCTTGTGAATGAGCTCATCTGTCCAAGGAATGGGATGACCATCTGTCTTCATGACAGAATTGAGCCCCCTGCAGTACATACAAAAGCAAAATTCAGTCTTCCCACCACTGGTCTTTTTAGGGACCATTACCACTGGCCTAGCCCAGGGGCAGTGGGATGGCTCTATCACTCCTAGGGAAAACATTTTGGAAACTTCCTCCATGATGGTGTCCCTGACCTTATCCGACATTCCGTGAATCCTACTCTTCACTGGGTTACTATGTCCAGTGTCCACATCATGGGTGCACCAATCTGCATGACCGTGAGTCAGAGAAAATACACTGGCAAACTGTCCCAGTAAATAGCAACACTCTGTCAGTTGCTGTTCTGGGAGGTCCATTGCAAGGTTGACACTTTCAACAGACCCATCTGTGGCTACAGTGTGCAAGAGGTCTGGAAGGGGTCCGTCTCCCTCTCAGTCTCTCTGTCAGTCACTAATGCTATGACCAAGTCATCCCATCTACAATGGGGTTTTAGCCGGTTGACGTGAAAGACCCTGCACATCTGCTTAGGTCATTTCATGTCAATGAGATAATTCACCTCACTGACCTTGCCTAGCACACAGTAAGGCCCAGTCCACTTGTCCTGAAGGGCACTGGGTTTGACAGGCTCCACAATTCACACCCACTGGCCTGAAGAATAGACTGTCACTGTGGCCTTCTGTTCGTGCCAGTGCTTCATCAGCTTCTGACTATCCTTTAGGTTTGTTGTCGACTGATCCATGTACTTTGGCATTCTAGACTGAAGGCCGAGTACATAGTCCACCACATCTAGTGTAGGGGATGAGGGTTTGCTTTCCCATCCCTCTTTCTATAGACTGAGAGGACCTCGTACAGGGTGTCCAAACAGAAGCTCTAAGGAGCTAAACCCTACTCTGTTCTGTGGCACCTCCTGTAGGCAAACAGAAGGCATGGCATGAGAATATCCCATTTTCTCCTCTGGTGCTCTTCCAAGCCACCTTTCATGCCTTTCAGGATCTTGTTGAACCGCTCAACATGCCCATTGGTTTGTGGATGGAAGATTGTAAAGAACTGGTAGGTGACTCCACACTCTTCCCACATAGCCTTCAAAAAGGCTGATATGTAGTTTGATCCCCTGTCAAAAACTACTCCTTGGGGAATCTAACACAGGATAATATCCCAATCAGAGATTTCTCGACCACAGCGGCTTTAATGCTCCTCAAATGGACAGCCTCAGGGTATCTTGTGGCATGGTCTACCACCACCAAGATGCATCTGTTCCCTGAGCTGGTTTGAGTATCCAAAGGACCCACAATATTCATGCCTATTCTCTTGAAGGCCACCAACCACAGGTAGTGGAATTGAGTGGGACTTTGTGGCACCACCTGACTTGCCAGAAGCTTGACATGTCGGGCAGGAATGGACTAATTCCTTAACCTTTACACCAAACTGCAGCCACTAAAAGTGTGCAGAAAACCGGTGTGATGTCTTAGTCACTCCCAAGCGACCCGCTAAAGGTATTTGGTGAGCCAAATCCAAAAGGAACTTTCAGTGGCATTGGGAAATCACCAACCTCCTGGTGCCCTCGCTCTCTGAGTCTTTTGGCTCACTGTACAGGAGTCCATCCTTCCAGTACACTTTAAACAGTCCAGGGGCCTCACCCTGAGCCTGGTCCTCAGCCTGCTTCCACAGACCCACCAGAGTGGGACACTTTTCTGGGCTGTGAAGAAACCAGTCTGTCCTGAGTCACCTGCTGATGCAAACTCATCCAGCTTGGGCAGGCCCTTTAGATATGCACCCACCTGGTCCTCCACCTCAGGTTTCTGTGCTTGAACCAAGCAACTCTGAAGTCACTCAGTTCCCTGATACCAAAGTATGTTGCTCAGTGGCTACTAGCCCCTCTCCCACATGAGTAGGCGACTCAGTAGTCTGTGGAACTGGACTAGGAGTTATCAACCATGCCGGTCCTTCCAACAAGCCCTCTGGAAGCACTCCAAGCCCTAAGGCTCTGAGAGTGTTTAATCTGGTGATATCTTTGGGCCCCGATCGGGTAGCTGCTGCAACTATCTAAGGATCAGGAAGATCATTACCCAACAAACACGGTACAGGGATGGAGTCTTTCACTGCTTCAAGGCGCTGGGTCATTTCACCTCACCATCTGAGCTCTACTATTGCCAAGGGACACTTACTCTATCCATCAAACCCACTTATGCTACTATCAGGCCCATCAATATACTGGCCTGGCTGTACCCACTGCCGAGTGACAGCAGTGATGCTAGCCACAGTGTTTTTCGGACTGCAGGAGTTTGGTGTCCATTGATATACACATGTTCTAGATAGAGTTGAGTATTATTGGGAACTGGGATCTCTTCTGGAGACTCAGTAACTTTCCCACTCAGTGTAACCAATCCACATTTGGCCACTGCCTGCCTAGTGGGAAGTCCTCCTCTAAGAGGCCCACACTAATGATGGCCTCTTCCATCAGTCGAACATTCACTATGGCTTGCTTGGGTAAACCCTTGCAAGCAGGATCCCCTTTCCTATGGCCCAGCTCCTTTCACACAAAAGAGCCTTTGGGTGGTGGGAACGCAGGTGTCCCAGTGTTAGGGGTATCTGTCTCTATTTTTGGGTCTGCCCAGCTGAACTAAAGTTTTGAGATTTTCCTTCATTCTTTTGGGGACCTGACTTCGAATAGGATTGGGTTGGACCTTTGTCGTTCCCATCTTTGTTTACTTTTTTGTCCTCCGATTTCTCTTCCGGGTTGGGTGTTCTTGCCTGAGCCCCTTTCTGGAGTTGAGTACTCACAAACCTGTCAGCAGCCTTTGCAAGCTTCCTAGGGTTTGTGATAGTCTTGCCCACAAGATGCTGATGTTGGTCCCCCTCAAAATTTTTCAATACATGCTCAGACGCATTCAAATTGTACATCCCTTTAAATGTGTCAACTTTGTTACCAGTCACCCACCCTCTCAGATATTGCAACGACAAGTGTGTGAACGCATCAAATTCCTGCCCACTTTTCTTTCCGAGCTCTCTGAAGCTCTTGAGATACTGTTCTGGGGTTTTATAGAACTTCCTGAAGAGGGCTGCCTTCATGCTCTCATAAACTGGCCTTTCCTCAGGAGTTAAATGAAGAATTTCATCGTTCCCTGGTATCGGTAAGCGACCCATCAAGGCTGCACCCCACAGTACCTGATCCACCACTTGTAGCTGGAAAGCCAGCTCGAGCGCTTCAAACCAGTCAAAGATGTCCTCCCCCACTTCATAAGCTTGCACTAGGTCATTTGGGATATGTTATCGGGGCTTATCCCAGACACTCTGGTTTGAGGCAATACTGCTGCTTTCACTAGAGGTGGATCTGTTAGCCTCCCTCTGCTCTTCAAGCACCAGCTTGCACAGTTCTATGGTGACCTTGTCCCATTGTTTCTGTTCCTCTAGCACTAGTCTCCTCTTCTCGAGCAGGAGCTTTCTATCCACTACCTCATTAACAGCCGGAACAATTACTGGGCCACTTAGAGACTGTGCTGAGGCCTGGGACCTGCGGGATGCTTCACTAGCCCCTGTCCACACTGACACTCTTGAGTGTTGAAAAACCACACTTGCCCCCCGGTGGGATGTGTGGCGAGAAAAAAAGTGCTCATGCGGTCGTTCTCATCATTTTCGCCCTCCGGAAGGTCTTGTCCGTTCGGGTACACAGGGCCTAACCCGTCCCCTGGGGTCTTCTCCCCAACCGCCCTCTCTTCTACCCAAGCTTGGAGGCTGGTCAGCAACTCAAGTTTATTAACCTTAGTGCTGTGGGGAAGTCCCCTCTCTTGACATAAGACGTGCAGGGCATACTTGGTCAGGCCTTTTACAGTGTCCATGTCAAGCTCTATGACTATTACTAATACCTAGCAGTGAGTAAACATTGTCTGTAACAGTACTTTTATCGTTGGGTGACTAAGTTGTGCGCAAGGCTCCAACTGATCCCACCCTGCCACCAATGTTTTGAAACAACTTCCTGGGCACCAGTGGTTCAGGGATGAATATCGGTTTCTAAACCATCAATCAACCCCACACCCCTAGTACACCAGAAGAGATCTGAACAGATTGGAACACCAGTCACTTATAAACCTCCTTGTCCAATTTTGGTAACGTATTGTGGATTGTTGGTTAGTTTCAACACAGCAAAAATACAATTGCCCTAGTAATAAAAGGGACTGTCCAGTCAAGGTTGCATAACACTATCTACTTTATTATTATTACAACAGACAGTTCTAGCACACTCCAAAAACCAACCCACACTGTAAAGGAACACAAAGGATGAACTGTTTCACCAAGGAACGGGATGCACTCTTGATATTGACAGGAGGGAAATCAGTAGAGCAATACATCTTAAGTGTTCAAGGTTATTTGGTTTCAGCACCAAGGGAGCAAGGGGTTGTAAATGTCACTAGGTTCCTTTGCAGAAGGACCAGGATGACAGAAAACCACAATGCACCTGGTTCTTGAGAATTTCTTGATGCTTGTCAGCATTGAGTCAGTTCCAGGATGCTTTGCAGCTCCTGAAACAGAGTTCTAGACGGGAGACATCTGCGGGTATCAGGCAGCAGTCGGGTCGGCATGAAAGGCTGGACGGACAGGTGCAGGCTGGCCTACATGGTGGCTCAGGGTCAAGAATCATTGTCTTTGTGCTGGTTGGCAGATCTGGAACACTGGTCGAGGTGCCTCAGACGGCTTTAGTGACTGCAGTGTGGCAACAGTCAGTGGAGCAGCTGGTCGTCGTTTGAGGGCTCGACTGCCTCGAAAATGTCCTCAATAGATGAATGCTGGTTGATGATTGTGTGGCACTCTTCCTAGCTTTTTTGCAGGGCTTGTGGCATCCTTTCAAGATGAACGGCCCAAAGATGAGTAGAGTGTTTGCAGGCAACAGCCTTTTCCTTTGTTCAGAGACTCTTTGGCACTTCCCAGCTAGGAAGTTTGCTGGCAGAACCTAGCAGGGCATGCTGTGTGCTGGCTGTGTATCCGTTCTGGAGCTGCTGGAGGGGTTCTCTGAGTCCAGTATCTCCCTCAGTTCCCTGTGAGATGTTTAGGGGAGGGATCTTGCTTCCATCTTGGAAATCCTGGCCTTCCTTCCCTGGTGAAAGCTGTAAGGTAGACTGTACCTCATCCAGGGTCCAATGCTGAGTTCTTCTTTCCTGCGTATGGAGAAACCTTCAGATGATCTGCTAAGTGAGGGGCTCGGCCCTCTTTAGCAAATGTTTGGTAGCCAAATGGGCCCCAGTGACTGGTCCAGGCTTAGCCTACCTTAAGGAGCCAATCTGGGGTCCCAACCAACAATCTTCTGTTATGCGTGAGGTCAGGACCAGAGTGCTTTGTAATAGGAAAGGTAAGAAGTGACATCATGTACTCCAAAGTCTCACCCATCTTCCTGTCTGTTGTAGATCAAAGTGTCACTCTGGTTAACTGAGCCCTCTGTGGCTCTTGATCAAAGTGCAGTTCTCCCTTGAAGTTTGTGGTGAGAACAGACTTCTGTCTCTGTCAAATCACATACTTCGTACCTATACTTCGTACCTCTGAAAGGGGTCCGCTCTACAGGGGATGCCTACGGTAAATAGTGGAACCAGACATGCCATTCACTGTCCTTCATACAGAGGTGTGGCAACTAGCTTCAAGATGACAAATTGCATATCAAAGAGGTGTTATCTTTCCTGTCAATTGTTTAAGTTCTGTGACCAGGCCTATTCACAGGTCTGCTTCAATTAACTCTCATCAGTATGCACCACTACAACACAGAACTTAGACAATAGCAACGGGCGGATCCATGGAGTTTTTGATATTTAATTAGGCTGGTCATTGGAGGAGTAAGGTTTTGCCCGTCTCATCCGGATGTTTTCATCCACCCCTCGCTGTCACCTGTCAAATAAATGTGAAAGGGAGGACTGTGCCTGAAGGCTGTGTCCCCCAGAGTACACTGGACTATGTGTTTGTTGTGTGGTGAGCTTTAGAACATGTGTGCTGATTAGCCACACTCATTTTTGGAGGTTGGTGTCCCATCATTCATTTTCATTTTCTAAAACAATTATCAAAAAAAAAAGCTCAGGCGAGCGCACACTCCCCATGTGGATGGTCGAAGGCCTCACAGTGTCACATTCCAACTAAATGTGACAGGGAGGACTGTGCCCGTAGGCTGAGTCCACCCTGAGTAAACAGGTCTATGTGTAGGTCATTCAGTGAGCATAGGAACATGTGCACAGATTAGCCCCACACATTTTCCGGAAATTGATCTACCAACATTCAATTTCATATATAATTTCAAAAAAGCACAGGCAGATCTTTAATGAGGCAGGGCGTTTGCCCCATGTTTTGGGCCCAGCAGGCGGAGTTATCTTGTGTAGGTGCCTCGCTGAATTGGGCATACAGCGTGGAGGTCTGTGAGTGGCTGTTGCCATAATTGCAATGCTGGTAACGGTGTGTGTGCTGGGGTGATGGAAAAGTATCCTGTCCGATCTTACCTATGGTAAGTGTGGGGGGTCAGCAATGAGAAGCAGATACAAAGTTCAAGTAATTTCAATACTTACCATATTTATTACAATAAAAAGGGGCTTGGAAAAAGGCCTAATTTGCCCTAACCAAAAAACAATATCCCTTCCTATCAAACAAAACTAGGTTGACCTTGGGTCCAATTGTGTCTATTCCTCACACCAACATACAAACAAACAAAAGCAGGTATATCATAGCTTCTATCATCACTTCAATTAGGTTGTGCAAAACATCACACTTATAAAGTTTCAACAGAACAGCCCTTGTCTCTAGGTTCAGTTTCCCTTCCCCTGAACTGTTTCGGGAAAGGACATTCCTAAACACTCTGTTTCACGAAAGTTCCCTTTTTAGAAACAATTAAAGCATCTTTTTCCTGGATATTGTCTTCAAGATGACAAAGGAAAATGTTCTCTTTACCATTAGGGTTGAAATATATTGGAATATAGTCTTTTCATACTTTACAGGATGGCTAAAGCAAAATTGTTCAATTTCAACAAGAGCAGTCTTCTGGATGTCTAAAACAGTCTTCTGGATGTCTAAAACAAACATTGTTGAATTTCAACAAAGCTCACTGGAACAACACATCTTGTTCTCCCTTTGGTTTCTATAGATCCCCTGGTGTACTTTCCTGCCAGATATCTCTTCCCAAAGAAAGATCAACAATATGCTTTGGATATTCTGGTTTACTCTCCTGCCAGAAATATCCTTCTTTTGTCTCAACAGATCCCCTGGCAGACACTCCTTTGAGGTATCTTTTCGAAAAGGGAACAATGTCGTCCAACTCTTGACAACGTTTGTTTCAAACGTCCCCCAACCAACATCACATCTCATGTTAGGAGAATGGCACAGTTCTGACCTGTTTCTTTCGCTTAACAATTGTATGCCTTAAAGGCAATGCTGGTTCCAAGTTTTCCTCAACTGACCTCTCTTGTCAGGGAAGTTAAACCATATCTGGCCTCTTTCTTCCTCTTCACAATATCCTTTTAATGAACATTTTAAACATTCACTTTCATGTCCACACACCTGTCGGAACGCCCCAGGGTCAACAGTACCAAATAGCCACCTCACTGGTTTTCCTTGGCGTCTTTGACCTGTGGATTGTGGCAATATCAGAGTTCTGCTTTGGGTAGGACTTCCATAAATAGCCAAAACCCCTTTTTGGCTTACTGCACAAAAACCCAGACTCATTTGAAAGTGGAAAAGGTCGCTTTAATGTGACAGGCCAAAGCTTACAATTAAACGCTTACCTGGCTCCATGGCCTTACAAACTAAAGACATATTTTAAACAACCAATTAAATAATTAAACATTCTCATTTTTTACCCAACAATTAAATAATTAAATAAAGCCATTTCCTCCATAACTATCCCTTGGACCCTACCATCTCCTTACCCCTTTTCCAGGCGTCCCGCTTTCTCCCCGGGGCCATGCCCCTCCAGGCTCAATACCTGTTCCCCCGTGGTGGCCCGCTTGTGCAAACAGCGCCACCCCATCCTTTCCTGTGTCATTCCCCCATTGTGCTTCGCTCCCCCCACATCAAAAGGGGCCATGCCCCCGGAGCCAGGTCCACTTCAATACCCCTCAGACTCCCCTCTACACCAATCTCCCTCTTCCTATGACCTGCAGCCAGTCTGACCTGCCACATCAGCAACAAAATTGTACCTTACAACTTCACTGATGCCCCGACCTGTCACACAAAACTACCATATAACAGCTCCTTAACAGCCCAAAAATAAAAACCCCATAAGAACTTGACATGGGACGAAAAATACCCCCGCAGAAACCAAGTACAATGGTCCCCCATCCCCCTTTTATAAAACCAGATACCAGACCTAACCCAAAATAAAAGGGGTGGGAGGGTGGGACAATCATCACGTTCAACCGTCGCCTGCCTCCCGAACCTTCCCTGGCCCCTTAAATATCCTCGGGAGGCGCTCTGCCCCCCAAGGCCACTCGCTGGCTGTGTGCAGTGCCAAAAACCTCCCCGGGGGGAAACGCTTCGCGTTCCCCCCGGGGCCTCCCTTTTGGCTTACTGCACAAAAACCCAGACTCATTTGAAAGTGGAAAAGGTCGCTTTAATGTGACAGGCCAAAGTTTACAATTAAACGCTTACCTGGCTCCATGGCCTTACAAACTAAACACATATTTTAAACAACAAATTAAATAATTAAAAATTCTCATTTTTTACCCAACAATTAAATAATTAAATAAAGCAATTTCCTCCATAACTATCCCTTGGACCCTACCGTCTCCTTACCCCTTTTCCAGGCGTCCCGCTTTCTCCCTGGGGCCATGCCCCTCCAGGCTCAATACCTGTTCCCCTGTGGTGGCCCGCTTGTGCAAACAGCGCCACCCCATCCTTTCCCGTGTCATTCCTCCATTGTGCTTCCCTCCCCCCACATCAAAAGGTGCCATGCCCCCGGCACCAGAAAAACCCTCCCCCAAGGTGTTCTTTCTGCCCCACCCCCCCACCTATTTTCCTACCTCCAATTCCTCAACCAATCTCCCAGCCAAGGGCTCAAGTCCGCCATATAATGATTGTTCCCCAAAACTGGAAAGTTTACCCATCCTCTCTAAATCTCATCAATCCTTCCTAAACCATCTCCTTACGGTCCAAAACCTGTACTGACACCGATGTACAAAATTCTACCATCTCTCTGTTTATTCCCTTCCTTGCCCGCTCTACGGACCCTCATTTCTCGCTCCCCTGCCAGCTCTCTGTGGCAAACCCTTAGTCCCCCCTACAGATTGCTTGATGCCACACATGTCGGACCCATAACAAAAACCCTTTTTATTTACATAAGAGCCACCCCTGTATCCCTTACCAAATCATTTTCCCCACCAAGACTAATTCCCCCCATCTGGAGGCCCATAGTTTTCCCCCAGCCCAGACAAAATAGGAAGCAACTGATCCCAGCCCAGCCCCCCAAACCCGGACCATCTTACCACAACATCTTTATAGTTGCACCCCAGTTGCCTGCCACCAACCCTCTTCTCAGCTTCTTTCCCCGCCCCCTTAACCTTAGAATGACCCAAAAACCAGAATTTTGACATCTGACCGTACCTCCTAGCAGCATCTGAAAAAGAAATTACAAAAATCACTTACAAATCAACAACAACATACTGATAAATGCAACACTCCTGCTACCTACTGAAAAGTTTTTATAAAGACATTCCGTTTGACCCGGTCCCTGGCATACCCTTTGTATCTCCCTTACTCCCAGCGTCCCAACCATCTCACCTACTCCTCTGAATAGCCCAGCCTGCTACCTTCAGATGCTGCACCCCTCCTAAATGACTGAGTTCCAACATCCTTACCTTTCCCACACCCCTAGTAACACCTTCCTCAGTACCCTATCCTTTCTGGCCATCTCCTTAACCCTCTCCGGAAACACCCAAGGTCCTCTCCTACCTGTCCCTCTATATTTCGCCCCTCTCACCTAGCCTTTAAACAATACATCTAAACCCACTTAGCCCCCCTTTTTCCCCTAAACTATTACCCTCCTGCTCACCCTTGCGCCCCACCTTCCATCACCTTATTAATTTGGCCCTGCGTTGCCCCCCCTGCACCAGGGCCCACGTGCACCCCCGTCCATGCAGGCCCTTTCCTTTATTACTCCTCTCGCCACTGCACCAGGGGCCAACCTGCACCCCCATCCATGCAGTCCCTTCCATATAACCAATCCTCAAGCTCCTTGCTTCGTTACCCCTGTTTCCCACCTGCACCCGGGGCCCTAGTGCAACCCCGTCCATGCATGCCCCTTTTTTTCCTTAATCCTCTCCACCGCTGCACCAGGGGCCAAACCTGCGCCCCCGTCCATGCAGACATTCCACATAAATTCCTCTTCCAGCACCTTGCTTCGTTGCTCCACTTTTTCCCCCCAGCTGCACCAGGGGCCCTAGTGCACCCCCGTCCATGCAGACCCCTCTCCTCACTTCCCCCTGCTGCACCAGAGGCGCTCCCGCACCTCTGTCCATGCAGCCTGAAGCTTACTCACCTTGTCGTGAGGCAAGCGTGAGGGATTCGCCACTGTCGACCTTGCCCTCCAAACGACGGCCACCACCCCTTAACAATTTCCAGTCACAACCTCCTCTACCTAAGATTCTTCCTCCTCACCCCTCCCTATCCCCTTTAAATTGCCCCCACAACCTTTCAACAAACCTTGTGCCCCCCCTCCTTTCACGATAAACTGAGCCCGACCTACCAGCACACCCCAATTCACCTGACATGCGGTCCTTCCCCCCACCTCCTTGCCCCGCTCCTCGCCCTGACCCACTGTCCCCTGCCTGAAAACAATCCGTAACCGGATGCCGACCCGCACACCTGCTGCACTCGTGTTTAAATTTGCACATCAACCTCGTGCAGCCTTCTTTATTGAACGCCCAACATGCTGTCGAGGGATGTCCTCCGCCTCCTCCTCCCACCCCCTCAT
Source organism: Ambystoma mexicanum (assembly GCF_040938575.1). NCBI lineage: Eukaryota > Metazoa > Chordata > Amphibia > Caudata > Ambystomatidae > Ambystoma > Ambystoma mexicanum. The sequence continues at coordinate 164,455,440 of NC_090931.1, read as the reverse complement.
GGGCGGGGCGACCAAGAAAGGGCCGGTAAGGCACAGGCAGCCCACTTGCTGTGTGCAATGTCGGGGCAGGCCTCGTTGGAGCCATCCATTGCAGCCAAAGATCAATGTCTATCTCCCCCCAGACCGCCTGACTGTCCTCCGCCATTCTTGCTCTGAATTCCTCATCATAACGTACCCAGGCAAAACCCCCAAAACTCGTGAACGCCTTCCTAATTACGTCCATATATTTAAGCAGGGCCACGCAATGCTCCGGGAATTTTTCACAATATACACTGGCATAAATGCTAAATGCTGACGTCCAATTCTCAATAGTCACCGGGACCCTTGGGCGCGAAGCCAGTTCCCTCTCTTCTTCTTTAGACCCCTCCTTTGCTCTCACTTCCCTATGGAGCAACTTAAAAACATCTACAAATTCCCCCGCCTGAATCTTCTCCCTTGTCGCTGCCATCAAGTGCGCCCCCAACGGTTTTGTTATACCCATGTATGGCAGTTTTTTTCCCCTTGCCTTTCACTTCAACCTCCTTTTCTTTTCCCACTTGCACCTCGAGCACCAATGGCTCCCCTACCTTGTCCGTTCGGACCTCCACTGAGCAAATGCTCTTCCCATCCCCCAAGGCTCCAATGGCCTGTACACCAATTTCTTTCCTTACACCTTGCAGTCCAGACCCTTCATTTCCCGTCCCCCTTCTCGTGTGCCCCTGATGCCATGCAGATGCCCATTCCCTTTCCCGCTCACCTCTTTCCACACAGCCCGTCTGTGGTCTGGCGTCCACACCGATGCTCCTCATCTCTTTTCTTAGAGGGCTCCTACTGCGGGGACAAAACATATCAGCAGACTCACCCAGCCAATAGTTCCCCCGACCTCTTGCCCCCTGACCACCCTGCACCCGCCTTTCCCGATCCCACCTCAAACTTCTTCTCTCCTCCCCCCTTTCCCTTGCAGCCCTATAACCTTCTACTTCCCATTGCCCCACATATTCCTCCAAACCAACTTCATCACCCCTTAAATACCATTGCGGATGCGAGCTCATGCCCGAGTTGAGTTGATCTTATTCTTGCGAGCCCGGGGCGTCCTCCCCGCCACTCCTTTGACGTCTTCTCGGCAGGGTTGCGGAAACCCCTGCCTGGTCCTCTTCTCTCGGGCGAGGCGTTCCGTCCTCCACCCTGGAATCCTCATTGTTAGGGGCCGTGCTGCACCCTCTAGGCTCTCCTTGCGCTGACCTAGGAGGGGCCGTACTAAAACCCTCTACCTCCACCTGACCAGCGAGGGCTGCACAGCGCCCTCCGCCCTCACTCCTCCTACCCGGGGGGGCCGTTCCGCGCCCCACTCTAACCTCCTCAATTGATGGGGATCTCTCCCTCCTTCTCCCACCTGCACTCTTCTGCAGGTATTTACCCCCTCTTCCCCTCTGCCCTGTCACCCCCCCCCTGCACCCCCTCACAGGCCCCACTCTCAGTCCTTTGATACATCTCCATCTGAGCACTCCTATCTTCCCTAGGGCTATTACTCACTCCCTCCCTCAATGGCTGCCCACCCGAAATCATTTCTCCCCCGGGCGCCCTCCTGTCTATCTCTCTCCTCAACTTCCTGCCCCTAGCTTCCCAAACCTCCCCTCTCCCCGCCGCGGGGGTGCAAGCCACCACTGCCGCGAGAGCCCCATCTGCCGCTGCTCTACGCTGCGGCCTACCACCACTTATCTCCCCCTCCCCCGTGACCTCTCCACCAGTGACCTCCCCCACTGCCCCCTCCAACTGGGCCCTGGATTGCCTACTAATTATTTCTAAGGCCTCCCTCAGAGCCTTAGCATCAACCAAACCCTTCTTGCTGGCTCCCTAGCCCACCATTATGCACTACTAATCTGAAAGTGCACTACAATATATATTCCCCTTGAAAAATTAACCTAGCAAACCTAAGCCCCCGAGCCAGACCCTAACCCTGGATCCCTAACTTAGGATGGGAAAAAACCCAGAAAAAGGAAACTGGGCTGAAAATTTACTAACTTTTTGTAAAGAGGTAATTAAACACCTCTAAATCCTTATTGGGAATAAATAATAAAATTATTTAACTAAAATCCCCTTTTCTTTATTTATTTATTGTTTTTGCTTCTACCCCCTCCTAACAACTGTCCTCGCCCTCAAAAACCCCCTACCCTGGCTCCTTAATTGAAATGAAATAAAACACCAGCAGCCCACTAACACTGGGGCCGCTAAAACCTGCGTAGCACACTGCCTCCTACGGCATGTAATCCACACCGCACTGAAAAGAGAAATTGTCGCGGTCCCTTTAAGACATGCGCACTGCCCCCTCTGTCACTCGACGGCTACCGCACACTGCTTCCCCTTCAATGCGCGCACCCACAGGACCCGACGCGCGACCGATGAAAATAAAAACTGCCACCCACTAACCCAGAGGACCCCTGGCAGCAAGGCACTTGCCCTGAAATGCCACCTAAAACGAAACGCTCCTACACCCGAACCACGTACCCCAGCACGTCTGTACTCCTGCCCAGCAAACACAACCTGCAATGCCGAGACAGACAAGAACCCCGCAACCCACGGTCCCTAACAGAGGCCGGAGCCTGCTACAGTAAGTGGGGGGGTACCTTATCTACGGTACCCCCGACTATAAAGAATTCTTTTATTATTTTTTTTTTTTAATATTCCTGCGCTAACTATGCCTAACCTCCCCAAAACCCACAACCTAGCCCTCTCACCTACACTACACTGCAGCACTGGAGGCCCCGCTACCTCAGGGAAGGCTTGGGAGCAGGCGACAGACAATCATCACGTTCAACCGTCGCCTGCCTCCCGAACCTTCCCTAGCCCCTTAAATATCCTCGGGAGGCGCTCTGCCCCCCACGGCCACTCGCTGGCCATGTGCAGCGCCAAAAACCTCCCCGGGGGAAACGCTTCAGGTTCCCCCTGGGCCCCCCCTTCAGGTTCTCTGATGCCTCCTCGGTCGCTCGCTGACACGAGTGATGCTTCGCTTCATAGCAGCGCTGGGAACAACCTGCCTGCAGTCTGCAGCACCTCTGCGGTCCCTGTCGGGAATCTGTTACCCTTCCTCGAGTTTCACACCACTCCGGTACGTTGGAATGGAGAGAGGTAGCTCAGGAGCACCTTGTCTCTTCACTGCGGTGCACTCTCACATTTCTGGCACTGCTGCCCGCTATTCCCACTCTGCAGTCCAACCTGGCTTCTCCTTCTCTCTCCTTTGCTGTTCCTGTTCTGCAGGATTTCCTTCTCGTTCTTTCTCCTGGCCATGTGCTCTTGCTCGCAGGTGTTTTCCTTTTTAAAAGTCCAGCACTGATAATTAAAGGGACAACAACTCGACTGTGCTCTACCATTGACCACGTTGGTAATCCTCATTAAAGTTCTACTCCTCTTCTGCGTCCCAGTACTTAGAGAATTCTGGGAGTTGGAGTCCCAATTATGACAATAGTATTGTAAGTCCTGTTGTACATTTTAACCTACATTAAAATGTAAGACTTCATCAATAAGGAGTTCTGTATAATGGCAATAGTCCATTATTAACTTTGGGGTTATAGTTTCTTCTTCATTATCAAGAGAAGAATGCTGTGTCTCTCCCATCGGAGTTACCACTTCCTCCCGACAGTGTCCCCCTCCACATAATCCTCCCTCCTGACACCACCCCCAGGGACAGGATCAGGTAGCAGCTGCCATTCCCTGGCCATGTGTGAATAGATCATCACCGGGGAATTAGAGATGACTCTTCAGGCTTCATCGCGGTGGGCTCTGGGGTCAACCGATGGGCTTGGTCTTATGATTGAGCAACCACAAGAGGTCCTTGAGTTGGCAGAGACATGCTCGCTGGGACCTGCGCATGCCCATGGCTCGGAAAACCAAGATGGCGCCCGTTGTTAAAGGTTAACCCAGTACCTCCTCACAGCAGCACAACCCATGTGTGATTGTAAAGGTCGATTAGTCCTTGATGCTTTTTCTTCAGCAGAAGGGAGTCAAGAATCTCGTTATGGAATCAGGGTTCCGCGCATGCCTGAAAACAAATGACACTAGTGTATAACCCCTCTCCCTGGTGCCAAATATCTCGTGTTCCTGTGCCTTTTCTTATTGGAAAGACCTGATGCACAGCAGGGGACTCCCAATAAATGTGCTTCTCAGCAGAGAGAATGAGTGCATTCATCTATAAAAACTGCACAACAAATAAAAGAGAAGGGGAGTGAATTGATCTATAAAAACTGTACAACAAATGAGAAAAAAGGAGCCAGTGTTTTAGGCTTCCCTGGTTGCTTTTGAAGGGGAACTTATTTGCTGCTAGGGGAGCTTAAAACGCTGCCTGGTTAAAACACTGCCTGGTACAGTCTCCTCTCTATAATGACTCTCCGAAGCCAACCTTCATCCAAATGAGGTCTCTTAGGAGTTCTTCTAAAGACAAACGATGGCACTCTACTTGAGCCAACCAGATATCAGCAGCATGGCACTGAAAGTGAAAAATAACACATTACCCCATACGTTCTATGTATTACGGTATACTTTGCAGGTGAAATTCAGTAAGATAGTTCGGTAGGTTAAGGCATTTGTAGAGGCAATCAGTATAACCTGAAGATTTGAGTAGTGGAGACCCGGGTGGTGCATTCATTCTCTCATGTTTCTACGGTCTACAAGGCCATAGGGTGGGGGTTCATGATAAAGGGAAAAGGGACACCCACAGGTTATGCAGTAAATTGTGGAAGGGCATTATCCCTGGGGCAAATGACCCCGCCTCTTGAGGTCTATACGGTTGTTAGCACAGTGCTGCGTGTGAAGGAGAAAAAAAGGTCAATACAAGAAACTACGCCATGCAAAGATGGCTACCGAGCAAGTGAAACTCAGTTGTGGCTGCACAAAATGCTGCCTTTGAAGACTAAAGACCAAAAAAACCCTATGTTTTTTTACAGCCTTTGGAGGAGGTAGCAGCTGTCAGACCTAGTATTGTAGCCACAGATGTAGTTGGCAAAACTGGCGCAGGTACGTGTTGGCAGGAGAGTTGACATGGAGCACATGGCAGCAGGTAGGTGCCTCATTACTAGGTTGGAGGTAACCATGGCGCTATTAGCGCCATGGCTGCCTCCAAAACCTTACTGACTCTGCCCTGGTGAATGGAGCAATTACCGCCCCATTCCAAGGTTGGCGGGGCCGGTAATTCTCCATTCACCAGGGCCCTTCCCCATTCCCATTTCAGCCCCAATAGGGTTCAATGGGAATGGGGAAGGTGCTAATAACGGTACCGCAAATTGCGGTAGCGTTATTAGCTCTAAAGTCCCTTTGCGGGTCCTGTCCTTAACACCAGGCTAAAAGCATTCGTTAAGGAAGGACCCGCAAAGGGAACTCGTAGTAGGGTGGTAAGGGATTACCGGCACCGGTGCCCTTACCGCTGCCGGTAATCCCTTACCGCCCACCTCGTAATGAGGCCCCGTCTCCACCAGAATGAATGGGTTGCGTTCTAGAGCAGCAGTTAGAGGCCCATTCAGAGCATTCTCATTGGCACCTGCATGGTGTATATCTGCTGTTCCATGCTAATATAGCAGTCAACCCCGAATCGGCGGAGGAGGGTGGGGGTCAGGCCAAAGTGAAGGGAGGGCCTTGGCGAGGGCTTTGGGCCGTTACTGACCATGTACACATGACCAACAAGGGGCTAATAGCTATTCACACCCAGGGGTATGCCCAGGGTGAAAATAGTAAAAATTAATTTGGTAGATGGGCAGCGCATATTGCGTGATGCCGATTTTCTGAGGAAATAAAAAAGATGGCTGACACCATAGGAAAAGGGAAAAGGTCAATTTTCTATTTTGATGGCGGTGGCCACGGGTGGGAGGAGTGCTGGGACCGGAGCACAAATCTCTGATCCAACACCTAAGTGGGGACGGAGGGGGCGGACAAAGGGTATGCTTTGTTTTTGGGGGTGGGGCAGGTGGGGAAGATACAGTAAGAGGCTCCCTCTTGCTTCCCCACATTCAAAATGATGCCACCCAAGAAAGGCCAGGTGGTAAACAATGTAGGCTCTACAAGCCACCTGATTGGCAGAGCGCCCTTCCTCGGGTGAGAATAACATTTATTATCATCTGCTGGAGATGATTCAGTTTGTGAAGTGTACAATATAAGTGTGGTTAATATTACTATTCATTAAGTTAATGTCTATGGCAATAATTTCTGTTGAAATCCCAGCAATGTATTTGGAGCCCAGAGATAGCAGGCTGGCAGTGTAACCTGAGGTGAGCATCTAAAAAAAGAGAAATGCCCACTTCTCTTTAACCACGTTGTATCAGCAACAGTCAGGATTGTGCGCTATCGCTTTGCTGGTTGACAGCTGGGGGGATTCGAGACCTAGTGTGACCTCATTTGCTGGCTATCCCTATAATCATCTCGGCTCCACCTGAGGGGTCACCTTGGCTTTGGGGAACATTGCAAGGATTTGGTGTAGTAGACAGAGCATCTTAGGTCATGAGAATATGAATTATTAAATCTCCAATTTGCCCAACTACAGCAGAAAGAATTTATCGTGTGATCCAAGAGACATGTTCCCAATCAGTCTTCTGTAACTCAATGTCCACCTGAAAAAAAAAGGTCTTTCGGAATCAGGAGGGTACACAGAAATCAACATGTAAGGAAGCCCCTCGGTCACCCCTTCCCAGTGATGTGGCTGGGTTGAATGTCACTGAAAATGCATTTCTAACATGGCCAAGATGGACGACCGGAAGCGACCAACACCAGCGTGGCAGTCACTACAGATGGGACCTTTACTCCAGATGTAAAATTGCCAAACTGCATGTAACTAGTTGAAATCATCACTGTGGATCAAAAAAACAATGTCATGCTCACACTTGGGGAAGGTTTCAAAATAGTAGAAGATTGAAATCCAAACTCAACCACGGTTACCACATTAAAACCCTGGTCAAAAAGCAGGCATTAGAGACTACAGAGGTGGTGCAATTGTTGTTCATAGAATCTGTAATGCTAGTAAACTTCTTAGTTAAGTAGCATTATGGATATTATGAAATAAAAGTTCAGCACCTTTGCTGTCTCCAATGCCAACCACAGTTACCACATTAACACCCTCATCAAAAACCAAGCTTTGGAGATGACAGAGTTGTTGCACTTTTATTTAATAATATCCGCAATGTTAGTTAACTATCCTTGGTTGAGTTTGCATTTCAATCTCTGACTAACAAATCATTTGCAGAAAACATGACTGTATGGATGTATATTATGATCCTGAAGAAGACCTGAAATTGAAACAATAAAAGGGTCGAAACATGTAGAGCAATATAATTACAAAGAATATGTACATACATACAATGATTGACACATACCTAATGCAGTTTTGAGACTAGTAAAGATCAATTGAAAATTTTAGTTTTCTATAAAAAAATGTTCAAAATATTCAAACAACACATCTTTGAGAGAATGAATGTCACACACATTCACTAATGTGAATGATTTGTATAGATCTATATGTTGTGTTGAGGTTGTTCTGTGCTTTACTTGACATTGTTTTAAATAATACACTTCATTTTGATTGCTGTAAATAAATGCAGTTGAACAGAACATGGATCTATAAAGTGAAAAGTTATTTTAACTGAATTTTCTGTTTCTCGATCTTTCATCGAGGTATTTAGAACTAATGAAATGCAAGTTCTTTAATAAAATGTATCAGGAGCTGCACATTTTTCTTTAAAAAATATATGATTCCCTAGTTCCAGGTGTCAAAGCCACTAGTGTATATAAGAACGAAACTCACCACCCAGTTTATCACAGGCCGACGTTATGCTAAATGCATTGTATCACCTAATGCCTTCCTGGATATCATACGAGTGAGGAGTAAAACCTATCAAACATCATAATCTCATTGCAAGTCACGAGGAGCTCCATAACTCAATAGACGAAGGGGTTGGAAAGCAATCCATCGAGTTTGCAGCGACTTGTAATATCCGTTATGCATGTGATGGCGGTATGATATCCCTTATAATACATGTTCATACGATCTGCCCTACACTACTTGCTCTCGTTCTCAAGATGACCCAAGGCTGCTTCCATTTATTCATGAGTGGAATGTGCTCCACAAGACACCAACACACAGCTTGTAGTTTGTTGGAAACTAATATTGCCATCAGATGGAACAGACTGCAAATCACATCTGTCCATCTTGTTTAGATGAGTGGAAACCTGTAGATAGTGGGCAACTCTCCGGTGCTAAACCCCAGCCCTGCAATGAAATACCACATTCCATTCTAAAGGTCTCGTTCTCAACTCATGGCTGTGAATGATCACAGACAGCTCAGAAAGGAATCTGAACATAGGGGCAGGACCTTCATCAAATGCAGTAAAAGCAGCTGCAGTTCTGCTCTGTGTGGGCTCAGGCAGCAGCATCGAGGCACACATGTGCAGGGGTGCTGCCCTGTTCTTATTAACGGCCTGCAGTGATGTCACAACTATGCTCTAATGGGAACATTATTTACAGGTTTCTGAACAGATATGGAAGGTTTCCACACATTATAGACACAGGCAGGCCCTCCACTGATCCTGATTTTTTGAGAATGTGTGCACAATTGTCTTTCCCTAAGTGGGCATCCTTGTCGCATTTATATATGTCCAGCAACCTCAACTATGGTCAAGCAATGAACGCTCCAAACGGTTATGAATCAGGTCCCCCCTACTCCTGTGAATACCCAGCAATCTCTTGGTTTGTCGCAACTCATGTCTGATTTTTAGTCCATAGCTCAGATGGGTGCTTCCGTTCTCCACCGACACATGCAGTAGCTACTGGGATGGACGGGTCAGCCGGGGATGCACGTGTTCCTCTCTCTCTGTCTCTGATTCATGGCCCTTCCCTGACACTCTACTATTAACCTGTGCATTTACATCAATGCGTGGCCGCCAGTTGTCTCTCTACCGGTGTAAAGGTAACAAGCAGTTGTGGTTATGGATGCTAAAACAAGCATTGGCTTTGCCAACAGTGTTGGCTTTTGTGCAGCCATGGGACATGCATTTGCCAGGCACTGTCACAGTGGCATTCACTGGCCATCAATGGAAGCAGCTGCAAAATGGTGCAAATGCCTGGGTGCATAATATCAGGGCCTGGCAAATGCCTAGTACTTACACGCAAGCCAAAATGATTGGCTTTGCTAGTGCTTGTTTTTAACAGGACTTCAGTGAAGGACACGCACAGTGCTTGTAAATTGAGTGGGCGATGGTAGACATGGCTAAGCTTATTTTTTCTTTTTTTGTCTTTTTTACAGCTCCTATTAAGTCATTAACTCCCACAAGACTGCATTGGAAAACACAGGCACGCCAAGCACAACATTTGATGTTAAGGCTAGATACAGTTAGCTCCAACAGATCCCAGGAGGATGTGCTCTTAAGTCAATGAGAATGTCCATTAGGATTAGTATGACCATGGGCAGTCAATGGGTGGGTAAATATCCAAACAAAAACATACAAGCCTAATTTTCCTCCTAATATGCCATTTCTCCCAGCTGTACTCTAATGCAATGTTTGTACTGTTGGAATTGTACTTTGAGGACACCGGCCGAAAGTAGGCATTTAGTCATTCGCTATTATTAAAGCGGTTAGAAGCAGGAGGAATTGAGCATGCAGCAAAAAGTATATATCTCGGTAGATGGTTAGAAATAAATTAAAACTTGCACCAGGTGTGTCGCATTCTTTATCCTGCACCGCCAGCTCGATTATTAGGTGAGTTATTACTGCCGAATGGAACCCGCACATAGCTTATAGACACATGCCAGGCTTGCGTGTCTCTGCAAGAGACGTTGTTCAGCTCCCTTGCACAGAAAAGGCGTGTATTTGCCGTGCCCCTGGCTCTTTCTGTTAGATAAAGGCTCAGAGCCTGGCTCTCAGGAGACTCCTGACCCTCAGTTCTTTAAACAAATGTAAGGACATATTTGCTCGTGTTTACCTCTAGGTGGGTGTAGACTTGCCATGTCTTGCATGGAATGCTGTCATGCTATTCACTCCTGTAAATCATTCCTGTATTAATGTTTTTTTTAAAGACCTGCAGCTTTTGTGCATTTCTAAGAAAGGCTGACAATTTTGAGCACTTTTTTTTTCTTCCTTAAAGTTGATGAGTGAATCGAGGAAGGTCTGATTCCCCGGAATTCTCACTAAACTCGTGCTTTGTCACTACTCGGATTGTCAACGATGGGCGTTGCCAATGGGGGTAATTGTAGAGGTTTTCCCGTGGAAGTGACGGACACAAGATAAACACACAAACCCGGAAGAGAAGAAGGGCCTCTTTAAAGCAATGACAGTGAAGCTAAAACAAGGGTATTTGCAGAATTCCGAGGGGGGTGCTGGTGGTTAGGGGTGCGGAGGTCGGGGTGGTGGAGTGGAGGGGGTCGAGGGAGGATCGCGACATGGGAGCAAAGGAGTGGGGCCCATACCGCAGCTGGGTATGTGGGGGGTGTCCCCTGTTTCTACATGGGAGTTGGGTAGTGAAAGTGGTGAGGGGCGCATCGGGAGGGGGGAGAGTTTCTTGGGTGTCCCCCACATCCAAAACAGGGGGCATGGGATCAGTGGTTCACGACACGTTGTTTCCCCACAGCATTAGATCCGGACCCCGGAAATGTGGATTCGCCAAGCCTGGCCTGCAGGGAATTAACATGGAACCAGTGAATGTTCTGACACCGGAAGAAAAAAAAACCACCACCATTACCACTGCACCCGTTGTCATGCAGTTATCGGATTGCGCCACACCATCAGGCACAGTGATCCCGCACCTTCAGGGGGACACACTTATCCAGCAGACGGTTTTGGGCATTTCACCCTACACACAGCTCCTAAGCAACACGCATTGATCGTGTACATTACAATGCACGTGAGTGCCCTGTTTTGAAAAAGACCTTGTTAGGGTCGAAACACGTGTTAACATATTGGGCAAATAAGTGATTAAATGCACTCATAAAAAAGGCACACTATGAGTTGTTTCATTGAAAGAAGATCTCAGACAATTAGTCTGACTACTCATGGGCGTAATTATAGGGGGGGGACAGGGATGTTTGTCCCCCCAACTTTCATGGCACACCATTTTTCCACCATTCATTTGGCTAGGGCACCTTTTCTTCAGATGTCATGTCCCCCCAACTTTTTCATCAAAGTTACTCCGCTATCACTACTTGTGTTACGTGACCAGCGCCAATTCCAGTGTACCTGACTTAATTCAGTTCAACAGTGTTAAGACCATGGGTATGCCTTTTCAGTAACTGGGGCTGCTTAAGATCACGGCCTAGATACAGCCACACACTTATTCTAGATTAACGTAGAGCACTGATCGGCGCAGAGAGAGCGGAATTATCCGGCCTTTGCATTCCCATGCAGTTATTGGGTCTGACTAATGAGGAGATTGGCAGCTGAGACAGCACCATAGTCCTCGAGAGGGATTTGGGCAGGGAATACCAGCAAGACCGTAATGAGGCCCATGGTCTGAACTCGGACAGTAGCATTGCCTTCTTTAATAAACCAGAAAAGCTCTGGAATTCATAACATCATAAACATTGTCAGCCTGAGTGTTCAGTTTTAGTACTGCCTATTGGTAAATGTAGTGTAGAGGAGCAGATGTGTACATCGGCAGGAGATCCCGCCCCCCTACCTCCTTTGTATTGAGACATGAGGCTGTGCCTTGTCTGACACCAGCTATGATACCAATAGCGCAGCTCGTATTTGGAAGGAAATATCCTTTGAGACAACCCTACCAAATTGACCCACAAGGTAAGGACGGCCTGCAGGAAGAGATCGCAGAAGAAATATGAGATCGAAGGGAGAAGACAGACGAATCACATCACAAGAAAGTGTGCAAATCGCCCTGAGATACTGAATGAACATGATGTATAGATCCTAGAGGAGAAAAGACGAAGTAAATAATCACATGAACCTTAAGGTGTAAAAGAAGAAGTTTACAGCTCGGCAGAAATCATAAAGTATAAAGGATGTACAGACGCTAAAACGCAAGATAGATGAAATCATCATATAGGCTAGCTACTATTAGTGAATAGAATGGAAGGAAAAGCCGTCATAGTATCGAAACTGGACATTGGTAAAATGAAATAAATAAGCCAAAAACCATGAAAAAGGAATGAAAAGCTGTGTCGGAGTAGAATAACAGTTTGCTGAAGCTGCATGGCAAGCCTGTCTGGACTGAAGTCAAGATCCTAGAAATCGAGGTCAGCGCTCTACTCTGAAGAAGAATGAGTGTGTGGGCGATGAATCCTCTCCCGTTAAGGTGCAAGAAAGAACACAAAGGATGGCATTTTTCAATTCATTTAAAGCATTTAAAAGCTGCAGAATGACCCAACTTGTGGTTTCTCGTCATGTTAGTCAAGGATGAAAATAGAGTTTGAACTTGGAGTTCCAGAAACAATAGCGAGTGCCCTCACTGCTGTGAAGTCCCAGGACAAGAATACTCTGCAAGGCCAAATACAAAGACAATTTAATGGCAGAAGGCATGGGTGATGAGAGATGTTGGGCTAATTGGGTGGTGAGGTAGCTTCATGTCCTATCTCCCTGCACCTGGATATTTGCTTATGTGCTGCTAATTGTGCCAAATGTTCCAGACATGGCACACGCGTGCAAACCAATAGTCCATATAACTAAGGACCTTAAAGCTTGAGAAACCGATGAAACATGGTGTAACTGATTTGTCAAAATGACACGTATGAAGAGGTAGGCATATGTTGTCCATCTGATATTGGACAGACAATAACAATCTTAGCTCCTACATGATTGTATTTCTGGATGCCTCCCTTAACCAATACCGACCCTTGATAGGTTTTTCACTATTGCCATGTGGTATGACTTCACTCTGACGCATAATGAAGTATATAAACTGTATTTTTTGTCGCAATCATTGAAAGACTGAGGGTACGTCCATTGATGTTGGTTGTAACCACCCAGTTTTAGTTAAAAAAACAGTAACTTACCATCTTCTTGAGTTTGTCCGGTTATTTGGACTCAGAATTTTTCTACTGTAATCCCATCCAGTAAGAGATGCACGTTCCAAGGGCCATAAGATCAGTAGGATAGTGATACATTACAAAAGAAGAGGCTGCTCAGGAGAAATTGACCATATCTTTATTTTCTTCTCAGTTGTGTCTTCAGGCAGAACTTTAAGTTGTAGGCAGCCGTAGCCATGTGCAACCTGCGTCATAATAGCCCATGGTTGACAGTGACTGGTGGGACCCACCCAAAACCCATGAAAATGTAGGAATTGAGCAGTTCTGGGGGTTGCCCTGGAATCCGCCAACCACCATCCCAATTATGCCTGCTCTGAACAGGTCCTCATTTGGCAAGTCGTTCCCTGCCACCACTTGCATTGTAACCCTGAAAGCTTCTTTTAAAGAGTGGGCAGCCTGTATTTGCATGAAGATACCCCTCCCAGCAACTTCACCCTGTACTGCTCTTTGGACCTGGGTGCCGGCACCAACTAGTGGGAAATTCCATACAAGGCCGAGTACTTTGATTAGCTCCAACAAGCGTTTTTTTAATTTATTTTTTTTAATGGGAGAGAGAGTTCTGCCTTGTACCTATTGTTAGTGCTCAGGTGTAAGATACTTCCAGCCGGTTACTATAGATATGTCCACTTGTATGGTACTTGTAGCCAGTCAATATAGTTATGCCCAGTTGATGGTCCTTCCAGGTGGTCACCATAGTAACTCCCAGTTGTATTGTAGTTCTAGCCAGTCACTCCAGTTATGCCCAATTGTATAGTACTTCCAGACAATCACTATAGTTATGCCCAGCTGCATGCTACTTCCAGCCAGTCACTGTAGTTATGCTCAGTTATATGGGTCGTCCAGCCAGCAACTATAGTTATGCCCAGCTGTGTGGCACGCCCAGCCAACCGTTATAGTTATGCCCAGCTGTACAGTACATTCAGCCATTCATTATCGTTATGCCCAGTTGTATGGTACTTCCAGCCACTCACCTTAGTTATGCCCAGTTGTATGGTGCTTCCATCAAGCTACTATATCACATCTCATTGGAAACCCCTTTCTTAGCCTAGAGCATATTTACTGAATCCCACTGTGTCCATTATCAGCAGAAAAGTAGAAGCACCCAATTAGAAACAGAGGATGACCAAGAACAACTCAGAGGACGGGCCAGACCGCAGCACAGTTTCCCTTTGATCTTTATGCTGCCAAGGAGACATTCCTTCCCTTTATTCTATCAGAGAAGGACACGATTGTACCATTAAGTAAAACCTAGTTCATGTAATCAGAACGAAGCGAACCAACATCGCCCAACTAATTCTAAACTAAGGTCTCCTTCTCACTGGAGTGCAAGGACCCCTTGGGCGCCTAGAGTTGGAGAAAGGCTGTGCAAGAGCCGGTACATCAAGCACTCCTTACAAAGAACACAGAGGTGTTGCTGCTGTGCGGTGTATGAAGTATTACCATTGACTGAATTAACTTGTTAATACGACAGGGCAGAGCCGCCTGTTTATGCTTTATGTGTAAATTATCAGCGAGATCTAGATAATTATCACCCTTTCCAAAATTAGGTGATTGTAAGCCACTGTCAACGGCACTGCGAGCTGTGCATGCCCTGGGAGACCATTATGGTCGTAAAAACTGTCTCCATTATAACGATGGTGGTGAGTGGAGGTGTTGTAACACTTGTACAGGCCCACCCAGTGCTGCCATGGAGACTGGAGGAGAAATAACAATTCCTCATCAGACCATCCAGCTTATAGCCATGCTGTGCTCGCAACCACAACACCCAGAACATGCAATGTTTAAACCTACTGCAACATTTATGAAATGCTGATGAAATGCTGCTTATAAAATGATATGTTTCCCATGTGCCACCTATTATAATTACTCTGATCGACAGGTGACGTCATATTTGATCTCCAATGCCCACACAACGAATAACTTCAAACCCTGCACCCCACCTACATGCAGCAACTCCCTTTATGTAGGACGGCTTTAAGACATTAGAAGTAACATTTTTACAAATACAATCGCTATCTATAACTATTTTAATAAGGCATTACTCCTTCAAAAAGTAAATATGTGTGTCACACAATATGTTTTCCCTGCTGTACGTTTGGAAATCAAAGCCACTATATACTGGGGAAGTGGTCTGCAACCTGTGGATCTCCAGATTTTATGGACTACACCTCCCATGATCACTCACCATTGCCTACGCTGGCTAGGTGGTTAGGGTAACCCGATATTAAGTGTGCTTGCAACCCTACATTTGCTTGGCTGGGTGCATGTAAGCAATAGGCCTTACCTTTGACCTAATACGTGAAAATACTGGCTATGGAATTAACTACATTTCTGCAATGACCGTGTACTAGTCACATATAAAACTAAAGACACCAATACTGTTTTTAATATTAAAGTCTATTGATCTAGAAATTCCAAATAATATTATGCACATTATAAGTGTTCACTCGTGTTAACATAAAACTCGTTAATTTCCTTGAACAGCCAATAGCCGTTTATCACTATTCAATAATACATTACATGCAATCCCAATTAGTATACTTGTGTCTTATATGACACTGTTGCAATACAAATTGTCAAGTGTTCTCTTTTATTAACATGAAACTCAAATTATTTCATTGAAATAAGCCGACGCGTGTATCGGCCCGCGTCTTTCTCAAGGATAATACGTAACAAAGCTGTTACTCCGGTTATCTAATTAGTACCTTGCTTTATCATATTCCAAGAAAAAGAAAAAAAAAAGGGAAAGCAAGGGAGACATAAAAAGGACAAAGAAAAGACATTTAGAACATACTATAAACCAATCATTGACATTTTTCTATTTTCATACTCCATAACTGTAATGATATCTTGATTTAGGCTTAGTGGAGCAACCACAATCCACAAACCTCAATTCCAGTGAGTCATCTGGACTTATCAAAACAGGTTGGTTATCCACCCAGGTTATGTGACTATATGGTGGGTGAATCCATCGTTAATAATGATGGTAATGTGCATACCTGTTTCTCTAGATTAATAGGCCTTGTGATTGACCTGTTGTTGTTAGGACCAGTGGTATCTAAAGGATTATCCACTCACCACAGTCTTCTTATCATGTTTTCTTTTATATAAGATGTGGTCCCATATTGGCCATGAACCTCAGATTCTGCAAATACATAGTAATTGCATTGTTAGTATGATCATGGCAATATTAGCCTTTCCTAAACTCTGTCTGATTGGGTCACAGCTAATAACTCACCCCATACATGTTAACAGATCATTCCGCATAACTGGACATTCCGTTGTGTTCTATTTCCCATATTGCAATATCGAAGGCTGGAATGACAGTATCAAGATAAATTTTGGCTATACTCTCATTCACCAAAACGCATTAGTATCTGACTTTGTTCACTCAATTCGAGACTTACCCCTTATTGGTTAATATTCTGTTCAGCGTATGTTTAAATCCCCATATTGTGTTATTGTGTTTGTTGGTTTATAGTGACTATGTCGAATGTCACTTTTTCGAATGTTTTTTTTTTTAATGGGGGGGTTACCCAATGGGGAGGTTACCCACAACCCCCGTTTTTTTTTTATTTACACAGTCTTTTACTAGCTAAACCCAAAAAAAACATAACATTAAAAAAAATGCATTCAACATTTTTTTTTTCGGCAACATTTTTTTTCGATGAAATCGCATTTGACATTTATTTTTCGACAATATGACCGGATACCGTGTTTGTTTTAGCTAAAAAAATTAAATAATCAGATAATATGTTTTGGTTGGTATACTGATCCAAACCATGCTTGTTGCTTGCTTCCCTTACCAGATCTCTATGAGCCCGACTTTACCAAACTGACATCATATGGTTGTTAAAATATTCTTCAGTTAAATAGAGTCAATTAAGTTATAATAACTGTTGCATGTCCTCAGAAAGGAATATATTTGTCACTATAATCCTATGACGTGTCCTTACAAACTCACCATTTAGCACCAGGATGTCCTCTAAGGATGCATCCTCTTAACGTCCTGTGTGTATTATCGCACTGGCACCATTTTGTGTTTGTGTATATACACACATACACGTGAGATGTCACACACACGCTGCATGTGATGTCACTTCCCTGCATTTCTGGAATATAAACAAAAACGTTCCTGTGTCCAGGTGTCATTCTGCCTTCTTATTCATCAAATCTCTGAATACTCTTATGAGGTATCACACATTCTCACACTTATGTTTCAACTGATTATTGGTGCATAACAGTGCATCCACTTAAACCACAGTTTTACCCCTTGTTGTGCAAGGTTAATTATTACCATGACTGTATCAGTTATGTTACTGGTAATTGGGTGGTTATTGATGCATGTCAGCACCTCCTCTTCAAACAAAATGTGTACCTTATTGTGCACAAGTTAAACATCGCCATTACTCTATTGGTAATGTCACTGGTGATTCTACATGTATATTCTCAATTGACAAATATTAGCCTGGTTTTAAAATTCTAGGTGCTTCACCTGCACACATAACATATCTTAAACATCCAAACATGATAGTATTCATGCCTCATGTGCCTTATTATGCAAAATTCAAATATCACCATGTCTCTATCCGTTAGGTCTCTGGTGATTATACATTTATAATCTCGATTTACAAATATTAGAATGGTGTTAGCATTCTGGGTGCTTCACCTGTTCACATAAAAGTTCTTAGTTATCGTACTTAAAACTATTCACGTCTGATATTCATCATAGAAGGTACAAGTTTGGAATGACCTTTTGCAGGACAAATATAATGCATTTTTCACATTACATTCATATTACTTAGCTTTTTTCTAAGACATGTTATTGCCATTGCCAGAATCTGATTGTGGGACATATATCCCTTTCTCCTCTCAAAATCAGAACATCATCCTAATCACATGAGTGCA
The DNA here is from genome assembly GCF_040938575.1 of Ambystoma mexicanum. Lineage (NCBI taxonomy): Eukaryota > Metazoa > Chordata > Amphibia > Caudata > Ambystomatidae > Ambystoma > Ambystoma mexicanum. The sequence goes on along the minus strand of NC_090931.1, from coordinate 164,437,552 downwards.
TGTTTTTTGTAATTATGGAACATGCAAGAATCTCTGTTCTTTCAAAATTAATGCATCCTTTGATCACAAGAACACATTCATTCCATGTTCTTAATTCAATCCTTCAGTTGCACTCCGTAGTCTACAAATGTATCTACCTTCCATATTTCTGAGCAACAGTCTTAAATCCCGACCACATTTACCACATTTGGCTTTCTGCAGTCCGATAAATCTCATCTTCCACTTTTCTTTTATTTGATAGTGCTCCTGCCAATAGTTGGCCAAGGGTAATCTTGGATCAGGGTTGTTCAGGCTTGATAAAATGCTCTCAAATACGTATTTACAATTGTTGTATCATACTTCCTATGTACAGCTTTTTGCAGACACATATTATCGCATAGACCGCATAATTTGTTTTGCAGGAAATTAAATATTTAGTTGGAAGTTCAATACCTTCCCCGTATGTAAATCTGTCAGAGTCCAAATGTTCATACCTGCACGTACTGCAGGTGCCACATTTGTGAAAACTGTGTCTAGTTCTTAACCAATTACTGCCACTATTTACTTGCTCCCTAGTGGAATTTAAAAATGATGGGCACAGTTTTGTTTTCCTAAGGGTCAGAGCCTTGGTGTCAATTAACTTGGGTTTGCTCTCAATAAACTGTATCAAATCATTGTCCATCTGCAAAAGGTGCCAGTGTTTTTGTACAATCTTGTGTAATGTATAAGTGTCTTTAGAATATTGTGTAGTTATATCAATATTGAGTCTCCTTTCAGGTCTGTACTTGGCTACAAATTCCACCATTGTTGCCTGATCCATATTTTTGATGTTATCATGCCCACGTTTGATACATGTACCTGAGTACCCCCTAGTAAGAAACCTCATGATTAACAAATTGCACTCCTGTTAAAAAATGACATTCTCACCGCAGTTCCTTCCGCCGCTATAAAACTCCCCTGTGTGTATATTGTTAGCAATTGAAAATCTTTGGCAGCTACTTGCAAAAAGTGTAGAATTTACCTCCATTGTTTTACAGAAGGTTCTGGTTTCTAATTTACCTTTTACAATGTAGATATGCAAATCTAAAAAGTCGGAAGCCTTATAGTCACAGTGTCCAGATAGTTATATTCCAAAATTGTTGGTATTAAGGTGTCTCATGTAATCTTCAAATAGCTAGCTGGTACCATTCCTTACAATGATAATGTTGTCTATATATCTCCTCCATAATATAATATTGCCAGCAAATTCATTGTCAATGAGTGCATGCATATTTTCAAAATGACAAATGAAAAGATTTGAAAAGGGGGGCACATTTCACACCCATTGCCACCCTTTGATCTGTAAATAATACATGCCATCAAACAGAAATACATTGTGGTTAAGGGTGAATCTAAATAAATCCTTGATCATCTCAATGTGCAATGGATGTGAAGTGGAGAATCTCGCTATAAGTGTTGTCTAAAGCCCTGATTGCTAACTCGTGATCTATCAATTTATATAATGCTTTAACATCTAGGGGGCTAGTGAATATCCTGGATGCCACTCTATGCCTTTCAAGAACTGTAATGTACAGCTTTTTGCAGACACATATTATCGCATAGACCGCATAATTTGTTTTGCAGGAAATTAAATATTTAGTTGGAAGTTCAATACCTTCCCCGTATGTAAATCTGTCAGAGTCCAAATGTTCATACCTGCACGTACTGCAGGTGCCACATTTGTGAAAACTGTGTCTAGTTCTTAACCAATTACTGCCACTATTTACTTGCTCCCTAGTGGAATTTAAAAATGATGGGCACAGTTTTGTTTTCCTAAGGGTCAGAGCCTTGGTGTCAATTAACTTGGGTTTGCTCTCAATAAACTGTATCAAATCATTGTCCATCTGCAAAAGGTGCCAGTGTTTTTGTACAATCTTGTGTAATGTATAAGTGTATTTAGAATATTGTGTAGTTATATCAATATTGAGTCTCCTTTCAGGTCTGTACTTGGCTACAAATTCCACCATTGTTGCCTGATCCATATTTTTGATGTTATCATGCCCACGTTTGATACATGTACCTGAGTACCCCCTAGTAAGAAACCTCATGATTAACAAATTGCACTCCTGTTAAAAAATGACATTCTCACCGCAGTTCCTTCCGCCGCTATAAAACTCCCCTGTGTGTATATTGTTAGCAATTGAAAATCTTTGGCAGCTACTTGCAAAAAGTGTAGAATTTACCTCCATTGTTTTACAGAAGGTTCTGGTTTCTAATTTACCTTTTACAATGTAGATATGCAAATCTAAAAAGTCGGAAGCCTTATAGTCACAGTGTCCAGATAGTTATATTCCAAAATTGTTGGTATTAAGGTGTCTCATGTAATCTTCAAATAGCTAGCTGGTACCATTCCTTACAATGATAATGTTGTCTATATATCTCCTCCATAATATAATATTGCCAGCAAATTCATTGTCAATGAGTGCATGCATATTTTCAAAATGACAAATGAAAAGATTTGAAAAGGGGGGCACATTTCACACCCATTGCCACCCTTTGATCTGTAAATAATACATGCCATCAAACAGAAATACATTGTGGTTAAGGGTGAATCTAAATAAATCCTTGATCATCTCAATGTGCAATGGATGTGAAGTGGAGAATCTCGCTATAAGTGTTGTCTAAAGCCCTGATTGCTAACTCGTGATCTATCAATTTATATAATGCTTTAACATCTAGGGGGCTAGTGAATATCCTGGATGCCACTCTATGCCTTTCAAGAACTGTAAGTCTTGTGTGCTGTCTCTGATGTACGATGGAAACTTTAAGACCTGTTCTTTAATGGCATTGTGCATGTATTTGGAAAGTCCCCCTGGGGGTACACTTTCGCTCACCCCACTTCCGTCAAAGGGGACCCCATTCCAAAACACTCAGACGGCTGGTCAACTCACAAAGGTTTATTTGTCAATCTTCTGCGGAAGGGAATGACTTCAGCGTCCTTGAGAGAACGGGGAAGTGAGCTGATATGCATTAGGTCTGCATGGTTTATATACATTTGGTTCCAATATCTAGCACGTGCACAGAAAAGGAGTTTACATAAGCATTGCAGTTAGTCACGTAATCTTCCTCCACCCACCCCTCCTTTGTGCAGAAGAGTTCCTCGTAAACACACTGCTGGGGTGAGCTGAAAAGCCTAAAACTGCACAGTCATTACACCCTTCTCTGCATCTCAGGGGCCCTCTTCAGGGAATTCACTTGTGCTGTTCATGACTATCGTGTATCTGTCATGCCAGGCCTTTACTACCCTCTGCCCTTCCCTTCTTCTTGGAATTTGACATCTGATTAACAAGAAAACAAATTTTGCAACACTGCCTAGTCACACGTAATCTCCATTTTCTACTCTGGGGCTCCACAGGATTCATCTTGCTACAACATGTGCATGGACGTACTAATTTTTGTATCCACAATTTGCACCTTTTGCCCCTTTTGCCCCTTTTGCTCATGTTGAGCAAGATTATATATCAATCTTATTCAAATCCTCCATTTCCTTCAACCACATTATCCGCAAATGCTCCTTTTACTGATGAGAGGGGGTATCCTGTACCTTGCGGGCTGTCCTGCTACAGCAATCCATACAACCTCCAATAAGCATTGGAGAACATTGTATGCATAGGGAGCAAACAAGGACTAATCCTATCACTACCAGTATTGGGGTTAGCAACTTCCAGCCAAGATCTTTCAGTAACTTCATCCACCAACTATCTCCGACCCCCTCCTCATAGTGGATTGTCTCGGCTATCTTATGTAACCTGAATATCCCAGACAACACTCCCTCACTTGCATCGGGAATATGCATGCAAGATTGGGAACCCACCATAGTGCAAACTCCACCCCTTTCTGCTGTCAACACATCCAACACGTACCTATTCTGTAACGCAAATAACCGTATGGCCTTCATCTCATATGTAATATTAGTGAGTATATCAGCTGTTTCACTGATCATGGTCTCCACTGCCCTACTTAGTCTGCGTACCTCATGGGAGTTCAGGAATATTCCTACAGGGAGTCTCATTGCCTTTACACTGTAAATAAATATATCCAGATCAGTGTCTGATTGGTCAAGCCCTTTCCTTGTCTCTCTCTTATACCTGTGTTTAGCATAGATTTCTTTAGGGGTATAAGTCATAGCAGCAGGTATTGTCCTTGCAAAATAACATGTTCCCGAAAGGTTCCTGGGAAGCCATAGATAAACCTTTTTATTACAAACATAAACGCACCCTTCAATCTCACCTATACCCTTACTATACCTAGGAAGATAGTATATTATACTACATCCCAAAATAGTTTCTCCTTTCATTCCCTTGAAAAAATATTCTTCCTTGAGTACTCTCTGGTTACCATCAAGGGGGGTGGAGGTAATTTCCCTACCCTTGCCTGACCTACAAGGTCTCTCGAAGAGTAGGTTACTCCCTCCTGTTTCATTTTATGAACTATACCTGCTGATATGTCTGACCATTTCATTGTAAAGCACCTGGAAGTATTTGGCATATACTTGTGTAGTGAGAGAACCCTCATCCAAAGCAAAATACAACTGTCAACTTCTGGTACCGCAAAAGCATACATAGGTATTCCATCTCCTGCATGGCGGGCAACATGACTACATATACAACAATTTGACTAATTCAATGCCTTCTGTGTTGTATTCATTAAGTGTATATATGCATTCCTACTATTCTCTTCATCTACATGACCATCATGCTCATGCCTATCTTTACTATATACATAAGTAATATTGGTATCATTTGGGGAGTTCGCCACAAGAAATATATTCTTAAATTCATACATTGAAGGGTGTTCCAGATACCATCAAAATACACCAAGCCCTGTCACCACCTGCAGGATTTAGCTCTGTCTGCCCACCCACGAGGACAGATGAAGGTGGACAAATATGGGTGTACAAAGAAGGAAAAGACTTTTTCCTGAGCTTTTTTTTAATTCAATTTAATAAAATAATGTAGGTAATTCTGTTTTTGAAAAGGAGGTCTGCTAATCAGAACCCAAAAAGTATAGTCCAGGAATGTGCCTTTGCTGTATCAGACTCCTGACATCTACAGTGCTTGCCCTGCAGAGGTAACAGGGTAGTTTCAGAAGGGAATTTGCGCATTCCTGACAGCTACTTGAACACAAAGTTCCAACAGGCTGAGGTGGCTTCTTAATTGTCTGCACCACTGATTCAAAACATGATCATTGTGCATTTTAGGTAGCCTGGTAGCATGTTCAACTGTAAATATAAGGCATGCCTGGTTATAGCCTGGTGGCTATTAGGGGCACACAATTATTCTACCATAGCAATTTTATATCCTACTAGTGTGAGCTTGGCCAGCAGTGTTCAGCTTTGACAGAGATGTGTATTAGCTGTCTAGTCTGGATGTCACCACAACAGCCATGTAGGACACAATGGACAGGAAGCGGCCATGTGATCCTCTTGGAGAAAGGGCAACACTTTTCTCTCAGGGATCAGAAACACTCCCTGCAAACTCCTGCAAACTTCTCTTGGACCCTGTGCTTCAAAGGCAGCCCTGAGATAATGATGCATGCACATCAGGGTTCCGACCACTAGAGTCCTTTGAGGTCAGTAGGAAGAGAAGGGCTGGAGTTGGAGAAGTAACTAGAGGAGAGCGGTACACTTAGAGAGGGGTTCCCACCTCCCGATTTCTGCTAAGGGCTCACTACAACTTCCTGCTACCCACACCTTTCCTACCGTTAGGATATTCTGGGTCTGATGTCAGAAGACAAATGGCATTTTTTTACAAACAGCGTTGATTGGACCCCTTACTCCAGGCTTGCTTTGGACCATTCCTTTGTGGCATTATGCCTTTATAAGGAGGGGAACCCTACTCTTAGTGGATTCATCTTTGGATTATCACAAGAAGAAAAAGGTTTCGCTGGAGCTATGTTGGGATTTCAGTCTTTTCAAAAGTTCTCTGCCAAAGAGGTAAAGACAGAAGGCATCCAAGGTAAAGGCACACTCTGCTCCGTAACCATCTCAGGCAAAAGTGGGGGTGATACTGCTGTGGAGCAAGGCCTCTCTGATAGCTGTACACTGGTGCAAGGATCCAGTTCACTGAAGGGAAATGACCCCCTGTATGTATGACAGAAAACTTTCTGGACTGGAAGTGCTAAACAAAGGACTCTGCCTGGATTGGGCCTCCAAGCAACCCAGAAATCAAGCAGCCTCTGGACCCTGATTCAAGGCTGCAAGATGCTTTGTAACCTTGTGTGCAAGCGCGCTAGAAATACAATATCATATCATATCAAGGCTGCAAGATGCTTTTGAACTAGTTCAACCACATGCAATGCAATTCAAGGCACTTACAGGACTTGTGTTGCTGCTTTGAGCACTCAACACATCTTTGAACCACTTATCTGCACTTTGAGTCATTCAGACACCAACTCGACCAATTGACTCAGACCACCTTGTCTTGACCGGTTGCTGGCTTGACTCGGTGTAAGCAACTGATTTGAATGTGAACTAGACCTGCTGGAAGCCATCGACATGCCTGTCTCGAACATTGACTTGACCCAGCAGAAGCATTGCTTTGTCACTGATTCAACTGCTGCTGTGAACCATAAGAGCTGTATACTCACCCATCCTGAATGCTGACTGGACCCGACTGGAGCCTTCACGTCAAAGCAACTGAACCCTGACTCGCCAGTAGGACCAAACGACTTGAAAGTGTCAACATCGGCCCAATTGCAGTAATGAATTTAGGAGCCCTCCTTGACATTATTTAGCACCCAAGACAAGAGATGCATGTATTTTGAAGAGACCATGGTCCTCATTACAACTCTGGCGGTAGCTGTGCCCTTATTAAGGGCACCGCTGCCACTGGAGTCGCATTTTTCCGGCACCCACGAATGGGCAAGAACCGGGTCATGCCGAGCTTGGCGGACCCGGTAATTGCCCATTTGCGGGTGCCGGAATCAAGGGCCTCCCCATCCCCTTTCTGCCCCATAGGGAATGGGGTTTGAGAGCATGGTTGCACCAGCACCGTTAATAACGGTGCCGGTGCAATCATGAGTTCTGCTCGCGGGTGTCGGGCTGCACGCCTGGTCAGACCCCATGTCCCCTTGATCTGCTTTTAGGGACCAAAGTGCCTTTTAAACCTCCTCTTCTCTGCCTTTTGGAACATATGCTTGAACATTGACTTTGTTGTTGAAACACTTTTGCCTTTTTGCCTGGACTCCCCTTCTTACCTGCCCAGAGAGCCCCATGTTATCAAAATGCTGCGTTATCTGTGTTATTCCTACACAGGTGGTTCTTTTGTGTTTTCATTGATTGTTTTATCAAAGTCCTTATTTTTATGGAACCTTAATTGGGTATTCTTCCATTTTGGAACCATTGTACAAGCATTGTTTTGGTTGCTATTGTTATCAGCTCACACCCTTCCTGAAAACATAGCCTGCCTTGGCCTGTGCTAATAAAAGAGGCAAAGGAGGTGTATCTGTTGGGCTTTGCCTTGTTTGCCTTTACAATTGGAATCACTGATGGTTTACAAGTAGTGTGGAGTTGAGCAGATAGTTTATCCACTACTCATTCCTGTACTCCTGCAGAGCAGTAGTCATTTTGTCACATGTATACTATGTGACACTGTGTTGCCATAGAACACACAGTGCATCTGTGAGGAATTTGATCATCCTCACGGGGAGTGTGCACTCACCTGGGCTGTTTTGATATTTTTGATATTTTTGTTTAAAGAAATGGAATGTTGGTAGATAAACCTCTGGGAAATGTGTGGGGCTAATCCACACACATTTCCCAATGCTCACCACACAACAAACACATAGCCAAGTCTACTCTGGGGGACACAGCCTACCGGCACAGTCCACCAGTCATGTTCAGCTGGAATGTGACAGCCTTCAGGTACATCAAAGCATCTCAAGAAGGGGGAAGGTAATACCTTTCTCTGGCCATGGCCAGCCTAACTAAAATATCAAAGGCTCCATGGATTCGCCCAGCCGATTAAGTTCTGTTCAGTGGCAGCGTATACTGATGAGAGCTAATTGAAGCAGGCCTGCGTAGAGTCCTGTTCACAAAACTAGCAAAAGGCAGGAACCACCTTTCTGATATGCATTGTGTCAGCTTGAGGCTAGCTCCCACCCCTCTGTGTGAAGGGCAGTGACTGTCATGTCTGGGACAATTGTTTACAGTAGGCTACCCCTGCAGGGTGACCCCCTTTCAGAGGGAAGAGGTATATGACTTGAGGGAGACAGAAGGTCTGTACTCGCCACAAACTTCCAGGGGAAACTGAATTTTCTTGTAGGATCACAGAGAGCTCAATTAACCAGAGAGGCACTTTGATCCACAACAGACAGGAAGATAGGTGGCACCTAGTAGTACATGTCACGTCTTAAGTTTCCTTTTGCAAAGCACCCTGGATATGACCTCACGCATAACAGTAAATCGTTGGTGGGGACCCAGGATTGGTTCATGAAGATTGGCTTAGCCTGCACCAGCCACTGCCCATTTGGTTTTAAAAGAGGGTTGAGCAGATCCTCTGACGACTTCGAAAGGAGTAAGAAGAAGGACTCATCTGGACCCTGACTGATGGTAGTCTGCCTTACAGCTTCCGCCAGTGAAAGAATGCCGGATTACCAAGAGGGAAGCAGGATCCCTTCCATAAATATCTCACAAGGAACAGAGGGAGATACAGACCTAGAGAGCCCATCCAGCAGCTCCAGAACTGGTACCAGCCAGCACACAGAGTGCCCTGCTAGGGTCTGCCAGCAAGCTTCCTAGGTGGGAAGTGCCACGGAGCCGCTGACTAAAGGACAGGGCTATTGCCTGCAAACACTCTCCTCAGCTTTGGACCATCCACCTTAAAGGACGACACAAACCCTGCAAAGAAGCTAGGAGGATTGCTACAACAAGCATCAACCAGCGTCCATCTTTAAAGGACATTTTCCGAGGCAGTTGAGCCTTCGAACTTCGACTGGCTGCACCACTGACTGTTGTCATGCTGCAGTCACTCATGCCATCCAAGACGTCTCGACCAGTAGTCCAGATCTGCCATCCAGCACAGAGACAGCGATTCTTGACCCTGAGCCACAGTGTAAGCCAGCCTGCAGCCGTCAGGCAAGCCTCGCTTGCCGAACTGCCTGCTGCGTAATATCCGCAGCTGTCTCCCATCTTGAACTCTGTCACAGGAGCTGTATAGTGTCCAGGAACCGACTCAATGCTGTCGATCATCAAGATCATCTCAAGCACAAGGTACATTGTGGTTTTGTCCCCTGATCCTTCTCCAAAGGCCCCTAGTGACATTTACGACCCCTTGGTCCTGAAACCAAACAATCTTGAACAGTTAATACTGCTTGCTTTACCGACTACCCTCCTGTCAGTATCCAGAGTGCATCCCTTTCCTTTGTGAACTGTCTGACCTCTGTGTTCTTTTACAGGGTGGGCTGAATTTTGTAGTGTGCTATAACTGTCTGTTGTAATAATAATAAAGTAGATATTTTTCAATAACCTTGACTGGACAGTCCCTTTTATCATTGGGTAATAATTTCATTTTTTGCAGTGTTGCAACTAACCCACAATCCATGAGTTTGCAGAGATAAGCCTTCTGTTCCGTACATGTTTCTAAAACTGGACAAGGAGGTTTATAATGTACTTGTGTTTCCAATCTGTTAGGATCCCTTCTGGTGTACTAGAGGTAGGGAGCTGATTGATGGTTTCGAAACCGATATTCATCCCTGGACCAGTGATGCCCCGGAAGTCGCTTCGTCACTGCATCTCCACACCTCCTCTTGAAGTGCATACTTTGCCCTTTGGGTGCACAACATATGTTACTGTGGCGGACGGTACATATCATACAGTGGCCTATATCTTAACTATTCAACATTGCTAGATCTGTACAGTGCCCTCTGGGGAACTCTATCACACATCATACACTACCCTGTCCGTGTATGACTTTTGTTTAAATAAGGTTTTATATGGAACTGGCATCTCTGCACATACCACAAATCACCTGGCCTCGATTGTGCACATACTATGTGATTGGTTCGTTAAAGTTCATTTGCATATCATGGTGTTTGCATTGCAAATGCTCATTTGAGCAGTCTTCACCCAAATGTTGCTCCTCAATCTTAGCACGGTCCTTCATTCTGCTGCATTCCCCAGAGGGTAGGGTGGGTGGGTTAATGCCTGCAAACAAGGTCAAACTTTTTGCTCAGCTTCATTGGCCATTCGAAGCTTGCAACCAGTTCAAGGTATGCAGCATTGTCTTGTCATCTAATACTCTAGCTCAGCCAAAACACCGCGCCAAAAAACAACAGATTTCACAATGCTCTGCCACCACCCCGAAAATCATTTCCTCAGACTCAACATTGCCAGCGCTAGAGAAGCCAAGATGTCTGCCAGCGCCTTCTTGTCCAATACCCTGAGGCTATGGAATGTTCTGCCCTGGCTCTGCACTTGGCTCCAGACCTTTTTTTTGTAGGTGTTTCCTGAAACATATCTTTTATATGTACTCCTATTCTTCATTTACTGAACCTTGACTGTCAATAGCAATCGGTTACTAGAGGCCAAAGTGAGCGGGGCTATCAGGAGCAGAGAACCACTGCTTTTATTTTTTTTCCTTTTAACAGTTCCACTACTTTTTACAAACCATTCCACCATTCTGTAACTGTTCTTTGTGAAGTTAAATCATTCCTCTTCATTTTACCACCCTGTAGCAGTTACAGCTAAAACTGAAATTGGTTTCACCTGTCATTCGCCTAAAGCCCGTATGACCTCTCAAATTGGATGGTCTTCATCTGGCTTCATCTTAACTATCAGAAGATGGAGGAGGTCCTGCTAACACTAAGAAATGATCTTTCGTGACTTCCCATCACATGCATGCTTTTTTGGAAAACACGTCAAGTGTTTTTCTCATGTTGAATGCTTACATGTTATATTTGATAAATTTCCAGACAAGTTCTACACATGTTTATTTTAAAATTAGGTGTCTATATGGGATGTGTCGCGTAATGCCATTGGACAAGTGTGACGTGGACTACTGTAATGCACTAATGTGGGATACCTCAGGACCACACACTATTCACTCCTAAGATTCTCTCAGACCAGAGGAAATAAGATTTTCAGTCTTGGGATCCAGGGTTTGTAATCAATTACCAAATTCTCTTCTGGCAGCATGCATTTTTCCCGGTTGAAGCAGCTCCTTTTCGGGTAGGAGTCAAATATGGGTTCCAGCTGCGTTAAGATCATCAAGTAGAGGCAATTGATTTCACAAAGGCCACATTTAAATGTTCGAACTGATGAACACCTGAGAGAAAGGAATGCACAGCAATACAGAGGACCTCCATCGTTTGCCTGTTCAACCCACGTGACTGACTACCAGGCCCTTCCCCAACCTCTTAAGGTTGGGGTGCAGCTTGCTCCTTGCGGCCTACCTGGCACCCCTCAGGAGTAACAGTTCCACTACTTATATTGGCACACTTCTACCCCTGCCAGCTAGCTTATTTATTATTTTGTTCTTGCTAACAATCTTTTCTTCTATCTTTACTTTACAAGAAGTTCGATTTCAACATTTTAATGTTTTCCACTTTTACTTTGTTTTACCTATATCTGTATTTTGAGGTTTGTAACATTTGGCTCTACACATGTTTCGACTACAGCTATGATCAGCGCTAGCCAGCCTAGCCAAAGGCGTCAGATCCTGGGAGTCATAGTCCACAGCATCTGGAGAGTGTTGGGTTACAGTCCCCTGATCTAGTATATTCGATGTTGATATGAAAATGCTCGAGAACCTCTTTCTACCCACGCTAAGACTACTTAGATATTGCACATTTCAAGAAAGAGGTCAAAATACTCATTTTCAGGAAAAACCTCACTGAAGAAGGCTGTCTCATCTAGTGCTTCCCAATAGTTTTGCTATTATCACCAATAGTAGACAAAGCAATACATTGGGCCTCATTACACGGTAGGCGGTAGCCATGGCGCTATTAGCGCCATGGCTACCCCTTACCGTCGTCGGAGTCCAGGTTCCCGGAATAGGGACTTACCGGTCTATTCCGACCTTTGCGGGACCGGTAAGTCCCCATTTCGGGAACCATTCCCCATTCCCATTGAGCCCCCATAGGGCTCAATGGGAATGGGGAAGGAGCTAATAACGGTATCGCAATTTGCGGTACCGTTATTAGCTCTGAGGTCCCTCAGCGGGAACCATCCATAACACCTGGGCAGACCACACGTTAAGGACGGGACCCGCTGAGGGACCTCGTAGTAGGGCGGTAGGGGATTACCGGCACCGGTGCCCTTACCGGTGCCGGTAATCCCCTACCGCCTACCGTGTAATGAGGCCCATTGTATTCAACCAAATTGAAACTATCAAACAACACCCCTGCATTAAAGTCTCAGAAATGTGTTCCTTGGGTGCTCACTTGTTGTATAAAATGCATCACAGCATTACACCTATACCTTTAAAGCATGTTATCTGGTTTCCAACGGCTTGACTTGGCCCTGAAAAATCGCGTTAGTCAAATCAAGATATCTTCTGCATTTTATTATTTTGAAATTGTATTTTCATCATTTTCCTTTCTCTCTCCTACATACTTATTGCATTTACTTATTTTTTATTTTTACAAATCAAAAGTGCTTCAACACTTTCAGTTACGCCAGAAAAGGCTTCTCCACTCGTACCACAAAAATCTGGACAGTATTACAAATGTTACTCTCTGTTCCTACTCGGGTAAGTTGTCTTTCTACTGTGGGGACATGTTTACTTCTGTACTGTTGTTTCCTCCAACCTGGTCCCTCCCTATTCTGTCCTCCCATCCTCCCACTGGCCTTCTCACCAGACCACGTGACCAGAACGGTATCTGAGCACCGGAGTGCTCCTACAGTGTTTCAGCAGCTTTGCACTCCACTTTACCCACTGCTCATGCTCATGTAAATTGTCTTTCCACCATGGGGGCCATTCTTACCTTGCTACTGTTGGGCATCCGCCCTGTTTGTTGTATGTTTCCTCTGCCTGGTCCCTCCCTAGCCCACCCTCCAAACCCTACATTGGCCTGCTCAACGGAACACTATAAGGCTAGTACCACAGACTCACCAGACCATGTGACAGTGCTACTCCTCTCCTGTGGCTATCACAGCACAGCCTTACCTGGGCAGCCAGTGAAGGCGGAAAGCAAAGAGCAGCTTCCTCAAGGCAGCTCTCACCTCATGTTTGCCTCTGTTCACCCGTGGACACCTGACTGGACACCCCACAGCAACAACTGCAGATAAGGTGCTACAGGAGGGGAGCACAGCCATTACTCTGCTCTGGTAAAATATCCAACTCACTACAGTATTCCGCTGTACATTGAAATTACCATAACTCTGTACCTTGCTGTGTTCCCTTGCTTGCCGCTGATACAAACACCCCCACTCTATGTGAATATTAAGCCACTTTAAATCTGCTTGATTTGCTGGAGTGGAGCCTTGTATTAGTATAAGCAAACATTTCCCAACATTTGCACCGTTATCAAGTCCCAATAGACTTAGGTATTACATACGCCTAATGTAACCACACTTTTCAAACTCGGGTCTCGTCTCCAATTTACCTGAATTTCCAGCATTGTTAGTATTTTAATTCTAGACACTCCCAAGTCCCTGCTCAGGTTTGAATCTTGTCAGCAATGACAAGTTCAATTCATTGTTTGTATTGAATTAATCAAGAGTGGCAAGATGTTGATGCTTGTATGTTTTCCCGCTTTATTTCGGATGTCAATAAAGGTGGGTTTTGCCTTGCACTCTGTCTACTTCCGTTATTTAGTCTGGTTTTAATTGACTCCATATCCTCTGGGTAATTTTGACTTTTCTGGGTTCTTGTAACATAACCTTCATTCATATTCGTTGAACAACAAGGATTTCAGTAGTCTTCTAAAGATGTGGTAGGAGGGTTCATTTTTGATGACGGTCGGGAGTGAGTTCCAAAGAGTGGAAGCGGTGACAATGAAGCTGGTGCCCCAGCTCGCTTTTCAGAGTTAGGTTTTATGACCACAGAATCGACAAGCTTTAGCAAATTCCCCCTGTTTTAATCTCAAATCCATCATTTCTCAAGTGCTCCAAAGGTTCCGCCGCAGTTTTAAAAATCCACGTACTTGAATAGGACAATGAAGTCGACACAGATACTTCGGGGGGAAATTAAGTGCTTTCACTTCATATTCATCGTTTTTAAAAGACTTATTTTTGTGATACTCAGTAATTGCAGAAAACCAGTCAGATTTCACATCATCTTTTTTGCATTGTCCGGTCTCAGCAGCAAAGTTTCCACATTTGTACCCGCCTCTTTTAACTATTCCAGGTAAGCCCTCCTCCAGTCAGTCAAAGCGCCAAACCGAGCTTCTTAAAAGGCGCAAGACTGGAAGGATTAAGCTTGCCTGCCCTAGTATTATTTTTCGTAATAGGCTTACACATTTCCATCTTATATTTGCAGATTATGAAAGAAGAGCTAATTCATAACGTAAAATCTGAATAGGCTTTCACCTTGGTACCCCAGGGACGCTTTTCCAAAATAAACATTCCCATTTGTTCCAGTCCATTATATCCAAAAACAAAATGGCTTTCACTCCATACAATATAGTGGGTACCACCTTCTGTTTATAGAAGGTCACCAGTGGTTCATAAGAATACCTCCTATAGTTCTTATGTAAAATAAGCCTCTGAGAGGCTGCTGTTATTATCTTGATTTTCAGATCATTATAATATTCGGTTTCAGCTTGTGTATCATTGGCTATGATCCCCAAATATCTATATTCTGAGATCCGTTGAAGGGGAAGGTTATATATTCTCATCAAGGGCACCGCCAACTTCGTCCCTTGAACTCGCCTAAGCACAAGCATGTTTGATTAGTTTTTCGTTTATTCTGAAGCCAATGTCCAGTCAGAACTTTTCTAACTTGGCCAATTGCTGTTGTAGGCCCACCGGAGGTTGGTCCAAAAGGGCCAAATCATCTGTATATAAAATCTATTAAATCAGCACCAACCCAAGTCTAGGCGGGAATGCACACGCTTTTCACAGGTAAGACCCAATATCAGCCATGTAGAGATTAAACAGAGCTGGTGCCAAAATACAAACCTGTTTTAAACCCTTAAATGTTGGAATGGGTCTTGAAAGTAGGCCTTAATAATTTAATTTGACCTGAGTAGAGGTTCCTGTATGTACATCTTTTATGATCTCCAGAACATATGGTGGACAGCCCCAAGTCTCCAGTTTGGCCCAAAGTCTAGCTCGGTCAACAGAGAAAAAGCCGTGCTTAAAGTCTATAAAAGCCAAGAAGACTTGTTGACCAGAGCGAAAGACTTTTTCTTTAATTATTGCAAAAGTCGCCAGATTCACTGAAGTGCCCAAACCTGGAATAAATCCTGATTCCAAATAATCCAACACTTACACCTTGTTTGCCCAGTGTAATAGTTCTGTTAACACAAGCTTTGCAAACATTTTCCCTGAGACATTGAGCAAAGTAATTGGCTAATAATGTCCTAGGTTGGTCCAAATTCCCTTTTTAAAAATCAGTAAAGTAATAGATCTTTTCCATGTGGTTGGGAGATGTTTAAAATGGACGTAAATATTATAAAGAGTTCTTTTGCCCATTCCTCTGGGAGGGCTTTCAAAACGATATTAAAAGGTCTGTCTGAACCCAGGGCTCTTGATTTACTTTACTTAAATATGATCAGTATGATATCATTGTGACCAAAAATCAAGTCCCAAAGATCATTCCCCAGGACTACTCCGGGCTGCGTGCTACCTCTCCCAAAGAAAACAATGTCTAAAAGTGCATTACCCATGCGTTTTCTGATATTATATTGGCCTGATATTACAGCCCACTTTTCAATAAATCTGGGAGTGAGGAGTGAGAGAGAGGAAGAGGACTACAATGGGCGAAAGATAGACATTTTGACGATACAGTGGTTGAGGTATGTGGGTGGAGAACCGTGAATACAATGCTTGATAGACAAGATTTTGAAGTCAATACAGGCTTTGATGGGCAGACAGTGAGTGTCACATCTGGCTTGCAAGTTATAGGGCCTCATTACGACCCTGGCGTTAAGGGTTTAACGGCGCCGTAAAAGGTGTCGGCGCCGTTAAACCCTTAATGCCTGATTACGAGGTCCCTTTGCGGGACCCGACCTTAACGGCTGGTTTTTCCAGCCGTTAAAGTAGGGACCCGCAAAGGGACTTTGGTGCTAATAATGGTACCGCAGTTTGCGGTACCGTTATTAGCACCTTACCCATTCCCATTGAGCCCTATGGGGCAAAAATAGGAATGGGGAAGGGCCATGGCGGCATGGGGAATTACCGCCCCACCAACCTTGGAATGGGGTGGTAATTCCCCATTCCGCCATGGCGGACACCGCCTCCGCCTGGGTCGTAATGAGGCCCATAGTCTGTGTGTCTCAAGCCCATTCAGCTCTGAGAGTGTTGCTCTGTAGCAGTTGTAGTTTAGAGAGTTACTTGGTGGATGTGCCAGTAAGTAGAGCACTGCAGTCATCGAGTTTGCTTCCTATGATAGCTATGGTGAGAGCTAGGCAGTTGTCGGGATATAGATATTTTCTGCTGAGGTTGATGAGTTTGGTTGTTTATGCTAAGGATGACGCTAATGTGTTAACATTTTTGCACATGTTATGCTTGGCGTCCAGGTAAATCCCAAGAATATTAACATGAATTGAGACAGGGATAGGATTGCCATCAATGGTGAGGGTAGAGTAGCTACGGTCAAGGTTCCTTAGGTGGTGGGGGGTGTAAGGAAAGAATGGTATCAACAGTAAGACAGACACAAGTGGCCACATTTGAAGGGTGTTTATTGAACTTCAAAAACGGTTTGAAAAATGCTTATCTAATCATAAAATCTACAGATGGGAGCAAGCTATGACCATCAAAAAATAATAATGCAGTGCTTGAGGTGTCTTGTCAAAATTAAAGGGCCTATACTAAAAAACCTATTGCCAATCCTTACCTCTAAATACAAATAGTGTGGGAAACAATGTTATGAAATGATATGTCAGGATATTCAAGCTGTTGGCCTCCCTTCCCCACATTTTCAGCATGGGACAAGGCGGCAAACTTTGCCTTTTAAAGTCTCTTGTTTCAGAGGGGCTGATGCGACAAACAAACAATGAGTTCCTTTCCTCTTAGGATTGCACACATACTCAATTTCACAGGTGATTCACTATTCACATCGGATACCCCTTAGCCGGGCTCAGATCCTCTTTAACACAATGTTCAATCAATCTCCCACTGCCGGGATCGGACCAATTAACTTCAATTCAACAAAAACTTGCTTTACCCCAAAGCTTTCAATCGATCTCCCTCGTTTCGGGCACTGCCAACTTTATCTACTTTGTCATCAACTTTCGTGGCAGTATAAATATCGAAGACTTTTGATTGTGCACAGGATTTAGCTTGACCCACTGCAGGACCACTTCAATTCTCAATCCTTTGCTACTCTTTCACCTTTGTCAACTCTCATTCAGATACCTTACAGAGACCTTCGAATGAGCATGCATACGGTGCCAGACCATTTTGTCAAACGTACCACATCTTGGTTTCAAAGTTCAATCACTCATCTGTTGTACAATTTAACTCATGTTGGTAATCACATGTGTTTCATACACTGTTCACTTCAGCGCTCACCATACAATGTTGCCGCTTGCAACCTTGGCTTCAACACAGACTGGTCTGGTATCAGCCTCCCCAACTCATTTCTGTGTTGATTTGACTGGCACTGCTTTATTGTTGGAGCCAAGGACAATTACACAAAAGCAGGTGATTCTCCCTGCCTTTATTACTGATGCAGGAGTGTACCGGATACCCCCGACACACAAGGCAGGATTCATCAGCATGGTTTCCTTGTCTTAAGCTTTCTATTCTCGAGTTTTCATGAAAGTAACGGTTCCTTGTCGAAAATGTCGAGGGAACTTCCCTCCTTGCGATCCCCTTCTGTTTTGCTGTCTTTCGCCTAATGTTAAACTGCCATCATGGAACTGCTCTTTCTTTGTGTGCTTTGTGTCACTCAGTGTGTGCTCTCGTGCTCTGACTTTTACCCGTGTGGGGAAGTTTAATGGAAGTCAGGTGTGAGTAATTGTCAATAATTGCCTGACCCTGCCTGATCTCATTATTGGGACAACATGGAGACTGTCCATATGAATCCATTGCCCATTTACTCCCATGGGCAATCCTCATGACTCCCATCTGCCTCTTCTTTATCCCATTGTTTCTCATGATCGGGGAGGAGGCAATTGGGTGTGTACTTGAATACTCCCTGATGGTAGAAAAGGGGAGGGGTGATGGGAATTATGAAAGGGCTGAATATTTCATCTCCCCTTTGAACATTCGCCCTCAAATTCTCCACTCAGTTTGTTGTCCCTTTTTATTCTGCCTCCAGAATCGGGACTTGGGAGGGACAGTATTTCTTTGGACCTTCATATTGTAGAACCCTGTGAATAAGGTGGGGAAAATCCCTGGGTTTTAAACAGGGGTCCCTATGGGAGTAGCTCTGTTTTTTTCATCATTAAGGCAAAAGTGGTCATTCAGCATCCAATTTAAGATAATACTATAGATCCTATATATGGTGGCAGTGTCATGGGAGTAATTGCCTGAGAGAGGGAGGAGGATGTGTGTGTCATCGATGAAGTTGGCATAGAAGATGCTGAGTTTGTCTAAGTGATCAAGGAGGGGTTTGGTTTAGATTTTTTAGAGGGTGGGGTAGATGGAGGAGCTTTGGGGATGACAAAAGGTACGGGAATGGGATCAGGGGCAGCTTTTCCCACAAAACCTCTGGATGTGCGTTCACTCAAGAAGGATTTTATCCATACGACTGCCTCTGGGGAGAAGTGGAATTTCATGGCGAGGTGTTGGCAAAAGATGTTGCGGTCAACAAGGTTGAATGCAGCTGAGAGGGCAAGGACGAGGAGGACGGCGATGCTGCCTGAGTCACAGGTACTGTCTAGTTGTATCTTGAGGTCAAAGAGGGTTGTTTCCGTGCTGTGTTTGGGCCTGAAACTGGGTTGTCAGGAACTGAGCAGGTTGTGCTGTTCGAGGAGGTTTTGGGTATGTATGCTATGTGATCTAGTATTTTGAGGAGGAAAGGGACAATGCTTATAGGGTGACAGTTGTTGGGTTGGTGGGCTGGAGAATGGGCTTCTTGAGTAGTGGGGTGACCCAGGCTTCTTTAATACTGGTCGGGACAATGACATTGGAGAGGCGCTGATGAATTCAGTGATAACAGGGGCAGAGTTTGACAATGTGGGCTGGGCAAGTATCCCCTTTCCAGTTGGAGGGTGTAAGAAGCTGAATGGTTTTAATAATCTCTGCGATGGTGACTGGTGAAAAGTGGAATGCAATGGTGGTAAAGAGAGTCAAGGTGCATGGAAGTGGGATCTGAGTTGCAGGAGTTTTTGAGGGGACATTTGTTTGTTTTGGTGGCAGTTTTATAACTTAGCTTGTATGTTTTGTCTGAGAGGGCAGTTTGGATAGTGGTGCACCAATCTTTGTCTTTGAGGGTTTATGTGATCAGTACCACTGGGTTCTCCAGTCCTTTAAGAATTGTGAAAAGCTCTGTGGTGTCGGAACAGGCAGCTGAGATCCTGGTATTGAATCAGTTAGCTTCTCTGGAAATAAGCATGGTTTTGTATTTGTTTAACACGGCAGAAAAGGCATTCTGGTTGGAGGTAGTGAAGATCTTTCCCCAGAGATGTTCCAGTGAGCGTTTGTGCTTACACAGTAGTCAAAGCTCTTAGGAGAACCTATTAAAGTTCACCATGCTCATTTTCGGATCATAGTTTTGAGGGTGGTCGCTTGGTCTAGTGTGTTCAATAGTGAAAGGTTGTAGTGGCTGGTGAGTGACTGTGGGTCACAATCTTCTCTGAGAAGGCAAGTCAGGGTGCTAGCATGTCTTCTACGAGTCTCTGAGTGTTTCGGGCAATGATAGGAAGGGGGTTGGTGGTGTAACAGTACGATTATGTGAATGGGAGATGGATAATTCAATAACTGGGTGGTCAGTCCAAGTTAAGTGGTTGATAGCAGTGATGGATAGATTGAATTAAAAGTCACTAACCAATCCAGTGTGCAACCTTTTGTGTGGGTTGGAGCAGAGAACAACTGGGTTAGAAAGCCGAAATTAAAATCTTTACGTATGATGGGTTTAGTGGTGGGTTTTATGAATGAGTTTAGGAGAAGGGGATTGTTGGTTTCTGTGGATCTTTGTGCATTGTATTGGCAGTAGAGAAGTATCAGACTTAAGGTGGTGCGAGTTTTGTGAGAAACCTGAAGGTGTCTCACTTACCTTTTCCCCGTGGATCTGTCATCGAAGTGGCCAGGACATGGCCATCATTATTGGATCCAGGTACTGGGGGTGGACCAGTGTGGGAGGATCACCTGGATGGGGGTCTTCTGGGATTGGAAGTGGGACACCAAAGGGTGAGACACGGTATCCTCTTCCTTATGACACCTTTCCCTCATCCTGTACAGTAGGATACTCAGAATCTCTACCCACCTCCCCTTTTCTAACACGAACACTTTCTCACCCCGTGAGCGACATCTGACTAATATCAGAGCTGTTTACCTGACATGTCCCAACACAAGGGTCAGGCAGAGTCAGGCAACTGCCCACAACAACACACACCTGACTTCCCTTTCTCCTCCCCATAGGTATAAAAGGTGGAGCATAAGAGCACATTCAGAGCAAGGCTGAATGCACAATGAAGTGGCTATTCCAGGACAGCAGTTCAAACAGAGGAGAAAGGCAGCTAGACCTGAAAGGACTTTAATGAGTGAGTTGCCCTTGCCCTTTTCAACCCTGACCCGCAAAGCCTTTGACAAAAGAAACATAAGACCAGGAATCGCAGCTGGTGAATGGTGTGACGAATGTCAGCAGTACCTGGAACCCTCCTGCACTGATAGCTAGGGTGGGGAGACACAGTTTCTATCGTGGTACCATCCTTGACTCCAGCGGCAAAAGAAACGCCAACGAGTTCAGCACAGCCGGTGAGTCGGAAGAACCCGATAGTGGGCTGGACTGTGTTAGATTCAAAGTTTCAGTGGAAACATTAAGAACATTAAAAGACAGAGGTCTTTTGTGAATGAACTTGGTATCAGAGGTAGAGTGGTCCGGCTCCACGTGGGCGCTTGTTCTGACTGATACCCCTCTTTTGAACAAAGAGTTTGCGTTGAACAAGAAGGGTAAAGAAACTACAAGTACTAAGAGTCCTTACGGAAGGCCGACGTGAGGTGTCAAGGTGGTCATACACGGGTCAACTAAAACCCCTTGTACAATCGAAAATCCTTGACACGTTGCAGAGGTTTTGACGATAACTGAATTGTGATTCTGATTGACGAAATTGGGAAACAGGCATTTGTGAACTAGTTATTGTGAACTGACATGACCTTGCATTGGCTAGCAGAGTGACCCAGCGAGACATGATTGACCTTTGGAACTCTCTGTTTAAAATTGGCAAGTGCTGTGGAAGCTTTGAGCCCGGATGAGCGGGACCTAACTACAAGGTGGTTGTTTAAAAAGACATGAGACTTTTGAATATTACAAATAAGGAACTTGATTGAAAGGCGATGGTGAACCCGACTGAGAGAGGTCAAGAGAAAAGTGTGAAGAAGCTAGATGAACAACATTTTGATGACACGTATGAACCTGACTGAGGGATGTCCACAGTGAATGGTTGGTCTGAGCCCGATTGAGGGAAACTAACCACTGAGAAGAGGATCGGAGCCTGGCTGAAGGAGATCCAAGGGTGAAGAGTAATCACCCTAAGTGAAGGTTATCTGAAGGAACCTTTGCTTTGTTGTTTTGGCATATCAGGTTTTCTGAAGCAAGAGACTTTGCATGAGAAGAGACTTGGGCACAGAAGGCCGTGATATGGAGAAAAGGAACTGTGAGCCTTTGCCAGAGAATTCCAGGAGTGTGCTGTGCTCAAGAGTCCCGCCTTGTCCCATGCTAAAAATGCGGGGAAGGGAGACACCGGCCATAACATCCTGACTTAACATTTTGTGAACACGTCTTTCTTTTGTTGTGAACTTATATCCCACACTATTTTGTAGCATAGCAGTAAGGATTGGCAACAGGTTTTCTTGGTATAGGCCCATTTTTCATTTGACTAAACTCCACTAGGACTATATTCTTATTATTTCATGGTTGAAGCTTGCTTCCATCTTAGATTTAGGTTTAGATCAGGCATTAATCTCACCCATTTTACATTTTAATGAGCACCTTTCAACTGCAATCAGTTGTGTCTGTCTTGCTTTGAAACCATGCCTTTCTTACAGTGCTAGTGGCAATTTGGTAAGTCGTTTTTTGTAAACTGGCAACACAGGTTCTGGGAGCTCTGTAATGGGCAGAGTGGTCTTGAATATAAGGGCTACTCCGCCGCCTGGGTTGGAGGGGCGGTCCCTCTGAGGATGGTGTAGCCGGTGTGGATTGCTAAAGAAATAGCCGGGCCAGTTGCTTTTTGGAATAGAAAACAGTGGTCAAGCCAGCGGATATGAAACTCAGTTCACTTAAAAGGACATGGAGTCATCAATAGCATGAGAACAGGAACCCTCAGTCATCGCCGCAGATCACCCCATACAGACCACAGAAAAGACTTTACAAAGAAAGAAGAATACATTTCATTTATTTCAATCAAATTACATTAAAAAGTTATTAAATCATTTGAAATTCACACGAGGAATTAACACACAGAAATATAAAGTGCAATGTGTAATAAAAAGTGCTAGTCACAAAAGGAGGCTATGGACAATTCAATGCCACATGGCCAAACAGGGGCAGAATGACAATAATCCCTCAGGTGGATATTCAGTTGCCAAAATCAGCATTATCCATTGGGGAAAAAATACAATCTCACCAACGGAAAGAGCCAAGACAACGGGGCCAAAGTGGATATAGCAATTGAATTCAGTTAATAAATTGATAAGCTCAACCCGTCAAATAGGCGAAAGAAAAAGTGGAACAGTGATTTAATCCTAAATGAAGCAGCCCAATAGTGTGAAAACACTACAAAAAAACCTCACAATCATAAAACCATGCACAAAAAGTCTAACATAGGATGCTGTACGTACAGCATCCTATGCTGCACATTTTCTTTTGCCTATGTGACGGGTTGAGCTTATCAATTTATTAACTGAATTCAATTGCTATATCCACTTTGGCCCCGTTGTCTTGGCTCTTTCCGTTGGTGAGATTGTATTTTTTACCCAATGGATAATGCTGATTTTGGCAACTGAATATCGACTGGCCTTTTCAAGGGAATAACAGTCCCGGATGGTGTTAATTCAACTTCCTCATCTGATGTGTGCACAGTGGGCGCGTGGTGACCTCTGGAATTGTGGGCCAGATAGGCAAGGCCTTTTAGGAGGGCCATCTGGGAGGGTTCTTCTCCTTCCGTGGTGGAGGTCCAATCAGCAGGACCCGGAAGAGAAGCTGTGACCTCTGTAACTTCTGTTTTTTTACCTCTGTTCTTGTTTTGAATCTCGTCACTTTTTCACCCATTGCTCCTGTTTGATTCTAGACACATTTCTGCCATTGTAGTTTTTCAGAATCTAGACATATTTTCAGCCGTTGCTCTTGTTTTTAATCCAGAGACATTTCAGCCACAGATCAGGTTTGAAATAAAGCTCCATCTTCAGGTCCTATCCCTGATTCTAGTGCATTGAGTATCATTTCTGAAACAAACTCATAGCGATACAGTCCCACCCTTCATATGCCCGACCCCCTCTGCCACCCTAAAGTCTTCTCCCCCTCCGATGCATTTCACTTGCCACTCTCGACCATCTTCAGCCCTTGTACACACACAAAATCCCTTCCTCTAGGCATCCTTCATCTTCCTAAGCCCTCAGGTAGCATCTTTTCCACCATGTCTCACACATCCCAGAAAAGAGCTGCACGATGGCGGTCCAGAAACCAAACAAATGCCCATCTGTGTCACTCTTTCTCCCCACCCTCGATTGTCCTACCTTATCCTCTCCCTGCCCTGCTCCAAGCACACAACTTGGCCCTCTCTACCGCACTCTACCCAACACTCCTCCACCCTCTGCGTCTCACCCACCTCCCATCCTTCCCAACCTGCACCACCCTTCCCCAAGCACACTGCACACATCACAGAATAGAGCTGTACACTGGTTCTCCAGAAACCAGAACATCAGTCCTGTGTTCTGCTCTTGCCACCCCCTTGTAGCACCCCGGCCCTCTCACCTCTTAATAACTAACACACCACATTCAACTGCCCTTCCCTTACACCGTCTTTCCCTCACCTCCCACTCTGAACCCTGATCTTTTCTGTGTGCCTTCAATCCACCACACCCCTCTCAGTATGACACTGCTACCCCTTCTCTGCATCCCCAGCCTCTTGCCTAACCTCCAGATAATCCTGCCCCCCTCCAATCCTACACAGTCACACCCTGCTGCCCACTCTCAGACAAACCTCCCTCCCCATCACTCCTCCCTACCCCCCCAGATGCTGACTCCCCCCTTAACCCAATCCCGAAACCCTTACCTGCTCTATTGCATCCCCATCAACACCAGTTCTGCATCCAAAAACAAACAAAACAGATTTTGCTTTATCTCTGACAAAAACCCAGACATCCTCTTCATCACGGAAACCTGGCTCTCCAATGACTATGAACCTGCTGCACATGAGCCCCCCAACAATCCCCCATCTCCCGAATACTTCCTTATCATGCACAGTAAGTCCAGCAGAGCTAGTGGATTAGCCATCCTTTACAAACAAAACCTGTCAGTCGTAGTCACCGAGAAATGACCCTGCTTCACCTACAGTTTTCTACCCGCAGTTTCCTACTCCTGTACAAACCTCCTGGCTACAGTCGAGACTTTACAGACTTCCTTAGTGACTCCCTTGCAGCCATACTAATACGGCACCCATAAAGTATCATGTTAGAAGATTTCAACATTTGGTTTGATGTTCCCTCCAACGAAATGACCCGTCCACTCATCGTTAACATGGAAGCCCCCATCATGACACAACTAATATCACACCCCACTCACATAGCAGGAAACACCCTTATTGCTCTTTTCTGATCTACCAACCTGTTCTCCACCCTGCCTCCATCCTCTAATTTGAACTGATCACTCTTCCATCTTCTTCTCTCTCCTTTGAACTCTTCCCCTTCACCCCGTCTCACCAACCCCTCCCCTGTACCTCTCTGGAACAAAGTCATTTTAAACTCCGACCTAGCTGATTCCTTGCTGTGCTCCCTCCCAACTCTCTCACGCCATGATGGACTCCTCTCCATTGACAATTTCGACCAATGGCTCACCAATGCCCTCATCCCCCTCACACCAAGACGCACCTCCCAGAGATCATGCCCAAATCCCAAGTGGTACACACCTTCCCTCAAATCCCTTAAAACCTTCAAGCATTGCCTGGAGCACACTTGGAGGACCGACACCACCCAACAAAACAGAACCACTTATGCCAGACAGACTAGGGCCTATAGGATTGACATTAGGAAAGCAAAAAGATCCTACTATGGAAACCGAATTTCCAACGTCTGTTACCCTAGCAGGGAACTCCACAGGATGAACGCAGAATTCAAGACTGCTCAACTCCTCCCTCCCACACTCCCAAAAACACTCTGCAATGCATTATCTGACCACTTTCATATCATCGCTATTGGAAGACACTAATTCATCATCACCAAACTAGCATCTCTCATCCCCCCTTCCTCTCCTCCTTAAACTAGCTGTGCCCCATGTCTGCTCACACTGCTGGTCCTTCAGTCCCATTTCTCATCTGGAGTTGCTGAAACTTCTAGCCCAAAGTGGCCCCTCCGGTTACCCTGGAGTCCCCTGTCCCCCCCTCTCCCCTTAAAAACACCCTATCAACTACCTGTGCAGGCAGCTTTGCACAATCATAATTAACCATTCTTTTTCTTCTGCTATCTTTCCAGATGCCTTCAAAACCTCCTACATTAAGCCCCTAGTAAATAAACTCCCTCAACCCCCTCCTTCCTTCCAAATAAAGTGCTTCCGCAAAGACCAGCTTCATTGCCAAACTGTTAGACCACACAGCATACCCACAGGCAGCTCTGCCTCCACACAGAATCCCACATCCTTCTTGACCCTGTCCTGTCTGGATTCATACCCTTCAGAGGAATTGACTCCTCTCTCGTTTTCATCCGGGATGACTTGAAAAGAAAAGCAGACTCAGAAGGCTTTGCTGCACCAATGATCTCTCTGCTGCCTTTCACACTTTGACCTGATTCGGCCAAAAATTCAAAAGAAAAAAATGGCCAATGTGTGTTTTTATGCACATTGGGCATAGTAAAAAAGGATGAATCCCACAATGGTGAAAAAGGAGAGCTGGAGTTGAGAGGTTGTCCCCCGCTCCACTTCTTCGGTATTATGGGCTTTGAAGGTTGTGAGGGTCTCCCCCACTTACATGACATTGCAAATGGGGGACAACGAAGTAAAAAAAAGAAGAACAGGTAGGAAGCACCCTGCGGCTCCAGCTCCGAACCACATTAGTGAGGGAACTGACACCGCAGGGACAGAGGACAGTTGGCAGCACACACAGAAGTGTGCCGCCTATAAGGTAAGTAGGGGGCAAGGGGAAGCGCTATGCAGGAGAAAGTGATCTATGTGATCATTGTGCGGCACAATTTTCGAATTCAACATTTTCAGATTTGCAATTTCATGCCACACAGTAATCATGTAGATCCCTATAGACCATGCTATCCTCACAGGCAGACTCTACTCTCTAGGCATTAGGTACTCTGCTCTAAGATGGATCACCTTCTTCCTCTGAAACCACTCTCAAATCATGCTCCTCCCTCCTTTCTCATTCCCCGCTCACCCTGTCCCCAAAGGAGTCCCTCAGCAAGCCTCCCTGTCCCCTCTCTTCTTCAATCTCTACTTCAGCCCCCTCCGCGCACTCATCCGCTCTCACAACTAAACCTGCTACAACTACAGGGATGACACCCAAATCATTTTCAAGATCCCCAAAAATCTCCAGCCTCCCCCCACCCTGACCTTCCCTCCTGCATCACAGAAATTAACTACTGGATGATGGCTAACCACCTCCTCCTCAATGCTGGCAAAACTGAAATCCTAATTTGCGATAAAACATCTCTCCTTCCGCAACACACACCCTGGCCACCCTCCCTAGGAGCCCTACCCACACCCTCCACTACTGTAAAGAACCTGTGATGCACTTTGGACTTGGACCTATCACTCTCTCACCACATCAACACTGTGTCCAGGACTTGTCATTTCCAACTACACCTCATCAGGCGAATCTTCCCTTATCTCACCTACCCTCACCTAGTCTCAGCAATCCTTGCTATCATCCTCTCCAGCTTAGATTATACCAACACCCTCTACCTGGGCGCTCCCGCATGTCAGGTGCAAAACCACCCACAAATCCAAAATTCTACAGCCAGATTCCTCCTTGACCTCTCACCCAGGGAACACATCCCCCCTCCACTTTGGAATACTACACTGGCTTTCTATCAGCCAAATGGCGACCTTCAAAGCCAGGTTGATCACATACTGCGCTCTCCACACGATTGGCCCAGAATTCCTTAAAGACAAACTCACATGCTGCCAACCCACCAGAAATATTAGATCTGGTTCTGCACTCCTCCTTGTGAGGCCCCATTTCAACTCCACCAGAATGGGAGCATCCACCTTCTCCATCCAAGCTCCCACCATCTAAAACTCCCTTCAATGAACATCTGCAGCAATGAGGACTATGTCTCTTTCAAACAGACACTCATGACCTGGTTATTCCCTAGGACAACTTGAAGATCATTCCCTCTCTTTCACTATCTTTGTGACATCCTACACATTATCACAATCTGTGCATCCGCAGTATATTCTACAGAGCACGGCAAAGAGCGCAAATCTCTGAGCAGTCATGATGACTCGGATCCCTCAACAACACAAAGGCAAAGCACCAAGCTGAGCATCAAGGTACGTAGACAAGCACCATTTTGTGGACAACAACAGGAGCAGGTATGGCAACCCACCCTCATGCATTTGCCTCCATACACCAGGCTAATACAGCAAGCACAACAGCCATCAGAATGCAGCTACGATCAATGACAAAAATGTGGTCTAGCTGTACACAAAATGAGTCCCCTGCACTAGAAAGCAACTTCCGCCTACAACAAAAATTCAGTCAAGCTGGACACGCAATGAGTGCTGTGCACTTGCACACTGTCCCAACCACTCCCCAGCACCCATCCACATGCCTGACCATCTTGCCTAGCTTATTGGGACTCAGCCAGCCCACCTAACACACTCTCTCGGCCTAATGTGCACTCACATTCTATCCACTGTAACAATTTACACACTATGGACTTTGGTCCTCCAAGGGCGTTCAACCCATGGGCACCTTGAGGCCCTACTAATGGGATGGGAGCGCTATATAAATGACATACTACTACTACTACTACTACTAGAAGAGTTATTATGTTAGTCTGCCTATTTGTGGGGAAAGATATATGCAGGTGGTCTTGATATTGAACTTGGAGGATTTCTGGGTGTAGCCTGTCTATTGCGCTTAGAAGACTTTATGATGGTCGCCCATCTACCATACAGACAAACTGATCACACATGTACATCAAAGACAAAGCTCCAGTTGAGCCTCAAGGTATGTATTCATGCACCACTTCAGTGAACATCTGCTCAAGGCACGGCTACCCATGCGCATGCATCAAAATCCAGCGATGACCTACGACAAACATGTGGTCTAGCTGGACACTTAATGATTCGCCACCAAACATTAGAAAAAACATAAAGCACAACATATCTGCTATTAGAATGCATTAAAGACCTACCATCCCTACTGTGAGGAATCCGACCAAACACATGGTGGTTGTGCCCTCAGCTGGGCTTTTTTGATATTTTATATGAAATTGAATGATGGTAGATCAGCCTCTGGAAAATGTGTGGGGTTGATCCGCACACATTTTCCTATGTCCACACATCACATACACATAGTCCTGTGTACTCTGGCTGGACACAGCCTACAAGTGCTGTAATCCCTGTCATATTTAGTTGGGATCTGACAGCTGGAGTACACAATGCATCTAAAAATGGGGATAGCCAAAACATTCCTCCTGTCATGGCCAGCCTAAATAAATATCAAAGGCTCCATGGATTTGCCCTGTCCGTTTGTTCACCCTCTGCAGATACTGGCAGCGAATAACATAATTGACATACTAATAGAGTATACTTCAAACATGCCCACATGGAGCCTGGCTGCAGAGATTAACAAAGGTGACAGGCAATCCCAACAACCTTTGTTATGCACTGTGTCAACCTGAAGCCAGCTCCCACCTCTCAGTATCAAGGGCAGTGACCTTTCATGTCTGGGACTATGGGCCTCATTATGACCCTGGCGCTAATGGGTTAACAGCGCCATAAAAGGCTGCGGTGCCGTTAACTCATTAGCGCCTGATTACGAGGTCCCTTTGCGGGATCCAACCTTAACGGCTGCTCTACACCAGCCATTAAAGTAGGGACCCGCAAAGGGACCTTGGTGCTAAGTAAGGTACCGCAATTTGCGGAACCGTACTTAGCGCCTTCCCCATTCCCATTGAGCCCTATGGGACAAAAATGGGAATGGGGAAGGGCCATGGAGGAGGGGGAATTACTGCCCCGCCAAACTTGTAATGCGGTGGTAATTCCCCCTTTCTCCATGGCGGAGTCGGTAAGTTACCGGCATGGACTATGGTGCTATTAGCACCATGATTTTCCGCCTGGGTCGTAATGAGGCCCTATGTGTTTACAGTAGGCAACCCCCACATGGGGACACCATTCAGAAGGTATGGGAATACGGTTTGCAGGAGACAGAAAGTCTTTTCTCGCCACAACTTCAAGGGAGACCTGTAGCTTGAATCAGCAACCACAGAGAGCTCAATTAACCAGAGAGACCCTTTGATCCACAACAGACAGTTAGGTGGGTTGGACTTAGAATTACATGTTTTCACCCCTTTACCTTTTCTGTTGCAAAGCACTCTGGTTATGACCTGAGGCATAGAGGAGATTGTTGGTGTGGACTCAGGATTTGTTCATTAAGGTAGGATTAACCTACACCAATCACTGTGGCCCATTTGGCTTTAAAAGAGGGCTGAGCCCCTCTTTCGGGCAGGTCAACTGAATATTTAGCATGGAGAAACAAGAAGAACTCAGCATTGGTCCTTGGCTGAAGGTACAGTCTGCCTTACAGCCTCCGCCAGTGAAGGAAGGCCAGGATTTCCAAGAAGAAGATGCCTCCACAAAACATCTCCCAGGGAACAGGGGGAGATGCTTAATCCAGAGGGCCCTCCAGCAGCTCCATAACAGGTACGCAGCCAGAACACATTGTGCCCTGCTAGGCTCTGCCGCAAGATTTCTAGTTAGGAAGTGCCAGAGAATCTCTGAACCAAACTAAGGACAAGGCAGCTGCCTGCAAAACTCTCCTCAGCTTTGGACCATCCACATTAAAGGATAACACAAGCCCAGTGAAGAAGCTAGGGGGAGTGCATCGACAAGCATCCAGCGACATCCGCCTTAAAGTACATTTTCGAGTCAGTCGAGCCCCTTGAGCTGCAACCGACTGCTCCATTGACTGTTGTTACGCCGCAGTCACTAACGCCGTCTGAGGCACCACAACTAGTCCTTCAGACCCGCCAATCAACACTGAGGCTATTCCTGATCCAGAGCCACCGTGTAGGCCAGCCTACAGCCATCTGACTAGCCTCACTTGCCGAACTGCCAGCCACCTGAAATCCACAGCTGTCTTCTATCTTGAACTCTGTTGTAGAAGCTGCAAAGCGCCCTGAAACTGACTCTACTCTGTCAAGTACCAAGAAATTCTACAAGCACAAGGTACATTGTGCTTCTGTCCCCCTGGTCCTTCTCCGAAGGCCCCTAGTGACATTTTACGACCCATTACTCCCTTTGTGTTGAAACCAAGAATCTTGAACTATTGTGATGAATTACTTTGCCGACTACCCTCCTGTCAGTATCCAGAGTGCATCCCTTTTCCTTTTCGAAACTATCCTCTCCATTCCTTTACAGGGTGGGTTGTATTTTGTATTGTGCAAGAACTGTCTGTTGTAATAATAATAAAGTAGATATTGTTCTATAACCTTGACTAAACAGTCCCTTTTATCATTGGGTAATAATTGTATTATCGCTTTGTTGCAACTAACCAAGGATCCACGACCTAGCAGAGATAAGCCTGCCGTTCTATCCACGTTACCAAAATTGGACAAGGAGGTTTATAATTTGCTTGTGTTTCCAATCTGTTCAGATCCATTCTGGAGTACTAGAGGTGCGGGGCTGATTAATGGTTTACAAACCAAAATTCATCCCTGGACCACTACTGCCCCGAAAGTTGATTTGTCACACCTATGACAAAAAAATCAGTTTAGCTGGACAAATAACGAGTCTCTTGCACTTGCGCAATCTCCTGACCACCTCTCAGCACCCATCCACATGCCTAACATTCATGAGTAGCTTACTGGAGCTTGGCTAGTCCACCTAACTCCCTATCGTGGCCAAATACAAATACGCATTCTGATCCGGTTCTATGTCATAAAGACTGTTTTTTCTGGCTGTATTTTAGCAGGCTTTAAAATGTGGTACCATTACATAGAACCCCCATTCTTCCCCTCCTTCTCATGCTCATTCTCTTCTTAATCGGGGGGGGTTAACCCCCCAACTCCATCTTTCCCCTCGTACCACCGCCTTCCCACATCTAAACACGCATTCTACCAACACATGCTCATACAAACACATACATGCACACACGCACACATACAGTTTCAAACATGCCTTTCACTCCTGCGTCGAGCCTGCTGGGTAACACAAAGCCTGTCAGCACTCGTGTGCGGCAGGGGCTGGACTTAGGTCCCCTGTGGGCATTCCCACCACAGGTGCGTTGAGGCCATACTAGTGGGATAAAGGCGCTATATGAATGTCAAACTATTGCTATTACTAATTTAACAGAAGACCAGCCACAGACATGTTTCTGCAAAGAGCTGAAAAGAGTCTTTCTTCAGAAGAAATCCCACCACCGGAGCCTGGTAGGCCTAGTGGAGTCCATACTTTTTGTTCACATCACAAATATATATATATATTAATTCTGGTGCAGAGATTGGACCCTATGGTTAGTACAGATGGCATTTGCGGCCGCTTTGATACCATACGAAAGGAATTGACCGTATCTGGTGATTAGAATAATTATATGCCAGCTCCAAGCTCATGTAGACGCCTGTCTCAACCTCAGATGTGAAAAGTATCGGTTCCATAGTGCATATCACTATCCATTACTATACTGCTCTTTCGTCAATCCCGCAAGGGACAAGAGTCTACTACGGATTAAGTAATGTCTCTTAGGAGAAAGGCCTTGAAAACGATCACAAGATCGAAATACGTGTCGGCTGTGCACATCAGGAATACATTTGTTTTCTGAACATATTCTCTGCAAATTTGATTACTTTATCCAAATTGGATTATCCAAGTCCTAACTATTTTGAGACCAAAATACCCAGAGCGCGAGTCACCCAATTCAGACTCAATTCTTATGCACAAATATAAGGCATGAGAAGATTGTGTGTGCTGGACATACTAAAAGTATCAAATAAATGCAGGCACCCCATGCTGGCAGGATTGCACCAGTGCGGTACACAAGCAACGTGTAAGCTTAAAATGTGGGTGTGATCTTGTATGATTTTTGGGTCGCCTATTTCCCAAAGTTACTTTTAGTGCATATATCCCCCCACCCCCTGTTCTTGTGTGAAATGCTCAAGAGCAGTGGCAGGATTAAGGTAAGCGGTTCCTCTTAAGCCAGATGCATTCCTCTCAACAGATGCCAAAACTGCCCAAGGGTAACCAAAGTAATACACCTCAACACTAAATGCTGATCATATATGCTTAATGAGCTGTTCATAATGTAAGCTTAATGAGCTACTCATGTGCATGCATAAGATCAGCGCCTAAGTAGGTATCCCCATAGCACATATGTTTTCCAGGTGATTCTATATGCCCAAAGCAGAGAAGAGGCTTGCTAGCGCTGTGTCTCAATGATTATGCCTGGATAACTCATCAGTGATCTTTATTACCCCGTCACTTTCTTCCTCGTCACAGTCCGTGGTTGTTTACCATCCACTCCCTGTGAGTTATAAGGCTTGGGTAAAACAGGAGCATGCATGATAGAGGTGGGCTTTTATACCCGGAAGAGGAGGGGTTTAAAGTTTTAGAAATAGAAGGTAGACTTCAGATATCACTCTGTTCCTTTTCAGTTAAAGTGTAGCAGTAGAGGCCTGAATCGGGAGTGGAACCTCCTCATTATGTATGGACTGTGACAAATGAAGAGCTAATGACTATATAGGGGCTCATTAAGAGTGTAGCAGTGTGGAAAAAAAATGGCGGTAGTGGAATTACTGCCACTTTTTCCACTCCGCCATACTACGATTATGGCCCTGGGGGATTTACGTCCACATTATGTTGTAGGTTAATCCACTTTCTGCCATAAATCAGCAAAATCAGCAGAATCAATGCAGCAATAATTCCACATACAGTAATTGCGCTAAAAAGGCCCCATATAGTCCAATCGACTCTCAGAAAATGGAGATTAACTCTGCCAACACCACTTGTAATCCAGAGGTAATTCGGCTGGACCAAGTGTCAGTAACAGTAATTCCGTTGGACCGTATTCCAGCAGATTTACCGCCAGAATACACCCCAACACCTAATGAGCCACATTTATCCAATATGTGCATTTTCAATATTTTTTAGGGACTAGTGCACATGGACAAAAAAGTGACTAAATGCAAGTCCAAGCCTATCGATGGAGCCCCTGGCCTTGTCTGTGCTTTGCAAAACCTCAAAACACATTAGAAAAAAATGACATTTTAGAATGTTGTAAATAACTAAACGGACACTTTATTCTAGTGACACCGTCCGAGTCCACTGTTCATGCTTTCGGTTTCTATGTCCCTGCCCATGCAACCATTCACTTTGGAGGTCCATGGCCCAGCACATAAGAAATCCCCACTGTTGCCTTAATCCTGAATGTGTTCATGAGTGTGTTCGATAGAGAAGAATGCTGATGCATATTCTTTAAAGTATTTTAAATACCTGCTTCCTTTTCCCCTCCTCCGCCAAAAAGAAGAAAGGAAGACAGATTTTCAGCTTTTCGTTTCGCCGACATACCGGCAGCAAATGCGTTACCCAAATGTAATGAGCCATACATTTTTGTTTAATGAGTTTTATGCAGACGAAGGTAATTAATGTAATTATTTGCGACATGGAAATGGGCTCAATGGCTCCAATTCATCAGGGCCTTTGGAAAAATGGTCCCTTTGGCAGCGCTGGATCCCTTTATGGATCTTCCCGCGAAGTCAAGGACTCCCTTTATGTGCTGAGAGCTCTCATGGGCCATCAAATTCTCTGCAAACCTTACGACTGTGACCTTAATGTGCAAATTCCCTCGCAGAAGCTTCTAAGTTCAGATTTTTTTTTTTTCTGTTCATCTAACAGTTTTACTATCCCTGAGTAGTTTGTAATCCACCTCACTAACGCTGGCAGAGCATCAAGTCTAAGAATCCTAAAAAGTCCCACTGACAGGTGTAGAACCTTCCGAACCAAAAGGTTTTAGGCACAGAATGTCCTAGGGGCTCAGACACAAACCTTCCTAGGCTGAGGGGTTATTGATTATTTTGAGAGTGACCCACCTTTGAAACTTCAAAGATGGACAACATGAGTTTGGATCTTGGAAAGAGACCTCTCACATGTTCAAGATCAACGCCATGGCTCTCATTCACAGACCTGCCAGACCTCAATGCTTAAGTATCTACATCACTTTATTCATCATTCATTTCTATTAAAATGAAGATACACTTCTATTTATTTAGGAATAGAGTGTGGTTTCAAACAGACAAAAAAGGTAGCAGGTGTCCCTCTCTAGAAAGAACATGGCATGATAACCTGTTCAGTGGTTTTTCTCCACTTTGAGAGTCGGCAGCCATCGCGTTTTGCTCACTGTACTTTTCACAAAGGAGGAATACCCATTTGGATATCAGTCTTTGTTCCGTCCACAAGGGCAGTCCAGCATTGAAAGGCCTGGCAAACCTCCTTTGAACAAGAGTGCCAACAGCAACCCCAGACACGTGTTTTGGCCTAGTCGGGCCTCATCATTAAGGTGGAACTGTGCCTCTCTGAGCACAGTGCACAAGGGGTCCACGTTTGTGTTCCCCAGGTAACTTAAGGTGACCAACCCCAAGTTTGTTTAAAAAATACAGAAAAGGTAGCAGGCGCCCCTCTCTAGAAGGATCACGGCATGATAACCTGGTCAGTGGTTATACCCACCTTGAGAGTCTGCAGCCATCGCTTTTTGCTCACTGTACTTTTCACAAAGGAGGAATATGCATTTGCATATCTGTCTTTGTCCTGCCTAGAAGGGCAGTCCAGCACCAAATAGCCTGGCAAACCTCCTCTGTACAAGAGTGCCAAGAGAAACCCCTGACATGTGTTTCGCCCTATTCGGGCCTCATCAGTGAGGTGGAGCTGGACTGCCCACGTGGGGGGGGGGAGCAAAGACTGATATGAAAATGGTTATTACCCTTCTATGAAAGGTACAGTGAGCTAAAGTGTGGCTGCTGACTCTCGAGTGGGTACCTTCCCAAAGAACAGGTAATTTAGCTGTGTTTGTTCTCGCAGAGGGGCGCCTATGACTATTTTCTGATTGTTTAAGGGACTTTGGTTTAGTCACCCTAGGTTTCCTAGGATCATCCAGACGTGGACCCCTTGCTCACTGTGCTCAGAAAGGCACAGTTCCACCTCACTGATGAGGCCCAACAAGGATGAAACATGTGTCTGGGGTTGCCGCTGGTACTGTTGTTCAGACGAGAATTGCCATAGCATTTCGGTGTTGGACTGCCCATGTGGGCGGGACAAAGACTGATATGCAAATGGTTATTTCGCTTCTGTGAAAGGTACAGTGAGCTAAAGTGTGGCTGCGAACACTCGAGTGGGTACCTTCCCAAAGAACAGTTCATTTAGCTGTGTTTGTTCTCACAGAGGGGCGCCGATTACTATTTTCTGATTGTTGTAAACAGAATTGAATTAGAAAGAAGGCAATAAAAGAGAGCAGATGTAAAAGCAAAAGGAGATACCGAGGCAGAGTACCCCAAAAGGAAATACACCAAACACGGGCTTATAAAGATTCACAGATCTTTATTCTAAAATGGTACAGTTACAAAGAAACAAAATCAGATACAGATAGCTATCTGGCCCTCAGTACATCACAGCGAATACCAACCCTTTCGGTGTGAGAAGTGAGAGGTACTGGACGTCTAAACAGTTGTGCATTTTATACATTTGTGATCATAATGTCCAGCCCCTCTGCAAGTTAATAATAGATGGTCTAGAGTTCGTGCCGAGTTCACTTATGGTTTGTATGACAATATGCACATGGATCATCCTCGATTTACATATAAACAAGTTACAATGGCAACAGTGTATTCTTGGGTTTAACAATAAGCATTAACACATATCCTTTACAATGCAGTTCAGCCAGTGTCTACGTTCAGTATTTGTTCTACATTGTGGTCGATGTATGTCCGTGGATCAGACTCATTGGTGCAGACAATCCTCTGTCTACAAGTCAGGCATGGGACAAGGTCTCTTTACTCAACCCAAACATTCGGCCAAAGGACAGTTAACACATTAACTAACGTACAAAGTGCAGGACGGCTTAGTTACAAGCGGGAAACACTGTCCACCATTTTAGAACACAGAGTTATTTTGAAATGGAAATCAAAATGGCGGATGGACCTAAAATGGCGGCAAAGTCGAACTAGAATCGGTTACTTTGCAACGCGGTTTTCTTCGCAGAGCGATTGGGCTTAGGCCAATATATACAAGAAAGGAGGCACGATATGATATCCCGTTTAACACAGAAGCAGACCTAGGATAAGGAGGTAAGGGTGCTTTTACATCAGATCATTTTTGGATTAAATGAGGTATGCTGGGTGGTGTAGGGGTCAGACTAGCAATCTTAACCAGATGCAGGGATTGGAGGACGTTGTCACATTTTTAACATTGAATGCCTGAGATCCGTATTTAATAGCCGAGGGATCCCAGAGTCTATGTTGTGGGTTAATAGAAGAAAATGGCCCAACTTTAGATGCTCCATATAATTTTGGGATGAACCAATGTACATTTCTGATGTTCAATGCACAATTGGTGATCATCAAAACACATTTTTGTAAACTAGGTGGTCAAGGCAAATGTTGTCAACAACACAAGCTTTGAAAACCCCCACTTCTCATCGTACAGGTTAGGGCTAGCAACACAGATTAGATAATCTTCTGATTGATATCGGATACATTGGGGATCAGTGACCGAGTTCACTAACAATGTTATCTTTAGTACAGTTAGATACGTGAGAAATTATCCTTATACTGGATGTGTGCAAGCCTAATTAGTAATAGTCAAATCAAGAAAGCAAAGGAAAAAAGAGAAAAGATAAATTGCTGTGAAGTATGCAGCAGGGGTGAGGATATGAAGGGGCATTTTCTCCTTATCCCCTAAAGTAATTGAGAAAACTATACAGGATATCCTCACTGTCTGTGCTAACTCCTGGTATTAGATGATAACCAACATCAATAAATTAAACCAACAACTTGAAGTATGAAGCACTGGAATTAGCCAGCATTTATATCGTTATATTGAGAGGAAACGAACAGAGAAATCCTGAAAGGAAAGATTTTTGATAAAGCTTTGATAAACCGCCACCAGCTCAGGCACACTCCATGGCATTCCAACCTTCGCCATCCCATGCTGCTTTAGTGTGACATCATCAGTCACGAATCTGACTCAGAGTGAAATGGATCTCCTGCTTCAGATCTCCTGCTTTCAACCATCACCACAGTAAAAATGTTGCCATCAATGCCAGTACTTAAAATTAATCAACTTTATCTGCGCTGTGATTTTAAACGTAGCATACTTCTCAATGCCATAACTCCTTAACACTTAGTATGTACGCACCAAAAAAAACTGTTTTTGCTCTTAATCATTAGCTGACAGCTGCTCCTCGGTCATACTTTCTTTACGTTTCTACTCTTGCTAGACACGGAGCTCCACTTTATATTGCGTTTAGTCCTTCTTGCCTCTACAATCATCACCAACATTTCACCTGCTAACCCCATGTTACTGAGCTGACTTATCATTTTCTATCATCTGTACGCTGTGACTATGCACACTACTCTGGACTGTCTTCTTGACTAATAGCCTGGTCTTGCACAGGGGTTCTCCTTATAAGAATATCCCATGAATTCTGCGCTGGCTCTCATCTTTTTTTTTTCTTCTTCATTACTTTTCTTAACCTTGGGGTTTTAACTTTGCAATTATTTCTTTCGACATTAAGACAGTACTTATTCCCCCTTCTCCTCGCCCTGGGTAATTACTACCCCTGATTTGGGCTCTTCCTTATCTTTCGGCCCTGGGTGATGGCACTTACTTCATTACCATGGGGGGCAGTGGTTCCTTGTAGTGATTAGGTTTCTTTGTTGCTTGTGCAGAAGGAGCAGAATTCTAAGTGAGTGACACAGAATCTGGGTCGTGAGAATGTTGATGTATGAATCAAAGGGTTCTATGTTGGTCAGTTGAGAGATGTAAGCCTACCTGGGAGGATGCAGGTGTATGTTGCCCTGAACCCAGATGTACTTGACCTTATATGATTATCACAATGTACTGGAACTTAATTAAAGAAGTTGCTGGAACTTCAACTGAGGTAAGAGTCATCTGTGGGGAACCCAGAACTCTACATCCTCTTCTCATCTTGCTGCTCCCCCCTCAGCATGCTGCTTCTTCCTCTTTTCTTGCAAGTGTGCACTTGATTTCAGTTATCCTAGTCGCCATTGAAGTAAAGCTGCTCAGTACGGTTAGCTGGTTCTATACTTGAGCTTTATTCTTAGTTACATCAGGTGGTTACATTAAGAACACAAGAGGAACACCAGTGGGTCCCATCACCCAGGCTGGCCCAGCTCCAACTGACATTATCTCGAACCATCACACATACTCACAGGACAACATTCCACAACAGGACACCAACATTTTCACAGCTCATGCATTCACTTACAAGTACTTTACAACAGGAAGTGTATCTGTGCTGAGTACATTGACATGTGATGAATTAACATTATGGGTTTCAATAATTCATACATTGCAGTTTTTAAAAGAACCGATAGTTAGTTCAGCTCCCAAATACTCCATGATCAGCATGTTTTAGGATCATTTCTCTTCTAAGGCGCAGCTTTGCACATCTGCTCTCTCTGCCAATCTTGAACAGGTGAGTATGCATATTGCATCACTTGAGTTGTTGACAGCGTTATTCAATGAGTAGTGCTTTTTGCTTAAGAAAAAAAGTAACATGCTCTTATGGTAATGACTACTTCCACAGAGAAGTTAGATCCAGCTAGTGGTCTGCACAGTGTAGAAAATATACTTAGTGGACAGGGGACACTACACCTCCCATTCAATGTTAATAAAAGAAGGATAATGTAAAATAAATGCACCCAAAATACCGATAAAATCTGGATCCTGGCGTTTGGCTCATCCTCACCAACAACTCTGCTCTTCTACTGGGCCATTAAAGGAAAGAGTTAACGTCATATGTAATCTCGACTCCATGTTTCCTACAGTACATGCACTAATATTAAGTGATTCAAGTTGTCTAACCATGATTCAACTGGGTTACCCTAGAAAGATAACTTGCCTTCTTACTAACTAGTGGTGGCTCGTCAGTAATGGAAGAGGGTGCACCGACCCGCCAGTACCCTCACCCATTATGAAGAAGTCGAGCTAGCCAAGTATAAACACTCATTGGTCCCCAAGCTGCTTTCTACAACTGAGGGAACACTGCGGGGCTGGTTTAAACTGCAAAGGGAACCGTGGTTTTCCATCAACGTGCATGATCCATGGATGATGCAAAGCTGAGGACGCTTCGCTTCCCCAGCCTTGCATGGACCATTGGCGATGCAGCCTAGGAAACTGCACTTCTGAATATTCGTGGGGGTGTTCCTGCACCTCTATGCACATTTTGACATTCTGAGAACAGTGACATAGTAGGGCTCTGGTTCCTGCGTGCATGTGCAGGAACAAGGAAGCACCCTTTGCTTCCTGGTTCTTGTTTGTGTGGTGCAGGAGTCATATTGCCTCTGTATTTCCTGGGAGGCTGGCATGCAGCGAGGAGCAGAGTCTGGACCAGGGCTGATGAAAAGAAATATCTGTATTATGTGTTCCTGCGTGTGAATGAATTAGTGAATGATGCATGAGTGGGTTCTGGGTGCACGTATGAATGAGCAAGTCTATTTTTATTTATTTATTTTATTTTGCATTTTTTTAAAGCGCTCACACAGCCCGCGGGCATCGAGGCGCTGTTACAGGAATTGTTTGTTTTTTTCAGTTTTTTGTCTTAGTTGCGTATTTATAACGCGCTTAAACACCCAGCGGTTTCTAAGCACGGCCCGGGATCGAACCTGTGTTGCTTCATGTCGTCTTGCATCCAAGGCACGCACGTTGCCGTTAAGCTATTTTCCCGGGATAGCTTAAGTCTATGGTGTATGGGTGAGC
The DNA here is from genome assembly GCF_040938575.1 of Ambystoma mexicanum. NCBI lineage: Eukaryota > Metazoa > Chordata > Amphibia > Caudata > Ambystomatidae > Ambystoma > Ambystoma mexicanum. The sequence continues at coordinate 164,396,954 of NC_090931.1, read as the reverse complement.
GGGTGAATGCTGTATTAATGAGTAATTGAATGTTTTATATATGTGTTTATTGTGCACTATCTATTTTAACGGAAGCATGATGTTGTATTACATGGCTAGACTGGAATTTTAGTGCAGCCAGTATATCTTTTTCCTACTGTGACATGCCATTTGATACCAGACATCTATCACAAAGCAAGCATGATGTTTTATTTTCTGGCTAGACTGGCATTTTGAAGTCAGTCTAGCCATTTCTTAATGTGGCATTGGCATTTTTTATGGGGCATCTTTCATAAAGGAGCCATGCTAAGTGTTCATTTGTGGCTAGACTGCATTTGTCCTGCAGCCAGTCTAGCCATTTCTTGCTGTGTCATGACATTTTTCACTGGTCTTCTTTGATAAAGCAGACATTATAAGTATACTTATGTGGATAGACTGTCATTTTGGTGAAGCCAGTCAATTCATTTCTTATTGTTGCATGACATTTCTTTACTGGGCAACAGTTATGATACATGTTATAAGGTGGCTTGACTGGAATTTGGTGCAGCCAATTTAGTCATTTTGTACTGTGGCATGAGCATCTATAATAAAGAAAATATGATATGTTTTATTACATGGCTCGACTGGCATTTTGGTGCAGCCAATCTAGTCTTACTTTGGAATGTCATATTTTACTAAACATCTATTTTAAAGCAAGCATGATGTTTTATTGTGTGTCTAGACTGGCATTTTTGTGCAGCCAGTCTACCTATTTCTTACTTTGGCATGGCATATTTTACTGGGCAGCTAGGATAAAGCAAGCATGATGTGTTGTTACGTGGCCAGATTTGTATTTTGGTGAGCCAGTTTGGAAAGTCTTTTAATATTGTGGTATGGCATTTTTAATTGTAAAGCTAAATGGACTATGTTATAACTTGGGAATGCTGTCTTATATAGCCGGAGCCAGCATAGACATGTTTTCTAATATTATCACTTCTGGCATTATGTGCAAAGCAAACTTGACTATTTTCTTGAATGCAAATACTGGCATATATTGGTGCAGCCAGTATGGACATTTATGGGCACAGCCAGCATGAACATTATTTTTATACTGTCATGCTCTAAACTGCACCATTGTAACCTTTAATTCAAAAAACAAATTCCTTAGGGGCGGGTGGAATCCCTGGAGCACCCTTTGGTTGGTTCAGGCACTCTGGCTATTCACGGTCGCTCAGGCATATTTGTGGGAAATATGTACACTCCACTAACTGAGAAATTCACCAGCCGCCGCTGTTACTAACAGCAACTGTGAAAGTCTCCCTCTCCACGGTAGACTGCCTGCCACAGTGTATTATGCCAAGTCTCACACACACTTAAACTATATGTGCGCTTTTGGATGCCTTGAACAAATTGAGTCAAACAAAATGTACGCATTTTAAAAATAGGTCAAATTATCAGCGGCACACCCAGCTGGTGAAGACTCCCTTCAAATTCCCCCCCCAAAAAGTGCATATCATCGGTACCACCTATATCAAGAAACGGGCAAACAGATTGCACTCACAAACGACAACTACACATGTCTAATTATACATCACCTATTTATAAAAGATAGCGCACACATTACCTCAGAGCATTACCATTGGATGGATTGGAGATAATTCTGCAGAACGACTCCCCACCCAACCAATCATCACTGAGCGCGATAACTATGCCCCGCCCCACCCCTTACTCATTTAAATTCAACGCCCAACTCTTCGGATCTACTCATTATTTTCTCTGGGGTTTATTGCCTCGTTAATCCTCCCCGCTTCATTCTCCTTCATTCCGTTCTTCTCTCCTTTTTCATCTGCCTTCAGACCTCCTCCGAACAAGCCCCGGGGTCGCATGATGGTAAGGCTCAATACATACATTAATGAAATAATGTGTTCACCGCAGCTCTTGATTTACAAAGGGGTTTAAGTTACGAGTACCATGTGGGTCTGGCATGCACCAAAACGCATGTATGCTAAGAAAAACGAATAATTGATACCTTAATAGGCAAAGGAAGCTACACAGTTACACAAGATCATGACTCCTGTGGGACCTTTGCTTGCGCACATTGAGGCAGCCTGAAGAAGGTCCCCCTGAAGTGGCTACTAAGGAAACCAGTGCTACTTTTATTCCTCCCATTTCCAGCAGCGCTTGATGAAAACCCTTGCGGTTCTGAATTCCTGTACCCCAATCTATTAGCACCCACAATATGGCCTTCTTGTACAGGCTCAGCGATGATTTTGGATAAACACATCCATCTTTGGGCAAGGCTTTCATGGCCACCTCAATGATTGTCTTAAGGCCCTGGTTTGGGATAAACTAATTTATCATTTGGTAACACCCTCATTACGAGCTCAGCAATGATCTTAAGCCCTTGCTTTTGGATAAAATCATCCATCTTTGGGTAGGGCCCTCATTACTGCCTCAATGGTTGTCTTAAGCCCTTTGTTTTGGATGAACTCATCTATCTATGGGAGAGGCATATATTATGGGTTCTGCAATGATCTTAACCCTTGCTTTTGTATAAACACATCTCTCTCTGTGGTTATGACCCTCATTACAGCTTCACTGATGATCTTAAGCCCTTGCTTTTGAATCAACTCATCACTCTTTGCGTAAGGCACACATAATGGGTTGAGTTATGATCTTGAGTCCTTGCGTTTGGATATGCTTATCTATCTTTGGGTATGACCCTCATTAAAGGCTCAGCAATGATATTAAGGCCTTGCTTTTGGATAAACTTATCTCTCTTTGGGTACGGCTCTCATTATGGGTCCAGTGATGATCTTAAGCACTTGCTTTTGGATAAACTCATCACTCTTTGCGTAAGGCACACATAATGGGTTGAGTGATGATCTTGAGTCCTTGCGTTTGGATATGCTTATCTATCTTTGGGTATGAACCTCATTAAAGGCTCAGCAATAATATTAAGGCCTTGCTTTTGGATAAACTTATCTCTCTTTGGGTACGGCTCTCATTATGGGTCCAGTGATGATCTTAAGCACTTGCTTTTGAATAAACTCATCACTCTTTGAGTATGACACTTATCATACGCTCAGCGATGATCTTAAGCCCTTGCTTTTCGATCAACTCATCACTCTTTGGGTAAGGCTCTCATTACTGACAAAAAACAATAATCATAAGGACTTGCATTTGGGAAAAAATCATCTGATTATATGCATGGATCACTTCAGCTTTAGCACTTACTGCATCTTACATCAAAAGCTCTCTGAATGATCCACTGATATTTTTATTGCCAAAGCCATCGCACTGTGCAAGTCTGCTGAACTCCACTCACCTAATGAACAATCCCCTGCCGCCAACTATAGAGAATAGCAATGTTCTAGTTTTCATGTGGGCATGTGCAATTTGTATTGACAAAGAAAGGAAATAAAATAAAAATCTATTGATTTTTTTAAGTAATGCACCAATGTCTACAATTTTAGCGGCTTCTTAGACATTGTTTTAGAAGAGAAGAGGAGGGGCGTGAGGCTTAGTGGGAGAGAGGCAGGTGCAGAACGTGAGGTTTTAATGGGTGCAGACCGGAACCACTCCAGTCTCTGTACTTGTATATATTTAGGAAGTGTGTGCAGTGACACTTGGGTGTCTATCTGTCGAGAGGCTCAGAGCCCAAGATTGCTTGGCTGCCAGAGTTGTGGTGTATGCGGTAAGGCGTAGTTGTGTTCAGGTGCATGACAATGGCAAACTAAGGTTTGTGTGAGAGGCCATGTTTCAGTGAATTTTGATTTAATGAACATTATATAACAATTTATTTGTAAAATGCATTGCTACTGAAGTGTATTGGAACTGTTTATATGTGTGTGTCTGTGACAACGGTTTTCTCATGAAACATATGCAAAATGTTTCTCTTCTGTTTTGCAAACTTCCTTATTAACGAACAGAATGAAAATATATAAACCATGGTGTTACTGATTAGCGTGTGTAGGTTGTGCAGACATGTGTTGCAAGAGATAGTCAACTGAAAGTGTCAGTGGGTCTTTTGTCGCAATCTGTGTTCACAAATAGTTTACGAAACTCATTGCTTTGGTTGTACGTCTAGTGATCTTTTCTTTTTTTGATCTAACCTTTTTTTTATTCCAAATATTTTTGCTAACATTTGTTTTGATAGAACGTAGGGTGAGAACTCCCACCCACCCCCTCCCCACTGTGCCTACACAAACCACACCAACCACTTCCACTAATATTGCCTGACCTCAACTTACCATCTACATTTTTGGGGGTGAGCCTGAGCATAAAAGGTAAATCCGAAAACTTCCAGCTAAAATATAAAAATGAACAATAGACCTACTTCCATTGCTTGTTGTATGCCTATGTTTCTTTTTTTGGGCTCAAATTATTTTTACTTTAATTTTTTTGCACACTTTTCTTTTTTATAGGAAACACTGGAAGCCCCACTGTCCCTACATTACCCCAATCCCTCTCCTACCAATATTCCCTTACCCCAACTTACCATCTATATTTTTGAGGGGACATTTGAGCAGAAAGATTTGAGACAACTGATTCTGCAAATAATAGAGCAAAAGCCTGAATATAGACACATTTGTTTCCCTATTTAAACACATTTTTCTGTGAAATGGCTCATCAGGTTTTCACTATTTTTCAAGCATGCACTGGTTTGGAGGATGAGCTATCTATGCCTTGGTCGGTGCCTGCAAAACCATCTCTACTTCAGCCAATACATCCAATCGCTGATCCATCTGCGTGGAATCTAGTGGCACCTAGTTCCTCATTCTGGGAGTCATAAGTTCTCCCAGAGGATTCTCCATGGGACCCACCTCTCCTGCTCACCAAGATGCTTCCTCTGATGAAATGTACCAAGATGAGACAAAATGGTCATAGTGATACAACAGAATACCAGAAAAGGCAGCCTGAATGTTGCAAGACACTGGTGGCCAGGAGGTTTCCACGGTAGGTGAATAAACTTCACAGAGAATCAAACAGGATTATGACTAAAGAACTTCAGCTTGTGTAGCTTCTCCTTCAACATTTTCCCACTAGTGCCTGGGGAATTAGAAGTAGACATCTGAGGAAAATGACACCAAAGCAAGCTGCTTTGGTGGAAATTCCCCCACTTCCCTAGAACTGTAGGGTCATGCACAGAGGCAAGAATAATGCAATGAAGATGCTCAAGGGGGATTCATAGGCAATGTTTGGAAGAGGGTGGCTAAAGGGACCACAAAGAAGACCATCCTGCATGGGGATATAGTAAGGGCCCTTAAGACTGACACTCAGCACCAAGACTTCTCTTGCCAGACGATCTCCTTCTTTCCAACCCCTAATGTCCAAGGCCACATGGTTATTCAAACTACGCAAGTGTGCTGAAGAGACCGGACAGAGAACTATCTAAAGATGGAGATGCAGTTGCGCTATGAGCTCAGATAAGAGAGGGGGAAGCTGGTTCCATGATAGTAAAAACTGATCCCCATCATCCAGCACTACTGCTCAGATGGGAAACAGATTGGACACCTCTGAGGATGTTCTGATGCGCCTTGGAAGGCGACCCAAACTCATTCTGCTATGATCGTGGTTGTCAGGCAACATTCCACGCAAACTCAGCTGCACTCTCCACCATACCACGAAACAGAGAAAGAAAATAATACAGGGTAATTTCAATACACGCTTCAGATTGACTACTCTGTTAGACGCAGGGATTGCCTGTGCACTGCTCAGCAAGAGCAACACGACTGGGAGGTGTGGTACACCATAAGGCGACTATTGGAAAGCAAGTTGTGCAAGAGCGGCCATTAAGGATGAAAACTCAGGTTAAGTCCCCACATTGGGAATGCTCTGGCAATCTCAGAAGCAGATGTCTTCGTCGTTGACACTCGTGCAGTACTAAGACTTTAAGGGGGGCGGCATCATTACACCTGGCCCCATTCTACTCAGATTTGAAGATCAACATTCTTGCAGTATGCATGAGTCTTTAAATTCTCTGATTATTACAAGTGCAACCTGAAGAGAACACCATACATATGAACGAATAGACTATTACATAACACAATTACACACATATTTGCACACATGCACATTTGCACACTCGCACATGTGCTCATTTGCAACTCTCACACTTCCACAATTACACACTCACATTCACACACACTCACATTAGCATTCGAGATTACCAGTTGGCTAACTTTATTGATTATTTGACCTAGTTTAAATGCTGCCCCAATTTGTGAATTGTTTGTCCTAGTTTAATCCTTGCCCCACGGTATGAATTGTTTGCCCTAGTTTCATTGTTGCCCCGCCTTATTTTGCTCCAAACCTTACTAGTTAAAACGTTTGCTCCACTGTATGGATTGCTTGCTCTAGTAGACATTGTTTAACCAGTTAATTTGTTCTATCCTATGCTGCACCTTAGCATCCCAGATTCATGTTTTTACACATGGTATGAATTGTTTGCCTCAACACTAGTATTCATTTCTTCACGCACAAACACACTATAAGCAGACCAACAATGTGGCTCTCACACAGCAATTTAAAATACTTCCCTAGAGACATCAAACAACAGACCACTACACCTGTACAACCAAATTACAAACCACCAACCCACCCAAGGCTACCAAGCTCCACGGGCACACGAGGCCTCCCTTGGCCACACAATGCTTCTGTTCCCTCGATACAGATCACCTAGAAAAAGAACTACACGTGCTCTGAAGATGGCTGCCATAGTGTAGAGCTTCTGCTCCCGCAACCATTATCCTGCATTTAATCCCCTGTTGGAACGCTGCTGTTGCGTTGCACGACTCGGCCCAGCTCTCCGCATAACTTGGAGACATGGACCGTTGGGCACACATGGCCTGCAAGCTGCTGTATTATCAGACGACTCATCTTCCTGCAGGCGCTGAGGGCCTGGTATCGACAGGTGAGGATCGGCGAGGTCGCTTTCAGTATCGGTGCCTCCCTGGTTGCCGAGGAGCTCCATGCAGTGGCACGGCCCACATGGCACAGTCCCGAATTGCTGTGGCGACCACCATGCTGAGGTTCTCGTTTGCAGCTCGATGGTGCGCTGAGGAGGGGCGGTGGTGTGCATGCCCTGGTGCTGCTGTGCCCAGCGTGTTCTCAGCTGAGGGTCATCTGAGGAGGCTTAACACGCTTGGACACCAGAGCGCCACCTTGCATGCTGGACACTTTTTGGGTGACACTGGATAACTGCAGGGCGTGGGAAGTCATGGATCATTGCTGCATGCAGTGTTGTGCTGATTGGAATTGAAATACACAGCCTGATATTGTGGATCTGTCTGAGTCCTTTTGATCAAGGTTATGACATACTGGTTCTGCTGGTCCGACCTATTTCTCTGTCTTGAGACGTGATGGTTAAATTTCACATCCAACATTTTAGTCTGATGTCACCTCGTACAATTGGTCCACTTGTCCTGCGCTTTAGTGCTGTTGAATTGCAGAATCACTTGCAGTGCGACTGTGTGTGAAGATGGTATGGATGGCACCATTACCTTAGCAAACAAAGTCGTTGGCATCTCTTGGGGAGCAAGCTGGTTACTCCCTTTGACCAGGCCCAATGCTGCGCTGTGTGGCTTACAGCTCTCCATTATTTGCTGGAGGTCAGTCTGAGTATCAGCTTGTGTATGTATTTGCTTTCTGGTGGACCCGTGCACTGGAAATCTATGCCGGTGCACCTGGATGTGTAGGATTACAGGCGGAATCAACCGGTCAGGGTCTTGAACGTCTTGGAAGAGTTGTTTCATTTGAGCTGTTATTTATGGCAAGCAATCCTGTCTCATCTAAGGAGAAGGCAAAGTTAGATGGGCACACCAGGAAATCAACACAGGACACTTCTCAGACATCCCATGGAAACCAACAATCCTGAGGGAGACCCTGTGGACCCAATTGTGATGGCCCTTCTTAATCTTCAGGAAGGTTTAATGGGACAGATGAATATGCAGTTAGTACCCACTGCCCCATCTCAGATGAGTATGCAAGTAACAATTCCTATCTTTGCCCTTCACCAGTATTGTCCAGGGGAGAAACGATACCAGCTAAGATAGCCCTACTGCCCTAAGAGTCTATGGGTAGAAGCCGAAACAAACTAAAATCATAAGGTTTTCAGTATGAATAAAATAGATGGTGTGACCATTAGGGTGACAGAAATGTGTTATTATACACGTATATAGAGAATAACTGAATTACTATACAAATACACATGAAATACTCTTGGCAGGCACAAGTACATATAGACATGAAGAGCACATAGACATGAAGAATATTTGTACAGAGACATGAAAGACATATGCATGCAGACATGAAGAATATTTGCATGTATGCACGAAAAACCTACACACATATATGTATCCCCTAAAACCATTAAAATGTAAGGGACACAGGGCACAAGATGGTGAAGAATCGAAAAGACACAGCCATTTTCCTAAAACAGAGGTCTCAGTAGGTTTCAGAATCAGAATTAGGAAGGCTCCAGAACCCAAAATGCTGAATTCACAAAAACATATATATTCGAGAAACTTGTACAGAGCCCAAGCAGTAGCTTACAAACAGGGCCAAGGTCAGAAACTAGGAAGGGAGTAGTGGAGGAATGGAACACAGGTACCAGAGAACAGTTCCGAGGATGAGAAGCGGTTGACTTCCCAGTTAATCAATTTAATAAGAGCGCAAACAACCATTGATGTCCCAAGTGTAAGAGATCAGTGAGCCAAAAGGTCTTATATTAGTAACGGACTAGCACCATGAGTGGCCACAAAACACACAGCACGCATGTTAGAATTAGTTAAAACCTCAATAAATAGAACCACATCCACTCTCAAACCCAGTACTCTAGCATGTGACCTAGATATGGAAAACACTGGCTATTCATTATGAGACAAACACAGGTAGGACACGTGCAGAACTCCCTCAGCTCGCACACCGACACCAGACAGCACACACGTTCAAGATCAAAGGATAGTGAAGGCCTCATTACCTATTCTTTAATTGGAAGTGTGGCAGACCATGGAGGTCTCTTCCCCCACGTATGTCTCTCTCATATCCTGAAGCCATTTCAGAGTGCCCAAGGTTGGTAATCTAAATGCCAACCAATGAAAATTCCCCTTGCCACACCACCTATGATGAATAGCACCAACCAATCCACTGTCCCTATAATGAGGTAGTAGAAATATTACTAAAAGTAGGATGGGCCAAGGAGGAACCCTCAGATGAGTATCTACCAATAGAGTAGTTAACCCACATACATCCTATATGCAGCTCAACACATTAACCAACCCCGCTTCCACATAAGTTATGTTAACTGGTAGTGTAATGTAACGTCATTTCGGACATCATTTTGTAACAAAATTAGCTTGCAATTGTTTGAAATGTGAGAGCTATGAGATTAAATGTGTGTATGCTGTCCCGGCTTGGATTTGTTATTTGAACAAAGCTGGAATTTGACATGCACCTGAGTCTTCCATCATTGAGCATTATTTTGACTAATTGTATGATCCCGGATGCACATTTACAAGATATTAGGTGCATGGGTGATACATTGGACACTCTGGTGGCTAAAGTGGACTCCGCCAATGCCAAAATAGAGAAGCTTTGCACCAAGATGTCTGAAATGTAACAAACGATATCCAAGTCGAAAGACTAGATTCTTTAATTGGCGTCCGCGGTGAAAACATTGCAGAAGGATCATAAAGCAACACAGGCCAAACATGACAATCTCAAAAATCGTTCGAGACGTAACAACATCTGGATACTGAGCTTTCCCGAATCATCTACTGGTGGCCAGCTGGAGCTTTTTCTGGAAAAGTATCTGCTCTCGATATTGGGGAACCCAGTTTTCTCTTCTCACTTTCAGATTGAGAGGGCTCATGGATCACTGCGGGGTCCAGACTTGTCCCTGGCCTTCCTCTGCAGTCCATATATGCTAAGATCTTCAATTTTCTTGATAGGGACTTGATCCTCAAAGCGGCAGGGAAATCGGTTCACTGCAGTTTCAGTCAACTACCATCCAGATTTTTCTGGATTTTAGTCCCACCGTGCAGGCTTCCAGGAAGACCTTCAACAATGTCATGAAATATCTGCAGGACAGACAAGTTGTGTTTGCCAAGCTCAAGATCATGCATGCCAATAAGACCCATTTCTTCACCTCTACGTTTGGCACGCCACTTCCACATCTCTGATGTCCCTCTGTGGAACATCATAGTGCTTTAAGCTGATTGCTATCCCTTTCAAAATGGTAGTGTTCATAATAATTGCTGTGTTGTTGTGGGAGCAGTGTACTGCCCCTCTGCAGCCCTATAGCATATTTTGTTGTTGTTTTTTTTCTGGTTTCCTCACCATCTGTGGTTGTTCTTTAGGTTCTGCAATGGTAAGTTTGAGGTGCCAGTGTGGGTGGCGTTTGGGGGAAGGAGTTAAACACAACATTGCCATTGTATATCGTTACAATACTCTCTTGCCAAGAGCCAGTCACATGAGTTTGTGATGCCTGTGATATACCTCTTTATAATATAATAACACAATTCGTGTCCTATGTGTAGGGGATTGAAGAGGGCAGCTGTAGTTAGGTACATTACATGGAATGTACGTGGGTTAAATAACCCCATTAAAACTCACAACGTGCTTTGTATTTTCGCAGATATGGTGCTGATATCATTGTATTGCAGGAGACACTTCTCACTAAATGGGTGCATGCGGTAGCAGCATGTGCATGGGGTGAGCAAAACGGGTACGCCAGCTATTCCACTTATGCAAGGGTGGTGCTTACATTTATGCATAAAACTGTAGATTTTAGGTTTTGGGAGGTTGTGGTCGATGTGGAGGGTAGACATGTCATGCTGGTGGGCTGCCTGGCTGGGACTGACAGTCTTTCTGATTATTTATGCCCCAAATGTCGACAATCCTTTTTCCAGTAACTGTTTGATAAATGCATGTTGTATGTTGATCATGAAGTACTGATCAGTGGGGATTACAACGGTGCATTGTGTGAGCAACTGGATAGATCTTCACAGCGGAGTCGTGGCCACCCTAAAGTGGGCAGAACTATTCGAGCAGCCTGGTGTTCCACTTTGCAATTGGTGGATATCTGGCGTGTATTACTTTCTGATAGGAGTGAATATACTTTTTACTCCACTGTCCATAACTCGATATGCGACTGGGTCTGTCAGTGTCATAAATAGAACTATTCAATTTAAGATTTTAGCTAGAAACTTGTCTGATCATGGGCCGGTACTACTCGAGGTCCGAATGCAGAGCGGGGTCCTTTGGGCTGCCACATGGAGATTTGAACCCGAATTCTTGATGGACTTCGTATTCAGGACCAATGAGCGGGAAGGCATTGTACACTACCTACACTCTAACGGATCTCCTGTGAGTCATGATACTGTGCTATGGGAGGCATTGAAAGCATATATTGTAGAGATCTGTGCTGTCAAGCAATCTGGGATTTTGAAATTGGTCAGCGGGGAATAAAACAACTGTGAAACACTCTTAAAGTCACTATATGACACCCGAGCTATGACCGATTTGTCCACGGTCCTTTTGGTGATTCATAATGGTCATGCTGACTTCTATAGGTTAGCTGACAGAGAATACAATATGTGTGCCTGCCGACCAATGGCGATACGGTACACTGAGTCTGATTGACCTGGCAGAATGTAGCACACCTGATAAAATGGGAAAAAGGTTCCAAGGAGATTGAACTGGAACCTCGGTATTCAGTGCTAATGGTATTACCTAAGCATGTCTATACTACTACTCCACACTCTATCTGTCTAAAATTGATAAATCCAAGTCCCAGCTGGCAGTATATCTAGAAGGTTCCACACTTATATGGCTGAGTGAAAAGAGTGCCACTTCATGCCCCCCTTACATTGGAGGAAATTGGTGCTGCTATTAGGGAATTAAAGTGTGGAAGAGCTCCAGGTCCGGATGGTCCGACAGCCAAATTCTACAAAGAATTTGCTGAAGTTCTGGCTCCGAAACTGCTGGAGCTCTATGAAGTAGCCCTACCTACCTCTGTCGATGTTGAATCTAGATAAAACGATCTTCGCTAAAGTACTGGCTCGTAGATTTTTCCCTCTCCTTCCAGCTTTGCTCATCAATGACCGGTCAGGCTTTGTACGTGGCCTTGCTATGTCCCATAATCTTAGGAAGCGGTTCAATATCATGTCAGTGGTTGATCCCGTGATTCCAGCTGTCGCTGCCTCTTTAGATACAGAAAAGGCATTTGACTCGTTGCAATGGTCGTGTATGATGGAAGTACTCACTAGAATCTGTGTGCACTCATTTTATGAATGGCTGGTGTCCCCACTGAACTCTAAATCCACCACCCGGATGTATCCACAAAGAGTTAATTCAGATCACTTCCCACTCACTAGGGGCACACGTCAAGCTTGTCCTTTTTCCCAAATATTATTGCTATAGCCATTGAGTCACTTGCTGACATCTTTAGAGAACATCATGCTGACAGAGGCCTCAGGCTGTTCGACCAGAATCTGGTGCTACCATTAAATGCAGATGATTTGGCAATTTTTTGTCAGATATCCGGAATGTAAGCTACATCCGAAAGTAGATGAGATAGTCCAGTTTGGGCAGGACTCTGGTTTACGCATCAATTGGAACAAACCAGAGCTGTTTCCACTAACGGTGGAGTCAGTTACACCATGTAGATTCTGTGGACATTTTCGATGTTCCCTGCAGACAGTTAGATATGTGGGCATAAATATAGCATGCACTGTGTCACAATTATACACACTGAATTACAGCCCGCTTTTATACGTTGGACAACATAGAGCCAAAAAATGGCCATCACTACCTCCTTCATTCATGGTGAGGATATCTATCATGAAAAGGGTGTTACTCGCTACGTGTCTATATTAATTTGGCAACCTACTCATCCACCTTATCGCCTCATTCTTTGGGTGGTCCAGATGGCTTTAAATGATCTAATTTGGGGTGGGAAAACTCCATGCATAAAATGGAACACATTAACGTTACCATATAACAATGGAGGACTGAATGTTCAAAATCTAGAGGTATATGTGTTGGTTTGCAGGCTGCATCAAGTGATACATTAGTACCAGCACCACCCAACTCCACAATGTGTTAATTAGAAAATATCCTGGCACTACCTATGACTTTGGGGAGTAATCTCATTACCACTGATGCAAGACATTTGTAGAGGAGCAGTTGGACATGTAATCCCTAGCTCCAGCCCTTCACGTCCATCAAATTGGAACAGTGGGACACCATGTATCATCACATTAATACATTGAGTGTCTGAAAGATGATATGCACTCACACAACTGTATCGAATGTGCCCTCGCACTGAAAGGGTGGAAGGATGTCTGTACATACATTGGACATCAAAGAGCTATACGTGAAATCCTACGCAGGCAGAGTGATGTCATGAAAGCAAGGCACACAGATGCACTGATGCGATATGGAAATACTTATAGAATGAACATGTAACTAAAGTAACAAGAGAAACATGTAATTAAATACAAATACATATGCGCTAAATAAATTAGTAAGTAGAGATGAAGTGAATGTATATATGCAGAAACACAAGGTAGATTATACATATAGAGACTTGCTGCAGAAGAAAGTATAACGTGACTGAAGCAGCCATGAGAAAAAGATGGAGGTTGCAGTCGTGTTGAAATCAATCACGCTACCTCAGACAAAGACCAGGGCTGCAGATTCAGGAGGCACTGGACAAACATGTTCATGTGAGGAACACATAAGAGTCTATTGGCCTGGGATCAAGGATGCAACATCAAAGAATAATTGCAAAGGAACAAAGGGAGTCGAGAGGCTAAGCTCTGTATGTAAGACTTATTTCTCTTGGATTAAGCAAAGAAGAAAACATCTGCAAGTGCCCAGTATTGGACAATTAAAGATGCAAAAAGATTCTGTGAGGAAGAGCAACCATGTCTCCAGAGGCAGAGAGAAGTAATGACACCCAGGATAATTAAATTAAATAGCAGTAAATACAAGGACAAAACACACAAAATCGTGGTCTCCTCGGACGTGATTCAGAAGTCGAAAACAACAGCTATTCATTAAGCTCTAGACAAAGATAATACTGTACCTACACTCCCAGAACAGAGAACAGGCTGCAAGGTCAACTCTAAAGAAGAAGCCTTGGCTTAAGGCTTGACCGATGAGAGATGATGCACTTATTGGGCAAGTGGGTAGTAGTCTGATTTTGCTCTGTACAACAGAGTTTCATTTTGCCTACGTGCTGCTAACGAGCCAAAAGTCCAAGGTTGGGAAAGAATGCCAACCAGTCAGAGGTTCTATGTAGCAACATGTTATACAGTGTTTTACAGGCCAACCTGCTGCTGTTATTCTGCTATAATCTTTATTATACGCATTTAGAGGTGGTTCAAGGTGTGCCTCAGGGGCATCCAGTGATATATATAATATGTAAGTATATATGTTCCCTTAACCAATCCCTCCCTTCAATAGGGTTTACAGTTTGCCACATAGGATGACATCATAGATTACGTACATCAAGGTATAAAGCCATTTTAAATGCTCTAAATGAATTAAAACTTGGCATTCTGTGTGTTCTGTCTTGCACCTTAACATGAGAAGATTCATCCTCCGCACACTCATTCTTCTTCAGAGTAGATAGCTGACCTCTATTTCTAATATCTAGACCTCATCTTGACCTCAGGCCAGGAAGCGTCGCTACGCAGCTCCATTTGCCTGCTAGTTTGCTGCGACACAGCTTTCTACCATTCATGGTTTCTGGCTTATTTATTTTGTAAAACCAATGTCCATTTTCTGTACAATAGCGCTTTTACCTGCATTCTATTTACTACTCATATCTAGCCTCTATGATGACTTGATCTACCTTGCGTTTCAGCATCTGTACATGTATTGAACTTCTGTTTTCCGCAGCACTTTACTAATGTGTAATCTTCTTTAAGACGTTCATAGTACACTCAATTCTTTTCGTCGTCATTTGTCCTATAGGATCAATAGCTTTTCTTCATTTAGTATATTGGGATGTCATGCACACGTTCTTATGACACCTTCAATTGATTTGCTTAGCACTTTTTCATGTTCCGTCAGGGAGTCCCTTCTGCAGGTTGTCATCACTTCAGGGGTATATTCGATATGGTTGACTCAATGGGTATCTTCTGCCGAATGCTCACAGCAATATTGGTACGATAGCTGGGGTCAGGCAAAGCATGGTCTCATGTCTCCCATACAGGGAATGTAGGGGGATGGGATCTCCTGCAGATGTATTCAGCTGATCCTCCACAGCAGGGGTACACAACTGATTTTGACAGAGGGCCGAAAGTACCTTACATGAGGGCTATAGTGGGCCGAAAAGTAAAGGTGGGCGGGGCGGTAGGCGGGACATGTCAGGAGGCTTTTTCAACCGCCAATTTGTATTAAACACATGGAAAAAGAATATGTTTTTGAGGGGTAACGAATTTTATTGCATTTCAAACTTAAATTTTGTACTACACATTTTCCATTGTTATCATTTATTTTGATTTAGTTATTGTATATCGTCTGTTTAATTAAATTATATATATTTTATTGACCCTTGATTGGACATTCCGTTATTTTGGACTGCTATAGTTTGCTGTTTGGGTTGCCCAAGAGGAGTGTGGCCTTCGTTGAGTCAGGTTTCCTCAAAAAAGCAAAGGATGTACATCTCCTAACTGTGTCTGTTTTAGCTTTATTATTGAGTTCACTCTTGGAGTGCAACACTATGCCCCATGGCTCCCACCCCCAACCAAACACTATGCCCCATGGCCCGACTCATCCCCAACCAAACACTATGCCCCATGGCCCCCTCGCCCCCAACCAAACACTATGCCCCATTGCTCCCACCCCCAACCAAACACTATGCCCCCTGTCCCTCACCCCCCAAGCAAACACAATGCCCCCGGTCCCTCACCCCCAACCAAACACTATGCCCATGGGTCCCACCCTCAACTAAACACTATCCCCCCTATCTCTCACCCCCAAGCAAACACTATTCCTCCTGTCCCTCACCCCCAACCAAACACTATGCCCCATGGCCCCCTCACCCCCAACCAAACACTATGCCTCATGGCTCCCACCCCCAACCAAACACTATGCCCCATGGCCCCCACGCCTCAAGCAAACACTGCCCCCTGTCCTTCACCCCCAACCAAACACTATGCCCCAATGCCCCCTCACCCCCAACCAAACACTATGCCCCATGGGCCCCTCACCCCCAACCAAACACTATGCCCCCTGTCCCTCACCCCCAACCAAACACTATGCCCCAATGCCCCCTCACCCCCAACCAAACACTATGCCCCATGGCTCCCACCCCCAACCAAACACTATGCCCCCTGTCCCTCACCCCCAAGCAAACACTATGCCCCATGGCCCCCTCACCCCAACCAAACACTATGCCCCATAGCCCCCACGCCTCAAACAAACACTATGCCCCCTGTCCCTCACCCCCAACCAAACACTATGCCCCATTGCCCCCTCACACCCAACAAAACACTGCCCCAAACACACTCAAGCATGCACCCATACAGACCCGAACCCCCACCCCCCAAATCAGCACACTCTCAAACATGCACCCATACAGACACGAACCCCCCACCCCCCAAATCAGCACACTCTCAAACATGCACCCATACAGACCCGAACCTCCCCACCCCTCAACTCAGCACACACACTCTCAAACATGCACCCATACAGACCTGAACCCCCCACCCCCCCAAATCAGCACACACTCTCAAGCATACACCATGAACCCATACAGACCCGAACCCCCCACCCCCCAACTCAGCACACACACTTTCAAACATGCACCCATACAGACCCGAACCCCCCACCCCCCAACTCAGCACACACACTCTCAAACATGCACCCATACAGACACAAACCCTCCACCCCCCAAATCAGCACACACACTCTCAAACATGCACCCATACAGACCCAAACCCCCAACTCAGCACACACTCTCAAGCATACACCATGCACCCATACAGACCCGAACCCCCCACCCCCCAACTCAGCACACACACTCTCAAACATGCACCCATACAGACCCGAACCCCCCCCAAATCAGCACACTCTCAAACATGCACGCATACAGACCCGAACCCCCCCGCCCCCCAACTCAGCACACACACTCTCAAACATGCACCCATAGAGACCCGAATCCCCCACCCCCCAACTCAGCACACACTCTCAAGCATACACCATGAACCCATACAGACCCGAACCACCAACCCCCCAACTCAGCACACACACTCTCAAGCATGCACCCATACAGACCCAAACCCCCCAACTCAGCACACAAACTCTGAAGCATGCACCCATACATGCATCTCAACATACACAACACGAACATTCAAAAAAGAACATTCATGCACATCCGACACCCCCCCACCCTCCCCCATCTCAACATACACAACACAAACACTCAAAAACAAGCATTCATACACATCTGACACGCCCCCACCCCCCATCTCAACATTAACAACACAAACACTCAAAAACAAACATTCATACACATCCGACACGCCCTCCACCCCATCTCAACATACACAACACAAACATTCAAAAACAAACATTCATACACATCCGACACGCCCCCCCACCCCCATCTCAACATACACAACACAAACACTCAAAAACAAACATTCATACACATCTGACACGTCCCCCGACCCCCCCCATCTCAACATACACAACACAAACACTCAAAAACAAACATTCATACACATCCTACACGCCCCCCACCCCCATCTCAACATACACAACACAAACACTCAAAATCAAACATTCATACACATCCGACACACCCCCCACCCCACCCATCTCAACATACACAACACAAACACTCAAAAACAAACATTCATACACATCCGACACACCCCCCACCCCACCCATCTCAACATACACAACACAAACATACAGCAGAACAGACCCGACACACAAACACAAACACACAGACCACTTACCGGAGAGGTGCTGGAAGGCAGGTAAGCTGGAACGCTGGCGAGGTAAGTGGAATCGTACTACGGCTGGCATGGCCAGCAAGGCTGAAATGCCTCCCTGCATCAAGCCTTACTGGCCATGCCAGCCGTAGTGCTGGCACTCCATTGGTGCAGCACACATGCACTACGTGACTCGTAGGAGTGATGTGGTGCATGTGTGGTGAGCCAATGACGGCCAGTGTTTTGTCCGGCCCGGAAGACAACAAAGACTTTCCTAATGGAGGGCGGCCGATGCTGCTTGCGGGCCGCCCTCCATTAGGAAAGTCTTTGTGCCTCGCGAGCCGGAAAAAACAGCATGGCGGGCCGCAACTGGCCTGTGGGCCGTATGTTGTTCACCCATGCTCTACAGTGACTCAATCACAGCAAACACAGCAAGCTTCATTACAAATACAACTGCCACAAGGGCAACCACTGCAAGTGCCTATGCAAATGCAACAGATACAAAGCCAGCAAGTGCAGACACAAGAGGCCACAGTACCACAATGGAATATGAATGAGGAGTCCCACAAACAACCATACCTAGAATAGGGAGTTTTAACGTTGTAGGAGGAAATGCTTTCACGGGTAAAGGGATGAATATATATCCACAATAGGAGAGCCCACAGAGCAACCTGATGTGTTCAGTACTATCAGTGACACTGCACCCACAGAGGAACCAAGCTTCAAGGTAACAATTGGAGGCAGGATATTTTTTCTTGTAGACAATGGAGCAACATGTCTCTGTGTCCATGAGGAAAAATACCCAATGTCAGGCATTGCTATGAATGTGCAGGGATTCTCTGGGGTGATGAGCTTAGTTCCTTTTAAAGATGAATTACCAATCTATATAGGAGAGCATGACATGTCTATGCCATTATTATATTCTCAACAGACACCAGTTAACATATAAGGGGGGCGTGACTTGATTATAAAACTTAACATGAACATTCCTTTACTGACAAAGGAATAGTGTGCTCCACTCCAGGGATATATTATATGAATGTGAAAGAGTATATATTATGCTTTACAAATCAGAAGGCATTATGGGGAGTTCCTTTAGATCCAGGCAAACTGTGTCTGTTTTATTAATATGGTTGCCCAGGTTAGTAGATCAAATGTTGAGAATACCTATAGAGTTTTTGTTTAGACCAGAAATACCTATGGATGACAAAGAAGGACAGGTTATCCCCTTAGAGACAGAAGCAGCAGTGGTCAGAGAAGAAAGGGTGATTGGCCATGGGACAGATGATGAGGGAAGATGATGGAGAGCAGTGATAGCCCTCAGTGAAGGATGTAGGTTGACAGACTAGACAGACGAGGAGCTTATCCGGGATGCTTACTCAGATGATGAGCTAGTATTTTTTATAAGTCTCACTTATTGGATTAAAGTGGAAAATAGAGTAATACCACAGAAAATGGCAATGGTAAAAAAGAAACCATAATTTTGCCAAATATTCTATGATCTACTAGTCCATATGACGTGGGCCTATTGAAAGGAGTAGAAGCAGTTCAAATCAAGCTTAAAGCAGGAGCAATCTTGCCAAGAGCAAAACAATATCCTATACCCAGAGATAGCGGATGAAGGTATATTTGAGAGTATTTCCACTTTAATGAAAAAAGGAATATTGCTGCCATCTGAGTCCCCAAGGAACACGGCTGTGTACCCAGTGAAAAAATCAACTGGCAGGTTGTGGAGATGTATTCAGGATCTCTACCCCTAAACAATACTGTTGAAACAGAGTTTGCTTTAGTTCCAAATCCCACTACAATATTATGCAATATTTCATCTAAGGCCAAATATTTTACAGTTATAAATTTAAAAAAACGTGTTCTTCTCAATTTCCCTTCATGAGCACTTCATTATCGTATAGAAATACGTACATGAAACATACTTGTTTACCCCAGGGGTACTGTGAGTTCCACTCAATCTTTAACAGGGTCCTCCCAATGGACCTGGGAAATGCACAGCTTGAGAGTGCAATAATTCAGTACATAGATGACATATTAGTATGCAATGAGACAGAAGAAAGATGCAGAGAATACTCAGTTTGCCTCCTGACTATACCAGCAGAGAAAGGATAGAAGGCTACACTATTGTCAGGAAGAGGTCCTGTATAGGGCAGTTGCTCTTTCAAGAGGGGAGGAAAGTGAGACCTGTGCCTTCTCTCTTTGCTTCAGGGATTGGCAGAGTTCTCAGGGAGATTCTCACTAGCTAAATTTGACCACAGAACCATATCAGGTTAGTTCACGTGCATGAAACTGTTGCTTATCATTTTATTTTAATTTTTTTTTAGTGTTTTGGTTTACATTCAAACCTCTCATCTTGCTATATTTCTCAACTGTTTATCAGTTTAATCACGAAGGCAATTGGGACTCTGATTTGGTTTTTCTTTGTGGTTGTTTGTCTTTGCTTCCGCTTTAACTTTTTTTAAGTTTCATTATCCTGGTTGTCTGTTATTCATTATGTTGTTCCAGAATGATATTAGGGCAAAAACAACTTTTTTTTAATTTCCTGCAATCATTGTTGCGCAACGGTCTTGGGGTGATAGTATCATTTGGTTTTTCATGAACCATCTGCTGGAAAGATGCCTTTTTTTGGTCAGTGCAGGAAATATCATAATAATGTGATGTAGGCTCTCTATCGTCTTTCTATCCTTGCAAAATCAACAATGTTTTTTGGATTGCTGGATTTGCTTCCTGTCTGCCATTATTTCTCGAGTCGGCAGGATGTTTAGCCGCAGTCTCATGAACTTGTCTCTTATTTTATATGATGGTAACATTTTCAAATACACTGGTAGTAGGTTTATTGATCTGGTATCAAGTGTACACGGTATATCATGCTTGTACTTGGCTTTTGTTTGCAGCGTCTTTATCCAGTCATTCTCTTTGACTTGTATCTTTGCTTTTTGAGGTCTTTCTATCAGCATTTCCTGGGAGATGTCTTTTTCTTCTCTTTTGGATTCACTCGATTTTTTCCATATTTATAGTACTTCTTTTGTGTTATTATTTTTTCCGGTTCTGAGTATTTCGAGCGGTGTGGCATAAGATTTGCTCATGACTTTACGATATAGGTCAAATTTTTTCCACATTACAATGGATTCTAATGATTGGAGGGCAAGTTCCGCTCGTATACGTGGTGTAGGGAGCGACATGGGTAGATTTAACACTTTCTTCCAGAATCTTCCCTCCAGTTGGGTCCAGATTGATTTGTCGATGTTTATAATCGTCTCGGCTCCATATGTTAATACAGCTGTTACTTTTTGTTTGTAAAATGTCACAACCGGAGTTAGTGAGAATTTTCCGTATTTTCGGTGTATTGTTATGGTCTGGCGCGCTAGAGATAGGGCTTTGTCTCTAAGATGTTGTGCTCATTCTTCGTCTGTTGGAGATTGAGATATCCACACTCCCAGATATTTTATGTTCTTTACTTGCTCCATTTTTTCTTTTCCTATGTAGTAGCACATTGAATGTCCATTTGTTCTGGTTTGCTTCTTTAGTTGCATAATTTTGGTTTTCTGTGTGTTTATTTCCAGCAGGTTAGTAGTTATGTATTCTTCTAGTCTTTGCAACACAATCTGCAATCCTCTGGGTGTTTTTGCCAGTATCACTATGTTGTCTGCATACAAGATGCAAGGTATTGCTGTTTATTTTCGGAGGATTCATTTGTGGGGTTTAAATTTTTGCCTCAAGGTCTGCCATATAAAGGTGGAACAGGGTGGCTGCCAATGGGCATCCTTGTTGCAGCCCGTTCCATGTCCTGATTTGATCTGTGAGTGTTCTCATCTTTTGATAGTCTGATTCTTATACTGGTGCTTTCATACAGAAGTTTGATGGGTTCAATGGTGTTGGACGGGCACTTCCATGCATCTAGCTTTTCCCATAGAGAGTCTCTGCTTACAGAGTCAAAGGCCAACCTTAAGTCTACGAATGCAGCATAAGTCTGTGTTTTCCTTCTTATGGCTTTGTGTTTCAGCAGATTTAATAATAGCAGATTGACGTTGGTTCCTATCGTTTTTACGAACCCAGTTTGCCTGGTTGCATATTTATTTTCTTTTTTTGCCCATCTGTCCAGTTTCTCTAGCAGGAGTTTCGCGAAGATCTTCCCTAAAGGGTCGAGTAATGCAAAGGGTCAAGTAATGCTAGAGGTCGGTAGTTTTGCGGTTCTTTTGTGGATCCATGCTTAAATATGGGTATTATTGTGGCTTGCTTCCATGTGTTTGGGATCGATTTTGTGCTCTCGATCATTTTGAATATGCTCTCACATATTGATCCCCAGGCTTCTGTTTTTTTTTTTTAAATTATCATATTTGATAGGCCGTCTGGGCCTGGTGCTCTGGAGACATTTAGCGATATTGCTTTTTGTATACCTTCGCATCCCATTCCCATTGCCATGTTAAATATTTTGCTGAGTTTTTTCTTTTTGTTTCCTTATAACTCGGTGAAGTATGCCATCCAGCTTGCCTCTGGTACATCGCTTATCATTCTGTTTTGGATTTGGGTTTGACCGTGTAGTAAGGCCCATAGTTGTCTTGTGTTTCTGTCTCTGCATCTTCTTGCATTATTACAGATCTGTTGTTCTTTATCCAATTTTTATATTGTTGTTTCGCCAATTTGATTTTCTTGAGTTTCTCGCCTAGGTTTTTTTTCATTATCAATGTTATCTTCAGTCTCAGTTCCTTTTTATTTTTGCTATTATTTTATGATTGCATGCATGACAGTGCTTTTTTCTTGTTTGAGCTTTGTTTGTTCTATTCTGGCACTTGAAGGGTTGAAGTAGCCATTCATAGTTGATTTTTTCAGAGTCGTCTAGTGTTGGGTTTTACATTCAATTTGGTAGTTTTTCTATTATTTATTGTCCAATTCTTAATCTATATCTACCGTTATTTATCTCAATTTCTGGTAGTTCTTTTTTCTCATTTGCTTGGTTCACAGTTTTCCATGATCTCTTTAATATGAAATGGTTGCTGTTTTGAGTTTTGATGTTTTGGGGCATAACAGAGTTCATCGAATATGTCTTTGGTCAGATAGATGTAGTCTATTGTAGCTGTTGAGTTTCCTCTAGCCCAGGTTTCCATCGTTCTTCCAGTTGTTGTATCCCGGCTGTCCGATCTTCTCATGTTCCTACATGTCAGTTCTTTGGTCCATATTTTGGCATGGGTGTAAGATGACATTCTTCTAATTCTAATTCTTTACCTTTGCAGTCGAGTATGTGGATATTTAAGTCACCACATATTATGAATTCAATTAATTTGTATTTTTCTTTAGCCTTGTCAATTGCAGTAAATACTGTATCAATGAATTTCTCTTCCATTATACTTACTGGGTTCCAGTATAGGTTCATTAGTCCCCATGTTTTGTCCATTTTGCTGTTCGTAAGTGTTATTTCATTCTCCGATTTTTCAACTCTGCAGTTGAGTATTGTTATTTGTATCCATGAGTTTACATTTTCAAATTCAATTATTTCAAACTTTCGCCCGTTTTTGATGATCGTTAGTAGGCCAGATGAGGGTCGACCCTTTTTCTTCTGGATTGCTGGGTTCGCTAACACTATGGCCCTCATTACGACCCTGGCGTTGGACCATGGTGCTAATAGCACCATGGTCCATGCCGGTAACTTACCGACTCTGCCATGGTGGAATGGGGAATTACCGCCCCATTCTGAGGTTGGCGGGGCGGTAATTCCCCATGCAGCCATGGCCCCTCCCCATTCCCATTTTTGCCCCATAGGGCTCAATGGAAATGGGGAAGGCGCTAAGTAATGGGGAAGGCGCTAAGTAACTAATTAGCACCAAGGTCCCTTTGCGGGTTGGTTTTTAATGCCTGCAAAAAGCAGGCGTTAAAGTCTCCAACCCGCAAAGGGACCTCGTAATCAGGCGTTAAGGGTTTAACGGCGCCGCCACCTTTTACGGTGCCGTTAACCCCTTAACGCCAGGGTCTTAATGAGGGCCTGTGTATCCGTCGCATATGTGTTGTTCTGTTATCCAGGATTCCTGTATACAGATTATGTCGGCCGATAGGAGTATTGGGTTTATGTTGTTAAATAAATGTCTGGTCCCATGTGTTCCATGAACAAAGCGTGATGGTGGTCGTATTCTCTTTGTTTGGTTTTATCTTCTTCGGTTGTGTTTTTCTTCACTCTCCGGAGTTATGTCATCCTATTGTCTCCATATTCCATAATTTCTGTATAGTTCATGGCGGTTTTGGTAATCTTTGTCTCCATTTCCTTTTTGTTGCTTATCATTACATTATTGACAGAAGTCAGTTTCTCATGAATTGGGGAGGAATATGTTCTATTGTGGTCATACATTTTCCTGCGTTAGTGATTCCCCAAAGTGACCTACATAATGAAGAGTTATCAAAAATAAATGAATACCAGAGAAAGAAGAGGTCACTCAACCTGTGTCGGCTCAAGAGGGATAATTATTTCTCATCAAAGTCAATAGCAGCTATGATGATATACCAGCAGATTATGGATTATTCAGCAAGACGGCAATGATATTTACATCTGTAGATATGCCAGGACTCCAGACTGCAGTGAATGATATGATTGGTTTGGTTATTTGCAGCACGCTTAATATCCAGTGCTTTCTAAGCGCGGACCCGGGGATCGAACCTGTATTGCTCCACGTCATCTTGTTTCCAATGCGAGCATGTTGCCCCTGTGCTATCCTTCCAAGACAAGGATAGCCAAGTGGTTACAAATAACCAGATGGGAGCTGCTGCAATCAACATGAAAATAAAAGGATTTAATGCAATCAAAGAAGATCTGAGGGTCATCAGGCTTATGAGCCTCCAGAACAGGTATGTCCTGGACTTAATTACAGCAATGTAAGGAGACGTGTGCACCAGGATTGGGCCTTCTTGTTGTACATTCAAACTTGCCCATGATGGAGAAAATGGAACCCTCACAGAAGCAATATATTTGCTGACAATCCTGCATGGCAGATGAAGCTGATGAGCCGGAAGATGATGATTGGTTATCGTCTCTGTTTTCATGGATTCCAACCTGGCTGGCAAATGCCTTTGCTAAGATTCTGTCTTATAAGGATCATTATAGGACAATGCAAGAAGACAGCTAAGAAAGACATTGAGATGAAGATGATCAATATAGATGCTGAAACAGGTGAACACATGCAAAACGTGAGCAGCACCCATCAGAATATAAAAAGAAGTTCCCAGGCATCCCCAGGAACAATGTTCTATTACCTTAATGATCACAAGAAATATGTAGGAGGTTGGATATTTTCTCCACCACCTGGGGAGTGCTGCTATATGACTTGGAGTGTGGATGAACATATAAAGAATGCGGGTCACTTAAGAAGGGTGGCGAAGATATGGACTCCAAAGAAGCCACAGTGTGAAGAGAAAATAAAGAAGATTGAGGAGGAGGAGGTGGTCGAGGACTCGACCACAGGAGGGAATGTATAGAAGCAGGTGGACCCTTCATCCTAGCTCTCACCCCCTTAATTCCATCATATTGGAATAGTAGGAGAATAGCCCTAAATTGGGCACCTGGTGTTGTACCACTACCCCATCGAGTGTATGAGAGATGATATGCACCCAGACAACTGTATTGAATCTGCCCTTGCACTGAAAGGGTAGAAGGATGTCTGCACACACCATTGGACATCGAAGAGCTATTAGTGAAATCAGACGAAGGCAGAGTGATGTCATGAAAGAAAGACAGGAGGACACACTGAAACAATATGCAAATACTTAAAGAATGAAGATGTAACTAAAGTAACAAGAGAAACATGTAATCAAATACAAGAATTCAAATGCGCAAAAGAAATTAGTAAGTAGAGATGAAGTTAATGAATATATGCAGAAACGCAAAGAATATGAGACTTATAGAGGCTTGCTTCAGAAGGAAAGTATAAATTAACTGAAGCAGCCATGAGAAAAAGATGGACTATGAACTTATGTTGAAACCAATCAAGCTAACTCAGAGACAGACCAGGGCTGCAGAGTCAGAATACGCTAAAAAAACAGTTTTGTGAGAGGAGAAAAGACGAGTCTATTGGCCTCAGATCAAGGATGCCATATCAAGGAATAATTGCATGGCATAAAGGTAATCAAGGGCATACTCTATGTACCTAAGACATATTTCTCTTAGATTAAGCAAAGACGAAACTATCTGAAAGCGCCAAGTATTGGACAATTAAAGATGCAAAAATCTTCTGTGAGGCAGGGCAACCGAATCTCCAGAGGGCGAGAGGAGTAATGACATGCAGCTTAATTAAATCAAATAGGAGTACAAAAAATGGACAAACTGGACAAAATCGTGGTCTCCTCACATTTGATTCAGAAGTGGAAAACAAAGGCTATTCATTAAGCTCTTGATGGAGATAATGGTGTACCTACACTCCCTTAAAAGTCCCAGAACACAGAACAGGCTGTATGGTCAGCCTTAAAGAAGAAGCCCTGGTTTAGGGATTGACTGATGAGAGAGGATGAGCTAATTGGGCAAGTGGGTAGTAGTCAGACGTTGCTCTCTGAACCTGAGTTTTGTTTTGCCCACGCGCTTCTAACAAGCCAAAAGTCCAAGGTTGGGAGAGAATGCCAACCAATCAGAGGGCCTATATAACAACATGCTACCCAGTGCTGCACAGGCCAACCCGGAGCTGTTATTCTGCTATAATCTGTATTATATGTATTTGGATGTGGTTCAAGGTGTGCATATTAGATAAGGGGCATCCTTTGATATAACTAAAACTTATATGATATATAGGTATATATGTTCCCTTTACCAATCCCTCACTTCAATAGCTTTCACAGTTTGCTACATAGAATGACATCATAGATGATATGCATTCATGTATAAAGCCTTTGTGTAATCGAAATTGAAGTATGAGTGTGTGGACTATAGTTGGTTGTTTGCCAGATTGCCCAACTTTATTTTGTGCTGATAATTGATAAGTACTTTGCCATATTCTTTGAGTCTGTCCGGTTATTTGGGTCTGAGATCATTATTAGTAATTCCATCTAGCACTTGAGATTCTTGAAGGTGCTAAAGCATGCATTGCTCCTCGACAGACCCGGTGGAAAACACAAGGTGGGTTTCTCTCACCCTTATACCTTGCTGTCTTTCCTGAACAATTCTGAGGGCATACCATTTAAAGAATATAAGGGAATTATGTGCCAACTGCATAGGGTGGGTCTCGCTAAGTATGAGTATATATTCAGTGATGACAATTGTATTTCTATGGAAAAGGTTCAAGACCTATCGTCTTTCTCTCTAGCTAATGCTCTTCTGTATAATCAGATGAAACGAGAGTTGAAAGCTAGATACCTATCAATCTCGAACAAACCTAAGTCTAGCCCATTTCTGCATTATTTAATGTCCACCAATAATACCAATACAACTATCTCTTTGCTATATAAGTTAGCTAAGTCCAATTTGCCTGCTGGAAATGGGGCGGCTAAAACTAGGTGGGAGCTTGCTTTGGGCATTACTACTGATGAAGAAGAATGGGAAAAGATAGGCTGGCAATTGCGATATATCTCCATCTATTACAGACATTGTGCACTACAGTACTGCTTCATACACTAGACACACTATACCTCACTTAAAGTCTAAATGTTAGACCCCAGAGCCTCGGGGGCATGCCCTAAATGTAAACAGTTGGAGGCCGATTTTATCCATATGACCTGGACGTGTCCAAAAATAGCTTAATTATGGAGTGAGGTCACAGAGGTGGTGGTGGCCATAGCGAGCACCAAAATCATTGAATACCCCCTGGTGAGTCTCCGGGGTCTTCATCCACCCCTAGTGAAACTAATGGGTCGATTTATGGTGTTGGCGCTGCTTCTAGCTCGGAAATGTACTGCTTGGAAATGGATGGAAAGGCAAACACCATCCGGATCTCAATGGATGAGTGAGCGCCTTAAAGCAAATGAATGTCAGGAAAGCTACCAGGAACTGGTGCACCCAATAGCCAGACCAAAAGACATTTGGGGCCTCGTTACGAGGTTGGCACAAAGGGATACCGGGCACCGTTAAGGACATCGTACCGGTAATCCCTTTGCGCCCTATTCCGAGGTCCTCTAGCGGGTCCCTTCCTTAATGCCTGGTTTTACCAGGCATTATGGACGGGGCCCATTAAGGGACTTCATAGCTAATAACGGTACCACAATTTGCGGTACCATTATTAGCGCCTTCCCCCTTCCCATTGAGCCCTATGGGGGCTGAAATGGGAATGGGCTATGGCTTTTTCAATGGGGACTTACCGGTCCCGCAAAGATCGGAATAGACCGGTAAGTCCCCATAGAACGAGGGCGGACTCGGCACTGGTATTGGAGGTAGTCATGGCGCTAATAGCGCCATGACTACCTCCAACCTCGGAATGAGGCCCTTGGTGTTATTTGAGGGGATATGCGATGGGTAGATAAGCAAAAGATTCTGTCAATGTAACTTAACTGCTAATGCTTATGTCATGCACTTCCGCAAATATATGTTCAGCAGATAGGAGGCTGTTACTGGTTCTAGAGGCTATAATGGGAAAGTGTTATTGTTTTTAGTGGTGACGGTCACGATTAAAACACTCATGGAAAAGTGTTTTTTATGTTTATTGAATACAGGCTACTATTCTGCCATTGCGTGGCCCGTTTCTTGATGTATGATGCCTTGTTGAATAAAGAAAGTTTAAAAAAAGAAAAGGAACTGCACCCAGTAACCATGTCGTTTGGAACAGCATTCATCAACAGAGCAGCAAAGCTATCGTGCCTGTTCGCCTTCCGCCCCCGCCCTTTTCTTTGCGATCTGAAAGAGTTCCCAGAGACCATGAAAAAGGCAGCAGTGTATGGTACACATCACGGAAGCATAACAAAGGCGATTCCAGGTAATAAAAACAACCAATGATACACTGGTATCCAGTGATAATGTCGCTGTGAAAATGGCCGACTGGTTGCGACATTGCTCTCAAAATGCACCCTCCAGACAATCAAACACTTTCCCCAAATATTCTAGGATTGGAGATAATCATATATAATGATACACCTCCTACAATATTTGGGTAAATAATTTTAGGGGTCAGGAACACAGTGACATTACCACATGGAAAAGACACGGCAAGGTACATGGGTTCTCTAAGGGACCAAGCTATTTAAGAGCTTTCATTCTTCAGATGGTCGGGGCTCATAAATGCCAAGGTGTTCTTGTTCTGCAACAGTTCACAACCTCATCTACTACAGATTCACGATACAAACGGAAATGGGATCTACCCACCAACCATCCCAAAATACGAAACCCACACCAATATCAATCTCTGAGGCACCTTCAGTGTCCGGTATGAGGAAGACGCCTACAAAAGATGGGCTATTTCTGATCTCAATGAAATCCAGAAAAAGAGTCCCTAAAGGAGAGACGGAGGAGGCTCAAAGGCAACTTTGAGATGCTAAAAAAAGCATACACAATTAGTTTGCTTGAGAACATTTCAAATACTTACACAGTTTGTTTATTACGGCAATTTTATAACAAACTCAAGTTTAAATACAATTATTTCCATATCGCATTGACCGCAAAAGCAGGACGATTCTAAGATTCCCCAGGAAAGGATTTCAGTGGTGGCTTATGCATGTTGGGTGGGGTGGCACCCATCCACCACCTATTCTGGAGGTGCCCCCACGCCGGCAACAGCAGGGAAACTTGGTTTACCTTTACATTTCCCATGGCCTGGCGTGCCAATGAGTTTTGCTTCCCCAGCCTTGCATGGCTCATTGGGCTAGCAGGTTAGTACCAAATGTGCATAATGACACTCCTTCACTTCCACACACATTCAGTGGGCCTGGGGTGATGATTACTGGTGCTCTGCCTCCAAGGCACATGTCAGGAACCAGGCAGGCCTCTCAGAGCTTCCCTGTTTCTGTGTTTTGCGGTGCGCACAAGCCATAGGATCTTAAGAGCAGCTCCTGGAGGCAGTGGTAAGTTCAGAACTAAGAAAAAAGAAATGCTTGTATGTGTGGATTCAAGTGCATTTATATAGGAATGGATGCACGTGAGCGGCTCTGTCTGTAGTAGTGCCACTGTGAATGAGAATACAGTGTGAATGTTGTGTACAGGTATGAATGTGTGCCTGTGTGAATGAGAGTGCATTGAATGTTCTGAATGTGTGCACGTCTGAATAAGATAGAAGTGTATAGTGTGGTGCATGACTGCATGTGTGAATGGATTGCAATATATTTGTGTGCGTGTTTGTGTATAGGACAGGATATGAGGCTGGGATGGTGAAGAAGATATTAGGGGAGCCACTATGGATGTTTTCTTACAGTGACTTGGCTGGTTTTATTTGGATTATGGACATAAGCAATACGATGAGTTTCTTATTTGGACATGCAGGGCCATAATGTGGGAAGCCAGTATGGACATTTTATTATAGTGGCATGGCATGCGGTGTGACTAGTATAATGAGCAAAGTCAATTTAATGTGTTTTCTTATGTTGTATGCTCTCCTACATTCGAACAGAGAATAAAGGTGGTTTCTTGTAGTGGCCTGGCTTGTTTTAATCTTCTTATGGACAAAGAAAACTTGATGAGTTTTGTTCTCTCTTTTATGGGTGTGGGGCACATAATGTGGGAAGCCAGCAAGGATATTTAAATATATTGGCATAGCATGTTTCACTTAGATCAAATCATCAATCTTATTTTGTAGGGGTCAGGAGGCATCATGGGGGAAGACAGCATGGCCATTTTCCTACAGTGGCAAGACATTTATTGCTGGACTTATGGGCAAATTCAACATGGTAAATGTTTTTAATTGGAATACTT
Organism: Ambystoma mexicanum; assembly: GCF_040938575.1. NCBI lineage: Eukaryota > Metazoa > Chordata > Amphibia > Caudata > Ambystomatidae > Ambystoma > Ambystoma mexicanum. The sequence goes on along the minus strand of NC_090931.1, from coordinate 164,366,231 downwards.
GTCACAGGTTTCCCCCTTCTCACCTGTTGCTGTTGTTTACTGGAGCTCCTTGAAGGAGGTTTCTTGCGTACAGTCTGGGTCTTGTACAGCCCTGTGTGGGCTTCTTCGGGTTCCAGCGTGTGATCGGCGGTTCGACTCCTGGAACGTTCAGTATGTCCGGGAAATCCAGGAAATGATGATGTGTACTCGAAACAGGTACACGGGGGTCCAGGATACAAGAGGTAAGGAAAGGAATGGACTGAAGGGGGAAGAACAAATGTCCAGGAACCGGGAACAGGTAGTCAGCGAGAGCGAACTACAGCAACGCACGTCTAGCCACTGCAAGCGGTAGCGTTGAGACGCTCTGGACCGCGGGGGCGTTGCTTCTTTATAGAGTGTGCTACGTCCAACGCGGAAGCTGGTAAACAACGTTCCGTGTCTGTCGGCCATGATGGTAGTACTGCTGAGTGCAGGCCTCGATGTGACAGGGACCAGGAAGTCCAAAAGGGACGCATCCGACGGTTCATGACAAAACTGGCCTAAACTGAAACAGCCAGTGTGGATTTTTTCTTACAGCGGCATGGCTTGTTTCACTGGCATTATGGTCAATGTAAATTCAATGTCCTTACGTGTGGGTGGGGGTGCATGATGGGTTAAGCCATTATGAATGTTTTCTTGAAGTGGCATGGCAGGTTTTACTGGTATTGTAGGCAAAACTATCTTGATGTGTGTTCTTACATGGGGGTGGAAGGCTACACTAGGTCAGCCAGCATGGATGTTTTCTTGTAGTGAAATGGCTTGTTTTAATAACATTAGTAAAGCAAATATGATTGACGTTCATACATGGAAGTCTGGCCCACACTGGGGCAGCCAGTCTGAACATTTTCTTACAGTGGCATGTACATCTTTGCTGGCAGCCCAGACCACAGAGACGCAGACGCACATCATACTCAGACAAGGAAACACCTGTGCTTTGAAACACTGCAGATGCCTGCAAGGGGTTTGCATCCCGTCACTACTCCTCTGTGGTCTGGTTGTTAGGAGACTCACTCCAGACCTGACAATACCTATGAGTCCTGTCCTCCGGACTAATTAGTACCCAATGAAAGAATTTATCATGAATATATTATGAAATATGAGCACATCCAGCCCTGAAGATGGATTAATGTAATCCGAAACGCGTTGGCACCAAACATCACCTAGGAGTGCTTTTTTATGTTGAAAACTCCAAAAAGGTATTACCAATGATGTAATTGTGATATAACTTTATACATTCTTTTGATTGACCTGGTTTGGTTTACCCGAGCATCTCTACAGCTCAAATTGTATCATTGTTGTCTTTGAATCACTGTTTTGTGACAATCTTTACTGTCTACACGCTGCACTGTAGAGTTAACAGTGAAATACAGAGAGACTTTTATATATAAACACTTGCGTTCTCTGTTTAACCTGTTTTGAGTCAGTTTGGTTGATTTCCTCTCTTTACTCCAGCAGGCAGACAGAAATATTGAAAGATGATTATACTTTAATGACTATGAAATTATGATTACTTTATGAGGACATGCATATAGTGCTCGCCACAAAATTACAACTTTACCGCCTCAACTATTAGGGATCACTGACTCAATGGAGTAACAGATCCCCCTTTTCAGTTGAGATATTTGACCTGGGATATTATCCCGTGAGGAGTGCAGCATTGGGTTCCTGGTCGGCAACGTCTAGGGTGTGTTCTCTGCCTTTGTATTCTGGATCCCGAGTGGCCTCGAGATCTTCCCAGCTGCACCTGAAGTTTACCCTACTCAACTAGACATAGCAGTTTATCATCCTGTATACCAGTACTACTTTCTATTGAATACGTACCTGTAACATCCAGTAGTGCCTCCTACCCCCCAATTTTTCTACAAAGGGAATTGGATACCTTTTCTTATATGAGCATGAGTAGGGATTTATCTTTGACATCCATTAACAATTTTGCGTATATTAACATGACATATTCTACTGATATTGTGGGCAAAGGCAACATGAGTACTACCATGAAGCATCCAGTAAAGACATGTTCTGTTACTTTGGCTTTGTATTTTCACTGGCATTATGGGTAAAGTCAACAGTACAGGTTCTTAGATAGGGATGCTAGCATATGTTGGCAAATACTGTATGGACATATTTTCCTATATTACTGGCATTCTGGTCAAAGAGAACATGAGTATGTTCTTATGTAGAAATACGGGCTGGTTGGTTAAGCCAGCATGAACATGTTTATCTTAACACTGACAAAATACGTCTACATAGTGTGGGCAAATACATCCTGGAAATGCATGTGCACACTATTTATTCATTTGCATCTACTAGATTTTTTTATGTGTTGGCAATCAGAATCGATTGTAAACGGTGTGCTTTTTCCCCAGGTTTTCACAGAAAGTGTGCACAAAATGCACCATTTTAACCAATAACTTAAACAATGTTCTAGAAAGGAGCACTCCACCAGGACAAACTTGGTTGTTTCGGGCTACCTCACCAGGTTTGGTTACTTGGACACATTCTTGGGAAATGGTTACAAGCCTCCAGTCAAAATATTCAACAACTGTAGCTGGTCCTTACCAATTCAAAATCCTACATTTATATTATGGTTTCTACTGTAGTCTTTAATACATGCCTGACTCTGGCTACAAAGGATTTCAAGAAAATGGGCCTTACATGTATACCAGTTACTGACGACATTCCACAAAAAAGCACACCTCTTATATAACTAAATATTTCCATCAATGATAAATAATGAAGCCTACCCACAATCACGGCAACTTTGTGCATGTGATCTTTATTCGACCAAACAAGGACACAACTAAAACCATCAAAAGAAATAGTCATAAACCTAATAAGCATGGCTTCTCATGATACACAGCAAGACAGTGATGGTGTCATTGCAGATGATATCTTTAAGCAATGCAGTAAACTTGCACTGAGTCTAAGGCAAGGGGAAATAGACAGGAAATTGCTTCAATTGATTGGCCAATCATTCAACAAGATACCCCTACGCTCACAGTTCAAGAATGATTTACAATAGTGGAGACAATCAAACAAAGGTTAAGAAGTCTTTAGATTGTTCATTTGGGAGCTTGAAAAATACCAGGGCACTAGTCTGTTAAGCAATTTACCCGTCATGTAATTGCCCCAAATGTAGTGTGGTTTGGCTGGTCGTTAGGTAGTTCCTCCTTCATATAATGTCCCCAAACGTAGGCGGTCTGGGTGGTCTTAAGATAGTTCCATCAAATGATCACAAATTGGGTAGTAAGGATTTCAACAGACAACACCACTCTGATGCTTTACATACAGACACAGGTGGAGCAAGATCAACAAGGGAAACATGCATGTTACTTCAGGGTATGTAACAGGACTTATCTGGTGAATACTTTGAGATTGCACAGACGGGTCTGCCATGAAGGGAAAGTGGACCAGAATCAGATTCTAATAATCTTCAACTTTCAGCATGCCTAGGGCTGTTTGTTGGGAAGGTTTTTTGGGGCTAAGGAGACGTCTTAATCTACTGCCCCCTAAATCTCCTAATCATCAGAGTAGATTGAAAATACAGAGCATGCAACTACACAAGGAGCCTGCTAACCCCAGGCAGTGCATGGCAGATATGCTATGCAATCTTGGTGCAACTTTCCATAGAGAGCCAGATTAAAACTGAAAATGGGTCCACAGTTCTTATCTTGGCAACAGGGCCATGTGATTCTCCATGACTCATCATCATCGACTCTCCCAGTGTGGTCCCAGAAGAGCTAGATATTTCCAAATGTATGAAAGTGCTTACAAAGATCAATACAGACTTTGCCAGATATCTATCTATCTATCTATCTATCTATCTATCTATCTATCTATCTATCTATCTATCTATCTATCTATCTATGTATCTATCTATCTGACATGTTAATAACTCCCCTCCAACATGGGACAACACTACAGCTTGCAAGGTAAATTCTTGGCAGGGCCAACACCCCCCTTCTATCATCTGAGATTGATACATTGAGTGTTAGGAAATTGGCTAATAACAAAGGATACTGTTGTCATGCTTATAAACTTGAATTATCAGATATAAAGTGATGTATCCAATCTGATTGTATTGTCTGTCTTGCTATCTACCTATATATCTTTCACGTTAATCACCCATTACATGTCAATCAGTGCTTAATTTTATTATGTATTTATTTGCATTTTTAAAGCGTGCAACTGCCCTAGGGCATCGTGGCGCTGTTACAGAAAGCTCACTTGACAGTAGGAGATTGGTTACAGACATTACTCGTGTTCCGGGTTACATGGGAACAGTGACATAGGTAAAGTATAAGGGCACAGTAAATGATTTATTACAGGCATTACCCGTGTTCCAAGTACCTGGGAGGTAGTGTGTTAGGTACATATTACTTAAATAAGATGGTTTTCAGAGCCTTTCTGAAGGCCAGGAGGGATGTTTCCGATCTCAATTTAGGTGGCAGTGAGTTCCAAGATTTTGGTGCTAGAACTTCGAAACTCTAACCACCAGCTTTCGTTCTGTTAAAGGTAGGGATTGGGAGTTGGTGTGTATACATGTCACTTTTGGGTCTAAGTGTCTGCACTTGGTGTATTTGTTCAGTTAGATAGCTGGGAGCAGATTGAGATAGGCATCGATGGGTTATAGTGAGAGTCTTGAACAAGGTGCGCTCTTTGACTGGGAGCCAGTGAGATTTTTGCTAGCTTGGGAGGTGTGCTCCCTCCTAGGGATACTGAGGGCTGCTCTCAGTGCGTTGTTCTGTGTAATTTGTAATCTGTTAAAGTTTTTAGCAGAAGTGCCCAGTAGGAGGATGTTGCAGTAGTCCAATGTTGCACCTATAGTGGCCCTGGCAATGTTAAGGTAATTTTCAGTAGATAAGTGGGGTTTTACAGCATTGATTATTTTAGTTGTAAGTGCTGCTGCTGAAGAGATATAGCTTACACGTCTGTCCATAGACAAGGTTGAGTCTAGGTACACTCCCAGAGTTTTTACAGAAGTGGAGACTGTAATTACAGAGCTTTTGATTTTGAAATTGCAGTATTTGTTGTCTGGTTTACTGAGGATTTCTTTAGGGCCCACCAGTAAGATCCCTGTCTTGTCCCCATTGAGACAGAGGCCATTGGCTGCCATTCAGGCCAGGATGATAGCATATGTTTCTTGTAAGGTTTTTAGGTCTTGCTCGTAGTCACCAGATAGTGGGAGCATAATTTGTGTATCATCAGCATAATTGGTGAAAGTTATGCCAAATTCTTCTAGGTCGTTGAAGAGTGGTAGAGTAAATAGATTGTAGAGGGTAGGGGAGGTGCAGGAACATTGTGGTACTCCACAGTTGATAGGGGAAGGAGTCGCTGATGCTTGGTCTGAGAAAACTCTCATAGCTCTGCCCTCCAGGAAGGATGTAATCCAGGTAGTGGCCTCAGTGGAGAAGTGAGCCGTGTTGGTGAGGTGTGTCTTTAGGACTTTGTGGTCCACTAAGTCGAACGCAGCCGACAGATCTAGGAGTAGGAGGATTGCAGATTTGCCCTTGTCCATATTTCTTAGGAGTTGGTTTTTTAGGTTAGGCAGAGCTGATTCAGTGCCATGCCGCGGGCGAACGCCTGATTGTCTTTTTCCTAGAATGGTGTGTAATTCTAGATAGGCTTGTATCTGTAGATATGCAGCCTTATCCAGAATTTTCAACAGGAATGGCACAGTTGTAATAGGCCTATAGTTGTTTGGAGAATCCCGATCTAGGGTGTTTTTTTTTAGCAGTGGCCAAACCCATGCTTCCTTAAGAGAGATGGGTAATGAGCCAGAGGCAAATGAGGCCTTAATAAAAGTTGTAATGAAATGTGCTAGTTACTCAGAGCAGTCTTTGATTATGTTTGCTGGACAAATGTCCCCTTTGTATAGTGAAGGTTTTATTTGCTTCATGATGAGTAGGACTTCAGAAATAGTCACGTTTCTAAAGGTAAATGGTGATGATGGTTTGCTGTAAGGATGGGTAGGAGGCTTAGGATTGGATGCAGTCAGTGTTGTACGGGTGGTTTTAGGTAGGTTGTCAAAATTGGCTGAAATTCTTTTTTTGAAGTAGGTCTATTTTGTCGAGCATAGCCTTCTGGATGTCATTACACCATTTTTCATCCTTAACAGTTTGATGTTTGGACGTGGGAGGTACGACCAGTTCATTGAAAATGGCGAATAGTTCTTTCGAATGGGATTTAGCATTGTCTATTCTAGTGTTGTAGGCTGCGTAGGCTGCTGTAGGCTGCTGCTTTAGCTGTGGCTTTGGCATTTTTATATTGCTTAGCAATGGCTAGGTAAGAGTCACGAGTGGGAGTTGAAGGGTGGGATTGCCATTTGTTAAGGGCATATCTTTTGAGTACTTTTAGGTCAAGTAGGTCTTGGTTGTACCATGAGTTAACATGAAATCGTCTTTTTGCTTTGTTTTTTCTCTAGTGGGGCAATTGTGTCGGTCACCTCTTTAATAGTGGTATTGTAAAAGTCGACCAAATCATTAGGGTTGCTCGAGAGGGGTGACGCTAGTGCTGAGATTTCTAGGAGCCGAGGGATTCTTTCTTTTGTGAGCAGTTTTTTTTAGATCTGGCTAGGACAGCTGGCATGGGGAGGTTTTGTAAGGATGCCGCAGTTGTCGGGATGTAAAAATGGATGAGATGATAGTCGGTCCATGGTTGTAGGTTGTTGGAGCTGATATCTACCCTGCAATTGTGGTTGACTAACCAGTCTAGTATGCATCCTTTGGAATGAGTGGCAGAGTCGACTTTCTGGATGAAATCAAGGTCTTGGAGAGCTTTAGCAAAGGCTTTACTATGTTTGTCTTTTGTATCCTTGAATCCAAGATTAAAGTCTCCTAAGAGTATGGCTCTGGTGTTCGGTTTAAGGTAATTACCTATGAGGTGTATAAGGTTGGCTTGGAAGTCCAGAAGGGGGCCTGGAGGCCAGTAAATGAGAGTGCATAGTCATAGTGTCAATGGGTGAGAAGGAGATCTTTACAGATACAGCGTCAACGTTCTCTGGTGTGGTAGATTTAATTTGTCTAGCCTTAAGTGTTTATTTGACTATAAGGGCAAGCCCTCCACCTTTGTGTGTAAGTCTATCCTGGTGGAGGATGATGTACGCGGGGGGTAGGGACTGGCATATGGCTGGTCCAGATGCTTCATGTAACCATGTTTCTGTAATTGGTAGTGCGTTTAGCTCCTGGTCAGAGATTAAGTCGTGGATTTCTGTGGCGTGGGCTTGCATTGATCTAGCATTAATGAGTGCAAGTTGGATTTGAGTGGTCTTATTTATGCTAGGTTTGGGATTGGCAGTGTTGGTGGGATATATGGTAATGTGTTTCTTGGTCTTTGTGGTATGAGTGTTTGTATGTGCTGGTGAGAGGTGTGTTATAATTGTGTGTTTGTGATTCTTAGTGGGTGCTTTAGAGGTGAGCTTTATCGGACAGAGGTGGGACAGAGATGGTGCATGTTGCAAGTTTAAATCTCATCAGGACGTACTCGGCTCTTCATCAATCTGAGGTTGATAGGCTTAGCGCTGTTAAATAACGTCATAATAACATAACTTAGAAGTTAGGGGAGCCTATACATCTATTATTATTATTATTATTATTATTATTATTATTATTATTATTATTATTATTATTATTATTATTATTTATCTATTTGTTCACCCATTAGTCAAAGCATCTAGCTATATTTTAGCTATTTATCTATGTATCAATCTATCATCCCTTGTGCATATGTTCACAAACATATATACATACGCAAGCATACATACACATTCTGTAGGCATTTATGCGTATGTACTGTTTAAGCCATACTTATATATATATATTCAGTGAAAAAACTTTGTTAAAGGGACGTTATGGTTAAGTTGCGCTACTAAAATCCTATGAAATTCAGTGAAAAAACTTTGTTAAAGGGACGTTATGGTTCTAAGTAAAACCGAAAAACCCTTGAAATTCGCCAGTTATGGTAAGCTAAGCAACCCTAACTCGCGCCAACACCGTGCACTGCTAAGCCTAACACCCAGGATATCACTGATGACATCACATGTCTGGTTCCCCCTTTTTTCCTTTCCTGACATATCTAGGCCACATGATTTTCTTCAGTAACAGTCAGGAACTAAAAATTGTAAATGTACTATATTTGTAGACTCATCCTTCAAGTATGTTCTTACAATAATTCCCGTATGGTTCAATCATATCATATGAAACATATACATAGGAGAAGACAAAACATTGAAAGACAGCAATCCTTTTTGTGCATTAAAATTATCAGTGGAGTTATCAGCACTTTCTGATAGTTTTGATGTTTTTTTATTACTGTACTTTCCCTGTATATGCTCATATATGCTTATATGTTGTACTCACACTATTTTCCTTAGGGTCCAGACACATCATGTGATATGTATAGATAGGGTAAGTAACAGCTTTGAAACAGAGCAATCATTTCTCTACATAAAGGTAATCAGGTTATGAACACTTTCTGCTACTATTGCTGTTTTTTTTCTTACTTCAATTCCTTTGAATATATTCATATTTGTATGTGGTGTTTTCTCTTTGTGATTTGTCTATAATAATGCAATTATGTAGTAAGTGGGTTTTATTACCTACTTATCACAAGTTTCACTATACGCAAAACTCTAATATGAAAACAGTTATCATTTCACTATTCAACATGGCAAGCTTATGAATATTGCACCTCCATCATGTATGCTGCACACAATGCCTATGTTTCTACATGAGCACCTTAGTATACTGGATTGAAGTTAATAATAGAATGCTATTTATATCAATGCATAGCTTAATGCACTGATTAGCACTTGATATTTATTCCAATAATCTTTGACACTTTTTTTTTATTAACATTACACTAAGAATCCCTTGTACAGACTTTCCATGAAAGGTAAATGCACATGTGATGTCATCAGTGATGTCATCAATGACATTTGTGATGTAATCTTTGATGTCCTAGGTGTTAGGCTTAGCAGTGCACGGTGGTGGCGCGAGTTATGGTTGCTTAGCTTACCATAACTGGCGAATTTCAAGGGTTTTTCGGTTTTACTTGGAACCATAACGTCCCTTTAACAAAGTTTTTTCACTGAATTTCATAGGTTTTTAGTAGCGCAACTTAACCATAATGTCCCTTTACCAACGTTTTTTCACTGAATTTCATAGGTTTTTATTAGTGCAACTTAACCATAACGTCCATTTAACAAAGTTTTTTCATTGAATTTCAAAGTTTTTTATTAGTGCAACGTAACCATAACGTCCTTTTCAATGGATGAAGACCACTAGCATCCAAGGTTCTCAAAGTGGGAACCCGGGGTAGTAAAAAAAAGATTTTTCTTCCCAAACCGGAACGCCTGCGGCGTCCCGGTGTAGGAAGTAAAATCTTTTACCAAGATGGACACCATGGAAAGGGAAGGCGGGGTGTATAAAGAGAACACAACAGGGCATGGTTAGGGGGGACCAGGAGGGAGACACAGGGCATGAGGGGGGGGGTGGGGGGCAACAGCAGGAAGACACGGGCATGACCGGGGTGGGGGGCAACAGGAGAGAGACACGGGGCATGAGAGGGGGCTGGGGGGTAACAGGAGAGAGACACCGGGCATGAGCGGGGGGTGGGGGGTAACAGGAGACAGACACAGGGCATGAGCGGGGGGTGGAGGCAACAGTAGGGAGACACGGGCATGAGCGGGGGGCGGGGGAAAATGAGGGAGACACGGGGAATGACCGGGGGGCAACAGGGAGACACGGGGCATGACCGGGGGATGGGGGGCAACAGGAGAGAGACACTGGGCATGACCGGGGGGTGGGGGGGCACAGGAGAGACATGGGGCATGAGAGGGGGGTGGGGGGTAACCGGAGAGGGAGTGGGGGGCAACAGCAGGGAGTCAAGGGGCATGAGCGGGGGGTGGGGGGAACACGAGGGAGACATGGGGCATGAGAGGGGGGTGGGGGGTAACAGGAGAGAGACACGGGGCATGAGCGGGGGGTGGGGGGAAACAGCAGGGAGACACGGGGCGTGATAGGGGGTGGGAGCAACAGGAGAGAGACACAGGGCATGACCAGGCGGTGGGGGGCAACAGAAGGGAGACACAGGGCATGACTGGGGGGTGTGGGGGAAACAGGAGAGAGACACGGGGCATGAGAGGGGGTTGGGGGTAACAGGAGAGAGACCCGGCATTAGAGGGGGGTGGGGGGTAACGGGAGAGAGACACGGGGCATGAGCGGGGGGTGGGGGGAAACAGCAGGGAGACACGGGGCATGATAGGGGGTGGGGGCAACAGGAGAGAGACACGGCATGAGAGGGATGTGGGGGGTAACAGGAGAGAGACACGGAGCATGAGCGGGAGGTGGGGGGCAACAGAGGGGGGTGGGGGGTAACAGGAGAGAGACACGGAGCATGAGCGGGAGGTGGGGCGCAATAGTAGGGAGACAAGGGGCATGACCGGGGAGTGCGGGGTAACAGGAGAGAGACATGGGGCATGAGCGGGGGGGCAACAGCAGGGAGACACGGAGCATGACTGGGGTGTGGGGGGCAACATGAGAGAAACACATGGCATGAGAGGGGGTGGGGGTAACAGGAGAGAGACACAGGGCATGAGAGGGGGTTGGGGGGCTACAGCAGGGTGACACGGTGCATGAGCGGGGGTGGGGGGAACACGAGGGAGATACGGGGCATGAGAGGGGGGTGAGGGGGTAACAGGAGAGAGACACGGGGCATGAGCGGGGGTGGGGGGCAACAGGAGAGAGACACGGGGCATGAGCAGGGGGTGGGGGCAACAGCAAGGAGACACGGGGCATGACCGGGGAGTGGGGGGGCAAGAGCAGGGAGACACAGGGCATGACCGGGGGTGGGGGCAACAGGAGAGAGACAAGGGGCATGAGCGGGGGGTGAGGGGGCAACAGGAGAGAGACACGGGGCATGAGAGGGGGGTGGGGGGTAACAGGAGAGAGACACAGAGCATGAGCGGAAGGTGGGGGCAACAGAGAGGGGTGGGGGAAAACAGGAAAGAGACACGGAGCATGAGCGGGAGGTGGTGGGCAACAGCAGGGAGACACGGGGCATGACCGGGGGGTCGGGGGTAACAGGAGAGAGACATGGGGCATGAGCTGGGGTGGGGGGAAACAGCAGGGAGACAGGGGGCATGACCGGGGGGTGGGGGGCAACATGAGAGGAACCCGGGGCATAAGAGGGGGGTGGGGGGTAACAGGAGAGAGACACAGGGCATGAGAGGGGGTGGGGGGCAACAGCAGGTGGACACGGGGCATGAGCGGGGGGTGGGGGGAACACAAGGGAGACACAGGGCATGAGAGGGGGGTGGGGGGTAATAGGAGAGAGACACGGGGCATGAGCGGGGGTGGGGGGCAACAGGAGAGAGACACGGGCATGAGCAGGGGGTGGGGGGCAACAGCAGGGAGACACGGGGCATGAGTGGGGGCATGAGAGGAGGGTGGGGGTAACAGAAGAGAGACACGGGGCATGAGCGGGGGGTGGGGGGCAACAGGAGGGAGACACGGGGCATGACCGGGGGTCGGGGGCAATAGGGAGAAACGGGGCATGACCAGGGAGGGTGGGGGGCAACAGGAGAGAGACAGGGGGCATGACCACGGTGGGTGGCAACTGGAGAGACACAGGGCACGAGAGGCGGGTGGGGGTAACAGGAGAGAGACACGGGGCATAAGCAGGGGGTGGGGGCAACAGCAGGGATACACGGGGCAGGAGCAGGGGGTGGGGGGAACACGAGGGAGACACGGGGCCTGAGAGGGGGTTGAGGGGTAACAGGAGAGAGACACGGCGGTGTGGGGCAACAGCAGAGAGACAGGGGATATGACCGGGGGGTGGGGGGCAACAGAAGGGAGACACCGGGCATGACCGTGGGGTGGGGGGCAACAGGAGAGAGACACGGGGCATGAGAGAGGGGTGGGGGGTTACAGGAGAGAGACACCGGGCATGAAAGGGGGATGGAGGGTAACAGGAGAGAGACACGGGACATGAGCGGGTGGGGGAAACAGCAGGGAGACACAGGGCATGATCGGGGTGGGGGGCAACAGGAGAGAGACACGGGGCATGACTGGGGGGTGGGGGGCAACAGGAGAGAGACACAGGGCATGAGGGGGTGGGGGGCAACAGGAGAGAGACACGGGGAATGAGAGGGGAGTGGGTGGTAACAGGAGAGAGACACGGGGCATGAGCAGGGGGTGGGGGCAACAGCAGGGAGACACAGGGCATTAGCGGGGGATGGGGGTAACAGGAGAGAGACTCGGGGCATGAGCGGGGGGTGGGGGGCAACAGCAGGGAGACACGGGGCATGACCGGGGAATGGGGGGAACAGGAGAGAGACTCAGGGCATGAGAGGGGGGTGGGGGTTAACAGGAGAGAGACACAGGGCATGAGAGGAAGGTGGGGGCAACAGCAGGGAGACACGGGGCATGAACAGGGGGTGGGAGGAACACGAGGGAGACACGGGGCATGAGAGGGGGGTGGGGGTAACAGGAGAGAGACATGGGGCATGAGCGGGGGGCGGGGGGGCAACATCAGGGAGACACGGGGCATGACCGGGGGGGTGGGGGGCAACAGCAGGGAGACACGCAGCATGAGCGGGGGGCAACAGGAGAGAGACACAGGGCATGACCGGGGTGTGGGGGGCAACAGGAGAGAGACACAGGGCATGAGGGGTAGCAACAGGAGAGAGACACGGGGCATGAGAGGGGAGTGGGTGGTAACAGGAGAGAGACACGGGGCATGAGCAGGGAGTGGGGGGCAACAGCAGGGAGACACAGGGCATGAGCGGGTGGTGGGGGTAACAGGAGAGAGACATGGGGCATGAGCGGAGGGTGGGGGGCAACAGCAGGGAGACACGGGCATGACTGGGGGGGAACAGGAGAGAGACTAGGGGCATGAGACGGGGGTGGGGGGTAACAGGAGAGAGACACGGGGCATGAGAGGGCGGTAGGGGGCAACAGCAGGGAGACACAGGGCATGAGCAGGGGGGAACAGGAGAGAGACACGGGGCATGAGAGGGGGGTGGGGGTCACAGGAGAGAGACATGGGGCATGAGAAGGGGTGAGGGGGCAACAACAGGGAGACACGGGGCATGACCGGGGGTGGGGGGCAACAGCAGGGAGACACTCAGCATGAGCGGGGGTAACAGGGGAGAGACACGGGGCATGAGTGGGGGTGGGGGGAAACAGCAGGGAGACACGGGCATGACCAGGGGGTGGGGAGCAACAGGAGAGAGACACAGGGCATGAGAGGGGGGTGGGGGTAACAGGAGAGAGACACGGGCATGAGAAGGGGGTGAGGGGTAACAGGAGAGAGACACAGGGCATGAGCGGGGGGTGGGGGCAACAGCAGGGAGACATGGTGCATGAGCGGGGGGTGGGGGGGAACAGGGGAGACACGAGGCATGAGCAGGGGGTGGAGGAACAGGAGAGAGACACGGGGGATGAGCGGGGGGCAACAGCAGGGAGACACGGGGCATGACCGGGGGTGGGACGTAACAGGAGAGAAACACGAGGCATAAGCGGGGAGTGGGGGGCAACAGCAAGGAAACACGGGGCATGAGCTGGGGGTGGGGGATAACAGGAGAGAGACACGGGGCATGAGCGGGGGCTGGGGGCAACAGCAGAGAGACAAGAAGCATGACAGGGGATGGGGGGAACAGGAGAGAGACTCTGGGCATGAGAGGGGAGTGGTGGTAACAGGAGAGAGACACGGGGGATGAGAGGGGGCTGGGGGCAACAGCAGGGAGACACGGGGGATGAGCAGGGGGTGGGAGGAACATGAGGGAGACACAGGGCATGAGAGGGGGTGGGGGGTAACAGGAGAGAGACATGGGACATGAGCCGGGGGTGGGGGGACAACAACAGGGAGACAGAGGGCATGACCGGGGGGTGGGGGGCAACAGCAGGGAGACACACGGCATGAGCAGGGGGTGGGGGGTAACAGGGTAGAGACACGAAGCATAAGCAGGGGTGGGGGGCAATAGCAGGGAGACACGGGGCATGACCGGAGGGTGTGGGGCAACATGAGAGAGACACAGGGCTTGAGAGGGGGTGGGGGTAACAGGAGAGAGACACGGGGCATGAGAAGGGGGTGGGGGGTAACAGGAGAGAGACACGGGGCATGAGCCGGGGTGGGGGCAACAGCAGGGAGACATGGAGACATGGGGCATGAGCGGGGGGTGGGGGGGAACAGGGGGGACACGAGGCATGAGTAGGGGTTGGGGGGAAAAGGAGAGAGACATGGGGCATGAGCGGGAGGTGGGGGCAACAGCAGGGAAACACGGGGCATGACCGGGGGGTGGGGCGTAACAGGAGAGAGACACAGGGCATAAGCGGGGGTTGGGGGGGCAACAGCAGGGAGACACAGGGCATGACCGGGGTGTGGGGGGCAACAGGAGAGAGACACGGGGCATGAGCGGGGGGTGGGGGCAAGAGCAGGGAGACACGGAGCATGACCGGGGTGTGGGGGCAACAGGAGAGAGACGCGGGGCATGAGAGGGGGGTGGGGGGTAACAGGAGAGAGACACGGGGCATGAGCGGGGGGTGGGGGGCAACAGCAGGGAGACACGGGGCATGACCAGGGGGTGGGGGGTAAAAGGAGAGAAACACGGGGCATGAGCGGGGGGTGGAAGCAACAGCAAGGAGACACGGGGCATGACCGTGGGGTGGGGAGCAACAGGAGAGAGACACAGGGCATGAGAGGGGCATGGGGGTAGCAGGAGAGAGACACGGGGCATGAGAGGGGGCTGGGTGGCAACAGCAGGGAGACACGGGGCATGAGTGTGGGTGGGGGGAACACGAGGGAGACACGGGGCATGAGAGGGGGGTGGGGGTAACAGGAGAGAGACACAGGCATGAGAAGGGGGTGAGGGGTAACAGGAGAGAGACACAGGGCATGAGCGGGGGGTGGGGGCAACAGCAGGGAGACATGGTGCATGAGCGGGGGGTGGGCGGGAACAGGGGAGACACGAGGCATGAGCAGGGGGTGGAGGAACAGGAGAGAGACACGGGGCATGAGCGGGGGGCAACAGCAGGGAGACACGGGGCATGACCGGGGGTGGGGCGTAACAGGAGAGAAACACGAGGCATAAGCGGGGAGTGCGGGGCAACAGCAAGGAAACACGGGGCATGAGCGGGGGGTGGGGGATAACAGGAGAGAGACACGGGGCATGAGCGGGGGCTGGGGGGCAACAGCAGAGAGACAAGAAGCATGAAGGGGGGTGGGGGGAACAGGAGAGAGACTCTGGGCATGAGAGAGGAGTGGGGGTAACAGGAGAGAGACACGGGGCATGAGAGGGGGCTGGGGGGCAACAGCAGGGAGACACGGGGGATGAGCAGGGGTGGGGGGTAAAAGGAGAGAGACACGGGGCATGAGCGGGGGGTGGAAGCAACAGCAAGGAGACACGGGACATGACCGTGGGGTGGGGGGCAACAGGAGAGAGACACAGGGCATGAGAGGGGCGTGGGGGGTAGCAGGAGAGAGACACGGGGCATGAGAGGGGGCTGGGGGGCAACAGCAGGGAGACACGGGGCATGAGTGTGGGTGGGGGGAACACGAGGGAGACACGGGGCATGAGAGGGGGTGGGGAGTAACAGGAAAGAGACACGGGGCATGAGCGTGGGTTGGGGGCAACAGCAGGGAGTCACGGGGCATGAGCAGGGGGTGGGGGGCAACAGCAGGGAGACACGGGGCATGACCAGGGTGTGGGGGGCAACAGCAGGGAGACACGGGACATGAGCGGGGGTTGGGGGGTAACAGGGGAGAGACACAGGACATGAGCGGGGGTGGGTGGGCAACAGCAGGGAGACACAGGGAATGACCGGGGGGTGGGGCGCTACAGGAGAGAGACACGGGGCATGAGAGGGGGTGGGGGTTAACAGGAGAGAGACACGGGGCATGAGCAGAGGGTGGGGGGCAACAGCAGGGAGACACGGGGCATGAGAGGGGGGTGGGGGGTAACAGGAGAGAGACACGGGGCATGAAAGCGGGTGGGGGCAACAGGAGAGAGATACAGGGCATGAGCGGGGGTGGGGGTAACAGGAGAGAGACATGGGGCATGAGCGGGGAGTGGGGGACAACAGCAGGGAGACATGGGGCATGAGCGGAGGGTGAGGGGCAACAGCAGGGAGACACGGGGAATGACCGGGGGGTGGGGGGAACAGAAGAGAAACATTTGGCATGAGCGGGGGTGGGGGGCAACAGCAGGGAGACACGGGGCATGACCGGGTGGTGGGGGGCAATAGGAGAGAGACACAGGGCATGAGCGGGCAGTGGGGGGTAACAGGAGAGAGACACGGGGCATGAACGGGGGTTGGGAGGCAACAGCAGGGAGACACGGGGCATGACCGGGGGCGGGGGGCAACAGGAGAGAGACACGAGGCATGAGAGGGGGTGCGGGTAACAGGAGCGAGACACGGGGCATGAGCTGTGGTGTGGGGGTGACAGCAGGGAGACATGGGGCATGACCGGGGGTGGGGGGCAACAGGAGAGAGACACGGGGCATGAGAGGGGGGTGGGGGGTAACAGGAGAGAGACACGGGGCATGAGCGGAGGTTGGGGGGCAACAGCGGGGAGACATGGGGCATGACCGGGGGTGGGGGGCTACAGCAGGGAGACCAGCAGGGAGACACGGGGCATGACCGGGGGGTTTGGGGCAACAGGAGAGAGACACGGGGCATGAGCGGGGGGTGGGGGGCAACAGCAGGGAGACACGGGGCATGAGTGGGAGGTGGGTGGCAACAGCAGGGAGACACAGGGCATGAGCAGGGGGTGGGGGGGAACACAAGGGAGACACGGGGCCTGAGCGGGGGGTAACAGGAGAGAGACACGGGGCATGAGCGGGGGTTGGGGGGCAACAGCACGGAGACACGGGGCATGAGCGGGGGTGGGGGGCAACAGCAGGGAGACACGGGGCATGTGCGGTTGGTGGGGGGTAACAGGAGAGAGACACAGGGCATGAGCGTGGGCTGGGGGGCAACAGGAGGGAGACACGGGCCATGAGCGGGTGGTGGGGGGCAACAGCAGGGAGACACGGGGCATGAGCGGGGGTGGGGGGAACACGAGGGAGACACAGGGCATGAGAGGGGGGTGGGGGTAACAGGAGAGAGACACGGGCATGAGAAGGGGGTGAGGGGTAACAGGAGAGAGACACGGGGCATGAGCGGGGGGTGGGGGGCAACAGCAGGGAGACACGGGGCATGACCAGGGGGTGGGGGGTAAAAGGAGAGAAACACGGGGCATGAGCGGGGGGTGGAAGCAACAGCAAGGAGACACGGGGCATGACCGTGGGGTGGGGAGCAACAGGAGAGAGACACAGGGCATGAGAGCGGCATGGGGGGTAGCAGGAGAGAGACACGGGGCATGAGAGGGGGCTGGGTGGCAACAGCAGGGAGACACGGGGCATGAGTGTGGGTGGGGGGAACACGAGGGAGACACGGGGCATGAGAGGGGGGTGGGGGTAACAGGAGAGAGACACGGGCATGAGAAGGGGGTGAGGGGTAACAGGAGAGAGACTCAGGGCATGAGCGGGGGGTGGGGGCAACAGCAGGGAGACATGGTGCATGAGCGGGGGGTGGGGGGGAACAGGGGAGACACGAGGCATGAGCAGGGGGTGGAGGAACAGGAGAGAGACACGGGGCATGAGCGGGGGGCAACAGCAGGGAGACACGGGGCATGACCGGGGGTGGGGCGTAACAGGAGAGAAACACGAGGCATAAGCGGGGAGTGCGGGGCAACAGCAAGGAAACACGGGGCATGAGCGGGGGGTGGGGGATAACAGGAGAGAGACACGGGGCATGAGCGGGGGCTGGGGGGCAACAGCAGAGAGACTAGAAGCATGAAGGGGGGTGGGGGGAACAGGAGAGAGACTCTGGGCATGAGAGAGGAGTGGGGGTAACAGGAGAGAGACACGGGGCATGAGAGGGGGCTGGGGGGCAACAGCAGGGAGACACGGGGGATGAGCAGGGGTGGGGGGTAAAAGGAGAGAGACACGGGGCATGAGCGGGGGGTGGAAGCAACAGCAAGGAGACACGGGACATGACCGTGGGGTGGGGGGCAACAGGAGAGAGACACAGGGCATGAGAGGGGCGTGGGGGGTAGCAGGAGAGAGACACGGGGCATGAGAGGGGGCTGGGGGGCAACAGCAGGGAGACACGGGGCATGAGTGTGGGTGGGGGGAACACGAGGGAGACACGGGGCATGAGAGGGGGTGGGGAGTAACAGGAAAGAGACACGGGGCATGAGCGTGGGTTGGGGGCAACAGCAGGGAGTCACGGGGCATGAGCAGGGGGTGGGGGGCAACAGCAGGGAGACACGGGGCATGACCAGGGTGTGGGGGGCAACAGCAGGGAGACACGGGACATGAGCGGGGGTTGGGGGTAACAGGGGAGAGACACAGGGCATGAGCGGGGGTGGGGGGGCAACAGCAGGGAGACACAGGGAATGACCGGGGGGTGGGGCGCTACAGGAGAGAGACACGGGGCATGAGAGGGGGTGGGGGTTAACAGGAGAGAGACACGGGGCATGAGCAGAGGGTGGGGGGCAACAGCAGGGAGACACGGGGCATGAGAGGGGGGTGGGGGGTAACAGGAGAGAGACACGGGGCATGAAAGCGGGTGGGGGCAACAGGAGAGAGATACGGGGCATGAGCGGGGGTGGGGGTAACAGGAGAGAGACATGGGGCATGAGCGGGGAGTGGGGGACAACAGCAGGGAGACATGGGGCATGAGCGGAGGGTGAGGGGCAACAGCAGGGAGACACGGGGCATGACCGGGGGGTGGGGGGTAAAGAAGAGAAACATTTGGCATGAGCGGGGGTGGGGGGCAACAGCAGGGAGACACGGGGCATGACCGGGTGGTGGGGGGCAATAGGAGAGAGACACAGGGCATGAGCGGGCAGTGGGGGGTAACAGGAGAGAGACACAGGGCATGAACGGGGGTTGGGAGGCAACAGCAGGGAGACACGGGGCATGACCGGGGGCGGGGGGCAACAGGAGAGAGACACGAGGCATGAGAGGGGGTGCGGGTAACAGGAGCGAGACACGGGGCATGAGCTGTGGTGTGGGGGGTGACAGCAGGGAGACATGGGGCATGACCGGGGGTGGGGGGCAACAGGAGAGAGACACGGGGCATGAGAGGGGGGTGGGGGGTAACAGGAGAGAGACACGGGGCATGAGCGGAGGTTGGGGGGCAACAGCAGGGAGACATGGGGCATGACCGGGGGTGGGGGGCTACAGCAGGGGAGACACGGGGCATGACCGGGGGGTTTGGGGCAACAGGAGAGAGACTCGGGGCATGAGCGGGGGGTGGGGGGCAACAGCAGGGAGACACGGGGCATGAGTGGGAGGTGGGTGGCAACAGCAGGGAGACACAGGGCATGAGCAGGGGGTGGGGGGGAACACAAGGGAGACACGGGGCCTGAGCGGGGGGTAACAGGAGAGAGACACGGGGCATGAGCGGGGGTTGGGGGGCAACAGCACGGAGACACGGGGCATGAGCGGGGGTGGGGGGCAACAGCAGGGAGACATGGGGCATGTGCGGTTGGTGGGGGGTAACAGGAGAGAGACACAGGGCATGAGCGTGGGCTGGGGGGCAACAGGAGGGAGACACGGGCCATGAGCGGGTGGTGGGGGGCAACAGCAGGGAGACACGGGGCATGAGCGGGGGTGGAGGGAACACGAGGGAGACACAGGGCATGAGAGGGAGGTGGGGGTAACAGGAGAGAGACACGGGCATGAGAAGGGGGTGAGGGGTAACAGGAGAGAGACACAGGGCATGAGACGGGGGTGGGGGGTAACAGGAGAGAGACACGGGGCATGAGAGGGCGGTGGGGGGCAACAGCAGGGAGACACAGGGCATGAGCAGGGGGGAACAGGAGAGAGACACGGGGCATGAGAGGGGGGTGGGGGTAACAGGAGAGAGACATGGGGCATGAGAAGGAGTGAGGGAGCAACAACAGGGAGACACGGGGCATGACCGGGGGTGGGGGTCAACAGCAGGGAGACACTCAGCATGAGCGGGGGTAACAGGGGAGAGACACGGGGCATGAGTGGGGGTGGGGGGCAACAGCAGGGAGACACGGGCATGACCAGGGGGTGGGGAGCAACAGGAGAGAGACACGGGGCATGAGAGGGGGGTGGGGGTAACAGGAGAGAGACACGGGCATGAGAAGGGGGTGAGGGGTAACAGGAGAGAGACACAGGGCATGAGCGGGGGGTGGGGGCAACAGCAGGGAGACATGGTGCATGATCGGGGGGTGGGGGGGAACAGGGGAGACACGAGGCATGAGCAGGGGGTGGAGGAACAGGAGAGAGACACGGGGCATGAGCGGGGGGCAACAGCAGGGAGACACGGGGCATGACCGGGGGTGGGGCGTAACAGGAGAGAAACACGAGGCATAAGCGGGGAGTGGGGGGCAACAGCAAGGAAACACAGGGCATGAGCGGGGGGTGGGGGATAACAGGAGAGAGACACGGGGCATGAGCGGGGGCTGGGGGCAACAGCAGAGAGACAAGAAGCATGACAGGGGGGTGGGGGGAACAGGAGAGAGACTCTGGGGATGAGAGGGGGCTGGGGGGCAACAGCAGGGAGACACGGGGGATGAGCAGGGGGTGGTAGGAACATGAGGGAGACACAGGGCATGAGAGGGGGTGGGGGGGTAACAGGAGAGAGACATGGGACATGAGCCGGGGGTGGGGGGACAACAGCAGGGAGACAGAGGGCATGACCGGGGGGTGGGGGGCAACAGCAGGGAGACACACGGCATGAGCAGGGGGTGGGGGGTAACAGGGTAGAGACACGAAGCATAAGCAGGGGTGGGGGCAATAGCAGGGAGACACGGGGCATGACCGGGGGGTGGGGGGCAACATGAGAGAGACACAGGGCTTGAGAGGGGGGTGGGGGTAACAGGAGAGAGACACGGGGCATGAGAAGGGGGTGGGGGGTAACAAGAGAGAGACACGGGGCATGAGCCGGGGTGGGGGCAACAGCAGGGAGACATGGAGACATGGGGCATGAGCGGGGGGTGGGGGGGAACAGGGGAGACACGAGGCATGAGTAGGGGGTGGGGGAAAAGGAGAGAGATATGGGGCATGAGCCGGAGGTGGGGACAACAGCAGGGAGACACGGGGCATGACCGTGGGGTTGGGCGTAACAGGAGAGAGACACAAGGCATAAGCGGGGGTTGCGGGGGCAACGGAGACACAGGGCATGACCAGGGTGTGGGGGGCAACAGGAGAGAGACACGGGGCATGAGCGGGGGGTGGGGGCAAGAGCAGGGAGACACGGAGCATG
The DNA here is from genome assembly GCF_040938575.1 of Ambystoma mexicanum. Classification (NCBI taxonomy): domain Eukaryota; kingdom Metazoa; phylum Chordata; class Amphibia; order Caudata; family Ambystomatidae; genus Ambystoma; species Ambystoma mexicanum. Next base: position 164,344,923 of record NC_090931.1, on the reverse strand, counting down.
ACCGGGGTGCAGGGGCAACAGGAGAGAGACGCGGGGCATGAGAGGGGGGTGGGGGGTAACAGGAGAGAGACACGGGGCATGAGCAGGGGGTGGGGGGTAAAAGGAGAGAAACACGGGGCATGAGCGGGGGGTGGAAGCAACAGCAAGGAGACACGGGGCATGACCGTGGGGTGGGTGGCAACAGCAGGGAGACATGGGGCATGAGTGTGGGTGGGGGGAACATGAGGGAGACACGGGGCATGAGAGGGGGGTGGGGGTAACAGGAGAGAGACACGGGCATGAGAAGGGGGTGAGGGGTAACAGGAGAGAGACACAGGGCATGAGCGGGGGGTGGGGGCAACAGCAGGGAGACATGGTGCATGAGCGGGGGTGGGGGGAACAGGGGAGACACGAGGCATGAGCAGGGGGTGGAGGAACAGGAGAGAGACACGGGGCATGAGCGGGGGGCAACAGCAGGGAGACACGGGGCATGACCGGGGGTGGGGCGTAACAGGAGAGAAACACGAGGCATAAGCGGGGAGTGCGGGGCAACAGCAAGGAAACACGGGGCATGAGCGGGGGGTGGGGGATAACAGGAGAGAGACACGGGGCATGAGCGGGGGCTGGGGGGAAACAGCAGAGAGACACGAAGCATGACAGGGGAGTGGGGGTAACAGGAGAGAGACACGGGGGATGAGAGGGGGCTGGGGGCAACAGCAGGGAGACACGGGGAGCAGGGGGTGGGGGGTAAAAGGAGAGAGACACGGGGCATGAGCGGGTGGTGGAAGCAACAGCAAGGAGACACGGGGCATGACCGTGGGGTGGGGGGCAACAGGAGAGAGACACAGGGCATGAGAGGGGCGTGGGGGGTAGCAGGAGAGAGACACGGGGCATGAGAGGGGGCTGGGTGGCAACAGCAGGGAGACACGGGGCATGAGTGTGGGTGGGGGGAACACGAGGGAGACACGGGGCATGAGAGGGGGGTGGGGAGTAACAGGAAAGAGACACGGGGCATGAGCGTGGGTGGGGGGCAACAGCAGGGAGTCACGGGGCATGAGCAGGGGGTGGGGGGCAACAGCAGGGAGACACGGGGCATGACCGGGGTGTGGGGGGCAACAGCAGGGAGACACGGGACATGAGCGGGGGTTGGGGGGTAACAGGGGAGAGACACAGGGCATGAGCGGGGGTGGGGGAGGGCAACAGCAGGGAGACACAGGGAATGACCGGGGGGTGGGGCGCTACAGGAGAGAGACACGGGGCATGAGAGGGGGGTGGGGGTTAACAGGAGAGAGACACGGGGCATGAGCGGAGGGTGGGGGGCAACAGCAGGGAGACACGGGGCATGAGAGGGGGGTGGGGGGTAACAGGAGAGAGACACGGGGCATGAAAGCGGGTGGGGGCAACAGGAGAGAGATACGGGGCATGAGCAGGGGGTGGGGGGCAACAGGAGAGAGACACGGGGCATGAGCGGGGGTGGGGGTAACAGGAGAGAGACATGGGGCATGAGCGGGGAGTGGGGGACAACAGCAGGGAGACATGGGGCATGAGCGGAGGGTGAGGGGCAACAGCAGGGAGACACGGGGCATGACCGGGGGGTGGGGGGAACAGAAGAGAACATTTGGCATGAGCGGGGGTGGGGGGCAACAGCAGGGAGACACGGGGCATGACCGGGTGGTGGGGGGCAATAGGAGAGAGACACAGGGCATGAGCAGGCAGTGGGGGGTAACAGGAGAGAGACACGGGGCATGAACGGGGGTTGGGAGACAACAGCAGGGAGACACGGGGCAGGACCGGGGGGCGGGGGGCAACAGGAGAGAGACACCGGTCATGAGAGGGGGTGCGGGTAACAGGAGCGAGACACGGGGCATGAGCTGTGGTGTGGGGGGTGACAGCAGGGAGACATGGGGCATGACCGGGGGTGGGGGGCAACAGGAGAGAGACACGGGGCATGAGAGGGGGGTGGGGGGTAACAGGAGAGAGACACGGGGCATGAGCGGGGGTTGGGGGGCAACAGCAGGGAGACATGGGGCATGACCGGGGGTGGGGGGCTACAGCAGGGAGACACGGGGCATGACCGGGGGGTTTGGGGCAACAGGAGAGAGACACGGGGCATGAGCGGGGGGTGGGGGGCAACAGCAGGGAGACACGGGGCATGAGTGGGAGGTGGGTGGCAACAGCAGGGAGACACAGGGCATGAGCAGGGGGTGGGGGGAACACAAGGGAGACACGGGGCCTGAGCGGGGGGTAACAGGAGAGAGACACGGGGCATGAGCGGGGGTTGGGGGGCAACAGCACGGAGACACAGGGCATGAGCGGGGGTGGGGGGCAGCAGGGAGACACGGGGCATGTGCGGGGGGTAACAGGAGAGAGACACAGGGCATGAGCATGGGCTGGGGGGCAACAGGAGGGAGACACGGGCCATGAGCGGGTGGTGGGGGGCAACAGCAGGGAGACACGGGGCATGAGCGGGGGTGGGGGGAACACGAGGGAGACACAGGGCATGAGCGGGGGGTGGGGGTACCAGGAGAGAGACACGGGGCATGAGCAGGGGGTGGGGGGCAACAGCAGGGAGACACGGAGCATGAGCGGAGGGTGGGGGGCAAAAGCAGGGAGACACGGGCATGAGTGGGGGTGGGGGTAACAGGGGAGAGACACGGGGCATGAGCGGGTGGTGTGGGGCAATAGCAGGGAGACACAGGGCATGATCGGGGGGTGCAAGAGGAGAGAGACACGGGGCCTGAGAGGGAGGTGGGGGGTAACAGGAGAGAGACACTGGGCATGAGAGGGGGGTAGGGGGTAACAGGGTAACAGGAGAGAGACACAGGGCATGAGAGGTGGGTGGGGGGTAACAGGAGAGAGACACAGGGCATGAGCGGGGATTGGGGGCAACGGTAGGGAGACACGGGGCATGAGAGAAGGGTTGGGGTCAAGAGCAGGGAGACACAGGGCATGAGCGGGGGGTGGGGGGTAACAAGAGAGAGACATGCTGCATGAGCGGGGGCTGGGGGCAACAGGAGAGAGACACAGGGCATGAGCTGGGGTGGGGAGCAACAGGAGAGAGACACAGGGCATGAGCGGGGGGTGGAGGGTAACAGAAGAGAGACATGGGGCATGAGCGGGGGTTCCATGTTATAATGTCGCCACAAAAATCTCGCCATGCAAAAATATTGCCGAAAAATGGCCGTTTTTTGTGGCGACATTATTGCATGAAACATGCGGGGGACACCCCCACAACCCCCAAACTTATTTATTTATTATTTTTTTTTGCCCCTCTCCCCATATATATGGCCACCCATATAATATCGCTGTGACCTTTTCCCGGCGATGTTATTTACGGCGACCATATATAAGGGGATAATATTACCTGATACCATGAGCGGGGATTGGGGGCAACAGCAGGGAGAAACGGGGCATGAGCGGGGGTGAGGGGCAACAGCATGGAGACACGGGGCATGACCGGGGGGCGGGGGGAACAGGAGAGAGACACGGGGCATGAGCTGGGGGTCGGGGGCAACAGCAGGGAGACACAGGCATGACCGGCGGTTGGCGGGCAACAGGAGAGAGACACGGGGCATTTGCGGGGGGTGGGGGGTAACAGGAGAGATACGGGCCATGAGCGGGGTTGGGGGGCAACAGCAGGGAGACACGGGGCATGACCGGGGGGTGGGGGGCAACAGGAGAGAGACACGGGGCATGAGAGGGGGTGAGGGTAACAGGAGAGAGACACAGGCATGAGCGGGGGGTGGGCTGGTACAGGAGGGAGACACGGGTAATGAGCGGGGGTGGGGGGAACACGAGGGAGACACGGGCATGAGCAGGGGGGTGGGGGGATACAGGAGGGAGACACGGGTAATGAGCGGGAGGTGGGGGGATACAGGAGGGAGACACGGGTAATGAGCAGGGGTGGGGGGAATGGGATATCCGCTCCTCGGTCCTCCGCAAGCCACCGTGTACGATGGCGTGTCTCCTGCAAGTCTGCAGCAGCCTGGGATGTTCAGGAAGTGTAATCCACATGGACCTCACACAGCCCCATTGGAGGCCCGCTGTCCTCTGATCTTTTTGCATCAGAATTTTCGCTCGTTATTTTGTGATAATCACTTGTGAAGAGTAAAGTCACCGCAGAGCTTGCCACAAATGCCAATATACGAACAATAAACTAAGATGGCGGGCGTCTCTGAAAATAAGATGCACTGCACGCTTTACTACAGCCAATGGGAGAGCACGTCAGATGTCCGCAGACATCACGCAAGTCGCTTGCCCAATCCCCGTCCTGTCCGCGGAGCGAACAGGGAAGTGAGTCCGCGAAGCGGACACAGATATCACTCATTTTTTTCACTTACATTTTTGTCTTTTTTTTTTTAAACTACTGGACGGATTTACACCAAATTTTTAAAAAAGCACGCTTTCGCGACCAAGCCGCCCCTCCTGCTGCAAATTTGGTGTAAATCCATCCAGCGGTTTGGGCTGTAGGCGTGAGCAAAGTTTTTTCCCATTATGTCTATGTGGAAAAAAAAAAAGTTTTGGTACCCCCCTATAACTTTTCCCCCCCCTGGACCAAACCTCACCAAACTTTGCAAACTAAAACAGAGTGGGTCATATACTTTTTTTGCAAAGTTTGGTGAGAATTCGTCCAGGGGGAGCAAAGTTATAAGCCGCCCAAAAAGTGCTCTTCCTATGGAAACAGCAACTTAACCATAACTACATGGCCACTACCGTGGCCATGTAATGTGCATGTTTTTAAACATACATGTATGTGTCTGAATACAGACATATCTGCACCATGGAGGACAGTCCCTGAGTGCCCGCTAAGAATGAACATCTTGTATGACACTGCATAGACCATGATATATCTTCTATCGGCGAACACATCAGCATTCTTCCCACACAGCACCAATCTGGGATCCCCATGCACACATACATCACCTCAACACATTAGGATAGATAGAAGATGGGGAGATCGGATGGGTACCTGACTCCCCTGCCTGACAGCGCCAATCAGTAAACTCACAGGCGCCCATACATCACCTCAACAAATCTGGACAAGTTGAAAATAGAGAGAGTGGCCGACGATTAGGAATCACATAGAAGCTGAAACATCACCTCAAAGAACCAGTGCAGGTGGAAGAGGAGGTTCATTTGCGCCACTGCGCCACCTATGCCGGGGCCCTATTCCATAACATCCTTACCACAGTCAACTATCTCAGCGATCCCTGAAGATTACCATGAGCTTCATGAGATATTTGAAGTGGTGGAGGTGTGCGTGATACTTCCCATCATCCATCGGTGCAGGATATGCACATGTTAGTCAGCCATCACTGTGTATGCATTAGTCGGCAAAAGTCCTGCTCTGGTTGAATAGTCGCACAACATTCTATTTAGTGATTCCAGCACAATCATTTCATTAAATAAGTACACAGAATAACAACAACGTTCTAAATCTTTATTTTTATCCAAGCAGCATTCTTCGTTTCTGAAAATGATCACTCTCACACATGGGAGCTTTGACAACCTCCCACTAGACAACAGAAGTATTTAAATAATGCACGAAAGGAAAGTCACCAAATAAAAAACATACTAACATTCAATAATTAATCAACACTGATCAACCTTGTACCTTGTACATTCACAACAAACCAGTGTTTGGTGTGCACTTACAAAATAACTGTCTCTGTCGTGACTGTTCACAACACACCACAAAACATGTATGTTCACAATGCACCAGCGCTTGGTGCACTCGTCACAACACAACAAGTTTGCAGTGTGCTCACAGTGCACTGGCTGTGTGTGTCAGCATTGTTTCCTTCACTATGAGTCTCTGCAGCACCCCGATAACTCCTGTGTGTTCATAATGCACGTGTGCCTTCGTCTGCTCTTCAGACTACCTGGCGACATGTGTAGAATTGTGCTAAAAGTCTAAATCAATCCATCAAATAAAACAAATGAAAAAACTGGATACGCAACAAGAGACATGTAGAAACGTGGTGGTGTATTTTATGGGAAAAAGTAGAAAAAGTCACACAATCTATAGGACTTCTTACAATAATAAAGGCGCATCTAAGAAGTGGGGTGTGGTGGAATCCTGTTATGCAGCAGTCCAATGAAGGGGCAGTGTTAAGGTTAGATTAAAAAAAAGTGGAGAGTCACTAATGTAGGCCTGGCATGTGGATCCGGTGGCGAGAAAGAAAGAGGTGGAGATCAGAAGGTTGCAGAAAAGAGATAGGACGAGTAAAATGAAGGATGGAATGTGAAAGCATGACACTGGAGAGACTGTGTGGGAATATGGGAAGAGGGTGGGAAAGAAGGGGAAGAAGGTGGGGAACAGTGATATAATGTGGGGAGAAAGAAGAGGAGGAGTGTGGAGAATGAGAGTAAGTGGGGATGGGAAAAGGGAGGAAAAATCATTGAAGTTAAACTCCATGCAGAGTGAAAGTCCAACTCTCCAGGCTGGCGTGCTTGCCCAGATAGTAAACAGGTGGCAAGTTCATCCCCAACAAAGAGGTTTTGCAAATAAGGTCAATTACATGAACACATAGGTGTGGCTTTGGTATTGAAGGTACACAACTGCATGGGAACAGAGCTATGTGCAATGCTATCCTACTATGGAACAATCAAGTTGGCCACAGTGCAGACCATCTGCAACGAAGATGGGTTGACTGCAATGCATCTCAAAGGTAGCTAAAGCGGGTTGACTGCAACACTGGGCAACGATCAGTTGGAGGCAGATTATGAAAGTGGGTTGGCTTGTTTCAAATTATGAAATTATCCTTTCTCAGCAGAAAGATGACAGCAAGCAGATGAGTTCCGGCGTTACAGTGGTAAATATGATGGTGTCTATTTAGAAAGAGGGACATTCTGGGAAAGTGAAACCAGTTTTACATCACGATGAATGAAGGGAGTTTAAGACATACCAATATCCCAAAGCAGTCTCCCTGATTTAAGTGGTAGTCAGAGATGGTATGGATGCCATGGCTAAGAAAGTGAAGGACTCTCATAACATAATTAACTTTGATTGTGTTTCCAGAACAGCCTAGCTTTTAAGAGTAAAACAATCTTCATTATAAGGGAATGATTACACATCAAAGACTTTTAAAACAAACTCACCAACATGTCATGTTGTGTTCTATAAAAATGTTCACAATGGTGGTTTAGGGACAGGATTAAGGAAACCATTCATTTGAACATGTCAAATACACATTTTCATGCACGGCTCTTGAAAAACACAGAAGATATCTAAATGTGGTGGGGAGAGAGATTACATTTCAATTTAAAGGTCAACAGTAATACATACATTGTCAATTTCAACAATGTTTTTTTCTGGTCATTTTTAAAAGAAATGACAATTTTATATAAAGAATAGGGGAAAAGACATTTCAAATTCCATTTAAAAGGGCAATTTAGCGCAATCTAGAGTTTGCATGAAACGTAAATAGGTAATTTGACAAATGTGTTGCCATACCAACCAGCCTCCGAGATGGTGCTACCTCTTGAATGGAAGTGAATCACCTTCATTTAAAATCAAGGGATCTCTGAAAATGAATGGGATGGGTTCACTGTTAAATCAGATCTGGACATTTCATGAACTGTGTGTAAATAAGGAGCAAGTGAGTACATTATACAAGCTACCTGAGTAACAGTTATGTATAACAGGAACCAATTAAATATATTTTGGGAGAATTCAGAGACCAAAGAACATTGAGTAAACTAGAATACATTAAGAATGGGTGAAATGCCTTCTCTATGTTTAAAAATAGCATTTTTAGATACTGAGAGTCCTGCCAAATTCTATTTTTTCAGACTTTTCGGCTTTCTAATAAATCGGGGTACCAACTGGATACAGAAGTTTCTGATTTTGGTTTTCATTTAAATGACAATTATCATACTTTGTAAAAAAAAAAAAAAAGTGTTGTGTTGCTGTTTATTAAAGAAGTTTTAAAAACACGTTTTGGATTTGTAAAACTGCAATGAGAAATTGAAATATCATTGCATTTAAAAGAATGACGTTGGTGCTAATAGAATGAGCATTTTTAAACTAAACATAATATATTGGATTCAATAATTGATATTTTGTATTGCAAAGTACACATATGTAATTTGGTATCTCAGTAAATGTGGATTTGGAATTAACATTTGAAAAACATGCACAAAAGATTGTGTGAAGGGGCTAATTTCGTATAATGCATTTGAGGAAAGTTAATGAATCACACAATTCTTAGTGGTAACAATGTGGGTTACCAGTTTAAAATTGACGCAATCATTTGGGGGTAGTGATACAATACGTCGGCTACAAATTAGGATTACAATTCATTTAGAGGTACAATTTGGGAGTGTTTATCAAAATCGACCAACATTTAAAAAAAACAGGCACAAAATACTTTCAGGGTGAACACTGGTGAGGGATTTTAATTATACATTTGAAAAGAAGCAGACCATTTCCCTTATGAATGAACTAATGTGGTATCTTCTACATTGGAAATATTATAAAGAATTCATGGCATTGTTCTTGGATAAACCCATTATTGTCAGAGGAACAAAGCAATGATCCCGCATGGATTCTCACAAGAAAAGCTCCAGCTGCAGCCAACAATAAAGCTAATTAAAGGAAAGAAGAAGCCAGGACTTGCACAGTCCACGACCAGAGTTAATTTGAATGTAGAGCGTGGAAAGTGTAGTGCGATTACGGAAAAACGATGGGAGCGTTAGGATTTGCTGCAGTTTTTAAATAAATTAACGTGAGCCAGAATAGCTTCAATGCTAACATAAAGGATAGTGTTGATTTAAAAAGTGCCAAATATTAAGTAACATGGACCTTTACATGAAATTGCATAGGTTGCACTGCGCAATGAATGCACAGTGACAAATAATAGTCCACAACACTGTGTTATAGGCTTCATGCTAGGAACTGCTTGGAAAGACTGCTCTGTGCTGGGCGTCTCGACGTGAAATCTTTCTGCCGCTGAGGGGGTTTCAATACATCCTGCTGGGCCTTTAAATAGGAACGTGTTGTGGGCCACCTGTGGAGCAGTTTGAAAAGTCTTCTACTCCAGTAAGAGGAAACTGTCCATTCTGCATTTTCTGAGATGACAAAGGCAATTGTGGGGCAGCATTCCTTCCTTTGCATGCAGAATTGATCCATAACACGAGGGCACACCCTCTCATGTCATTGTGCCAGAGAAGGGGGCAGCGCAAACCTTTCTCTAAACACAACCTGTGTTGACACTGTGGAATAGCTGCACAACCTGGTTGGACATCACACTCGCATTTACTTTGCTGTAGATGCTTTCCCCACTGGCTTCAGTAAGCAACGTTTGCTGGTTCTACTGCGCTCCAGATGTATAGTGATCACTGAATCCCAAATGCAGATATCAGAGTACCACCCAGTGGAATAATAATGTCTTCTGTTATTTCAGCGCTCTGAGACCTATGGGTGTGTAGTGCTATATACGAAATATATTATCAGTATTATTATTATCTGAAGGGTGCAAGGAAAGCAAATCACAGGTGCCCCCAAACAATACATCACTTAAATACGATCAACTTTTGGACTCAGTGATTCAGTGGAATTTTACAGTTCTTAGGATACCCAACCAACCACACACCACAAAATCAATATGTCCAAGAACTCATGTCAACAGTGGGCAGGACAAAATGAAACACCATTTGATAGCCTCATTTGGCAGACATGCACTCTGTCCAATAAAAGTGGGTATCTTACATTATTTTAGGTGTCTATTTAAATTTCATGTTTTAATTGATTACAGGATGTGATGTCATACAAACAGCAAAGAGAAAATGCAATGAAAAGCAAATTCAGAAAATTGATCATTTGAGTGCCACAGAAGATGTTTGCCCTCTGAGGATTATGTAGAAGAGTTCATAGTTGAGGGGTGAAGGAAGGCAGTGGGACAGGCCAGGACCTGTTCATCATATGCCAGGGGAAGGCCGGGACCAGGCGATTGGATGCCCCCTTCGCTGATATCTGCCGCATTAGTCTGTAAGGAGTCTCTATGGAAGGAAAGTCAGTCTAACACATATTCAGAGCAATCATGGAGCAGGGAACGGAGACACTATTGGGAAACCTCTATAAAATTAAATTCATCATAAAGTTTGCATTTCTCACTAGAAACTACCAAAATATACAAAACGAGCTCATCTGAAAAATCAAAGCGCAACTGTCGGGGATAGCGACGCACAAACACTGTATTGGCATTCCAGAGGCTGGATAATACTGTCATGGTGAGGTCGATCCTTGTTCAAAGAAGTCCTTTGCTGGGAATACAGAGCAATACTCGCAACCAACACATTGAAAGCAGGCATCCCAAAAAGAGTGTCTTTCCGCCGTTCCTGATTGTGGTGCCCTAGGAGGACATCCCATAATATTTTTTCGACCAACCGCCTGGCGATGGCATATCCTTCATCCGTTCATGGTTTGGACCACCTAAATAGGGGAATGTAACACCCGGACATGCAGAGAAGGCTACTTCCTGTTCAGCCTGAGCAGCTGCACTTGGCTCAGGTGCGTGAAGCTAGCTCAGGTGTGAGGCTCAAAGCAGGACAAGATGTAGAAGACTTGAGTGCGGTGTAGATCTCAGATGGGACGCTGGTGCTCTTTGATGCTGGTCGGGTGTATGTCCAAGAAGCCAAATGAGAGATCAACGTCCAGACCTAAAAGTGCCCCCTCACCAAGTTCAAAATACCACAGGCAAAGAGAGGAGGGTTCAAGAGGAAACCCCTTTGGTACTAGGGTTGCCATTCTCCAATCTGAACACCCCGTCAACGTCTAAAAGGGGAATGGAGCAGTGTGTGTGGCTCCCCCAAGGCGGTCATTGAATACTCTCAATTTTATGTCATGGGAGAACTCTTCAAAATTATGTCTTATGTCAGGGGTTGCAAACCACGGCAGTCCACACCATGTCACCGGGACTCCAACTTTCCAGAGCATAGCTTTCAGTTACCAAACTAATGCATTCTGGGTGTTATGATCTTAGAAGACTTAATTTATACACATTGGGCTTACACACCTGATTCCAATGATTTGAGCTGAGACATGTAATCATCTTGGCAAGCTAATCTTATGAGCAGTTTGGAAGTCTGTCCATGGTCACACAGAACTGTGGACTGGTGCCACCATGGCCACGCCCACCCCCCCCCATACATTGGCATCCGAAATGGGATTCCTTTTCCAAGTAGGAAGACTTGGGAGATACAGAGGAGTGACTACTGCAGCCTGGGCCCAGTCTTCTATGCGCATGGAGAAAAAGAGAAGATATAGTGAGATGGACTGAGGATGAATGAACTAATGGGTTGATGGATGGACGGCTGCATTTAAATTAACCAACGATAATGATACAAACTGATAGGTAGGTAGATAGATAGAGAAATCGAAAGATATAAGATAGATGATCGAGAGATAGATCAGAAGGAAGAAAGAAAGAAAGAAAGAAAGAAAGAAAGAAAGAAAGAAAGAAAGAAAGAAAGAAAGAAAGAAAGAAAGAAAGAAAGAAAGAAAGAAAGAAAGAAAGAAAGAAAAAGAATATTCGGTCTGTGGGGAACAGATAGATAGATGGACAGGCAGATAGATAGATATATAGATAGATAGGATAGATGATAGATGGATGAAAGATATAAGACAGAGGATAGAGAGATACAGAGAGGCAGAGATACACAGAGGGATAGATGGACACACAGATAGATGGATAGATAGAAGACAGATGATAGAGAGATGCATACATCCACAGATACACAGAGGGATATATATATATATATATATATATATATATATATATATAGAGAGAGAGAGAGAGAGAGAGAGAGAGAGAGAGAGGGAGATAGACATAAAACAGAGGATAGAGAGATACAGAGATGCAGAGATACACAGAGGGATAGACAGACAGATAGAGATAGATAGGTAGATAGATAGATAGATAGATAGAAGACAGACGATAGAGAGATACATACATTCACAGATACATAGAGGGAGAGAGAGAGAGAGAGAGAGAGAGAGAGAGAGAGAGAGAGAGAGAGAGAGAGAGAGAGAGAGAGAGAGAGAGAGAGAGAGAGAGAGAGAGAGAGAGAGAGAGAGAGAGAGGAACCCGTAGCTCGTGAGGAAGCAGCACCACCACCACCCGCTGAGCAGGATGTACACTCCTAGTTGCCTGAACTCCACCCGCTGAGCAGGATGTACACTCCTAGTTGCCTGAACTCCACCCTCATGAGCAGGATGAAGTGGTGTGATGTGGCCACACCCCGCCACTCAGCTTCCATTTTCTCTGAGACTAAAGAATTACAGAAAGTTCTGAACAAAGTGTCCTTCCTAATTCTGCCTGAGTTCAGACGGAACAGAGCTGGCGGGATCAGGCCTGTAACCCGGCAGCTGCACCCGAGCAGCCCCACACCCCAAACCATCTATGCCCCTTGGCCGCTTCCGTCATTGTCTTTTGGCCTTTATTTGATTGCCTTTTACTTTCATTAGTCAGATTGCTATTGTGTCTTTATTTCCTCTTTTTGCCTTTCGTGTTCTCCCATAAACTTGTTCTCCATTTCTTTCCCCACTGCCCTGTGCTATATCTCATCCTTTTTCTCTTCCATGTTCTTTCTTCATTGATTTGCTTGAAATGTTTTCTGATCAATGAATCGTGTATGGCTTAAGGGGCCTAGGCAGGTGTCAGTGCACCTTTCGCATCATTTATTTTAATTAAAAGCGAGCAATGTGTTGTGTTTCACTCCTTGCTAAACATGTCTTGTTTGTGTTTCTATTGTTCAGTTCATTCAATAACGTTGCAATGTATTTATTCTGTTTTCTCTTTATTTTTTTATTTTTTCTATTTTCTCTTAATTCCTTTATTTTGTATTCTATTTGCTTTCAGCAGATGTTAACTTCGGTGCTTACCTGGCTTGAACCCTCCACCCCCTCCGCCACCCCCTCTCCTCACCCAACACCCCTCTCCCCACCCTCTCCCTCCCGAAAGTGAAGGGTAGAGGTGTTTGGCAGTGGCACAGAATCAATGCAGCCTCCGGTTCCACCAAAACCCCAAATAAATAACACAGCGCCTAATTGGGATACATGATTTTTCATTTCAAAATGGAGGCCGATCCATATTTTGCTCTAAGATTCGGTGGGCGGGCTGGCGGGGAGCCCTTTGCTTTCTGCAAGGCGGGCGCTCTAATAATTATCACACCACCGATGCCAACTGTACGGAATTCCTAATAAGGGCGAATTATGCGATGTCTGGCTTCCCCAGCAACCGCTGCCCTCGCCTTTGGAGGGGCGCCAAACTATTTTTTGATTTCCTGCACAACACTGTGGATGAGTCCTCCAAGTGTCTGGGCCTGGGACGGTCCCAACACACCTGGACAGAAAGCCGTGCTGGCTGCTTCTCCACAGCGAGCCTTCGCGGAGGGGGAGGGCGGGGGGGGGGGGGGGGGTGGGGCGTTCGGGCCTGGGCCCACACCACGAGGTAAGGATGCAAGGCACCCGGTGGCAAGAGTATGGAGTCTTCTAGGGAAAGGTGGGTGCTTAACCCAGATTACAGAAACTTTGCAAAGGTGCAAGTGCAGCTTTTGCACGGTATTAGAACTAGGGCAAAGTTTGCCTTATTTTGTAAAAAAACACTTGGATATATTAGAAAACCATTGCACCTCGACACGTGCAGTTTGTCGTGGCATAAGCACTAGGGCAAACATTGCCGTTGTGCAAAAAAGATACATGTTCACTCCATTACTGCACCAGGACAAAGTTTGCCCTGATGAAAAAACACTTCAGAAATGTATCTTTTTGCACTATGGCATTTTTTTGCCCTGGTGCTTATACCATGCCAAACTGCACTTGTCATGGTGAAATAGTTTTCTAATATGTGCAAGTGTTTTTTTAAAAATAGGGCAAACTTTGCCCTAGTACTAATACCGTCCAAACTTTGCACCTGCATCGGTGCAAAGTTTCTGTAATCTGGCCGCAGGTGTGCAGTGTGCTAAATAGACACCAGGAGAATTCCCTGACATTTAGACAAGTTCAAACACGGCAGGGCTGGGGCCGGGTCCGTCACACGCCATGTCGTCAGAGTATTTACAGCTTAGGCCATCGCTGCTTCTCAGTGCAGTGGAAGTAGCTTCTTGTCATGTAGGGAGAGTGTATTTTTATTCAACTACATATGTTGGACAATGAAATTCAAAATCTATGAAATATGTTTTCACGTTTTAAAAAGAAAATCTAGCTATCGCACTGTATGGAATCTCTCACCCCATGGAAATGTACATTTCTTTGATGCCTGGTTTGGGGTTTGGGGTGTGGGGTACCTTGCAGGACACCCTGCTCTAACGCCTGCATGCCCTCTGTGGCACGGATGCCTCTGGGAAGAGGACTTTCAGGTCTTGGGGTGGGAGTGGCAGGGCCTTGGCTTTTAAATTTTGACTCATGGTATTGGATTGGCAACCATCCTATGTCAAACATGCCCCCCATGTTTGCAGGGAGGGGTATTAAGCTTTCATCTCATAGCTAATCAGACCGGGGATGCCAACACATCGCGCAGTGACAGATCCCACCAATCAGAAAACACTCGGCTGGTCCCTCCTCTTCAGACACCAGATTAAGTGAATCATTCGCCAATCAAGCAATCTCGGTGGATAATCAATTTGAGACCTGCAATCCTACTTTGACCTCATCAACATGGTGGCAAAGCGCTTGAAGTGGTCCATGGTGAACTGTAGACCTTTACAATGCGCCTAGAAAGAGTGGTGTCATGGTCCATCAAGGCGATCTGTTTAGTTCAACCTCTACTCTTCTTTCCTTTGCTGTTCACTAATATTGTTACTGTTATTAGTACTCAGCAGGGGCGTGGCTTCGACCTCCCAGTCAGTGAGGACGGTCCGAACGGGGACTTAATCACATGGTAAAGCCCTTGCTCCGAACCTCCTCAGAGCTCGAGGCTGCCATTTCCCCTGCCGGATACCAGGTAAGTGAGCACTCCCCCGCGTCCCCTTCCCCTCAATCCCACCCCTATTTTCCACACTCCCACCCCTCTTTTCCACATTCCGCCCCCCCAACACCCACCCCACTTAACTGATGCTGCTGGCTCTTTCGCCGGATCCGGGAACATGAGTGTTCCTGGCACGTCACAGACCCGGCAATTGGCGACATACAAAGTGAGAAGGCACTACATGTAGTACCCTGCTCCCCGATCCATGGAGGTCATCTTTTTTGTAGGTTTTTTAAAGTTGTGAAATAGCGAACACTTTGTTTCCCAAATAAAAAAATATAAAATCAATTAGTACCCCGGTACAACCTGCTGGGGTACTAATAGCAATATTACCCTACAAAGTGGGGCATTACCTGACCAGGTAATTTCCCAGGCTTTCGTTAAAGCCCTAGCAAACTGTCCCGTGGCATTTCCTGGACCAGTAATGCCCCTCCTCTCAGGCGATATTGCTTAATTATTTATTTTTGTGGGAGAATGTATTTGGTGAAAAAATCTCCTGTCAGCAGATGACTTCCAGTCGCCATCTCCTCCCAGGCCTGGATATCAAGAGTGTCAGAATTTGGACTGCCCCTGTCTAGATCATTTAAAGGGCCAAGTGTGTAGGGATGAAACTTCGAGGATTATGCTCTCCAGAGAAGAAGGATGAAAAAGCCTTGGAACATTTTCCGTGAAGCTCCATTAAGTTTCTGGAAGAGGTCGGCTTTCGTGTTAAAGTTGTGTCGACAAAGGCCACCCGGTAGGATAAACTTTGCCTCAGGTTTTCTCCCATAAGCAACCTCTAGCTGAGTGGCTACTGTCTGACAGTCAGCTTCGGCAGTAGAATCTTGGATAGGTGTCCCTCTCTGTAGACTGTTAATTCTAAGGTTAAGCTATTATAAGCCCAGCAGTCTCTCTCCTGAGATTCCCAAAGTCTTTATTGTCTTCAACTCTATAATACAAGTGTGCACAGATCACGGATATGGATTTAAAAACTCAGTGATACTCCCATTGTATTTTGGGGGGCAACATGGATGATGAATTGTAAGCAGATTGTTTCAGTTTTTTCTTGAGATACTTCCAAAGATCACCAGGGAACTCTCTTTCAAGATTCTAAATAGATGGGGGTCTTTGTCTTAAGCAGCCATGCCACCAGCACAAAGCCAACATCTCTGTGGTGTAATCAGTATGGGGCAGCATATATTGTTGTACAGTGATGTCATCAAATGTGAGACTAGTGTGATAATACAGTATTTTATGTCATCTAAATTTAGATGGTGGATTCTGTGATGTCATCGGTTGTGACACATTGTGTATGTACTGTGAGGTCTTCAGCAAGATGTCCTGTTAACGAGAACTCGATATAAATGGAAAGTTTGTTCATCTTCGGCAAGGCAATGGTTTTCTTGGCAAGAGAAGGTCAAGGGGTTTCCAAATAAGGGATCATTTAGTGGAGTTTAGAGAAAGATGGAAGACTTCAAAAGTATGTTCTCCCCAATACCAGACTCTTCCCTAACTCAGTGCAATATCCCCAAACCAATCAGACCAGAAAAAGCCCACATTAAGAATTGACTTTCAAAGTCAAGGGTCAAAACCTGAAATTAAAATCCACACATTGTATAAGACAATGAGTGAAGAAAACTAGGCAGCTAGAACCACAGAAAGAGGCAAAGCAGTGCGAGCTTGAAGACCAAAAAGCAGGGCTAGAGAGAGGAGACCACATGAGAGGAGGTTTCCACAGCCAGAACAAGATGCCACTGTGCCCAGAGCTGCAGTACACAGATTATGTCAGGAGATGCTGGCATTTAAAAGACAAGTCAGTGCCCAGGCTGTCAGATGCCAGAATTAGGAATGTGAACATGAGAAGATAGAACACTGATTTGGAGACCCGGCTCTAGAACCATTAGGACATGGGGGACAACAACTCAGTGCACAACCTGGCCGAAACCAGCACCCACTCTAGAAAGACATATGACCAAGGCAGGACATCTCAATGCCCAGAAGAGGAACATATCTAGAACTCTGGAAGTGAAAGTTCGATTGGCAGGTTCGAGGATCCCGCACTTGGGACATTGAGCTAATTGTCAGTAGGAGCCAGATCCAGTACATCGAAAAACACAATCTTGGTGGGAGGAGTAGACATGGAAGTCTAGAAACATATTTGTCCATTTGTAAGAAGACAGCACCCAGGGCAAGCTGTAGTCATTTGTGAGGGGGCAATAATCATGACGTCTTACGACAGTGTCCCCATCGGAGTACAACATCCAGGACTTGACAAGTCAGGGTCTTTTAGGGAACACGTCTCCATAACAACTAGAGAACCAGTGCCTTGTTGGGAGGAACTCAGCACCCAGAGCAGTAAAAGTCAGTGCCTGATTGGGTGATCCTCAAACCAGGATAGGGAAAGTCACTGCCTGATTGGGTGAATCCTGGAACCAGGATAGGAAAGGTCAATGACTGATTGGGTGGATCCTTGAACCAAGAATCAGTTATTTAGTGCCTGCTTGGTTGTGGCTCACGGTAAGGTTCTGGGCTGTCCCCACTTTCTGCTGCTTTCGAATCTACACGTACTGCTCTTTGGGACAGATGTAAGGTGCTCTGGATCCTGGAGGTGGGTAGCAGAAGGGGGCGTTGCCCGCCCGGCGAGGATAAGGGTGCTGGGGCTGGTATGACGAGGGAGCGTAGGCAGGATGTAGCTGTGCCAGATAGTCCTCGTCATGGGCACACCGATGGCTCAGATATTCACCCGCATCTGGGAGCTCCTTGCAGCGGGCACCGAAGGTCTACGGAGAGAAAGAGGAAAGAGTTAGGAGAGGCCATTGTCTCTGGGACACCTGCCACATTTCGCTGGAAAACTTGTGTTCCTCTGCTCAGATATCAGTAGGCTCAGGCAAGCCCAGCATTAGGTGGTATAAACATTTCAAATGAAAAGGGTCTTTGCCTTATCCCTCCCCACTCGAATATACCCCTGAATTTTGAGTGGAACCGTCTAAGGGGTTTTATAGGTGAGTGCTTAAGATCACAGCCCCTTGTAATGCAAGAGATAAGAAATATTCCCCATAATTTACACACCTTGTACCCCTGACTACCTTTATCTAAGCACCTCACTCCGGACTCAGGACAAAAGCAGAAGCATTGTGCATCCAAAACCCGCTGGTGAACCAACACTTTGAGTGCCACAAGCTAAACACCTTTGAATGACACCTTTTTCAATAAGCCAAACCTGAATAAGATCGACTTAAAAAATATGTGTTAGGGGAGAGGCTAAAGCCTACACAAAAAAATACATATCAAATTAGGAGGAGCGGAAGAAGTAGAACATTCAAAGTAGGGGATGTGTGGGGTGCGGAGCCCATATGCCGGGATCTGCGACCTTAGCGCTCCAGATGTGTTGGACTGCAACTCCCATCAGCCATAGTTAGCATAGTCAAGGGTGAGGGATCATGGGAGTTGTAGTCCAACACATCTGGAGAGCTAAAGTTTGCAGACCACTGCCATACAGGGAAAAACTTAATAAAAAATGGCATGGGCAAAAAGTGACCAAATCCGGCTGGTGTTCTTGAGAAAGATGTTTTCACAAGCACTACTATCATGTAGAGGCATCGGACGCTACAAACATTACCAGAGTCCTAAAAGGTAAATCGATTCAAGACTATCATGGTGAAGACCTAAACCTAAACTACTACCCCAAGCGGGCGCCCCAGCCATTCAAGGTTGCTCAGAAAGTGGGCTGAACCTCACAGCATAAGCCTGTGTTCCGAGCAACCTTGGAGCTGCCGCCACCCGGCCCACCATGGCACCATTTGTTCCTCCCTCACCCGCCATCCCTGCTTCTCGCCTCTCGCGCTCTCTTCGCCCCACTAACCTGAGGAGGTTGCGGTGCCACAGCACTGCAGCACCACATCTCTCAAGCCTGATGGCTGAAATGGAAGAGGGGCTCTGATTGAAAGAACGGGTTGCATGCTCGTCATGACTCATTTGTTCAAATAATTAAATGGCTATTACCAGCACAGGATGTATACCGGGTTGCTAACAGCCATCATGACGAGTTTCCCCCAGCCATACCGGGTCGTTACTTCCTGCGGCCCGTGTTGAAGGCCCTCGCAACAGGCCGCGGACTGTTACATACTGGTGCTGCCATGGGTGTAGTATTATTGATACATTGGGGCACACTTGAAGTAAAACCATTACCAGGAAAACCCCAACTTTGAACTATCATGTCATGCATGCGGTACGGGGAGGACCCTCCTACTACCTGCCCTAACCCTGCACAAAATGCATCCTATGCCTTTGAGGTAGATAAACACACAGTAACATCAAATCTTGTGATGTAGAAGGTGTGCAGTGTTATTGCTGAGCTGTCTTCAGAGAGTTAGCGGCTCAATTACCACTATAAATCAGCCTCTGCTGCATTATAAATGTCTTAGCCAAGTGTGCCTTCAGCCACTTGATTTGTAAGTAATATGTATGATCTTGAAGCGTTTTGTTGCACTCAGATCCCATTAAAACATGCATTGGCAACCCCAACCATTTTGACTTGTGCATAGATATTAGTCATTTGTCAGGCACAGAAAGCATATGCCGAGTTACTCACAGCAATGTCCAGATGTTTGCTTCTTGTGCCCAGGTAGCACTGTAATCACAGTGGCTGGAAAATACAGATCCCACCCCTACACAAAAGTCAAAACTGTTGGCTTTGCAAATGCATTTTTATAATTAGAGGGATGCCTTTCATGTACCATGCACCCAGCGACTGCAAGATGATAAAGGCGATAAGGCCGGCAGCATTCTTCTATACCGACCATCACAGATGCCAACTCTCATTACTGGCTAATATGGCCTGATATGGCCTGCATCACACAGCATTGGCAAAACAAAACAAAAGAGGCGATGGCTGAAAGGTTTAGAAATAATTCGAACTCCTGGCATTGCTCTGAGCAAACCTCCAGACCATTGTTCTTCGCCTGATAAGACATTTAGAAAAGGAGAAAGACAATATGTAAATCATGCTTGGTCCCACCCAAAAAGGGGCAGTCCAACCCGAACCTGTTAGCCACATCACTTCTGCACGAGACCACAAGCATCCCCAAACATGTTTCGGCCTTATTGGGCATCATCAGTGAGGAGTAGCTTGGCGTTCTAGGCACAGCAGGCACATGACCCACGTCTGGGCATACCCACCCTACTGAAAAGATTATGAACAGATTTTTATTGCGGCACTGGTTTAATGAGTTGTATTGAATTTGGTTCATCACCAAGGACCCCGGATCTACACTATTATTTTGCCTAATTGGTTTTTGTATTCAAACCAACACAAATAATCCCTAGCACTAACAAAACATGTGACAAGCCTGATGAAGGCTCAGACAGTAGGCAATCAAGTCGAAACTAGCCAACTCAATATGGAATTAACATGTATACTTTAATTAAAGCTAATTAGAAAACGTGTATTCAAATTCCACAAAGCTGTCTGCTAAGTTGTGCAGTCTGCAGTACGCGCAGAGCTCCTTAGCAGTGTTTGGTGAAGCCTTGTATTTAGCGGAAAGCAACTTTGCTGAGGCTCCTCCTCCAACAGTTCAAAGCCTCACTACCGTCTGCGTAGCAGCCGCAAAGTTGTCCACTAACTTGTGCTGTCTGCAGTCCACAGTTAGCATCAAATTGTGATATCCGTGGAGGATCAGACTGTTAAGCATATCAAAAACGGCTTTCCTTGCTTCTTTAATTTGCATTTCTACATCCCACAGTTTCTGCTTCTTCAGGTTGACGCTGCCTCTGCCGGATTATGGCCGAAAGCTGAAATGTGCAGAAACACTCTATTTATGATCTCTGTAGTGGGGCAAAGGGAAGAGAGGGCATTGATATTTCACTGTTAGACGCTTCGGCTGCCATGAATCTCGCTATGGAAACATTGTTACCTTGGTCGTCAGCAGAAGCGGCAGACTCTGGTTCTCTTCCCATTACTGAATATTGTGAGAAGACCGATGAAACGGTGACTGAAATTTCAGGTTTTGAAACTGCAACGAAGAGTACGAAATTGACCACAAAATCTATTGCGACTTATTTTACTTCTTTATCTCTGAAGCTAGTTACCGGTAGACAAGTTCCAACAATACCAGGAACTTTTAACCCATTTGAGATTGCAAACACCTTTATCTCTCAGCTGCCGGCAGTCTCTGATCGGGAGCTGCTGGCGGTGGCTGAGTCTGTGATGTGAAATTGGAGGAGATGGACTTCTATTTAAATACCTCCCTGATTTTCTCGGAAGCTGGAGACTCAGACTCATCAGATACCTCCTATGTTTCCATGCCTGCCCCACTGAAACAGAATCACCTATCTACTATGATAAATAAAATGGATCGAACGGAAACAACAAAAGTGGGAGCGCAAGAACCAATTCTTAGTGAATTGAATCAGGTTTTGTGCGCAATGATGTCTATAGTGGAAACTCTGCAGCACAAAGTCAAAACAAACTCGGGCGTGCTTAATCTTATATGGGTTAAATTAAATACCACACATGCTGGAGGAGCCTTGTTACCAGGGCAGAGACCATTACTTTAAACCCCTTTAGGGTAGCTATCTGTTCAAATAACACTGAACCGAAACATTTCTTAAGAATGGAGCAGTCTGTAGAAGGGGGTTCTATTTGTCTCGCTAAGGATATGGTTGGTGTTGACAAAGTAAATGAAAGGGGGTGGGAGAAGAGCTGGCAAGGATCCGTGCCCTGGCCCGCCCAAGAATCCCCCCAAAAAACATAGTCAAACAGCTTAAGAAGACAAAAAAATAGGAAACTTCAGAAGTCGTCTAATGCAAGCACTAGAACATGTTTTAGTCATTGTTGTGTGGTAAAATGTAGCTCCTGAATGTCAGAAATAAAGAGGCCCTGCCAGGCCAGGATTTAAGAGTGAAGCTGGCTGGTGCTAGCCCTTGGAAAATGCAGGTCTGTCCAAAACACTTCTTTTTCCAACTTGAGGCCAAGTGACATGGAAAGAAATGGGCCTAGTTAAATTCTACTAAAATAGACAAGTGCACAAGTGGAAAAAGACACTTACTTTTCACAAATGAACTGACGTTTAAATGGAAAGGCCGACTTGGAATATTAAAGAGGACATCGGTTTCCCATGGTAAATGACCTATGCGTGGACAATACTGAAGGGATTCTAATGTTGTTTCAACTGTTATATTAAAGAAATACATTACACCTGGACAGATTTAAAAACTGCAGCAGTGTACCTGGGATGAAAAGAAATAGTTGCACATTTGGAAGCTAAAAAGGAGGAATAATTCCTTTTCAATTCAGAAATAATATCGAATGGTCGACTGTTTTTATCCATTTATAAGAGACTTGATTTCAGCCTAGTAAAATGACATTTGTAAGAGAGAGACCTATTTCGTTTGGTGTAGATTTGAATACTGCTTCCTTATGTAACTATGGCCTATCTGTGTGGATAAAGTGAACGTATTTCTGTTTATACAGTATGTAAAGAAAAATTGGATTTATGAACAAGAGGCCTACATGTAATCCAAAATACAACATGTTAAACATACAGTGCCAACGGAAAATGTTATTCCTTTAGGAACATGCAGGTCATTGGCTGTGGTTGTTTTTCAACATTGTGCTGCTAGGTATCTGGAATTGTGATCCTGTCCTTTCGGGGGCTGGGTTCACCAAGTCAACCAGCCTGTAAGTTCAGTAAAAATATAAAGGAATACAAAGTCAGAGATCTATACTATGGGTGATGTAGATAAAGCCAACCGGCAGAAGTGAACTTAGGGTTAAATATTCACATAAAAAGTTAATTAGCTCTGAACAAAAACCCTTTGAAAATCTGAACTCAAAACCTTTGTCTAAGGACCTCAGGAGAAGAAGATCTGGTTGTCAAGATAAATGCTAAAATATACAAAGAAGTAGATTGATAGTATGGGATGTACAGACAACATGACCAAAATAAATGAGCTTTCAGGTCAGGCTCCACAAAAAAAGTGCATTAAGCTCCCAAGCAAGGCCCTTTGAAGCCAAGAAGGGAAAAGGTTAAGATAAACGTAGATAAACCAGATGGCTGGTCACATTTTGCTAGGGAAATGGAAACTGCTTGGGTCTGATTTGAATGTGAAACTGGGGGCCATGTTATGCCCTGCCATTGATTAAACATTGAACACATGTTTCCTAAATAAAAAGAGCAATGTGTGTCCTATCGAGCCCACCATGGGTTAAATATAACAGGGATGAAAATTCCATTGGGACCATGTAATATCAACATTTTTGTGATGCATATAATTCAAAATCTGATCAAAATTATGAGTCTCCAATGTTTAGCTATTTTGGTGCAGCACAAACTGTGAAAAATGGTAGCTCTGCCCAGGAAGGGCGTGCCGAAATAAAATTAGTATTGCCTGACCTGCCATAAAATATGCAATTCAAAAATATCTATATTCATGTGGTTATCTGAAAGATTAAGGGAGTTGGCACATTCAGAGATTTTTCAGAACACAACATGTACAATTCCCTGTCATTTTAAAATGATGTATCCTTTCTCCTCCCTCAGCCTACATTATACACTCCTCTCCATTCCTGGTCCTATTAGCAGGTAGGGGTTGTGGGGGGGGGGAGTTGAAGGGGGTGAGCTTGCTGTGGCAGAACATGGTGTGAGCTGCCTACCAAAAGAGGGTCCTAAAAATCTGGCGAGCCTACTGAGCAAATAGCAGAGAGCTCACATGTAAGTAGATATCCCAAAGCCATCAATTGTGTGGGGAGCCACCTGCCTTTATTTATTTCCGTTAGTCAATAAAGGGGGGGTGAATTTGGGTAGGCCCTTCGCACAAGGTATTAAATCTAATTTAAATGATTTCCTTATAGAAAACCAGCATCTCTGTTAAAATTAAATTGTGTTGGGAACTGACTGCCTTAATTCTTTTCATTAAATTGTGGGGGAGAGGGGGAAACTGTGTAGACTCTTAGCACATTTGATTAAAATAAATAAATTAATTCCCATATAGAAAATCACATTATTAGTGCTGTTTGAATTCAAAACTAACAAAGCTCATGCCTAGTGTGTTAGAGCCGGTATAGCCCATAACGACTTGGTTGACTGTTTTCTGAAACCCTTGACTTCTGTACAGAAGGGGAGGGGGTCCTGAATCCCACAAGAATTAATCCACAAAACACTGCGTATCAAGTCAGTGTGGAGGGTGCAAAACAAAATCTCCCATTCATTTGAAATCAGAATGACAAAGCATTGCATCTCCATCTTGCCAAAACAAAATGTCCCCTCTGTTCTCATTTACTCTGATCAGAATGTTCAGGTATTGTTTGTGATTTGAATGTGTGTTGAAAAACGATTTCCCCATCCTAGCCCCTTTTCCCAACTGTGCCTTTCAAATGAAAGTGTAAAAACAAATGTTCCCATTGATGCCCTTGCCTCCCAAGACCAGAATGTCAAAGCATTGACTGTCCTTTGAATGTGTGTTGCAAAACTGTTTTTCATTGTATTGTGAATGGGTTTCTTGATTATATTGAGATTAAACTTGTTGTAAATTGTGACTGCATGTTTCAAAATTGTACCTCTGTTGTTTTAATAACAGTGTTGTTGGTTTGATATTGGGTGTTGCCACAGCATTGGTGGATCATATTGGTGGCTGATATTGGTGGCTGGTCTTTCGTGTTAAACCTTAAATAAATAAATATTCTTACTATACACCGGCCTGGTTCCTAGTCCATTGGTGACACAGGGGATTTGTTGGGGATGGGTGCGAGATGGGTTGGAGGCCTCACCAAAGTGAATCCAGAATAAAAAACTCTTTTTTGTGCGCCACCTTGCTTGGGGGGAAATTAACTCCCTCAGTTGAGTGTGACTACCTAATAAACTGCGACATTGTCCTTGCTGGCGAAAGACTAGGTGAACAATAAAGTACCCCTTGAGAAAGACTCTAAAGGCGATAGTACGGGGGAATGCAGTGGTGGGAATTTGACGCAGGTGGATGACATACTGATTATTGAGACAGGGTCTTCAATGCCGATTAGGGGAATTAGAGACTCAGCAGCTCAAACATGTCAGCTCTGGAATAACCAAACTCAATGTGATCTTATGAAATCCAAATTAGCAGGTACAGAATGTGGGGAGACGATCAAGAGGGTTATATGTTTGGAGGATGGAAACCCAGATTTTGTTAACAATGTGAAATGGGGCCCTCAGCCAGTGTGTATCTTACCAGGGGAGGAGTTGAGATCAAATGCATCTGTGATTCATAACGAGGGGGAAGTGATTTTTAAATTAACTGAGAATGCTCAAAGCCATAGTAATGGGGAGAAACATTCTATTAATCATCTGGTTCAAATAGATTTTGAAAATTGGCCTCTACTAAACCTTCCCCTCCACAAAGATTAAGATTGGTATCTGGTAGGAGCAAAAGGACCTGATTATTGGGAGCAGTACTCGAAAATAAAAGGAGGAAATATTCTCAAGGTTGTAAGGCCTGTAATGGGGGTGAAGAATTAATGACTGTATCAAAATAAAAATAAAAATATCAATAACATGGGGTGGAAATTGAAGCTGACAGGCCTACTACCTGAGAGTAGACACACTGTAATTAATTGCTCGAGTATTCTTCCCCTCCTAGCAGACGTTCCCTCATTAAGAGCACTTTCTACTAAGGAATTAGATTGTGTTAAGTTTTTTTTACCCTATAAGAACAGATGTGGCAATTGTGATATGTCTTTCAAAAATAGAATATGAGCTGATCCTTAAAGAATCCCGTTATATTTGTCAATATGGATATGACATTTGTCCTTTAAATAATATTGTTTTATATGGTGCAGCAGGAGAGTATGAGATTAACGTGGATGACAGAAATTCTGAATTGAAAACATTATTGAGTCGAGATGAGACTGAGGTTGCTTATCGTCAGCTAAAAGGGGGGAGACTGGGCAGGTAAATGCGGTTGAAGACTGGTCTTGGTGGCTCGTTCACTAAATGGGTAGCACCTCTTCTCCTGTGGCCAGTGATCAACTTTCCCTGCAGGTCTTGTCATGGTACAGCCGTCGGAATTCTAATGTATTTATGAACATGATATTAGGGACGATTTTACAAGAATTCCCAATTGTCTTTTTACAGGAAACCTGGCTTACGGATCCACTGGTTTTTGATGGCTATATGACTAGTTGCCAGGATGCTGTGAAGGAGGTGTGGGGACGACCATCGGGTGGGTTGCTTACCCTAATTAACACCTCATATGGTATTGAGAATGTTCATCATACTCAGGTGGGGAAGGGCATTTTGGTTGTTTAGGGCATTTTAGGGGAGAAAGGGGCAAACATTAAAATGCTGCTAGTCTATGTTTACTGGCATCAGCTATTTTGTAGTGTTGATGAGACCCTTACTCTGTTGACAGCATTTATTTCGGGTTGGTTAGCTGAACAAGGTGAGTGCATGATTATCCTGGGTGGAGATCTTAATTCAAATTGTTTAGATCAAGTTAGTAGTGGCGATAATGAGAATGGTGGTAATAGCACTGTTAAAAACAAACATGGTGCTAAGTGGGCCAACTGTTTTGAGAACTTGGACCAGCATAGGTTAAATGGAACCATCAGCGGGGACCTGTCTAGGGGCTGAGATACTTCATTCTGGATTACATGCATGTTAAAGCATGGTCATACTTGGTTCATAGATCCTTTGATATCATACCGTGTGAGTAGAGTGACCATCGAAATGATCTTGGCCGAATTTCAAATCCCACGGAGAAAACACAGAGATAAGGTGATATTTGAGCTAAGCGTTAGCCCGGGGTGTAACCGGGTCAGCTGAAATAAACATAAGTTGTCTATTTTATCTGATAAAATGACTGCAGTTATGGCCAATACTTCTCTCGACTGGAAGTTGAATACATTCAATACAAATAATTAAGACTATTTCCTGGAACATATTTTTAGCGGTGTAGTGTCAAAGTTTCTCCCTGCTCCCTGCAGACATCTCCATCAATTTGATAAGGAGGTGAAAGCACAGAAATAGCTATTAAGAGTAAAAAAAAGGCCATTAAGAGCAGGCTTGTAAATGAACAATTTGCTAGCACTGTAGTGATAAAAGCAGTAAAACAAACATCCCGCAGTTGGAAACACATGCATCGAGCAAATTGAATACAGAGAGATGCCAAAATCATGTTGGGATCTTTATGGAATACAAATACTGCATCAAACTGATGCACTATTTAATCAGATTGGGGAGGATCAATGTGAGGGTTTTTTTAACTCAATTGCTGGGAAAAAATGGATGTGGAAAGTAAGATGTGGATTTGAGAGAGTGATAAAGATGATTGGTACCAGGACATCAGCAAGGAGACAATACTTGCGGTAATTCGCAATATCAGCAATTCCAGAGCCCTGGGACCTAATGGACTAGCCAATCTGCTCTTTAAAGAAGATCCTTCCACTTGGGCATCTATTTTGGCATCATTCTTTTTAGGCAAATTGTGGATTCACAGATTATTCCGGTTACATGGCATACTGCGTACATCATCCCAATATTTAAGAAAGAGAATAGCAATTATCCAAAGAATTACAGGCTTATTTCCATCCTAGATGCTGAGAGCAAGGGTTTTGCAGACCTGCTGTTACGACATCTACAGGCCAGGGCACTAAAAACGAGGGGTATTAAAAAATGGCAGACTGGATTTCGTAGAAATCACTGCACCTTCCTAAATGGTCTGCTTCTGGGGATAGTCCAGAAATTTGGAAGTGGAGTGGAAGGGCGAAAGCTACTCATGTAGTGACTATCGACCTAACCTCCATGTTCGACAAGGTAAATAGGAACCTGATCTGGCAAAAACTGTTGGGGTTAACGATAGCTGTGGGTGTTAATGGCCCTCCCTGCCGTCTCAAACATTCAGGTTTGATTGAATTAAACGGGAACTTGTCACAAAACATGTCAACCTTTACTGGAGTAAGACAGGGTTGCATTCTTGCTTCCTGTCTATTTAATGTGTATATCTCAAACGTTTGAGAGTCTCTGGTCCATTCTGTGTTTGTGTCACCTAAACTGAATGACGGGAAACTGATCTGGCTCTCCTATGCTGATGATTTCTATTTTTTTATTTAACTCCTGTGGCGTTACAAAGACTAATTAATGCCTTTGGAAAATACGCGCATGGAAACTCACTGTCCATAAACACTCTTAAGACAAAGGTAATTCAGTTTACCACAAAGAAGAAAGCCAGATCTCCAGCTTGGTGGTGTGGTACTCATTGACTGGAGACGGTTGATTGCTACATTTACTTGGGTTTTCAATATTTGGTAAAACCGGCTAAATCTTCTATGTGGGAACATTTATTAAGGAAATCCACTGCATTGGTGAACCAGACTATTAAGGTTGATGGCAAATATGGCACAATTTTCATCATTCTGGCCGTAAAATTCTATGAGGGGAATATTGTTCCCAAATTAACATAAGGCATAGAACTTCATGATATTTATAGTTTAGAGTTTTTTCCCGAAATTGAGGGGCATTTCTGGCGAAGAGTATTCAAATTGCCAAAAATCGTTCCCCATTGTCACGATTAGAAATGAATTGGGTATTTGGTTGTTAAGAAAAAGGGGATCATGGAAATGCTTTAATCTATTATATAAAGTTATTAAAGCAGTGGTAGGTAGCCTCTATTGGGACCTAAATGAGCCGATGAACCGTGGCTTTAGTCAGAGTGGTTTGTGCTCATTAAAGTCCCTGTGTGGATTTTGTTATGGCGCACTATTCGAAATTGGGTCTAGTCATGAAGAGCTACTTAACAGTCCAGACAGTGGGCCTCATCACGAGTTGGGCGCTATTAGCACTGGAGTTAATAGCCCTGTCAGGTGTATTGACCCATGTTTGAGTCATTAAGCTGCAATATTTGGTGCTGTGGGCTTAGAAAATCCAAGATGGCCAAAAAGCCCACATGTGCGCCAGAATCCAGGAGTGCGCACACCAAAATGGTCGCCTAACCTTCCACCCACCAGTGCGAGCGTGATGGGCCAGGGGTGCCATGAGTGGAATGTGTGCCAAAGGAAAAACAGCAGTGCCTGTTAGCTTAAAAAGCCCTTTGAAATCACCTTGGTTTCTCTGAATGCAAGCTAAAAATGCCTATGTCAAACATTGTAGGGTATTCAAAAATCTCACTGAACACCAGCAGACATTTGGCAGAATGAAGTTTTGTGTGCATACAAAATCTGGAAAGAAAAAGAGCCCAAAACAATGTTCATAACAAAACTGGCTGAGCTGTGGAGGTCAGCAGCTTAAGTTAAACTGAACTGAAAACCACTAAAATCGAAATGCTTAAATTAAATGAGGGACCTACTTTTGAGTGTCACATAGTTTGTAACTGTTGAAATGTCATAGTTTTGAACTTAGAATCAGCACTCTAGCTGCATGTGTAAAAATTGTCAGTTTGATTTAAATGTAGAAAACTGGGAACAAAAAGTGACATTTAGCTGAAACCTGGCTTAATGAAATTGGATTCTGCCTGACAACTACCCCCGACAGGAGTTGAAACTGGATCAACAGCTGTGTTCCCAGGCCTGGCTGCATTCTGATACCCCCACAAAAAGGAGGTGACACCTCTCTGATTGAATTACCTGGGGACTGCAGGAAACTGAACAATGGACTCAGGCAAATGTTATATTGGGGGGGGGGGGTGCGTAAAGTGGCTTCCTCTTGGGAGAAGTGGGAGGAGAATTGCCTGTGAGAGCCAGCTAAGCTTGGGGGAAGTGGATAAACCAGTTCTTCCACCATGTGATATGGGAAGCCACACCCCTTTTTGACCAGGGCATAAGTTAAAAAGAAAGATAACTCATAGTGCGGACTGGTCAAAATTATATAAGTAATATGATTATTCTTGTGATTTTTCTGTGCACGTTTTAAGAGGCGTTAGGACCCTGTGGTGTATTCTGGGGGGTTTGCTAGCGGAAAATAGGGTCTCACTCCAAATGTCTGCATGTTAAAAATCTGACACTTCATCAATTAATGTCCATACTCCTTGCGCACATGTGTGTAATTTTTGGTAAATGTCCGATATTGGTAAACCAGTCAAAAAGCGCAAAATGTTGTCATTTTTGAATGCAAGCCCCGAGGAAGATCAGAGGCGGACAAGCATGCACCATAAGGAATATATAATGTGTATATTGTAATTTCAACAAATTGTGTATCTGGGAAATATGTATTTGAATCAAATATAGATTTGTGGTCAAATTGACCAGGGGTGGATCCTCTGACCCATAAACAGACCTCATCATGATGACAATCCTTCCCCCAATCATGGAGAGGGGAGAATTGGGCCAATGACAAGTAGAGAGGGGCAGGCTCAGTTATGCCACGCATACACCCACTTCCAAAACACATAAAAAGAGACTTCTGGGACAGGTAGAGAGATTCAATTCCATTTTCTGCGGGACGCTCTGCCGGGAGACTCCAGACTTCACATCCATCAATCTTCAGAGACCAGAAATTTACTTCAGAACTTAAAGCAAGGGCCTAAACCCACAAACTGAGAACTCTTCTCAGCAGGCCTCAGTATCCTTAAAATCATTTGCAAACTATTCCACAGCCGGGCGGGCTGTCTGAATTCTGTGCCAAGAACCTTTGCCAGTACCCAGAAAGCAGTGTTACATGCAGAATCCACTTGATCTGGACCGGAAAGCAGAGCAGTATCCAGAACCAGAGGCCGCTGTATCCAGAGAGGCTAGACCAGCAGAGCAGACCAGACCCAGACCGCTGTGAGCAGAACCAGAGATCCGGATCACTGTGAGCAGAACCGGTGCCTGATTGACCTGCAGAGCAGAGAGAACCGCCGCTGGACGTGTTGACCAGATCCGTGACGAGGCCTATTTCAAATTTATATTGTGAGTACCTAGCAGAACTGTGCAGAACCAATCTCTTAGTTAAAATAATCTAATCCAAACTATTTTAACCTAAGTAGAACTGCCTCCTAGTAATAACGTCATCTGTCATTCTAAAGCTGCGAGCTGTCATCTGTCATTCTAAAGCTGCAAACTGTCACCTGTCATTTTGAGTTTTACTTTAAATCCGAAAATCTACCTTTATTAAATCGTCCGTATCTCTTGAACCGTTTGGGCTAGGAATGTGGTTTAACTTTCATTTTAAAGCTGTGATTCTAGGCTTTTCAACAAACCTAGTACCGATTTACGCACTCGCGAAATTTACCGCGATTTGCGATTTGGCTCAATTTCTCCACTTGTCAAAATAGCAGCTCCATTCTTTCCTTTGTTAAAATCCGTTTGCAACCTGGTAATAACTCATAGAGCATTGCTAAAGTGAGCCTGAACTAATACCAACAAGCATCTCTCACTCACCCTGAATCTCTAGAGGGAATTAAAATCAGTTAGCACATTTTCCCATCCATTGCCATCACATTTGAAAGCATTTTGGGCCTGTGTTTCAAACTTCTACCTGTTTCTTCTAAGCTTGCTGGGGGGGAACTGAAATCCGTATTGTATTTGATTGTATTCCTGAAGACTGCGTGTGTTACTTCCATCTCCTTGCATTGCATATAGGGGGGGGGGTGAATTGCCACCAAGGGAAAAGTGAACATATTATCTCTTGAGAAACCATATCAGTTTATTTTCTGTACTGCATTTATTCCACCTTGCATTTCCTTGAAACCATAAAGCATTTCAGCTACCTCATCCTCTATACTACTCCTAAGTTATCAAGTGTACCACTGTAACATTACCCATTGTGGATCCACATCATATGTCTCAGTGTACTATCAGATATTAATTTATTATAAAAGTGTGATATATATATAT
Organism: Ambystoma mexicanum; assembly: GCF_040938575.1. Taxonomy (NCBI): domain Eukaryota; kingdom Metazoa; phylum Chordata; class Amphibia; order Caudata; family Ambystomatidae; genus Ambystoma; species Ambystoma mexicanum. The sequence goes on along the minus strand of NC_090931.1, from coordinate 164,313,216 downwards.
ATTGTTTAATTTTTCAAATTAAACTTTTAATTTGCAAAACAAACCTACTTCTTGGCTCAGTGGGGTCAGGGGGATTCTAAGAGAGGGGTGTTATATAAGGGTTGTCATCCAGAGTACATGAACTGGACCTAAAAATATATCAATAAGGGTTTCCCTCAGCATCCCAGACTAGGCATTGACTTAGCTGTAGTGTTGTAGTGAAGCCGCTTAACAAAGTGGGGGCTCGTAGCCGGAGATTCTGGGTTAGATCTATCACTTGTGCAGATTAATACAGTGTGCTAACTGACAGGAGACATACATCCGGTCGGATCACCATGCTGTGTTACGCTGTAAAGCACTCCTCAAAGGAACGCTCTAAGGAAACGGTCTGTTTTGCAAAAATAAAATACAAACTTCTGTAAGTCAGGAAGGAACTCAAATTTCAGAGTGACGACACTGGTAGACATCAAAATAGCCAGAGAGCACTTCTTACATAAGCTATTTGTGAGAGGTGAGTGGACTCATCAGGACCAAACGGTCTGGTTGCAGGCAATCGCGCAACAGGTCACTGAAACAGGGTCAGATAAATGGAGAGATCAGGGTCCCCTAAATGTGGCCCTGAGTGAACTATATATGGCCCCTAAAGCCAAAGATGAACATAATAAGATTGCCAGGATAGCAGCATATTTGTACCTATATATGGGAGCCATGCAGGACAAATGTGCTGAAGGCCAAGATCTGGCAAATAGGCAACAGATGGCATTTGAGAAGGCCCAATCTGATCTGGACTCTTCTGAGCAGAGGCTGCTCAGGAGCCAGGAGTCAGAAAATGACAGCAGACAGTACATCACTAAAATAAAGGAGGATATGGATGTGCTGCAACAGGAAAAGGCGGACCAGGATACCAGATTTCTGGCCTTGCTGAAGGAGTACCAAGAAGGTTTGGACTCCCTACTGCAGAGCCAGAAAAAGCTGGAGCAACAGTTAGACTTGAATAGGGCATGTGCTGAGCAGGTAGTCACCCTGCAAAGCCACCTAGATAGGGAGAAGGCAGAGAGCAATAAACTGATTTTGAAAGACCTGGATACCCAGGCAGAGTTTGATCAGGAGCGCCAGAAAGCTGGTGCCTTCCAAAGGCAAAGGGACGACCTGGCGGCACAGATGCAGGCTCTTAGTCAGGAAAGGGATACCTTAGGCCAGGAAGTCTGCCACTTAAAAAGGAAAATGGAAGAAAATCACCTGGCCCTACAGGGACTCGGTGGCCTCCAGAAAGAACACCAGAACTTGTTAGAGCACACCAGGAGGGTGGAGGATGCTCTGGCAAGACAGGAGCAGGCCAATAGGGACACAGCTCAGGAGGTAACCCTCCTGCAGCAAAGACTGGCCCAGTACTCCAGGACCAATCAGGAGGCACAGAGAGAGAATGAGGCTCTCTGCCAGCACAATGATAGGCTCCAGCAACAGGTAGCGATGCAGGAGAGACTGATAGAGTCTAGTAAGGCCTTAACTGAGGAACTGAAAGCGCAGGCTCTTGCATTGCAACAGGGAACAGGGGCGGATAGAGACGAGGTTCGCTGGGAAAGAGAAACTCCTGAGCATAATCTCAGGAGCCCTAGTACCAGAGGCCTTCACCTCTCCCAGTCCCTGGACTCTGCCACCCCCATGTCCCCTCGCGCACATGAGCCCAGGGCCACGGGGATGGCAGATTACTATCCAGCTAGAAGTATGGGGCTCATAGGCCAGTACCTCCCAGGAATGGATGGACGGGCATCCGGGTATGGGCACCCAAGCATGGTGCAATTTAGTGGGGAACCCCAGGAGAGTAGGCCCATTAAGGGCATCCTGAAAACCTCTGCCCAGTTAGGTCATGGGGGGGTACCCATCAAATCCTGCAGCAGGGAGGGATCTGAAGACTCCTCTGAGCATTACAGGACACAGGAGACCAGGTCCCCAGATTCTGGAAGCCATTCCCAGGCTCGCAGAATCTGGGAAAACCTGGAAGATCAGACGGGCACCTCTGGGAGCAGTGCTTGTGAGTCAGAGGATGAATGGACCAAGTTTACCCGAACCAAAAAGGCCAATAAGGCAAAAAAGGCCTTGCTTAAGGACCCATTAAAACAAATAAAGGCAAAAAGGAGTGTCATCAGGCCTTATCATAAGAACGCCAAGTATTCTGTTTGGGAACACTTGGAGCTCTATGAGCAAATGATGGAGACTTTCCATTTGAAGGACAGCAGTAGCTGCATCCAGTACGTCAAATGGACCTTCTCACCAGAATACTCCAGCTTCTTTGCGGGGCTGGAGGATCAAAACCATTCAAGGTGGTCCACATACAGGGTGGCCATCTTGAAAAAATTTTCTGTGCACAGGAATCCTCAAGAGGCTCGCAAGGCAGCCTACAATTTGCAATGTGGGGGGGATCAGGCCCCACAAGAGTTTGTGCAAGAATTAAAGCGTGCTTTTGCGCAGACCACCAGAAGGGTGCGCACGGATAGCAGAGAATGTATCAATACGTTTTTCCTTGCCTTACCCAAATACATAATGACCCAGCTCGTGAGAGATTGTCATGAGAAAAGATCTTTAGACTGGGTCATTGAACAGCTATCCGGATCTATGAGGTGCAGCAGCCCATCGAAAATAAAAATAATGCGCAGAAAAACCCCAAAACCAACAGCACCCCTGCTGCTGCCAATGTGGCAGAGGTAAAGGTCACCCCCGTTTTGGATTTGGAGATGGGGGAGCCTTAAACCCTACCTGCACCAAATAATTCACAGCCCAGAAGGCCTTTGGGCCAGTCACAGGCAGGGAGTCGAGGAGGTAGTCCCACAAATGGGGTCCACCGCTCCCCTGATTATGTAAGTCCCCACTACAAGGGAAAAACAACCAATCCTGGGTTATGTGTGGACTCCTCCAGCCCAAGGGGGGGGGATCCAGCCAAGCACCTGACCCAGGGAACTTCCCTCCCAACTTCCCACAGGAGGGCAGAAATTCCCCAAACACTGGGCAGAACTTTTTTCCCAGGTATCCACCCAATTTCCAACCCCAAAACCATCCGTCCTTCTTTCCCCAATTCCCTGAGCCCAGACAACCTAATCCGGGAGAGGGGAGGCCAAGGGTGGAGGGGTACCCAAATCTTCCCAACCCAGGGTATTACCAGAGAAGGGATAGCTCCCCTTCCCGGGATCAGCCCAGGGGAGAAAACAGGACCCCGTATCAGCCTGAGCGGGTTTCGCAGTTAGAGCGCCAGGTCCAAAATATGGCAAGGGATCTGGGTCACATACTGAGGGCTCAACAGAACCCTCAGATGAGCATGCCACCGCAGAATGCCCGAAACTATGGACCTGGTACTCCAGAACAATGACGGGGGCAGCACCCCGATAACCCACCGGTTCCCAGGGAGGAGGCACGAGGGGAAGTGGGGTGTAAAGCCTTGGAGGAAGCTCCCTTCCTAACTTGTAAACAGCCCCTGGAAAACCAGGAACCGGAAACAAAATCTCTTGCCCCTGAAAGTCTGCCACCCAAGGAGCAGATGGGGGGTAGGAGAAACAAAGGACCCAAACAGGCCCACTTTGTGGAGGAGGTACAGGTCTTCCAATTTGAGGGAGAGGGATCCTCAGAAGATCCTGGGAAAAGGATCTTCTCCTTCAGAGATGGGGGAACCCCTCCCAAGGAAAAATGGGTCCCAAGGGATGCCAATTCAGACTGGGAAGATGTGGAGACTGAGCTGCCGCCGCCCATCATCTCATCCCAGAACTGAAAATACCAAAATCCCATGGGTGAAACCCATCCTGATGACTGCCTCCAAAAAGGGGGGGGGGCGGCCCCAAACCCGAAACCATTTCCAGTTGCCAACTTTTTCTTTCAGATTCCCCAGGCTCTCCACAGAATTCTGCCCAAATCCCTTCGCTAGCAATGTCCAAAACCAGAAAGTTAGCCCACCAGTTGTCCAAAAATGTGCATTATCTGTGCCCCCTTGAGGAGAAGGAGGGAAAATATTATGCCTCGGTACAAGTACAGGGGCAGGGTACAATTTTGGCACTGGTGGACACTGGATCCCAAGCTACACTTCTGTCCAAATGGGCCTTTGATGAACTAAATGCAGGAAGGGGGGGAGAATTACTGTATTCCTCTCACCTATTTTCCTGGACAACTGCAGAACTTTGACGGGAAGGAAATTCCTGTCGAGGGAACTGCAGATTTGGACATCAAAATTGGGCGACACAAGGAGAAACACCCGGTCAGAGTAGTGACTACAGAGGGCACCCCTTGTTTACTAGGGAATGACCTCCTGAGAAGGTTGTCACCCCTAATAGATTGCGTAAACAAGGTCCTCTGGACCCAGACTAGCCGACCAATAAAATTAAAACAGAGTGTCAACCATGTTAGTTTAAACAGCACCTGCCACATGGTTGAACAAAAATCTGACCAAGTAGAATTTCACTTCCAGAACAACCAAATTCCAGACGTGACAGTAATAGCAGTAGGACAACAGACTGGTGATGGGGAAACCTCTCTATTTCTGAAAATCAACCTTCCTTCCAGTTTAGGGTGGTATTCCACACTGGAAGGAAACACTCAGAAATTCGTTACCAATCCACAATCAGACACTCCCACTCCTATAGTCCAGAAAGATGTGAAATCAGCTCAGAGCCTGGCTGATATTCAGCAAATTGGAGAGCAGTTGTTCATCCCTGTTCAGTTAAATGATGGGAAGGACTCTGTTCTCGCTCAAGTGTGTGTGAACAACGGTAAGAGCTTCATCAGCGAAGCCATGTTCCACCAACTCCCAAAAGATCCAGCCATTCCCACATTAAAACTGATAGACAAATGGGAAATGGACCTGGAAGCACCCAATTCCAAACATCTCCTGCCAAGCAGGTGTATGCTCAAAATCTCCATTGGCAACAAGAGCATAGTCCATAATTGTTGGGTCGTGCGAGACGTCACTGCCGCCTTTTACTTAGGCAGTGACATTCTCAATCGCTTTGCCATTAGTTTGGACCTAATAAACTTCAAAGCTTGGTCCCGATTAGCGGATAATCCCATGGGGTTTGATGATCAAGAAAAAGTATTTAGGTCAGCTCAATTGCTACCTTATGCAGTTGAAAGTCAGCTTAAAGAGGAAGTCACCATCCCAGAAAGGACCCGACAATTCTCCCTGGAAGTGAAAGTTAAAAGATGACAAAAATTGAAAAACCCTGATGCTTCTATACATCTAAATGCTTCTCTCCAACAGCAAGGGTTGGGGGTAAACCCAACACCATTAGTCAACATAGAACATGACACCATTTCAATAGAGGTGGATAACAGCGACTTAAAGAGTATTACTCTAGCCGGAGGCTCCATTATTGGAATGGCGGTTGATGACCGACATTTCTCCATTGACTTAGGGAATGAACTGATAGGACCGATCCCCAAGGACTGTTTTGACAGTGACAGTGAGGACAATACAACTCCAGACAGGATTTTCAGCCGGCATGGGGGGAACTTCCTGCCTGGTGTACACTTCTTGCCCTTATGGTAAGGAAGATGTGACTTGTGACTTCAGGAGGGATGAGGTGATTTTCCAGGTCCATGAGGGCTGCCTTTTCCACCTGAAGCCTCCAGTCCAAATCAGCACTCTGACCAGGGACGTCTCCACACAGCTGGAGGAGGCCGCTGAAATAGCCAAACCAGAAGTCTTTCCAGGCTTCAGGCAGATGGTGGAAGAGAGGGTCAACCTAGCTGATGCCTGCGTGACTCTGGAACAGAAGCAAAAGTTGAAACAAGTTTTCTTGGATTTCCAAGATCTCTTTGCGGTAGACTCATATGACTGTGGTCGCACCGACATCCACACCACAACAATTCCCACAGACCCTGGAATGACTCCAGTGTTTGTGAAGCAATATTGTTTGCCTCTCGCATCCATGGAGTCCCTTATTGAAATAATTAAGAACCTTGAGTCCCGGGGAATAATCCGTCCAGTACACAGCACCTTCAATAATCCGGTGCTGGGAATATTGAAGCCAAACGGCCAGTGGAGATTCTGCGCCGACCTTAGGGAGCTCAACAAACGGGTCCATACTTCCCGATCGCCTCTGCCCTACATTGACCAAGGGCTGGCCCAGATTCAGGGGTCACAGGTATTCACTGCAATAGACCTGACCAATGGATACTGGACCGTGCCTGTCAGTAGGGAGGATCAATACAAACTGGCTTTTACCTTTGGGGGCCAGCGGTACACCTGGACCCGGACTCCCTTCAGAAACCTCAACTCCGGCAATGAATTCAACATTTTCTTACATAAGGCCATGCCCGACCTGGGTGCGAGGGGTAACCTGGCTTATGTAGATGATGTCCTCATCAAAAGTTCATCTGTGGAGGAACACATAGCGGAGATCCGTTATGTTCTGACGCAGTTGAGGGCCGCCGGAGCAAAACTTTTCTTTCAGAAAGCACAGTGGTTTAGAACCCGTGTTAATTTCTTGGGGAATGAGATTACTCCTCAGGGTCTCTTTCCCCAGGAAAAGAAAGTGGAAGCACTTCAGAAACTGAAAGACCCCACGACTCTGTGGGAACTAAGGAGCCTCCTTGGACTGACTAATTACAGCAGAAAGTTCATTGAAGGCTACGCAGAGATCACTAGACCCCTGATTCATCTCTTGAAGGGGGGGGGGTCAAGTGGGAATGGGGTCCAGAACAATCCGAGGCAGTAAGACAACTCAAGAGAAGCCTCTCACAAGCGCCTTGCCTAACTTACCCTGTCAGAAACAAGGAGTTCTTCCTGGAGACAGGGTTCTCTAATACGTGCTTGACGGCAGTATTATACCAAAAGCATGACAAGGTCAATAAAGTAATCTCCTATGCGAGCAAAACTTTATCCTCTGTGGAGGAAAAATTCAACGATTGTGAGAAGGCACTCCTGGCAACGGTGTGGGCATTGAAGAATTACCGCCCGTTCATCCAGGGGGAACACATCATAGTGGAGACTCCACACCAGCCTCTGCAATACCTCCAAAGTGACAGAATCCGGGCCGGAAATGTGGGTAATTCCCGAATTACTTCCTGGATTCTGTCAATGCAAGGCTTTCCTGTGGAGGTCAGATATGGCCAAAACAAGATGAGTCCCCTCGCGCAAGGTCTGGCTGACTTGCATGATAGTGCCAGAGAAAACTGTCTTGAGGACGAAAGTCTAAAAATCAAGGACAACATGGAGGCATACCTTAATTCCCCACACAAAATCTTTGAAGAAGACAAGTGTGAGGGAATGCCCACTGTCTATGTGGATGGATGCTCGTACCATGTTGACAACAACGGGGAGAAAGAACTGGTGGCCTGCGTAGGGAATGCATGGGTGAATGAGTCCCCAGAACCCTCCGCTGGATACAAAATTGGTCCCCGATGTAGTCAGGTGGCAGAATTGATGGCTGTGCATCAGGCTATCCTCACTGCTGTCCAACATCAACTCCACAAACTGGTCATAATCACAGATTCGGATTATGTTCAGAACGGGTTCGTGGAGCACCTTGTTAATTGGAAAACCAGAGGCATGTTATGTGCTAATAACAAACCCCTGAAACATGGGAAGCTAATCCAAAATATTGATGATCTGGTCACATCGAATGGGATGACCATCTACAGGAAAAAGATCAAGGGTCATTCCAAAGTAGAGGGACCAGACAAAACTGGAAATGACTTAGCTGATCAGCTGGCCAAAACCGGGGCCATCCAAGGGGATCTAATAGAAATAGAGTCCCTGTTGGGGGAAATCCAGGTCACTGCTATTACTAGGTCCCAGACAAATGCTCACAATGATCTCTCAACTGCACAATAGAGTAAGGAGACCCCTGATGCTGATTTGATTACAGCTCAGAAGGGGGATGCAATAATTGGTAAGTTTTACCAACACATTGAGGACCCTGAGAACTTTCCCCTGACGGAAACCGATTACATTGGGAAAGGGGACCTAAGAGTGTTGATGAAATGTCCAAAAAGGTTCCGAATCCAAGACGGTTTGTTGGTAAGGAAATCCCAAGCTGGCCATGATCAGTGGGTGGTCCCTACCTCATTCCGAAGCCTGATGTTAAGTCACGCCCATGATGTGGCCACCGCCGGTCATAGGGGGTTTCACACAACACTGGAAATCTTAAGAGAGGTTGCATACTGGCCAAACATGGGGCAGGACCTCGACCAATACTGCAATGGTAACACGAGTAGACTGAAACAAGCGGTCATTGAGCTTTCCGCAACTGCGAGGCATTTTGAGAACTGTATTTGGCATTGTCCTACTCTAAATGTGGAGTTCTTATTGCTGCAACCTAAGCCTCTGATGAAAAGCTGTACACAGCTTGAAACACGTGTCAGGCTTCTCTTTGCACAAACAATAAAGGCTTTTCTTTGCACAAACAATTAATTATAATTTCTTGGCGCAGTGAGACTGGGAACATCTTTGTTTTTCTTCAATACTTGAAGGGGTGTCTTGTGTGTGCACAATTTCAGCCATCATCCCTCACACACCGTGCGCCTCTCCAAAAGAGGGGGATGACACTGCCATGGTCAGATTTGCAAATCGACTTTGTAGGCCCTGTAATTCGCTCGTCTAGAGGAAACAAGTACATGTTGACAGTTACATGCTTGTTTACCAAGTGAGTGGAATGTCTCCCAGCCCCAAATTGCAAGGCAGAAACAGCAGCTGCCCTGATGATTAACCACATCTTTTCCTGTTTTGGTCTACCTCAAAGGATTGAGTCAGACAGAGGTAGCCACTTCACCAGCGAAGTAATGACAAAGATGTGGGAGATACTGGGGGTTAAAAGGAAGCTACACATTGCTTACAGGCCAGCTTCTTCTGGAGCAGTGGAGAGATACAACTGAACCATTGTGAGCATATTAAAAAAGTTTGTGGCAGATTCTGGGCCAAGTTGGGATATCCGATTACCTCTGGTCCTAATGGCCATCAGATCTACCCCTTCATCTGCAACTAAAATGTCACCATTTGAGTTGATGACCGGACGCAAGATGGTGCTTCCCCAGCATTTGCTCTACAGGACCCAAGAGCAGACGTTGATAAATGCCTCCACAACTCATGAGTATGTGGAGAATTTAAGGAAACACCTTCAGCATGCTTTTGCGTATGCTTAGCGGAATCTAGAAAGATCAGCTGATAGCATGAAGACCCACTACGACCTGAAAACCACCAGGAAAGTATACGAGGTGGGGGACCGGGTCTATCTATACAATTTCCAAAGGAACCAGGCCAAACAGCGAAAGGTTTTGCCTACATAGAAGGGACCCTTTGAAATTATAGACAAGATCTCCCCTGTTGCTTCCACTTGATCCGGACCAGAAAGCAGAGCAGTATCCAGAACCAGAGGCTGCAGAAATTTACTTCAGAACTTAAAGCAAGGGCCTAAACCCACAAACTGAGAATTCTTCTCAGCAGGCCTCAGCATCCTTAAAATTCATTTGCAAACTATTCCACAGCCGGGCGGGCAGTCTGAATTATGTGCCAAGAACCTTTGACAGTACCCAGAAAGCAGTGTTACATCCAGAATCCACTTGATCCGGACCGGAAAGCAGAGCAGTATCCAGAACCAGAGGCCGCTGTATCCAGAGAGGCTAGACCAGCAGAGCAGACCAGACCCAGACCGCTGTGAGCAGAACCAGAGATCCGGATCACTGTGAGCAGAACCGGTGCCTGATTGACCCGCCGAGCAGAGAGAACCGCCGCTGGACGTGTTGACCAGATCCGTGACGAGGCCTATTTCAAATTTATATTGTGAGTACCTAGCAGAACTGTGCAGAACCAATCTCTTAGTTAAAATAATCTAATCCAAACTATTTTAACCTAAGTAGAACTGCCTCCTACTAATCCTGCCATCTGTCATTCTAAAGCTGCGAGCTGTCATCTGTCATTCTAAAGCTGCAAACTGTCACCTGTCATTTTGAGTTTTACTTTAAATCCGAAAATCTACCTTTATTAAATCCTCTGTATCTCTTGAACCGTTTGGGCTAGGAACGTGGTTTAACTTTCATTTTAAAGCTGTGATTCTAGGCTTTCCGTCATACCTCCACTTGTCAAAATAGCAGCTCCATTCTTTCCTTTGTTAAAATCCGTTTGCAACCTGGTATTAACTCATAGAACATTGCTAAATTGAGCCTGAACTAATACCAACAAGCATCTCTCACTCACCCTGAATCTCTAGAGGGAATTCAAATCAGTTAGCACATTTTCCCATCCATTTCCATCACATTTAAAAGCATTTTGGGCCTGTGTTTCAAACTTCTACCTGTTTCCTCTAAGCTTGCTGGGGGGGAACTGAATTCCGTATTGTATTTGATTGTATTCCTGAAGACTGTGTGTGTTACTTCCATCTCCTTGCATTGCATATAGGGGGGGTGAATTGCCACCAGGGGAAAAGTGAACATATTATCTCTTGTGAAACCATATCAGTTTATTTTCTGTACTGCATTTATTCCACCTTGCATTTCCTTGAAACCATAAAGCATTTCAGCTACCTCATCCTCTATACTACTCCTAAATTATCAAGTGTACCACTGTAACATTACCCATTGTGGATCCACATCATATGTCTCAGTGTACTATCAGATATTAATTTATTATAAAAGTGTGATATATATATATTGTTTAATTTTTCAAATAAACCTTTTAATTTGCAAAACAAACCTACTTCTTGGCTCAGTGGGGTCAGGGGGATTCTAAGAGAGGGGTGTTATATAAGGGTTGTCATCCAGAGTACATGAACTGGACCTAAAAATATATCAATAAGGGTTTCCCTCAGCATCCCAGACTAGGCATTGACTTAGCTGTAGTGTTGAAGTGAAGCCGCTTAACAGCCCTACCGCCAAAACCCCCCGGCGCTAATAGCGCCGGATCACGGGTTTGGTGGAACGGGAATTGCCCATTCCCCATTGAGCCCATTCGGGAATTCCCCATTCCCCATTGGGCACAATGGGGATATCCCGCCTGCGGTAAGATTGCTAAATTTCAGCAGATTTCCACCCAGCTAAGAGCTGGGGGGAAATCAGCCAAAGCCGTGATTTGGCAGACCCTTAAATGCGATGGTAATAGCGCTACTGCCGCATTTAAGGGTTACCGCCAAACTCGTGTTGAGGCCCAGTGTCTGGGACTGGTCATCCACAAAAGGGAAAATGCATTAATAATCTTCTTTAGCCCATCTGGTGGGATTGAACAAGAAGGTTAGAATATTGGCCCTTTTTCCATCTATTTATACGAGCAGAATGTTGAGGAGTGATTTCCTAATATTTCGCTGGAATAGAATTCAAACAAGAGATCCTCCTCAGATATAATAAAATAGATCTTGAGGAAAAGAAGTGTAGCTTCTGCAAAACAGAAAATATTTTAGAAACCACCAAACATCTGGTAGTAGAGTGCCGCAATCAATCTGTATAAAATATTTTGAACATTTTCTTCATCGTTTGGGACGGGTTGATTTGGAGTACTTTTGGGGCAGATGTTTGGGGGGGTTACCTTCTCACATGATTGCAGTGGATGGTTTCCTGAGGACTAATCATTTGTTCCAAAGAGGATACGAAGAGCTATTATTCTTTTAGATTTGACATGGGTTTGACCAGGGTTGTGATATTGATTTGGGATTTTTTTAATTTGAAAGGCTGTCATTTTTTGTGTTCAGAGACTAACATGAAATTGTGTATTTTATACGAGATGCATTTTTTTGTGATACATGTTTGTATTTTTTGTTCTAAATAACAGGATGTTCTTTTCCTTCTGTATTAATTCCTTATGTTTATGATTCTTAAAATGTTAAAGGTTAGCTTGTTTTAACCAAATAACAATAAAAATAATTTAAAAGTACAGGACTGTCTCAGTTTTCACAAAGCATACATTTTTGGTATCAGGTCTTTTGCTCACGTGCAGCAAAACACTGCTTTAAAAAGACTTCTGTCGATGCCAGGGGGAAGGAAGCCTGCCCCTCATAACGTCTCGTGGCAGAACCCGGAAGAGGGAAATCCGGCCCAGGGGGTTAGCAGGTAAGCATGTGGGGGGATGGAGTTTTGAGTACGTATTTGTGGTGGGCAAGAGAGGGAATAGGGAAGGGAGGGGCTGGAACAGAGTGGTGGAGTTTGCTAATGCGGTTTGGGGTCGAACACGAGAGGGAATGAAAATCCGGGCAAGAGTGGGAGTCGGTAAATGGGTGTGTGGGACTGGACGTGTTTGCTTCAGGCTGAAGTGGGGGCAGAGAGGGGAGCAGGGCAAAGTGGAGTCCTGGGGGTAAACCCCTTGACATATTGAAATCCCGCCCTTTGGAAGCTACTTCCGGATGTGCATAGCAGGGTGGCCTTTAGGAGAAACGATGTCCATTGGGCGGGATTATGCCATTGAACCACATTTCAATGTAAACTTTCTATTTTTAAGTTCCTATGCATTCCTTTCAACCATTTAGTGTTAATGGATTTTCGGTACGATTGTGTTATCCATGGTTGTATATTAGTTATATGTAAAATATATAAATAATTGCATACATACATAAATAAAACTAATAATGATATCGGACCAGATCCTCCAATCGGTTTATTTTGCAGTGAGGGGATTAGATAGCCTAACTAATGCCCCCTGGTCAGTACTTTCTTTTCTGGTAAACAGACTACACCAGCTCCAGTCCATGCCATGGCCTATGTGGTCAGGGGAAGGAGTATTGATTGCTGGCGGGTTCTATTGGGCTTTCGATGCAGAATTCCTCGATGTCAAAGTCTGGCACCTATAAACTGGAGAAGTTCCTGTAGACGTCAGCAGCGCTTTAAGTATGCCTTCTAGGCACTGGCTCTGGTCCATCGGTCCCGAGTCTTCTAGGCATTGCTGACTGCCACTGGATCTACCTTCGGCTGGAGCCCTGGGCTCCCATAGGAAGGCAGGGAGACAGGCGTCCAGTGTGATTCTATCTGTTTCCTTTGATGTGTTTGGAGAGTGGTCACTGCAAGTCGTCCTCACAGTGCCAAGTTCAAGAACATTACACTGAGGGGTCCCACATCAAGCCTTCCCATAAACCCACCCAATGCGTATACTTGGCGTTACTAATCAAACCACCCGAGGCTAGCGACCAACAAGATGTTTGCCTCATCCACTGTTTTGGGTGTACAACATTCATCCGATATCTAATTCCATACAGCTAGGTTCTTCGGATGGTGAAAGGATACCCTCTCAAACTTGAAGTTCTGGAAGCAGCTCAAAACCTTCCCTTTCTCCTCTGCTTTCTCTTCCTCCTTCCCCTGCTAACCTACCTTTCTGCTGCGCCGACTCGTTAGTTGGTTACCCTCAGAGTCTCACTGGCTACCTGGCCGCACTTGACTGGTCTCCCCCACATCGCCTCTGGGCCTGTCGTGCACTAGGGGCTGTAACTGGAACCTCTACAGTCCCCCGCCTCCTTGTCCTTACCCAGATCCGCGCTGCCTGACTGCACTTACTCAGAGCAATGCTGCCCTGATTGCAATTTCTCTCCCCCCCTCCCCTTGCACTTCCCCTTAACTTTGTGTTACTGCATTTGCAAAATCTGAATGCCACAAGGCCTAGTTAAGGTCGTTCGTCCTGTCCTCCTTCCATACCCCCCCTTGTTTTGTCACGCCTAGAAACACATGTGTACAGGCGCGTTATAAATAATGTATCATAACACTCTGAGGAAGCCATTCTCCTCCCTACTCCACTTGGTTTGAAGGAAGAAGGGTCTTCTGGTCTCCGACTTACATGCACCTTGATGTCTTCTGCCTGGCAAAGCTCCAGAAAGCTTTAAACCCCTACCCATCACTCAGATGGCACAAGCCCACCAAGCAAGGGGTGTGAGGCCTGGCATTTCCAAGTTCTGGCTGCCCATAAGAGCAGGTGCTATGACCTATTCACAGGAAGTGATGTCTGGCTGTAATCCAAACAATACTATAGGTTGCAATTAAAATGATGACAAATCAAGAGAAAAATGAGGAGAGGAAAAGGGTCCAAACAAAAGAAAAAAACAATGACCGAAAACCTGGTGGTAAATATATCCAATAAAAATCTGACGAGTGGTCAACTAGATATGCTTAACCGTGGAATATCATTTGTGCCCACAAGCAACACCACACTCTTTGAGGAAAAAGTTTGTTTCCACAGATTAGTGAGGATTTTAAGACTCAGAATCTTTTTCAACACAGATATGGATGAGGAACGATCCTCCTTGGAAACTAACACCCTTGAATTTCGCCCTAAGAGCAATTTCGATCCCCTCACACAAAACTCTATGCTCAATCTATTTGAGAATATGATGATGAAACATCTAGAGAGGATCAACTATCAGAAGACTACACCAAGCAATGTGAAAAGATGCCAACTTGAACACATTGAAGCATTAGCTAAAGATGAAGAAATAACCATCAAACCGGCCGACAAAGGGGGTGCAATCGTAATAATGGACTCAAAGGATTACATAACCAAATGCCTTAGCCTCCTCAATGATGATAACACCTACACCAAATTAGAGGGTGACCCCATAAACAAAATCAAGGCATTCATTAAAAACACTATTGAAGAAACTGTGGACCGTAATTGGATTAACACTAAGAGAGGTGAATTCCTACTCAACCAACATCCCATCACCCCAGTTTTTTACGGTCTCCCGAAGATCCACAAGAACCCTACCAACCCTACGTTGAGACCCATAGTAGCTGGATCTGATAGCATCCTCGACCCACTAGCTATCTATGTGGCTAGATCACTCCAAAAACTTGTTCAAGAAACCCCCACATATCTGAGAGATACAACCGATTTCCTTAATTGCAGTCATGACATCACAGCTTTGAGTGCCGACTGCATACTTTTCAGTATGGATGTGTGTAGCTTATACACATCCATCCCTCATGATGAAGGTATACGAGCAGTTCAATGCTTAATCTCCAATAGCTCTAACAGCACGGGAAACAATAGTTTGATCTTGAAACTTCTGGACATTATACTTTTCAATAGCTATTTCAGATTTCAGGGCAATTTTTTTTTACAGATAACTGCCACCTCTATGGGTTCCTCTATGGCCCCAGTTTACGCCAACACATTTATGTACAGACTGGAACATCAACATGTACTGGATCATCCTGAATGGTCATACAAGATCCTAATGTGGAAATGATACATTGATAACATTTTCAGTATCTGGTGCGGGACACGCGATGAACTGGACTCTTTCTTCAACTATATGAACACCATCCACAACAATATTAAATTCACCATGGAGATAGGTACACCACATCTACATTTTAAGATGTGGACATGGAAATCAAAGAAAACCGTATCAGTACCACTGTGTATCATAAACCGACTGATGCAAACAACGTGTTACATTTCACAAGCCATCACCCGAAATCAATGCTGAAAAGTCTACCATACAGTCAAATTTTGCGATTGAAACACATAATTTCAGACCCTGCAGGCCTGGATACAGAAAGCAGCAAACTATTTGAGAAAGATGAAGCCAGAGGAAATCCAGATACAATCCTCGAGGAGGCCAAAGAAAGATCTGAACTCATTAGTAAAGAACAACTTCTTGTCCCTAAAATTAAAACGAAGGAAATACCACTGCTGCATATCACTAAATATTCTAGACAGAGCTTCCAAGTAGGCAAAACCATCAGAAAGCATTGGAACATTCTCCATAATGATCAGACACTCAAGGAACTATTCCCCAAAGCACCCAAGAGACAAACTCGTTAGAGCAGAAATACCACCTAAGGACAAACAAATGGTTCTACAAACCAAAAAAATTGGAACTTTCCCCTGTCTTTGTTGCTCACACTGTAACAACTTCACCAAAGGTGATAATATCGCTCCCCCGTACACAGGTAAAAAGATTAAACTACGGCACTATGCTACTTGCATGTCCTCTGGAGTGATCTATGCGATCAAATGCCCTTGTGGCAAACTCTATGTGGGGCAAACAACAAGATCTGTTAAAGATAGGCTTACAGAGCACACATCGAACATCAGGTGCAAAAACATGAGATCACCTCTCTCGAGACACTTTATAGAGAACAACCACACTGTGGCTCAGATCAAATGTCAAGTCCTTGAAGTAGTCAAAAAACCCTACAGGGGTGGTGACTACCAATCAATACTTTCTCGTAGAGAAAATTACTGGATTCAAACATTGAACGCACTACTCCCTAGGGGTCTCAACGATGAATTTTCTTTGAAATGTTTTATCTGAAAAGGTCTTCATACCTTATTTTTTGTTTCTCTTTCCAATCAGGTTCTATATGTGTTTAGTCTATCTTTGTCCATTGAATCCCAAAAAGTATCTACATTCTAGTACTGTTGATGAACCTCAGTGTGCCATTACCCGATCTCTCATTTGAAAACAGAAATTGCTTTACTCTGTGGAATTACCCATATAAGAGCTTTGCTACATTAGCCATATAGCTCTTTTTTGTACTTTGTAAATTCAAAGCCACCCAACCGGAACTCTGACAGCTGGATCTTTTTTCTATTATGTGATTCGAATTTCATTTACTCTATTTAATTCTATTCTATCCCAGATTGACCCTAGCACTACTTATCAAGCATCCGTATGGGTTATATATCTTTAAACATGACCGCCAGCTTGCACTAACACTTGTTAACCAGACTTCTAACACGAGCCTTACCGTGAGTCTGTCATCTGTTTCGACGCACCACAGACTTTACATACAGGCTAATGCACACAAGAGGGTCTTTCGCTTCACGGGAAGTGTCCCTCTCATAGTAACAATCTCCACTGACGACCGCGTACCCACGATTGGGTTGCGTGACTCGCACTTGATAATAACTGCATGCCGGGTGCAGATTGCCTGGATTGGAGACCGCACTACGTTGCCTACTTAGTAAGTTCTATCACTCCCATATAGCATACGCTCAGCCTTATAATTGTTTTTGGGCAGATGCGCTCATATACTAACGCACAGCGCTCTTGGGTTACCCACAGATCCTGTCACTATGTCTCAGCTAGCACTCGATTAATGACCACACGCTGTTCACGGCACCCACCAAATAGAATCTTGACGCTCCGAGACAGATATTCACCTCGCAAGGGTGAGTGTTTGTCCCTTAAATCTCTGCCTTTCTTGTTGTCACTTTGGGAAGCCATGCTGATAATAGGTTTCGCGCTTTATTCTTTGCAGTCTACTGGGCACCTGTTTTACGCTGAATTATTTTTATAATTCATTATCCATTTGAATCCTCTGCTTACGCAGAGCCACCTCCAAAACGTGGCAGCATAAAGGACTTCTCTAGTCTTGGTGAGCATATCTACAGCCATCCCTTTCGGTATATCTATTTTAATTGTTCTTTACCATTCGCTATCCCTCTGACAATTGTCTATTTGGCCATCCTTTGTTTTAGTTGCATGTGGCTTTGGATACAACTGAACCCAATTCTGTGTATTTTGATCCTTATTACGGGTTTCTTTTGTCAATATAATTGTTGAGACACCGTACGTGTCATTCTACTGGTAGAATTCAACTGTATGATGATAAATACTAGATAGATTGCGGAATTAACTTAATAGTAACACTATCCTGATTGTGCTTTCCTTTTCTCTACATTTTTTACATCTAGTTCTTGTACATGATCTTTGGCTCATGAAGAAGAGAATATACTTCTCAAAACCCGTCAGCCGTCCTCAATGAACTCAACTTTCTCTGGCCTCTGCGTTTGGAATAAATAATACTTGTTTTTTACATTTAAAGATTGGATTGTATCATTAACTTTGGTTAAAACCTGTTTTTTCATTGAAATGTGTTAAATGTGTTTTACACTGTAATCTTCTTGAATGAATATTAAGGCGTCATATTGACACATTACTACGGTTTGCAGGGGACGGGAGGTTTCCAGTTTGGACCCTCTTTCCTCTCTCTTCCTGTTTCATTCTTATCACACATTCCATAAACCCTATTACAATGGAGTTTGTCGCTTCTGCCACCAGGAAAATAAAGATGTGACATCATTTTCCAAAGCTAAACTCAGGGTGCAGGATCAGGTTTTTAACTCTACTTGGGGCGATCTCACAAAAAACAAACAGTGCATGTCGTGAAGGGGAAATGCCACATCCATTACAAGCCTTGTTAGCCCACAGGTCCGTCACTTCAGATACTCTTTATGCCAGGCTCTGGAGTCAGCGTGCACGCACGCACGTGCCCCCACACACACACAAACACACACACCCCACCAGGCCCGGCCTTAGGGAGGGGTGAGCCGGGCAACCGCCCAGGCGCCACGCCCGCCAGTGCACCATTAGCCCCCACCACGCCAGCTCGGGGGAGTCTTTCAAGGGTTCCCCCAAGCTGCCATAGTGGCAGAAGGCATGGCAGGTGCCTCATTGTTAGACAATGCGCCCGCGGAGCGGATCACAATTAGGAACAATAGGGTGACACTTCCTGGCCATGCCCCCTGGTGACCAGGGGCACGCGGGGGAAGGAGGAGGCCCCAATTAGCCGAGGCGCTGCTGTCCCTAAGGCCGGCCCTGCCCCCCACCCATCCTCCCCTCTGTTGTTATTCACTATTCTAAACTCTAGCTCTACAATATTTGGGAACATTCATGATTTCAATCAGGGTGCAAATATGGGAAAATGTCACTCCCTAGTGACCTTTTCCTTGACAAAAAAATCCCAGGATACCTGCGTGTCGGCATGTCGGCGCATGTGCACGTTCACGCGCCCACACGCATTCTCTCTCTCTCTTTCTCTATCCATATGGGGATAGGGGGTAACGTAGTGCTGGGATTTTTATTTCATAGAAATTCAGAGGGAGCGTGGGCATTGCAGGGAAAGGGCCGGAACAAGATGAATGGCACTCCAGCAAAACATGTCTTGCTGGAGCGCCACTCCGTCCCCCAGACACAGGGGCCCGCACATGTCTCTCCCAGGTCCAGAGCCTTGACGAGCACACCACTTTCAGAAAACTCGGCACAGAGCGCTGCCTAGTCTTCTGGAAGCAGTCGTGCTCATGAAAACTCAGGTTACGGCACTGTGTGCTGATTTATACTAAGGCCCAGAGGCCCGCACACAAATCGACCAAGCCGCTCTAAAGCTGCATTATTGAATGCACGAGTATCCAGCTTTTCAACCCTGGAAACTGCCAAAGACTTACAAACCGTGCTGCAGTTGTCCAAATTGAAATATATGTCCTGCAATTTACAGACATCTCTTTATTAGGGTCAATATTGTTACCAATTAAACCAGAAGAGTCCATTATTCACCTAAAAGGGTTTCTTACTGAATCAATATAAGGCATATTTAACATTTAAAATTGTGGACAGTCTGATGTTCCCATAATGCTCTTTACTTTTATGCAAATTCAAAGAATTGGGTTGATGAAGAGATAGTTTTGCACAAACTGGCTGGGGCCACGCCCCTTGGCTCCGCCCCGGCTTACCACAGTCCTGCCCCTCCAAAGAGCTGACAGTTCCCCCCCAAAAATTGTTTCCATTTCCAGTAGTAAGCGGGCGGCAGTCATGATACTTCCGCTTCTAAGTACCGAGGAAGTGGGTGGCAGTCATGATGCTTCCACTTCCAAGTGGAGTCCTATCTGAGTGGGCAGAGTTACTAAACAATCCACAAATCATGGGGGAGCCAAGGCAGGATTTACTCTGAGTTCCTGTGACGAATAAACTTCCAGGCCACAAGTGGTCCAGGGATCAATATCGGTTTCTAAACCATCAATCAGCTCCCCACCACTAGTACACCAGAAGGGATCCGAACAGATTGGAAACACAAGTAAATTATAAACCCAATTTTGGTAACGTGGATGGAGCAACAGGCTTATCTCCGCAAGGTCGTGGATCATTGGTTAGTTGCAACACAGCAAAAAATACCATTATTACTCAATATTAGGTTTAATATTTGCTTGTGTTTCCAAACTGTTCAGATCCCTCTGGTGCACTAGAGGTGTGGGGCTGTTTGATGGTTTAGAAACTGACATTCATCCCTGGACCACTGGTGTACCGGAAGTTGATTTGTCTCAGATACACTGCAGCCCTTTGCTCTTGTACACTGCAGCTCTCCTTCCCCCTGATAAACTGCAGCCTTTCACTATTGCAGTTTTCCTACCTCCCTAACACACTGCAGCCCTTCACTCTTGCACACTGCAGTTCTCCTTCCTCCCTCATACACTGCAGCACTTCACTCTTGTAAAACTGCAGCTCCCCTCCTCCCTCCCTGATACACTGCACCCTCCCCTATTGTACAGTACAGTTCTCCTTCCTTCCTCATACATCGCAGCCCTTCCGTATTGTAAACTGCAGCTATCCTTCCTCCCTGATACACTGCAGCCCTTCTCCATTATGCACTGCAATTCTACATCCTCCTGGAAACGCTGCAGCGCTTCGCTCTATTAGCTCTCCTTCCTCCCTGATACACTGCAGCCCTTCCCTATTCAACACTGCAGCTCTCCTTCCTCCCCCATACACTGCAGCCCTTCACTCTTGAACACTGCAGCTCTCCTTCCACCGATAAACTGCAGCTCTCCTTCGTCCCCGATACACTAGAGCCATTCGCTCTTGTCCTCCTTCCTCCTGTTAACACTGCAGCCCTTCCTGTACACTGCAGCTCTCCTTCCCCGATACACTGCAATCATTCACTCTTGTGGCTCTCCTTCCTTCTGGATATACTGCAGCCCTTCCTTATTGTGCACTGCACCACTCCCTTATTGTACACCACAGTTCCCCTTCCTCCCTTATACACTGCAGTTCTTCGCTCTTGTACACTGCAGCTCCCCTTCCTCCCCAATACACTGCAGCCCTTCCTTATTGTGCACTGCAGCTCTCCCTCCCCTTATACCCTGCAACCCTTTGTTCTTGTACACTGCAGCTCTCCTTCCTCCCCAATACACTGCAGCCCTTCCTTATTGTGCACTGCACCACTCTCTTATTGTACATCACAGTTCTCCTTCCTCCCTTATACCCTGCAACCCTTTGCTCTTGTACACTGCAGCTCTCCTTCCTCCCCAATACACTGCAGCCCTTCCTTATTGTGCACTGCAGCACTCCCTTATTGTACACCACAGTTCTCCTTCCTCCCTTATACACTGCAGTTCTTCGCTCTTGTACACTGCAGCTCTCCTTCCTCCCCAATACACTGCAGCCCTTCCTTATTGTGCACTGCAGCACTCCCTTATTGTACACCACAGTTCTCCTTCCTCCCTTATACACTGCAGTTCTTCGCTCTTGTACACTGCAGCTCTCCTTCCTCCCCAACACACTTCATCCCTTCCTTATTGTGCACTGCAGCTCTCCCCCTCCCCTTATACACTGCAACCCTTTACTCTTGTACACTGCAGCTCTCCTTCGTCCCCGATACACTGCAGCCATTCACTCTTGTAGCTATCCTTCCTCCTGGAAACACTGCAGTCCTTCGTTCCTATTGCTCTCTTTGCTCCCTGATACACTCTATCCCTTCCCTATTGTACACTCAAGCGCTCTCTCCACTTATGTTTTTATTTATTATTGACGTAGTTGAATTACACATCAACTTTTCAATTTTTATACAAGGTAAAAATGATAAGAAGCAAATACAAATGCATGACAAGACATACATGTATATAAAAAGGAAAACATTCTACTTATTAATTTGCTTATAACGTATGCAAATGAATCTTTGTGACTAATGTATTATTTATTTATTTATTCGAATTTGTTAAGCGCACAATACAGCCCGGGGGCATCGTGGCGCTAGTTACAGCAGTAGGAAGAACTTAGTTACACATATGGTAATGTACATACAAGGTTAATGCAAAACATTGTATATTGAGTTGGCAGTAGAGGGTGGCGTGTTACTTGAAGAGGGAGGTTTTGAGATTTTTTCTGAAAGCTGTGTGAGAGCTTTCTGCTCTTAGCGCAGGAGGGAGTTTATTCCAAAGTGTGGGAGCTATGTATGGGAATCCTAAGCCTCCTGCCTTGGCCTTGTTGATTTGTGGTACAGTGAGTTGGTTAGCGTAGCATGATCTGGTGGGTTTGGTAGAGATGGGCCTGTGAAGGGTGTCAGAGAGATAGGGCGGTGCTGTGCTGTGGAGACATTTGTGGGTTGTGGTGTGAATCTTAAAGGTGATACGCTCTTTGACGAGGAGCCAGTGAACAAATTGTCTTGCTTGTGAGATGTGTTCCTTCTTTGAGATGCTTAAAACCACTCTGAGTGCATTATTTTGGGTGACCTGGAGTCTGTTTAAGTTTTTTACAGAGGTGCCGGCTAGAAGGGTGTTGCAATAGTCAAGTTTTGCGCCTATATTGGCTCTTGCTATTGAGAGACAATTTTCTTTGGTTAGGAAAGGTTTGATGGCGTTGATTAGTTTGGAGCTTAATGCAGAGGCAGAGACAATTGTGCTAACTAGTTTATATATGGAGAGGGTTGCATCAATATGTACCCCCAACGTTTTAACAGAGGCTAAAACTGGGATGGTGCAGTTGTCTATGTTGAAGTTGATGTAGAGACTGTCTAGTTTGGAAAGTGTAGACTTTTGACCATTAATAAGGATCTCGGTCTTATCCCCATTAAGACATAGGCCGTTAGTGGACATCCATGTTTGAATGGTGGTGTAAACTTCTTTTAGGGCTAGGGCGTCTTTGTGGTAAGAGCCTGTTAGAGGTAGGAGCACTTGGGCATCGTCTGCATAGTTGGTCTATGCGATCCCAAGTGCATCCAGTTTATCGAATAGAGGCTTAGTGAAAAGGTTATACAGCGTGGGGGCTACACATGAGCCTTGTGGGACACCGCAGTGTAGTATTGTAGGAGCTGCATTGGAAGTATTTGAGAACACTTTCATGGCCCTCCCTTCCAGAAAGGATGTGATCCATGATGTGGTGTGGTGGGAGAAATGTGCTGAGTGAGTGAGGTGTGTGGTGAGGGTTTATGGTCTACGAGGTCGAACGCCGCTGAGAGGTCAAGGAGGAGGAGGAGTGCGGGTTTGCCTGTGTCCAAGATCTTGGTCATCTGGTTTTTGAGGTCCAAGAGGGCCGTCTCTGTACCGTGACCTTTGCGGAAGCCAGACTGTCTGTTTCCTAAAATGGAGTTAGATTCGAGGTAGAGTTGGATTTGGCTGTGTGCCACTTTGTTTAATATTTTTAGAAGGAAGAGGACTGTTGTTATGGTTCTGTAGTTGTTGGGCTGCGTGGGATCTAAGGTTGTTTTTTTTAGGATGGGGCGAACCCATGCTTCTTTGAGGCTGTGGGGTATGGTGCTAGTTTTGAAAGAGGCATTAATGAATGCAGTGATGAGTGGAGCAAGTGGTTCAGCACAGTCTTTTATTAACTTTGGTGGGCATGCATCACCTTTACAGGTTGATGGTTTTAGGTGTTTCAGAATGTCTATGACTTCAGATTCTGTGACATCATTAAAAACAAATTTGGGGGTGTTGGTAGTTTTGTTAGTTATGGGGGCTTGTGAGGTCTGGTTGGATTTTGGTAAAGTATTGCAGTGATCAAGGATTTTGTTTTGTAAGAGCTCTATTTTTTTGAGGAGAGTGGCCTGAATGCTGTTGCACCACGCCTCATCTTTGAGAATCTCGTCAGTGGAGATAGGCGAAGCTGTGAGCTCCTTAAAGATGGGAAAGAGTTCTTTTGAGTGAGACTTGGAGTCTGATATTCTCCGGTTGTAGGCTTTTGATTTGGCATTGAAAATGGCAACTTTGTATTTTTTGGCGATATCTTTGAATATATCTTTGGTGGTGTCGCATGGGTTAGCTTGCCAGTTTTTTTGCGCTTGGCGTTTGTTGTTGCGTAATGCTAGGAGGTCATCAGTGAACCATGAGTTCGAGTGGAAGGACTTTTTTCTTTTTTTTTCTTCTAAGGGAGCAATTGTGTTAACAGCCTTGGAGAGCGTGACATTGTAGATGTCAGCTAAAATATTGGGGTCTTGTGAGAATGGCGGGGCTAGGCATGGTGTATTAAGAAGGGGTCGTAGGTTGAGTGCTGTTAATTATTTTGAGCTTCTTGCTGTGGTTGCTCCTTTTTGCGAGGTGGTTTTAGTGGTCGGGCTGTAGGGATTGTGAATGCTATGCAGCTGTGATCCGTCCACGGGAGGAAGGTGTTGGAAGTGATGCATGAGTTGCAGTTGTGGTCAAGCAACCAATCCAGGGTTCGTCCTTTGGAGTGGGTGGGTGACTTGATTTTTTGTGTGAAGTCTAAATTGGAGTCGTCCTTAAGGAGCGAGGTTGCTGTTTTTTCGTTGGGATCGTTATAACCTAGATTGAGATCAGCAAGGAGTATGGTTTTGGTGGATTGTTTTAAGTTGTTGCTGAGAAGGTGAGAGATTTGCCCTTGAAAATCAGCTGGAGGTCCTGGGGGCCGGTAGGTGACGTGAATGTTAATAGTAGTTGACCGATAGAATGTCGACATTACCTTCCCATGTGTGTGGGATAGGTCTGACATGATGGATGTCTTTGAAGATGAGGGCCACCCCCTTCCCACTTTGTTAGGTATATCTTGCCTGAGGATGGAGTAGCCTTTTGGGATGGCTAGGGTTATGGAGGTGCCTGAGGCATCATGTATCCAAGTCTCAGTGACGGCTAGTATGTCTAAGTCTAGGCTGGTGATGAGGTCATTTATTTCAATGGCATGGGCTGTGAGGGAGCGAGAGTTAAGTAGTGCACATTTGAGGAGTGGTGCAGCAAGGTTTCTATTTGAGCGTTGTTTATTTGTTAATACCGGTTTAGGGTTGGGTGGTTTGGGTGATTTGAGAGAGGGAGTGTTAGTCATGTTTGGGCGGGGTGTGTGTAAGCTGTTTGGCTGTGAGTTGTGTTTGCCTACTATACAGGAACCTAGTCTAAGGTTTCTATGAGGTGTGGATGTTGGGAGGTAGGCAAGGATCATGGGAGGAGTGCGCGTCCTCAGCCTACATAATCTGAGGCTACAGTTAGGTGAGTAGGTTGGAGGAGGCAGTGTGTGTGGATAGGAGTTCATGTTGGTAGAGGTCAAGATGTGGGAGCTTCGTGGGCCGGATGGTGGAATCATCATGACATATAGTACTGTTGCAAGAAAGGTGCACATGAAGAACAAGCTATTTATCGGGTGGTGTTAAGTTATCAACATAGTAGAGCGACAGGGAGCGCTGGGCTGAGATTGGCTTCTAACAGTGGTATCTCTATGGTGCAGGTTAATGTTAACAATGGATACAGTGGCATTAACAACATCAAAAGCAGTAAACTCCACAGAGGAGGTAGTTAATCAGCACCTGTTAATCAATAATACATTTGACGATAGCAAGAACGAGTGAATGGGAACAGACAATCAGTCTTTAGGTGCAGTGTTTTACTCACAGCAGGTTAGCATCCATCGATAGAGCGACAGGGAGTAATGGCGCAGTGGCTCCAACGGCGAACAGATGGCAAACAGGAAGTTTTGCCTTTTTCCTATGGCCTTCTTCTGTGTGGCCGGCTTCCGCCTGCCGGGGGCAATGCAAATGATAAGCAACGCTGTTGCTTAGAAACCGGGCTGAGCCTCGGTTTCATCCCGCATCTCGCCGGTCATAGTTAGGACAGGCGATGCACGTGGAGCGTGGAAGGGGCGGAGACACAGCTGATTCCGTCGAGTCTCAACTTCGGGTTCACAGCTCCTTCAGAGTGGGAGATTCTTGCATCTATGTAACACGGATGGTGTTACAGTGGTGTTGCTTGCTTGTGGGGCAGCATAGCGTAGCATCGGCTTAGAGCACAGGGCACGAGTAGGTGGAGGCAGTCTGCTCCTCCAGACCTGAAGTGAAGAGGGCTCCTGCCCTCTGTGCAGTAGATGTGGAATGAATGGATCCACAGACGGCAAACAGGAAGTTGGCTTTTTTCCTATTGCCTTCTTCCATGTGGCCGGCATCCGCCTGCCGGGGATAATGCAAATGAAATAAGCAACGCTGTTGCTTAGAAACCGGGCCGAGCCTCGGTTTCATCCTGCATCGCGCCGGCCATTGTTAGGTCAGGCGATGCACGTGGAGCGCGGAAGGTGCGGAGACACAGCTGATTCTGTC
The DNA here is from genome assembly GCF_040938575.1 of Ambystoma mexicanum. Taxonomy (NCBI): domain Eukaryota; kingdom Metazoa; phylum Chordata; class Amphibia; order Caudata; family Ambystomatidae; genus Ambystoma; species Ambystoma mexicanum. Next base: position 164,287,266 of record NC_090931.1, on the reverse strand, counting down.
GGGTCTCATCTTCGGGTTCACAGCTCCTTCAGAGTGGGAGATTCTTGCATCTATGTAACATGGACGGTGTTACAGTGGTGTCGCTTGCTTGTGGGGCAGCGTAACGTAGCATCGGGTTAGAGCACAGGGCACGAGGAGGTGGAGGCAGTCTGCTCGTGCAGACCTGAAGTGAAGAGGTCTCATGCCCTCTCCGCAGTAGATGTGGAATGAATGTTAAGTTAAGTTAAAAAAAACAAATTCAAGCAGCTTGAGTGATATTCAACGAAAGTAAAAAGGGTACAAATGCAGTTCTGATTGATACTCGAGTAACACAGAACATTAGCTGCCACACAATATCTAGGTCAATAACTCTTAAATGCTTAACATGCTTTTTTCAGATGTTTGTTGCGTACATTGAGCAATTTCGGACACTCAGCAGATGGCTTAAAGATTCAGATTGACCTGTCGACATATATTGGCAGCCTGAGAGATGATCTTCATTTGCCTCGCACTTCATTTGTGGACCATAGCTTCAATCGGAACCGTGAAAAGGCAAGCCTACAGAAAGGAGCTGGAAACTTTACAAAATACGACTCTGTGGTTTGGACTCTTTGTTGCGGGAAAGGATTATTTTTAAAGTCTTTCTATGTAAGACATGCCTGGCGAGTATTGGTCCCAGGCTGCTGCCAGATCTTCTGCTTGGCTCACACTGGATTGCATAGCAAAAGGTCAGTTGAAATGTCTGCTGCATGTAGCATGGTGTTGATTTCATTTTTCCAGATAATTAGAAAGGTATGACTTGACGTCTGCAAGTACCGTGATAAAATGCATAACTAAGAGTCTGGTTTATTGGACAGTATACATTTTCTATATAATGAGCATTGCTTCCGGACATAAGCTCCATAAAGGGACAATAAACCTAGGTCATACCTGATTATGGCCATTGGTTGACTTGCTGGTAGTGACAGGACCTGCTTCCAAAAACGGCCTTCTATCTTAAGCCAACATGTCTCTGAGCTCCAAAACGTAGTCTCTGCACCATAAAGTATTATGAGTATCACCTTTTGTCTATAAGGTGAGTATTGGGATCAAAGAGAACTCACCATATTTGGCATGTATGATGCGCTTGTGATATGGCTGTTGTAATCTTGTTGTTTATTTCATTAGTACCCGGCGAGAGACAAGCAGAATGTAAAACATATTCTGATTTGTTCTTGCTGGGCCGTTACCCGGCTGGGAATCCCTCGGCCAGGATTCCACGGACATTGTTCCCGGCGGGCGGCATGGCAGCCCCTCATCCAATGAGAAGGCTCGAAGCGGGGCTATCCCTGTTCCGAGCCTCCATATGGCTGGAGGCTGCCATCGTCCTACACAGAGGACTCAGGTATATTTTTTCTTTTTTTTTTCTTTTTCTTTCTTTCCCCCCTCCCTTCTTTCTCCCCGCTGCCCTCCCAACCGCACTTACATTCTTCTCGGAATTTTTCGGGAGCGGACGCGTCCGCTCCTGATGGCTGTCATGGAAAGGGAAAATGTACTCCGTTTTCCCTTCTCCGGCGGCTATTTTCTCAGTCATTTTTTTTTCTTTTTCTGTTCCGAAACACTGCAGTGTTTCGGGACAGAAAAAACTCCTTTTAGTACCCTGGTCTCGCAAATCTTGCGGGGCCGGGGTACTGGTAGCAATATGCCCCTTGCTTCTCTCAGGCCTATAACTATGGGCCCGGGGCATTACCTAAATCGGTAATGCCCACGCAGCAAGGGGCATATTGCTTAATTAATATATGGAAGATCCTGTTTATGATCGTTAATATTGACTCCCAAATAAGGATACTCATGAATGACTTCAAGTTTCGTATTTTGCAGGGACGTCCCCTCATACACTGCAGCCATCCACTCGGGTACACTGCAGCTCTCCTTCCCCCATGCACTGCAGCCATTCACTCGTGTAGCCCACCTTCCTACTGTTAACACTGCAGCCCTTCCTATACACTGGGGCTCTCCTTCCCCCATACACTGCAGCCATTCACTCTTGTTGTCCTCCTTCCTACTGTTAACACTGCAGCCCTTCCTGTACACTGGGGCTCTCCTTCCCCCGATACAGTGCCCTTTTCCGTTGTGCACTGCAGATTTCATGTCTGCACTGTTGCAGCGTACACGTGTCTTCCCTCCCTGCAGCCTCACACACAGAGATCACACGTATCCTCTTCTGCACCATTCAAGCTGAAAATAGCACACTGCAGTCATGGAGGAGCTCGTGGCCCCATGGGTTTAATGCCAGGCGCATCGCAGCTCCCGGTCACAAGCCTGACAATTTGGGAATAAACAGGGCCACTCTGCCTTTCTCTGCGTGCCGCCCCCATCTCCTCCTCCTTGCTTTCGTTGTCTCCTTTCGCCATCTACTACATTTTCCATTCAATATATCCGCTACTTTGCCCTCTTTTTCCAAGCGCCGGCCGCTGCCATTCCGACCTTGTTTTCTCTCTCTGCTCAGTCTCTAGGACCCCTCTCCTCACTTCACAATTGAGAGAATGAGCCTTGAGCGCTACTATTATGATCCCCCCACAGTGGCGGAAGGGCTCTACACTAGACCGCTTACAGTACATTACTATCAGGCCAAGCTTGCACGGTGCTCGGTCATGCAAGCCCATGTTTCACCTTTAAAATCTACCAAAGTTATTCCATGGATTCTCTGCGATTGGCCACGGATGTCCACGGTTAGTCTACACTATTCACCATGGTCATCCATGTTCTTTACATGGAAAACCCTCCCGTTCCTTTCGTTCCGCAGACCATTTCCTTCTCACTGTACCTCCATCCCCCTGCGCTTCCTCCCGTTTCCGCTCCTTCCAACTTCTTGCACCTCTGCACTGGAACTCGCTCCCTCTCTCAATCTGCTCTACCACGACCTTCACCTCATTTTGCACCTCCCTTAAAACCCTCCTCCTCCATTCTCCTCCTTGAAAACTCCCCCTCTACCTTCTCTACTTCCCCTCCCCCCTCCCTTCATCTGATTTCTCTCTCCCCTCTCCTGCTCCTCCTCTCTCTCACTTCCTTTTCCCTCGTCCAATCCATCTCCACCCCCCTACACCTAGTCCCACTCCCCTTCCCCCCTTCAGTTAATTGCTCTTTACACTGTGTTGTTGAATGATTCATGATGTAATTTTGCTCCCACTGTTATATGTTGTTGTTATCTTGTATTATGTTGTTCCACTGTACAGCACCTTGGTGTAAAGCATCTCTATAAATCAATCAATCAATCAATCAATCAATCAATCAATCAAGAACGACCCCGGTGTGTTCATTATATTTGCCACAGTTATCCATAGGCACTCCTTGGCCAGCCATTATGATCACAGTTTCTCCATATGTACCATAACCAGAGGCATTGGTGGGAGTGTGTGGGGCGGGCCTGAGGGGGCTATTGCCCCGGGACTTTTGGTTGTAGCCCCGGATTGAAGGTTGGGGGCTACAACCAAAAGGCAGTCAAGGATCTTTTCCAGACCTAGCATCACCCATGACCATTGCTTTCCTTAAGACAGTAGCTGCATGAAATAACATCAAAGATACAACTGACCTATTAAAAGCAATGGTCATTACGACCCAGGCGGTAACTATGGCGCTAGTAGTGCCATGGTTGCCGCTGGTATTTTACCGATTCTGCCATGGTGAATGGCAGAATTACCGCCCCATTCCAAGGTTGGCAGGGCGGTAAATCCCCATTCACCATTGGCCATTCCCCATTCCCATTTTTGGCCCAATACGGCTCAATGGAAATGGGGAAGGCGGTAGTTACGGTACCGCAAATTGTGGTACTGTAAATACCTCCAAGGTCCATTTGCGGGTCCAATCCTTAACGGCTGCTAGAAACCAGCCGTTAAGGTAGGGACCCGCAAAGGAACCTTGTAATTAGGCGGTAAGGGGTTAACGGCACCGCCACCTTTTACGGCGCCGTTAACCCCTTACCGCCTGGGTCATAATGAGGCCCAATGTATTTTTCATGAAGCAGCTCAGCGACATCATTAAGTCGCGTAATTACTAGAAATGCATTAGGTCTGTGTGAGGGTTAACGTCTCCTCGGGCATGACCGAAAAACAAACAAACAAAAAAATACAACTTATAACTGTGCATTTCTGCTGTCAGCTCAATCAAGACAGGTTTCATGTCATTTCATCGCGGGATGAAATGTTGCTGGGTTTTTTTCAGCGGATATTATAATGAAAAATCTCATTGAATTTTATTTATTTTTTATTTTTGGGGGTTCCCCCCAAACTCCCTAACCCCTTTTATTGTTTATCAATTCCTGAACACCCACACCCCATATATATTTTTTTCTAACCCCCCTAAAAAATTTGATGAGTGTTTTCATTATAAAAAAATGCAGCAAAAAACCCACGAAATGTCATCCCGCGATTAAAGGACGTTATACCATCAAGAAACATGTAGGCGTCCCTGAAAAACTGCAGCCCCACCATGGGCATATGGGCACTATAAATGATGGCCGTCAGGCATCATAGCAGATGGCATCAGGTGACTCTGGTGAAGTCACGTGCTAGAGGTTAGGGGGTAGGTCTCGGTGACAATAGGGCTTACAGGTCACCACCAGCTCCATGATGTAGGACCAGGAGGATCACCTGGGGTCATTGGCCCTTCCCCTAGCCAGGTATGTCATTTCACCAAAATGCCAGGGCTAACGGATGTGACATCACATGACCCTTGACTTCTGATGCCATCAAAAGTAGTGATGCCATTTGACCCCACCCCGAAGTGACATCATGGGAAGCGGTGAAACACAACCTTTCACCCCTTGACAAAATAGAAAGTGGCATCACATAGCATTATTCCTAAGTACAGTATGAAAAATATGGTTACGATATCACTATAATGTGACAAACATTTTCCTTCAAGAATGGATCACCATATGTATAGTTAATATCAGTGTGTATAGGCCCATATAACCAAAATACTGTGAATGCAAGCAAATATCCAAGGCCAAATGATAATGATGTGTTATTATATAGCATTTACACTTAAGCACTTTTTTTTTTTAGAATAGATACACATAGATATCAACCAAGTTGTGTTGGTACTCATTTATCAACCTCGGAAGGATTAAAGACTGAGTTGAGGCGTTGAAGAAGAGACAAAAAAAGTGGCTCACCCCGTGAAGTGTGCCAGAAATAAACCTTTAATGAGTCTAGCAATTATTGTATAGAATTCCAGAAAGAAACATGATTCGTTATTCCTATTCTTTCGTATTTAGGGTCACTGCTCAAAGTGTTACACTTGTGGAACCCTCTCAAAGTGAGGTCTAAACAAGAAAGCCAGCCACTCCAGAAACAAATATCCATAAATTGCTGGTCACAGCCCATGAGCTTACACCTAAAAAACAAAATAAAAACAAAAAAACACTTTTTTTACTATATATTTTTTAGGGGTAGCCTGGCAACCCCCAAATGACGTACCTGCCCCTAGCCTTGCGTGAAGAGCCGCTCCTTCTGCTGTACATTTCTTTGGCTGCCTAAAACACACAAGTATTCTGGTAAAAGTGCAGAGGGGTGAGACAAGGGGTGAGACAAGCAGCAGGCCACTTCTAGAACCGCTGCTGTGGGCATTAGCAAGAAACTTGGCTATCATACATTTCAAGATTTGTAAGTGTCTCTTACTGGAAAACCGTGAACCCTGTCTGAATTCCCTTGCTCGGTGCCGCAAATATCAGAAGGGAGCTATGCACAATACCTTACAGAGATCCTGCACAGATGTAGTCAGAGCCGAAGTGAAGATTTGCTGGGATGCAGACTATTGGGATTCTAATTCCAAGATGGCGGATGTACATATTGTAGACTCGCCTAGCGGAGCAGCAGGGTTGTCCTCTACAAAATCCTGTCACCTGGAGAATTACTAGTTCATGAAGGCCATGCCCAATCATAGGCCACACTCACACACTAACACAACCAACATAGGTGAAGATTGAGGTGCAGCTATTGGATAGAGCAGGGCCAAAAGGCGAAAGTTCAGCACATGAATGGCTAGTGGGGGTACACTGTATTAGGAAAATCTACTGTGATCTCTTTTTGCTGGCTAGTGTGGCCTTATGGGCTGAAGACACACCCACACATCAAGAACACAAAATAACTAATTGGCGCGAAGCGCCGGTGCAAGAGTTCAGTGCAGGAGTTTGTGGAGTTTGGTGGAGCTTGGCGGAGGTGTGGCAGTGGTGTCTCCGACGCGACATCATACAAAGAAGATTCGACCCAATGAAGCACTTTTGAATCAACGGGCAACAAGCCACTCACCGCCACCCACCGACTATTGTGATCGGGACGGTGCTGCAGAAAGGAATGAAAATGAACTGGAGCCGCCAAACGAGGTGACTGAAGTGGTGAGTGAGCAGGCGCAGAGCGAATCTGACTATTCGAAACCTATAGAGGCAAGGAATCAGATGCTTATATGATATGATATGATATGATATGATATGGTATTTGTAACGCGCCTATACACAAGTGTTTCAAGGCGCGACGAGGCAGGGAGGGAGGGAAACAAGGGGAAGACGGACAAGCGATCCTACTAGGCCAGGTGTCATTCAGATCGCGCAAGTGCAGAGGTAAGGGGAAAAGGAGAAAGTGCAGGGGGAGGAGGTGGGGGGAAAAGTGCAGTACAAGGTAAGTGGCGTAGTGAAATAATAACGATAATAATAAATAAAAAGGGCCAACTAATGGCAAGTGCGAGGTAAGTGCAGAGCAAGTGCTGAGCAGGGGGCTGTAGGTATACAGTGACAGTCCCACAGTGCAGGGGGAGCCAGGGGGGCAGTGCAAGTGGAGAGTGGCTGGGCCCTGGACCGAGGTCGCTGAGAGTGGCCCAGATGCAGGTTAAGTACAGAATTCAGTGGGGAGTTAAGCAGGTTTAGCAGGGGAGAGGGAGAGAGAAGGCAGAAGCGAAGAGGAAGGTTTTGAGGTGCTTCCGGAACCGGAGATGGTTCTCCTCAAGTTTCAGGGAGGCAGGCAGGCTGTTCCAGAGGGAGGCCCCTGCTGCGGAGAGAGATCTACCCCCAGCGCGTTGCTTCGAGAAGCGGCTGACCATGAGGGAGTTAGAGATGGATGAGCGAAGGGCTCGTGAAGGAAGATATTTAGGAAGAGAGAGTTGAAGGTATTTAGGCCCCAAGCCCCAGAAGGCCTTGTGGACAATGCAGAGGGTTTTGAACTTAATCCTCGCAGCCACTGGGAGCCAGTGAAGAGATTTCAGTCCTGGAGAGATACGGTCCCTGGGCTTGAGGCCAAGGACAAGTCTCGCAGTTCTGTTCTGGATAAGTTGCAGAGGGCGGAGAGTGGAGGCAGGGAGATTGAGATAGAGGCTGTTACAGTAGTCCAGCCTAGAGAGAACCAGGGCTCGGGAGACAGTGAGCTTCTGGGGGAAGGAGAGGAAGGGAAGAATACCTCTGAGGAGGTGCAGCTGGTAGTGTGATTTCTTAGAGACATCAGATATATGAGGAGAGAAGGAGAGTGTGGAGTCGAAGATGACCCCGAGGTTTTTAGCCTTGCATGTAGGGGCAGGAAGGGGGCCAAGGGAGGCCGGCCATGATGATTTATCCTAGGGGGGAACTGAATGGAGAACCAAATAGCCGCAATGCTTCCAGTCCACCGCCTCGAATGGAGGCTCAATCTCAAGCATTCCGCAGGACGAGTAAGAATGGTTCAAACAATCAGAAATTAACCGACAAACCCATCGTACTGAGTGACTGGCCAGCGGACAGGAGCTATCACGCAAGTGTGAAGACCGGCCTAACTAATTCCGCCTGCCGAACAACTAATACACCTTCATGGCACACATATCCTCTGCAAACAGGTGAGGAATGTGCCTTATTAACCACACATGAAATCAGCTGTGGAGCTCCAATCACGGAGGATGACTGTGCGATAAAGACGACTAATTATGAAATAGAAGCAAAACAAAATGAAACCTGCATTACACCACTAACAGCTCTAAGAAACCAAACAGCAAGAGCAAAAAGCATATGACAACAAAGGTTTTCCTCCCTAAATAATATGACAAATACAATAGACGCTGTTCAGTTTCCAGAAACTCGACATGTGGCACGATCATCTCTGGACATCACTTATGTCCAACCACGAGAAGAGAAATGTAGTATTTGGACTTACCCTCCCGATCCTACCTAGTGACATCAAAGCAGATTTGACATCAACCCCACTGAAGTATGGTCTGTACTCAACATTTGAAACCGATCCCAGCGTTCCACAGGAAAATAATGATATTGTTCAAGACAGAACACAACATATCAATTTTCTTGAGAGGGAGAGGAAAGATGGATGTGTTATTCCAGTGGAATCAAATGAGGATAACGACAAGAGCGAATCGCCGCAGATGCAATGCCAATGTGACCAAAAAAGTACATGAGCCTTTTCCATCAATTCCCACGACAATGATGGACTTACAAAACTCTCTCATGGCAGCCTCCACAATTGCACTGGCTCCCTTTCTCAAATGGTATGAGGCTTTTAGCGATGCAATAAAAGACCAAGCAACTTTGCTAGCGGTCATCCATACAAAACAAATACACATGGAAGCTTTCATAAATAAAATACAACTAAGATTGGATGTGGAATTGAGACATCAACGCCATGGCAGGCTCGTCTTTTTGATATTGCAAGAACCGATCATATTGATAAAGCCTGTATGACAGCCGCGCTGATGGATAAGATGAAAAAACTACAGTTAGAGACCAATCCATGTAGCGAACATATCCAAAAGATAGATACACAAACAAAAGAAATACCAATACAACGAATAAGAAGACTGGCAATGTAAACATGGGTCAAGTGGATCCCGAGCAGATCATAGATTTGGACCCTGTGAAGATGACAAAACGAAGCACATGAGCGCAACCTTGCACTACCGCTTTCACAGAGTCTGGGATACTGTGCTCTGTGGAAGAGGCAGACCTACTAACCGAGACATTAAATAAAGATGACCACGAATGATGTATACATACATCACATGACAAAATCAATCAACATTCTGAACAGACTAAAAGTTTAAATCCTGCAACATGCGTAGGAACTAGACCCCAAAAAATGAGCACCAAGCAGTGTTTGCTGCAACAGAAGACACCGAATCAAGCTGTATTTACAATCTTCAATCCTCACTCAAGAAAAACAACCAGCTAGACTTAAATCTAGGATGAAGGGCTCCCGTGCTTTTCTAAGAAATCTACATTTGCCTGTCACTGCGACTAAATATACACCTAAAATCGGTATCAAAAACATTGCAAGTAATAATGACAGACTTAGGGAGATGCCAGGAGGAATTTAATGACGGCTGGTCGAGGGATGAGTTAGAACAACGAGACACTTTGCTGAATCTCTCAGTCCTAATTGAGTGAAGCCCTGAACGAAAAGGCATCTGACAGGGAAGAGATGGATATAACAGGGGAAGACATTGCAGTATTTATTTTGGATGATGACCAAGGCAGACAGAATACCTATAATGTGGAGACCAATTTGACATGAGAAGAAATATCAGACACGGAACTGGAACGATCTGTAGACGCCTCTCTGATAATGAGAGGGGATGCAGATCAATTTGACCTACTTGAAGCCTTGCAAGACCATCAATTCCAGACTGTAGCACATAGAAGATGCCTGGTAATAATAGAGAAAGATATGGTGTCACAAATATGACCTACCTTTGAAGGTCCATGGGTAACCACAACACCAAAGTTACTGTCATTGAAAGACTTTTGGATGGGGAGGACCGAGTGATATTGAATAGAACTAATCTGCTGAGACTTTTCCATGCAGTACCTAAACTGCAATTCATCAAGACTAATGACTTTAAATTAGTCGAATTCATACAAGAATCAAACTTCAATTTATCAATAAATTTAAACTGAAGAAGAATCTCATCAATTATATTGGAAAACAAGACTGCTTTCCTTCCTTTGGGATTCAAACTTTCTACTACTTTAAGAGAAAAGATGCCGACCCAAGGACATACCGGCTGGATAAAACGTGAATGGAATAAAGACGCAGAGTCGAAATCGATAATGAAGAAGAAAGATCAGACAGCAAGAAAGCAAGAAAATAAGGACCTTGATGCTTTCAATATGAAAGTAAAGATTGGATGGCTCGACTTCTCGTAACTGAGAGAAGTAGAGATGGCAAAGAATACCTTTGAAAAGAGAACCCACCTCAATTACACCTCGACTAATCTGGTCAGAGGCACAACACACCCATAACAAATATGGTTATTAGAGGTTTCTACCTGGAAAATGTGGTCATGGAATACGCAGGGTTCAGTGCATCTATTTGAAGGAGGAAATCAAGACCTGCAACATTTTGATATACTCTGTCTACAGGAGACTTAGATTAGCAAGCAGCCTATTTGTGAAGGTTACACAACCTATATGAATACAGCTATTACTAGACCTAGGGGCTGGCCTTCTGCAGGACTCCTCACATTGATAAAAGCTGGAACAAATGTTTTGGTTGTGGAGTCACATAACCGTAATCCCTTCACCCAAGTTACAGTATTGGAATCTAATTTTACCGGCTGCAATAACAGATCCCTGAACAGCAAAGACACTAATGCAAAGATCCTATGGATGATTAACTTATATCGGAATCCTGCTGCTATTAACATGTTTTATCAAACATTGATGATTTACAGAGGCACTATAAATCTTCTGATCTTATATTGTACAGAGATGTAAACATCCATCTCTTCAGTAACAACAGGATTCTGATTCCATTCAAAAAACGTTCACCAAAAGCTCAGGTATGGATGAAAGAGACAACATGAAGGGACTTCATCTTAATGAATGGGCATACGAGAGATGACACTCCAGCAATGCCTACCTGGAAAAAAGGGCAATCTGAGGCACATTTAGATTACATCTTTATATCCCACTCGTTAAGTGGCAGCATTGATACAATGCAAATCGTCCCTGCTCAATCGAGTGACCTCCATAAATTGACAATGACATGGAGCACTCAACAAGAGAGGACACCAACCCAGGCAATAACAAGACTGGGATTAAATCATGGGGAAACTAGGTTACGTATATCAGAAACACAAACCCATTCCCTAAAAGAAATCTTTGTGAACACTGAAATAAAGGATGTTGAAAAACTAGAATATGCATGGCTTCTTTTACCATTCAGATCCAGGAATTCTAGACCATTGAGTCAGAGGCTCAATCACAACTACGCTTACAATAAAGAAACTGCTGCTAGGAAAAAAAAAGAACTATGTACAGAACTGAAAATGGCCTAGTGTCTGCCTACTAAAGATCATAAGAAGCAGGCTGTTTAACACCCAGATGATCCGCTCTCAAAACGACGCAGAGCAGATGTTAAGTGCCATGTCACAACGTAACACTAGAGATTTGTGGACAATCCTAAATGGACAAGACACAAATGCAGATCCTGTAATATCAGATGTCTCAGAAGCAAACTGGATAGCCTACTTCACTGACCTTTTTGCGAAGGCCAAAGAATCGACCAATGCTCCAGAATCCCAAAATGTGAAGAAATGGGAGTTAAAATGGGACTATGATGAAATACTGACACATATTAACCACCTTAATTCATCTCGTGCACCAGGCCTTGGTGGACTCACTAATCATATCTTAAGAGCAAATCCTGAAGCCTGGTCTGATCTTTGTCAGCAGATATTTATACTCATCATGGAGCTTAAACAAATCAAGGCTAGCTGGAGAATGGTTGACCCTGATTCCAATCTTTAAAAATGGCGACAGAAAGATTGCATTTAATTACCGGCCAATAGCTCTCCTGGACCTGCTTGGCAAAATATTCGCCTCTTTCCTCCTACATTGACTGATGGAATGGTCTGTTATGATCAAAAGAAGAGACCTGAGACAAACAGGATTCATTAAAGGAGTGGGAAGAAACATCAATTTAATGATCCTGAAGCTATTTAAGTTGGAAGCAATAAAAACCAAAACACAAGTCTGTGAGTGTTTATAGACTTCCAGCTGGCATTTGACAGTGTAAATCGGCAAAAACTATGGCAGAAATTAGATCTTTGGAACTGTCCGACAGATATCCTGGAACCAATTAAAGCTCTATACTCAAATAAGACCATAAGAGTAAGTCTATCTCGACATGGTACACTCGCAAAGTAAATACCCATTTGGAATGGGCTTAAGCAGGAATGCCACATGGCAGCAACCCTATTCAACCTTTATACCTCCGATCTTACATTCTCACAGAATTTACCAACCACAAACCCACCGATTCTAAATGGGACCTCTGTACCATGGATCATGTTTGCGGATGATCTCGTACCTTTGGACAGTACGCACGTGGGCCTTCAAAAGCGATTTAGAGCCCTGTAGCAATAGGTTGATGCCAACGATCTCACCATGAACAGAACAAAATCTCAATCAATGTCACTAGCATATCATCTGGGAAAAAAGAAGAGAGAACTGACCGTCTATTTAAAAACAAGAAAATTAGACCATGTTAATGCCATCAAATATTTGGGAATCTGGTTAAACACGAGGAAATGCGAAAAAGAATTGGAGGAACACCTGAGAACAAAAACCGAATCACTCGCCCGTCAAGGTTTAATGATCCACAAAAAATATGGGAAATTTTCTTTAAGGCCACTTATTGCATTCTATTGGAAAAAGGTTGTAGCAATCCTTACCTATGTTAGCGAAGCTATGCTGAGTTTACCATGTAAGACTTTGGATTTATTGGAAGGTATCCTCTGGAGAAAAATCTTGGCACTTCCAAAGTAATTTCCTGTCCAACGAATTTGTTTTCAACTGACCTTGCAGTCCATGCAATCAATTGTAAACTGGAAATCTCTTGATCTATACAGGAAAACCGTATTGGGTGATAACACTCCAAAGATCAACAAACTAAAGTCAAGACCCAATTCATCACATGATGCAATACTTAAAATATGGAAAGAAGCTTGCATCCAGCGATCGGATAGGATCGAAACAATAGAGAAGAAATCACAGAATCAACTGTCAGTATTGGGTCTGCATGAAAACAGAGCCATAAATCAACTACCACCCTATCTGACTCTTTTTCCTTGCCAACAGACTCTGGATCTTTTCCTCAGATTGCACCTTAATATACTTCCAACAAGAGAAGTGTTAGCGTCAACAACACAAATTGCAGCCAGTGCTAATATATGTTGATTCTGCCAAAATCAGGATCAACTGGAATTGCTACACCATTTTATCATGAAGTGTCCGACTCTGACCAATGAAAGCACAATTCATGCCGCTATGCTACCTTATGTGGCGTCCTCACTGTCGTCCGAAGACAGATGGGCAACGCTGATGTTGGGCTGTAACAAGAGGCTGATATTTAAAGTGGTTCAATTTTGGAGAAAACTGTCTGAAAAAGACCTGATTATTAGGAAAGAGACCTTGTGATAGCCCAAGCTGGGGCATATCAGATTATGGCCTAATGATAGCAATCAGAGGAGATTTGTTGTACTCGACTATGTAAACTCGCCTCATGCTTTTTGGCTATGACTTTACTTCCACTGGATGGTTCCCCCTTTTTTTATGTCCTTTTACTTATTATTTGTCTATTCTTTTAACTGTGACGAAAACATGTTTCCACAGTGTAATATGAATGAAAAAGGAGACATAATGAAAACGTTTGTAAAAAAAAAAAATATATAATTTCATAAAATAATTTTAAAAAGACACTTGGGCACAGAGGGGAATGTCGAGGAGTAAAAGTGAAGGGAGGAGAAGAGAGCGAGCGTGGAGTGGAGGAAGAGATGAAACATGAGGAAGAGAGGTGCTGAATAGTGTCAGAGCATTTGGGAGTGGTGAGGAGGCAGAATGGTAGGTGGGAGACTGGATGAGAGTAAGCCCAAGAGAGGAAAGGATGGAGTAGAGGGGGAAGTCAAAGTGGAGAATGGGAGGGAATGGGAAAGAAAAGGCATGGAGATGAGAGACTATGAGAGAGACAGAAAGGGGAGAGAGAGAGAGAGAGAGAGAGAGAGAGATAGAGACAGAGAGGAGGTGAAGGAAGAGAGAGAAAGAGCAACACAGAGGAGTAGAGGAAGAAAAGGGAGACTGGAGGTGAGGAGATGGGCAAGACTACAAGTTAAGGATTGGATGGATGGCAGATACAAGCAGGGGAGAAAGCAGAGAAAAAAGAAAAGGCGTCTTAGGCTGTTGAGGAGAAGTTTACGGATGAAAGGGTAGGGGGAAGGTGGCACTTGCCAGAATCTCAGTATGTGGACAGATCATCCAGTGGTTGTGAGGCCTAAGTTTGCTCTCAGAAACCCTACAAGCCCAGCAGTCCCACTTGCCTTTTGCCACTAGGATGGGAAGCCTTATAACCCCTGGGTTGCAATACCCTTGAGAGGGCCTGACACTGACCTCCGTAAAGTTACCCAGGGACTGGCCCCATGTAAACTACAAGCACTGAAGGAAAGATGCGACATCCTGACAAGCCCACTGACAACCAAGAAAGACCTACCGAAGGCCAAGAAAAAGGAGCTGAATGCTTTACCCTGTTTATAAGTTCATGGACAGCCATGGTTTTTACTTGTTCAACCATGGGCAAAGTCCCATGGATGACCATGATATGGTACACGGTTTTGACCATGGTTAACTGTCCGAACCCATAGATGTTAAATGGTCCAAGGACAGACCATGGTTAACTGCTGTCTAATGGTGTCCATGGTACCATTAATATAAATGGTTGTCCCTGACTGTGAAGATGTTGGATAAGCATGAATAAAAAGCTTGAAACACGTGTGTATAGGCGCGTTATAAATGCCATATCATATCATATCATAACCTTGGACATTTAGATGGCCTGGCGTGTTTATTTAGTACATGCTCATTTTACCTGTGGATTGTAAACAATTTGTGGTTATCGGTGAAAGTTCTTTTTTTTCATACCTTGTCAAACTCACCAGAACGTTCTTGGTGTATTGTATACATGCCCCAATGCTCCAACCACAAGGCTGTCAGGACTGTACTGCACGGATGACCCCTAAGCAGGGTGACACCTGGTATGTAGTTTCCTGGCAGCCTTGACAAATGTCTGCCTTGGGTTGGTTGCGCTATGTATAAAGTAGCACTGCCCTCTAAGACAAAGACACTTTCCTGGAGAAAAGGGCTGGTATTTGGGCTGATTTGCATACCCAGAATGCCTTGCTCATGTGGCTCTGAACCGGAGGTGAACTTCCAGCGTTGGCTACATGGTGGGGTTGTGTAATGTGTGACTTGGCTCCGAGGAACTATCCTACTTATTATAAAACCATGTTTAATGTCAGTCCGCCCAGAAGGGCACAGTTCCACTACCTTTTGATTTGCAGAAGGAGCCAGCTCTACTGACCCATTTCATGCCAGCAATACCAAGCAATCAGCAACCACTAAGAACACAGATCTTTTATAACAAGGTAGATTTGCCTGTTCAATAGCACTGCCTGCTTACAGAAGGCGACACCTTCGGAAGACCCTAACAATTACATCAGGACTTAAATGAATTGAACAGTGAACAGATTTTAAACGTTTTACGCAACATTTGTCCTGTGCACAATTTCATAAATGTTTTTATTCATGCGGAAATAAAAGCACACGTCGCTGTAATTGTGCAATGGATTGTGGGTATGTAAATAGGCCCAGTCATAGCATGCAATTCTCTATCTAGGTAGAAGCAGCCCCAGGACAGCCATGCACTACCTAAGATTAATGCAAGTCGCTCACACTTCACACTGATCTGCTAATAACATTATTTAGATGAACGAGATGTGTAGGGCCTGGATGGGAAGGGCAATCACTGGGGCTGGGCTGAAATTAATTTGAATTTTAGAAGCGTAGAGTTTCAAAGTTGGGAATCCTTAGAAATGGTGCTGAAAAACAGTAGATATTATGTTTTTGTTGGCAAACATTGACACCTTTTGACATAATAATAATTCATGAAGTACAGAGAAGAGCAGCATCAAAGCTGCATGCCCATGAACCATGGGCAAACCATGGTCACATCAGATAGAACATAATCGAGGCTTGCCACCTATGACAATGGACAGCTCTGGTTCCTTGTCCTTTTATGAAACAGTGATGATCGTGGACATACATTGGGGGTCATTACAAAAGGTGCGGGTGCAGTTAACCCCTTACCGCCGCATTACAAGGTCCTTTAGCGGGTCCCAGTAAGGGTGGCTGGTTTTACCAGGCGCCCTTAGTGGGAGCTGCTAAAGAACCAGCATGCAAACAACGGGCCCATTGTTAGCATGGTCCCCATTCCCATTGAGCCCTATGGGGGCTCGAATGGGAATGGGGATGTACCAGGTCCGGGTTCCTTGAATGAGGAATTACCGGGTCCTCCAAGGTTGGAATGGCCCGGTAATTCCCCATTCAGGGAACCCGGACCCGGTATGCGGTAAGTGGGTAGCCATGGCACTAATAGCGCCATGGCTACCTCCAACCTCGTAAAGACCCCCCATTGACTGCTTTGTGTATCCCTGATACCATGGACAACAAAAGTCTGCCTGTCCATGTATACCCTCATCACATGGACAGCGGCCATGGATTTAATCACAATGACAGAAGGGTCATGAACAAACATCAGCAGCAGAACCAGGATCACCATGTATTTCCATGGGCAACTCTGTTTATCTATGAAATCCCGGACAACCAAAGAAGCAGGGAAATCCCAGATACTGATGGTGGCAGTTTACCCCCACAAAGTCAGATCTGATTTAGGTGGAGAAAGGGAAATATTGAAGACCAACATCTTAACGACAGCCAAACAATTGTGTGAATACAGATAGTAGGCCAAGTTAACAAGCATTCCCTTGTGTTATTTGCTGTAAGAATAAAAAGAGACATTGGGCCTCATTACACGGACGGCTGTAACCATGGCGCTATTAGCGCCATGGTTGCCGCCGGTATTTTACCGAGTCCGCCATGGTGAATGGTGGAATTACCGCCCTATTCCAAGGTGTGTGGGGGCGGTAATTCCTCTTTCACCATGGCCCTTCCCCATTCCCATTTTTGCCCCCATAGGGCTCAATGGGAATGGGGAAGGCGGTAATTACGGTACCGCAAATTGCGGTACCGTAATTACCTCCTAGGTCCCTTTGCGGGTCCCGTCCTTAACGGCTGGTAAAACCAGCCGTTAAGGTAGGGTCCCACAAAGGGACCTCGTAGTAAGGCGGTAAGGGTTTACCGGCACTGGTACCCTTACCGGTAAACCTTTACTGCCGTCCGTGTAATGAGGCCCATTGAATCCACATATGGCTCTGTCTTGGTTACTTATCCCAGCTGTGACATATGGCATCAAAAAGAGGGATTGCAGACTTTGACCTGGTAATGTCTAATCCGAGACTCCACACCCTGTCCTGAGAATCTGAATAAGTGGGTCAAGGACCTCTCACTGCTGTTTACTCCATAAGGGAAGGAAGACCAATCCAGAGATCGGAAACTTGTACCCTAGGGCCTGTGCGAATCAGACCATTGTATAGATTCTTTCCCTGGCCTATAATTAAGCTTCCCACCAGGACCACAGAAGAAAAGGATGCTTTTTCCCTAATGATCGATGATAATGAGTAGTTCATCCCTGAGAGGCCTAGGATGAACTCAGAACAGGGGTCGAAAATCCACATCCTCCTGGAAACACAGTCATCTTGTTGCCGTCCACAGTCATTACCTAGAAGACAAACTATACATCTCCTGCCCCAGTCTGCCCTTAGGCACTGCCCATGTGTGAGGGGGGTGACACTTTCACAGGACCTGAATACCACTCTTGCCCCGATATAACCACCACAGGCAGTCTAAGTGGAAGCCAAGACGCAAGTCATCTACATGTCCTAAAAACCTAAAAACAAGTCTTGACAAGGAACAGGTGGCTAGCCAACAGATAGTCACTGAAGAACTAATGGAGGCCATAGCCAAGCCCGTCAGGCAGCCCACCCTCCACCGGTACTTCTGTGGAAGTACTGTAAAGGCGAAGATCCAGGCGTGTATTTCATCAACTCTGAGCAGGTAGCAGAAACAGAAAAATAGGAGAACGTATGGGTGGGTTTCTTTGTTGCTCTTTTACTTTCCAGGAAAGTGCAAATGGCCTACCAGTTCTTGAACCAGATGGCGAAACTACATACCATGATTTCAAGAATGGAATCCGAAACAGGTTGGTTCATAACCGGGTTTGTTCACCAACAATTATGGGATCTGAACCTGCAGCCTCTGGAACCTCCATGGTAGTTGTCAAATATAATACAAAGCCATGTAAACAATTAGTGAAGGTCTTTTGCTGGAGAAACTAAAGGACAATCTTACAATACATCAGGTCTGAAACTCCCTATCACCATACCTTGAACGTGTATGAAGCCTCATGAGCCTTTGCTAGAACAGGCTGTCCAAATGGACACCAGACACCAGTGGGAAACCAATCTCAGTCTGTGCAACCTGAGGCCCTGCTCAAAGAGGGACCCAGTCTCAGACCCAGATACAAGAGTGGAGCATTCCCACACAGGACAAGAGTCCTGCTCAACCCAAGAGCAAGGGACGATGTGACAAAACCAAGGAACTACATTTTGGACCCCTGGGGGTATCGAAGAGTGCAGTGTGTGACATCTAAATGGGGGCATGGAGCGATCCAAAGTTAAATGTTATGCCACTATCAATATGGACCACATTGAACCATAGAAAACCCATGAACAGCTCATGGCTATGACAATGGCTATGTTTGTTGGTTGCCTGTCGACCAAGAGGTGTTGTGGAGAGAACCTGAGGGACCAACGGAGAACCCGGAAGAACACCTTGCATGTTGCATCAAGGAGCTGGGATAAAGCAGTACAATGTGCTGGTAGGCCAAGATGGGAAAGTTGTGACAGCCATCCTGGACAATGGAAGCCAGCAAAAGGCCATGTGTGCAGGCATGATTGTACCAGAAAACCTTTCATTCACAGGTAAAGGAGGACCTAGAAGTTGAAGTGGAATGGATCCTGTTAGATCTGGGATCTGTAACCAGTAGCTCTCCAGATGTTGTGTACCAATGATCCCTTCGTATTGCCTACGCCTGCTTGGACTGATGAAAGTTGCCCAAAATACCAAGAGTGCTAAAGGCTACAGTCATCTGCGGTAGATGCCACAGCATTGCTGGCTCTGGCAAAACAAGCATTATTCTAGGAACATAACCTCCATCCTTCCCAGACTGCATCTGGTGCAAATGGCAAGCTACCCTGCCAATCCTCACAGAGCACAGCCTGGATGGAACAACTCTGAGGGCGGGATTACTTAAATGGTCAGTGAAGACAGAATACCTAGAAATGGTTCCAGAACTCTGTGGAAAACATCCAGCTAAATCTCCTTGTCAATACCCAAACCAGGGTTGAAAATACCTCTCAAGAGTTTTGCACAGGTGCTTAGACCTAAGGGGAGATCCATTGAAGGGTGCAAGTCTCTAACGGTGTCACATGATCTAGGAGGTGGGTCTGGGGTGACCCTGGGAGACAAGGGGGATCACCGACATGATATAGGACCATGAGTAGGTACCAGGAGAAACCCCCTGAAATCCAGGCACGTCCCTAGATTTGTGTGTAGGGCCAGCCCTACTGTATGGAAATATCTAGGGCCTCCCAAAAAACACAGGTGAAGTGTAACAATTGTTCAAGGTTGAGGCAAGCAGCAAGCCACACACATGCCATCAACACAGGTGTCCACATGCCACGTAATGAGAGAAAACTGCTTTTGAGAAAGTACAATGTTTGCAAGTGTATCTCAAGGAAAGTACCATTAACCCTGTAGGTCCCTGCTTGCAGTGTCACATGAATGCCAGAGCAGAGCTGAAGACAGTGCATTACAGAGATTCAGCTACAGTGCAGCCAAAGCCAACCAGAAGGGTTCCAGGATCCCTGGCCACTGTGAAACTAATTACAAGATGGTGGATGAATGTATTGAAGCCTCGCTAATGGAGCCATGGGGTAATCTGCTAGCAAATTCCCATTAGTTCCAGAAATCATTATGTTGCATAGGTCATACACAATCGCAGGACATGGGGCCTCATTACAAGTGAGGCGGAATGGGTTAACGGGACCCGGTAAAGGAGGCGGACCCGTTAAACCCGTTCCGCCTCATTACAAGCTCCCCTGGCGGAACCCGGTAAGTAACGGCTGGTCAAACCAGGCGTGCTTACCGGGTCCCACGAAGGGAAGAGGGAGCAAACAACGGGCTGCTCGTAATCGGCCCGGTGTTTGCTCCATCCCCCATTCCCATTCAGCCCTTTGGGGTTTGAAATGGGAATGGGGAAGGCCCGGGCCCGGGTTCCTGGAGGGAGAAATTACCGGGCCCTCCAAACTCAGAATGGCCCGGTAATTCCCCATTCCGGGAACCCGGACCCGGACCCGATTTTGGCAGCAGACATGCCGCCAATAGCGGCATGGCTACCAGCAAAATCGTAATGAGGCCCATGGTCACGTGGCAAATGCAGCAGTTCACACCCAAGCATTTAAAATATCAGACCCCATCTCGGTCAAGAGAGAAAAGGAGAGCTGAGAAAAGGGGATGTTTGGGAGTTAGGAGTTGGACTGCAGTGCAGGTGGAAAATAGAGAATAGGCGAGTGGTGAGGACGTAAAAGAGAGATGAGAAAGAAAGAGACACAAAGAGAAGATAGGAGGGGAGGCAAGAGAACAGAGAGGAGGAGACAAGAGAGAGTGCCATGAAGCATGTGGAGAACCGAAAAGGTGGATGGGAGGAGGAGGAGAGAAGTAGTAGAGCATGTTGAAGCAGCAAGGAGGTGGAACGGTAGAAGAAAGAGTGCCAAAGAGAGGAGTAACACAGCGAGCAAGGCAGGGAGTGGGGGAAGTAGATCAAGTGGAAGGGGAGCGAGCAGCAAAGAGGAGGAGAGGGGGAGTAAGAGTGAGGTTGATGATATGGGGGTGAAGGAACATGAGAGGTCAACAAAGAGGGAAAAAGTAGGAGAAGGAAGAGGCTGGGGGAGAGGAGGAAGAGAAGATAAATAATGTAGAGGGTATCAGAGATGAACAGGAGAGAGTCGAGAAGGAGAGACGATGCTGCAAGCCTGCGAGGAGACATGGAAAGGGGACAGGGAGGGAAGGAGCTGAAAGTTCCCAGAATCGCCCAATTGGGAGAGATAATCCAGTGACTGAGGGACATACGGTTGCAGGGGGAAATCCTGAAAGCCGAACAATTTGGGTTACTCTTTCCTCTGGGAGGAGAAGGCTGATAAGCCTGGCATCTAATGACTTTGCACGAGTCTGATGCCTAAGTCCCTGGTGGTCAAGTAAACTACACACAATAGAGAAGTAAGGCAACATCTTGACAAGCCCGCTGACAACCAAGAAACCACACAGCAAAGGCCGAGAAATAATTGCAAATACCAGAGACCATGAGTGACTGCCACCCCAAAGGCCAACCTGATTCAGGGGAGAGAGGGAAGACCGAGGACCATGACCTAAGGAAAACCTGACTGATTTCTGAGAATTCAAAACACAACCTCTGGATATACTTAAGACCTAATTTCATGCTTTAATAATACAAAGAGAAAGTTAATCCTCCTGTTACATTGTCTTCTACTATTGATCCTGGCTGTGAAAGGGCAAAAAAGGAGTTATGTTCAACAACATTGATAAGGCAAGAGAAGCAAACCTCTTCCTACTGGACTCGTCTTCAGTCATGTTGAACTCTCTATCCTCACAGCATTTCAAAGGTGTCTCAGTGAGCACTCTAAGGTGCACTTGATCCTTCCTCTATGAAAAGGATACATCACAACCAAATGGGAGAGCTCAGATTGCGGGTGTGGGGGGCATCCCTCTGCAGTACTCCAGGGATCAGTTTTATTAATTAATGTGTATATGTAATGCAATTGTCATTTGTATAGTTGGAGGTTATTATTCACTTTCGTAGGGGTGTGGTGATGCCACGGTGTGCTGACATGGGGCCCTGATGTGTTGGCCTTCCCTCTGGTGCAACAGTGCATAACATGGCATTCAGTAATTGGAGAACAGTAAACATTACACGCAAGTATGCTTTGCATATGGGCATCAAAAGAACACTGCATGGAGAATGGCATACCAATTCAGAACATATAGAATGTGCTTTACCGATGGATGTCATAATGGCTGCTGTGGTTCTGGTTGAGATGTGGTTGTGGCTGGCTATGTCACTTGCAAGAAGTGCATGTTGCACGTCCTACCTCAATTCATCGTCACCCCATGAAATGCTGAGTTGTACTGTATTTTGAGAGTTTGTGAGGTGCCAATAGGCAGATGGGGTCAGGCCATGGACAAATGACGTCAAATTACATGCTCTGATTGTGCCCTTGCAGAGCATGACCTGGCATAGTGTGGAATGGACCAGCATAGCAAAGTGTAACAGGGCATGAAAAGGCATGCAGAGGAATACAAGGCCAAACAAGGAATGGAAAACGAATATAACGTAAAGTGGTCGTGCATAGCGCATCTTCTGCAATGTTGGTGGACTCTTGGCGCTATGTTCTGTAAGAATGAGCCTGCTAAGTGAATGACCTCTAGATCCTGTTGGTACAGGTCACTTACTGGGCCTGACTCATCAGTTAAAGAAGTCGCAAGGTCCAGTTTATCGTGTGAATCCGAGATGAGCAAGATCACACAGCGAGTGCACTGCCACCGTCTTAAATTGAGGTCAATCGTTCCCTTTTGCAAAGAAGCTAAACACGATTAAGATATTTGTCCTACAAAGATTCGAGAGATGTTACGCCCTTACCATAAACCGGCATAAAGAGAAGAAAAAAAAACATTCATACTTGTATAAAGGTTTGCAGGAGCGGGCCCTTTCAAAGTTCTATTAGACAAAAATGGCACAAAGTGATCTCTATTTCCTCTTACGAGAACACAGGCCAACATTGAGAGAAAAAAAAAACACTGCCAGGTCCAACTGCCCACACTGGGGTTAAGCCACCTGTACCTTCATACGCAGATCCTGCAACGAACCAGAACAAGATGAGATCCACAGTCAGTCACTGCAAGTAAAGCAGCGCCACGTGAATGTAGCGCCACGTGAATGTAGCGCCACGTGAATGTATGCTAAGGTGGTGAGCGGGTGGCGGTGCCCTCCAAGCGAAAGAGTCAGAAGCATGAACACCTCGAGAGCTGAATGTGAACACTTAGATTCTTTCCTCTGACCCCAGGCCTTTACTCGGCCACTTATCAGACGCCCCGGGAGCTGGCAGGTGTGGTCGAGTTCTAGGCTTTGCGGCTCTGGTATAAGGCAGTTAAGTGGCAATTGGAGATGCTCACAGTTGTCTCCTCATCTGCTCTAGTGCGGATCTTTCTGAATCTGGCCCGGCCTATCAGAGCTGTACATTGTCCTGTGTGCAGATCCGACTCCAACTTTAATGACTCTTGGCCTTCAGCCGGCTGAATGGAATGTCCGTGATTTCATCAAATCCTAAAGGAGAAATCTTTGAATGTTTTTCTTCAAATGTTTTTTATTATGCGTGGGGAGACACCTCCACCCCTCCACTTCCTACTCCCTTCTTATTCTATTCCCTTACCCCACCCCATCTATGTTTTAAAATGTACCTACTTACCTAACCAATTCGAAGAAAAATAAATCGAAGATTTCTGAGTAGGTGAAATTGGATTCAGTGAAATCTACGGTAGCGGTCTGAATGCACTGACAGCCTTCTAATGTATTTACTATAGCATTATATCACTAGCCTGTGATGCACTGGATTCTGGGATTGCCGGCCTGTATTTTGGTAAATCATTTCGATTCATTTCATTAAGTACAGTTAGCTCAGGAGACTTTTTGCCTCCTCGCTTGAACACCATTGCGAGCAACCGAACATCGGATAGTGTATTGACGGTAGTTTTCCCTTTGAAGGAATTTCATAGACGTCAAACAATGGTATTGTTATTCTAAACACATTTTCGAACTGTTTTACTGTGTTTGTAGACAATGCATTATATGTTTTTTTGTATATTACACAGACACACAAAACACTCTCCTTCTCGCTCTTGTCGCTAATGCGCCATGCTCGCGGGGCTCCTTGGAAAGTGTGCATCCAGTTCTGGTGAGTTCTTCTTTCAGGGCCCAAAGAAGATCCATTGAAGCCGATAGCAATACTCATGCTTGATTCTTGGTCTCAGCCTTGGAGCATGCCTTGTACACTCAGGGAGTGGATATCCATCACCGGAACACTGCATGTGATACAAGAGGTTTCTGCTCCTGCTGGAGGTCCTTCAGTTGCAGATCTTCTTGTCAACCCCTGCCCCTCCTCCTGGATCTTCCCTTGCTTTCTTTGACTGCCTCAAGATGCCTCCAGGATCTTCCAAGTTTGAAAATCTTTCCTCCCTGGACTTCTCAAGGATTGCACATTGGACAATACCATTTTGGACATTGCTGCATCCGTTCACCAATGGATGTATTTATTTAATGTTATTAATTGTTTTATTATAACGTGCCTAATACTGTACCTGAGTTTGGTTTCTAAGCGCGGAACCGGGATTCTAACCTCTGCTGCTCTGCATGGTACTGCTCCCAAGACCAGTGTGTTGCCTCTGTGCTATCCTCCGTTCTCCATTCTCACAATTTCTATTATCATTGATCTAAATCCTTGGTAGGGAGTATGAGTGCTAGTTACCTGCATCCTTATTTTTCTTTCAGTGCCAGTATCTTCTTGTTTTCACCCCAGCACTTTCCTTGCCAGTCTTGATGCAATTGGTTCAATTAATGTATATTCATATATATATTCTGTATGTCGTAGCATAGTTCCTCACCTTCTATATATATTCTTTCTCAGCTGCCTGAGGATGACAGCAGCTGCTGTCATTCTATTCCTAACCTGGATTTGGTTCTCCGATTTCTGGCTGGTCACCTTATTAAAGGTGCTTGAGTTTATATTCATAGTCATACCGTGTTGCTTATGATCAGGTCTCGATGCATTTGAAGGACCATGGGATCCTTAATAAATGGCAGTCTGGGTTCAGGCAGGGGTACGGATGGAAACAGATCTGCTCGACCTGACATCCAGACTGCTTCACATTATGGAAAGAGGGCAAACTGTTGTACTCATGCTCCTTGATTTATCTGCAGCTTTTGACCTGGTGGACCACAGGCTGCAGGTCACTGGGATGCTGGAAATGCATTGGAGGGAAAGGGCGTCCGTATCCTTGTCCTTTACTGATTTTTATTGTGTGTTCTGTCGTGTTTTCTGCGCAGGAGTTCATGTGGGACTCCTGGTGGTACAGCTTTCTCTTTTGGTTTGGTGTACAGACCCATGTGATACCCTTAGGGCACCCATGGGTGCGGGGCACCTGTGTTGGGCCCACAGAGCAGGGTATGGGCTGGTGGAAGCTCCGTGCTGAATTGACAGGTGCCCTGAGTGTCCTCCATTTTGGGATGCCCAGGCCTTGGTAATTGGAATCAGTTGATTCCTGATGGAAACAAGATGTCTCCTGTGGCCTCTTACCTTCCATCGCCTGTTACCTTGGTTTTCCCGAACTCCCAGGAAGCCCTAACTCTGTCCCTTCCCCCTGACTGGCTGTTGGGTGAAGTTCCATATATGGTAGTGTGGGGAAGTGCGGACCAGACTAGCTGGAGACTTCCCAACAACCGTATGTTGTGGGTATGCCTGTGGGTGGGACCTGGGTGAATGGAGTGTGTGACGAATATGCATTCTGTTTTGTGGATGTCTAGTATCCGGTGTTTGACACAATGACTGAGCCAGCCCTGCCTGAAACTGGTATGAATGCAGTGTTTAGTGTTGAATGGCATGGTACTTGTATCAATCCACATTCTGTGTTGTGAGTGTCTGGATAGAGAAGAATTGCCTAAATGCACTGCGCGCCTGATTGGCTGACTGACAGCCTGAATGACCTTCTGAGTGATTGGTTGCCTGAGTGTGACCCAGCACAATGATTGGGAGATCAACAGTATGTCTGGGGGCATCTCACTGCTAGAATTTGTTCAGAAGCTGAAGATGAAACTGATATCGAAACTGAAGCTTAACCTTGAAGCCCCACTGGAAGAGAAGTAGTGCTGTTGTTCCACTTCATTGATCTGAATGCTGCTGTGTCTTCAAGAACTGATCCAGAGAGGACCTGGTTAGGCGCCCTCTTCCCGAGCTACGAAGGACCATCGTGCACCGCTAACCTTCGCCGAAGCACCCTGGAAGTCAGCCTACGAAAGACTGTCAGCCAGAGACGGGGACCGCCGAAGGAAATGAAGAGAAGCACCGGACAGCCGTCCACTGTCGTCGACCAGGGTTTGCAGGTTTTCTATAACCGCTGGAGGCCCGCCAAAGTTAGTTGCCCAGAAGCGGGCACTGCTTGACGCCGTGCCGTCGACGACTGGAGACGCAACGCTCCCCTGATAAAGACAATGATTCCCATACGCGCTCGTCCACAGCACTGACCGCCTTATCCCGCCGGAGAAAGCCAGGCCATCCA
This sequence comes from Ambystoma mexicanum, assembly GCF_040938575.1. Taxonomy (NCBI): domain Eukaryota; kingdom Metazoa; phylum Chordata; class Amphibia; order Caudata; family Ambystomatidae; genus Ambystoma; species Ambystoma mexicanum. Next base: position 164,260,868 of record NC_090931.1, on the reverse strand, counting down.
CGTGCCAAGGAGCATCTGCCGGAGGGTTTCCCGCCACCCAAAGACCACAGTTCTTCACAACCTCTTTGCTGTCCTGAAGTATCGACATCAAGGTGCCCCGAACGCCTCATCCGTGCAGGACGGATTGGACTCGTCATCGACGAGCACCGCCAGGACCTACACTGCAACCTCACCGCTGTTGTTCACCCTTTTCTTCATAGGATCTCGATGATCCGTGGCTCCTGCTTTAAAGGGAGCCACTCAAGAAGGATCCGTCGACGACCCATCGTCGAGCTCTGCTATTCCAGTTGCATTGGGGTGGTAGAAACATTGTAGAAGGAAATAAGACTCATTGAATAATATATGGACTGGGCTTGTGGTATACCTTTATCTTACAGCTTGCTCAGGTGGGGGGGATCTCCACACAGAACTGTGTCTAGGTAACAGGGCCAGTATTCTGCCAAATTTTCCAACCAACTGCTTTCCTCCTATGTCTATTGTTGGTTACCTTTATTAATTGATTTGTGTGACATTTGACCAGAGTACAGTTGATGCATTTTAATGAAATCTGATAATAATTGTGGTACCACTTAGAACTGTATATATTTGCCATTGTAGATTAACTGAGCACAAAGTGAGTTATTATGATATTGTATATAACCTTGCACTTTAATTATATAAATACTGTGTTTTAACTAATACAGTGTACAGACATTACTTTGTGGGTGCTTGGCGACTACACTATACTTAAGAACCAGCCCGCATTACCTCCTGAGAAGATAGGCCTTGATTGCTCGTCCATTGCTACCAACAATAGAGAATCTTGGCTGGGGTCCTCTCTGCCTCTCCTCTACCATATAGAAAGCAGGAGTACAGTCACCCCCCTCCGGCCCTTTACACTGGTGGCAGAGGTGAGATGCTTATGGTTTTAAGAATTAGTGTATAACCATGCCACTTACAAAATATCTGCACTTTGTTAAATTGAGGTTTAGTTGTGTGCTAGATAGCTGCATTCAAGCAATGGAATCTATTGCAAATGGTAAATTGACTCGGATAAGCTTAGAGGCTCTCAAGAGTGCTTGTGAAACCATGGAGTTAGACTTTGTGGATAAGTCTAGGGCTGAGCTGATAGCTGCCCTGGTAGACTACCAGACTGATTGTGAAACTCTTGAAGGGGAGGAGGTAACCAATGAGGACTCTGCCCCTGGGGTTGTTGCTGAATCAGTTTCTGGGAATGCCACCATTCCTGCTGCCTCTGTTCCGACCCCCAGCACTTCCGTGGAACTTGAGTTATTAAGGATGAAATTTGCTTTTGAATACCGTCAGTTGGAAATAGAAGCTGAGCTTAAGAAAGAGGAGTTGGCACAGCAAGTGGAACTCAAGAACAGGGATCTTGAACTCAAAGACAAGGACACTGAATGTCAGAGAATCCAATTAGAGAAAGCTAGAGTGGAGACTTGAGCTAAACCATTTGAGAGAGTCAGGTCCCCAGCCACCAAGTTTATAAAAGATTTGGTTGCTGTGAATGTGGAGGTTTCTGATATCCTCCAATAGATTGAAGCGTTTGAAATGGCTTGTGCAATTCATGATGTTGATAAGAGAGATTACGCTAAGTGTTTGTTAAGCAGAGTGCCTCAGACTGGATATTACTGTATTCTGAAACTGAGTGTGGGAGAAAGGGGTCAGTATGAGTGCATGAAGTCTGCTTTGATTGCCAAGTCTGGCAAAGCACCTACCCAATACCTTAAAAAGTTCAGCGATTTTAAGAAAAGAGAGAATGTGTCTTGGATTGACTGGCTGAGTGCTGCACATATGAACATGATGGGGTGGATTGATGGATACAAAGTGAAAACCTTTGTTGAATTGGCCCACCTTTTGTTTTTTGAGCATTTTTCTGAAACCTGTTCACCAGAGCTGCGTCAGTATGTTGCCGACCAGAACATTTTTGATCCATTTAAGCTGGCCCAGCTGGCTGACAAGTGGTAATCCCAAAGGGTGTCACGTAAGGACTCCAGTGGGAAGGACAAGGACAAAGAAAAGGGGGCCTCTCAGAAAACTGAGGAGTCCCAAAAGCAATCACAGTCGGGTAAACCAAAACCTTCCTCTCCTAAAACCCAAAAATCTAGTGGGGATAAGTCCTCTGTGGGTGTGAATAGAGTACTGGTCCAGCTGCTGCAACGCAGGCTCCCAGTGGTTCCAGTACCATAACCCGCACTCCTGGTACTTGGTGGGAATGTGGGGCTCTGGATCACAAGAAGGGGGAACCCAAGTGTAAAAGTAAGGCACTTGGAGTCCAGGCTGTCAGCCTGAGCTACCCTTTCCCCATGCCTGAGGTGGAGGCTACAGTCCTCCCCTCCTCTACAGGGATCACATTCAGTGCTCCCGTAGAGATTTCCCTAGTGTCCCTTGAGGCCTGGGACCAGTACGCAGAAGTACTATCGACAATCCCAACGAACCCTGGTAGGTTTTTGAGAAGTGTCCTCTTGAATGTCCACACTTCTAATGGTTTGAGAGACACTGGGGCAGGCATGACAGTGGTGGACAGGACCCTGCTAAAGCCAGATGACTATATAGGTGCTCCTCTGAGAACTACCAGGTTAGCTGGTGGGCCTCCAAAATTATCGCCTGTAACCTTAGTCACACTCATGATTGGAGACAAGATGGCAAAGCTTCCTGTCCGGGTTCAGGACAATGTCCCTGCTAACATTCTGTTAGGAAATGATCTAGTAGAGTTGGGGTTGATCTCGGATGGTCTACCCACGACTGCTGCTGCAGTCACTAGGACACAGGTAACAAAGGGTCTGGCTGAGAGTCAGGAACCCAAGCCAAAGGCAAGGCATAAGGCAAGAAGATGGAACAACAAGAAGGCCACCTCTGTGAAGGGGGCTCCTTCTCTTCCTGCTGTTCCTACAGCACCTATTGGGATCCAAGCTCTGGACGGCCTGGGTCCAGTGGAAAACCCAAACTCAACTCCTGAGGGAGAACAGGCAGAAGACCCTCCTGCGGGAGAGGTGCTCAACCCGGAGGACCACCCTGACTTTCAATGCCTGCTGGCTGAAGGGGGACCCTCCCGGGGGGACTTCTGTAAGGGTCAGAGAGAGTGCCACTCTCTCGAGGGTCTGATGAAACAGGCCCTGTCCCAAGCACAAGGAGAAATGCTGAGGACATTTTGGATCTATTGGGAGGGTGAGTTCCATGTTAGTGAGCCCACTAAGCCTGAACCTGGTGCCCTCAAGAGGTTGGTAGTACCCCAGGTTTACAGGCCTTTCCTGCTGCAGTTGGTGTATGAGGTGCCAGGGGCTGGTCATTTTGGTACCAAGAACACTAAGCAGAGACTCTCTGCCCATTTCTACTGGCCTCGGATGGGAGTAGAAGTGGAGTTCCACTGCAGGACCTGCCCAACTTGTCAGTTGGCTGGCAAGACTAGAGGCATTGTCATTGCCCCACTGCAGTTGTTGGTACACCATTTGACAGTGGGGGCATCAACATTGTTGGTCCCCTTGACCCTCCCACTTCAGGTGGACATCAGTTCACCCTGTTCTTGGTTGATCATGCCACCTGGTACCCTGAGGCTATACCCCTTCAGACTCTTACTGGCAAGGTTGTTGTCAGGGCTCTCCTGGGCATTTTCACTCGTGTTGGATTCCCTAAGGAAGTTGTCTCTGACAGAGGATCCAACTTCATGTCTAGTTACATGAAAACCATGTGGAAAGAGTGTGGGCTAACCTACACGTTCTCAACCTCTTACCATCCCCAGGCCATGGTCTGGTTTAGAGATGTAATAAAACCCTCAAGGGCATGCTAGGCTCTTTGGAAGAGCCCCTAAGGAGGACATGGGATCTCCTCCTGCCATGCCTGCTGTTCGTTTACAGAGAGGTACCTCAAGAGGGTGTTGGTTTAAGCCCCTTTGAGTTACTCTTTGGACATCCCGTGAGGGGGGCCCTTGCCTTGATCATAGAAGGTTTGGAAGCCACCCCTCCAGGTCCTGCCAACCAAGTGGGGGACTATGTGTTAGGCCTCAGATGGAGGATGACACAGATGCTGGGTCAGGTGACAGCAAATCTCAAGGCCAGTCAGGAATTGGTGTAAAGTACTCTATAAATAAATAAATCAATCAATCAATCAATCAATTGAATACGTACTGGCATGACCTTAAAGCCTCACAAGTGGATTGGACTCCAGGCCAGGAGATCCTTGTGATGGAGCCTACCATGCCTCAAGCTTTGGCTGACAAATGGACTGGACCCTTCAGGATAATCTCCAAGATGGGCAAAGTCAATTATCTGGTTGACATGGGAGTCTCTGGGGTAGCCCCTCAAGGTTTCCACATCAACAGGCTCAATCCTTTCCATAGGCGAGCAGAAGTCTCATGTCTCTTGCTAGCTTCAGAGCAAGAAGAGGATGAGAGTGAGCCCCTTCCTGATTTGCTTCATAGCAACCCTCAGGATGGCTCAGCGGAGGGAGTACATCTCTCTCCACATCTGACGACAGAGCAGCAGAAGGCCTCCAGGGATTTGCTCCGGCAGTATACCTCTCTGTTCTCACAGACAGCAGGCCTTACACCGTGGTGTGGGCACGGAATTGACACTGGTGACAGTGTGCCTTTCAAAAGCAGGTGCTACCATATGTCAGATACAGTTAAAGGCCACATCCAGGCTGAGGTCGCCAAGATGTTGGATCTGGGTATTATTGAACCCTCAACCAGTCCCTGGTCCATTTCTGTGGTCCTTGTCCCCAAGGAAAGTTCCCAGACAGGTACCAAGGATTGGAGGTTCTGTGTGGACTAACGAGGAGTCAATGCCATCAACAAAACTGACGCGCACCCATTGCCCAGGGCTGATGAGCTCATGCACACCATAGGTGCTACCAAATTTGTGAGCACCTTTGACCTTACCTCAGGCTATTGGCAAATAGTTCTGACGGACCATGCCAAGGAAAAGGCGGTGTTCTCAACACCTGAGGAACTCTACCAGTTTACGGTCATGCCTTTTGGGTTGAAGAATGCCCCTGCCACCTTCCGGAGATTGGTCAATCATGTGCTCAGTGGGATAGAGGCCTTTTGTGTGTCCTGCTTAGACGACATTGCTGTCTACAGTTCCACCTGGGAAGAACATTTGGCACATCTGGATAGGGTGTTGGAGGCCTTGCAAAGGGCTAACCTCACTATGAAAGCCCCCAAGTACCAGATAGCTTAGGGGAAAGTCACATATCTTGATCATGAAGTAGGAGGGGTCAAATCCAACCTCTCCCCAATAAAGTACAGGATGTACATGACTGGGAGACTCCCACTACTCAAACCCAGGTGAGAGCATTTTTGGGTCTCACTGGGTATTATCGCAATTTCATGGCAGACTATGGAACCATAGCTGCACCCCTGACAGCTCTGACTTCACCCAAACAACCTAGGAAGGTTAATTGGATGGAAGACTGTCAGAGGGCCTTTGATGGCTTGAAAGAAAGTCTGTGTAGGTCACCTGTGTTGAGTGCGCCTGACTACAGCCAACCCTTTATCATCCAGATGGATGCCTGCGACACCGGAATTGGAGCTGTCTTGTCCCAGTTAGATGACAAAGGGAGGGAATATCCGATCATATTCATCAGTAGACAACTCCAGGGTAGAGAACTTAGGTGGGCTACTGTTGAAAAGGAGTGTTTTAGTATAGTTTGGAGCCTTAGACGTTTTATGCCCTACCTTACGGGGTCTACCTTCAAGGTCCAAACAGATCATAAGCCCCATAAGTGGCTTATGCAGATGAAGGGTGAGAAGCCGAAACTTTTCAGGTGGTCCATTAGCCTGCAAGGGCTAGTCTTCACCATAGAGCATAGACCATGGAAGAGTCACGATAATGCAGATGACCTTTCCAGAAGGTATGTTGACCGTCTGGATAAGGGTGTCTATCTCGTGGGAGATTAGGCACCCTAACTTCAGTCTGGGGGGAGTGACTGTGATGCTGGAAATGCATCGGAGGGACAGGGCCTCTGTATCCTTGTCCTTTACTGCTTTTTATCATGTGTTCTGTCATGTTTTTCTGTGCAGGAGTTCATGTGGGACTCCTAGCGGTTCAGCTCTCTCTTTTGGTTTGGTGTACAGACCCATGGGATACCCTTATGGCACCCATGGGTGGGGATACAACGCTGTGCCCCTAGTGAACATTTTTGGGCACCTGTGTGTGGCCCACAGAGCAGGGTATAGGCTGGTGGCAGCTCCGGGCTGGATTGACAGGTGCCCTGAGCGTCCTCCATTTTGGGATGCCCAGGCCCTGTTATTTGAATCAGTTGATTCCTGATGGAAACAAGATGGCTCCCGTGGCCTCTTGCCTTCCATCGCCTGTTACCTTGGTTTTCCCGAAGTCCAGGGAAGCCCTGACTCGGTCCCTTCCCCCTAACTGGCTAGTGGGTGGAAGTTCCATATATGGTAGTATGGGGAAGTGCCTACCAGACTGACTGGAGCCTTCCCAATGACTGTATGTTGTGGGTACGCCTGTGGGTGGGACCTGGGTGAATGGAGTGTGTGATGAACACGCATTCTGTGTTGTGGATGTCTAGTATCTGGTGTTTGACACAATGACTGAGACAGCCCTGCCCTCAACTGGTATAAATGCAGTGTGTAGTGTTGAATGGCATGGTACTTGTCCAAATCCACATTCTGGGCCTCATTACGACCCTGGCGTTAAGGGTTTAATGGCACCGTAAAAGGTGTCGGCGCCGTTAAACCCTTAACGCCTCATTACGAGTTCCCTTTGCGGGACCCAACCTTAACTCCTGCTTTTAGCAGGCGTTAAAGTAGGGTGCCGCAAAGGGACCTTGGTGCTAAGTACGGTGCTGCAATTTGCGGCACCGTACTTAGCGCCTTCACCATTCCCATTGAGCCCTATGGGGCAAAAATGGGAATGGGGAAGGGCCCATGGTGAATGGGGAATTACCGCCTGCCAACCTTGGAATGGGGCAGTAATTCCGCCATTCACCATGGCGAACCCCGGCATGGACCATGGTGCTAGTAGCACCATGGTTTAGCGCCGGGGTCGTAATGAGGCCCTCTGTGTTGTGAGTATCTGGATGGAGAAGAATGGCCTGAATGCACTGTGTGCCTGATTGGATGCCTGACTGCCTGAATGCACTTCTGAGTGATTGGTTGCCTGAGTGTGACCTAGCACAATGAATGGGAGATCAACAGAATATCTGGGGGCCTCTCACTGCTAGAATTCGCTCAGAAGCTGAAGTTGAAACTGATATCGAAACTGAAGCTTAACCTTGAAGCCCTGCTGGAAGAGAAGTAGTGCTGTTGTTCTACTTCGTTGATCTGAAAGCTGATGTGTCTTCAAGAACTGATCCAGAGAGGACCTGGTTAGGCACCCTCTTCCCGAGCTATGAGGGACCATCGTGCACCACTAACCTTCACCGAAGCGCCCTGGAAGTCAGCCTACGAAAGACTGTCAGCCGGAGACAGGGACCGCCGACGAGAAACAAAGAGAAGCACCGGACAACCGTCCACCGTCATCAACCAGGGTTTGCTATAACCGGTGGAGGCCCATCAAAGTTAGTTGCCCTGAAGCGGGGTCTGCTTAACGCCGTGCCGTCAATGACCAGAGCCGCAACGCCCCCCTGATTAAGACATTGATTACTAGACGTGCTGGTACGCACCGCCGACCACCTTATCCCGCCAGAGAAGGCCAGGCCGTCTACGTGCCGAGGAGCATCTGCCGGGTGTTTCCCACCACCCAAGATGCCGGACAACTCAATGCCCTTGCTGGGCCACAGTTCTTCACAACTTCTTTGCGGTCCTGAATTATTGACATCAAGGTGCCCCGCACGCCTCATCCTTGCAGGACGTCTTCGACTCCTTGACGACGAGCACCGCCAGTCCCGACGCTGCTACCTCACTGCCATTGTTCACCCTTTTCTTTGTAGGATCTTGAAGATCCATGGCTCCTGCTTTAAAAGGATCTGCTCAAGAAGGATCCGCTGATGACCCGTCGTCAAACTCTACTATTCCAGGTACATTGGGGTGGTAGAAACATTGTATAAGGAAATAAGACTCATTGAACAATATATGGACTGGGCTTGTGGTATATCTTCATCTTACAAGTTGCCCAGATGGACGGATCTCCACACAGTACTGTGACTAGGCAACAGGGCCAGTATTCTGCCAATTGTTCTAACCAACTGCTTTCCTCTTATGTCTATTGTTGGTTACCTTTATTAATTGATTTGTGTGACATTTGACCAGAGTACAGTTGATGCACTTTAATGAAATCTGAAAATAATTGTGGTACCACTTAGAACTGTATATATTTTTCATTGCAGATTAACTGAGCACAAAGTGAGTTATTGTGATATTGTATATAACCTTGAACCTTAATTATATAAAGACTGTGTTTTAACTAATACATTGTGCGGACATTCCTTTGTGGGTGCTTGGGGACTACACTATACTTAAGAAACAGCCCGCATCACCTCCTGAGAAGCTAGGCCTTGATTGTTCGTCCATTGCTACCAAAAATAGAGAATCTTGGCTGGTGTCCTCTGTGCCTCTCCTCTACCATATAGGGAGCAGGAGTACAGACACCCCCCTCCGGTCCTTTACAGTTATCAGGCTCAAGGATGTGGCAGGGTTCTCGGACAATGCTGCGCTATCAATCAGCGCTTGTCTGTTAAACCACTGATGTAGAGTGTGCAGTAAGGGTGCAGAAGCTGAACCGGCGCTCCTAGACTATGGAGTGCCACAATGGGCCTGTTTGTTCCCCTCCCTGTATCATATTTTCACTGTGCACTTCTTTGACCTCCTGGAAGAAAATTAAGTTGGCTTTGAACTATGCCTATAACACGCAGCCTGTCATCCCACTGTCTGGCTATCACCGAGAGGATGAAGAGTCTATTAATAGAATATACAATCTAATTCAAACCTGGATGGTAAGTAAGGCCTGGCTCTAAATAAAGAGAAGACTGAATAAATGATGATAGGCACAGAGACTAAACTACGGACGATGGCGCAGGCTATACCCATTTTCTGGTAGCTGGCTGCGATATTAAAAATAAAGAAACAATGAAAACATTGGGAGTCTATGTGTACAAGAACTTGAATATGCGGGCCCATGTGGGCAGCCTAGTCTCGTCTCCTGCCTATTACATCAAATTGTTTGTGCCGATTCATCCTTATATTTCCCAAATTAGCTGCGAGATATCGGCCACAGCTATCATAGGGTGTAAAATTGACTTTGACTTTGACAAACTTGGCAAAGTAGCAGTGTTGGAGTGATCACGGGTCTCTAGAGGAGGGATCATGTGTCAGAGGCCAGATGCATTTTGTACTGGCTTCCAATCGAGGCTAGAATTCAATTTTGTCTCCTCCTGATTACACACAAACGCCTGACCGGGATAAGTCCCCTTTATCTGAATGAAGCCCTGGTTAGCAACGGGAGCATCCTGACCCTTAGCTCTAACACCTCGAAACAGCTCAAGATACCGGCATGCAAACTAATTGAATAATTGTGCTTTCCTTCTTGCTGCTCCTAGAGCCTGGAATGCCATCAGGCCCGATTGTTGGGAAATGAGTTCAGACATGGCTGTTTAGATGATGTTGATTGGATTGTCCTCTCCATGTTAGCCTCTGTTATCTTTTTGGAAGCACCATTGTATGCACTACATGTAACTTGCTGTCTGCGCCCGTAAGCTCCCGGGTCATTTGGTGTGCTTTATAAATATAGTGAGGTAAAGTAAATAGGTCAAGTCAAATTATGAGACACAGTCCTGATGAAGGTCATTCAGACTCAAAACAGTGCTGAAACATATGTCGACAAGCCTTTAGGAAGTCCCTAGTAGGCCGAAGCACAAGATTAGGATGATAGCGCTGATTTGTGTAGTATGTCACCCAAAACCAGATGTATTACTCCTACTTTGTTCTTTCCATAGACCAAATCCAATATACCATTATAGTGAGGTCGCATATACACAAACCAGCGGTTTTCCTCTTTGCTGCACTCATAGAATATTTCTTTTTTTTTTAATGGAGTAATCTTGTTAGCTCTACAAAAGAAAGGTCGTTTTTTTCTCATTATGGTCCCAGTCCACAAAATGGCTTGAGAACAGAATGTGAGGGTCATCTTCCTCTTACATTCTGCACAACTGTATCATTGACAAAAAATATATGTATGTCAGGCCTCTGCAACCTTTGGCTCGCTAGATATTGTGTGGACTACAACTCCCATGTATCCTTTACGATTGACTATAATGGCTAGAGCTGGTGGGGGTTGTAGTCCACAACATTTGCAGAGACAATGGCTGCAGGCTCTTTGTCTACAGGGAAAGAGGCTGGTTGGACCTTGAAGGGGCCGAAAAGCTGCCCTGCCACGCTTATCTAAGTGTCAGGTATTTTCCAGACACCAAGGTGGGTATTGCGCAGATGCATTTATGTGGATTAGTTGGGCCTGTGTGCGTAAGAGTAAACTGCATCCCCAGTGTGAACATTTGAAGTGATGGCTCTTAAGAAGCGGACCACCCGAAGGGATATTTTCACTTTTTCATCCCTATTTACTTGGTGTAAAATGTGAAAAGCTGTAATGGGTCATGTGAAGCAAGAGCGTTTCTATTAGTAGCTGAGAAATGTTGGCATTCACTTTCTCCTGCACGTGGCCTGCTCCAAGGACGACGAGGTACAGAGAAAACAATGGCTTCAGAGAGGGCTTAGAATGCCTTTTTCGCTGTTGACCCCCCTCCCCATCCGTCCACGTAAGAAGTAGGGTCTGAGTGTAGTGGTGCACTCTTTAAAAAAAATAAACTAGGAAGTCAAATGATTTACAAGAGATTAAACAGAATTAATCAGGATGTTGGGGCATTGACTTCCAAATTTGCAGCAAGAAGAAGGAAATATTGCTGCACAGTTATGTTAATGTTACGGCAGTAATGGGTTAACAAAAATAGTTATAGGTAAATAAAAAGCAGAATTGTATTTCTGCTGTCCTCATTGTGCCACTGGATTAAAAACAATCTCTCACAATGGGAGTCCCTTCATATACTTGATATCTGGAGCGTGTACTACTGCACACAGAAAAGGGCACTCCATGGGCCCTCTGCCACCATTTGCCTTCCCAAAGGAGGACAGAGGACTACTTGAACCGTTCCTTTCTCTCACATGGTACACACTTTCAGAGTTTAGTCACGTGAGTCAAATGCACAGATAATGATAATATGTAATCTTGGTATAATGCTTCATCACATATTCCACTTGCTTCTAGGCACTGTAGTACCTGTATTCTTATTAAGATCCCATCCTTAATTCTACTTGATTTATTGGCTTCATAAGGAGGAAAGGCTGAGCTTCCCTGCTGATGATTTGAACTTGTGAAGTGCACGCTACCCTCATGTTGGAGATCAATGCTTTGCTCTTCAAGCTATCCACCCTTGGCATAGCCTTGATGTGCTCATCCACTTCTTCCGGCAAGTTGACTTCTAACATACTAAAATTGAAGCTGATACAAAATAAGGCTGCAAGGACGAGATCAGGTTAGATTTTGTCTAAGCCATACTACACTGGCTCCAGATGGAATAGAGGATTAATTGCCTATAAGTGCTCATAGGACACATATTTAGTTATCCTAAAAGTCCTCTTATTTTGTAGCAAGGTATATATATTTTCACTGAAAAAAACTTTGTTAAAGGGACGTTATAGTTAAGTTGCACTAATAAAAACCTATGGAATTCAATGGAAAAACGTTGTTAAAGGGACAATATGGTTACAAGTAAAACTGAAAAACCTCTGCAATTTGCCAGTTATGGTAAGCTAAGCAACCATAACTCCCGCCACTACCACGTACTGCTAAGACTAATACCCAGGACATCAAAGATGACATCAGAAATGTCATTGATGACATCACTGATGGCATCACATAAGAAATTAATTTTGATGAGCCCCTCTTCCCTTTCCATGGCAGCCTGCAGAAGGCAAAGAGAGAACCCTGTGACCATATTACCACAAGCACATTTTCTTTTCCCTTTCAAATCTATCCCAATTTCAAAAAACGTTACCACATAGCTGGTCCCTGGTGGACATGGCCACTTTTACCCCATTGGTCGTCCCTCGTGGTGATGGCCAGTAGCCAGATTGTCCAGGTCATGACCTTATGCCATGACGCAGACAATCTAGCCACTGCCCATGGCCATAGCCTATACCTCAGTCACCAAAGGTATAGCACTATTATTTGTACCTACATCATGACACTTTTCAAAAAATAAAACATGGACACATTTACAAAATGTTGCGACCCCCCCTATAATTTGACCCCCTCTTAACAAAACTCCACCAAACTTTGCAAAAACATTTATATCTATATCTAAAATATTTTGCTAATTTCTGTGCAGATGCAACACATGGCACCACATTTATAAGCCTTTACAATATTTTGAGACACCCCTCTAAATTCGCCCTTCCTGACAAAATCCCACCAAACTTTGGTAAAACATTTACATCTAGATCTAACATTTTTTTTGCAAACGTGTGTGCAAATTTGTCAAATGGCACCACATTTATAAGCCTTTGCATTATTTTGGGACTCCCCTCTAATTGTGCTCCCTTTTGACAAAACAGCACCACACTTTCAAAAACCATTCAGAATCGGGTCTAGAATGAAATTCAAACATTTCATGCAGTTTCACTGAGTGGCGTTGAAGTTATAAGCCATCCAAAAACCTGCTTTTCACCAACCCTGTAATGCACAAATAAGCATAGATGCCCCGAACATCACAGGACTGTTCCGGACGGTTTGCGGACATCGGAGAAGAAACACGCCTGTTTTTGGCTTTATAAGGCCATATCCCATCCAATCCTCACCAGAGATTGTTTCATTAGTTTGACAAGTGCAATGTTGTGTTTTTTAATATTATTTTACTGCAATGTCCAACATGGTGGGTGTTTGCAAAAATCTCATGCACCTCATGTTTTTTATTGACCAATCAGTAGGTGGCCCGATGTCCGCTGAACTCACGTTGGCCTCTAGGCCAATCGGAGGCCCTTCCGCAGACAGAACTTGGAAATTAGTCTGCGGACCAAAACCCAGATATCACCGTATTTTTTAACAATTGGACGGATTTACACCAAATCTACAAAAGCACGCTATCTGGACCAAGCCGCCGCTCCTGCCGCAAATTTGGTAAAAATCCATCGAGAGGTTTTGGGCTGTAGGCGTGAACAATTTTTTTTCCATTGCGTTTATGGCAAAAATCACAAATCTTGGGACCCGTACTATAACTTTGCCCGCCCTTGACAAAATCTCACTGAACTTCGCAGGATCAATCTGACTGGGCCATATACTGTTTGCAAAGTTTTATGAGGATTGGCCCACGGGGAGAGCAAAATTATAAGCCACCCAAAAAGTTCTCTTCCTGTGGGTTGAGTAACTTAACCATAACTACAGGGCCGGTACCATAAAAAATATATATATATATACATATATATATATGTGAAAGTGCAGAGGGTATTTTTCTTTTTTTTCTTTTTGGTGGGGTGAAGGGGTGGCACTCTTGCCCCAAGAGTGAAAGGAGACCGTCACACACAGGAGTAATTGAACAAGACTATCGTTTGGATCCCCTATTTTTTGTTTTGAACACGAGCAATGCAAACTGGTCGAGGGTACTTCTGGTTTACAAGATAAGCTGCTTGTGAAATGTACACGCAGAACTTATGAAGAACAAATTAAACCTATTTTTATTTTTGTTCTTGTATAAACCATGCCAGGCCTTGTAGATGTTCCCTTGTAGGTTGGTTAGCAGAGAATAGACCAGAAGCGATGTATGCATTGGTTTACACAGCACCATGAAACGATCCAAATTGGATAAAACTGTCTGGAACTTATCTTTTCAAATTGAAATGGTTGAAGTGGCTTTAGCAGTAGTGAAAAGTCCATAAGCTCCAGGCCTAATCAGATCCAGAAAGAATAACAAGATTTGTTGCTCCAGAAGGTGTTTGTGGAATATGTACTAATCGAAGTAAGTCCGGACGCAAACTCACACCCTCCTCGCTGTGGTCTTCTTCTCGGTTCCTGTCCACCCCTTTCAAAGAAAGTGAATTATTATTGTTATTATTGTTATTATTGTTATTATTGTTATTATTATTATTATTATTATTATTATTATTATTATTATTATTATTATTATTATTATTATTTTAAAGTATTTATTTGGCGTGTGTGGACCTAGCTTCAGGAAGCAACAGACCACTTTACAAATGATAGGAGGAGGTACGCAGACAGGGAGGTGGATCACAGGGGATCAATACAAAAGAGTGGGGAGCTAACAACGGGGGGATGGGGAGGGTGGACTGTTTGACAGCAGAGGATCTTCAGGCAACTGGGGGAGGAAACAGTGGGGAGAAGACAACCCAGTATCAGGTTATGTCAGGAGTGGTGGAACGGTGGGGGTGGGGGCTACATGTTAAGGGGGAGCCATTACGGGGTGGACAAACTGTGATCTAGGAGCTCGTAACACATTTCCTCTTCAGCCACAATCTAGAGAGGGTTGAAATTGTGAATTAACACACTTGGTGACTGGTTCAAGGACAGGGTGAGGCTATGTTCTTTTAGGATGAACATCCCTGGCTCTGAGAAGCAGATATATATTTAGGTACAATTAACACAACAATTCTGTTCACAGTCCCCACGGGCCTGATGCCACAGACATTCCAGCACCGGACCTACAATGGTGCCCCGACCTCCCTGTGAGTGTGGCTCGCTCCACTAAACTGTGACTGCTACCAAGGAGCCTTATCCCTTGTGGCAGGTGTTCCTGTCCTTCATGTCCTGTTAACCTTGAGTGGTCCATCTAAGCCTCTGGGCCCAGATGCAAATGGTACTAGAGAATCTGAGCTTCTCTCCAGATGGGTTCTCTGTGAAAGACCTGAGTAGTCCTTACACAGACTTCCTGCTCTTCACCTGAATGATGCAGGCCTTGGCCTCCTGCTCCTCGCAGTATCATAGACACCTGGACCTCCTGCAATACTATCCAGACTGATGCATGTCTGGAGCTCTTTTCCTGACACTTAGGTACCTGGTCCTGCTCTTCTCGTGACTGATGTAATCCTAGACCTCTTACTCTTCTACTGAGTAAATGCATGAAGAAGTAAATGCATGAAGAAGTAAATGTCTCACAAAGTAATTGTAGAAGAAGTAAGTGTTGAAGACGTTTTCCCGGCTTAGTAAAGGGGGTACCCACATACGCAAAGCAGCAAATGAATTGAGTGGGACGAGATAGTTTTATTAACAACTCACTCAGGCATGATTCCTCGTCTATTCACAAGTATTCCACTCGCAAGTCCTTCCGCACAAAAGAGACAAGGAAAGAAAGTAGGAAGTAATGCAGGTTTATGGGAAGTTGGGAACGGGGTGGGGGGGGCAACCCATACACAATGTTACCCACTGGAAGAGCCCATACGATCTGGACGGTATGTGTACATTCTAGGTGATACCCCCTCTCGTTCTAATACTGCCAGTAGAAACACATTATCCAAAATACTCTGATCTCCCAATAGCTGATTCACAAATATGTGGGCCTTTTCCAACCATTACCATTGTGTTAGCCTGGTGGCACCGCTGTCAGCCTACTCAGAGAAAGGGGGCAGCTGTGTCTTATGTGGGTAGGTCCCATCTGTTTCTGGCCCTACTTTCCTTCACTCTCGGACCTGTAAACCGGATGGCATGATGACGTTCTTATGCCAGGCAGGCATTTCCACACTGTGCCTGCCATAGCAAGTGTGCTCTCGTACAAAGCTTGGCAAGTGGTCTGTGTCGTGAGTGTAATGCCCTCAGGCATATATTTTATTTACATTTCCCCTCGCTGCGGAGGGGGCATGTGGCATTGCCCCTTCTGTACCTTTAGTCTAGACTGCACTACCATCTCTCACTGCCCTGTGCTCCGATGGTTGTGTCACGATAAAGTCAGCAGCAGGCAACCGTTTCTTAGTTTATTCTCAAAGAATACGTACTCGGTGGATAAATAATTAATGCATGTTAATTCATAATGTTTTACTCATCGTTTTTGGCACCACACACAGGCACCTTCGGGCAATGGAATACCGTTCTATGAGGTTTCAGTCCTATGCTCCATCACTGGTTTGCCCTGCAATCCATGTCAGGGCATGTGCAGATTTAGGAGGTATGACTTCCCAGCTGTGAGCAGATTGCATCCCATGCTGCCATGCTAGGAACAGATGAACACATATAGGGCCTCATTACACGGATGGCGGTTAGGATTTACCAGTACTGGTAAAATACTGGTACCGGTAAATCTTTAATTAGCGCCTTCCCCATTCCCATTATGTCCTATGGGGCAAAAATGTGAATGGGGAAGGGCAATGGTGGAAGGGGGAATTACCGCCCCGCCAACCTTGGAATGGGGCGGTAATTCCCCTTTCCGCCAAGGCGGTGCCGGTATTTTACCGGCATGAACCATGGCGCTAACAGCGCCATGGTTCTCCGCCATCCGTGTAATGAGGCAACTCCTATCAGATCTTGGCGAGCCTGAGTGGCTGACATCCAAGTCAATACACACCATGTGAGTCCCTGCCACAGAATGGACAGGCCTCCTCACCAGCCTGCATCTTGGAGTCATTCGTGGAACTTCTGTGTGGCAAGATTAACCGGCAGCTGTGCTCCTCAAGTTGTTTTCATTGTTCTTCCTTTTGCTTCCCATGGAATGCTGGGATGGTTACCCAAGGATTTAATTGGTTTGGGGATTCATGTTCACTTTTCGTGCTGTGCTTGCCAACTGTGGTTCAGTCATTCTGAGATGTACACACATCTCGTACCCTCAGAGAGCGGAATCGCGTTACGTCAACCCTTCTGCCTTGAATTGAGAGTGGCACAACCAAAAGGGCCAAATAGTCTTTTTTTTCAATAGTTTAATCAAGGCATAACGTTGGCAGCTATTGGATTTAATGTGTTATTGTGATAAAGCCTCACTGTACGAAAGGATTGACGTACCGTTCCCTTCACTGTGAAAAGTTATGGTATAAAACACCTGTGCTAGAATGAAGTCTGATTGCGAACTAAATGTATAAAGTAAACAATTGATTGCATTCTGTGAGGGAAAACAAAAACACTAAATGAAATTCCACACAGCTGCTGCTGATTAGAATTTCGCTAGTTCTCTTTATTTTGCAACTCCATACAGTACAAATAACAGTTCATTATAGTGTGGGGTGTTTCTACATGCAATGCATTCTGTTTCTCTGGGAGTGGGTATGACCATCTTATTGTGTTTGGCACCAATGGTGCCATTATCCTTACTTAGAAATGTGAATTGTCCTCTGTGTGTGGCTATCAACACTACGAAGGCTCTGTTTTCTACCTCTCTGCAACAGTTGTGCCTCTTAACATTGCAAACTTCAGTACAGAGTAAATAATATTACAATGTTACTGGGTCGCCCCTTAAAAAAGGACATCTGTAATGCAATGTTGCTTGTCAGAAGCACCTGTTTGGGTGTGCCCCTGCTTCAAGCTAGAAGTGGAGAACAGTTCATTCTGATATGGCACTGCCAGCACCATGACCACAGAGGCAGGGATATCTGTCCGCTCATCTGTCTTCAGCACATAATCCTGCTTGTCCAACCTTAAGAGTCCGGATCTCTTTGTTATATTGATAGGCTCTGCCTCTCACACTATTTCAGAAGATAAGTCGTATTACGGGTCATCCTCTTGCACATCCACCCAGACAAACAATTGGTCAGAGAACTACACGTCTGAGTTGGGCCTCTGAAGTGCTCAGGTCTACATATTGTTTGTGTCTCTCAAAGGAAAAGGTTCTCTCACCTTGGAATTTGCCCAGAATCTTGACATGAGGGACTCAGCCACATATGAATGCTGCCTGTGCTGTTGGAAAGCCCTCTTGCACTAATAACTTTCAAAAAGTAATTATTTGATGTTTGCAAGTCTGTGGGCCTCATTCCGAGGCTGTCCAGTCATTTGGTCGACGGAATTTGGTCAAAAGCCAAATGGTCGAATTTTTTTTTTATTTATATATATTTTTTAGGTTTTCGTTTAGGGAAAAAAAGGGTTTTTTAGAAAAAAAAGGGGGTTGGAGGGACCCCCCCCAAAAAAAAAAAAAGTGAAAATACAAAAAAAAGAAAATTCGACCATTTGTCTTTCGACCAAATGGTGTCGACCATTTGTCCTGTCGACCTTTTTTTTGTTGACCAAATGACTGGTAACCCATTCCGAGTAGGGCGGTAAGGGTTAACGGTTACCGGTAACAAGACCGGTGCCGTTAAACCCTTACCGCCCTACTACGAGTTCCCTTTGTGGGTCCTTCCTTAATGCCTGCTTTTAGCAGGCGTTAAGCACGGGACCTGCAAAGGGACTTTAGAGCTAATAAAGGTACCATAATTTACGGTACCATTATTAGCGCCTTCACCATTCCCATTGATCCCTATGGGGGCTCAAATGGGAATGGGGAAGGGCCCTGGTGAATGGGGAATTACCGGTCCCTCCAACCTTGGAATGGACCGGTAATTACTCCATTCACCAGGGCGGAATCCGAATGAGTTTGGAGGCAGCCATGCCGCAAATAGAGGCGTGGTTACCTCCAAACTCGGAACGAGGCCCTGTGTTTCCTTACCAGAATGCCTTATGGCAGCACTTTGCATCACCCCCAACCCTTAGCAATGCATCCTATTCTACTTGAACAGTTCTGATTCACAGACAGACTACTTTTTGTGTTGGGCAGTGATAGCAATCCCTGTTTTGTGCACATCACTTTGGAACTATGGGTTGATGTGTTGCATAGCATCACCACATGACATTAGGTTGGTCATATACACACAGGCATACACCAATTAAATCTTTGCACGGTAGGCCTTTACGTTCCTCATATCGACCCAATGTAAAACTACCTCAAAGTTGTAATTGAAGGCTTTAGACACTTAGAGAATTGTATAGAATTAAAATGGTGTATTCATATTCATAGACAATGACTGATTTATCCTGAATACCAGTTTATCTTCCAAATGTAAACAAATGCATAATTATACTTGTAATCATGGCAGCCATTTTGGAATTTTCTGGAGGTAATCGTAGAGTAAGATTATCACATTATTATTCTGTGAAAGGAAAACACTAAGTAGTTTAAAAATGATCCTTTGATGTGCTTCAATTATCCATGCTGTCTGTGAACAACCATATGACACAAAACATTTGCTATATCAACAACTTCCTAATATGCATGCATGCTGTGAGGAATTCGACCATCTGCACGGTAGGTGCTTCCCTGGGCTTATTTGAACTTTTAAAATTAAATTGAATGATGGTAGATCAACCTCTGGAAAATGTGTGTGGCTAATCCAAACACATTTTACTATCCTCACTGAGTGACTTACGCATAGACCTGTGTACTCTGGGTGGACACAGCCAACAGGTGCATTCCCCCCCTGTGATATGTAGGCGCGATACGACAGGAGGAGTACACAATGCATCTCCAGAAGGGTGAGGAACAAGCCTTCTGTTAGAAATTCGAAAATCTTCATGGTAGGTGTGTGCTCGCTTGGGCTTTTTTGAAAATTTAAATGAAACCTCTGGAAAATGTGTGGGGCTAATGTGCACACATTTTCCTATGCTCACCGCACAACATAAGGTTAGACCTGTGTACTATGGGTGGACACAGCCCCTGTCGTATTTAGTTGGGATCTGACAGGTGGAGTACATGATGCATCTCAGAAGGTGGAGGGCCAAAACCTTCCTCCTGCATTGGCCAGCCTAATTAACTACCAAAGGCTCCATGGATCTGCTTACCCTCTGCAAACGGTGTCAGCAATTAACATAATTAACCAACTAATAGAGTGTATTTCAAACAGGCCCACATGGGGCCTGGCTTCAGAGGCTAAAACAAAGCAGACAGGAAACCCCAACAACCTTTGATATGCACTGTGTCAACATGAAGCCAGCTCCCGATTCTCAGTATCAAGGTCAATGACCTGTCATGTCTGGGACAGCTCTTTACAGTAATCATCCTCGCAGGCGGCCCCGATTCAGAAGGTACAAGTATGTGGATTGATGGAGACAGAAAGTCTGTTCTCGCCGCAACTTCAAGGGAGACCTGCCACTTTAATCAGGAACCAGAGAGAGCTCCCTTAAACAGAGAAACTCTTTGTTCCACAAAAGACAGGAATATGTGTGGGACTTAGTATTGCATGTTTTCACCCCTTTACCTTTTCTGTTGCAAAGCACTCTGGTTATGACCTCATGCATACATGAGATCGCTGGTGGGGACCCATGATTGGTTCTTTAATGTAGGCTTAGCCTACACCAATCACTTGGGACCATTTGGCTTTAAAAGAGGGTTGAGCCCCTCTTTTTAGCAGATCATCTGAAGACTATGCAAGGAGTAACAAGAATAACTAATGTGGGCCCTGGCTGAAGGTACAGTCTGGCTTAGAGCTTCCACCAGTGAAGGAGGGCCAGGATATACAAAGACGGGTGAGTGTTGCACATATGAACATGATGGGATGGATTGATGGATACCAGGTGAAAACATTTGTTGAATTGTCCCACCTTTTGTTTTTTAGCATTTTCTGAAGCCTGTTCACCAGAGCTGCGTCAGTATGTTGCTGACCAGAACATTTTGGATCCCTTTAAGATGGGTAGGCTGGCTGACAAGTGGGTCTCCCACCGGGTTTCCCCTAAGGAAAGACAAAGAGAAAGGGACCTCTCAAAAGGCTGAGGAGTCCCAAAAGCAATCACAGTCAAATAAACCAAAACCTTCCTTTCCTAAGACCCAACAATCGAGAGGGGATATGTCCTATATGTGTGGGAGTAAGAGTAGTGGTCCTCCTGCTGCAAAGCAGGCTCCCAGTGGCTCCAGTACCGTACCTCACATTTCTGGCACTTGTTGGAACTGTGTGGCTCTGCATCACAAGAAGGGTGACCCCAAGTGTAAAGGTAAGGCACTTGGAGACTAGGCTGTCAGCCTGACCTACCCTTACTACATGCCTGAGATGGAGGCCACTGTCACCCCCCATCCTCTACAGGAATCACAGTTTGTGCTCCTGCATAGATTTCCCTAGTGTCCCTTGGGGCCTGCGACCAGTACGCAGAAGTACTGGCTTCAAGCCCACAAAACACCTGCAGATTTTTGAGGAGTGTCCTCCTGAATGGCAAGCCTTCTACTGGATTGAGAGACACTGGGCAAGCATGACAGTGGTGGAGAGGACCCTGCTCATGCCAGAGGACTATGTAGGTGCTCCTCTGAGAAGTAGTTGAAGGTTAGCTGGTGGGCCTCCCAAATGATCTCCTGTTGCCCTACTCACCATCACAATTGCAGACAAGACAGCAAAGCTTCATGTCCTGGTTCAGGACAATGTACCTGCTAACGTTTTGTTGGAGAATGATCTAGTGGAGTTGGGGTTGATCTCTGATGGTCTCCCCTGACTGCTGCTGCAGTCACTAGATGACTGGTTGCACCGGGTCTGACTGCGAGTCAGGTACCCAAGCCGAAGGGCAAACCCAAGGCAAGATGGAAGAGTAAGAAGGCCACCCCTGCAAAGGGTGCTCCTTCTCTTCCTGCTGCTTCAGCAGCACACTGGGATTCAGACTCCCGATGGGCTGGGTCCAATGGTGACCTGAGACTCAACTCCTGAGGGAGAAGAGCCAGAAGACCCTCCTGTGGGGGAGGTGCTCAACGGAGAAGATCACCCTGACCTTCAATGACTGTTGGCTGAAGGGGGGCCCGCTAGGGGAGACTTCTGTAAGGGTCAGAGAGAGTGCCACTCTCTCTCGGGTCTGAGGAAACAGGCCCAGGCCCAGGCACAAGTTGTAGTGCCTAAGTCATTCAAGATTTATTGGGAGGGTGAGCTTCTTTGTAGTGAGCCCACTAAGCCTGAACCTGGTGCCCTCAAGAGTTTGGTCATACCCCAGGTTTACAGGACCTTCCTGTTGCAGTTGACGCGTGAGGTGTCCTTAGCTGATCATCTTGGGACCAAGAAGACTAAGCAGAGGCTCTCTGCCCATTTCTACTGGCCGCGGATGAGAGTAGAAGTGGTGTCCCACTGCCGGACCTCTCCCACTTATCATTTGTCTGGCAAGACTGGAGGCAGTGTCATTGCCACACTGCAACCGTTGCCAGTGGTTGGCACACCATTTGAAAGGGTGGGCATTGACATTGTCGGTCCCCTTGACCCTCCCACATCAGGTGGACACCGGTTCATCCTGATCTTGGTTGATCATGCCACCAGGTACCTTGAGGCTATACCCATTCGTACCATTACAGCCAAGGTGGTTTCCAGGCTCTCCTGGGCATTTTTACCAGAGTTGGATTCCCTAAAGAGGTGGTCTCTGACAGAGAATCCAACTCCATGTCAAGTTACATGCAAGCACTGTGGAAAGAGTATGGAGTAACCTACAAGTTCTCCACCTCCTACCATCCCCAGACCAATGTTCTGGTTGAGAGATTTTTTAAACTCTCAAGAGCATGCTGGATGCTTTGCAAGAGCCCTTAACTAGGAAATGGGATATTCTCCTGCCATGCCTGCTGTTCGCTTACAGAGAGGTACCTAAAGATGGTGTTGGTTTCAGCCCCTTTGAGCTTCTCTTTGGACATCCCGTGAGGGGCCCCCTTGCCTTGACCAGAGAAGGTTTGGAAGCCATCCCTCCAGGTCCTGCCAAGCAAGTGGGGGACCATGTGTTAGGCCTCAGACGAAGGATGACACAGATGATGGGTCAGGCAACAGAGAAACTTAAGGGCAGCAAGGAATTGAACAAGTACTGGCATGACTTAAAGCATCACAAATGGATTGGACTCCAGGACAGGAGATCCTTGTGATGGAGCCTACTAAGCCTAGAGCTTTGGTAGATAAGTGGACTGGACCCTTCAGGATAATCTCCAAGATGGGCGAAGTCAACTATCTGGTTGACATGGGAGCCCCTGGGGTAGTCCCTCAGGTAGTCCACATCAACAGGCCCAAGCCTTTCCACAGGCGAGAGGAAATCTCATGTCCTCTGCTAGCTTCAGAGCAAGATGAAGATGAGAGTGAGCCCTTTCCTGATTTGCTGCATGGCAACACTCAGGATGGCTCAGTGGCGGGAGTGCATCTCTCTCCAGATCTGACACCAGAGCAGCAGAGGACCTGTGGGGCTTTGCTCCGGCAGTATGCCCCTCTGTTCTCATTGACACCAGGACTCACCCCATGGTGCAGGCACGAAATTGACACTGGTGACAGTGTACCTGTCAAAAGCAGGTGCTACTGAATGTCAGACACGGTTATGAACCACATCCAGGCTGAGGCCGCCAAGATGTTGGATCTGGGTGTTATTGAACCCTCAAGCAAGTCGCTTTCCAAGTCGCTGTTACGCTGCGACCACCCTGCTCGATTTACATTCGACTGCTGCTGCAAGAATCTTGGACTTCATTGACTTCACAAGCGGTATTCTCAGCCCTAATTACCCAGAAGTCCTATAAAAGCGAGGGGCGCGTGCTTCAGCGCGCGCTTCAAGCAAGTCACTTTCCAAATCGCTGTTATGCTGCGACCACCCTGCTCGATTTACATTCGACTGCTGCTGCAAGAATCTTGGACTTCATTGACTTCACAACCGGTACAAGATACTATTTACTTCCCGATCCTTTTTTCATAAGGAATAATAGAAGACCACGAACACTAAATACTTTATTCTTACCACCTCTTAGGTATTCTCCGCCCTAATTACCCAGAAGTCCTATAAAAGCGACAGGTGCGCGCTTCAGCGCGCGCGCTTCAAGCAAGTCGCTTTCCAAGTCGCTGTTACGCTGTTAAGCTGTTCAGCTGGGCAGCGTAGCACGACTTTTAGATATAGATTCCTGTGCCCCTCCTTTTCTCCCTTTTTTTTTTTCTCTTCCCTTTTTCTGCCTAATTACCTTTTCTTTTCATTCTAATTTGAAAACCAAAAAAGTGCACATAAACCAGAATATATTCTGGCTTTCCTTTTTATCGACTGAATGTCACGTAAGGGTCTGGTGTACACCCTGAAATCTGGAATGCCTTTTGGTCTCATGACATCGAGTGCCTCCCTCCAACTGAAAGCTTCACCCATGAGACTGTCACCGAACATTGCCATTAAAAGGAAAATTTGTGGCCAACCACCAAATACCGCGGAAAAAAAGACTGCCACAAAAGACATTTGTGAGTTTTACTTCCCACGTATCTCTATCAACTCTACTTTAGAAGAAAGTTCTGCTACAAATGCACCTATGCCTGCTACAATAACAAACAATATTTCTGTTATAAATGTACTGATGTCTGAAATGATAATGAATAATGGTTCTGTAGAAGTTCCGTTAGTGCAAACATCTGAGGTAACAATTTCAGACACGCAAATTATGGCTGCCATTGCGGATGAAAATGTAGTCCCTATTATGGTTGATCTAACTACTCAGGACAATGTTCATAATGTTGAAAAAAGCTCTTCCACGATCTTGAACGCTACCTGTATTACAAAAAAAGGTGACTCTGTTGCTGGTGGTAACATCTCAGTGATAAGTGTACACATGAATAATAGTCGATCTAATGAGCTACCCCCATGTCCAAATACTAAGTCACCCATGCTAACCTCGTCACCCACCCACGTTGATGAAATAAGCTTATACCAGTCTCCGAGCTTATTTAATCATTCTAAAGACTCCATACCTGTGAGTCCAATCTCATTTGTTCAGCCAACCCTGAGAAAGAAACATACCAGTAATAGTAATACTCATTCTCCTGCCAAGCAGATTGATGTACTAGAGAAACAAAACCTGTTATTGGAAATAACCCTAAACGCAATGAGCACTACTATTATGTCTTTGGTAAAGCCTTAGAGTCCAAGATCACACAACAATCTAAAAAAATCGATACGATTGTTAAATGGATGAATGAGTGGGATAAAACACTCAATGCCAAAAAGAAAGTAGGCATAGTTGCGAATATTAACTGCAACTTACCAATTGATGGATATGTTGAGAGACCGATGTCCCAAAGTATGAAATCCACCTATCAACCACCTGAGTCTAACTCAACACTATATGATTGCCCATTTCCAACCTTTAATAAAATGATATGCCATATTGGTTACGAAAATACGGAAGACCTTACAAAGAAAGATCTACCACCTTCTACCTCCCTCCCAACGATACCATCTGTTGAGAGGTCAGGCGTTGTTTACAACTTGTTTGACCCTTCTGCAAGAAAAATCGTTAAAGATTTGGCTCAAACTACCATCATTGACAACTCTTTAAAAAAAATCCAAAAATCAAAAGATTCCACGATCTTCTGGTACTTCTAATGTCAAGCAATTTGTTCAACGCCTGGCTTCGGTTAAAAGTTCTAAAACTACTGTAAGAAAAGCTTTACAAAACAAATATAAAACTTTGAACAAAAAAGACTACTCTGTTTCCAACAAGAATTATGCCCCTTTAAATGATCCAGTGAAAATGATTACATCTCCTACTACTTTGCAAGACCCAGTACTGAAAAATGACAATGTTAATAGAGAACCCATATTGACTTCCAATATCATTGTAGAAAATTGTACTGCTATAGACAAAATCACGCCTTCTCTAGTTACAAGCGATTGTAACTTTTGAGGTCGCAAGTAAAACCATTAGAAATACAAATAACGACCAATCACTACACCCGAGAATTGCGAATGAGTCACAACAATGTACTAATAAATCTTTTTTCTCAAATGAAATTTTGAAAGACATTCAAGCTGAAATCCGTAGAACGTTGCAAGAATACAAACAATTCAAAGAATCCAACTCTACATCCATTCAGCCAGAGCATGTATTAGCTCTCAAATATGTTGTACCTCCTAATATAGCTTTATTGGAAGCGAAGAAAAGTATTAGAAATGCCGATGATGTCTGTCAACCTTGCTCCCTTACCAACCCTGATGTATTATCGACCAACTCGACTCAACGCTCAGCTGTGCTAGATGAGAAGAAACATAATGGAATAGACAACTCACACCTTAATATTAGGACAGAAGTCCACCAAGCAATGGATGAATACTTTCAACAAAAAAAAGGTCCCCTACCTAATACTTTAGAACCCAGAAATAATAGTCGATCTAATGAGCTACCCCCACGTACAAATACTAAGTCACCCATGTTAACCTCGTCACCCACCCACGTTGATGAAATAAGCTTATACCAGTCTCCAAGCCTATTTAATCATTCTAATGATTCCATACCTCGGAGTCCAATCTCATTTGTTCAGCCAACCCCGAGAAAGAAACATACCAGTAGTAGTAATATTCATTCTCCTGCGTAGCAGATTGATGTACTAGAGAAACAAAACCCGTTATTGGAAATAACCCTAAACACTATGAGAACTACTATTAT
Organism: Ambystoma mexicanum; assembly: GCF_040938575.1. Lineage (NCBI taxonomy): Eukaryota > Metazoa > Chordata > Amphibia > Caudata > Ambystomatidae > Ambystoma > Ambystoma mexicanum. The sequence goes on along the minus strand of NC_090931.1, from coordinate 164,234,567 downwards.
GTCTTTGGTAAAGCTATTTGAATCCTTAGAGACCAAGATCACACAACAATCTAAAAAAATCGATAAGATTGTTAAATGGATGAATGAGTGGGATAAAACACTCAATGCCAAAAAGAAAGTAGGCATAGTTGCGAATATTAACTGCAACTTACCAATTGATGGATATGTTGAGAGACTGATGACCCAAAAAAACCATAAACCACCTGAGTCTAACTCAACACTATATGATTACCCAATTTTTAACCTTTAATAAAATTATAGGCCATATTGGTTGCAAAAATACGGAAGACCTTACAAAGAAAGATCTCCCACCTTCTACCTCCCTCCCAACGATACCATCTGTTGAGAAGTCAGGCGTTGTTTACAACTTGTTTGACCCTTCTGCAAGAAAAATCGTTAAAGATTTGGCTCAAACTACCATCATTGACAACTCTTTAAAAAAAATCCAAAAATCAAAAGATTCCACGATCTTCTGGTACTTCTAATGTCAAGCAATTTGTTCAACGCCTGTCTTCGGTTAAAAGTTCTAAAACTACTGTAAGAAAAGCTTTACAAAACAAATATAAAACTTTGAACAAAAAAGACTACTCTGTTTCCAACAAGAATTATGCCCCTTTAAATGATCCAGTGAAAATGATTACATCTCCTACTACTTTGCAAGACCCAGTACTGAAAAATGACAATGTTAATAGAGAACCCATATTGACTTCCAATATCATTGTAGAAAATTGTACTGCTATAGACAAAATCACGCCTTCTCTAGTTACAAGCGATTGTAACTTTTGAGGTCGCAAGTAAAACCATTAGAAATACAAATAACGACCAATCACTACACCCGAGAATTGCGAATGAGTCACAACAATGTACTAATAAATCTTTTTTCTCAAATGAAATTTTGAAAGACATTCAAGCTGAAATCCGTAGAACGTTGCAAGAATACAAACAATTCAAAGAATCCAACTCTACATCCATTCAGCCAGAGCATGTATTAGCTCTCAAATATGTTGTACCTCCTAATATAGCTTTATTGGAAGCGAAGAAAAGTATTAAAAATGCCGATGATGTCTGTCAACCTTGCTCCCTTACCAACCCTGATGTATTATTGACCAACTCGACTCAACGCTCAGCTGTGCTAGATGAGAAGAAACATAATGGAATAGACAACTCACACCTTAATATTAGGACAGAAGTCCACCAAGCAATGGATGAATACTTTCAACAAAAAAAGGTCCCCTACCTAATACTTTAGAACCCAGAAATAATAGTCGATCTAATGAGCTACCCCCACGTACAAATACTAAGTCACCCATGTTAACCTCGTCACCCACCCACGTTGATGAAATAAGCTTATACCAGTCTCCAAGCCTATTTAATCATTCTAATGATTCCATACCTCAGAGTCCAATCTCATTTGTTCAGCCAACCCCGAGAAAGAAACATACCAGTAGTAGTAATATTCATTCTCCTGCCTAGCAGATTGATGTACTAGAGAAACAAAACCCGTTATTGGAAATAACCCTAAACACTATGAGAACTACTATTATGTCTTTGGTAAAGCTATTTGAATCCTTAGAGACCAAGATCACACAACAATCTAAAAAAATCGATAAGATTGTTAAATGGATGAATGAGTGGGATAAAACACTCAATGCCAAAAAGAAAGTAGGCATAGTTGCGAATATTAACTGCAACTTACCAATTGATGGATATGTTGAGAGACTGATGACCCAAAAAAACCATAAACCACCTGAGTCTAACTCAACACTATATGATTACCCAATTTTTAACCTTTAATAAAATTATAGGCCATATTGGTTGCAAAAATACGGAAGACCTTACAAAGAAAGATCTACCACCTTCTACCTCCCTCCCAACGATACCATCTGTTGAGAAGTCAGGCGTTGTTTACAACTTGTTTGACCCTTCTGCAAGAAAAATCGTTAAAGATTTGGCTCAAACTACCATCATTGTCAACTCTTTAAAAAAAATCCAAAAATCAAAAGATTCCACGATCTTCTGCTACTTCTAATGTCAAGCAATTTGTTCAACGCCTGACTTCGGTTAAAAGTTCTAAAACTACTGTAAGAAAACCTTTACAAAACAAATATAAAACTTTGAACAAAAAAGACTGCTCCGTTTCCAACAAGAATTATGCACCTTTAAATGATCTAGTGCAAATGATTATGCCTCCTACTACTTTGCAAGACCCAGTACTGAAAAATGACAATGTTAATAGAGAACCCATATTGACTTCCATTATCATTGTAGAAAATTGTACTGCTGTTGACAAAATCATGCCTTCTCTAGTTACAAGTGATTGTAACTTTTGAGGTCGCAAGTAAAACCATTAGAACTACAAATAATGACCAATCACTACACCCGAGAATTGCGAATGAGTCACAACAATGTACTAATACATTTTTTTTCTCAAATGAAATTTTGAAAGACATTCAAGCTGAAATCCGTAGAACGTTGCAAGAATACAAACAATTCAAAGAATCCAACTCTACATCCATTCAGCCAGAGCCTGTTTTACCTCTTAAATATGTTGTACCTCCTAATATAGCTTTATTGGAAGCGAAGAAAGGTATTAAAAATGCCGATGATGTCTGTCAACCTTGCTCCCTTACCAACCCTAATTTATTATTGACCAACTCGACTCATCGCTCAGCTGTGCTAGATGAGAAGAAACATAATGGAATAGACAACTCACACCTTAATATTAGGACAGAAGTCCACCAAGTAATGGATGAATACTTTCAACAATAAAAAAGGTCCCCTACCTAATACTTTAGAACCCAGAAATGATCTGTTGATTACACAACCAAGAGAAAATCAAAATAATCCTCCTCCAGAATACACCTCAGAATGCAAAAAGGCACTATACCCAAATACTCCTATTGTATTCAACAAATTGTCAAGACACACACTCAACCAAAGTGATAACCATCGTTTCATATTAAAATGTCGAGATGCCCCATTCAGTGCATACGATCTATGTCGAGCTAGTGTCCTGGCCATTTTTGAGGATATTCCTGCCCTGAGTGACATTACTTCAAAGGACATAGTGCAAGTTGAATTTATAAGTAATGTAACTCTAACCATAGTAAGACTCTGGCTGAGCTCAAATGTGGTACGCAATGTGTTGTGACAAGCTCGCATGGATCTGTTTGTGTGTGGATTTATCTTAGCAATTGACCCTACTCCCAATTTTACATATAAAACTCAGGATTCCCAGAATACTCCATTTGTGCCGACTCAAGAGTTGAAGCTTTATAACGCTAATGAAAAACGCACCCATAATGAGCCGGTCGACAGAAATACACGACTAAGTAATCCGTGTTCAAACACTTGTGATTACCCCTCATAACTAAGTACAGGAAAAAATTATACAAATTTTACGATTGCAAGCTGGAATACTTGTGGGCAATCGCATTTGCTAGAAGATAGTTGTCATCTCCTATCATTTAATGTAATAGCCCTACAGGAAACGTGGTTTACATCTGCCCCTGTTTGGAACGGGTACGAAATTATACTTTCCCCAGCAAGCAAGGGGGTGAAAGGAAGACCCGCTTCAGGACTCTTGGTTGCTGTCAGACTCGAATCTGGATTTAGAATCTTTCCTTGGGCCCAACCGAATCCCTACTTACAATTGGTTAGAATAACTATACAAGACAACATATTGGCTTTATTAAACATTTATCGAAACCCCATTGGGTTAGCTGATAAGACCTTTTTTACAGAACTAGAAAAACTTTTGAATATTATACACTTATCTGTGGAGATTACGAATATCATTATTGTGGGCGATTTGAGCCTCCAGTGCATAATAACTGCTCTAGTTAAGAAAAACCATTCTTGTGCCAAATGGGAAGAGATAATGAAAATCTCCTAATGTTAAATGGTTCAATGAAGAATGACATTCCAGCTCATTGCACTTGGCAGCAAGTTTTAAATTCATCGATCATTGATTACATCTACATTGATAGCGCAACATTTAATTTGGTTTCCAATTTGGAAGTGATCCACTCTATTCATCGTGATCATGAAATACTCACTGCATGTTGTCATCTTAATAGAACCATTTGTAACCTTCTTACCATGCATTACGATCTTCAAATTTCTGTAAACAACAGCAGAATTAGATTTCGCTGGAATGACAAAATGTTGGAAAATTTACACAAGGGCCCTCATTACAACACTGGCGCTAAACCATGGCGCTATTAGCACCATGGTTGGTGCCGGTGTCGTAACGGGTCCGCCATGGTTCAATGGGGAATTACCACCCCATTCCAAGGTTGGCGGGGCGGTAATTCCCCATTGAACCATGGCCCTTCCCCATTCCCATTTTCGCCCCATAGGGCTCTACGGGAATGGAGAAGGCGCTAAGTACGGTACCGCAAATTGCGGTACCGTACCTAGCACCAAGGTCCCTTTGCGGGTCCCTACTTTAGCGGCTGGTGTAAACCATCCGTTAAGGTCGGGTCCCGCAAAGGGACCTCGTAGTAAGGCGCTAAGTGTTTAAAGGCGCCACAGCCTTTTATGGCGCCGTTAAACACTTAGCGCCAGGGTCGTAATGAGGCCCAAGGACTTTGTGAAAATAAAAATTGGCTCCAATTGGGAAGACCAAACGTACATCTCAACTCTTCATTATTATAAATTACATTCTAGCTCTATTGCTCAGGGAAAAGAAATCCTGCAATATTCTTATGACAAAGAGATACAACAACGTAAGACTCAATTTCGTAAAGAAAAAAGACTTGCTCTACAACTTCCTATCCCTCAAAGATATGAAGTCCTTAGAGTCTTGAAAAATAAATACAGAAATTGGACTAGAAGCCATAAATCTTGGCTATACCAACATAATGGTGAAACAATGCTAGCCACAATTAGTTCTAAAAATTCAGCCCAAATTTGGGGTCTCTTAAATGTGTCAAATAAAATTACACAGTATCCAACCCAAATTAATGGAGTTCTCGAATCAGATTGGATAACTCACTTCACAACTCTCTATTCGAACACTTCTTTAGAAGAGTATGACACCCAAAACCTAAGCCCAAGTATAAACCAAATGCAGATCCTGGAAGAGGATGTTTTATACTTTATTAATCAATCGAGTAACTCTAGGGCCCCCGGGCCCGATGGCCTCAGTAATTATACACTTAAACAACATCCCTTGTTTTGGACCAAGATCTTATGTAACATCTTCTCTCAGGTTCTTTCGACTAACATTATTCCTGCCTCTTGGCTCCAATCAGTAATTGTTCCCATCTTTAAAAAGGGTGATCGATCTAACCCGGTTAATTACAGACCGATCACCCTTTTGGATGTTCCGGGAAAAATGTTGCTCATTTCGTTCTACGAGACTTCAACGGTTGGCTAAATTCCAGTTCCCTGAGAGACCCATGTCAAACAGGGTTCATTGCGGGGTTAGGAACATCGATTAACTTAACTACTCTGACGGCTATTATAAATCATCACCTCGAGAAGAAACAACCACTTTATATGGTGTTTGTCGACTAACGAGCTGCTTTTGACTCTGTATCACGAAAGCTTCTCTTCAAAAAATTGACAGAAAACAACTGTCCGACCTATATTATTGCTCTTATTTATGCTCTGCATAACAAAACAAATATCAGTGTGAGATTAAATTTAGAAGGGCTTTTGTCGAGAGCAATAAACACTTATAGAGGGTTACACCAAGGCTGCATTTTAGCTGCAGCACTATTCAGTTTCTTCATAGCAGATATATGTAAAGCCTTCATTGAGATTGAATCAGACGCCCCGATAATTGAATCCCGGAAAATTCCAGCTCTGCTTTATGCAGACGATCTGGTTCTAATCTCACAAACCCCACTTGGACTACAAAAGCTTCTTAATGCTCTGTCTGCATATGCTGATAAAAACCTGGTAACAATCAACCTCGGAAAAAACAAAGTAATGTTGTGTAATTTATCCAAGTATTCTGAATGCAAAAACTATACATGGTCCTTACAGGGCACAAATCTTGAAAAGGTTTATGAATATATTTACCTGGGTGTAGCCATCTCCGACGTCGGAGTTGGTGCACAGATGTCCAGATAGAAGACAAAGCTGAATACAATGATTTCACAATCTATCATAATTCAAGCCAAATGTGGGAAATTTTCGGTGATACCAGTTTTGATATATTTTAAACAAAAAGTTACACCAATTCTATTATATGAGTCTGAGACTTTACCTATTATATTAGAATCGGTTTGGGAAAAATTTGAAGCAAAATTCTGGAGGCGTATTTTATGTTTGCCTGGATGTACACCTATTGCACTCATTCGCAATGAACTAGGACTAATATCACTGTACAGCCGTTATTTATGGCAAATAATAAGTTTGTTTCGTAAATGTATTTTAGTATACGATTCAAACATGTTATTAGGAACCCTGGCCTGTTATCTTCTGCAATCTAAGGATACTTTTGCTGAAAAATGGCACCAGGAGGTCATTAATGCTATTTCTTATGCTGACTCCTCAATTGAACTTCTTTTACAAAACCCCACTCGAGTAAAGACGAAGCTGTTCCAATGGGACTGGGCAAGGAATAGACTTACCTGTCTTAAATATAAAGATTTTGATGGAAATGTCTTTTTACATAAAAAATACAGTTTTTCTGAATCTTATATGATTAGGCCACCGTCAATGCAACATAGATCTGACTTTCTGAGAACAAGACTAAATCTTTGGCCAACCCAAGAGGTGCAGGTAAAGCGTAAAATCATTCCACCCCACCAAAAATTCTTCTGTTTATGCAAAAGCGATACAGAAGTCAAAACTTTAAAACATATATTGACCGAATGTAACGCAGTATGTGATAGAAGATTATTGCACTTAAAACCTCCGCTTAAGGAACATAGCGATGTATCCAAGGATACCTTGTGGCTTATGATTAAGTCGGGTCTCTCCGTATCTCTGAGAATTGGTACTATCTGATTTTTTAGAAGTATTCCAGAGTTAAAGAGATACATGGAGGATTGAAATTGTAGAAATCGAAGAACCCAGTTTTGTAATCTTTTCCCTCCGATTCTATACGGTGATTTGGTTAGATTTGATTTGATTTAATTTGATTTGATTTGACTTGATTTGATTGATTTGATTTGATATGATGTCATCTTTTAATTAGTACTGTTTCTTATTGATGTGATCAATTGTATATTTGAAATTATGTAATCTTTATTTTTTTATTTATTTTGTATTTTATGCAACAAGAATAGAAAAAATTGTAAAGTTGATTTGCTTCAGCTAAAACAATAAAAACATTTTTTTTAAAGTTATTGAACCCTCAACCAGTCCCTGGTCCAGTCAGTGGTCTTTGTCCTAAGGCAAGTTCCCAGGCAGGTACCAAGGATTGGCGGTTCTGTGTGGACTTCAGGGGGGTCAATGCTGTCACCAAAACTGACACGCACACATTGCCCAGGTCTGATGTGCTTGTGGACACCATAGGTGCTGCCAAATTTGTGAGCACCGTTGACCTTACCTCAGGCTATTGGCAAATAGCTCTGATGGACCATGCCAAGGAAAAGACTGTGTTTTCAACCCCTTAGGGGCTCTACCAGTTTAGAGTCATGCCTTTTGGGTACAAGAATGCACCTGCCACCTTCCAAAGATTGGTCAACCATGAGCTCATTGGCCTGGTGGCCTTTTGTGTGGCCTACTTAGGTGACGTTGTCGTCTACAGTTCCACCTGGGAATAGCATTTGACTCATTTGTATAAGGTGTTGCAGGCCTTGAAAAGGGCTGACCTCACTATGAAAGCCACCAAGTGCCAGATAGCTCAGGGGAAAGTCACTTATCTTGGTCATGATGTAGCAGGGGGTTGAATCCAACCTCTCCCCAGTGGTATCAGGTAATATTATCCCCATATATATGGTTGCCGTAAATAATATCGCCGGGAAAAGGTTGTGGCGATATTATATGGGTGACCATATATATGGGGACAGGGGCAAAAAAAAAAAAAAAAAAAAAAATTTGAAAAAAAAACAACTAAATTTGGGGGTTGCAGGGGTGTCCCCCGCATGTTCCATGCAATAATGTCGCCAGAAAAAACGGCCATTTTCCGGCGATATTTTTGCATGGCGAGATTTTTGTGGTGACATTATTACATGGAACCTCCCCAGTAAGGTACAGGATGTACATGTCTGGGAGACTTCCACTTCTCAAACCCAGGTGAGAGCCTTGTAAACCAGAGCCACAACGCTCCATTGCCTAGGACACTTTGAAATCAAGGGCTCCCTTGACATCACCGTCGACTGTTTTGTCCCGCTGGAGAAAGTCAAGGTCACTGACGAACCGAGGAGAATCCACCGGTGGGTTTCCCCAACACCCAAAGTCCACCAAGACGCCAGCGAAGATCCAAAAACAAGCCTTGGTCGTGTCCAGATTGTCAATGCTGAGGACCCGACACCCTTGCTGGGCCTACGTTCTTCATTGACTCTTTGCGGCAACAAACTCTTGTCATTGAGGTGCACTGCACGCCTCATATTCGCAGGACATCCACGATCGATCGCTGAAGAGCACTGCAAAAGCCGAAGCTGCCGTATCGCTGACATTGTTCACCTTTTGTTTGAGAAATCTCAACGTCCTGTGGCTCCTGCCTTAAAAGGAGTTCAGCCAAGAGTGATCCGTTGACGACCCGTCGAAGAACTCTGCTAAACCAGGTACATTGCGGTAGTAGAGCCTTTATAGAAGGAACCAAGACTATCTTATATAATATATGGACTGGGCTTGTTGATACACTTCATTTACAGGTTGCCCAGGTGGGGGGGATACTCCCACAGAACTGTGTCTTTGGTAGGGACAGAGCATCCTGCCATTTGTTTAACCCAACTTGTCTTTCTTCCTATGTCTAATGTTGGTTCACTTTGCTATTAGACGTGTATGTCATTTACAACTGTCAGCGGTTGGTGCATTTTATAGGAGTCAAGAGTCAACTGTGGTACCACATAGATATTGTACAGAGTTTCATCATTATAGTATTGCCTGAGCACAAAGTGTGTAATGGATTGCATATTTACATCGAACCTTATTTATACAAAGATCTGTGTTATCACTAGCATAGTGTGTGGACATTCCTTTGTGAGGGCTTGGGGACTACACTGTACTTAGGAACCAGCCTGAATCCCCTCCTGAGAGCTTAAGCCTTGATTGATCGACCTTTGTTACCATATAGATAATCTTGGCTGGAGTGTTCTGTGCTTATACTCTGCCATATAGAGGGCAGGAGTACAGAAACCACCCCTCCAGTCTTTACAGTGGGTCACTTGGGAGTGACTAAGTCATCAGACCGGTTGTCTGTGCACTTTTGTTGGCCTTAGTTCAGCGTAAAGGTTAAGGAATATGTCTGGTACTGCCCAACTTGTCAAGCTTCTGGCAAATCAGTTGCTGCCACAAAGGCCCCTTAATTTCACTACCAGTGATAGGGCAGCCTTTCGAGAGAACAGGCCTGGATGTTGTAGGTTCTTTGGATACTCAAACTAGCTCAGGGAATAGATACATATTGGTGGTGGTAGACCATGCCAGAAGGTGTCCTACTGAGGGGCATCAATGCCCCTGTGATTGGGATATTCTGCTGTTTTGGATTCCCCAAGGATGTCCTTTCTGACAGGATATCAAACTTCTTATCAGCATATATGAAGGCTGTGGTGGAAGAGTGTGGAGTCACGTACCGGTTCTCTACATCCTTCAACCACAAACAAATGGGCTTGTTGAGGGGTTCAACAAGACCCTGAAAGGCATGGAAGGTGGCGTGGAAGAGCACCTGAGAAGAAAATGGGAAATTCTCCTGCCATGCCGTTTGTTCACCTACAGCGAGGTGCCACAAAACTGAGTTGGGTTTAGCCCCTTTGAGTTTCTGTTTGGACACCCTGTATGAGGTCCCCTCAGTCTAGTGATAGAGGGATGGGAGGGCAACCCCCATCCCCTGAGCGAGATGTGGTGGGCTATGTACTTGGCATTTGGTCTAGAATGGCAATGTGCATGGAACAGTAAACGAGAAACCTCAAGGCCAGGCAGTAGCTGATGTAGCACTAGCATGACCAGAAGGCCACAGTGACAGTCTAGTAAACAGGCAAGTGGGTGTGGATTATGGAGCCTGTCAACCTAGTGCCCTTCAAGACAAGTAGACTGGGCCTTACTGTGTGCTGGAAAAAGTCAGTGAGATTAATTACCTCATTGACGTGAAAGGACCTAAACAGATGTGCAGAGTCTATCACGTCAACAGTCTGAAACCCCATTACAGCCGGGATGATTTGGTCATGGCATTAGTGACTGATGGAGAGATGGAGTAGGAGACCGATCCGCTCCCAGACCTCCTGCACACTGAAGCCACAGATGGGTCAGTTGAAGATGTCAACCTTGCACCGGACCTGTCAGAACAGCAACTGACAGACTGTCTGCGTTTACTGTGACAGGTTTTTGGTCTGTTGTGCTGAATCCAGCTTGCACACATTGGTGCACCCATGATGTTGACACTGAAGACAGTAAGTTGGTGAAGAGTAGGATTCCCCGGGTGTTCGATAAGGTCAGGGAAAACATCAAGGAGGATGTTTCCAAGATGCTGTCCCTAGGAGTGATACAGCCATCCCGCAGCCCCTCGGCTAGCCCATTGGTACTGGTCCCTAAAAGACCAGTCATGGGAATACTGATGTATTCTTTTGTGTGGACTACAGGGGGCTCAATTCTGTCACAAAGACAGATGCTCACCTCATTATTTGGGCAGATGAGCTAATTGACAATCTTGGTGCTGCCAAGCATTGGCAGGTCCTCTTGACAGATGGAGCGGGAGAGGTCGGCATTCTCAACCCCGGAAGGATATTATCAGTTCACTTTGATGCCCTTCGGATTGAAGAATCTCCCTGCCACTTTTCAACAGTTGGTTAACCAGGTTTTGTCTGGTCTGGAAAACTTCAGTGTTGCCTATTTTGACCACATTTCAGTGTTCAGCCACACCTGGGAGGATCACTTATCTCACCTGAATCAAGTGCTTCAGGCACTGCAGCATGCATGTCTGACTATCAAGGCCACAAAGTGCCAGATAGCTCAGGGCACAGTGACTTACCTAGGCCACCTGGTCGGTGGAGGTAAGAAACAACCTCTCGAAGCGAAGGTATAGGCTGTGATGGATTGGGACATCCCCACCACACAGACACAGGTGAGAGGCATTCTAGGTATCACTGGGTAATATTGGTTGTTCATCAAGGGGTATGGGACCATTGTCATGCCCCTGAATGATGTAACTTCCAAGACAATACCGAATAAGTTAAGTTGGACCCCCGACTGTCAAACCTCCTTTGAGGATTTCAAGGATGGATTGTGCATGGCCCAAGTTCTGAAAGTCACAGACTATGGTCAGTAGTTCATTATCCTGATGGACGCCTGTGATTTTGTGATTGGAGCAGTGTTATCACAGCTGAACTCTCAAGTGGTAGAGCAACATGTTGCCTACAATAGCAGGCTATTGACATAAAGGAAAGGAAAATGGGCTTGTGTTGAAAAAGAGGCTTACACAGTTGTGTGGGGAATAAAGAAGCTGAAACCTTACATCTTTGGGTCACACTTTTTGATCCAGACAGACCACCAGCCTCTTTGATGGTAAATGGCAATGCAAGGGGAGAACCCTAAGCTTTAGCATTGGGCCATATCCCTACAGGGATTAAATATGGACATCCAGCACAAGCCAGGTTCCCATCATGAAAATGCAGATGGCCTGAACTGATACTTTTGCCTTGATTATGAACCAGACAATCAGTATGGTGGTGGTTTACATGTTGATTCTGAGGCGCACGTGAGAAATTTGACCATCCGCACAGTGAGTGTGCTCTCGCCTGGGCTTTTAACATTTTTTAAATGAAATTGAATGATGGTAGATCAACCTCTGGAAAATGTGTGGGGCTAATCCGCACACATTTTCCTATGCTCACCTCACGACTTACACATAATCCGTGTAGTCCTCCCAGTCATATTTATTTGGGATCTGACAGGTGGAGTACATGATGCATCTCATAAGGGGGAGGGCCAAATCCTTCCTACTGCCATGGCCAGCCAAATTAACTAGCAAACGCTCCATAGATCTGCCCTGTCCGCTTGTTTACCCTCTGCAGATGGTGGCAGCAATTAACATAATTAATATACTAATAGAGTATATTTCAAACAGGCCCACATGGGGCCTGGCTGCAGAAGCTAAAACAAAAGAGACAGGAAATCCCAACAAATTTTACAATGCACTGTGTCAACCTGAAGCTAGCTCCCGCCTTTCAGTATCAAGGACAATGACCTGTTATGCCTGGGACAGCTGTTTACAGTAGTCATCCCCGCAGTGGGACCCCAATCAGAAGGTACAAGTATGTGGATTGATGGTGACAGAAACTCTGTTCTCGCCGCAACTTCAAGGGAGACTTGCCGCTTTAATCAAGAACCACAGAGAGCTCCATTAATCAGATAGACCCTTTGATCAACAGAAGACAGGAAGATGGGTGAGACTGAGTATTACCCCTTTACCTTTTCTGTTGCACCTCATGCACACAGGAGAATGTTGGTGGGGACCCAGGATTGGTCAATTAGTGTAGGCGCAGCCTAAACCAATCACTGGGGCCCATTTGGCTTTAAAGGAGGGCTGAGCCCCTATTTTAGCAGATCATCTGAAGACTTTGCAGGGCGTAAGAAGAAGAACTCATTTGGACCCTGACTGAAGGTCCAGTCTGTCTTACCGCTACCGCCAGTGAAGGAAGGCCAGGATTTCCAAAGAGGGAAGCAGGATCCCTCCCCTAAACATTCCCAGGGAACAGAGGGAGATACTTAATCCAGAGGACCCTCCAGCAGCTTCAGAACTGATACCCAGCCAGCTCACAGCATGCACTACTAGTCTCTGCAAGCAAGCTTCCTAGGTGCGAACTGCCAGCGAGTCTCTGAACCAAACCAAGGACAAGGCTGTTGACTTCAACACTCTCTTCAGCTTTGGGCCGTCCACCTTAAAGAATGACACAAGCCCAGTGAAGAAGCGAGGAGGAGTGCATCGACAAGCATAAACCAGCATCCCCCTTAAAGGGCATTTTCGAGCCAGTTGAGGCCCTAGAGCTGCACCCAACTGCACCGCTGACTGTTGTCATGCCAGTCGCTAACATCATCCAAGACACCTCGACCAGTGCGTCAGACCCACAAACCAGCTCTGAGACAATGATTCCTGATCCAGAGCCGCTGTGTAGGCCAGCCTGCAGCCGTCCATCCAGCCTCGCTCGCCAAACTGCCTGCCACCTGATACACGCAGCGGTCTCTCATCTTGAACTCTGTCGCAGGAGCTGCAACGCGCCCTCAAACTGACTCTACACTGTCGAGCATCAAGAACACCTACAAGCGCAAGCTTCATTGTGGTTCTGTCCACCTGGTACTTCTCCATAGGCCCCTAATGACATTTTAGGACCCATTGCTCCCATTGTGTTGAAAAAAACTATCCTAGAAATATTGAGATGAATTACTTTACTGACGAACCTCCTGTCAGTATCCAGAGTGCATCCCTTTTCCTTCTTGAAACTGTCTCTCCTCTGCCTTCCTTTACAGTGTGGGTTGTATTGTGTAGTGTGCTAGAACTGTCTGTTGAATAATAATACAGTAGATATTTGTATACAACCTTGACTGGACAGTCCCTTTTATCATTGGGTAATAATTGTATTTTCGCTTTGTTACAACTAACCAACGATCCACGACCTTGCAGAGATAAACCTTCCCTTCCATCCACATTACCAAAATTGGACAAGGAGGTTTATACATTGCTTGTGTTTCTCATTTGTCCATATCCCTTCTGGTGCACTAGAGCTCTGGGGCTGATTGATGGTTTAGAAACCGATATCCATCCCTGGACCACTTGTGCCCCTGAAGTTGATTTGTCACACCTCCCCCCTGCCATTTTGGCCCTACCATTTGGGCCCTGCAGCTGCTGTTAGCGATTGACATACAAATAGAATGTACTTCAAACAGGCCCATATAGGTCCTGGCTGCATAGATTAACAGAGCAGACAGGAAACACCAACAGCCTTTCAGATGCAACTGTGTCATCCTGAAGCCAGATCCCACCCTTAGTATCAATTGACAGTGAGCTGTCATGTCTGGGACTGCGTGTCTATCCCATCCCACACGGGGAACACCTACATAAGTTATGTGATGTGGTTTGCAGGAGACCAGCTTCAAGGGGGAACCACAACGAACTCCATTAACCAGAGGGACCCTTTGATCCACAACAGACAGGAAGATGGGTGGGACTTAGTATTACATGTTTTTAGTTCTACGTTTTCTGTGCAAAACACTCTGGTCATGACCTCACAAATACAATGGATTGTTGGTGGGCGATACAGGATTGGTTCATAAAGGAAGGCTTAGCCTACATCAATCCCTGTGGTCCATTTGGTTTTAACCCCTTAAGTGCTAATGACGAATATACTTGCCCTTTTTGCATAGACTTGATTAAATCTCAGCAGTGAATGGGGGTGAGTCCCTCTTTTGGCAGATCATCTGAAGACTTTGCAAGGAGTATCAACATGAACTCATCATTGGACTCTGTCTGAAGGTACAGTCTGCTTTACATCTTCCACCAGTGAAGGAAGGCAGGACCTCCAAGAAGGAATCAAGATACCTCCCCTAATCATCTCCCAGGAAACAGAGGGAGATACTGAATCCAGAGGACCCTTCAGCAGTCCTAGAACCGGTACCCAGCCAGCACACAGCGTGCCCTGCTAGGCTCTACAGCAACATAACTTTTAAAAATGTTTTTATTGTGTATTTGTTAGGCGCTTATACAACAAGTGGATTGTGTTTCAAAGTGCCTACAGGGCAACACGGAGGGAACATGGGATTGAAAACAATGTTTACACTAGAGGATAAAAACAGACCTACTAGGCCTTGTGAGTATTTAGAGCGTGCAAGTGCAGAGAGAGAAGAGGGAGGAGGGAGTGGAGGGTAAGTGCTGGAGTGCCTGTGCACGTGGGTGAGCAGCAGATGTACGTGCTCAGTGTAGTACTTGCTAGGGAGCGTTTAGCTGCAATAAGTAGGTAAGTGCAGGCCTACAGTGGCATAGGCCAGTGGGTGCCAAGGCAAGTGCTGTGTGTGTTCAGAGGCCGAGGCGATTGGGTGTGGGAGGCCAGGGCCCCCGAAGGACACATAAGGGCCCCAGTCACCAATCACAGTGACTGTGAGGTTATCAGAGGAGGGAAGAAGGGAAGGAAGAGGTAAAAAGGAAAGTCTTGAGGAGTTTCCAGAATTTGAGAAGGTCCAGCTGAAGACAAAGAGAAAGGTTAGGCTGTTCCATAAGAGATAGCCAGCTGAGGAAAGAGATTGGCCTCCGTCCCTCTGTTTAGTGAAACACTTTATAAACAGAACGTTGGTACCAGAGGAACATAGAGGTCTGGTGGGAGAGTATTTAGTAAGAGCAAGTTGCAGATAGCATTGTCCCTTGCCCCAGGCAGCCTTATGGATGATGCAGAGGGATTTAAATTTAATCCGTGCAGCATACAGGAGCCAGTGAAGGGTTCTTAGGACAGGAGAGATGTGGTCAAGGATAAATCCTGCTGCCCTATTCTGGATTAGCTAGGGGGGGTGTAGAGAGGAAGAGGGTAGATTCAATAGAAGGCCATTGCAGTAGTCAAGCCTAGAGAGAACCGGGGCTCGGGTAACATTGAGTTTCTGCGGGAAAGTGAGAAAAGTGAGAATTCCTTTGAGAGGGAAGAGTTGAAATTGGGACTTCTTTGCAATGTCCTGAATGTGAGGGAGGAAGGAGAGAGAGGAGTCGAAGATTACTCCAAGGTTTCTGGCTTCAGAAGAAAGAGAATGGGGGTAGCCCGTAGAGGATAGCCAACGTGAGGGAAAGAAAGAGAGAGCAGGGTTCCCAATAGGAAGGATCTCAGTCTTCATGGCATTGAGGCAGAGATCGATGGAAGTGCACCAGGACTGGATGGCAGATAGGCAGTCCAGGATGATGGAGGAAGTGAGAGGATCAGCGGGGAATTTGAAGAAAAGCTGTGAAGCAAGGTCATTGTTAAAGAGCCAAGGGGAGAGGGGGACACCACAGGAGGTGAAAGCGGTAGGGGAGGAGAAGGTGCCCAGAATAGCCTGGGATGGATGGTCACTTAGGAAGGAGGTCAGCCAGTCCAGTGCCCGCTCAGAGATACTCAGGGTATCGTTGAGCCGTTTTATGAGGATGGAATGGTTGAAGGTGTCAAAGGAAGAGGAGAGATCAAGTAGAATGAGGACAGCTGGAGACTTAGAATCCAGAGATGCAAGCAGTTCTTCGTGGGTGTTCAGAAGAGCAGGTTCCTTGCTCTGGATGCTCGGAATCCAGATTGATGGTTGTGAAGACCGCCAACAAGTTCAGTATGTGAAGTAAGTTGAGGGAAGGCCAATTTCTCAAAGAGTTTCCCAAGCAAGGGGGTGATAGGGATAGGGTGGTATTTGGCTGGGCAGGTGGGGTCTGCTGAAGGTTTTTTCAGGAGAGGGTGCACAAGGGAGTGCTTGAGGGAGGAGGTGAACAATCCAGTGGTAAAGGAGTGGTTGCAGAAATCACCAAGTGCAGGGCCAAGAGAGCCAATGTTGTCCTTAATGGGAGGAGCCAGGGGAAACCTGTTTGGAGGAGACCTTCATGGAGCGGACAACTATGGTGACCTCATCAGGTGTGACAGGGAAGAAGGAGGAGAGAGAGGAAGAAGGAGGGTGAGAGGCCATAGGAGGGAATGGAGTAGAGAGGGTTTGGTGGAGAGGGGCACAAGAGTGCTCAGGATGTTCTGAGTTTTAGTAGCGAAGTGTGTGGCCAATGGATTGCATAGGGGTTGGGAGGGGAGGGATGAGGAGGAGACTGTGGATGGGTTGGCTAGTTCCCTGTAGATTTTAAAGAGTTCAGCCGAGTTGTTGGATGCACCAGAAACCCGCACCTGGATGTGGGCCCTATTCCTGGTGCTAATGGAAAGTCTGTATTGTCTTTGGAGCAGGTGACAGGCCAATTTGCCAGAGGGTGAGCCAGAGGACTGCCACATCCATTCCGTCAGAAGTGCCCAAAAGGCATTTGAAATCAAATCAAAGGACAAGGCAGCTGCCTGCAGCACACTCCTCAGCTTTGGGCTGTATGTCTTAAATGATGACACAAGCCCAGTGAAGAACCTGGGAGAAGTACCTCGACAAGCATCTACCGACATCCGCCTTAAAGGAAATGTTCGAGCCAATCGAGTTCCTCAAGCATGCAATCGACTGCAACGTTGTCTGTTGTTATGCATGCTGCAGATACTTATAGACATCTCGACCAGTGCTTCAGAACTGCCAACTGTTTTGAAGGATTTCATAATTGTATGTAATGTTCCCTCCATGTGTCAACCCCAAAACCTTTTGCTGCTGTTTAGACACCATTGACTGACTTTGCCAGAGAAGCACAGCCTTCAGCTGCACTCCTCTGGGCTTTCGCTCACTTTTATGGGGAAACGTACATGCCCTTAAGACAGTCAGTACTGGGAGACTTTGTTTCCCTTAGTCCTTTCCTCATGTTGCAACTTTTGTGCAACATGTAACAAGTGTGCAATGTATCTTACCATACAGCACAATTGGGACTATAGTCATTTTCCTAAGGCCCTAGAAATTCTTGCTGGACTTTTTATGAATTTTGCAGATGTGTTATGGACAGGACTGGTGGCAGCTATATTTTATCATTCTTTTTAACCATTTCCTGCCATGTTAACTGCATTAACTGCATTTGGCACGAAGAGGTGGCCTGGCCCCAAAATGGCCATGCCACGAAGTTCTTTGCCTTGTCCTTTGGCCATCTTGCCCCTTCACCTTCCCCAGGTCGAGTCGACCTGGGTCAGTACTTATTTGGTCATGCACTTTCCCTTGAATCCCAATGCTTTTGCGGGCTTCTGCATGCCTTGTGTGTGTGCCTCCAGAATTTGGGCTGGAACATCTGGTTCCAATACACATCCTGGGTGCCAGAGAATCTGGAGTGCCATGAATGACTGGGACCACCGTGGTGCGTGATTGGTCCACGTATGGAGTGTGTGTTTGTGAGCAGATCTCCCATTGGGTCCTCTTCGTTTTGGATCGAAGGGAACTTTATATAAAAGGAGGCCAAAAACACCCATACCATGTCGATCTCCTGAGTTCTCACTAAACAAAGGATAGGATCCAAGTATCCTGCAACACGAAGCTGAGTCGAGGAACCACTGGGGACCCGATGGAAGGTTTGGCACCCTGAGCACGCTGTCGTCCCGTGGGACAATTCTGCATCTGGTCATCCTAGAAGGTCTGCGAAGACGCTTCGACCCATTGGAATAGTGGGATCAACTATTCTTGGCACCTTCATCAAACCTTGCAAGTAAGCTTTCTAGGAAGTGTCCCGGGGCCAACCAGTGGACTGAGCCGCTTACCCAGTTGCTTTGCTCTGTCACCACTGCTGTTTTGAGGAGGTCCTCAAAACTTGGTGTACTGCTAGCTCTGTGTCCCCAGCACCCTCACACCGAATTTCGTACACTTGGTTTTCCCAGGTCTGAAGTGAGACGAGTGCGCCAGGACCGGAGTAGACGCAGTTACCGTGTTGCCGTGCCGTGGCAACGTCCTTTGCAAGTCTGCTGCATTTGTGATCTTCTTGCCCCTGAAGCCTGCTCCAGTGAAACTATGTCGATTCATCCACCCAGAGCGGAGAAATCGCCACTGTCCCGTTTGGGAATCATCGCTGTATCTCAGGAACTAAAAGGTGCCGAGACGTCCTTTTTGCCGCATTAGAACCTGCAAGCGAAGTGGACTGACCTACCGAAGTTTGAGTCCACTTGCGTCGGGGACTTGTGAGTACTCAATACCCCAACCGGTGGCCCCTAGTGCAAGGGCCTGTTTTTACACACAACTGGCCCCTGAGGGCCCCTCTCCTTTAGCACTGCTATTGCGAAATAGCGATTCCATCCCAAACTCTCGAACTGCCTCTGCCTTCAAGTGGAGGTCCTTCTTGAATAGTGGGAACTTGTTCTGCATCGCCTCATCCACCTTCCTGAGCTGCTAGAGACCCCTGAAAAGACCCTGTTCTGCCCATTGGAACAACCACGTGCGTTTGCATTACCTGTTCTATTGAGCACAAGGCTCCTCTCTTCTTAGGGCTTGGACTGCCTCTTTGTTAGGTGTATTGTCGATGTCGAACTAGGCCTAAAGACTATCTGCACTGCCTGTTTCCTTCCCCTCTAGGTTGTCGACATATTTCATGCTTTTAACCCTTGTATATACATTGTATGGATTGTGATGTGTTGGTTTACTTAGTGTTACTGTGATTCTTTTGCTATGGACTATGTTACAAAGGCCTTGTAATAAATGTGTCTATATTTTTTGATAGAACACCTGTCTGGAGTAATTTGTCAGTGTCCTTGATTTGTGTGCTCATTGAGGTCATTCAGTCACCCTCACCCCTCCTGAGACTTTGGGCCTCATTACACGGTAGGCGTTATGGAGTTAACGTTACCGGTAACAGAATACCGGTAACGTTAAATCCCCATGCGGATTACGACCCGGCTCACCGCTATTAGCGGCACCGCTAAGTACGGTGCCACTAATAGCGGCCAGTCCGCATGCGCGCGACCCTCCATCCCGTAAATTACACCATGCCGCTATTAGCACAGCATCACAAGGCTAGTGGACATGCCAATAGCAGCATGGTAAAGCCCCCCAAACCCCTTACCGCCATGGTGCTAATACCAGCCTCGCGAATCACCCGTTAAGAGAACGGAGCAGTGTTCCCAAATGCCACAGGTGGACACAATCAGCACAGGTGAAGGCAATGGAGACTGAGGCAGCTCAAAAGGAGCCCACCACACCCCTTCCCACACCCCTTCCCACACCAAGATGGTTCCAATACTGGCAGCATTACATGGCCTGGAGGACCTCATTGCAGCACAGCTGCAACAACAACAGGCAGCACAAAGGAGACGCAGGAGGAGGAGGAGGGCAAGACAGGCACAGCAAGCACCACCACGGCACCTAATCATACCACAGAGGCACCCACCAATCCCCAGGATCAGAGCCAGTCCATTTAACCTAACCCCTGAGCAGATACACACCCTGTACCGTCTGGACCGGATTACCATCACCAGCATTGTGGACCTGATACACGACGACATTGTGAGCCTCATAGACATCAGAACTGCCATCCCCCTGCTACTGAAGGTGGTGAGTGTGCTCCACTTCCTGGCCACAGGCACCTACCAGCATACAGTGGGACAGATGCATGGCATCTCACAACCAGTATTCTCCCGCACGCTGAACCAGGTACTCGATGCCCTCCTGAAGCATGCACCTGAACACATATACATGCCACGGACTGCCCAGGAGATTGCAAACACCAAAGTTGGCTTCTATTCACTGGCAGGCATCCCAAGTTGCATCGGGGCCATCGACTGTACCCATGTGGAATTGGTGGTCCCACATCACAATGAAGTAGTCTACCGAAACAGGAAGCAATTCCACTCCATCAATGTCCAAATGGTATGTGGCGCCAACAAGATAATCACACATTGCTGTGCCCGATTTCCCGGATCAACCCATGATTCCATGGTCCTGCGGAACTCAACTATCCCACACTACATGGAGCGACAAACCGCACAATGTTCATGGCTACTTGGTGAGTAGCAGGGCAAGCACATGACAGCGTGATTGGGGGCGGGAGAGATACATACTCCAACTGGGTGTGATGGGGGGGTAGATACATTCCCGAAATGGGTGTAGCTTGTCGGCTGTCGGCAAAATGCACAAACAGATGTACGCCAATGTCCATCTGGGAAGGCGGCAACGTACTTGAGATGAACCGACATGCAAGTATAGGCTACACAACACAGATGACATTCCAGGTCTAGTAACATTAAACATCCATCCACATACACATTGCACAACATTCCAGGCCACAAAATCAAAACATTTCACACATGCCATCAAGATAGTCATCCGGAATTAGTCCAGCACAACATCAATATTGCAATGTTCCCTAAAATGCATGCAAAGGGATCACCCCTAGCCATAGCATTTCACCATGCACCTATAGCACCACTGAAGTGATGCCTCTCTGCATGGCAACATCAATGTTGGAATGGCAGTACACCAGCAGTGTTGAACCAAATCTGCCTGGGCCCAGGTACACCGAAGACCTCGCCTCACCCAGGACATGTCAATTACTGTTGGAGGCATTAATGGGGCATGTCCACTTGCAGGGTCGACCTCCCCCTTGCACATTGCTATCACACAGACCATCTGCATGTATGCTGTTAATTGTGCAATGCAATGTCAATTTGTGTGATATGAACAGGCCGCTCTTGAGGTGAACAGTAACAGGTCCCCGTTTGTTCTCTCATACAGGTGATGCGGGCTATCCCCTGAAGACCTGGCTCCTCACACCTGTACGGAACCCACAGAACAGGCACGAGGAGGAATACAATCGTGCACATACCCGTACCCGCATCGTGATCGAGCAGACTTTTGGCCTTTTGAAGTCACGGTTTAGGTGCATTAGCAGGTCTGCTGGCACTCTCCTGTATGGACATGAGAAGGTGGCCAAGATCACCATGGCATGTGTCATGCTGCACAATATGTGTATCAGACGGAATGTGCCACTGCCCCCTGACATTGAAATAGAAGCACCTGATGAGGATGATGATGGTGATGAGGACGGAGGTGAAGGGGATGCAGGTCTTGCAAGAGAGAATGGGTAGGAGGGACGTGCTGTGAGACAGCATCTGATCAAGCAAATATTCTGAGGAACATGTTTTCGTACTGTCACATGGAAATGGGTAGTAATGCACTGGTGTATGTTTGGAATCACGCAATGGACCCTGTCGCCAATAAAGTACACAAACACAATGAAGATGTCCAAGCCTGTGTTTTGATCAGAAACCAGTGTATTGAGTAACGGAAAGGTGAAAAAGTGCAAGTCCCCAAACATCCCACCACCCTTCCCCCCATCCCCCACAACAGACCCATGACACCCTTGCCCCCACCCCCACAACAGACCCATAACACCCTTCCCCCCACCCCCCACAACAGACCCATAACACCCTTCCCCCCACCCCACACAACAGACCCATAACACCCTTCCCCCCACCCCCACAACAGACCCATAACACCCTTCCCCGCACCCCCCACAACAGACCCATAAAACCCTTCCCCCCACCCCCCACAACAGTTCCTCATGTGTCTGCCATGTTTGCGTTGGCCCATGCACGCAGAGGAATCGCCATTAACCCCCTATTGGCCATTGTCTGTAGCAGCCTTAGGAGGATGGCCAGACGTGCGCCTGGTGGTGCGTGTTGAGCGGCGGAAGGGGCTTGTCTGTGTTGAGCCAGAAGATGACGATGGGGCAGACTGGCCTGGTTGTGAGAAGTGACGGTCCATTATGTTGGCCATGCGAGTAAGGACCTCCCTGAGCCTGGATATCTCGTTACACAGCCTGTCAGTGTTTGCGTCCATCCTCTCAGTGGAGTGCCTCGCCATCTCCACAATATTCTCCCTGAGATGGGCAGCCTCCTCAACATGCTGGCCAACCAGCACAGTCAGTTCGTGTTGACGCTGCAGGATGGTGGTCAGTTGGAGGGCAGTGCCGGGTGATGGTGTACTGGATGCTGTGCCCTCAGATGCATCCACTGTAGCAGGTGAAGCCACCATGGGAGACATTACGGCTGGATTGTTGTCCTCAACAGTCACATCAGACCCAGGTGTCTAGAATGGTGCTGGCTCTAGGGTTCTAGGGGGGCTTGGGGTGTGCATCTCCTTTGGCCCAACTAGGGTGTCCTCAGGATCAGATAGGGGGGCAGTGGCGGCTGCCTCACCAGCGGTGCTTGCCGCAGCTGATGGTGGGCCCTCGGTGGCTGGTATTGGTGCCTGTGGGTTCACCTCCGGTGGAGGGGCTGCAGTTTGTGGTGCAGCTACTTCTGCCCTGGCAGTGGCACTCCTACGATGTTTCCCGCTCATCAGGTGTGACCTTCCCCCCTTGCCCCGGGATGTTGTGGGGGTGTCCTCCGAGTCCTGTTCCCTTGGCCTCTTGCTCGTAGCTGGTGCCTGGGATGCATTAGCGGCATCTTCACCATCTGTATTTGAGCCTGTCAGGGACAAGAAGGGGGATGGCATTGGTTGCGTTTCAATGTACTTAATGCAGATTACATAAATTATGCAGTTGTGGCCATTGGGACTTAGTAGTAGTTGTGGATGCAGGTGATGTGCCAGTTCAGTGCCTCATCCATGCATGGTTGTGTTTGGAACTTGTCTCTGGTGATGTGTGCATGTGTGTGTGTTTGGGTCTGACACTGACATGGTGAGGGATGGATGCATGTGTGAATGTGTGTCCATGCATGAGAGGAGTCTGTGCTCACATATGGGGGAAACAGTACATTCACATCGCATCCTGTCATGTGTACACTCACCTCCATCCGAAGTGGTACCCACGCCGAGCTCCATGGTGCCTAGTCCCTCTATGGATTCCACAGCAATCAGGTTTCCACAGGTCTCCTCCCATTCTTTAAGTCTGATTGGTGAACCAGCTCCACCTGCACTGGCAATGCGGTGGTTTTCCGCAAGGATGCCCCTCACCCGCAGTCTGAGGTGGTCCCACCTCTTCCTGCACTCACGCACAGTGCGGGTGCTGGTACCCACTGCACTGACTTTGACTGCAACTTCCTCCCAGATGGCTTTTTTTTTAAGTAGTGTTGGCCTCTGCATGTCATTGGCAAAAACAACCTCTGCATTCTCAGCCAGGGTCTGTGTCAGCATATTCAATTCCTCTGCTGTAAATTCCTCCTTGCGCTGCCTGTCAGTGCTTTTTTTTAATGCCTTGGGCATGATGCAGGTGTCCCGGATGATTTAGTACTGCTAACGACTCAAAACAGGTCGAGGGGGCAGAGGATGGCAATGGATTGTGTTTTTAAAGATGGCCGCCGTGCTCTTTCCGTTCCTGTGCGATGACGCTATTTCCGGTTCCGCAATTTAACGGTCACCGCTATTTGCGGTGACCGCTATTTGCATGCAGCAGGAGGGCGGAGGTGCAATCTGCACTTTCGTCGAGGGCAGTAGGTGACTTTTTTGGGTCTTTACCACTATGGCGGTAGGGGGTTTACCGGCATGGCGCTATGCTCGTGTCGGTTACCAGACATTTCATCGAAAAAAATTGGTCGACTGAACAAATGGTCGAACCAATTTCGTCGAAAACCAAATGGTCGAATTTTTATTTTTTTTATTTTAACCCTTTTTTTTGGGGCTGGGTCCCCCCAAACCCCCTTTTTTTTCTAAAAAACCCTTTTTTCCCAGAAACTACAACCTTAAAAATAAATATATACATTTTAAAAAAATCAACCATTTGGTTTTCGACGAAATTACGTCGACCAAATGTCCTGTCGACCAATTGTTGTCGATGAAATGTCCTGACACCGCTCGTGTCCGCATACTTGTAATAGTGCGTTATTAGCGCACTCTTGCGAGGGCGGACACGTTGATAGCGCCATGCCAGTATTTTGGAATTTTTACCGCACAACGTGTAATGAGGCCCTTTGTCTTGACCGCCTGTCATAGCTACCCTGATTGGTCTGGCTTGTCCAAAGGTTACCCTGTTCTAAGAAACTAGGCTGGCCTTCTGAACCTCTGCCCCTCCAAGTTAGAGTTCAGAAATCCATCTTAACACCAACCAGCACTGAGATGATTCCTGACCCTGAGCCGCTGTGTAGGCCAGCCTGCAGTCGTTCGTCCAGCTTCGCTCGCTGAACTGTTTGCCGCCTGACAGTGCATACCTTGTCCTTCTTTCAAACTGTCTGTCCTCTGCATTCCTTTACATGGTGGGTTGTATTTCATAGTGTTGCTAGAACTGTCGTGATAATAATAAAGTAGATATTTGTATAGAACCTTGCCTGGACAGTCCCTTTTATCATTGGGTAATAATTTTATTTTTCGCTGTGTTGTAAATAACCAACGATCCACAACCTTTCAGAGATAAGCCTGCCATTCTGTCCATGTTACCAAAATTGAACAAGGTGATGTATAATTTGCTTGTATTTTCAATCTGTTCGGATCCCTTCTGGAGTACTAGACGTGTCTGGCTGACTGATGGCTTAGAAATCGATATTCACCCCTGGACCACTGGCGCCCCGGAAGTTGCTTCGTCACACATGTTGCATTCGACTATTGCCGCCTATGTGATCTGTAGACCATAGTTATCTGACTGCCTGCTAGTACTTTCTCTGTTTTTATGTTGTGGCTCTTCAATTTGGCTTTGCTGGCTTGTTCTTGATGCCCCAGGAATCAGGGAGAAGACTCAACCATTTAGAAGGTCGGTGGATACTATCAGCTGATGGGACAGGGACAACCCTCATAGACTTTGTGGGACAGTAGCACATTTTATTTCTGGGGAATTAGTCACACATTAGCAGCCAATGCGTCTTTTAAAGCACATCAGGCCAGTTGAAATGGAGAGAACATGATAAGGTTTAAGAAATAAACGTGCATATTTTATGACCGCCCTTAAATATACATGAAGTGCCTCACATTACAACAGTGGGTGGCGGTGCTGCATTAATGCATGCATATCTGTTATATGATTGGATTCACTCTGAAACAGCTGTGTCAGTTCACACTTAACAGAACAATGGAGTGCAGTGTCAACACTTGCTTTAGGATAGATAGTTGCATCTTAATTGTTAGTGCAGATAGTTACAGAACTAGCCATGTTTTCAAAACAAATTGTTACTTTCATGCAATTTACAACACTGTGCAGTTTACCATGCTTCTAAACTGCAATAGAACATTCTGTGTCTCGTGTAATCACAAAGCCCACAACTACAATCAGTTGCTTTCACAAAGAAAGTCAATTCTAATCTCACTTTGCTCATTCGACCGTACGGCATAGTGCCCCAATGATAGCTGCAGGGTCTCACCACTTCATTTATTTTTCATGCTAGCAAACACTCTTTGTTTTCATTGTTTATTGTTTCCGACATATTGGTTTGTAACACACCTTTTGCTGTTTACTGATTAAACAAAATTAATTTATATATACAATAACTACATTTTACAGTTCATCAGCTGTTCACATCCAAAAACAATAAATAAAATAATTCATTAATACCACGCCCAATTCAGCCTATAAGAGTGGCTACATCTTGTCCTTATGGTTTCTAAATGTAAGCGCACACATCACATGATCCCTGGCAACTAACACTTTAGGTATATAAAGTTCTCCATTAGTAGTAATGCATTTATCACATGAATAACTTGACTCAGCTACAAAATAAATGACGCTTGATTGGAGAGCAATATTCCATTCCACAAATACTATGGGTCCTGACACAGCCCCTCGTACTCTGGGATATATGAATGCCCCTCGACTATTTCTCTTACACATGTACATTGCACAAGGAAAGGTTTGCTAGATTCCAAAGTCCCCGTCTTACCATAGCGACACGTTAGCAACACTAATTTAGTGTTTGAGTCAAGCACACAGTACTCCCCACACAACACCTAATGACCGTTAAAGCCGTTCTAATAACAGCCATCTCGGCCAAATCTGTTGCTGTTTACCTGCAATGCAATTAACATGTTACCAATATTTCCACTGTAATGTACAGTGTATCAATGTCTTTGCCTGCAATATAGTGTGCATTGCGTCATGTATGTCTCAGAGTACGGTCTATCGAATTCCCAGACAACATGTCACACTGCAGAGTATGTTCCTATGTTACTGCATGCGCCTGGCATACTAATGTGTACAATCCATGGTAATTCTCTTGCATGCATACACTATTGAGCCAGTCTCACATGGCAATGTTGTAGATTTATAACACTTTGTTCCAGGACATGACAATGTTTGTAAGGCAATGCTGTGTGTTTGGCTCTGTCAGATGTTGATGTGGCACATTATGGTGCATGCATAGTGCATGCAGACCCTGGTAATGCTCGATAATGGCCCCATTGGAACGCTGCAAATGCATCACACTGCAATGAGGGATTGTGGCAGTAAGACTGCACTTTGCCCCCCCACCCGCAACCCCCATAATCAAGTAAATCTGCTGATGATCCTGTGTATGCAGTTCAGCATTCCTATGGCAAAGCTGTAAAGTTGGCAGACTCTGAAGCCAGCTCTCACTTGGCAATGCACAGAAATTAATCTGGCACAGTGTGCTGGAGTGCACCTGTGGCAACGAGTTTAACACACAAATCAGTCACCCTAACAAAAAAGCTACAGACATCAATATGTACCGATACATGGCAATGCATTTTGCACCCTGCGCTGAGCGAGACCCCTAGCAATGATGTGGATGTGGCTCTGTGTTGTGTGTATTAATGCAGGGATGATGTGTGTTTTCCACAATGCTCTGTGTATTCCTACAATGGTGCCCTCGAATTCATGTGCCATCAAGTCCCATTGCTACATCAATCGCAGACACGGGGTGCATTAGCCCAATACAAATAACCCTAAGCGCACGACAATGCTACAGTCCTGTGGTAATGCTCCGGGTTAACGCATGCATGTTGTGTGGTGTATTTGGTGCATGACTGTCGGAATGCATGGGATTAAACATACCTTCATGTGGCTTCTCATAGCAATGTGCTGACTGTGGTGAAGTGTAGTGATGCATTCCACAGTTGTGTGCTGATTATACACTAATGCTCTAGATTTGGCTCAGCGCCGCACGGCACGCCTGCGGTAATGCTCTGGATCCGGCTCCCTAGCATGTGGATCTCCTCATCACGGTGAAGAGTTCTTGCAGCGTGGCTAAAGATTGGCATTTTCCTACCCAACATCATCCAATATTTTCTTACAGGTAACGGTGATCAAACATTTACAACATGTATGCGGTTTCATGCAAATTAATCAAGTTCCATGAAACTGTATGCAGTACCATGCATGGAATCTTTGTACGGCTGATGCTTCCATGCAGGGGATGAACTCTTAATGGAACACTCTTGCAAGCATTTGTGAAAATGCAAAACACCAATGTGAACATACACAAGCTTGGGAAGAGGAGAGAGGTAGAGGTGATCTGGCCAATATGGAATTTTGTAGATGTTTCCCAAGAGGTTGATGCTTCTGGAAGCCACAATGGTTGGATGTGACCTTTTTGCATGGATGGCTTGATTCTGATTGGGTCAGGTCCAGCCTGCCTGGCCCAATCAGAAGGAATGAACAATCAGATTATTTCAATTTCTATGTTGACCAGAACACCTTTGGAGAACACGAAGAGCAGGATTCATTCGTCAGAAGGGTTAACACCGAAAGACACACTCACAGGGAATGCGGGTAAGAACGCTAGAGTACCTTGAGGCCAGAGTGGGGGTAGGCCTAGGGTGGCACGTGCTAGCGTATGTTAGGTTGGATGGTTGCATACTCCACTAGCTCTCCGCTTGCATGGATGGAGCTCCGGGGGCTGGGCGAAGAGGCCAGAGCCGACGTGTCCAGCTCAGCATACTGGACATCACCATCCTTCGTGCCAGAATTCTGGAGACAGGAAAGGAAACGGAGGGGAGAAATTGGGGAGACAAAAGGGGGGGACAGATGAGAGTGGCAGAGATGGGGGAAAAGGAGAGTCGATAGAAATAGAGGACGAGAGAAGAGAGGCAAAATAAGAGAAAAGGGACAAACAGAGAGAAAGAGGAGAAAAAGTGTGATCAGAAGAGTGTGATTGTGCGGGGAATCACACATAGTTAAAAGAGGAGGAAGGAACCGAAAAAAGAGAAAGTGACAGAGGAGAGGCAGAGGCGTGAAAGCGAAGCCAACACGTTTAAAGGGAGAGGCAAAAAAAGAAACAAAGAGAAAGTGAGGCAACACATATTATTGAAGGCCAGGGTGTGTAATAGAAACCAAGTAGACACACAAGAATTGTGAGGGATGAGAAAGCGTTGAACATAGGAGACAAGCAAAAAAATGTGAGGAAAGATTCAAGAATAGGTGAAGAGAGAGGAAGTGGAGAAGCACACATAACCAAGTAGGAAAAGCAGAAGCAGCCAGAGAACAAATAAGTGAACACGAAAAAGACAGGAAGGAAGAGGTCACGATGGAGTATAGAGGTGTGTGAAAAATAAACAAGAGTAACGAATAAATAGAGGAAAGAGAGTAGAGTGAATGATGGCAGGATGTGGGAGAAGAAAATAGAAGTGATAAGCAGAGAACCATGAGTACGAGAAATGAGAGAGTGAGCAGTGTGTGAAAAGTAAAGAAAAGGAGTTTTGTGCAGTACAACATGAACAGTGGGGGAGAGAGAAAAAGAGGGGAAATTGGGAATATACGCAAAGGGAGAGTTATAGGAACAGGAAGGAACAAGAAGTGACAGACAAAGGGAGAAAAAGAAACAAGAAACGATAAAAAAAGGGAATAGGAAAAGCAAATATCTAATAACAAAAACAGAATTGGAGTTAGAATGAAGGTGACACATTCCTTTGACCAAGAAATGTGCAATACAGGGAAGTACAGCTCCAAGGGTGCACACACCATACACTGGTGAAAGTGACCGGTCAGCATGGGCAAGTGATGAGAACAATGCAGACCTGGCACATTATAGCTTGCCACCTTCTCCTGATCCATACACTGGTGAAAGTGACCGGTCAGCATGGGCAAGTGATGAGAACAATGCAGACCTGGTACATTATAGCTTGTCACCTTCTCCGGATCCATTGGAACCTTCTATTTGCTCCTTCTTCCATTTCCATTTTCCTGTTCACTGTTTCCTTAGCCCCTCCCCATAATTGACCCTTTATTGGTACTTTCACAACTCCATCTGGGTTCTCCCCCACCTCTGTCTTCTTCTCTGCACAGCCCCTCCTCCCCAGGTTGCTACCATATCTTTTGCAGGGTTCCTTATTCCAATGCATTCTTCCTTCTTTAGTTTGACTGCCCATCCTGGCTACCATCAACTCTCCCTATATCGGCCCGTTTCTCTCCCTATACCTTCTTTCTTCCACAAATCGTTACTCAAATACTCCATTCCCTTTTTAGGGTATTTGATTGCCATCTTCACCCCAGTGTTTGTTAACACTGGCAATGGGGTTCCAACAAGGACAATCACACATATGGTTACTCAGTATTTAGGCCTACAGATGTTTGGACTTCAACTCCCATGTTCCCTAGACTGTATAGTAAATAATGAAGGACCATGGGGGCTGGAGTCCAAACCACCTGGGAGCAAATGTAATGCGTCAGCATGAATTCCAACATGACATTTTGGTTGCTGTATGTGACGGGGGCGGGGGCAAGTGTGGGAATGGTAGTAGCATTCCTGGGAATATTACAAAGGGAAGTGGTGAAGGTTAGGAAGGCCTGGACAGCAGTAGGAAGGAGTGACAGAAATCCTGATGCACGGTGCTGGGCTACTGACACAAATGGCGGTGCAGTTGATCCCTGTGCCCTGCTAGATACTAGATCGGCGAGATCTCTGGACTTGTATGGCGTGACTCCGCCCATTGTGCATGTTCAGAATGTAAAAAAGGTTCCTCTGCAAGTAGCTGCCGAATACAAAGTAGGACCAGCCTGTCTGTTCTGCAGCCAGAGCCAGCTTACATTGTATCCTATTCAGAGACATGTCCTTTATAAGCGGTTGTTTCTGTTTCTGTTTCTGCCTGCACCCAGGACTGGCTTTTAGGAATAACTGCACTGAACAGCTGATCTGACTCTCTGCACCAGGGCAGCCTGTTCAGGACTGACTGTTCGCAACAGATTGTCTGCGGGTCTACCAAAGGACTGCCTGTCCATGACTGACTGCTCTGCGTCATTGCCCGCACCAGAACAGCACGTTCTGGAATGACTGCACTGAACAGCTTCTCTGACTGTCTGCACCAGGACTGGCTGTTTGGGAATCACTGCACTGAGAAGCTGCTGTGACTGTCAGCACGAGGGCCGCCAGTTCAGGACTGACTGTACAGAACAGCTTCTCTGACTGTCTGCACCAGGACTGGCTGTTTGGGAATCACTGCACTGAGAAGCTGCTGTGACTGTCAGCACGAGGGCCGCCAGTTCAGGACTGACTGTACAGAACAGCTTCTCGGTATTGCCTTCAATGTGATTAGTCAACAATAATACACAAGCGCAATTTTCCTCAACACCTTGCACCATACAACATCTCAAAAGCAACCGCAACGCCCCGTTCATGGAACGTGGAAATAGAGCACGACTCTGTGATGTCCCTCTGACTTTACATTAAAAACAAGGTGGGGGGGTAATACAAGTAAAAGCAGTGACTGAGACCGACAAGAAGAACGTCATTTAAACTTCTAAGATACAGTTCAATACCATCACAGTTACCACAGTTGATCTATCATCCTTGCAAATGTTTTTTTTAACATAACTGTTGGTGGAAAATGAACATATGCATTGTGATGCATGCTCTCTGTCTAACATATCCATACATGCTATGTTGCAAAGAAAAGACACATGGAGACAGAACAAAGGGAAGAGAAGATCCATTTACTTGGAACTCAAGAATAAGAGGCATTCTGCCAAAGGTTGAACATACCATCGGATTGCTACTACGTATGTGCTGACCTATTGTCAAATAAAATAATAAGGCAGAGAGGAAAACTTCTTTATGGTCAAACACATAATCACTGTGTCTGGGAATGCACAAGAAGGAAGTTGTAGACTGAGGTTGCCATCTGCATGGTTTTGTCCCAAAGTGGTGTGTTTTTAACTATTAAGGTCACAGTCAACACCTGATCCATATGGCCAGTGGCTAAGTCCCCCGTCTGACACTGTGGAGCACCAGAAAGGGTACTTAGAAGGCTAGTGCATCCCTGAGACAGTGGATGATGGGCCTGAGGGTCGAATGAGGAGAATCTCTGGGTCCCTGTGCCTTGATCCATGGCACATGGCAGGGGATGGTGACATTGCCTGGCCCCAAGCCAATCGTATAGTTCCAGTCCCTCCCCACCTAAACGCCTCTTCAGGATAGACCAGCCGTGATATTCAGCAAACTAATGAAAGGGTACTCCCTCTTCACACGAATGAGCCTAAAGCCTGCTCTAGCCAGACCAAAATCTCCAAAACTGCAAAGAATGGTGTTCCTTTTAAGAGAACCCCTTTCTTTGTATCTGACTTTGTTAGCAGGTCACCAGGTACATCAAAGGAAATATGTAGGAAGATCCGCAGGACCTTGGGCGTAGGACATGAGGGGGACAGGGAGGACAAATCCCCCCCCCCACAATTTTAAGTGGCGGGATGTAAGGTCATGTATCCCCCCCAGAATATGTGTTTGGTGTGTGGTGCAGGGATCTGTTTTTGAAGTGGGGGAGGGGCTGCATACTATGTAAGCTGCCCTCTCTTCCCTGGCCCCCAGAGCATGGGGGCAATACCCTGGGGGCAGATGGGTGATCATCTGCCCCCAGGGAAGGGGGACAAAAAAAAAGATATTTCTTTTTTTAAACGTAGTTTTGGGTAGGGTGGGTGCGGGTGGGACCACTAGCCACCAGGGATTTTTGCAAGGGGGTGGCCCTCTCCCCCCCACCCTAAGTGGATGGGGGCACCACATGTAGCCTTCCCTGGGGGCAGATTTCTGCCCCTAGGAAGGGGTACATGAGATGCCCCCATCCATTTGGGGTGGGGGGCGAGGCCACTGCAAATATTGGCAGAGCCACCCCCCAAGCCTGGGGCAGTACATTTTGCCACCCTGCCCCTGCGCCCGGGGGGCAGATGGCCACACACATGTGCCCATCTGCCCTTAGGAAAGGGGCAAAACAAAAATAAAACAAGTTATAATGTGTTTTGGGTGGGTGTGGGGGGCCACTGAACCAGCACGGATGTTTTTAGAGGAAAGGGGGGAGGCCCTCTCCCCCCACCCCAAATGGATGGGGGGCATCTCATGTAGCCCTCCCTGGCGGCAGATTGCTAGCACAATCTGCCCCTAGGAAAGAGGCAAAACAAAAACAAAAATTAAAAAAAAATGATAACTTGTTTTGGGTGGGTGAGGGGGTCACTAAACCACCATCGATGGTTTTAGTGGAAAGGGGGGTGCCCACAGGTGTCTTCTTTTCGGAAATGCATGGGGTTCTCTGTTTTCCTTGGTGAATTTGACACCCTATGCCCAAATCTGTAGGTTGTCCACATGAGCAAAATCTGCTTTGCCGAAAGGCTTGGGGTTATCAGTGGGTTATCCTTTTCCCTTTGCGCCAAGGTAGGTGCATCCACACATGTGAGGATTCTGAAATTTGGTGAAAAAACTACAATTTTCAGACATTTCCCTCTTGCCACCCACTGAAACACGACGCCAACACCACATGTCCTACCTTCCCGCATTTCCACAGGTGCCCTGACGTAAACGGTACCTCACATGTGTGGGTGCACCTACCTGGGCGCAAAGGGAAAAGGCTAAACCACTGGTAACCCCCAAAGGGTTTGGGGAGACAACCTACAGATCTGGGCCTAGGGTGTCGAAGCCACGAAGGAAAACAGGGTACCCCATGCATTTCCGAAACAAAGACAGCCGTGGGAATCCACAGAGGTCTGACTTGCGTGCATCGCCCCAGAATTTATTACCCACAATCCCAGACAAAGTGAAAATTGTGTTTTTACCACCAAATTTCAGACTTTGTTAGGGATTGTGGGTCATAAATTATGGGGGGATCCGCGCAAGTGAGACCTCTCGATTCCCACGGGTGTCTTCTTTTTGGAAATGCATGGGGTACCCTGTTTTCCTTCGTGTCTTCGACACCCTAGGCCCAAATCTGTAGGTTGTCCACATGAGCAAAATTCCTGAAAATCTGCTGAGCGAAAAGACTTGGGGTTACCAGTGTTTTAGACTTTTCCCTTTGCACCCAGGTAGGTGCACCCACACATGTGAGATACCGTTTTCATCTGGAAACCTGTAGGAATGCGGGAAGGTAAGCCATGTGTTGTTGGCTGTGTGTTTCGGTGGGTGACCAGAGTGAAATGTGCAGTTTTTTTTTTTTTTTTTTCTGTCATTTTCCCGATTTCCCCCCAAACTATGGAATCTTTCCCCACATAGTTGTTGCCTGACCTGTGCAAATCACCCCTTCCTAAACTTGGAAAATTGTCTACTTTTCAGAAATGAATAACTTTCTGGCATCCCATTCAGCTTTCCTACCCTTTTCTTCCATTCCGTCCACACATGTCCTATTGGACAAAAAACACCAAAATCGCCTACCTCTCACAAAACGGCTGATTAGCATATCAGAATATGTTATTTTGGTTTCCACTCAATCTGTTCTTGAAAGCCTGGAAAATGGTGAATCCAGCACAGCAAACCATTGTTCCTAGCTCTTACAAGGAAAACACCACAGGCTTCTTTGTGCAACATTTTATTGGCATTTTCTGAGAAAAGAGAAAAAAAAAACAAATGTTCTCCTTTTTGGTTATTTTCTCTCACCCCCCTACAGCAAACTAGGATTCCTGGGTGGTGTTACGACCGTCTACATGTGGGAAAAAAGGGGCCAACTTTGGCCGAGATATCTCATGTAACAAAGAAGTTACAAGGGATTGAATGGTGACATACCGAAATCACCAAAAAAGGCCTTGGCACTGGGGGGAAATACCCATGGCCGTTAAGGGGTTAAGACGGTAAAAGCCCAGAGGAGAGATCATTTGTAAGGTAGCTCAGTTAGTTAATGCTCCAAATGGAGATTGTGCACAGGAATATGTAACACCTGTGTTCAGCACCTGGCTTATTCTTCCAGTGGGATAATAGGCAGAGTGAATGGATTCAGCTTTCGATGCAACACAGCCTTTTCCAGGTCAATTGGTTAAGAAAAGTGGTGGAAACCACTATTACTGTCGCTTTTACTAATTGGCCAGATTTTCGTGCATTTTCTGGGTGGAGTTCTGGAGCCAAGTGGACACACCAGGAACCCCTGTATTTCCCGCTCCAGAAGACAAACACGCCCTTAGTGCCAGCATGGATTCTCATGCTGGAGATATGGAAAGGGATTCCTCTGGGATCTGCTTGGAAATGAAACCTGGTCAAAGCGGGTGGAGTCCAGAGGAAGCCATTGTCAATTCTGCCAGCAATCGCTAATTGCGCAAGGTATTTACACGCTAGTGGAAAGCGATGTGATTTCACCTGCCTTTTATGCTAAGATTTTCCATTTTGTGGCAGAAAAGTAAAAACCCGAGCCAATGGAAGTGGTCCACTCCATGCTGTTTACTTTTCGCCTTGATGCTTGGGGGTTTTGCGTGATGCTACACATGTAATAAATAAATACATTTAACATGACCCCAGATAAATGGCAATTTATGATCAGAATGAGTGAGCATGGCATGTCGCTGGTAAGAGGGTGTCCTGTGCTTCTTGAGTGTGTTGGCAAATGCCCTTAATTGCCATCTTACGTTAAGCAGGTGCTTAAACCCATCAGTGTGGATTGCACAATAATAAGCCGACAGAGGTATTTCAAAAGGCCAATTTCGTTCTTTGGGTGACATTGTCCATGTGGGAGAATGTTGCCCAGCATGTGCCGGTTTCTCTGCGGAGTGAATTGTGGCCACCCCGAGGAAGAAGTGTGAAAAACCCACAAGGGCACCGTGCCCTGCTCTTTCTGTGTGTGTCTTCCCCACAGGGCGACAGATGCCGACTCAGACATGGGTAAGTCTCAGGTGGCAAGCCTGTACCCTAGTTGATGTGGAAATGGATTCCAGACTTCTGAGGCTGATAACATTAGTAGCATTGAGTTACATGCCACCTGACAGGTATGTGTGATAAAGTTGCAAAGCAGAGCTGTTAGTGGGCTAAAGGAGGCCGTGTCTGCCCACCCTCAAAGGGTACATACAACCAAAAGTAATAGGCCTCTTGCCCCATCATGGCTGTAGGGGCCAGGCTCCAAACCAGGGCAATAATGCCCTCCAATCATCCATGCCCATGAGTACGGTACCTCTCGTGCTCCAGGAACCCTGTTGAGCAACCTCTGTGCTTTCCAGGTGATACTAACGTTATTTAAAGCCAGAAGTCTAAAAGGTAATCGCTTAATTGCAACTGTAAATTAGCTCCTGGCGTGATCACAATGTCTTAACCAAGTGTGACATCATCCCCTTCATTTATAAGCAATATGTGTGCTCTCGCGTTTCTTCCTCCACTGAATTACTGTTAGAAACAAAGGCAAGAGTTGTGTCTCTTGTGTAGGCATTAGGAAGGCAGTTTCCGGCCTCTGGCATAATATGCCCATGTTCTTCCAAGATTGGCTAGCTGTTGCCCTCTTATGGCCAGGTAGAACCATCATGGCAGTGACTGGCAAATGCCTTTCCCCTGCAGACAGAAAAGAGGAAATAAGAGGCCAATTCAAGATAAGGAACAAATAGAAGTTAAGACAGACTGCAGCTGCCATTGCTGTGTTAGGGAGAATATGTTGAGTGTTCAAGCAAGGAGGTATGCATTAAGCAAGCAAGCAGTGAGACAAGGGAGAGGCAAAGAAAGGCCAGAGGGGCTCTTTGAATAATGTAACAGGGCAGAGGACCCATGCTCTGCCGTCCTAGTAACATATGAGAGAATCAAAAAATCAGGCTTTGCAAAAAATTTAAAATGAGAAAGGAACAGAGTCCAGCTCTGCATTCAGAAAAACAAAGGCAAAGAAAGGCTAGGCTCTAAAGACAGCATGAGATGGAATAAGAGGGACCAGACTCATTGTGAGAGGCTAGCCCGGCCCTCGCAGGGCGCTAGAGGGGAAGCCCGCTAGGTCGACATACACCCCACCTACTAGGCATCCCCCGGGTCCGACACATCCAGCCGCGGACTTGTGGAGTGCTTATAAGAGGGTGGGCTTGCGATCGCTCATCCTACTTGTTTTCTAAACCCCCTCCCCCGGAGGACGGTCAAAGCAGCAACATCACACACCTGGTCCCTCCACTCATATAACAGGGCTTACTCAGAGGTACAAACAAATTTCCTCTTTCTTTGAAACACGTCTCCTTGCCCCCACTCAAAAAAAGTATCAACTTGCAGTTGGTAGAAAAGGCTGCAACTCCTTTATTTGGCAGGAGTCCACTTACAGGTGATCTGCATCTTAACAAGCTGGCGTCCTAGCTGTGGCCCACTGGAAGTAATTGTTATTTCCTCTCTCTTTCCATGAGCTCATAGATGAAAAATCCAGAAATGCAACATTCAAAGACATGGGGCCTCATTATGACCCTGGCGCTAAGTGTTTAACGGCGCTGTAAAAGGCTGCGGCGCAGTTAAACACTTAGCGCCTTACTAAGAGGTCTACACCAGCCGTTAAAGTAGGGACGCGCAAAGGGACCTTGGTGCTAAGTACGGTACCGCAATTTGCGGTACCATACTTAGCGCCTTCCCCATTCCCATAGAGCCCTATGGGACGAAAATGGGGAAGGGCCAAGGTTCAATGGGGAATTACCGCCCCGCCAACCTTGGAACGGGGTGGTAATTCCCCAATGAACAATGGCGGACCCGTTACAACACCGGCACCAACCATGGTGCTAATAGCGCCATGGTTTAGCGCCGGTGTTGTAATGAGGGCCATGTCCTTTGCTGCTGCATCCTTTAATTTT
The DNA here is from genome assembly GCF_040938575.1 of Ambystoma mexicanum. Classification (NCBI taxonomy): domain Eukaryota; kingdom Metazoa; phylum Chordata; class Amphibia; order Caudata; family Ambystomatidae; genus Ambystoma; species Ambystoma mexicanum. The sequence continues at coordinate 164,197,081 of NC_090931.1, read as the reverse complement.
CTTCTGTTTTCTTTTCTTCTTTTCTTTTGTTTTATACAGTGGTATTTGTAATTTAATACGTACTGCTATTTTAAAGGATAGTTCCGGGACTTTTTTTTTATTGTCCCTACGGTTCGGCCATGTGTTTTTAAGCATAACTCGGTAGAGCGTAGAAAACTTTCCTATGGACCTTACCCGACTTTTCGTCCATTAACGTACTCGAAATCAGCCGCCATTTTCTGATAATCCTATCATTTCCCCCCATCGCCCTGGCTCACCTGCTTTTGCGGCACTAAATCAAATCCCCCGCCCCTGAGCCTGACATCAGCAGACGCGTACCGCCCATTTCCCAACGCCAAAGCATGTTTCGTGTCAACAATCGCTGCGCCTCAGCTAATGAAGTGTCGCCATGGAAATGGCAGGACGCCTCTTTCCTCAATAAGTATAAACACACCGTTTCACAACACACAGCAGCAGATTTTCGATTCCATTACTCTCTGTGTGTTACTTTGAGTATTCTGTGACTCGTTTCTGTGCTCTGGTCAGCTACCTTCACCGCTTCTAGGCCTTGTGAACACCTGTACCATCTCTGTAAATTATTTTACTTTCTTTACCACACAATGGCTACAATAATGCCGTATATGTACGAGCCCGAGTACACCGAGGAGGAACTACTGGAAAGGCAAGCACGCGAAAACGATGGGGATTCTGACGGCAGTTGGGAGGACCAGTCAACGGATGAAGAGCCTGGACCATGTCGCATGGACGGCGTCTCCACCTGGTGCACGTGCAATCGGTGCGAGCTAATGCCAACTGAGGAGGAGAACTGCTGCTGCCGTGAAAATTCCGGGTGCTTGGCCTACATTTCGGAAGGCGAGCCAAGTCCGCAATGCATCACCGAGCTGCCAGAGTAAAGGGAAGCCTGCCTCTCACGGACCGTGTTGAGGATGATGATGGTGCTTATGCACGAACTTCGCGGCACTGTTCGTCCGCGTAATCCGAGTAACGAGTAAGTATACTCTGGTTGTGATGTCAGTGATGCCACTACTATGTCATGGTCGTCTCCCACATATAAAATTACATCTACATATCATTCGAACGCATGTAAATTGGTTCCATATTGTGCATTTTCTAGATAGAATTTTTTTCAAAGCAGAATGACATTTTTTACCTGAATCGACAGTGATAAGAAAGTTTTGTCATTTTAATACAGTTTGCATCTTTCATTTTCACAGGTGGCACAGGCTGGTGGCCTATCGTTGCTTCACTTGGTGGCTTCACGGGAGGCTCGGACACCGCGTTCGGAGAGTAATACCTGCCTGTGCGGTACTTGCCATTAGACAACATTTCCCCAGCGACAGTGGACAATACCGCGGATTTTCCCTGGATGTGCTGCAACCGGAACTTTACAATGTGTAATGTTTATTATTTATGTTCAATTGAAATAAAGATCTAAAATAAAACCCAACATATATTTTAACAATGGTTGTTTTGATTTTTTAAATGAATCTAGTGTGTCTCCATTGAATAGTCTTCCTGTGCCTTGTCTTGTCACACCACATGTCTCCGGCCAGCATCCTCCCTCACGCTGGCCACCCACCTTCAATCCACATAACCGTTGAACCCATATGCAGCAGACATACATATGTTATTTTGCGGGTTGGCATCAAGCATCCCGGCCTTGCCTCCTCCCCCAAAAATACTTACCACACCACTTTGTTCAAGCGTTGGCAATAAAAGGCCGTTGGATTTTATTGATACAAAACAAAAAAATAATCAATATGGTTGATCGTAATAAATCATCCTTTTGGGCACCGGGTACAGAGATGACCCCCTCTGGCCCGTGCCACCTTGCCACCACAGGCCAGCCTGCAGCTGACTAACTGCCTAGGCATCCAGGGTCTCCAGGGTGAACTGTACCCATATATTCTCCTGGGAGGCTGAGGTATTTATAAACTCACCCCCCTGCCTTCCATGTACTAGATCCTTCAGCCTGCCTCTTACATGCAGTGAGATGACCGCTCCTTGGTGAGGCCCTGCGGCAAACTAGTCTTGTCTGCATGACCAGCGCCCTAATCCACACACCCCCCCGCCCTATCAAAGGCAGTTCGCACCGGGGTACTTGCGCTGCCAAGTGGAGCTGTCAGGGAGCGATAAAGGCCAAGAGGTGCCAAAGACCATGTACACTTCAAAGTGGTCTATAGAGCATGGGTTGTTGTTCCCATGTCTACCTCCTCCAGACCCCGTGTCTCCTGCCAAGCATCCCCCCTCACACTGGACGGCCCCCTGCAATCCACATAAGTGTGTCTCCATTCACGAGTCTTCCTGTGTCTTGTCTGCACGACCACCGCCCCAATCCACCCCCCGCCCTATCAAAGGCAGTTCTCACCGGGGTACTTGCGCTGCCAAGTGGAGCTGTCAGGGAGCGATAAAGGCCAAGAGGTGCCAAAGACCATGTACACTTCAAAGTGGTCTATAGAGCATGGGTTGTTGTTCCCATGTCTACCACCAGACCCCGTGCCTCCTGCCAAGCATCCCCCCTCACGCTGGACGGCCCCCTGCAAACCGCATAATGCCACGACATATACACGTCATTCATTCACAAACACACCCCTGTTTCGAATTCTTTATAACCCACTTCATATTTCTAATGAGAACTTCTTTGCGCTTTGCTAGTCAACCCGTGAAGGTGCTGGTTATCTGCTCTTCGTCTCTGCGAACTTCCGTGACCACTTCGAGGAAACTCGTCAGTTTGCAACCTGTGAACTGCTCCCTGTTCTACGACAAGAAACTACTCTGATCCCTGCATCTAACTGTTTGTTCGTCAAGGTAAGGCCATGTACCATAATCATTTTGCGTCCAATTTCTTTTCGTTCAAGACAGTACATGCAAGGAACTAGTCACATGTTCTGAGTTTAGTCAAATTATTTTTCTATTTTTTTAAAGTTATTCAAATACTTATCCGCATGTGAATAACGTGTATAGTTACAAGAACCAAAACGAACCTTGCATTGAACCTTTTATGTGTCATTTAATTTTTTAACACATTGGTATTCATAGAGAATTGTTGATCTTTACTTTTCAGAACTTTCCACAATGCCTGCCTGTTCCATTGGCGGTTGCCCTTCGAAGACCCATAATAAATCTGAAGGTACTATAATGCATGTTTTCCCTAAGACAATAGATCAGATACGAGAATGGGTCCGATATTGCGGATATCCACCGTCTGAGCTTGAAAGTAGAGTCCTAGAAGTCTTTGCGGACAAGAGGGGTGATCGATACCGCATCTGCAGCAGGCACTTTACCTCTGACTTGTACTCCACATCATTGCTAATAAAGAAGAACACACCGCGAGCGAGGCGAAAATTGCTCTCAACCGCTATTCCCACTCTATTCGTCCACATCCCTCCACTGGTGAGTCAAGTTTACGTATTTATCTCTCGGCCTTGCGGTAGTGTGTAGCATTAGCTAACAATAATTTCCCCATTTATGTATCCACTCAATATGAAGGCGGAAGATTCTCCATCCGTTTCGTTATTGCAGTCATCAGCCACTTCAAGCGCCTATCGGGTAATCTTACTTGGCTATTCTGCCACTGACTGTACTCGTCCTCTAGTCTTTGTTTTCAGTTATAATTATTGTTATCCAAAATAATGCAAGTACTGTCTTTCAGGGAGATGCTGAGGAGTCCAACGTATTGACGACTACCGTTGATGTCACTCAGATGCTCGAGGTACGTTTCCGGACAGTTCCATCGATGGAGATCATCAGATCTTGCATTCTTGTAGCGTGATTGTTACACACAATGTTTCTTTCGTTTTTAGTCATTGATATGTCCTTCTGTCGTCGCCCTCCTATGTCTCTTCTTTTTTCAATATTGTGTTCATTACTAATGAAAGTCCTATGTTTCAGGGAGTCGAGTCCAAGAAGAAGCGGGAGCATGCAGTTACGGGTCGGCGCAACAGCTTGCAGAAGTGTGAACCGCAGTTACATCTTCCCTTGATGTTCTTATGCATTTCGAGGTATGGATACTGACAGTTCGATCAAGCGAAATCATATGACGTGATTACATCCGCTATACTTCCTTCTTTATTAACGCAAGTACTATGTTTCAGGGAGATGACGGAGCTTCTTCTACAAGAACATCACCCCTAGTAGTTGATGCAGATCTCTGGGTGGTGACAATTCCAACGATCGAGCAAATCGAATCATATTTACATATCCATTATTTATTTTAGACAACTGATCATTTGTGCAGGTCTATTTAGATGAGCCGTTGACGCCTGCACAAAGTTTATGTTCTTTTTAACAAAATAGAAAACCATACTAATGCAATTACGGTGTTTCAGGGAGTTACTGAAGCATCATCTTCAATAATATCATCAATGGAAGTCTATGAGGAGCCCGAGGTATGGATCTTGACAGTTCCATCTAACTAGATACACAATGCGTGTATAATTGTCGTTTGAATGTTCTACACAAAGTGTTCATTCGTGTTTTGCTATTGAGATGTACGTGGGTATTGGTCCCCAAGTACATTTTGTGTTTTCGATATTATTATACATACTAATGAAAGTTCTATGTTTCAGGGAGTCGATGGAGCGTCAGTGCGTGATGGATGTGCTTATCATGAAAATATAGTCATTGCAGCGCAAGAGGAAGTGGAGACATGCACACACGAGTCGGAGCAACAGCATCCTGATGTTGAAGTTCGAGGCAAGAAAGTTTCAAAGAAAAGAAAGCAAAAGAAGGTTAGTGTCCTGGTCACTATATTATGTTGTTTTTCACTGTTAATAGTTCAATACTGTAAGTTGTGTTTAAACTGAACATCCCTTTTCCAATCTGTCCTCTAGTTGCGAGTGGGTGTATGAACTAGATCTACACAGACAGTGAAGCGAACGAGAGATGTTGCTTGTCAAACCTTTTGGCAGGGACTTGAGACTGGAGATGCATCGTGCCAATGGGAAGAATATGAAGTGATTGACAATGGAGCTATACCACCACCAGCCATTGATAGTGAATGTCCTCCTGGTAGTTCGGATGCAGTCGGAGATCAATTCACAGAATCCACACCCGCAAAAACTAAGATCGCGAGAAAGTTGAAGAAATTGTTTTATTCACCCATCGCCGGAGAAGGAACAGATGTTGCAATGGAAGAGAATGAAGTGGACGACAATGAAACATCATCAATATCACTGAACATAGCGGAAGACGATATCAGAGATTCTACCTTTCATGTGAGTGACATGTCCTCAACGTTACAGGCCGAACCAGCTGGGATGCAGAGTGACAGTATAAGGAAAGAGGCCAAATTCATTGTATTCGATAGTTGTTTGATTGATATTATTATTCGGATGAAATGTGGGCATTCGGTTGGTGGGGAAGTATGTGGGGAGCCATTGATTAATGTGACTCGTGCAATTCGAGGCACTAACCTTAAAATACATGCCACCTGTACAAAATATCATCCTTTCTCATGGTCTGCACAACCCATGCTGGGGCAACTGCCAGCAGGCAATCTACTTTGTGCAGCGGCTGCACTTTTTAGTGGTTCAAGTTTTAAAAAGTTAGAGTCTTTCTTTCAGTTTGTGGGAATCCATTTCATTGCGAAAACTCAGTTCTACAAATACCAAACCGATTATCTATTTCCAGCCATTAGCGAAGCTTGGAGAATGGAAAAAATGTCTATTGATAGTACATTCGCGGGCAAACGGTTCAGGCTAGCCGGTGATGGACAGCGCGACAGCCCAGGATTTTCAGCCAAGTAGTGCACCTACCACTTTCAGGACATGGAAAGTAAGAAAATTGTGAGTTCGGTGGTCGTGCAGGTGTCACAAAGTACATCCTCAGTGGCCATGGAGAAAGTTGGCTTTGTAGCATCATTGCAAGAACTACAATCGCGGGGAATGGTGATCGACCTGATAGCCACGGACAGACACGTTTCAATTGCCAAGACAATGAGAGAAGAGTACAAAAATATAAATCACCAATTTGACGTTTGGCATCTTGCAAAAACAATCAATAAAAAAATGTCGGCTGCAGGTAAAAAAAAAGATATGCAAGGTATTTCACAGTGGTCCAAGTCAATCAGCAACCATCTTTGGTGGAGCTCAAAAACATGTGGAGGGTCGTTGGAAATTCTACTGGAAAAATGGCGGTCAGTAATGCTACACTGTACCAACGTTCACCGTTGGAACACAAACCAACATTTCCACAATTGTGAACATGGCCATTTATCCACAGTGGAGGCACGAAAGAAGAAGTGGTTAATTCCTTCATTACCCATTCACAAAGCCATTGAAAAGATTGTATTTGATAAAACTATAACAAGAGATTTGAGGGGACTCACGGAATTCTGCCACACAAGAGATTTGGAGGTGTTCCACAATATGTGCCTAAAGTACAGGCCAAAACGATTGCATTTTGGCATGGAGGGCATGATAAATCGGTCTCTTCTAGCGGTCTTGGCACATAACCATAATGTTGGCCGTCAACAAAGTAGGACGACCGGAACTTTAGGGACGCTTCGCTACAATAAGGCCTTCACTAAAAGAAGTAAACAATGGGTGATCAAACCAGTGTTTGAGGATATGCAATATGAGTTTATTGAGAGACTTATTGTTGATGTCCTAGATAGGCACATACATGGAGTTGTGAATGAACCTGTGCAGGGGACAACTGCATTGCCACCCAACATTGCCTCTGTTCCATGTCCACCTAAAGAAGAGCTCATTGAGAAATACACATCACGGTTTAAATTATTGTAATTTGATTGTCTGTTCTCTCGAGTCTCCTCATGTCGCAGGCCCATTGAATATGTGTATCTATGTAATGTGTAAATAAAAGTGATTGCTCAGTGTACATGCAATGTGTCTCTCCACCCTTGCCCCTCCCTTCACCGTGCAGTAGTGCGAACCACCCGGGTGTCACCTGTGACTTTGCTCTCGAGTCTCCTCATGTCGCAGGCCCATTGAATATGTGTAGCTATGTATTGTGTAAATAAAAGTGATTGCTCAGTGTACATGCAATGTGTCTATCCAACCTTGTTCATTTGCGCATTAAATTAAATCAAACAGTAATATAAATCATTTTTCAAAAAATATAGAATGTCTCCGTATTTATGGTTCTCTGGGGCTGCAAAGCACGCAGACAAAATGCAAAGATGGAGTGTAAATTTCAAGTCCTGTGAGATGGCCTTACACTGAATGTAGCTAACTAGGAATGTGTGCTCGTTCAAAGTGAAGGTCAGCTGCTTTGATTTTTTGCTCGGGTGCCGGAATGGCCCACGACTCAGTATAAGGTTCTATTGTTATTTGACCTTGACAGGCCGGGACCATCCCGAAAGACTTCTTTTTGGGGGTGTGGTGCAATAACGTAAGAAACGATAATGAATAAAATTTCAGAAACGATAGCCATTTAATGTTCGTTCATTAGAAGAAATAACGTCGGCATAGAAGGAGTGGTATTTCGGGGCTGCCCTACGCACAGAAACAATGGAAAATGCAAATATAATGTAAGTAACTCTTTAGATGAGTTTATACCGCAATTTAAACTTGTTTGTTCTATGTGGCATATTGTTTTGTACCGCGCACTATCTTGAGGAGAACCATCTCCTTTTACGGAAGCACCTCAAAACCTTCCTCTTTGCTTCTGCTTTCTCTCTCCCTCTCCCCTGCTACAACTGGTCCACTGTCTGCGACCTCGGTCCTGGGCCCTTCCACTCTCCACCTGCACTGCCTCCCTGTCAACCCCTGCACTGGGGGACTGTCTCAGTATCCTACAGCCCCCCCTGGACGTATAATACCCAGTTGCACTGTCCTAGCTATGAAATAATTTCCCGACCGAATATATAAAATGAATAATTTTAATAAAGATCTGATGGTGAGACTAATTTCATTTTTTATGTTTTTCAAACAGGTACATCCTTCATTATTGCATGTGTCACGAGTACCAGACACCGGCGGATGGGTTTTTCAACCACCAGTTGCTTCTCCGCGTGAACAACGTTACCACCCTGATCATTTTATGGGACGATCGCCAAGTACAAGTATGCCCTTACGCGGTACTAACGGCTAGATGCAACATACAGACCGTTGTGGTGGCCTAGTGCCTCGTTGTTGGAACAGCCATGCGATTATCAGTGCGACCGAAGAGCTTATTTTATCGTAAACCAACACCCTGTGTACTGCACACGAACATCGCTTGCCTCAAGACGAACTATTTTGGATCGAGAGCAAAGAAAAATGCAAATCGCTGAATATTCTCTAAACATTTGATGTCCAATAAATGTACTTTGCCAAATGTACAATCTTGCCGTTTGCTTTTAAACCACAGTTTCATATTCCGAATTGTGGCGCTGTATTGTGAGATGATCTAAGACCCTGTGTACAGCAAAGGAACATCGCGTGCCTCAAAACAAACTTTTTGGAACGTGAGCAAATAAAAATGCAAATCGCTGAATATTCTCAAAACATTTGATGTCAAATAAATGTACTTTACCAAATTTACAATCTTGCGGTTTAATTTAAAAGTACAGTTTCATATTCCCAATTGTGGCGCGCTGTGTTGTGTGAGCTCATCTGTGTTGATTTCCGGGTTCTGTGTGGAGTCGCGTAGAAGACGCCTGGGCGCGTTTGCCTACGCAGCTCAGTCACGTCACGGATAGAGGCGGGGAATATGAATGTTTTGATAAAGTCTGTTTCAGGGGCGGGGGATTTGATTTAGTGCCGCAAAAGCAGGTGAGCCAGGGCGATGGGGGGAAATGATAGGATTATCAGAAAATGGCGGCTGATTTCGAGTGCGTTAATGGACGAAAAGTCGGGTAAGGTCCATAGGAAAGTTTTCTACGATCTACCGAGTTATGCTTAAAAACACATGGCCGAACAGTAGGGACAATAAAAAAAAAGTCCCGGAACTATCCTTTAATTTTAATTTTGTGAAAATTCGAGAACTTTGACTAAAACACAATAAATAAATAAAGCAAAGTCCCCAAGATGTTTCCTGTCGCTCCAGATTTTATGCGTCTCCTACGCCCCTGCGCAGGACCTGCAGCAAACACTGCAGTCCCCCAGATGCAATGTACTGCCCATAGCAGCCCGAAAGTAGTCACACAGGCACGTAAAGCAGCAGTGAATTGTTGGAATATCTTTGTGCCATACAACGTCTAAAAAGCTAAACTGCAGTATGGGATGCTGATTTGAGCCTGTCTAAATTTCGAGGGAAAACAATGTATTATATATATGCAGGAGTAATTATTACCCCTAACCGGCCTTGCCATTACTTGATGAAACAGTTGAATTAGCAAATTAAGGTGTTGTATTGCCTATTTCATATTTGACATTCTCCCCACTAAAGAACATGTGGGTAGATGGAGTGGGACTCAATGCGAAGAAAGGGTATCAAGAGATCCTAACTGTGTTTGAACACCACCCAATCCGTGCCCTCTTGTGACTGTCTTTTTTTAATATAATGGTTTTGAAACCATGCTGCATGTACTTACAGGCTGCCCTGACTTGAGCAAGTCATACTATAAGGGCATGCACTGTATGGGCAACATGCTTATTTTGTATCATCTGATCAATTTTGGAGCAATGTTTATTGTGCCAAATCTATAGCAACGGCGGAAGCCTCTTACATTTGGAAAGATATGGTGAGGAAGGTAGAGTACACTATCTGTCAGCTGACTGATGTCAGACGAAACTGACGTGTTTATTAATTAGATCAAATGCAGCTCTGTAAATATGTAAAGGTGTTAATGTTATGGTTAATGTGAAATGATGAATTAATTGGTATGTGTTAATGAGATTGTATGTGATTAATATATTTTATTTGTATTGTATATGTAATGCAGGTGGTTGATTAATAACAACAATAATAATAATAATAATAATAATAATAATAATAATAATAATAATAATAACAATAATAATACGGATAACAATAATAATAATAATAATAATAATAATAATAATAATAATAATAATAATAATAATAATAATAATAAAGAAAAGCAGCAGTGCACGCTTGTGTTTCCAGGGAAATTATTCTCATGCTGGGAATAAAAGTGTTACTCTCCATGCTCTCCCAATGGTACAAGTAAATTAGGGAAAGTAGAGCACTTTCCCATGGTGTTTTCAATCTGTGATTCACACACTTTCACCACAGCCCTCAGCCCTGGGCTGGCAGCTTTAGGGGTGTTCAAAAGAAGAAATCCCAATTTCTAGATGGTTTACGGATGTGATACAGGCTTCTTCCAAGGGCCTGAGCCTAACGCAACCCCTCATGTACCAAAGGAAGACATCCACTCCCAGTTTTCACGCAGTTACCACTCACAGATGCAGCCCCTCAGTGAAAGGCCCGCCTAGGGGGATAAGGGCATGCAGTAGGCACAATTGATCCATTTATTTTATTGGTTTTTGTAACACGGTTAATACCTGAGTTTCGTTTCTAAGGACAGATGCAGGATTTGACCCTATGTTGCTCGGTCTGGTCTTGCTTCCGAGACGAGCACGCTGCCCCTGTGCTATCCTCCGATGATGGTGTGGGTTGTGAATGGTGAATGGAGGAGTTTGGAACGCTATGCAAGGACTGTGAAGGAATGTAGGCTGTTGCAGGTGAAAAAGGGAGGAGAAAGCTGAGAGTAGGTGATGAGAGTCTGGATCTGGGGGCAATAACAGGTGATGGAAGTGAACACCTGCAGGAGGCGGTGACAGTAGGGGGAGGTGATAAGGGTCTGCATGAGGTGGTTAAATGAGAAGAAGGTAAGCACGACTGGCAGGAGGGGGGTTACAGTAGGAGGATATGGGAAGAGCTTGGAGGCAGCGGTCACAGCAGCAGGAGGTGAAGACTTGGGTGAGGTGGTTATAACAGGAGGATATTATGAGCATCTGGAGGAGGGGATAACATCAGGAAGGGGTGGTGAAGAGCAGAAGGCAGTGGCAACATTAGGTGGAGGTTGCATACCTCAGGAGGAGGTCTTACCAGCTGGAGTCAGTGGTATAAAAGACATAAGAGCCTGAAGCAATGAGGAGGCCAGGTTGGCTCAAGACAGATCGAGAAGGTGAGGGAGGTATGAGACCCATGCAGGGACATCAGAGCAGCAATATAGCCTATCATAGAAGAAAGGAGGTGCAATGCAGAGGCCTGAAGTTGGAGAGGGGGCCTAGGAAAAGAGATTGTTATTGGGAGCTCCTGGCTCAAATGTCAACCTCTGGAAAGAGTTGCAATGTATCTACAGAAGGTTTAGACAACACGGTGGTGCATCAATGAGAGATTTCAAGAAGAAGCCTCAGATCTGAACTTGCTGAGGAGACACAGTGCTAGATATCCATCCGAACGGTGGACCAGGAAAGCCCTAGTAAAAAAGGAGCAACAACCGCCCTGGCATCCCAGACTGAGAGACTTTGATTGGCTACTCCTGAGGCTTTAGCATTTTCTATTTTGACGTTTGTGTTGATCCCTCCATTCTGCAAAAATAAAGACTGAAAACCCCCTCTACTGAGACCATTTCTTTGTGGATTCCACCCGGCTTCTGTGAAGGGCGTAATGTCGTGTTCAGGTTGTGATATACATTTTATTTTCAATTCAGAGAGCATACCTGACCCATTCGGCTATCTACTGTAATAGTGTGATTACACCACGGCACAACATTTCCAATTACATTTCAAATTCGAAATGTGTGCCGCGGTGTAGCCTCGCATTGGATTACCTGCATCCCTTTACCCGGTCCCTCTCCCCTCCCCCTATTAACCTATTGGCGGCACACTTCGCTGTGTGCCGCCGACTCCCCCGTCTCCTTGCAAGGTCACTTCTCTTCACTTACGTGGATGGCAACCGGCACGCCAGGGTCAACTTTATTCTGTTGAAAGCGAGGAACACCCCTGCAAACCACGATCCCATTATAGTGAACAGGTCTGTGGGGGAACCCCTGCAGACACAGTGCCCCTTGTTCGCTATAATGGGCAGGTATGGTAGAATGGTTTGACATTTTCGGCTGTACGAAATGTTAGTATAACCAATATTTTCACAATTGTATCATACGTTTTTTATACGGTTACCCAGTGTACTTGGTCCTGAAATCACGTAGTATAGCATTTTCCAAGTCTGGCTCGATCATTGGTGACAGCCTTAAAGTAGTCTTTAACCCCACAGGAAAGAATCCTTGTGTCAGTGAGTTCAAGAATACGAAGCTGAAGGCCCAGAGGACCCAAGTGAAAGAAGCAATAGAAAAATGCAAGACTCCAAAGAAAGCAGACATGGTCCAGTAGGACTCAAAAGAAAGCAGACATGGCCCAGTAGGACTCAAAAGAAAGCAGACATGGCCCAGTAGGACTCCAAAGAAAGCAGACATGGCCCAGTAGGACTCAAAAGAAAGCAGACATGGCCCAGTAGGACTCAAAAGAAAGCAGACATGGCCCAGTAGGACTCCAAAGAAAGCAGACATGGCCCAGTAGGACTCAAAAGAAAGCAGACATGGCCCAGTAGGACTCAAAAGAAAGCAGACATGGCCCAGTAGGACTCAAAAGAAAGCAGACATGGCCCAGTAGGACTCCAAAGAAAGCAGACATGGCCCAGTAGGACTCAAAAGAAAGCAGACATGGCCCAGTAGGACTCAAAAGAAAGCAGACATGGCCCAGTAGGACTCAAAAGAAAGCAGACATGGCCCAGTAGGACTCAAAAGAAAGCAGACATGGCCCAGTAGGACTCAAAAGAAAGCAGACATGGCCCAGTAGGACTCCAAAGAAAGCAGACATGGCCCAGTAGGACTCCAAAGAAAGCAGACATGGCCCAGCAGGACTCAAAAGAAAGCAGACATGGCCCAGTAGGACTCAAAAGAAAGCAGACATGGCCCAGTAGGACTCAAAAGAAAGCAGACATGGCCCAGTAGGACTCAAAAGAAAGAATATCACGAGACTTTGTCTGAAGCGATAAATGCAATAGGTCTGTGGGTTCAAATGAATAACAATAATAATTATGCGTATCACATTTGTATTTCTACCACTTGTAAGTGACGTAATATTAGGTGTTATTACTGGCCAATGTAATGATGCTTATTTTATACGCTCAAGGGGATGTGGGGCGGGGGGGGGGGGGGAGTTTCGAGACCTGAATGTCTCAAGAGACATAAGTTCTAGGTCTGTAGGATTCTAGAGGATGAAGCAATGGGAAGGGCATCTAAGTGTGTTTGTCGCAGGGCAAAGGAACTGTAGGCCAGGAAGACTCTAAGGAAAGACGCTGCAGGACGGTAAAGCGCCAGGGAAATGATCTGTGGGTCAAGAGGGCTCGACAGAAGTAATCTGTGGACATCTTGGAATCCAGGGGTAAAGAGGCTGTAGGTCTGAAAGACTCAAGATGAAGATGTCTTGGTCGGTAAGGCTCAAGAAATCTGTAGGTCTGTCAGGGTCACATGAAACATGCTTACGGTGTTACTAGCTCAAGAAAAATAGGCTTCTATGGGGATCAAAGGAACAAAGCTGTGGACTAGTATGGCTCAAGTAAAAAAAAAAAAGATGTTCTCTGTACAGCCAACAGGGAAAGGCTGTAGTCTGTAAGGCTAAACATGAACAACCTGTGACCTGGAAGCCTCAAAGGAAAGAAGATTTAGAGCATAAGGGAAAGAGACTGCAGTCTGTAGTGCTGAATGAAAAGAAGGAGACAGTGTGTGAGGCACAATGGAAACAACAAGGCACAAGGAAAAGAGCTGTAGATCTGTAGGGTATATAATCGAAGCTGTATATCTCTGTCCAGAGAAAGCCTTAATCGACAATTGTATATGGAGTGTTAGTTCCCAATGGGGGTATGGCCTAGTCCTACCACCAAACGAGGAGGCTATGAGTGGGGGCATTACATACTACATCTTCAGTGCTGGAGGCTGCCATCTTCCCCTGCCAGGTAAGTGCTCCCCTGCACCCTGTGTCATCTTCCACCACCCCCTTGTACACTTATTTGCCCCCTCCTAACCCTGCCCAACTTACCTTGTGCTGCCTGGCTCCTCGCCAGGAACAGCAGTATTCCAAGCACGTCCCCGCAGTTCTGTGAATGGCCGCCATAGAAAAGGAGCAGGGACTACGTGTAGTCCCCTCTCCCCAATCCATAGCAGCCATCGTGTTTGTTTATTTGTTTTGCACTTTTCAATGTCCACCATGGAAAGGCAGAAGGGACTGTGTGCAGTCTCTTCTCCCCGTTCCATAGCGGCCATCGTGTTCATTTTTTTTTTTTCTCAATTATGAATGGCCACCATGGAAAGTGAGAAGGAACAACATAGTCAATCTCCCGATCCATGGCAGTAAAGCTTGTGTCAGTAATGCCTCTCCTGCTCCTGTAACACTGCGTAATCCCCCAGGGAAAGGTGCATATACAACCTTTTAGCGGGATACTTTACACTGTTTTCTGGCAGAGTGGTCATCATTCACATGAATCCAGGTGGATCCCATGTCTCAATAATAACCAGAATAGAAGGAATCATCCTGGCGTCTAGGTAAGGGCACTGAGTACAGCAGCACAATGAAACCCTGCCGGTGCAAAAATTTTATCCTCTCACGTCACATGATAAATGCACATGGGTGAAGGCACTGGCGGCTTTTCTGCACAAAGTAGGGAAACATGCAGTGTGGATTCTACGTGACCCGCCCCATCTGGGAAATCTGTTTGAAAATGGCACAGATGATAAAAAACAGGAAAGGAGCATCACTGCCCTGCTTGTATGTTTTGATCAGGAATGGGTTGAAATCTGCTTACTTTGAGAACAGATCCTGCAGTTCAGGCAGTGATGATTCGGGGTGATGTTTTTTAAGGGATTGTGGCAGCTATTATGACTAAATAATATGAACCCCCAGATTTATTTTGAATGAACCTGAAGAATCAGGGAATCCTCATGATTTATGTCTTAATATACACTATAGTAATACAACCTGCTGGAGAAAGCTTTCCACGCCTCATCAGCTTCTGAAATGAGGTCGGCATGCATGTGAAGAAAGGCCATCAATGGCCGGCTGTAAGGGATAGGCTGGTGTGACTCGTGACATAGCAATATGCCTCTTCATGGCGTGACTCCTGCCTAGCAATATGCCTCTTCATGGCGTGACTCCTGCCTATCAATATGCCTCTTCAAGGCATGACTCCTGCCATAGCAATATGCCTCTTCATGGCGTGACTCCTGCCTAGCAATATGCCTCTTCATGGCGTGACTCCTGCCTATCAATATGCCTCTTCAAGGCGTGACTCCTGCCATAGCAATATGCCTCTTCATGGCGTGACTCCTGCCTAGCAATATGCCTCTTCATGGCATGACTCCTGCCTATCAATATGCCTCTTCAAGGCGTGACTCCTGCCATAGCAATATGCCTCTTCATGGCGTGACTCCTGCCTAGCAATATGCCTCTTCATGGCGTGACTCCTGCCTATCAATATGCCTCTTCAAGGCGTGACTCCTGCCATAGCAATATGCCTCTTCATGGCGTGACTCCTGCCTAGCAATATGCCTCTTCATGGCGTGACTCCTGCCTATCAATATGCCTCTTCAAGGCGTGACTCCTGCCATAGCAATATGCCTCTTCATGGCGTGACTCCTGCCTAGCAATATGCCTCTTCATGGCGTGACTCCTGCCTATCAATATGCCTCTTCAAGGCGTGACTCCTGCCATAGCAATATGCCTCTTCATGGCGTGACTCCTGCCTAGCAATATGCCTCTTCATGGCGTGACTCCTGCCTATCAATATGCCTCTTCAAGGCGTGACTCCTGCCATAGCAATATGCCTCTTCATGGCGTGACTCCTGCCTAGCAATATGCCTCTTCATGGCATGACTCCTGCCTATCAATATGCCTCTTCAAGGCGTGACTCCTGCCATAGCAATATGCCTCTTCATGGCGTGACTCCTGCCTAGCAATATGCCTCTTCATGGCGTGACTCCTGCCATAGCAATATGCCTCTTCATGGCGTGACTCCTGCCATGGCAATATGCCTCTTCATGGGATGACCCCTGCCTATCAATATGCCTGTTCATGGCGTGACTCCTGCCATAGTAGTATGCCTCTTCATGGCGTGACTCCTGCCATAGCAATATGCCTCTTCATGGTGTGACTCCTGCCTAGCAATATGCCTCTTCATGACGTTGTGGAATCAGAAAAAATACAATATTACAGCTGTTACACCAAGCAAAGGAAAATACACCGACACAGGCTTGTAAAGATTCCCAGAATCTTTATTACAAAACTGCACAGTATTCAACAAGGTACACAAATAGCTATTTGGCCATCAATACATCACAGAGACCACCAGCAGGGTTCAATGTGAGCAGTGAACAGAATTTCCTAGCTGGACATCGACGCATTTATACAATTTGTAAAATGATTACCATCCCTTTTACAGGTCAATCATACACTGGGCTAGGGTCGCCCCAGGTTCACTTTCCTAATTTACATATCTCGTGCATGCGGTTTACTTTTGAATACATTTACTAACACACTCCATTATTCTTTAATTTAACATTTACACTCTTTGCATGCTGGTTTAATACAGACCAAGCAAATGTTTCATCTATTATATTTGGATAGCATTACTGTTCTTGTATACTTGTAGTTTAACATTGCTAATTCAAGTAATCCCCTGCTCCCGAGGTCAACAAAGGACAAGGGGCCTCATTACGACCCTGGCGGAAATGGAAAAATGATGGCGGAAATGCAATACCGCCATCGAACACCGCTCGTTGCGATCATGACCCGTCACCGTAAAGTACGATGCCATTAGCGACACCGCAGTGAACGGCAACGCTAACTGCACCAAGTACGCGCACGCGCGCCTTGCAAAACCGGAAACACCGCCATGGCGCAACGGTACGCGAATTCTGACCCTAGCGGACATGTACTGAACGCCATCAAGCACGTCGGAAAGTACCATTCCGCCATGGCGAGAAATACGGCATCGTGAACCAACCGTAAATGGCCCACTGAGTGCCTGTACTCCACTCCCTGGCCACATTGCACAACTCCTGGCAGGCGCAATGTACTCACACTATGCAACCAGTGAAATCTACAATTCACCCATGCATGCCAACGTAGAAATGCATGCAGGGGCTCAAAGCGCCCCGTGAGTGGGCATCCATGTACGGCATGTCACCATAGCCGTACTGATGCAGCACAGGCATGTGAAGGTACAATACATCAAAATGAAAATCAAGAACACATGACACAAAACAACAGTAGTCCCCCATCGCTTGCCACCAGCGCAAGGCAACATCCAAAACAGCATCCTGAGGGGGATTGCACCAGCCCTGTACTCTTGCCAGTAAACAAACCAACCATCAGCAGAAGCATGTACCACACAAGTTGGCAGAGTGACTGAGCAGCCAGGCTCATCCCAAGAGGGGCCGATGGGAGCTGCAGGGCACAGATGGCATGAATACAGAAGCTATTCCAATGGACATGACCCCAGTCCCCCTCCAACAAACGCACGCAAACACAGGCACCTGTGACCAGCCACATTCTGAACATCCCATCATTCCACCAATCGACCTGGCTGACAGGCACCAGTCGGCCAAAAGCCAATCCCCCGCCCCTGAACAGCACATCATGTAAACAGTCACAATGGCAGCCCCCATCCGTGACCATACTGTGCTACGTAGGCAAACGCGGCCAGTACAGTACCACACAACTCAACTCAGAAGGCGGAACACAATGCAGATCATCTCGCAATACATACCGCCACAAATCGAAAATCGCTACATCACCTGCAAAGAATAACGCAACACGCCAAATATCGGAATACAATTTAAATGCACATCCAAATGACAAAGGCCTCACAGCAATTTGCTAAATAACACCAAAACATCCATCATCACCGAGGGCTGCATCTGCAATAATTGACCAGCTTCCACTTGTGTGACGCCCTGTACCATCATGGCACACAGGGCCTACATCAACGTTCCAAAAGGCAACATGGAAGCGGCAAGAACCGCAGGTCCGTCCCATGAAGCAGGCACTAGTCCAGCTGAAAGGCCGAAATGTTGCACCTAGCCACCAGTACAGCGTAAGGGCATGTGGCCCATTGGCGATCGTCCCATAAGATCGTAATGGTGCTCCACTGATTCACCCGAAGCTGCAGGTGTCGAGAGTAAAACCCATCTGGAGGAGTGGCGTACAGATGGCATCTGCAATAGGGCAGGAGATACCTGTCACCCAAATGAAACACAAATTAACCGATTGCATTACGGGACTCATGATGCATTACAATCTTCATTCAACACACCAAATCCACACCCATATGCATGCTAGCCCACTCCAAAGGAATATACACACCCCTAAATCAGTATCGAATCATAACGAAATCAATCGAGGTAAATACACCATTGGCAACGTCGGTTACTGTGCATGCGTCCGTCAAGACAGAACCCATGACATGGGATTAGTAACGTGCCTAGACACAAGTGTATGAAGGCGCGTCGAGACAGGGAGGATCCGACAAGGGCAGATAGACGTAAGTCCCACTATGGCAGCCTTGCATCACATAGCGCAGGGGAAGGGGATTGATTCAAAAAACCCATGTACATGGCAGACCCTAAATGGAATCATCTGTCCATGCATCCATTCATCATTCCCTCATCCCGCAATGAAAACGCATGAATATTCACTCACATAATATTTGAAACTTCCATCGCGTCTGTGCGTAATGCAGTCTGCAAAAACCCACTGTGCTCCTGGCCGGATCTGTAGTGTTGTGAAGCAAGATGGATTTGGGAACGTCCTGCCTTATCGTCCACTACGCTATTGCGCATCCCATTCAATTCATGACATTCATTGCCTGCTCGTTATGGGCCCTGTCCCAAGGACATTCAACAATAGAACGTTACATTTCCAGGCAGACCTGTGGGCGTCTCCTCACCGCTACTTCGATACCAAAAATGCTGGCCTTCGAATTCCTCACTTGCAACATTACGTCGAAAAGGCCTCTGTGAACGCTTGCATTCACAATTACATCAATGTAGTGCGGCTGTGTGTCATAATGCTAACTGGCTACAATCACAAATGGGACGCCACGCCCGTCGGTGAAGTACGTTACTGTGCTGCATGAGGGTCGGCCATCGATCGAGCCCTACATACCACTGACTCTTCACAGGTATGTAAGCGGCTGCAATTATAGCATGTGTAACAATGGGAGCATAGCATGAAAATCAGTCAAAGTACATCACACTGCCATCGGGATTTGATACATGATTCCAATCCCAAGATGCCATGCGGCCAAATGCAGCCTTACGTGCGGGACGTGCTCGGCCAGAAGGGATTGCATCTGCCACAGATTCATTCAATCAGCACAGGTGGAGGCCATACAGGCCGACAGCACATATATAGCAGACCCAAACCCCTCCCACAACCACTCCCACTCCAAAATGCTACCGGCAGGACTAGCGATGTTGGGCCTGGGGGACCAGATAGCACTGCAAGTACTACAACTACAAGAAGACGACGAACAACAACAGGTACAACAACCGGGCGCACAGGGGAGACGGAGGAGAAGGAGGAGGAGGAGGGCAAGGCAGGGTCAGCAAGGCCCACAAGCACTGCCACTACCACCACGCAGGCGGCCCGCAATCCCACGCCTCCGAGCTGATCCGTTCAACCTCACTGCTGAGCAGATCCACACCCTCTACCGTTTGGACCGGGACACCATAATCGCCATTGTGGACATGACACATGCTGACCTCGTGAGCATGATAGATAGCCCAACCGCCATCCCACCCCTACTGAAGGTGGTGTCTGTACTCCACTTCCTGGCCACAGGCACCTACCAGCACACAGTCGGACAGTTGCATGGCATTTCACAGCCACTGTTCTCACGGACACTCTTCCAAGTGCACGATGCCCTCCTGAAGCACGCCGACGACCACATCACACTACCACGCACGTACCAGGAGATTACCAACGCAAAAGTGGGATTCCATGCACTTGGCGGCATCCCGGGTTGCATTGGTGCCATCGACTGCACCCATGTTGAATTGGTTGTCCCACATGCCATGGAGGTCCAGTACCGCAACCGGAAACAATATCATTCAATCAATGTGCAAATGGTGTGTGACTCCAACAAGATCTTTACGCATTGTTGTGCCAGATTTCCAGGATCTACCCATGATTCTATGGTCCTGAGGAACACAAGAATACCACGCTACATGGAGCGACACGCAGGGCACAGATCCTGGCTACTCGGTGAGTCTCATTCCATGCATGACATCGTGGCCCATTTGATGCGTCAATGACCTTGCAGGAAGGGGGGGGGCTACTTAGCACTATCATTCCACTGACACCCTTTATTCGTCTCATACAGGTGATGCCGGGTATCCACTGAAGAGATGGCTCCTTACACCAATCCGGAACCCACAGAACCAGCATGAGGAGGACTACAACCATGCCCACTCACGTACCCGTGTGGTCATTGAACAGGCATTCGGCCTACTGAAGGCTCGTTTCCGCAGCCTCAGCAGGTCTGGCGGGGCACTCATGTACAGCCATGAGAAGGTTTCTAAGATGGTCATGGCATGTGTCATGCTGCACAACATGTGCATACGTAGGAATGTGCCCATGCCCCCTGACGCTGTACTGCATGCACCTGAAGATGATGATGATGAGGGTGGGGATGTGGAGGCACCTCAAGGAGTCCATGAGGCACAGGATGCACGTGCAATCCGACAGAGCATCATAGATGCATGCTTCTAGCAACCACGCATGGTGCCTATTACATGGAAAGGGGACCTGTGGCACTGTGTGTGTGTAGTACAGGCACATTGTGGACTGTACGCCTATGAAGGCCTCGTACGCAAATATCAATGTCCACACATGTCATTGGATGATAATGAAGTACTGTATTGTGAATGTGATTTGATTTATACACCCTATGGACCCGCCACCCAGTGAAGCACAACACACCCCCTCCACCCTACTACCTCCCCCCCCAACACCAGTGTCCAAATATGCATGCTGTCCGTGGTTAGACGCTATTGCAAGCCCCCTCTACGGGTATCAGGGGCACCCCTGCCCGTGGAGCGCAGGTTCCTGCCAGATCTGCGTTGGGGGCTGCCCTGGACGGAACTTGCCACGGATGATGTCTCTGCCTGCTCGCGTCCATGCATGTCTCTGAGGGTTTGTGAGAGCTCCGAGAGCACACGGCGCACAGCAGCAAGTTCAGCACAAACGTCTTTGGACGTCGCATGCAGTTCCCCCCTCAGGCTCTCGGTGCTTTTCTCCATTTGTGCTCTCAGGCTCTCGGTGCTTTTCTCCATTTGTGCTCTCAGGCTCTCGGTGCTTCTCTCCATTTCTCCCCTGAGGCTCTCACTACTTTTCTCTATTTGTGCCCTGAGTGTCTCGGTGGATGTTTCCATGGCTGCCCTGGAACCCCCGCATTCATTTGCATGGTCCTTGAGTAGCGTGGACACTTCCTGCTGTTGCTCGATCAGCAGGTCGAGGGACTGTTGCCTCTGCTGGGCCATGGACATTTGCGGTGGTGTGACAGGGGGGCTGCTCAACACATGTTGCCTTGGCACAGGACTTGTGGGGGTTGGCCAGTCGTCGTCTTCAGGGTGCCCCTGCGTGGTTTCGTCATGGTGTAGGGGATGGAACATGCAGGGGGATTGGGAAAGGTCATGGATGGTACCTACGTCGCCAGCACTGTTTTCCGTGTCGGAGCATGCTGGCATGACAGCTGTGTCACCTATGGTGCTGCTACCACCAGAGGCAGTGCCATCAGATACGTTCTTTGGGGGGACCTGTGGTGCTGGGGTTGTGGACTTGCTGGCTGCTGGGGTGCCTGTTGCAGTCCCCTCCAGTGTGCTGCCACTTGATTCCTGCTGCTGCCGTGTCTTGATCCTTGCACCTGAGGTGGAGGCTCTTGGGACGTTGGTCCTGGCCCGCTTTGCAGGCGTGCTGGTAGGGGTGTCCTGCAGCTCGTCGTTGGTATCGGACCCTGTGGTGGAGTAAAGAGGGCCGAGCGTTAGTTATGGGTCTGTGGGATTTGGAATGGCAACGTATCAAATGCATTGGGGTGGTACATGAGGGTGATTTGGGACTGGGCCTTGGAGGTGGTCTCATTTTCGTGTGGATTGAGGATGCATTCATTTGGCTGCCTGCAGTTAGGGGGTGCATGCTGCACATGTAGGGGTTGTTTATGGCATCTTGATTAATTTGTTTATTCATTCTGACTTTTTGAGGGCGCTGTCAGGGCAAAGTATGTATTGCACTATGGGGTCACATGGTACTGCACATGTTCGTGCTTTGTGGATTTCGCATTGTTTCTCTTGGCCAACCTACCTGATTCTCCGGATGTCGGCACTCCTTTCTCCATCCCTCCGACTCCCTCTATGCTCTCCATTCCTATGGTGGAGGCGCAGATATCCTCCCAGGGGGTCAACTTGATGGGCGACTCTGATCCCCCCCGGTAGCTGTGGCGATGTTCCTGTTCGCAGAAAGTATGCTGCGTACGCGGATCCGCAGGTCGTCCCACCGCTTGCGACATTGCTGTGGCGTGCGGGGTGTTGTCCCCACCGCACTTACGCGCTGTGCCACCAGGGCCCATATGGCCTTCTTGTTGGCAAGGGCCGTCCTGGTCATTTGACTGGAGAAGACGACGGCGGCATTCTCCTGGAGGGTCTCGGTGAGCACGGTCAGTTCCTCTCGGGAGAAGTGGACCTGCCGCTTGCGATCACACGCTTTCTTGGCTACCTTTCCCATATTTATTTTTTTAACTGGGGTTGCTAACGGGTTGGGATGTGTGTCAGGGTCGGATTTTTAATGGTTGTGTTGGGAATCGGATTTTATAGTTGTGCGGCGTGCTGTTTCCCGTTCCGGCCACATGCTTTTACTTCCGTTTCCGTATATTTACGGTGCCTGTAATTTGCGGTGCCCGCTCATTACGGTGACCGCTCATTACGGTGACCGCTAAGATGGGTGGCGGTATTGCACCTGGTGCAGCGTACGGCGGCGGTAAGGGCCGTTTTGGGGTCATTTCCGCCATCGCAGCCTTTCGGATTCCGCCATGGCGTAATGCTCGTGCCCGATGGGTCGGAATGGGCCGCACTTTGCTCCTTCGTGCAATGGCGGAAACGCTATTTACGCTATGGCGGTCCGGTCTGTTGATTTCCGCCAGGGTCGTAATGAGGCCCAAGGTCTGTATGACCCTAACATGTAGCCAGAAGGCAGGTTGGACATTAACTCTCCTACAGAGGTTGGAGAGGTTAAGGCAAGAACAAGGGCACATGAGACGGCCATTTTAGATTACAGGGTGAATTTGTACAAAAAAAAACAAAATGGCGGTTCTAACCTAAAATGGAGGCTTGATTCAAGATGACGGCTTACATCAATTTCTAAGGTCAAGACCTTGCCGTAGAGAGTTATTCGTGTACAATTTTAAGCAACTTGGCGTAGGCCAATATACATACAAATAGGAGGCATAATTTAATATCCGGTTTGACAAACCCTCCTTTTGGCCTATGCCAAGTGCTAACACTACTTCTGATCTGCTTGCAAGTAACTCCATACGTCATCGTCCATACACCCCGAATCATTGTCGGACATATCTATTGCCATTAGATCTGACACCAGAGTTTCTTTCAACACATATTCTTTGGAAACCTCCTTTGGGGCGTATATTTTATGCCCTAATACACTTGTTGCTTGCGCGCAACATCCCCCTAATACTGAGCATATACCAGGGAGACACTGTATACAACAGCAGAGAAACAGAAAACTTCCCAAGATAATCAGCAGGGCCGAGAACAACTTCCATCCCCATGACCGTAGGAGGTCCCAAAACCATGTACCTTCCCAGTTTCCCTCAGGAACATGTACTTCTGAACGAAGTACATGTAGATTTTGGATAGTCCTAAAGATCGTTGGAGAGGAGTCTGGTATGTAAACGCAGCAAGCGGACCCCACTAATTTACAAACTCCTCCTCGCTCTGCCAGGATGACATCTAATGCCATCCGGTTCTGAAGAGCCACTAATCTTATCGCTCTCTGTTCTAACGTCATATTATAGAGTATGTCAGTGGTCCGATTGATGGTTCTCTCCAATACTCTTGCTAGTCCCCTGATATCTTCCGAATTCGTAATTTGCCCAAAAAATGGCACAAAGGATTTCATAATATCTCCTAGAGTTTGCGCTGGAGTATCCCCTTTTACACCTCGTCATGGACGAGTCTTTGAAATTTCTATAGTACTGGCAATAAATACCCCAGGTAATAGAATCCCTAAATAACAGGTTCCTTGCCAATCCCTGGGCAACCAGGGAAATGCCACATTACCGCAAACAAAATAGACAGGTTCACCTACGTACAGAGGTCTTTTTTCACTAGTCAAATTCGCAACGTTGGCACACTTTCTAAAATTACCCATTGACCGTGTTCCATTCCTCTGTATGCAAAAGGATACTGCATCAGGGCTATGATTAACAGAATAAGATGGAGGCGTGGCATCCTTATTGCCTATAGGAGCCATTTTAAAAGAGATTAAAGACTGAAAGGGACGAGACAATCTATCAGAGGGCCTAACAGAAGCAATGTTTGGCTTACTTCTATTTGCTAAAAGCGAGCATCCCAAGTGCATCAAAACATTCTTTTCAAAATTATTTAAATTTGTACCATCAAAGTTCCCTGAGATGCTGTCATTCCAACGACCAAAAAATAGTGCTCTAAGAGAAGCGTAACAGGCAGTTGTCAAAGGTAAGGGATAAATATACCAACCTAGCCCCTTATCTCCATGTTGCGGTAGATGTGTACAGATCCAGCAGTTGGTCTTATTAAAAATTGCATGAGTGGCATTCATTATTAACAAAAGGGTATTATTATGATAGTTCTGTGTATGCAAAGAATCCCTAAGCGACAAAGTATGCAATTGCACAGAAGGAGTGGGAATAACAGATACATTTTCAATAGGTAAAAAGTCCTCTAACGGATATGCTTCTTCCAGATACCATAACCCAAACCCAACAGTTACTAAAAATCCAGTAATTATCACAAAAAGGCAACAATACACTTTGGGGGTCCCATTACATGCGTGACCATTGTCTCTGCTAGTCACATATTTATCTAAAAGTTCAGTACGAGTGGTAGCAGGTGCAGGCATTGTAGTCTTCAACAGAAAAAACACCAATTGTTCATTTGCTGGCGACTCCAGTCGCGCGTCTTCTTAATGTCTTTCCCACAACCCTTAGCCGACAGAATCTTCCCGCACAGTCGGGCCAAAAAGGCAAGCCCTCAAATGATTTTTCTCAATCGCACAGTCAGACCATGCTGTACGTTTACTTCCTTGGGCGCAAATTATATTTTGCAGTTTCTGGCGAGAACAAAGTGTCGTCACTTCCTCCTGGAAGTGGTGAATGGACGGAAATGGGATCAAGAAAGGATTGATCCGGAAGTTCCACTGTTGGGTAGTGCGGAGACAAGATGGCCGTTTTGTCCGGCCTTGCGGATTCCGAAGCGGTCTCCGATTCTCCCTTGTTAGTTGTTGCTGTTTCAGGCACGCTAGTTACAGCAGTGGGAAGGGATTCTGTGTCTTCTGTATCGTAAGGCACAGGCGGTGGGATCCGTTTGGTGTGCGTCGCATGGATCCAGTGTTTACGACCCGCTACCTGTACGGCAGTCTGGGTGACTAGCAGGACTTGGTAAGGACCCCTCCACTGAGGTGCAAGGCAAGACGACCTCTCAAAAACCTTCGTGAGGATCCAGTCCCCCGGTCATAGACTGTGACCAGGACCCTCGTAGTGCACAGGTAATGCCTCTCGCACCTGGTGATAAATTGAAAACAGATTTGTAGTCAACTGATTACAGTAGTCTGAAAGAAGCACATTTTCTATATCCCGTAATGAGCGACTTTTTTGGCATACCCCAAATATTAGCAGGTCTCCCCATTACCACCTCAAAGGGAGAGAGCCCAGTCTTAGTTTGAGGGGTTGTTCTCATCGACAGTAACACGATCGGTAAGGCGTCCGGCCATTTTAGCTTGGTGACAGCACACGTCTTAGCGAGTTTTTTCTTTATAATGCCGTTGTGCCTTTCCACTAATCCGGCACTTTGGGCATGTCTAGCTGAATGGAACCGCTTGTCAATCTGTAATCCTTTACAAATTTGTAGGATTACAGTGGCAATAAAGTATGGGCCATTATCTGACCAGATGACTCTCGGCAGCCCGAACCTAGGAAAAATCTCTTTCAACAGAGTTTTTGCCGTGGTTATGGCTGTTGCATCTCTAACCGGGAAGGCCTCAACCCACTTACTAAATGCACAAATAACAACCAATACATATTTAAGATTGTTACACCATTCCATTTCAATAAAATCACAGTGAATAACCTCAAACGGGACAGAAGGTGGAGCGAAACTTCCTCTAGGAATCTAGGTACCTTTTCCTACATTGTGCTGCAAGCAAACCATGCAGTTCTGGACAAAACGCTCTGCAGTTTTGAAAATCTTATCATTGGCCCATACACTGTGTACCATTTTTGTCAATTTTTGCGCACAAACATGTGTCTGACCATGAGCCATAACAACCATCATTGTAATGTAGGCGTCAGGGAGTAACCATTTCCCTTCAATATTGTCTACCCAACACCCATCGAGATCCAATCTCCCTGCATCCTTGATCCATCTCTTAGTTTCCTCTATGGTAGCATCTGCTTGAATATCTTTTACAGCATCGATACTTTCACCCAAAGTGCAAACATTTACAATTTCTTTTACAGCATACATTTCTGAACTGAAATCAGTGGCAGTCTGTTTAGCTATCTGATCGGCGAAAGCATTCCCTTTTCCTACATCATCTGTAACCTTCTGATGTGCTGAACATTTTATGATAGCTAACTGAACAGGGAGTGCAAGTGCTGAAAGTAATTGCACTATTAAAGTGCCGTGCTGGATTTTCGTTCCGTGCGATGTCAAGAAACCTTGTTCTTTCCAAAGTCTACCAAAATTGTGAGCCACCCCAAAGGCATACTGACTATCAGTATATATATTCACTGTACGCCCTTCAGAAAGTTCACAAGCTCGAGTTAACGCTGTAATTTGTGCGGCCTGCGCAGAGTTATGCATAACTCTTTTAGTTTCCACACCGTGCTTAAAGTAATAACAGCATAAGCAGCCGTGGATGTACCATCTGGAAGTTTAAAACAAGAGCCATCATAAAATAGCTCTCCTTGTGGGCTATTCAAAGGCTTGTCTTTCAAATCGATTTTGCCTTTAGTCTCTTGTTCTGTCATATAAAAGCAATCGTGTGATGTATCATCACCATCAACAGTATCTTGCGACACAGGTAGAAGTTCAGCCGGATTTAATACACAACACCTCTGAATTTGAATGTGGGGGGCAAACAAGATCAGTTCATAGGTTGTCAATCGTGCAGAAGTGAGGTGTTGCCTTTGAGTTCTATTCAATAGAACATCTACAGAGTGAGGTACCATTAGGGTTAGCGCATGAACCAGGACCATTCCCTCACTCTGTTTTACAGACGCAGCAGCAGCAGCAACAGCTCACAAACATCTTGGCAAAGCGCATGCTACAGGATCAAGGGCGGAGGAATAGTAGTCGCACGGCCTATTCTTCCCTCCATGCTCCTGCGTTAATACAGCCAAAGCACATCCATCACGTTCATGCACAAACAATACAAAGGCCGTATCATAATTCGGAGTTCCTAAAACCTACGCTGAACACAGCGTGAATTTGAGAAAATCAAATGCTGTCTGGTGTTCCAAAGTCTGTGGCAATGGCAAAGAAATGCCCTTCTTTGTCAAAGCCAGCATTGGTTTAATCGTTAATGAAAAATTAGGGATCCACATTCTACAATAAGAAGCCATACCTATCAAGGCTCTAACTTCCTTTTGCGTATTTGGGACAGACATACCAGAAATGGTCTTTATTCGTTCAGGTGTCAACCATCTTCCCTCCTTTGACAGGAGATAGCCTAAATAGGCAACCTCCTGGCAACAATATTTGAATTTTTTAAGTGAAGCTTTGTGGCCATGTTTTGCTAGATGACAAAGCAACAACACGGTGCCTTCTTTACAGGCGCTCTCATAATCAGCAGCCAAGAGGAGGTCATCTACATACTGTAGTAACGTGCAAGTAGTAGGCAACTCGAGGGTATCAAGCTGCTCTTTCAATGCCCTACTATAAATACTTGGACTCTCAGTGTACCCTTGTGGTGCACGAGTGAATGTAAACGAGCGTCCACCTAGGGTAAACGCAAACAAATACCTGCTATCATTGTGTATGGGAATACTGAAAAACGCGTTTTTAAGATCAACAACGCTAAAATGAGTGGCAGAAGCCGGAATCATGGTTAGTATCGTTGTAACATCAGGTACAATAGGAAATTGAGGAGCACCAATTTTGTTAATAGCGCCTAAATCAATTATAAAACGAAAGGGAATCACATTATCACCTTTTTTGTATACTGGCAAAATGGGGCTGTTACATATGCTACCCGTAATCTCCTCAATTACTCCACGATGTACAAAATCAGAAACTATACATTTCAAAGCCTGTTCGCCTTCAACTGAGATCTTATATTGCGGGATGCGAGGCAATTTTACTCCATGTTTCAAAATAATTTTAACAGGTTCATTTTGGAGAATGCCCACATCATCATCATCGATTGCCCATAAGCATTCTGGAACATTACTAAATTCTGGCGGTAAAGGTCGAGTCAAAAACTGAGAGGCGAGAGATTGCTGAGGTGAAATTGTTAGCCGAATTCCATCCGGAGAACAATGTATTACTGCATGTAATGCCTTCAACAAATTTAGCTCCAGCAAGTTCTCCCCACAGGTAAGTAGAAACGGACACTGTTCCGTGAAGGGACCCAGTGTTATCGGTACCGGCAAAGAGACCGGACAAACTACAGGTGTGCCTGAAAACCCTACGGAAACGTTTGATTGCCCTGACAGGGGAATATTTGGAACCCGTGAATGATCAATGGAACATTTCTGTGCTCCCGTATCTACTAAAAATAGATGCTTCCTATTTCCCACTGCCATCTCAACGTAGGGGCCTTTCTGATGAACGGGAATAGGCGTAGGTTCCAAATCCTGCTTCGGGCAATCCTAGCGGAACATAATATTATCAAAAGGAAGTTCTTCAGAGAGGTAAGTGGCAGAAAGGTGATCAAAAATGTTTCTATTATCCACATTCGAAACTTGCTTATCTTGTGAAGGAGGTTGCTGTGATTCTGGTGCAAACTGACCACTGCCAGGGCCCCCTGCACCTGGACGACCTCTGGATCGTCTACCCATGTTCCCAAATGACCTTTGCTGTAAGGTCGGACATTGTGCGCCCCAGTGGCCTTCCTGCCGGCAATAGGCACACTGGTTAATGGTTACCAGAGCCAAGGGCGCACTTCCCTGTGGAATGTACTGACCTTTAAATTGATTACCCCCTCTAGGGTTTCTAGCAATCTGCTGTAATAAAACTTTAGTTTTCAGGTCACCCTTTTTTTTCTCAAGTTTCTGCTTTTCAGTATTTACACGATTTTCATAGTACTGAGCCATATGCAGTACTTCTGATTGGGACTTCGCCTGCCAAGCGCTTTCAGAAGACATAATCTGCAACTGGATGTCAGGCAGCAATCCACGTACAAATTTGTCGATAAACAACCTTTTCCCTGACTCTGTGCCTAAGCCTTGTCCACTGAAATCTGAGAATACCTGCTTGAACCGATTGAAGAAATTGGTAGCACCCTCAGACTTTCCTTGGACACAGGCCGTAAGCTTGTCCCAAATAATTCGTTTTTCAGGAACCATAGTTTTCAATTTTACAATAATTCTATCGGGCAAGGTTATTATCACTTGAGGTGGTCGTTCGCCAGCTGGTCTTTCTCTGTCTAGCCTAATCATGTTATCCCATGTATCTTCCAACCCAGGTATGTCATCTGTAGTCCTAATCTGTTTCCACAAATCAACTGGCAGGAGTACGGGAAATAATAGGTCAATAGCACTTAAAGTGAATACTGACGACTGTAAGACCGACTCTATTTCTTTATAGAATCCGGTCGGATTCTTTCTTATATCGGGAATAGATTGCTTTATGGTGTTCACTTCCTGTCTTGAAAACGGGACGTGAACAAACTGTGAAAGAAAATGTGCAGGAATTTCCCCCGCGAGTATTCCTCACGCAGCATCGGCCGCAATCTCAACTTTCGGGACAAATGTCGGAGGGACCTCTCTCATAGGCAACTGAGAAGTAGGCAGCTCCGAACGCTTACTAAGCAACAGAGCCAAATCAAGCGCTAAGGCAGTCGAAGAAGTATCAATCGAAAAAGCTCTCTTATAAACACTCAACAATTCTACGGGACAACAAATCTTTCTCTTTACACACTCATTCTGCAGGTGCTCTACCATCACCTGTATCACTTTCTTTTGCATTTCTAACATATACTGACTATATGTGTCATATACTTCATCTGGAGTTATCGACATATCCCAAATCCATCCTATCGCGTCTCCTTTTAATTCTCGACGAGGAGAAAACCATTTCTGTAAGTACATAATACCTAAACTACCACCATCTACTTCCTCATTCTGTAACTCTTCCAACTCCTTCCTATACTCAAAAATCCTCTCAACATGTTCATATACATTATCCACAGTATCTCTGGACAACGCTAAGGCGTTCAAATCCTGTAACCCTTGTGGGAAATCTACATCATTTAGTCTATTCCACATTATACTCAAATGAGTCCCTAATCCTTCGATAAAAACATTTTTCTCAGGAATATCTTTTAAATTTTCGAGTGTGGAAAAAACATCAGCTTGTTCACCCGTCTCCATACAATGTTTATCCCAAGGAGTCAATTCACTCCTTTTGTCTGGGGACACAGTATTACGAGTCACAACCCTTGGTCTTGCTCCCTGGTCTACTACAAGCGATGCAGAATTACTTGGAAGAGGAAGAGTAGGCACATTCTGAATAACAACAGGTGAAGGCAAGGGGGCAGGCAAAGGGGCGACAGCTGGAAGAAGAACAGGAAGAACAGCAGGGAGGACCGGAGGAACTATAGGAGGGGGAACTACAACAGGAAGGGGAAAGCGCCAGGAGGAGGGACGTACGAGGTGGCGCGGAGGCATCGGGCGTTCGTTCATGCAAATGTTTATTAATCAATTCATCTGACGTATGAAAATCTTTTGAAGGGTAGATTTTCTGAATGCCTAATTGAAATGCCCTGTCCGTGTTCCTAACTGACTCCAATTGTTTATTTTGATCATATAACCGTGCCTTTTCGACACTTGTCATATGTCTACGCATGTGCTTCTCTCTACTCTTTTGTTGCTGCAAAGCTTCTGTTTTCCAACTGTGCAACTCGTCAAATGCTGCAGGTCTCGCCTTTTTCTTTACTAATACAGACTCTAAATATTCTATACGAGGGATTTCAAAACTACCGGAGATTAGAATTATGTCTGGTTTGTCTGTGCCAAATGTTATTAAATGCTATACTACCAAAGCCTTTCTTACAGTACATAGTAAATGCCGGCGACCCCTCCTGTGGCGCGGGACGGCTATCTTCCAAAGATTGTCTGTCACTGCGGAATAATGCCCTAAAGCAGGCAGACAATTTCCCAGGCATATCAAAGTTCTGGTGTTACCTGGTTAAATAATTGTGCTCGCGAGTACAATGCTCCAAATTCAAATTGTCAGGGTTAGATTAAGAATCGGGGCACGATTCACCTGACCAATGGACTGGGAGGCCCGATCGGGTTACCAAGGACAATGCTAAGGACCCATGTGTCTAGTGATTTTCGGCAAATTTACCCACCTCAAATATATGGACCCTCGTCAAGACGTCGTCTCGGGCAACAGCTCACCGTCCAGGGATCGGATTGTGCAGTTTCGTTGAGGAATTCGCTTCTCGTCTAGAGTGGCCAGTTATGTTGGCACCGTCCGATCCCGGTCCGATAGCCGAGCCAACCTTCAACGAGACAAAGTCAATCTTGAGGGTCCCTATTCGGGTGCCATCTGCGGAATCAGAAAAAATACAATATTACGGCTGTTACACCAAGCAAAGGAAAATACACCGACACAGGCTTGTAAAGATTCCCAGAATCTTTATTACAAAACTGAACAGTATTCAACAAGGTACACAAATAGCTATTTGGCCGTCAATACATCACAGAGGCCACCAGCAGGGTTCAATGTGAGCAGTGAACAGAATTTCCTAGCTGGACATCGACGCATTTATACAATTTGTAAAATGATGTGCAGCCCTCCTACAGGTCAATCATACACTGGGCTAGGGTCACGCCAGGTTCACTTTCCTAATTTACATATCTTGTGCATGCGGTTTACTTTTGAATACATTTACTAACACACTCCATTATTCTTTAATTTAACATTCACACTCTTTGCATGCTGGTTTAATACAGACCAAACAAATGTTTCACCTATTATATTTGGATAGCATTACTGTTCTTGTATACTCGTAGTTTAACATTGCTAATTCAAGTAATCCCCTGCTCCCGAGGTCAACAAAGGACAAGGCCTACATGACCCTAACATGTAGCCTGAAGGCAGGTTGGACATTAACTCTCCTACAGAGGTTGGAGAGGTTAAGGCAAGAACAAGGGCACACGAGACAGCCATTTTAGATTACAGGGTGACTTTGTACAAAAAAAACCAAAATGGCGGTTCTAACCTAAAATGCAGGCTTGATTCAAGATGGCGGCTTACATCAATTTCAAAGGTCAAGACCTTGCCGTAGAGAGTTATTTGCGTATAATTTTAAAAGCAACTTGGCGTAGGCCAATATACATACAAATCGTTATAATAGGAGGCATAATTTAATTTCCGGTTTGACAGCGTGACTCCTGCCATAGCAATATGCCTCTTCAAGGCATGATTCCTGCCATAGCAATATTCCTCTTCATGGCATGACTCCTGCCATAGCAATATGCCTCTTCATGGCGTGACTCCTTTCATATAAATATGCCTCTTCATGGCGTGACTCCTGACATAGCAATATGCCTCTTCATGGCATGACTACTGCCATAGCAATATGCCTCTTCATGGCGTGACTCCTGCCTATCAATATGCCTCTTCATGCCGTGACTCCTGCCATGGCAATATGCCTCTTCATGGCGTGACTCCTTCCTAGCAATATGCTTCTTCATGGCTGACTCCTGCCAAAGCAATATGCCTCTTCATGGCGTGACTCCTACCATGGTAATAGGCCTCTTCATGGCGTGACTCCTGCCATGGCAATAGGCCTCTTCATGGCGTGACGACTCCTCACATGGCAATAGGCCTCTTCATGGCGTGACTCCTGGCATGGCAGTAGGCCTCTTCATGGCGTGACTCCTGCCATGGCAATAGGCCTCTTCATGGCGTGACTCCGTCCTAGCAATATGCCTCTTCATGGCATGACTCCTGCCATGGTAATAGGCCTCTTCATGGCGTGACTCCTGCCATGGCAATAGGCCTCTTCATGGCGTGACGACTCCTCACATGGCAATAGGCCTCTTCATGACGTCACTCCTGCCATGGCAATATGCCTCTTCATGGCGTGACTCCTGTCATGGCAAAGGGCCTCTTCATGGCGTCACTCCTGCCATGGCAATAGGCCTCTTCATGGCGTGACTCCTGCCTAGCAGTATGCCTCTTCATGGAGTCACTCCTGCCATGGCAATATGCCTCTTCATGGCGTGACTCCTGCCACGGCAATAGGCCTCTTCACGGCGTGACTCCTGCCATGGCACTCGGCCTCTTCATGGCGTGACTCTAGCCATGGCAATATGCTTCTTCACATCGTGACTCCTGTCATGACAATGTGCCTCTTCATGGCGTCACTCCTGCCATGGCAATATGCCTCTTCATGGCGTGACTCCTGATATGGCAATATGCCTCTTCATGGCGTGGCTCCTTCCTAGCAATATGCCTCTTCATGGCATGACACCTGTCATGGCTGTATGCCTCTTTGTGGCCTGACTCCTTCCTAGCAATATGCCTCTTGATGGCGTGACTCCTGCCATGGTAATAGGCCTCTTCATGGCGTGACTCCCGCCATGGCACTAGGCCTCTTCATGGCGTGACTCCTCACATGGCAGTAGGCCTCTTCATGGCGTGACTCCTGGCATGGCAATAGGCCTCTTCATGGCATGACTCCTGCCATGGCAATAGGCCTCTTCATGGCATGACTCCTGCCTAGCAATATGCCTCTTCATGGCGTGACTCCTGCCATGGCAATATGCCTCTTCCATGGCAATAGGCCTCTTCATGGCGTGACGCCTGCCATGGCAATATGCCTCTTCACATCGTGACTCCTGCCATGGCAATAGGCCTCTTTATGGCGTGACTCTAGACATGGCAATATGCCTCTTCACATCGTGACTCCTGCCATGGCAATAGGCCTCTTCATGGCGTGACTCCTCACATGGCAATATGCCTCTTCACATCGTGTCTCCTGCCATGGCAATAGGCCACTTTATGGCGTGACTCTAGACATGGCAATATGCCTCTTCACATCGTGACTCCTGCCATGGCAATATGCCTCTTCATGGCGTGACTCCTCACATGGCAATAGGCCTCTTCTTGGCGTGACTCCTGGCATGGCAATAGGCCTCTTCATGGCGTGACTCCTGGCATGGCAATAGGCCTCTTCATGGCGTGACTCCTGCCATGGCAATAGGCCTCTTCATGGAGTGACTCCTGCCTAGTAATATGCCTTTTCACATCGTGACTCCTGCCATGGCAATATGCCTCTTCATGGCGTCACTCCTGCCATGGCAATATGCCTCTTCATGGCGTGACTCCTGTCATGGCAATATGCCTCTTCCTGGCGTCACTCCTGCCATGGCAATATGCCTCTTCAAAGAAGGCAGGGTGCCAACAGTCAGCTGATACATTGAAGAGCTGTATAGAAGGTGATTGCATCATAATTGTAGGGAATTGTTTTATCAGACACATCCAGAAGTTGCATGTACTATATCCTCTCCAAAAGAGCATTTGATTGGCTGGCGTATCTTAAGTGCAAGGACGAGTATGCTCGTCCTTTTTGCAAAGACTTGCATAATACCCTGGCATTTAAGATTCCACCCTTTACATTTTCATCGACTTTTCTGTTTTACCTGCACAGCAAGCAGCCGTGTGGAAACCTTTCATCCTGTGCTGGATGCTAGCATCTCAAGTGAGTGCGGGGACACTAGTTTACACTTTTGATAAGCCTTTGATGAGACAATTCTGGCTGACTATTTATTGGTAATCTTGATGGACACTGATTGACAGTCTTGCCCATGAGAGCATTTCTCATTTGAAGACTGTATGGCCTTACTCTGGATAAAAAGGTGTGTCTCCTGACATGCTCAGTGAAGCGGCATCCATCATGAGTATCTCTGCTTGCTGAGCCTGTGACAAGACCTTACCCTGCTGAGCAGCCCCTCTTACATGTTGTTTATAAAACTAGTGTCTCTTTGTGGTGCCTGAGGCGGTCTTCTTCTTCCCTGCGTACTGATTAAAGATTGATCCACCTAGGTTGGAACTGCCCTTGTGTCACAGAAATCACCGTGTCATCTGGGCAATGTTCATAGGGTGAACGTCTGGTGCCTCCGAGCGCCTAGAAGCCAATCTTGTTGTAAACCCATGGTCAGCCAGTGATCATTGAGCAGCACTGCTTATTTTTTGGATTGAAGCCTGTTTCGGTTTTATGAAGAGCAGAATAGTATTGAGGGTGGCCCATGAGCTGCCCTTTGTTGTGTAAACATTAGTTTGAAGCAATGACTGAGTGGTTGTTGAATATCCCCCAACTGCAACCAAGTCCCTGGGAACGCGTATGCAAACCCCCGGCTCTTCCACTTAATGTATCAGTGAAACTCTTCAACTATTTATATGTGAGTACTCTGCCTTAGTCCGGGACCAAGGGGGCTAACTCTTGAAGAAATTAACAACTGGATTGGGCAGCCACCAAATTCAGTAAACACTTGACACTCTTGCCTGTCTAGACTCTCGAGACTTTACAAGAATGTCTGGACAATCGCTGTGGGTTTAGAGTATCACTGGAATAAGGTACTCTTAAAAGACAAACTCGTGTCTACTTGTGTTTAAATACGAGTTAAAGCTTTACTATTTTCCTTTGTTGACCACCCATAGATTTGCTATACAATTTTCGGTGATATTTTGACCAAACAAAAAGTTGTTTTTTTACAATAACCATAGGTAGCTCATATGCCTTTTGCAGATCATAGCCTGAGTAGTCAGCTTTGCTACCAAATGCCAAACCAGGTAATTTGGTACTCTCGTTTGACACAAGAGCTAACAGACCGATTCTCACTCTCACACTTAACTACCCACTCTGTGTGAATCTGGACAAATCATATTGTCAACCTGTGACCAATGTGATATAATTGTATAATGTAAATATGTAAACAAAGACAAAAAAATCGGTCAGGTAATGATCCAAATATGTGTTCTCTCTTGATTGCATCCCAATTCGTTGATGGGGACGGACACACACCACTTTTCTATTTACATCATTAATGCTTGAAAAAGTCCTCTTAGAATAAATATTTTCTGTAGCGTACCCCTATGCCACTTGGAGTGAGCTCCAAGATGTATCAAACACCAGCTTACCACCTAAAAAAGGAGAGTTTCCTACACTCAGAAAGAGGCCTAGAAATGTGAGACACTCATCCTCGAGGCAGCGGTTTACTCAAAGGAGACTGAATGAAACAAGTGTATGAATGATCTGGAACAGAGGTCTCCCAGTCCATTCCTACAGGGAGAAATCCACTCCATGTTTAGGGATTCCCACACAAAAAATATATGTGCAGACAGTAAATGTGAATGGGATTTATTTACACAGTGAGTGGTTATCCGGAAAACCTGGTGTGGTTGTTTGGGGTTCTGTGGGTGGAATTGGAGTTGTGTGCTCTAGTGTAGCTAGCTGCTGTAGAAAGGTAATTCCTATGAAGAACTGTGAGAGACTAGACAGATCTCCTCCCAGAGGGTGACCTGATATCTAAGGAAGGGTGAAGCGCCATGTTGAGGATTCCATAGAAGAGAATGTTGGCCGAGGGTGGAGGGGGAAGAGGGTCAGAAAGAGGCAGCTCCGTGGGGTAAGGATACATGCTCCAATCTGAGAAAGCGAAAGTGACGATTCAGGCATTGAAATTCCCAAACCTATCCCTATAGGATAGCAGTCCCAAGTAGCCTCAAAGTGGTAACTTTCATTTTCCCGGGAGAGTCTGGGGAAACCGCCCTGCGCCCCGGGGATCTGGGAGTTTTTTATTTTTTATTTTAAAAACCCCATCTGGGGTTTGCAAGGGTGGGAGCTACGTTCCTGGTTTTTGCCGGGACCCGATTTCGAAATCCTGAAATCGCGTCCCGACTCAACTCTTCCTGTGCGAATTTCCTCCCCTTCCCATCCTGGTGCTTTCCTAGTGTGCCTGGGAGCACACCCCCTTCCAACCCCCACCCCCTGCAAAAGGCCAGCGACATAGAAGTAGGACTACAGTTTTATTTGTATTTATGGCAGTCCTACTTGTATGTCCATGGCCAGTCCGTGTTTTTTTCTTCTTTTTTAAAAAATCTGGTCACCCTACCCAAAACCCATTTACCACGACCATAACTCAGTTCCGGAAATGTACTGTGGTGCTAGAAGTTGGGTAACGTAGTGTTAATACCCTTGTCTGGCGACGAGAGGAATACATGGCTATTCCATTGGATTTGCTATGAGTGGTATTTCTAAGCGATACATCTAATGACTTTTGGAGGGAAAGTAACATATTTACCTCCACCTATGTGCTGGAGGAAAATCATCCACTTCACTTCCAAAGGTGGAATTCAGAGATGTGGTAAAACTGGTGGTAACTAGGTTACTGCCAGCAAAGTGGCAGTAACGGGCTTACTGTCAAAAACGTACCGCACCACCAAACACGTAATGAAACACGTTGCGTACACGCGTACAGCAGAGCGCTCAGGGTAAAGTTTTCCCCGTAGTGGGAATGTGAAGGATTCGAAATCGAGTTCACGAAAGCAAAGTACAGCAAGATCAGCAGTCTCGGCAAGTGTATGAAGGAAAGAAAGGCCCAGAAAAGGTGAATTTAGGGGCTGCCTCCAGAAACGAAAAGTGCTGTTGCTAGGACCAGAGGCAGCTGCTCAATTACGCCTTTCCTCAGCCGTTGTTTGGTCATTCCGTGCCTGTCAGTCATGCTGCCCACCCCGCACCGCCCCCGCCACTGAGCCAAGAGCAGGAAATTGACACTCAGAAATTCTGCTGCAGATACAATACCCTGAGGATTGGTTGTGTGCAGCGGGATTGATTGTCCGTTTGCTGTTGTTGTGTTTTTTCATCCCACACCTTGAGAGAGAAGGTGTAGAAATGACATAGCAGATTAACTACTGAGTGCAGTGCTAGAGAGTCACAGAAGAGTTGAACGTTTCTAAGCGCATTCTGCATTCTGGGTAATGGTGATAGAGAGAAGGCGTGTCAATGTCAGGGAATGATCACTGCCCAGTGCAGTGGTACAGCGGGTCACATGTCTTCGTAACGAATCAATTAATAACGAATGAATGTTTAAGCCCCCCAAAACCCCATTTACCCTCGCTAAACCCCCCCAACCACTTCCCCTGAATATTGTACCCTTTATCCCACCCCCACATATATTTTCGTTTTTTATTTTTCGTTATAAATTCCATTCATTATTTCATATTCATTATACAGACTATGCAGGTACAGTGTGACAGAAGGGTCAGGCATTTCTAACCAAACTCTGCTTTCTGGGCACTGGAAATGTGAGGGCGATGAAATATACATGTCAGGGAGGGTTAACTTCTCAGTGCATTGGTAGAATGTCAGAGAAGGGTCAGAAATGTCTACACAAATTCTATATTCCGGGAGTGGTAATGTGAGGTATAAGGTGGAAGAGTGCCACATAAGGACTAAAGGTTGCTAGACACATTCTGCACTCTAGGGAGTGGTAAATATGAGAGGGAATGGATGTACATGTCAGGGAATGTTCTCTACTCAGTGCATTGGTGCAGCACCACAGAAGGTCTAGACGTGTCTAGCAACACTCTATATTCCAGGATTGGTCATGTGAGAAGGAAGGGATATATATATGTATATATTGGTGTAACCAAGCGCTTGGTGAGCGTAAAACGCGTAACTTTGTCCCTTGTGTTCCTTGCATGCTGATCTTTTTTCAATAAGCATGTTCCAAGTATTTTTTTCTTGGTAAATGTGTTTTAATATTGTGGCATCCCTTGATCCGGAGTGCTGGTTCGCCTACCGGCCTTTAGGTTTACGTTTATATATATATATATGTTAAAGGGACGTTATGGTTAAGTTGCGCTACTAAAAACCTATGAAATTCAGTAAAAAAACTTTGTTTAACAGACGTTATGGTTCCAAGTAAAACTGAAAAAACCCCGAAAAATTCACCAGTTATGGTAAGCTAAGCAACCCTAACTCGCACCACCGTGCACTGCTAAGACTAACACCCAGGACATCAAAGATGACATCACAAATGATGACATCGCTAAGGTGTTAGTCTTAGCAGTGCACAGTGGTGGCGCGAGTTAGGGTTGCTTAACTTACCATAACTGGCAACTTTCAGGAGTTTTTCAGTTTTCCTTTGAACCATAACGTCCCTTAAGCAAACATTTTTAACTGAATTTCATAGGTTTTTAGTAGCACAACTTTACCATAACATCTCTTTAACAAAGTTTGTTTACTGAATATACATTGTCATAGTGTAAATTTGATAGATGTGTACTAGGGTTCCCTTACTTTATATACAATTAACTTAGAGCATACCGAACACCCCGCTAATGATTTTGATGTCCGCGGATGGTCACGGATGACATCAACACTACCCAAACAAGCAGGGGGTATTGGTATATTGAAATTGTTCTATCATACCACGTAAACACTACGCAAGTTGAAAAAGCAGCACATATACACATTACATATATTAATAAGTAAGCAGTGGAACCTACATATTTAACACATCAACCAGCCATTGAAATATGGTATGTAATAAAATGGAGTATACCATAACAAAAAAGATATACCTTGAACATAATTACCTCACAGAAACTGCACAGCTAGAAGCAACAGTAGACCTACACAACACACCAAATACAACCTTCCAGAAACTAGTAAGTAAACTTATTTTTTTGTATATACTGCTCTACTTTGTGTGTGAGGTACAGTATAATTAATATATTTTTGTTTTTCACACAGAAATGTGCAGTACTTTGGAGTGGCTGGAACACAATTTTCCACATGAGGAAATGTCTGAAGAGATTGATAATGATGGTAGATACTTGTCAATACAAGGAAATTAATAAACATTACCTAATGTGTACTTAACATATATATGTTTATTTTTTACAGACCATACAAAGATTGAAAATGTGACTCCAAAAGACACAATGGAAAAGACTCTCGAACGCATTGAACAGAAAGTGGACATTCCTATGGAAAATTTCAATAGTTTGAAACAGTTAGTGGAGGACCACATCAAAGAAAAAATTAAGTACCATTGTCCCACCTGTGCCTGTGCCCCCTCTCCATGTCCCAGTGAACTATCCCCAAACCGTGAACAACAAAATAAACGAATTGATGAGATCTCCATCCCTTCATCGCCTCCCATCCATCCTCTCCAAACCCCTGATTCCCCTATTTTTGTATCATTTTCTGCTTCCCCCTCTTTCATAATTTGTGTATATGTATATAAATAAAAAAATGTTATATTTCTTATAATTAAAATCTTTGTATCTTATTATTTTTTTTTTAAAAGCAGTTAAAATATCGGTGGACAGCGCGCCTGTCCAGCCTGTCAGTAATTAATAAAATGTGGATGTCCTAAGGACACTACACCTCTCCGTACCATTCGCAACCAAGATGGAACTGTCATCAGATGTCTGGGATGACCGTAAATCAACGAAATGGAAGTGTTTTAAGGACACTATACCTGTCTGTACCATTCGCAACTAACAAGCGCGGAGTCCGGGATGTCCGTATACAAACAAAATGGAGGTGTCCTAAAGACACTATACCTCGCCGTACAGTCTGCAGAACATCTACGCACATGCGCACCATACTCATGCGTCCTGCGAACATTGTGCCTGTCCGTAACTGTCCGTCTCACCTGTGTCACACTTTTAATTAGTTTCAGGACCCTCACACTGTCCGTAAAACACCTGCGCGCTTGCGCACGACCACTCTTGTGTATTTGCTGTCCTGCGGACATCCGTTCCCTTCGTGGACGTGTTCCCGACATCATCATGTGACCGCACCCACGCTGAGCATGTGTCCTAATTTCCGGACTCTGTCCGGATGCCCAACATTTTAAAAGAACTTATTTAGACAATCCAAATTATTTTACAGTAAAACATCACCATTTCACATGTCCTAGACAATGGCCCTGGCTTTCCACACATTTTTTGTAACTTTTTAAATGCTTTTGAGTGTTCGATATTTTCTCCAGGCGCACCCCTCGACCCCTATAAAAAGCAACACCACAGAGCTGATCTTCATTGTGCTTCTGGCTATTGCAGATTCACTTTTTCTGCCTTTAGTGCTCTAGCTGAGATTACCTCATCAACCTTAATGGCATCCATGCTGCTGTTGCTACATCAGCCTCAGCACCACCCCCTCCACCACCTCCCCAAGGGCCTGTAGAGGGGAACACGTGTGAGGATGTAAAGAACGAGAATGAAGAGGATGAAGAGAATGAGGTGGAGGAACGCCTTACTACCAGCACTCGCCGGGATTCTTGGGTGTGGTGGTTGTTTACCGTTTATGGTAACGTACCACAAGCACGTGCGGACAAGGTCACCTGTAACCAGTGCAAATTAGTGCTGAGTCGTCAGAGACGTTGTTCATACAGCTTTGTTACGACATCCATGAAGCGACACCTAACTTCGTTCCACACTGAGGACATTCGCAAGGTTGTACCTTGTGATGAAGGTAGTAGGTTGAGTTCCTCCACAGTATCTTCCGTTTCCGCTCCTCTCACCACAAGAGACACTCCTGTGGGAGAGCAAATCCCTCAAGCTGCTTCACAGGCCATTCGCGATGCTGTTGACCCTTACTTTTCGAGGGTCACAATATTGGGTATGTATTGTGACGCAGTACTCTGCAGGGGGGAGAGTCTTCGAAGTGCTTTCGAGACTATGGTCACGGACCACCAGAAGACCTGCTACCTACCTAAATAAGGCCCACCCTACATCTTCCTCTCTCCACCTGCCCTTTCTTATCCCCGTAGTTGCTGTCCCTTCCTTATCCTCCTTTGCCCTCCTCTCCTAGTGTGTTGTGTGTAAAAAAGCCAAAATATAAAAAGGCTCTTTTCAGAGCCACCTTTCTCAGTTTAAAAATAGAACTCCCAAATAAACAGTGCAGGTCCCTGTGCATGTTTTAAAAGTCAGCGGACAGTCTTAGTACAGAAGATTTTTTGGGGGGCTGCCCTAGCAAAACCAATGCACTTTTCTCTGGGAGTAATTGTTGGCTCTGAAAAGAGCCTTTTGGTGGTGGTTTTGTGTGTTTGAAAAACTTGGAATCGTCAACATCTACTGCAAAATAGATCGCTATAATTCCAAAAAAGGTCGCAATGCATTTTTCACATTTCTCAGAAAAATCTGATTGCCAGCATATGTAACATGGACACCATCTCTGCGAAAAATGAATGTGCTACGAAACATAATATTTTCATTGTGAAAAGAGGACATGCCAACATCTCTTAGAAAGGCACAAACAGCCTTATTGACATTGCGCCTCGCTTTCTCCATGTGTGGACCAAATGAGGAAGAACGCAGCCACATTTGTCTTTGCACAATACGAGAAAAAATTACTTGGGAATTTGGAAATATGTCCATGACCTTCTGAAGTCCTTTTTACATTGCAAATTGAAAAGACATTCCAGACACATGTCCTAAACTGTTCCCTCCACAATGAAATCTAATTATGCCAGGATGACGCTCTCTCTGTAAAGTAGCACAGAGAGGTACCAAGTCCAGCCACTTCATTCCATGCACTCCATGCCAGTGCACTTTCATATGAGGGAATCCAAGATCTGCAGATACACCACAACGTTTTGCATGCACCTCCAACCAATGTATCCATGAGTCACCTAAAATCCAGATAATCTGTTTTCGAAAACACACAGCCATAGCTATCTCTTCTTCTCTCAGGAAAAAGACATCCTCACTAAATCTCTCCTTACACAACACACCCACTAAACTTTACTGACCAATCCCTAGCTCCGCTCAGTCTCATTTGCATGCCTCTCCTCCCCAGAATGCCTGTATGTAATACACGCTGTCCGCAGACTACCTCCATGTCCGTGGACATGTAGAAGATCTGAGCGTGGTGAATGTATATGTAAATAGTGTTCCCCATTTCCCCTTTAAGGTGGGCTCTGAAAAGAGCAGTTTTTTTGTTTTTTTTGCAGATGCCTGACTGACACCTGTTATTTTGTATTTTGTGGGGGATTTTTTCTTCTTACTTTACTCCTAACATCTTCACATAACCTGTTCCAAAGCAACCCTTACATTCCAAAAGAACATGGCATTTCCCAAAAAAGATAGAGAAACACCATCTGCTTCAAAATAAGCAGCATTACTCGAAACAATATTCTCGTTGTTACAGCAAAACATACCAGCTCTTAGCATGAAAGCATGCATGCCTCGATTGATTGCACACCTAGCAATGCTTTGATCAGGATACAAAACAGAACTGATGTCCCATTTTGCTCTAGGAAGTAATCCAGAAAATAAATTACTTTCATATTTGACCATGCACCCAAGACCAAAGTTATAAGTACTGAAGTTATAAGCCACAATGGGTGTGATATGCTGCGTTGGTTGTGACCAGGACCTAGAGTCTTGGGTGCATGGCGAAGGCCATGCACCCGAGACCAAAGTTATAAGCACTGAAGTTATAAGCCACCATGGGTTTCACATAGTGTGCTGGTTGTGGGCAGGACATAGATTCTTGGGTGCATGGCCAAAGGCCATGCACCCAAGACCAAAGTTATAAGTACTGAAGTTATAAGGTAGCATGGGTGTGATATGGTACAGTGGTTGTGGTTGTGATATGCTGTGGTGGTTCTAGCCAGGGCTTATAGTCTTGGGTGCATGGCCAT
This sequence comes from Ambystoma mexicanum, assembly GCF_040938575.1. Lineage (NCBI taxonomy): Eukaryota > Metazoa > Chordata > Amphibia > Caudata > Ambystomatidae > Ambystoma > Ambystoma mexicanum. The sequence goes on along the minus strand of NC_090931.1, from coordinate 164,153,005 downwards.
AGGCCGTAGGCTGTAGGCTATACACCCAAGACTCTAGGCCCTGACCACAACCACTGCACCATATCACAGCCATAGATCACACCTATATATTCGAATATATATCAAATGTTTTACATTATACTTACTGTTTCATTTGTTGAGATTCAATATATTTTTTACATGAGTTTGGTACCTGGAGGAAATATTCTTTTTCAATTTCTGTGATAGAAGAAAAGAGCATGTTAGTTGATGTATTCTATAAAGACTTATTACATTGCATAATAGACATTTCAGGTTTTTTTGGACCCTCATATTTGGTATAGAAACCAGTATACTGTGCATTTTGCTCAGTTTCTGTGTTTGTTTTTCAAATCATTGTGTCTGTGGGAAAAAAAAAATCCTTGTCGGATTAAAAAAAACTTTTTTTGGTATGCAACAGTCTATTTGTTTGTTTCCTTTCAGTGTTCACTTGTTGTTTCTGGTTAATGTTCTATCGGTTGGATTCTTGCAGATTTCTGAAGCAGTTAGATACCTGTTGGCGTATTCTAACTGTCTATTTTTTGTTACAATTTAGTGACATTCATTTATCTGTTTGGTTGTTATAGAATCTTGGGCCAGTTAGATACCTTGTTGGCGTATTCTAACTGTTTATAGTTTTTTATTTGAATGTTTGTTAATGTTGAAGTACAGATTAGTTATAAAATGTTGGTTTTAAGAAGATTAAATAAGCATTTGTAAGACTTGCAGCTAATCTCTGTTTTAGAGAAATGGTACTATCATTACATTCGAACCATCCACATTTTTGTTGCAGATTTCTGAAGCAGTTAGATACCTGTTGGCGTATTCTAACTGTCTATTTTTTGTTACAATTTAGTGATATTAATTTATCTGTTTGGTTGTTATAGAATCTTGGGCCAGTTAGATACCTGTTGGCGTATTCTAACTGTTTATAGTTTTTTATTTGAATTTTTGTTAATCTTGAAGTACAGATTAGTTATTAAATTTTGGTTTTAAGAAGATTAAATAAGTGTTTGTAAGATTTGCTGCTACTCTCTGCTTTAGGGTAATGGTACTATCATTACATTTGAACCATCCACATTTCTTTTTAATATATGCAGTGTAGTGACCTGCATTGGTTGTGGCTCCTGCATGGTAGATTATACCTATTGTTGTGATGGTTTTCTTACCAAGTGATACTAGACTGTGTGTGAATCCAGTCAGCTTGCAGTTGTTTTTGGTACCTTCTGCATTGTAACATAGAAACATTAGTATTACGTAGTTATTATGTGTTTGTATTAGTAAGATGGAGTGATTATCTGAATTGCAGGTAGTACACAATCTGCCATGGTTTGCATTTTGTACAAGTTGCTGAAATGGAATGGATTCACAATTAGGTATGGATACATACATGAAGCGCTCATTAGGGATTTGTTCTTGTGTCACATTGTTGCAGAGAGTCTATGTATGTTTCCACATGTCTGAAATCTGGAAGAATTAATTTATAGGTATGTTTTTGTTTTCCAATATTTGTAATAAGTACATTAGACATGCTTGTGGATCTTCTTGTGAGTTTATAGTGAATTTCACCATTCCAGCACAGTAGTCCAATTCTTGTCTTATTCTGTGAACACTATACATGTTGTCAGAATTGCTGTTGCGTTTCTATGAAGGACTAACATTTGCAAACACAATTGGTCTCTACTGTGTAAGTAAATGTTGTCAAAAATTGGTGGCAATTGAAATAGAATTTTCATTGCTACATTTGCATAACAACTTACACCAGTTACATTTGAACATTTAAATGGACCATATAGTTCTGTGTCCAAGTCATTTTTTCGGAGTGTGTGTTGCTTCTTTGAAGAAGTACCTGAGTTACTTTGACTAATAGATTCTTCTTTGATTATTGCAATTGATGAAGTATTAGCGTCTTTTACTCTCTTTGGAGGATTTGCAGTCAGATTCTGTTGCATTTCAGTTTGAATTAGTTTTCTTTTACAACCTTTTCCTTTTTGTGGAACAGGATATGCTTTTAGGTGGGGGGTGTATAGTGAACATAGTCTACTGTATTATAGAATGCAAGGAATATCAGCGTTGACTTTACTTGCATCAAAGTTGATTAGAACTAGACCGTCAAGTGTACGTAAGCGTGATAGTGCTACGTAGGTCATGCCTTCTTTAAAGACTGTGTTACCAATATCTATCAATGCTTTGTCTTGGGTAAGACCTTGGGATTTATGAATGGTGACTGCATATGCAAGAGTTAGAGAATTTTTTCTCTTCGTACATACATGTCTTTGAAGAGAAGGAATTGAGCTGTTGAGCGCCCTATTCTTTTTACTTCTGAAAGTTTGTCGAAGAGAATATTGACAAATTGAATGTTGTTGTCACGTGGGTATGTTTGAAAGCCAACAACTGTACCCACTGCTCCATTAATTAGTCCTTGCTCCACGTCAAGGTTATGTTTAAGCATTACTCTACAGTTTAAGGATAATTTTAATATATTCTCCAACCCAGCTGTGCATCCATAGAGTGCATGGATGTGCCAGGTTTTTAATATCGTTTGTGCTTCTTGAGATAGTACACCAACTCTAATACTTTTTAAAATGTTGGTGTAGGTGAGGTCTGCAGATTGGTGCATGTTTTCTGTTAATTCTTTGTATTGGAAATGTTGCCAAAGGTTGACATTTCCTATGCTGCCAACAGTTTTTGTGTCCTAAGGTTTTAAAAATAGGTTCACCTTTCACTGGTGTCAATTGAAGAAGATCTCTGAAAACGATAATGTGTTTTCATCCAAAGATTTCTTTGTTTTAAGTACTTCTTGCAATCTGAGGTGAATCAAACCCAACGTTAGGTTGGAGACCATGCTCACTTCATCTATTAGTAGCATTTTCATTTGTTTTAATACTCTGCGTAGTTCCATTGCAGCTTCTGTAGAACGTTTGTAATAGTCTAATTTGTTTTGGTGTTCTACTGGAAGGAGTGGTAATCAGTGTAAAGTGACACCGCCTATGTTGTAGGCAGCTAAACCTTTGGGGGCAGTTACAACAGCTGACAGTTTGTTGTTTGTCAATTGTTGAAGGAACTTGCTGATGATTTTGATTAAGAATGTTTTGCCTGAACCAGCTTCACCACTGACGTATAGCAGTATAGGTTTGTAATTTTGGCAGGTACATTCTTTATTTTGTGTTGTACACCATATGCAATTTCTTTTGTTACTTCTTCAAAAATGGTGCGCTTGTCTTTATTAAGTTTTGATTGCAGTACAGGTAAGTCTTCTGTATCTTCTTCATAGTGACACATGGTGTTTTCTACTTCTGTCATAGCTAATTCTGCCTCATTTGCTATTAGTGGCTGTCCCATTGGTTCTGGGCTTCCTGTTACAGGAGGTTGACTACTGTCGGAAATGTCCTTATCTAGTTGGGCCTGGAGTTCTTCTTTGTGTTGCTGTTCATTTTGCAAAATTTTTTTGTACTGCATCAAGTTCACATCGTGATAGTGCTTTCATTTGCTTTGAAAGCGTCTTCATAGCAGTCATAGTTATCTAGTATCTCTTCTTCTTTTCTCCATGGTTTAAAAAGTTGTAGCAGGGACATAGTTCTTTCTGTTTAGGAGTTTTTAATGACAATTTGATATGATTAAGTGGTTTGGTAAGTTAGACTAAGCTGCCTTCACAATCTGTCACTCTATATCTACCTTTGTTTTATCGGGTTTTAAATTATTTTTGTATGTGAAGTTTTGGGCTATGTGGTATAGACGCATGCTTTCCAAAGTGGTACTCCTGTTCGGGTAGTATGTGTCTTGTAAATTGTTTTTCAAAATGTCTTGGCTGTTGGGATCATTTTTGGCTATTGTTTCTATGTCGTCATATGATTTGAGAACTTTTTTCTAGATTTAGCAGGACCAAGACTTAACCATACAATATTTTCACATTTTCCATACAAAGCAGTGCCGGTTAAACGATCTGCAGCTTCGTAGGTGCTACATTCTCTATGAGAGAGCATGTTTATGCCTAAGCTGTACAATTTCTGAGATAGTGTTTTGTCTGATGATAAGTCATTCCAGAGGTCTTGATACTCTGTTTTTTTCTGCTTTTGTTAAGTAGGTTGTAACATATCGTGCAACTGCAGTGGAATTGTCTGCAATGTACTGCACATCTATGTTTGCATTCCATAAGAGGGCATTGATTGCATTTAATCATTGATATATTTTGATTCTTCTGTTCTTTTTATGTAATACACGTTCTTAGGTGATTTACCTTTAACACTATGTCTAACTGAAGACATGAAGTTGTTCACTTCACCTGTTTCTGTAACTGATCTAGGGAAACCAAAGCAGCATTTGGTGTAGTATTTCCCTTTGTTTTTGTATTTGAGACGACAATATTTGCCATATTTGTGTCTTTGAAATTGTACAATTTGTGCATGAAGGTCACTATGTCTTGTTTGTGAAGGTATTTCACAAGTGACATATTTTTGGATAAATTGCAAAGCAGTGGCATCACTGTCTTGACCAAATTTAGGAGCATCTTTTATCCATAAAAGCATGTGGATATGTGGTGCTCCTCTGACTTGGTATTCGTTTCTCCAAAAGAAGTGTTGCACTTCTCCGAGGGGAGGAACAGTTTTATTACAAATAAACTGTAGCATAGCAATGAAGCAATGATGGAAATATCTTGAAACATTAACAGAATCTAGAGAGCAAAGTTCTCCAGGTGTTAGTATATCTATATTTGCTTTGTTGTTGTTTGATATGTGTAGGAAATCATGCAAATCTTCCCATGCATATTCTGCACAACTTAATGTAACAAAGCAAGTGTGTGGGCCAAGGTTTCTTATCATACAACGTACATCTCTGTGACGTCTGAACCAGTACTCTTAAGTACCACGCATGTTTTCTAACAGATTTGTAATGCTTAATTGTAAAGCCTCATCTTTTTCTTGCACTTTTTGTAGTAATTGCGTAGCTGACATATTTTGAAAGTGGGTTCCTGATTTCAATGTGTGTGCAACTGCGTAACATAGAGTTGCTAGTTCACTTTCAAAGAGTAGGTGGAATATGTATTCCACATTTTTTCTAAATCTGGGATCTTCAGAATACATTCGTAATGAGCGGTATTCTGATGCTGTTATCTGAATGGGTCTATCATCCTACCTTCCTCCTTTCCCAGTAGGAAAGAGTAGAGGAAAAACATGTGCTTCTATACTTTTTTTCCCATATACTGATTGGTGATCCTTTGGTTTGTCGCATTTGGTATGTTTCTAGTGCATCATCTATGGTGTCATTAGAGTGTAATTCTCACAATGCACCCAGGGAGACTGTGGAAAAGATGGATGCTCTCTTAGGGTGCTCCATTAGGTCAGCTCACTGCACCAGTATTTTGGCTGCAGGCCTTTTTAAGGAGGCCACGCCCCGAGCGCCTCGCGTTGCAACTCACATTTGTTTGTTTACCGAACACTCACCGCGTCGCAGTGCCACCCGCTAGTGAATTCACCTGGACCTTTCATTCTTTTTCTCCCCGTTGTTTGTCTCCCTGCTGTTTGCCTGTTCCGGTGTCTTTCTGTTTCCAGTTTCCACTCTTCCGTATGCTTGGTACCGACTCTGGATTTCCAAATTTACAATCGTGCCTTTTCTAATCCTGTGCTGTTGCCTATCTCTCCTTTGACATTACCTTCTGGTCCGGACAGTGCTTTTCTTATTTTTCCTCTTTGGGTAAGGTGCTTCATTTCCGCATCGGCACTGTAACTTTGGCGATCCTCTTGTTATCTTTCTGCTTGCTCTCTTTCTCCTTTTTACTCGCTCCATCTCCCTCTACCTCTTGCTCTCGCTCGTTCTCTCCTTTTTTACTCCTCCTCTCGCGCTCACAGCCACCCTCTCTATCTCTCTCACTCTCTCTCTGACCTACGGATCAACAGGCCGATTCATGGAATAAATGTGCGCCGAAAATCCCGGCGCAGAGGGGCCAATACGTGCGCTGCGCCGAAAATAAGCGAAAAGCGCAGGGAAACCAGCGCACGTCGATTCATGGAAGTCCGTGCGCAAGAAAAGCAGAGGACGTGCGCTGAAAAAGCGCGCGGCGCAGGCCGGCGCACAGGTCAACCAACGTAGTGCGCCACGGCCACTGCGCTATCACTCCGAGCGCAGCGCACAGCTCTAAAGTAGGCGGAACACAGGGCGGGACACTCGGAATGGGGAATAAAATGGGGCACAACACTCGGAATGGGGAAGAATGTGGGCGGCACGGGGAAAGTATAGGAGGCAAGTGCGCGGAACGCCCACACGCTCGCATACAACACGTATTCATGGAATAGAATAGGGCAAAAAAGCGCACGCTCAAAGCAGCGCACAGGCACAAACAGGCACAAACACGACCGCCACAAGAAAGCAGGCGGTAGCGTCTCTGCGCCTGCAAGAAATGTGCGCTAAAAGGTGCGCCAACAAAGAGCACCTATATACAGACATGATCAATGTCCAATACTGTGGCCCTCCAGGACAAATGACGTACAAAGGGGTACCCACAAACACAGACACGCGCTGAGAGAAAAAATAAACGTGTGCGTGCATACCGGGGTGCGCGGGAAGTTGCACACGCGATATGGCCGGGTACGTGGATTACAGGGGTGCGCGGGAAGTTCCACACGCGATTAGTCAGGGTACGTGGATTGCAGGGGTGCGCGGGAAGTACCACACGCGATATGGCAGGGTACGTGGAATGCAGGGGTGCGCGGGAAGTTCCACACGCGATATGGCCGGGTACGTGGATTTCAGGGGTGCGCGGGAAGTACCACACGCGATATGGCCGGGTACGTGGATTTCAGGGGTGCGCGGGAAGTTCCACACGCGATATGGCCGGGTACGTGGATTGCAGGGGTGCGCGGGAAGTTCCACACGCGATTAGTCAGGGTACGTGGATTTCAGGGGTGCGTGGGAAGTCCCACACGCGATATGGCAGGGTACGTGGATTTCAGGGGTGCGCGGGAAGTTCCACACGCGATATGGCCGGGTACGTGGATTTCAGGGGTGCGCGGGAAGTTCCACACGCGATATGTCCGGGTACGTGGATTGCAGGGGTGCGCGGGAAGTTCCACACGCGATTAGTCAGGGTACGTGGATTTCAGGGGTGCGCGGGAAGTACCACACGCGATATGGCAGGGTACGTGGATTGCAGGGGTGCGCGGGAAGTTCCACACGCGATTAGTCAGGGTACGTGGATTTCAGGGGTGCGCGGGAAGTACCACACGCGATATGGCAGGGTACGTGGATTGCAGGGGTGCGTGGGAAGTTCCACACGCGATATGGCCGGGTACGTGGATTTCAGGGGTGCGCGGGAAGTCCCACACGCGATATGGCCGGGTACGTGGATTTCAGGGGTGTGCGGGAAGTTCCACACGCGATATGGCCGGGTACGTGGATATCAGGGGTGCGCGGGAAGTTCCACACGCGATATGGCCGGGTACGTGGATTTCAGGGGTGCGCGGGAAGTACCACACGCGATATGGCCGGGTACGTGGATTTCAGGGGTGCGCGGGAAGTTCCACACGCGATATGGCCGGGTACGTGGATTGCAGGGGTGCGCGGGAAGTTCCACACGCGATTAGTCAGGGTACGTGGATTGCAGGGGTGCGCGGGAAGTTCCACACGTGATTAGTCAGGGTACGTGGATTGCAGGGGTGCGCGGGAAGTTCCACACGCGATATGGCTGGGTACGTGGATTTCAGGGGTGCGCGGGAAGTCCCACACGCGATATGGCCGGGTACGTGGATTTCAGGGGTGCGCGGGAAGTTCCACACGCGATATGGCCGGGGACGTGGATTTCAGGGGTGCGCGGGAAGTTCCACACGCGATATGGCCGGGTACGTGGATTGCAGGGGTGCGCGGGAAGTTCCACACGCGATATGGCCGTGTACGTGGATTTCAGGGGTGCGCGGGAAGTTCCACACGCGATATGGCCGTGTACGTGGATTTCAGGGGTGCGCGGGAAGTTCCACACGCGATATGGCCGTGTACGTGGATTTCAGGGGTGCGCGGGAAGTCCCACACGCGATATGGCAGGGTACGTGGATTTCAGGGGTGCGCGGGAAGTCCCACACGCGATATGGCCGGGTACGTGGATTTCAGGGGTGCGCGGGAAGTTCCACACGCGATATGGCTGTGTGCTCCCAGGCATTACCTGTACACCCTCCACGGCCCCTGCAGGCAGCACACACCACAGGGAACTACCCTGCACACCTGCTCATGTCTCCCACCACCCCCATCCCCCATCCACCAGGGACACCCTCCACCAGGCCCCCACCCATGTCTCCCACCACCCCCACCCCCCATCTACCAGGGACACCCTCCACCAGGCCCCCACCCATGTCTCCCACCACCCCCACCCCCCATCCACCAGGGACACCCTCCACCAGGCCCCCACCCATGTCTCCCACCACCCCCAGCACTGTGGGGAACCTGCCAGCAGGCCCCCACCCATGTCCAACCCATGTCTCCCACCACCCCCACCCCCAGCACTGTGGGGAACCTGCCAGCAGGCCCCCACCCATGTCCAACCCATGTCTCCCACCACCCCCACCCCCAGCACTGTGGGGAACCTGCCAGCAGGCCCCCACCCATGTCCAACCCATGTCTCCCACCACCCCCACCCCCAGCACTGTGGGGAACCTGCCAGCAGGCCCCCACCCATGTCCAACCCATGTCTCCCACCACCCCCACCCCCAGCACTGTGGGGAACCTGCCAGCAGGCCCCCACCCATGTCCAACCCATGTCTCCCACCACCCCCACCCCCAGCACTGTGGGGAACCTGCCAGCAGGCCCCCACCCATGTCCAACCCATGTCTCCCACCACCCCCACCCCCAGCACTGTGGGGAACCTGCCAGCAGGCCCCCACCCATGTCCAACCCATGTCTCCCACCACCCCCACCCCCAGCACTGTGGGGAACCTGCCAGCAGGCCCCCACCCATGTCCAACCCATGTCTCCCACCACCCCCACCCCCCATCCACCAGGGACACCCTCCACCAGGCCCCCACCCATGTCTCCCACCACCCCCAGCACTGTGGGGAACCTGCCAGCAGGCCCCCACCCATGTCCAACCCATGTCTCCCACCACCCCCACCCCCCATCCACCAGGGACACCCTCCACCAGGCCCCCACCCATGTCTCCCGCCACCCCCAGCACTGTGGGGAACCTGCCAGCAGGCCCCCACCCATGTCCCCCTGGCCCCAGGTCCTGACGATACACAATCATGGCAGTAATGGCCAGCATACCCAGCACAAACACCCAGGCAAGGATTGCATGCACCCACATAGTGAATGCAATCACATGACACAACCCCAAAGGCAAGTATGCAAAAGAACACATGTCTGTCACAAACACATACACAATGGGTGCAAGTGAATGTCAAAACCCATATCATGACATGTAAGAAACCAAAGAGAAAATAACACAAGTGTAAGATAATATAAAAATGTATTAAAAACACAAATCAAGTAAACCAATAAAACATACAACTATGTGGCAAAGTAAATAAAAGGTCCATGTCCGAGAACAAAAATGATAAACCAAAAAACAAAGGATTAAAAAATCAATATAATTTGTCCAAAGCAAAACCATGTAGTAGGAAATCAAAGAAAAACCATTACGTCATGGTGTAAACAATAAAAAAATTAAAAAATGTATCTCCCAAAATATAACAATATATACAGGAATGTTCCAGGGTCCATGAGCCCAACAGCACAAATGAAACCTAATACTAACTAATAAAATAAATATGTACAAAAAAGTGGCCATTGTCCGAGCGGTCCAAAATAATAAAAATAAATAAAGGAAACCTAGCACTAACTAACTAAAAAACTATATACAAAGGCAGCGGGCTAGTCCTGCGGCTCACTTGGTGATGCTGGCCAGGGCATCCTCGAACTCCATGTCAATGTCCTGGAGGCGGGACTCTGTCCTGGCCCCGAGGTCTCGCAGGGACAACCCCATGTGCTCACCAAAATCCCTGCGAGCCTCCTCGAGGCACTCAGCCCGCCTCAATGCCCGATGCATGGAGATCTCCGCCCTGGCCATGGCGAGCCGCTCCTCTTCCGCCCGCTGCCGCTCCGCACCTATCCGCTGGCCAAACTCCTCCCACACGGAACACACCGCCATGCCAGGGTTGCCCTGCCCTCCGGCCGATGCCTGCCCCTCTGATCTTGATGGCCCTGAGCCATGATGCCTCCCACGTCGAGCCCGCTGCTGCCTCCGACGCCACTGCCTCTGCCAGCACGACGGCATCCAGGCTGATGGTAACCACCGACGCCGTCGTGCACGTGCCCTGCCCGATGATGCCGGCACATCTTCCATCTGCTGGGGTCCACTTGCTGTGTCGTCCACCCCTGCTGGACCTCCGACTCCCAACTGTGGCAGGGATGGGATCCCCACCGAGCTGGCTGCATTGGTCGGGGCAGGTCCACAGGGGGCCATGGTGGCATCTGGGCCGGAAGACGGCAAGGAGAACGACCGTTGGATAGCCTGCACAGAGGAGGAGAGGGCCGTCAGATTGGCCAACACATGCAGGAACCCCCCGAACATGGCCGATCCCAATTGGGCCACGTCGGCACGGTGCACTTCGTGATGACGTGCGTGCTCCTCCCGGGAAGCACGCACGTCATCACGAATCACAGCCGTGCGCATCGCGACCCCAATCAGGACCTGCTCCACGCGGCCAGGGGTTCCCTCGGCCGCAGGTGGAGGGGAGTCAGTTGACATGGACATCCCCACTACCTGCGGACGGGCCTGGGACGGGGCATCCCTGCTGGTGCATGGTGGTGCACTCACAGGGTCAGGGACAGCAACATGCACAGGCACCTCCACAGTGACCTGTGCTGCCTCCTGCCCCTGGCCCTGGACTGCACCACTTGCACCAGCAGGGATGCTCCCACCAGGCCCCATGTGTGCACCAGTGTCGGCCTCCTCCTCCTCTGTGCAAACCACCAACCTGGATGGCTCCTCACCGTCTCCCGCCGTAGCAGGCCCCTGTGGGGGCTCACCCACCCCTTCCGCTGCAGCCGTGGGGGCATCCCCGCCGCCTTGCTCCACAGCGCCGTCTCCGCCCTCTTCTTCACTAGCCGCTGCGTAGAGGGAGACAAAGGACACAAGCATCAGGCTACTGTAAAATGGTCCCCTAGACAGGAAGCAATAGCAGATGAGCACCCCTGTCAAAGTACACTTCCATCATGTCCCTCCACAACACATGGGTCAGTCCAGGCAAAACACACACAGTAACAGGCATGGTGCATGCCATGCACATTTCCATGCATGTCCAATTGACTCTTGAAACATTCAATGATGTGTGACTCACATGCATCATGGCTCATGCATATCACATGCACACACTTCACCTCAGTCACATCCATCTGGCCCCAAACACAACGAACACAGGCGAAACAAGGGTTAGTTGGGTGCGTCACAGAATCTGTGCATTGTCACACACATGTGTCATGCATCCATGGCATGCACAAGTCACAGACACGCAGGTCAGGCACACAGACATGGCTACCATATATGTACCTGGCATCAGCACCCATCCTTCACCCCCATCCATGTCCAGGTACAGAGACTGGCATGCTCTCATGTCCTAAATCTGCATAGGGCTCCCCATGCCACATTTCAACACATGCAACAACCATGTGGGTCACACATCACTGGTCGCACATGCATTACCATGATGTCCCTGCACACATACATGCATACATGGCCCATGGCACACATACAGGCAAGTATCATAGAACCAGCACACCGCAACATGCCCTGTCTCACACAGTAATGCTTGCACACTTACCGCTCAACTCCAGACGGGCCTCCCTCTCAAGGACCTGGGCGTGGAGCGCTGGGCGTACGCGTTCCAGGACCCTCTTCTGGATGGAACTCATGCGGCCCCGGCCCCCCTCCACGAGGCGCCGGGCCTTCACAAGGGTCCTGGACCTCAAGTCCTCCCAGCGCTTCTTGATCTTCTGGACGTTGCGGGTTGCCACCCCCTCCGCGTTGATGGCAACCACACAGTCGGCCCAGATCCTCTCCCGTCCTTCCTTGCTGGCGCGGGACGATCCAAAGAGGGCATCATACTGCCCCAGGACATGCTCCACCAGGACACCAACTTCGGTGGCAGTGAAGCTGGTGCCCCTCTCCCCCTCTGGCCTGGGGTTGCCACTGGTGCCAGATGTCGAAGTGCCCGACATGGCAACCCCAGAGGCAGGTGTGGGTGGGCAACTGGGTCCTGGGGCTGGGCTGTGGAGCGATGTAATCCCAGTTGGGAGTCTTCAGTTCCAGCAGGGGTGGACACAGCAACTGGACCCCTGCAGATGGCTGATGTGCAGGCACCAAATGGCAGGGCACGGTAGCAGCAGGCAGGCAGGCAGGCAGGCAGCAGCAGATAGCACGTGGGAGGCTGCTCAGGGCACTGGGGGGGCAGTAACTCGGCCTTCTGGGCAGGAGCGTGGTGTTCCATGTGTTTTCGGGTGGCCAGCTTGATACGGAGTGATTTGGCACGTGAAATTCCTGCACGTCAGCGTGAAATCCGAGGAAAGGGCCTTAGCGCGTAAGTGCATCAGCACGCATACGCGATTCTATTGGACCAGAGTCCCTCACCGCGTAAGCGCGTCTGACGTGATCCGCACGGGCGTTCCCCACTCAGCACGTGATGACGGAGCACACGTGGAAATACTGCACGTCAGAGTGTCATCGCGTGTAATTGGCCAAAAGTGCGCGTACACGCGATTGGCCAATGTACGTGTATTACATCGCGTGTAATTGGCCAAAAGTGCGCGTACACGCGATTGGCCAATGTACGTGTATTACATCGCGTGTAATTGGCCAAAAGTGCGCGTACACGCGATTGGCCTATGTACGTGTATTACAGGGGTGCGCGGGCACTTACACACGCAAGTACGTCAGCGCACCTGTATGCCTGCTGCGTGTGAATTTCCACACGCTATTGGAGTGGGAACTAGATTCCAGGGGTGCGAGGGTCACACGCTCGCCTAGAACACGCGCAAGGCATTAATTTGCGCACTTATCAATAAACAAGCCAGATGCCAGGATGAACATACCGTTCCTAGCAGCAGTGGCAGTGGGCTACCAAAGGAGGAGGAGGAGGAGAGTCAGGGCCAGAATATTCACACCCAGAACCAGCCTATTCGGGATGCCTGATGACCAGGTGTATGGGAGGTACAGGTTTCCAGCACACATCATACTGGACCTGGTCAGTGAGTGGGAGGATGACCTCACATCACCCACCCTGTGCTCCCAAGCACTCAGCCCCCTGCAGAAGGTCCTGAATGTACTGCACTTCTTGGCCACTGGATCCTTTCAGCGGACAAGTGCCATAGTGGGTGGTGTGTCACAGGCCACGCAGTCACGCTGCCTACACCAGGTCTTGAACATCATCACTGCACGGCCATCAGTCCGCAGGCACATATATCTCCCCAGGACTCATGCAGAAAGGCGGACGTGCATCCAGGAATTCTATGGTGTGGCTCAATTCCCCAAAGTGCTTGGTGCAATTGACTGCACACATGTGGCTCTACGTCCACCCAGGGCAACAGAGCACATCTATAGAAACCGCAAGCACTGGCATTCCATCAACGTGCAAGTTGTATGCAATGCCAAGGGAATAATCACATCAGTATATGCCAACTATCCCGGGTCCACCCACGACAGCTTCATCCACAGAATGTCTACACTATGCCGGGACCTGGAGGCTGGCCAGCATGGAGATACATGGCTGCTTGGTGAGCATGAATGCCACTGCACATGCATGCATGTCAGATACTGGGTCATGACACAACACCACTAATGATACCCATCACCACCTCCGCAGGGGACAGTGCCTACCCTATCAGCCCCCACATGATGACCCCAATCCGGAACCCCACCACGCCACCCGAGGTAAGGTACAACACAGCCCACATTGCAACACGGGGCATAGTGGAGCGCACATTCGGAGTGCTGAAGTCACGCTTTCGCTCCCTTGACCGTTCTGGCGGGCAGCTGTTATATGCTCCCCGAATAGTGTGCAGGATCATAGTGGCAGCATGTGTCCTGCACAACGTTGCAACACGCCGGGGCCTGCCCGTGGACATGGTGGTGCCCCCACATCCACAACCACATGCACGCCCGCTGCGCATGGGAGGGGAAAGGGCACGGGGGGTGGCAGCCCGTACGCAACTGGTGGCCAACTTCTTCACCTAGGAATCACAGTGCTGGCTAGTGCACACTGCTCTGGCACATACCATCTGACAATCAATGATGACACTACCTGACAATGTCACAAAATTACTCGACAATAAACTGTCAGATACACATCAGTCTGAGATTGTTAACATGGAAGTGTCACTATGTGTGCACCCCTACCTACACATACACCAGCAATGCATCACAACGAGAAGACACAACTCCATCAATCAAATATGCATTGCCACAGGCGATTCACTACATGACAACATTGCCATGTCACCCATTCCCTTCACAGTCCCGCCACTGAGGACACCATGTCATGGTATGTGAGAGCAAACAAACTGGCCATCACAACATGACACCGGTGTCACAAATAGCAGTGCCCCAAATGGAACATAGCCGCACTTGAACAGCTAACCGCGCTGGAGCCGCTACTACACACCTGTGTAAGAGTAATTTCAATCAAATTACACACCAACCCACCTTGAAGCCCACCCAAACAAGACACAATGCATGTAATCAATGGTAGTCTCATTACCTGATTCTGCTGGTATGTCCTCACCGTCCAGATGTACAGTGATGGCGCCACGCAAAAGTGTCAGTGCACATCTACCGACATGTAGTCTGACTCCAGAGAGTATGCCCGTGTGAAGAACTGTGTGAAATACCTGCAAAACATGAGCAACATATGTAAGTAGAGGCACATATCAAACCATCATGCATAGTTAGGTGCAACAACAATGTACACTATGAATGTCTACACAGTATTGACTATGGACTGGCCAACAGCTCATGGGAGTCCAATGTCACCGTGTAATTTGCTGTCACTTGGGCACACCCTTTGCAAGCCCATGGAAACGGAAGCAGGAGGGGTGTGGATGTCTGCTACCCAAGCATCTAAACCAAACTCAGGACAAGCCTGCATGTGCCCAGCCACAATACAGTGTATGCCCAGGTACCCACACAAGGCAACACTCTTGGAAAAGAAAAAAGAAAATTGAGAAAAAATGGCCATGAAAGGGCCGGCGGGGGGGGGGGGCACCTATGAGGTCCGAGGACAGGATGCACGCCACAATCCACCTGTGTGGATCATGGGAAACTAAAACACCCCATAGGCTCGTGGCCCACACGGCTACTCTGTTGTGGGATATGAGTCGCTATCGCTCTGGCCAGACCCTGCAGCTGACTCAGGAGGTGGGGGAGCTGCCTCAGAAGATGGTGTGACAATGGGAGGCAGCCCACGCAAAGCACGAGTTTGCTCCTCCATGGCTGCAAGCAGGCGGGTCTGGTAGTTCTGGATCTGGGTTATAATCATGCGGAGGTCCCCATGCAGTAACTCCCGGGATGACCTGACCTCCGCACGAGTTGCCTGCATCTCGGCCGAGAGCGTCCGTGTCAGACGCTCCAGCTGCTCCTCTGTCCTTCTATGGGATGAAGCCTCAAGCTCTAACAGGGTCGACCTGAGGTGACGGAATTCTTCCCTCAGGCCTTCCCTGTGGCGCTGGGACTCCATGGAAAGTGATTCCCGCAGAGTCGCCAGTGCCGCCCGCCTGTCCTTGTTGGACGCCAACATATCCTCCCTGTGTGCCTGGCTGATGGACTCTGTAGCCTGCTCCAGTCGCTCCATCAGCCTTTCTGGGGGGACAATGGAAGTGGCCACCCTATCCATGGCCTGTGCAATCATCTCGGATGATGCTGCCTGTTGGTTGGCCATACCGTAGATGGATTGCTCCCAAGCGGTATTGCCAGGTGGCATACGGCCACCACGTTGACGGGCACCACACCTGCCTGGGGCAAGGCGGACTGCGCCTTGCTGTGCCGGCAAGGCCTCAGGCTGCAGGACTGCATTCCCTCTCTGATCTGCAGCCCCAGGAACAGGATCAGAGATTGTGTGGTGTGGCCCTGCATCCGTAACCACCGGAGGCTGAGCTGCCGACACTGACATCCCCATTGAGGGCAATGGCCCGGCTGCAGGTGGGTTGGACAGAGGAGATTCTCTCCCAAGAACACTCACCTGCGACTGCACATAGGTGTCATCCTCCGAGTCTACACCTGAATACTGCTCGGGGGAGGAACCCCCAGAGACACCCCTCGACAGCACGACCTGCAGCACTTGTGGGTTTTCACCCACAAACACACCACGTCCCTCACTTGTGGAAGGTCGGCCCGGGTTGCCCTCCTGGGACGGCTCAACCACCACATCCCCAGCATCAACAAGTGCTTCGTCCCCTGCAAAGACATGAAAGAGAAAAATGGAAACAGGCATTAGCACCATGGCATGCAACAAGGGCTGATGAACAACAGAGGCAGTAGTTCTACGACACATGTCCCACATGACTGGGAGACCTCCTATGCATTCACCATCACTGGGTCTGTAGGGGAGGCTCAGGGCATACAATGTACAGATTGGAGAGCAACACCTGCTCACCATGCTGCCTAGCACTGCCATCACACATTGGCCGGTGATTGCCATGTCAAAGGCACATGCCATCACACACATGGCATGTGACATAGCCACCAAGTGAAGAGGGAGAGGAGGGCAACTTTTTTGGATTTCTACCACTCTGGTCCTGACATTGCATCATCACATCAATAAGTTGACATGTTGTACATGGATCTGCTAGTCCAAATTGGCCACGATGCACAGTGCCTTGTCTACATCAACAAAATGCAGTAAACAATGAGATTCCACCTCCCCATCACCTGTAAAGGAATCATATAGCATTCGTGAAGCACCGGTCCAGAAATGTATGAAGGTACAGCGGAGCACTGAGGGGTGGTGGGGCAGTAGGGGATGCCAGTCAACAATCCTACTGGTGCTGGTGTCATTCATGTCACGCAAGTGCAGGGGTGGGTGGCACAATGATGTGCAAGGGGAAGTGGCGGCTGGAAGTGCTGTACAAGGTAAGTAGGACTTAACGTCAAGGGCAGATGGTGTTAGGCGCAGACAAGTGCTGGGGGGGGTGGCCTATAGGGGTACAGAGACAATCATGCAGTGCTGTGGGCTCGGAGGGGACAGGGGAGGTACACACTGCATCTGGCTCGGCAAGGTCCTTGCAGATTTCTATCTGTCCTGCAGAGTTGTCACATGCCGCAGATATGTGCCCTTGGATTGGGGATCTCATCTTGGTGAGAAGGGTGAGGCGCTATTGCCTTTGGAGCATGTGGCAGGCCAGTTTGCCAGAGGATGAGCATGATGCAGGACATTCCCTCTCTGCCACCCGGCACCTGTGGTCTGGGTTCACATGATCCGAGTCATGCCAGGACTCTGCATTGGCATGGGGCTTCAGACAGGTGGTCATGACCGTGGCAAAGACATCCAGTGTACCTGACATAGAGTGGAGCATGGAGTGGGCCCTGTCAGGATGGGAGTGAGCCTAAGGGGGAGCTGGATGGGGGGGAGATTTTGGCAACATGAGCCTCGACTGACACACACTTCATGGGTTGGAATACCAAGAAGGTGTGTGACAGTGGTGAGGGTGGCTTTGCCTGTGGTGTGGTGAGGGTGAGCTGGGAGGAGAGGAGAATGTGATCACTCCAGGAGAGAGGAGTGCAGAGATGGACGGAGAGGGGAAAGTCAGATGAGATCAGAGCATCAAGAGTGTGCCCTGCAGAATGAGTAGGGACAGACGGGAGTCTAGAGGGTGAGAGGGAGTTGCTGAGGTCACAGAAAGGTCACGTGGGGGGGTCAACAAGCATGCAGGTGGATGCGTACAGCAACAAGGAAGAGGATTTCTGTGTCTGGGGACATGAGTGAGGAGGAGAGGTGAGGACACTCAGAAAGGAAGTAGTACTTTTGACCAGTTTTCCCAGACACAGTACGCACAGTTTGTGAATGTCAAGGTGTGGTAGAGAGAGACGTCACACAAGCCATTCCAGAGTGGAGTAGGTCTAAGTAGGAGTGACAGTGGCAGGAATACCCTCAGGGAAGCCAAGGGCACACCCCCCCTGCACAGTAGTGGCGGGCAAAGGAGAGGGTCTCCTGAACATCAGGTAGGAGTGTGTGAAGGATGCAGACAGAGCTGGCCGTCAGACATGTTTCCATGAGACCAAGGATGTCAAGGTGCATAACCTCATGTAAGTGACAGATATCGGAGGAATGCCTGATGCAGCCGCAGTGAAAGGAGTGTAATTGTGGAGGAGGTTGACAGCCTTGGAGGACTTACGGGGAGTGCTAGAGATCAGAGGTGCAGCATGTGTAGGAGTTGGAGTGGGAGGCGGAGAAGGATCATGGGAGGGTGCAGGGAGGCAGTGCAGGATTGATGAGGAGAGAGGAGGGGGGACAGCAGGAGAGGTAAGGAAGTTGATGAGATGTGGCTAGCATTTCTCAAGGAGAATGAGGTTGGCCTAAGGGCCTTGGACTGAGATGCTCCCATTACCATGCACATCAATTGTGGCCTCTGAGGGTTGGAAGGAGGCCAGGAGTACACCCCAACGGGTCCCACCATTGATGGTGGAAGAGGAGCAAGGAGAGAGGACAGGGACCATGTGAAGGGTCTATGGGACAGGCAAAGGCATGTATGAGCAGATGTCAGTGAGAGTTGGCTTTGAGTAGGCTCAGATGCACTTGTCAGCAATAGGGTGGGTCGCATTGGAGGGCAGGGTGCCCTCATTTGACTGTTAGCAAGCAGGTGTCGTGAGTAGGGCACGATGGTCTGAACTGTAGAAGTCATGGAAGATAGACCATGAAGAGCAGCATGGAGTGTGAGGGAATGGGGCTCGAAACCAGACGGTACCAAAGCACACAGGTAGGAGGTGGATGTCAAGGCAACATCCACAGTATGACAGCATGTTGGTTGGCATTTATATACAGAGGACGCATTAGCATGTGGTATCATTGCATGTCAGGCATGTGAAGATGAAACTTGATTGGCTGGGGGAAAGTATAGGAATGGTATGTAAGACATCAGATGAATAGACAGGGGAGTATGAGCAACAATGTAGTGACAAAATGACAATTCAAGGGCAACTTCCATGGTGTAGGGCCATATGTGCACTGTTGCCAGTTGGGATAGTGCTGTGGGCAGATGGTGTTGCACTGAACATACTGGATGAGGCACATGGGTGCCACTATCTACTCTGCCACACACCCCCTTGACAGGCACCCAACATGAATGCTTCACACACACACCATGCACATGGATAATACACACATGCATGTGCACTCACCGGATGATGCCTCGTAATCAGGGAGATCTCCCACACCTTGGAGTTGTCCCTCGGTGACGTGGGATCCAGCTACGGACTCGTGTGGTGTGAGTTCTATTTCCTGTGCTGGGGACCCACCTCCAGTCACCAAGGTTGCGGCATGACTTGAGGCCAGCTTATCCTTTGCCCTGCGCTTAAGGTCATTCCAGCGCTTCTGGCAATCACTAGCTGTGCGCCTCACTACTCCAAGGGCACTTATTCTGTCAGCAATGGTCTGCCAGTGTGCCTGGCGTCTGGCATGTGTTGTCTTGGACCCTGCAACGATGACCATTTCCCTATCATGATCTGACACATACTGAACAAGTGCATTCAGTTCGGCGTCTGTGAAGCTTGGCTTCCTTGATGGGCCGGACTGTGCAGCCGTGCCTGGGGAATCAGCCTGTGCCGGACGTGCACTCTTCCTCTTGCGCTTGGAAGGGGGTGGGGATCCAGAGTGTCCTACGCCGCTGTGGACACTAGGGGCAGGAGCCGTGGTGGACTCAGTACTGGGTGTGTGGGATTGCACACTCAGCATGGGAGTAGGTGCAGGCATTGGGGGTAGTGGGATGGGGTCAGGCCTGATCTGAGGTGCATGAACTAGGACCGACACAGTCTTGGCAGGGTGTATGAGAGGTGGGGTGGATGGAGCCACACCCTGGCTACGGGGGCCAGCAGATGACCTATCTGGCATAGATGCGCGTGCCCTGATGACACCAATGTGCACCGGTGCACGTGCAGTGGACCTGCTGACCTGGATGTCAGCGATGGGATCACCCTCGGACAGGTCTGCTGCCACAATGGGCTGGTCCAACAAGGGCTGATCAGGGTTGGTATCAGCCACATGACCCTCAACTGGGGGGGGGGGGGCATGGGTGTCCCTGACTGGTCCTCCAGACTGGGGGGGACAGGGGCACCCTGCAAGTCACAACCACGTCCCCTAGTGGATCCTCCACGGCCACCACGTGTGGCTCGGCCACCTTTGCCACCCTTACGGCTTGCACGCCTCCCAACCATGGCACTGATGTTATTGTGCGTATGGGAGTCGGTGTGCACAATTGTCCTGGGCAATTGGGTGTCAAAGGGGTTGGGTACCAGATGGTATTCGTACCCTAGTGCAGTGGCAAGGCTATATGACACCCCTGGGGAAAGATGACGGGTCACGCAACGCACAGTCACCCCAGAAAAGTTAAGGAACGTGCACAATACCCCTCCTAGACCACGTGTGCTGATGGAAAACCCTGCACTACGCTGTGGCATCCAGTAACACAATGAACGTATGCGTGTCACACGCAGCCTAGAATGACCTCTGAAGGGGTAGGCTACACACGGGGCAAGCACAGAAGTTAGATACGTGCGTGACTCACCGTCTGCCAGGTAAAAGAGCGTGAAAAATGAGCGCGTTTGGTTGGCAACACCCCCGCCAAAAGAAGATGTGTACGCTGTCTGAGGAGACAGGACAACAGTAGAAGGGGACACTGTTTGAGGGAACAGGCCCAGGTAAACCAGTACAAGAGGAAAAAGAGAAAAAGCTGTCAGAGGTAACAGGGAGTACGAACTGGAAACGCTGTGAAGTAAATCGCGTGTGAAACGACAAGAAGTACAGAATTCACCCACTCGCTCTCCACGAAAAGCACGTACAAGGAAATGGTGTTCAACACTACCTTATATACAGGCCCACACGTACAGCGTCACTTACGGCGTGTACGTGCTTGGCCCATGTTCACCAATCACACGCTTTGTCACTTCTGCGTGTGGATCCTTTTTCACCAATCACACGCTTTGACACTCCTGCGTGTAGCTCACTTTTCACCAATCACACGCTTTGTCACTCCTGCGTGTAGATCCATTTTCACCAATCACACGCTTTGTCACTCCTGCGTGTAGATCCATTTTCACCAATCACACGCTTTGACACTGCACGTGCAGGTAACTATAGACGCACATATGCTGGTGACGGGTTTTCGCACGATTCGCTGAGTGTGGGGTTTTCACGTGCAGATTCACTCCCTATCAGGCTGTCCACGCGTTCAAACACGAAAGACCACGCTCCTGGCCAGGAGGCAAAATTACAGTCCCCCAGAGCCCTGAGCACGCTCCCACCTGCCATCTGCTGCTGCCTGACTGCCTGCTGGCCACGTGCCCCACAGTGCTGGTGGGTGGGGGGGGTGGGAGACATGGGTGGGGGCCTGGTGGAGGGTGCCCCTGGTGGATGGGGGGTGGGGGTGGTGGGAGACATGGGTGGGGGCCTGGTGGAGGGTGCCCCTGGTGGATGGGGGTGCAGGGGGACATGATCAGGTGTGCAGGGTAGTCCCCTGTTTTGTGGGCTGCCTGCAGGGGCCGTGGAGGGTGTACAGGGTACACCTGTGAGGGCCCACCCAGCCTAATCGCGTGTGTAACTTCCCACGCACCCCTGTAATACACGTACCAAGCCAATTCGCGTGTGAGAATTCCCACGCACCCCTGAAATACACGTACCCTGCTGAAGTCGCGTGTAAAACTTCCCGCGCACCCCTGTAATACACGCGCCCAGCCTATTCGCGTGTGGAAATTCCCGCGCACCCCTGAAATACACGCGCACAGGCTATTCGCGTGTGATAATTCCCGCGCACCCCTGAAATACACGCGCCCAGGCTATTCGCGTGTGGAAATTCCCGCGCACCCCTGAAATACACGCGCCCAGGCTATTCGCGTGTGGAACTTCCCGCGCACCCCTGAAATACAAGTACCCTGCTGTAATCGCGTGTGGGACTTCCCGCGCACCCCTGAAATACACGCGGACAGGCTATTCGCGTGTGGAAATTCCCGCGCACCCCTGAAATACACGTACCCTGCTGTAATCGCGTGTGATAATTCCCGC
This sequence comes from Ambystoma mexicanum, assembly GCF_040938575.1. Lineage (NCBI taxonomy): Eukaryota > Metazoa > Chordata > Amphibia > Caudata > Ambystomatidae > Ambystoma > Ambystoma mexicanum. Next base: position 164,130,772 of record NC_090931.1, on the reverse strand, counting down.
GCACCCCTGAAATACACGCGCCCAGGCTATTCGCGTGTGGAAATTCCCACGCACCCCTGAAATACACGCGCCCAGGCTATTCGCGTGTGGAACTTCCCGCGCACCCCTGAAATACAAGTACCCTGCTGTAATCGCGTGTGGGACTTCCCGCGCACCCCTGAAATACACGCGGACAGGCTATTCGCGTGTGGAACTTCCCGCGCACCCCTGAAATACACGTACCCTGCTGTAATCGCGTGTGGGACTTCCCGCGCACCCCTGAAATACACGCGCCCAGGCTATTCGCGTGTGGGACTTCCCACGCACCCCTGAAATACACGCGGCCAGGCTATTCGCGTGTGGAACTTCCCGCGCACCCCTGAAATGGACGTAGCCTGGGATTTGACGTGTGAAACTTCCCGCGCACCCTTGAAAATCGCATGGGCCGCTTGCCGTGATGGTCCAGTGTTAGCGCAACCCCTTGCGCTGGTTTGTGATTTTTATGAGATTTCCCAGCGCAAGGGGCGTTCCTGGGGGCGTAACTGGCGCTGCAGCGAGTCGCTGCGCCACTGTGCGCCACGGCTGCCTGGGGAAGCTAAAATCCATGAATACGCTGTGCGCCGGATTCGGTTTTGGCGCACGCGGCTGGCGCAGACTATCGCAGGCGCACGCTGTGCGCCAGCCGCGTGCGCTACTTGTGCGCTGGATTCTATGAATTACCCTGCAAGTGTTCCTTCTGTCTATAGCTTTCCGCCTCCCTTCTGTCACTTTCTCGGTACATACTTTGTTTTGGCTCCTCCTCTATCAATATACCGGCTCCAATACCTTCCAAGAATCTTTGGCTGCTATTGTTTATCTTCCACACTTACCTGCAGAGACTTCCGCTTCCGCCTCTTCTAAGGAAACACAGTGGTTCTGGCCAACATCTCTTGGACTACAAACCTGGACTACAGTACCGCCAGTCTATCAGCCTCTCCCACTTTCGGCATTGTTTTGCAATTAATCCTACGACTAACCAGGGTTTTTTCTGCCTCAATAGGCTTTTTCCCTGTTGTAAGGGACTGGCTCCCCTGGGATCCCCTGACTGCTTGTCCAAACCACAGTCAAGGTGGCCTCGGGTGGAGACCGTCCTTATCTCTACAAATGCAAGAAGGAGAAAAAGATTTCAAAGACAGAGGACGAACTAGAAGATACCAAGAAAGATAGAAGGAGAAGACAGAAGACATCTCGTAATGGATGAATTGTATAATGATCTAACATATTGGATACTGTAGCAGGATCTAGAAGTTCAAATTGGCCAGTTTCTGGTGACTCTTGAATTATATCAGTTGTTTCCCTTAAGTTTTCTTCAATATTAATTTCTTTGTAGTACTCATTATTATCTTTTAGATATTACAAGGCTAGTCTAACTTTATGTAAGTCTACGAGTTGTTGCCAAATGTGTTTGTCTTTTGTAGATACACCATTTATTAAAACATTTAAAGATTGCTCTATTGGATGTTGCACTCCCAGAGCGTGCACATGGGGCCTCATTACGAGTCCCGCGGTAACCGCGGCGGTAAAACTGCCTGGTTACCACCGGACTCGTATTACCATTCTGCCTCTGTGACTCCTGGAATTAACAGGGCATAACAGCCCAGTGTCCCACATGTGGAAGTGCACTGGCATGGAGTGCGTAGAATCAAGTGGATGGACTTGGTACCTCTCTGTGCTACTTTGGAGAAAGAGCATCATTCAGACATAATTATAATTCATTATGGAGGGAACAGTTTAGGACATGTGTCTGGATTTCATTGCAATTTGCAATGAAAGAAGGAATTGGGAAGGTCGTGGACATGTTTCCAAATTCCCAAGTAATTTTTTCTCGTATTGCGCAAAGACAAATGTGGCTGCATTCTTCTTCATTTGGTCCACAAATGGAGAAAGCAAGGCACAATGTAATATTCTAAGAGATGTTGACATGTCCTCTTTTCACAATGAAAATGTTATGTTTCGTAGCACATACATTTTTTGCAGAGATGGAGTCCATTTTATGCTGGCAATCAAATTTTTCTGAGAAATGCAACCCTCTATTTTGAAGTAGAAGTTGACCATTTCAAGTTTTTCAAACACACAAAAACACCACCAAGGGCTCTTCTCAAAGCCAAGACTTTGATGTCCTCGGTGTTAGTCTTAGCAATGCACATTGGTGGCACGAGTTATAGTTGCTTAGTTTACCATAACTAGCGAATTTCAGGGTTTTTCAGTTTAACTTTGAACTATAACGTCCCTTTAACAAAGTTTTTTTTTTACTGAATTTCATAGGTTTTTAGTAGTGCAACTTAACCATTACGTCCCTTTAACAAAGCTTTTTTACTGAATATATATATATATATATATTTAATATGTTTGGTTTATTCCAAACCTTTCATAATTACATTTCATTACCTCCCATCCCATAGTAAAAACATATAAGAATAACAACATCACATTTCTTCATTCCCTTCCCACCGTCCATTAGAGGCAGTCCCAACGTCTCATAGTACAATCTATAGGTCTAACACTTCCACCAGAAATGTCATTGCCACCAGAATCATTGAATTATTTTCACCATTCCTCCACTATTAACGTTTTGCATTGAGATGTCACCTCACTCGTGTATTTCTTTCTCACTGTAACCAACTCTGCACACTCTGTCAACCGGCGTTTTGTTGTTGCCACCGTATTTCGTCTCTTACAGAATCTACAAAACAGGGTAATGTCCTCAAGTTGTCTTCTCACACAGAGGACCTCTCTCATGGGAGAATGTTCAATCTTAGCCTCATGAAAACATTTCTGTATTTGCAGCTCTGTAATTTCACAAGATACCTATGCAATTGGTTTATCGACCTTCGTTCTTCGTTTCTATAGTATTAATCTGGTCCGCTCGCCGTATCTGTAACTTAGTTTTATCAGGGTTATTTACAAGTACTTTTTCAGATAGACCAAGTGTTTACAGCCATTCTCTACATCATGATGTCCAGGGATCCAAAATCCCATCCTCTCCCCTTTCCTTACCATTCTTACCACTTTTTAGGATTTCAAAGGGAAGGGGATTTCCATCCTCTGCGCATTTTCGATAAAGGCTCAGGGATCTAGGGATTGCAAGCCCATTTCAAACCTAATCAGGGAAACAGGTAGGGATTTTGGGAGGCCAAGAACCCGCTTACAAAGAAGACCCTGCAACACATCCCAGAACACTGCAGATAGATTTAGGGCTGTCTCGGTATTGTACAATAGAATCAGGGTTACCTTTTGTTTATAACATTTTATATTGGAACCAGTGTACATTTCGCAAATCTATTCCGCAACATTTTTGTCTGTGCTGCCAGACTTATACACTTAAATCTCAATTCCTCCGTCCAAAGTTTTGCCTTTAGATAATAGTTGATTGTGGCTCCCAGGTAAATTATCAAATCTACACAATCTATTTTATCGGGGCAAACTACGCAGGTGAATTCCAGTTTCCTTTTCACACGAGCATTAGAGAGCACCATGATTTTGTTTTCTTGTATATTTATTCTCAATTTGTTTGCCTGGAAATAGAGGTCTAGCTGGGTCAGCCTCCTCTGTAAGCCTTTCAGCGTTTGGTCGATAACAACCAAATCATCAACATACATAACCCATGACATTAGTTGGTCGTACAACTTTGGAGGAAACGTCTTTATCCCCTCTTGGCTAGAGGCCATATCCAACAGGTACAGATTGAATATAATTGGTGCCAAGGGACAGCCTTGCTTCATTCTCCTAAAGGTATGGATTGCTTTGGTTTGGAGTTCCTTAGCAGTGATTCTTATTTGGATTTTGGTTGACAAGTAGAGGGCCCTGATGGCCTCCACAGGTGAACATGACCAGTCTGGCATTTTCTCTCACAGTTTCCCTCCGCTAATTCTGTCAAAGGCTTGCTCCAGATCTATAATACCTAGGTAAACCTTCTGCTTGGTCTTAATTGCCCTCATTTTTAACACATTTAACAGGAATAGATTTAAACGTGCCCCTACTCTATAGACAACCCTGCTTTCCTTTTATCAAAGTGTCCTGAATCACACACCCACTTGTTTAAGTGTCTCAACATGGGTCTATTGTTTTTGGGATTATCCCTATTGCCCTTCTTGTTTATTGGGACGATCAATGCAGTCCTCCGTGAATGCAAAATCTTTCTAGCCAATCACACCTGAATGAAGGGAATCATACAGAAATATGCCCAATCCTCCCGATTCTCTTTTAGGATGTTATTATTCAGGCTATCCTGGCCAGCGGCTGTCAAGGGGTTCAGCTATTTGATAATTTCCTGGGCTAACCGAGGCCACCTGATCTGAACCAGTTGAGAGATTGTTGAAATAAGTCATCCATATCTTTTCTGGGACTCCAGGGGTCATAGTAACCAATTGGAATGTAGCATTGTTGTTAAGCAGCTTCCAGAGGTCTCAAGTGTTCTTGTTCGAGAGAATCCTCATTATAACTTCTGCATCTGCTTGGAAGCTCTGAACTCTACTTGCTAAGAGCCGATTTCTATATTGCTGTTTCCTCTTCCTTCTTAAGGCAGCTTTGTCCCCATTGTGTAAACAATCTATACTATGTAGGTCTGCTCTAAGGATTTTGTTTTTCATTTCTCTCATTACTTGGGTCGGGTGATGCAGCCTCTTCAATTCTTGTTTTGTCCCAGTATTAGATTTAATTGAGAAGTCCATCAGCACACTACAGTAGTCTACCCCCATGCTGTGGGACTCCAGGGTCATTTTATATTTAGCAGTCACAACTTTAACCTGCCTTGGCAATATTCTTAGGTGATTACCACCCTGGTTAGTATGTACTGCCTCCATCATCGAGTGTGGATCAACATTATCCTGCCCCTTGATGGTCAGGCTCAGGAGATGATGATCACTGTTTGTCCTAGGTCTAACTTCTAATGTGCTCACCCATTCAAACAAACCTCCCAATACAAAGTGTTTGTCCAGATGTGCCTTCTGGATGCCCCGAGACCATATAACATTCCCAGGGATATACTCCCTTAGTTGGCCATTCACCATACTAACATCTCACTTTTTAAGCTCTAAAACCCACAAGACTGCTTTCTAGCACAGCGACCTCTTGGGCAGCTTTATCCCCCTTTTAGCCAAACATTTTATGTTGCGATCTCCAACAACACTATATGAGGGTCATTCATTTCTATTCATATGTCATCTATCACTTTAGTGACCACCCCCACAAAGTCTTCATCCCCCATCCCCACGGGATTCCAATAGAGGTTAATTACAACTAGTATCATTGGCGCATGACACTCCACCCCTCCCGAGTCAAAGTCATCTTTTGTGTAAAGGGGTTTAGGTTCATCATCTCCAGGACCTTACAGGGAGCTCCCTGTTTCACCAATGTCAGAAGTCCTGCTGATAGTCTTCCCACCACTTTCGTAGTTGCTGGGATGAAACATACATCAAAACCTTGACATATCAGCTTAGTAGACAGCCACGTTATCCTGCATACAAAATATGTTGCAGGACGCCACATCCACTGTATTCATTTCATCTGAATATGTTGATAAGTTCATCAGAAGGAGGATGTTCTCATCCAATGTGCCTGGTTGTACTGCAGTTGCCCTGCCAATTCCCTTTGAGTTGTTTATATCAGCCTGAGTCCCAGTGTGATCTTTCATGACATTCTGAAATCGTGGGAGTATGAGGATCCTCATAAAGACCCTTGATCCATTTGAGTGGCCTTCGTTAGAAGTATGTTGGTTTTTTGACTTTTTTTGTTGAATCAGAGTCGACTTATTTCCCTCTTGTTCACAATGGTTTTTCTTTCCAAAGACGACTAAGAGTTTTTTCTCCTCATCTGTCTCGGTGACGGCTTGGCTTTTCGGCAGAGTTGCTTCAATGATCTCTATTTCGGGGGCTCTCTCCAGTGCCCCCAATTGAGGTCTAGCAGCCTGAGCCTGTCCTGAGTCCGGGAAAGTATTCTCCCCTCCTGGAGTCGGCCTTTGCTCGATCCAATTGCCTTTGCTTTTTTATTGTCAGCCACGCCCTCGATTCGGTATGATCAAGGTAGGGTTGGCACAGTTCCCAGTCCCCATAGCTTCTATTGAGAAACATGGGAGGAGAGGGGCATGAGTTCACTCACCTTGTTCACCAGCCTCCTTCAGGCTTGGTTCACGTATTCCCATCTGGTGTCTTGACCATTTCATTTGTTCCAGGATTGACGCAATCAGTGTGGGTTTCTCCGCCACTTCTCCTCACACTAGGTCAAACAGCCTAGCTCCCCATTGAGCACTCATCTCAGCCTCCTTCTCGAGCCTTGATTACACCGATCCGACAAAAGATTCCAAGAATATAAGCTTTGCATGAGACATTGCCAAAAGGGTAGCCTGGTCTTTTACTGTATCATATAGATTCTCATACAGCCTCAAGAAGGGGTTGACCGCCACCGTTAGGGCTGCCATTACCAGGTTCTGAGGCTGAAAATGGTCCATCCCTCCAGTAATCCCTGCTTGGTATGCATCAGCCTGACCCATTCCCATTGAGGATTGATCGAACTGTGAATCGGTTGAGGCTGATGATAGTGACAACAAATCTTGTGGTGTAGGTGTAGAAGGGTTTTGTGCTTCGTATAGACTGGAAGTGTTTGCCACATTCTCCTCTGCCGTTTCTGCCGTTTCCAATGTGCAAGCCGCCTACTTTACGTCATCTCTTGCCAACTGGCATCGCAGAATAGGGTCCCCCCCTAGGCTCAGTGGACCTACAGGATCTAGGTGCCAACCCTTCCTGGATGCCGAAGGGGGCAGGAGTCGAGGTGTTAATACTTGCATAGACACTAAGCCTTCGCTGATAAATTCTTGTGAAATTTAATTCAGCTATATCCCAAGCCAGCCACATCACCAGAGCTGTATGTTGATGTTCTAGAACTGTGCCATGTGAACAAGCAGAATCCAGGTACCGCATGATCTCAGGCAGTGATAGGGTGATGTATTCCCGAAAATCTGGATAAATAAGAATGACTCCAAATTTGAATAATCGTCCTCAAAGACTGAGTCCTCTATGGAGGCCAATCGCCTCGGACCCGTGCACCTCAGGGTACTCCAATTCACTGTGCATAATACAGACTCCAACGGGCGGGGCAGCACTGACGACTGTTCCTTACCTTGATTGCTAACATTAGTAGCATTCTCCATGAGGGTCATGAGGGCCTTCAGCATCATATCAGCGTTAGTGCCGGAGGGCAGGGGCATTCATGAGGAACCCTAACTGGGGGCTCCGGATGTAAGAGTACCTCAGGAGGGGCTTTGAAAGATAATGCCTGCCTTTCATTCCCCCTCCCCACCTTTAGCTTCCTTAGCACCCCCTGGCTGGTATCTTCGGGACATAGTTCTCCAGCAGCCGGGAATGAGATATCAGGTGGGGGCTGGGACGGGTAGCCTTGATGCAGCGCAGGGTTGGCCATTTCCTCTCAATGTTTCATCTGGCGCTTGGTGCAGGGGCCTGGCGGCATCATGTTGCTAGTGCCCCCCTGTTGGATATATTTTGGGTTAGGTTTAGGTGAGAATGCCAGATGTCAAATGTCAATGGAATGTGACGTTAGCCCGTTAGCTATCATCCTGCAGTGTAGTAACACAACCCGATTGCAAACACGTTTGTATAACAGTCTTTTCAGTCGTGATCCTACCTTCAACATACCTCCAGGTTAGTCAGCAAGCTTTTTTCAGATGAAGGATGGAAGTTTCCTGTCAGCAGTCTATCCGGGCTCCCGCTGCCCGGTCTGCACGGACTGCAATGATGGCACACCTCTGCTGCACAGCTCCGTGGTGTGCTCTGCTCTGAGCTCGGGCATACGTAGCTAAGACAGACCTCCTTCAGCAGTAGAGCACAACAACAGACTCTCCTCTCTCCTGCAATGACTGCACACCTCTGCTTCACAGCCCCGGAAGGGATATAAATAGCAGGGAATGTTCACTAGTCAGTGGGGGTCATTATGAGTTTGGAGATGGCCATGGTGCTAATAGCACCATGGATGCCTCCAAACTCGTGTCCAGGTCCGTGGGGTCAGAATGGGGACTTACCCGGACATTCCGACCTTGGCGGACCCGGTAAATCCCAATTCTGAATACCATTCCCCATTCCCATTCGAGCCCCCATAGGGCTCAATGGGAATGGGGAAGGAGCTAATAACGGCCCCGCAAACAGCGGGCCCGTTATCAGCCCCTAGGTCCCTTAGCAGCTCCCACTAAGGGCCGCTGGTAAAACTAAGGGACCTCAGAATGCGGCGGTAGGGGGTTAACAGCACCGGCATCCTTACCGGTGCCGTTAACCCCCTACCGCCATACTCAGAATGAGGCCCATTGAGGTGGTACAGTGTCCCAGAAGGATTAGGATTGTCTAGGCACTTTCTGCTTTGCAGGGAGTGGTCCTAGAGAGACAAGGTTTATAAATGGAAAAATATATTCACAGTACAGTAGTACAATGCCAAAGAAGTGGTAGAAGTGTCTGGGTATGTTTGGAGTTTCGGGGAATGGTAATGGGAAAGGGAATGGTAATGTGAAAGAGAATGTGCCGATGTGGAAGGGGATGTTCATTATCCAGTGCAGTGGTGCAATGTCGTCGCAGTGTCACAGAAGAGTTCGATGTGTCTGCAACCTTGGCTCAACAGACGTTTTGGACTACAACTCCCATCAGCCCTAGCATAGTCAATTGAGAGGAATCATGCGCCTGGTAGTGAAAAACATCTGCCGAGCCGCAGGATACAGACCCCTGATCTAGGCCCATTCTGCATTCCGGGGAGTGGTAGTGAAAGGGAGAGGCGCTAGAAACATCAGGGAATGTCAAGTATTCAGTGCAGTGTCTAACAGTCACCGGACGATTAGACCTTTCCAGGCACATGCTGTATTCCGGGCAGGGCTAATGTGAGCGAGACAGGATAGCAATGTCAGGGAATGTTCACTCGCAGTGTTGGCCACAGTGTCACAGAAGAGATGGGCCTTCCTAGGGCGCTTCAGTATTCTGAGGGGCAGGCTTGCCCGTGCTGTGTGCTCTCCCTTACAGCACAATGTACCATTGCTCAGGAGAAGGAGCTCCCAGAGCTTTCCCTTTCCCTTATCTCTCAAAGTGCAACTGCAATGAAAAAGTGTGTGGGAGTGCTCATTATTCGAAAGAGTGACGCATTCTCTTACACGCCCTTGCAATGTCTGGGGACTGTCTTTTTTCCATGCAGTGATACAGTGGGAGTGACGAAAAAGATGTTGTTGTTTTATATTATGTGCAGTGATGCAGTGAGATAGAAGGAAAACATGTCTGCAGTGTTCGATATTATGCGCAGTGATACAGTCGGAGAAAACGGAAATATGTCTGCGTTGTTCTAAGTGAGAGAGAAGGAACTATGACTGCAGTGTTCTATATTTGGTGCATTGATGCAGTGAGAGGGAAGGAAATATGCCTGCACTATCTGTATTCTGTGCATTGATGTAGTGAGAGTGAAGGAATGCTTCCTGCACTGTTATATATTCGGTGCATTGATGCGTTGAGAGATCAGGAAATATGCCTGCACTGTTCTATATGCTGTGCATTGACGCAGCGAGAGAGAAGGAAATATGTCTGTTTTGTTCTATATTCTGTGCAGTGATTCAGTGAGAAAGAAGGACACATGGATGCACTGATCTATATTTTGTGCATTGACGCAGTGAGGGAGAAGGAAAATGTGTCTGCTGTATTCTGTATTCTTTGCAGTGATACAGTGGGAGAGAAGGGCCGTATGTCTGTGATATTCTATATTCTGTGCATTAATGCAGTGACAGAGAAGGAAATATGCCTGCAAAGTTCTATATTCTATGCAGTGATGCAGTGAGAGAGACGGAAACATGTCTCCACTGTTCTATATTCTGTGCATTGATGCAGTGAGAGGGAAGGAAATGTGTTTATTTTGTTGTATATGTTGTGCATTGATGCAGTGAGTCAGAAATATGTCGGCAGTGTTCTATATTCTGTGCATTAGTACAGTGAGCGAGGATCGATATTCTGTGGAGTGATTCAGTGAGAAAAAAGGAAATATGGATGCACGGTTCTCTATTTTGTGCATTGACGCAGTGAGGGAAAAGGAAAATATGTCTCCTGTGTTCTGTGTTCTGTGCAGCGATGCAGTGAGAGAGAAGGACATATGCCTGCATTGTTCCATACTCTGTGCATTGATGCGGTGAGAGGGATGGAAATATGCCTTCACTGTTCTATATTGTGTGCATTGATGCAGTGAGCGAGATGGAGATATGCCTACACCGTTCTGTATTCTGTGGAGTGATACAGTGGCAGAGTAGGGAAATATGTCTGCGGTGTTCTATACTCTGTGCAGTTATACAGTGGGAGAGAAGGAACTATGCTGGCACTGTTCTATATTCTGTGCATTGAAGCAGTGAGAGAGAAGGAAATGTGCCTGCACTGTTCTGTATTCAGTGATGCAGTGTGAGAGAAGGAAAATCTGTCCGAGTGTTCTACATTCTTTGCAGTGATACAGTGGGAGAGAAGGGAACCATCTCTTCAGTGTACCGTATGTTGTGCAGTGATGCAATGAGAGAGAGAGAAGGAAATATGCCTGCACTGTTCTATATTCTGTGCAGTGATGCAGTGAGAGAGAAGGAAACATGCTGCACTGTTCTATATACTGTGCATTGATGCAGAGAGAGCAAAATAAATATGTCTGCAGTGCTCTATATTCTGTGCTTTGATGCAGTGGGGGGTCTGTATTCTGTGCAGTGATTCAGTTAGAACGAAGGAAATATGGATGCAGTGTTCCATATGTTGTGCTTTGATGCAGTGAGGGAGAAGGGAAATATGTCTGCGGTGTTCTTTATTCTGTGCAGTGATGCAGTGAGAGAGAAGGAAATATTCCTGCACTGTTTTATATTCTGTGCATTGATGCAGTAAGAAAGAAGGAAACATGCTTGCACTGTTCTATATGCTGTGCTTTGATGCAGCGAGAGAGAAGGAAATGTGTCAGTGTTGTTCTACATTCAAGGCATTGATGAAGTGAGAGAGAAAGACCTATGTCTGCAGTGTTCTATATTCTGTGCATCGATGCAGTGAGGGAGGTTCTATATTCTGTACAATGATTCAGTGAGAAAGAAGGCAATATGGATGCACCATTCTATATTTTGTGCATTTATGGATTAATGCAGAAGGAAAATATGTCTGCAATGTTCTATATTCTGTGCATTGATGCTGTGAGTGAGGTTCTATATTCTCTGCAGTGATTCAGTGAGAAGGAAATATGCCAACACTGTTTTATATTCTGTGCATCAATGCAGTGAGCAAGAAGGAAATATGCCTGCATGGTTCTATATTATGTGTAATGACACAGTGAGAGAGAAGAAAATGTGCCTGCACTGTTCTATATTCTGTGCATTGATGCAGTTGGAGAGAATGAACTATGTCTGTTTTGTTCTATATTCCGTGCATTTGATGTAGTAAGAGAGAACTAACTATGTCTGCACTATTCTATATTCTGCACATGGATGCAGTGAGGGAGGTTGTATATATTTTGTGCAGTGATTCAGTGAGAAAGAAGGAAATATGGATGCATGGTTCTATATTGTGTGGATTTATGCAGCGAGGGAGAAGGAAAACCTGTCTGCAGTGTTCTATATTTTGTGCAGTGATGCAGTGAGAAAGAATTAAATATGTCTGTGGTGTTCTATATTCTGAGCATTAATGTAGTGGCGGAGAAGGAAAAATCACTGCAGTGTTCTATATTCCGTGCAGTGATGCAATGAGAAATAAGGAAATATGTCTGCACTGTTCTATATTTTGCGCAGTGATAGAGAGAGAAGGAAATATGTCTGTCGTGTTCTATATTATGTGCATTGATGCAGTGGTTAGAGGGAAAGAAATGTGTCTGCAATATTCTATATTATGTGCATTTATGCAGCGAGTGAGGTTCTATATTCTGTGCAGTGATTCAGTGAGAAAGAAGGATATATGCTTGCACTGTTCACTATTTTGTGCATTGATGGATTGAGGGAGAAGGACAATATGTCTGTGGTGTTAAATATTCTGTGCACTGATGCAGTGAGAGTGGTTTTAAATTATGTGCAATGATAGAGTGGAAGAGAGGAAAATGTGTCTCTGTGTCGTATAATCGGTGCAGTGATGCAGTGAGAGAGAGAGAAGTATTTCTGGGGTGTTCTTTTTTTTCTGTGCAGTGATTCAGTGAGTTAGAAGGAAATGTATCTGCGCTGTTCGATATTCTGTGCACTGATGCAGTGAGATGCAAGACATGTCTGGGGCCCCTCCAAATCTTACCCCAAATCTGCCGGACTCTACACCTTCACCAGATTCCGCCCCTTCAACAACTCTGTCCACGTTGTCCAATCGACATACTCTCACCCCCATGCTTTGCCCCATTTTGGCTCCATAACATTATAAGGACATTTTTAAGGTTGCAGGGTTAGAAACGTTATTGCTTAATCTATTAATGTAAGCCTGTCATCTTCGATGTTATGTTAGTTGAAAAAGTGTTTTCAGATCTCTGCTGCCCAGGATTTTGAGAAGGCAGTGTGTTCTACAGTTGAGTGCACTAGAGGTCATTGTTATGGATAATTGTCTACTTTCAGTTAAGTCTGAAAACAATCTTTTAGAGGAATTGATAAGAACATAAACTTGCTGCCATCTGGACGCAAGTGAGAGAAGAGTGGAATGAAGAATGTTAGTTTCAATGCTAATATCTGGTTTTTCTCACACATTGCCTGCTGTCACTCCACGAGAAGCTCCTAGACATGTTTGTAATATTAATGCAACATAACAGTCTTGTGAAATGGTAAAGTTTACATATGAAATATATGCAAGTGGTATTATAGGCACTTCTTATAAAAATGTTGAATTAAAATAACTCAACCCCCTTCTCATGGTTGCAGCTGTGGTGTTAGCATGGGGGCAAAATGAAAATAAAGCAAGTGACCTGCTGCAGCCGATGTACCTCCAATCCCTTGGGCTGGAAAGCCATTAAAATATGTCAAAATCACAAGTGAAATGTGTAAACTCTGACTGGGCATAAACACCTCATTGGAGCAAAGACAGATGGAGAAGATTCTTTGGCTGTGCATTCTCATGGTCGAGTAACGGATAAGCGCGACCATGAACTTTCATGTGTGGCAAGCAACAGCATTCTCATAGCTGCACAAAGCAGGCACCTTTTATAACTAATGAAATGGTACATACTGTTTACATCATTGCTGTTTGTGAAATTGTTCAAAATACCCAACACTCCAAGAGTAAAACTGAGCAATGGATTTGGCGTACCAGCACAACATTAGATTTTGTGGGTGTGGTTTAGGCTATCAGTATTGCCAGGTTGTGTTTAAGATAATTTAAATAGTTTAACTCAGTAGAGTTGGTTGGGCTGTACAATACATAGGTACATTTTGAGATGTGTGGTTATAGATATAGATGTCCTGCTATTGTTTGAAGTACTGTTTCACATTAAAAGTCCTACCTTGTATTTAAAATATAATTAATGTAAAGATTACTTATATGCATCAAAGTTATGCATTTTGTGACATACTTTGTAGTTGGTTCTCCCGGTAGCACTGAGCGTGCAGTAGAATGCCATCAAAGACACATGATAAACCCAGCTGTGAAGCAGTGTGTACCTCTGGCTCGCAGTCTTTGTTCTCATCCTTCTATGGCTTTGGGTATCCTTTCACAGGTTTCTTGATGCTCTTGCACATTCAGACTTACACTTTTCCATTTTAACTTCTCTCGGATCCATTTCATGTTTGCAGCTTTTGGGCAGCCACAGACCTCTGAAATGTGGGCCCGGGAGGGAAATTAGTGCTTACTTCTGAACATCATTTTAGTGTCACCAGTGGGAACTCTGTTCTTGACTTAAGCATAGGCATGCTTTCAATATTGTAAAAAGATACATTATTTTTAACACTTACTTTTCTGAAGAAAAAAGCCTCATTTTTGCAGCAGTTACACAAAATGCATGTCGTGCATTTAAATATAAAAGTGATTGCTTAACACAGTGTATGTGTGTATTGAATAGAAAGAACTCCAAAAATAATGTGAAGTGGCACCAATAAAAGCAATGAGGTTTTGGCTGTTTTGCATATCAGAGAGCATTTTGGGAAGATAGGAATGACCAAGAGCTTTTTATCTGTCATATATGTCTGTGAGAGTTGTATGACTGAATCGCTAAATACCTAAAGTGCGCTGGGTTTGTACGTGTTTCCTTTTTCTTTTTTTTAAAACAAAGTCACCCTCACAGTAAAGCTTTTTTCAAATATCAAGCATATATACACATTTGGCCATCAATTTCAACTGTCAGAGTGGAATGACTGCTTACACCTCATAATTTGGAACAGTCAGATTTAGTGGAAACAATTGGCTTTCTATTTAAATACAATGACAATAAACAGTATATTGAAACACTGCAATAAAATGCTGCTCCTCGTCCCTAGTTTGCCTTGTTGTAAATACATCTATGGTCAGAGGTGGTGGTGTATAGTTTGTGAGATAGAAAGACATGCCTAGGATAGTCTATTTCCTGGGCAGTGAGAAAGAAAATAAATCTATGCTGTTCCATCTGTGCAGCGCGATAGTTTGTGTGGATGATGCTGTGAGAAATGCATGCCTGGGGTTCATTTACATTCCGTGCAGTGAGACTGAGTGACCGACACATGTGTGCATTCTGTATTTTGTGCAGTGAGATCGCACTGGCCATTATGGAACATCCAATCAGATGACACGTATCTATAGAATAAACATAGAAATACAAGAGAGAGTGGGGGCACTCTTCAAGAGGATGCTAGAAACAGAAAGATAAAGGGATAAGAATAGGCAGAAGGGTTGAAAGCAAAAATGAGAAAATAGATGATTGACAAAACTTAGAAGAAGACAATGAAACAGATGAAAAGAGAACTCAGAAGGAAAGAGACAGGGCATCGGAGAGACAAAATAAAAACATAGAATACAAATATAAAAATAGTAGATATGATAGCATAACAAATGGCAAAAAATAAAATGAAAAGTAGGGAACAAAAGCAAGAAATACATACTGCCATAAAAGAAGAAAAAGGCTGTCAGCAGAAGATTATTATTATTATTATTATTATTATTATTATTATTATTATTATTATTATTATTATTATTATTATTAATATGGTATTTATTGAGTGCGGACCTGGCTTCAGGAAGCAAAAGGAATGCTTTACAATCATAGGGGAAAGAATAAGGTTAAGGAACATAGAAAGAAGGGAATGAGGAGGGAGGGCGATAGTCAACAGTAGATGTACAAGTAATCAGTGGAGCAAAACCACAGGGATCAGATCAACCAGTCTCAGAAGATAAATCTCTATATGTCCCTAAGCGTAAGAGCGTAGAAAACTTAACAACTGGAGTGGAAGAAAGAATGATATACATTACTAATGTCCCAAGGTTGGAGAAAGGAACCTTCGAGGGCAAGGAGAGCTTAAAGAATACATGTATCCACTGGATACGATACAAAAAGGGTTACCTTTCAGTGATAAGGGAGGATGTCATTGATGTCTGCAATATCCATGCAGGCAGAGCAGGGGAGTTACATTATAATAAAATAGCTCTTGCCAATGATCAGTGTTAAAATCGGTCTCCTGTTAATTGACTTTGCAACGTTCCCACCTTCAGGCCTCCAAATTGAACTTAGGAGCAGACCACTGGGTGTTAATAGCAGTAGGGAATTGCCTTGCGGTAGAGCACTTAGTGCAAACCCTGGCACAAACCCCATAGAAGGGCATATACCACCTACATCGACTAACTGACAATTGTCGTCCCACTTACCGGACCACTTAGGTGTTGGAAACATACCTGCCCAGTAGAAGCCAATCTATGTGATCTTCAAATCGCAAAATGATCGAGATGAAGAAATCTCTGGGAAGTTCATCAGAACCCTACACATAATCTGTTTCCCAAGAGCATGGGCTTAAAAGATACATACTTTGGAGGGGTACTCCCACTATATGGTAGCTGCCACCTGGCCAAAGCGTACATGGGGTGACCGAGAGGGGGTGTATGCATATGGGTAAAGATTGATCTCCATGCCCTCATTAAACAATTGACTACTAACTCACCAGACTTGCAAGGCCTACCCACAGAAATGCTGGACAATACCACACGTCTGTTGTGCAATATTTACAACAGGTCATGAGGACCACGGGGTATGGAAACACTCATTAAACTGGAAGGGCTGCTGGATGTGTGCTGGAAGTATGCTATCACGAGGGAAAGCTGCCGGTCCCGATTGTATACCCATAGACCTTTACATGAGAGAACCTGGAATGTGAGCACCAATGCTCTGAGTGTTATGTAATGCCATATTTAGGATAGGCCAAAGACTAACAACTCGCAGAAATAGTACCAATCTTCATAAAGGGCGACCCTGGGATTCCCGGCATCTACAGGCCAATTTCACTCCTAGATGTCAGTGGTAAAATCTTTGGCAAGATCTTTCAAATCAGACTAGAGAAGTGGGCTTGCGAAACTGAAGTGTTAAGCCATCTCCAGGCTGATTTTACAAAAGCTGTTAGTGCTGTAGATCAAATATTTAGACTAACACTTATTTTGGATAAATATGTGACAATCAAGGACGGCAATATCCACTTAATATTTGTGGATTTAAAGGCTGCCTTTGACAGCATTCTGAGATCAAAACCATGGCAAGCATTGACGAATAAAAAAGTTCTGCTTCCACTGTTAAAAGCAATCATGTTGCTATATGACGATACAGGGGGGTAGAATAAGATGGGGATTAGCAGGGAAACTTCCAAATCTTTCCTGATCAGCAAGGGATTAAGGCAGGGGTGTATTTTAACCCCCTCCTATTTAAAAAGAAAATTGATGGACTGCTTTGTGGCTTGCCAAATATTACATCGGATAGCCCGTGTCTGAGGCCCGATAAGACCGGTATTCTGTTCTTTGCCAATAATGTAGTTATCATGTCCCGACCCCATCTGGTCTCTTGAACTGATAGAACATTTTACTCCATTTTGTAAGAAGCGAGGTCTGAAAGCACACACAAAACAAAGGTGATGGGATGTGGCATACCATATGGGTAGCTGTTCTCTACCGAGGTGTCAAAATTTCTCAGAACGGGACATGGTCGGAATATATCAACAGAGCAAATTTGACATTGAATAGAACATGTATTGGTATTTTTAACTTTTGCAAAAATGACAACAAACGTACTTATCTGTGCACTCGAAATATACTGAGCACAGGTGATGGTGGCTGTCCTCTATGGAGCAGAGATCTGGAGGCATAGTAAGACTCCCGCTCTAGTCGTCACCGAAAATAGTTCCTTAAGAGATTACTGTGGGTCCCAAAAACACTCAGAATGTTCCATTGCATATGGAACTTGGTCTGACCTCTATTGGAGATCAGATCATTTTTCTGTGCTGTTTAAGGCAGCAGGCTCCATTGATGTTATTTATGCGGTGCCAGAAGCTTTAGATAAAGCATTGAGGAGAAGAGAGAGGTCTTCATGATTTATACCTTCAATTCTAGATCAGATGTGGTATACATTATTGGTTTGTTTTTGGCTTTTTTATGACCTGGAATGGATTAAGAATAGGGACGTTTCTTTAATAAGTTTTGTGTTCGTAAGGATTTGTCCTACGTGTATGTGTTTTATGATCATGTTTATATTTTATGGTTATACTGTATGCACTTTTATGTTTTATAACCGAAATAAAGTGATGTTTAATCGATTGATTATTATTGTTAGTGTATTTATTGAGCACAGAGCTACCTTCGAGAAGCAAAGGATGTCAATTATAAGGGGAAGAATAAGGTTAAGGAGCATAGAAACAAGGAAATGAGGATCTAACAACAGGGGAGAGAGGGTGACAATAGATCTACAAGTAACCAGGGGAGGAAACAGTGGGGATCAGATCACACAATGTCAGAAGGTACATTTAAACAGACAAACATTGACAATGAAAATAAAGGCAGTAATGGGATTTAAAAATAGAAAGAGGACAAAGGAAGAAAAAAGAAGATAGAGATAGACCGTTAGATAGATAATTAAATAGAGAGATAGATTAGACGGATTGATACGAAGATAGATATATAGATACAGATCGATAGATAGATAGTTCAATAGAGAGAAGATAGAATAGACAGATTGATATGTAGATATATACATACAGATAGATCAATACATAGTTAAAGAGATAGATAGGATAGGCAGATGTATATGTAGATAGATATATAGATACAGATCGATAGACAGATAGATAGAGATATAAACATATAGTTAAATAGAGAGGTAGATAGAATAGACAGATTATTATGTAGATAGATCAATAGATAGATTTTTAAATAGAGAGATCGACAGATAGGATAAACAGATAGGTGGAGAAATATACAGGTATAGATCGATAGATCGATATAGATATATGGAGATAGGTAATGAAATCTTAAGATGAAAGATAGGATGGAAATAAAAGCAGGCAGAAAAGAATAACAGAAGAAGTACTCCATCGTCCAACATCAGAGGTCCAGGAAACACCTGCAAGTTTGCCCGGGACTTGTTTTATGTTCTGGGAGCGGGTGGTAAGATATAGGGATCCTGTGACGTGGAGCACCACTTGTCGCTATGACACTGACAATTACATGTGTCTGTGCATAGTGCAGAGAATGTCCTCCCATCCCCCGCATGCATGCTTGTTGGTTGGACTCGATTCGTCCTGGGAGCCTTTCAATAATCATTTTTCATAAAGCTGCTTTATTCCAAGAATTGTGTCCCAAAAGCCCAGCACACATTCCATTCGCTTCTCCCCGCCTCTTTCTTCTTAAGATGTGAAGCCTCGTGGATAAACCTGGATAGATCTGTACCGGCGGCTTAAATCCTCATTCTGAATAGGGTGATGTCTGGGAAAATACAGTCCAAGCTCAAGCAGCTCATGCAAATGACAGAACCTCGAATGTAAAGGCACAGCTGCCTGCCCAACAATGAGCAGTCAGCCCACAGCAGCCGATTAAGGACACATTCTAAGACAATAGTCCACACCAGGAAAAATGTGTACCCACCTCCACAAATACTGCTTATTAGTACATCAGCTAATAGCGCCTTATGTGCACACGTGTTGTCTGGTCACGCAACAGACCTCAAGACAGTACAGATTGTGCATGCGCACTGGAGTATTTTGAGTTAAATATGCCCAGAACTGATTATCATGCTTTTGTGGATTTGTGTGAGCTGCAGACATGTGTGTCTGCGGCCTGGCTTGAATCCCAGAAGGACTTACACACTGTTGTTTCTCCTTCTGAAATTCATTAAGTGACTTCCCTTCCAGTTTTTGTAATAATGCCTATTTTGTAAAACAACCGCATACTGTTGGGTTGTTTGGTGTGATGTATGTAAATTGCTAGAGCAGATACAATGCTGACACAAATCAAAGAGCTGTGCTGGCCCCCACCAACACCCTACTGAGTTAGGGCTAGTTGGAATGTACCAATGAACAAATGTAGCGATAAGGAATTGGCTTTGGCAATAGGGGTTTGAGATCACCATCGACGGAAGCCGGAGGAGTTTGGGGAAAGGGATGCGACAACTGGGCTACAAGGGCGCCCGGGCGGCTCAGCCTAGACAACACTCAGGCTGAAAATGCTGGTACTCTACAAGGGAAAAAGGAATATTTAAGCTAATATGTGCCGTGCCATGCTGAAGAGATCTGAACTCGCCCCTTCCAACCACACTGCATATAAACCCTTAAAGCACTTGAAAAATGGTGAGATTAATGAAAGACCTGAGACCTTGATTCCCGACCGATTCCGACATGAAACGCTGCTCATTGAAACACTTTGCGCCGGGCTCGGAGCATTGTTCAGCGGCGGCGGCCTAATGAAGTAATTGTGAAATTTATGACAAATCAATTACTGGAGAATAAGAATAGATTCTCTACATGAAAGAAGAGCTTCAGAAAATGTGTAAAGAATCACAGCGATGGTCCGTGCGCCAGGAAGGTGCGCGCGGTGTCGCTAATGCTGCTGTGAGCTTTATGCCACCGGAGCCAAGAGAGCTTAGAATGATTGGAAAAAGCCCAGCGGGCAGGACTAAACATATACCCAAGCTTAAATCTAGATATAAGCTAGTGAATGCAATGAAGGGTTGAGCTTATTGGAAACAGCGCCAGGTCTATGTTTACAGTAACTAGAGCCAACACTGAGTTTGCAATAACATATGATACACCAAGTCTGAGCTTACATGAACCATCAAAACCGGATCTGGGCTTGTACGAATCAAAACCAGGTATGTACTTACAGGTATACAAACCAAGTCTGAGTTTACAGGAACCAACATCAGGTCTGTGCTTACAGGAACTACCAAAGCCAGGTCTAGTCTTACAGGAATCAAAACCAGGTCTGCACTTACAGGTATAAAAACAAGGTCTGAGCTTAGAGGAAGCAACACCAGATCTCGGCTTACAGGAGCCACAAAAACTAGATGTGGGCTTACAGGAATCAAAACCAGGTCTGCACTTACAGGAATATAAAAAAAAAACAGGTCGAGTTTACAGGAACCATCAACAGGTCTGGGCTTACAGGAACCATAAAAACCAGATCTGGTCTTAAAGAAATCAAAACCAGGTCTGCACTTACTGGTATAAAAATCAGGTCTGAGTTTACAGGAACCCAAACCATGTCTAAACATACCACAATCAACACCAGGTCTGTGTTTATAGGAACTAAAACCAGGTCTGTGCTTATAGGAACTAAAACCAGGTCTGTGCTTATAGGAACTAAAACCAGGTCTGGGCTTGCAGGAACCACCAAAACCAGATCTGGTATTACAGGAATCAAAACCAGGCCTGCACTTACTGGTAAAAAGAAAAAAAAACTGTTCCGAGTTTACAGGAACCAAAGCCAGGTCTACACTTACCAGAATCAACACCAGGTCTGGGCTCAAAGGAATCAAATGAACCTAATAGTCTATATGCACACACCTATAAGTTGCAATGAGTAAATGGCAATCTTAAACAGATGCGTTTAAACAAGCTCTGGGAGCAGGGGAGGAATACAGGCCCTGGCTCGGAGCCTTCACAACATACGATACAGAAAAGTGTCTACCACTTGAGACACTCCCGTCCCTGCACACCAATGTAACTGAACATACAGTCAAGAATGTATCAAAAATCAAAGATATTTTAATTCGAAGAAAGAGATTCAAAACACACAATTTTCAATTAGTCTGTTTCAGAGCATATCTTATGCCTATACATTAACACAAGTAGTTTGCAAACCAATATAAAAGTTTACATGAACCAGAAAAGACAGGTCTGAGCTTACATTAACATACACCAGGTATGAGCTTACATGAGCCTGCAAAGCCATATCTGGATTTACAGGAATCAAAACCATATATAAGCTCACATTAACAGACACCCGGTTTTAGTTGACATTAACATGCACCAGGTATGTGCTTACATGAACGACAACAAACAGATCTGGGTTTACAGAAATCAAAACCAGGTCTGAGCTTACAGAAATCAAAACCAGGGCTGAGTTTGCATCAACATACACCAGGCATGAGCTTACATGAACCTGCAAAACCGGATCTGGTCTTACAGAAATCAAAACCCGGCCTGAGTTTACAGGAACCAGTAGCATGCCTGTGCTTGCATTCACATGCACTAGGTCTGAGCTTACATTAACATGCATCAGGTCTGAGCTCAAAGGAACCAATACCAGTACTGAATTTTCAAGAACCAATACCATGTTTGGAATTACAGGAACAGAAAGTAGGTCTGAACTTACAGCAAGCAAAACATAGGGCCTCATTACAATGCTAAAAACGGCACAGCTGCCGCCGGAGTTGCATTTTTTCTGGTACCCGTGAATGGGCATGAACCGGGTCATGCCGAGCTCGGCAGACCCGGTACTTGCCCATTTTCGGGTGCTGGAATCAAGGGCGTCCCGATCCCCATTCTGCCCCATAGGGCTGAAAGGGGATGGGGATGTCAGATGCACCGGCACATGCAGAGTTGTGCCGGTGCATCCGACGTGCTCTGCTCGCGTGTGCCGGTCAGCCCGCCTGAAAAAACCTGGCGGGCTGTAAGGCACCCGCGAGCACAGCCCATAGTATGGCGGTCCAGGAACTACGGTACCGGCATGCTTACCGGTACTGTAGTTCCCGGACCGCCAGGGTTGTGAGGAGGCCCATAGTCTGAGTGCACAGGAACTAACACCATGCTTCAACTTACAAAAATACCCTCCTCATCAAGGAATGTATCCTCCTTCACACCTAGGTCCACACCTCCACCACTACCCAACTAACCTGTGACTATGCATTTACATATCTAGCTGCCAAATTGCCCACCCCTCCTAACCACTGCTTATCCTGTTAGCTCCCTGATCCGTAATATAGCTCCCTTGCAATCGCCCTCTGTCTACCCCTCCTATGATATGTACAGTGCTCCATTGTGTCCTGAAGGTAGCTCTGTGCTCAATACATAGCATAATAATAATAATAATAATAATAGCCAAGACCACGTCTGAGCTTACAGGAACTGCCACCACTCGGCGTTTCCAAGAACTAACACCATATCTGAGTTTACAAGAAGTGAAAACAGGGTTGAGCTTACAAGAACCAAAGTCAGGTGTGAACTAACATCAACTGAAATCAGGTCTGGCCTTAAGGGAAGCAAGATCAGATCTGAGCCTACAGAAACAAAACAAGGTCTGACATTAAATGACCTAAAACAAAGTTGGAGTTTAAAGGATCAGAAATCACTGCTGAGATTAAAGTAAGAAATGCATGCTCTGAGCTGACTGGAACAGAAACCAGGTCTCAACTAAGTGAAACCAACAACAGCTCAGAGCTTAAACAGGCAAATACAGGTCTGAGCTTACAGAAACCAAAAGCAGGCCTGATCATCCAAGGATGAACTTCAAGTCTGAGTTTACAGGGAGAAAATACCAGGTCTGAGTTTACAGGGCCAACGCAAGTTCTGATCTTATAGTAACTGAAACCATTCATGAGCTTTCAGGAAATAACACTATGTTTAAACAAACAGGAAGATTCACAACATCTGGCCTTACAGAAACTGAAACCAGATTTATGCTTACAGGTACCAATAACAGGTCTAGTTTTCAATGGGCAAGCACCTGGACTGAGCTTACAAAAATTAAAGTCTGATTATATAAGAACCAACATCAGGACTGAATTTACAGAGGAAATCATTGAGGCCCTGTTGTGGCTTGCTGGAGAGAGGACAGAGACAGAGGTGGCATTTCAGCAGGATTTATATTCAAAGAAAGAAGAAAACAACTACCGTTGCCTAGTTCTAGAGGTTTGGCCCTTCCTAACCAAGGAATAACTGGGGTTTTAGTCATCAGGGTGGAAGTGCAAATAAGTATCCGTCCTCTGTCCAAAAGCCTCCTCTACTCTAGCCTTACCACTAAACAACACAAAGAAACCTAGATAGTACCAGGAGAATGACTCCCTTCCCCTGATTCTGCAAGGATCAGACCTAAGGTCAATGTCCAAGAGTCTTTATGTCAGTTCAGTTCTTTTTCTTGAAGAGAAAAAGCCAGGAGAATTACACCTTTCTCCCGTATTCAGAAGTCCAACTTTCTCTTGACAGTTCTTTACAACCTTTAATATTATCTTCTGATTCAACAAATACAACCGAGGAGAATGACTACCTTCTCCTGGTTAACTTGAGGAGAACCATCTCTGGATCGGGAAGCACCTCAAAACCTTCCTCTTCGCTTCTGCCTTCGCTCCCCTTCTCCCCTGCTGATCTGCTCTCTCTTGGCACTGTGCCCCTGGCCACCCTCTGTCCCCTGGGCCCAGGTACCTGCTCACCCTGCCACCCTCCCGCACTGCCTCCTGGCCACCCATTGCACTGGGGATTGTATCTGTACCCATACAGCAACCCCCCTTTTTTTCTTCTTTTTCTGCACTTATTCAGACTTACCCAGTCTGCTGCCTTAAACACAGCACTTGCTACTTGCTGGCTGCACTACCACAGTTTGCCTCCATTTTCTATTTATTTTTATTTATTGTATTTATCTGCACTCCTCGGCTCCGCACTTTCCACTCTCCCCCTTCCATGCACTTTTTCCCTTTTCCCTCTCCCTTGCACTTGTGCGTTCTCAATGTCACTTTGCCTAGTAAGATCGTTTTTATGTTGTGCTGTGTTCTCCCATGTTCCCCTCCCTTGCCTAGTCGCGCTCTGAAACACTTGTGTACGTGCGCGATACAAATAAAATATCATAACATATCATTCCATGACTCAAAGAAAGTGATCTTCTATCTGTCTTTTACAATAGTTCTTATGAGCCCTTCTAGTTCCCTACAGGCTTCTCTGAGGGCTCTCTTGAATGGATAACACTCTTTATCTCTGATTTTAACCGCGATGTCCTACTTACTGAGATGAAGGATACTGCTCCCGAGGCTCTGTTCACTTTAGTTACTGTTGGAACAGTTATTGAAATGAAGGACATTCCTTCCCAGACATTCTTCCCAACTCTTCTTATCCTTAGTGCAATTACTAGGACGAGGCAGATCACTCCCGATGCAGATGAGGTTGATCTATCGCAAGGATTGCTTCAAAATTCTTATTCTCAATATTTTTACTGAGAAGTGAGAGATCACTCCTGGGGCTTTCGTCACAATTTGTATTCTGAATGCATTTACTGAGATGAGGGAGATCACTCCCAAGGCTTCTTTCACAAGCCCCCACTCTGCTACTGGGTCTCTTGTAACTCCTGTTACCTGAACTTTGGTTGGAGCACGTCATTAGTTCTTCCTGGGGTGTTGGGATTCTGTGTTCCCACTGAACGCTTGTTCGGCTTTGCTCTTCCCTCTCTGCAGTCCCGCTGTGTCTCTGCGGGTGTTCAAGGCAAGCAGTATCGGCATAGTTGTGGGACCACTTGGTCAACATTCTTGAAGTCATGCCACCATCTCCAAGATTCCAGATTCCAGCTTGGCTTACTCTCCCCTGGCCATAGAAGGACACTACTGGTCCGCGGCCGGCATCCTCTCAGCATCTCGGTTGCACCTTCAATGTCCCTTCTTCTCTCCAGCTTCGAATTTCCTGGGCTGATCAGGTTTCACACCTGTTGCTACCTTTGCTGAGTCCTACTTTGCTTTTTATCTCATTGAGCTTGGACCTCCCTAGTGCAGTGAGATAGCCCATTGTCGGGCTCAGATGTGTACTCTCCTTGCCTCCTTTGGGCAATCTCGTCCCAGTATTTTTGACATGAGTGTTCTACATGAGTATCTGAATGTTCTTGTAATTGTAATTGTTTATTTGTAAAGCGCTTATACATAACTGAAGTGATTCAAAGTGCTTCAAGGCAGGACGGGAACAAGGGAATACAGAGTCATTTCTAGGCCTTGCAATTTCCGAACGATCTAACAAAAAATTACTAGCATACTGGCCTGACGGCATTACTACTAGTGAAGTGCATGACAGGAAGGAAGGCGAAAGGGGGAGGAGAGAGAGAAGACATACAATTCATAGTCTGCCATACTAGGCCAGTGACGTTACAGATTGTGCAAGTGCATGACAAAGAGTGAGGTGATAGTGAGGGAAGGAGAAGAACATACAGAACAAAAAACTGCCGTACTAGAACAGGCGAACAAGGCCTAGTGCTTTCTAAGTAATGTAAGTGTACAGACAGAAAGTGAGAGGGAGGGGAACAAGTGCGCACAGTCAGGCAGTGCCCTGGGTTAAGTGCAGAGAGGTTACCATTCTCATGGAACGAGTTCCAGAAGTGCAGTAGTGGTGAGCAGAGTGCAGAGGCCCGGGGGCAAGTCCAAAGATTGACGGGGGAGCCTGAGACCTTTGAGGCTCTGTAGGTGCACCAGGCGACCAGTCAGTAAAAATGGACAGAGTTAGGGAAGAGAAGGAGGAGGGAATAGAGATGGAGGTTAGCAGGGGAGAGGCAGAGAGAAAGAGGAAGAGGGAGGTCTTGAGGAGTTTCCGGAACTTAATGAGATCAGGCTCAAGATGGAGCGAGGCAGGGAGGTTGTTCAAGAGGGAAGCACCTGCAGAGAATATACATCTGCCCCCAGATTTCTCTTTGGAAAAACAGCTCACCTGCAAACAGTTGGAAGAGGACGAGTGGAGGGCTCTAGTTGGAGAGATAGGGAGAGAGAGTTGAAGATAGTGCAGGCCCCCACCCTGGAAAGCCTTGTGGACTATGCAGAGCGTCTTGAACTTGAACGTTCCAGTCACGAGGAGCCAGTGAAGGGATTTCAGTGCCATAAAGAAGCGGTCCCTGGGCTTGAGGCCAAGGATACGTCTTGCAGTTCTATTCTGGATGAGTTGCAGAGGTCGGAGAGCAGAAAGAGGCAGATTGAGAAAGAGGCTGTTGCAGTAGTCCAGTCTAGAGAGGACCAGGGCTCTGGAGACAGTAAGCCTCTGGGGGAAGGTGAGAAATGGTGCAATACCTCTGAGGAGGTGCAACTTGTAGTGGAACATTTTAGAGATGTCCGAGATGTGAGACGAGTAGGAGAGAGTGGAGTCGAAGATGACCCCCAGATTTTTTGCCTCACTTGTGGGCAAGGGAGCACAGCCAAGGGAGGCCGGCCAGAGTGAGAGTGGGAAAGTGGGAGCAGGGTCCCAATGAGGACAATCTCTGTCTTGCTGGCATTGAGGAAGAGATTGTTCGCAGCACATCAAGACTGAATTGCGGACAGACAGTCAGGAATGAGCGAGGAGGAGGCAGAGGGTAGCCTGTAAGAGGGCAGTGTGTCATCTGCATAACACTGAAAGTTGAGGTGAAGGCAGAGATCCTGCAGGCCAGAGGGGCCATGTCGACATTGGAAAACCAGGGGGATAGGTTAGATTCCTGGGGGACACCACAAATAGAGAGAATAACAGAGGAGAGAAAAGACCCGAGTTCCACCTGAGCAAGGAGGCAATCCACGCCAGGGCCTGATCTGTGTGGTCCACAGTGTCACAGAGCTGTGAGGTCAGGATGTTGTAGTTTACCATGTCGAAAGCAGAGGAGAGGTCAACGAGAATGAGGACAGAGAGGTAGTTAAAGATTTGAGAGCAGGTCTTCACAGTTGTTCAGAGGAGCAGTTTCCGTGCCTCTGGATGCATACAGAGCACAATGTAATGGCTGCACACAGAGGACAAAGTGCTGGCTGCAAACAGAGTATAATGTGTTGCCTGCATACAGATGGCAATGTGCTGGCTGCATACAGAGGACAATGTACTGGCTGTACTGGCTGTAATGGCTGTATACCGAGGATAATATTCTGGCGGCATACAGAGGACAACATGCTGGATGCATATAGAGGACAACGTGCTGGCTGCACACAGAGGACAATGTGTTGGCTACATGCAAATGATAATGTTGTGGCTACAAATTTGTTGGTTGCATACAGACGGCAATGAGCTGTCTGCATACAAAGGGCAACATGCTGGCTGCATACAGAGGGTGATGTGCTGGATGCATACAGAGGACAACATGCTGGATGCATATAGAGGACAACGTGCTGGCTGCATACAGAGGACAATGTGTTGGCTGCATACGGAGGACAATGTGTGGGTTGTATACAGACAATGTGCTGGCATACAGAGGACAATGTGCTGGATGGATATAGAGGACAATTTGCTGGCTGCATACAAATGACAATGTGCTGGTTGCATACTGAGGGCAATGCACTGGCTGCATACAGTGAACAATGTGCTGACTGCATACAGAGGATAATGTGTAGGATGTATACAGACAATGTACTGGCTGCATACAGGCAATGTGCTGGCTGCATGCAGAAATCATGGGTGTGGGTGAGGTTGAAGTCAGTGCTGTTTAAAGTGAAGCTGTTCCAATGACGGAAGACATAACCGTTCTTCCTTTGTTGTCATTGCACTTTTCTGAGCACAGCTGGTGGGCAGGCAGTGTGAGCTCCCCCTCACCTCCTCTCTCTGACGTGTCTTATGCTCTTTTCCACTCTCACATTTTCCACAGGCAGCAAGGGAACACTTGCTCCTAGGCCAGGTTGACCTATTACTGTACATCTCTGTCAGCGGCATAACATGAAAATAGAATAGGAGCCCTGGGGTGTAAATGAATAAAAATAAAATCTATGTTGCCATCCCAGAAGCGTTTTTGTCCAGATACATTTTAGTATTCTTAGCACGTTCATAGACAATTCTGAAAATATAGCAGTGTTCTTCAATATTGATTTCTATAGGTCCCACCTCCCTTTGTGGTTGAGTAAATATATATTAATTGAAAGAAAACTCTCTTAAAGGGACATTATGGTTGCACGGTAAAATCGAAAAACAAAAGAAATTCACCAGTTATGGTAAGCTATGCAACCATAAACACTGCCAGCACCATGCACTGCTAAGCCAAACACCCAGGACATCAACCATAACATCAAATATGACATCACAAATGGCATCAAATAATCTTCTCTGCCCCGAAAGGCACTCACTAAGTGCACCACTCCTCTTTACATGGTCCCCCATGCCCCTCAGTTGCTTTTTCCCTCCTAGCCCTCACCCGTTACCCCCTATCACTCTTTGTTTTATGTGGTTATCTCGCGGGATTCCCCCGATATTTCCACGATTATGCAAACAAAATCTAACTCGGGCCCTAGACCACCCCAAATCCCCAATTTCAAATAGTATCCTCATTCCCACTCCCCACCTCTAGCTTGATGCAATGACATCCTTTTTCCTCCAACAAATAGCTTTTTTACACTTTTCATTTTTGGATTCCCCCACTATGACTTCAATTAATGCTGGCATCGAGCAAAAAAAAAAAGAAAAAGAAATGTCAAATTTTCATTTCTGAAAAGGCTCTCTTCTGCATGGCACCATGGAAGCTATAGCTATAATTTTAGGAGAAGGGGGCACCACCTTCCCCATCAAATATTTTAAAACTACTGGACGGAATTAACCTAAACCTGTCAAGGAAATTAAGTCAATGCTTCATGGCCAAGTTGTTCCTTATTTGGTCCAATTCCCCCCAGCTGTTTTTGAGCTTCAGTGTGTGTGTGTGTTCTGTGATGACAATCTTAACCCCCTCATCCATGTACCCCATAATGTCATTTTAATTTCATTGTGGATCCAGGCTGTGATCTCATGTATGTGGTCATGGGCCGAGCAATGAGGGGGCAAGTGAGCTCTAAGTTTAGATGATTGTCACTTCCAACACCAGTAGGTTTTGGTTTCACAAATCCGATCATATTAACAATGTTTTAACTAAAGATTTGTCACTGTATTTCAAGGGTTTTTTATGCTATATCTTCTCCATGGGCCACTGGCCAATGGTCCTTCTATCATGGCCACTATCCATACTGCACCAATTAGTATTTTTGTTTTTAAACACTGTGCCAAATGCATTAGCTAGTGGACCCAGCCTATGGTCATTGCCATATCCCCCTGCCTAGTAACAAACCAGATCCCACCAGCCATGGCCTTCAGCCATAGTGGCCAGGGTCTACAGCAGTGTCCACTATCAATGTTGCAACAACTAGGCTAAAGACTGGTACCCATTGGCCAAGGCCTTCAGCCAGGACTCACATGCCCCTCACTATTAAATAACCTGATCCCACAAGTCATGCTGGCATCAGCCTTCAGCTGTGGCCAGTTTCCAAAATGCACCAATTAGTGAAAAGCAGCCAAGCCATTGGGTTGTGGCCTACACCCCCCTTTAGTAAATATCTAGATTCATAGACTTCTGTCCATATTGCACCAAAACAAATAAATGAGCATGGGTAACAACTAGTCATGGATTTTGACCATGGCCAGTGGCACCTGCCCCACCTTTTTTTATCCCTCTGTTAATTACCTATGTAGTTCCCCACAAACAATTCCTGCAGAAACATACAGCTATCGCCTTAACACCACTTTGTATTCCTGTGGTAATCATTCCTGCTGTAATGCAGAGTCTACCAAAAACTGCGGAAATGGGAAAGCACTTGAAAATGTAAATGTCTTCCCCATCCTCACCACCACTCCCCATGTGCACCACTCCTCCTTCCTAGGTCCCTCCACCACCTCTGCATTGTGTAAATCCTCTCCGACCCTCTCCTACTATCCCCTTTCACCGGTTGATCGTTTGATGCATTTTATTTCCCGAACGTGTCTTGCAGTGTTCCCACAGGGATGCTGCAAGAAACCTGTGGGATTCCCACAGTAAGAATACAATCGATCTATCAACAAACAAGCTGTCCAGCCTTTCCCATACACCCTAACAGAGGCATTGCTGGGCGGGCAGGGTGGGCTGAGGGTGCTATAGCCCCGGGTCTTTTGGTTGTATCCCCAGATAGAAGATCAGGGGCTACAACCCAAAAGCTAGCTAGCCCGAGTCCAGACTGTGCCAACAACAGCGTAGCCTGGGATCTTTTCCAAACCTAGCAACACCCCTGCACCCTAACTACACATATGGAGTTCTTGTGCCCTCCCACACATTTACCCTATGTGAAATGACCCCTTTCCCATCTCCAAATATCGTTTGGACACCATTTCTTTTTCTGCTTCACATGGCATTGCCATGGGTTTTGCTTGCATCAAGAACAAATCAGGGTCTACTCATTTCTGAAAAGCCTCAGTGCTTTCATGCACCATGGGATATACATACACGTGTTATGGACTTAGGGCAGTCTCTTCTCTGTCAATTTCCCTTTTAAACTATTTGACAGATTTACAACAAGCCCACAAAAGACATATCTATGACACGTTCTGCCCAAATTATTTCTCATTTGGTCCAAATTCATTCAGAGGTTTTTGCACTGCAGGTGATCAATAGTAGAACATTTTTCTCTATCGGAAAAGGAATGGGACTGGCCCAAAAAATAACTTTTTACTTTTCTAAATAACCTTTAAACCTTTAATCCAAAATGTATAGTTTTAAGGAGTCCATGGCAGTCAAAAATATAGTTCTAGTTCACCGCCACATCAGCAAGGCAATGTGTATGTAAATAAGGGTGAAACAGAGTAAGAACTTGACTGGTAGGCTTGAGAAATGTCTGTTTTGTGTTGATAAACCTATGCATAAAGTAGCACTGTCCTGTAAGACGAAGTCAATTTCCTGGAGTAAAGGCTTGTATTTGTGCTAATTTGCATATCCTTAATGCCTTGCAAGTGTGGCTCTGAACTGGTCATTAACTTCCTGCGATGGCTACTACGAGGTGTTGTGGCATGTGCGACTTGGCTCATATGGATTATCCTACTATCACATTTCAGGTGAAAGGGCTTCCTACAAACATTTTTAAACCCACTGTAACTTTGTTGGTGTTTTGTATATATAGGACCCGATTCATGGAAAAGTGCATAGCAATCCTGCAACATCCGGGCGCCGAGAATGTCACTGCGCGAGCATGCGTGCAGAAGTTATACTGCACACTTTGCTTATTCATGGAATTGTTTCCGCAAAGTAACCATATATGCAAGTCGCTGCTGGAACGCCCTGACACACCCCCACGCAAATCAAAAAGCGCCAGAAACAGCCACTGTGTAGAGGAGGTCCCAGATATGACCTGCACCCCTGTCCCCCATTGCGAATTGCCAGTAATGTACTCGCCGTGGTACGTGACGTACGAGGAGCAAATGATCCAACAGAGAGCTGCACTGGGACTCTGCCCCTTGTACGTAAGGAGATCAATACCGGTTGAAGCAGCCATAACGCGATAACCCTGGGCAGCACGATACCCTATCAGACAGCCATACCAGCCACTGATACGAAATGAGGAATACCTGCACACGGTCCACGAGGAGACCCCTAAAGCCTTAATGGAAGGCAAATGAAAATAAACCAAGGGCCTGTGCAGCCCCGAGAACAAACAGAATTGGCTACTGAAAGCACGAATACCAGTAATAGTAACTGCAAGGATAATGATAATAGATGCAGGGGGGAGACACTGTTAAAACGTAAGAGAATGGTTTCATGAGACAAGATGGAAGCAACCGCCCTGTTGAATGTGTGTAAATAAGCTTCAAATGCAAGAGGCTAAGAAATCGATACTGCTTGCAATGCCTAGTAGAAGAGTAGAGCGGCAAGTGCCAACCATATATCTACCTCAATACTGCACAATGTACACGTGCAACTCCATTTTGTGAAAGCAGAAATGTACCCATGCGGCCAAAGGCCTGACAGGCTGAGTTAAGAACCCCAGCAAAGACCAGAGAAGGAGCGGAATCAAAACTCAACAGAGAGAGGCTTATGCCGGGGGGATCGAGGTCAACCAGAGAAGGGGAGGTGAGCACGAGCTCACGAGACTCCAACTGCAGAGAATACCAGCCTGCCCGTGAAGGTCAAGATAAGAGGGGCCCATGCAGGTGGCCAAGAGCACACAGAATTAAATGCACAAAAGGTTGGAAACTGAAGCAGATTCACGGTGGACCAGCACATGACCAGACATGCGCGAAGATGTACCACCGCCTGATGTCATCCAGAACCAGAGGGTGCCATAACCTTTCCTGATAAGAGACTACAGATCCGAGGCCATACCCAGCCAACTAATTGACACGTAGCCCTAAAACACTGATTGATGGAAGGGAGGAAGGGTGAATCTTGGGACACTAGGAACCTGGGTGTCTATTCTGCATGCTGCCAATTAAAATGGAGATTTATGTTTAGGGGAGTAACTTGCCCAATCACAAGGGACCATGTAATCTAGGGTCCTATAGACACTGTAACCAATGAGACGTCGTACTTGTAGTGACGTCAATCACGTGTGTTGTAGAGGGAAGGGTGTAGATGCCCACCCGATAAGAGTTATCCAATTCACTGGCATTATTTACATATACAGATATAGCACCTATACTTAACTTACCTTTCCCAACCAATTGTATTGCATGATGATTTTTGTAGAATTTGACGTCAATGATGATGGATTTTGCCCATAAAAGAGGCTGTTTGACTAAAGTTTGAGGAAGTCGGGGTAAGGCAGGTGTTCGGAATGCTGCTGATTTCCATAAACTGATCTATGTATCATTAAATGGACTTCCCTTTGCCAATTTACTGAGTCCTGATTATTGAACCTTGCTGGAGTATGTGAATCCTGCACTCTGTCCTTGCATGGTGCAGCTATCTTGTATTACTAGTTTTCGAGGGTGAGTACTGACCAATGGGCCCGTCAGTAATTTCCTCTCCTCGTCAACACTTGGTAGCAGAGGTTGGTTACGGCCATTAATTATAGATTATCGATTTATATAGTATAAGACACAGTTAGACCGACGGCACAAAGTAACTCTGGGCCCTCGGTTACATCACAAGTCCTTTCGCTATTCCAGCTGAGTAGGCTGAGAAGCTCCCCCTGGAGAATGATAGTGTAATCATTCCCAAAAATCTGCAGTGGGTCTGAAGGAACCCGCCTTTCGAAGCATAACCCTTCTCATTCCCACTTGCAGCGGATCGGACGAAAACCATAAAAGCAGGAAGAGGAAGGGGCGGTGATCCTGAAGTTCCAGAGAGGAAAAGAGGCGATCGGTGAGTGAAAACAACGAAACTCGTTACCTTGGCAAATGTCTTATAGGCCTTAGAGTAAGAAGCGGAAAGGTAACGGAGGGTGGTGGAGAAGATTAATACAGTTAAAAGTAGGAAAGACTGTCGAGATATAGAGGGTAAAACCGGGGCACTTGAAGTAATTGGGAGGAATACCCGGGGGGCACCCGAGAAAAAAACTGTAAGGAATACCGGGGGGGCACCTGAGAAAAAAACTGTAAGGAATACAGGGGGGCACCTGAGAAAAAAACTGTAAGGAATACCGGGGGGGCACCCGAGAGAAAACTAAAATTTGCCTTGTTCCTGCGATTTAAAGAGTGGTCAGAAGGAACTTGAACCCAGAGCCCACAGAGGGGGGACTTTAGGCTACGATGACGTTTTTTAAGACGTCATAAAGGGGTTAGTTCAAATCCCATGACGGGGTAACAATTAGAAGGCAGGTATACGTATGACCAGCTGGCGTCTGTCTAGTCTGTCAAGCGTGTGTCCTATATGTCTTCTTATGTCCTTTATATGTCAAATGTGAAATTGTTGTAGTGTTGATTAATTGTAATGCATTTTGGTTTTATGCGATTCCGTAATTGAGAGGGAATCGCCACTGAATTGAGAAGTGTTGAGCGAAACTGTTGGTCTAGAGCTTGGCAGAAAAGTTGGATTGGAGCTTGCGTATGTGGTGCTCGCTCATAGTAGTAAAAAGTTAAAAACTGTGTGAATATTGTTGGAGACGAAACTAAGAATGGAGGAAGTTACCCCGCTCGCACACTTATGCAAGCAGTTGCCAAAGCATGCAACAAAATTGAAGAAATACAGCCAGGAGTGGGTTAAGAGCACCGCAAATAACATTTTTATACCGTGGCCCCAAAATGGGTCATTGTCAAAGGCTGTTTTACAGCACATGACCACCTTCCTACATGCCACATATAGCAGGAAGAAGGTTGAAAAATGCTTTGCTGTTCTCGAGCTTTGCAAGATGTTTGAACAAGTGAAAGAAGAAGAGCAACCTGCAGATTGGATACTAAATGTATGTACGGAGGGGGGTGAGATGCCTACTGCGCCACCTGCTCTGTCAGAACCAGTTGTTGAGGGAAGTAAGTCGGAGGGTCTTTACCCACTAAGAGAGCTTAAGGCAGCCACAGGTTATAGCAACCCTGCATATGAGTCACCTGCGTGTAGCAGTAACGAGACGAAAGAGAAGGATCAGGAAATTGACTCAGCCTCCACAGTCCCATGTGGAAAAGAGAGGCGAGGTGAGGAAAGGAAGGACCAGGCACAAATGAGTGCACCTCTAGATAGAGAGAGGGAAAGAAGCGGAAAGGAACCGATGAGTTAATATGTACAAAGGACGAATGGATGGGAGAGCAGATACTGTTGAAGTTAGATGGAAAAGGAAGTGATGGTGCAAGGCCGAGTGAACGGTCTGATGAGGCGCAAAGAAAGGAAAGAGAAAAAGAAGTGGACATAAGAAATGAGAGGGCAAGAAAGAAGGATAGGTTGAGGCGAGAACAACTATATCGCAAAGAGCAAGGTATACCGCTCAGTCCCACGCAATATGCAGCCAATGAAAAATACAGGCAGAACATGCTAAGGTTAGAGGAAGAGAAGAGAGTGCACGAAAGGAAGGTAAAAAAGAGAGAAGACGAGGAAATTAGAAGGACAAAGGAACGTAGAGATGAACAGATGAGGGAAATTGATAAGGCTAGAAAGGAAGCGAAGAAGCGAAGAGAAATGGATGAGGATGCAGAACGTAAACACAGGCAAAGGGCGTGAGATTTAGAATTCTTGCAACGGGAAGTGAAAATACCCAATCCTGTTGTAGACTGGGAAGACATAGAAGAGTTCTTCCCTGCACGCGATGCGGTACCAGGTACAAGCGGGACAGTTATTGATGATGACTTCGACACCAGAAGCATCGGGGAAGCAATTGATAAAATATACGATGAGATAGGACTGGAACGAATCTCCCAAGAGGGAAGGGAAGATGAGCGCTTAAAGAAAACTCAGCTATATGACACTGAGGATGTCACCCAAAGTAGTGGGAGTTGGGGACGTTCCCTAGATAGACTAGAAGTTGGGCAGAACAAAGATGATGCGATAAGTTGTGTAAATTGGGAGTACTCAGAATCAGACTCCGATGGAGAAGCGGAGGAAGTGGCGTATGACGAAGGGAGGCTGTAACGCTCACCTGATTCCCACGGAGGCGCGGGTCTTGGCAGGAGGGTGTCTGTGACTCGAAAAGCGATGTGCAGGACTCGATTGGCTTCTGGGGTCGAACCTCTTCGCACTGTGTGTCGGACTCGAAGAGTGAGTTTTCTGCAGGTGAAAGAATATGGGGGTTAATGGCCTGGGTTGTTAAATGTCCCTCTCTCTCTCTCTCTCTCTCTCTTCCCAGCTTTTCTGTAGAGTTCCCCCCCCCAGGTCAACGTGCTCACCTTAGATAGGTGAATGCTGGGCTCTCCATCTGCGTCTGGTGCAGGGTGCCGTTGCCAGTTCCTTCACTGGTGAAACATTGGCCTCTTGAATTCAGAGGATATTTACCGTCGTTATCTGCACGAGCGGTGAGTTTCTGGACACCTTTTGTCTTTATAGTCTTTAAATGCGTGGCACGTTAATGTTGAAGACTCTGTATAATGCTTTTCCCTTATGTATTGCAGGACTCTTGGGATGGAAGATGGAGTGAAGCGCCTGGAAATTCGTAAGTATGGCAAGCGCTCTAACTGTCTCTTTCCTTGCAGCTTAGTGCGTGTTAAAGAGACGCCGGAGTATTCGCAGGCGTTTTATTGCGACGGGCGTGATGGGCGTGAGTAAATACCTGCTTAATGTCTTTTTCTTTTGTCTTTCAGATGTTGGTTTGCAGTGCCGGAGTCAGCGGAATGCTAGTAAGTTGTAACTAAACTTTGTCTTCACAGGCGGCGATGCAGAATGAAGAAATCCGGAATTCACGGCGTGCCGGTACGTATAACAATGCCTTTGTCTTTGCAGGCGAAGGTGCAGCGTGAAGACACGGCCGCTGCTCAGGGATCAGGTGAGAAAGCACTGTGTGTAAAGTTTGTCTTGCTAACCTGTTGTTTCTTGTCTTTTGCAGGTGCTGATGTTGATTGGATTCAGGAATGGTAAGTATAATTCTTGCAGGTTCAGGATCGAAAGAGGAAAGGCTGGAACAGACTCGGTGAGCGTTCTGCTGCAGATGCAGAATAACGCGAAGCACGTTTCGTCTATCGGGTGTGGTTTAAATAGCCTTGGAGTGATGAGGCGTCTTCCTCCACAGCCCCGCCTAGGTAAGAAAAGAGTTCCAGTTCCAGAAGCTTTCCAGTGCTGAATCCAGGGAGTGGAGCTTGCCCCACCCAGGTAAGAAAGTAGTTCCTGTTCACAGAGGACTTCTAAGTGGCTGGTAAGTAAGCAGCATGGTCTGCTGCAGGTAAGTCCACCCAAGCATTTGCACACATATTATGAGCCTGGTGCTTCCAGTGCCGGGACCGATGATTCTGATGAGCCTGGTGCCACCGGCGCCAGGACAAGGTCCAAAAGGTCCCTGTGGGGACCGGCTGGTACCTAGGATTAGGGTTAGGGGCCTGCTTCCAAGGACGTTGGGCTGGTCCTGGCTCCTTGGAAGCAGTGATCATGACAGTACCCCCCCTCAAGGCCCCTCCTAAGCGTGTCTTCTCCGGGGGTTTTGGCTTGTCGGGGTGATTCAGATGGAATCTCTTGACCAGACGAGGTGCGTGGACATATTCTGAGGGTTCCCAAGACCTTTCCTGGGGGCCGTATCCTTTCCAATCAACCAGATAATATAACTTAGATTTGGAGATTTTGGAGTCTAAAATGTTCTTTACTTCGAATTCGAGTTCTCCGTCTACCAAAACAGGTTCTGGGAGTTCAGTCAATCGGGTTTCTGGTTGTACTGGTTTTAATAAGGAGACATGGAATACTGGATGTATTTTCATATGCGCAGGTAATTCCAATTTGACCGCCACCGGATTAACTATGGTAGAGATGGGGTAGGGTCCAGGTATCTCGGGTTGAAGGTGCGGGGTCCTTTTAGAGCAGTGGTCTTCAAACTTTTTTGGCCAGGGCCCCCCTGAGCAAAATTTGGGCAGGTCGGGACCCCCCAGAAATGCCAAATGGACAGTATATATTGCGCGCCGTCACCTGCTCCCATCAAAGTCGCTGGGCTCCCTCATCCCACTCCTACCCAGTCGCTGGTCTCTCCCCACCCCATCACACACCCAGGGCTCTCCCCACTCTGCTCCCATCACTATCCCATGGTTCCCGCCCATTGTGCTCCCACCATAGTCCCTCGGTTCCCCCATCCCGTTCCCAACACAGTCTGAGGGCCAGTGGCGGCTGGTGAATCTTTTTTAAGTGGAGGGGCATTAAGGGGAGGTTCGGGGGGGTTTCCCCCTGTGAATTTTTTTTTAAATAATAGGTTAAAATGTTGCATTGTAGAGCATACTTTTAACAAAAAATGGGTAAATAGCCAAACAGTTTGCAATTGTTGCTGGGAGTCCAGGGGGCAGGCATTGATATTTTATTTCTATCGCGCTCGTACACAAGTGTTTCAGAGCGTGACAAGGCAAGGGAGGGGAACAGAGGAGAATAAAACAGCGATCTTACTAGGCCCAGTGACATTGAGAACGCGCAAGTGTGAGGGGAAAAGTGCATGGAAGGGGGGAGAAGTGGAAAGTGCGAAGCAGAGGAGAAACAGATAAATAACAATAAATAAATAATAAAGGCAACAAACAGTGGTAGTGCAGCCAGCAATTTGCAAGTGCTACGTTTAAGGCAGCAGACAGGGTAGGTCTGATAAGTGCAGGAAGAAAGATGGTTCTCCTCAAGTTTTAGAGTGGCAGGGCGCTGTTCCAGAGGGAGGCCCCAGCCGAAGACGGAGATCTACCCCCAGCTCGTTTCTTTGATAAACGACTGACCCTGAGGGAGTTGGAGGTAGAGGAGTGAAGAGCTCGAGAGGGGAGGTATTTGCGGAGGAATAGCTGAAGGTATTTTGGACCGAGGCCCCAGAAAGCCTTGTGGACAAGGCAGAGGGTTTTGAATGATAGATGTCCGGTAAAAAGATACCATCCCTGTCCCCTGGGCCCCACTGGTCCTAACACAATGAACATGATTATGTGTATATGCAAGGCGCTGCACATTCATACAGCAATCACTCTATCATTCACATGAGCATCCATCACCATACACTCACTCATAACGCATCCATACACATGTTTAAATAAAAACAATGAACATAAACGTACCTTCTGCATTGGCCTGTGTGTGGGTGCTGCTCCAGCTGCTCTGTCCGTATGTGCGAGGAGGCGCAGGAGCTCCCCCTCGGACATACAGACATGCAGTGCCCCAGCCAGCATTTCCAATGAGCTATGCAATGCTGGCGAAGCAAAACGCCCCAGCACTTGCATGGCTCAGTGAGCATGTGCGGCTGGGGAACTAAACTGAACTGTCAAAGGGAAACAGTGTTCCCTTTGACAGTTCAGCCAGCCCAGGAGCACTCCATTAGCTGGATAAAGCAGCTGAGGGAGTGCTCACTGTTTCACTGGGCTGGCTCCTTAGCTCCTCCATAATGGGTGAGGGGCCACTATGCAGTTAGTAATGTTGACCATTGTTGCTGAATATATCACAATTTACTTACATTTTAACACAAAGCACCCCTTTGGGTACTATTGAAACAGTGGGCTTCATAACTACTCTGGCGGTAGCTGTGCCGGTAAAACCGGCACGGCTGCCACTGGAGTTGCATCCGGGTCTGGCACCCGCGAATGGGCAATTACTAGGTCATGCCGAGTTAGGCGGACATGATAATTGCCCTTTCGAAGGTGCCAGTAGATCCCCATTCCCATTTGAGCCCCATATGGCTCAAATGGGAAGGGGGAGCTCGGATGCACCGGCACCGTTAATAACGGTGCCGGTGCATCCGACGAGCTGAGGTCAGACCTGGCGGGGGCTGTCAAGCACCCACGAGCACAACTCTTACTATGGCGGAACGGTAGCAACGGTGCCGGTAGCTTACCAGCACCGTTGTTACTGGTCCGCCATAGTAGTAATGAGGCCCAGTCTGTGACTAAAGGAATGAATATCCATTTACAACTGTGGGCCACTTTTTCATTGTTGCCTGAGACAGTTTCATGCTTCAGCCCGCCCATGTGGGCCACCCCTGCCCATTTCTTCCAATCTAAAAAAAAAAAAAAAAAAATCTTTTTTCATGCTGAGCTCTCAGGGCCCCCCTGGGATGCACCCGCGGACCCCTAGGGGGTCGCGACCCACAGTTTGAATACCACTGTTTTAGAGGCAGGTGCTTAGTGGATAACCAGACCTGATCTCCTACTGCGTAGTGAGGGGCTTCTTTACGGTGTCGATCTGCTCCCTTTTTGACTTGAGCTTTAGCTCTTTGCAGATGGGCAGTGGCTTCTTTAAAAGCACGGGTAATCTCAGAGTGTAAATGATCCACAGCAGGTGTTTCGAATTCTTGGGGAGGATCCATATTAGAGGTTCTAGGATGATGTCCGTATAATAGGAAGAAGGGAGTCTTCCCGGTTCCAGAATGAGTCGAATTGTTGTAAGCGTATTCAGCGATCCAAAGAATATCCTTCCAAGGGTTTTCAGTTTGTTGGAGCATGCAACGCAGATATTGCTCTAGAGTCTGATTTGTCCTCTCGGTTTGTCCGTCAGTTTGGGGATGGTGACTGGTTGAAAGTCTTACATCAATTTGGGCTAGACGACAGCAACTTCGCCAAAAGTGGAAGATGAATTGACTTCCCCTATCAGAGATTAAAACCGAGGGAAAACCGTGTAACCGAACGATATTTTCTAAGAATTCTCGGGCCAATACCGAAGCCGAAGGTAGGCCCTTCAGGGGAATGAAGTGAGCCATCTTGGAGAATAGATCCACGACTACTAAAATGGTATTATACCCTGAGCATGGAGGTAAGTCCGTGATGAAATCCATGGACAGGGTATGCCATGGACAGGGAGGAATATCCAGAGGGTGTAAAAGGCCGGCTAGTTTCTCCTTCTGACTTTTATTCTGGGCACACACACCGCTGGAGATTACAAAGTCTCTAATATCCTTCTTCCATGATGGCCACCAGAAATGTCTTTTGATCTTTTCCATGGTTTTGGTAATGCCAGGGTGACCCTCCATTAGAGAGTCGTGATAACCGGAGATTACTTGTTTTTGTATTTTC
Organism: Ambystoma mexicanum; assembly: GCF_040938575.1. Taxonomy (NCBI): domain Eukaryota; kingdom Metazoa; phylum Chordata; class Amphibia; order Caudata; family Ambystomatidae; genus Ambystoma; species Ambystoma mexicanum. The sequence goes on along the minus strand of NC_090931.1, from coordinate 164,090,151 downwards.
TCACAGGGCAAGTACAATCGCCCTTGGAAATATGGTAGATCTTGATCCACTGAGAATTATTTTCCCTTTAATTGCCAGTCCTGCAAATCGGCCGGAGTTAGGAGTGACTTGACTGTAGTCTTGATGTCTTCAAAGGCCTGAGCGCTGACCATCCCCAAGATCCTTTGTTCTGGGATTATGGGTATTGGTTCTGGATTGGTCAAATGTTCATCTACTCCCATCCGAGAGAGGGCATCTGCTTTTCTGTTTTTACTGCCGGGTCGATAAGTAATTATAAAGTCAAATTCAGCCAGAAACAGAGCCCAGCGAAGCTGTCTGGAAGACTGAGCTTTGGCCGTCTTCAGATATTGTAAATTGCGGTGATCAGTCATTACGGTGACTGTGTGTCTGGCTCCCAAAAGATAATGCCGCCAGGCTTTAAAGGCCGATCTGATAGCTAAAAGTTCCTTGTCTGTAATTGAATAGTTGATCTCGGAAGCCGAGAATTTGCGGGACCAAAAGGCTACTGGATGTAATTGGTGTGTGACCGGATCTCTTTGTGATAACACTGCTCCCATAGCAAGACTAGAAGCATCCGTTTCCACGATGTAGGGGAGTTCTGGGCGAGGATGTTTTAGAACAGGTGCAGAGATGAATTTAGCTTTTAAGTCCTGAAAAGCTTGTTCTGCTTCAGTAGACCATTCAAAACGTTTGTTCTTCTTTAACAGAGCGGTGATGGGCTGGACTATCCGAGAGAATTCAGGAATGAATCTGCGGTAAAAGTTAGCAAAGCCTAACATGCTTTGAACTCCTTTTACCGAGGTTGGTGATGGCCACTTGATGATTGCATCGACCTTCTTTGAATCCATATGAACCCCATTAGGTGACAATATGAATCCCAGGAACTCAACTTCAGTTACGTTGAAAATGCATTTTTCAAGCTTGGCAAAAAGGTTATGTTGACGCAGTCTCTCGAGAACCTTTTTAACGTGTCTCTGATGTTCCTCTTCAGATGATGAATAGACAAGGATGTCATCAATGTAGACAACAACACACACATCTATGAGTTCTCTAAGGACATCGTTCATAAAATACTGGAAAGCGGCAGGAGCGTTACAAAGTCCAAAGGGCATCACTTGATATTCGAATAGCCCATACTTGGTGCGAAAGGCCGTCTTCCATTCATCGCCTTCTTTTATTCGTACCAAGTGGTAGGCTCCTCTGAGATCCAGCTTTGTATATATACATGCTTCTTTGACTTGGTCCAGGAGTTCAGGGATCAAAGGTAACGGGTATCTGTTTTTAACGGTGATTTGATTCAGGGCGCGGTAATCTATACAAGTTCTAAGGTCTCCTTCCTTTTTCGGAACGAAGAACAAAGCCGAGGAAGCTGGAGATTTAGAAGGACGGATAAACCCGTTAGCTAGGTATTGGTCCAGATATTGTCTGAGGTGAAGATTCTCTGGCTCGGTGAGTGCATAAATCCTACTGCAAGGAGGAGTTGTTCCGGGTATCAGGTCTATTTGACAGTCGTAAGACCTATGAGGAGGCAGGGTGTTAGCTTGATCCTTCCGAAAGACATCTTGGAATTCTTGGTAGTCGGGAGGTAATGTGATAACTTCAGAAGAGATTGCCGCCACTGAAACTTCAGTCCGAGGATAACAAGTGGTAAAACATTCTGGAAACTGAACCGTCTTTGCTCGCCAGTTGATCTGAGGATTGTGCTTCTCTAACCAAGGGATTCCCAGAATGATCTGGAACTGAGGGGCCTTGATCACATCGAACACGATTTTCTCCCGGTGTCCATCTTGGCTCACTAGCGTCACTTCTTGGGTGGCGTGCGTTACTGGTCCGGAGGCTATCTCCGTGCCATCCACTGTAGTAATGACGTCTTTTACTGCCTTAGGGACAAGGGGTAGATTCATCCTTGATGCCATTTCACGGTCCACATAATTGCCGATTGCTCCGCTGTCGATGTAAGCTTCAATTGCATGCAAACGATCCGGACGTGCAGGACTAATGAGGACCATGGGCACCACAAAATGCGAGGTCACGGGACAGATCTTAATGCTCGGCAAGAGGACCTCTATACTTGCCGGGCTAGGTCGTTTCCCTGCTCAGAACTTGTGGTACTGGAATCTGCGGCTCCTACAGCCTTCTTAGCTGGTTTCACTGGACAGTCTCGAAGAAAGTGCCCCGAGTTCCCGCAATAGAGGCATAATTGCAGCTGTCTTCTTCTTTCGCGCTCCTTTTGGGTTAAAGGACCTTTCATCCCCCCTATTTGCATGGCTTCCACAGTGTCAGCTCCCTTAGTAGAAGTCTGTGGTTTAGAAAACACTTGGGTATCAAATTTAGAACGATCAGCCTTCCTGTTCTGTAATCTGTGGTCCAATTGGACGACTAAGTCAATATAGTCTGAACATTCTTGTGGAGGGTTCACAACTTGAGCTAACACATCCTTGAGCTCTCCACGCAGGCCTCTATAGAAAAGCGTTATTCTCTTATCCTCGGGCCATTGAGTTTCCACTATGAGTCTGTTGAATGAGACTATATAGGTCAAGAGGTCTTGATTACCCTGTCGTAATGAAAGAAGTTCATTGTCCAAGGCCTGCCCTTGTGCATGTCTTGCAAACAGTTTCTCCATGCTGGACTGGAAGGCCTGGAAATCATGTAAAACCGGATCATCCTGGGTGACTAAAGGGATCGACCAATCTGCGGCGCTGCCACTGAGATAAGAAAGCACAAAAGCCACCTTGGTCTGGTCTGTTGGGAAGGCAGCTGGTCGACATAAGAAGTGTAAGCGGCACTGGTTGATGAATACCGCGAATTTCTTTGGATCACCTGAAAAGCGTTCGGGCGGAGCCAAGGGCACATTACCGGGCAGATTGATTTGCACTGGATTTAAAGATGATGCAGAAGGATAGCTTCCTCCTGGAGCGGGCAAAGGTGTCTGACCTGCCTGCGCTTGTAGCAACTGCCTAGCGAGGTCCTCAGTCCGCTCCTTGGAAATTATCATTTCTCTTCTCAGAGAGTTTGTTTCCTGACGAGCTGCATGTACTTCTGCTCTTAATTCTCCGAGCAACTGGGCTAGGTGATCAGTGTCTGAGGTTTCCATTGCGCCAGGGTTGGAGTTTTGTGGTGGGCTTCGCGTTCTGTAACGCTCACCTGATTCCCACGGAGGCGCGGGTCTTGGCAGGAGGGTGTCTGTGACTCGAAAAGCGATGTGCAGGACTCGATTGGCTTCTGGGGTCGAACCTCTTCGCACTGTGTGTCAGACTCGAAGAGTGAGGTTTCTGCAGGTGAAAGAATATGGGGGTTAATGGCCTGGGTTGTTAAATGTCCCTCTCTCTCTCTCTCTCTCTCTCTTCCCAGCTTTTCTGTAGAGTCCCCCCCCCAGGTCAACGTGCTCACCTTAGATAGGTGAATGCTGGGCTCTCCATCTGCGTCTGGTGCAGGGTGCCGTTGCCAGTTCCTTCACTGGTGAAACATTGGCCTCTTGAATTCAGAGGATGGTTACCGTCGTTATCTGCACGAGCGGTGAGTTTCTGGACACCTTTTGTCTTTATAGTCTTTAAATGCGTGGCACGTTAATGTTGAAGACTCTGTATAATGCTTTTCCCTTATGTATTGCAGGACTCTTGGGATGGAAGATGGAGTGAAGCGCCTGGAAATTCGTAAGTATGGCAAGCGCTCTAACTGTCTCTTTCCTTGCAGTTTAGTTCGTGTTAAAGAGACGCCGGAGTATTCGCAGGCGTTTTATTGCGACGGGCGTGATGGGCGTGAGTAAATACCTGCTTAATGTCTTTTTCTTTTGTCTTTCAGATGTTGGTTTGCAGCGCCGGAGTCAGCGGAATGCTAGTAAGTTGTAACTAAACTTTGTCTTCACAGGCGGCGATGCAGAATGAAGAAATCCGGAATTCAGAGCGTGCCGGTACGTATAACAATGCCTTTGTCTTTGCAGGCGAAGGTGCAGCATGAAGACACGGCCGCTGCTGATGGATCAGGTGAGAAAGCACTGTGTGTAAAGTTTGTCTTGCTAACCTGTTGTTTCTTGTCTTTTGCAGGTGCTGATGTTGATTGGATTCAGGGATGGTAAGTATAATTCTTGCAGATTCAGGATCGAAAGAGGAAAGGCTGGAACAGACTCGGTGAGCGTTCTGCTGCAGATGCAGAATAACGCGAAGCACGTTTCGTCTATCGGGTGTGGTTTAAATAGCCTTGGAGTGATGAGGCGTCTTCCTCCACGGCCCGGCCTAGGTAAGAAAAGAGTTCCAGTTCCAGAAGCTTTCCAGTGCTGAATCCAGGGAGTGGAGCTTGCCCCACCCAGGTAAGAAAGTAGTTCCTGTTCACAGAGGACTTCTAAGTGGCTGGTAAGTAAGCAGCATGGTCTGCTGCAGGTAAGTCCACCCAAGCATTTTCACACATATTATGAGCCCGGCGCTTCCAGTGCCGGGACCGATGATTCTGATGAGCCTGGTGCCACCGGCGCCAGGACAAGGTCCAAAAGGTCCCTGTGGGGACCGGCTGGTGCCTAGGATTTGGGTTAGTGGCCTGCTTCCAAGGACGTTGGGCTGGTCCTGGCACCTTGGAAGCAGTGATCATGACAGAGGCGGTGCGAAAAGCGACTCCCAGGGAACCAAGAGATACGATGGTCAGATGCAAGCGGGTACATAGATAGGACACCGAAGTCTGCTGGACAGTCCAGCCGACATGAAGAGACACCCCACGGTCGGAGGGGGGAGTCAGTACCTGCCTATACAGATAGGCTAATGGCATTGCCAGGTAGAAGGCAAGACGGGAACGCCGCCCAGGCAAGAGACCAAGGAGGTATAGAGAAGGAAACGGAGGATTGCGCATTGAAATTCCCAATGTAAGAAAAGGGGGGAGCAAGACCACAATGTATTCCATGGCCACACATCGACCGAGAGAATCTTAAAAATAAGCTTCCAATGCTGACCTCGGGAGCCCGAAAGTGGATACATGAGCTAGAGAAAATGACGGGGGCGTCACTCTAGCCATAGGGGACATCAAAGGTCTTCTAGTTGCTATACTTGGTGAAAGAGCAGACGACGTGTGGTAAAGAATCGGAAGAAAGAGGCAACACGTGAGAGGAGGTGAAGCTAGTGCAAAGGAAACTCTCAAAGTATGCTCTCGAGGGAGCCATGCTAACGAGTCCAGCTGAATCGAGTGCATAACGCACAACTAACCCGCTGCAGACCAATCAGGGTAATGCAGGATTTTACCCAAGAGGAAGGGTTTATGGAGGAAGAGGATGGCAGAGTAATCAGGGAGAGTTTCGAGGGAACCAAGGAGGTTTTCAACATGTTCAAGGTGGTATCCAGAGCGCACCAATGGGAAGTCCAACTATGCCAGATGGACAGATGGCCCGACCACCGCCAGTGTGTTGGCTGTGTGGAGTGACAGGACATGTGGCGCACATGTGCAGGAGCCAAATCATGTGGCAGAACAACCAAGGGATGGGGGCAGGCATGGTGAATCAACCTGCTACCCCACAACAGGGCAATGCACAAAACTATACCGTGCAGCAGCAGGCAGCTGGCTTGCAGCAAGGTGCACAGTAAGTGGTCCAACCACTGAACATGGGTAATGTACCACAAGGGCAACCCAAGCAGACACTGCCGCAAGTGTCTCAGGGCACTAATTCTGGTGGGGGAAACCCACAGGTATACAATAGACCGAACCTGTATATGAAATAGGACAGCTCACAGGGGACTCTGATGTGTTCTAACCTATCAGTGACACCAGATCCTAACAGGGAACCTAGGGTAAATGTCACCCTAGGGGGGAAAGAATATTCCTTCTTAGTTGAAACGGGTGAAACGCGCTCGTGCATACGAAAAGGCAAGTTCTCCTTGTCTGGCGAGGCAATAGATACCCAGAGTTTTACTGGCGCTCATAGCAGAGTTCCCTTTACTGATGCACTCCCAGTCTCTGAGGGAGAGTGCGGCATGAATGTACCTTTATTGTATTCCCGTCAGTCCCCAGTAAATATCATGGGTCAGGACTTGATGACAAAGTTGAATATGACCATCTCATTCACTGAGGATGGCATAGTGTGCTCCACCCCAGGAATGCATTATTCAAATTTGTGCAAAATGATTAGAGCATACTCCGGACGTGCAGCCATGAAAGCCATACCACTGGAACCAGAAGTGTTCTCATATGGCGTACGAGTGCTTATGGTGGGGTTGCCAGGCCTCGCAGACAAAACTATGAGAACTCCGGATGAGTTTCTATTCAGGCCAAGAATACCCATGCAAGAAGAGGAGGGACAAGTATTTCCCTTAATGATACACTCTGCCACAGTGCGAGCGAGGAAAAGTGGTATTGGTTGAGGGATGTGATGATGAGGGCAGACCTTGGTGTGCGATTGTCGCCATCGAAGAAGGGTATCGAATGACTGACGTCACCGATGACAATCTGTTTGAAGAACACCATGACCTAGAAGAGACGCGGGTGGAAGTGAGTCTCATATTTTGGGTGAAAATGATCAGGCGGGAGGTACCGCAGAGGATGATGTTAGCATTAGTACATCCAGAATACTTTGAAAACGACATGGCCCTGGTGCCGGCCAAGGTATGGACCACAGGGCCCTATGATGTAGGTCTCCTGAGGGGGGGCAGCGAAGTAAAAATTAAATTGAAACTAGGAGCATTTCTGCCATGGGCACGGCAGTATCCCATGTCCAGGGAGGCAGATGAAGGGATTGCAAAGACAATCTCTGCCATGATGGAGCAGGGCATCTTAGTGACGTCAGAATCACCTTGCAACACAGTGATTTATCCTGTCAAGAAATCAAAGGGAGGGTCCCAGAGTTTAATTCAGGATTTACGAGCCCTAAACGACATAGTCGAAGCTGAGTTCCCTCTAGTCCCGAATCCATCCACAATTTTGTGCAACATACCCATTGAGGCAAAATACTTCACGGTGATCGATTTGAAAAATGCATTTTTCTCGATCCCACTTCACCTCGACTCACAAGACCTGAAGTCATTTACATTCAGGCAAATGCGCCATAAAAGTATGAGGTTGCCACAGGGGTATTGCAAGTCTCCATCTATTTTCAACAGAGTCCTGCAAATGGACCTAAGCAAAATTCGGTGGAGAGTGTTGTTTTTGCAGTATGTAGGTGACATTCTAATCTGCAGCATCAGTGAAGAGCAATGCCGACACGACTCAGTCCAGTTATTAACTATACTGGCTGAGAAGGGATACAAAGTGGACAAAGACAAGCTGCAGTACTGCCAACAGGAGGTGCTGTACATAGGGCAACTGATCTCACATGAGGTTAAAAAGGTAACCCCAGAAAGGGCTGAGGCTATCATGAAGATGTCCAAGCCGCAAACAGTAAAGCAAATGCAAAGCTTCCTAGGCCTGTGCAACTATGTCAGAGCATGGATCTTTGACTACAGCTCGTATACCAAGCCCTTGTTGCAGGCCCTTAAAAAGGCCCAGGCGACGAGAGAAGAAATTGAATGGAATGAAGTAATGGAGAAAGGGTTTACAGAACTCAAGGGGGCAATTTGTAAGGCCCCAGTCCTCGGGATTCCTAATTATGCTGAGGAATTCTATCTGTTTTCTCATACTGATGGCGATTTGATGACGGCAGTACTCGCGCAGCGAACCTCACTGGGATATAAACCCCTAGAGTATTACAGTGGAAGTTTGGACCCGGTTATGAAAGGCCACTTCCCGTGCGAACAAAATTTAGCTGCCGCCGCATTCGCCATTGAGAAGGCGTCATCCATTGTGATGGGGTGCTCCATGACATTACATCTTGAGTACTCACTATTCGCCATACTAGAGAAGCCAAAGGGCACGCTGACTTCTCAGAGAGCATCAGCCTATGAGGTGATTATCTCCAATCCATCGATCAAAATAGTGCGATGCAAAACGGTGAACCCTGCTATGTCAATAGCTGAGCCAGTCACAGAGGGAGAACTGTGCATGACTGTGCAAATTATGAGGAATTCTATGATGAAATCCCCAGGGTAAAGGAAAATGCCCTGGCAGGTGGAGAGATCGTCTTTATTGACTGGTCTTCTAGAATCGACCAAAAAGACGGACAAAGGTATACAGGTGTGGCCGTAGTGAAACACATGGTGAATGGAGAGTTCCAAGTACTTGTCAGTGCACGAATACCATCTCATTATTCGGCGCAGGCTGCAGAGCTACTAGCACTGATACTCACCATTGAGAACCATGCAGACCAGGAAGTAACAGTGTACAGCGACTCCGCCTATGTGACGTCAACAGTGCATGCAGGATTAGCGCGCTGGAAAAGGAGGGGCTACCTCCGAGCAGACGGCACACCAGTGCAACACCCAGCCTTGTTGGACAGGTTGATAAAAGCACTACAGCTCACAGTGGGCATAGCGGTCATGAAATGTGCCGCTCATACAAAAGGGACAGATTTTGTGTCACGTCGGAATCATGAAGCGGTCACAGAAGCCAAACGTATGGCATCCAAAACTGAAACAATCATGGACGTGGAGGTGGCACGTACCCATGAACGAATGATGGTAGCATGAGCCACTCCAGAAGCCTATAGCAATATGGGGCAGTCTCAACTAATGGAGCTCCAGGGGGAGGCACCTCAGGAGGAGAAAAAATGATGGAAGTGTCGAGGGTGTTCTTTAAACCCCTCTGACGGATTGTGGAGGCAAGACAGCACTGGTAAACCAGTAATGTCTGTCGCCCTTCTAAAAGTAGCGCTAGAACAGCTTCACTACCCCATTCATATGTCAAGAGAAAATCTTGCTGCAACGCTCGCGGAAGACTGGTTTATACCAAATTTAGCCGAGCATGTTGCATTCTTTGTGGTAAACTGCATTGTCTGCCAGCAATTCACTTCTGGGCACACATTAAAAGTAGTGAGAGGAGTCATCCCCAGACCAAATGGACCTTTCCAGCAACTACATATTGATTATGTCGATATGATTCAGGTGTGTAATGGGTACAGGTATTTACTTGTGGTGGTGTGTCCCTTTTCCAGATGGGTAGAAGCAGGCCCCTGTACACACCCTGACGCTGCCTGTGCTGCCAAATTCCTGGTGAGGGAGGTTTTCCCTAGGTGGGGGGTGTGTGAAGTAATAAGATCAGATAATGGGGCACATTTTGTAAATGCTCTGTTGGAACAGATTAGCTTGTTGCTTGGTATAAAGCACAAATTCTCGTCGGCGTATCACCCACAGGGAAACGGGATATGTGAACGGATCAACGGCTTGCTTAAGGAAAGGATAGCCAAGATGAATCTCACATTAAAAAAGGGATGGATGCACTGCCTATCACTGGCATTCTATGCGCTTCGGAACCAACCAGGCTCCGACCATCATTTTACGCTGCACAAAATAGTCACTGGGAGAAGAATGAGAACTCCCCTTACGCCCCGAGACAGAGCTTGATGTGATGCCCAGTCAAATAGGGAGGTTCTAGGAGAGGAGATGAAAGCCTATCTGGATTGTCTCACGACAAGTGCCACTGTCGTTTCAGGCCAGCTGCAGCGACGGCGGAAAGGGGACAGCACGGCTCAAAACACAACAGATAGTGCTGATGCAGGCGCAACTCACAGCCCATGTGCACCTCTTGTCTTCCCTGGAGATCACGTCCTCGTGAAGAATTTCACAAGAAAAAGATGGGACGAGCCGAGGTTTAATGGCCCGTTCATCGTAGAGGACTGCAACCTGTCATCTGTCAAGCTCAAAGGCAGAAGAGCCTGGATCTTCCTGAACGATATAAAACCCTTTATAGGAGAGAGCACTCCTACTACAAATACTGCCGAGGAATCCACAGACAACGGGGAAGGACGGCAGCACGTGCAGACAAGGTCTATGGCAAGGAAGAAAGACGCACAAGCAGAAAACACAAACTAAGGAACTCGCTGTGAAAATTTTGGCTGTACACTGAACTTCTCCTCCAGGCACTGAATGAGGTACAAGACCTTCAAATGAACGCAAAGTGTAGCTGAACTTGCAGGGTTAAGGGAAAAGTTGCATACTCTGAACCTGCAGTGACACTGATAGCTTTATCACGTTGAGCCACAAAGCATTGAACACAAACTCTCAGACTCTGATGAACTGTAAAAACAGGACACTCTTGTAAACTAAAACTGGTATCTTGAAGCATCCAGTATCAAGACTCTGTTCACAGACATATGGTTCACCCCAGCAGAAGTCTCAAGTGGGATGTGCTCACCTATTTTCGGCTAGTAGTACTGTCCTATCCTTCACTCATAGGGAGAGGAACAAGTGTCACAGAATATATTCAGGATCCAGAAAATAAGAAGATAATCAGGCAACTACTGACTGTCATCGCAGAGGTCTTCACCGAGTTGCCCGAGCACAGTGAACAAAAGACTAATGCTCCCGCCTCAAGCAGTTATTGACGAAGTTACCTACATCTTATTCTTTCGAATCATTATGGAGTGCCCAGAACTTGTCGGGAGAACCACAGATACCCTGACTTTCATCAGAGATCCCCGAAATGATCACATCCTGAATCAAATATGGAGTAAACTGAACAATGTTGTAGCAGACCACGCAGCAGTAAAGTGCAAGACCTGTTCATGACAACAAAAAGACTTGTGATCTTGGCCTAGAAAAACAAAGCAAATGTCCCTGTCCCCTGCAGACACGCAGCTAGCCCACAACATCCTGATTAGGCTAGTCACAGACTATCCAGAAATGGTGGGAAAGCCTGCTGATGTCGATGTTGCTACCTTCCTTAGAGATCCAGTCAATTTCCCACACATGAAGACTCTTCTCCATGGCATTATGCTCCAAGTGGAACTGTCCAACTTCCAGCGAGAATTCCTAAGGAGATTCCTATGAGACTATTCGGTGAGGGACAGATCGAAGAGGCAAAGACTGATCACACTGCATGAAAGGCCTGTGACCTAAGAGCCAAAGTGTCAGAGCAAATGTCATTAACACCTGAAGACAGTCGGTATGTGTTTCGTGTTTTCTTTCATCTCATTGAAAACTTTCCAGAACTAGTGGGCAGACCCCACGACATTGATGTTCCCACTTTTCTTAATGATCCAGCAAAAAATGCTCATTTGAATCGGCTCCTGAGGGCTATTGCATCACAACTAAGAAGCAATTATGGACATCCACTGCTAAGAAGAGCCTTAGAAGGGGGAGATCCAAGATAAAACTTCCCATCATCCCCCATCCGGGGACAGGGCAAGGAAACAAACACACAGTTCTTCATGCTTCCAACGTAGAACGGACCAAAAAGGCGGAAACAAGGACAACAACATCTTGAACTTCTTTTCCGATTTTTCTTATTTTTTCTATTTTTGCATCATCATTCCATAGTGGAGTAAATGGGGGAGAGAGAGACTGTTCACCAACTCGACCTCGAAAGACCAAGTGAAAGGAACAGAGACACAAACTTCACTGCCGTGTTTACTTTTTTCAACCTTTTTCTTATTTTTTCCTACCTTCTCATATGTTCACTTCTATTTTTATTTTTATTTTTTCAAAATGTTATTTTGCGCGATTTGTAGCGAATCCATCCTTTCATGGTGTCACAGCAAACAACGTCCTGTATGTCCCCAGGGCCAAGGCGAGTTGGAAGAGTGCCCTGGGAATACGCTGGCCATACAAATACAAGATAATTTTGATGTGTTGAAAATGATAGTCTAACCTTTTTCCACAGTCTAGAAAAGGAACTGTACTCCATACTCAGAGACTATCATCATCATCACTCATAAGAGGGGGGACATTGAACTGCACTTGTCACTTTAGTGTTTATTGAACTTTGAACGACAAAAACAGAATAAGAAGAAAAATAAACTATTGACTGTGGACGTATTTGAAATGGGGGCCCTAAACAGTAACTTAGTCGTGCCACCAGTGGAAGGGCACCCACGGTTCCCTGGAAGGAGAGGCTGCAAGCTGTCTTTCAAGGCCGTCATATGTATATGCATTGTGATTATTGTAGTATTTTTATCTTTAACTATTAGAACTGCATCTTTTATTGGTGCACAAACCGTCCTAATGTCTGTGTATTCACCAGGTAATGAACATCTGAGGCCCACAAAAGCACCCAGACCTTATATTGTCATCCCTGTTCCAAGAAAAACTGATGATAAAGCAAACGATTTACAGTTGAATGTAATTAGCAGTAACACGTATACACTTGAAGTAATGAATGGTGAGAAAGGCTGGAGACAGGGTCAGCACGGAATGAATGATAGCATAGTACTGTCCACGGCACGCACCCATACACTGAGTGCACATGAACAAGGGCAAGTGCCAATCGATACGAAACCGCAGGCCAAACCAAGTGAAAAAGATAAATCACTTGTGGAACAAGCAGCTCCAGAAAGCAGGGAACAACGTGAGAAACCGAACCGAAGTGAAATAGCAAAATCACTCAATAGAACAGAGGAAGCAACGAAAGAACTCACTGAGAAAACACAAATGCGGTAGTTGAGTATGTGTTTCCACTCATACTTAGAGGGAAGAAGCTACAGGAGGAGCTGAGTAAGACAACCACCACAACTGTGATAGCGAGCACGACAGCTCCAACGCCAGAAGTAACTACCGAGCCTACGACACAGCCACGTGTTGGAATAATGATAAATCACATGCAGTGGGAGGAGGTCTACAAAAGAATGCAGGATGGAAGGAAAAGAAGCGCAAAACCTCCCCCTATTACTGCAGGGCAGGATATGAAACCTGCCCCTCCCAGGATAACGCCTGAGAGTCTGCCTGAAAAAAAGAGCAGTACAGACGCATTCAGAGACATAGTGAAAGCCAACCACAGAAAAATGCTAAGGCTTAAGAGAAGTCCATATGAAACCGATAACGAGTTAAACAATTACTTGGACAGCACCGCCCATTTTGGAAACAACATATGGTACCAGCACATGAAGGAAGTTGGACGAAGAAAATCAGAAGGAGAATGTTTCGTCTGTGCACTCCTGAAGTACAGCATGGGCAAGTTCAAAATCTTTGTGGCTGTAGAAATAGATGTCCCCATAGCACAATGCATGTCACATGTGGCAATGTGTAACACCACAGGACAATTCATGGGGAGAGATGACTCGATATGGACCAACGAAAAGGACTACCCTGATGAAGACGGATATGTCCAGGACATCAAAAGAAGAAACAGGGCGCACACCAAGAATCATGTGATTAGATATAAGAACCCTGATGTCAAAGGATCAGGAATGAGGTGGAAAATAAACTCAAGACTGAATGTTTAAGGGAAAACGGCAGAAGAAGTGCAAATATGGAAGAACCGAGGCCAAATGCAGATCTGGGGATCAGTTTTTTCCCCCGACGGTTGGGAAGAAGGAGTTGTAATCTGCCGAGCTTGGATGGTCCTTGGAGCCTGCCAAGAAGCCATAGAAAACTCAAAGACTATGTAAACCACTCTGGCCAAAATTGGTAAAGCGGTTAACGTGGGTCGAAGACAGAGGAGGCCCCCTGCAAATAGTACCACTGGAAAACCCGAAAATGTGCTTTAGAAGTAATGGCACGAGGAAAATGGGGGAGAATCAAAACTACAGGCGAATATACGAAGCACCAGGGATATCGCAAGGGACTGCAGTCCTGATGGACCACTATTGGGCATGTGGATCCAAGGCCTACATAAGAATACTGAGGAACTGGGGAGGCATATGCACACTGGTAAACGTCCATGTTCCTGCACTAGTGATCCCAAAAAATGAACTGAATTTGGACAGTTTCCCGAAAGCAGACACTCACCTGAGGAAAAGGAGGTCTGTGGAACTAATCTCAAGGATGAAGAGAGAGAATTACTTCTCCGCCAAATCAGAGGACGTATTTTATGCCATTACCTACGAACACAGGCTGTTTAGCTTGACTTATCCTTATTTACAACAATACTTTTGCCGCACATCCAGGTTGGTGCAAATACCAAGTGGTTGCAGATAACGAGATGGGAGTTACTGCAGACCATCAATAGCACCATAAAAGGGTTCAACGCAATCAAGGAAGAACTGAGGGCAGTCAGACTGATGACCCTGCAGAACAGATATATGCTTTACATGATCACCCTAATGGATTGAGGTGTTCGTGCAAAAATTAGAGAATCATGTTGCACATTTGTACCATCACATGACGAAGAAAATGGAACCTTCACAGAGGTCATAGACATGTTAACAACCCTGAAAAACCAGATGACCAATGAGACAGATGAAGTAGATGACGACAGCTGGTTTGGGAACCTATTCTCATGGGTCCCACAATGGATGGCAGATATATTCAAGTTTCTGGGAGCTTTGCTAGCAATAGTGCTGCTAGGAGCCTGTGTTATCAAGATATTCATCACACAGTGCCAGAAAACAGCAAAGAAGGCCATTGGGATGAAAATTATGGTCGATGTCAAGCCAGGCTGGAAGCCCAGAGACCTGACAGATGAGAAGATAAAAGACTTTGTGAAGGCCAGTGAATTTGCACCAGGAGGAACAAAATTCACTTATCCCAAGAAACGAAGAAGGTATAAAGGCAAATGGATTTACTGCAGTCCAAATGGACAATGCCAGTTGATGACCTGGAACAAAGATGAGCATGTGAGAACAGAAGGAAGCTTGAAAGGGGTGATAAAGATATGGACACCAAAATTGCATACTTTCACGCCATCTTGTGTAAACCCAAGAGACGATGAGCAAGAATCTGAGGAATCAAAGAAACTGAATATAAAGGAGGAAGTAGGAGTGGTCGAGGAACCGACCAGAGGGGGGAGTGTATAGGTGGTCCCAGATATGACCTGCACCCCTGCCCCCCATTGCGAGTTGCCAGTAAGGTACTCGCCGTGGTACGTGACGTATGAGGAGCAAATGAACCAACAGAGAGCCGCACTGTGTCTCTGCCCCTTGTACGTAAGGAAATCAATACCGGTTGAAGCAGCCATAACGCGACAACCCTGGGCAGCACGATAACCTATCAGACAGCTGTACCAGCCACTGATACGAAATGAGGGATACCTGCACACGGTTCACGAGGAGACCCCTAAAGCCTTAATGGAAGGCCAATGAAAATAAACCAAGGGCCTGAGCAGCCCCGAGAACATACAGAATTGGCTACTGAAAGCACGAATGCCAGTACTAGTAACTGCAAGGATAATGATAATGGATGCAGGGGAGAGACACTGTTAAAACGTAAGAGAATGGTGCCATAAGACAAGATGGAAGCAATCGCCCTGTTGAATGTGTGTAAATAAGCTTGAAATGCAAGAGGCTAAGAAACCGATACTGCTTGAAATGCCTAGTAGAAGAGTAGAGCGGCAAGCGCCAACCATATATCTACCTCAATACTGCACAATGTACATGTGCGACTCAATTTTGTGAAAGTAGAAATGTACCCAAGCGGCCAAAGGCCTGACGGGCCGAGTTTAGAAACCCAGCAAAGACCAGAGAAGGAGCTGAATCAAAACTCAACAAAGAAAGGCTTATGCTGGGGAGATCGAGGTCAACCAGAGAAGGGGAGGTGAGCATGAGCTCACGAGACTCCAACTGCAGAGAATACCAGCCCGCCCGTGAAGGTCAAGATAAGAGGGGCCCATGCAGGTGGCCAAGAGCACACAGAATTAAATGCACAAAAGGTTGGAAACTAAAGCAGATTCACAGTGGACCAGCATGTGACCAGACAGGCGCGAAGATGTACCACCGCCTGATGTCATCCAGAACCAGAGGGTGCCATAACTTTTCCTGATAAGAGACTACATATCCGAGGCCATACCCAGCCAACTAATTGACACGTAGCCCTAAAACACTGATTGATGGAAGGGAGGAAGGGTGAATCTTGGGACACTAGGCACCTGGGTGTCTACTCTGCATGCTGCTAATTAAAATGGAGATTTATGTTTAGGGGAGTAACTTGCCCAATCACAAGGGACCATGTAATCTAGGGTCCTATAGACACTGTAACCAATGAGACGTTGTACTTGTAGTGACTTCAATCACGTGTGTTGTAGAGGGAAGGGCGTAGACGCCCACTCGATAAGAGTTATCCAATCCACTTGCGTTATTTACATATACAGATATAGCACCTATACTTAAGTTACCTTTCCCAACCAATTGTATTGCATGATTATTTTTTATAGAATTAGACATCAATGCTGATGGATTTTGCCCATAAAAGAGGCTGTTTGACTAAAGTTCGGGGAGGTCAGGGTAAGGCAGGTGTTGGGGATGCTGCTGATTTCCATAAACTGATGTATGTATCATTAAATGGACTTCCCTTTGCCAATTTACTGAGTCCTGATTATTGAACCTTGCTGGAGTATGTGAATCCTGCACTCTCTCCTCGCATGGTGCAGCTATCTTGTATTACTAGTTTTCGAGGGTGAGTACTGACCAATGGGCCCGTCAGTAATTTCCTCTCCTAGTCAACACTTGCGTGCTACCCGGGTGTGAATACATGCACCCTCAAAACAGTATGTGCGGTCCCTTGCAAGCAGGCCTGCATCTCTGAGATCCTGAGCCGGTCCCCTGTAACTGTTACCGGCACCCTGATAACATGCGTACAATTTATCGTAACCAGGTAACACTTTGAAAATGTGTTTTGCAAACCCCTGTAAACCATTCCTGCACCCTGCTACACTGCGTACAAGCACTCTTAAGTTAGATTGGAGACCAATCTGCATGGACGCACCCCTAAATCCGAGACCAAATCTTACCTCTGCACGGTGATTCCTATGGGCAAGTGTCTGTATGCCTGGCTTCGGGTGGCGGATAGTATGAGGGCTTTGTGTGGCCATTTCCCTGCACGGTCGGATCCCTTAATACGTATTGTTCCGCGCAATAGTGGGCGTGCGATGGACTGCCTGCGTCTCTCGTAACACCCACTTTTTCACATGTTCTTCCCCATTTTTGGTGTTCCACCCTCTGTGCAAGCCATGCCAAAGCTCTGCGGGTTGTCTCACACAAGGCACTCGGCTGCTGGCAGGGACACACCAAGCTGCCATGAAATCCATGCAAGTACAAGGAAAATCCTGTGCATTCGATTGCATGGATCGACAAACAGGATTATGCGCGCAGTTTGGCATGCAAGTTCCCTATTTTCCGTGCAAATAATTCCATGATTCGGGCCAATAGTAAATTAGTGTTTATTTTACAAATTGATCAGAGATTTTGGATGCCAACCAAGACTGAAACAATTTACCCCAACAGAAGGGACAAAGAAGAGGATGTGTTAATCAAAGTTATTATAAGAAATAAAGGAGAGGGCATAGAAATTCGTTTTCCTGACAAAGCAGTGATCAGGAGATCAGTCCATGTCCCTGCAGAATCAGGAAATAAGAACAACTTCAATTAGACATATATCCAAAAAGGAATTGACTAGAAAAGAGGAAGAGATGCTGAAATATAAACAAAATAAAAAATGAGTTATTTCTATAGCACTTCATGCTGCACACCATCCTCTAAGGACTGGCTTGTGTATCAACCCCATGTTACTGGGTGTTGTTTTGTTCCCAAGATGAGTGCATTGCCCCTGAGCAATTCTCCGACGTTAACAAAGGATTTGTGTGCATAGGAATGGATACACATAATCTGGTCACATAAAGTAGAGCATTTTCCAAATGATCAAGGAATTGGGGAATAATGGGGAGAATACGATGCACAAAGCAGAACAAAAGTTTTATCTTCAGACTAAAGATTCACAAGAAGAGTATCAATGAGTCTATCGAATGGATATTCTGAGACAAATTGGTAGGTTCTCTGGCAAGCTACTGCTGTACAGGCAAATTATTTTAACAGTGTACATGGATGCCCCCCTTTTGCACATTGTATAAAAAGTAAATCAATAAAGAAAAAGACACATTTAGTAAACATAGAAGACATCATTATAATGGCTAACGTAAGCAGGTTTCTGACAGGTGCTGTTAAACATTTGAATGGGGCCAATCAACAGCAAATATTTCAGAAGGCATTTGGACAAGAAAAAGGGCAGAATTGTTTAAATGGGGCTCATAGTACATTAACTAAAAGAAAAGTCAATTCAGCATTCTTGCAATAAATCCCTCTAGCTGTTCACTGGTAGATTGCATACTGTATAAGGGAATAATAAAGGGTAATACATGGAAACCTATGATGCACCTTTCGAAGAAAACCCATTCTAAGATGAACGGTATGGCAATTCAAGTGACAGGTTGAAAACAAGAAAGTAAAGAAGAACTTTAAACATGAAAGTAAAGTAGGTGAGACATGCAATTAAAAATATCAGCTAAAGCAAATATTGGGGTGTCAAGGAGAGATAAAACATTTCATTCCGAAGTAGATACAACATAATGGAACAAGAGTATGATATAGTTTCATAATATAACAGATAAAGGGGGATGATTTTGCTGTAAAAAGACAGTGTGCCAAAATAGTGACTATTGAAACTAAAAAGGCAGTAGACATGTAACAAAAAAGTAGAGAAAATCAAGGTCACGACTGGCCATGTGAGCAACCAAACACAGGACCCTGGATATCCAAATCCACTTGGGTGAAGGGCAAGAATATATTGAAAAGCCACATTACAATGTCAATGAATGGTCCCATCTAGTGAAAGGAGAGATGGCACCAGTGTTTTGGCTTTCTTGTGACACAAAATAACCCATCAGGGGAACAAACAGAAGACATGAAGGTTGAACTACAAAAGGGAAGAAAGTGAAAAATAAAAAAGATAAAATACAATCATTAAATATCTACTCATTCATAGCCACAGAAGAAACAATTTCTAATACGGTTAGCGCCAGATAAAAGGCAATATCGAGGTACACTACTTCTAAACAGGTAGGAGATGGCTGATCAATTCAGAGCCACCCTGTAGAGGAGCAGGTAGATGCATATACCCTAACTCCCGCCTCCTCACCGCCGTCATAATGGAACAGACAGGAGAAGAGTTGCATGTGGGACCCTCTGTATTGTCCATATACCACATTGCATGTAAGAGAGACAATATGCATGCAGACAACAGTTTTGAATGTACCCTTGCACTAAGAGAATGGAAGGATGTCAGCACAAACCTTTGGACAATATGTAATGATGAGTAGCATCTGATGAGGGCCGATTGATTTGATGAAGAAGATGAACGAGGACATACTGAAACAATATGAAAATACTTAAGACTAATGATGTCATTGAACTGACAAGAGAAACATGTACAAAACGATAAAGTAATCATGTACGTAAAAGAAGATGAAGTAACTCATTGTCCAATAAGTGTAAATACGCAGTAACGCAGGGTAGATGAGACATATAGAAGCTTCCAATAGAGGGAAATATAACCTGGCAAGTGAGAGAAGGTCCCAGAATGTCCCTCTTGTTGCCTATGAGCAGTTCAGCCTGACGGACGAGAAACGAGATGCTTTTCACTGTTTGGCCAACCCCCAGATAGACCATTGTATTACACGTATTAGAAAATATACACTTTTAGACAACCGTTCAAACGCCATCCAGCTGATGTCTTTGCATATACAGGTGCCTCATCACTGGATTAGGTTGACTAAGGATAATGTCCGGCTGTGATGACGTCATTAGTGACACCACGACACACATGCACACACGAAGAACATACATACACCGTTCTGTAGATAGAGGACAGATAAATATACATACTGTCAGACTCCATTCCTTTTCATTATCCAAATGCAGCAACGCAAGAAAGCAAGGCATACATGGAGCCAGCTTACAGGAACTACGGGACATACAAAAAACGTCTAAGGCCCTGTTTGTTACTCATATTTAAAGAAAATATTAAAATGTATAGTTAACCATAGAAGGACTGTAGTGAATTTGCAAAAAGCCATATGCCTCAAAACATGGAAGAAGAGATGCAGACCCTGCTGTGCGAAGCACAGAGCCAGTGTTCACAGCAAAGGACACGGGCAGGTGGAAAATTCTTGATTTCCAAGGAAGTGAGCCACCTGCGAAATAAAGAATAAAATCCTCAATAATTCCACACCGAAGGGCTCTGTTTCGTGGTCCTCACCCACGTGACTCAGCCAAGCCAAACAATGGCCATTGACCCGTGGTGGGAAGAGGAGCCATTCCCAGCAAAGCAAAAAGAATTGATACATGCGTTGTCCACCGAACATTGCAACCTGCAAGAACTCTCTAAGTCTAGGTAACTATATCAGTGGCAACAATGGGGACACACAGTATTTCTCATTAGCTTGAAAAGGTACACTGAACAGTGTGAAAAGAACAGACAGGGTCCCAAGACTGGGGATACCCGCTCCAACCAATCAAGACACTCAAATGCTGGAGTGGTGTGTGATGGTGAAAGGGCCAGTGGTGATCCTGCAACAACGTAATAGATGTTATTTTGGGGAAGTCTCAGGCAAACCTACCTGACATGGGAAGACTGATTGAATAACTCATATAGGGGATCCCTATAGGTGCTATTACCCAAACTACCCAATCGGTTTGGTTCGTAGGTTTTTTGGGGAGGGTTGGGGGTTGTGATGACACTATGGGATAAAAGCTAGTGGCATGGGTTCAGGGGCTGTGATTGCCAGATATTCTGATGTTTCCTGTATGATCCCTGTCCATTTGGAAAATAAAGGACAGTTCTAATTTGCCCCATGGCTGAGTCTTCCGTCATTGCCAGGGTGTGCCCGTGGATCTCTAGCATTCTGTACACAAGGACGGCCATGATAGGAAAATGGACGTCAGCTTGTGCAAATATTTATTCCAACTACCTCGGAAACAGACCAGGGCTGCAAAGTCAAGAGCCGCTGGAAAACAGATTCATGTGCAAACGAAGAGGATCTAGGTTGGCCTGGGATCAACAATGCTATTTCAAGTAATAGCTGCAAAGCACACAGGGAGGCAGACGGATGAGCCATGAACATGTCATGATCGCATTGCCTCCCCAGCACCAGAGTCACGCTTTTCCCTTACACTCGCTCTGGGCTGGGTGTTCCTCTTCCTCCTCTTGGTGGCACCCACAACCTCCACAGGGTTGCCATGGGACCCCTGCTTCTGCTACCCATGGCAACAGGTCTTTCCTCTGCCTCCAAGTGCAGTATTGCCTGCATTCTTAGAGGTTGCCACGGTGCCTTCTTGAAACCGGAGCGCAGGGACGTTGCGCTGCTCCTGTCACGTGACCCAACCAGGAAGCACAGTTTAAAAGCTCTGCTGTAATTCAGTATGATGCTTCTCAACGTCTCCTGTGTGTGGTGTGTTACTTTGTTCACCTTGCTTCATCTGCTTTAATGATGTTGACCCCTTGGTTGTGCTCTACCGGAGTTTCCTTTGGATTACCCTTCTACTTTAGGAGTATTGGTGCATTGACTATCCACTTTCATGGCTTTTTGACCACATCTCTGCTCTATTGGATTTTGGCTTAAATTACCCGTCTGTTTTGGCATAGTGGAATGTTTCCTGGACCTTTTGGACACTTTGAACTGTTTTATTGTGTTTTGGTAATTTGTTGATTTCCTGGATATTGCCCTTGGAACTGTTATCCAGCTTGCCACATTGACTCTGAATTTTTGCTGTAGCCCGTCCCCCTGGGATTGCATCATCAAGGAACTGTGGCCCTCAACGCTCCCCTCCTTCTCAAGGAGGGCACGTCTTTGCTTTGTCTACAGCTGGTGTTTGCACTAGGTAAGTCCTTCTGCTTAACTCGCTGTACCTGTGCTAAGAGTGGGGTTAACTTTATCCTTTTGTTCTTCTCTAGTTGCTGGGGATCCACTGCTGCAGTTCATGTCCCACCTGTGACCCCAATAACTTGTTAGGGAGTCTGTATTTTCTCTCTGACTGGTGCTTGGGGAGGGAGACATAGCACACCCGGGTGTCTTCCAGTTGAATCTTGACAAAACGTCAGACATATTTCTCTTAGATTAAAAAAGAAAACATTTGCAAGAGCCAAGTATTGGACAACTAACAATGAATAAGGATCCTATAAGATGGAGTGTGCAAGTCCCAAAGGAGCAATAACACCCAGCATAACTGAAGCAAATAATAGTAAATATGAGGTTGAAATGAACACATTTGCAGTCTTCTCACACGTGATTCAGAAGTCGAAAACAAGTGCTATTCATTAAGCTGTGGATGAAGATAGTGATGTGCTCATACTCCCTTGAATGTCCCAGAACAGAGAAAAGACAACAAGGTCAACTGCAGATGGGAAACTGTGACTTATGGTTGGACTGATGAGAGATAATGGACTAATTGGGAAAGTGGAGAGTAATATGATATGACTCAAGCACATGGTATTCATTTTTTTCTTACATGCTGCTACCCGAGCCGAATGTCCAGGGTTGGGTGGGAATGCCAACCAATCAGTGGGTCTATGGGGCCAACCTGCTATACAATAATGCATAGACCAAATTGCTGCCATTCTGTCTGCTACAATCAGTATTGTGCATATTTAGAGGTAGTTCAAGGCTTGTCCTACAGATTAGGGACAGCCAATAAAGTACTAACCCATGTGTATTCTATAAGTAGAGATATTCCCCTAACCAATCCCTCCCACCCATAGGTTTTACAGTTTGCCACATAGGCTGACATCATAGATGATGACATATTTCGGGAGGATAATGTAATATGTCAGGAGGATAGCTCAGGGGCTCGCCTTGCAAGCAAAACAACACACAGAAACACAGGTTTGATCCCCGGGTCCGTGCTTAGAAACCCCTTGGTATTAAGTGCATTATAAATAACATATCATATCATATGGGGCTATAAGACCTCTGTGTAATCAAGTTTGTTTGTGTGCGAGCAGCATTCCAATATCTACCAGTTAACCCTGCTTTATTAAATTGAGAATAAAGTATTACTTTTCCAAATTCTTTGTTTCTGTCCCGTTATTTGGTCTGAGATCTTTATAGGTTATTCCATCTAGCACAGAGATGTTTCAAGGTGCTAGAGCACAAATCATCAGTGGTAAAAGAGAGCAAATTAATAGTGGTTCTCTAAAAAAAAGGTAATCATTGCAATACAATATCAAATTGACAGGATTCTGTACACGTGGCAGTGATACGTCCCATAGACATATTTACTTTATTTGTTTAATTTAGAAAGGAAGATGGTCTGATAGTGTGCCTGGCAAAGTGATAATTACATCCTGATGAATGTTCTGATGTTACCTAGGAGAACTGAAACATGTTGCTGACTAAAGGCGTTTAAGAAAAACAGAGAGAAAAAACAGAGAGAAAAACAACCCAATACAAAAGGCATATTGTGTATGGTATCAAACATAGGATTAGAAAAAGTAGATTGAAAAGGATCCCTGAATGAGAGAATAATCTCTGGAAACAAAGGGACAGACTTTCACATACATGTATTTAGTTTGATGATACTTGTTTAATGACTTATACAGGTGTGTGTATAATTGTATAATCATTATGCATAACATTAAACATACAAGCAAACAAGATTATCATATTTTGGGAAGCTATATTTTTGGTATCAAACCTGAGACGATGTGGAACTTACATGAGCAATGTTAGATATCGTTTGGGCAGGATCAGACTGTGACCAAAAATAAGTATGAGATAAAAATCCTCCTATTTCGGAAAAACTACTTCCATCTAGTACTACTCCTTCTAAAGCATTCTAGGTCCTGTGTGTGTTCACTCCTCGTTTTGTAGGAAGTCCTATATCGAGCCACAGAACAGACTGCAATATCATAGACTGCAATGTATCCCCTAAAAGACGAGACCTTAGCTAAGTTTTAGTCCAGACTGAGCAATTCTAGAGGTGGTCGTCAGAGGTTTGATTTCCCGCCCTCGTTTCATGTCTCAGATGCACAGGCACTGCGGGTGCTGACACAGGTCTGTTATGAAACAGGAGCTGCTACTTTCGATTCGGTTGACAAATGAAGAAAGCACTGATGCAGCAGGCCTCAGGACACATGAAGGAATGTGGCAACCCCGCCTTCAGCGACCCGACACTGTCGCACAGTGACACTGGGGCACCCAACTCTTGCGCTATGACGCACCCTCCTATCTCGCCACCCAAAGATATTGGGACAGGGAAAATTGAGTAGAAAGGTGCTTTGCAGTTTAACTGGGATTCCCCAGAGTATCGGGTCGAAACAGCGATACTCCTGACCAGGACACAAGGGTTTGGCTGCTGAGTCCACTGGCGGGCCCAGCGACACTTCAGAGTAGGCTTACTTGCAGGGTTTCCAGGAGGCATCGAGAGTGATTGGTCCCACCACTCCAAAGTTCTGAAGCACCTTCACAGGTCATCGGAGATCAAGTGCAAAGCAGCGCTTGACCGGGACAGTGGAATTTGGGTGCCAGCCATCTTCACTGCATCTCAGGAACGTCCTTTGTCCTGCTCCGCTCCTCAGGATATTTGTATTTGAATCTGTTGTTGATCTGCTGAAATGGACACAGGGTTCTTCATAACCAAAGTAAGGCGAGTGCTCCCACCAGGCCCGTCAATGAGAAGATCTGCCCCATGCATGCACACCAGCAGCAGTCCATTAAGGGACCACTGGGGTCCTCATGCTCTCATGCGCACCAGACACCCTGGCACCAGTAATGTGTATTGGGAGTAATGTGTATTGGGACCCAACAGTCCCAGCCCACATCCTGGAATCCTACACACGTGACCTGCAAGTACCTGCAATAGAAGCAGTTTTTGCGGGTAACTGCATGCCCAAATAAAGAAGTCCTGTGCCGGGAGAGGCAGGGGAATTTCACAGGACAGAATGGCCAAAGGGAAAGACACAAGATCTGATTGCACAGCCATCTTGGACACCAGCCACAGTCTTGGACCAAACGTGATAAAAGTGGTATGGAACAGTAATAAGTTACACAAATATAAGAAAAGGCTTCTGCTTCCACCATTCTGTCCTATTGCACATGGCACAACCACCAAAAATTCCTTCGAGAGTGACTAGGGCTAAAAAACACAATGGCCCTATTGCGCGATACTGTTAGGCACTTTACACAATGATCAAAAGGTTACCAACAAGTGGCAAGAATGTTGTTAGACTAAGAGAAACCAAGTTTCTCATTACCGACAGCCTGAACCCCATGGCTGTTTCACAATAACAATGAGCGAAAGCACAGGGGAGTGCAGCTGAAGGCTGGGCTCCGCAAAACATCAGGTCAGGACACAGAAACAAAAGGCACAAGGTCTGGCTGTCCATAGAGTGTGGAGGAAACATCTTTTCTAGCACCCGCCCTCGATCCCAATGCCCAGCCCCTCCTATCCCATCTCAGGGTATTTCCAGCACTGATCACACTTATAAAATGTGCGGTTTTCAATTAGAATGTGCCATGTTAATTTTTAAAAAAGGAGCTTTTGTCTGATTGATTGGACAGGCATTTCTGTTCGTCCGATTCTCAATGTGTCTCCCTCTAGCCCAGTGGTCTTCAAACTTTTTTGGCCAGGGCCCCCCTGAGCAAAATTTGGGCAGGTCGGGACCCCCCAGAAATGCCAAATGGACAGTATATATTGCGCGCCGTCACCTGCTCCCATCAAAGTCGCTGGGCTCCCTCATCCCACTCCTACCCAGTCGCTGGTCTCTCCCCACCCCATCACACACCCAGGGCTCTCCCCACTCTGCTCCCATCACTATCCCATGGTTCCCGCCCATTGTGCTCCCACCATAGTCCCTCGGTTCCCCCATCCCGTTCCCAACACAGTCTGAGGGCCAGTGGCGGCTGGTGAATCTTTTTTAAGTGGAGGGGCATTAAGGGGAGGTTCGGGGGGGTTTCCCCCTGTGAATTTTTTTTTAAATAATAGGTTAAAATGTTGCATTGTAGAACATACTTTTAACAAAAAATGGGTAAATAGCCAAACAGTTTGCAATTGTTGCTGGGAGTCCAGGGGGCAGGCATTGATATTTTATTTCTATCGCGCTCGTACACAAGTGTTTCAGAGCGTGACAAGGCAAGGGAGGGGAACAGAGGAGAATAAAACAGCGATCTTACTAGGCCCAGTGACATTGAGAACACGCAAGTGTGAGGGGAAAAGTGCATGGAAGGGGGGAGAAGTGGAAAGTGCGAAGCAGAGGAGAAACAGATAAATAACAATAAATAAATAATAAAGGCAACAAACAGTGGTAGTGCAGCCAGCAATTTGCAAGTGCTACGTTTAAGGCAGCAGACAGGGTAGGTCTGATAAGTGCAGGAAGAAAGATGGTTCTCCTCAAGTTTTAGAGTGGCAGGGCGCTGTTCCAGAGGGAGGCCCCAGCCGAAGACGGAGATCTACCCCCAGCTCGTTTCTTTGATAAACGACTGACCCTGAGGGAGTTGGAGGTAGAGGAGTGAAGAGCTCGAGAGGGGAGGTATTTGCGGAGGAATAGCTGAAGGTATTTTGGACCGAGGCCCCAGAAAGCCTTGTGGACAAGGCAGAGGGTTTTGAATGATAGATGTCCGGTAAAAAGATACCATCCCTGTCCCCTGGGCCCCACTGGTCCTAACACAATGAACATGATTATGTGTATATGCAAGGCGCTGCACATTCATACAGCAATCACTCTATCATTCACATGAGCATCCATCACCATACACTCACTCATAACGCATCCATACACATGTTTAAATAAAAACAATGAACATAAACGTACCTTCTGCATTGGCCTGTGTGTGGGTGCTGCTCCAGCTGCTCTGTCCGTATGTGCGAGGAGGCGCAGGAGCTCCCCCTCGGACATACAGACATGCAGTGCCCCAGCCAGCATTTCCAATGAGCTATGCAATGCTGGCGAAGCAAAACGCCCCAGCACGTGCATGGCTCAGTGAGCATGTGCGGCTGTGGAACTAAACTGAACTGTCAAAGGGAAACAGTGTTTCCCTTTGACAGTTCAGCCAGCCCAGGAGCACTCCATTAGCTGGATAAAGCAGCTGAGGGAGTGCTCACTGTTTCACTGGGCTGGCTCCTTAGCTCCTCCATAATGGGTGAGGGGCCACTATGCAGTTAGTAATGTTGACCATTGTTGCTGAATATATCACAATTTACTTACATTTTAACACAAAGCACCCCTTTGGGTACTATTGAAACAGTGGGCTTCATAACTACTCTGGCGGTAGCTGTGCCGGTAAAACCGGCACGGCTGCCACTGGAGTTGCATCCGGGTCTGGCACCCGCGAATGGGCAATTACTAGGTCATGCCGAGTTAGGCGGACATGATAATTGCCCTTTCGAAGGTGCCGGTAGATCCCCATTCCCATTTGAGCCCCATATGGCTCAAATGGGAAGGGGGAGCTCGGATGCACCGGCACCGTTAATAACGGTGCTGGTGCATCCGACGAGCTGAGGTCAGACCTGGCGGGGGCTGTCAAGCACCCACGAGCACAACTCTTACTATGGCGGAACGGTAGCAACGGTGCCGGTAGCTTACCAGCACCGTTGTTACTGGTCCGCCATAGTAGTAATGAGGCCCAGTCTGTGACTAAAGGAATGAATATCCATTTACAACTGTGGGCCACTTTTTCATGGTTGCCTGAGACAGTTTCATGCTTCAGCCCGCCCATGTGGGCCACCCCTGCCCATTTCTTCCAATCTAAAAAAAAAAAAAAAAATATTTTTTCATGCTGAGCTCTCAGGGCCCCCCAGGGATGCACCCGCGGACCCGTAGGGGGTCGCGACCCACAGTTTGAATACCACTGCAGTCTAGCCGGTTCGAGCCCAACCTAAAATGGCAAAATTCTGAGTGTGTTCTGATGTATATTTACTTTATAATTGTTGGCGATTGCATTATGTAGCCTCCCTTACAGATGCCCCAATCCCTGTACACTCCTGGTAAAGCCAGGACATCGGTCTCCCTACGACCACACTGGAATGTGTAGCCCATGTCTTGGGGGATAGCTCAGGGGCAACGTGCTCACCTTGGCAGCAAGAAACGACAGGAGCAACAGTGGCTCAATCCTAGGGTCCGTGCTTAGAAACCTCTGGGTATTAAGTGAGTTCTCAATAACCTATGATATCATAACACCGTGCTGAAATGTGACACACATATACAAGGGGATTGACATGGAGAAACATGAAGGCTTTGGGGCCATGCTTTAAAGCATATATAGTTTCGAATTGAACGTATTATGGGAACACCTATTCTTTGATGAATACTAATTAGGTTTGTACATAGAATTTTACACGCATCATCTTTGCTATTTTATCACAGGATGGGTCGTCCCATGCGTGGTGTAGTCTCATATATCAGCAACGAGAGCGTAACCCACTGAGCTATCTGACTGCGTGTTGGATAACATAATGATAATATCCGTACTTATTCCGCACAGTGCTTCGACCATACTGTTGCCCTGTTCCACTTTTCATGAATTCCGTAAGCGCATGGATGAAACCAGGACGGCCCTCCTTCTCTCGCAGCTGGCATGGTAATCACCCGCCTTGATGAAGCCCAGATCGGGCCGTCACATCTCAGAGAGATCAAAGCGGCGTGGGATCGAGAGAGACAGCCAGGGGATCATTAACTCTCCTGGGATGTCTTATCATCACACGTTATGTTTATATGTGGGCCGCACCGGGCCTTTCTAAACATCAGGCATCCCACCTTCTGCAGATAGTGTCCGGGCCCATTAAAACACACGGCCAAGGAACCCGCGCATCAAAGGACAGGGGGGCGGGACATGCACTGAGGGGGGTTGAGAGGTGAGAGAGAGAAGGGGGATACACGATATACGATTGCAGGCCAGTGCCGTCCTTCTCATTAATGACCCGCGAGGTTAGGGGGCAGAGGACTGGTGGATTAGCCAGTCTCATTGGAAACTCATTATATCCCCTACAGCCAGCTGCAAAGGGTCAGTCTGTGACAGCAGTCCAGTGGTGGGGTAGGCTTCGGGCCAGAGGAGGCACAGAGTGTTTGTGTGTGGGGCAGGAGGGATGTGAGGGGATGGAGGGGAATGGGGGGCTTTTCGGGCACGGGTCACTGCGTTCCAAAATTGCGGGAATGCACAAGGAATCATTTGCTTTGGTGAGCCAAATACCGCATTTAATACCTTTTATTCAAGCACTTGGAGACAGCGCTGTTTCGGCGGGTCAGTCCAGCTCCCAGGTGGGTCATTCCTTTTAAAGATATCGTTCCCCTGGCACAGAAACATAACCATAGAGTATGAAAGCACCAACCGAGGAAAATCAGCTAGTCTCGGCACCAGGAACGTGTGGGTCAACAAGACGGCCTGGGCTCTTGGGGGCGGATTGCGATCAAACACCACCCCTCAACATTATATGGGGGCCACCTTTTCCTAGGAAGCACCCCGTGCTTGAAATTGACAGAATTGACTGGGGGAACTCTCCCCCCCGCCCCGCCCCTTCACGTGGGAGACAGTGGTGGTGGGCTGTTAGTGGTGTGGGTGGGACTGGTGCACAGCTAAGTTTTGCATGATGGACATACCCTGAATATAGGATTCTGGCTATTTTGCATAAAAGCAATGTGCATTTTGGGAACATAAGAATGTCCACCAATGTATTAAGCATGCCTGTTCTAGTAATTCAAACGTTCACTCCTTCTGAGCATGCAATGCGCAATTGGTATTTTTCTCATTTCCACTCTCAGAATAGTCACCCTGACAGTAAAATGTGTGCAAAGCATGAGCCATACATACAGCGTTGAGCGGTTTAGTTGTTTGAGGTTGGGCAGTTGAGCAAAGGATGACTTCCAGGTTCAATCTGTGAAGTCTTGGGACAGCGCTCCAGCAAGAGTTTTTGCCAGAGCGCAGCTCTGTCTTGTCCTGGCCCAATTCCACCCTTGGAAGCACATTCCTGGGGATGCAGGAGAAGAACGTTCAGCCCTGTGCGCTTTGTGCCTGAATTCTCCTGCTTTTAAGCGCTGTAATATTCAAGTTTGCTTGAAAAATATGGAATTCATTGACTCCAGGATGAAGGGCAGAACCATCCCTGGTCAGATTCAAACTTGGAAAGAGCAGTCAGGCCAGATGTTTGAGAAGATATTCAGGGGGCCCATTTCAACATGAATGCTTGGGCCCTTTGTCCCCTTGCTTAAAGTGGAAAGCAGTCTGAGGCGGGCGGGCGGGGGAGGGGCCGCGCATACATTATAAGGAAGATAAGGCTAACAGCATCCAATTATCACTAGACGGCGAGCCAGCACCGAGCTGAAACACTGAATTCCCACGGAATAGCTATGAATCCTTCTTTGTAAGCAAGTTGCTGACGTCGAGAACCAGTTTTGAAAGGCAACAAGGTAACACTTCTGTTTTTCCCAATGGAAGTGATGGCCGGATGGGCTCCAGCAAGCGCAGAATGTGAGACGAGTGCTGCAAAGCGCACACTGTAAGCCCCAGAACGCACATAATATATATAAAGGAATATGTTTCTCCATCATTGCTCACTGCTCTTAGAGAAACACAGCTTCACCTCACTGATGATGCCCAACAAGGTTGAAACATGTGTATGGGGTTGCTGTGGTACTCTTGTTCAGAGGAGAATTGCCTAGCATTTCAGTGCTGGACTGCCCCAAAGACTGATATGCAGGGACATTTCTAATCTGTGAAAAGAACAGTGAGCTAAAGACTTGGTTGAGACTCTCTCATGGGCCATCCACCCAAGAACAAGTCAATGGGCTGTGTTCATGCTGGTAGAGTGTTTCCCAGAGCCCCCCACCCCCTAGTTTCTCTGTCATTAGACTGCTGACTGACAATATGGGGGCAGTTGCTAGGGGCCCAAAGAGGCTTGAGACCCCTTCTATTTGAAAAGGCTGAAAGGCACTAACACCGTCCCTGCTCTTTGAAGTATTAAATGGTCGCCCATAACCACCTGAGCATTTAAAGACGCTGATTATCACCCCTCTGATCCCCCCTGCCTCTCTCCCAATTCATGTGATCACCCACCTGTCCCTTCTGCATCTCTCTCCATGGCTAAGCCTTCTGCTTCCCTCATTCCCACGCCTGCCTGTCCCTCCCTCCACTTGCTCACGCCACACCGCAGAGCCCCGTTCTCTTTCCTCACTGCCCTATCCCTTTCCTGGAACCCTTCCCCACCTGTGTCCTACTACCATCCATCTATGCCCAGACGTGCCGTGCCCCCTCCCCCTCCATTTTGCTTGCCACATGAGCAGGCACCTCCCACACAGTCCAGGACCATGCAGGCCCCGGGAGGCGAGGCCCCCCGGAGGCAGGCTGAGACCTGTCTGCGAAAGCAGAGCAGGGAGGACCGCCAAACCCAGGGGTGGGGATTTTGGGGGAACAGCATAAAAAGTGCCAGAGAGTGAGTGTTTAGGATAGTCCCGAACTCACACACAGAGACCTGCACATATTCCAGAGGTTGTACACCGAGGTGGGGGCGTGGCCGGAAAGGAAATGCGACCTTTCATTTTCAAAGGACCCCCTGGACATTGCTCGACTCCCACCTGCACGAGGCAAGCAATTTCACGGTTTAGGAGTGTCACTGGTGAGCAAGGGCAGGACCTTGTGCAAGGCACCCACACATCCCAAGTGGTTTCAGAGCACAGCTAGTGCGCATGCCACAGACGGCGGCAATGCACGGATCTGAACACACAGGCCTCTGACGGCTGCAGTACAGAGATCTGAAACCGACCTGCCCCACACAGCGGTGCAAACAGCTGCTTCCGTGCACACATCTGAAACACGCATGCCTCAGACGGCGACAATGCACGTATCTGAAGCAAACCTGCACTACACTCCACTGCAAACAGCTGCTTCAGTGCACTAATGTGAAACACACATGCCTCAGACCACTGGCACAACAGCATTGAAATGACCGGGCTTCAGCACTCCCTGAAATGTTTTGCTCATTTGGATCTGGCTGACCTATACAGAGCCATTGATGGACCAGGACACATGTGTTAAACAGCGTCTGGGCTTCTCTGTTAACAAAGGCCCTGCAATTACGTAAGCAATATCCCCGAGCTCGGGTGTGGGGTGTCCAGTGATAATTAAAGAGCCTGGTAATGCCCTGGGAACCATAGTTACAGGCCCAAGTGTAGCGAGGGCCTTAACTAAGGCCCCGGGCATTACCTGATTCAGTAATGGGCCACTGGCGAAGGGATTATTCCTATTAGTACCCCGTCCCGTTGGACCTGGGTACTCTAAGCTTCTTTCATTTTTGCGATCATTTCAAGAGAAGAAAAAAATGGCTGCCGTGGAAGGGAAAACAAAGTTTGTTTTCCCTTTCCATGGCGACCATTGAAAATAATACAAAAAGTAAATAAAAAAAATTGATGCCATGGAAAGGGAGAAGGGATTACAAACAGTCCATTCTCACTTTCCATTGCAGCCCTTTAAAAAATATGGAAAAGGTAAACAAACAAAAATGTCCGCCATGGAAAGGAGAAAAGGGACTATGTGTTGTCCTGTCTTCCTTTCCATGATGGCCTGTCACAGATCAGGAGCAGACGAGATGGGGACTGAAGTGTTCCCAGCATATCTGCTCCCGAAATGGACAGAAAAGAAGGTAAGTGGGGCTAGGGGGCAGGGAGGGAATTCTGTGGATGAGGGGGAGGGGAGAGGAGGACCACTTACCTTGTTCTCCGGCAGGGAAAGATGGCGGCCTCCAGCCGTGAGGAGGGTCAGAGCGGGGGATTACGGTGTGATAATTCCCACATTCTGAGCCCCTTCATTGGCTGATAGGCTTACATCCCCCAAGCTCCCCCCACCAGTTACTACTACTAATAACCAAAAGCATTTCACTGTTAGCACCTGTATTCATATGCATACATTTTTAGGCAATTGAAATCATTATATCGAGTTAGCACTTGCATGCCAGGGTGGTGATTGGAAGGGTAGAGAGGGTACAACTGGGTAGACTATGAACTACATTACTTCCAGTGTTTGGCAATATTGGAATGCAAGCAGTCGTGAGAGCAAATGAGTTTCCCAGGATCCAACCCACAGGGAAGCCGGGTTTCACACGCATGCTGCAATCCAGTCAACATTTACCAGTTCTAGTTGGAAGGCAAGGTACAATTATGGTACATATTTGGCTTTCCAGTTTTACCGACGTGACATGAACACTAGACAAATCTCATGATACACCTGAATGGCAATATAATAAGCCACTAAATAAATGTAGGATTTGCTGCAGTAGCATAAATACCTAAAGCCATCAGACATGAGAAAGAGTATGATAAGGTAAACTGCCTTAAGTCATTGTTTCACATAGTCATGTAGCTTGTTATTCATGATCTGAAGAACAAAGGAACTACTACAACAATCATGCCGGAAGCATTGACAACATATTGGAAATATTGGAATGTTTAAAAAAGGTTGATTTAATTGTTGCTCATTTTAATTGATATCTTGAAAAATATATTTGCCAATAGTTTAGGAAGTTGTGTTCTTTTTTTTCTTTCTTTTTTTAGATCAAAGCCATACTCATTGTTATCATTAACACACTTAAACAGAAGGCTTGTCTCAGAAAATTCTCACAATAAGATTGTGTTCCTGAATTCTGACCTGGTAGAATGTTTCATAGGCCAGAGCAAGGCCCTGCCCCCGGAGGTGAGGGCAGAGCAATCCCCGGGGTCATGTCTGTATATAATTGGACCCAACCCTCCTCTTGAGTCCTCTGGGCCCATTGTGCACAGTGCACTTGTGCAGTAGCCTATACAGTGTGTTATGGGGTGAGGCCAGTGCAATGAGGCCTTGCGTCACCTGTGCCACACAGCAGTCCCCTGTGCCTTGCAATGGCCGTGCACTGCAGTCTGCCTGTTCCACATCATCACTGCGGGCTTGCATTAGAGTTGTAGGCAGCTGAGTAGAAGCAGTCTTTGGCAGTCCACACTACCCGCTTCCTGAATCCTGAATCCAGTCTGTCTACTGTCTCCATTGCGAGTGCTGGGGGAGGAGCACTTACAAAAACCCCATTCAGCCGCGGAGCGGCCGCGGTAGGCAGCTGAGTAGAAGCAGTCTTTGGCAGTCTATGGCCAACATGGACGCCATAGACGCTACCCCGCTGAGCCCGGCAGCTGAAGGCCGCAAACTCAGGAGCTTTAAACCTAAAGTGGACGTAAGGCCAACTACAACGTCCACTAACGGAAAAGCTGTGCCAGATGAAAAGCAAGCCGCATTTCCTCCACAGAGGCTTTTAAGTGAGGAAATGCCAGCTGTGAAATCCAGCGCCTCGACTAGAAACGTGAAGGCTAACCCAAAGACCTCACAAATCACAAAAAAACCCAGGCTGAACATGGTCTCCCCACCCTCAAACAGAATTGCAAACAGTCACGACAAACGAGATGAAGCTCGCTTGCCTGCACAGCGGGATGGGAGAGCGGGATCCCCGTTGTCGGAGCCGAGCATTGAGCTGGGCGCCTCAGAGGACCCCGTGAGCCCATCGGGAAGAAAACAGCCAGCAAACAAGCACGACAACAAAGACTCCTTACCTCGTTCTCCCTCGGTTCCCTCGTATCCTGCGAGCGACGGTCTCCCATGACCGAAGGCTCTGCCCAGTCTGTCGGAGGACAGCGGGCACCGAGAGTGGGGGGTGGGCCCGTGGCAACGATGGAGGCGGAGGAGGCGTGTGGAGAGACGAGGGGCTCCGGCGGTGACCATCGGGCTCCCAGCACCCCCGAAGACTCAAGGGATTTGCTGACGTGGGGAGACCAGGTGCGGGGGAGCGGAGTCGGTGAGCGCAGCATGGAGGCTAAGTCATCGAGTGCTGCAGAAGTCATGAGTCCCTTGAGCGCGGCCACCGACGGCAGTTCCCTGAAAAGGAGTGAGACGTGCAACCAAGTCGCACCCCTCCAACGAGTGACTCATGATGTGCAAGCCCAAGTCCATGCCCCCTCTCGGGACTGGACGTTGCCAGCCCTGGCCTCAGGTCCCTAAGCAAAGCAAAAGGACTATACCCGACCAAGAAAATGCTTGGCAGGACCTTGATTACAACAGCAGTTGCTCGGAGGCTGCATCTCCATCGAATACGAAAAAGAATAAATCCGTAATGTAAGAGGGCGTAAACAAGAAAAAATGGAAAAGAGCACAACGCCCATTAAAACCTCGAACTGCAGCCCACTTGGAGAAACCATGTGAGGGAATAAAAAAAGACAAACCCAGGGGCAGCATGCAAAAAACCTGAACACATCTACCCGCTGCATGAAGAAGAAAATTACCCAACAACAAACAGACACAACCATAGACTCCAGGAAGCCTAGTTTGCATACCTTAAAAGATTTCTTTGGAAAGCAACATAAACGCAAATTTGAAAGAATAAACAAAATCTCCGACAGTGAATTGCTAGAGGTAATAATCACTACTGAAGTCGCCGAACCTCAGCAAGTTATTGTCATAGAGAATGTCAGCATACAACTGGTTCCTGATGCGGCTCAGCCAGAACATAGAGAGCCGCCAAACCCGAAATTGGCCCTATTGCAAGAGGGCCAAGGACTACAAAAACCAAGTACCATCATCTCCCCACAACAAGAACATAGTGGACAGCAGAAGCAGCGACAAAACAAACTTACACCCACGCCGACTGACTTGGCGAACCCAATCTTAATGCAGCTTTGGAACTGGAACCAGAGCACAGGCCAGTCCCCATGAGGGAGGTACCAGACCCAATCACCCTGGAGCCCGACACGTCATAAAAAACATAAATGGAAGAAACAAACTCAGTAAAGATCTGAATTCTTCACAAGCTGACCTCCAAAACAAATCTAACTGCAGAGTTCAAACACCTTCAAGGGAGCAAACATCATCCCACACGCGACCGCCAAGAAGGGACTTGCAACTGTCAACACCAGTCCCCCCACATCGATCCCAAAGGATGAGTGACTCTCCATCCAACGCAAACACAGATTCACCAAAAAAGAAATTGGACATATTTGCCATCATGTCTGCAGTGAGCATAGCACTGACTCCGTTTACAAAACTATACGAGTCCCTAAACGACACGTTAAAAGACCACAGCACTTTATTAGCTATGATGTCAACTAAACTCCTGTACCTGGAGGGTTACATCATGGCGATGGAAACAAAGTCAGGAGCTCAAGCCAAAGAAGTACCATCAGAACCACGGTCCCATCGGCAAGACGATTCCCTACACAACCAAACAACAAGGTCTACAAAAACCAAATCAGTAGCCTGTCAAACCATAAAGGTCGTGGAAGAAAACCCTAAAGCTCTGGTAATCGAGAACAAATGTCAAATTGAGTCGGCCACAGACCACAGCTCAAACGTCCAGTCAATAGACCTTAGGAAAAAACACCAACTGTTTGGTTGACAAGAGGAAGCCTGAAGCTCAAAAAGTGCGGCCAGTTAAAAATAACTGTGTCAGTGAAGAAGCCCTGTCTCTATCCACAGCAGCTCTGGAAAAAACTATTATGCCAGAGGCAGAGGCCACGACCAATAGGGACTTTGTCATCTTCGACCAGCCGAGGAAAACAAACAAAGACCAACAAACAGGGAAAAAACAACTGGTCTTTTGCCTGCCTCCTACAGAAAAGAAAATTCAGTCCAAAACAGCTACCGTAAGCAAAACTACTGCAGAGAAAAAAAAGAGGGAAAACAATCAACCAAACAAGTCTAACGACGGAACTAGCCACACCTACGTTGACTTAACAACTATAGCAAGTTCCCATGCATCCCCGAAAACAACAGAGGAATTCCTAGAGGAAGAAGCGCTTATGTACCTAAGCCAACATCTAGATGAACCATCTTCGGAAAACGGGGATTCAGCTCTCCTCTCTTGCCCAATCCCCGCCTTGGCAAGGTCGAGTCAGCAAATCCCAAGCCCAACGAAAGAGGAAAATGAGGATTACCCTTTCCTCACGTTGGAAGACAGATGTAAGAAGACAACAAACACCAAAGAGTGGGGACAAATAGTGCACCTATTTAAATCACAAGAAGGTTCCTCTAGAGACTCCTCACTACACTACCGATCCAAGGCAGCCACCTCAATGTCTTATAAGCACCCGGACAGAACGGACCCTACGGAAACCAGATGCAGTACCTCCCCAACGGGGCACAGCAACTACGCCCGCTTGGAAGAGCGGCCGACCTTGGGAAAAAGGCGTCCGAGAGAAGAAAACAAACGTAACAGAGGTAAAGACGTCCTTTTACAGAAGGTCGGCGAAACTCGACCTTCATTCAAAATAGAACAACTCAAGGATAGTCGAGAATATGTAATTCTAAACAGAACAGTTTTAAAATTGCTCAACAGGGTTCCCACCCTCTCTTCAATTAGAACAGAAGATTTGATACGAGTTGAACCAACTCATGAAGGAAAGCAAGCGACAACCCTTCTGCACATTACATCCGGAAGAGTCACAAAAAAGCTGTGGGATGGATCAGACAAAATTACTCAAATTAGGCTATGACCTAACGAAATCAAGAGCCCTCAACAAACCCTGAAGTCTCCACAGCGCTATAAGAGGAGGACACCAAACAGAAAAGAAAACACCACTGGTCGATTCCCAAAGACCAGCCCCTACAGCCAGAAACGTCGCCCAAAGGGACACTTAGAAATTGCAAGTCCGGATCAGATACAATCAGGAAGGGTAAAGAGGCATAGAATCCCTAGTTTACACACTAATACATTAACTGAAATCTAAGGGAGTGGGACAGATGAAGGAGTCGCATTGTCAATGGCAGAGGATAAATCAAAAAGGCGGCCTCTGGGCCCCTTAATTTCAATTAAAAACACTGGTGCAGGATCCAGCCACAATAGGAAAAAACACACAAGACCAAACAAACTCGACCTCCTTAAAACAACTGTGGGCATGGATCCCAATGGCCCTGTCATCAAACTGAAAATAGCAACCCTTGATTCCATCGACGACCGCTCGAACTACCCAACAAAAGCTAGAAGCAACAACATTTCGACTAGGCTCATGGAATACTCGGTGGTTTTCCCACCTGACAGTTCCTGGAGATGTAAACCTGGCCAACTTTGACATCCTGTGCTTCCAGGAAACATGGCTAATCACAAAACCAACTCTAGATGGATACGAACTAGCACACGCACCAGCAAAAAAAGGAACAAGAGGCCGTCCGTTCTCCGGCCTAACAACAGCCATCCGGCTGGGTAAAGGAATCTCTGTGAAAGAAATACTCACAACATCTCTATTTCTACTAACGGTGCTAGTTACATGGAATCAACAGAACATGGAAAACGGGAAGATCACAACAGTTTTAGCCACCATCATCAACACCTATTGGAACCCAGAAGCGATCTCAAATGAAAATTACATCACACTGTTGGAAAACAAGATAGTCCAGTCTTACATCAAATACCAGGTCTCCTACCTAATTATATGTGGGGATCTCAACGCAATTTGTACTAAGAAACACCCCTCAACTAGAACCACTCTGGCAGAGACCCGTGGACGTAAGTGGTCCACCCTGATGGACTCATGAGAACTGGTTAACCTGGACAGTGTCCACACAGGAACAAAAATGATTACCAACCTGGGAAGGTGAAAAAACAACAGCTACAATTGACTACATCTTTGTCTCCCGTTCCCTAATTCTGGCAATAACTTCCTTTGACGTGATAAAACCGCAGCCAGCAACCACAATCTTCTGGCTGCCACATGGATTGGTCTCATGAAACCACTCCAATTATTAGACCTCAAATTGGAAGTAACAAATAATCAAAAACGGCTGATGTTGAGTGCAAACAGCATTAGTAAATTAGCAACAGCCCACTCCTCATCATGTCTAAAAACTCGACAGTAACCAAAAGGCCAAGAAAGGAAGCTTGTGTCCGCAAATACGACACCATCCTGGTAGCAAAAAGAAAGCTAGTGAGAGCAGCAAAAAGAGCGGCCGTACGAGATAACACCCCGGAAAAAATAAAAGCTTTCTGGGTGGCATCCAAACACTACAAAGCATGGCTGAAAAACCATTGCATCACTTTATATCAAAGCGACTCGGAAGAGATGTTAAAACAACTATGTGGGAAAAACGCCAGGAAATTTTGGGCTTTAATTAAATCTTCGGACCGCCAAATGAACAACGTACTAGCTACTTCTATATCCGAAGATATATGGATAGCTCATTACAAAAATCTATTCCTGGGCACGAGCCAAGATCCTAACTTCCGAAATGAAGAAAACGACCACGAAACCCAAAGTGAAGAACGACCATGGGTAAAACTCCATGACAAGTCTGACATCCTGGAAGTGATACGAAAAACTTAAAAACTCCAGAGCTCCTGGACCTGATGGACTTTCAAACATCGAACCGAAAAAGCACCCGGAGGAATGGTCAGTTTTCATCACCCTGGTCTTCGAACGCTGTGCAGAAACAAAGCTAATTCCAGACTCTTGGACATCGTACGTGGTGGTTCCCATATACAAAAAAGGAAACAGGGAAAACCCAGCAAACTTTAGGCCGATCGCATTACTAGACGTGATCGGCAAAGTATAATGCTCCCTCCTTCTTCAACGCTTTCAAAATTGGTCATGATCAGCAGAATGCCAAGACAATCTTCAGTCAGGCTTTAAGAAAAACATGGGCACCACAGCAAACATCCTGACCCTTAGTGTCCTAAAGGGAAAGGTCATGACAAAGGGAACCTGACTCTACCTGGCATTTATAGATCTAAGCCAGGCCTTTGATCAAGTCGATAGGCATATCCTGTGGGAGAAACTACGAAGGTGGAGATGCCCAGAAGAAATCCTGCAACCAATAATATCACTACATAAAAACACCAGAATGCAGGTACGACTAAACAACCAAGGCCTATTGTCTGCAGCAATACCAACAAACCGCAGAGTCAAACAGGGATGCCCCTTGGCTCCAGCCCTGTTCTTATCCGATATGGGAGACTTCAAAGACTCTGAAAAAGAGGTGCAATCCTTCCCTCCACAACTTGGCAAAAGTAAAATCTCAAGACAGCTTTATGCAGATGATATCATACTACTCGTGCTTATAAAACGCAAACTAACCCAACTATCACTGAAGGGAACTTTCGAACGCAACGCCCTGATGTTATATAGGAAAATCCTGCTTGATGACCGCTCAAACCTTCTGAATGCCATACTGGAAGAACATACAGGCGAGCAAAGCTTACACCTGAATAAATGGATAAAAATCCAGGACGAAAAATTGGGGGAGATCCAAAGCACAAAAAAGGAACTTGCAGAGAATCCGACAAAAAAACAAAAATGACTATATGAGAAAGACTGGATTGCCACGTTGGACTCTGTGGCAAACTACAAACTTGTGGCACACCTTCCACCAAAGGCAAGGAAGCTTCACGAGCCACAAGCCTTCCTGATAAAATATCCAAACAGGAAGCTTCGAAACTTATTCCTGAGAGCACGTCTGAACATTCTACCAACAAATTAAATTTTAAAGATCAGAAAGCAGTCAACATCTAATATATGTAGATTTTGCAACAACCAGGCAGCGGTGGAAACAATTCAAAATCTCCTACTCATGTGCCCAGCGGTCGACCACATCAGAAAACCTTACGTGGAAAATATTCTTGCATCATCTCATATACATGAAGAAGATCTTTGGTGGTCTCGGCTGATTGGAGGAGAGAAGACCACTTGGGTGACGGCCACGGCAAAAAATCCCTCATTTTAAACTCTAACACAACGTCATTTATCATTTACGACATAGCCTACGTAATCAAATTGTAAGAACACATTGTTATGAAATAGCATCATGGAACACTCTTGTAAAAACCTTTTTGGTTAAAATCAAGTAAAAAAAAAAAAAAATTAGAGTTGTAAAATGTGCCGAGGACAGGAGTGGCATCAAGATTCTTCGGACAGACAGCAGGTGCATGAACTGCTGATAGGATCCATTTTGTAATCATGTGCACAGTGAGATGGTAGGGAAAGCTGCAGTATAACTCGCAGCAAGTCAAAGCACAGGATACCCAACCACCTGAGACAATGCAGGACTGTACGCACACCATTCACTACCGTACCACATATTAATTCACATTGCAAGTAAGGGGCAGGCATGTTTATCTCAGCTTTGACAATACTTGCTGTCTTTTGTCAATTAAGCATTATGGTATGGTATAATTTGTGGAGACCTTTGCACACATGGACACACAATGTACAGTATGCACAGCTTTACCTATTTGTGCGATATTGTATACTGCACCACATGTATATAGAGGACACTTCTGTTCTATTTGCAGCCCAGTGCCAGCAGGCATATCATGTCATGTGTGGTTGACACCCTGACCAGCCCCTTAGCCCCTGAGATTATGAGGACGGCCACCCCAGTGCTGCCTGCCTTTTCTCATGTGCAGCAGTGCAGAATGCACCAGTCACCAGCACTTGGAGGCCAGGCAGCAGACAGGGCTTGGGCCTGGCATGGGAAAAGAGAAAGGGAGAGAGAGAGATGGTCTTCACATCCCAGAATACTTAATGCATCTGCCAGCAGAGACCTGGCACACAATAGCAACAGGAGCAGTATGCAGTGGGGCACTTCAGTGGCAGTGGTACAACTACACCTCACTGCTTGAATGCCTATTTAATTGCACCACGGGTGGGCATGCTGCTGTGCCCACAGTGACCATCTAGTGCCAGGAGATAGTCCCTGGATCTGTGACAGAGCTGCATGTGTGTAGTCAGATCAGGGCTTTGGCAAACTGTCACATTTTGTGTGGAACTAATCCACACACACTTTCATATGTTTACACCACAACAAAAGAATAGACCTGTGTACTCTGGCATGGACATAGCCAACAGGCACAGTCATCCTTGTCATTTTTAGTTGGAATGTGACAGCCGAGGAGGGCACAATGCAATTCCAGGAAGGTTTAGGACAAACTTCCCCCTGCATGGTCACCCTGATTAACGACAAAGGTTCCATGGAACCACCCTGCTCTTTTATTAGGCCCTGCAGCTAGTGGCAGCGATCCTTCATACAGGCCCCCAGGGGGCCTGGCTGCAAATGATAACAATGGACACAGGAAAGCCAACAACCTTTCACAGGTAACTGTGTCAATCTGAAGCCAGCTCCCGCCCTCAGTATCAATGACAGTGATCTGACATGTCTGGGTTTTTTTTTCAATAGGCCTCCCCCGGTAGGGAGATCCCATTCATAAGATACCAGAACGTGCTTTGCGCAAGCCAGCGAGTCTGGTCTCTCAACATCTTTAAGGAAGATCTGTCGCTTTAATCAAGAACCACAGGGTGAGCCATTAACCAGAGAGATGCTTTGATCACAGCAGACTGGAAGATGGATGGGACCAAGTAGCAGAACGGCATTAACCCAGAGCTCTTTCTGTTGAGAGGAGGATTCAGCCATATTGGTTCTGGGACACCCCTTGTTCCTGTAAGAC
This sequence comes from Ambystoma mexicanum, assembly GCF_040938575.1. Lineage (NCBI taxonomy): Eukaryota > Metazoa > Chordata > Amphibia > Caudata > Ambystomatidae > Ambystoma > Ambystoma mexicanum. The sequence goes on along the minus strand of NC_090931.1, from coordinate 164,048,030 downwards.
CTCCTTACCTTTTGCTGTTTCAAAGCTCTCTGGTTTTGAGCTCACACATATAGAATATTATTGGAAGGGAGACCAGGATTGGTTTACTGAGGCAGCCTTAGCATACACCAATCACTGTGGCCCACTTGGCTTTAAAAGAGAGCTGGAGCCTCTCTTTAAGAAGATCATCTGAAAACTTCCCAAGAAGGAATCTATACAATTACTGCAACTCCCATTAATGAGACCCCGAAATTGCTGACTTTTTTGACCCCCTTTACACCACCCCCTACTTGCACTATTTACCCCGCCACATATATATATATTTGGTGTAAAGGGGGACATTTCCGGAACTCACAGTGATGGGGTGAAGTAATGGTATAATTCTGAAAGAAGAACTCATCCTTGAACCCTAGCTGAATATACAGTCTGCTTAACAGCTTCCGTCAGTGAGGGAAGACCAGGATTTCCAAAGTTGGAAGCAAGATCTCTCCCCTTAACCTCTCAGGGAACAGAGGGAGCTACCGAATCCAGAGGACTCTCCAGCAGCTCCAGATCCTGTCCCCAGCCAGCACACATTGTGCCCTGCTAGGCTCCAAACCAAGGACAAAGCAGCTGCCTACAACCCACTCCCTAGCTCTGGGACATCTGCTTTAAAGGACAACACAAGCCCGTTGAAGAAGCTGGGAGAAGGCCATCGACAAGCATCTACCGCCGTCTGCCTTAAAGGACATTTTCGAGCCTAATCGAGGTCCTCGATCCACAACCGACTGCAACAATGATTCCTGAACTTGAGTTGGTGTGTAGGCCAGCCTGCAGCGGTTCATCAAGCTTTGCTCGCCGAACCGTCTTGCTGCCTGATACCCGCAGCTGACTCCCGCCTCAAACTCTGTCACAGAAGCCTGCATGGCGCCCTGAAGCCGACTTGGCCCTGTCGAGCACCAAGAACAACTACGGCAAAAGTTACATTGGGGTTCTGTCTGCTTGGTCCTTCCCAGAAGACCCTTTCTCCCTTTTGCTGAAGGCAAGAAACCTTTAAAAACGATTGTGGTTAATACCCATACCTACTATTTTATTTTATTTTATTCAGATTTGTAAAGCGCACAGCAGCCCTAGAGGATTGTGGTGCTTATTTGTGGCGCTTGTTACAGACATAGCTTAGTTACAAATACAGAATCATACATAAATTACAGGCAATGTGATATTGTACATATTTACAGAGATGGTTCGAAATTAGTTAGATTTTACTGCACAAGGAGTACATTTTACTACCCTCCTCTAAGCATCCAGAGTGCACCCCTTTTCCTTCTTTGAAACTGTCTGTCCTCTGCATTCCTTTACAGGGTGGGTTGTTTTTTTGTAGTGTGCTAGAACCGTCTGTTGTGATAATAAAGTAGATATTTGCAAATAACCTTAACTGGACACTCCTTTTATCATTGGGTAATAATTGTTTTTTTGCTGTTTTGCAACTAACCAATGATCCACGACCTTTAGAGAAGCTACGCCTGCCGTTCCATCCACGTTACCAAAATCGGACAAGGATGTTTATAATTCTAAATTGTATGCTTGTTTATTCCAATCTGTTTAGATCCCTTCTGGTGTATAAGAGGTGTGGGGCAGATTGACGCTTTAGACACAGATATTCACCACTGGACCACTGGTATCCCGGTATTTGATTTGTCACATCTTTCCTTTCCTGGTCATAGCTGCATTTTTTAAGTGGGTGACAGGCAGCATATTGTCTCTTTGTCCAGGTGGTTAGGGCACGAGCAAAATGCTCGCCTCTGAGTTACATGTTAGCCTATGATATGGTGGCAAGCAGGTAGTTTGCGTGTTCAAATCCAGCGGCAATGCCCTCTTTGCACATCATCATTTTGAGGTCAGTAAATAGAGTAGAACTAGGGCAATAATCACACCTTTTATTACAGTGCTTAAAAGCAGGAGCAATGCAACAGGAAGCACTATATAAGGACACATATTATTATTATTATTATTATTATTATTATTATTATTACTATTATTATTATTATTATTATTATTATTATTATTATTATTATGCAAAACACAGAGGATAAAGATATTTCGTTCATTTCTGTATTGTCAACACTTCCCCTGTCCTCCTTGGTGCTCTTCACATCTTTACTTCTTCAGCGAACTTCACTTCCTGACACCTCCTTCGACCTCCCTCTTCTCTTCGCTTTGGGGTGCCGCCATGGCCCTACATGTACAGCGGCCATTTTGGGCTGCCTTGTGGGCAGTGCTGGCCTTAGAGGGGCAGCGGCCCAGGCGGTTTAAGAAAAATGCAGCAACCCCCGCTCCCTGCGCACTCCTAGTCAATGCTGGTGGGGGGTAGGGGCACCCATTTTTTTGTATGTTCTCCAATCAGGCACCTGTGCATGGAGTTAGTCGCTGGAATAGCGTGCCCATACTACTGCATGAGCACCCTATTCTAATGAAAACCGCCAGCTCCCGCATCTGAGCAGGGAGGTAATCATCTCAAATGCATCAGCACCCTATTTCGCATCAGCACCGTATTTCGCATCAGCACCCTATTGGATGCATTGAATAAGAATAGGGTGCCTGCCGTGCCTTCTCCCACTATGCCAGCTCGGGGGAGCCCTTGAAAGACTCCCCCAAGGTGGTGTGGTGGCAGGCTAATAGCTCCCCGGACGGTCACAAGGGTGGCCCACTCCTACGGCCTGCCCTTCTCGTGGGCCACTGCAGCTCCTGGGTGAATCCCAGTATTTCTTATGGTTAGGACACAGCCACTTCCAGAATGGGCTCACGCGTTGGATATCAGTAGGTACATTTTTGGATGGCGAGGCAGGGGAATGGGCATTTACCTGTCTTCCATCTCCCAGACCTTGGGGATTTCCAGAAGCCTCAGCCTCTAAGAGAGATGTTGGATGAACATCTGGGGAAGCTAAACAGGAATGCCTGCCAAGGACTGGATCAGAACACAGATAATGCAACCAGAGAGATTGGAATAACGAGGCTCAGCCTTGGAATCCAACACTACCACTCACAGATCAAACAAGCCCTTTCCCTTCCGAACACACCATGGCGATCATTTGGCCAATCCTCCTGTGGGCTTCTGTTATGCCTGATGGGAGCATTTCAGTAGCCCTGGAATTCTGTGCCTGTTTGCGCATGGCCTTAAAACGAGTTAAGCATTGCTGAAGCCGGGCAGAGCACCCTAAACCAGACTGAAGAGGATAACTATGCCCCGAGCTGGGGTCCTGCTGCGTGGTCCTGCTCGAACCCGAGCAATTAAGGTACGCATGTAGCCCTTCGTCTCGTGCTTGCCGGCAGAGGGGTTGGGGAAAGAGCTTTATTTCTTTCAATAACATGGACTTTTTTGGGGGTGCAGGGGGGCAGAAAATTACGGTTTGCTGTAATAACAGGGAGATGAAGTTCTCAAACACTCACATTTAACTTTGTCAGTTGAGATTATTCCTGCCATCAGTAGGGAAAAGGGGCTTGGATGACCCTTTTTGGAGACCCTCCTCAACCCTTATGCCGGTTAGGCACGTTGAAGTATTACCTCGAAATGAGGCCTTTTCTTCCTCTCCTAATCTCTTAGTGCATATTGATGAGTAACCTTTGATCCAATTCCAATTTTAAAGTGCATTACAGTAATTTGACCTCCATGCCATGGGCCTTTCTTCTCATTCTTTCAACATGGGTGCAGCCACAGTGGCAGCCGGAGTAGGGCTCTCAACAACTCTGCTCCAAGAGAAACGTTGCCTGGGGTCTAAGCGCTACCAGCGCTATGTCAGGCCTGAATTTACATTGCCACATTAAGAGTGTGTCCGAGATTTGCTCTTTTGAGTTCACATTCGTTTGTTTCCAGAGATTGAGCGAGTACAGAGGGTGGCGTGGTTGTGTGGCCATTTGTTTATGCCAGTGGTGGTGGCAAGGATCCAGTGTGTTATGAGAGAACCATGACCAACGGGTGTTCTTGTTAATGGTTGGGTGGTCGAGGTGTGCGCCTATGGCATGCGTGCAGTGCATCATTGGAAACAGGTAAAAAAGCCAGGCCAGGTGCCCTGCCCAGGTGTGTTGTTAGTCCATGTGGGTAGCAGGAAAATGGCTTGTTGCCGAAGTTTTCGAGTTCAGAAATTCCTGCTGTATGACTGTTATCCTGACATGATTTTTCAGGAAAACTACGATAGTTGGGTCAGAAATTATTCCAAAACAGGCCCTCATTAAGAGTTTTCCGGTAAGCTGCCGGTACGTCCGGAGGCTCACCGGAAAACTCGCCTTACCGTTTTTGCCACCTGATATCCCAGTGATTCTGGTATATAATGGGTTGCCTTGCGGGAGAACGGTAATTTCCCATTCCCATGGAGTCCGATCATGGGAATGGAATCACTGAAGCACCGGCAGTGTTAGTAACGCTGCCGGTGCTTCACTGAAAAGTCTGCCGGTAGGGCTTGACCTGCCGATAGTTCACTGTCCCCTCCGGCAGACTCGTAGCAAGCAGGTCTGGAAACACTGACAGAGCTGATTGTACCGGCTATTTTACCAGATTTTTTCCCAGAACGGCTTAATCGTAATGACCTCCTATATTGGGTTGTAGGTCTCTGCCCCTCTGCATTGAACATTTGAGTGCGGAAATTGAATCTTAATTTACCCAAGAGCACTTATATATATAACGTGCACGGATTTAGGCATTGGACATTGAGAATCTCCTACCTGGAGTTGTTACACATTTGTTGTTGTTATTGCTGTAAGAGTTTGTATTCCTCCTGTCTTATGTTGTACCGCTAAACACATAACACTTGCACAGTCTGAATATCTCAATGCCTATTAAGAATGTCTAATCTTTGTTAGCTTCTCACCCTCCATGCGGTTTCCAACGCTTGTTAAGTGGAATCAGGTAATAATGTCCCTATATATATGGTCGCCATACATAATGTGGCCGGGAAAGTTTTGTGTTGCCATTAGATAGGTGACCATATATATAGGTACAGAGTGCTTCGGGGGTGTCCCTTACTCCCCTTGAAGAATAAAAAGGTTTTGGGGATTGCAGGGGTGTCCCCCGCATGTAGCATACCATGATGCCTCAGGGCCGCTGTGTGCGTTATAAATGCAAATAAATAAATAAATAATCTCTCAGCAAAAAACGCCAATTTTTTGGCTCATTTTTTGCATGGCGACATTTTTGCAGGGACATAATCACATGGAAACTGTTAAGTGTAAAGGCGCAATATAAATGGTATCCCTACAAAATATCCCCACCAAAAATATCGCCGTACATATGGCCGTTTGTCTCGCCATAGGTGATATTTTTGATGGGGATAATTTGTGGGAGTGGGGGTTGCGGGGGTGTCCCCCGCAGGGTCCATGGGTCAATATTGCTGCAAAAATATGGCGATATTTTTGTATCGCGATATTTTTGCAGGGATATTAACACATGGAACCATATAAATGACCAATAAATAAACAATTCATAAAATTGATGGGGGCATCTGTCAGAAGAGGGGGGGTTGATGTGTTCATTCATGCACTGTTGGGGGATATTCTCATGTGCTTTTCCCCATCTGTTTGGGGAGGGCAACTGCCTATTAGGCCACCACCTGCCCTGTGGCACTGTGAACAGGGACTCTAAAAAGTCACCACCTGGAAACATAAATAATCTTGCTATCTGAACTACAGTTGTCTACCCAGTGTCCAGCAAGCAGGCATGCATGGTTGGCTGGTCCTTTGAGTTACCTCGGGGGAGGAAGGATGATCCGGGGTGGGTTCTGGCACTGTCCACATTCACATTTGGCTTAACAGTGGCCTGGCTCAGCTCAGACGGATGGTACCAAACAGGCTACTGGTGGGTCAGGAGTAGCTTGCACAGGTTCATGGTACACTTAATTGCTATGGTGAAGCAAATAAGGGGGGGCTCCGTCAATTCTAGTGTGAAAATATTTGCGCAATAAAATGCGGCCTTTTGGTCTCCAAGTGGCTGTTCATCTGGATGTTGTGTGGTTCGCATTAAACCAGGGTCATTCACCAGTGCACCCCCTTTGGAGATGCTTCCATGGAGTTACATATGCAGCAGTCATTATTAGATTCTGCCTCGTGGGCCATGGCGGCGGCTCGGGGGACCGGCTTTTCTGGTTGTAGGGGCATGGTCACTTCCGGAATGGGGTTGCTGCATGCATGTGACGTCATGGCGTGACATTTCAGAGAATGTACAGGGGTGGGCACTTGCCTATCTTCCGGCATAATGCTCCCCATTAGGGGACTGAGGTTACTGCAACACTTTGAGCTCACAACCGTCATCACCCCTCTTTTGCAAGTTGTCGTGAAAAGAACTATAAGAAAGCTTCACAATTGGTGAGATAGATTACTACAGTCCTGTGTGCTCATAGCACCCCCTGTGCACTGTGTTGCATGATTCAATAGAGCGAGCACATGGAGAGCCCCTCCTGTGGTGAAAGAGATTAGTACAGCTCCACAAGCACACACGAGCACTTGTGTACTACAGTGCATGCTTCACTAGAGAGAGCGCTGAGGGATCTCCCCCTGTGGGGAAAAAGGTTACTACAGATCCATAAACTCACATTAGCCCTTGTGTATTCTATTGCATGCTTCATTAGAGCACATGAGAGCTCCTCCTGTGAATGAGAATGTCGGGGTAGTCAGGAAGGGTCTCCATTATTGCGAGGGATTCATGTTGTGCACACCATATTGATGATGGGATGGCAGCAAACTGGGCACAATGTGCAAATCAATATGTATCGAGTGCAGTTAATTATAGATGGAATACGTTACTTTTGATGTTATATTTGTTTATAATGTATACATTTTAGATCTTCATGCACGTAGAAAGATACAATATTAAAACTGCAAATGCAACATGAAAACAATCCACACTACGAGATGCTTTGTAAAAGACATGGGGCCTCATTCCGAGTTTGGAGGTAACCACGCCGCTATTTGCGGCATGGCTGCCTCCAAACACGCTCCGATTCCGCCCTGGTGAATGGAACAATTACCGGTCCATTCCGAGGTTGCCGGGACCGGTAATTCCCCATTCACCAGGGCCCTTCCCCATTCCCATTTGAGCCCCCATAGGGCTCAACGGGAATGGGGAAGGCGCTAATAACGGTACCGTAAATTACGGTAAATTACGGTACTGTTATTAGCTCTAAAGTCCCTTTGCGGGTCCCGTTCTTAAGCCTGCTAAAAGCAGGCGTTAAGGAAGGACCCGCAAAGGGAACTTGTAGTAGGGCGGTAAGGGTTTAACGGTACCGGTCTCGTTACCGGTGACCGTTAACACTTACCGCCCTACTTGTAATGAGGCCCATGGTAGTTGGGACTGCATGGTGACCTTTAAGGTTTATAAATGGCAGAAAAATTAGTAAATCAGTCATTTTAATCTCTGCGGTTAGCTGCTGCACACACATTTTAAGTAGCAGGGAAATTCTTGATGGAAAGAAGAATGAGTCATCTAGTAAGAATGTCAGCTTACAAACAGGACAAGGTTTATGATTTAACAGTCCCACAAGGGAACAGATGTTATCTCGCTCATTGTATCGAAGTCGCTAGAGGGGGTTGGTCAGTTGTTTGGTGGTAATAAAAATGCAGCCGAAGGCCAGGGTAACCGGCAGTTAATTGATTTTACAGGTCATCAGCGACTGTATGTTTTGGAGTTGCGGTCACATAAATTAATAGTTCTTCAGAAATTACATGAGTCTTGGGTAGTTGAGATCACGATCAGTAGTTCAAAGAAGATCATGTTTATTCAGGCCTTCCTCTATTTGCTAAAATATGTAAGCAGACCATGTGCAATCACACTTAATTTATGTATTTATATATTTCCTTGTCCATAACTTTATTCTGCAAATTTGCCATAAATGCACAAAACACAATCAAGGTAAGATATGCCGCAGGAATCGCACCACATGCTTTGTTGTCTTAAATACCTTCCAATGTCAGGCAATAAACACTAAATAACAGTAATACCAATGAACCATTAGGAAACAACACAATTAATTAAAATGTGTTCACAGTTTGATTAGAATAAAATAAGAATATAATAATATAAACCTAAAGACAGGAGGAACATTGTTAATGGCCACTTTGGACCCACTTTGATCATCTGAATCATGCCCTTAATAAAAACATTGATACAAAGTACACAGCATTTAAATTGTTAGAATGTTTACAGAAGTCCAAAGCTAGACCTATATTTCTGATATTATTCAGCCTAAATAGAGGAAGCAAATAGCAGGATCTAAAATCACAATAACCCACACATAGCAGCAAAAAATTGGGAACTGTCTCCTCACTAGCACCACAAGTCAGGCACATCGCTTCATTGGATAATTTCCATTTCCTTGCAAAGAAAGTAATTTTGATGCTATTTGTGCACAGCTGAATGTACAGGGCACGCACATACCCTGGATTAATAACATCCAGATATTCTTTGAAGCCTGGAGCTTGCTTGCTACTGATGTAAAGGTGCCCAGTGCAATCACACTTAAAGTTAAAGGCCTAAGGCCAGTTATTGCTAGCAATGAATTGTGATTTTAATACCAATCTTTAACCATGTACTGATGTCATGGCCTACTGAGGAAAAATCTTAAGAAGAGGTGTGTTCTGAATATAATCTGAATATGACCATCAATATGAGACTGGCCAATGGAAATAGAAGAATTTGGAAAAGGTGTGATTTCTTTGAAGAGATTTGTGTCAAATCATAGTTGGGGGGGTGGATTGGTGAGACTTCGGTTAGTTTGGTCCTGCAACACTATCTACTCACCCCCCCAGAGCTTTCTACAGTAAACTTGCTTTATATAAAACTGTGTGCTCACTTCTTAAGTGGTGGGCCTGTTTGGGTTAAAGTAATTAAAGGTCCATCTGCACATTTGGCGAGCCAGCCAGCCTGCAGTGCAGGCATTCTGAGACATTGGAAGTCTTCCGTCCATACATCTCAGCAGCGTCACCTTAAATGGGGATCCGTGCTCTGTGCAAGGTGAAAGATAGGTCGTGGATGCCATATTGGTTAATATGCTCCCAGGAGACGAGGTGACGCGACGTAGCTGTGTGGAACGACTTGACGAAGCACCACATCAGAGTATTTCAGGTTCACGTGAGTACACATTTGGGGGTTGTGAAGGCATCATGAAGCAAGATACAGACAACAGATAGAAAGTTCATTTGATTTATTAACTCAAATGTCAGGATGGTTGAAGGCCTAACTTGCCCTATGCTAAGGTGGGATTTTGCTACCAGATTACAACTAAGGAGAGTCTGAGTCCGGTAGTTCAACTTAAAAGTATGTCTCTGTCCAAAAACCTATCCTTGCCGTCACAACTAAAGCTAAACAATGTATATGGATGTCAGTAATAAACGTAATGGTGATCAAACAAAGGTTCTGAACTTCTTCCAGCTCCAAGCTTCCTTTTCAGCTTCCCTTCCCCGAGTTCAATAAAGTTCCACCAAAAGGTCTCTGTATTACTGTACTTGAGTTCATGACAATTCCACAAATCCTTAGGGATCCCCTCCCTAAGTTCAAGGCAATACAGTTCCACAAAAAAGGGGCTTGAGGAGTTCATCCTTAAGGCAACATTGAAGTTCATCAAGTCTCAGGATTCCTGTCCCCAAGACATCAACTTGTCAACCTCTACTTGGCCTCTGTCTCTCAATGTTCAAAACATGTCCCAAATTAACTTAATTTCCCTTCTGGATCAGCTTAACACTTCATTCAGCTTACTCTTTCTTGGTTTGCTCTAACAAAGTCTTTGGCTTCCACGATTGAGGTTTCCCTGGTTTAGGCGCGTTATCAGACCGCACAGGTTCTTTGCTTTTGCTCCTGTGTGGATTTGTCCCACTCACTTGGCTTCTCCTTGTCAGCCTCTTGGCTTTGCCACACTGTGTCATACAACTTGAACAATTCCTAGGCTTTGCCACACTGTATTCAATATAAGAGTTCACTTAATGGTTATTTTACTCCTTTACCACCTTCAGCCATGCTCTCCAGCAATCTTCCACTCTTGCTTTCTTGCCGCTAAATTGGCTTTCACAAAACACTGTTTGCAGTTCATATGCATTTGTCGCTTGTTTCAACTTTATTCATAAAGGTTTTGTTCAATGAAGTATTCAATACTTTTTACTATTTGCATGGCAGTTTCAGTTTCATCTAACCTGCAGCCTTGGGTTTATTTAATTAATTTCAAGTTGTTTCACTTGTTCAGCGCTTGCCTTGCTTTCTCCACACCCCCCAGGAGCGCCCCAGTACAAATGACCTTCTCCCTTCACTAAGCAGTACTTGGCAATCCCTCTGTGCGGCTGCGCTGCTTGTTTTCAGCTCTGCTCACTGTCTTTCCTTTGATCGCTCACTCCGCTCGCTCTCCTGACGCTCTTCGGTCCTCGCTTTCAGCTCCGCTCTGCTTACGCAGACACTGGCAGCTGCTTTTCTTCTGCTCCATCGTTTGCAGGTCTGGCTGCGGTTTTCTGACCAAACACAGGATTTCCTTACGGCCCGCCTGCTCCTCGGCACCACAAGTCTTCTGGGTCATCTTCCGGCATACTGGCTTTGCTGCAGTATCACCCCGGCTGCCTCCCAACAAACTGGACTCCCTGCTGCACTCTCCCACACTGGACCCCCAGTTGGTCTGGGTGTTGCTAGTTTCCTCTCTTCTTGTACACCTGCAACCACTTGACATGTTGCAGGTGTGAGTCTTCAATTCGAATTACCTGACTACATTCAGAGGGGCATGCCTGACCTTCACAATACTCTTTAGGGATCTTCCTCGTCTCAGTACCAGAGTGATGCAATAGGTTACTAGTGTTCACTACTCCTAGTTGCCTCTTCCTCTTCCTCATTCCAGTACTGTCATAGGTTGAATGAGGAACATTGAGGGGAACTGTTGTACAATATCCCATAAAGGACGGGGAGGGTTAGGTTGGTTTTCACAGGGAAAAGGTGGATACCATGTCTCACTTTTGGGTTCCCTTTTGTCAATCCCCAAGGACCCTCCACCCCAGGGTCGGGATCGAAAAGTGATGCCCTTTGCCTGGCCACTTGAGCAGAAGATCCAGGAGGAGTAGGAGTGAGGATATCCTCAGGTGTCTCACAGGGTGTAAAGCAAGAGGGAAATAGGAGTAAAAAACTGCTGTTTATTTGATTTAATTTTCTTTTTCCATGGTAGACTTGGAGTTTGGGTGTGAAATTAATTGAGGTTGCGGGGATTGGAAAAAGTGGATGTTTTTGATAGAGTAGTTGGTCTGTTCTGTGTTGTAAATCCCCTGTATATGTTTTGTACCTAGTTTGTTATTTTAGAGGTGTGAGGGGGTATTTTACCCCGCTCACCCAGTGTGTAGCTTGTCCTGATACCCTTTAGTTTGCTTGTCTGGTTGGCTGGAACTCGCAGCTGAAGGTGGGGTGGTATACTAGGGTAAGACCAACCGTAAATACCTTTCTGAAGTAGGCCTTGACATTCTTTTGTATTTGCTTTGTGGGCAGAGCCTTAAATGTCGATCTTCTTGGTTAGTCGAATTAGTGAAGGGGAACTTCCTGTAGTCAGGAAAAGATGGTTTTGTTGTAGAGAAAATCACACTAGTGATGAAGAGAGCGAGAGCAGTGGTGCTGTAGTGGAAAGCATTGGACCCCTCCTTTGCTCGAGTGGTGGGGATATCTTTGAAATATTGGCTGGCGAGGTTTTGGATAAGATTGTCTTCTGAGTGAGAAGTAGAATTTAAGTAAATAGTGAAGTGAGTTAATTGCAGTATAGACAAATACGGTAAATTAATGTGAAGTGCGACTAAGTAATTGGGCAGGGTAAGAAGGGAGCTCTTGGGTGAAAAAATATTCTGGCTGCAGGTTCGGCTCAGTATCAGATTTTTGAGAAACTATTTTTGATAACTTCGGTTGGAGGATGGAGACTCAGTTGAATCATTTGTGCCATGTGTTGCCTGGCTATAAGGTGAACATTTTAAAATATCATAGAGAATGGTTGTGGGAGAGTAAGGGGGAAAATTATACATTCTTGGCCTATTGAGGGATCCTATCATACAGGGATATTGGAGAACCTGCATGCCTTTTCTTTTTTTCTTTTTACTTAAATTTTTATTTGCATTTGGACAATCAATGACATCAGTTTTTCTTACAGTCTTGTCCCACAACAGTAATCCCTTCCTCCCCTCCCCCACACCTCCAAACCCCCAACTAATCAGTGCATTCTGGGAACAGGCATTTGTTCAACAATGAATCCTCTCGGGGATGAATGAACAGCAATATTCCTCCCAGTATCACCTGAAAGTGCATCTGTCCACCTCAGGAGTTGACACCAGCATTTTATATATACTGGAGAAGGTGCCCTTTCTGGTGGTGGTCGCGTCTATCCATTTCTAATAATGGATTAGGTCCCTGGAGAGGCGGGAATCCGATTTCGAGTCGGTAAACACCCCCTTCCGCCTCAAGTATTCGAAGATAGAGATCCTGTTCTGTCTCAGTCCCTCCTAAAGCAAACTTCTTTAACTAGCTGGCCCACCCTCTCCAGCCCCTCGTCCGACCACTGCTGGGTGCTTCTCATCCCCTGCTTCATCAGATGGAATGGGAGGGCCCAGACCGACAACATAGGTGAGGGCCAGGATGAAAGAGATCTATTTGCACCGTTGTTCTTCCACAGCTCCCACAGGACAGCCAGTGTGGGGTGTTCCCTTCCTTCTCTCAGAAACCTACCTCAGTGGGGCCCATAAGTAGTCCCGCATCTTCAATGGGTGCACTTCAAGGTTCTCAAGGTAGGACCAGTAGGTCTACAGTTTCTCCCTCCAGTGTTCCACCAGGACTCTTAGGTGTGCTGCTTTATAGTATGAATACGGGCCAGGGAAGTCAAATCCTCACTGATCTCGTGGGAGGGCTGTGAACAGAGAGTGTAGCTTGGGGAGGACATTAATTTTCACTGCCACCATCCGGCCATACCACGATAGGGTCAGGGGTCTCCATCTCTGGAGGTCTTCTTTGATCTTAAGAAGTATCGGGTCAAAGTTCCCTTTCATCAGGCCCGCGAGATCCCTTGTCAGCACTACCCCAAGGTATTTCGTTCAGGCTTGCTTGACCCTCATCCCCAAGTATTTGGTGCGCTCAGCTAATACCAGGCATCCCAGACCCATAGGCATTATGGTGGACTTGTGTATATTGATTTTCAGGACCAAGAGGAGCCCATATTTATGCATCTGTTCTATGGATATTAGGAGCGAGGAGCTCACCTCCGTGAGGTATGCCAGGATGTCCTCTGCAAAGAGGGACAATTTGAATTCCACCTGCCCACACCTATTGCCCTTGATAACCTGGTTGGCCCAAATCACAATTGCCAGCGGTTCCATTGTGAGGGCGTATACGAGCGGTGAGAGGCGACACCCCTGTCTTGTTCCACACATCAGGTGAAACACCCCAGACAGGTCAACATTAACCCTCATTTGCGCCTCCAGTTGTGTGTACATCGCCTCCAACCATTTTATGAATACCTGCCCGAGGCCCATTCTTTTTAGGACCCCCTTCATAAAGGGCCATTACGAATGTTGTTGGCACCCTGTCTACCTTTTAGGAAGCCAATTGATCCTCATGGATCAGGGACAGCATACATTTCTCCAACCTGGTACCTAGGATCCTAGCCAGGAAATTGACATCGCTGTTTAGTAGAGATATCGGGCGATACAAGGCGCACTTTTGTGGATCGCGTCCCTCTTTATGTATAGTCACCATTACCGCTTCTAACATGGAGTCGGGCAAACGGTCCCCCTCCAGCACTGCGTTAAAGACCTGAGTTATAAATGGGGCCAGAGTGGATCTGGACCGCTTATAGAATTGGACTGTCAACCCATCACTCCCTGGGGCTGTGCCCACCTGAAAACTATTTATAGACTGGACAACCTCCTCCTCAGATACGGGCTCTCCTAGGTAGCTCACTTCCCCATGCTGTATCCCTGGTAAAGCTAGGGCATCCAAGAAGGTGGCTATTTGCCCCTTGTCGCATTTAAATTCTGAAGTGTAGAACCCTTTATAGAACCTGGCAAATTCCCTCCCACACCCTCTGGATCGTGCACTGTCACCCCATCCTCTGCCCTTATATCCCTGACTGTCTTCATTTCTCTCTTCTCCTTCAGTCGCCAGGCGAGTATTTTATCTGCCCACTCCCCTCGTTCATGGTATTTTGCTTTGGAACAGTAGCTTCTTTTCCGTGTCCTGAACTATGATCGATTTAAGCTTTGCCCTATAGCGCCTCAGCTCCACTGCACTGGACGGTGTGAGAGGCACTCCACCAGGTCGGCCAGGCTTTAGGTCTCGAATCTTATGCCTCAGTTCCTTCTCCACTCTCTCCCTTTCTCTATTTTTCCCAAGCTTATTCTAATAAGCACCCCCCAGATCGTGGCCTTAAAACCCTCCCAGAGAGATTGCACCCCCGCTTCCACATTATCATTGAACTCGAAATAATCCATGATCTCTGTTAACACTGACTGGGAGACCGCTCTATCCTTTAATAGATAATCATTACACAGCCACGTTCCCTGGGGCCTTGTCCTAGGGGGTCGTCCCGTCACGCACACCACCATGTTGTGGTCTGATTGCGAGACTGCGGACACCCTTGAATCCTTTACCCGGGCCTTCAATTCCCCATCCTCCAGTATTGGATCAATGCGCGAGTAGGAGTTGTGAAACACTGAGAAAAATGTGAAAGGGCAATTTCCCACCTCCCCCTCATGCAGAGAGTCAACGAGGCCCAGGTCACGGTTGGTGTTCTGAAATCTCCTTGCGGTGGCCTTGCCTAAGATTTCCCCTGCACCCCACACAAGTCTCTTATGGCCCCTTCTTGGGCCAAGGACCATGTTGAAATCCCCTCCACCATCAGACGGCCTTCCACAAACAATATCAGTTCAAATCTGACCCCTTCCCCGAGGTTTACCTGCTCGGTGTTGAGCGGGACGGCACAATTATTGCCACCCCACCCTTTTTCTCTGCTCCCGAAGCCTTGAACAACTCCCTCACCTGTTTCACCCCTAGTATCGGTTCGTTGCCCCTCTGCCAATGTGTCTCCTGTACCCTGAGCATTTCCAGTTTGGCCCATCTGAATTCCCTTTTGGTCATTGACCTCTTACCAGGTGAGTTTAGCCCATTAACATTGAGGGAGCCAATAACCTACCTGTCATCATGTCTCCAGTTCCATTCCCTCTTATTAAGCTATCCCTCCATTTGAGAAATCACACCACCCTGTACCCAAACCACTGAAAGAACCACTTAAACTCCACCTGGGGGCATCTCAGGCTACCCCGCCCTCCCTGCCCCCTCCCCCCTGAGCAACCCACCCTGACACCGAAACTAGCACGTGCCAGGATAGGAACCCCAGAAGTCTCCAAATCAACAGTACTCTCTCAAAACACCCCTTGTTGTTACTGAGCCTCCCTCCACCTCCCCCCATTCATCTCACACCATAAACATCAGCAATGACAATGCCTGCGGGTCAATAGGTTCACAATAAATCCTTCTTGTTTCTCTCCCCGGGCCTTCCCCTCGCAAACTTCCCCAGGGCTGGCCCCCCATTTGCTTTCACTTACAACATCGCCATTTGGCAGCCTCGACCCCTACATAAGGCCAGGTTAAGGGCCCGAGGGGTCCCTCTGCAGGATATTAAGCTTTTTATACGTGCAGGCCCCTGCTATCTTGTGTCTATTTCTGGATCTCACAGGCAGGGCCTTTGATCCAGCGGTCTCTCCCGAGGCTGCAGCTCGGAGCCGTGAGTCCCCATGAGTTCCTCTGAGGTTCTGTGTATGTCCTCGCCATTGTATTCAATGTTCAATGAAAATGTTAATCCCCACTGGAAGCGCAGTTCTTTCTCCGTCAGCCACTTGGTGAGTGGGCTGCACATCCTCCTTCTCGTGAGCGTGATGGCCGAGAGGTCCTGGAAGACAGTCACGTGGGCCTCCCCGTACTTGATTGGGCCCCCCTTCGAGCTTGCTCCAGCATTTTTGTTCTTTCTTCGTAGTAGTGAAAGCATGCCAACACCGAGCACGGGCCTCTCGAGCCACCTCCCGCTCTGTGTGCCCGGTCAATGGTGCGTTCATCCATGGAGTTGTTGCCGAAGAGTGTGCACACCATCTCCCTGATGGCCCTCCTGATGTCACACTCCATCTCCCCTTCCTTTTCCGGGAAAACAAAGAGCACATATTATTGTGGCATTCACTATTCTCAAAATGTCTAGTTTGAGAGTGGTCTCTGCCTCCCTCCTCTCCAGCTCTGCCAGCCTCACTTCCGTTTGAAGCTCCAGGGTGTCCTCTGAGACCTGGTTGGCTTTCATCCCTTTAATCTTGTCCTCCACTGACAGACGTCTCTGGTCCACTTCATCCAGCCTCTGGTCCAGGGATGATCTAATGACCCTGATCTCCTCCATCAGGGCCGCAACGTTGGATTTCATGGCCACTGGGTCATCCCCCAAGTTGGCCGTCGGGGGGGTTGGCCCTGCCTCCACCTAGTCCACATCTGTGAATTAGAACCTTTGTAGTGAATCTCTCCAGCTCATGGGCTGTGGGAGGGGGAACTCCGCAGCCTGGGCTCTATGCCCTGATGATGGTCTCGCCATCGGCCTGGGATCTTAAGGCTCCGCTCTTGGCTTTCTTTGCTCTTGGGGAGGGTCTCTGGTAGGCTTGGGGTGTCCTATTTCCCCTCTTGCGGTGACCCCACTTTCTGAACAGGGGCCCTCTATCCTCACAGCTGTCTCCAAGCTCACATCAAAGGCCCACCTCTGTGCCTGTTACTGGGGGCCACCTTGGTCTCCTCTACACTCGCGACTGGTTCTTCCCAGTTCAGTGGTGTGTGTCACCTCAGCTCCTCTGCCGCTGGGCCTCATCCACCCCATCGCCACTATGGCACCCTGTGGTCCAGGGGATAAACCAGTATACTCCAGCACCCTCCCTCTCTCCTCCACTGTGAGTACCTCTCGGGTATTTGGGTGCTGGCATACCCCAGAGGGCTGGTGGCCTTGCTCCCGTCGCTGGCTCCTGCCTCTGCACCTTCTCTGCTGGCTTCCAATGCACTTCTCTGCCAGACACCCCCACCCCCCCGGGTGCCCATCCAGGGGGGAACACAGTAAAATGATTTCAGCAGGGGGCATGGACTCCCCACGCCCAACTCCCCAAGTGAACTCACCCCACTGGTCTGGAAGGCTTCTGACCCTGGGGCCTCCGTGGTTGTTTTGCCTGGGGTGGGCCAGCCCACCTGGCCTCTGCCTAGTTGTTGTCTCCCTGGGATTGCAGTGAGGCCTCCGGGGGGAACTTTATCTATTTCCCAATATGCTCCTTACTTGTGGGCATGGGTGGGCACACTGTCTGCTTGCCCCAGAGGGCCCCTCTTCACAGCTCCTCTCTGGATGGGCTGAGGGGCTAAGGGGCAGGTTGTAGTGCCCGGCCAGTCCTCCACTCCAGGTTTGGGAATGTGAGTGCCAGCTTCAGGGAGACTCCTCCAGCCCTCTCTCATTCTCCCAGTAAGGGTGGCTCCAAGTCTTCCCCACTCAATCCCGCTGCAGACCCCCTCCTTTCTGTTTGCCTCTCCAGTATGCACACCGCACCACTATCCGGAGTGGTGGGCCTTGCCTCAGCCTTCTTCCCACAAGGTCTGCTCCTAAATCAGACCTTGCGTTTTACTTTCACTTTCTTCACCGTGGGCTGTGGCCGTCCCCTTTCCCACCTCTCCTTTCCCTGCTGATACCTCTGACGTTTGTGTGTGGAATTGTCCCAGAAATGGAGTGGGGACGACCGGGTCGCTCCACTCGTGGGGGATGCTCTCTGTTTAGACTGCTGGATGGGTGAAGGGGAGCTCAGAACCCCTTTGCTTCCCATGGTACTGGAGCCGACAGAAGGATCAGCTACTTTCCATGCGCCACCTGGTGGCCTCCCTGCATACCCTTTTAACTAAAAAGCACGAGGGTTCAAAGTTAGAAAAGCAGTTAAACATCTCGGAATTATGGAGGATGTATGGAAAAAAGCAGGAAGGGCCATAATATCGAAATTGTGGGGACATGGACAAAAAAAGGAGGGTGCAGGAATTTTCCCTGCACCACCCCCATATGGGTGCTATCCTTTATCTTCTGCAGATGGGTACACAGACCCTGAGTTCGTACCACCATTTTCCCCAGCAGTAACTCCACTGGTTGCAAGACACAGGTAATGTCCCATCAGTTACGATTTCTAAGAACTGGATTTTTGAGGAAAGTGGAAGGGTAACTCCTTCAATGGTTAGGACTACAGAGAGGTTGAAAATGGGAGCGGGAAGGGCTTATATCCCTCGACTCCTAGGTTAGCAGAAAGATTAAGAGTAGAGGAGCAAGAAAGAATGAGGCTGATTGTTAGAAGAGTGGAGGAAGTATTCACAATGAGAGAGAAAGAAGATGTTAAGCCTCTTCCTGTGAGGATAGAGAATTATCTGCGAAGAGTGGTAGATGTGCAAGAACGGGGAAAGATGAAGGAAGAGCTACGGCTATCAGACTAAGAGGTAGTCTTGCTATGGTGGCACAGCGATGAAGGGTGGGCGGAAGTGAGAAGACATGTAAGGGACGTAGAAAGAGTAAGGTGGAGACATGTGCAAGTATTTGTTGGGTAACTCCTTTATTTTTTAAAAAAAATAAATAACATCACATTTCATGTATATAAATAACGCAATTAGCGAATCAAACACAGAGAAGTAAATCATAAAAAAAAAGAAAAAAGAGAAAAAAATATCGCAAATTAAGAAATTAAAACAGTAAAAATATGATGAGCACTAAATTGGGCAAAATATATCACAAATCGCAAGCCAATATTTAAGTTCATTTTTCGGGTGATTTGGCTAATACCTCATCAATGTTTTTTAGGAGAAATGTCAGAGCATATGTTAATTTACTATTTACCTCTGTAAAACATTCCACCCCCCATTCTTCCATGGTATGAGGAGGTTTATTTGCCACAATTGATGCAAACAATGTCATTCTTAACGTGGAGAATGCTTCACAGGTAAGAACCAAGTGTTTAATGTTCTCTTTGAAATGGTTACAGAACCTGCATTTCGGATTCAGCTTCTCATATTTAGTCCATCGCATAATTACTTCTTTAGTCTTAAATTGATTCAGCCTGAATTTCATGAGCAAAATTATTTTTTGTTTATCTGGACGTTATCAGAACGGTTGTGGTGGACATGGAGAAGAGGGATGCTGCCATGGATACAGGGACTGATCAGGGAGGACAGGAGATGGCACCCTATGGTACTGATGATTATGCTTCTGTGCCTGTAGAAGGGTTAGGGGATGTAGTAGCCAGAGTAGATGATGAAGAACGGGAGGAATGGGAGGTTGAGCAAGGAGAACAGGGTGAAGGCACCCTACCTCTCGCTCAAGTATCATTCCAGTGTGATTGCAGCAACAATGTAAATCACACATGGATCCATAGGATGCACCAGGGTATTTGCATGGCTTTAGTAAGTGGTAGGGGAGAAATAGAGGAAGCCCCAGTAAAAACAGGAATAACTCCATTTCTGTTGTTCCAGAAGGGTCTGGGAAGGGCGTATGATGTCCCATGGTCACATATGGACCAGAATAATTTGATTAAGACACTCCCTTCACTCATTGCAGGGGCGGGGAAGTGGATTTATGCATTGGAGATGTGCACTGCCTGTGTCATGTTGGCCATAGGGGACATGAAGAGCTTATTCATGGCCCTAATGGGGGAGTGGTCAGATGAGCTTTGGGAGAGATCGGGGGATCCAGGAGTTCAGTTGGATACAAAAACCCATGATGGAGCAGCTTTTGATAAACCTAGGGCACAGGTATGGGGGGCCTTGCAGATTATGTATCGTGATACACCTGATATCAATTTAATTTTAGCTAGGATGATGAAATTGGATGTTGATCCAGCCGCACACATCCAGTTCATTCAGGAAATGTGGAGGGCAGAAACGGGAGAAGCATTGGACAAGAATGTGGAGATTCTTTACCACATGCTAAAAAAGGGACTTCCTAAAGAAGTCCAGAACAATTTAAGTAAAGTAGTGGGGGCAGAGGCCAATAGTTGGAAAGAAATTCAGGCACATATGGTGCTTTTCTGCAAGGGAAGACAGGAAAAAGAGAGGAAGAATGTAGAGCAGGCATAAAAAGCAGAGGCTAAGCTTGTTCAAAAGAAATTGCAAAGATTTGTTTACAAGGTGTAGTAATTACAAATGTTAAGGAGGGAGAGCAGGGCCAACTGGGACAACAAGGACACAGTGATTCAGGTATGACATAGGGTCGGGTGGACTGGTATGTTAACGGTTCAAGGCCAATTAGAGGGTTTCTGAGGGTCAGAGGAGGATTTCCACTGGGAAGTTGGCCATTTGCTGGGGTCAGAGGAATGGGTCCCTGTTAGAATGGCCCAACAGGAAATAATCATGGAGGATTTTATGGGATTCAATGTTGGTTGTGTGGAAGGTTGGGAAACGTGTCACAGAATTGTTGTGAACGGCCACAGTTCTTTAACATGGGAGCTCAAAAGATGCAGGCCTCGATCCTGCCATATGCCCCAGCCTCTGTGAAATTGCAGCAGACATGGGTTAAACAGAACCCAGTGACTGGGGCTGCACATACCTATGGGATCCCACCGACCATGCCAGCACAAGCATCGGTGCAGACATGGGACAAGAATCATTTACCCCAAGGAACAGTTGCACACTACTCTTGAGCGACTGTTTTCAGCGGAAATCCTTTTCCTCTCCCAGGTGCTAATATGTACCAGGAGCTGGACAGCCAACAGGGATCTCTGATGTGTCCAATTATGTCCATTACCACTAATCCAGAAGAGGAACTCCAGATAGGTGTGCAGGTAGGTGACCAAACGTTTTCATTCATTGTTGACACAGGAGATACCACATCTTGTATCAAGGAAGGTGAGTTCCCCTTGTCAGGCAAAGAGATGGACACACAGGGATACACTGGAGCTGTCCTGTCGGTTCCTTAAACTGAAGATCTTCATATCAAGGTGGGTAATCAAAATGTGTTAGCCCTTTTGTTGTATTCTATGAACATCCCAATAAATCTTTTGAGAAGGGACATCCTGAGCAAGTTGCAGATGTCGATTACCTTCACGGAGGAAGGTATTGTATGCTCGACCCCTGGGTTATATCCGGTGAGGGAAACAGCACATTGTCATACCTATTGTAGCAGAAGTACGATTAGGGGTGTTCCCATGCATGCAGCATTATTTCTTTATGGGTGGATAGTTTTGTTGATTTTGGTCCCGGGGATCGGAAATCAGGCCTGGCGAGTATCATTTGAGTTTTTATTTTGGCCTGATGTGCCACGGGAAAGAAGGAAATGCCAGAGAGAGCTACCACAGTTCAAAATATGCCTCAGCCAGTCATAGTGAAACAAATGATATTGTTAATGATCGTACCACATATGAGGAAGATAGGATGAATGTGAAAGAGGATGCCCTGGATAGGGGTGGGGTGATTTTTTGTTGATGGTCCTTCACCCATCAACCATGAGACTGCTGAGAGGCAGATTGGTGCAGCTGTTGTGGGTCTTGTGGATGGGGAGTACTGGGTAAAACTGAAGAGACGGTTGCCCTCTCATTACTCTGCACAAGCGGCATAACTGGTGGCACTTATAGAGGAACTAGAAATGTGTAATAGGAAGGCAGACACTTTTTATTCTGACCATGCGTACATCACCTGTTCATTCTGGGTTATCAAGATGGTAGAGAAGAGAGTTTAGGAGGTCTGATGGGCCCCCGGTCCAGCATGCTGCAATGCAATCCTGGCTAATTCAAGTGTCAACATTGCCAGCAGAAATAGGTCTAGGAAGTGCTCTGCCCATACTACCAGCACTAATTCACTCGATCTCAGAAATGATGCTGCAGACGAGGCAGAAAAGGAAGCAGCATATATTCCTCTCACAGATTACTAGAAAATGGAAACCGTGTCCCATTAGGTACAGTTACCAGCCCAGTACACCTCAGTCCTGCTTTAGAGACAGGAAGTGAAAGGGAAGGAAGTAATGCCCGTAGAGCTGTTTCTTTTGGGTCTAGAGCAACTACATTACCCATCACATAATTCTTGATGACAAATCACAACACAGCTCCAGGGGGATTTGTCCATCCCTGACCTACAAGAACAGGTAAGTAGATTCATAGGGAAATGGCCAGTGAGAGAGAAGTTGAATCTCAAAAATACCATGAGGTCCATGAGGGGAGACTTGTCCAGGCCCTCTGGTCCATTCAAGGAGCTACAGATCGATTTTGTGGACTTAATAGTGAGGTGCAGTAACTTCAGATATCTAATAATTGTCATGGCTTGTCCAATCTGTTGCAGGCTTGAAGTTGGTCCCTATGTACAAAAAGTGTTAAGATTATATCTTCTCAGGTTGTGTCAGACAAAAGGAGAAAATGGCGAGACTACTGACGAACAGCACAAAATGCAACTCTCCGGGGATAGCATCTACATTTTCACCTTTGTGCTTTGCAGGAACAAGTAGCATTCCCATGGACTGCAAACGGTAATCTACGTGACTCCGGCTGCCATGAAGGTGGAGGGCAGCAAGAGTTGGATCCACCTGAAAGACACTCAAAGTGAAACCATCAGCCCTCCACCTGCCCACGGATTCACTGTCCATTTCAGTGCAAAGGTGGTGCAGATGGAGATCTGGAGTTTAAATTATTTTTTTATAGGAAAATAAATGTCTAAGATTGTAAATTGTGTAACAATGAATGTTTTTTATGGTTTTGTTGTGGTCCTTATGTCCTCATATCTGACGATGACAATCAGCATGAAAAGAGAAAACTCAAAATTGTCTAATCTTATACTGAGGAGAAAATGTTAGGAGGAAGAAGAAATGTCAACAGCAATATTTTAACTAATGATAAAGTAAATCCCATAATGAACGCACGTGGTTTCACAGTTGACAATGTATGGTATGGCCATATGAGGGATGGGGAGAGAGATATACTTAGGATATTGGTACATCTGCTCTCTCATCCCCCATGCTTCTGGCATTCCTAGGGTGTGTATCCTGCATGAGGTGGAGGTAGCAGATACACTATGTCTAGTGCACCTAGCCCTGTGCAGGGTCTGAGGGCAGTTTAAAGGGAAGTCAATTATAGCATCAATTATATCAAGTGACAATAGTTGCTTAATGGACACGCGGGCAGAGAACAAGAATACTAGGTGTATTCAAAGAGTCCATTTGATCTTGGAAGGAGATTTTTTTTTCTGAAAATGAATGGGAGGAAGGGGTGAAGAGTTGCAGAGCTGGAGGAATGAAGGAATTCTCAGAAGAAGGTGTAGCACAAGTAAACAAGGAGTGTGGAAGAGTATGGAGAAATCATTTGCAGTATCTGGCGTGGCTCAAAAATCCAGAAAACCCTGTTAAGATACCGACACTTACATATTGTTTCTCTTTGTTTTTAGGGGGTGGCACATTGCCCTTTGGCACAAATGGGAACTGCAGCCACACACTACACATCACAGATTTGGCTGGAGGTACGGCTGCTCTTCCAGACAATTTTGGACCTGTCGACAGAATGTGTACAGGCAGTTGCCTCCAGCCTGGCAAGGTGTGTGCAGTCTCTCTACCCTCCATGGGCCCGTCCTCGTGATCCCTAAAGAGCACCTGATTTTGGCATGTGCAATGCCTGAAATCACATCTGTGCTCCCTTTGTCCTCTGTGCATCGACATCGACTGTTTATCCACACCAAGACCTTCTTTGCCTCCCTCCTGGCACCTGACGCCCAAGCAGCAGCCAATGCCAAATGGCTGCATAAACTAAAAGTGATCATGGAAACTGAAGCTGAGCTGAGATCACGACCAACTCATGGATTGATTCTTTATTTTCGTGGGTACCTTCTTGGTTGAGCTTTGGTGAGAAGATGTGTATGCCTATTCTGGTCTTTTTACTTATTTTGTTTTTGTTCCTCCCAACTGATCCTACTTGTTGTTCCGCCCAGGTACCAACAGTTGCTGCCATGATGATTGTAACCCTGTCCAAGGTTAGGCCCACCACTACTTCATCCCATGTGGGTACTGAAACTGAAGCTGTTTTGTTTCCTCCACCAAATTGGCATGCTTGTGTGGAGCAGCAGGTAGATTGCAGGAATGGTGGTGGGACAAGTCAAGTTGGTTCAGTGGAGGTGTATGCCTATATTGAGACCAGGGTCAGAGATGGTTGTAGGGATGTTCCCCGAGAAATTATTATGATGTGTTAGGTAAAGGATTAACTAAAAGGGGGGATGTTGGGTTGTTCAGGAAGGGCTCCCATTATTATGAGGGATTCATGCTGCACACACCATATTGATGACAAGGGGATGGCAGCAAACTGGGTGTAATGTTGCAAATCCATATGTATCAAGTGCAGTAAATTATGGATGAGATATGTTACTTTTAATGTTACAGTTGTTTAGAATGTATACATATTAGATCTTCACACATGTAGAAAGATACTATCTTAAAACTGCAAATGCAACATGAAAACAATCTACACAATGTGATGCTTTGTAAAAAATATAGTAATTGGGACTCTCTTGCAAAAAGCATGTTGACTTTTAAACTGACTTTCTCAGGTTTTCAGACAGCAGAAAATGTGTAAGCCAGTAATTTTAATCTCTGTGGTTAGCTGCTGCACATGAATTTCAAGTAGCAGGGACATTATTGATGGAAAGAAGTATTAGTCATCTACTAAAAAGGTCAGCTTACATTCAGGACAAGGTTTATGATTTAACAGTCCTGCAAGGGAACAGATGGTATCTTGTTCATTGTATTGAAGTCACTAGAGGAGGTTGATCATGTGTTTGGTGGTAATAAAAAGGAGGCCTAGGCCAGGGTATCCGGTGGTTAATTGTTTTTACAGGTTATCAGAGGCTGTATGTTCTGGAGTTGTGGTTGCATATATTAAAAGGTCTTTAGAAGCGCCAGGAGTCTGGGGTAGTTGAGATCACAATCAGTGGTTCAGATAAGATTCTGTTTATGCAGGCCTTCCTCTATTTGAAGAAATATGTAAGCAGACCATGTGCAATCACGCTTAAAGTTAAAGGCCTTAGGCCAGTTATTGCGAGCAAGGAATTATGTTTTCAATGCCAATGTTTAACCATGTTCTGATGTAATAGTCTACTATGGACAAATCCTAAGAAGAAGTGTGTTCTGAATATGTTCTGAAGAGGACTATCAAGATAACATTGGCCAATTGACATGGAAGAGTTGGGAAAAGATGGGATTTATTTGAAGAGGTTTTTGTCCAATTATATTTGGGGGATGGATTGCAATAGAACATCTAGAAGTGTTTTAATTGTTGAAAAAAATATATAAGATGGCAACTGATGTTGTATTGTTGAGACTTAGGTTTGTTTGGTCCTGCAACACCATCTAACCACTCCCTGGAGGATTGTAGGATAAACGTGCTTTATGTAGACCCATGTACTCACTTCTTAAGTGGTGGACATGTTTATTTTAAGGTGATTAAAGGCCTATCCACACATGATTACTGCAGCTCTAGAAGCACACAGTAGCCCTTGTGCACTCTGTTGCATGCTTCACTGGACAGTGCACTTATAGAGTTCGCCCTGCGGTGAAAGAGACTGCTACAGCCCCATAAGCCCACAGTAGCCCTTGTGCACTCTGTTCCATGCTTTGGTATAGCAAGCACTGAGAGAGCCCTCCCACCCCCCGCGGTGAAAGAGGTTACTACAGCACCATAAGCTCACATTAGTCCTTGTGCATTCTTTTGCATGCTTCTGTTAGGTGACATACTATTACTTTGTGTACTGTTCACAGTTGTTTTGTCTAGTCTGTGCATAATCGTTTGCTGACACTTTGGTGGTGGAGTTCTTTTTTGGCTCTTCTAACTTTGGTCTTGCTGAGTTGGGTATATGTTGGAGCATGGTGCTATTCTCATCACAAGCATATGGATACTTCATGTTTGTGTATCACTTTTAATATGTTTTCTCTAACGTTACAAAACGGATTATCTCTATTTATAAATAAACCTATTTCATTTCTAAAAATCCTTTGTGAAAATTATTAATTTAGTACCTACTCTAGACCAGCCTTCAAACTCTTTGGGTTTTTGCTTCAATAGAGAGAGCAGTTGGAAAGCTCTCCCTATGGTGGAAGCCACATATGCTCACATTAGCCTTTACCCAGTCTCTTACACGTTGCAGTGGATAGTGTACTAAGATTCACAAAAAGACTGTGTGCTTCCAGCAGCCCCCTCCGCCCCCACCCGTCCCATGCTTCAGCAGCGAATGGACTTGGTGGGAGAGGGTCATTCTGAGCCATAATCTTTCCTCAGGCCTTCTCGTCCGTGCTGGATGTTGCCGTAGAAAGAGGACTGACAGTGTTTGCGTTTGATCAGGAAACGGTACTGTATCTCCATATATTCCCAGGTGCCCTCCTGTTCTCAGCAGCTAAAGGCACATAACGAGTGTGCCCCTTGTTAACTGTCCCTCTGGGTGCTGTCCTATCACGCCCCACAAAATCGTTGGCCGTGCCTACGTGTCTGTGCTACTGTCTGTGCGTTTTTTTTTTCTTCTCCTTCTGAGCCCTTTGGTTCTGTCATTACTGAACGTTATCTCAGCTGCAGACCATGTCTGCGTGATGCCTGCACGTGCCGACCACGCTAAGAACTGCTTCACTAGAGCAAGGTTTCTGAAATGTCACTGGAACCTTCCCCACCATTCCCCCGATTAAAGCGTAAAAAGAAATGCCAGTTTGTGTCGCCTTGCATAAGCGATTCCAAGAAGGACTCTTGCTGTGGAAGGGGCCACCGAAGCGCCAGCTGATGAGGGCTAATAACCCCCAATGCAGCCGCTTCCAGGATCCTCTTCCTTCCCCCTCAGGTAGAGGGGGTGAATAATGGCCTCCTCTTCATTTCATCCACCTGCTTTATCCTGAAGTGGGGGCTTTTTCAGGATGAACGTGCTCGTAAAGCGCAGGGATTGACGTGACTTCAATGATTTTCTATGCACATTAGGACACACATGTACACGCTCAGCAATTAAGCGGTTAATGTCCATCCTGAGTACCAATCACTTACCAATGTTAAAAATGGAAATAGATGGGCCGTTTCTTCTGTATACCACAAATGGATTGTCTATTAAGATGCTATTATTACAAAAGTCAATGGTACTCAGTGCATTGACAGCGAAAAGCTGAGTCAGCCCCAGCAGGAGCTCAACCTGTAACATATTGGCTGCATACAATCCTCTGAACGGCCTCCTAAAAGACTGAGCTATTCCATCGGCGGAGAAGGGCCAGAATTGTCGAATGTGGTAAGGACCCCCCTCCACCAGAGTGGTCTTCCTTGTTACCACTGTCTCGGGAGGATAGCTCAGGGGCAACGTGCTCGCATTGTAAGAAAGACGACACGAAGCACCACAGGTTAGATCCCCGGGTTCGCACTTAGAAACCTCTGGGTATTTAGCGCGTTATAAATAACCAATCACACTGTCGAGAAGCAGGAAGTATTGATTCTGGCGAGCCTGTAATCTCCGTTCTCTATTAGCGACACTCTTAGACACCTACTCTCCAATCCTTTTCTTTTTTTTAGCTGAAGTGTGTTTTTCTCACTTCACTCTGCTTTTCTGACAGCGTGACATGATGTGCACTAACATAGGGACTATGATATGATGTTCAAAGACCGGCGTTTGACATGCTCTTAACGCAAAATGTTAATAAAATAACTTTATACATGTATGTGGGTGTCTGCATCCTTGAGAGATCCGTTTGTTTTATGTTGAAATTCTGTGTACAAAACAGCACTGGCCTATAAGTCAAAGTTGATTTTCTGGAGGAAGATGTTTGCATTTGAGCTAATTTGAATACCCACAATGCATTCTTCACGGTTCTCTGAACTGAAGGTGAACTTCCAGTGACAGCTCCTGGATTTCTCTCTGCGATGTGCGACTTGGCTGAAATGGCTTCATCTCCCTTCAGTAAAATAACTAAAAGCTCAGGAAAATGTTCTGTTTCGTGCTGTCCTTCTCCCTCTTACAGCCAGTTCTAGGAGGAGCGAGCTTGCTACTTCAAGTCAGGGTTCTATAGACTTCTCGAATTGTGATTCTGCACTTTTCTCTCACCCCCCCTACTTGTAATCATGTAACCCTATAACCCTGCATCCCCCAAGCACCCCCACCACTCACCCTTAGCCATACCCCTGATGCCATGTGTTTATTTTGCAACTTTCAAAAATGCATGGACGTTTTTGCTTGCTTTCGTACAACACCTTTTCATAGAAATGATACACTCCTGTTGTATGAGAATGTTACTTTTTGAATAATACCCATTTATGATTGTGTCTGTAATGTAGTGTTATTTAGTGTCAATTTACAATGTGATGTAATGTAATTTGCCATGTGTATAGTGCTGTTACCCCATCGGTATGGCCTCAAAGTGCTGTGAATGGCCTCAGGGGACTGTAGTCCAAGGTTTAAGATTGATCAGAGGGGTTTGAAATGTGTGTGTGCATTTTAGCCAAAGTGAAGTTGGGTACGGGGTGGCCAGCTCCCTACTAGCTACCCATATCGAGCCGGCGAGTGGATGGGCGTCTTGCAATTGACAAGAAAATATGCAAGAGTAGTAGAGCTAGACCGAATTTCTGTTGTGGAGAGTGGCTGCATTCTAACGGCAGAGGTGTTGTGCAATGTGTTGCTGGGAGTGGTATATGGTTGCAGATGGGTGCTGGTGGTTGGCCTCGCCTTCGGCTATCTTCCATAAGCATGGAAGTGTGAAACACACCCGTGCTGTCCGGCTAGTTTCTTGGTTTCATAGACGAGGCGTGGACTCTCTCCAGTGTTTAGCTGGAGATTGTTAGATTATTCTTACCATAATTCCGTGATTTCATGGAAGTTGTTTGCTGCCCCAGTCTACCTCTACTTGAAGGGGTTGAAGAGCTCAAGAGGGCAGGGTTTGTCAGGGTGGTGGGGGAATATCCAAGTCTTGAGGGTCCTCCGGAAGGGCAAGTGGTCCTCTATCTGTTGGATGTTAAGCAGCATTGAATTCCAGATGGGATAGGCATGTATAAGATACTGTGATATGTACTACTGAATTCGTAACATACTATTATATTTTTCACCTTCAGTGCACCTCCTATTTGTTTGCTTCTGAATTTGGCTCCATAGCTCAGGGAGTTAATTTCTTGCTTCGGAAACATCAGTGCAACCTGCCCTCATGTGTTTGACACCTGTCAGAAACTCCACCAGCATTAGAGAGTTGTTTAAAATATACATTTATTTTTCCGCACTTGGAAGAAAGCGTAATCGAAGTTGAAGAACTCTGAACTGGGTATAATAGTGCAAACTGCAAATGTGCGAATGCGCTTCAAGGGAAGGCTGTACGTGTGCATGCTGGCTGAGTTTTCTTGAACATGCACCATTTTCCATTCCTACTTCTTGTCCTCACTGCTTCCAATCCAATTATGTAGTCTGAAATCTCTATCACATTTTGACCAATAATACTGACCTAATATGCTTGCAATGAACCAGTGCTAATAATGTCCATTAGACCCCCTTGTGTAGGACTCCAAACTGCTGTCACACCGCCATCTAGGGAAACCTAAACGTGGCACTCTTGTAAAGTAAAGGAAGATTGGTGTTGTATCTTGCATAAGTATGAATGAGGTCTGAGTCAGTGTGATAGCTGTGTTGGAATGCTAGGGGAGAGGGGATGAAGCATGGTTATATATTGTTTGGCATGTTTAGGACTATTGTGATGGCCTTTGTGTAAGTTTAAAAGATTCGTGGCTACACTGTTTTGGCAAGAGAGTTAGCCTATTTTGGGGCGTTTTGGTTTGTGCTCAGGTGTGGCAGACTTGAGGCCAAGAGTGGCATTCTTGGCGGAAGGTGTTTAATTTAGGAGGGTCGATGTCTGTAGTTTTGTTTTGTTTGTCCATGTGGCAAGGTTGTGCTTGGTGGTGGCGGCACTGAGACCCTGGTGTGGCAGGCCATTGTGGAAGGAGTAGTAGAAATGTTGTGGGTGTTAGTCCTAGCATGGTTGCGAGTTTGTGTGTTTTCTTTTGATTTAAAAAGGGGGTGGTGTGTTGTATCTTGCATAAGTATGAATGAGGTCTGAGTCAGTGTGATAGCTGTGTTGGAATGCTAGGGGAGCCTGGAGTGTTGGGGCACCTGGGGATTCCAAAGGTGACGGTTAGGGACTTGGAGCTGGGCAGGGAACCAGGGAAGAAGCTACTGATGATCTCTCTCTCCTATATTCTATACTGAACCTGTAACCAAGACAATAAAGCTTGTTTCCTTTTCTACATACCTGGGTCAGCCTGGTTCCTGCTCCTTGTTGTTACTGGCCCAGGGTAAATCCTGCAGGAGGCAGGCAGGATACATCAATTGGCTGGTGTAGAAGTTCACAAGCCTTGGCACTTTATCTGGGTGAGGGACATTGGCCCTTCATGAGATGATCCGTCATTGGATATGCCCGTGCCCTGAACAAAAGCGAGCACTGGGCAGAGAAAGTAACCGGGCATCATGTATAAGGTACATGTGTGATGATCAGTGTCATCGCTAGGGTGGTCTGGGGGGCCTGCGCCCCTCCTCTGAAAACCTGGGCCCTCTTTCCCCCCCAACTCAACTGGGCTACTTTCTCTGCAGTGTCTGCAGTGCTGAGTCCGTCAGCACAGCACACACACAGGGTTGCAATCAATGCTGCCGCACAACAATGAAGAGCTGTTAAGTTCCCCCTGCAGCCAAGAGCAGCCCCTCCAATCAGAATGTAGTGACTTCATGGTTTAGTACCTACATTCTGATGGGAGGGGAGGTACAGTGGGGTGTGGTAGTTGGTGTGCACAAAAGATTTTCTGCAGGAGTATTTCCGACATCACACATTTCCCATATATAGGCGTCCCCCTACTTTTCTCTGTGGTCACCATACTTTTCTCTGTGGCCCCGTCTGTGCCCCTCCTAAATTTGATTCCTGCCGACGCCACTGCTGCTGAGTTTGGGAGGAATCCAGTTCTGTATGTTTAGCAGAATGTTGGGGCTAGGGGGATTCCAGAGAAGAGGGAAATGTGAAAGTTGAAGCTGTAAATTGGGGCATTCCGCTTTATCTGGCCCGCCACCTGGGGTGCGGGTCGGGCCTGCAATAAGGGAGGCAGAGGTGGTGCGTCTTTTCGCAACTCTTTATTTTCTCTCACTGACTTCCTCTTTCCTGTTCCCTGTCACTTCCCTTGTCCCACCCCACGCCACAACTGGTACCTCCCACATAACGAGGCCAACAGGACTCGTAGTATCATGCCAGAAGCTATTGACTGTGTGTTTAGTGTGTGTGAGGGAACGTCATGGGCCGGCACAGAAGTCAGACAGGGATTGGACATATGTGACCTGAGGTGAGATGGAATACACAGACACACGTATATCAGTGTTCAGGATGTCAACTCAGGCGAGAGGGGTCTGCTGCTCCAGGGGTTGTGCATGTGTCATACGCTAAGGAAGATGTCAGTGTTTCTGGGGCTCGAAGAGTCCTGGGACTGTGCGAATACAATGGGGGATTGTACAGGGGCCATAGGGTGGGCGGGCTCAGGCCTAACTAGGCTTCTTCTCATGCAGGAGCTCCCCCACAGCCTCTAGCATACCCAGGCTATCAGCCATAAACTGGGGAGCAGAGATGGCAACCATTTATACCTCCCTCCTTTGGGTTTGCCCCACAGATGACTGAGACATCGGATTGGTGTGACAAGCCTTTCTTCCGTTGTTGCTGTTGTCCCTTCCTCCCTGCCTCGTCCTGCTCTTGAATCTATGTCAATAAGTGCTACTAGCCCCCCGGATGTGTCTCCCTTCCTGTCTCGTACTAGTGGCATGGGGCCATGTGTGATGGCTGGCAAATACGGCAGAGTGTGCTGGGCTTGTTGCTTATGGCACTGTTTTATTTCTTATGTCCCATGGCATTGCCCCTTTTCGCCCTGCTTATTCTCCCGTGCCATGGAGCTCCTCATTGTACGGCACAGGCCAGACTGGGCACAGAACAGGAACCCAATGAGGGCTCTCCCCAAAGGAACTTGTCAGCATAGGATGTTGACACCTACATGGCAAAGGTCAGCATGCCGGATGAAGACATTAAGTGCTGACACACACATACATACACACACACACACACGTCTCACTAGTTTATTGTACTTGTACGTATCCCAAAATTGTTCCATTGTTTTGTTTTTTCTATAAGTACAGATTAGTTTCTCTTAAACTGTGACAACACAAAATACCTGTACTATGCAAAACTCATAGATACAAACAGACAAATGTGTGCAGCATCAGGGCGCGGATCAGTGTTGCAGGTGGCATCTGTGAATTGAATGTGTGTGTCCATGTGTGAAGGGCTCTACAAGTGGTCAATCACAGGACACATACATATTCATGAGGCATTGTATGCGCGTTTATAGTACTGCATTCAGACATCTGTGGCACACCCTGTACTATGTGTCGGTGTGGGAGAGGACATGTGAAACAGAGTAGTGGAATAAGGTGCACATCATTATGAATACGAGATTGGAAGCAATGGCTGCCTGGAGGGCGGGGGGGGGTGGGGACACTCAAACACATTAGCCAATCAGGGCAGTGAAATGCTCAGTAGTCACTGGCTGCCACAGTGCCAATGGCGAGGCGAGAACGGTGCATCATTTCTAACTGGAATAAAGCAGATTTCAGTCATTGTGGGTCTCTGTATGTCCCCGCAACCTCTGACGGGAAAGGCAAGCGTGACTTGCTGAATGCTGCTGTTTTGGGAAGAACAGAATCTAGATGGACACCACTTTCGATGTGTTCTGCGCAGCTTGTTCCTGTCACCTCTATCTACTTCTATTGCTGGTGCATATACCAACAGGTGTGACTTTCCTGGTGGAGGGCATCTTCTGTCGAAGATGATGTATATTTTGGGGAGGATGCACTTCTAGAGAAGACACATGTGCATCCTGGGGTAAATAAGCAAGGCGTCCGGAGGCAGAATGCATCGCTGCAAAATGTGTACATGCACAGGTGTGTATCCCTAGAGGAAGCTGGAAAGAGGCCATGCTTGCTACGCACAGGGCATACATGTGCAAGAAATGTGATCTCCGATAAAAGTAGCTCGCTTGGCCTGTGAAGGTGACCTCTTATGGGGACTGACCTGCTTGTCCGAAAACTCCGGGGAGTCGTAGGCGGACATGTCGTAGTACTGCGTCTGGAGAGGCAACTTCTGCAGGTCCTCGTCTTCCTTCATGTTCTCCAGATGAACCACCTGAGGAGGACCAGGAGACATAAGGCAGTATGTTTAGGAGGGAGAAGACAGAAGGAGGAAACCACTGGACATGGAAAACAATCTGGATGTGGAATTTGGGAAAACCCAAGCATTGTGGATGAGGAGACGAGAAATCAGAGGCAACCGCACATGTCAACTCCAATTTACAGTCCAGAGAACAAGGATGGGTTGGGGTGCATGAGACCTAAGCACCAGAGAGGAAGGACTGTTGTAAAGGGATTAGGAGTGTAATGAGGGAGGAAAAATGGAAATGGGAAGGAAGGTTAGAGATGATGGGATGATCGGAATATGTAGGATGAAAGCGGCTTCTAAGTAGGAGATGGATAGTTGAAGGAGTAGGCACAGCGAGGCTAAGCGGTTTAAAGTATAAGCCTGGGTGAACTTTCTCAAAAGTGATCTGTGGACTCCCACAAATCACCCAGTGAGATACAGATAAGTTTGTGCATTCCCACAGATCACCCATTGAGATACGGATAGGTCTGTGCATTCCCACAGATCACCCAGTGAGATACAGATAGGTTTGTGCATTCCCACAGATCACCCAGTGAGATACGGATAAGTTTGTGCATTCCCACAGATCACCCATTGAGATACAGATAGGTTTCTGCATTCCCACAGATCACCCAGTGAGATACGGATAGGTTTGTGCATTCCTACAGATCACCCAGTGAGATACAGATAAGTTTGTGCATTCCCACAGATCACCCAGTGAGATACGGATAGGTTTGTGCATTCCCACAGATCACCCAGTGAGATACAGCTACGTCTGTGCATTCCCACAGATTTGTCTTCCAGCCAAACATATTAAGAGTCATAATTCCTAGGGAAAGTTCAGGAGGAATTTGGTCAGGTTCAGGTTACTTCCTGGGCAAAAAACAAAAACAAAAACAAAAAAACGAAAACAGACGCCAAATAATGTAAAGACTTCAGGGGAGGAAAAGTTAGGAGAAAGGGAGTGGCTGGGTGAGGCTGGGTTGTGGGGTAGAAAGAGAACATGCTGACATGTGCATCAATGTATGATATCCAAGTTGGGCATCACACTAAACTCTGCAGTAAGGTGTCTCAGTAGATTATTGCACCTACTTCCGATGGCTATGTGTAAACTGCAGGTCCCAGACTTGAATCTGGGTAAGAAGAAGTCTGACTTCTATCCTTCTGAAGTTGCTAAAATGAGTAAAGTTGAAGTGGCAAAGGTTAACGCTGCATATCAGACAAGCAGTCAGTCATTGTTCAGACCTGCCTGGGTCTGCTTCCCACTATTCAGAGACTGGCACGTTGGTTATTATTGAAGTTCATAATATTACAACCTAGAAAATTCATAAAAAACTATGGACATCTGCAACACTTGCTGGGCTGGTAGAGTCATGTGTGAATTAGGACACATTCTGTCTTTCCCGGTTGAGTTTGCTTTGATGCACACCACTGAGGTTGCTTATTTTATAACAGGGAGGTTGCATGGCTGCCTGTCAATGACCTCAGGAAGGCCCATAGGGCTGTGGCAAATGAAGCCAAGTGCCAAGGATGCAGACTCTGACATTCCTGAAAGGAATGCCATTTAGTCAGGTAAGATTGCAATGCTATGAGTTCTGTACCTGGGAAACACACCTAATAGAGACACAGTGAGAGACCTAGTGTCTAAAATTGTGTTGGGACAGGTGATGAGACACACTCATGCTTCTCATCACTTTCTCCCCACAAAGAGATGCCCTATTCACTAAGTGGGTGAATAAAATGGCCTGTGTATTTCTCACAGTAATGCAAATAAAAAATGCATCCTTTGCACATTTTTAAATTTGTATTATTTTGAATGAACTTGGCACTGTTTGGTTTAAATATTATAATGATTTGTCCCCTGCAAAAAAAGAGTTACTTTTTGCTTCTATATTAGCGAAAGAGCCAGGTACAAGCCATTCGCCATTTAGGAGCTTTACTTTCTCTGAGCCATTTAGGAGCTTTACTTTCTCTGAGCGTCGCTTGCAGGAAAGTTCTTCCGTAGTACGTTAACTTCATACTTTGTTTCCTTTGAACGTGAGCTGGCAGGGAAAGGTCTGACCTCTTCAACCCAATCATTACAGCAACATTTCATCAGCATTACATTGTCATTACCCCATCTGAATGTGGGCCAAACCAAAATCACCCAAATACAGGGAAAATGTTGACGATCCAGGGTACAGGTGAATGATTCTGCACAAGCTCAGCAAAGAACAGAGGAGAGATCAATGAAGGAAAAAGTGCCAACATCCCCCTGGAGCAATGTACCTTTAATCGCACAGCAGCACAGGCAAGCTGTTTGCTTTCAATGTAGCAGCGCTAGCCCTTTGTAATGGGCGACCATGCTTTAAATGGGCCAGTTTTAAACATATTGAAGTACTAAACTGCATTGCACGTGTAACAGCCCCAACCACATCCCAGCAGGGCTTCTAAAACTGGAATTGCAAATACCACTACATATCAATTCTTAGAGCTTGAAAGCTAGCATTTACCACCTGAGCTGAAGCACTTTTAGGGAAACTTTACTGGCACTTTCAATTCGTGCTTCTGTTTTACTTTTAAGTGGACAGCATTGGCAATTGTCAAAAGGTGTGTTGCACTTTGTAAATATAACATTAACTACACTTCTCAAAAGCAATAGTGAATTTTGAAAAGGGTAGCACAGGCATGACCGGACTGGGACAAGAAAAAGAAGGTTCCAGAAACAAAAACTGTGGATAACAATCATTAATCACAGTTTATGGATTTTAGCAACAAAACGACATTAAGTGGATGTGTCTTTGGCACCGTTCTGCTAATTTATGTTATGTTATGTTTATGTGATAATTTAAAAGCACAGTGGACACATGCTATTGGTATAGATGTAGAGGGCTGCTAAAACGACAACGGTAATATTCCAATACTACCTAGAAGGGCCATGATAATACTCCTGTGGCAGCATCAGTACCACTTGCTTCTCAAAAGGCTTGTGATCCTTCAACAGTAATGTTCTAGTATTTTCTAGAAGAGCCATGATGAGACTTCTGTGCCAGCACTAGTACCCCTTGCTTTTCAGAAGGGGGTATGGTCATTTAACAGTAAAATGTGTGTACTTGATAGAAGAGCCCTGGCAATATTTATCTGGCAGCACAGGTACCATTTGCTTCTCAAAAGTGCTGCAGAATCTCTGGAAGTAACCTTCTAGTAGCTTAGAAGGGCCATGTTACTACTTCCGTGGCAGCTTAAATGCCCCCTTGTTTCTCAAAAGGATTCTGATCCTTTAACAGTATCACTCCGCCGCCCACTTCTCCCCGGAAGCCATCAGATGGATCGAGTCATTCCTGAGTGAAAGAACGATGAGAGTCTTCTTCCCCTCGGCAGCGGCAGATCCCACCCCCATCTCATGTGGTGTCCCCCAAGGCTCTTGTGTCTCCCCAACTCTATACAACATCTTCACCAAGCCTTTGTTTGATGATTTGGACCATCTCGGTATCACCTACGCTAACTATGCAGATGATACACAGATCCTCCTCCCGCTTTCTGGGGATCATGCGAAAGACACGGAATTGGTGAACAAGGTATATCTTATCATCCAGGCATGGATGGCCACTCATGGCCTCTGTCTGAACGATGATAAGACTGAGCTGTTAATCCTGGGCACCCATGCTAATATCAAAAAACTAGGCCAGGAATTTCTCCTCATTCAATATAGATGGGAATATCATCCAAGTGTCCAAGGATGTAAAAACCCTGGCATTCTATCTTGATTCTACCTTATCACTTGATAAACAGCTAAAATCCCTTGCCTCCTCTATGGCTTACACCTGCAAATTGATAAGAGCCGGTAAAGAATTCCTTTCTAATAGTAGTTGTTTAATCCTGGCTAGAGCCTTAATACTCTCCAGAATTGATTATTGTAACGCACTATATTCCGGAGCCAATAAAACAATAATTCAAAGACTACAAATACTACAAAATAATGCCTTGAGAGCAGCACTAGGCATAAATGAAATATCCCATATCTCCTCCGCCAGACGCCATCACAAATGGCTGACCACGGACAACAGAATACATCTCAAGATGCTATCTCTGACCCACAAGGCCCTTAATAACTCCACCCCTAGATACCTGATTGACAAATTCCACAGGAGAATATCTCTCAGACTGACTAGAGCTGTCAATTCTAACTGTTTGACAATACCTAACTTCAGACTCACCACGATCGAAGGAAATAGCTTCCCTGTAAAAGCTGCAAAAACTTGGAATTCACTACCACAAGACTTAAGAGTGGACCTGCCCTGCCTTCGTTTCAGAAATAAAGTCATTCAACTCCTCACCTCTAATGACCTTAGCTGACCTATGTCACCTACCTCCCACTGTACTCACTCGCGTCACTCTCTAATGTATATTTCTGTAATTCTGATTGACCATACTTGAACATTGTATACTCTGTAATTATCTGTTGGTCTAGAGACCTTTATTGTATTGTATACTGCACATCATGCTATGTTGTAACCATGCAAGTTTTGCATTTTCTTACCATTGCGCTCTGCTACCCCTGGGTCTGGCGCGCATAAAAAGTCAATAAAACAAACAAACAAACAAACAAACTCTAGTACCATCCAGCAGGGCCATGATGCATAATATGTGCCCTTGCTTCTGTTTAAGGGGCTGTGATTCTATAACAGTAACAGTCCAGTACTATCATACAGAGACACACTACTACACTCCAGGCAGCATAAGTGCCCCTGGTTTCTCAAACAGGCTGTGATCCTTCAACAGTAACATTCTACTACTTCTCAGCAGGCACACAAGCACCCATACACTACCAGGAATTTATTAGACTTTTATTTGAATCGTTAGAGCCAAGGTCTCCAACCAGTATATTACAATCCGCTGGTAGCTCACCGGAGGCTTCCCATCATCTTCTTACCTCAGACACCAAAATGAGCACTGTGCATGTATAGTGTGCTGTCTGTAGTCTGTGTGCCTGTGCCCCTGCACCTCCGACTCCCCTTCCTGCAAAGCAACTAGCCAGAAGCGGTGTGCCTGGTGAGAGGTGGGACTGCATCTGGACTTGAAGGGCTTGGGGCAGTGTCCCAACAAGGTGTTATCTATCAGTAACAAAAATAGATGGGGAATGTGTGCTGTAGCCATTGTCATCAAGAGGTGCAAACGATGGCTCATTAGAAAGGGAAGGGATGCCTACGTATGCATGCCATGTAAAACAAAGCTGGGGCTCTGATCGTTTCAGTCTCAGCGTGTTTCATTAGATTTATTTTGGTTCGCATAACTTTGCATGCTGGTAATGGTAGGCTTTCAATCAGAATGGGTAAAATAAAACTACAACTATGATTGTTTTTTGCTCAGCTTGTGTGTGTAGAATAAAGGCAATCTGTGTGAGTCCCAGCTTGTAAAAAAAAGTACCATCTAGAAATATATGTTTCTGTTTATGGTAAAACTGTGAATGGATTTATTTGAAGATATGCAGTTCTCTGTTTTAAGGCTTTAGTACCCCAATTGTATTTAAGGTTAAGATGGCATTAGCTGTGATATGGAGGAGCCCACCTCTATGCATGTCCCAATACAGGAATTCTCAAGCACTAATGACCAATTTACATTTCAGTAACAATAGCTGCACTGCATTCTGGTGATTGTCCACTTACATTTATAAAAGTAAACAGGAAGGTAACATGACGTGCTATTAATTCAGGACTTAAAAACATGATTTGAAAGTCCTGTTTCAGCCTATGTTTTACGAAACAAGAGTATGAATGAAGTAATTAGGTAAGAAAAGTGAGCAGTGGTTTGTATATACATATATATATTTTGATGTATACTATTAATGTAGCTTAAACCTAGTTACTAAGTAACAGAACACAGTATAGAACAGGGCAGTGAATACAGGGAGAGAACACTGAGGAGAGCCATGAGGTGGGAAACAATTAATAGGGTTGATCCCTTTTGGCTATGTACACAAACCAGGAGATCGACAGATATCTATGGGGATCCTATATGCATATGTTCATATTCTGGTAAGGGATGTCCAGCCTTTGAATACTGGATTGGAATGGGCAATTTATGAGCACTGTTTTTGCTAGAAATTGGACAAAACACAATGCAATTTAAAAGCAATTTTCTATCACATGGAACATTCCTATAGCCGCATTCTCATCAACAGTACGTGGGATATGCCATTCCTGTGCTGGCACTGCAACTATAAAACACATGTTGATGTCATTGCAAACAATATGTCATAATTGTCATTTTAAACCTGCGCTGTCAAGCCAAGCATTGGTCAAGCATCAGAAGGACCTTCATCATTCCTGCAGGGATAGGCAGCGATCCTGTAAACTGCGCTACTGCCTCCTTCCTAGAGGGCAGACAGGTGGTAGGTCGCCAGCCATTATGAACAAGTCACCCCTCACTACAACCATTCTCTATTTGTGCATATATTGTCTGGTTGGGTTGTTATATGTTTCTTGCACGTTTCAAACCATCACTATAAAGCTGAATGTTGTTTTAGTCCTGTGAGTTACACTTTTTATCTAACAGGTTCATTTTTTTCAATCTTGCCAATTATTTTGGCAAAACATTTTTAAGGTCAGTCAAAAAAGAAGGCTTTGATTTAATTTTCCATGGCTGAATTTTGTGATCTGACATGTGCGCAATTTGCATGAATTGGGGATGTGCTAAACTGACAGAGGATTTCATTTTGTGACAGAGCAGGACGTGGTATAGGCTGAATGCATTTAAAACCATATAACACATTGATTGAAATACTTCTCAGATTGCTTTTGCACACGCAGACCCGAAAGAAACAAATAAACTACCCTTGTTGAAATCTTGGATGCAGACGCACTGTCCAACAAAAGGCAAAAGGTGTAATATTTCAGTCCATAGTGGGAAACAGATTTTATTTCTACCAACGTAAAAAGAAAATGTGTATTTCTAATCTACTGTGTCCTAGTTACAGTGGGAAGAAAAGAGTAAAGTTGAGTGGCATTTTGCAATAATGCACACACATTCGGAAGATTACATTCCCAAAGGAAGCTGCCTGTGATCCTGCACAATAGGTAAACTAAACCCTGCAATGCAAATGCTATTGCAGAGTATGCCACTGCTACCACTACTAGCCTGTCTTAT
Source organism: Ambystoma mexicanum (assembly GCF_040938575.1). Taxonomy (NCBI): domain Eukaryota; kingdom Metazoa; phylum Chordata; class Amphibia; order Caudata; family Ambystomatidae; genus Ambystoma; species Ambystoma mexicanum. Next base: position 164,007,717 of record NC_090931.1, on the reverse strand, counting down.
ACTAGTTGCTGTATCCTACCTGATGTTAGTTGCTGTATCATGCCACTGCTGCCACTACTAGCCTGTCTTATACTAGTTGCTGTATCCTACCTGATGTTAGTTGCTGTATCATGCCACTGCTGCCACTACTAGCCTGCCTTATACTAGTTGCTGTATCCTACCTGATGTTAGTTGCTGTATCATGCCACTGCTGCCACTACTAGCCTGCCTTATACTAGTTGCTGTATCCTGCCTGATGTTAGTTGCTGTATCATGCCACTGCTGCCACTACTAGCCTGCCTTATACTAGTTGCTGTATCCTGCCTGATGTTAGTTGCTGTATCATGCCACTGCTGCCACTACTAGCCTGCCGTATGCTAGTTGCTGTGTCTAGTGTTGTGTGCTGTTGTAAGAAGATTCAATTCAACACTACAGCTAAGTCAACGCCTAGTCTATAATACTGAATGAAAACCCTTATTGATATATCTTTAGGTCCAGTTCATGCGTTCTGGATGACTACCCCTATATAACACCCCTCTCTTGGAATCCCCCTTGCCCCACTGAGCCAAGAAGTAGTTCTGTTTTGCAAGTTTAAAAGGTTTATTTGATAATTTAAAATATATATATATCACACTTTATAATAAATTAATAATTGAATAGCACACTTAATCTGATATGATAAAGATCAACAACGGAGAATCTGGCACTAGCACACTTCTTATAATCACTAATGAGTTGACATGAAATGGATAAGGTAGCACACTGGTAAATAGGAACAAAAGTATAATGTGGTAGAGGATGCTTTATGTAAGCTCAGGTGGATGCAATATTCAATGAATGCAGTACAGAAAATACTCAATATGATTTCAACCAAACAATGTAATCACTTTTCTCTGGCAATCCCCTCCCCCCCTTGATGCAAGGCAAGGAAATGGAAGGAAAACACACAGTTCTCAGAAATGCAATCAATGTAAATCAGTTCACCCCAGCAAGCTTAGACTACAGAAGTTTGAAAACACAGGCAAATGCTTTGATATGTGCTAGCAATGGATGAGAAATATGCTGGAAATGCTTTTAATTCCCTTTCAGAGGTTCAGGGTGAGTGGTATCTAGTTAATATTAGTCCAGGCTCACACTAGCAATGAGGCAGGGATAGTTAGCAGGTTAAACGAATTTCTGGCAAATGGAAGGCAAGCAGCAGCAGTTTTTACATGTGAAGAAATTTGCAAATCGCGGTAAAATTCGCGGATGCGCCGAGCGCTATTACAGAGGAACCACAAGGACTATCTCTATCGTTTTGGGGTCCTAGGAAAGCCTAGGATCTCATCTTCCAAATGAAAGTTACTGCAAGTCTCTAGCACAAACGGTTGCAGAGATATGAGCGATTGAATAAAGGTCGTTTTTCAGATTTGAAATTTTAAACGCACACTTTTTCAGCTTTAAAAATGATGGCAGGATAACACAATTGCTAAGCTGCAGTTCTACTTAGATAAAAAATGGATTGAATTATATTATTTTAACTAGGAGATTGGTTCTGCACAGTTTTCTAGGTACTCACACTATATTCTTGAGTGAAATGGGCCTCATCACGGATCTGGTCAGGGTTTTAAATTCGCCTCTGGTCTCTGCACTTCACAGTGATCTGGGTCAGCTCTCTCTGGTTCTCTGGTCTGGGTCTCTAGTTCTGGATAGATTGAAGTCTCTAGTTTGGCTCTCTGGAGGTTTGATGGAGGTAAAGTATGGATTTTTCCGGCAGAGCGTCCCGCTGCAGATGGAATTGACAGTCCCTATCTGTCCTGTCTGTCTGCTTTTATGTGTTTAGAATGTGGGTGTGTTCTAGCATCACTGACCCTACCTCTCTCTCAGCTTCTAATTGGTCAAACTTCCATTTATCATTTGATTGGGGAATGAACTGTGAGTCAGAGGGATGTCATTTTATGGCTTGCAGATAGGACACTCCTCTGTCAGATTGCACACATTCTATATTTGATAATAAAAGACATATTTTACAGTTACACAGTTGCTTGAAATTACATATACATGGTGTGGCTGAATTTAGCCATGTCTCTGTCCAAATCTGCTGTTTCTAAGAGCTTGCATTCAGAAATGGCACATATTTCACTTTTTAACTGGTTTTGCAATTTCTGACATTGACCCAACTTTACATACATGTGCGCAGGGAGTAGGGACATTAACTGATGAAGTTTCAGATTTTTAACATGCATACATTTAGAGTAATATCCACTTTTCCGCTAAAACCCCCCTGAACACGCCACCGGGTCGAAAAACCTCTTAAACTGTGGGCAGAAAAATCACAAGAATTATGGTATCATTTATAAAATTTTCACATGTCCGCTCTATGAGTTATTCATCTTTTTAAAGTTATGTTCTGGCTCCAAAGGGGTGTGGTTTACCCTCAGCACAAGGTTGAATTTCTGGTTTTTCCAGTTCTGCCAAGCCAGCTTGCTCTCACAGGCAGTGCCCCTCCCCTTTCCTCAGGAGGAAGCCACTTTTTACGACCATTTACGACTCCTGCCAATAAAACCTTTGCCTGAGCCAGGACAGGGCTTTGTTCACTTTCCTGCAGAGCACAGGTAATTCAATTATCAGATAGATGGCATATCCTTAGTGTGAGCAGCAAAAGGGCAGCTAGGCCTGGGAACACAGCTGTGACTCAAGTTTCACTCCTGATGGGGGTAGTTGCCAGGCAGAATTCAGTTCCTTAAGCCGGGTTTCAGATAAAATGTCACTTTTTGTTCCCCAGTTTCTGCCTTCAAATAAAACTCAACATTTTCACAGATGCAGCTAGAAGGCTGATTCTAAATGCAAAACTATGACATTTCAACAGTTACAAAGGCATGTGACACCAAACATAGGTCACTTATTTAATCTAAACATTTTCGATTTTAGTGTCTTTAAATCCAGTGCAACTTAAACTGCTGACTCCATAGCTCAGCCAGTTTGGTTATAAGCATTGTTCTGGGCTCTTCATTTCCCAGATTTTGTAGGCACACAACACTCCATTCTACCAAATGTCTGCTGGTGTTCAGTGAATATTTTGCACATATTGCAATGTTTGAAATAGGCACTTTGGCTTGCCTTCAGAGAAACACAGGGTGGTTTTAAACTGCCGGCTTTTGGATAGTGGTGAGTACTGGTACTGCACCCATTTTTGGGATTTAAGAAAATGAATTCCCCACAATTCTAGGTTGCATTTGGCAATCAGCATTGCCATTCCCAATGCTTTCAGACTACTGTGCGGGTAGTCCAATGGTGGTTTTAGGCAGTTTCCTTCTGTGCCCATAACATCGGCAAAAATGAGTGGCAGCCTATTCTTCATGCATTTCCCTGTGCATTTTCTGGGAAGCTCTGGCCATCATGATGTTTTCCATGTCAGTACTGCACAGTTTTGAGGTACGGCTCGGATGCATGGGTAAATACATCCCACAAGCCCCCCTCTTGCGATGGCCATTCTATTTCACAAATGGGACTCGCAAGACCTGGGATGTTTCCTCATCTTCTTCCAATAGATGGCACAGTTCAGCATCTTTTCCTCCATCCGGTCGGATCGATCGGTTCTCCTCGCCGGTCCTGATGGGAATATTGGGCGGTCCACTGGGCCCATTGGATTTTCGTTCCTGGTCTCCGGATCGCCCTCCTTGGCCCGTCTTCAGATTTTCTTTCTCCTAGGACGACAAAGGAAGAGCGGCAATACCTACTCATAGACGTTTTTCCACCACTGTTGAGATAGTGGGGCAGCATATGCATTTCATCATCACGAAACATTACATTCTTATTTTGAAAAAATAAAAACAGTATAACTAAGAGACAGTTTCATGCAAATCACAATATTTTAGAGACTAGATGTGGTATGTTTTATGATTGGAACAGAATTAGTCTGAGACAGTACCCGCTAGGATTCCAGAGGATTCCTCCAGTTGTTGCAGGGTGTGCCTGGGATGGCCACATTTCAACTGGTTTATGTGGACCCACTTGTCTTCCCCCTCTGCCGAACCGCCTTTGGGGATGTGGATTTTGTAGGCCACAGGTGAGATCTTGTCGATGATCTCAAATAGTCCCTTCCATGTAGGCAAAAATTTGCGCTGCTTGGCCTGGTTCCTTTGGAAGTTGTATAGATAGACCCGGTCTCCCACCTGATATTCCTTCCTGGAAGTTTTCAGGTCATAATGGGTCTTCATGCTATCAGCTGATCTTTCTAGATTCCGCTGAGCATAAGCAAAAGCATGTTGAAGGTGTTTCCTTAAATTCTCTACATACTCATGAGTAGTGGAGGCATTTATCAGTGTCTGCTCTTGGGTCCTATAGAGCAAATGCTGAGGAAGCACCATCTTGCGCCCAGTCATCAACTCAAATGGTGACATTTTGGTTGCAGATGAAGGGGTTGATCTGATGGCCATTAGGACCAGAGGTAATCGGATATCCCAACTTGGCCCAGAATCTGCCACAAACTTTTTTAAGATGCTCACAATTGTCCGGTTATATCTCTCTACTGCCCCAGAAGAAGCTGGTCTATAAGCAATATGTAGCTTTCTCTTGACCCCCAGTATCTCCCACATCTTTGTCATTACTTCACTGGTGAAGTGGCTACCTCTGTCTGACTCAATCCTTTGAGGTAGACCAAAACGGGAAAAGATGTGGTTGATCATCAAGGCAGCTGCAGTTTCCGCCTTGTAATTTGGGGCTGGGAGACATTCCACCCACTTGGTAAACAAGCATGTCACAGTCAACATGTACTTATTCCCCCTAGCCGAGCGAATCACAGGGCCCACAAAGTCGATTTGTAAATCTGACCATGGCAGGGTCATCCCCCTCTTTTGGAGCGGCGCGCGGTGCGTGAAGGATGTCGGCTGAAATTGTGCACACACAAGACACCCCTTCAAGTATTGGTCGAGGTCCTGCCCCATGTGTGGCCAGTATGCAACCTCTCTTAAGATTTCCAATGTTGTGTGAAACCCCCTGTGACCGGCAGTGGCCGCATCATGGGCGTGACTTAACATCAGGCTTCGGAATGAGGTAGGAACCACCCATTGATCGTGGCCAGCTTTGGATTTCCTTACCAGCAAACCGTCTTGGATTCGGAACATTTTTGGACATTTCATCAACACTCTTAGGTCCTCTTTCCCAATGTAATCGGTATCCGTCAGGGGAAAGTTCTCAGGGTCCTCAAGGTGCTGGTAAAATTTACCAATAATTGGATCCCCCTTCTGAGCGGTAATCAAATCAGCATCAGGGGTCTCCTTACTCCATTGTACAATTGAAAGGTCGTTGTGAGCATTTGTCTGGGACCTAGTGATGACAGTGACCTGGATTTCCCCCAACAGGGACTCAATCTCAATTAGATCCCCTTGGATGGCCCCGGTTTTGGCCAGCTGATCAGCTAAGTCATTTCCAGTTTTGTCTGGTCCCTCTACTTTGGAATGACCCTTGATCTTTTTCCAATAGATGGTCATCTCATTCGATGTGACCAGATCATCAATGTTTTGGATCAACTTCCCATGTTTCAAGGGTTTGTTGTTAGCACATAACATGCCTCTGGTTTTCCAATTAACCAGGTGCTCCACGAACCCGTTCCGTACATAATCCGAATCTGTGATTATGACCAGTTCGTGGAGTTGATGCTGGACAGCAGTGAGGATGGCCTGATGCACAGCCATCAATTCTGCCACCTGACTACTTCGGGGACCAATTTTGTATCCAGCGGAGGGTTCTGGGGACTCATTCACCCATGCATTCCCTACGCCGGCCACTAGTTCTTTCGCCCCGTCGTTGTCAACATGGTAAGAGCATCCATCCACATACACAGTGGGCATTCCCTCACACTTGTCTTCTTCAAAGACTTTGTGGGGGGAATTAAGGTATGCCTCCATGTTGTCCTTTATTTTTAGACTTTCGTCCTCGAGACAGTTTTCTCTGGCACAATCATGCAAGTCAGCCAGACCTTGCGCGAGGGGACTCTTCTTGTTTTGGCCATATCTGACCTCCACAGGAAAGCCTTGCATTGACAGAATCCAGGAAGTAATTCGGGAATTACTCACATTTCCGGCCCGGATTCTGTCACTTTGGAGATATTGCAGAGGCTGGTGTGGAGTCTCCACTATGATGTGTTCCCCCTGGATAAACGGGCGGTAATTCTTCAATGCCCACACCGTTGCCAGGAGTGCCTTCTCACAATCGTTGAATTTTTCCTCCACAGAGGATAAAGTTTTGCTCGCATAGGAGATTACTTTATTGACCTTGTCATGCTTTTGATATAATACTGCCGTCAAGCACGCATTAGAGAACCCTGTCTCCAGGAAGAACTCCTTGTTTCTGACCGGGTAAGCTAGGCAAGGCGCTTGTGACAGGCTTCTTTTGAGTTGTTTTACTGCCTCGGCTTGTTCTGGACCCCATTCCCACTTGACCCCCCCCTTCAGGAGATGAATCAGGGGTCTGGTGATCTCTGCGTAGCCCTCAATGAACTTTCTGCTGTAATTAGTCAGTCCAAGGAGGCTCCTTAATTCCCGCAGAGTTGTGGGGTCTTTCAGTTTCTGAAGTGCTTCCACTTTCTTTTCCTGGGGACAAAGACCCTGAGGAGTAATCTCATGCCCCAAGAAGTTAACACGGGTTTTACACCACTGTGCTTTCTGAAAGGAAAGTTTTGCTCCGGCGGCCCTCAACTGTGTCAGAACATAACGGATCTCCGCTATATGTTCCTCCACAGATGAACTTTTGATGAGGACATCATCTACATAAGCCAGGTTACCCCTCGCACCCAGGTCGGGCATGGCCTTATGTAGGAAAATATTGAATTCATTGCCGGAGTTGAGGTATCCGAAGGGAGTCCGGGTCCATGTGTACTGCTGGCCCCCAAAGGTAAAAGCCAGCTTGTATTGGTCCTCCCTACTGACAGGCACAGTCCAGTATCCATTGGTCAGGTCTATTGCAGTGAATACCTGTGACCCCTGGATCTGGGCCAGCCCTTGGTCAATGTAGGGCAGAGGCCATCGGGAAGTATGGACCCGTTTGTTGAGCTCCCTGAGGTCGGCGCAGAGTCTCCACTGGCCGTTTGGCTTCAATATCCCCAGCACCGGATTATTGAAGGTGCTGTGGACTGGACGGATTATTCCCCGGGACTCAAGGTTCTTAATTATTTCAGTAAGGGACTCCATCGATGCGAGAGGCAAGCGATATTGCTTCACAAACACAGGAGTCATGCCAGGGTCCGTGGGGATTGTTGTTGTGTGGATGTCAGTGCGACCACAGTCATATGAGTCTACCGCAAAGAGATCTTGGAAATCCAAGAAAACTTGTTTCAACTTTTGCTTTTGTTCCAGAGTCACACAGGCATCAGCTAGGTTGACTCTCTCTTCCACCATCTGCCTGAAGCCTGGAAAGACTTCTGGTTTGGCTATCTCCGCGGCCTCCTCCAGCTGGGTGGAGAAGTCCCTGGTCAGAGTGCTGATTTGGACCGGAGGCTTCAGGTGGGAAAGGCAGCCCTCATGGACCTGGAAAATCACCTCATCCCTCCTGAAGTCACACGTCACATCTTCCTTACCATAAGGGCAGGAAGTGTACACCAGGAAGTTCCCCCCATGCCGGGTAAAAATCCTGTCTGGTGTTGTATTGTCCTCACTGTCACTGTCAACACAGTCCTTGGGGATTGGTCCTAACAGTTCATTTACAAGATCAATGGAGAAATGTCGGTCATCAACCGCCATTCCAATAATGGTGCCTGCGGCTAGAGTAATACTCTTTAAGTCGCTGTTATCCACCTCTATTAGAATGGTGTCATGTTCTATGTTGACTAATGGAGTTGGGTTTACCCCCAACCCTTGCTGTTGGAGAGAAGCATTTAGATGTATGTAAGCATCAGGGTTTTTCAACTCTTGTCCCCTTTTAACTTTCACTTCCAGGGAGAATTGTCGGGTCCTTTCTGGGATGGTGACTTCCTCTTTAACCTGAATTTCGACTGCATAAGGTAGCAATTGAGCTGACCTAAATTCTTTTTCTGGATCAACAAAGCCCATGGGATTATCCGCTAATCGGGACCAAGCTTTGAAGTTTATTAGGTCCAAACTAATGGCAAAGCGATTGAGAATGTCACTGCCTAAGTAAAAGGCGGCAGGGACGTCTCGCACGACCCAACAATTGTGGACTATGCTCTTGTTGCCAATGGAGATCTTGAGCATACACCTGCTTGGCAGGAGATGTTTGGAATTAGGTGCTTCCAGGTCCATTTCCCACTTGTCTATCAGTTTGAAGGGGGGAATGGCTGGATCTTTTGGGAGTTGGCGGAACATGGCTTCGCTGATGAAGCTCTTACCGTTGTTCACACACACTCGAGCGAGAACAGAGTCCTTCCCATCATTTAACTGAACAGGGATGAACAACTGCTCTCCAATTTGCTGAATATCAGCCAGGCTTTGAGCTGATTTCACATCTTTCTGGACTATAGGAGTGGGAGTTTCCGATTGTGGATTGGTATAGAATTTCAGAGTGTTTCCTTCCAGTGTGGAATACCACTTTAGACTGGAAGGAAGGTTGATTTTCAGAAATAGAGAGGACCCCCCATCACCAGTCTGTTGTCCTACTGCTATTACTGTCACGTCTGGAATCTGGTTGTTCTGGAAGTGAAATTCTACTTGGTCAGATTTTTGTTCAACCATGTGGCAGGTGCCGTTTAAACTAACATGGTTGACACTCTGTTTTAATTTTATTGGTAGGCTAGTCTGGGTCCAGAGGACCTTGTTTACGCAATCTATTAGGGGTGACAACCTTCTCAAGAGGTCATTCCCTAGTAAACAAGGGGTGCCCTCTGGGGTCACAACTATGACCGGGTGTTTCAACTTATGTCGCCCAATTTTAATGTCCAAATCTGCCGTCCCCTCGACGGGAATTTCCTTCCCGTCAAAGTTCTGCAGTTGTCCCGGAAGAGAGGTGAGAGGAATTTGGTAATTCTCTCCCCTTCCTGCATTCAGTTCGTCAAAGGCCCTTCTGGACAGAAGGGTAGCTTGAGATCCCGTGTCCACCAGTGCCGAGATTGTACCCTGCCCCTGTACTTGTACCGGGGCATAATATCTTCCCTCCTTCTCCTCAAGGGGGCACAGATAATGTACATTTTTGGACAACTGGTGGGCTAACTTTCTGGTTTTGGACATCGCGAGAGAAGAATTTTGGGCAGAATTCTGTGGAGAGCCTTGGAAATCTGAAAGAAAAAGTTGGCAACTGGAGATCAGAGCCATTGTGGGTTCCCCTGGTTCCGGTTCTGGGCCGCCCCCCCCTTTTTGGAGGCAGTCACCAGGATGGGTTTGAACCAGGGGATTTTCTTGCTGTTGGTTCTGGGATGAGATGGTGGGCGGCGGTAGCTCAGTCTCCACATCTCCCCAGTCTGGATTTGCATCCCTAGGGACCCATTTTTCTTTGGGAGGAGTTCCCCCCTCTCTGAAGGAGAAGATCCTTTTCCCAGGATCCTCTGAGGATCCCTCTCCCTCAAATTGGAAGATCTGTACCTCCTCCTCAAACTGAGTCTGTTTGGGTCTTTTGTTTCTCCTACCCCCCCTCTGCTCCTTAGGAGGCAGACTTTCAGGGGCAAGAGATTTTGTTTCCGGTTCCTGGGTTTCCAGGGGCTGTTTACAAGTGAGGAAGGAAGCTTCCTCCAAGGCTTTACACCCCCCTTCCCTTTGTGCCTCCTCCCTGGGAACCGGTGAGTTATCGGGGTGCTGCCCCCGTCATTGTTCTGGAGCACCAGGTCCAGAGTTGGGTACGTTCTGCGCCGGCATGCCGATCTGAGGGTTCTGCTGAGCCCTCAGTATGTGACCCATATCCCGCGCCATGTTTTGAACCTGGCGCTCTAACTGGGAAACCCGCTCAGGCTGATACGGGACCCTGTTTTCTCCCCTGGGCTGATCCCGGGAAGGGTAGCTGTCCCTTCTTTGGTAGTACCCCTGGTTGGGAAGATTTGGGTACCCCTCCACCCTTGGCCTCCCCTCTCCCGGATTCAGTGGTCTGGGCTCAGGGAATTGGGGAAAGAAGGATGGATGATTTTGGGGTTGGAAGTCGGGTGGATATCTGGGGAAAAAGTTCTGCCCAGGGTTTGGTAAATTTCTGCCCTCCTGTGGGAAGTTTGGAGGGAAGTTCCCTGGGTTAGGTGCTTGGCTGGATCCCCCCCCTTGGGCTGGAGGAGTCCACACATAACCCAGGATGGGTCTGTTACCTTTGTAGCGAGGACTTACATAGTCAGGAGAGCGAGGGACCCCATTTGTGGGGCTGCCTCCCTGGCTCCCTGTCTGTGACTGACTCGAGGACCTCCTGGGCCTAGCATTATTAGGTGCAGGTAGGTTTTTAGGCCCCCCCATCTCCAAATCCAAAACGGGGGTGACCTTTACCTCTGCCACCTTGGCAGCAGCAGGGGTGCTGTTGGCTTTGGGGTTTTTCTGGGCATTACTTTTGCTATCTATCGGTTTCTGCACCTCATAGATCCGGGTAGCCTGTTCAATGACCCAGTCTAAAGATCTTTTCTCGTGAAAATCCCTCACGAGCTCGGTCATGATGTATTTGGGCAAGGCATGGAAAAACGTATTTATGAACTCTCTACTATCTGTGCGCACCCTTCTTGTGGTCTGTGCAAAAGCACGCTTTAACTCCTGCACAAATTCTTGTGGGGCCTGATCCTCCCCACATTGCAAATTGTAGGCTGCCTTGCGAGCCTCTTGAGGATTTCTGTGAACAGAAAAATGTTTCAGGATGGCCGCCTTATATGTGGACCATCTTAAATGATTTTGGTCCTCCAGCCCCGCAAAGAAACTGGAGTATTCCGGGGAGAATGTCCACTTTACATATTGAATACAGCTTTGGCTGTCCTTCAAATGGAAAGTCTCCATCATTTGTTCAAACAACTCTAAGTGCTCCCAAACAGAATACTTAGCGTTCTTATGGTAAGGCGTGATGACGCTCCTGATCGCCTTAATCTGCTTTAAGGGGTCCTTAAGCAAGGCCCTTTTTGCCTTATTGGCCTTTTTGGTTCGGGTAACCCTTGTCCATTCATCCTCGGACTCAGAGGCACTGCTCCCAGAGGTTCCCGTCTGATCTTCCAGGTTTTCCCGGATTCTGCGAGCCTGGGAATGGCTGGCAGAATGTGGGGACCTGGTCTCCTGTGTCCTGCGCAGTTCAGAGGAGTCTTCAGATTCCTCCTTGCTGCCAGGATTTGATGGGTACCCCCTCCACTGACCTAACTGGGCAGAGGTTTTCAGGATGCCCTTAATGGGCCTACTCTCCTGGGGTTCCCCACTGAACTGTACTGTACTTGGGTGCCCATACCCGGATGCCCACCCCTCCATTCCTGAGTGGTACTGGCCTATGAGCCCCATACTTTTAGCTGGATAGTAATCTGCCATCCCTGTGGCCCTGTGCTCATGTGTACCAGGGGACATGGGTGTGGCAGAGTCCCGGGACTGAGAGGTATGAGGGCCTCTGGTACTAGGGCTCCTGAGGTTATGCTCCGGAGTTTCCATTTCCCAGCGAACCTCATCTCTATCCGCCCCTGCTCCCTGTTGCAATGCAAGAGCCTGCATTTGTGCCTTCAGTTCCTCTGTTAAGGCCTTACTCGACTCTATCAGTTTCTCCTGCATCGCTACCTGTTGCTGGAGCCTATCATTGTGTTGACAGAGGGCCTCATTCTCCCTCTGTGCTTCCTGGTTGGTCCTGGAGAACTGGGCCAGTCTTTGCTGCAGGAGGTTTACCTCCTGGGCAATGTCCCTATTGGCCTGCTCCTTTCTTGCTAGAGCATCTTCCACCCTTCTGGTGTGCTCTACCAAGTTCTGGTTTTCTTTTTGGAGATCACCCAGCCCCTGGAGGGCCAGGTGATTTTCTTCAATTTCCTTTTTTAAGTGGCAGACTTCCTGGCCTATGGCGTCTCTTTCCTGACTAAGAGCCTGCATTTGTGCCGCCAGGTCGTCCCTTTGCCGTTGAAGGGCACAGGCTTTTTGGCGCTCCTCATCAAACTCTGCTTGGGTATCCAGGTCTTTCAGAATCAGTTTATTGCTCTCCTCTTTCTCTCTGTCTAGTTGGATTTGCAGTGTGGCTACCTGCTCTGTGCATGCCCTGTTGAAATTGATCTGTTGCTCCAGCTTTTTCTGGTTCTGCAGTAAGGAGTCCAAACTGTCTTGGTGCTCCTTCTGCAGGGCCAGAAATCGGGTATCCTGGTCTGTCTTTTCCTGTTGTAGGATGCCCATATCCTCTTTTATTTTAATGATATATTGCCTACTATCATTTTCTGCCTCCTGGCTCCTCTGCAGCCTCTGCTCAGAAGAGACCAGGTCAGATTGGACCTTCTCTAACGCCATCTGTTGCCTATTTGCCAGATTTTGGCTTTCAGCACATCTATCCTGCATGTCTCCCATATATAGGTACAGGTATGCCGCTATCCTGGCAATCTTATTGTGTTCCTCTTTGGCTTTAGGAGCCATATATAGTTCACTCAGGGCCACATGTAATGGACCCTGATCTCTATATATATCTGACCCTGTTTCAGTGACCTGTTGTGTGATGGCCTGCAACCACACATCCTGGCCCTGTTCGGTCCATTCACCTCTCACAAATAGCTTATGCAAGAGGTGCTCTCTGGCTATTTTCATGTCTACTAAGGTCGTCATTCTAGAGATTGGTCTCTGTCCTGACTTACAGAAGTTTGTATTTTATTTTTGCAGAACAGAACTTTTCTTGGAGTGTCCCTTTTGAGGAATGCTTCACAGCGTAATGCAGCGTGGTGATCCGACCGGATGTATGTATCCCGTCAGTTCGCACACTGTATTAAGCTGCACAAATGGTAAATCTAACCCAACGTCTCTGCTCGAGCCCCCAATTTGTAAGAGGATTCAATTCAACACTACAGCTAAGTCAACGCCTAGTCTATAATACTGAATGAAAACCCTTATTGATATATCTTTAGGTCCAGTTCATGCGTTCTGGATGACTACCCCTATATAACACCCCTCTCTTGGAATCCCCCTGGCCCCACTGAGCCAAGAAGTAGTTCTGTTTTGCAAGTTTAAAAGGTTTATTTGATAATTTAAAATATATATATATCACACTTTATAATAAATTAATAATTGAATAGCACACTTAATCTGATATGATAAAGATCAACAACGGAGAATCTGGCACTAGCACACTTCTTATAATCACTAATGAGTTGACATGAAATGGATAAGGTAGCACACTGGTAAATAGGAACAAAAGTATAATGTGGTAGAGGATGCTTTATGTAAGCTCAGGTGGATGCAATATTCAATGAATGCAGTACAGAAAATACTCAATATGATTTCAACCAAACAATGTAATCACTTTTCTCTGGCAATCCCCTCCCCCCCTTGATGCAAGGCAAGGAAATGGAAGGAAAACACACAGTTCTCAGAAATGCAATCAATGTAAATCAGTTCACCCCAGCAAGCTTAGACTACAGAAGTTTGAAAACACAGGCAAATGCTTTGATATGTGCTAGCAATGGATGAGAAATATGCTGGAAATGCTTTTAATTCCCTTTCAGAGGTTCAGGGTGAGTGGTATCTAGTTAATATTAGTCCAGGCTCACACTAGCAATGAGGCAGGGATAGTTAGCAGGTTAAACGAATTTCTGGCAAATGGAAGGCAAGCAGCAGCAGTTTTTACATGTGAAGAAATTTGCAAATCGCGGTAAAATTCGCGGATGCGCCGAGCGCTATTACAGAGGAACCACAAGGACTATCTCTATCGTTTTGGGGTCCTAGGAAAGCCTAGGATCTCATCTTCCAAATGAAAGTTACTGCAAGTCTCTAGCACAAACGGTTGCAGAGATATGAGCGATTGAATAAAGGTCGTTTTTCAGATTTGAAATTTTAAACGCACACTTTTTCAGCTTTAAAAATGATGGCAGGATAACACAATTGCTAAGCTGCAGTTCTACTTAGATAAAAAATGGATTGAATTATATTATTTTAACTAGGAGATTGGTTCTGCACAGTTTTCTAGGTACTCACACTATATTCTTGAGTGAAATGGGCCTCATCACGGATCTGGTCAGGGTTTTAAATTCGCCTCTGGTCTCTGCACTTCACAGTGATCTGGGTCAGCTCTCTCTGGTTCTCTGGTCTGGGTCTCTAGTTCTGGATAGATTGAAGTCTCTAGTTTGGCTCTCTGGAGGTTTGATGGAGGTAAAGTATGGATTTTTCCGGCAGAGCGTCCCGCTGCAGATGGAATTGACAGTCCCTATCTGTCCTGTCTGTCTGCTTTTATGTGTTTAGAATGTGGGTGTGTTCTAGCATCACTGACCCTACCTCTCTCTCAGCTTCTAATTGGTCAAACTTCCATTTATCATTTGATTGGGGAATGAACTGTGAGTCAGAGGGATGTCATTTTATGGCTTGCAGATAGGACACTCCTCTGTCAGATTGCACACATTCTATATTTGATAATAAAAGACATATTTTACAGTTACACAGTTGCTTGAAATTACATATACATGGTGTGGCTGAATTTAGCCATGTCTCTGTCCAAATCTGCTGTTTCTAAGAGCTTGCATTCAGAAATGGCACATATTTCACTTTTTAACTGGTTTTGCAATTTCTGACATTGACCCAACTTTACATACATGTGCGCAGGGAGTAGGGACATTAACTGATGAAGTTTCAGATTTTTAACATGCATACATTTAGAGTAATATCCACTTTTCCGCTAAAACCCCCCTGAACACGCCACCGGGTCGAAAAACCTCTTAAACTGTGGGCAGAAAAATCACAAGAATTATGGTATCATTTATAAAATTTTCACATGTCCGCTCTATGAGTTATTCATCTTTTTAAAGTTATGTTCTGGCTCCAAAGGGGTGTGGTTTACCCTCAGCACAAGGTTGAATTTCTGGTTTTTCCAGTTCTGCCAAGCCAGCTTGCTCTCACAGGCAGTGCCCCTCCCCTTTCCTCAGGAGGAAGCCACTTTTTACGACCATTTACGACTCCTGCCAATAAAACCTTTGCCTGAGCCAGGACAGGGCTTTGTTCACTTTCCTGCAGAGCACAGGTAATTCAATTATCAGATAGATGGCATATCCTTAGTGTGAGCAGCAAAAGGGCAGCTAGGCCTGGGAACACAGCTGTGACTCAAGTTTCACTCCTGATGGGGGTAGTTGCCAGGCAGAATTCAGTTCCTTAAGCCGGGTTTCAGATAAAATGTCACTTTTTGTTCCCCAGTTTCTGCCTTCAAATAAAACTCAACATTTTCACAGATGCAGCTAGAAGGCTGATTCTAAATGCAAAACTATGACATTTCAACAGTTACAAAGGCATGTGACACCAAACATAGGTCACTTATTTAATCTAAACATTTTCGATTTTAGTGTCTTTAAATCCAGTGCAACTTAAACTGCTGACTCCATAGCTCAGCCAGTTTGGTTATAAGCATTGTTCTGGGCTCTTCATTTCCCAGATTTTGTAGGCACACAACACTCCATTCTACCAAATGTCTGCTGGTGTTCAGTGAATATTTTGCACATATTGCAATGTTTGAAATAGGCACTTTGGCTTGCCTTCAGAGAAACACAGGGTGGTTTTAAACTGCCGGCTTTTGGATAGTGGTGAGTACTGGTACTGCACCCATTTTTGGGATTTAAGAAAATGAATTCCCCACAATTCTAGGTTGCATTTGGCAATCAGCATTGCCATTCCCAATGCTTTCAGACTACTGTGCGGGTAGTCCAATGGTGGTTTTAGGCAGTTTCCTTCTGTGCCCATAACATCGGCAAAAATGAGTGGCAGCCTATTCTTCATGCATTTCCCTGTGCATTTTCTGGGAAGCTCTGGCCATCATGATGTTTTCCATGTCAGTACTGCACAGTTTTGAGGTACGGCTCGGATGCATGGGTAAATACATCCCACACTGTATCTAGTGATGCTAGTTGCTGTACCATACCACTGCTGCCACTATTAGCTCAGCCCTAATTTACACTGGTTGCTGTATACTACTCGAGGTGATATACACTTACCAAATACAATGTGTGATAAACACTCCCTATAAAATGTGTGTTAGCAAGAGTCAAAAGGCCACCCTATGGTACCTCCTCATGCCCCTACTACACCTTACCACTCCCATTGCTGCATTAACCATGCACCCAGCAGAAAATGTACCCTGCCCAACCACAGAACGAAACATCAGGCTTTGCGTAAGATTACCCTGTCTTTACGAACCCATCTGCCATAACAAGACCCCTAATCATCCTCTGAGATATACCTCACGACCTCCTAAAATATGTCTCAACCTAACCACGCCCTGCAACAACCCCATCCAACCTAAATTCATCCCTATAACAATACAGGACCCACCTAACACAACTGTTCTATGCGGAGCCTTGACCAACGCTAGATCCCTTATGGCCCTTGTCACAGAAATAGCAGATACCTTATTCACCAACAACCTCGACCTACTAGCAATCACTGAATCTTGTCTGCACGAAGCAGCAGGCCCAGGACTCCCAATAGCCATCCCTGAAAACTATCAAATAATCAGAATGGACAGACCCAATAACAGAGGAGGCGGTCTGTCCTTCATAGCTAAGACTAATCTCGAGTTAAGATCATTGACTCAATCACCTCTCAAATCTTGCAAGCTCCTTGCAGCCAAATTGCCCATCTCTAACTGCCGCACCTTAACCATCTACCTAATATATAGGCTACCTGGCCCCATTGGTTAATATGAGGCAGACCTATCCAGCCTTCTAGCCAACAATGCAAAAGGCACCTCTCAAATACTAGTACTAGGCGACCTAAATCTTGGTCTGAATGACCCCGATGACAAACTAGCACAAGCCATAGCCAACATGCTAGCTGAACATGGCCTAATCCAAAAAGTGCTCACCCCTACCCACAATAAAGGTAGGACCTTGGACTGGATCGCCACTTTGAAATGTGATACCACCATCACCAAAATCACTCCTCAACACTGGACAGACCACTATCTCATTGACTTCTCATTATCACTTAATAAAGAAGTCAGCAAAGAAAAATCATGGCACCACCACTACCCACTAGATCTAAAAATATTATAAATCCTGACAACCTCCTACCATTTCTATTGCCAACCCTCAATGCTCTCCCCGACAACTTAAATCCAGAATGCCTAGTAGAAAGCTACAACAATACCATGAAGAAAGGACTAGACATCATTGCCCCTCTAAAAATGCAAAAAAAGGAAACAACAAGCTCACCTGAACACATGGTTCACCCCCCACCTAAAAGAACTAAGAATGCACAAAAGGAAACTAGAAACCCTATGGCACAATACCCCCACAGAAGAGAACAAACTTCAACTCAAACTCTTCGCTAATAACTACAAAAAAGAAATCTTACTCACAAAAAAGAACCTATTTAATGAAAGAATCGAAAAATCCAGTTCCAATACCAGGGAACTGTTTGCTATCCTAAGGGAACTGGAATCCCCCATACCCCCAGCAGATAACATAACTAAAGACAAACAGTGGCGCACCAGCGTCCAAAATGCCCTAACCAACAAAATCAAAACCCTCCAAACTAAAATCGCTTTAAGAAATGACTCCCTAACCACCAACGAATCATCT
This sequence comes from Ambystoma mexicanum, assembly GCF_040938575.1. Lineage (NCBI taxonomy): Eukaryota > Metazoa > Chordata > Amphibia > Caudata > Ambystomatidae > Ambystoma > Ambystoma mexicanum. The sequence goes on along the minus strand of NC_090931.1, from coordinate 163,990,142 downwards.
CCTAGTAACCACGCCATCATCTCCGTTCCCCGGCCCAACCCTCATACTCCTGGTTACATCCGCATGGGGCCTTGCCTCACTGTATTCACAGCTGAGGTAAACTAGGGTGTTTTTTCTCCCCTCGCAGGATTCTCAAACTTAGGTGGCCCGGTACCTAATACGCTTTACTGTTTGTTTGCTTTAATTGTGGTAACTTGTGCTTGCCGCTCACTTCCTGTCTGCGTGCTCTCGTTTCGTCTGTCTCCCCCCCCCCTCCTACTCCATGGTGCTCTCTGTCTTGCCTATCTTCTCTAACTGCTTCTCCATTGACTATCCTGCTCTCCTCACTAAATCTGGTAGGAAAAAGTTTAAAAAGGACATCCTGGTCTCCAACCCAGGCCTCCCTATCGCTGACACCTACACTAGTGCCTGCTCTAAGGAAACTCTCACTGACATCCTCTTTTTCGTGCCTTCGCCTGACCTATGGACCCTTCATATGGTCTCTGTGCTCTTTCCTTTCTCCTCCTCGCCCATTAATGGTGGCACCCGTTGGGATGTCCTCTTGGCCCCCTTCCGCTCCTCTAAGGCCATCATTAATGTCTACGCTAATGGGACCATCTTGGTCCAAGGCCCTCAGGCCAACCTTCACCTCTTTGATAGACGCTTCCCACGCCTCATCAACTTCCTTTCCTCTCCTGCTGTCCCCCCTCCTCTGTCCTTGGCTACCTTGCCTCTACCGTCCCTCCCTGCCCCCTCTCGTGCTCCTTCTTCACCTCCTTCTTCAACACCTCCGCAGGGCGTACCTCTGATCTGTACCCCCCCCTGGAAGTTCTTCAAGGATGGCAACCTTCTCCACATTGCCACTCTAAATTCTCGCTCTGCCATCAAGCACTCCTCTGATACCTGTCACCTTCTTGAGGAACTGGACCTCGACGTCCTCTGTCTCACTGAGAGATGGTTCACAGCCAGCTCTGCCACCAGCTTTGACACACTCCTACCTGACGGTTACAGGATCCTCTCCATGCCCAGGCCTAACCGTGCAGGGGGTGGTGTTGCCCTTATCTTCCCTGAGTGGATTCCTGCCACTGTCACTCCTACGCAGACCTACTCCTCTTTTGAATGTCTTGTCTGCCGACTCTCTCTCTCTCCTAGCCATTCCCTTACCGTGGCTACTATCTATCGGCCACCTGGTCAAATGTCCTCCTTCCTCTCTGAGTGGGCTGACCTCTCCTCCTCACTCCTGTCCTCAACCACTCAACTCCTCTTTCTTGGAGACTTCAACATCCACCTTGATGTCTCCAGTCCCCCCACTGGTCTCTTTCGTGACCTCTGCGACTCTCTCTCACTCTCTATTCTCCCGTCTGGGCCTACTCACTCTGCTGGGCACACTCTTGATGCTCTGATCTCTTCTGACCTTCCCCTCTCCGTCCCTCTCTCCACTCCTCTCTCCTGGAGTGATCACTTTCTCTTATCCTCCCACCTCACCCTCCCTACCCCACAGGCAAAGCCACCCTCTTCACTGCCACCCACCTTCTCGGTCATCTGACCCATGAAGGGTGTGTCAGTTGAGGCTTTCGCTGCTACCTTCTCGCCCCCCCATGCCCCTTCGGCTGACTCCCACCCTGACACAGCCCTCTCTATGCCCCACTCTGCTATATCTGCTACTCTTGATATCCTTGCCCCTGTCATGACAATCCGCCTGAAGCCCAAGGCCAAATGTAACTCCTGGTATGACTCCGATCTCGTCACCCTAAAACGCAAGTGCAGGGTTGCAGAGAGGAAATGGCGTGCTTCATGTTCATCCTCTGACAAACTGGCCTGCCGCCTGCTCCAAAGGCAGTACCGGCTCTCCTTTCTCACCAAGAAGAGAGCCCTTATCCAAGCCCGCATCTCTGCGGCATCTAACAACTCTGCCGAACTCTTTAAAATCTGCAAGGAGCTGGCCAACCCTGTTGCAGTCTCTACCTCTCCTGTCCCCTCCCAGGCCCTCTGCACTGCACTGGCCTCTCACTTCATCTCTAAAACTCAGGACATCCTGTCCTCGCTCTCCTCCTTTCACCCCCCTCCCTCCCTTCCCGGCTCTTCCTCTGGCCCTTCTGCAGTCACCCCTCCTCCCTCTTTCTCTGCCTTTCCACTTTTCTCTGCTGACGAGGTTTCCAGACAAGTCCGATCTATGAAAGTCTCGTCTAAACAGGTTCACCCCTGTTCCTCCAAAACTATCAAGGACCACATCGACTCCCTGGCTCCTGCCCTGGCTGACTTTTGCAACCACTCCTTCACCTCTGGAGTTTTCCCTTCCCCCCTCAAGCACTCCCTTGTGCACCCTCTTCTCAAGAAACCCTCTTCCAACCCCTCCTGCCCGGCTAACTATCGCCCTATCTCCATCACTCCCTTCCTGGGCAAGCTCCTGGAGAAACTGGCCATCTCCCAGCTTAACCTCCATGCTGAATCTGTTGGTAGTCTTCATGACCATCAATCTGGCATCAGAGCTGCCAGAGCACGGAAACTGCTCTCCTGAACATCCGTGAAGACCTGCTCTTGAACCTTGATTCCAACACTCCGTGTGTTCTCATTCTGCTCGATCTCTCCTCTGCCTTTGACACTGTCAACCATGCCATCCTGCTCAACCGTCTCCGTGAAAACCTGGGTATCACTGGTCAGGCTCTGGCGTGGCTGACCTCTTTCCTTTCAAATCGACCCTCCCAGGTCCAACTGGGGTCCTTCCTCTCCGACATCTTTTTCTCCACCTGTGGTGTCCCCCAGGGATCTAATCTCTCTCCCTGGCTGTTCAACCTGTATCTGGCACCCCTTGCCCACCGCATCGCCGCTCTCTGCCCTAATTTCCAGTGCTATGCGGACGATACCCAGCTCATTTTCAGGCTACCCTCAGCCTCCCCCTCTCCTTCCCTCATCTCTGACTGTCTGTCTGCTATCCAGGAATGGTGTGCCGCCAATGACCTCTGCCTTAATGCCAGTAAGACTGAGATTCTACTCATCGGTACACCCACTCCCTCCTTCCCTGCAGATCTCTGGCCTGCCTCCCTTGGCCCCCTCCCTGCTCCTACCTGCAAGGCAAAAAACCTTGGGGTCATCTTCGACTCCACACTCTCCTTCTCTCCTCATATTTCTGACGTCGCTAAGAAGTCACACTACCAGCTGCACCTCCTCAGAGGTATTCTTTCCTTCCTTTCCTTCCCCTAGAAGCTCACTGTCTCCCGAGCCCTGGTTCTCTCGAAGCTGGATTACTGTAACAGCCTCTATCTTAATCTGCCTGCCTCCACTCTCCGCCCTCTGCAACTCATCCAGAACAGAACTGCGAGACTTGTCCTTGGCCTCAAGCCCAGGGACCGTATCTCTCCAGGACTGAAATCTCTACACTGGCTCCCAGTGGCTGCGAGGATAAAGTTCAAAACCCTCTGCATTGTCCACAAGGCCTTCTGGGGCCTGGGTCCTAAATACCTTCAACTCTCTCTTCCCAAATATCTTCCTTCCCAAGCCCTTCGCTCATCCGCCTCCAACTCCCTCAGGGTCAGCCGCTTCTCGAAGCAACGAGCTGGGGGTAGATCTCTCTCCGCGGCAGAGGCCTTCCTCTGGAACAGCCTTCCTGCCTCCCTGAAACTTGAGGAGAACCATCTCCAGTTCCGGAAGCACCTCAAAACCTTCCTCTTTGCTTCTGCTTTCTCTCTCCCTCTCCCCTGCTGAACAGCTAATAGTCCTCACTGAAACTGCACTGATTCTGCAACTGGACCACTCTTAACGGCCTCGGTCCTGGGCCCAGCCACTCTCCACTTGCACTGATGCCTTGGAACCCCTCTGCACTGCGGGACTGTCTCTGTATCCCTACAGCCCCCCCCTTTCCCAGCACTTGTTCTGCACCTACCTTGCACTTGCCACCAGCTGGCCCTATTTATTTATTACTTTACGCCACTTACCTTGTACTGCACTTCCCCCCCTCCCCTTCCCCTTGCACTTTTTCCCCCTCCCCCACCCCTGCACTTGCGAGATCTGAATGACACCTGGCCTAGTAGGATCGTTGTCTGTCTCCCCTTGTTCCTCCCCTCCCTGCCTCGTCGCGCCTTGAAACACCTGTGTATAGGCGCGTTACAAATGCCATATCATATCATATCATATCATAACCAACCCACCTAACCCGAACCACTTCAGATTCGCTAAAATCTCCATCTTAGAAACAGAAAGAGTCATCACCTCACCTAAACCATCCAATTGCAAAGGTGACAACTGCCCACCCCAGATAATCAAGGATGCTGCCAGGGACCTAGCTCCCTTTATAACCAAACTAATCGACGCATCCTTCTCCTCCTGTCAAACTAGAAATTATATCGTGCCTCCTATTGCTATGAATATATGTATATTGGCCTACGCCAAGCTGCTAACAAGCTGCTTATAAACTACATGTGAATAAATTCGCATTGCAAGGTCCTGCCCTTAGAAACCATGTAAACTGTCATTTTGGGTAAAGCCGCCATTTTAGGTTTTCTTGCTCTATAGTCACCATGTGAGCTAAAATGGTAGCCTATGTTATTCAGAACAAAACTCGATTGTCATGACCTCTGTACAGCTAATGTATAACTTGCCTGCAGGCCACTTGTTAGGGTCATGAGCTTAGACCTTGTCCTTCTGCTGACCTGTGTGCAATGGATTACCTGTATCACCGAAACTGATCTATAATTGAATGAGAACACCTGCTTAACTACATTGTATAAATTAAGTCCTGCATTGTAATGTTAGGCGTAGAGCATACATTATTACCATTTCTTCTTGTTAATGTATAAACCTAAGATGAACTAGATTTGACCTGGCAAGGGACCCTAGAGCAGTAACTTATTTATGGAATGGTTAACCTGCAGAAAGGCTGGACAACAGGCTGGAGAAATGTATAAAAGCCTGACTGTTTCAATGAATATTTGCACTCACTGAGCACACCGAGCACACCGAACCACGCCGGAGTTCGCTGTGTTGTACTGAGGGTCGATAGCTATCTGAATTTTGTTCTGTTCTTTTGTAACTGGATTCAGTATAAAATAAAGTGCTTTGTATGTTCCTTTGTAACCTGTGTTTGGTGTGTTTCCTTTTTGGTTACCCTGCCTAATATTATTTCCTCGTTTTCACAGTTGGCGCCCGGAATAGGGACCCTCAAGATTGATGCCGGATTATTGAAGGTTGACGCACGCTATCGGACCGGGATCGGACGGTGTGACATAACGGGCCCGACTGAGCGAGACGCGACACCTCAACAGCGCTGCACGATCCGTTCCCTGGACGATAGCCGTGTGGTCTGAGACGGCATCTTGACGAGGGTCAATTTTTTGAGGCGGGCAGATTTGCCGAAATCACCATACACAAGGTAGAATTTGTTAGGTAAGTCCTTTGTAAACCGATCGGTCCTCCTTAGGTTTGGTCAGGTGAGTCGTTACCCGACTCTTAACACCGAGTATTTGAGAAATGCCTGGGAAATTGTCTAGCTGCTTTAGGGCAGTATTCCGCAGCGATAGACAATCTTTGGAATTTAGCCGTCCGGCACCACAGGAGGGGTCACCGGCATGTACTATGTACTGTAAGCATGGCATTGGAAGTGTAGTATTTAATAAAATTTGGCACAGACAAACCAGACATGCCTCCGAACTTCAGTGGCCAGTCAATGGTAGTTTTGAGATCCCTCGAATTGAATATTTAGAGTCAGTCTTGTTAAAAAAGAAGGCCAGACCTGCAGCATTTGATGTTTTGAAAATTGGAAAAGAGAGGCGTTGCAGCAGCTTAAAAGTAGGGAAAAACATGTGCGCCGTCATAAAACAAATGCTGAAAAGGTGTTGTTATATGATCAGGACAAACAGTCTGAGTCGGTTAGGAATATGGACAGGGCTTTCTCACTCGGTATTCAGAAAATCTATCCTTCTAAAGATCTTCATGTTTCTGATTAGTTTATCGAAAAATTGTTAAATGAACGAAGGCCTGGTGCCTCTGCACCACCTCCGTATGTTCCTCTTCCTCCTGCTGTACCTCTTTCTGCTGTTATTCCTGCTCTTCCTGCTCAACCTATTGTTCCTATTCCTTCGGTTGTTGTTCCTCCACCTGCTCCTCTGCCTCTTCCCATTGCACCAGTAATAGTACCTCCATTGAATTTGCCTGCACCCTCACTCACAAGTAGTTCTGTACCGCTTGTAGTTGATCATGGTGCGGGGTCGAGGATTGTTACTCGTAATACTTTTCCTACAGAAAAGAAACAGGATTTGTTTGCATTGGCTAAGCATTGTATGGAGAGAGATGATCGAGATAATGTTCTTGCCACACTTTCTAATATGGATAATTTTCCTGAGAAAAATGTTTTCATTGAAGGTTTAGGGATTCATTTATGTGTAATGTGGGGTAAATTAAATAATGCAGACCTCCCAAAACGGTTGAGGGACCTGAATACTTTAGCGTTTTCAAGAGACACTGTGGAGAAGGTACATGAGCATGTTGAGAGGATATTTGAGTATAGAAAGGAGGTGGAAAGGTTACGGAATGAGGATGACGAAGATGAAAGTATGTATGTACAGAAACGATTTCTTCCGTGTCGTAAATCGACATCTGAGGAGGCGCGAATTTGTACAAAAGATGCGATTAGATGGATTTCAGACATATCGATAACTCCAGTTGAGGTATATGACACATACAGTCAATATACGCTAGAAATCCAGAGGAAAGTGATACAGGTAATGGTAGAGCACCTGCAGGATGAATGTTTAAAGAGAAAGGTTAGTTGTCCCACAGAGTTATTGAGCATTTATAAGAGAGCTTTTTCACTTGACACTTCTTCAACTGCTTTAGCGCTCGACTTAGCTCTGTTGCTCAGTAAGCGTTCGGAGTTGCCTACATCTCAGTTGTCTATGAGAGAGGTTCCTCCGACATTTGTCCCAAAGGTTGAGATTCCTGCTAATGCTGCAGCAGGTACACCTGCTGTGGACATTCCTGCACATTATGTATCGCAGTTTTTTCACGTCCCATTTTCACGACAGGAAGTGAATACTATTAGACAAACTATTCCTGACATTAGGAAAAATCCGACAGGGTTCTATAAAGAGATAGAGTCCGTTTTGCAGTCCTCAGTGTTTACCCTAGGCGACATTGACTTGCTATTCCCTGTACTCCTGCCTGTAGATTTGTGGAAACAAGTTAGAACTATAGACGATGTACCAGGGTTGGGAGATACATGGGCTAACATAGTTAGGCTTGATGGGGAAAGGCCAGCTGGTGAGAGACCACCTCAGGTGATACTAACTTTGCCTGACAGAATCATTGCAAAACTGAAAACTATAATCCCCGAAAAGAGAATTATTTGGGACAAGCTTACGGCCTGTGTCCAAGGAAAATCTGAGGGTGCTACTGAGTTCTTTAATCGGTTCGAACAGGTATTCTCGGATTTCAGTGGACAAGACTTAGGCACAGAGTCTGGGAAAAGATTATTTGTGGACAAATTTGTATGTGGATTGCTGCCTGACATCCAGTCACAAATTATGTCTTCTGAGAGAGCTTGGCAGGCGAAATCCCAATCAGAATTACTGCACATGGCTCAGTACTACGAGAACCGTGTCAATAATGAAAAAGATAGAGTGGAGAAGAGAAAAGGTGATTTGAAGACTAAAGTATTGTTACAGCAAATTGTTAGAGGCCCAAGAGGGGGTAGTTCGCAGATTAGAGGTCAGTATGTTCCGCAAGGGAATGTGCCGTGGGGTCCCGTGAATATTAACCAGTGTGCCTATTGTCGCCAGGAGGGTCATTGGCGTGCACAATGCCCCGTCCTTCGACAGAGGTCGAATAACACATTTGGAAATATGGGTAGACGATCCAGAGGTCGCCCGGGTGTAGGGGGCCCTGGTAGAGGCCAGTTTTCGCAGGATCCCCAACAACCTTTTTCACAGGATAATCAGACTTCGAGTGTGGATACTAGAAACATATTTGATCATCCTTCTGCTGCATAACTATCTGAAGAGCTTCCTTTTGATGATATTTTGTTTCGTTAGGATTGCCCGAAGCAGGGTTTGGAACCTACACCTATTCCAATTAATCAGAAAGGTCCCTACGTTGAAATGGCAGTGGGAAATAGGAAACATCAATTTTTGATAGACACTGGAGCACAGAAGTGCTCCATTGATCATTCTCGGGTTCCAAACATTCCACTGTCAGGGCAAACCAATGTTTCTGTAGGGTTTTCTGGCACACCAGTTGTTTGTCCGGTTTCTTCACCGGTACCTATTTCTTTGGGTCCCTTTACGGACCACTGTCCATTTCTCTTGACTTCGAATTGTGGAGAGAATTTGCTGGGGTTGAATCTGTTGAAGGAATTAAATGTGGTAATTCATTGTTCTTCTGATGGAGTGCGTTTGACGATTTCACCACAGCAATGTTCTGTTTCGCAATTCTTGACTAGAGCTTTGCCGCCAGAATTCAGTAATGTACCAGAGTGTTTGTGGGCAGCTGATGACAATGATGTCGGTGTTTTGCAGATTGAGCCTGTTGAAATAGTTTTGAAACATGGAATTAAGCTGCCCGGTATTCCACAGTATAAGATCTCAGTTGAAGGCGAGCGAGCTTTGAAGAGCATTGTTTCCGATTTTGTGCATCGTGGGGTGATTGAGGAGATTGCAGGAAGTTTGTGCAATAGTCCGATTTTACCCGTGTACAAAAAAGGTGATAATGCAATTCCATTTCGTTTTATAATTGATTTACGTGCCATCAATAAAGTCGTCGCTCCACAATTTCCAATTGTGCCTGATGTGACAACAATATTAACCATGATTCCAGCTACGGCTACTCACTTCAGTGTTGTGGACCTAAAGAATGCTTTCTTCAGTATTCCTATACATGAGGATAGTAGATACTTGTTCGCGTTCACCTTAGGGGGACGCTCATTCACATTTACTCGTGCACCTCAAGGTTATACTGAGAGTCCTAGTATTTATAGTAGGGCTTTGAAAGAGCAGCATGATACCCTTGGATTGCCCCCTACTTGTACGTTGCTTCAATATGTTGATGATTTGCTTTTAGCTGCTGACTCTGAGAGCTCTTGTAAAGAGGGCACTGTGTTGTTGCTCATCCATCTAGCTAAGCATGGTCACAAAGCTTCGCTCAAAAAGTTTCAATATTGTTGCCAGGAGGTCGCCTGTTTAGGCTATCTCCTGTCAAAGGAGGGAAGAAGATTGACACCTGAAAGAATAAAAAACATTTCTGGCATGTCTGTCCCAAATACACAAAAGGAAGTTAGAGCCTTGATAGGTATGGCTTCTTACTGTAGGTTATGGATCCCAAACTTCTCACTAGTGATAAAAACCGATGTTGGCCTTGACGAAGAAGGGTATTTCTTCGCCATTGCCATGGAATACGGAGCATCAACATTCATTCGAGTTGCTCAAGACTGCATTATGTTCGGCGCCAGTTTTGGGCACACCGAACTATGAGAAGGCCTTTGTGTTGTTTGTGCATGAATGTGATGGATGTGCTTTGGCTGTATTAACGCAGGAACATGGAGGGAAGAATAGGCCATGCGGTTACTACTCTTCCGCCCTTGATCCTGTTGCATGCGCTTTGCCAAGATGTTTGCGCGCTGTCGCTGCTGCTGCGTCTGTTAAACAGAGTGAGGGAATGGTCCTAGGCCATGATTTAACCCTGATGGTGCCTCACTCTGTAGATATTCTATTGAACAAAACCCAAACACAACACCTCACTTCCGCACGACTGACAAGATATGAATTAATCTTGTTTGCTCCCCACATTCAAATTAGGAGGTGCTGCCTTCTTAATCCGGCTGAACTCCTACCTTTCCCGCAAAATACTGTTTGCGGTGACGAAGAGTCACATGACTGCCTGTATACTACTGAACAAGATACAAAAGGCAGAGTTGATTTGAGGGACACTCCTTTGGATAACCCACAAGGGGAGCTGTTTTGTGATGGCTCCTGCTTCAAACTACTGGATGGTACATCCACAGCTGCTTATGCAGTCACTACATTGAGTACGGTTGTGGAGACCAAGAGAATTACGCATAACTCTGCGCAGGCCGCAGATATTATAGCATTGACTCGAGCTTGTGAGCTTTCCGAAGGGCTAACAGTAAACATATATACTGATAGCCAGTATGCCTTTGGGGTGGCTCACAACTTTGGAAGACTTTGGTCAGAGAGAGGGTTTTTAACTTTGCATGGCACCAAGATCCAACATGGCTCCCTGATAGTACAATTGCTTTCAGCGCTTGCGCTCCCTAGTCAGTTAGCAATCATTAAGTGCGCAGCACATCGCAAGATTATAGATGATGTAGGGAAAGGGAATGCTTTCGCTGATCAAATAGCTAGACAAACTGCCTCTTATCTCTTCGCGGAGATGTATGTTTCAAGGGAGACTGTAGATGCCTATGCAATGGATGAGGGTGTTGGGTCTGTATGGGATATCCAAGCCGATGCCACATTAGAAGAATCCAAGAGGTGGGCTGAGGGCTTGGGGAAACTCGATGATGATGGGTGTTGGGTGGACATGGTTGAAGGGAAATGGTTGCTTCCTAATACCTATATAGTAATGATGGTTACCATGGCACACGGTCCCACACATGTGTGTGCTCAACAGATCACGAGAATGTTGGAGAAAGTCTGGGTAAATGATAAGATTTCAAAAATTGCCCAGCATTATGTCCAAAATTGCATGATTTGCCTACAACACAATGTGGGAAAGGGGACAGCAACTCCAAGAGGTAGCTTTGGGCCTCCTTCTGTCCCGTTTGAAGTGATTCACTTTGACTTTATTGAAATGGAGCGATGTAACAATCTAAAATATGTCCTTGTGGTCATTTGCACCTTTAGTAAAAGGGTCGAGGCTTTCCCTGTTAAAGACGCTACAGCCATGACCACTGCAAAGACCATGTTAAAAGAATTCTTCCCACGGTTCGGTTTGCCGAGAGTTATCTGGTCGGATAATGGTCCGCATTTTATCGCTGCTGTAATTCTACAGATATGTACGGCATTGCAAATTGACAAACGATTCCATTCGGCCGGACATGCTCAGAGCACCGGATTAGTGGAAAGACACAATGGTATCATAAAAAACAAGCTTGCTAAAACGTGTGCCGGCTCCAAACTAAAATGGCCAGACGTCTTACCGATCGTGTTACTTTCAATGCAGACAACCCCTCAAACTAAGACTGGGCTCTCTCCCTTTGAGGTGGTAATGGGGAGACCTGCTAATATTTGGGGGTTGCCTAAAAGCTGCGCATTGCGCGATGTAGAAAATGTACTTCTCTCCGACTATTGTAACCAATTGACTAAAAACCTGTTTTCAATTTATCACCAGGTGCGAGAGGCATTGCCGGTGAGGTACGAGGGCCCCTGTCACAGACTACGACCAGGGGATTGGATCCTCGTTAAATCCTTCGATAGAGCGTCTTGCCTCGCACCACGTTGGAGGGGCCCCTACCAGGTGCTCCTGGTCACTCAGACTGCGGTGCGGGTAGGAGGACGTCGCCACTGGATCCACGGCAGCCACACCAAACGGATCCCACACCCAGTGCCATACGATACAGAAGACGCAGAACCCCTTTCCGACATTGAAACCAACGTACCCGAAACGGCAGACGGTGGAGAGAGAGTATCGAAGGCCGTTCCGGAAGTTGTAAGGCCCGACAAAATGGCCATCTTGCCTCCTTGCTCTCCCACTGCATCGTTTGTGGATCACCATCTTCTGATCCAACTTCCGTTCACTCGCCACCTCCTGTGGGAAGTGACAACATCCTGTCTGCTGATTCTTTTGCACCGGAAACTGTGAAGTATAATCTCCGCCCAAGGAGATAGGTTTGCAATACGGCTCTTGCTGTACAATTGAAAGAATTTGAGGGCTTGCCTTTTTTTTGGCCCAATTGCATAAAGGGTTCTGCTGGCTAAGGGTTGTGGGAAAAGACATTAAGAAGACGCGCGACTGGAGTCACCAGCAAACGAACAATTGGTGTTTCTCGATTGAAGACGACAATGCCTGCATCCGCTACCGTTCGTACTGAACTTTTGGAAAAAAATGTGACTAGGAGAGACAATGAGCAGATATGTATGGGGGCCCCGAAAACGTTTTGTTGTCTACTGGTGATAATTACGGGAATTTTAGTAACTGTTGGTTGTGGGTTTTGGTATTTGGAGAGAATGTACCCTTTGAATGATTTGCTACCTGTTGAAAATATAACTGTTGTTCCCACTCCTTCTGTGTAACTACATACCTTGTCACCTAGAGATCGTTTGCATAGACGGAATTATCAAAATAACACTCTACTTCTAATTATGAATACTACCCATGCAATCTTTAACAGAACCAATTGTTGGATCTGCTCGCATTTACCGCAACATGGGGATAAGGGGCTAGGTTGGTATATTCACCCTTTACCTTTGACAACTGCTTGTTATGCTTCACTTAGAGCACTGTTCTTTGGCCGATGGAACGATAGCCTCTCGGGGAACTTTGATGGAACTAATTTGAATAGTTTTGAGAAACATGTTCTGACTCCCCTGGAATGCTCGCTTTTCGCAAATAGGAGTAAGCTCAATATTGCTTCTATTAGGCCTTCTGGTAGATTGTCTCGTCCTTTCCAATCTTTGATTTCCTTTAAAATGGCTCCGATAGGCAATAAGGATGCCGTGCCTCCTTCTTATACTGTTAACCATAGCCCCGATTCAGTTTCTTTCTGCATACAAAGGAATGGCACCCGGTCAATGGGAGATTTTAAAGGTTGTGCCAATGTTGCAAATTTTACTGGGGAAGACAGACCTTTGTATGTAGGCGAACCTATCTATTTTGTTTGCGGTAATGTAGCATTTCCATGGTTGCCCAGGGATTGGCAGGGAACTTGCTATCTAGGAATCCTGTTACCTGGGGTGTTTATAGCAAGTACTGTAGAGGTTTCGAAGGCTCGTCCACGGCGGGACGAGAATGGCGACACTCCAGCACAGGTTTTAGGAGATGTAGCGAAATCATTCCTTCCATTCTTTGAGCAGATAGCGAATTCCGAGGATATCAGGAAACTAGCGAGAGTATTGGAGAGAACCATCAACCGGACCACAGATATACTCTATAATATGACTTTAGAGCAGAAAGCGATCAGATTGGTAGCGCTTCAGAACCGGATGGCATTAGATGTGATTCTGGCTGAACGTGGTGGAGTATGTAAACTAGTGGGGTCCGCTTGCTGTGTTTTCGTACCGGATTCCTCCCCAACTATGGCAATACAGAATCTGCACATTCTTAGTTCAGAAGTGCATGTTCCCGAGGGAAATTGGGATCTTAGCGCTTGGTTCTGGGACTTCTTGCGATCTTGGGGTTGGAAAGTGCTTTCAGTCTTGTTGATTATTTTGGGAATTCTGCTATTTCTTTGTTGTTGTATCCAATGTCTACCAAGTATATGTTCAATGCTAGGGGGATGTTGCGCTCAGGCGATAGGTACATTAGGACATAAAGTGTACGCCCCGGATAAAACCTCTAAGGAGTATGTACTGAAAGAGATCTTAGTAAAAGATCTAATGGCGATAGATATTTCTGACAGCTATTCAGGGTGTATGGACGATGACACATGGAGTTATTTGCAGGGAGATCAGAAGTAGTTTAGCACTTGGCATAGGCCAAAAGGAGGGTTTGTCAAACTAGAAATTATATCGTGCCTCCTATTGCTATGAATATATGTATATTGGCCTACGCCAAGCTGCTAACAAGCTGCTTATAAACTACATGTGAATAAATTCGCATTGCAAGGTCCTGACCTTAGAAACCATGTAAACTTGTCATTTTGGGTCAAGCCGCCATTTTAGGTTTTCTTGCTCTATAAAGTCACCATGTGAGCTAAAATGGTAGCCTATGTTATTCAGAACAGAACTCGACTGTCATGTCCCCTGTACAGCTAATGTATAACTTGCCTGCAGGCCACTTGTTAGGGTCATGAGCTGAGACCTTGTCCTTCTGCTGACCTGTGTGCAATGGATTACCTGTATCACCGAAACTGATCTATAATTGAATGAGAACACCTGCTTAACTACATTGTATAAATTAAGTCCCGCATTGTAATGTTAGGCCTAGAGCATACATTATTATCATTTCTTTCTTCTATAAACCTAAGATGAACTAGATTTGACCTGGCAAGGGACCCTAGAGCAGTAACTTATTTATGGAATGGTTAACCTGCAGAAAGGCTGGACAACAGGCTGGAGAAATGTATAAAAGCCTGACTGTTTCAATGAATATTTGCACTCACTGAGCACACCGAAGCACGCCGGAGTTCGCTGTGTTTTACTGAGGGTCGATAGCTATCCGAATTTTGTTCTGTTCTTTTGTAACTGAATTCAGAATAAAATAAAGTGCTTTGTATGTTCCTTTGTAACTTGTGTTTTGTGTGTTTCCTTTTTGGTTACCCTGCCTCATATTATTTCCTTGTTTTAACACTCCAACACCATACCAAGTAATCTCAAAGAATCCTGGGTTCTGCCTCTCCTCAAGAAGCAAACCTAAGACCCTGCTATGCCCATTAATTACAGACCCATCACCACAGTGCCTTTCCTATTAAAGATAATAGATAGAGTAGCATTCCTACAAAACCAGCATTATCTAGAAACTCACAAACTGCTCGGAGCCCGGCAATCTGGACTCAGACCGCAGCACGGCACTGAGACAGCCTTAATCGACCTTAAAACCCAAATCAATGAGATTAATGACAAAGGAAACACCACCATGCTACTCCTCCTCGACCTGTCAGCAGCCTTCGACCTGGTAGATCACACAGTCCTGTGCGAACACCTGGCCTCGGCTGCCCACTTCTCGAAAGATGCCATAGCCTGGATCCAATCATTCTTAGACAATCGAACCATGAGAGTCTTCTCCTCACTAGCCTCAACAGACCCCATCAAAATAATCTACAGTGTTCCCTAGGGCTCTTGCGTCTCCCCAACCCTCTACAACATCTTTACCATGCCCCTATTTGACAAGTTGGACAGACCGGGTTTCACATACACTAATTACGCAGATGACACCCAGATCCTCATACCCCTCTCGGGCAACTTCGACTCAGATACGGCCTTGGTAAACAAAATATACCTCATCATTCAGGCATGGATGACCACACATGGCCTATGCCTGAATGATGATAAAACTGAAATCCTGCTCCTCGGATACAACACCAATCTAAAAAAAAAACTCAGCTCCAACTACAAGGCTTTCAACATTGATGGTAACACCATCACTGTCATCAAAATAGTAACCTTTCACCTTGACTCAGCCTTGTCACTAATGAAACAAGTAAACTCACAAGCATCCTCTACCGCCTACACGTGCAAGCTAATCAGGGCAAGCAGAGCATTCCTCTCCCAAGCCAACTGCATCATCATCGCCAATGCCCTTATACTATCCAGAATAGACTACTGCAATGCCATGTACCTAGGAGTAATCAAATACATAACTGACAAACTTCAAACTCTGCAAAACAACGGACTCAGAACAGCCCTTAACCTACCATCCAAGGAACACATCTCCAATAAAAGAAGAGAACACAAATGGCTCAAAATCTGCGACCGTATTTCACTCAAAACAGCATCACTCACTTACAAATGCCTAAACAATGCAGCACCCCCCATCTCTCGGCCAGAATAGTAAAACAAACTTCCACCCACCCTATCAGAATGATTAACTCTCACTGCCTTCAGGTATCCAAATTCAGACAAAAGAAAACGCGTGGTAGTAGCTTCCCTGTCATGGCTGCTCAACATTGGAACGCCCTTCCAATCAACATCAGAAGAGACCAATCCTGCTACAGCTTTAGGCGAAACACTCTGTCCTGGCTACGATTCAACGATCCCCTCGACTGAATAAAGCCAACCTAACTGTATATATGTACATTTGTATTCCTTAAACTGACCTGCTGTAATGTAATTAACTGTATATATATATATATATATATATATATATATATATATATATATATATATATATATATATATATAAATGCTACAAAATGTAAGACTATGCTTATACTCACCTGTGCCTTATCCTGTAACCAAGCTTTTATGTACTCTTACCTTCCTACTCTCTCTGAATTTTGTGTGCCATACCAAATAAATAAACAAACAAGCAAACAAACAGAGGCATCCTTAAAATGTGCTAATTATTTGATGAAAAACAAAATAACGTTTACAGATGGTGCAATTGTGAAGGGTGCAGCGTCTCCTACGGCTGAGTCTGTTGTAAGAGATTTTAAAAACTGTTTCCTGAATTTGTCTGCCATGTCATGGGTGCTGTTGGGTGCAAACACCATGGCAAGGAGGGCATCTGCACTATCAGCCAATGTGATTGCCTGTCTCTGCAAATCTGCATTTTTAAGACATGAACTACCTGAAATGAAAACTTTGATCCTGTCTGAGAGCATCTGAGTGCTGCTGCTGTTTAAAGCTGCATACCAGCCTACTGAGCACTTGTGGATCGCATGCAGCGTCAGCCTTCACACTGACTGTCTCGATAGGTTTCAAACATTCTGATATGTGGGACAATTTTTAGGAGACAGCTATGAATACAAAATAATGAAATAAAGGGGCCTTGAAGTTATTAATATCATTGTAAATGTATATTTATTCCTTTTTTATATAAAGAGCAGATACACTGCCCAAAAAGTCTTGGTACCATATCTTACACCCATGGACATCACCGCCCCAGTAGCTCTCGCCAGTAGCTCTCGCCTAGTGGCCATTAACTACAAGTAGCTCTTGCTAGCGTAAAGGTTGGAGACCCCTGTTTTAGAGGATTAAAGCCTTGCCAATGTGGACAATGTCCGGGAAGAGTTTGTCTACCTAGGCCTCTACCAGGCACAGCCAAAATGATTGGCTAATGGTTGTTCAAGCACGTGATTAAGTTAAGCCAACAATGGGAAGTGCTGTATAACAAGTGAACAAAAGTGCAAACTAAAATAAAAAGATGCATTTACAGCTAAATAGACTACTAAACATTAGTCATTTGCTAAAATAAACGTGCTATCTGGCTCTCTGTTCAGCATTATTATTTACCATAAAGAGAGGAAAATCATTATCAATATGGCATTGAAATCATTGTCCATACAGAAAGTGAGAGGTGTGTTTCCAAACGTGGATTAACTGCTACCATTAATAGTATGTAAAGATGAGGGTCCCGTGTACAATTCCCCTATACTTGATCCTAAGCTGGATACTTGGCAATGTGGAGAGCATTGGGGACAATCGTCAAGTGATTGCCAGTGTGCACCGCAAGTGAGTGCAGCAGAAATGTGCACTGCAGTAATATGCAGCCCACTTAGGTGATCCTGGTGTGCAGTATGAGGGCAGCCCATTACTAGGAATGGGAAACCCCTAATCTGCATAGGTTGACTTGCTGCATAGTGCAGATTTGAGAAAATGGCCTTCAAAGCGATGTGTAGGAGAACAGCGGCTCCGCGCTGCGTACACCGCAACTGGTGTCCTTCTTGAGGTTGCAGGCCTCTCAGCTGGGGATTGTGACAACTGGATTTCATTTGCTATGCTGTTGTGGATGTAATAATAGTGGAAGTGGAGGGGTTCTCATGAGCACATCCCCACAGTGTGGCTGGATCCGACCTAGAAATCCAGGGCTGCATTCTGCGTGATGTGTACGCATATAGTAACCGAAAGTATGAGAGATCCACCTGCTAACATGTCTTGCCTGTTCTTCTTCTGTCTGCTTCCTCCACTTGTTCAGCCCTTAGTCACTTTGAATTTCCTGCATCATTCACGGTACAATATGGGTCCCTCAGAAACTCACTGCCTCAGGTCAATCTTTCGTGTGGTGGTGCACAGTGGCACCCACACCGGAATTATCCTTGTCTGCACTCTAAATGAAGGTCACTCACATCCATAGATCCAAACTGCGTTCACAACAGATCCCTGTGTGGACGATTCACATTGCTGATCTCTGCACATGAGTGCGTGCACATCGGAAGATGCACTTGTTTAAAATGGCCCACATGTGCATTTTACGTAAATCATCATTGCACAAGTGCATATGCATTTGGAATTTAGAACTATCACAGTTCTATACATAACATGCCACGAGGCTGCAGCTGTGCTTTAAAGTGACTTTGCAAATGATCAACTTATGAGTGACAACCCACTAGACATCACAGCAGCTCACTAAGGTCAGATGTCTACAAAGAGCCTTGACAACATTGCCAAACCATTCTTTACTCATAAACATATACAATACAGTTACACGTATTGAAGTCAATTTCTCAACCGCCCTGCCTATCTCCCAGCAGTCCTTAGTCGATGAGCTCTCCCGGGGAATTGGAACTATCCCTGGGTATATTGTGGTTGTCCATTCTGCAAAGGATTACACCATCCAATGATGGAATGGATGAAAGCCAAGTCATGCCTAAAGAAGCTGGATCCGATTACAATTTCAATTTTATGAGGAGGATTGTATGTATTTTTTGCACATGGCAGTCTGAGGATGTTGCTGTGGTGTTATTGTGTGGAGATTGGAAGAACATGTACTCGTCCACAGGTAAGCTTTTACCATAGTTCTCTTTTTGCAATTGGTGACCTGTGAGGCCAGGCTTGGTTGTACCTTGAGTTGGGTAACATTGTCATCAAGTGCGAGTATGTGTGATGGCCCAGTGGTTCTGAAGCTTGATTGCAACATGGTTTGGGGTAATTGTGAAGGTTTGTTGGCATTGAATGTAGCAAAGGTGCAGTGGTGTGAAGGGTTGTGGCTATGGGTGAGCCAATGACATAGGGTAACTTTGATCTATCTGCTGCATTGATTGGACGGCTGGGGTGCTGCTGCTCTGTCCTCTGCCTGAGACAATACAGTGTCCGCTAATGTAAATGTGTCTCCCTGTATGTTCGTATTTTGTAATAATACATGGTATGGTAGAGTTAAATGCAGTCTCTGTTGTCCATTTTCATTCATAATGTGTGACATTTGAGTGGATTCATTCTTTCATTCTTTTTTTTAAAGTAACAATAGTTTTAAATGAACCATACATACATAGAACTCTGTTAAATAACACATTACCTAAATACATTCAAAGTTTTAAAGAAACCCTCCGAACAACTATTATTATGTTCAGGAGGAGAGGAATTCACTGACGGGCCCATAGGTCAGCGCTCACCCTCTTTAACTTGTATGATAAGATAGCTGCACCATGTGAGGACAGGGGGTGCAGGATTCACTTACTCCAACACGACTCAATAATGAGGACTCAGGAAATTGGCAAAGGGAAGTCCGTTTAATGACAAGTACATCAAACAGAGAAACAAATGGAAATCAGCAGCATTGCGATCACCTGTCTCGCTCCGACTTCCGCGAACTTCAGTTGAACAGCAATAGTTATAGGCAAAACTCGTCATCACTGACGTCTAATTCTAAAGAAACTCGACAAGCAATACAATTGGTTAGGAAAGGTAACTTAAGTATAGGTGCTATATCTGTATATGATAATAGGGCATGCGGATGGGATAGCTCTTATCGGGTGGGCGTCTATTCCCATCCCACTACATCACACGTGATTGACGTCACTACACGTACAACGTCTTATTGATTCTACTATCTATAGGAATCCAGATAACTTGGTCCATTGTGATTGGGCAGGTTACACCCCTAGACATAAATCCCCATTTTAATTAGCGACATGCAGAATGGACAGCCATGTGCCTGGGTCCCAAGTTTCACCCTGCCTCCCTTCCATCAATCAGTATCTTAGGGCTATGTGTAATTTAGTTGGCTGGGTATGGCCTCGAAACTGTAGCCTTTTATCGGGAAAAGTTATGGCATCCTCGGGTCCTGGATGACATCAGGTGGTGGTACTTCTTTGCGCCTGGCTGATCACGTGTTAGTTCACCATGAATCTGCTTCAGTTTCCAGCTTTTAGTGCATTTAATTCTGTTTCAGCCTCGCCACCTGCATGGGCCCCCCTTATCTTGACCTTCATGGGGCAGGCTGGTATGCTCTGAAGTTTGAGTCTTGTTAGCTGACGCTCTCCTCCCTTTCTCTGGTTGACCTCGATTTAATAGACATGAGCCGCTCTTTGTTGAGTTTCGATTCCGCTCCTTTTCTTGCCTTTGGCTGGGTTACGAAACTTGGCCTGTCAGGTCTCTGGCAGCCTGGGTACATTTCTGCTTTTACAAAATGAAGTCGCACTTGTATAATGTGCTTTATTGAGGTAGATATATGGTTGGCGCTTGCCTCTCTAATCTTCTACTAAGCATTGCAAGCAGTATTTTTTCTTTTGCCTCTTGCGTTCCAAGCCTATTTACACACGTTTGACAGGTCAGTTGCTTCCATCTTGTCTTGTAGCAACGTTTCCACACATTTTAACATCGTCTCTTCTCTGTGTCCATTACATTTATTTTCGTAGTTCCTCGCACTGGCATGCTATCTTCGATAGCCATTTTTGTTCATTCACAAGTCTGTTTAGGCCCTTGGGTCATTTCCACTATCCTTCCATTAGGGCTCTTTGGGTTTCTTCATGGACTGTCTGTAGGTACTCTTTGTTTCGTATCAGCGGCCGGTTCGGCTGTCTGATAGGGTACCGTGCTGCCCAGGGTTGTCTGGTTATGGGCGCTTCAACAGGTATGGATATTCTGATGTATACTGGGCGTAGTCCCAGTGCAGCTCTTTTTTGGTTCATTTGCTCCTCATACGTCACATACCTTGGCGAGTGCGCTCCTGGTACCTCGAAATGAGGGGATGGGGTGCAGGCCATGTCTGGGACCTCCTCTACAATTATTAACACATATTGACATTCTGCTGCCATTTTGAAGCATTGCCCTATATAATCCCACCGTCTCACAAAGAAAAATATCATTGGATGTGAGTGTGCCTTATGATAAGATATGATATGATAGGTTATTTAAAAAGCGCTTAATACCCAGAGATTTCTAAACACGGACATGGGGATTGAACCTGAAGTGCTCTTTGTCGTCTTGCTTCCAAGACAATCACATTTCCCCTAAACTATCCTCCCTTTAAAAGAGTAACCCACAAGTCTCTGCACCATAACCCGGGAGTACATTCTGGATCATCTAGCCTTTTAATCCACAGAATAGTAACAGCTGGACAGCTAACCAAAAAATATTCATTTGTTTCAGTTTTGACAGTAGACTTACAACATTGACAGTATCGATCTTTCTGAGGTACCTTTTCCCTTCAAATTGAAATTGTATTGGTCGCCAACACATTTAAATTTCATAAAGGTGCACTTTGAATACCTACAAGCACGACTAGTAAATGAAGTTTGTGGTGCCTGTTCTTTATCAAAAGAACTTTTATGTTAAAACTTCAATATGACTCAGAAGGTGACAAGATCTATCTTAAAACACGTTATAACACTTAAGACACACTCAATAAACTTCCTGAATGGTGTCTTAGTAGGTGAAAAAAACGGGGATCCTGAAATATCGAAAATGAAGAAGAAACATAAGCAAACCAAATTCTGGCCATAAAATCGAACACACCTAGGTGATCAAAGGTAACAAATGATGACATGCCTAATTCATTCAGAATAAGATACACAGGAGAAGCCCAAGGTATTCCAAAAATTCCTTGCCACAAAAGTCCTTCCTTGTTAGACATTCGGGATTGTATTCAGCCCACAATTCTGTGCTATCTAGAGTTCTCAAAAACATTTTAGCACAATAGCTGATCATAAGTGATGATAAAAAAACAGCCATACTTTCTATCAAACTTTGACAAAAGAGATATTACTGAATACAATATACTAGTACGTGAAGATTGCACCAGCTTCCTGAGGGTGCTGCAGACAAAACTAGGTATTATCTCTTAAAAAGAAGTCATCGGCACATGCTGGACAAAGATTGAGTGTATTTAGCAGTTTAGGTGTCAACCCCATGCTTTGATAATTTCTCGGGGAACCGGAAAAAAAGAGGTAAAAGAGAATCAAGGCCGAAACACAAGCATATGACCCAGTCTGGCTTCAGCTCAACTTCTTCAGTTAGCTCAGACCTCGTGCTTCATCTAAACCTCACCCTGGTCTCAATGTATTGGGTTAAGGGGCCAAAGTCAATCCCCCATCAACTTAAGCTTGTTCCACGCTCTCTTGCTAATCAACATGTCAATGGCAGATGCAAAAGCCAGTGTTGCGACATCTAAAGATCTTTGAACATATGCCAACCAGAGAGTGATAAAGCGGGTAATATCTAAACCTAGAAACCATGCTACCTGTAAAGATGTGCGTAGGTCGACTAATACTGTTATTTTTTTCTTCCTTTTTAATTTGAAATCCTGTGTGGTATTCTTATATGTAGATATTGTGAATTCTTGTTGTTCTTCTTTTGGTTTCTTTTTTTCATTGTTTCCATTCTTCTCTTATATATGAAATGGTCTTTTATGCTAGATTAATAAAATGGTTTTCCATTCTTTTTATTAGAATTGGCTGTATTTTTTTTTAATACTGAAATATTAATTGAAGAAATGAATGAATTTTGCAAAGCTGTTTCTGTTTTTATTTTTTGATTGTCTAATGTTTGATGTGTAAAAGTTCAAATTATAAACAAAAGAACAATTAAAAAAAAAAAAATATATATATATATATATATATATATATATATATATATATATGCCACGCGACTTTCAGGGCCACCTGCACCAGAACCGTGGTGTTAATAGGTGTCAACGACCCTTTCCTGAAGCTTGATTGAGTATTGTGCAAAATGATATCAGCTTCTGCCCAATCAGTCCATTCATCGAGTAACATCTTGGCAAAAGTATGTGTTATTCCAAGCATCAGTGCCCAGGCACTGCCACGTCATGCCCCCACTCTGTGTCAGTATTTGCAAAAGTGTCCCCTTTTGTAAGCGCGGCAGATGTTGCCAGTATGTGGCTGTTCACACCCACGCCGCACACTCATGTATGCTTTAAACTGCTGTTTCCAAGCCCACGTCTAGAGTAATATGTACATTCCCAGCAGGTCTTGCAGGCATGGCCGTAAATGCGGTAGTGCCACTGATAATACTAATACTACTAATAGTGACTATGCAGTAGTAATACGCGCAGAGAAGGGGGAGCATGGAGGCACACTTTCGCTGCCGCTGATGACATGATGAGCCGGGTGACCCCCACATTATACATGACATTGATGTCACTGCCGCTGATTTTGATTTACTGGGTAATTTGTCGTCGGGGATGGGGGGTTGCTGCATTGTCTTATGCTTTTTCTGCTTCTACATGTCTGGAGGGGCGGATGCTCTACGCTTTCAGACTCAGACATGAGGATGGGCTGAACACAATCGCGCATGCGGAGGCCCATTGCTGGCATCAGGAGCTCGTTGGGATGTGTTATGTTATGTTATTAGGCTTGTATACGGCCCCAAATCACACAGGAGACACCAGACTAATTGGTCTTGTGCATATTGTGGTCAGTTATTTGTGCACAACACATTGCTTCCCAATGCTATAACTCAAGTTTTGTGGTGCTGTATCGCTCTTGGTTAGTGTGGTGTGTCACCCCTCCTGGGAGCATGGTATCTCCCAGGGCTCGTGCTAATGTCACATGTTAGTGACCATGTGACTTAAAGTAATAAAAGGGACGAGCCAGCTCCAGCTAGTCAGTCTATGTAACCTGACTCCTTACGGTTGTGTGTTACTGCAGCGTGATGCAGGCGCTGCGTGGCCGGCAGAAGGCCTGCAGCTGCGGGGCCCTATGCCTGACAGTGCCCCTGCTGGGCAACGCTGTCCCTGATGCCCTGGTCAGTAGGGTGTCACAGAGCCCCTGCTGGGAAGCTCTGTGGTCATGTGTTCTGGAGCCCTTGCCGGGTAACCCTGTCGTCCTGTGTTCCAAAGCCCCTGCTGGCTAACTCTGGCTGCGGTAGCATGGGTGCCCCAAGGTCGTTGTCCGGGTTTGTGTGATCACAGCCCATCAGGGTGATCCCTGCAACCAAGTATGGTGGGTGGCCCACCACCCCACGAGCTGGCTCATGTTCCCATGAGCCAGCCCACAACTGTTGAGGTCGACGTGTGTGCTGGGTGCCCCCAGCAATGGACGGACTGGGCTGTGCGACCGCAGGTCCAGTCACTACAGTTAGATCTAACACATCTCCAGAAATCATGTGTAGGCGCAGAAGTGAAAGTGTTATGTTTCCCACGTGTGACACGGGATTTTGGTCTCCCTCGCCATGGAAGCCCCTACTCTGCCTTGTTTACTTTTAAGTGTCGGCTATTTAGCTGCAGCTGGACTTACTCTGTCACCTGCTGACTTGTCTCTGAGTGATTTGCAGGCGCTGGTTTGGAGCCTGCACCGTGCACCGGACCTTCCGTTTGCTTTCCCAGCATGAGAGTAGGGCACTGAAGTGTATTTTGACTTGCGTGCTTATTCTCAATGTCAAGGTTTGTTATGGATAGCCGACAGCTGCCATTGTTACCGTTTTGCATCGCTGTAGTCTGGCCCAGAAATATGTTCACTGCACAGCTCTGGTGTCTGGTCGACTGCAGTCTGGATGTGTAATGCCTTGGATGCAAATGCCCTCCGTGTATGATATGATATGGCATTTATAACGCGCCTATACACAAGTGTTTCAAGGCGCGACGAGGCAAGGGAGGGGGGAGAGAGGGACTACAGACGACGATCTTACTAGGCCAGGTGACATTCAGATCGCCAAGTGCATGGGTAGGGGGAAAGGGAAAAGTGCGTGGGGGAAGGGAGAGGGGAAAGTGCAGTACATGGGATAGTAGAATAAATAAGATAAATAAAACAGCCAGATGGTGGCAAGTGCAAGATAAGAGCAGACATAAGTGCTTGTGGGGGGACTGTAGGGATACAGAATAACAATCCCCAGGTGTGGGGGTTGCCAGGGAGGCAGTGCAGTTGTGCCTGGGCCTGAGATCAGAACGGGTGGCCAGGTAACCAGTGCAGTTTCAACCAGGAATTCAGCAGGGGAGAGGGGGAGAGAATGCATAAGCAAAGAGGAAGGTTTTGAGATGCTTCCGGAACCAGAGATGGTTCTCCTCAAGTTTCAGGGAGGCAGGAAGGCTGTTCCAGATGGAGGCCCCTGCTGAAGAGAGAGATCTACCACCAACTCGTTGCTGGGAGAAGCGACTGACCCTGAGGGAGTTGGAGGCAGATGAGTGAAGAGCTTGAGAAGGAAGATATTTGGGAAGAGAGAGTTGAAGGTAATGTGGCCCCAGGCCCCATAAGGCCTTGTGGACAATGCAATGGGTTTTGAACTTAATCCTCGCAGCCACTGGGAGCCAGTGCAGGGATTTCAGTCCTGGAGAGATACGATCCCTGGGCTTGAGGCCAAGGACAAGTCTCGCAATCCTATTCTGAATAAGTTGCAGAGGGCGGAGAGTAGAGTCAGGCAGATTTAGATAGAGGCTGTTACAATAGTCCAGCCTAGAGAGAACCAGAGCTCTGGAGATGGTGAGCTTCTGGGGGAAGGAGAGGAAAGGAAGACTACCTCTGAGGAGGTGGGTGCAGCTGGTAGTGTGACTTCTTAGAGATCTCAGAGATGTGAGGAGAGAAGGAGAGTGTGGAGTCGAAGATGACCCCAAGGTGTTTAGCCTTGCAGGTGGGAGCAGGAAGAGGGCCAAGAGAGGCCGGCCAGAGAGCTGCAGGGAAGGAGGGAGTGGGTGCCTAGAATGTGTATTTTGGACAAGCACTGAAACTGACATTGAAGGCTTGTTGCTATAGCTACAGTTCTGTTGAGGCAGGCTCTGAGGTGAATAGAGTATCTGATGGCTGGTGCGGGGCAGGCGAGGTGTCTTCCATTGGCAGTGGTCGAAGTGAGCGGGAGCGGTCGGGAGTGGTGCTCCTCTACTTCTTTTAATTACGTTTTAACATTCCTATACTTTTTTTTTTTAAGAAACCGTTCCAGTCTAGGAAGAAGTTGAAACTTGCAATTTTAGTGCACTGCACAGGACGTTTCCTTAAAGAGCAGGCACATGTGTTTTGGGGTTTTTATTGTGCATGGGAGGGGGCGCAGTGATGGTGTCTGTGGGGAGCGTTGCAGGCCAGTAAGGAACATAGTTCCACTACTTCCTTTCGTACACTTCGACCACTGTCCATTGGGCATGTCTGGACCTTCTGCATTCCTAGGTGGTATGAGCTTAGCTGAGACTAGCATAAGTGTTAACACGAATGTTGGAGTTGTGTAGATGTATGCGTATCTGTTGACAATGGGTGTGGTGGGCGATGTGCTCTGCACGTGATACTGTGCAGTTCTATGATATGATATTTTCTTTATATCGTGCTTGTACACACGTGTTTCAGAGCGCGACGAGGCAACGGAGGGAACATGGGACTATGCTTTCAGGCCATTCCTGTTGGCTAGTACTGCTCCTACCAAATGCGGAAGAAAGGGGCATATCAGGGCCACAGAGCATAGTGTTCATACTATATCAAATTGTAACTGCAAAGAAGATCCGTGTGCTACAGGAGTGTCACTGAATAGGCCTGAGAGTGCTAAACGAATGTGACTGCATAGGGAAGTGGGGGTTGCCAAGGTGGACTGTAGGCAGTGGTTGAAGAGTTCAGGAGTGGTTGGGAGCAGTGCTCCTCTACTGTTTTTTTTAGGTTTAACTGTTCCTATACTTTTTTTTTTTTTTTAAAGAAACCGTTCCAGAATGAAGTCGTTTTAAAACAAGAGCATAGAAAGAAATGGAAAGGTGCACCTCAATGCACTGCACTCAACATTCCCTTCAACAGGTGTTGTGTTCGTTTGGGGGTTTGGATTGTGTGTGGGAGGGGGTGCAGGAATGGGGTTTCGGGTTTGTGGGGAGTGGGGCAGGCCAGCAGGGAACATAGTTCCACTACTTCTTTTCATACACTTTGCCCACTGGCTGTAGGAGTGAAACTGCACAAGGACAGAATGTTGTTTAATGGCACTTCTCCCTGTATGTGCCATTGTGACGTTGCTACACAGTTGTGTGTGACTAATATAATAATAATAATAATAATAATAATAATAATAATAATAATAATAATAATAATAATAATAATAATAATAATAATAATTTGGTAATTTGTTCAGTGTTACCAACTGAACTCTTAGTAATTCTAAATGCCCTATCTACACATGTGCTGCTATGCCAATATGGGACTTCACCCGAACATTGCTAAAGGGTGCTATGATTCTCAAACCAGCTCCTTCCAATGAAAAGGGGCTGTGCTGGGCTCTGGCAATACACAGGGGACAATAAACGTCATCCTATTCACTAGGGCTCAAGTCCAGGGTACACGCAGGTGGACGGAGTCCACTCACTTTTTTCAGAGGGTGTACTCAGTCACCCTCAGCTAAAATGAGAAACATTGATGTCCTCTTTTAATTTACGAATTAAAGTCAACCTCAGGGATCAAATCGCAATGGTCAGAATTGTATGCCAAACACTTCACCACTGCACTATATAACCTGATGAAAAATACCAAACACCCAAAGGTAAAATGCCCCATTTCAGTACTGCAAGTTCCAGGGAACACATTTGTATTGGTTCTTGGAGTTTAAAACATGCATGTCTTTTAACGTTTTCAAAAACACTATTTTGTGTGTGTGTGTGTGTGTGTATTTTATGAAAAGCAAATGCCATTCGTCCTGTGCAATTTGGGTGGTTATGCAAAGTCAATTTAATGAAATATGCATATTTCACTTTGATATGCTCATTTCACGTGACTTCACATCCCATTGTGTTTGTTGATGAGTCCTCCTATTTTAATTTTTAGGACTTGAACCCTCCTAGGCACACAAATAACCACAAATAACCAACAATTATTTTCAGGAAAGCAGTGTGCCCCATATGTATACTCTCAAACGAGCACAGACTTTGGACGGTGTCTTCAGGAGAGCAATGATAAGAGTACCTGGCGGCGGGGGTATTCGAAACTGGATACCTCTTGGTTTGGGGTGCTTCTGAAGCACAATACATCCTTTCTCCCTTCTCTACTCGGGCAGGGGTTAACAGTAAAAAGAAAGTTCCTGGATAATCCTGGGTCCCAGAGAGTTTAAAATAAGAATAGCTGTGAGGAATTCAAACATCTGCACAGTGGTTGTGTGCTTGCCTGGGATTTTTGAAATTTTAAATGCAATTGAATGATGGTAGATCAAACTATGGAAAATGTTTGGGGCTAATCCACACACATTTTTCCATGCTCACTGCATGACATACGCACAGACCTCTGTACTCTGGGCAGACACAGCGTACAGGCGCAGTCCCCCATGTCTTATGTAGATCGAATCTGACCGGTGGAGTACACGATGCCGCTCCAGAAGGGGGAGAGACAAATCTTCCTCCTATCATGGCCAGCCATATCAACTAAAAGGCTCCATGGGTCTGCCCTGTTCTTTTGCTGAGCCCTGTTGCTGGTAGCAGAATTAGCATACTAATCAGAGTTTAATTCAAACAAGCCCACATGTGGCCTGGCTGCAGAGGCTAACGAAGGAGACAGGCAACCACAACACCCTTTCATGCACTGTATCAACCTGAAACCAGGCCCTGCCCTCAGTATAGATTGACAGTGCAGTGTCTTGTCTGGAACAACGTCTTTACCGGAGTCATCCCCGTAGGGACAACCCGTTTAGAAGGTACGAGTATGTAGTTTGGCAGAGCCAGAAAGTCTAGTCTTGCCGCAGCTTCAAAGGAGACCTGCCGCTTTTTTCAGGAACCACAGAAAGCTCCATTAACCATAGAGAACCTTTGATTAGCAACAGATAAATAGATGGGTGGGGATCTGTGTGAAAAGACAGAATAAAAAGGCCAGATTCCCAAAATCCTGATTGCCCCACCTTACCCATATACATTTTTTATTAAATGTACCCCCTCCCACACACATATATTCATGCAGACAAATGGGAACAGGCCTTTGGGCTTCAGTAGTTTTGCCCTCTGTCTTTTTGAGTTTTTCGGATGGGTGGCACTGAATATTAACTGGTTGCAACACTTTAACTTTTCTGTTGCAAAGCACAATGGTGATGACCTCACGCATACAGGAGATATTTGGTGGGGACAAAGGATTGGTTCCTTAAGGTATGCTTATACTACATCAATCTCTGTGAACCATTTGGCTTTAAAAGAGGGCCATGCCCCTCTTTTGGGAGATCATCTGAAGGCTGCACCAGAAGCAGAAGGAATAACTCATCATTAGACCATGGCTGAAGGTACAGTCAGCCTTATACCTTCCACCAGTGAAGGAGGGCCAGTACCTCCAAGAGGGAAGCAAGATCCCTCCCCTAAACACCTCCCAGGGCACAGAGGGAGATACTGAATCCAGAGGTCCCTCCAGCAGTTCCACAAGGACAGAGTTGTATTGAGGGCAAGCATAGACCGACAAACCTTCCACCCTAGTTTGAGCCATCTTTCGATCCTGCATCCTGTGATCGAGTTGTACAGTTAGGTTGAAGTATTCAGCACAGCCCTCTGGGGGATTTACCACTTGAGCTAATATGTCCTTGAGTTCTCCATTCAATCCACAGTAAAAAAGTGTAGTCCTCTTCCCTTCTGGCCAATTTGTTTGAGCTATAAGACGATTGAAGGATGCGATGTAGGTTAACAAATCCTGATTTTCCTGTGTGAGTGACAGTAATTTGTTGTCCAAGGCCTGTCCTTGAGTGTGTCGTGCAAACAATTTCTCAATTTCATGCTGAAAACACCCGTAAGTCCCGAAGCAAAGGATCATCTTGGTTTAGAAAAGGTATAGACCAGTTTGCTGCACTGCCTCCCAAATATCAGAGTATGAATGCCACTCTGGCTTGGTCATTGGGAAAAGCCCCAGGTCTGCATAAAAAATGTAAGCAGCATTGATTCATAAATATGACATATTTGTTGGGGTCTCCTCTGAAACATTCAGGCAGTCCCAGAGGAACTGCTCCTGGAAGAACCACCTGGACTGGTGGTGACTTTTGTGGTGTGGGAGTAGGCCCTGGCAATGGAACCTGGCCAGCTTGTGCCTGGAGTAAATGTCTTTCCTAACCATCAGTACGTTCTCGGTTCACAATAAGGTCCCTTCTTAAGGCATTGGTTTCCTGCCTAGAAGCATGAACTTCAGCCCGTAATTCACCCAAAAGTTGGACCAATAGGTCAGTCTCAGAGGTATCCATAATGGCCAGGCAGAGATTTGTAGAGGCTTTGCGTTCTGTTACACTCAACTGGTCTCTGCGGGGACGTTGGGGCACGGTTGCAGCCCTCCCAGGAAGTAGGACCCCCGATCTGCTTCGTCCCGTTGCAAATAGGCTGTAGTCTGCTGCAATGAATTGGATCCCTGCTCCAGCGTAGATATGATTGGACATAAGTTTACTGGTCTGCGAGTGAATTCCCTCTCAAACCCTTCCTCCCATAGCGTGGTGAGCATGCATCGTCCCATTAAGGCTCACCTGTAGATTATTAAGGTTGAATGCTCCATCCTACTACTTCTGGCAGTGGCGCATGTAGAATGAGGACAGAGTTCCTTCACTGGTCCTTTATACGTGGTGTCCAGTCCAGCTGCGACGATTCCACGCCTTTCTGGTAAGAGTCTTTCTGTTTTCTGTTTGTCTTGAAGTATTGGTATTGTCTTGTTCACAGCCTTTTTTCAGCTCTGTTACAAAGTCTATCTTTCTCCCCAAATAGGTGTGATTGTGGCCCAGCAGAGCAACAGAGCCCGAGGTGGCTCCAGATGAGGAGCAGAGGATCCCGCGGCCGTCCGGTAGTAGGTAAGTGAGCTTTTAAGGTCATGCACAAAGAATTTTGCAAGCGCAACCTTAAACTGCAGGTTCGTATGTCTAACCTTGCCTTTTGTCCTTTTACAGGGTCCACCTTTGTGGAAGAAGAAGATGTCGTGCTGTGGTGCCGAGAGCTGGAGTTCTGCATGCCGGAGATGAAGATGTCATGCCCAGAGCTGAAGACCTGCGATCCAGAAGATGAAGAATGGACGCCAGGCTCAGCGGTGAACAATGCAAGTGCAAGCTGACTCCAGGAGGTAAGCATATGGACAGGAGACTGGATTCCCAAGGTAAGTGATACTTAACCCAGGCGGTGGTGAGTGTTACGCTGCGGACAAATGCAGACTAACGTGAAGCATGTGCCTTGGGGTTGGGCTGGCTTTTATAGCTGAGCTCTTAAGGCCACGCCCACTAGCTCAGTTCTGCTTGCCACACCCTGCCACTCTTGAAGTTGCACGTGCAGCTGAAGATAGAAAGCCACACCCGGACTGATTGCACACAAGTGGGCAATTCTTGAAAACACTCCTGCCCATAATAAGAGTCTTGCTTAGGTTTCAAGCACTTCTTCCCATAATGAAAGAGTTTTGCTTATGTTTCTCCATGAGCCTGGCGCCTAAGGCGCCAGGACTGAGTCCAACCGGACCCCCAGTGTACAAACGTCCCAAAGGGATGTGCGTGAACCATGGTACCCCTTGCTCCCTCCACCTGATGCTGCAGTTCCTGTGATCCTGGGCAAGTGGCCATGAGAGTGGGACTTAGTATATTACATGTTTACACCCCTTTACCTTTTCTGTTGCAAAGCACTCTGGTTATGACCTCACACATACAGGAGATTGCTGGTGGTGACCCAGGATTGGTTCTTTAAGATAGAATTATAGAATTAGCCTACACCTATCACCATGGTCCATTTGGCTTTAAAAGAGAATCAAGCCCCTCTTTTGAGAGATCATCAGAAGGCTTCGCCAAAAGCAGAAGGAAGAAACCATCATTGGACCCTGGCTGAAGGTACAGTCTGCCTTACCTCTTCTGACAGTGAAGGAAGGCCAGGACCTTCAAGAGGGAAGCAAGATCCCTCCCCTAAACATCTCCCAGGGAACAGGGGGAGATTTGGAATACAGAGGACCAATCAGCAGCTCCAGAATCAGTACCCAGCATGCACACGGCGTGCCCTTCTAGGCTCTGCAACAAGCTTCCTAGGTGGCAAGTGCCAGAGAGTGGCTGAAGCAAATCAAGGACAGGCAGCTGCCTGCAACACTCTCCTCAGCTTAGGTCTGTCTGCGTTAAAGGACGACACACGCTCAGTGAAGAAGTTAGGGGAAGAGCATTCTGGGAGTTAATATTTTATTTGCAGCTGTACATGTGCTAAGGTTTAATAAAAATGCCTCATTAAAGTATGCCTTCAGCCACTTGATCAATACCTGTTTTTGCACTGATTTCATGTTAAGAAGAAGCACTGATGCAAGGATGTTGGCTTGTGTATATGTACTAGATAGGCATTTGCAAGGCATCACTATCATATGACCATGCAATCACACCATTTTCCAACTTTTGCCATCTTATGGCACATAGTACCGTTATGGCAGTGCCTGGCAAATGCCCATCCCATGCATAAAATCTCAAATTGTTGGCTTTGCCAATCCATGTTCACTCTGCAGTGCATTATAGAAGGAAAAAAAACCTACACAAATCAGATTGTGTGTCAACCCAAAAAGGGCCGTCCCTCCCAATTAGCAGGTCCTATTATGCACGAGATTGTGATTTAAATTGCACATGTGAGTCTTCTGCAACCTCTGTACCATTCCTGGATTCAAGGATTTTTGAGACTAACGGCATTTTGGAAACAAAACGTTTTTGCAAGCCCACCGACCGTTACACAACACTGCACTTTTCTAGTTAATGTCCAAAAAGCTTGCTCCACAACCTGGCATATGTGTTATTTTTACGCCTATGTCGTAATTGCACCACCATCTCCAATTTCAAGAGACATGCTGACATTTTATGAAATAGATTGATCACACGAGAGTATCCCAAGAGAAAACTGCGCCAATTTTGCAAATGAGCAAGATATGCAAATACTCTTCTCACTCGCCAACAAATAGACACTGAGAGAGTAATGAATGTGCTAGCACGTTTTGTCAATATAGTGTTGTTTCATTTTGACCTGTACTGAGGACGGCTGTGCAGACCACTTCCGTTTGTTAAATGTTAAATGTTAATGGATGTTTGTACCGTGCACTATCACCACCAGAGTAGTCCCCTGGCGCTCCGGCGGTTTCTGAAAAGGAATGGGGGTGGGGGGAATTAGTGGGAAAGAGCAGGAAAAGTGCAAGAGAGTGGTGATGTGCTGTTGGCAGCTACAGTTCGGTTTACACTGTTTGCTGAGCTTGGGGTGCTTTCTGGTAGGTAGTGTGTTGTGCTGTTGTGCAAAGGTGAGTGGTTTGTTTTGTTGTTGTGGAGTAGTGATGTTTGTGCAGTTTGTTGTGCTTTAGGGTTGTGGTTGTGTTTGGTTAGAGTGTGAGAGGTGTATGCAGAGGAATGAAATTGTTAGTTGGTTGGTTATTGACCTCGCTATCTAGAAGTGATGTGCTAAATTCCCACGTTCTTTCAAGATGTAGCCTGTGAATATCTCTGCATTTTTATCTAGATCTGGCACATTCACAATTCTGTCCAGATGTGACGCAGGCTAACATTCACAATTCTATCCAAGTGTGGCCCATGCAAACATTCACAATTCTATCCAGATGTGATTCAGGCTAACATTCACAATTCTATCTAAGTCTAGTACTTGCTACCATTCATAATTTTATCTGGGTCCGGCGCAGGTTAATGTTCACAATTCTACCTAGATGTGGCACTTGCTAATATTTACAGTTCTAAGTGTGGCACTGACTAACATTCACAATTATATCAAAGTGTGGCACTTACTAACATTCACAGTTCTATCGAGATGCGATGCAGGCTAACATTCACATTCACATACTAATGATCACTGTACTATCCTGGAGGGGACAATCTAATTGTGTTATATTGTATTTGGTCATTTACAATGCGCTCTTTCCCCACCCGAGTAGCGGCAATGTGCTTTTTCCTCAGTTGGAACACCCTCGGTGACCACAGTCGATGGGGTGTGAAGCTACAAGGAGTTTAGTTTAGGAGATGCATGTATGCACGTCACCAATCTAAGAGCCGGGCAGCTGGCAAGGCCCGACCAAGCAGCCCAAGAGAGGTCCAGACACATGGATGGGTGCTATTGTGGGTTGGAGATAGATTGCTATTGTTGAGAGGGTCCAGGTGCGGCCGGCTATACCAGGATACTTTTGGGGGTGGTCGCTGCTCGCAAGTGGCAGAGGTGTTGAGGCATGTCAGGTATCTCCGTCTGTTCAGCTATGGGTGAGAGAGACAGGATGTGCCCGGCTGTAGACACATTCTATCGTGCATGGATGCTTGGCTGTGCCTGTGGCCTGTGTCCACACTAGTGGTGTGAGATATACGTACCGTAGCCTGCGAAATTGCACGGCCGGGTAAATATTAGTCCAGGTCTAGAATTGAGAGTCCTATACCAATGGACCTAGGTTTTATACTGTAGCAGGTATCCACATATATTAAATCAGGATGGAAGCGACACCTAGATGTGGGAATCCTGTATAGTGGGAGAGAGGCCTCCACCTAATACTGCAGTTTGAGTACAATGCTAAGCAGAGCTACATTTCAGTGCAAGACTAAACACAGCTAGCTTTGAGAGTCCTGTATGGTGGGAGAGAGGCCTAAACCTAATACTGCAATTTGAGTACAATGGTAAACAGAGCTAGATTTGAGTACAAGACTAAGCACAGCTAGAGTTGAGTATATGACTAAGCCCAGCTATATTTGAGTACAAGACTAAACACAACTAGATTTGAGAGTCCCATAAAGTGGGAGAGAGGGCATGCCCCACAATGCAATTTGGGTACAAGATAAAACCCAGCTAGATTTGAGTACAAGACTAAGCACAGCTAGACTTGAGTACAAGACTAATCACAGCTAGATTTGAGTACAAGACTAACACAGCTAGATTAGGGAGTCCTGTATAGGGGGAGAGAGGTCTAAGTCACACAATACAGCAGGCGTCAGAATGTAAAACACTAGGTGTAGTTCATAGCAGAACACAGATGGAAAACATAGCTATACCTGAGAGCATATTTTCAATGGGCGATTGGTACTGATGAGTGTTCCCTAAGAGATTGAAGCAGGTAACATTTGCTTTGCAAGCTATGTTCTTAGGTGAGGCAATGTGAAATGGCAGGGCTTTCTGGAGTAGAGTAATTGCCTTACTCCCCACCCATTCCACACTTACTTTTGGTAGTTGCTGCTGGTTGACGGCTGGCCACTGGCTTTCCCTGCTGACACCTGCAGACTCATCTTGGAGCCGACAATGCAGGAGCCACCCTTTGCCTCAGGGTCCTTAGCTGCAGGAGCTGCACGGGCAGAGGGCTGCACAGGGAAGGTCAGTTAAGACCAGGGATGAGCCAGTCAGGGGAGAGGAGCAGTCTGGGAAGCAGGAGGAGGGAGGGAAAGCAGAGGCAACACAGAAGGGGAACAGGGAGAGGTACCACGTGGGCGCCGGCCCAAAGGGCCTCCAAATGCAAATTACAATGGCCCAGCAGGGTCAATTGGAGTGTCCCACTCACCTGTGCAGCGCCTGCTGGAATGGCGCCTGCACAGGTCCAAGGCTGACTAGCCGATGCTAACAAGGGAAAGAGCCTATCAGGGGAGGGGACAGTCTGGGAGGCAGAAAGAAAGAGGGAAAGCAGAGGAGACACAGAAAGGGAACAGGGAGAGGAACCAGGTGGGCGCCGGCCCAATGGCCCTCCAAATGCAAATTACAATGGCCCAGGAGGGTAAATTGCAGGTTCCCACTCACCTGTGCAGCGCCTGCTGGGATGGCGTCAGCATGGGTCCAACAGTGACTAAGGCGCTGCCAACAAGGGAAACAGCCTATCAGGGGAGGCTGCGGTCTGGGAGATGGGAGGAGGGAAGGAAAGCAGAGGAGACACGGAAGGGGAACGGGGATAGGAACCATGTGCGCGCTGGGTCAATGGGCCTCCAAATGCAAATTACAATGGCCCAGGAGAGTCAATTGCAGGGTTCCACTCACCTGTGCAGCGCGTGCAGACTGTCATTTGCACAGGTCCAACAGCGACTAAGCCGATACCAAAAAGGGAAAGAGCCTATCGGGGAGGGGGCGGTCTGGGAGGCAGGAGGAGGGAGGGAAAGCAGAGGCGACACGGAAGGGGAATGGGGAGAAGAACCACGTGGGCACTGGCCCAAAGGGCCTCCAAATGCAAATTCCAGTGGCCCAGGTGGGTCAATTACAGGGTCCCACTCACCTGTGCAGCGCCTGCTGGAATCGCGTCTGCATGGGTCCAACGGCGACTAAGCCGATGCCAACAAGGGAAAGAGCCTATCAGGGGAGGGGGGCGGTCTGGGAGGCAGGGGGAGGGGGGAAAGCAGAGGAGACATGGAAGGGGAATGGGGAGATGAAACATGTGGGCACCGGCCCAAAGGGCCTCCTAATGCAAATTACAATGGCCCAGGAGGGTCAATTGAAGGGTCCCACTCAACTGTGCAGCGCCTGCTGGAATGGCGTCTGCACGGGTCCAGCGGTGACTAAGCCGATGCCAACAAGGGAAAGAGCCTATCATGGGAGGGGGGCGGTCCGGGAGGCAGGGGGAGGGGGGAAAGCAGAGGAGAGACGGAAGGGAAACAGGGAGAGGAACCACGTGGGCGCCGTCCCAAAGAGAATCCAAATGCAAATTTCAATGGCCCAGGAGCGTCAATTGCAAGGTTCCACTCACCTCTGCAGTGCCTGTCATCGGTAAGCATGCCTAGATACTTATATTTGAACAACTGCACCACCTTCATATTATTCAAGGCCCATCTATATGTTTTCAGCCTAGCGCTGCTAGGAGCAAAGGCCATTCTTTTGTTCTTGATATTGATCTTTAAGCCATTATGAGCAGCATTGCAACTCAGAGAATTCAATTGGACACGCAGCCCGTTTGGGGTGTAATCCATTATCAATAAGTCGTCCGCATAGCGAAGCCAGGACATGGCGATCGCTCTGAGTTTAGGGCGATAGCTGTTATGGGAGGTTAAGGCTGTTTGATGATCAGCTAGGTACAAATGAAACAAAGTGGGCGCTAGTACGCAGCCTTGTTTGACACCCTCATATGTGGGAATCACCCCTCCTATTTGATTGAATCCTGCATTAGCCCTGGTGTTTGTGTGTAACTATATAATCATGTTCGGTGGCCCTGCAGGGATGTTCCAGTCTTGAGTGCCAAGGACGAGTATACTCGTCCTGTTTGCATAGACTTGCATTATAGCCTGGAACTTAAGGGGTTAAGTACAATTTCAAAGTCTATGTCAGATGTAAGTTGGCTGATTGTATGTGCTCTGTGCAAATTCCACAGTGGTCACTAGCATTAGGATGTTATGAGGTGTACTAGAGTGTTTTCGAAAACCAGTTTGATCATATGGTGAAATGTTATTCGGGTCAATCCCGGTTGTCGATTCCTGAAGTAGTATTCGGGCAAAACCTTTGGCTGGGGCCCCTAACATGGCGAGTATTCTGTAATTGCTTGGATTATTGCGTGCTCCGCTTTCTGCACCGCTATCGGTCCATGAGGCCGGGAAGTGCCCAGTGATGCCCATGGTGGTAAAGAGAAGGTACAATACTTTAGCCCAATGAGGAGAGAGTCCACCTAGATCAGGCGCTCGTGAGATTTTAACATTTTCAATAATCATGTTTATTTGTTGGGCTGAGAGTATCCTTACTAGCTGGCAAGTCAAAAACATCCTCAGAGGGTTTCGAACCAATAGTGTTTGCAAGGTAAACAAACCCGTCTTCTTGAGGTGCACCGTTAGGGGGCAGTTCAATTTAGCACTATTTAGAATATTCCAAAAGGATCTATGATCCCTAGCGATTTCACAGTTGGTCAAAGATAACTAAAGTTTTTTGGGCATCATTAGGAGTATGGTGGTACGCGGTAAAATTGGCAGTAACAAAGTTACCACCAATTTTAATGCTACATCAAATTATGAGATTGGGCCATGGAGTGGAAGATTTACCTCTAGGAAAATCCTGGAGGTAAATTCTGCCACTTACGCTGAATAATCGGCAGAATCGGCAGAATTACCAAAGCGGAAATTCCGTCTCGGTAATTCTGCCAGAAAAAGCATAATGGACTAAAAAATAATGGGGAATTACACTGCCACCGCCACTAGTAAGCTGGTGGTAATTCTGCCAGACCAAGCAGCATTAACGGTAATTCAGCTTGGTGGTATTCCACCAGATTTATCACAGGATACTGCACAACTCATAACGAGGCCCAAGTCTTGTTGCCTAAAATGCGCTCCGAGCCATTTTTGGTATTTTGATTTTATGACCCTAATTGTGGTAGCTGCAATGTACTCATCCCGATTCAGATGGGCCAATGATCTAAGGTCTCGTCTCAATTGTCTTTTTGAATGTTGAACAAATCTATCATATCTGCGCCCAGACTTAGGAAAACAGCAAATATAAGTAGCTATACTTGTATTAGTTCTAATAGTGGTTACCTGTGCAGTGATGTTTTGAATGGAAGATTTGTATATGGTGATAATAGCTGTGTTACTGATCAGACTTCACTTTCAAGAATGGCAACCACATGGTTAATTAATTCACCTAATGTCTTGGTCGTGTATGAATTTGCTTTTGATAGGTTGAGGGGTTCCAGCGTATTCGATTCAAGCTGCTATGGGCAGTAATACTGCTGATGGAATCCAGCGCAAGTTGATAGGTCTCCATATTCAAAATAGGGCATAAAGGAAAATGATCACTTTCTTCTCTGGTGATGAGGGTCATGCCCAACAGGAAAGGTAACATAGGTGTGTTTAGGAATACATAATCAATGAAAGAAGCACTCTTTCCACAGACCCTGGCGAATCTTCCTGAAGAGTCACCTGGACAGGAGCCTTTCAGCATCATAACATGATATAGATAAAGGAGATTAGAGCAAGAGTGCCCCTTTCAGTCATAGTTATGGTCTGAAATTGCAGCTGAAATGGTGTCAGAATGTGTGATCGCTATATTCGAAGGGATTGTGTCCTTAAAGTCAGTGCATATCACAATAGCGGCCAATTTGAGGGGTTTTCTCAGCAATAACTCACCAGTGGCCAGTGTCTTCTTATGTGAGTCATGAAACGGGGATCACATAAGTTAACAATAAGTATATTCTTAAGAGAGGTTTGGGCATTGTTACATTTGAGGTACCCTGCTTATACAAAATCAGTGCTAAGGTCCAATCTCTTAATTTCAAATGAGTTAGCCACACTGATTATCAGTCCTCCATTAGGACTGCTTTTATGACCTTTAATTGCTGGTGAGTGAATAGTAGGTCTATCCATTTCAAGCTTATCCACCATGCAAGACTCTTGCAACGCGACAAGTGAAACATTAGCAATGTGTTCCAGCAGTCCTTTGTCTTCTGTGTAATGCGCTCGGCCTCTAGTATGGCATGAGAGTAGGGTAACGTGCTGACTAGGGCCTTTTACTGATGTGTGGTTGCAGAGCCATTGGCACGCAGTGCCACTGTGAGGTACCTTCCTTCTTTGCATCACAAGGGATGATGAAAGCTTGAACAGAACGATTGCCTTGGCAATCAGTGCTAATCCTGATGGGTGCTCAGTTAGTAATATTCGTGGGGATGAAAGCTCTAGAGTGATTTAATTGAACCTTTGGAATAGCCTGCTCATTGCCTTGAGCCAGTGATCCAAAGAAAGGAGCAGGAGAAGAGCGCTCACTTATATTTCAAGGAGATGGAGTGTTAATAGTCTGACAAGAATATCCTCCTTTATATAACTCAACATCAAATGCCATTATGAATTCGAAGATCGAATCAGACTTGAAATGAATGTTAGAAGTCGCATATCTTTTCGTACTCCAGTTGTTTAACAATTGCAATGTCTTCAGAAATAATAATTGGTGGTGGTGCAATGTTTTGCAGTAATTGCATAATGGCATCACGATTTAAGCGAGGATTGTACATTGAATAAAATAGGCTTTGCGATTGTAAGACCTAATGAGTCGCTCCTTGAAAGCCGGCTGAAGTGCAGGCAGAATGTGTCATTAGGTCGGTGGTAACCAGGCAGGATTTAGTTAAGATGACAGGCATGCTAGTTCTCACGCATGAAAAGTGTGTGTGGCGGGGGGGGGGGGGGGGGGAGCTGGTATCTCTTTTAAGTGTGGTTCTGGGGACTGATGGTGAGAGAGGGAGGGGTTCCAAGCCATCTAAGCTTTGCAAATCGTCCTCTTCTAGGAGCAGACCAGTAGTTCTAGGAAGTGTCTTTTTAACATTGTGTGTTTGCAGTGGATTCTGTTGTGTTGGACCCTCCTGGGCAGAGGTAGTAAATTATGTACGAATGCCCTCAGGGCAGTTGGTAAATGCGGGATCCATCGGGGAACAAGGTGTATTGATTTTTAATGAACAGCTTGTTAGACTTAGGCTGTTATCCATAATTCGTTTTCGATTTAGAAAGATCTGCAATTGTTGCATGGTTACGCTTTTCATTGATCAAGGTTGGATCAAGGTTTTCGTTGATCAAGGTTGGATCAAGGTTAAATCAAGGAGACCTTTTTTTCGATTGTGAAACATTCAGTATTTGAGGAGCAGGAAACCATGGCAAAGATCGTATTACACCAACTCAGTTTCTTTTTTTTTAATTCCTTTGCCAGTCCCCAAAGTGACAGATGAACTGCCCTTTTTGTGTTCTTTTTTTGTCATTGTGTTTGATTTGCGGATTAGAATTTACAATAGGTTTTTTCCATAAAAAGTTGAATTTGGGATTGAGCCACTGGCTCGTTGACCCCTTCGGGGTCAGAGCTCTGTGTTTCTGAGGTCCTAATGTGAGGATGTGGGTGAGATTCAGAGGCCACTGTGTCAACTTTGGGCAAGTTACAAGTTTCAATGCAAGAAGTGTTGATATTGCATGCTACGTTGGTAAGGGGTCTGGGATCATCTAATTTAAGAATAATGGAGTGTAGTAAGTTAGTATGCGTGTCTTGCGTTGCTGTAGGGCCTCAGAGGAGTTGACCAACGTAGTCAGGAGACCTGCAAGAGCTTGAAATTGAGTGACTGAGGAAGTGCTTTTGTGTGTGGAGCCGCTGTCGGAAGAGGCATTGAGGTGGTCTTTGTGCCTAGAGGGGAGGGGTGTGGTAGAGCAAAGGATTGGAAGTTAAAGATTTGTCAAACAAATTGTCTTGCGCTGGAGTAAGTCAATGACTTCTATAGTCCTTTCCCATGGGTTATAGGGTGTAGGGTCGGTTCCGGGAAGTAGCACGGACAAGTTTCTAGTTACCTCTACAACTATGACCTGGTCCCCAGTATTGATTGATGAGCCAGAGAATAAATCATTTGGCATTGGGGAAGCACTCGGAGGCAGTATGCAGACAGCGTCTGACACCATTGAGATAGATTGCAAAAGATGATCAGTCAATTTGGTGCCTAAATAGGCTAGTGAAGTGGTAAACTGCTCCTCTAGTGGGAAAGTAGCTTCAATAAAAGACGTGTCTCTGATTGGGAAGTAGCTAGTCATTTCTGTAGCCAAGGCTAACTCCTGTGTTTGCAACGCAGGAGCCTTGTTGATTTTAGGAGGTGAGCCCATGGGATGCTTTAGCTGGTATTTACTATGGGTCCCAAAGAATGATCCTCATCTCTTACTGCACCTTGCTCTTCAGTAGTGGACCTTCTAGGATGTGTGGCAGTCTAAATGAAGTGGCAAGAGGAGGGGCTGCCATTAACTTCGCCTCCCGGCCTGACAGCAACGCACTTTATATGCTTTCATGCATGGTACGCTTGCCACACCTATGCCGCAGAAACGCTGCTTCGGCATAGCTGGAAGCCTTACATGCGCCAGTGGATGGTCAGTTCAAAGGGCCTGAGAGCCCAACATTTGCCGCTGGTTGAAGAACCACAGCCTTCGAACAGGGAACGTGCCAAGCAAATGGAGGCCTGGGTGGTCCCTGCCTTAGCTGCGGTGGACAACGGGCCCCGAATGATACCTGCCCCCCAAGCAGCAAAGGGCTGCAGATGCAGACCGAGGGGCTCCAGGCAACAGGAAGGGGGAGGAGTGAAGGAACCCCTAGGGTATAGGACAGGAAAGGGGAGGAAAGTGAGGCTTGTCCCCACCCCCACAAGGGGTCTATAAAAGGCAGCACTCACAAGGAGGCACCCTCTTTGCTAGAACCACTACAGCGTAGGATATCATATGCCTGTGCGCGCGTCCGCCCCGTCCGCCCCGACCAGAATATGATTCGAATGACCATTGTTAAATTGTTTGTCTAGTTTTACAGGAAATTGTCACAGTGGAAGTACATGGTGCATCCAAGCTGGATGGGCTGTCAGAAAACACAAGGGACTGTGCAGTCAGTGAATATGATGGAAGCGGGGGCATAACATCTGATGCGCCACGGGGCAGCTTCAGAATAGCTGGAAGCCTTATATGCTCCGGGAGA
The DNA here is from genome assembly GCF_040938575.1 of Ambystoma mexicanum. Lineage (NCBI taxonomy): Eukaryota > Metazoa > Chordata > Amphibia > Caudata > Ambystomatidae > Ambystoma > Ambystoma mexicanum. The sequence goes on along the minus strand of NC_090931.1, from coordinate 163,947,950 downwards.
CGGCAGTTCAAAGGGCCTGAGAGCCTAACAGTTATCGCCGGGTGAAGGAGCACAGCCTTCGGGATCGCATAGTGCTGAACAGAAAGGAGAGCCACTGGTAAGATCTAAGTTCTAAAGTCAACATCCGTCCGCCACTCTTTAAAGTTACATTACTCTTGTGGCCAATCATAGGGTCACCAAAAGGACCATCAGATGAACTTTATAATGTGTGGTTTCAAGTGCACTTCTGTACAGCTGACACTGGTTTCGAGGCCGTGGGAGGATGTTCCTTCTTTTAAAAACAAACAATTAAGGAGAGGTTTACCGAAGAAGCATTGATTTAGGAGAGAAATTCATGTTACCCATTCTAGCGGTTTCCAAAATTCAGTTCAATTACTTTGCAACCAGTTCCCGAACCAAATTCATATCAGCTGGACCCCAGCCCTTTTATCTCATCTCACAATTGCAACTATGTGATACTGATGCCTTTAGAGTTTATGCATTTTCGGCCTAATCACAAATTTGGAGCTATGAGCTTACTAATACTGCCAAACCGAATTGCGGTTACTGCTGCCATAATTATAAATCATCAGACAATGTAGGGTTGTTGCCTTTGTCCATTATGGCATTGGGGTGAGTGGAGTCCCTCTATGCAGCAATTTTGCCTGTAGCGTTAACCCTGCCTTTTATAGAGGTATTACTTCAATATGAATGCAGGAATTTTTTAGTTTTAACACAAATTAAACCCCCAAATATGCAGAGTGGTAAAACAGGCAGCATTATGAAATACCACTTGTTTCCACCATGGCCTCATTATTTATTTATTTATTTATTTATTTATTTATTCACATTTGTTAAGCGCACATCAGACCAAAGGCATCGTGGCGCTGGTTACAGTGTTTCTTAAACTTAGTTACACGCAGTTGTACCCTTGGTTACATTGGGCAATGGTTGTGCTTAAGTACATGTACATAGAGAACACAGAGGTGGTCAGGTGCACAAGTTAGTTGAAGAGAGCAGTTTAAAGTTGTTTCCGAAAGGAGAGGAGGGATGATTCTGCTCTGAGGTTGGTGGGCAGTGCATTCCAAAGCTTAGGTGCTAGGTATGGGAAGCCTATACCTCCTGCCTTGGATCTATTGATGCGTGGTATGGTGAGACGGTTGGCGTATGTGGATCTGGTTGGTTTTGTGGATTGGGATCTAGACAGTGTGTCAGCTAGGTAGGTTGGTGCTGTGAAGTTGATGCATTTATGCGTTGTGGTGAGGATTTTGAAAGCAATCCTATCCTTGACTGGGAGCCAATGGACGGCTTTCCTGGCTAGGGTGATGTGCTCTCTTTTAGGTATGCTGAGTGCTGCTCTGAGAGCATTATTTTGGGTGGTTTGGAGCCTTGCTAGGTTGTTCTTGGAGGTGCCGGCTAGGAGCGTGTTGCAGTAGTCCAGTTTGGCTCCAATTGTGGCTCTTGCGATGGACAGGCAGTTTTCTTTTGTTAGGAACGGTTTTATAGCATTGATGAGTTTCGTGCTCAATGCCGATGCCGAGATGATTGCGCTTACTTGTTTATCCATAGATAGGGTGGCCTCTATGTGAGCTCCTAGTGTTTTAACTGATGATAGGACTGGGATAGTGCAGTTGTCTATGCTAAAGTTAGTGTAAAGTGGGTTGAGGTTGGCAAGGGTGGGCTTCTGGCCTAAGATGAGGATTTCAGTTTTGTCCCCATTCAAGCAGAGTCCATTGGTGGCCATCCAGGCTTGTATGGTGGAGTAGATTAGTTGGAGGGAGGTGGAGTCTTGATGATAGTTACCAGTAAGGGGCAGGAGTATCTGTGTGTCGTCAGCATAGTTCGTGTAAGTGATCCCCATAGCATCCAGTTTGTCGAATAGGGGCTTAGTAAAGAGGTTGTATAGCGTAGGGGCCGTGCAGGAGCCTTAAGGAACCCCACAGTGGATGATGGATGGCGCAGCATGAGCTGTGTTGGAGAAGACATTCATAGCTCTGCCTTATAGGAAGGAAGTTACCCATGAGGCCGCGTCCTTAGAAAAGTTTGCTGCTTGTGTTAGATGATTGGTGAGAGTGTCGTGATCTACTAGGTCAAATGCTGCTGATAGGTCGAGGAGGAGGAGGAGGGCAGGCTTGCCCTTGTCGAGGATGTTAGTGATTTCATTTTTTAGGTCTAGAAGGGCGGTTTCAGTTCCATGTCCCTTACGGAATCCAGATTGCCTTTTGCCTAGAATTGCGTTGGATTCTAGGTAGTGTTGGATCTGTATATGTGCGGCTTTGTCAAGTAATTTTAGAAGGAATGGGACTGTGGTTATGGGGCGATAGTTGTTAGGGTTCGCGGGGTCAAGTGTGTTTTTTTTTAGGAGGGGGCGCACCCAGGCCTCTTTGCGAGTGTCTGGGACTATGCCTGACCTAAATGATGCGTTGATGAAAGCAGTGAGGAGAGGAGCGAGCTGCTCAGCTCATATCTTGTATAAGTAACCGGAAAGGGACAGGGAGCTTGTTACAAGCAAGCTCATTGGCCTTCAATGAGTCATTATAAACCCGACAAAGCCTTTGTCGGGCTGGTCGCTGCCGTGTCCTGGTCACCAATGGAAAGGGAGAAAGGACTATGTGTAGTCCCTACTTCCGTTCCCTGGCGGACATCTTTTTTGTTTACTTTTTTTTTGTTTTTCTCAAATGGCCGCCATGGACTCAGAGAAGGGACTACGTATAATCCGTTCTCCCCGTTCCGTGGCTGCCATTGTTTTTCTTCCCCTTTTTCCAGTTGCTAGAAGCCACAGGCATCTCTTCAACTTAAAAAAAGACACTATTACTACCCTGGTCTTACAGCCTTTGCTCGGGGCTGTAACTCTGGGTACCTGAAGTGGTAATGCCCTCTGAGCTTGCAGTTTATCGCTTAAGTAAGGCTCGTTGTTTATGAATCCCAGCGATACATTGAAGCCATCTTTCCTAGGTATGATGTAAAAAGGCTTGACGCCTTTGACGTCCAATAAGTCAACAACATACAGTCGACAAAATGTTCACATTTTGCACATGTAGTTCTGTTCAATGTTCGATGGATGCCTTTGAAAAGAGACCATTTAATTTGAGAATATTTTGCAAGCTGGTAAATGTGATGAAGGCCGTCCATTTTGGGCTGCCACGATTATAGGCACAAAGCACACTGGTCGAATAGCCTTGAAATACAACAGCTGTACTGATCGCAATTTCTCCCATTGTTCATCAGATTAATGATTTAATTCTTAGAACATGTGAAAACGTGAGTCTTTTTGTTCAGCAACATCTACTCTGAACATCTCTTCCCGCCAGAAGAAGAGGTGTAGAACATATGTGAGGTTGCAAAGGGCTATTGGAATTCAACAGATTAGCTAAAGAACTGTGTCATGGCCCAATGCTGGACACTTCAAAATAATTACAATCAACACATTAATGTGCTGCTTGCTGTCTTTGCAGAATATTCTGATTGCAATTGGTCTCATTATTACCCATAATAGCTTTCAGGCAATTGTTAATCTTCCAGCTAATTAGCCCCTGCAGAATCCTTCATTCAACGTGCATTCTGATTAAATATATGTGAACATGTCTATACGTGCACAGTGCTATGCGTGCATCATAGATGTTCAGCGGTTGGAATTATTTTACATCCACACACAAGTGAGTTCTTTCGAATCAGTGTCTCAGCGTCTACACTTTGAAGGAGGTCGAGAGGTTAACAATGCCAGAGAGAGAGAGAGAGAGAGAGAGAGAGAGAGAGAGAGAGAGAGAGAGAGAGAGAGAGAGAGAGAGAGAGAGAGAGATAAGGAGGGGAGCTCTTAACATTGCACTGCGAGGGAGCATGAGTGATTTAGCGAAACTCATAGCGCAATAATCCTCATTAATGCATGAAATCCACAGAAACACCACTTGACCTAAACCAGGCCACAGGGTGAATGATGCTAGAGGCATGGATTATGTGGAGCAGCTGGATATGAACAAAATGCAATGCCCCTTTCTGGACACCCTTGAAATACCTGCACAGGCTGCGTTTCTTTGGGTTAGAGGTGATTGCTTCGAATGGGATAGATTGCCATTTTTTGTGAACATGAATTACAGCAATCTATAGACGAGGGGTGTAAGTAAACGTTTGAAACCCCAGTAGATTTGCTTGGTACTCGAGTCAATGCCACACACAAGGCCGGCTTTTGCTTTCTTCAACGAAAGGATTTAAACAGAGAAGACATTTAATGAATTGAGAATTATTTAATTACACCAAAAGAGCAATGTAAAAGCATTGCCTATGCTCAGTTGAACATTTACTAAATCAAAAGACAAAGAATAAGAGGAAAACGTTTGTGGCATGAGTTTCCAAGAAAACCCGTTAAGCGGTAAGGGGGGGGGATTTGGAGGGGTGAACCGGAGGCAGGTGCTTTCACCCCTATCAACAGTTATTGGAATACCGAATTGCAATGGTTTACTTATGTGGCACACTTTAAAATGAACTGACAAGTGGTTCTAGTAGGGAAGCTCAGGAAGAGAAGAGGGCATGTACACAGAGAACATGTTTACAAGCGTTGCAATGGTCTCAGACATGTTAGGGAGGGAGCAGGGGGGCAAGAAAAGGGCTGAAGTGGTTGGAGTGGTAGACAACCCACAAAGTGGCACACATGGTTTTGATGGATGGGAACAGCATGCGGGGAGGAGGTAGCATGAAGGCTATTATTTGAATAACTGACTGGCATAAATACCTGGATATCATCAGTGGTTAAAGGGCTTCTCGTCTCTGGCTTCCGTTTTGGTGGTGGTGCGGGTTTGTGAGATGGAGGCAGGTCAATCCTTGGAAAATAAATAAAAACAGCTGTCAAGATTTCCGAAAGAGAAAGGCTGGTTCCAAGGCATTGGGAGGCAGCTTTTTGATGGACATGTGAACATAAAAAGAAAACATAATTGTCTTCTGAGAAAGGAGAGTGAGGCCACTTGTTCTGGATTCTGTGGAACATTATTTTTAGAGGGGGGGGTGGGCATTAGAAGACAAGTTCATTTTGGCATTTGACCTAAGCATGAGCACTCTAAAAACAGCACTGGAAGGATTTTAAAGGAGGTTCACCCTGAAACCCAACATCATACTGCCATGTAAACCCCCAAAACAAAATGGCAAGGTCACCTGGAGGCATTGCTCAAACTTGGCCCCCTCTCCACACGGAATTCTGAAGCACCTATCGAAAACCGATGGGACAAGAAGGACTCCATCAGAACGAGAGAACCAGAGGTCTCTAACAGAGAAGGAACTGGGCATGGCATAGGAAATATCTCAATGAAATGTTCCTGTTCCTCACTAAGACAACCCCCAATGAGAGAGACTAAAACAAAGACAAATGACATAGCCAGGTGTCACCCTCAAACATAGCCCTTCTTAATTAGAAACCACCTTGGCATCAAATAGAATATCAACACAAAGTAAGTGAGCAGAGGATTGCTCTGCCACCAGCAGGCCTCTTCCCAAGCAATTTTCCAAGTTTAGTCAACCCCGGGGACAAAAAGTTAAACTGGTGCAGAAATCACAAGAAGGCTCACTCTCAGTCGCTAGCCTCAGATGGAGAAACAATGGAGATAAAAACCATTAAGACGCTCCATTGAAAGAGGCAACGAGGCAGCCGTTAGATTCAAAGGGAGAATACATTTGGCAGACATCACAGAAAGGCTTGCCCTCAAACAAGGTAATTCCCCACTGAGACAGTCCATAGCCTCAAAGAGAAAATAAAGGGAGGGGTCACATGAAGGTTTGCCCTCGGACAAGATGATTCCCAACCAAGACTATCCTTGTCTACGAATAGAGAACAAAGGGAGAGATCATATGAAGGTTCTCTCTCGAACATGATCATTTCCACCTAAGTCCGTACCTAGATCCAAACCTAGCATCCAATAGGGAAGCACAGGTTTAGGTGAAAAAGTCACTTCTTCCCAAACAAAAGCCTTCCCAAACATGCCAACACTGGGGGATCACAGGACACCTGTGTTTAAATTCGTATCCACACCAATCAAGACACCCTCAAACAAGATTATCCCCAACTGAGACATCCGCTGGACTCAAATAGAGAAACAACTGGAAAGATCAACCAAATGTTCTCCCTTAAGAATGATCCATCTCAACCTAGACAACCACATATGTAAATAATGAAACAAGTAGAGTAGTCAAAGGAAGTACCCCCCCTAACTCATGATGAAACTCAACAAACACAGTATTTAAACTCAAATAGAGAACATAGGGAGACATCATATGAAAGTTCTTCTTCAAGCTTGATCACTGCAAGCCAAGACAGTCGCAAGCCACAAATTCAGAGGAAAGGCAATACTTGAAACAAAGGCTTCATCTCAAACCAAAGTGTTCTTGCCCACGGGAGTCCCCAAGTCTCAAATAAGGAAACAATATGAGCAATTAAACAAAGCGTCTCCCTGAAGTCTGACTGAACTCAACGAAGACAAATTGAAACCCAAATATGAAACATGGAGAAATTACAGGAAGATTTATCATCAAATAAGATCATTCCCAACTACGACAAACCACTGATTCAAAGAGACAAACAATGGATTAGATCACACAAATGCTCTTCTTTGAACTTCATAATCCCCAAACAACACATATGCTATCCCTCAAATATAGAGGATCTGGCATAGGTGAAATAAAGGCTCAATCTTAAGCAGATAAATGATCAATCTAAGCAACCCCTAAAACTCAAATATGAAACAGCGTGAGTGATCTCACCAAGCCTCTACCTGAAGCCTGATGCTCCTGACAAAGACAATTTGAAATCCAAATATTGAAACAGATAGATACATAACATGACGGATCACCCTCAAACAAGATCATTCCCAACTAAGACAGTCCCTAGCTTCAAATACAGAACTAATGGCAGAGCTTGCCTCAAAGATCTCCCTCAATAATTTTCCATTCATACCAAGACAATCCCATACTCATACATAAAACATATAGAGACATTACCGTAGGCTTACGCTACATTAAGATAATTCTCAATCAAGCCAGTGCTTACTTTCAAAAAGAGGACCAATGAGAGAACTTGCCTCAATGATCTCCCTCAAGAATAATAAATTCCAACAAAGACAATCACATTCTCAAATATAAAATATATAGAGAAATCACAAGAAGGCTCACCCTCAAAAGAGATAATTTTAAACTGAAATAGCCCCTGTCTCATGTGGAGGAACAAAGGGAAATGGCATAAACAGTCTTGTTCTTAGACAGAGCTCTTCCTAAGCAAGAGAACACACAGCCCCAAATACATTAGAAAGGGGAGTGATAACACAGAGACTCTCCCACAAGCAACCCCAGCTTACAAAACGGAGATAAATGGAACCAGAACGTATTGGTTCTACCCGGAACGACTGCAATCCTCAAATAAAGAAACAAATGGAGAGAGTACCAAAAGGCTCACCCTCAAACATTAGATTCTCTAGGCAGACCACCCAGAGACTCAAAAAGAGAAAGAAAAAGAAAAATTGCATAGAATATTGTTGTGATCCTTGTTATGATCCTTCTGGACTAACAGAGCTCCTAGTCACACAATACATAAAGTGAGAGAAAATCAAACAGTTCTCTGCCTAAAAGGAAACATCCCATCTAAGACACAACAGGGACTCAACAGAGAAACAACACAATCATGTGCAGAGAAGGTCTCAGTACTTAGCCATCTCCTTTCCCAACTGAGAGGTGAGAGTCTCCAGAGTAAGAAAGAGCCAGTAAGTGAGAGAATGCAGGCATCACCCACAACAAGGACTCCCCCCAAGTAAGACACCCCAAGCCTCAATTACAGGAAGGATTGGAGGCAGCACATTCTGAAACTTCCTAGAAGAGGATAGTTACCACATAGAGAATCAACACTCAAACAATGAACCGAAGAGAGACCACATACAGCCTCCTTGAGCCTCAAATGTCCTCCATCTAGATACTCAGAGCAGACAGGTAGACTCTGCCCCGAAGAGGTTCACCCCTTACAACCCAAAAACAAGGGCACACAAAGAATCAGAGAGAGAAGCCACCAGGGTTCTCTCCAGCCAGCACAGTGAGCGCAGCATCTTCGATAGCTTTGCGGGTGTCAGGGGTGTCCATCACAATCTGTAAAGCTCAACAGTAGTCTTTCAGGTGGTACTGCAGTTACAGTACACACGGGAATCCTTTAGGGGTAGTTAGGGGAACCCCGGGCCTACTGCCTTCACACTTATTTGCTGTAAAGTGATTTATCACCCAGTGAAATAGCACTGCTGACCTGAAATACGTTGTTTGACTGTGTAAGTGTGTGCAGACCCATTCACCTTTACAGGATCAGTCCTGCTTGTTCCGTATAAACCACCGCCACAAGATTGTTGCTGCAGAGTAGTGACCTTTATCACGTGGCATAAGAAATTAAACATTTTTCATGCTAGTACTTGCGATGACATCTTTAACGGCAGGGTGACTCGTCTCTCCCATTAATCACAAGGAATCATAAACCCTGGTTTGAAACAGGCGTTGTATAAAGCCGAAACACATGTCATCAACAAGGGCTAACAGGATATACTGAATACAATGTATATATAAAAAAAGAACAATATGTGGCTGTAAACTCTCTGGCGCATATCTTATGTCTGAGCAACTACATAAAAAGTAGCACCTTCTAATGCTGTTTTTAATGTACTGCTGACTGTTCTATGTGAAGCGCTTTGTTAAAAAGCATTATATAAAATATAATAAAATGCATTATATAAATCTGTATGGACTCGTAGTGCTAATACGAACATGTACCTTCTTTTTCAGGGGTTTGATGTGTATTTTTTCCTACACCAGTAATGGTATAAATGTATCTAATTTTTTTGTGTTGTGTTAGTAGTAATTGTTCACGGTGTTGTTTGGCCATACGTAAAGAAGTATTGTTATACCTGTTTGTATAAGTGTGCTCCTTGTCCATTTTACTGTATGTGCTCATTGTGGACCCCTTACAAGCTCACCACCTCTTGAGTCTTAGCCTAGACCACTCACCTTGCTACCTTAAACTGGTTTGGCTAAAGCTCCCCAGATTTGTCCCTGTCACAATATAGGTTAGCTTTATATACATCTGTCCAGCAGGCCAGAATATAGAGAATCAGGCCTAACAGTGCACACCATCAACTTCCCCTGGTGACCATGTGAGGGTCTGAGATTGGCCATTAGGAACCTCTGTAGTTTGTGTGGTGGCATAAGGCTCCAAGGTGACACTGTGGAGGCCCTTGATTTTCCCATGGTGTCTCTGTGAGGGTCAGAGACAGGTTATTAGGAGACGCTGCAGTTAATGCTGTGGCACAGACCTCTAAGGTGGCCATGGGGGTGTCCTGGATTTCCCCAGGTGTCCCTGTCAGGGTCAAAGAGTGGTCATTAGGAGCCTCTGCAGTTAGTTCAGTGGAAGAGGCCTCTAAGGTGGCACTGTGCGTACCATTGACTTCCCCTGGTCACCATGTCAGGGTCTGAGAGTGCCCATTAGGAGCCTCTGTAGTTAGTGTGGTGGCGTAGGCTCCAATGTGGCACTGTGGATGCCCTTGATTTCCCCCCAGTGTCCCTGTGAGGGTCAGAGAGTGGTCATTAGGAGACTGCAGTTAGTGCAGTGGCACAGGCCTTTTAGGGGCCCCTGGGGGTGTCCTGGATTTACCCCGATACCCTGTGAGGGTCAGAGAGTGGTCATTAGGAGCATCTGCAGTTAGTGCAGTATAAGAGGCCTCTAATATTGCCCTGGGGGTGTCCTGGATTTCCCCAGCTGTCCCTGTGAGGGTCAGAGAGTGGTCATTAGGAGCATCTGCAGTTAGTGCAGTATAAGAGGCCTCTAATATTGCCCTGGGGGTGTCCTGGATTTCCCCAGCTGTCCCTGTGAGGGTCAGAGAGTGGTCATTATGAGCCTCTGCAGTCAGTGCAGTGGAAGAGGCCTCTGAGGTGGCCATGGGGTGTCCTGGATTTACCCCGGTGACCCGGCGAGGGTCAGAGGGTGGTCATTGGGAGCCTCTGCAGTTAGTGCAGTGGAAGAGGCCTCTGGGGTTGCCCTTGGGCTGTCCCGGATTTCCCCCAGTGACCCTGCGAGGGTCAGAGTAACGCCATTAGAAGCCTTTGCACAGAGTGCAGCCAGAAGGTGACATTAGGGGTGTATGGTGTCCTATTGTGAACCTGCAAGCGTCAGAGAAGGGCCGCCAACAGCCTTTGCTGTAAGTGCATTCACACATGCACATACATGACCTTGTGCGTGTCATATGGACACGAACGGGACGCTTAACCTTCAGACGCCATTTGCATTGTGCACACTTCTCAGTAAAGGTTTGCACCTGAAACAGATTCCTCCAATAAGTAAACACGGAAGGAAATCTTCCCCGTCACGACAGGCAGCGTGTGTTGTATTTATAGGGCACTGCCTGGATGTCAGTGTCTAAATGAGTTCTGTGTGTGTGCCCACACGTGCGTGTGTGTGATGGACTATTTATATCACAAATTGCAAGCTTGTGTATCTGCACACCTATCTCTGAGAGAGAACAACCACGGCATTTTGCATTCCTTGTAGTTCTGCAATTAATGAAGCTCATTAACAATTTACAAAGCTTCAGCAAAAAAACCCATTCCCTTCATCGAGGGAATGAAGTGATCCCAAACCCAATCTCAGTATTAGGGACAAGAAATATTAACTGGGACAAAACCATTAACAATGAGCAGGAACTCCAGTTGCCTGCCAGTGACATCAACAACAGGGCAGGAGAGGGAGGGGGGGAGAGAGAGGGAGAGAGAGAGAGAGAGAGAGAGAGAGAGAGAAGAAGGGGTGGGAAGAGAGAGAAAAGGAGGGAGCGAGCGAGAATGGTGCAGGAGGGCAGGAGGGAGAGAAGAGAGACAGAGAGGGAGACGGGAGGGAGAAAGAATTGGAGAGAGAGACTGTGGGGGAGGGAGAGTAAAGAGAGTGCGAGAAAGGAGATAGAGAGAGAGAGAGAGAGGGGGAAGAGAAAGAGAGCAAGGGAGGGAGTGAAAGAGAGAGAGGAGGAGAGAGTGTAGGAAGAGACAGAGGGAGAGAGAGGAGAGAGAGGGAGAGAGAAAGTTAAAGAGAGTTAGGGAGTGATAGAGAGAGGGCATGCGAGAGAGAGAGAGAGAGAGAGAGAGAAGAGAATGCAGGAGAGAGGGGGAGAGCAAGGGAAAGAGAATGGCTTAAGAGCGCGAGACAGAGAGAGGTGGGAGGCAGATTAAAAAGGAAATGTGATCGGGAGAGAAGCACGGGTTCAAAAGTGCCAGATCGAGAGCAAGGGAGGGAATCAAAATGTAGCGGACATAGTGATAGACAAGAGTTACAAGGACAAAGGGAGGATGGAAAGGAAGGTGTTAGGGGAGGAAGAAAGGGGATGCATTGAGAAGAGAGTGGGGGAGAGAGGGGAAGATAGCAGAGGGAGATGGAATGTCTACCTTTTGAATACTGATAACAAAGGGGCAGTGCGCGGGGGCCTCTCGGCGGTGTTACCACATCTTTTAATGTAGAGAAAGGGATAAGACAGGGATCTGTCTGTCTTGGCCCCGATGTTATTTTTTCTGTACATTAACGCGGACCTTACTGATTTATTAGTGTCTAGTATGTATACCCCCTAGACTGGGACAGGACCGCTTGCCTGCTCCGTTTTTGGCTCAGAGGACGCAGTTCCCCTGGCAACCACACCTTCAAGGCAGATGCTGTAGGACATGCAAAGATCTGGGGCTGGAGATTGATACAGGAAAAAACAATGCCTTGGTTTTAGGCCCGCATTTTCTAAGAGTCGTTATCTGAGAATTAGTGTGGATGGGTGCAGCCTAGAACAGGTAGATTTGTATGATTATTTGGGCTCAAGGTTCGCCGAAACCTGCCTTTGCGGTGCTCAATTTGCTAAAACCATTGTTGTTTTGGAAAGAAATTGTGGGGCGATAAGGAGGTTCTGGCAAAGGCACAGTGGGGGCCCCATTACTCTAGTAATGTAAGTGCATACAAACCAGGTGAAATCATCTGTTCAGATCTATGGGGTATATGCAAGGTATGGGACCTTGCAACTGTTGAAAATATGCTTTTTAAAGCAGCTGCTTTTGCTTCTGTCAAGTACCCCTTCTGCCCCGTTACACATGGAAACAAATATCACTCCATTCCCAATCGAGATTGGCCTTAGACCAGTGGATTATTGGGTTGGGATTGAGTTGGGATTTGGGGGAGAACCAGAGCTGGCTCAATACAATGAGGCACTAGTACATATGCCACAGTGGAAGGGAAAACGAAGTCCATTTTCACTTTCCATGGCGACCATTCAAAATAATACAAAAGACTAAATAAACAAAATGGCCACCATGGAAAGGGACAAGTGGCTACCTGTAGTCCCTTGTACCTTTCAATGATGGCCATTCAAAAAATGGGGAAGAGGTAAACAAAAAAAAAATGCCCGCCATTGAAAGGAGAGAAGAGACTATGGGCCTCATTCCGAGTACGGCGCTAACCAATGGCGCTATTAACGCCTTGGTTGACGCCGTACCCGGACCGGCAGCGCCTTGGTGGATGGCGGAATTACCGCCCCATTCCAAGGTTGGCGGGGCGGTAATTCCCCATTCACCAAGGCTCTTCCCCATTCCCAAATGAGCCCCCATAGGGCTCAATGGGAATGGGGAAGATGCAAATAATGGTCACCGTTCATTACGGTCACCGTTCTTGGCTTGGAGGCCCCTTTGCGCCCTCGACTTTAACACATGCTCAAAGCAGGCGTTAAGGGCGAGGGCGCAAAGGGAACTCGGAGTATGGCGGTAAGGGATCACCGCCACCGGTCTCGTTACCGGTGGCCGCTATCCCTTACCGCCATACTCGGAATGAGGCCCTATGTGTAGTCCCTTCTTCCTTTCCATGACAGCCTGTAGCAGATCGGAAGCGGATGCGCTGGGGACTGAAGTGTTCCCAGAGCATTGTTGTAGGCCCGGGCTGTCAGCTCCGGGCTGAGAAATAAAGACACAAGATGTGTTAGGTGTGTAACTGGCAGTGTCTTTCAAGTGCGGGAAGAGCTCCCCTTTTATTAACCTCGGCACGTGTAGGCCACCTGATACGGTGCCCACGTGCATGCTAACATCCCCTTCCAACTCTCCTCCAAAGAAGAACATTTGACAATGACAAACATTAATGAACAGTGTCATTCATTATACTTGCAATTCACCACTGCTTACTCCATCACATGGGGCATCATTATAACTGTGCCAGTCCGGTAACAAAGGTGCCAGTAAGATTACTGGCACTGTTGTTATCGGACCGGCACAGTGCAAGTCGTGTGGGAGGGATGGCACCCGCTCGCAGAGTTCTCACCGGAGCACAGGCACCATTGTTAACGGTGCCGGTGCTCTGGTGTCCTCACTACCATGGAGTCCACTGGGACTCCATGGCAATGTGGACTAACACAATTATCGGCACCTGACTTCCCCACCACCGGACTTGGAATAGCCCGCTGGCACTGGGAGGTCAGGACCCGGTTATTCATTACGGGTCCGGCGGCCTCGGGATATCTCACCAGGCTGTGCACCGATCTGCAAGCACTCTCTGCGTCGAGTGCTTTGTCACTCCAGTTGTCGACCCCTGTTGGCAGCTCTCTGTCTCTGCCTTAGGGCTGGCCATCCTCACACTCCGGGTCGTCCCTCGACGGGGTCCCACGGATGTGTCGGAACCAGCTGCAGTTTTGGGTGAGGGAAGAGCCTTCTCGGGTCGCTGTGATCATTGTTCCTTGACGAGTCGCCACCTTTCAGGCGACGGAATCGTGAGTCAGACATTGCTTGTGTGTGGGGTTCCTGACCCTGGACAGTACCTGAAAACTGATCTCCGGTGGCTGCTCGACCAGGCCCGCAGCGAGTCGACTCTGGCATTTAATTGTTCCTGTCTGCTTCTCACCAGTGTGGATTCTATCCGGCAACCAAATCTCGTGCTCTGGGATTGTGGACCTGACTTTGCAGAACTTCTGACAGGGACACAGCTGTGGTGGAGTGCAGCGTCGTGCGGTATGCCATGAGGAGGATCTCCGTGAGCACGGGATCCAGCACCTGATCCCTATCCAGGACAATGCGGAAGGCCTTGTTGAGGGTCCACATAAACCGTTCCATGTCACTGTTAGCTCAGGGCCAGCACGGTGTACACCGGTGGTGTGTCACCACATACGATACAAGAAATGTGGCTAGCTCCTCACTCCGGATTGGGGACCCATTGTCCGACCTAACTGACTCCGGAAATCCAAAGGTGGCAAATGTCTCAGCATGGTATGACGACCTTGGCCGCTGTGGAGCCCATGAACTGCATCACCGGGTACCTTGAGAATTCATCCAGCAGCACCAAGAAGTGCGGGGACTGAAGTACAGTTCCAAAGTCTATGCTGATGGCTTTCCACGGATATCAGCACGTGCTGGGGATGCGATGGGGGGTCCTTTGGCAATGGGCCTCACTGTTTGGGACCAGGCGCATGCAGCAACCGATTCATCAACTTTTCTCTCCATCTCCGGGAACCACACCTTCTCGAGAATCTTTGCCATCATCTTGGTCACTCCTTGGTGGCCCACTTGGGTGACCTTGATCACCATCTTTTGGAGGGACACAGGAATTACCAGTTGCATCCCCCGGATCAGCATGAACTCTGGCCCTATCATGAGCTTGCGCCACACATTCCAGAAGCCACGGGGGAAGGCTTGCACCTCAGTTTTTCAAGTTTGTGTGATGCTCAATAAGTCTTTCCATCGTCCCGACTGCAGCTGCTCGGTGAACTCCAGCATGCCTGAGTCCTGGCGGGTCGCCTCTGCGATGTCACCTATGAACATGCACTTTGGGATCGTTGCCTGAGTAACCATTGCAGCCATCGGCTCTGTGACATTTCGGGTGTCGGGACAGGTAGTCCGCTGTGTTTTCGGCACTCACACTGAAGGTCAGCGTCACATCGTACTTCTGCAGTTGAGGGAGCCAGCACTCGAGCCTGATCGGAGGCCTGGGTGCGGTCCCACCCAGGATGGGAACCGGGGTTTGTGGTCGGTGACCACCATGACCGGGTGTCCATGAATGTAGATATGGACATTCCTGCACCCCCATAGGATAGCCAGAGCCTCCCGTTCAATATGCAAATACCTGCACTGTGTGGCCATGAGTGGCTTGCTCTGGAAGGCAATCGGTTACCTTTCTCCAGATTTGTAAACCTGTAGGAGCATCTGCCCCAGCCGCACTGGGCTCGCATCCACCATCACCTCTGACTCTTTTGTAGGGTCAAAGTATGCCATAGTAATGTCGGCCGTGTGGGCATCTTTGGTGGCATCGAACACCTCTTGTTCTGCCTTGCACTAGCTCCAGTCCTAGTTCTTTTTTGCTCTTTTTTGTTAGGACTTGCAGGGGTTTGGTGAGGGTGGCAAGATAATTGCGGACCTCGGAGCGTGAAGTTGGTTCAGGTGCCACCTTGATATCCACCACTTTCCTGGAGTCGGGCGACAGCACCACGTCGAGTAAGATGAACTCAAAGAACTCCACCCTTGGTTCCATGAACTTGCACTTCCTCCATTTCAGGATTAGTCACATCTGGGACAACCTCTCCAGTACCGTTGTGAGTCTGGCCATGTGCTCCTTCGGTGACACTGAGTACACTAGCCTGTCGTCGTTCACATTGAGGACCCATGGGAGGCTCGCCATCCCACCCCTGATAGTGTGCTGGATGACCTTGGCCACTGACAACACTCCGAAGCTCCGCAGCCTGTAATGAAATAGGCCGATATATGATATGATATGATAGGGTATTTATAACCTGCTTAATACCCTGAGGTTTCTAAGCGCGGATTTTGGGATCGAACTTGATTTGCTCTGTGTCATCTTGCTTCGAAGGTGAGCACATTTGCCGCTGAGCTATCCTCCTGAGAAAATGGGAGGAGAATGTTGTGATGGCCCTGGAGTCAACGTACAAGGTACCCAGCCTTGAGGTCCAATTTCGAGGATAGATGTGCTTCCCGCAGGTCGGAAAGGATGTCATCTAGCGTGGGCGTGGGATGTCTCTCCCTCCTGATTGCCCGGTTGGGCCGCCTCACATCCAAGCAGATGCGGACCACTTTTGGGCACTTTGGCTTAGCCGCCACGACGATTGGTGACACCCAGGGCATGGGCCCTTCCACTCTTTTGATGATTCCCGACTTTTCCATCTTGATACGTTTGGCCTCCACCTTCTGCATCATGTGGCGTGGTATGCGCGGGACACACAGCACTATTGTTTGGATGGTTGGGTCGATGTGCAGGCCACTCCATCAAATAGGTGTGGGAACTGTGTCAGTAGACCGTCTATGTCCAGGCGGTATACCTGGAAGGCGAAGTGGACTAGTCCTAGGTACTCTGCGGTCGCGCAGCTGAGCAAGGTCTCTTTTGCCACTGGCGTCACATAGAACTTGGCCTGTATCATGACATCTTTGCGCTGCACAGATGTGACAAAGAATCCGTCCAGTGGTAGGAGGAGCCTCCATATGTGAAGATGTGAATGGTTGGGCGCTGCAGAGATGATGACGCTGGTGAGAGCTTCCTGCACTTGGCAGCCAGCATCACGTTGACAAAGGCCTCGGTGCCCACCAGAATCGACATCTTTGTGTTCATGGGCTTCCTTGACTGTTGACTAGAGTCCAGGCATATCACTGAAATAAAGAACACCTCCTCTATGTCAACTGCTTCATCCATCCTCAACAGGGAAGCAGTCCTGCCCTCCCGTCCTCATCCATGCTGCCACCTGCCGGTACCGAGACCTGGGCGGTGTCTAGGGTGGTCGGGACACTTGTGCGGACTGCCAGGGTGCTCTGCACATCAGAACGTAATGGTTGACCTTGCCGCACTGCCCGCACATGGCTCCCGCTGCTGGGCATGGCTGGTCATGATGTGCCTGGCCACCACACATATCTCACGGCTTCTGGCGCTCCTCCGGAGTCTTTTGTGCACCCTGCGCACTCTGATTTTTGTATCTTCTGCAGGACCTTGCTAATTCTTTCGTTGATTCCGCCTGCACCAGCTCCAGACATCCACCTTTCGACGCCTCTTCCATCTCCGCCGCTGTGGATATGGAAAGCTCCTGGGTTCTTCCTAGCTCTGGGATTCTGTGTAGCGGTATGTCGGGCTCTTTTAGAATCTGGCCACGTAGTGCCCCTGATGAGCAGTGTTGGATGATTTGCTCTCTGATTGCGTCAGTCTCATCCACTAGCCGACAGGTCATGGCTAGCCTCTGTAGCCGAGCATGGTAAGCATCAAGTGGCTCAGCCGGATCCTTGTGGGCCTGCCGCAGGAAAAATCTTTCGTAGTCCCTGTTGACCAGTGGTTGAAAGTACTGCTGTAGAGTTTATTTAGCTGTGCTGTACGAATCGTCTTGAGGTCGCAATGTTTTGAAAGTCTGATGCACCTCGGTGCCTGCATAGAATAGGAGCATGACCCTCTAAGCTGTGTCATCATCCTCATTGGTTGTCGCAAAGAATATCTCCAGCCTTTCCTCCCACATGTGCCACCAAGGATGGCAGGGGCACCTGTGACGTTGAACTCCGGTACTGTGACGCTTCCGGGTCCGCTAGCCAAGTCACCGGATTGTCCTGTGGTGGATGTGGCATTTGGGGCCTGCTCCCGTCGGACCCCCGGAAGCACGAGCACCCCTGCAAGGCCGCTTGTGTGGAGGCTGCTACAACGTCAATGGGGAGTCCTGTGTGGTGAGGACCCTGTGTGCACCCAGTTAGCGTGGCTGTGGGTGAACTGGGCCGCCCTTTCCTTTGTACCTGAGCCTTCTGTCGCCCTCATGGCTAGATTGGCGGGTAGCGTGTTGCCAACACCTCCCCCATCTGTCTACTAGTATCTCCCTCATGTGCAGAGTAGTGGGTGGTCCCCCTTTACCCTTCGTCAAGAGGGCCGTGGTCCGTTCATGCAACTTTCCTGTTCAGTGAAAGTGCTGCATTCAGGGCACAGACTTACCCGGACTTGCTGGGCAGGAATGAGTCAGCAGGCTGTGCAGCCTTCCCGGGAAGCCACGCCTTATGCCGTCCCTCGCGCCGGCTGGGGCTTCCTCGAAGCTCTTCCGGATGACCAACGAGTACCTGAGCTCCTGCTCCAGGGGCTTCCTTTCACCCTTGTTGCAAGACATCTTAGGTGTGCAACTGGGAGCGTCTGTCCCCATAACATGCGTCCGTTCCCAAAATGGACAGAAAAGAAGGTTAGGTGAGGGTGGGGGCAGGGAGGGAACACTGTGGAAGTGGGAAGGTGGAGGGGAGAGGAGGACCACTTAACTGGTTCCACGGTGGGGGAAGATGAGGGCTTCCAGCCGTAAGGAGGCTAGGAGCAGGGGTTTACCGTCTGGTAATTTCCCTGTTCCGAGTCTGCTCATTGGCTGAGGGGCAGCTCCCCCGACCCTCAGCCGGGTAATAATTAATTGTATTATTGATACAGTGAAATTTTATGGCTCATGCTGAAATAAAGTATCAAATGAATGGAATGGAAAGGGCAGGGAGTGGGGAGGGAACCACAGTGAAAAGAGAGTCAGATCTAATGTGAGGGAGTGAGTGAAAATGTAAGGTTGGGAGACGGATTAAAAAGAGAGAGAAAAAGAGAAAAAGGGAGAGAGAGGGAGAGAGTGGTGGAGGATGGAAATGGGAGATTAAAGGAGGGGATGAGAGAAGGATTGAGGAGTGGGAGAGTGAAAAAGGAGAAAGGACAGAAAGAGCAAAAGAGATGGGGGAGAGATGTGGAAATGGAAGCGATAGACATGACTAAGAGTGAGAAAGAGAGAGCAAAGAGAACGTGAACAATGTGGGCAAGAGAGAGATAGGGAAAGGGGGAGAGAGGGATTGGGAGTGAAAGGGAGAAGATGGGGAGATAAAGAGAGAGCAAGGGAGAGGGGAAGAGAGAACAGGAGGCCACCGGGGGAGAGAGAGGAGGAGACACAGAGAGGAAGAGAGAGAGAGTGAGAGAGAGAGGGAGAGGGAGAGAGAGGGAGATAGAGGGGGGAGGGAGAATGGAAAGGAGGGAATAAGGGAGGGGAGAGTGAAATAGGAGAAATGAAAGAAAGAGGAAAGGTGATGGGGAAATGGAAGTGACAGACGTGACAAAAAGTGAGAAACAGCAAGCGTGAGAACATGAAAGAGGTGGGCGAGAGTGAGATGAGAGAGAAAGAGAGAGTGGGGAGAGGAGGGGAGAGGCAGAATGAGAGGGAGGGAGAGAAAAAGAGAGAGAGGGGGTGTGGAGAGTGAGAGAGATAGAGAGAGAGACAGAGAGAGAGAGAGAGAGAGAGAGAGAGAGAGAGAGGAGAGTGAGAGAGAGGGGCGTAAGGGGGAGAGAGATAGAGGGATTGGGGAGAGAGAGAGATAGTGGTGGGTAGAGAGAGAGCGATAGAGAGAGGGGGAGATGCAGATATACCATTTGAGAGAGACAGTTACGATAGCAAGAGTGCCAGAGAGAGTGAGGCAGACGACCCCTTTCCCCCGAGACTTTCCTAAAGGTCCTGGATGAATCCTGCAAGCAGGAAATCCAGCAGGATATTCAAATCATTCGCTGGTCCGGAAAAGGGTAAAGAATAAGGGGAGGTGGATGCTCGACCTTGTGAAAACAACCCTCTTTAGAGGCACAGGGTCGAACAAAGCCCTGTTTGATTCCTTGACAGAGTTACATGCACCTCCCAACGTGTTTATAAAGGATTTATAGAAATCTACACTGTAAGCCAACTCTTGGGTTGGCCTGGCTTCAGGACTTTTTTACACTGCTATTCCTAACATGTTCCTAAACTGTCAGGCACCTCAACTTTATATAAACTCCAACATGCCAGTCGTTGTTTTATTATTATTTTTTTTTCTGCCAAAACCTCTTCTCCCATAAAGATATTTGCATCCCTCCTCAGTCCCCTTTCAGTTTTGCCTACAGTCCAACAGAGCTCCATAAGCGCCTAACTGCAGGAATATATTGCCAACATTTAAATAGCAGAAACCTCCTGCACAATCTTCTTAGCTATTCCGTTGCAGATCTCAGCTGTAGATGCTGAACCCGCCAAACACTCTGTAGCATTTGCATCAACCCACAGAACCCTCCCTCAGCCAGACATTTAAATATGTCCCTGAAGCAGGGCCAGCTACCGATAGAGAACCTTCTCAGCTGTACACATGTAGATCACTGTTGCAGGCACTCAACCAACCAAGCTCTCTTCAGCCTTTGCACCTACCTTTAGGGCTGTCTTTTAGGTATTTAAATCAGATCTCTGCAGCAGGTGCTGCAACCCATTGAGACATCTTCTCAGAGATTTTCCTCTAGCTATTTGCTCAGCATGTGGATCTATCCACTGAACCAGCTAACCTAACCTCACCCTTACAATAGACAAACACTTTTAACTCCACGTACATTTCAACTATTAACAGCCTTCCTTCACCCTCAATTCGATATATGTGATGCGCTGCCTGCATCGGTTTCCACTCCAGCCCCATTTCAGGTCTGTGGCAAGGCCATGCCCTGGGCAAAATGGCCATATTCCCTGTCTGTGTGCCACTGGCCATGGCCTGCAGCCTCTTTACGCCTATTGCAGTTGGGTGACCCACTTGCAACTTTGCCAAGGATCTGGCTTTTACCCATGCCCCAAACCCCCACCAAGCCGCTCAAAGTAGCCACTGAGCCTGACTCGAGTCCTGGCTCAGTGGCCACTTTTCCCTATTCAGGTCTGGGACTCACTGTCAATGGCCTAAGGCCATGGTCAGGGGCCACTTTGCCCAGAGCATAGCTGAAAACTAGGACCCGCACCCCACTAAGCCACCCAAAGTGGTCACATGGTCTGACCTGTGGGCAGGCCCAGTGGTACAATTACTCCCTTGCAGATCTGTAGACCACTGACCATGACCTATGGCCCTGTGGCCAGACCTATTCACCACTAAACTCCCATTATGGGTGTGATTCGGTGGGTCACTGGGTATGGCTTTTGGGCATTCCCAGTGGCCGCTTGGCTTGGGGCAATGCCCAGACCTTACCAAGCCGCATAAAGTACGCACTGAGCCTGGCATAAGGCAGAGGCTACTTTACATCCATAGCAGGTCAGTGGGCCACAGGCCACTTTACCAAGGACATAGCCTTCAACCATGCCCCAAGATCCATCAAGCCGCCTAAGGTCCTGGCCCAGTGGCCACTGTTCCCCCCTTGCCTATCTCAGGGTCACTGAGAAAGGCCTGGGGTCATGGTAAGTGGCTACTTCCCCAGGGAATGGCCTTTAGCTAATGACCGGCACTCCACCATGCCAAACAACATGGCCACTGAGACTGGCCTGTGGGTAGATCTACTAGTCATTTAAACCCTTATTGGGGCTCTGAGTCCTCCAAGTCATATTGAGTATCCACTGGGCCAGGTTTACAACCAGGCTGAAAGGTCAAGTTATCCCATTCTGGGCCATGTCCGATGATCATTTTGCCTGAGGCATGCAGGTCCCATCAAGCCACCCACAGTAACCACTGGGCCTAACCTCTGACCTCATCTACTGGCTTATTGAGGATCCATGGGCCTCTGTGATGTATGTTTTATAAAACCCATTGCTTGTTAACACTAAGCAAATGTATTCAAAGGTGGGTGGCAGGCGTATGTGGCAGTGCTAGACTACTCAGATTTGTGAGAAAGAGCAACTCCATAGACATACTAAGTGTGAGCCACTGGGACTCTGCTGAGTGCATGCGAATGAACATGCATTGATAGTTGCTTTCTAGATGTCTGCGCATAGCAGACTGGTAGGACTCGCCCCACTGCACCCATCGTCCCCTCTGCATGGAACAAGCTAAGACGATACTCACAGGTCACTGTCCGTCTCAGTGGGACTCTTCTGCTGCCTTCTGTGGATGATAACGCTGGCAACAGCCACTAGGATCAGGAAGAGAGCCACGATGGCACCGCCCAGGATCCCAATAAGGCTTCCGGATGCGCTTTGAGGAAGAGGCTTATCTGCAGGAAAGAAAAAAAACAGACATGGTAAGAACACAGAAATGTGATGGAGGGAGGGCAAAGCAAGAACTCAGAAATGTGATGGAGGGAGGGGGAAGGAAGGAAGGAAGAAGGAAGGAAGGAAGGAAGGAAGGAAGGGAGGGAGGGAGGGAGGAAGGAAGGAAGGAAGGAAGGAAGGAAGGAAGGAAGGAAGGAAGGAAGGAAGGAAGGAAGGAAGGAAGGAAGGAAGGAAGGAAGGAAGGAAGGAAGGAAAGGAGGGAGGGAGGGAGGGAGGGAGGGAAGGAAGGAAGGGAGGGAGGGAGGGAGGGAGGGAGGGAGGGAGGGAAAGATGGTGGAGGGAGGAAGGAAGGAAGGAAGGAAGGAAGGAAGGAAGGAAGGAAGGAAGGAAGGAAGGAAGGAAGGAAGGAGGAAGGAAGGAAGGAAGGAAGGAAGGAAGGGAGGGAGGGAGGGAGGAAGGAAGGAAGGAAGGAAGGAAGGAAGGAAGGAAGGAAGGAAGGAAGGAAGGAAGGAAGGAAGGAAGGAAGGAAGGAAGGAAGGAAGGGAGGGAGGGAGGGAGGGAGGGAGGGAGGGAAATATGGTGGAGGGAGGAAGGAAGGAAGGAAGGAAGGAAGGAAGGAAGGAAGGAAGGAAGGAAGGAAGGAAAGGAGGGAGGGAGGGAGGGAGGGAGGGAAGGAAGGAAGGGAGGGAGGGAGGGAGGGAGGGAGGGAGGGAGGGAAAGATGGTGGAGGGAGGAAGGAAGGAAGGAAGGAAGGAAGGAAGGAAGGAAGGAAGGAAGGAAGGAAGGAAGGAAGGAAGGAAGGAAGGAAGGAAGGAAGGAAGGAAGGACGGACGGGAGGGAGGGAGGGAGGGAGGAAGGAAGGAAGGAAGGAAGGAAGGAAGGAAGGAAGGAAGGAAGGAAGGAAGGAAGGAAGGAAGGAAGGAAGGAAGGAAGGAAGGAAGGAAATGAAGAAATGATGAAAGATAGCAGGAAATGAAGAAATGATGAAAGATAGCAGTGAGGGAGAGCGAGAGAGGAATGAGGGAGTCAATGAAGTACCTAATGCAGTTCTCAATCATCAGTAGGAAAACAATCAGAGACTGGGTTGACAGGGATATTAACAGGGACATTAACAAAGACATTTTTGTGAAGAATGAAGAATATATCTAGTAATTGGAGCCCTAATGGTAGAACTACATCTTCCAAGCTCCATACACCTCCTCACTGTTGATACCGGATCATTGCAAAACGTATATGGAGTTGGTTTGTGGCCTTATGCTGGGTTCATGTGACCTTGCACTTCGGACTGGCCTGCGACATTATTTCTGACATCATGTCTACTTTGCAAATGTTTTTTCCTTCTTCTAAAATGGCACATCATGCTGGAAAACAATAGTTTGGGGAAGGAGGATAGCCCAGCACAGTGCCAATGTGGACATGTCGGTCTCCACGTAGCCTTCACCTGTGTTTTTACTGTGGGTTTTTTGTATTTTCATTTTCAATGCATTGTGTGACTTTTCCTTTTCCCAAATGTATTTTTCAGACTACACTGTATGTGACTGTATATTGTGGGAGTTGTGGAACTTAAAGCCCAGCCACTTGTTCCCTGGCAACAGCTGCCAAATTAACAGCCAGTGTAAATCTGCATCCTGGAGGCTGGCCCTTTCCTGATGAACTTCCTCTCCTCTCCAGGCCCGTGTGTGTGCACCTATGCCCTCCTTCTTCCTTCCTGTTACCAAGAGCTGTGGGCTCCCTGGAAGGGTGTGGGAGGCACAACAGCTGTAGAGAGGGGACCTGTCACTGCCTATGTTTGCCCACCTGCCCCCTTCCTGTCAGCAATCCTCCTTGGACCCTTAGAACATCTCTGTTCATCATGGGGGTGGGGGCCGAGTTTGCCCACTTGCCCTACATCCTGTAATTCTCCACCCACTTCTTGTCACCAAGCCTCCTCAGACCCTGGGAGCAGCTGTGCCCATCATGGGAGTGGCATGGATGGGGGCAACAGCCTTATAAGCCTGTGGAGAGAGGACTTGGGTCTCTTTTTTGGCTGCTGGCAGTGGTCTGTTCACCGGGTGGGTTGGAGCAGAGAAGCTGAGGAGGCTTGTTCTTTAGCAGGTACCTTTTTCGCTGTCTGCCTTTCTTTATTCTCCTCTTTTCTCCTCCTTTCCTCAAGCTACTCCATTTTTCCACCACTAGCCCTCCCAACACCTCTGTCCCTGCTTTGCTCTCTTTCTCTCTCGTCCGCTCTCTTTCTATCTCTCTCTTTCTCTCTCTCTCACCCTCTTTTTCCTTCTCTCTCCCTCTACTTCTCTTTCCTCCTATCTCTCCCTCACTCTGTCCTTCTCACTGGTTCTCTCTCTCCTATCTCCTTCTCTCCCTTTCTCTCTTTCTCTCTTGCACTCTCTTTTTTCCCTCTCTCCTCTCGTTTATGTTTTCTCTCTTTCCCCCTCTTTCTCCTTCTCTCTGCTGTTTCTCTCTTTCTCTGTCCCTCTCTCCCTATGTTTCTCTCTCTGTCCCCTTCTTTCAGCCCTTACCTTACTTTGTCCACCAGCCCCTTCTCTCCCCTCTCCCACTATCTCCCCACCCGCCATTTCTCCCTGCTCTCCACTCTCTCTATCTCTGCTGCCCAGCAGCCCATCGTTTCTTCTCTCCCCCTTTCTTCCCTCCCCCCTGTCTCTCTATCTTGCCCTATCTCCTTCCAAGCCACCTCCGCATTTGAACGTTTTCCTCTCCAAACCTTCCCTTGTTCCCTTGGTGTGTCCCCCCTGCATTGAAAGGTACTCCCCAGGCCCCAGGGTCCCATGAAAGTGGCTGTGGCTATCCTGTAAGCCTACTATTGATGCTCCACCTTGTTCCCCCTGCCAAGTACAAACATATATGTCCAGTGTGCTAAATTACCCTGCTGCCAATAATTCTACTTCTCCACCTGTAATAAATCTGTTCTGCAAAGACGTTGCTGCATTTGTTGGTCTTCCAACTTTTCAGTGCAGCCTGCTTATTATTGCCAGGGGTGGGACCCATTGTTCTGCCTACACCATGCACCCTCACTGAGTCTGTTAATCCCTGGCCCAGAAGCTGTGTCTCTGCCTGGGGTCTCCCCCATGACCTTCCCCATTTTGGCCTGCCTCCCAAGTTCATAGCAGCAGATACGATTGATCCCAAACCTTTTATCCATCACTCTCGAGATCTGAACATGGCTTATGACAGACACTGGGTTTCTTATAACAAAACACAGGAGGACCTGTGGCAGATTATGATTTCCTTATTTAGGAGGCACAGAACATGTACAGGGCATGTTTACACACATTTCCTATGCTAGGCCATACACAGGTTTGGCAGAACAGGTCAAAGTCCACAGCGCTTGTACTCTGAAGAAATTAAGGAAGCACTAAAGCTGCAGGTGGCTGAGGGGTGTGGGAGCTCTGCCAGATGTCACCCACAGTTAAGAACCTAAATGAACACAGACGTTCTCAGTCTCACTGCGCTGAACAGTGCAATAGTGACAGGTGTTCCAAGTAATTCAAAGAAGGAGGGATGTCTCATGAGTCCAATGAGTTTAATAACGAAGTAGCCTGACACCTGTTTCGAGTCATCACTGACTCTTCATTTGAGGCTGAAAGTTTCAAGAGCTAGCCTAACCAATTAAGTATATCAATTGCTTGCAGAACTCTGTGCAATGCTGCTGAACTGAATAAAATGAAAGTAAGCCCAGGGTTTTTATTCAGTTCAGCAGCATTGCACAGAGTTCCGCAATTGCGAAGCAGTAAGAGAGTGCATCTGGCACTGGCCACGATATTCTTAATTGGTTAGGCTAGCTCTTGAAACGTTCAGCCTCAGATGAAGAGTCGGTGATGACTCAAAACACGTGTCAGGCTACTTCGTTATTAAACTCATTGGACTCATGAGAAATCCCTCCTTCTTTGAATTACTTGGAACAGCCGTCACTATTGCACTGTTCAGCGCAGTGAGACTGAGAACTGTCTGTGTTCATTCTATGCTAGGCCATGTCTTAATTTTGTGGAGGCACAGCATCTGTACAGAGTATACTTTTCCTATATGCACCCAGAATATATATGCTAGGCTATATATTCCTTTTAGGATGGTACAGGACCCGTGCAAGTTATGCTTTTCCTATAGATACCCAGGGCCTATGAATAGCTGCATTTTTCATTGAGAGAGGCACAGGACCTGTACAGAGCATGCTGTTTTATATAGATCCAGTACATATGCTAGACTGTATCTTCATTTTATAAAAGTACACAACCTGTGCAGGATATGCTTTTCATATACACATCTGGGATATATGCTAGGCTGTATTTTCCTTTGAGGGAGACACAGGACCTGTACAGAGCATACTTTTCCCATAGACACCCACAACCTATGATAGGCTGTATGTTCCTTTGAGGGAAGCAGAAGGCCTTTGTAGAGTATGCTTTCACTGGTGACAAGAAAACCAGGACTGTGGCAGACAGACACTCTATCATCATGGCCACCACCAACATTTGCCATGCAGCCCCTCATCTGTTTGCCCTAGTGCTGCCCTGATTGGCTTGACTCTCCTGTAAATAGCCAATCAGGCTGCCAAAAGGCTTAAGCCAGCCTCCAACAAAGGCCCTGACTAAAGCCCCCTGTCTGTCCCTGTTTCTTCTGCACCATCATCACGGTGAGGTGGTTGCTGCCCCCACCATCAAACTCCGGGACCACGAGGCAAAGGAATCACTTCCCAAGAGCATGCACATCAGGTAACCACTGGGGGTGCCGCATTCTACATGAATTATAATTTGATTTTGAGTTTCATTCTGCGCATGTGTGGTGCTGCAATTGTTTCCGGACTGATTTGGAAGAGAACCTACTTGTATGGTATATTGCGTGGGCTCTGCCCATCTGAGCCATTTGCGGGAAGATTAAGATTAAAGTAAACCCACCCTCCGCCAGTGTGGTGTGGTTGAGGCTTGGAGATGCTTCCATCTTACCTACCCAGGCCTATTCCTCTTTTGAAAGCCTGGTTTGCAAGTTGGTCACCTCTCTCTCCTCCACTCTGACCATTGCTACCATCTACCAGCCTCCAGCCGCGACCTCCCTTTTTCTCTCTGAATGGGCTGACTTTCTGCTCTTCCTTACTTTCTTCCACCTCTAACCTTCTGATGGGTGATTTCAACATTCAGCTGAAGTCCCCTGGCTCAGCATCCACTCTATTCACCAAACTCTGCTCCGCCCGTTACCTCTCCATTTTTCCCTCTGGGCCAATCCACACAGCTGGACACACTCTGGATGCCCTCATACACTCTAACCTCTCTCCCCACTACTAGTCGCCCCTATCTCCTGGTCTGACCTCTCTCTATTCTCCTTCCATCTGGGAACCATTGGCCCTCTGACTCCTGGCCCACCCCAAATGTCGCACCAACCTCATTCACTAACACCCGCCTGAGGAAACGGGTGACTGCGGCTGCCTTCACCTTCACTCCCCCACCTTTGACTCTACCTCTGACTCTGCCCTTACCAACCTCCATCTATCAACAACACTCTTGACATTCTTGCCCCAGTCATGAGGATCTGTCTGAAACCTGCCTCAAAGTGTAACACTTGGTACAACACTGAACTTGCAGCCCTCAAATGAAAGTTCAGGGTAGCAGAAAGAAAGTGGCAAACCTCAGGCTCACCCTCTGACAAACTGGCCTACCGCCTGCTCCAAAGGCAACACAGACTCACCATATGTGCAAAGAAAAGAGCCCACATTCAGTTACAGGTACCTGGCACATCCAATAACATGGCTGAACTTTTCAAAATCTACAGGAAACAACCCAACATGTCCGCAGTCTCCTCCTCCCCTTCTCCTTCCCATGCCCTCTGCAATGCACTGGCCTCACATTTTGCCACCAAAACTCAGTACATTCTGACCACCATTTCCACACTCCCTCACAACCCATCACACACCCCCACCACACCACCACTCCCTCCTCTTTCCTCCTTTTCCTTCTTCTCTTCTGTCACACCCAAAGAGGTTACCAGAGTTGTCGTCTCCATGAAGGTCTCTTCTAAACAGGTCTCCCCTTGCTCATCCAGGACCATCAAGGATAACATTGGCTTGTTTGTCCCTGCTCTCACAGATTTCTGCAGTCACTCTTTTTTCACTGGATCTTTCCCCTCCCCACTCAAGCATTCCCTTGTGCTCCCACTCCTGGAAAAAAACATCCTCTGACCCTAACTGCCCTGCCAGCTATCACCATCACCTCCTTCCTGGTGAAGCTACTTGAGAAGCTGGCCTTGCCCCAACTTAACTCTCACGCCAAACTTGTTGGTGGCTTCCATAACCATAAATCTGGATTCCAAGCATCCAGAGGCACAGAAACTCCTCTTCTGAACACCCATGAAGACCTGCTCACATCTCTGGACTGCAACTCCCCAGTTGTCCTTATCCTTCTAGATCTCTCCTCTGCATTTGACACAGTTAACCATTCCATCCTCATACAAAGGCTCCACGATACACTTAGTATCTCTGAATGGGCACTGGATTGGCTGTCCTCCTTCTCACTAACCACTCCTCCCAAGTCATCCTAGGATCCTTCTCCTCTCCTACTTCCATCTTCACCTCTGGAGTCCCCCAGGGCTCCATTCTCTCCCCGGGCTCTTTAACATCTACCTTGCTCTCCTTGCACGCCTCACCTCCTCTTTCTCCTCCAACTTCAAGTGTTACGCAGATGACCCACAGCTCTTCTTCAGACTCCCTGCAGACCCTCTTGCACCCTCCATCATCCCTGACTCCCTATCTGCAATCCAGTCCTGGCACGCATCCAATGAACTCTGCCTCAGCGCCTGCAAAACTGATATCCTTCCCATTGGGACCCCTGCTCCCTCCTTCTTCCCTTCACTCTGGACTTCCTCCATGGGCACTCCCTCTGCACCTTCAATTGATGCCAGGAACCTTGGAGTCAACTTCAACACCTCTCTTTCCTTCCTCCCTCACACTCAGTTCTTCCTTCTCAAAGGAATTCTACCTTTTCTCACTTTCCCTCAGAGACTCAATGTGACTCAGCCCTGGTTCATTCTAGACTTGACTACTCAAACAGCCTTCTGCTGAATCTTCCTTTGTCCACTATGCGACCCCAGCAGCTTATCCAGAATAGGGCAGCAAGACCTATCCTTGGCCTTAAGCCCAGGGACCACTTCTCTCCTGCACTGAAACAACTTCACTGGCACCCAGTTACTGCACAGATTAAATTCATATCCCTCTACATCATCCACAAGGCTGTCTGGGCCCGAGGACCACACTATCTTCAGCTCTATCTTACTAAATACTCTCCCTCTAGACCACTTTGCTCCCCTAGGCACCAACTCTTTGTGTGTAAAGTGTTTTGCTAAAAAGAGGGCAGGGGGTCGCTCTCTCTCCTCTGTGGGCTCCCTCCCCTGGAACACCCCCCCCCTGCCCTTGCAAAATCTTCTCAAATTCTGGAAGATCCTTAAGTCGTTCTTCTTTTCCTAATCCTTCCCTCCTTCTCTCATCTGCTAATCACACGGTTGCTGAATCAGTGTCCTTGGCCCTTATGCATCCCTGGGGCCTTGACCCTCCACACCAATTCTTCCCAGCTCCTCTCTCTCCACAGCACTTGCATCTGCACTCCCTCCACTCTGGAGACTCGCACTTACACCTCCCGCGGCCCAAGCCATGTAGGACTCAACATTCCTAGCA
This sequence comes from Ambystoma mexicanum, assembly GCF_040938575.1. Lineage (NCBI taxonomy): Eukaryota > Metazoa > Chordata > Amphibia > Caudata > Ambystomatidae > Ambystoma > Ambystoma mexicanum. The sequence goes on along the minus strand of NC_090931.1, from coordinate 163,918,373 downwards.
CTTTGTCCAAGGCTCTTCCATGGGTTCGGACTCCCCAGCACTTACCCCTCTTCCCTCTTTCTTTCTGCACTTGCATGTTCTGAATACTCACAAGGCATAGTAGGTTTGTCTCCCTCTCTCTTCCCCTCCGCACTTAAATATTGTGATGTAATGTTGTAATGTATTTCCCACTCTCCCTCCATCCCAGCCCTGAGAGCGCTTTCAAACAGTATATTCTTATTGTATAAGCGCCTAACAAGCAAACAATAAATGAATAGATAAAAAACAGATAGACAGACATGCAATTACCACTAGTGTCTGAAGTATTCTTGAAAATCCACCCAATTACATATTTACCACTGTTGTAGTGGTCCCATTAGTAGCATTGCTAATGCCAGAAATACATATTGTCATAGATGGCTCAAGAATCACTCCCAGTCTCAGAACTGGCTCAATGGTTTTAATAAATGGTTTGTAGGGCCTATGGTCAGTAAGTCCAGAAGATTAACGCCCTACTGTCTAGAACTGTCTTCTAACGGTCAGGCCTTAAGTTCCAAACACAGTGACTCTCATTACAACACTGGCGGTAACCCATGGCGCTATTAGCACCATGGTTGCTGCAGATGTTGTAACGAGTCCGCCAATGTTCAATGGGGAATTACCACCCCATTCCAAGGTTGGCAGGCGGTAATTCCCCATTGAACATTGGCCCTTCCCCATTCCCATTTTTGCCCTATAGGGCTCAATGGGACTGGGGAAGGTGGTAATTACGGTACTGCAAATTGTGGTACCGTAATTACCTCGAAGGTCCTTTACGGGTCCCTACTTTAACGGCTGGTCCAGTCCAGCCGTTCAGGTCGGGTCCCGCAAAGGAACCTCGTAATTAGGCGCTAAGGGGTTAACGGCGCCGCAGCCTTTTACGGCGCCGTTAACCCCTTAGCGCCAGGGTCGTAATGACCCCCAGTATCTTACTAGATTCCCTCAGGGAGTTTTACAAACGACCTACACTATGATTTGGCTAGTTTTCAAATGGGAGCTGGGACAGTGCCTTGCGTTAACATTGTTAGACTCAGGCCTTTCTTACTAGACACACTCTCACCTATTCCTTTCTACTCGTGCAGTTAGTCCGTGCATGTCACTCCTCCCACCAGTCTTCTGTCCCTCCGATAGTTCACTCCTCCGACGTCTTACATCCACACTCTGATGCTATTTTACCCTCTAACTACTGCTACCTCCACCACACGATTACTCCCTATGACTCTGTGACTCTTTAAAGATAGGGTTTTAGCTGGATCATTCTCCCGGGGTGGGGGGCGGAGGGGTTCTATTCCCTGTACTCTCCCCAGTTTTGTTGAGAATACATATGTGTGTTGGTTGATCCACACATTGAGTTGCTTGTGTTCCCTGATGTTTAATCCAGTTGGAATCGATACACCTGGTACTTCCAGTGGCAGAGGAAGTTTCAAAGTATTATTTGCATGCAAGATCAGTCATTTTGGAATGCTGTTTTCTTGCCATGTCTTAATCTTTGTTTATGTGGAAGAGTTTGTGGAAGGGCTTTCGCCGATCAGCCTGTTGTACGTTTTGGGATCATAATTGCATTGCATTTTCATATAAAACATCTTCATATAAAATATCTTCATACATAATGTTTTCAGCCAGTAGCAGTATATTCTAGATTCACCACACACATGTATTACATAACAAAAGTCAGTGTTCCAAAGTTGATTGCCATCTTCATCACCTATTCGGCAGTGTGCTTGCAAACCTTTCCATTTCCTGCTTGCGCTTATTCCCATTACATAATGGTCAAATTAGTCTTGTGAATAGAAAAGGTTTCCCTGCCTTCTGGACACCTTCACCAGAGATCCTGGTCTGTGGCCTGCCTGTAAACAGACAACGAAGTAAGGAAAACTGAAGGCTAAATACATGGAACTAACCAAACTCAGAGCTAGACAGAACATCATTAGCTACTGGTGTCTGAAGAGAGTGTCCCCCTGGTCTCGTCTCAGCTGTCTGGCTATTATTATATTCCTCTCTAAATTAATACATTATGTTCCTCTGGAATTCTCTTCCAGGGGGGCTGGGTGGGAGCATAGAGCTAAACATAAGTTATCAGGAGAGAGAGCCCCAGCTTTACAGATCTGATGCTATTGGTGTGTTCCACAATGTTTGTGTCTAGCTGCAAATATTTTCCCCATATGCCTGAGAACTCCTCTTCCCTATCTTGCATCCGATGTATTAGCCTTCCATACGCTGCCATATTCAGCATCTCTGCCTCCCATCTCGAAGCGTCTTGGTGATACGGTGCACAAGCTGAAGGTAGCTCCAGCTCTCTGTTTGACTCAACTTGAATGTTGTAGATAAGTCTCCAAAGCTAACCAAATTCTCTCCATACCCATTTGTCTTTAACTTGTTGTATCCCTTGGCTTCCCATTCTGCTCATGTGATACGCCCCTATTTTGATAGCCTTATTATATCAAACAGGAGCCTCCTCCTGCCAGTGACTGTCTATTTGAAGTGATCTTTGTATCCTTCCACAAGTCTGTGTTGTTGCCCTAAGGATTGGGTGCTTCTGATGCCCCTCTTTCTCATCGTATATCATTGCGCCGCCCTCAGTGCGTCCTATACATTGTTCTATATACGCTCATGCTGCTCTTAGGTCTGATTCTCTATAATAGAAGCATCATCTGGGAGCGTTGCTGTGCCAAGTAGAGTTCTACATTGGGTAGGTTAAGACTTTTCCAGCTTGAGCCGTGGTCACATGCGTCCCTACACAAAATCTTAGATCCCCCTCATTATCTTCTGCATCAGAAGAGATGGAACCTCAAGGGGTAACATAGTAAAAGTGTGGTTTACTCTTGCTAAAATAACCATTTTCATCCTTTGCACTCTTCCCCATATCGACAGATTAAGCGCTTTCTATATGATATGGTAACCTCCATGCAGGTTTTGTTCCAGCTTTTTTCCGTATTGTCCCTAACCATGTCTACAAGGCCTTGATTCATTGTGTATCCTAAAATGGTAGAGAATGCCTGGACAACTTTCACTAGTACCGCTATTGAGGAATAAGGGCTGGCCAGGGTTAACATGATGTCATTGGCATACAACAGGGCTATCACTTCCCCTATCAGTGTCCGTATCCCTTCTATACTCCTATCTTCCCTTCTATACTCCTATCTTCCCTAGCTGACATTGAGAGCGGATCTAGTGCTAGTGTGAACAACAGCGTTGGTAGCAGGCAGCCTTTCCTAGTCCACTTGTGATGTGAAAAGGCTATGAAATGTACCTGCCCTGTGTGCACCTAGCACTTGGGTGAGAGTACAGCAGCTTGACTTCTTGAATGTCGTCATCACCTAGACCAAACCTTCACTCCACCCTGTCAAATGCCTTTTCTGCATCTAGCGAGAGTGCTACCCCTGCCTCTCCCTCCCTTTCCTGCCATAGTACATGTAGTAATACAATTACATTGTCCCTTACTATGAACCCTGGCATGTAGCCCACCTGAGTGGTATGCACCAACTTTGTTACTACTTTCTGTAATCTGGTCGCTAAAATCTTGGCCAAAATCTTGATATCCTTGGATATCAATGAGATTGGTGTGAGAACTGCTACAACTAGTTAAATCTCTCCCTGGATTATGTAGAACTGTAATTAATGCCCAGTTAAATTCTGGATCCAAAGTTCAATTTTCTGCTGCTTCATTATAATGTTTAGTTAGTGTTTCTGCAATCTTGTCTCCCCCTGCCTTATAGAATTCAATGGGTAGCCCATCTTCCTCCAGCGATGTTTTATCCTTCATAACCTTGATGGCATCACTGACTTCCTCCACTAAAAATTGTCCTTCTATCAGAAGCCTATGTTCTCTGCTTAAAGTGGGAAGGGTTAAAGCGTTTACGAAATCGTGTTCATTCATTCGGTCTATAGCTGTTTCTGCAGCGTATAGGGTGCTATGAAATGCACAGAAGGCTGTTCCTATATCTTTTGGGTGTGTGATACTTCACCAAGTGCCTACATTCCTAATTATAGCTATATTTGCCTGTTACACTCTCTGCTTTAATTGGGCTGCTAGCAAGCAACCCGCTTTCTCCCCCTGCTCATAGATGGTCACTCTTATACGAAACAGCACATACTCCACTTCCTTTGTAAAGAGCCAATTTAATTCATACTTCGCCTTCCGGACCGCTGTTAGATTTTTCTACAAAGGCGTGTCGCTGTATATGCTCGTTAGATGGGTTATGTCATCCTCAAGCGTTTTCTGTCTGGGTTTATCTTCCTTTTTCTTTATCGCACTTCTTTGCATCATGATCCCACTAACATATGCCTCACCTGCCACCCATTAACTGCTCATCCTGCTAACTGAACCCTCATTTAAGAGAAATACTCTTCTACTGTGTTGTTAGGGCTTGTTTGTCTTGTGGTGTTTGGCCATGCTTGTGTTCGGTCTCCACCTTTTCACCCTCCGCCTTATCGATTATGTATCAAGCATAATACTCAATTCTTCATGGTCGAGTGACCTCCCCCCCCCCGTGGTAGAATGAAACATTGTACTACGCTGTTTATCATCCGGGTTGAGAGCAGGAAATAGTCAATGCGTGATCTTGTGTGCCGTGCGTGCATGATGTAAACGTATACTCTCTTCGTAAAGGGCTTAATATTCTCCAAGGGTCACAGGATGATGAGCTTAGTCATCTCCATAAGTGTTCTCTGTCTTTGGTGTTGCCATCGCTAGGATCTAACAGCAAATCCCACTTTCCCCCAGTCAGCATCAGGCTCTTGCCTACTTTCGCTAGAGCGCTGTGGAGAATTAGGATCTATTTGTGTTTTTATCTGCTGTTCGTCCGCTGTTGGGGCATATGTTGAAATCATGATTAGCGTATCATTGCCTATATGTGCTTTGATCGCAATGAACCTACCCTAACCAGAAGTGATGTTCTTATAAGAATGACTACCCCACATTTCTTTTTTTTATATTTACATTTTTATTAGATTTACAATCAAACAGATAAGCAATAACATATATCAGAGAAACAACACTTCAATTAAAACAAAAATGATACAAATAACTCAACATTCATCACATTAGGTTACACATCATTAGGTAACATATAGAGGGTAAAAAGAGAACCTTATGGAAGCAGATCTAGGAACCTACTCCAAATCTGATAAAAATAAGTTCATCTTTTTGTTTCTGAAAAGGATAATTCTTTCCATTCTAGCCACCTTTCTTAGGTCTGAGATTCATTCTGCAAACTGGGGTCTTTCCACATCATTCCACCTCCTTAGAATCACTTTTTTGGCAGCGTTAGATGCCCTGTAGAATCAGCATCTTTGAGGATAGGTAGGTGTGAGCAGCCACCAATTGATCTTCACCCAGAATCATACTTACATAGTCTGTGATATACTTTCCCAACCCAATCTCTACGCAGTTTTGCCGATTGCCACTTGCCAAGGTGCGTTTCTTGCAGAAGTGCTATGTCTGCCTTTTTAGCTGCTAAATATTGTAAGGTCTGCTTCTACTTTATACAGTGCTTCAACCCATTGACATTTTGCGGCATAATCCTCAAGCGTGCACCCCCGTATCAGGCGGCATTTCTTTTGTTCAATCAAACTTCAAATTGCCTCCCCCACTCTCACCTTTGTTATGTGTTATGTGTCTGGTGCAGGCTCTATATGAAAACTTATGACATAACTGAACATTCCACACATTTAAAACCTGTGGCAACAAGATATGATGTTAGTTTTAATGCGCTTAATACCCAGAGGTTTCTAAGCACAGACCCAGGGATCGAACCTGCGCTGCTCCGTGCTGGCTAGCTTCCAAGGCCAGCACGTTGCCCCTGAGCTATCCGCCCGAGACAATCATCATGACTTTTCATCTCCTCCAGCATTGTAAAAACACCTCCTCTTTTCCCCCTCATAATGGTTAACCTTGGATTGACAACAAAAAATCCTTGCCACTACAACTGCTCCTTTTCCCGGTGCAGTGACCAGCCCTGCATGTCTGGCCTTTCCCAGTTCTGAACCTGCTTCCCCCTTTGTCCTCAGTTTAATGTACCAGTTCATCTGTGAGCGAGTGCTCATCTTGTTATAAAAGAACCCTTGTCTTCACCATCGTATGCTCTTAGTCCCTGCCCACATTGCTTAGGCTCGACTCCTCAATTAAATCTCCTCCTTACTTCCATCCTCCAAAATGTGTGCCCTTTTCCATTGCCATTTCAGTTCTTCAGTGGGGTTCATGATTGATTTGGATAGACTATCTCTTGGCAGAGCGAGCCCATTGGCCCCTTTCTGCTGCCCCGTCCCCAGTCACTGCTGCTTTCCCTCTTGCTGGCGTCCATCTTTGTCTTGCCTTTCAGTGTCTTTCAGGGTGTGAGGTATTCATGGCTTGTGTGGCCAGACCCTGCCGATAGTCCCATAGCGCGGATGGCTCTGTAAAAACGACCGTCTTCCGTTCTTTTTGGGACGAGCATCCTGCCAGGGTCCAGTAGACTGCCACGCACGTCCCATTTCCTTATCACTGTTCTCATGTCCAGACATGTTTTCCCCTTTTTCTAATGTTTCTCTAAAAAGGTCTGGCGTGATGAATATCATGTGACCTTCACCCGTTATCATTTGGCAGCTGCCAGAATCTTGGAGAACATGCAGGTGACCTGGGAGACAGGCAATCATAGCTCTGGGTGCCTGTGTGCTGCTTCCATTCTGTTTCCACACCCTGTGTGCTCTTTGTATCTCTAGCCCCCTCACAAATGCAACATGCAGGTTAGCTGGGCTCCTATTCTCTAGGAAACCCTATCTGGTTTTCCCCCTCAACTTCCTCTGGAAACCTGAAAGCGCGTAGGTTACTCCTTCTGCCTCTGACTTCCAATTGCACTTGTAGGGCAAAGACTTTATCAGTTGCTTCTTCAACTCTCCCTATTCGTTCCTCTACTTCTCCCAGCCTGTCTGTGAACTTAGTCATCTTAGAACTTCTCTGTGTGTTTCTTTTGCTCTGGCATCCATCGTGGCTTCTTCTTGCTTAGTAGAACAATGACTTGGGCCCCCCACTTCATTAAGCTTGGCGAATTGTTGCAAGATAAGATCCAGTTTTGATGCTTCCTGGGATGAGCTGCCTCCTTCCAGCTCTTTATTGGCCTGCCATGTGTCCCACAAGATCCAGCAGCTCTCCGACCATTCTCCTTTCTGCTCTTGTATACTGTTCTCCAAACACCTGTCTGAACACAGTTCTTCTCCCGCAGTATGCTCTGCGTTGCCTCTTCTTTAGCCATGCCTGCTCCTTTCCCCCGTTTTGCCTGTGATTAATTTCTTTCTTAGGTTACTCTGGCACCGTAGCACAGGCATCACTCCAGCTAGGGTTATGGATTAGCTACTTTCATTTGGCTGTGCTCTTTTCTTTCATACATGTCTCCCCGCCATCACCTCCGCACTTCTCCAGCCACTCTTCACTGTGGGAGCTGTTATTTTCTTCTCCTTTCTCTGCTCCTCACCTTTTCTTCCTTTTCCTATTATATGGGAGTAGCGGCTTTGTTGTGCCCAGTTAAACCGCTCTGAAGATATGTATATTTCGGATGCAGTTGCCTGTATGCTTCCCTACCGACGATCCTTCTGCCTTAGGGATCTCCCTCCCCTCCGGGCAGTTGCTGCTGGCAATCCTTCATTTGCGTTTCGCCTCCTTGTCAGTCTGGCCTTGTCTGTTCCAGCAGTGCTGGCCCGCCTCCCTCTAAACCACTTCAATGCCCACTTGACAGATCTCGGGGGAGGGAGCTGCACCGCCAACTGCCCGATCGCGCTGCATCCACCACTGCCAACTCTCACTGCTACAGCGCCTCATCTCCAGGGCTCTTACAGAATCTCCCTAACTCGGCTCTCCACCTTGCTGCCAGCTCTGCTCTGCCAACATGCAGCTGTCTCTGCTGCCACTCTGCCTTTCACCAGGTGAGTGTGCAGCTATGACTTGCCGCCATAGCAGCAACAGCCCAGACTTGGCCCCTGTCCCTTGTCCTGTATGTTGTATGCTTAGTTTCCACTTCCACTCGATTCCTCCCCTGCATTCGCATCTAGCAACAAGTCCCCAGTGCCCCCACCTCTTAAATTAGAAGCAGACTCTCATTGTGGGTGAGAAGGCCGCAGTGGCTTTATTAGTGAGGAGGTAGCTTACAGGTGTTACGCTTTAGGCAATGCTGCATCAGGGTTCTGCTCTGAGCTGAAAGCCCTTCACTTTCTAACTTGGCAGAGCAGCATCTGGTTTAGTGCGGAGCTGACGCCCTTACACTTTACTAACTTTCAATCACTTCCCAGTTTGATCAACGGATTTTCAGGTAGCCAATCTTCACATGACTACTTTTTCCAGGTGCAGGATCGTTTAGCAGCTCTTTTCCCCTGTCTCCTGACCACTCCCATGCTCCCCTGTTGGCCAGGTGTCGTGCTCTCTTCCTTTTCATTCACCCAACCCCTTGGTACACCGACCCCCAGTTTCCATGTGTCTGATTCTTTGCTCCAGAGTTCTGGAACTCTCTCGCCTCCTAACCCAATACCCTGGTGCCTTAACCTCTGCCTCTTTTACCCAGTCTCTTGGCCTTCTACACTGTTCCCCATTGCTTGTGTAACTTACCCTATTACATGCCCATTTTTGGTTTCCTGTCCTCATTCCCCTGTTGCCCTTGTCCCTTCCCGTCCCCCGACTGACTTCTCTTCCCGTACCCTGGGCCAGTTATCCTCTCCTATGTTTACTTTTGTTCATGGGTCTCTGGACCTCTCTCCTGTCCCTTGTGTTCCTTCCTTTGGCCTCCCTTGGTTTCCCTGCTCTCCCCTAATCTCCTCACCCTCTGAATGACCCATGGTGAGCGACCACTAATCCTCTACTAACTCCCCAAGTTGCCGCTTCTTCATACCTTTGGCCCCTTACCCCTTCCCTGACTAACTGGATTCCCCTGCGCACTGTTACCTTGTTGCCTGCCTGCTCCTTCCGCCTGTTGCCCTGTCCCCTCCATTTCTGATTCTTGCACCTTTCCTCCTCCCCTTCCACCCCCACCATGCCCCCTCTCCCACTTTCCCTGTGGCTATGGAGATAAATCCTCTGCCGCCGCCAACCTCAGTCACTGCACAATCCTTTCTCCCTGCTGCCAGTGCTGGAAAATAGAGTGTGTTTGCTTTTGGTGCAGTGCTTATAATGCACCTTTTTTGGGATGGGCCAACCTTCTTTCCCCATCCTGCCCTTTTCGCACCTTGGGTTTCCCCACTCATTTCCTGCCTTCTAGCGTCGGCCAATCTGTGTGGGGCTCACGATCTCCTCCTAGCAAAAGGGGGAGGGGGAAAACGGGGCCTTGCTGAGGCTGCTGGGTGATGCGGCTATGGCAGCGCCCTCCGCAGGCCTCCCTTTGCTTGGCTCGTCCCCTGGCTTTTCCCTTCAGACCCGGCCCTTGATGTTGTCTTTCGCTGTCTTGTTATCTCCGGTCACCACTCACAGTGAAAGTTGAACCATTTTGTGCCACTGCTTTTCCACCACAGATCCTCGGTTGTTGGTGGTATGATTTTCTCACCTCCTCAGTCACATAAGCGGAAAGATTGTGAGGGGAGTACAAGGTGCAAGCGTAGGCGACGCACCCCTCGCCTGTTGTACTGTATATGTTAAGGGTGAGACCTTTTCAGTGATTGTGTATGTGTGTATGGCCGCAAGAGTTTGTGTTGGGTGGTGGACAGCAGAGCAATCACGTGGTCCCCCACTTAAAAGGTAGGTATCCAAGCTTCTCAACTGTAAATTCTCTCGTGTCTGCTTTCGGCCACCTCCATATGTATTCTCACAAGTTGTCTGACCTTCTCCAGATATTCCCCAGTACTTCTGATCATGGAGTGATCACTAGTTTGTCGACTCTTTTTATCTTCTCACCCAATTTATCCAGACGGTCTTGCTGCATAATAGGGAAGGCAGTCTGTGAAGGCAAGAGTTCATGTTTGTGTTCGAGGCTTTGGTTCCACATGGCCTCCCGGTGATATATTTGGTGAGGGGTGGGGTTATGGCTCCCCTTTAGGTCCCTGGTAGTCATTGGGGAGTTTGTCAGGTCGTGAAGGCTTGCTGTGATTGCTCAACAGCCCTGCAAGGTCTTTGGTCCTCCGTGTATAGTAGTGGCTTCCGTATGTTGCTTTCTCATTCCTGTCTGTGGTTTATCACAGCTTCCGGGATGGCTTCCAAGGGTCGGTCTCTCTCTCTCTCTCTCTCTCTCTCTCTCTCTCTCTCTCTCTCTCTCTCTCTCTCTCTCATCTCTCTCTCTCATCTCTCTGTATCATTGAGGTCTCTTTTCGTCTTGTAATTGTGTTGTTCTGAAAGCAACAGAAAAACACTGAAAATGTCTGTGCTTGGAGGCAAGGCAGAAAATATCAGTGGTCTGCACAGAGATATACTGGCACAGGATGGGGTACAGGAGTTTGGGCCATCTCGATATCCACCGTCCACCTCAGGGGTAAGGCTGGCTCAGGATTTATCCCTGGTAATTCGGCAGATTTACTGCCAAATTGCCACCAACATCAGAATGGGGCAGAAAATGCCACTACCATACTCCACGCTACTTAAAAAAAAAAAAAAAAAAAACTCTCAGGGACGTTGGAAGATTCTGTGCACAAAAGAAGGTCTAGGCAAAGTATCTTATTTTCCATATTTACACAGGCAAATTATCTTGTTAAACTGTGTAGAAGTTGCTTAGTTGGTGGAGTTTTCTAGTGATGCCTACCTGTAACCCATACTCTCAAAACCAGGTATCCACAACAGCAAATGTTGAGTTGGCTGGATACTACCCTTGGAAGCAAGACGACACTGAGCACTACAGGTTCGATCCCCGGGTCGGCGCTTTGAAACCTCTGGGTATTAAGCGTGTTATAAATAACCAATCATATCGTACCTCATACTGCAAACCACCCACAACGATATAAGGAATACATTTTCACCATTTTGCTTCTTTGACTGAAAACACAAACGTGTGTGCATTCAGAAGCCCATGTGTGGTTATATGTTAAGGTTTAAGGGATAATCTGAGTGGCCATGCAGGAACGTAATTGGGATTGTGACCATCCTTATTCACCCTGTAAACATCATTGCTCCGAGTATTTGGATGTTCCTGATAAGTCTGCCGGAATTTCGAACAGAGTGAGACATGCCTGCTTGTCTTCCTTTTGAGAATACATGCCATCGACCAGGCCCCTTTTATCCTGGATCCTGCATCTGGCTGCTAGCCTATGCAAGACAGGACATCCAAACACATGAAGAGACAGCCAGCAAGAGTCAACACGATCGACCTGGGGGGATGCACTCTGCAGCGACATGCCTTGTGGATCTGTACCCTCCAGGCAGAGTCTACATGCTCGATGTTGTGTGCCAAGGCCAATACACAGGATTTATCAAGAGGTGATAGGAACCCCTCTAAGGTAGGGCTGGAAAGACCAGAGCCAGTCCTCACTCTGAGGATGAGGGCAGTAGAGAAGGCACCAATTTCTACCCACCACAGGTTCTGCCAGCTTGTATATGTGCAGTCACTCTGTTACTCACACCTTATCTCCAGAATAAAATGCCTCCCAGGTGTCTTCTATTTCTTCTAGAACCGACGTGCCAGTGCTGACTGACCAGGATAAACTAAATTGAGAAAGATGTCCTTCAGAATCATACGCTAAATGCATTATGGTCCCCAAAACATGCACCTTACCGGGCGGAGGCAACCCTGCATCGTCCAACATTGAGTGTAACACCTCGCACATAACAAAGAGAGTGGCAACGGGAACGACTTCTCTACACGTCTACAAGGCAGACCAAGCAACGCACCCCAGCTGCAACCAACAGAACCACCCTGTGTCGGTGGAACCACTAGGCTACCAGGGATGAAACAAAGGGGCACAGATCCCCATCAGGACTGGATTTGCCTTGGGACGACTGGGACCAAGGATCCCTAAAACTAGGACGGTCTGCTACCGAGACCTCCATAGCTAGTGTAGAGAAAGTGGGACAGGCTTACCCCGCAATGTGTAAACTTTGCTGATTGTAACACTTCCAGGGTGGGGAAGGCAAGGACAGCTCGACCAGGGCAAGATAACCAAAGCAAGAAGATGGGGGAGAAAAAAAGGCTTGCAGGAATTAAGAAGTTGAGAGTTGCTTGGATGAGGTTAAAGGAGGAGAAGGAGGCAGATCAAGAGACCTGCAGGAGAAAGGAAGGTGTAGCGGAGAATAGAGGAGATCTTTGGAGAAGGTTTACTGGGTGGAAGGGTACTGCGGTGTGAGTGTCTGTGATAGTGCGCACAGTTTGGTGAGGTGAGTTAGTATAGGCAGTGAATGTGTAGTGTATGAACTGGAGAGGAAGAAGGGTGCCTGAGTAGGAGTTGGGTGGAGTGATAGGAGTAGAAGTTGAGTGGAGTGAAGACTCGTAGTTTTGATGAATCGGTAGTATGATAGACAAGGGAGAAGTAGAGTAAAAGAGGGACTTGTAGTGGGGAAGAGGGAGTAGTAGTGTGGGGGAGGAAATTGTGGAAAAGAGGAGCGAGGAGTAACATGAAAGGGCAGAGAGGAGTTGTAGAAGAAATTAACGACATAGGAGGCACATGAGAGAAGAGGGAAGACAGAAGACACACACAGTCAGAATGCCCGAAAGGGGCTATATGGACCCTGGCAACGAACCTGCTACAGACAGCAATGAGATGTCATACTAAGGCACAACCTCATGGACTAACCAGGCATACGCAAGGTCAATACCTTGAACATGTCTATGCCATGGGGAACATTACTTTGGGGCAAACCCTGTTTGGGGTAATAACTTTTGAACAGATAGTTTGAGAGGCTGATGACATTTTACTGACGTTTAACATGTGTTGGGTTATACAGGAGCTATGCCGTTTATACAATAACTAACGACGACTGGACCCCTCCCCCTCCTTATTGATTTGCACAGCACTGTGCTACATTGTATTTGGTGACATCTCTTTCTAGCATCTTTGCTTTGAATGTTCGGTCACTGCTACCATGGGGGAGACAGTGGCACTAAGGTGCAGTGTCTGCAGACATAATACCCTGCCGTCTGGACCAGAAGGAGGATTGAATGACTATCTTTAGGGCTGCTGAGTGCTCCTGCCTAATGCCAGAATGTGGAGGAAAGACTAACTCCCTGCCCCCTAGTAGATTCGAACAGGATCGGTTATGAACCCACCTTTTTCCTACAAACCCCTATAGGGCCCATGCTGGAATCTTTGCTCCCCTGTAGAATTCCACGGGCACATTAAAGACTCTGTACCCCATAGTCCTGGGGTCTATACTCTTTTGGCTATCTGGATGTTTTGGACTACATCTCCTATTAGCCTGTTAGGGGGCAGGGGTCTCCGGCCCCCACCTTGTGAGGATGCTCCATCGTGCGGGGCTAGCCCATATGGCCAAGGTCGGAGCACCGCAGAATAACTACGCAGACACAGCTTCTGGTTCCATAGGTGTGGGTGTGCCCTTGCATGTAACCCATAACATGTGACTAGGCACGAGCCCTGTTGCTCGTAGCCTCTGTCACACCACAGCCCTTGAGAGCATTATCAAAGACGATGGATCATGGGATTTGAAGTACAAAACATCTGGAGAGAGGCAATTTACAGACTATGCCGTAGGTAAACAGAGATGCTGACAGAGCCTACATTCACTATAGAGTGACACCCCACCCATCACTGACTCCTCTTTCCATGGCACTGTTGTTTGAGTGTTCTCATGGGGCTCATAGGCTAATGAGCTGGCTCTCGCCGGATCCGGCATCAGTTCTCTAGCCGGATCTTGGGATCTGGCTTGCCTCTGCCCCAGCCCTCTCAAACAACCGTGCTCTGCTCTGTGTGAACGCACTGTGCACACAAAGCCTGTGTGCGCAGTGCTCTCGCGCAGAGCACATTAAATCACAGAGGCCCAGTGGCATATCGAGTGTGGTGGGAGGGGGGCTGTGGCGAGAAGCTGAGGTACATTTATCAGTGGGACACCTTTCCTGTGTGGCACCTCAATGAGGGTGCCCAGCGGGGAAGGTGTCCTGCTGGCAGGACAATATGGGAAGAGCAATTCCTGCTCAGCACGCTCATTGTCCTGGCAGCAGGACACCTTACCCTATGTGAACGGGAGAGGTTTTCCGCTGCCAGAACAATGTCCCACGGAGATCTGGGCAGCAGAGGGACTCTCATGTTGCTCTGTGCAAACACAGCGTTAGAATCTGAGCCATTAGGCACTGATGGGAGAGAGGGGGCTGTTAGCAAGGACTTATGTCCCTATATAAATGTCGAATGGGAGGTAGTGATAAGTGTACATAATGTTGCATACTGTATGAAATAATGACTATGGCTGTAAAACACAAGGGGGATTTGTTAGGCTCACTTTGAATGCAAGATGCAGGGAATACAACTAAAGCCATACTCTTATTGCTCGACTTACTTCTATGACAATATATGTAGTGTATAGTAAGCTTACTATGAAAGGCTAGTTTATTATGTTATGTGGTTTGCTTCCAAGGCACTGCTATAAATAAAGTATTATTTAAGCACATTAAATGCTAAGCAAAACCTTAATAAATATCTATATCAACTAAACCTGGGAAGATGTGCTCAGTTGCTTAAATTGCCCACAACCCTGTTTGACCATTTAAACAAAGTGTCTGATCCTGGGCAGATCATTTAATCACACTGTGTCTTATCTGCAGCTCTGTAAGACATTCTGATTCACTTTATAACTTATGTTAAGATATCATGCTGTAATAAAAAGAATGGCCCAAATACTATGGAGTTGCTCCATATATAATAATAGTGCAATTTAGATATGTTGCACCACAAAGTTATTTACCACTTGTTTTACTTATGGGAACTTACTCTAAAGCAATATCCATGGTGCCTCCAAGTATCACACACGATGCTCCTCGCAATGTCCTTTTCTGTGAAGTCACGTCTGTTGGTGCAATCCATATGCAAATTAGGAGGTTTGCATGTATTTTACCCCACAGCTCCTGGACGCAGCCCTCTATAGATGAGTTTTCTGTATCTGTAATGATCATGCAGTTTTATTTTTTTTATTTGTTATGTGTCAAAATGTCATCTGCCACTAATATTACAAAAAAAGTAGATTGGGGTGGGGGTGGGCAGTTTGGGGTGCGAATGCGGCTTTATGGAATTGTGCACACTGCATTTGGGGGGAAAGTAAGAGGACTTTATTCGTGGCTCACCACCCCCCGCCCCAAAACTCGTGCAATGCTGAATACTCCTCTACCGAGGACAGCCCCCAGGTTCACCCCTGTGACAGAGCATAAAGAACACAGAGCACAATGATCACAGCGCCCCCAGCTTCGCAGGTTCGGTAATGTAAACTGCTCTGTGCGAGCACATTGTGCAGATTACATTAACGAGCCTGTAAAGCTGGGGGCTCGGTGATCATTGACTTTCCCAAATAGATTCTGGTATTTGCAGTCTTGAGAAGATAGCTTGAAAAACACACAAATCAGTGGAGTAACTTCGTTGAAAATGTTGGGGGGGACACGGCATCTGAAGAAAAGGTGGCCGAGCCAAATTAATGGGTCGGGATGGTTTGCCATGAAAGTTGGGGGGGGGGACAAACTCCCCTGTACCCCCCCTAAAATTACACCCATGACACAAATCATAGTAAGATAGCACACACATATATAAATCCTTATGTTTATATATTTGTGTGCATACCTTCCTTTGGTTTGTTTACTTTTCAAGCCATGAAACTGCTCCATGTTCAAACTATTTTGAAAATCCTTCACTCGGAGTTCAACTGCCAGCTCCGCCTCCTCTGAAGTCGGCCACCACAGAAATCTGCCCCTCCTCGAAACTCTGCCGCCACACCAGCTCTAGTGGGACCCCCCTTCAAATTGTTTCCATTATTACCACTGGTTCTCACACTGACTGCCTACACAGCGACAGGGGTCAGCTTAATGCCTAGACACCTTAGGACCATGCTTTGCAAAGTCAAATAAAAGGGTTTAATTTACTCTCTTGCAATATAAGAAAACTCGGGCATCGCCTACTTGGTGCGTTGTAGGCGGGATTGAAACTCTGATTAAAGGACTCTTGATATAGGGGCACCCACCTCCACCTATGGCACACTCCCTGATTGGAGTCTAGACTTCCCTTCAAAGAAATTGGGTGAGGGCATGGGCAGGCGTTGAAGTAAAACGGGAAGGTAGGCGGGGTGTAGCTAGGAAGATGACTAGCGTCAGAGAAAGGGCAAGAGTGTGCGACAGATGGGTCGGCTCCAGGCATGGGCTTGGGAGGTCTAAATCCCCCCACTTTCACGCAGCAGGCATCACTCTGCTGTTACGCCCAGCCCCGTTTCAGACCAATAGAACCTGTCACATTTCTCACCTTGGAGAGGAGTGTATTTATTTAAGCAAATATACATTCTCCGAGGTGAGAAAACAGGCATTGACATGAATGTAGAGGCAGAGGACAAAAGCCTCCCCAAGGGATATCAGTAGACCCCCCACCTCCTGTGCTGTAGCTAAAGCTTAACTGCTGGATCCGCTTTTACATGGCCCATGCTTTCAATAATTACCATTAACTTTAAAAAAGTGTATTTGTGTGCATGCAGGGATTGTATGTATTCCTGCATTTATGAGTGCATGCATGCAAGGAAGTGTGTAAGTGGGTGCATGTTTGTATGCTAGGAGGTGTCTTCAAGTGCACACCTATGAATGAAGCAGTGTGAATGGTGTACATGGGTGTGACTGTGCGTGTTAATGAGCGCACAGTCTAAATGTTATGGGTGCACCACTGAATGACAGATCAGCTGTGTGGGTGCGTGACTGGTGGGTGAATGTGTCTGAATGTGTCTATATCGCTGTGTGTATGCACACTGGGTACTGGGGAGGGGCATTGGAGCATGAACATATTTTGACAAGAGCATGGGATGTTTTACTGCTGTTTTTGGGCAAAATAAAGCCAACTTGACTGTTTTTATGTGATGGTGGGGCCAGAGCGTGGATGGGGAGGAAAACTACAATGCGGCTGACCTGGCTGGGTCTTACTGTGGCATAGAATGTTGTACTCGCATTAAGGGCAAAGCCAACCTGAGGGTTCTTACAAGGGGAGGGCATGTTTCGTTATTTTGACTTGTCTTTTTGTTTTACTGGTGTTAAGGTCAAAGGCAACATAAATATTCTTACATGTTCATGTTAATGTTAATTTTAATGTTAAAGGACATTTATACCACACACTATCACCACTGGAGTGGTCCCCTGGTGTTCTGATGGATCTGAAAAAGTAGGAGAGTAAGGGAGGGTTAGTTTGGGCATAGCGGTATAAAGATAGAGCAGGATTTGTGATTTCCTGTTGGCAGCTTCAGTTTGGTTAATACCGTTTGCTGAGTATGGGTGCGGTTTATGGATCGGTGGGCTCCCATGTGCTGCGGGGTGAAATATAGCCCCTGAATGCCAGAAATAAAAGGTCAGAGTGACTTGTAAAATCCCATTGAAGTATAAGGCCAGCACAGTAATGGTGATGTCAGACATGAGGCCCATTGAACCAAACAGCAGGCCTAAATCTCAAAGGATGGAAAGTGAGCTTGAATGTCAGCGTGTGAAGATCTGTGCAATGCATTTCATCAAGGAAAAGAAAGACATGTGGCTGACAATGCTGTTTTACTCAATCCATGGAGAGCTGCGCTTTTACTTAAAGATACAGCCGTGCGTGCATTATCTTCAATGTAATACCAGATTGTGCTCCAGTCATCTAAAGTGAAACCAAGCTCTTTTCCTCATCCAAATGACAGTATACTAACAGACGTGCTCACTAGACTTTCAGAATATGAACATGGTTTTCTCGTACAACTGCCCTACACTTATTAACGATACAGAAATGATATTCATGTATTTTGCAACTGTGCGATTAAAGATGTACATTACACCTGGATATATAAAATTTCATGCACAATGCATTCTGTGAGTTTAAAAGCCATTTCTTGCAGAATTGCATGCAGCCAGTAATTTCTCCTAAAGATGGTACTTAACCTCCAAGACCTTTCGTCTGCTGTCTTGGAGAGGGAGGTCTGGTTCTCAACCATCAATCAGGGCCATTACTCAAAAATGTAGAAAGAAATACACTGCTTATATGTAAACCACGGTAGAAACAGATAAAGTTGTGCCTGTTCTTTCAGCAGAAGTGATGTTGAGGTCACAATTCCCATAAAATGTCCATTAGTGTTGCAATCAGGCCCTTCACAGGCATTGAAGGGGGAGGTGGACATTAATATGAGCGGGCCTCCGGTTGATCACATGCTTAAGGTTAAGAGAACAATGGAAAAGGCTGGAGTTGAGTTAATAGAAAAATACATACTATTGCATAAAAGGGGCAGCGTATATGCAACAACAGTTATTCCAGACTTTCATTAAAGGTGACAGTAACCCCCTTTGAACCATGCCAACACAATTCTGGTGTGATAAACATAACTAAAGTTATTAATAGAAATTTCATTTGGGCCTTCTCTTGATACTTAGAGATTTGAAAGTTAGTGTGAGGGTGAAGGAAATAATTAGTATGAGAACTATGAAGTGGCATATTTTTCACTAATACAGCTCTTGAGTAAATTAGGAAAAACTGTATTTCTGCATAGGAAGGGAGTGTCGACTTCAGATTAGCATCATCTGGTTTGCCTTAAAATGTAGTTCTTAAAAATAGATTCATTGATACATGTAAAGATTTGAAAAATGAGGGTACTTAACATGTTGATAGATTTTTTTAGTTTTGAACATGCCAAGCTCACATGTCAGTTTGGGATGACAAAGCTTTCTTCTCCCACAGCTGTCCTAACTCACACCCCTCATCTCCTTGTCCTATTAGCACACAATTGGGAGGTGGGTAGAGAAAACCACCCAATCATTTTCACGGGAATCATAACAAGTTGCGATGTCATTTGCCCTATAAGTAAAACAGTTTGCATTAGAACTGGTCTTTTTCACTTATTCTGGTAGGCAACCTGCTGTTGAACTCTTGCATGAAGCATCCAAGCAAAGAGGCCCCAAATCTTACATTGGAGACAGGAATCAGGAGACACAGAAACTGACTGGGACCCTTTGGAGAAGCTAGAGGACACTATCCTTGACTGACACCCTTTGCTGTTCAAGAGGTCCCCTGCTGTTCCCTGATGCCCATTCCAAGGCCTCTACTGTAAGTAAAACTATCCCAAAGCATTAGATAGTGTAGGGCATGCATTTTCCAGCATTGTATTAGTTAGTTCCCCATAGCAAAATACTATGTTTGTCTGTGTAGATCCTTATCATATTTAATTAAAGTATATCAATTAATTCCCCTATAGAAATCACGGGATGTGTTTTGTTGGCATTCGAAACCAAGTTCTTCCCAGTGTGTTTTGAGCGGTATAGACATAAAGATGTGTCAAACGAATTAATCCGAAAACCGTGTTTCCATGTGAGTGTGCAGGGTGCAAATGACATTCCCCATTGATCCCCTTCATTTTAAAGCAGAAGTGTGAAGCCTGTTATTTCCTTTGCATGTGTGGTAAAAAAACTGAATTCACTAATTGTTCCCATTGTGCTCTGACCAAAACCACAAAGCCCTGCCTGTTCTTTTTAGGTGTGACAAAATTAATGTTCCCATTGCTTTTCTTTCCCTCATATTGCATATGTGGTAACAAGTAGAAAGACAATTTTTCCTGTTGAATCCTTTTTCCCAAATAGTGCATTTTATCAGAATCCCAAAATGATTTTCCCATTGTTTTCCTACTCTTTGCAACTGGCCTTCAATTCAGACTGGAAAAGTGTATAGAACCCAATGTCATACCTATGTAGGATGATTTTTGACAAGGTAAAGATAAGAGTTAAGGTTTTAGGAGTGAGTTTGAGGTGTGGGGTGAGATAGACTCAAGCTTGGCATCTAGGTTGGATGCTAATATGGACAAAAAATGGTTGTCCCAAAAGGTTTGGGAACTCACGTCCCCTGCACACAATCAAATATCTGTAAATACAGATCAATAATTTAGTGGAGTTTAGATACTCTTTTGTACATTGTGCGCGGATGTGACGTCACTCGTTCGATGCACACCACGCATGAGCACATTTTTTCGTCAACAGTATGACGTCTACCCAATAGCACACATGCGCACTCGGACGTGCTTGCCGCGCATGTTCACCGGCACGGTGTACAGGTACTAGTATAAAAGGAGAGCCTCCATGGTTCAGTCGCATCTCCAACCTGTTAGATGCGACACACCGTGAAGACTCCAAGCCTCATCATCCTCTTTTCCAAGTAAGCCTATCACCCTTTAGTTCGGATTGATGGACTTTTATCATATAGGGCACTATAGTGAAACACCTCTTATTTTTTCCTTTTTTTCTTATTTTTCTCATTCTATTTGGTTAGCTGTATGCTGCCTGCAGTAGCTACCTTGTAATATCCTTTCCATGAAGACGACCACTTTGCTTATTAAAAATGTAGCAGCTCATTTCTTTGGTTACATGTAAGTTACCTCACTCTCATATAAAATTCACTCAATTGGTTTGCAGGATTTTCTTTGTAAATCTAACATTTCTCATACTATAGGGAGACTCCAGCTTAAAGAAAGTAACTTGAACAAGCACGTACTCTCGTGCCTACTTCTCTTCATGCATACCCTACCTTAGATGCTAAGTTCCATTGGTATATATCCATGCCTTTGTTGAATATATAATACCACGTTTGAATATAGAATGCCCGATGACTTTCCTATCTAGGTACAGGTACATTGCCTGAGACACAACTGACTTACCTTTTCCATATGATCCATCATTTGTTTTAAAAGAGACCTATGCGCTATGTTACATACAAACCATTTGATGCTTTAGATGTTGGTCCAAATGGACTACTAATATGTTTGGTCTATGGAGTCTTTTGTAATTGGCATTCCAATATTTCTTATCATGTTGTTACTAATTGCTAAAATGATGTTTTGTTGTGAATATACTGACCCTTGAAACCTGTATATACATTAGATAAATTTATACAACTCGCTAAAATATGATTTGTTTTTTTTTGCTTCTATAGAAAAATTGAAAAATTGTGCTATTGCCCCTGAAGAAGAGTGGAAACTCGAAACGCGTTGGGCTTCACCGTGTACTTTGTACAATAAAAATCTTTAAATTTTGGTGAAAATTTTGGTCTAAGAGAATGGTTATTTACCACATGAACTGATTACCATAATCACCTTACGTAAAATGTTTCTTAAAAACATTTACAAAAAGAGTATCTAAACTCCACTAAATTATTGATCTGTATTTACAGATATTTGATAGTGTTCAGGGGACGGGAGTTCCCAAAACTTTTGGGAACAACCATTTTTTGTCCTTAACTTCAATTCAGACTGGCCAAGTCTAATTGATGTTTAGAGGGTGCAGGTTGCTGGGAGAAAAAAGTATTACAACCAAATCAGCAATCACTATGTGTCTTGAAATGTTCTTTTTCTGTATTGGTGGATGATTTGGTAAATAAAATCTGCAGGAAATTGTGATTGCATATCTCAATGTTATCTCTGTCTTGGTGCCATTACGGAAGTAATTCTTTTCTTGTTTTGTCACAGCATTGGTGGCTGATGTTAGTCTGTTTGTAAAACTTGGTTTAAATAAATTAATAAATATATATTCTTACTACACACCGGCTTGGTTCCTAGTCCATTGTGGCACCGGGTATTCATTGAGGTTGGGTGCGAGACTGGTTGGAGGCCTTACCAAATATAACCTGAATCAAAATCGTAGTGATTTGTTGTGCGGCACATTCATCGGGGGGGGGGAAGGAACACCCTGAGTTGATTGTGACTGTGTAATAAACTGCAACAGTGCTGTTGTGCAAGACTATGGGCCTCATTACGAGTTTGCTGGTGCGGATACAACGGTACCAGTAAGGATGCCAGTACTGTTATATCCGGACCGGCAAACTCCGAGTTGTGCTTGCGGTTGCCTTTCATTCTGCCAGGTCTGACCTGGAGGAATGAAATGCACCCACAAGCACAGCATTTCGATTCACAGGCACCGTTGATGACAATGCCTGTGCACCCGGGTTCCCCATTCCCATTTAGCCCCCTGGGGCTCAAATGGGAATGGGGAAGAATTTTTTCCAGCACCCAGGAATGGGCAGATACCGGGTCCGGCAAGGCCGTAATGACCCGGTAATTGCCCATATCTGGGCGCTGGAAAAAATGCAACTCCGGTGGCAGCCGTGCCTGTTTTAGAAGCACGGCTACCGCCAGGGTTGTAATGAGGCCCTGTGTGGTTTGCTTCGTTGTTGCAGTGTAGTTAAGTACATGTGGTTTGCTGTGAAAGATAGTGTGGTGTCTTTGTTTAGGGTGTGAGGGGTGTAAGCAGAGAGCTGAAGTTTTTAGCAGGTGGATTAGTGGGGCTACCTCGTTGTTTCAGACATCTGTGTTAGTTGTCCCTGCCCTTGCTTTCTGCTGGTGCATTCCTTGGTGGTTCATTCGTCTGGTTCTGCGTGAGGCGGTGGCATGTCTCAGTGACTCTCTAGTGATCTGTGGGGGGGAAGGTGGTGAGGGCCTCCCACTCCCCAGATTGAGATCACTAGTGTTCTGGGGTGTTTTTTGGTTGCCAGTGGCCCTTCTTTAGCTACTGGGGTGCGGATTCCTCCCTCTGAGACCTAAGTGCTCCCTGTCGTGTTGGGTTCTAGTTAATGATTAATGCTCCTTCATCTGCCCCTTGGGCTTTGCCTAGCAAAGGGGCTTGGCTTGGAAAAGGTGTATTCTTGGCTTCCTCCCTCCCCAGCTACTTCTTACCATGTGCATTTGTTTGTGGTGAGTTCTATTTCCATTGTAGTCTTTTAGTTGATTCTGTCTGGTTCTCAGGTGAAGAGCCAGGTTTTGAGTAGTTTCCTGAATTTTAGATGGTCATTTGTATTGCGTATTTCTTCTGGAAAGGTATTCCAAGTTTTTGCTGCCAGGTGGCAGAAGGAGGATCCCCCAAGTGTTTTTCTTGTGTATGGTTTTGGTCCCAAGTGGATGTTGTTGCTTGATCTGAGTGTTCTTGTCGGTTGGTAGATAGTTATTCTCTTTTGTAGCAATTCTGCTCCTTGGCCGTGGATTGCTCTGTGCGTTATGCACATCATTTTGAACGTGATTTGTTGTTTGATTGGCAGCCAGTGTAGCATTTCGAGCACTGGGGTGATGTGGTCCTTTCGTGATAGTTCAAGGAGGAGTCTTCCTGCTGTGTGTGGGATGTATTTACCCATGCATCTGAGCCGTACCTCAAAACTGTGCAGTACTGACATGAAAAACATCATGATGGCCAGAGCTTCCCAGAAAATGCACAGGGAAATGCATGAAGAATAGGCTGCCACCCATTTTTGCCGATGTTATGGGCACAGAAGGACACTGCCTAAAACCACCATTGGACTACCCACACAGTAGTCTGAAACCCTTGGGAATGGCAATGCTGATTGCCAAAAGCAAACCCATAACTGTTGGGAATTCATTTCTTAAATCCCAAAAATGGGTGCAGTACCAGTACTCACCACTATCCAAAAGCCGGCGTTTTAAAACCACCCTGTGTTTCTCTGAAGGCAGGCTCAAACTGTCTATTTTAAACATTGCAACACATCTAAAAACTCACTGGACACCAGCAGACATTTGGTAGAATGGAGTGTTGTGTGCCTACAAAATCTGGGAAATGAAGAGCCCAAAACAATGCTTATAACAAAACTGCTATGGAGTCAGCAGTTTAAGTTGCACTGGATTTAAAGACACTAAAATCGAAATGTTTAGATTAAATGAGTGACCTATGTTTGGTGTCACATGCCTTTGTAACTGTTGAAATGCCATAGTTTTGCACTTAGAATCAGCCTTCTAGCTGCATATGTGAAAATGTTTAGTTTTATTGGAATGCAGAAACTGGGGAACAAAAAGTGACATTTTATCTGAAACCCGGCTTAAGGAACTGAATTCTGCCTGGCAACTACCCCCATCAGGAGTGAAACTTGAGTCACAGCTGTGTTCCCAGGCCTAGCTGCCCTTTTGCTGCTCACACTAAGGATATGCCATCTATCTGATAATTGAATTACCTGTGCTCTACAGGAGCTCTGAACAAAGCCTGTCTTGACTCATGCAAAGGTTGTATTACAGCGGTCGTAAAATGTAGCTTCCTCTTGGCAGAAGCTGGGAGGGGCACTGCCTGTGAGAGCAAGCTGGCTTGGCAGAACTGGATAAACCAGTATTTCCACCATGTGACCTGGGAAACCACACCCCTTTGTAGCCAGAATATTGTTTAGAAAAAGATGAATAACTCATGGTGCGGACATGTGAAAATTTTATAAATGATACCATAATTCTTGTGATTTTTCTGCCCACAGTTTAAGAGGTTTTTAGAACCGGTGGTATGTTCAGGGGGGTGTTAGCGGAAAAGTGGATATTACTCTAAATGTATGCATGTTAAAAATCTGAAACTTCATCAGTTAATGTCCATACTCCCTGCGCACATGTGTGTAAGTTTTGGTCAATGTCTGGAATTGCAAAATCAGTTAAAAAGTGAAATATGTGCCATTTCTGAATGCAAGCTCCCAGGAAGAGCAGAGTTTGAACAGGGTATACCTCCTGTAATGCATGATGGGTGCATATGATTTTAAAACAATATGTACCTCTGCAAATATGTATTTGTTTCAAATCTAGATTTGTGTGTAAGTTGACAGGAGGAGTGGACTCTCTGCAAGCCATAAAATGACATCACGCTGACACACACTTCCTTCCCCAATCAAATGAGAAATGGAAGTTTGACCAATTAGAAGCTGAGAGAGAGGTAGGGTCAGTGATGCTAGAACACACCCACATTCTAAACACATAAAAGCAGACAGACAGGACAGATAGGGACTTTTCAAATCCATCTGCCGCTGGAAGCTCTGCCGGAAAAATCCATACTTACCTCCATCAAACCTCCAGAGAGCCAAACTAGAGACTTCAATCTATCCAGAACTAGAGACCCAGACCAGAGATCCAGAGAGAGAGCAGACCCAGATCACTGTGAAGTGCAGAGACCAGAGGCGAGTCTAAAACCCTGACCAGATCCGTGATGAGGCCCATTTCACTCAAGAATATAGTGTGAGTACATAGCAAAACTGTGCAGAACCAATCTCTTAGTTAAAATAATATAATTCAATCCTATTTTAATCTAAGTAGAACTGTCTCTTAACCGTCACCTGTCATTTGCAAAGCTGTCACTTGTCATTTTCTAGTTGCAAGCTGCACTTGTCTTTTTGAACTTTAAAATTTCAAATCTGAAAAATGACCTTTATTTAATCGCTCATATCTCCGCGACCGTTTGTGCTAGAGACTTGGAGTAACTTTCATTTGAAAGCTTAGAATCTTAGCTTTGAATCGCACCAAGAACCTACCCCTTATAGTTTTACCGCAACCGCGGAAAACGCACGCGCGAATTTTGCCGCGATTTGCAAATTTCTCCACGTGTAAAAAGACAGCAGTTTTGCTTTTCCTTGCCAAAAACTTTGTTTACCTGCTAGTTACTACTAAAGCATTGTTAAGGTATCCTGAATTCATAGAGAGTAGCTATCACTCACCCTGAACCTCAGAAAGGGAATTAAAAGCATTTCCAGCATATTTCTCATCCATTGCTAGCACATATAAAAGCATTTGGGCCTGTGTTTTCAAAACTCCTATCTGTTTTCTTTAAGCTTGCTGGGGATTGAACTGAATTACATTGAATTGCATTTCTGAGAATTGTGTGCCTTCCTTCCACTTCCTTGCATTGCATAAAAGGGGGGAGGGGATTGCCAGAGAAAAGTGATTACATTGTTTTGTTGAAATCATATTGAGTATTTTCTGTACTGCATTTCATTCCACATTGCATCCATTTGAACTCTATAAAGCATTTTGTACCACCTTCTTCTTTTGTTCCTATTCACCTGTGTGCTACCTTATCCATTTCATGTCAACTCCTTATTGATTATAGAGAAGCGTGTTAGTGCCAGATTCTCAGTTGTTAATCTTTATCATATCAGATTAAGTGTGCTATTCAATTATTAATTTATTATAAGGTGTGATATATACATCTCTTGTTTAAATTATCAAATAAACCTTTTAACTTGCAAAACAGAACTACTTCTTGGCTCAGTGGGGTCAGGGGGGATTCCAAGAGAGGGGTGTTATATAGGGGTAGTCATCCAGAACGCATGAACTGGACATAAAGATATATCAATAAGGGTTTTCATTCAGTATTATAGACTAGGCGTTGACTTAGCTGTAGTGTTGAATTGAATCCTCTTACAAATTGGGGGCTCGGGCCGGACGTCTGGGTTAGAATACCACTTGTGCAGCTTAATACAGTGTGCTAACTGACGGGATACATACATCCAGTCAGATCACCACGCTGCTTTACGCTGTGAAGCATTCCTCAAAAGGGACACTCCAAGAAAAGTTCTGTTCTGCAAAAATAAAATACTAACTTCTGTAAGTCAGGACAGAGACCAATCTCTAGAATGACGACCTTGGTAGATATGAAAATAGCCAGAGAGCACTTCTTACATAAACTATTTGTGAGAGGTGAATGGGCTGAGCAGGGCCAGGATGCCTGGTTGCAGGCCATCACGCGACAGGCCACTGAAACAGGGTCAGACCTATGGAGAGATCAGGTTCCATTACATGTGGCCCTGAGTGAACTATATATGGCTCCTAAGGCCAAAGATGAACACGACAAGATTGTTAGGATAGCGGCATATTTATATTTATATATGGGAGCCATACAGAATAAATGTGCTGAAGGCCATGATCTGGCAAAAAGGCAACAGATGGTGTTAGAGAAGGCCCAATCTGATCTGGACTCTTCTGAGCAAAGGCTGCACAGAAGCCAGGAGTCAGAAAATGAGAGCAGACAGTACATCACTAAAATAAAGGAGGATATGGATGTGCTGCAAAAGGAAAAGTCAGAACAGGATACCAGATTTCTGGCCTTGCAGAAGGAGTACCAAGAAGGTTTGGACTCCCTACTTCAAAGCCAGAAAAAGCTGGAGCAACAGCTAGACTTCAATAGGGCATGTGCTGAGCAGGTAGTCACCCTGCAAAGCCACCTAGATAGGGAGAAGGCAGAGAGCAATAAACTGATTCTGAAAGACCTGGATACCCAGGCAGAGTTTGACCAGGAGCGCCAGAAAGCTGGTGCCTTCCAAAGGCAGAGGGACGACCTGGCAGCACAAATGCAGGCTCTTAGTCAGGAAAGAGACGCCATAGGCCAGGAAGTCTGCCATTTAAAAAGGAAAATGGAAGAAAATCACCTGGCCCTCCAGGGGCTGGGTGACCTCCAAAAAGAAAACCAGAACTTGTTAGAGCACACCAGGAGGGTGGAAGAGGCTCTGGCAAGAAAGGAGCAGGCCAGTAGGGATGGGACTCAGGAGGTAAACCTCCTGCAGCAAAGACTGGCCCAGTTCTCCAGAACCAACCAGGAAGCACAGAGGGAAAATGAGGCCCTCTGTCAACACAATGATAGGCTCCAGCAACAGGTAGCGATGCAGGAGAAACTGATAGAGTCGAGTAAGGCCTTAACAGAGGAACTGAAAGCACAAATGCAGGCTCTTGCATTGCAACAGGGAGCAGGGGCGGATAGGGATGAGGTCCGCTGGGAAAGAGAGATTCCTGACCATAACCGCAGGAGCCCTAACACCAGGGGCCTTCATCTCCCCCAGTCCCTGGACTCTACCACCCCCATGTCCCCTGGCGCACATGAGCACAGGGCCACAGGGATGGCAGATTACTATCCAGCTAAGAGTATGGGGCTCATAGGCCAGTACCACTCAGGAATGGAGGGGTGGGCATCCGGGTATGGGCACCCAAGTACAGTACAGTTCAATGGGGAACCCCAGGAGAGTAGGCCCATTAAGGGCATCCTGAAAACCTCTGCCCAGTTAGGTCAGTGGAGGGGGTACCCATCAAATCCTGGCAGCAAGGAGGAATCTGAAGACTCCTCTGAACTGCGCAGGACACAGGAGACCAGGTCCCCACAGTCTGCCAGCCATTCCCAGGCTCGCAGAATCCGGGAAAACCTGGAAGAACAGACGGGAACCTCTGGGAGCAGTGCCTCTGAGTCCGAGGACGAATGGACAAGGGTTACCCGAACCAAAAAGGCCAATAAGGCAAAAAGGGCCTTGCTGAAGGACCCCTTAAAGCAGATTAAGGCGATCAGGAGCGTCATCACGCCTTACCATAAGAACGCTAAGTATTCTGTTTGGGAGCACTTAGAGTTGTTTGAACAAATGATGGAGACTTTCCATTTGAAGGACAGCCAAAGCTGTATTCAATATGTAAAGTGGACCTTCTCCCCGGAATACTCCAGTTTCTTTGCGGGGCTGGAGGACCAAAATCATTTAAGATGGTCCACCTATAAGGCGGCCATCTTGAAACATTTTTCTGTTCACAGAAATCCTCAAGAGGCTCGCAAGGCGGCCTACAATTTGCAATGTGGGGAGGATCAGGCCCCACAAGAATTTGTGCAGGAGTTAAAGCGTGCTTTTGCGCAAACCACCAGAAGGGTGCGCACAGATAGTAGAGAGTTCATTAATACGTTTTTCCATGCCTTGCCCAAATATATCATGACCCAGCTCGTGAGGGATTTTCACGAGAAAAGATCTTTAGACTGGGTCATTGAACAGGCTACCCGGATCTATGAGGTGCAGAAACCGGTAGATAGCAAAAGTAATGCCCAGAAAAACCCCAAAGCCAACAGCACCCCTGCTGCTGCCAAGGTGGCAGAGGTAAAGGTTACCCCCGTTTTGGATTTGGAGATGGGGGGGCCTAAAAACCTACCTGCACCTAATAATGCTAGGCCCAGAAGGTCCTCGGGTCAGTCACAGACAGGGAGCCAAAGAGGCAGCCCCACAAATGGGGTCCCTCGCTCTCCTGATTATGTAAGTCCCCGTTACAAGGGAAATCGACCCATCCTGGGTTATGTGTGGACTCCTCCAGCCCAAGGGGGGGGATCCAGCCAAGCACCTAACCCAGGGAACTTCCCTCCAAACTTCCCACAGGAGGGCAGAAATTCTCTAAACCCTGGGCAGAACTTTTTCCCCAGATATCCACCCGACTTTCAACCCCAAAACCATCCATCCTTCTTTCGCCAATTCCCTGAGCCCAGACCACTGAATCCGGGAGAGGGGAGGCCAAGGGTGGAGGGGTACCCAAATCTTCCCAACCAGGGGTACTACCAGAGGAGGGACAGCTACCCTTCCCGGGATCAGCCCAGGGGAGAAAACAGGGCCCCGTATCAGCCTGAGCGGGTTTCCCAGTTAGAGCGCCAGGTTCAAAACATGGCGCGGGATATGGGTCACATACTGAGGGCTCAGCAGAACCCTCAGATCGGCATGCCGGCGCAGAACGCACCCAACTCTGGACCTGGTGCCCCAGAACAATGACGGGGGCAGCACCCCGATAACTCACCGGTTCCCAGGGAGGAGGCACAAAGGGAAGGGGGGTGTAAAGCCTTGGAGGAAGCTTCCTTCCTCACTTGTAAACAGCCCCTGGAAACCCAGGAACCGGAAACAAAATCTCTTGCCCCTGAAAGTCTGCCTCCTAAGGAGCAGAGGGGGGGTAGGAGAAACAAAAGACCCAAACAGACTCAGTTTGAGGAGGAGGTACAGATCTTCCAATTTGAGGGAGAGGGATCCTCAGAGGATCCTGGGAAAAGGATCTTCTCCTTCAGAGAGGGGGGGACTCCTCCCAAAGAAAAATGGGTCCTTAGGGATGCAAATCCAGACTGGTGAGATGTGGAGACTGAGCTACCGCCGCCCACCATCTCATCCCAGAACAAACAGCAAGAAAACCCCCTGGTTCAAACCCATCCTGGTGACTGCCTCCAAAAAGGGGGGGGCGGCCCAGAACCGGAACCAGGGGAACCCACAATGGCTCTGATCTCCAGTTGCCAACTTTTTCTTTCAGATTCCCAAGGCTCTCCACAGAATTCTGCCCAAAATTCTTCTCTCGCGATGTCCAAAACCAGAAAATTAGCCCACCAGTTGTCCAAAAATGTACATTATCTGTGCCCCCTTGAGGAGAAGGAGGGAAGATATTATGCCCCGGTACAAGTACAGGGGCAGGGTACAATTTTGGCACTGGTGGACACTGGATCTCAAGCTACCCTTCTGTCCAGAAGGGCCTTTGACGAACTGAATGCAGGAAGGGGAGAGAATTACCAAATTCCTCTCACCTCACTTCCTGGACAACTCCAGAACTTTGACGGGAAGGAAATTCCCGTTGAGGGGACTGCAGATTTGGACATTAAAATTGGGCGACACAAGTTGAAACACCCAGTCATAGTTGTGACTCCAGAGGGCACCCCTTGTTTACTAGGGAATGACCTCCTGAGAAGGTTGTCACCCCTAATAGATTGCGTAAACAAGGTCCTCTGGACCCAGACTAGCCGACCAATAAAATTAAAACAGAGTGTCAACCATGTTAGTTTAAACGGCACCTGCCACATGGTTGAACAAAAATCTGACCAAGTAGAATTTCACTTCCAGAATAGCCAAATTCCAGACGTGACAGTAATAGCAGTAGGACAACAGACTGGTGATGGGGGGTCCTCTCTGTTTCTGAAAATCAACCTTCCTTCCAGTTTAAGGTGGTATTCCACGCTGGAAGGAAACACTCTGAAATTCTTTACTAATCCACAATCAGAAACTCCCACTCCTATAGTCCAGAAAGATGTGAAATCAGCTCAGAGCCTGGCTGATATTCAGCAAATTGGAGAGCAGTTGTTCATCCCTGTCCAGTTAAATGATGGGAAGGACTCTGTTCTCGCTCGAGTGTGTGTGAACAACGGTAAGAGCTTCATCAGCGAAGCCATGTTCCGCCAACTCCCAAAAGATCCAGCCATTCCCACCTTCAAACTGATAGACAAATGGGAAATGGACCTGGAAGCACCTAATTCCAAACATCTCCTGCCAAGCAGGTGTATGCTCAAAATCTCCATTGGCAACAAGAGCATTGTCCATAATTGTTGGGTCGTGCGAGACGTCCCTGCCGCCTTTTACTTAGGCAGTGACATTCTCAATCGCTTTGCCATTAGTTTGGACCTAATAAACTTCAAAGCTTGGTCCCGATTAGCGGATAATCCCATGGGCTTTGATGATCCAGAAAAAGCATTTAGGTCAGCTCAATTGCTACCTTATGCAGTTGAAATTCAGGTTAAAGAGGAAGTCACCATCCCAGAAAGGACCCGACAATTCTCCCTGGAAGTGAAAGTTAAAAGGGGACAAGAGTTGAAAAACCCTGATGCTTACATACATCTAAATGCTTCTCTCCAACAGCAAGGGTTGGGGGTAAACCCAACACCATTAGTCAACATAGAACATGACACCATTCCAATAGAGGTGGATAACAGCGACTTAAAGAGTATTACTCTAGCCGCAGGCACCATTATTGGAATGGCGGTTGATGACCGACATTTCTCCATTGATCTTAGAAATGAACTGTTAGGACCAATCCCCAAGGACTGTTTTGACAGTGACAGTGAGGACAATACAACACCAGACAGGATTTTTACCCGGCATGGGGGGAACTTCCTGGTGTACACTTCCTGCCCTTATGGTAAGGAAGATGTGACTTGTGAATTCAGGAGGGATGAGGTGATTTTCCAGGTTCATGAAGGCTGCCTTGCCCACCTGAAGCCTCCGGTCCAAATCAGCACTCTGACCAGGGACTTCTCCACCCAGCTGGAGGAGGCCGCGGAGATAGCCAAACCAGAAGTCTTTCCAGGCTTCAGGCAGATGGTGGAAGAGAGAGTCAACCTAGCTGATGCCTGTGTGACTCTGGAACAAAAGCAAAAGTTGAAACAAGTTTTCTTGGATTTCCAAGATCTCTTTGCGGTAGACTCATATGACTGCGGTCGCACTGACATCCACACAACAACAATCCCCACGGACCCTGGCATGACCCCAGTGTTTGTGAAGCAATATCGCTTGCCTCTCGCATCCATGGAGTCCCTTACTGAAATAATTAAGAACCTTGAGTCCCGGGGAATAATCTGTCCAGTCCACAGCACCTTCAATAATCCGGTGCTGGGAATATTGAAGCCAAACGGCCAGTGGAGACTCTGTGCTGACCTCAGGGAGCTCAACAAACGGGTCCATACTTCCCGATGGCCTCTGCCCTACATTGACCAAGGGCTGGCCCAGATCCAGGGGTCACAGGTATTCACTGCAATAGACCTGACCAATGGATACTGGACCGTGCCTGTCAGTAGGGAGGACCAATACAAGCTGGCTTTTACCTTTGGGGGCCAGCAGTATACATGGACCCGGACTCCCTTCGGATACCTCAACTCCGGCAATGAATTCAACATTTTCCTACATAAGGCCATGCCCGACCTGGGTGCGAGGGGTAACCTGGCTTATGTAGATGATGTCCTCATCAAAAGTTCATCTGTGGAGGAACACATAGCGGAGATCCGTTATGTTCTGACACAGTTGAGGGCCGCCGGAGCAAAACTTTCCTTTCAGAAAGCACAGTGGTGTAGAACCCGTGTTAATTTCTTGGGGCATGAGATTACTCCTCAGGGCCTCTGTCCCCAGGAAAAGAAAGTGGAAGCACTTCAGAAACTGAAAGACCCCACAACTCTGCGGGAACTAAGGAGCCTCCTTGGACTGACTAATTACAGCAGAAAGTTCATTGAGGGCTACGCAGAGATCACCAGACCCCTGATTCATCTCCTAAAGGGGGTGGTCAAGTGGGAATGGGGTCCAGAACAATCCGAGGCAGTAAGACAACTCAAGAGAAGCCTCTCACAAGCGCCTTGCCTAGCTTACCCTGTCAGAAACAAGGAGTTCTTCCTGGAGACGGGGTTCTCTAATACGTGCTTGACGGCCGTATTATACCAAAAGCATGACAAGGTCAATAAAGTAATCTCCTATGCGAGCAAAACTTTATCCTCTGTGGAGGAAAAATTCAACGATTGTGAGAAGGCACTCCTGGCAACGGTGTGGGCATTGAAGAATTACCGCCCGTTTATCCAGGGGGAACACATCATAGTGGAGACTCCACACCAGCCTCTGCAATATCTCCAAAGTGACAGAATCCGGGCCGGAAATGTGAGTAATTCCCGAATTACTTCCTGGATTCTGTCAATGCAAGGCTTTCCTGTGGAGGTCCGATATGGCCAAAACAAGAAGAGTCCCCTCGCGCAAGGTCTGGCTGACTTGCATGATTGTGCCAGAGAAAACTGTCTCGAGTACGAAAGTCTAAAAATCAAGGACAACATGGAGGCATACCTTAATTCCCCACACAAAGTCTTTGAAGAGGACAAGTGTGAGGGAATGCCCACTGTCTATGTGGATGGATGCTCTTACCATGTTGACAACAACGGGGAGAAAGAAATGGTGGCCGGCGTAGGGAATGCATGGGTGAATGAGTCCCCAGAACCCTCCGCTGGATACAAAATTGGTCCCCGAAGTAGTCAGGTGGCAGAATTGATGGCTGTGCATCAGGCCATCCTCACTGCTGTCCAGCATCAACTCCACGAACTGGTCATAATCACAGATTCGGATTATGTACGGAACGGGTTCGTGGAGCACCTGGTTAATTGGAAAACCAGAGGCATGTTATGTGCTAACAACAAACCCTTGAAACATGGGAAGTTGATCCAAAACATTGATGATCTGGTCACCTCGAAGGGGATGACCATCTATTGGAAGAAGATCAGGGGTCATTCCAAAGTAGAGGGACCAGACAAAACTGGAAATGACTTAGCTGATCAGCTGGCCAAAACCGGGGCCATCCAAGGGGATCTAATTGAGATTGAGTCCCTGTTGGGGGAAATCCAGGTCACTGCTATCACTAGGTCCCAGACAAATGCTCACAACGACCTTTCAATTGCACAATGGAGTAAGGAGACCCCTGATGCTGATTTGATTACAGCTCAGAAGGGGGATCCAATAATTGGTAAATTTTACCAGCACCTTGAGGACCCTGAGAACTTTCCCCTGACGGATACCGATTACATTGGGAAAGAGGACCTAAGAGTGTTGATGAAATGTCAAAAAATGTTCCGAATCCAAGACGGTTTGCTGGTAAGGAAATCCAAAGCTGGCCACGATCAGTGGGTGGTTCCTACCTCATTCCGAAGCCTGATGTTAAGTCACGCCCATGATGCGGCCACTGCCGGTCATAGGGGGTTTCACACAACATTGGAAATCTTAAGAGAGGTTGCATACTGGCCACACATGGGGCAGGACCTCGACCAATACTTGAAGGGGTGTCTTGTGTGTGCACAATTTCAGCCATCATCCCTCACGCATCGTGCACCTCTCCAAAAGAGGGGGATGACACTGCCATGGTCAGATTTACAAATCGACTTTGTAGGTCCCGTGATTCGCTCTGCTAGGGGGAATAAGTACATGTTGACCGTCACATGCTTGTTTACCAAGTGGGTGGAATGTCTCCCAGCCCCAAATTGCAAGGCAGAAACGGCAGCTGCCTTGATGATTAACCACATCTTTTCCCGTTTTGGTCTACCTCAAAGGATTGAGTCAGACAGAGGTAGCCACTTCACCAGTGAAGTAATGACAAAGATGTGGGAGATACTGGGGGTCAAGAGAAAGCTGCATATTGCTTATAGACCAGCTTCTTCTGGGGCAGTAGAGAGATATAACCGGACAATTGTGAGCATCTTAAAAAAGTTTGTGGCAGATTCTGGGCCAAGTTGGGATATCCGATTACCTCTGGTCCTAATGGCCATCAGATCTACCCCTTCATCTGCAACCAAAATGTCACCATTTGAGTTGATGACTGGGCGCAAGATGGTGCTTCCTCAGCATTTGCTCTACAGGACCCAAGAGCAGACACTGATAAATGCCTCCACTACTCATGAGTATGTGGAGAATTTAAGGAAACACCTCCAACATGCTTTTGCTTAAGCTCAGCGGAATCTAGAAAGATCGGCTGATAGCATGAAGACCCATTATGACCTGAAAACTTCCAGGAAGGAATATCAGGTGGGGGACCGGGTCTATTTATACAACTTCCAAAGAAACCAGGCAAAGCAGCGCAAATTCTTGCCTACATGGAAGGGAGCCTATGAGATCATCGACAAGATCTCCCCTGTGGCCTACAAAATCCACATCCCCAAAGGTCCTTTGGCAGCGGGGGAAGACAAGTGGGTCCACATAAACCAGTTGAAATGTTGCCATCCCAGGCACGCTCTGCAACAACTGGAGGAATCCTCTGGAATCCTAGCGGGTACTGTCTCAGATTAATTCAGTTCCAACCATAAAACATACCACATCTAGTCTCTAAAATATTGTGATTTGCATGAAACGGTCTCTTAGTTATATTGTTTTTTTTTTTTCAAAATAAGAATGTAATGTTTTGTTATGATGAAATGCATATGCTGCCCCACTATCTCAACAGTGGTGGAAAAACGTCTATGAGTAGGTATTGCCGCTCTTCCTTTGTCGTCCTAGGAGAAAGAAAACCTGAAGACGGGCCAAGGAGGGCGATCCGGAGACCGGGAACGAAGATCCAATGGGCCCAGTGGACCGCCCAATATTCCCATCAGGACCGGCGAGGAGAACTGATCGATCAGTACCGGATGGAGGAAAAGATGCTGAACTGTGCCATCTATTGGAAGAAGATGAGGAAACATCCCAGGTCTTGCGAGTCCCATTCGTGAAATAGAATGGCCATCGCAAGAGGGGGGCTTGTGGGATGTATTTACCCATGCATCCGAGCCGTACCTCAAAACTGTGCAGTACTGACATGAAAAACATCATGATGGCCAGAGCTTCCCAGAAAATGCACAGAGAAATGCATGAAGAATAGGCTGCCACCCATTTTTGCTGATGTTATGGGCACAGAAGGACACTGCCTAAAACCACCATTGGACTACCCACACAGTAGTCTGAAACCCTTGGGAATGGCAATGCTGATTGCCAAAAGCAAACCCATAACTGTTGGGAATTCATTTCTTAAATCCCTAAAATGGGTGCAGTACCAGTACTCACCACTATCCAAAAGCCGGCGTTTTAAAACCACCCTGTGTTTCTCTGAAGGCAGGCTCAAACTGTCTATTTTAAACATTGCAACACATCTAAAAACTCACTGGACACCAGCAGACATTTGGTAGAATGGAGTGTTGTGTGCCTACAAAATCTGGGAAATGAAGAGCCCAAAACAATGCTTATAACAAAACTGCTATGGAGTCAGCAGTTTAAGTTGCACTGGATTTAAAGACACTAAAATCGAAATGTTTAGATTAAATGAGTGACCTATGTTTGGTGTCACATGCCTTTGTAACTGTTGAAATGCCATAGTTTTGCACTTAGAATCAGCCTTCTAGCTGCATATGTGAAAATGTTTAGTTTTATTTGAATGCAGAAACTGGGGAACAAAAAGTGACATTTTATCTGAAACCCGGCTTAAGGAACTGAATTCTGCCTGGCAACTACCCCCATCAGGAGTGAAACTTGAGTCACAGCTGTGTTCCCAGGCCTAGCTGCCCTTTTGCTGCTCACACTAAGGATATGCCATCTATCTGATAATTGAATTACCTGTGCTCTACAGGAGCTCTGAACAAAGCCTGTCTTGACTCATGCAAAGGTTTTATTACAGCGGTTGTAAAATGTAGCTTCCTCTTGGCAGAAGCTGGGAGGGGCACTGCCTGTGAGAGCAAGCTGGCTTGGCAGAACTGGATAAACCAGTATTTCCACCATGTGACCTGGGAAACCACACCCCTTTGTAGCCAGAATATTGTTTAGAAAAAGATGAATAACTCATGGTGCGGACATGTGAAAATTTTATAAATGATACCATAATTCTTGTGATTTTTCTGCCCACAGTTTAAGAGGTTTTTAGAACCGGTGGTATGTTCAGGGGGGTGTTAGCGGAAAAGTGGATATTACTCTAAATGTATGCATGTTAAAAATCTGAAACTTCATCAGTTAATGTCCATACTCCCTGCGCACATGTGTGTAAATTTGGGTCAATGTCCGGAATTGCAAAATCAGTTAAAAAGTGAAATATGTGCCATTTCTGAATGCAAGCTCCCAGGAAGAGCAGAGTTTGAACAGGGTATACCTCCTGTAATGCATGATGGGTGCATATGATTTTAAAACAATATGTACCTCTGCAAATATGTATTTGTTTCAAATCTAGATTTGTGTGTAAGTTGACAGGAGGAGTGGACTCTCTGCAAGCCATAAAATGACATCACGCTGACACACACTTCCTTCCCCAATCAAATGAGAAATGGAAGTTTGACCAATTAGAAGCTGAGAGAGAGGTAGGGTCAGTGATTCTAGAACACACCCACATTCTAAACACATAAAAGCAGACAGACAGGACAGATAGGGACTTTTCAAATCCATCTGCCGCTGGAAGCTCTGCCGGAAAAATCCATACTTACCTCCATCAAACCTCCAGAGAGCCAAACTAGAGACTTCAATCTATCCAGAACTAGAGACCCAGACCAGAGATCCAGAGAGAGAGCAGACCCAGATCACTGTGAAGTGCAGAGACCAGAGGCGAGTCTAAAACCCTGACCAGATCCGTGATGAGGCCCATTTCACTCAAGAATATAGTGTGAGTACATAGCAAAACTGTGCAGAACCAATCTCTTAGTTAAAATAATATAATTCAATCCTATTTTAATCTAAGTAGAACTGTCTCTTAACCGTCACCTGTCATTTGCAAAGCTGTCACTTGTCATTTTCTAGTTGCAAGCTGCACTTGTCTTTTTGAACTTTAAAATTTCAAATCTGAAAAACGACCTTTATTTAATCGCTCATATCTCCGCGACCGTTTGTGCTAGAGACTTGCAGTAACTTTCATTTGAAAGCTTAGAATCTTAGCTTTGGATCGCACCAAGAACCACATTCCTACCCCTTATAGTTTTACCGCAATCGCGGAAAACGCACGCGTGAATTTTGCCGCGATTTGCAAATTTCTCCACGTGTAAAAAGACAGCAGTTTTGCTTTTCCTTGCCAAAAACTTTGTTTACCTGCTAGTTACTACTAAAGCATTGTTAAGGTGATCCTGAATTCATAGAGAGTAGCTATCACTCACCCTGAAACTCTGAAAGGGAATTAAAAGCATTTCCAGCATATTTCTCATCCATTGCTAGCACATATAAAAGCATTTGGGCCTGTGTTTTCAAAACTCCTATCTGTTTTCTTTAAGCTTGCTGGGGATTGAACTGAATTACATTGAATTGCATTTCTGAGAATTGTGTGCCTTCCTTCCACTTCCTTGCATTGCATAAAAGGGGGGAGGGGATTGCCAGAGAAAAGTGATTACATTGTTTTGTTGAAATCATATTGAGTATTTTCTGTACTGCATTTCATTCCACATTGCATCCATTTGAACTCTATAAAGCATTTTGTACCACCTTCTTCTTTTGTTCCTATTCACCTGTGTGCTACCTTATCCATTTCATGTCAACTCCTTATTGATTATAGAGAAGCGTGTTAGTGCCAGATTCTCCGTTGTTAATCTTTATCATATCAGATTAAGTGTGCTATTCAATTATTAATTTATTATAAGGTGTGATATATACATCTCTTGTTTAAATTATCAAATAAACCTTTTAACTTGCAAAACAGAATTACTTCTTGGCTCAGTGGGGTCAGGGGGATTCCAAGAGAGGGGTGTTATATAGGGGTAGTCATCCAGAACGCATGAACTGGACATAAAGATATATCAATAAGGGTTTTCATTCAGCATTATAGACTAGGCGTTGACTTAGCTGTAGTGTTGAATTGAATCCTCTTACATGTGTTTTGGATACGTTGGAGTTTCTTCAGCAGGTGCTCCGGCATTCTGATGTAGAGGCTGTTCACGTAGTCAGTTCTTGACATGATAAGGGCGATGATTGTCAGTGTTTTATGAGTGAAGGACAAGAATGGTAGGATTATTTTATCAAGTGTAGGAGGAAGAAGCACTTCTTGATTATTGTGTTTACCTGTGGCTCTAATGTTAGCGAGTTTTCCATTAGGACTCCAAGATTTTTTACTATTATCGATGGTGTTGGTGCTGCTCCTTGTTCTGTGGGCCATAGGCCATATTTACATAAAATGTATCACCCAACTGAAGTTTGCACTCATTTAATGAACTTTAATTATTTATACATTTACTTATTTATTCATTGCATTTGTTGACAGCGCCCAAACCCGTAAGTATCCCAGCGCTGTTCCAACTTGGTGAGCAGGGAAAACAAAGTTCATTACAGAGTAAGAGAGAGGTAACAAGGTGCAAAAGCAACATAATAGTACAAGGTCCGTAGAGGAGGGTGCAGTTCAGGGAGGTTACTTGGAATTATGAAAGGCTGAGTTGGCCTTGCCGTGATTCGATCCTGCAAATCGCACTCAGATGACAATAGCTTGCACTCAGCCCGCTGAGCTATCTTAGGGCTATACAGCAAGAGCATGTTTTCTTACTGTGGCATGGCATTTTTCATTGGGGTTGGGGCATTTTTGCAGCCTGCAAGGCATTGTTTATTTATTTTTTTTTTATTTCTTTTTTTACTGTGGCTTGACATGTTTTGCTCCTGTTAGGGAGCAAATACAACATGATCAGAGTTCCTTTATAGGGATTGGGGGATTTGTCTAGCCACAAGGATATGTTTTCTTATTGTGGCATGCCTTTTTTTCACTAGCATTAAGGCAAAGCCAACAGGAGTATGTTCTTACATGGGGATACTGGAGTGTATTGGCGGAGCCAGCATAAACATGCTTTGTTATAGTATTGTTACTGGCATTATGGACAAAGCACACATGATTATTTACCTATGTGGGAATACTGGCATATAATGGACATGAGTGAGCACTATCAATATGAACATGCTCTTTTGCGCTTGCAGAGTACTGGCATATAGTGGGCAAAGGCATTATGAAAATGTGTTTGAAAATGCTCCTGTGTATTGTTGGTGGCTTGGCATCTAACAGACTTCCCATGTCTGACACTGCAAAACCGATTGTAAACTGTGTGGCTTTTTACCTAATTTATCGCAGAAAGTGTACAGAAAAATGTACTTTCTAACCCATTATTTAAACACTTTTCTCAAGGGGACAAACCCCTCCTTGATTGGTTCGCCATCCATCACTACTCTCTGTCACTGCTGTGCATTTGGCTGGGGGCAAAACAAGTGCCCTTCCTTCTGCAGGCTCTTCTTAGTGTGGGCCCTACTCCATTAGCTCGAGGCCTTGCTTATTACAGAATCCTGGCTATACATCTGGTGAGTTGGAGTGAAAGATAGATCTAATGGGCCAAAGGAAGGCGTAATATCTACTCAGCCTTCTGGGCTTAGGGAGGGGGTGCTAGGAACTGGGGGGGTAATCAGTAGCGCAATAAGTTTAATGTTCCATCTCAATAACTGTTTTCAAAACTGCCATCCAGCCCCCCCCCCAAAAAAAAATATTGATGCTGGCTCCACCCCTGGAGACAGAGAGAGGGATATTGTTATGTCATATAGCGCTAAAGCCCTAAGGCATGGGTGCACAACATACGGCCCGCGGGCCAGTTGCGGCCCGCCATGCTGTTTTTTCCGGCCCGCGAGGCACAAAGACTTTCCTAATGGATGGCGGCCCGCAAGCAGCATCGTCCGTCCTCCATTAGGAAAGTCTTTGTTGTCTTCCGGGCCGGACAAAACACTGGCCGTCATTGGCT
Organism: Ambystoma mexicanum; assembly: GCF_040938575.1. Classification (NCBI taxonomy): domain Eukaryota; kingdom Metazoa; phylum Chordata; class Amphibia; order Caudata; family Ambystomatidae; genus Ambystoma; species Ambystoma mexicanum. The sequence continues at coordinate 163,877,763 of NC_090931.1, read as the reverse complement.
CAGCACACACACACCATGTCACTCCTACGAGCCACGTAGTGCGTGTGTGCTGCACCAATGGAGTGCCAGCACTATGGCTGGCGTGGCCAGTAAGGCTTGATGCCAGAAGGCCTTTCAGCCTTGCTTGCCACGCCAGCCGTAGTACGATTCCACTTACCTCGCCAGCGTTCCAGCTTACCTGCCTTCCAGCACGTCTACAGGTAAGTGGTCTGTGTGTTTGTGTTTGTGTGTCGGGTCTGTTCTGCTGTATGTTTGTGTTGTGTATGTTGAGATGGGGTTGTGGGGGGTATGTCAGATGTGTATGAATGTTTGTTTTTGAGTGTTTGTGTTGTGTATGTTGAGATGGGGTGGTGGGGGGCGTGTCGGATGTGTATGAATGTTTGTTTTTAGTGTTTGTGTTGTGTATGCTGAGATGGGGGTGGGGGCCGTGTCGGATGTGTATGAATGTTTGTTTTTGAGTGTTTGTGTTGTGTATGTTGAGATGGGGGTGTGGGGGGTATGTCAGATGTGTTTGAATGTTTGTTTTTGAGTGTTTGTGTTGTGTATGTTGAGATGGGGGTGGGGGGGCATGTCGGATGTGTATGAATGTTTGTTTTTGAGTGTTTGTGTTGTGTATGTTGAGATGGGGGTGGGGGGGCATGTCGGATGTGTATGAATGTTTGTTTTTGAGTGTTTGTGTTGTGTATGTTGAGATGGGGGGTGGGGGGGTGTCCGATGTGTATGAATGTTTGTTTTTGAATGTTCGTGTTGTGTATGTTGAGATGCATGTATGGGTGCATGCTTCAGAGTTTGTGTACTGAGTTGGGGGGGTTGGGTCTGTATGGGTGCATGCTTGAGAGTGTGTGTGCTGAGTTGGGGGGTGGGGGGTTCGGGTCTGTATGGGTTCATGGTGTATGCTTGAGAGTGTGTGCTGAGTTGGGGGGTGGGGGATTCGGGTCTGTATGGGTGCATGTTTGAGAGTGTGTGTGCTGAATTGGGGGGTGGGGGGTTTGGGTCTGTATGGGTGCATGTTTGAGAGTGTGTGTGCTGAGTTGGGGGTGGGTGGTTCGGGTCTGTATGGGTGCATGTTTGAGAGTGTGTGTGCTGAGTTGGGGGGTGGGGGGTTCTGGTCTGTATGGGTGCATGTTTGAGAGTGTGTGTGCTGATTTGGGGGGTGGGGGGTTCGGGTCTGTATGGGTGCATGTGTGAGAGTGTGCTGATTTGGGGGGTGGGGGGTTCGTGTCTGTATGGGTGCATGTTTGAGAGTGTGTGTGCTGAGTTGTGGGGTGGGGGTTTCGGGTCTGTATGGGTGCATGTTTGAGAGTGTGCTGATTTGGGGGGTGGGGGGTCCGGGTCTGTATGGGTGCATGTTTGAAAGTGTGTGTGCTGAGTTGGGGGGTGGGGTGTTCAGGTATGCATGAATGTTTGTTTTTGTATGTTTGTGTTGTGTATGTTGAGATGCATGTATGGGTGCATGCTTCAGAGTTTGTGTGCTGAGTTGGGGGGGTTTAGGTCTTTATGGGTGCATGTTTGAGAGTGTGCTGATTTGGGGGCTTGAGTGTGTTTGGGGCATAGTGTTTGGTTCTGGGTGAGGGGGCCATGGGGCATAGTGTTTGGTTGGGAGTGAGGGGGCCATGGGGCATAGTGTTTGGTTGGGGGTGAGGGACAGGGGGCATAGTGTTTGGTTGGGGGTGGGAGAAATGGGGCATAGTGTTTGGTTGGGGGTGAGGGGGCCATGGGCATAGTGTTTGGTTGGGGGTGAGGTAGCCATGGGGCATAGTGTTTGGTTGGGGGTGAGAGCCATGAGGCATAGTGTTTGGTTGGGGGTGGGAGCCATGGGGCATAGTGTTTGGTTGGGGGTGAGGGGGCCATGGGGTTTAGGGTTTGGTTGGGGGTGAGGGGGCCATGGGGCAAAGTGTTTGGTTGGGGGTGAGGGACAGAGGGCATAGTGTTTGGTTGGGGGTGGAAGCCATGGGGCATAGTGTTTGGTTGGGGGTGAGGGAGCCATGGGGCATAGTGTTTGGTTGGGGTGAGGGGGCCATGGGGCATAGTGTTTGGTTGGGGGTGAGGGGGCCATGGGGCATAGTGTTTGGTTGGGGGTGGGAGCCATGGGGCATAGTGTTGCACTCCAAGAGTGAACTCAATAATAAAGCTAAAACAGGCACAGTTAGGAGATGTACATCCTTTGCTTATTTGAGGAAACCTGACTCAACGAAGGCGATACTCCTCTTGGGCAACCCAAACAGCAAACTATAGCAGTCCAAAATAACGGAATGTCCAATCAAAGGTCAATAAAATATATATAATTTAATTAAACAGACGATATAAAATAACTACATTGAAATAAATGATAACAATGGAAAATGTGTGGTACAAAATGTAAGTTTGAAATGCAATAAAAATTGTTACCCCTCAAAAACATATTCTTTTTCCATGTGTTTAATACACATTGGGGGTTGAAAAAGCCTCCTGACTTGTCCCGCCTACCACCCCACCCACTTTTACTTTTCGGCCCACTATAGCCCTCATGTAAGGTACTTTCGGCCCTCTGTCAAAATCAGTTGTGCACCCCTGCCCTAAGGCATATAGGTGCTCACTCACAAGCAGTGTGTGTGCCTTGGCATATAAAGGGGTCGGGTCATGTTGAAATGTGTATAGTCCTGTTTCTATGACTTCTTGCGCGTGGATTGTGTGTCGGTGTGAAGGAGTATGGGCATGGTTGGTGTGCATTTGTATGTGAGTGTGCAAGACTGGTGGCTACGCACCGGTCGCTTTACACGCCCCTTAAAATATTTCCGAAAGGAACGGAGCACGGCTGTGCGCCCATTAGCATCCGCAATCAGACACGTTGTTATTTGCCGGCATGCGGCAGCGGCAGTCTGCAGCTTTCCAACACTCCCTCTCTCGTGCCCAACTTTGCTCATGGCAGCCCCGGCGTGGAGGGCGTTGTTAGAGAAGGTGGGGGTCTCCTCTGATTCAATTCGATCTAAACACGTAATATGGCCTTGCGGGCGTTCTCTGCTGCTGACATTCAGTCAAATGCTCGCTGGGCGATCAGACCGGACCAGCAAATGGCAAAAAAGATTAGCTTTGGCAATTTGCTTCTAACTGCTGCATTTCAACAAATGCCCTTCTCCCCTTTCAAATCTGAAATGAAGGCTGCCACTGGCTATGAGCAATGGCTGCCGGATACAGAGACGTGAGTGTGTCCTGTGGTGCCCTGGGATCGCCATCGATGCCAAGGGAGGGGGAATTGTGACCTGGTGAGACTCTAAGGAGAGATGGCCTCCCGCCACACCAGCTCTGGGGAGAATTTCAAGGGCTCCCCCTCGCTGGCATGGTGGGTGAAGTCGCCCTACTGAAGGGAAGTCCAAAAGTGGGACGCATTTCCTTTCAATAGGGCGCTGATGCTGTACCAACATGGGGCAGCACAGTTGCCATGATGCCTTTGGTGACAGTGCGCGTTACAGATATCGGATTGATTGATTGATGGTCGTTCAGCGTTAGTGCCATACTGAAGTGATTAACTCCCTGTTCCAGCACGGGAACTGGGATTTAATCACATAAATAGAGCACGATTCTTAGGTACAGCCACCCCCCCCCCCCCCCTCCCTGGCACATATTTGTCCTTGACAGAGCTAAGGCCGGCCCTGCCAGGGACCCAGCTGCTACCAAAGACAACTGGTTTATGACAAGGGGAAACACTGAGAAGCGAGGGCTAGTGACCTGGGGAAACTCTATGGAGAGAAGGCTAGTGACCCGGGGAAACTCTATGGAGAGTTGGGTACTGATCCGGGGAAACACTGAGAGTGAGAAGAGGTGGCTATTGACCTGAGGAAAGAGTGAGAAGTGAGGACTAGTGACCTGGGGAAACAGTGATAAGAGAGAGCTAGTGAGCTAGGGAAACTCTAAGGAGAGGGTTAGTGACCTGGGGAAACACTGAGAATCGATGGCTAGTTACCTGGGGAAACACTAAGAAGAGAGGGCTAGTGAGCTGGGGAAACACTGAGATGAGATAGCTAGTAAAGCCGGGAAACACTAAGAGAGGGCTAGTGACCTGGGGACACTCTAAGGAGAGATGGCTAGTGACCTTAAAAACACTGAGAAAAGAGGGCTAGTGACCTGGGGAAACACTGAGCAGAGAGGGCTAGTGAGCTGGGGAAACTCTAAGGAGAGATGGCTAGTGGGCTGGGGAAACACTGAGCAGAGAGGGCTAGTGAGCTTGGGAAACACTGAGAAGAAATGGCTAGTGACCTGGGAATCTTTAAGGAGAGATGGCTAGTTACCTGGGGAAACACTGAGCAGAGAGGGCTAGTGAGCTGGGGAAACACTAAGAAGATATGGCTAGTGACCTTGAACACATTGAGAAAAGAGGGCTAGTGACCAGGGGAAACACTGAGCAGGGAGGGCTAGTGAACTGGGGAAACACTAAGAAGAGATGGCTAGTGACCTGGGGAAACTCTAAGGAGAGATGGCTAGTTGGCTGGGGAAACACTGAGCAGTGAGGGCTAGTGAGCTGGGGAAACACTGAGAAGAGATGGCTAATGACCTGGGGAATCTCTAAGGAGAGATGGGTAGTGATCTGGGGAGACATTGAGAAGAGATGATTAGTGGCCTGGGGAAACTCTAAGGAGAGATGGCTAGTGTCCTGGGGAAACACTGATAAATGGGGGCTAGTGACCCGTGGACACACTGAGAAGAGAGGGCTTGTGGCCTGGGGAAACTCTAAGGAGAGATGGCTAGTGACATAGGGAGACTCTAAGAAGCGAGGGCTAGTGAGTAGGGGAAACACAGAGAAGATGTGTGTAGTTACCTGTGGAAACACATAGAAGAGAGCGCTAGTGAGCTCGGGAAACACTGAAAAAAGATGAGTTTTGGCCGGGGGAACACTGAGAAGAGGGATCTAGTGAGCTGGGGAAACACTGAGAACAGCTTGCTAGTGGCATGAGGAAACTCTTAGGAGAAACATCTCGGGGTGACCACTAAGGTGCAAAGGCTTATGGCAGAGGGTACCTGTAAACTAGGAAAATACCCTGAACAGAGGTAACAACAAGGATAGCGGGCTAGTGACCTGTGTAAACACTGAGAAGAGATGGCTAGTGCCCAGGGGAAACAATGAGAAGAGATGTCTAGTATCCTTGGGAAACTCTATGGAGGGAGGGTTTTCAAAGGTGAGCAATGAGGAGGAACGGCTTGAGACACAGGGAAGCTGTAAAGAGAGAGGTCTTGGGACAAGGGAAAGACCCTGATCAGAGGTCAAGAGACCTTAGGTAACACTAAGAAGAGAGGGCTAGTGACTTGCAGAAACTCTAAGGAGGCGGTGCTAGGGATAGGCACTGAGGAGTAACGGCTTGACATAAGGAAACGGTAACTAGAGAGTCCTTGCCTCCAGTGAAAATATCTTGGAAAGAGGGCCGTGGACCACAGGAAACAAAGAGGAGAGAGGGCTCAGATCCTTCAGAAAAGGTCAAGAGGGTTTAGGGTGAGCACCGATGAGGAAGAGCTTGAGGCACAGGGAAACTGCAAATAGAGAGACCCTGTATTCAGAGAAAATACCCTAAACAGAGGACTAGGGTCCTTGGGTAACAACATGGTAGTGGGCTATTGACCTGGGGAAACAATGAGAAGAGTGGGCCAGTGACCTGGGGAAATAATGAGAAGAGAGGGCCAGTGACCTGGGTAAATAATGAGAAGAGAGGGCCAGTGACCTGGGGAAACAATGAGAAGAGTGGGCCAGTGACCGGGGGAAATAATGAGAAGAGATGGCTAGTGCCCGGGGGAAACAATGAGAAGAGATGTCTAGTATCCTTGGGAAACTCTATGGAGGGAGGGTTTTCGGGTGAGCAATGAGGAGGAACGGCTTGAGACACAGGGAAGCTGTAAAGAGAGAGGTCTTGGGACAAGGGAAAGACCCTGATCAGAGGTCAAGAGACCTAGGTAACACTAAGAAGAGAGGGCTAGTGACTTGCAGAAACTCTAAGGAGGTGGTGCTAGGGATAGGCACTGAGGAGTCACGGCTTGACATAAGGAAACGGTAACTAGAGAGGCCTTGCCTCCAGTGAAAATATCTTGGAAAGAGGGCCGTGGACCACAGGAAACAAAGAGGAGAGAGAGCTCAGATCCTTCAGAAAAGGTCAAGAGGGTTTAGGGTGAGCACCGATGAGGAAGAGCTTGAGGCACAGGGAAACTGCAAATAGAGAGACCCTGTATTCAGAGAAAACACCCAAAACAGAGGACTAGGGTCCTTGGGTAACAACATGGTAGTGGGCTATTGACCTGGGGAAACAATGAGAAGAGAGGGCCAGTGACCTGGGGAAACAATGAGAAGAGTGGGCCAGTGACCTGGGGAAATAATGAGAAGAGAGGGCCAGTGACTTGGGGAAATAATGAGAAGAGAGGGCCAGTCACCTGGGGAAACAATGAGAAGAGAGGGCCAGTGACTTGGGGAAACAATGAGAAGAGAGGGCCAGGGACCTGGGGAAACAATGAGAAGAGAGCGCCAGTGACTTGGGGAAACAATGAGAAGAGAGGGTCAGTGACCTGGGGAAATAATGAGAAGAGAGGGCCAGTGACCTGGGGAATCTCTAAAGAGAGAGTGCTCAGGGTGAGCACCGAGGAGGAAAGACCTGAGATACAGGGAAACTGTAAAGGGGGATTCCTTGGCGCCAGGGAAATCACGGAGGAGAGAGAACGAGTGACCTGGGGAAACACCGGGAGGAGAGAGGCCTCAACTTGGTTGTGGTGGGAAACACCCTCCGAAGACCAACATTTTCTTTAAATAAATTGAATGTTTTTTGAGACAACATCAGCGCGGCTAGCAAAGTGAGACCATTTATATATTTACACTAAATCTGGCCAATCAAAAACCTAACATGTTTTCGCTAACATAATAGCAAAAGGTCACTTATGTAGACACGGTGGGCATTTGACGTGTCTTGCAAAGATCTGGACAAATCGCAGCAGGGTGATCGAGATCATGACCTAAATCATATACGGCAAAATATACACTCAAGTCACAAACTAATACATCTGTAAGCACCAGGAGTGTGTATATGACTGAGAGTTTGATATATTCCAAGTACACTGAGTGGAGTCAGGTGAGAAAGAAGTTGCCACGGTACAGATTTGTTCGGATAGCAAGACTAGTTGCCTTATATTTCACGTGCCTTTACCACAAAGTGATATAATCCAATTTACCAGAAAGGAATTGTACAGTACATATTTACCAATTTAGCTGTTGAAGACTCAAGATGTATGGACTCTATGCGAGATCATGTGGCTGAAAAGGGGTCATGTGACGGCATGGTTTGTACTTAATCTGCTCCAGTGGCGTCGCCAGGAATCAAATTTAGGAGTGGCACAGTGGGGGCCAAAGACAAAAGTAGTGGGGGGCACAGACAAAAGTAGGGAGGGGCACCTATGAAAGGTAATGTGTGATGTCACAAGCACTCCTGAGGAGAGGCTTTTGTGCACACCAACTACTCACATCCCAATGCACTTCCCCTCCCATCAGAATGCAGGCACAAAACTATTCAGTGACTAATGGCCCATCATTAGCAGTTTCACGGCTACATTCTGATAGGAGGGGCTGCAAGCTGCTTGATCACTGCTGCTTTGAGACAAAAGGAGTATTGCTATGTGATCTGCAGCCATTTGCCTCAGTGAGTGTCACAAATAACAGCACGAACAGAGAACATGGTCACTGCTCGCCTTAGGTAGGGGGGCACAAGGGAAAGCACAGGATTTCAGAGGGGGGGTCACTGGCCCCACCAGTCCTTCCTTAGCGAGCCCACTATTCTGCTCCCAATTACAAATATAGTCAATGGCTGCAGCAGATATAGCCAGGTAAGCTAAAAGGGATCCTATTGGTTAGACTGCATCTGCTTATAAAATAATTGTTAGTATGGCCATTGAACACGAGCAGGTAAATATTATGCGTAGAACGTTCAATCACGTGATCTGTTTACGCATATAAAAGTAAAACAGAATGGCCGTCAGACAATGTCAGCCAGATTTTGAAACGGGAACGGAACCCGGCATATCTCAGGTAAGATTGGGAAATAGCTTTTAACTCACAGCCCTTAATGTGGAATTGGTTTCTCAAAATAGGTATTTATACAACTTAATAAGTAATAACTATCAGGTAATGTTTCTTGCAGATCCACCCGGAAGCGGAAGCTGTGCGTTTACAAGGTGAAACCATACAGCTGCATTTGGAATGAAATGACAATGGACACACACGATTCATATATAACAAACAGAAAATTGAGGTACCAACTTGACTCAAAGTAAGACTGCCAAGATTTAACCTTTTACTAAGACAGTGTGTGCACATATAAAAATTACATAGAGACTATTTTGGACTTTTCCCAGGTCCATTCCTTCACCTATAAAAGAAAGCAACATGTTCTGTGGTGCCTACTTACTCTGGACGTGTGTCTTGTGAGCTCCCAGCAACCACTGTGCCGCTGTGCCTTTAAGGCATTTTCCCAGGAGACTTTGCTGCTTTCACATACTGGGAATCCAGTGAGAGTGTAGCAAAAATGTGAGGCAAAGTGTTCTGCAGTGCCTACGTACTCTGTATGTTTGCCTTGTGAGCTCCTTGCAACCGCTGTGCCGCTGTGCCTTTAAGGCATTTTCCCAGGAGACTTTGCTGCTTTCAGGTACTGGGAATCTGGCAAACGCATAGAGGAAAAATGAGGCAAAGTATTCTGCAGTGCCTACCTACTCTGGATGTGTGCCTTGTGAGCGGTGTGCAGTTATAATGTCGATTGCAAAAAGTCGAATGACAAAAATGTCGAAAACAAATGGGCTAAATTTATTTTTTTCGAATATGTCATTTTTTATTATACATGTTTCTTTTTTTGGCTTTTGTGAGTTAAAAAAAAGGGTTTAAAAAAAAAAGGGGTTGGGGGAACCCGCCCATTTCGGACAGAAAATAATAAAAAAAACATTCAAATCTTTTTTTTCTGACATTTTTTTTCGACATTTTGACTTTCGACTTTTTGTCATTCAACATTATCTCTATAAACCCTTGTGAGCTCCCTGCGACCGCTGTGTGCTGTGCCTTTAAGGAATTTCCCTAGGAGACTCTGCTGCTTTCAAGTACTGCAAATCGGGCGAAAGCATAGCAAAAAAGTTGGGCAAAGTGTTCTGCAGGAGCCGGGAATGGACAGAGTAGCTAAAATCACTTACCTGTGGCTCGAAGTACAACTACACTCGAGACTTCTGGTAAGCAGGGGGGATTGGGGAACCTAAGGCTAAAAGCCGACAGAAGGATTTCCTATTTTGAAAAATTCCCCTAGCCCCTCCCTGGGATAAGATGCTAACATGTTATCAAGAGAGTCTGCAGTGCTTGCAATCGTTACAGGCAAACGGGAAGTAGCTTCTCTCAGAGGTGTTTACAATAACAGCGGGTGCGGGTTTATAAGTCTTGGAAAAAAATATATAAAAAAATAAATAAATCCTAGTGACTCTCTTAGGATATGAAACTGAGAAGCAAGGCCATGGGGGGAATGCAAGATGAAGAAGCGTTTATTAATTCTTTACCAGATTCATAAACTGAACAAGTTTATTATGTTTTTGACAAACGACAGGCTTTGAGGTAACAACTGACTTTAACCAGTTGAGCTTAGGGGAAATGGCCCATCCTCAAGAACGCCTGCTAAAATCAGCTAATCTGGATTTTACCATAAACAGACACTCAATCCATAAGAACATCAGGGACTGTTATAAGAAAAATGGGCGCAGTGAGTAAAACAGTTCCCCTACAATCTAAGGATGGGCCAATGACTATATGAAGCCTGACTTCCCCCCACCTCAGCCTCCATAAACCAGGGCAGGAAGCCTTTATCTCCAGCCATGGAAGCGGCTACCTGGGTCTACCTGGACACAGACTCTTTATCAAATACTCCTGAGCTGTTTAACACTCCCTTGGAGGAAGACTATCCTGGAGATTTGGAAACATCAGTTAATTCAATTTCATCAGTGGGCGTTACCCAAAATGAATTAGGGAATCAATCTTTAGCCGCACTGAATTGTGTACTAATGTCATTGGTCAAAGTGTTTGGCATTTTAAAAGAAGAAGCAAATAGCACCACAGAACAAATCAAGAACATTACCTCTATTTTAGAACAATTACCAAGAAGAGACAAAGTAAAACTTTTTTTAATAATGAAGTGAAGGAGGTAGTCAACAACTTAGTGGACATATATATGGAATTCACTCAATTCCCTTTCCATGGAAAGAGATTTGATTTAGCAACAAGAATCAAAGACCTTCAAAAAGAAATCACCAAAATGAGTTCATGAAATTTCCCCCAGGAAAACTCACAAGAGGGAGAAGGAGACCAACGCGTACACATTATTTTGGGGATGCCGTACAGAAATCCTAGGGAACTAATATCCAAGAAGGTAGAATCACCAGCTTTTATGCATTCGCCCCCTGACGCAGAATCAATTGAGGAACTCCTTTGCGGGTGCACATAGGAACAGGAATCAGACCAATTCCCGGTCCATATGACTGATGTCCCTCAACATGTAAAATATATAAACCAAAGGCTGCTGAACAAAACTAAGGAGAAACAAGAATTGACGAGGAAAAAGTATCATACGACAAATTTGAATAAAAAGAAAGCCAAGGGGAAGAAACAACAGAAATGTCCCAGAACATTAGTAACAGCACAGGGTACAATGTTCATGAAATATGGGGAAAGTAAGAAACAACCCTTGCCCAAAGCAGGGCTGAAATAAATGACCCCGATATTCCTAACAAATAAATATGAAAGGGCAGATAACGGTTGCCAAGAATCTGTTTCACAATACTCCCTAATAGATATTGATGGATGATTACTCTACTTGAAAGACAATGAATCTTCATCGGGGAGTATGTTGAGCCAGGTTATAAGTAGACTAGGAGTCTTACAAGTGGATACAGAAAAGGAACAGACTGTGTAAAACTCTGAGATGAAAACTCTCCCCATATCCCAAATCAAAATGTATGGCTATCGGCTATGCCAAAAGAATACAAATCTGATTACCAAACCGCCTAGGCCTTGCAGGTCCCTCGGCCGGCCGCGGAGCCTGGACATATTAAACAGAAGTGGGAACTGGCTTGATGGATAACACTCCAAACGTTAAAGCTAGTGAACCAAGGGGAAGGAGAAGCACCTAATCTATGGACCACTGTTAGGGAGAATTTTCATTCTATGACTAATTCCCCTCAGCTAGTGAGTCCCCCAGCAGCTTTGCTGGATTTCTGGAGTTTATTTCTTTCCACTTGGTAAGAGTGTGAGCTTTTCCCCCACTCTTACCCATGTTTTGCCATGTGTATTTCATCTGTTTTTGTGGTTGTGGACTCTGGAGTACACCACTTCAGTAGCCCCCTTCTTTTGTGTGTTACACAGCACCTTCAGTGCAGTGACACAGGGTTGGCTTTTAGACTTCCCACCGACTCCCTTTTCTGGGGCTGACTACTGTCCCGCAGAAAAAGGTAAAGTCGCCATTAACTTTACCTAGTCATTTAACCACAGATCCAGTACACCCCATCTTACATGGAGTACTGGAAAGGGTTAATCTTTAGCCCTTTTTATCTGTACCTCCTAGAGCCTTGTTTTGCTCTTTTAACATTTAGACTTGGCTGGTGGGAGTGGTATCTATGCTAACTTTTCTACCGCGATTATACTATATAAAAGTAGTTTTGTTTTAGGCTTTTATATTAGCCTCGAACTTAAACCCGCTTGGCCAAATACTTTCTTTTGGCTCCGATCGGGTTTAATCGCCATTTCTTTTTGTTAAAATCCTTCTTGTGTTCTACTTTGCGTGGCAAATCAGGTTTGCCTCCTTTGTTCACCGTCTTTTGGCGGGCCTCTGCCAAGAAGCCCTCCTCTGGGCGCTTGGTTGTCTAGGTGGGCTGAATGTGAGGGAGGGGTGTAGTCACCTCCTGCACAGGGAATCCTAGGAAACCCAAGTCGCACTTTGCCATGATTGGCTGAGGTGGTTGTCCAAGCTGGACAACGCCCCCTGCTACGTGATTGGCAGCCAGGCTGTGTGAATGGGGGATTTTTGCATAAAAGGCAGGACTCTTTGGCTGGAAGTCAGAGTCGCCATTGGAACTACAAGGAACCGAAGAGAAGCGCAGAAGAAGTTGGCTGCTGCAACTACCCCGTCCCGGTGAAGCCCTGCTGCAGTCCTGAGCAATCTACCCTTCGAAGACCAGAGAAGATCCAGTCCGGAGTCTTCTTCCCTTGAGCTTGGTGGGGTCAACCAGCTCATCTTCCACAGCCAGAGGATCCCCTTTGTGGTCGAAATCGCTGCACACTGCTGTAGTGGTCTGGATAGCTATCTGAAGAGCCTCTCCTATTTTAAAGGAGTGCACCTTTTATTCACCGTCGCTGCTGCTGGGTTCATCCCTGTGTGGTGCAGACCCCTCCCGACGTCCTCCTTCTTGCCGAAACTCCAGGAACCGTGGGTCTGCAGGAAATCAACACGAACAAACCCCATGGCACCAGCTTCTTCATTGAATAAGGTACTGTGTTCTGCTTGAGGAACTAGGGTGAATCCCTTTTCTCCTCCTCCAAGGCTTGCCCTTGTCTTTTCTCCTTCTTATAACTTTTGCTTCATCAAAGACAATATCTCAGTACTCCTGACAACGTTGAATCTTGAACTGTCTGACTGTGTGATCCTCGACAACAGGAACCCGGTTCCACTTGACACTGGATCCGACCTATTGACTTTTGTATTTCTGTCAGCGAGTGTTCTCAGATTCTGTCTGCCTTGACAAAAGTATTGCATATGATTTTTGCCCCCAACTCTTTCTGGTTAGCCCAGATGCTAAGTGTGTTTTTGCCCCGGTAACATTTCTTGCCGCGGATACGCGTTACTTTAATATGACCAAACTGTCAAAAAGTTATTGCATGTGTAACCCTGGTAACGTCTTTTGATTCACAACACTGGTCCACCAAAACAGAAGGTACTTACCTTGAGTTATTCTGTGCCAAGAGAATTGGTTGTTTGTAATATATTTTATGTGTGGTTTTGAAATTATAGAAGTGTTGTGTTTTACAGATGGTTTAAACAAATAAATGTACTTATATTTTTTACCTGAAATCTTGAGTCAGTGTTTGCTTGCGTCACAGTAATTGTGGTCCCTTTGTGTAATCTCTGCTACTGCTCATGTACTCTTGAGATAAACCTGGCTGCTCCGCTACTGCTACCACTTGAACATAGTAGTACAGGCTTGTACCAAAGGTGAACTTGTATTATCACTTGTAGTCTTAATTGTGTTTGTAGTGGTCCCTAAGGGCACTGCACAGGACTCTGCCTAACAACCACCCCCCGAGTGGGGATGATGAATGATACTTTAGATACAAATCAGGAGCAAGAGTCTCTCCCCAGTCAGTTATACACATAGTAATAATTCCCATGACCCCTCTACAAAACCTAATGTAGTTGCTAAAAAGGCTGCATTGGCCATGGAGAAGTATGCAAATTGGAAGGAAACAAATCTAGCTAATTTGATGGCAACTTGTTCAATTGAACCTACAAGGGAATAATTAGCAGTTCATGAAACATCAATTAATATATAGAACTCATTGGATGACCCAAAAGATGGTAATACCGACATATGGATGAACAATTTCCCACAAACTATGTCCACTTCCTCACTATGGAGACATGCAGGATCGTAGGAATTCCAAGAATGTTTCATCATGGAAGCTGTCTTTGAAGACAGGGACTTAAAGTTTCTAAATAGACCTAGGATCCTGACAATTTTGCATGATATCCGGATCTCAAAAAACAATGCTCTCCAGACATTGACCTGGTGGATTCTGTGATGCAGAGAGATGGGATGTCTCAAAAATTACGATTTGCTCTCGGCTAATAAGAGAAAAAAATCTTGCATTACAATGACGAAATTCGCCAACGAGGGTCTGATATCTGCAACTTCATCCAACCACGTACCGGTCCTAGCGAAAAAAACATCTTCTGGTAAAGGCTGGGAAACACACAATCAGGAAAGACAGGCCTTTCTAAAAACAAAAATAATTGAGGGCTCTAGGGAAGAGATTAGGGAGAGGGGGAACTCAATAATAGATGCTAGAGACCGTATGTGGCTGCCCCAACCCTTATGTACCAAGAGCACTGAGAATTGGAAAGAGGGGTATAATCTTGAGCTTTGTGTCCTGGAATACGAGGGGTTTCTGCCATTTGATTAAGCTGGGAGGCACCATTGAAGATCTGGCTAAGTGTGATATTGTATTTCTACAAGAAACCTTCATAATGGCAATGTTATCTTTGATGGTTACTCCCTTTTCCAACAAATGGCAGCAGGGGACGCTGCCGGCTGACCAAAAGGTGGGCTGCTTTTTGGCGTGAAAACTCTATAATAGCAAAACTAGAATTAGTGGATAAAGCAGTGCAAGGATTACTGACAGTATGCTTAACTTTGAAGGGATGCGATTAGCAGGTTTTGCTGATAAATATCTACTGTAATTATGGGGATAACAAACAAGTGTCTTTGATAGACTATATAAATGAGATATTGAGCGGGTGTAAAGGATGCAGACTGGACTTTAATGTAAACTGCCTTGACGCTGAAAATGACCTTCCATACCAACAAAGCCAAAAAGCAAAAGGGATGCAAGACAGTAGGGGGATTAAATGGTACGATTTATTCGAGGGCTGGAACCTAACTAGTCTTAGGGAAAAGGGCAATGCGCGGGTATCCCCCTCTAACACCTGCAACAGTGGCAAAAAGTCCTCTTTGATAGATTTTGTTTTTACATCTGAGGGACTGTAAAGATAACAATATAACTGTAGGGTAGCAAAAGGTTTCCCAAGTGATAATGAGAGATTACTGGTACATTTTTTAAAAATATTTTGCCCCTATATCTGGTAACCTATATGACTAATGTAAAGGTATCCTTGGGGAAGAAAAAAATGATCTGGTGAAAGGAGACATACATCATTTTAACCAGAAATTAGAAAAAATAATCTGGAGCAATCATGCTAAAATTAATAATGAAATATGCTCAATTTGCCATTTCCCAACATTCATAAAACACGCTCTTACGCCAGCTGTGGCAATTAAAATAGGAGGGGACTCGTTCCAAGTAAGTAATAGTCACAAAAACTAAAAGAGGCCTATAAAAAACAAAATGAAAGATCTGAGAGCAAAGGATTACCAAGGAAGTAGCAAACACATGCTGATTTACTCAAAAGAAAACAAATGATAGTAAGAACTGGAATCTGATAAAATTAAAGGAAAACTATCCGAATGAGCCCAATCCACCCCCATGAAGGAGCAGACTAGGATTTTCTGCTTCTCGCAATGATACAACTAAACAGTAGATCGCACATATAATTGGGAAAGCCTTAAAGGGGTGAAATGGACGTTCGCCCCTGTAGCAGATGATATTAAAACAATATAACGTCAAGAAGCAACTCGAGAGCCCCTCGACCTAATGGCCTCTGTAATAAGGTAATGAAATCAAATCCGATCTCATGAGCCCTAGCATTAGAGAGTTATTTGTTTCAATTATAACAATTAGGGCTACTTGGGAATCCTGGAAGGAGGCACATATAGTGCATATCTACAAAAAAGGAGTCAGGGAGGCACCAGAACCTTAAAGACCAGTAGTCCTTTTGGACGTAGATTCTAAAATTTGTGGAGCCACATTACTCTCCTCATTAGAAGGCTGGACAAATAGAAAGAACATCTTAAAGCCAAACCAACTGTGCTTCCAACCAGACGTTGGCACAAGTTTAGCAGGATGGATCCGGAACTATGCACAACGCCTGGCTTGGGAGGGAGTATATAAAGTAATATATGTGGCATTGATTGATTTATCTTAAGTTTTCAACTGTGTTATTAGAAACGAACTGTGGGGAAAACTAGCCGGTTGGGGTCTCTCGAGCCCCCTTGATACACTTACACAAACATTCAGTCATCAGAATGCACCTGAATCAAGGGGGCCTTCTATCGAGTAAAATACAAACTAGAAATGTCCTCCGTCAAGGCTGAATCCTAGCGCCCTTCCTTTTTAATTCCTACATGGCAGACCTTGGAAACCATCTGGAACAGGCTTAATTTATTTCCCCCAAAATTCTAGGCATGAAAATCTTTTGGATTACCTACGCAGATGATATCATCTTGCCAGATTGCACTAAAGTAGGAATCCAAAGATTACTCAACAGCCTGACAGAATATTGCCTAGAAAATGACTTAGTCATTAACATACAAAAAACCCACTTGATAAAATTAAAGGCAGGAAAACAAGTTAAAACAGGTCTGGTCTGGCTCCGGGGACTTAAGGTGACAGAAACAGTGAACATTAAATATTTAAGATTTGATATTTTGAACATCCCCTTAAAGAAAAAAAAATGAATGGAGGGATTTTTTGCAAAAGCGGAAAAATCAATAGCACAAATGAGGAATTTTCACTATAAATTTGGAAAAATCTCAATTATTACACTACTCAAATTTTATAAAAGTAAGATTGTCCCTATGGTGTCATATGGGGCTGAGAGTCACCACATCCTCCTCCAAGAAGATGTCTGCCATCTAGAGGGTTTTATTTGGAAAAAAGGTATTGAGAGTGACAAAAACTATACCTATTAGTATAAACCAATTTGAATTGGGATTGATCTCCTTGGAGGCGTACATTATATGGAAAACATATTAAGGTATACATTCAAATGTAGACAGCAAAAACTATGTTTTCAGAATTCAAAGAGAACTAAGCGTACCTTAGTAACTATCTAATTGAGTTCACCATAAAGTTGCTGGAAGAACGGGGACTGGAGGGTACCTTGCTTGAGCGGGTCCTGAAGAGCTACAAAAACAGATTCTGGCTAGCAGACTGGTATAAAACATGTGATGTAGCAGGGAGCTTTGAGAGATACCAGAATCTGACCAGCGACGATTAATGATTGCGGGTTTGTTCACAGCACCTCATGAAATACCCATTGTGGAAAGTTAGATATACTGTAATGAGATTTAGATTGAATAGCCAACCATCCAGTATACATTTGGTGTAATGGAGAATGGGCAATGAGGAATGCTGTAGTTTACGTTCAGAACCAAACGAGTCCATAGAACATTTTCTCCTAAGTTGTGGCAAATTGAGAGATCAACGTTTGCTCTGTTTTAAAAAGTACATAGACCATTGTGGGAGCAACACTGGGTCAATACTTTGGAAGACGTGTAGGTACGTACCTTATCAACTAAGTAAAGCACTGTTTCAATGTTTAATGGTTATCAAATTAGTAGAGTAACCAACCTGACTACGAGAAACCCGGGGAGGATAGACTATATGAATGAACCCACAGTTCAAATACCAATTTGTAGGATCTCCTTGTTTTAATGACTTTTTAATTGTATTTATTTAATACAAATATATGAATGAGGTAGAAACCTTTCAAATGTGGTAGTAGAGGAATGAATACATTGTGATCTGTTTACTCTATTTGCGGAAAGAAATTGCTAGGATGACATTGACTTTGACTTTGTAATGTTTGAATCTTGAAAAAATGTTAAATCTTTGTGTAAGATTTTAATGTATTTTTAAAACTATAAGCACAATAAAGAATGAACAAAAAAGAAGGAGATGTGCTCCGAATTACTGATTGTTTACCAACATTCCTAATAACTACTAAGAAGTACTAACTGACCAATGAAAGACCTACCTCAGGTTATTACTGAAATATAATTTGCAAGTACTTGTTGACGTTTCCTGTAACTGTGAGAGGAGTTACTAATCCATTGTTTTATTGTTTTTCTCACTTTTCTCTGACACTCTGCACACCATAACCCTATATACCATGACTCTTGCTCATCTCATGCATACACAACTGAACAATTGTTCTCAATATGTGTAATAACACAAAATGATATGGTGCCTTATGATCCTACTTTCTTTTCATCCCAAAGTCTTGCATTCTGTTCAGATTCAAATGTACCAAACAACATATTTAACAAATGAGACTACAAGTACAAGTATAGTAGCAGACATAGATTTGTTTTGTGATGTCTTGACAAAGCCAAGAGAGAAAAACCGTTGGCCATGCGGTAGCCATAACCTTTTGTTTTAAACACAAATAAATTCTCTGGATTTGATGTACAAACTTAAATGGCACAACTCTTTGTTTATTAATGATATGTTTTCTTCATGTTGAACTGGGAATGAATATCTTATACAATATTTGATCACTTTGTTACTATCATACAAATCTTAAAAACTCTTCATTCAGAAATATGATTTTGAATAATTCACAAAACATACAAATTGTATATTTAGATGTATGCTATTGAATACAACTTTTTGAACAAACCTATTATGCTTTGGTTTCAATCGGGAAGTGCTCGCATTTCAGGATTATTTCCTAACTTTTATGTTTGTGCTCTAGGTTGTGTGCTCATTCCCTAGTGTAGCAGCACACAGTATCTGACAAATTAATCAAGTGGCACAGTCTTAAATCCTCCGAGAACCAACCTCACTTAACTTGCAAAAATCTTCTAAGTGCCATTCATGGTCTAACCTTCACAATGCGATACAGGGTGACCTGCACATTTCTTCTAGGTGTGATACATGGGCTAACCTATCCTGAGTAAGAAGGATATTTGAGCCTTGCCAGTAGATTGGCGGACAGCTGCATCAAGCCCAGCTAGGTTTGACACAATGGTTATCCTCAACATTTCTCCAAGTGCAAAACATTGCTCGACCTCAAAATACATCTAAGTGCAACACATTGCCAGCCTCAAAATACATCTAAGTGCAAGTGAGCTGGGGAAAAACTGAGAAGAGAGGGCTAGTGACTTGGGTAAACAGTAAAAAGAGATGGCTAGTAACCTGGGGAAACAATGAGAAGAGACAGCTTGTGTCCTGGGGAAACACTGAGAAGAGAGAGCTAGTGAGCTGCGGAAACACTGAGAAGAAAGGGCTTGTGACCTGGGAAAACTCTAAGGAGAGAGGGTTTGGGGTGAGCACAGAGGAGGAAGGGCTTAAGGCACCGGGAAACTGTATAGAGACAGGCCTTGGGTCCAAGGAAAATGCCCTGAACAGGGGGCTAGAGACTACAGAAAACACACCGAACAGAGGACTAGGACCTTGGATAGCACTGAGGAGAAAGGCCTAGTGACATGGTGAACCTCTAAGGAGGCAATGCTAGAGTTAGGCACTGAGGAGGAAAAGGCTTGACACAAGGAAACTGTAATAAGAGAGGCCTTGGGTCCAGGCAAAACAAACTAGAACGAGCTCTGGGATTGGGGAACACAGAGAAGAGAGGGATCAGCACCTTTAGAAAAGGGAAAGAGGGTTTGGGGTTAACACTGGGAAAAAGGAGGGCTTGGGACCTGAGAAAATACCCTGGAGAGAAGGGTAGTCACCTTAGGAAACACTGAGGAACGAGGGCTCAGAACCTAACCACACTACAATGAGGGAGGTCTCATGTGAACTCTGAGCAAGAGGGCTAGGGACCTTGGATAATGCCATGGAGAGAGGGCAGATACACGTAGGAATCATTGAGGAAGAGGCCTCAGTACCTGGGGAAACTACAAAGAGAGAGGTCTCGGGCTGAACTCTGTATAAGAGGGCCAGGGGCCTGAAAAGTCACCCTAGAGAGAGGGCTGGTGCCCTTAGAAAATATTGAGGAGAGAGGGCTCGGGAGCCTCTGGAAACTCTAAGAGGGACTTATTGAGTGAGCACAGAGTTAGTGGTTCAGACACAGGGGAACCCTAAGGCAAGGGACCTTGGGTCCTAGGAAACAACCCTGGAACAGGTCTGGTGACCTTAGCATGGCTAGAGACCTGGCAAAACTCTGAGGAGAGAGAGTCCTGCACGTGGATAATGCCAAGAAGAAAGGGTGTGTGTGAGATCTAGGCGCTTGTGAGGAGAGTGTGCCCTGACCATGAGGAACATCTGAGGAGGGATGGCACAGGACCAGACTGAACACTAAGGAGAGAGGGCTCATGACCAGTCTGAACACTGAGGAGAGAGGGTGAGATATAGGGACTCACAGAGAGGATATGGCTTGGAGCTGGCTACCTATTGGAGAAAGTGAACTTGGTGCCTGTGGAATTGCTGAGGAAAGAGGGCTCGGACCCTGGCAAACATTGAGGAGAGAAGCTTTGGAACTTGAGTCCAGACTGAGAAACGCTTTCAGACAAGGGGAAGATCAGTGGAAAGTAGCATCTGTATGTGGAGAATCACTGTGGAAAGAGACCATGGCTTTGGGCAACACTGAAGCACAACTTCTGGAACCTGCACAAAACTGAGGACAACATGGCCTTAAAACTTGAAGCAGCATAGATGAAAGAAGTATCAGAACCTACAGGAAATAAAAGTAAGAGAAGTATTGATATCCAGTGAAATGCTGAGCAGAGAGGGTATTGGGTCCTTGAACACTATGGGTAGGATGGCCTTTGTGTCTGATATATTAACAGAAAATAAAATATTGAGACTCCCAGTCATGCATGGTGTGCCCCAATATTCCATCCTCTCCAAAATCATCTTCAATCTATAAATGTAACCCTTTGGAACTTTCCTAAATAGCCCCACCAACGCCATCCATCTGTATGCTGAGTACACTCAGCATACCTCAAGGTCAGAGGCCGCCAGGACATGACACGCCTTCGTGAATGCCTGGCTACCAACCAAATATAGGTGTCAAAAGCCTACCACAAATTAAATCCCACCATCACCAAATACGTCCTCATCGGTCCCCTCACCAAAGAACAACTCATGCAACATTGGCTGGATGACATTGACCCGGAAGGATTCACCTTTCAGCTGCCAAACGCACAAAAAGGTGCAAACCACGTAACTACAGATCTCCATGTGCTGTAAAATGAATTCCTTCACACCCCTTCATGACATCCACATGCATTAGCTTAATACTTTCTTTGCTCTCCGTGTGTGTAGGCAGGAACAGTTCTGACCTTTTCAACTCAAAGCTTACAGCAACATTTCATCGGCATGAATTGTCATAAACTCAACTCACAACTGTATTCGTAATCAATTTAATGTCCAGTCAAACCCGAATCACCCCAACACATTGACAATTTAGATGATTTGTGGTTCAGCCGAATACATTCACTCAGGATTATTAAGAAGCTATAAGAAGAAATTATAAAGAAAATACACAATATGGCCAATATACATAACATATCATCTAGTGAATACTTCAATACTCAACAGAGTAACAGGGATCAACCTCTTTTCTACTTCATGGGAGGGGTGGATAACACAGGGCCTTCAGCATATCCGCCCTGTTATTCTCCAATGAATGAAATGTTATGCATGAAAGAGATGAACTGGCTGAATAACACTCCAAGGTTCTTGGTCTTCTTCACAGGGCGGATGGCAGGGCTTGGGTCAGTGGGGCACAGCCTCAGGATGTCTTGGTGTGAGCACACACAGATCTCAGTCTTTCTGTGGTTAAAGAAAGGCTGGGTTTCGGGCAACCAGGTTTTGGATGGCAGAGAGAGCTAAAGTTGCGAGAAAAAAAGACATTGGCACCAAGGTAAGCATCAATTTGTCTGCGGACAAATACTTCCTCCTGAAAAAATCAAGTGGAAACAATCCCTTGTCTATTTCATGGAAGCAGTGGATCAGAAAGGGTATGATGATCGACAAAAAGATGGACCTCGGGGCAAAGGTAAGCATAAAATTTCCAGTGAGTTCTCCCACCTGAACAACTCCTTGTCTAGCTCATGGAAGCACTGGGTTACAAACGGTTGGTTGATTTGTAAAAAGATGGCCGTTGTGATTAAATGTAACCATCAACTTGTCTACAATGACTCCTTCCTCATGAACAACTCAGGGGGAACCAATCCCTTGTCTAGCTCATGGAAGCAGTGGATCACAAGCAGTCAGATGATTGGCAAGAAGATGGCCCTTGTGATTGATCTAAGCATCAACCTGTCCTGTGACACATTCCTCCGAAACAACACCAGAGAAACCAGTGCCTGCTCCGCTTCATTGAAGAGGTGGATCACAAACAGTCAAATGGTTGGCAAGAAGATGGCCTTTTGCATCTGGACACCTGCCTCTGCATTCTCTTCTGAACATGAATTATCAGAAATGTTGGCCTTTGGTAACTAAGAAAGGTTATCATACCTCCAGGAGGACAATCGTGGAGCACTTCATTAAATATTGGTCAAATTCCTAGAAGTTTTTAGCTGACCTACTTGGCTTGTTCACCTTCAACTACAAAGTGAGGGGTACATATTTTTATTGAAGGGGTTGGTTGGAAAGCTCAATCGCCCATTCCTTACTATCCAGAATATACAAACACTGATGCTGCTGAGTAACTGGATGCAGAGTTAGAAAAAACACCTTTTCTTTTCAAATCCAAGTGCAAGAAGGTGTTATAATGCAAGTGACAGACTCTCATGAATCGCCCAAAGTTTTTGTGGAATTAATATAGGGGAATTTAATTGAAGTTGTACAGTGATTCTCCATTTCATTCAATATTTACATCCAGCTGACACTCGTCAAGTGTCACACTCCTTTGTTCAAAAGGCTGTATGATTTAAATCCTATACATATACAATGGGCCTCATTACAAGTTTGGCAGTAGCCGTGCCGGTAAAACCATCAGGCTGCCGCCAAACTTGTGATTTTTTCCAGCACCCACGAATGGGCAATTACCGGGTTATTCCGGCCCCGCCGGACCCGGTAATTAACCATTCGCGGGCGGCGGAAAAAAATTCTCCCCATTCCCATTGAGCCGTATAGGGATCAATGGGAATGGGGAGGTCGGATGCACCGGCACCATTCAGAATGGTCTGCTCACGGGTGCCGGTACGCCCGCCAGGTCAGACCTAGCAGCCAAAAGGGGTCCGCAAGCAGAACTCGTAGTTGGCCGGTCCGGTAACAACGATACCGGCAAGCTTACCAGTACCATTGTTACCGGACCGGCAAACTTATAATGAGGCCCTTTGTCTCCAATTGCATCCAAAGAAGAAATAACAGAGAGTCTGATTACCCCTCTTTCCGTTGCCCTAATGTGTCAGTGTAACGCTCACAGACTAGACACAGCCCATCTTACTACTATCGGACATCATGAACCCATTGCAGGCACTTAATTAGAAAAAATAAATTCACTTTTAATGTTTGTGTGGATAAAAGCAGGGGGCGACAAATGCCCCTACAAACAACATGACACAATTAAACAATTGAAGAAGACATAGTTTGTTAAAAAAAACTTTGTTTCACTATGACTAAACAAGGTACAAAAGTTCTCATGGAACACGGGGGTGCCAACAGACACAAAATGCTTTTTTTTGTATATGAATCCCACAGTTAAATCATGAGGGTATTACAGATAGATGTCATCCTACACAGGTATCTCACCAATGGTAATACTTCACCCAATAGGAGTCATCAATTCTAGTTAGTGCTGACTAGGGTGTACGTCTGCCTCCGTCTCTCTCTCTCTCTCTCACACACACACACACACACACACACACACACACACACACACACACACACACACACACACACACACACACACACGACAACCATCATACAATGGTGTAACATTATTAGTTTGAAGTACACTCCCATATTGACAATTTTGAATAGTGCTTGATTTGGGTTACATCTTAGTTTATTTCCCCATATTTGTATACCCTTCCCTCCTTGCTTTTAATTAAAACACACATGTATTTACAATGCTTATATAGCACTTTTATCCAAAGGGCTGGACAGTTTGTACAGCGGTACAAACAAGTTGAAATGACTAAGTAAACTATGTAGGTAAGCTCACAATTTGCTGAATGACTGAAGAAAGTGGAGTTTAAGGGGTTTCTTAAAGAGATAGAGTGATGGGCAAGTACAAATACACAGGAGGGGGGCATTCCAAAGTTTAGGAGGTAGTAGTTGAAATGAATGGAGCTGTGAGGGTGTGCAGGGAGGGCGAGGGACAGACAGCAGGAATGTTGACGCAGAACGAATATCCACAGAGGGATGGTACAGAGAGACTAAGGAACAGAGATACGGAGGAGCTAGTACATGAATAGCCTTAAATACAAGATTTAAGAGCTGAAATTCAGACCGTTGTTTCACAGGTAGCAAGCAAATATGCAACAGAGAAGGAGACATATTAGAGACTGGTTAAAGACAGAAGAGATTCCAGACTGTTGAATGAAACATTGAGTGTAGTGGTAGAAATGCGTTGTTAGGAGGACCAACGTATAGGGAACAGGAATAGTCAAGGCGTGAAAGAAGAATAGTTTGCAGCAGTATCCTGGTAGAAGCAAAAGTCAAGACATGGCAGGTTTTCCAAATGTTAACAAGATGGAATAGGCAGGAACGAACGACAGTAGCAATTTGAGGCTGAAGAGAAAGTGAGGACTCAAAGATAAATCCAGGGAAACGTTCTTGGTGGCTGACAGAAAGCTGAGAGGTGGGTGAGAAAAAAAGATGGGCGAAGAGTTTTAGAAGTAGAAGCCGGTTAGAGCAGAATTTAAGTCTTATTGAAATTTAGACTGACCTACCGAGAAGCCATCCATTTGACAGCAGAAAGACAAGATGAGAGTTGCTGATGGATGGAGTTAGTACATGAAGAACAAGAAATACAAATTTAAGTGTCATCAGAGGATGTGTTCCTCAAACCCGGGATCAAGAATTAGTGTAGAAATATGAGACGCAAAGAGAGGGAAGATAAGAGAGGGCTGCAGACAGAACCCTAGGGGGCTCCAGAGGGAAGGAGGTGTGACTGAGAGGAAGACCCTTTTCAAGAAATGATCAAAGAATGGAATAAGAAGACAACCATTGAAGAGCTGTGTCAGATAAAGTGTGTAAAGAAGGGTTGGACGGTCCACAGTGTCAAAGGCAATACTGACATTGAATAACAAAACAATAGATGGTTTCTTGCAATGACGGGCATATAGAATTGAGTGAAGAACAGAAAGTAGAGCAGTTTCTGTGGTAATACCAGGATGGAAACCAGACATGTGAGGAGGGTAGAATTAAGATAAGAGCTGAGTTGAGAATGTAGACATTGCTCAAGTAGTTTGGATAATAAGAAAGGAGAGAAATGAGGTGGAAGTTCGATAGTTCAGTGTGATCCAGGGAGGGCTTTTTGAGAAGTGGGATAATGGTGGTGATTTTGAAAGTGGAGGAACATTGGCCTGAGGATGAAGAAAGCTTCACATGGGGTAGCAAGAATTAGAGCAGGAAGAATAGGCTTGATAATTGAGGCAGTTAGAGGATCAGAGAGAACAGGGTGAGACCAGGAAATAGTCTGTAATATCATTCTCAAAGATGGGCTAAAACTGAAACAGGAGTGGTCAGAAACTGGGCCAATGAAGCTTGTAGACGAGGTAGGAACCAGAGTGGTAAGAGGCTGTCTGATTTTTCAAATTTATTAAAGAAAGGCATTGTCAAAGTCATTATGCATGAGAGAAGAACACACAGATTGGCCAGAAGAAGGGGGCGCTAGGACCTTGTTCAAAGTAGAGTGAAGCAGATTTGGAGGCAAACTCTGTGAATGAATAAGATTCTGGAAATAGTTAGAGTAGCTTGATTGAGTTGAAGAGAACGAGATTGGGGAGGGGCGGAAAATGATATATAGGCAGTAGTAATACGAGATTGTAGCTATTTCCGTTCGGCTGTCTAAACTGAATTGCCAGGTGTTTAAGAGAGCCAGAAATACAGGGGCAGGGTGGTTTGCCCCATGATGCAAAAGCCAAACAATGGCACAGGGAATCCAAGGACGATGGCACATCAGAGTGAAGACTTTTCAAAGGAGCATCAATGTCTAGGGAAAAGGAATTAGTAGAAAGTGTCATATAATAAAATAAAATGATGCAATTAAAGCAGCGTGATCAAGATTTGGATGTCATAGTGATGAAAGGAAGTAGATGGGGAACCAGGAACAGTATAAGAAGACGGTGAAACAAAGGAATGAGAAATCACAAAGTGAACAGCTGTTGGAAGAGCATGAAGTTTAACAGGATCAATGATTTACCCACGATATAGCTATCTATTTTGGAAATGGGGGCACTCCCCTTTCCATCAAATATTTTAAAAACTACACGACGGAAAAACCACAAACCACAGCTGGATTGCAAGTCAGTGCTTCGTATCCAAGTTGTTTTGGACCTGGTCAAAATCAGTCCAGCAGTTTGGGCTTTGCGGTGGAACAAAAACATACCTTTGTTGTCTATGGGAAAATTAATGTTGAGTATGCCACCACTTTGTTTTTTGTTGCTGTTGTTTTTCTTAATAATGTCCTTATTTGTTAACAAATCTTTCCCATAATTTGCAGACTGTGGTGGTGGTGCGGGGGGGGGCATCCCTAATTGTGTTCCGAATTCCTGCTAAATCCATTGCAGGAGTTAAAGTTATTAGCAATGCAGTTCCATATGGGATTCTGACTCATGAAAAAAGGGATGTTAAGTTTTCTAATAAAGACCTATGAAATTAATTGAAAAAAACATTGTTAAAGTTATGAGATGTCATCACTGATGTCATCAATTACATTTTTTATGTCATCTTTCATGTCCTGTGTGTTATTCTTAGCAGTGTGTGGTGGTGGCAGGATTTATGATTGCTTAGCTTACCATAACTGCCTAATTTCAAGGGTTTTTCAGTTTCACTTGTAACCATAACATCCGTTTGACAATGTTTTCTCACTGAATTTCATAGGTTTTTATTAGTGTAACTCAACCATAACGTCCCTTTAACAAAGGGTTTTCACTGAATTTCATGGGGTTTTTGACTGATCTAGGAAGTTTCAACTAAAAACTCGGTCATGCCCCACCTCCTAGCAACATTTTTAACACTTCTATGAACTTCCTGCAACATTTTGCACCTTTTTTTATTTGCAGACGTTAGCAAATATGTGATGTCATTGCAGACTTTCTGGACAGTGTTACAACATGTTCGCCAACAGGTTGGCGCTTGGCGAACTGGTCAGTACTTCACGAACAGTTTGAAACTGCATGTTCAGCCGATCACAGAAGTTTCAAGCTGAAAGTGTATCCTTGCACAGCTCCTAAACCTACTGTTACTGATTTTCCATCTGCAATCCAAGAGAGAGCACAAACTTGGAAAAGTATTACCACAACTGCTATTTAACTTAAACAATGTCATCAGCCATGTCCATCCCTCCTCCCCAGGAAGCACCACCACAACGCCACCACCAGCTGGAGGGTCTAAACAACGCAAAAAGCGGAATGATGCAGAGAAGAATCAATAGAACCAGGAAGATGAGATAGAGGAAATGCCTGCCTCCAGCACCCAGAGAGACTCATGGGTGTGGCAGTACTTTACCACCATTGGGGCTGCACCGAAAGCTCAGGCTACCAGGGTGAAATGCACAGAGTGCAACGTTGTGCTCAGTCTCGGACAACCTGGGCTGCACTCCTATGGGACCACCTCTGTGTGCTGCCACACCAAATCCAACCAAAGAGATTCTCTGAGAAAGGCTGTTCCTTTCTCAGAAAGTTGTAGGCTGTCTTCCTCTACCTCATCTTCCTCAGGCAATACTGCCACCACACAAGCTACCCATGTGGGGCAGAAGATTCCATCATCTACCTTGCAAGCCATAAAAGAGGCTATTGATCCATATATTTCCAAGACAACAGTATTCTGTATGTACTGCGACACACCACTCTGGAGGGGGGAGCAGTTTCAAAGTGCTTTTGAGGCAGCAGTCAAGGAGCATGAGAAACAATCACTGCCACTTACCTTAAATTTAAGGCACACCAAATATGTTCCCCTGTCCACCTGCCCCTTTGTATCTGTGGTTGGTGCCAATTCCCCCATTTCCCTCTCCCACCTTACTTCCTGTCCTCTCCTTCACAAACAAATAATCAAAAAACACCACACAAAACATCATTACTTTTGGAGCCACCTTTCACAGTTGAAAAGTAGAACTAAAAAATACTAATCTTGTAGGTGCCATCTACTTTACATTTTTCAATAAAGTAGTTAGACTCAATAAGATTCCCCAACATTTCCATTAGCATTTTGCACTTTGCTAATGGAAATAATCGACAATTGTATTGTAGAGAAAAAGAAAAAAGGATAGAAACAATTTTCTGTCACAAATACTTTTCTCTAGCATACATCAACAACCATAATCAATGGACCTTTATAACTACCCATGGTCTCCGTAGTCCCCTTTCCAGACCAGGCATCATTAAAACACCCAGACAGCATGGACACACCATCGCACAAGACAGCCCTTCTACCCTTTTCACCTTTATGTTTGCAACACTCCCACATTGTCTGCTTTTGAACAGTCACACATCCATCCAGCAATCACTTCCAAAATCTTTACATATAACCCTATCAACATAATAAATGCCCACACACCAACTGTCACTTAATAATGTTCTACAAATATTTTCCTTCTGCATTTCCTTTACTTAGATAAGAAAAACTGTACACACTACTACTATAAATACACATATGCATTGTGCAGTAAGAGAAGAGTATTAATGAAAGGGGGAGTGGGGATAGGCAGGGGCGTAGGAAACACATAAAATCTGGGGGGACAGGGGACATCTTGGGGACTTTGCTTTATTTATTTATTGTGTTTTAGTCAAAGAACTCGACTTTTCACAAAATTAGAATTAAAATAGCAGTACGTATTAAATTACAAATATCACTCTCTAAAACAAGAGAAAAGAAGAAAAGAAAACAGAAGAAAATTAAAGGATGCAGCAGCAAAGAGTATCTCTTTGTATGTTGCATTTCTGGATTTGTCATCTGACTATGAGCTCATGGTAACAGAGAGGAAATAACAATTACTTCCAGTGGGCCACAGCTAGGACGCCAGCTTGTTAAGACGCAGATCACCTGTAAATGGACTCCTGCCAAATAAAGAAGTTGAATCCTTTTCTAACAAGTGCAAGTTGCTACTTTTTTGTGTGGGGCAAGGAGACGTGTGTGTCTCTTGGAATGGAAAGATGGGGGTTTCAAAGAAAGAGGAAATCTTGTTTGTACCTCTGAGTAAGCCCTGTTATGGGAGTAGAGGGACCAGGTGTGTGATGTTGCTGCTTTGACTGTCCTCCAGGGAGTACAGTAAACAAGGAAGATGAGCAATCGCAAGCCCACCCCCTTATAAACACTCCCCAGGTCCGCTGCCGGATTTGTCAGACCCGGGGGATGCCTAGCAGGAGGGCTGTATGTGGACCCAGGGGGGTGGCCAGAGGGGCAGCCCGCTATGTGGGCTGCCCCTCTAGCGCCCCTGCGAGGGCCGGGCCAGCCTCTCACGATGAGTCTGGTCCCTTTTATTCCATCTCATGCTGGCTTCAGAGCCTAGCCTTTGTTTGCCTTTGTTATTCTGAATGCAGAGCTGGACTCTGTTCCTTTCTCGTTTAACATTTGCTGCAAAGCCTGATCTATTTGATTCTCTCATATGTTACTGGAAAGGCAGAGCATGGGTCCTCTGCCCTGTTACATTATTATTACTATATTTTTTTTATTTTATTTGGATTAGCTGTAAAAACAGCCTTTCAAATGTTTCAACAATTAAAAACATTAACATCATCATATATATACAATTTGCATTCAATTTACAAAGGTTTTTTAACACACAAAAGAATAAATAAACAAAATAACATCTAATGAAAATGTCATACTATCAAAATATTTTTTAGACCCAAATACTCTGACACAACTCTTTCAATTGTTTCACTTAACACTAGCTTCAGGCAAAGCACTCCTTTACCTTCCTCAAGGACCTATTTAGTGTTTTGTTTTACTTTTTTCCATTTCAACCTTGTGATTCCATACATATTTTTCATTTATTGCACATTTCCCAAAATGCAGTTGACCTTACAGTCTTCCAGTTTCAATGACTCCACAAACATTAGTATGGCTATGTTCATTTTAGCCCATTGACTATGGTACAATTTATCCCACAAGACCTCATAATCTGTAAGAAACAGATCTTTAAACAAATGTTTGAAGAATTCACATCTCTTCTCAATTAATGCAGGACAAACGGCAATTAGATATTTTAGGGTTTCAGACTGTAATGGCTCCTTACAAAATCTACAATCCCCATTTAGCGTCATTCTACGCATAAATCGAACTTCATTTGAGAGACAAATATTCAATCTTATTCTCAAGTAACCAGATCTATTTTTTGGATTCAGAAATCTGACTAAATATTGCTCCATTTTGTGTAATTCCTTAATAGCATAGGATTGGGATTGAAATATTCTTAGTTTTGCACATGCATTTCTGCTCTTAATCCAGTCAAGCAACTATAGTTTCTTTTTTGCTCTTTCAGGATTATTTGTTAAGAGCTCCTCGTCAATACCAACTTCAACCATTACTGACTGAATCCATTTTCGTCATTTGATGATTTTGTTGTTATCTGAATTTAATATAAATTCTCCCATCATAAACATCAAACTGTTTCTTTCAGTGACCATAAGATACTTGCGATATAAACATAACACTTTCCATAGATAGATCGCATACAGAGACACCAGTCCCAATTCGTGTCTTAACAGGCATATTGAGATTGTCACAGGTAAACCACAAATGGATTTCCAAAATTTACCTTCCATTTTGACCAATGTCATCTTACTCATGATCTCTCTTGGTTCGGTAGCATAAGTCAAAATAGAGACAACCTTTTGTGTATAAAGAATTACTGCTGGCATCAAGGAAAACTTACCATACTTAGCCTGTATGATTTTTGTTTGATGTATCCCAGTTGACAATTTTTGATTCAAAACTCTAAAAAACGGTTTATCACCTGAGCCAATACAGAAATGAAGGCCTAGATATTTGTACTCAGATACTATTTCAATTTCTATATCCTGAATGACCCAATGAGTCTTTTGCTGTGAACTATTTTTTTTCTGTCCTATTATCATAGCTTTACATTTTGTTTGGTTTATTGCCAAGAGATTCGCCTTTGCATATTTACTCAAGGCTGCCAATAGGTTTTGCAAACCCCCTGGGGTCTTGGCCAGCAACACTAGGTCGTTGGCATAAAACAACCAAGGAATGGGATGACCCGCTAATCGTAGGGCATCTGCTCTACAGTTCATGAACTCATGATGCACCGCAGCAATGAAGAAATTGAAAAGAGTACTAGCCAGGATGCACCCATGCTTAAGTCCTCTGAATGTTGGAATTAGATCTGACAGAGTTCCATCAGAAGCTAGCCTAATTTGTACAGTTGTTTTTGAGTGCAATTCCTTTATCCAGAATATTAAATATTCTGGACAATTTGCCTCCCACAGTTTCTTAATCAACAATTTCCTACACACTGAATCAAACGCGGCCTGGAAATCAATAAAGGCAAGTTAAATTATTTGACCTTTTCGTTGTTCTTGGCTTTTAATGATTTCCAGGATGTGTAAATGAATAGCCGTTCCCATTCCTGGCATAAAGCACGTTTGATTTGGGTCCCTCAGTTCCACGCCGTTCAGCCATTCATTCAAGTCTCTTAGCAATAATCTAGCAAATAATTTGCTAGGTATATATAGCAATGATATTGGTCTATAATTTGCCGGATTTTTATTGTTCCCTTTTTTATAGATTGTTATAGTAATCACTATTTTCATGAAAATACTTTTAAAAAAATTGGCCCAAGCCATGGGATGTTGTTTGATCATGAAATTAGATAACCCATCTGGAATTGGGGCACGAGAGGTAGATAGTTTTGAGATTTGGAACAGTATATCATCCAGGTCGAAAATCAAGTCCTTTGCTTGTCTGCTCTTATTTGATGTAAGGACCACCTCTAAGCTAGTATCCACATACATGGACCTATAGATGGAGGCCCATACTTCTTGAGGTATGGGATTCAACTGATGGATTTTTTGTACTTTGGACTGTCTAGAGTTCAACAAAGTCCAAATCTTGGCCGAATTCTTTAATTTTAATTTATCTAACATATTTTCTGCATCTTGTTGGTATAACAGAGCATGTTTAGATTTCAACCAATTTGTGTACTTGCATTTCAAAGATTTAAGTATAGCGCCTCTGTCAAGCTGATTCAGGAGCATGACCTGTCTTCTGTCTTTTCGATATTGCGCTTTACGCAAGGAAACATCAGAATCATAAGAATGCAGGGTTTTGTAATTCTTTGTCTTGGAAATATCCTTTTTCACAGCAAAAAACGGCATTTCTTCCACATATGAACGAGCAGGTAGATTATTCCCATTCACTCTGTCACTCTCACTCCTTTGTAGAATACATTTTAACATATATAATGACTGAGGAGACCACTTGAATATATTTAGTGCAGTATTCAGAGTCAGATTTGTTGCCATCGATTTTTCATGTTGTTTCTGATGATAAAACCAGGACCAATGCATGGTTTGTATGTCATGATCGCTTATTTGATGGGGTAGAATAGAAACTCGGATATGTCATTAAATAAAAGCTTATCAACAAATGTATTGTCAATTATAGCAGTTTGAGCACCACAATGCCAGGTATTATGTTGTGCAATATCACCTGTTTTAGCGCCATTCAGCTTGAATAGTTGACGCTCCTCCATTATAAAGTTATATCTCAAAGCTGCTACCGATAAGCTTTTACCTTTTAGATTTTGGCAAGCTATGTTCAAATCACCAGTGATGAATGTATAATCACAGGTTGGATCCAAAAGGTCCTGTTCAAAAGGATCTCCAGGGTCGCAAAAAATTCATCATCTGATATTGCTGCATGGTTCCAATATATGTTTATTAAACCTATGATTTTGCAATCAATTTTTATTCTCACCAATTGAAAGAAACTGTTGGGGGAGGACCAAGGTTCTAAATGAATATTTGGAGATATTTTTATGGCTACCATGAGACCAGCCATAGGTCTCCCCTTGACAGGTTCAATAGCCGGAACTAATGCAATAGTATGATTGTCCCATACTGGGGCCATGGCCAACCATATTTCCTGGAATGCCAGTATGTCAAATTTTCCCAGAGTGCAATCTGTAGTTTTTGTCAAATGTTTAAAACCTCTCGTATTCCATGAGGCTAAGGAGACGGAAACTGACTGCTGTACTAGTTAATGTTTACAAGGTCTCATTTCTCTCTCATCATATCGACTTTCAGTTTCATTTGTTGACTTTAATATATGATTCATGGACTGGTGCTTCAAATTACTGTTGGATTTAGACTGATATTGATTCCTGAGCATGGACATTTGGGGAGGATCCTCTACAGAATTGTTTAATAGCTGGGACCCCAGTTCATACAGATCCATCCTCGCCTGCCATAAAGCATGTTTAACAAAACCAGATTTCATCCACAATTTTACCACTGATAAGTCGGTTTGATGCAAAAACTTTATCTGATCAATATCTGCCGAACATATTCGTTCCCAAGCTGGTACATCCACATGAATATTCATAACTGATTGTCTGTTAAGGTCAAAAGAAGGGAACGGATGCGAGCGGCACTGCAAAATGAAATGGTGAGTTAACACAGGTTTCAGCGGAGTTCGCTGGGCTCCTCTTGGAGCAGAGTTCAATTTCAAAGCTCTTTGAGGAAGCGTTTTATTTATATACGCCACTGAGGAAAGTTGTCCAGAGGCATTTCTCTCAAATGAGTCCACTGTGTTGTGTTTATTTACCATGGAAACAATTCTCTGTACTAATTTCTTAATTTCCTCTTTCCATTCCTTCATTATTGATGTGTCCACACCTGGCAATTTTGCAGGCTCTGGTGGCAAAGGTTCATTAGAGACTTTCTATTCTTGAGGGCTCACTATATTTAAAGACACAGACTCTGTAAGCTTAGTATCATTGTCTACAGATACTGCAACAGAAGCTACTTGATTGGTATCAGGATCTTTGTTCTGATTACTTAATAGTACAAAGCTATCTAGAGGTTCATAAACCAAAGACGCTATTTTAGCCAATTTAGATTGATTTGCTTTGAACAAGAGCACATCTCGATATTTATTAGCAATGGCTTTCCGTGCCAAAGAGGTGACTGACGTGGGTTTAGATAGAGCCTGAATGAACTGTCTAGTTCCTGAAATATTAGAGTTAGGGATGGATTTTACATTCTTTGATTTTTTCACGGCCTTCATTATCAGTGTTTGTGCAATCTTGTTTTTTTTAATCAAATATGAGGTACGTAGCACCTTTATTACACTGCTCAGTTTCCTCTATAATTACAACATCCTGACTTTGTAGTCAATTTTTGCTAGTGGACGTGGACAGAATTTCTATATTCTTTGTTTTGACCTTTTGTTTTTAGCACATTGCTGGCCAGGTATACATTTTTCCATCAAATCTGTTTTTGCCTCATCTACGGGGATGCTTACACTCTTTGTAATCCCCAACACACTCTCAATTTTCTTCTCAGCACACCCCTCATTGTTAACAGTGATTTCTTTTCTTGTTTGCAACCTGTTGTAATACTAGTTGTTGGTTCTGAGAACAGTCAATTAATAATACATCAGACTCGTCATTTTGCATTTTCCCCTGTTTCTCATTTACACTTTTCTTCACATTTAACTCATCATCCCCTTGATTACTGTAACCTAAAATGGAAGGGTTAAGGGTTAACGTTGTTTTGATGCTGTAGCAGTTTTACTAATAACATATGTTGTTCATTAATTTTGGTATCTAAAGAATCATACAATCTGGTTAGCGAAAATAACGCCGCATTCATTGTTTGAAGAGATGTTTCAACACCTATTACAAACATACCCTGAGAAGGTAAATTTTGTTTACTCAGCGTATGTTGGTTACAGCGAGGATTTGGATGCGTAAAGGAGCAGGACAAGACCAATGACTCATTTGGCGATGGGGAGAACATCATGGGCGATTTAGATAGATCATGAGTGCTCAGACCAAACTCACCCTCTTGATGGAGCATCTTGTTGATACTATGGGAACTTACTTCACAACTGACACTGTTGTCAATAGTATTGGGCTTTTCCATAAGTGGTTTTTCTTCTGACAGCGCTAAGTCAGGAGACTCAATTTCACCCACACTCTCTGTTAACTTAAAAGACACTGAGTCCATTGTTAATTTTGGAGGGTTTACCTTGTGTACTGTTTCATTCACCCTCCCCCCCACATTTTATGCCCAATTGTTCTTTAATAAGTTCTAGTGCACCAGCAGCAATTAAAGAGTCAGGCGGCGTATTTATTAAATCAACCACCCCCCCATTTTGCGTCTGTTTGTCAGAGAGCTCACTGCATGCTCCATTGGTAGAATGGTTCAATTGGAGCTTCTTCACGCCCCTCTGCTTTTTAGATCCAATCTCGGAAAATGTTCGTATATCAGCAAGAGGCGCGCAAGAGCGTATATTTTAGGCTGATTTAGATGTGCGTACCAACTGAATGGAGCACGAAGAAGATTTTGGGGTCTGGATTGCCAAAACACTCAACATATTCTCCCTAACACAGCAAAGGCAGCTGCAGTCTGTTTTAACTTCTATTTGTTCCGTGTCTTGAATTGGCCTGCTATTTCCGCTTTTCTGTCTGCAGGGGAAAGACATTTGCCAGTCACTGCCATGATGGTTCTACCTGGCCATAAGAGGGTAACAGCTAGCCAATAATGGAAGAACATGGGCATATTATGCCAGAGGCTGGGAACTGCCTTCCTAATGCCTACACAAGAGACACAACTCTTGACTTTGTTTCTAACAGTAATTCAGTGGATGAAGAAACGCGAGAGCACACATGTTACTTATAAATGAAGGGGATGATGTCACACTTGGTTAAGACATTTTGATCACGCCAGGAGCTAATTTCCAGCTGCAATTAAGCGATTACCTTTTAGACTTCTGTCTTTAAATAACATTAGTATCACCTAGAAAGCACAGAGGTTGCTCAACAGGGTTCCTGGAGCACGAGGGGTACCCTACTCGTGGGCATGGATGATTGGAGGGCATTCTTGCCCTGTTTTGGAGCCCGGCCCCTACAGCCATGATGGGGGGAGGGGCCTATTACTTTTGGTTGTACGTACCCTTTGAGGGTGGGCAGACATTGCCTCCTGCTTTAGCCCACTAACAGCTCTGCTTTGCAACTTTATCACACATACCTGTCAGGCGGCATGTAACTCAATGCTACTAATGTTATCAGCCTCAGAAGTCTGGAATCCTTTGCCACATCAACTAGGGTACAGGCTTGCCACCTGCGACTTACCCATGTCTGAGTCGGCATCTGTCAACCTGTGGGGAAAACACAAACAGAAAGAGCAGGGCACAGTGCCCTTTTGGGTTTTTTACACTTCTTCCTCGGGGTGGGCATAATTCACTCTGAAGAGAAAGTGGCACATGCTGGGCAACCTTCTCCCACTTTGAGAATGTCACACAAAGAGCGAAATTGGCCATTTGAAATACCTCTGACAACTTATTATTGCGCAATCCACATTGATGTGTTTCAGCACCTGCTTAACGTGAGATGGAAATTAAGGGCATTTGCCAATGCATTCAAGAAGCACAGGACACCATTTTACCAGCGACATGCCATGCTCACTCATTCTGATCACGAATTGGCATTTATCTGGGGTCATGCTAAATGTATTTATTTATTTATTACATGTGTAGCATCACGCAAAACCCCCAAGCATCAAGGCGCAAAGTAAACTGCATGGAGTGGACCACTTCCATTGGCGCACTTTTTTACTTTTCCGCCACAAAATGGAAGATTTTAGCGTAAAAGGCAGGTGAAATCACATTGCTTTTCCACTTTGGAAGAGTGTAAATACCTCACGCAATTAGCGAATGCTGGCGGAATTGAAAATGGCTTCCTCTGGACTCCGCCTGCTTTTACCAGGTTTCATTTCCAAGCAGATCGCAGAGGAATCCCTTTCCTTATTTCCAGCATGAGAATCCATGCTGGCAGTAAGGCCGCATTTGTCTGGTGGAGCGGGAAATACAAGGGGTCCTGGTGTGTCCACTCGGCTCCCGAACTCCACCCAGAAAGTGCACGAAAATCTGACCAGTTAGAAAAAGCAACAGTAATAGTGTTTTCCACCACTTTTTCTGAACCAATTGACCTGGAAAATGCTGTGTTGCATTGGAAGCTGAATGCATTCACTCTGCCTATTATCCCACCGGAAGATTACGCCAGGTGCTGAACACAGGTGTTACATATTCCTGTGCACAACCTGCATTTGGAGAATTAACTAACTTAGCTACCTTACAAATGATATCTCCTCTGGGGCTTTACCGTCTTAACCCCTTAACTGCCATAGG
Organism: Ambystoma mexicanum; assembly: GCF_040938575.1. Lineage (NCBI taxonomy): Eukaryota > Metazoa > Chordata > Amphibia > Caudata > Ambystomatidae > Ambystoma > Ambystoma mexicanum. The sequence continues at coordinate 163,840,634 of NC_090931.1, read as the reverse complement.
TATTTCCCCACAGTACCAAGGCCTTTTTTTGTGATTTCGGTATGTCGCCATTCAATCCCTTGTAACTTCTTTGATACATGAGATATCTCGGCCAAAGTTGGCCCCTTTTTTCCCACATGTAGGTAACGATACCCAGGAATCCTAGTTTGCTGTAGGGGGGTGAGAGAAAATAACCAAAAAAGGAGAACAGAAATTTCTTTTCAGAAAATGCCAATACAATGTTGTACAAAGAAGCCTTTGGTGTTTTCCTTGTAAGAGCTAGGAACAAATGGTTTGCTGTGCTGGATTCACCATTTTCCAGGCTTTCAAGAACAGATTGAGTGGAAACCAAAATAACATATGTTGATATGCTAATCAGCCGTTTTGTGAGAGGTAGGCGATTTTGGCATTTTTTGTCCAATAGGACATGCATGGACGGAATGGAAGAAAAGGGTAGGAAAGCTGAATGGGAAGCCAGAAAGGCATACATTTCTGGAAATAGACAATATTCCAAGTTTAGGAAGGGGTGATTTGCACAGGTCAGGCAACAACTATGTAGGGAAAGATTCCATAGTTTGGGGGAAATCGGGAAAATGACAGAAAAAAACCCACAATTTCCGCACATTTCACTCTGGTCACCCACCGAAACACACAGCCAACAACACATGGCTGACCTTCCCGCGTTCCCACAGGTTTCCCGATGAAAACGGTACCTCACATGTGTGGGTGCACCTACCTGGGTGCAAAGGAAAAGCCTAAAACACTGGTATCCCCAAGTATTTTCACAGAGCAGATTTTCAGGAATTTTGCTCATGTGGACAATCTACAGATTTGGACCTAGGGTGTCAAAGCCACCAAGGAAAACAGGGAACCCCATGCATTTCCGAAAAGAACACACCCGTGGGAATCCACAGAGGTTTGACTTGCGCGAATCACACCTTAATTTATGACCCACAATCCCTAACAAAGTCTGAAATTTAGTGGAAAAAACACAATTTTCACTTTCTCTGGGATTGTGGGTAATAAATTCTGGGGCGATTCGCGCAAGTCAGACCTCTGTGGATTCCCACGTGTGTCTTCTTTTCGGAAATGCATGGGGTACCCTGTTTTCCTTCGTGGCTTCAACACTCTAGGCCCAAATGTGTAGGTTGTCTCCTCAAACCCTTTGCTGGTTACCATTGGTTTAGCCTTTTCCCTTTGCGCCCAGGTAGGTGCACCTTCACATGTGAGGTACCGTTTACATTGGGATACCTGTGGGAACGCGGGAAGGTAGGACATGTGGTGTTTGCGGCGTGTTTCGGTGGGTGGCAAGAGGGAAATGTCTGAAAATTGTAGTTTTTTCACCAAATTTCAGATTTTGCCAGATATTGTGGGTAATACATTCTGGGGAGATTCTCGCAAGTCAGACCTCTGTGGATTCCCACGGGTGTCTTATTTTTGGAAATGCATGGGGTTCCCTGTTTTCCTTGGTTGCCTCAACACCCTAGGCCCAAATCTGTATGTTGTCCACATGAGCAAAATCTGCTCTGCCGAAAGGCTTGGGGTTACCAGTGGGTTAGCCTTTTCCCTTTGCGCCCAGGTAGGTGCACCCACACATTTTGCAGACTTGTTTTCCTCACAGCACTGACCGTAGACAAATGCTGTGATCCACCCATACAAAATGGACACTGTTTCAAAAATTAAACCATACCTCACATTTTGAAACATCCAATCGGCGTGCACATCTCTGCTAGGTTTGGTGACCAATAGTCGATTGGCACCAAAGTTATCATCTGCCAAAAAGTACTCTTTCTAAAAGTGATGCGGAAGAGGATAATGAAGACCACAAAGAATAGGTAGAGGGTGTGCCTAACTGCAGTGGCCTGACACAGTAATGGGTGTGGTGGTTCTTTAACACCATGGGGGGGTGTAAAGGCTCTGGCTGCCCGTGTTGAATACATTGAGTGTGGGGTCATACTAGGTCACAGACAACATGAGCTATTCTTTTTTGGGCCACCTCCATGCACCACCAAACCAGATCCAATCAGCCAGGAGCTCTGAGACACGTTCTCAGGAGAAGCAGCTTAACGTCTTCTACCCCATCTTCCTCAATCACTCCTGCCACCACTCAGCATTCTCCTGTGGGGCAGCGTATCCTGTCATCTGCCTCACAGACCATACAGGAGGCTATTGATCCTTATGTTTCGAGGTTTATAGCTTTTTGAATGTAGTGCAACACACCGCTCTACAGAGCGAAAAGATTGAAAGTACTTTTGAGGGTTTGGTCAAGGAGCAGGATAAACACTGCCCCCTGCTGTACATTTAAGGCCCGCCCAATATCTTCCCCTGTCCTCCTGCCCCTCCATATGTATGGTTGATGCACATTCCCTCCCTTCGCTCCCCCACCTTACCTCGTCAGCTGTCCTACAAAACAAAATAATCCCCCAAAAATATAAAAGCCAGAAACAAAAAAAAGAAAATGTTCCTTTAAGAGCCACCTTTCCTAGTTAAAAAATAGAATAAAAAAAAAAAAACACAAGACTTTTTGCAGCCTGTATTGTCTGCAGACAGTACGATAGTCTGCGGACACCTGGAAAATTCCAAGAGTGTGGTGGAGGAATTAAAATCATTTAAATAGTTTTATGTTAAAAAACGGTGGCTCTTAAAAGAGCCTTTTCTGGGGGGGTTATATACTGAACTAACAAAGGTTCTACTGAACTTATTTATTCTTTACACTTTCACAAAATTGCTTCGATTTTTTTTCTGTTTTTGTTTTTTATTTATAACTACTAAAAAAATACTTCACAATATATTTCATGAGTTCACAACAATTGTTTCAGTGCATTTTGTATATTGAAAAGAAACATCTGATGTCAAATTCACTCCATCTCCTCGAAAATTATTTAGATCATCAAACTTGATATTTTCGCTGTGAAAAAATGCCATTCGGAAAGCATATAGAAAAGCACATACACCTCCATTCACAAGCTGTATATCTTCTTCCATCTGAGGACAAAACAAATTTGGCCGTCACCATAGTTGTCTTCGATTGATTTCAGAAAAATGTATCTTCGCAGCTAGAAACAGTTGCATTAGGCTTCTCAACATATCCTTCAGTGCAAATTGTGAAGATCCTGGAGTCAAATAGCCCAAACTGTTGCCTCCACAATGCACAACAATAATATGTAGACATTTAACATGAGCCATCCTCTCACAGAATAGTCATAAGGTTACCCAGTTTAACCCACAATATGCATACCACAAAACCTTTACTTTGTCCAATCCAATAGTAGCAGAAATGCCACAAGATTTACTATAAATCTTCAATTAATGGATCCAGAGAACTCCCACCATCCGCACATGCTGCTTCTTCACGGCCATAGCCATAGCCATATTCACTACACACAACAAAGAAAACACTTCCTACCGAATTCTCTTGTACACTTCAACTCCTCCTCAAGACGCACAAAACCTGATTGGCTTATCCCCCTTAAAAGACCCGGATGATCCGCAGACCACTGCGGGGTTCACAGACTCAGTGGCACCTGCACACCTTTTTTCACCTATAAAAACAGCTCCATGTCAATTTTATTACAGCCCCCCACCCTTTCCAGCCACCAAATAACCCCAAATGTATTTCCCAAACATTTTTCCTACTGCGCTGTCCACAGTCAGCAGAGACATCTGCGTTCTCGGGCGGCACCTGCAAACCCCTTTTTCACATCTAAAAACAGCTGCATGTCAAATGTATTCAACTCTCCCACTCTATTCAGGCCAGCCAACAAATAACCCCCATTGTTTTTTTTAAACTTTTTCCCACTTCGCTATCCGCGGGCACTGACCGATGTCTGTGGATCCAACATGGCGACATTTAAATAAAATATGACTCACCTCACGCTTTTGAGCATCCAATCATAGGGCGCGTACAATGTCCCTGACATCATACCACCCCCTGATTGGTCCAGATAGGGGAGTGAGTCTGTGGACCGGACCCAGATATCACTATATTTTTTTTTTTTACCTACATTTTGGCTGTTTTTAAAAAAAAGATCTGGACTGATTTACACCGGAATTTACAAAAGCATGCTTTCTGGCCCAGGACACCGCTCCTGTTGCACCTTTTGTGAAAATTCGTCCAGTGGTGTTGGGCTCTAGGCGCAAACAAAAACATTTTTCCATTGAGGATTATCACACATTTTGGGACCCCCTGTATAACTTTGTCCCCCCTCGACAAAACCGCACCAAGCTTAGCAGAATTATTCCGAGGGGGCAATATACTCTTTTTGCATGGTTTGGTGTGTATTCGTGTGGGTAGGGGGGCAAAGTTATAATCTGGCCAAAAAGGGCTCTGTCTGTGAGTTGAGCAACTTAGCCATAAGTTCAGGGCCGCTAGCGCAGGCTATATATATATATATATACAGAGAGAGAGAGAGAGAAAGAGAGGGAGAGAGAGAGAGAGAGAGAGAGAGAGAGAGAAAGAGAGAGAGAGAGAGAGAGAGAGAGGGTCATTGTAGGAAAGGCTAGAGAGATAAAATGAATATAGAGAAAGCTCAAAGAAAGGCAAGAAACATAAAAGTAGCGCCAGAGGGAGACAGAAGGGACGTGCAATGGTGGGAATGTTGGGCATGGAGCCATGCACTACGCACTGAAGAAAACAGTCCTGGCGGGGATCTGAAAAGAATTGCTTGCGCCTTCCTATACCGGTGTAAACAGAAATAAAGGAACATTTCCAAATGCAATTTAATCTAATTGTGAAGATTGCTTGTTTCTGTGGCATTAATTTATGGTGAATTATAAATAGTCTGGTCTGTGTGGGAGAGGCTGCAAGAGGCCACCTCCATCAGCATTGTCACTGCTGCTCAGCCCAACCTGCGCTGGGTAACATTAAAAAGTAATCTAATCATAATAATTATGCGCTCGCAAAGGTTTCAATCTAATAATGGGCAGAGGAGGGCACGGCCTGATGAAGGCCTGAGAGGGAAGAGATGACATTTCTGATCGAAAATGCATGCAGACACATGGTTTATGCTCTCCATCTGAACACTTTAGCCAAAACCTTGGAGTATCTGTAGAAATGGACATCAGTAGCAGGCCTTCTGAAGAAGAGTTTTGGGGTTCAGAATGTGTATTTATTAAACACAAGGTTATATTAAAAAAAAAAAAAGATGACACCTGTTTCGCTCTTGTATCAAATCATTCTGGGATCCCTTTTTATCAAATTTGGAGACACCGAAAAGGCTTTAACACAGAATTATTTTCAGGATGTACACTGGTCTTAGTTGTCAAAACATATCCTACATGGCCATGCCATATGTAAAGTGCCTGTTTTTCTTTTCTGTGGGAGGCTCTCCAGGAACAGTGTCAAAGGGGCCCCTGGCCAATGCCACAGAGGAAGGGGAACCGATGTGCACACTGAGTGGGTGGATTCATGCCAAGGAGTATGACCTTGTCAGGAGCGGAGCATAGGGGGAGTTTAAACTTTTCATGAGCATAGTTCAAAGGGAGCATGACCTTCTCGGGAGCAAAGCTCAGAGGGAGTATGACCTTGTCAGGAGCAGTGCTCAGAGGGAGTATGACCTTTTCAGGAGCAGATCTCAGAGGCCTTATCAGGAGCAGGGATCAGAGGGAGTATGGCCTTTTCAGCAGCAGAGCTCAGAAAGAGTGTGACCTTTTCAGGAGCAGAGCTCAGAGGGAGTATGACCTTTTCAGGAGCAGAGATCAGAGGGAGTATGACCTTCTCAGGAGCAGAGCTCAGAGGGAGTATGGCCTTTTCAGGAGCAGAGCTCAGAGGCCTTAGCAGGAGCAGAGCGCAGAGGGAGTATGACCTTCTCAGGAGCAAAGCTCAGAGGGAGTATGACCTTTTCAGGAGCAGAGCTCAGAGGCCTTAGCAGGAGCAGAGCTCAGAGGGAGTATGACCTTTTTGAGAGCAGAGCTCAGAGAGAGTATGACCTTCTCAGGGGCAGAGCTCAGAGGGGGTATGATCTTCTCAGGAGCAGAGCTCAGAGAGAGTATGCCCTTCTCAGGAGCAGAGGTCAGAGGGGGTATAACCTTCTCAGGAGCAGAGCTGAGAGGGAGTATAATCTTTTCAGGAGCAGAGCTCAGAGGGAGTATGGCCTTTCCAGGAGCAGAGCTCAGAGACCTTTTCAGGAGCAGAGCTCAGAGGGCGTATGACCTTTTCAGGGGCAGATCTCAGAGAGAGTTTGACCTTCTCAGGAGCACAGCTCAGAGGCAGTATGACCTTCTCGGGAGCAGAGCTCAGAGGGAATATGAACTTGTCAGCAGCAGAGCTCAGAGATAGTATGATCTTCTCAGGAGCAGAGCACAGAGGGAGTATGACCTTTTCAGGAGCAGCGCTCAGAGACCTTTTCAGGAGCAGAGCTCAGAGGGAGTATAACCTTCTAGGGAGCAGAGCTCAGAAGGAGTATGACCTTTTCAGGAGCAGAGCTTAGAGAGAGTATGACCTTTTCAGGAGCAGAGATCAGAGGGGGTATGACCTTTTCAGGAGCAGAGGAGATCAGAGGGAGCACAACTCAGAGGGAGTATGATCTTTTCAGTAGCAGAGTGAAGATGGAGTATTACCTCCTGCGGAGCAGAGCTGAGAAGGCGTATGATCTTTTCAGGAGTAGAGCTCAGATGCCTTTTCAGGAGCAGAGCTCAGAGGGAGTATGACCTTTTCAGGGGCAGATCTCAGAGAGATTTTGACCTTCTCAGGAGCATAGCTCAGAGGCAGTAAGACCTTCTTTGGAGCAGAGCTCAGAGGGAATATGAACTTGTCAGCAGCAGAGCTCAGAGGAAGTATGATCTTCTCAGGAGCAGAGCTCAGAGGGAGTATGACCTTTTCAGGAGCAGAGCTCAGAGGGAGTATAACCTTCTCGGAAGCAGAGCTCAGAGGGAGTATGACCTTTTCAGGAGCAGAGCTCATAGAGAGTATGACCTTTTCAGGAGCAGAGATCAGAGGGGGTATGACCTTTTCAGGAGCAGAGGAGCTCAGAGGGAGCACAACTCAGAGGGAGTATGATCTTTTCAGTAGCAGAGCTCAGAGGGAGTATGACTTCCTGCGGAGCAGAGCTGAGAAGGCGTATGATCTTTTCAGGAGCAGAGCTCAGATGCCTTTTCAGGAGCACAGCTCAGAGTCAGTATGACCTTCTCGGGAGCAGAGCTCAGAGGGAATCTGAACTTGTCAGCAGCAGAGCTCAGAGGGAGTATGACCTTTTCAGGAGCAGAGCTCAGAGACCTTTTCAGGAGCAGAGCTCAGAGGGAGTATAACCTTCTCGGGAGCAGAGCTCAGAGGGAGTATACCCTTTTCAGGAGCAGAGCTCATAGAGAGTATGATATGATATGATATGGCATTTGTAACGCGCCTATACACAAGTGTTTCAAGGCGCAACGAGGCAGGGAGGGGGGAACAAGGGGAAGACAGACAACGATCCTACTAGGCCAGGTGTCATTCAGACCGTGCAAGTGCAGGGGTAGGGGGAAGGGAAAAAGTGCAAGGGGAAGGGGGAGGGGGGGGAGTGCAGTACAAATAAGTAGAATAGAAATAAAATAATAAATAAATAGGGCCAGCTGGTGGCAAGTGCAAGGTAAGTGCAGACAAGTGCTGGGGGCGGGGGGGCTGTAGTGATACAGAGACAGTCCCGCAGTGCAGGGGTTGCCAGGGAGGCAGTGCAAGTGAAGAGTGACTGGGCCCAGGACCGAGGTCGGTGAGAGTGGCCCAGTTGCAGAATCAGTGCAGTTTTGGTGAAAAATTTAGCAGGGGAGAGGGAGAGAGAAAGCAGAAGTGAACAGGAAGGTTTTGAGGTGCTTCCGGAACCGGAGATGGTTCTCCTCAAGTTTCAGGGAGGCAGGAAGGCTGTTCCAGAGGGAGGCCCCTGCCGCGGAGAGAGATCTACCCCCAGCTCGTTGCTTCGAGAAGCGGCTGACCCTGAGGGAGTTGGAGACGGATGAGCATAGGGCTCGGGAAGGAAGATATTTAGGAAGAGAGAGTTGAAGGTATTTAGGCCCCAGGCCCCAGAAGGCCTTGTGGACAATGCAGAGGGTTTTGAACTTAATCCACGCAGCCACTGGGAGCCAGTGTAGAGATTTCAGTCCTGGAGAGATACGGTCCCTGGGCTTGAGGCCAAGGACAAGTCTCGCAGTTCTGTTCTGGATGAGTTGCAGAGGGCGGAGAGTGGAGGCAGGCAGATTAAGATAGAGGCTGTTACAGTAGTCCAGCTTCGAGAGAACCAGGGCTCGGGAGACAGTGAGCTTCTGGGGGAAGGAGAGGAAGGGAAGAATACCTCTGAGGAGGTGCAGCTGGTAATGTGACTTCTTAGAGACGTCAGATATATGAGGAGAGAAGGAGAGTGTGGAGTCGAAGATGACCCCGAGGTTTTTTGCCTTGCAGGTAGGAGCAGGAAGAGGGCCAAGAGAGGCCGGCCAGAGAGCTGCAGGGAAGGAGGGAGTGGGTGTGCCAATGAGTAGGATCTCAGTCTTACTAGCATTAAGGCAGAGGTCATTGGCAGCACACCATTCCTGGATAGCAGACAGACAGTCAGAGATGAGGGAGGGAGAGGAGGAGGCCGAGGGTAGCCTGAAAATGAGCTGGGTATCGTCCGCAGAGCACTGAAAGTTGGGGCAGAGGGCGGCGATGCGGTGGGCAAGGAGTGCCAGATACTGGTTGAACAGCCAGGGAGAGAGATTAGATCCCTGGGGAACGCCACAGGCGGAGAAAAAGATGTCAGAGAGGAAGGACCCAAGTTGGACCTGGGAGGGTCGATTGGAAAGGAAAGAGGTCAGCCACGCCAGAGCCTGACCAGTGATACCCAGGTTATCACGGAGACAGTTGAGCAGGATGGCATGGTTGACAGTGTCAAAGGCAGAAGAGAGATCGAGCAGAATGAGAACACACGGAGTGTTGGAGTCGAGGTTCAAGAGCAGGTCCTCACGGATGTTCAGGAGAGCAGTTTCCGTGCTTCTGGCCGCTCTGAAGCCAGATTGATGGTCATGGAGACTATCAACAGCTTCAGCATGGAGGTTAAGCTGGGAGATGGCCAGTTTCTCCAGGAGCTTGCCCAGGAAGGGAGTGATGGAGATTGGGCGATAGTTAGCCGGACAGGAGGGGTCGGCAGAGGGTTTCTTAAGGAGAGGGTGCACAAGGGAGTGCTTGAGGGGGGATGGGAAGACTCCAGAGGCGAAGGAGTGGTTGCAAAAGTCAGCCAGGGCAGGAGCCAGGGAGTCGATGTGGTCTTTGATAGTTTTGGAGGAACAGGGGTGAATCTGTTTAGACAAGACTTTCATAGATTTCATAGTATGACCTTTTCAGGAGCAGAGATCAGAGGGGGTATGACCTTTTCAGGAGCAGAGGAGCTCAGAGGGAGCACAACTCAGAGGGAGTATGATCTTTTCAGTAGCAGAGCTCAGAGGGAGTATGACCTCCTGCGGAGCAGAGCTGAGAAGGCGTATGATCTTTTCAGGAGCAGAGCTCAGATGCCTTTTCAGGAGCAGAGCTCAGAGGGAGTATGGCATTTTCAGGAGCAACGCTCAGAGGGAGTATGGCATTCTCAAGAGCAGAGCTCAGAGGGAGTATGACCTTGTCAGCAGCATAGCTCTGTGTGGGACTGGTTAGTGTCTTGATCAGAGCGCTGGGGAATCTGTTTTCTTCCAAGCCTTTATGTCCTTGTTATTTTGCAGTTGGTCTATCCCACGATGTCTTTTTCCATGTCCACCCTTGATTCGCTGGTGCTCTTGTCCCACTTTGCTCACTTATAGAAGGAGGGGTCCACCCACTCACCCCCTCATCCTCTCCTCCACCATTCCAAAGGAGGGGCGTACCCAGGGTCAATAATGTTCAAAGGGGCCCCATATAACAGATCGTTTGCAAGCCCAACGCATTTCCCATGGGAACATATGGAAATACCTCATAAAAGATGCCCGGGGTGCAGAGGCCCACCGGAAAATCTCCAGAGTTTCTTACAGGTTAGTCCACCACTGGGTGTACCCCCCTTAACCGCCCTACACCCCGACAGCATTTTACTTGCTTGACTGCACCCCCACATCCACTCCTGCACCCACATGTTTGGTCAGCCCTTGACTGTTTTTCTACCTTGCCTGGGCGCGTTCTGCCCCAAGTGCCACCCTTTTGATCCTTCCCACCAGTACCAGCTCACGGCCCTCTGACACACCCTCCTCGCTTTCTATACATCCAGATATGCTGGCTGCACAGCCAGGGCCCGTGCTGTACACGTGGCTTGGTAAAGCACAACACACAATATGTAGTACCGTAAAGACGTTTACCGCTTGTGTATTATCCAGAACAGAATTTCCGACTGTGTATATCTTATTAATAGAAGACTTTTGAATGGGCCTGTGTGCAATGACAAGCCTGTGTCGGGTCAATTACATGCATGTCTGGTCTAATCTAGACCAGAGAGCCCCACATGAATTACTTTCAATACCTACCACTTTGCATAAAGTGGTAGGTATTCAATCATGGCAGATGCATGGCAAGATTCAATATTTCGAAAGGCAACTCCTTCTAGGAGGGCACAACCTGATCTCTGGCTATGGACCAGTTAAGCAACTACTGAGATTAATATACGTGCCCAGGAGCGCACAACTTGATCCTCAGCCACGGACCGATAAAACACATACTGGGATGAATATACCTAGACAGGAGAGCACAACTAGATCCTGAGCCACGGACCGGTAAAACACATACTGGGATGATTATACCTACATAGGAGAGCACAACTAGATCCTGAGCCACGGACCGGTAAAACACTTACTGGGATGAATATACCTATAACATAGGAGGGCACAACTAGATCCTCAGCCACGGACCGGTAAAACATCTACTGGGATGAATAGACCTACAACACAGGAGGGCACAACTAGATCCTCAGCCACGGACCGGTAAAACACTTACTGGGATGAATATACCTATAACATAGGAGGGCACAACTAGATCCTCAGCCACGGACCGGTAAAACATCTACTGGGATGAATATACCTACAACACAGGAGGGCACAACTAGATCCTCAGCCACGGACCGGTAAAACACTTACTGGGATGAATATACCTACAACACAGGAGGGCACAACTAGATCCTGAGCCACGGACCGGTAAAACACTTATTGGGATGAATATACCAATAACATAGGAGGGCACAACTAGATCCTCGTCCACAGAGCGGTAAAACACATACTGGGATGATTATACCTACATAGGAGAGCACAACTAGATCCTCAGCCACGGACCGGTAAAACATCTACTGGGATGAATATACCTACAACACAGGAGGGCACAACTAGATCCTCAGCCACGGACCGGTAAAACACTTACTGGGATGAATATACCTATAACATAGGAGGGCACAACTAGATCCTCAGCCACGGACTGGTAAAACACATACTGGGATGAATATACCTACACCGGAGAGCACAACAAGATCCTCGTCCACAGAGCGGTAAAACATATACTGGGATGAATATACCTACACAGGAGGGACCAACTTGATCCTCAGCTACAGACTTGTAAAACACTTACTGGGATTAATATACCCACAGAGGAAGGCACAACAAGATGGGATTAACATGCCTACACAAACCAGTTTAACTAGATCATGTGAGACGGACTGGTAAAGCACCTACTGTAATTGTTAAATCTACATTTCTCCTTGCTGACCGCCAGGCCCATTGCCCAGACACCAATGTTATATCACTGTGTTGTGTACCTACGTTTTCACACTTTCAAAAAATAAAACACAGGGCATATTTGCAAAACCATACTTTCAAGTTCTTGCTGACCCTCCTCGTGCATATTTGCTACAATCCCATCCAGGACATCAACCTCTACCCACAAGCAGATTTGTTTTCCCATTGAAACCTATTCCAATTTCAAAAAACGTTAGCATTTAGCCGGTCCCTAGTAGCCATGCCCACATTACCCCCATTGCTGGTCCCTCGCGGTCCTGGTCAGTAGCCAGATTGTCCGGGTTATGGCCTTTGGACATGACTCGGACAATCTGGTATAAGGAAGGCATGGTGTCAAACAGTAAGACAAACAAGAGTGATCACAGTTCAAGGGTGTTTATTGAACTTTCAAATGGGTTGCTTAAACGACTATCTAATCCTAAATCTAAAGATGGGAGCAAGCTACGCCAATCAAATAATAATAACGCATCCTAGTGGAGACATGTCAAAATAAAAGGGCCTATACTAATAAACCTATTGCCAATCCTTACTTCTAAATACACACACTGTGGGAAATATTTTTTTGCAAAAGAAAAGTGTTCAAGAAATTATATGTCAGAATATGTGAGACATTGGCTCCCCTTCCCCACGTTTTCAGCACGGGACAAGGCGGTACACTCAAGCTTAGCCCACACTCTGGCCTCTCTGGTTCGAGCATGCAGTTTAAAACCTTAGCATCAGGGCCTTCTGTGCCAAAGTCTCTTTGCCATTCAAAGTCTCTTATTCATGTATTTATATATTTAGTACAAAACTGAAATTTTCACACATCAAATTAAATAGAAGTACATATAAATCTGTCAATAAATGAATTTCAATTCGTTATATCTAAAATAATAAAATACATCTTATGGTGATAAAAACAAGTATACCTCTAAAAATATTAAAACAAGCACACATGGTTAAAACAGAACAGCAGGAAGAAAAGGAAACAGGAAAAGGAAAATAACCCTTTCTACTAATTTAAAACGACATGCAAAAATTCTAGTAGCCTTAGGGACAAGGAAGTGTCATTTGTGTTAAGGATTCTAATCCATAAATCCTTTGTAATATGCTAGGGCGCAGATCAATTTTTCTCAACCACAAGCGCAAAACTGGACAATAGACACACAAATGCTTTCGAGTTTCATCCTCTAGAGTACAATATCGACATAGTCTTTTTCCCTTGGGGATCTTTCTCATTTTACCCAGAACATCCATCGTGGGGAACACATTTAGCTTTAATCTCAACATTGGGAACCTAAATTCCCTGGACGGGTGCTTACTCAAATATGGAGATAGAGTGTTATAATTCTTTACTGACCAAGTAAAATGATTGTTAAAACAGCGGTACTCCAGCAAACCGGCTATAAGCTGTATCCACATGTGTCTAAATAACTTTTGCTTCACTTTGTTTGTATTTGTGGACAGCTCGTGCATTGAATATTCAATTTTTAAAAGAGTGTGCATACACCATGCACCCCAGTCCACCAACACCTTACCCATTACTCACAATTCAATATGATGGTAAAAAAATGAGGCGTTGGGAAGAGAAACTATGCCAACATATAACTGCAACTTTCCCCAATCAGTTACTGTCTGAATTGGCAGTTGCCCCAACTCAAACATTATTCCTGCTATTGGGACTGAGGCCGGTAGGTGCAACACCCTTCTCCACAACTTAGCCTCCAGCCTTCCCAACAGATTTCATCTTCCCGTGTTTGGGCCCCAAAAACGAATTTTCAGGACAATTTTCTGTTTAAACAATTTCATTACAGGTAGTAATGAAAACATCCAAAACTAGTAGTCAAATTGGATTAACTGACTAGTCTCTGCCAAAAACTTTGACGTTACTTCGGCTTCTGGTGCATTCCTACCCTTTCCATCATAAATACACAAGCCCAGGTACTTATACATCTTAACCACCTCCAAGGCTTGACTTCTCATGTTCCATCCACATTTTTCCATTTACATCTCCCCTTATTCAGCACCAGAATTTTTGATTTCGAGATATTATTTGAGAGAACCAATTTACTAAGATAATCATCAATGACCTGTAAAGCTTTTTACAGGCCTATTGGATTCATATGGCAGATTACAACATCATCCGCAAATGCTAAACATTGTACTGCTACATTTCCCAACTTGGGCGGGTTTGTCCTAACAGTTTTCCAAAAAAGACAAGCATGTTCTTTATGTAGAAACAAAATAAAAACGGACCGAGGACACACCCCTGCCGCAGTCCCCGGTTCGTCTCTATCCAATCAGAGAACAAACAATGTGAGCCCAGCTTCACTTTAATTTTAGTTCCACGGTGCAAGGCCTCCAAGATACCAATTAACAATTTGGGTCATCCACTATCAAACAGGCTCTTCCAAAGAGTTGCCCTATTTACATGGTGAAATGCTTTACTAACATCCAGGAAGGCCAGATAAACTGGCCTCCTCTGCTCCTTAGCTTGCTCAGCAAGAAGCACCAAGACAAAACTATTGAGGGCAGTTCCCACTCCCTTCTTAAATCCTGCTTGGTAAGGATCCAGACAGTTAACGCCCTTAGCCCACTCTTGTAATTCTTTCAAAATCATCTTGGCAAATATTTTATTGGAAGCGTCCAACAAGGAAATGGGCCTTTAGTGCATCAGAGACAGTCTATCTCCTCCTTTAAAGATCAAAACAATCAAAGCCGCACACTAGGTTCCCGGAAGCTTTCTATTTACCAAACAAGTGTGACAAAAGCTGGGCCCATAACAGAACATTTGATTTGAAAGTCGAGTTAGTTAAGCCAACCGGAGCGGGGGCATTGAATCTTTTACTGAGCTTAATCAAAGAGCAATATCATCCAGGGTCCGACTAAGGGCCCCCCGCCAACTAACATGTGCAAAAATTGGGAACCTCCAGACACCCCCGACTTCACATATACTTCTGAGAAATAATTTACCCTGACGTCTTCAGATATTGCTTGGATTTGCAGATATTGGCCTGTCCCATTTCGCTTAATCTACTGCCAGAACCTTGTAATGTTGTTACCCAGCATGCAGCACAAACATTTTTCAGAATCATTGTACCCCTTAAGAAATGTATGGCCCTTTAACCAGTTTGTAGTAACCCTGCTGACCTCCTTTAACTCCCCACGCATCCTTGACCTCTGTATCACCCTCATCTCTAGTCAAATCTCCTTTTTACGCTCCTGAACCAAAGGATCAAAGTCATGATTGTGGCCCACCTTCCTTAATCATTTTTCCAGTTGCTTTAATGGCATTAATCCCCCCAGAATGTTGGAGACAAAGGGGGTGAACCAGTCTGGAGAGCACAGGACGTCCACCTACGCACACAAAAGACTCCCAATCTTATCATCAAAGGCCATAGCTAGTCTAGGGGACCACTAAACTGCATGGTTCCTTTGGTTAATTTCAACATGCAGGGCCTTTACCTCAGACCATGATGCTCTAGGAAGTGGGTGCTCACAGCAAACCATAGCACAATCACTCAATTCTGTACTTTTAACTGTCAAGCTTCCACCTTTCCGAAACAAATCGACAGACAGGAAATAATAGTCAATAGTAGACTTCCAGGGTGGATGTCTCCCGAAAAGTTTCCATTCAATTGCACAAAGTCCGATGCCTCTAACTCCTGTCGTACCCTTTGTCTCCTCTCCCGTGCTTCCGATGCTTCCCTTGACCATTTTAACCTCACCGTTTCTTGGTACCAGCAATCTTCCAAGCATTCAGCATTAAAGTCACCCAGGACCGTAACAGAAGCTTGATCTTCAATGATTTCCCCGAGAAAAAACAAAAACAGAAAGTTCAGTACTTTCACCACCTTAATGGGTTCAGGGTTTAGGTATACGTTTACCAGCAAACACTTGCTAGTCTCTCCCCTATCCATTCCCGTCCATTCAGGAACGATGGCCAGCATATCCCTCCTTTTCAGATCTATTCTTCCGAATGCAAGGCCGAGATTTCTCCTCGTGCCAATCAAAATCCCTCCAAATGGGCAAGCCGTTGTACATTGTTCTGCCTCAATATAGACTACATCAAATCCATTTATAATCAGCATGCCCATCAACAAGGTTTCCTGCAAGCACACAATGTCATATGAGGAAAGCAAATCTGGATTGTTCACAATATTCACACAACCCCTAGAATTCCAAGACGCAACGTCTCTTATCTTAGAGGGCCTGATGCGACAAACAAACACAAAAGTTTGTTTCGTCTCAGGATTTCACATGCACAATTTCTCGGGTGATTTAATGTTCACTGTGGGGCTCAGACCGACTTTAACACAATGGGCCTCATTACAAGTTCGGTTCAGCGGTAGCCTTGCCGGTAAGACCGTCAGGCTGCGGCCGAACTTGCAAATTATTCTGGCACCTGGCAATGGGGAAATACAGAG
This sequence comes from Ambystoma mexicanum, assembly GCF_040938575.1. Classification (NCBI taxonomy): domain Eukaryota; kingdom Metazoa; phylum Chordata; class Amphibia; order Caudata; family Ambystomatidae; genus Ambystoma; species Ambystoma mexicanum. The sequence goes on along the minus strand of NC_090931.1, from coordinate 163,824,576 downwards.
GCATTACAGCCCTGGCGGACCCTGTATTTCCCCATTGCCGGTTGCCGGTAATAAATAATCCCCATTCCCATTTGAATCGCATAGGACTCAATAGGAATGGGGAGGCCAGATGCACCGTTCTGTATGGTGCCGGTGCATCCGACATGGTCTGCTCGCGGTGTGGAATCAGAAAATACAATATTAAGGCTTTTACACCATGCAAAGAGAAATACACCAACACGAGCTTGTAAAGATTCCCAGAATCTTTATTGCAATACTGTACAGTTTACAAAACAAAGTATACAAATAGCTATTTGGCTGTCAGTACATCACAGAGACCACCAGCAGGTTCAATGTGAGCAGTGAACAGGAATTGCTAGCTGGACATCAGCGTATTTATACAATTTCTTCATAACAATGTCCAGCCTCCTACAAGTTAATCATGTGCTGGGCTAGGGTCGCGCCAGGTTCATTCCTAATTTACATATCTCGTGCATGCAGTTTATTTCTGAATACATTCACTAACAAACACTATTATTCTCTGGGTTTAACTTTACACTCTTTACACATTTGCTTTAATGCAGGTCAAACAGATGTTTCGTATGACATGTTTAAACAGCGTCATTGTTCTTGTATACTTGTAGGTTAACATCGCCGATTCAAGTAATCCCCTGATCCCGAGTTCAACAAAGGACAAGGGCTACATGACCCTAACATGTAGCCTGCAGGCAGGTTGGACATTAACTCTCCTACAGAGGTTGAAGAAGTTAAAGTAAGAACAAGAGAACACAGGTCGGCCATTTTAGGCCACGGGGTGACTTTGCACGAATAACTAAAATGGCGGCTTTGACCTAAAATGGAGGCTCGATTAACTTAAGGTTACGACCTTGCAATGCCGATTTCCTCGCAGAGCGACTGGGCATAGGCCAACATATACAATGAGGACAAATCAATATTATATCAGTTTTAACAGCGGGTGCCAGTCCGCCTGGCAGTTCAGTCCTGGTCGGCGGAAAGGCACCTGTGAGCAGAACTCGTAGTTTGCCAGTTGGTTAACAACAGTACCGGCAAGCTTACCTGTTGCGTTTTTACCGGACCGGCAAACTTGTAATGAGTCCCAATGTCCTTAATTGATCTCCCTAAATTGGGCTCTGATCATTTTATTTCATTTTCCAATCTTTCATTTTCTATATCAAAAATCGAAGAGTGTCCATTGAGTGCAGGATTTTTGCTTGACCCCCTGCAGGACCACTTTGATTCACAAAATCTTTCTCTTTAACATACTTGACTTTCACTTATGCCACCTCTTGTCTAGATACCTTACAGAGACCTTCGATTGAGCACACACGCGTTGCCGGACTACTCTTTCAATGATATTGTATCCTTTCAAAGTTCAAACACTCATCAGCAGTCCAACTTTACTTGCATCTTTCATCACACGTGTTTTAGCAATGTTTGTTCTAGCGCTCGGTATTCAATGTTGCAGATTGCAACCTTGGCTTCAACACAGACCGGTCTTGTATCAGTCTCCCCAACGCACCAGCTGTGTTGATTTCTCTGTTGCTTCATGGCTCTTGGAGCCAAGGATGGTACCACAGCGGATGCTGCTTCTCCCCAAATCAATTAGTTATGTAGTAGGAGAGTGGAGAGTGGGTACCTCTGACAAACAATACAGGATTCTTCAGATTTGTCTCCAGGCCTTAAGCTGTTCAATCTCGATGTCTCTTGAACATAATGGTTTCTTTCCAGAAAGGTCAAGGAAATTTCCCTCCTTGCAAACCCCTCATATTTTGCTGTTTTTTGTTCCTCATTCAGCTGCTGCTGCAAAACTGCTGTTTCCTTGTGTGCTTTGCCTGACTTAAAGTGTCCTTTCATGCTCTGCCTTTTATACGTGTGGGGAAGCTTAATGGAAGTCAGGCGTGAGTGTCGGTCACTAATTGCCTGACCTCGTCTGACCCTTGTATTGGGACATGTCAGGTATACTGCTCGTGTGTTAGTCTTTTTTCTCCCAGTGTGGGCTGTCCGTGTGAATGTGCTTGCATAGGAAAGGGGTAGGGGGTTATAGTTCCTATGTATCCTTCCTGGTAGGATGGGGTAAAGGTGTTACAGTGAAGGGGATACTGCATCTCACCATTCGGTGTCCCACTCCCCGAAGACCCCTCACCCAGGTGATGTTCCTGCATTAGTCGACCCCCAGGAAATGGATCCAAAAGTGATGGCTGTGTCCTGGCTACCTAGATGACAGATCCTCGGGGACTAGTGGGTGAGTCACCTTCTGGTTTCTCACATACCCTTCCCCTATGCCGTGTAACCACATCTGTTTCACAAGGCAACCGAGAAAGGAAATCGATGTTCCCCTGGTCTTTATCTTTTTCGTGCTCCACAGTGAAACAGTAGGGTTGCAGGTCTAGGAACATTGCATGACTCGAGGGTTAGAGTCCTTTCTTTGGCTTATCCACACTAATGGAGAATGAATTGTGACATGTGTGAACTTACTTCCTAGGAGATGGTATCTTAGATGGGTGATAGCCCATTTGATGGCAAGGGCCTCTAATTCCAACACAGAGTGTTTTTTTTTTTCATGTGGGAAGAGTTTTCGACTAGTGAATAGGATAGGGTGTTCTAATCCATCACGAATTTCTGATAAAACTGCTCCTAACCCTGCAAAAGAGGTGTCAGTTTGCAACACAAACCCTCTCAAAAAATCAACCTGCTTTAGGATCGGGTTCTGGCACAGGGTTTGTTTTAAGTTGTTCTAACATACATCGTCCTTGTCAGTCCAGTGAATCTTCTGGTTTTCAGTAACATACATCATTCCCGGCAGTCCAGTGAATCTTCTGGGGTTCAGCATTCTTTAATTTTTCTGTCAACCTAGCGGTTCTGTCTGAGAATTTAGGGATAAACCTATTATAATAACCAATTAATCCTAAGAATGCTCTGAGGTCTCTCTTGGTCCTAGGTGTGGGGGTATATAGGACAATGGTCACTTTTTCTCATTGAGCTGGACACTGCCATTCCCTCCAAAGAAGCCCAGGTATTTCATGGCTGACTGAGCCAGCTTACATATGGATTGATTGGCAGGTAAGCTGGCTTCTCTGAGTGCACTCATAATAGTAAAAAGATAGAAAAGATGGTCTACCCAAGTCTTACTATCAATATAAGCCCCATAGAAATTGGAGTAGGGCTGTAATATCTTGTCCATAAACCATTAGAAAGTGGCAGGGACCCTGTGTAGGCCAAAAAGGAGGACTTTGAACTGGAATAGTCCCAGGACATCGAGAACGCTGTCTTTTCCTTATAGGGTCCATGTACTTGGACCTGCCAATACCCCTTGGTTAAGTCTAGGGTTGATAGGGATGTGGAATTTCCGAGCTTATCAATCAATTTGTTGATAGCAGCATAAGATAAGCATCAAAGTCAGAGGTTGCAATTACCTGCCGGAAGTCTATGAAAAACCTCCAGGAATTATCAGGTTTAATGAGCAACACAATAATGGTGGACCATGGGCTTGAAAAGGGTTCGATAATATTTGCCCTCAACATTTTTTTCACTTCCTCAACGATTATCTGTCTTCGGGCTTCCAGGGAGTATATATGGTTTCAAATGGACCACTTTACCGTTTGGAGTTCTGATATACTGATAAGTGCTGTGCGTTCTCCCTGGTTTCTCACAGAATACATCAGGAAATGTTGCAACAAAATCTTTTAAATCTTCTTGCTTTTGTCTAGATATGTCTTGGAGAATCAACTCTAATTTATCTATTTCCACCGGTACCAAACAAGACAGTATCGAGGCAGTGGCTGCAGAAGGATTTTCTTTTCAATCCTTTAAGAGATTTACGTGGTAAAGGTGTTCTTTTGCTTTCTATCAGGTTGGGCTTTTTATAGCAGAGGTCGTTGTTCGCTCTGGTACCTCATTTGGGCCATGCCACTTTGAGACACATTTATTTTCAGAGGTAGGTAAGAGGACTAGTACCTTTTGTCCTACTGAAAAAGATCTTAAGTTTACCTTCTTTGCAATAAGTGGACTTTTGTTGGGCTTGACCTTTCTCCATGTGAGTATAAACTAGATTTCGAACAATTTTCATGTGCTCTCGCAATCGGGTAGCTGTTTTGAGAGAGGAATGGGTACCTCTTCTCTCTCTTCCCAGGTCTTCCAGAGCATGTCTAGGACAACTCTTGGTTCTCCACCATAAAGCAGTTCAAAAGCAGAGAATCTGGTGGACACCTGAGGGGTGTTTCCTACTGCAAATAGGGCCCAGGGAATCATATGATCCCAGTCTTTCCCATCCTTGTCTACCAACTTTCTCAAGATCATCTTCAGGGTTTTGTTAAATCTTTCTCTGGTCTTACGCTTTCTATTCTCGAGGGTTCTGGAAAGTAATGGTTCCTTGTCGAAAAGGTCAAGGGAATTTCCCTCCTTGTTATCCCCCTCTGAATTTTATAGCCTTTCACCCTTCATTCAGCTTCTGTTTCAAAACTGCCGTTTCCTCATATGTTTTGCCACGTTCAGAGTGTACTTTCATGCTCTGCCTTTTATCCGTGTGGGGAAGCTTAATGGAGGTCAGGTGTGAGTCTTGGTCAGCAAATGCCTGACCTCACCTGACCATTGTATTGGGACACATCAGGTATACTTCTCGGGTGTTAGTCTGTTTTCTCCCTGAGTGGTAGGATGGGGTAAAGGTGCTACAGAGAAGGGGATGCCGTGTCTTGCCACCCGGTGACACACTCCCACTCCCCGAAGACCCCTCACCTAGGTGATCCTCCCGCACTAGTCCACCCCCAGGAACTGGATCCTAAAGTGATGGCCATGTCCTGTCCACCTGGATGACAGATCCCTGGGGACTAGTTTGAGACAACTTCTGGTTTCTCACACTGGCCCCTGCCCATGGCCACAGGCTGTACCTCAATCACCAAAGGTATATCACTATTTGTTGTACCTACATTATGAAAATGAAACACGTACACATTTACAAAACCATGCATTCAGGTCCATGCCAATACCTCTTAAACGAGTTGGTTGCAAATCTAACCATGTTTTTTTTTTTAAGTGTCCAAATGTATGTCCATACAAGAATCATGTAACTTAGCCCCCACTTAACTTAATCCATTCAGACTTTGCACAAACATTCAAGGTTGTGTCTCTAATCTATCTGAAAACATTTGTCCACATTCATCAAACGGCAATAAAGTTATAAGCTATCTAAAAATATTGTGACCCCCTCTGACAGAATCCCACCAAACTTTGCAAAAACATGTGTATCTAGGTCTAACATCTGTTTGCAAACTTGTGTGCAGAACCATCAAATAGAACCACATTTATAGGCCTCTGCAATATTTTGACACCCCCCTCTAATTTTGCCTCCTCTTGACAAAATAACACCAACCTTTGCAAAAACATTAATATGTAGACCTAAAATATCTTTGCACACTTTTGTGCAGATCCGTCAAATGGCACCACATTTATAAGCCTCTCAATATTTTGGGACCCTCCCTTTGATTTTGTTCCCTTTAGACAAAACAGCACCAGACTTTCCAAAGCCATTCCGAATCAGTTCTAGAATGAAACACCGAAATTGGATGCAGTTTCATTGAGTTATAAGCCATCCAAAAATTGCTTTTCACCAACCCGGTAATGCACAGATGTTCACAAACATTACAGGACTGTCCTGAACTGTTTGCTGACATCAGAGAATAAAAAAAGCCTGTTTCTTTGGCTTTTTAAGGCAATATTCCATCCAATCCTCATCACCCCTCACCTCCCCAAAGATTGCTTGATAAGTTTGATATGTGCAATGTTGTGTTTTTCAATATGCTTTTACCACGATGTTCACAGGCACTGAGTCCTGTCTGCGAATCCAACATGGTGGGTGTTTCTAAAAATCTGACACACTTCACGCTTTTCTCTATCCAATCAGCGGGCACGTCTGATGTCCGTGACCTCAAGTCGGTCCCTGGGCAAATCACATGCCCATCCACGGACCGAACAGAGAAGTGAGTCTGCGGACCGAACCCAAATATCACACATTTTTTGTCCTGCCTTTTGGTCATTTAAAAAAAATTCCTTCCAGCGATTTGGGCTGTAGGTGCTAGCAACCTTTTTTTTACCATTGTGTCTATGGCAAAAACCACAACTTTTGGGACCCGCCCTTTAACTTTTCCACCCTTGACGAAAACTCACCAAACTTTGCTGGATCAATCTGACTGGGCCATATACTTCATATACTTTTTTGCACAAAGTTTTGTGAGGATTCGTTCAGAGGGGGCAAAGTTATAAGACGCCCAAAAGTGCTCTTCCTATGGGTTGAGCAACTTAACCATAACTACAGGGCCGCTACCGAAGGCCATGTAATATATATATAGGAAAGTTAATTTGAGCCAAGTCACACATTCCACAATGCCACCTAGTAGCCATCGCTGGAAGTTCACCTCAAGCTCCAGCCACAACCGCAAGGCATTGTGGGTATGCAAATTAACCCAAATGAAAACTTTTTTCTCCAGGAAGTTGTCTTTGTCTAGGAGAGCAATGCTATTTTATGGAAAGCTTAATCATATATGTACAGAAAACATACCAAACTTTAAACATTCAAATACATTAGGCAACTTTGTATAGCATATTAATATGTGGGCTCTATGGCACCACACACTCCCTGTATTCCTCTGCAGCCACCCTCTGGGCCCCTTCTAAAACCAAACCACAGACACTCTTTGCTTTCCCTTGGCTTCATTTTTCTCTGGTTCTCTGTGTGAGATGGTGGTAAGATTGTCCATGCTTTTCTCTGCACTTTGTAATGTGATTTTGAGTTGGTGTGGAGGAATTAATTTACTGTGGTGATATGCATACCTCTACGTGGTGCCAGACATCAGATCAACATATTAGTATGCTGTACAAAGCTGCCTATTTATATATATATATATATATATATATATATATATTCAATGAAGAAAACGTTGTTAAAGGGACATTATGGTTACAAGTAAAAAACCGAAAAGCCTCAGAAAATTGCCAGTTATGGTAAGCTAAGAAACCATAACTCGCGCCACTGCCGTGAATTGCTAAAACTAACACCCAGCACATCAAAGATGACATCACAAATGACCCCCACTATAACTTTGCCCCCACTTAACAAAACCTCATCAAACTTGGCAAAAAGATTCAGAGTGGGCCATATACATTTTTTTGCAAAGTTTGGTGAGGATTCGTTCAGGGTGAGCAAAGTTATAAGCCGCCCAAAAAGTATTCTTCCTATGAGATGAGCAACTTAACCGTAAATTCAGGGCCGCTACCGCAGGCCCTGATTTATATATATATTGCTGTTGATGTATTCACTATTCAGTGCTATTCATCTTGTCATCTTGTCAAGCGGTTACACTTTTGACGTAATTGTTGATTCTATAGTTGTGTGCAACTAACTGCTCTTTCCATTTTATGGGGTGTGGTCTGCGGTCTGCTGATCGCCGTACATTCAAAGATCTCTGATACCATGCATACAATGGTTACACCCATTTCCAATGACATATACCATGTTATTGCAAGTACTGCTGGCACCAGTTATCTGTCCTTGAATATCATAGTTCTAGTCATTCTCAAATATGATCTGACAAGTGAACATGCTTTCACTGTATCTTAAACATAGCTGACAAATTCTGCATGGTAATTTTCATGTGATTGCATATCCTTAATTGTGCACCAACAGCACCTGCCCTCATGCCTGACCTCCTAAATTCTAACCTGGCAAAATGCACACACACATCTTAAAGTTAACTCTTAGAATCTCCCATTCATGGACTTCAGTCCCAGAGGATGTTCTAACCACAAAGCACATTGAGGCCATACTAATGGGGAATGGTCGCTATATAAATGAGGAATACAACACATGTTCTGAATGTAAAGTATAGCAGAGCCCTCAACTGTAGACAGTTGCTGCTGAGGTTGATATACTGATTTATACTAGCTCCCTTTCTGCCTTTATTGCTGCACCCCATAGAAAACGGCTTAGTCCCATGACACATTCTGTCCAGCTGTCATATAGGGCCTCATTACGACTTTGGAGGTAGCCATGCCCTTAATAAGGGCATGGATGCCTCCAAAATTGGGTCCGGGTTCCCTGAATGGGGAATTACCGGGCCATTCCGAGTTTGGAGGGCTGCGGTAATTCCTTTTTCAGGGAACCCGGGCCCAGACCTTCCCCATTCCCATTTGAGCCCCGATTACGATCTTCCCGTTGTTAGCTCCCTGGTCCCCTCGCAGGACCCGCTCTGGACGTCTGGTAAAACCAGACATCCACATCGGGTCCCGCGAGGGAACCTCGTAATAGTGCGGAATGCGTTTAGCAGCGCCAACACAATTACCGGTGCCGTTAAACGCATTCCGCACAGGTCGTAATGAGGCCTTATAGTCTCTGACACAGCAATCCACACCATGCCTAATTACTCTTCACACTACGCCTTCTGTAATGTCCTTCTATAATGTCCATACACAAGTATTCTCTCCTAATAATTGAACAATTGCTTACATTATATCTATTTGCAGGCAGCGTGCAGCTCCAATTCTCTTGTCTGTTCAGTCTGTGGTTCCGAAAGGCTAGTCAAACTACAGCGTTTCAAAGACATACAAATGGCATTAGGTGCTATATAAATATTATGAAACATACAATAACTTCATTATCAGGAGAAGAGGATGAAAGGTGCGGGTTTCACAAGACATACTTGTGTGTTTGTGTTGTTTTGGAAATGTAATCAGCCTTCACTCATATCATTAAAATCGTTATTGGTTTTATTCGCCTATTTTTTCATTGGCAAAAGTTTTAAGCCAGCCCAACATTATGTGTTCTGGTCGTTGGGTATTTTTCCAGCTGTCTCTATTTTGACTAATTGTTCCCTCCTCTCCTTCCATTATTGCCTGCCCGCATTGCGTCCCGCCACCCCCTTAAATAGCTTGAGAGCGGCTAGCTGGCAGCAGCTGTTCACACCTCTGGGGATTGTCATGTTCTATAGTGGAAACCCCTGTGAATGAGAACGAGTCCCAGCAACAGGTGAAGCCCTGCTCGACACACACAAAATGAACGCCCACCCCTTTTCCCCTTTCCAACTGCAGCGGATCCTGTTAACATGGCGTGTATTCGGATAGCTTGTGGGTTTAGGACTACAGAGTTTTTTTGAAGTATGTTTTTTGTTTGGCCGAAGGTTCCCACAGATTCTACACAACTTTTCCCTCGGGATTACCCCGGCACCCTCCTTTCTTTCACTGTTGTCCCCGTCTCACATCCTTCGTCCTGCCAAGAAAGTTGTGAAGGGAGTGCCATTATCAAGACAGCCATGCTACACAACCTCAGAAATTCAAGGAAGGAATCACAAAAGGACATCCACACAACTCCACAACTCCAGGGACCTGCGGTTAGTGTTAGGGTGTTAACCAAACTACACAACGCCAGGAAGACGATGAGAGAGTTATATTGTGGACTAGCCCTCAAAACGCCATGCAGACAATAATAGTGTTATGCTGTGGGTACACCATATGACAAGATCAAATGCAAAAGGCTCACCTCAAAATTAAATAATGCTGCACCGCAAGGGTTTGAGACCCCGCTCACGACTAGCTTAGTCGTTCATATTTCTGCGGACCATAAATTAACTACAACAAATGGGTATTACAACACTCATTATTACAGCACTTAGAAGCAATCTAAGTGCACGATGCACTATAAAAATTACCACATTATTATTATTGCATCTGCACAACATCAGGAATCCAACGAGAGTTTAATCCCATGCACACCTTTGCACATCTCTGTGGAGCCAATGAGTCTTATGCAATGATATGATTGGTTATTTATAACGTGCTTAATACCCAGAGGTGTCTAATCGTGGACCCGGGGATCGAACCTGTGTTGCTCTGTGTCTTCTTGCTTCCAAGGCGAGCACATTGCCGCTGAGCTATCCTCCCGAGTATGCAGACTCTTAGCTCATTAGAGAGGCTGACCATGGTATGATGCGTGCGCGTGCGCGCACGCGCGCGCACACACACACACACACACGAAAAGGCTAGTTCCTCTGCATACACGAGCTGATACACTTAACGAACCAAAGGATTAGTGATTGCAAAGATCATATTGGGAGTTCAAATCACCCACAGGGTCAAGTATTTCTTTTGCAAAGTGCTTACTAGTGGCTTTTGGTCTCCTTCCATGGTTTTCTAGGTTTGGCTACGAAGGGAACTTAGGGACAAGGAGATGAAATAATTTATCCAAAATCACATGGTCATGTCAAATTTCTGGAGTAGACCTGGCAATCACAGCCCCTGCTGTGCGAGGGCTAAGTAAGGGATCAGCCCCAATATTTTCCCGTTATTAAAATCTGCACGCAAATGGCTGGTTGAGTCCCTCGGGCACCATGGTCTGGCCTTCAGTGGATGGCACTCCTCCAGAGGAGCGGCTGAAGGAGGTAACGTTAGAGGTCTTCTTGATGTCCACCGTCTTCTCGTCAGGTGCTTCAACCACATCTCATGAATTTCGAAGTTGACTGACAAATAGCACACTCCCACTGAAGGACTTAAGAAGCAAGATCCTGGCAGTGGGGTCTTCAACTCTACCCACTGCCATTCCATGACCTGCCATTCCTGCTTATTACCAGGGGTATATAATCATGTTATTAAGCATGTGTTGTGGGGTTAGGGCAGGGTTGTCCAACTCCAGGCTTCGAGGGCTAGAGACCTGAAGGATTTTCAGGATATCTCTAATTAATATTCATGAACAAAAATGTCCATACATCTAGAATCATTGCATGCAAATATATCTCATGAATATTAATGAGGGGTATCCTGAAAATCCGACATGGATCCAGCCCTCGAGGCCTGAGTTGGAGAACCCTGGGTTAGGGGATAAAGAAAGGACACTACCTCAGCTCAGTGAAGGGGAAAATTCACTGGACGTTCCTGGCTTGGGGTTGGTGTGAGCTTTTATCATAAGGGAAGGGACTACTGACCAACAGCTGCAGCACTGATGGCTATCTCCCCTTTTAACAGAAGAAAGTTCCAGAAAATCTGCCTATCCTGAACGGCGGTCTATCAGGAACAGTGGATGCTCAAATTCGTTCGTAATGGTGTGGACCCGAAAGGGGTGGTGGCAGCAGGATGACAAGGTGTGGAGAGGGGTGGGGCAGGGGTGGAGCGTCGGGCAGGGGGGCTATTAGTTGCATAAGGGCAAGGTGGGTGGATTGGAAGGAGGTGGCAGAGGAGCAGGGAAAGGCAGACGTCTGGGGTTGCAGTGGTGTCCCATGCTTTTACAGGGGAGTTGGATGGGGAAGTGGGACAGAGTGCATCCAGGGGTTGCATGGGTAATCGAGGCGGGGGTGCAGCTGTCGTGCTGTTAAGTGACTTCAATTCAACAATCCCACTAAGTCAGTGCCTCGTCTGGGACGCCCAAGGGAAGCCCTTATTTATATATTTTTATGACAAGTTATAATCTGGATGATGGACCCTTGTATAACGCCCCTCTCTTAGAATCCCCCTGACCCCACTGAGCCAAGAAGTAGGTTTATTTTGCAAATTAAAAAGGTTTATTTGAAAAATGAAACAATAGATATATATCACACTTTTATAATAAATTAATATTTGATATCACACTTAGACATATGACAGTGATCAACAATGGATGATGTTATACTAGCACACTGGTTTAGTTACTTAGGAGTAGTATAGAGGATAAGGTAACTGATTATGCTTTATGGTTTCAAAGAGATGCAAAGATGAATAAAAGGCAGTACAGAAATTAACTTGATATGATTTCAGCAAAAGATAATATGATCACTTTTTCTCTGACAATTCACTCCCCCCCTATGCAATGTAAGGAGATAGAAGTAACACACACAGTCTTCAGGAATACAATCACATGCAATTCAGTTCCCGTTCCCCCCAGCAAGCTTAGAGAAACACGGATGATTTTAAACACAGGCAAAAGTACTTTAAATGTGGTATGCAAAGAAGGGAAATGATTAAAAATGATTTTAATTCCCTATAAGAAATTCAGGGTGGGTGATAGCTACTTTAAATTAATTCAGGATCACTTTAGCAATGCTCTATGAATGATTGTCAGGTTGCAAACGAATTTCAGCAAAGGAAAGCAAGAAGCTGCTATTTTGACAAGTGAAGAAATTTGAGCCAAATCGCAAATCGCGGCACTTTTTCCGATTACGTCGAGCGTGATTACAGAAAAAGTATAATGAATAGAAAGTCGGTTCTGGGTTCGTTGCAGCCTCCGCTCGGAAGAGACCTGGTCAGATTGGGCCTTTTCTAACGCCATCTGTTGCCTATTTGCCAGATCTTGGCCTTCAGCACATTTGTCCTGTATGGCTCCCATATATAGATATAAATATGCTGCTATCCTGAGAATCTTGTCATGTTCATCTTTAGCTTTAGGAGCCATATATAGTTCACTCAGGGCCACATGTAATGGTCCCTGATCTCTCCATATGTCTGACCCTGTTTCAGTGATCTGGGGTGCGATTGCCTGCAACCAGACCGCCTGGTCCTGATGAGCCCACTCACCTCTCACAAATAGCTTATGTAAGAAGTGCTCTCTGGCTATTTTGATGTCTACCAGTGTCGTCATTCTGGAAGTTGATTTCCTTCCTGACTTACAGAAGTTTGTATTTTATTTTGCAAAACAGACCGTTTCCTTAGAGCGTTCCTTTGAGGAGTGCTTTACAGCGTACCACAGTGTGGCGATCCGACCGGATGTATGTATCCTGTCAGTTAGCGCACTGGATTTAAGGTGCACAAATGGTAGATCTAATCCAGAATCCCCGGCTACGAGCCCCCAATCCGTTAAGTGACTTCAATTCAACAATCCCACTAAGTCAGTGCCTCGTCTGGGACGCCCAAGAGAAGCCCTTATTTATATATTTTTATGACAAGTTATAGTCTGGATGATGGACCCTTGTATAACGCCCCTCTCTGAGAATCCCCCTGACCCCACTGAGCCAAGAAGGAGGTTTGTTTTGCAAATTAAAAAGGTTTATTTCAAAAATTAAACAATAGATATATATCACACTTTTATAATAAATTAATATTTGATATCACACTTAGACATATGACAGTGATCAACAATGGATGATGTTATACTAGCACACTGGTTTAATTACTTAGGAGTAGTATAGAGGATAAGGTAGCTGAGAATGCTTTATGGTTTCAAGGAGATGCAAAGATGAATAAAAGGCAGTACAGAAATAAACTTGATATGATTTCAGCAAAAGATAATATGATTACTTTTTCTCTGACAATTCACTCCCCCCTATGCAATGTAAGGAGATGGAAGAAACACACACAGTCTTCAGGAATACAATCACATGCAATTCAGTTCCCGTTCCCTCCAGCAAGCTTAGAGAAACAGGGATGATTTTAAACACAGGCAAAAGTACTTTAAATGTGGTATGCAAAGAAGGGAAAAATATGCTAAAAATGATTTTAATTCCCTATAAGAGATTCAGGGTGGGTGATGGCTACTTTAAATTAGTTCAGGATCACGTTAGCAATGCTCTATGAATGATTGTCAGGTTGCAAACGAATTTCAGCAAAAGAAAGCAAGAAGCTGCTATTTTGACAAGTGAAGAAATTTGAGCCAAAACGCAAATCGCGGCACTTTTTCCGAGTGCATCGAGCGCGATTACGGAAAAAGTATAATGAATAGAAAGTCGGTTCTGGGTTCGTTGTAAAGCCTAGAATCTTAGCTTTAAAAAGTTAAAACGCGCTCCTAGCACAAACGGTTCAAGAGATACGGACGATTTTGTGAAGGTAGTTTTTCAGAAATGAAATAATGATTCAAAATGGCAAAATGACACTTTACAGGTTTAAATCGGAGAAGGAACACACAATTCCTATGATGCAGTTCTGGACAGGTTCAAATGTTTTGAATCAGATTATTTTAAGCTAAGAGATGGGTTCTGCACAGTTCTAGCTGGGTACTCACACTATAAATTTGAAAGGACTGGCCTTGTCATGGATCTGGTCAACAAGTTTAGCTGTGGTTCTCTCTGCTCGGCGGGTCAATCAGGCACCGGTTCTGTTCACAGCGGTCTGGTCTGGGTCTCTGGTTCTGCTCATCTGGATCAAGTGGATTCTGGCTACCGCACTGCTTTCTGGGTACTGGTTCTGTTCTGGATACACAGGACTCTTAGCAAGCAGCAAACCGCGCAGCCCGGCGGCTGAATAGTTTGCAAAATATTTTGAGGCCTGCTGAAGAGTTCAGCTCTTTGGAGGTTTTGTTCTGGAGTTAGTCTGGATCTCTGGAGTTCTGGAATCTGCAGTTCTCCATCAGCGTGCTGCGCAGGAATTCAGTTGAAGGTTGGAAAATGAATGTCCCTGTCTGGCTTCCAGTGGCTCTTTTTATGTCTTTTGAAAATGGGTGTGGATGCTAACTTTCTATGATTTGATAGGTCAAGGATTTCTCTTTGACCTGATTTGAGAAGGGAGCAGTGAGTCAGAGTGAGTCAGAGTTTTACAGTCTATTGAAGAAACGCCCCTTTGTTTTTACTTAGAAAATGAATTTTTCATAACTATCAGGTTTCCCAGATACACACGTCGCTGACATTGCATGTACATATCATATATCACATTAGGTAGTCTCTCTTCCACCTCTGATGTTTCTAAGAGCTTGCATTAAAAAATGACAACTTATTTTCGTTTTTGGTAGCTTTTGCAACATTGGTTTTTCATCAAATCTTTACACAGACCTGTACCCTCTTCCTGAGCATATTAATCTAAGTTATCGTTTCTCTAGCATAAATACAGCGTTTGCAGCATTCATAATTCCCAGGGTTTTGCCTCAGAACATCACAGAGCGACTAGCCTAGTCTTCAACTGGGAGTGAATGTGTCATTTTAAAGATCCCAAAGTTGTACATTTCTGTCATCTGGTTACAATTAGTTATCAGTATTCTTATAAAACATATATTTGCCTTCAATTCACTTCACTTCAGTGTGTGGGTCCGCCCCAGAAGCTTGGTGAGTCAGAAATCACATGTCTGGCTTCTCCCAGAGCAGTGTGTTGACAGTAAACACCTAATATCCACATACCCTATTCAATGGAAAGAGTCTAGTGTGTTGACTGAGGTCAGCAGACCAGGGGGCCACTCTGCATTTGGTTAGTATGACCATGTGATCTCCTGGGCTGTTGCTGGTAAGGACTGGTGTGGAAGCTTCCCATGGACAGAGGCCCTTTCAACTGTTTTAATTGAATCAGACTGCCTCCTGGGAACAAACCTTTGAAGTCACAGCTAGCTCAGGATGCTGTTTAGCTTCTGCAATATAGGTCCCCAGTCAGAGTTTAGACCGCTAGCGCCGGTTTGTGTCCAATGCCGGTACTGCACCCATTTTTGGGATCTGTCTTGAATTAATTCCATTTCAAAAAGGGGATTTTACTTGATAGCATATGATCCTTGCTTAACATTGTTTTGATGGGAATCCTTACAGTAGAGTGGTGATGTGGAACACCCCACAAGAAGGTTGAATCTATAGAGTGGTCTTGTGAGCCATGATTTTAGCAACTTTGTGACATCAAGAAACTGAATTCCCAACAGCTCTGGGTTGCTTTTGGCAATCAGCATTGCCATTCCCAATGGTTTCAGGCTACTGTGTGTGTAGCCCAATGGTGGTTTTAAGCAGTGCCCTCCTATGCTCACAAACATAGGCAACAATGGGTGGCAGCCTATTCTTCATGTTTCCCTGGACACTTTCTGGGGAGTTCTGGCCATCATGATGTTTTCAATGCCAGTAATGCACAGTTTTGTGGTAGGGCTTGGATGCATGGGTAAAAACATCCCACAGTGCAATGTGTTTCCCTGCAGCACCAAAGCCGGACGCGTGAAAGCGTGAAAAACGTGATTTGGCGAGACTGACTTGCGGGTACTTCATCTGGACCTGCTCTGATGCCCTTTGTGGAGCCCTGAGGGAAGCCAGCCTGTGGACTTGCCTTTCAATGGTATTTCTGCCCCATGCCAGAGAATGGCCATTCTTTGCCATGTTGTGGCATGTTTCCAGTGACTCACATTACTCCCCACACATGTTTCAACATTAACTCTATGCCCACTGACTTCACTGGAACCGTGGAAGTTTGGTTCCATTTTAATTGTGTCATTTACCCTTTTCTCTATGGTAATGAGGGAACAAAGTTGCCTATTTGTATTATAATTTGTTGCTGACATCAGTATCTGTTGTGCTTACCCTTGGTACTTGTGAACTGGTTGCACCTTTGACATCTATCATGAGCAGGACCTGCCCTTCACCCACCTCACCAAATGGAAGACAATGGATACAACATGGGTCTTTTTGACCTCATCAAGAGCCAACTCCCCAGAATGTAGTGATATTATGTAGCAGGACATCCAAGAGTTGGTGTGACTTTGGTGTGCTTGCAGCGGCCTGCTATAGGAATGAGGGTCTGAATGCCCATGTAACGCTATGGTGGCCGGTGTTGATCAGTGACTGCCAGAATACAGTTCAAAGTAAACACTCTAACTCAAAAGTGTCTTTATGGTGCACCCCCTTTTTATTTGAAAAAAAGTCAGAAGCAGTAAGAACCAAGAATAATACGATGTTCCTGTAACGCCCATCGCCCGATGTGCCCTAGAACCAAGCGGGTGCGGGGGAGCGGTGACTCCAGTGGAAGCAGCAACTGCATGGAACACTCTGCCGACTGAGTTACGCCAAGAAAGCTATCTCCTCTCCTTTAGGAAACGCTTGAAAACGTGTTTATTCAAGTAGATGATGCTGTTGGTATCTCAGGTGCCCTGTTTCTCGCTGTTGTATGTTTTGTGTGATTGTGAACCCTGATGTCTGTGGGCTTTTATGCATGATACATAAATAAATAAATGCTTCTGAGCATCCTGTGATGTAATTTCCAAAGCAACATCTTAGCAGAGTATGTAGAACAACACCCCAACCACTTTTAGAAGGTGGGTGGAGGGACCCATCTCATGAGAGTGTCCTGGTCTGAGCCTGAGATAAGGGCCTGAAGCCTGGGTGAGTAATGGGGTTTTAAGGGCATATGTCCTGATGTGAAATCTTCCTGAGACAACATCTGCAGTAAGCAGAAGAAAGATTGGCGGGCCCTAGGTTGTGAACACTCCTGCGCTAAGCTCTAAGTTCTTGTGCTATGGTAGTTTTATATGCAATGTCACAGGTTGGTGGAGGTGAAGCCCACACCTCTTAGGTAAGATTAGAAAAAGGATACTGGCTACCTTGCACTGGTATATTTGGAAAGGATAATGTCCACGCTGAATGTGATTGGTATGGTTTAGGTTTATTACAGTGAAGACTCTTAGTCTTAGTGGTGGTCAGCCTACACATGTTTCAACCTCTAGGGTCTTTGTCAAGGCTATGTTGTGATTGGGTGGTTTGGGTCTATGTTCCCAGATGGGTTTCCCTTTGGGGTGGTGCTGGTCCTATATTTCCCCAGTCTTTGGTCTTGGATTGGCCTGTGGCCGTATTGTCAGTCCTGTGTGCCACGGTCACTGTCCTGGAGGTGACAGCGACTGCGGCACACGGGACCGACAATACGGCCACAGGCCCACTCAGAGTCTTCACTGTAATAAACTTAAACCATATCAACCGCATTCAGCGTGGAAATTATCCTTTCCAAATATACGAGTGAAAGGTAGCCAGTATCCTTTTTCTAATATCTGCAGTAAGGTCTGGGCCCATACAACGCCTCTGGGAGGCCTCCACATTATGGAGATTTTGAGTTACCTTCTCTGCTAGTACAGCCAGGTGTCCCGCTGTCATGCTCACAGCAACTGATGACATGGCCTTGACCCACTGGAGAACCTTCATAAATGTGCACAGTTAGGCGTTAGCCCTGAATGAGCCTCTAGGCAATTGGAATTGTTATGTGGGTTTAGTACTTGCATGCCAGGTGAGTGGTTGGAAGGGTAGAGAAGGGACAAGAGACCTCTCATTCTCACAGCAGTACTTGTGTGGGTGCTTTCAGACTGAAAGGACAGAGAGGAAATTAGAAACTGCTTGTAACATTGAAGTTGCACTAGAATAGTCTCATTAAAATGCATAAAGAAGTTAGATGCCCCTCAACACAAATATGTTTGTCCTTCTGCCACCGCCTCTGAAGTTTAGTACTTGCATGCTAGGGGACTGTTTGGAAGGGTAAAGAGGAGACAGGAAACCCTTCATTGTCACAGCCATCCTTATGTGGGTGCGTTCTGACTTAAAGGAGGGAGAGTTAACTGCTTGTAACATTGAAGCTGCACTAGAATAGTCTCATTAGAATGCATAAGGAAGTTAGATGCCCCCCACAAATATATATATATATATATATATATATATATATATATATTTTTTATTAATTTTTTTATTTGGTTTAGTTGTTAGTACAACTTTACACATTTTTTTTATAAAAAAACAAATAAAATCAACATTTACTTTCAGCATATAAAAAGAACTATGTAAAAATATAGACATAAAACTTTTTTTTTTTTTCCCCGGCGTTCCAGTACACTAAGGTACATCTTTTAGGAAATTCTTTTTGCACAAGGAAATGCTATGTCAAGCAATTGTATAGCAGCAATGCTGATCTATATTTTTCTTGCGCTGAAAATTTCACACCATATTTCATCATAGGATCGACTAACATGTTGCCATGCCATTTCTTTTATCAGTTTGAATCGATGTGGAGCAAAAGCATAACATTGGATAATGATATGAGCAAGTGTTTCTGTTTGAGATTTATCATTAGAAAACCGACAATAGCTCTGCTTCTTTGTGACCATACCACGTCTTAACAAGATTTCATTGACTGGCCATAGATTAAAACGCAAACGCAAAATTTTCCATCTTAAATTTACAGACGGACATTTAATGAGATAGTCAGCCATATTACCAAATTCCTTGTTACCAAAAAGAAGTCTATTAAAATCTTTTAATCTTAGGCACTTTTCTTGAGTGGCTAGCCAATCGGTCTGGTACATTTTAGTCTTAGCTCGATTTGGATTTGTAATCAAAAGATCAATTGATATGTGTGCGTCAGCAAGGCCATTCATAACATGTGTCCTCCATTTTTGTGGAAATGAATGAGTGGAGAACAAAAGGTAGTTTGCTAAGATGGCGAGGCTATCTCGCTTACTTATCCCCATAAGACATTTTCTTAGAAGACTGCACATTTTCCATGTAACTTGAGCGTGAATGGACAGCAAGCCAAGTTCAAATCTCAGTAACATGTTAGATGTGCACTTAGGCAGTCGAAGTATACGTTTCCAAACTTTTGCTTCAATGCCATTCCAGAACTGGAAGGTTCTTGGGAGCAGAGATTCCAAACCATATATGAGAACAGGTATTACCTTTTGTTGGTAAAATGTCATGATCGGAATGCAAGTAAACTTACCAAATCTTGCATGAATTATTCGGGCCTGCGAAATTAATCCTGCTAATTTGATTTGAATTGTTGTCTCAAGTGCATTTTCTGAGGCAAAGTTGTTAAAATATACTCCTAGATATTTGTATTCGTCTACGATCTGTAGTTTTTTATTACATATCGACCATGTATGTTTAGTCTGTAGAAACGATTTTGGTTTCCCAAGAGTAATAATTTGCGTCTTATGTTCATTCACTGTGAGATTATTTTTTGCTACATAAAGATCAAGGACATTCAGTAAGTGTTGGAGCCCACTAGGAGTTTGAGAAATAAGGGCTAAGTCGTCAGCATAAAGAAGTCAGGCAGCAGCTTGATTTCCCAACTTTGGGGATCAGATTGAACCACAGCAAGGTCATCCGCCAAATCAAGCAAAAATAGATTGAAGAGAGTAGAGGCGAGTATGCATCCTTGCTTGAGTCCCCTCTCAGTTGGGATTGATTTAGATAAAAGGCCCTCTAAGTTAAGCTTCACCTGGACGGAAGTGTTAAGAGTGTAGCAAACTCACAATTTTTAACAAACTCCCTGGGCAACCATAATACGCCAATTTCCTCAAAAGTCGCACTCGGTCAACAGAATCAAATGCCATGCGAAGGTCCACAAATGTGACATATAAGGGTTGCTTTCGCATGGCATAAAATAGTTTAATTGCATTAAGAATGGTCAGATTAATAGCTGTCCCGAGTCCTGCTACAAAACCGGATTGAAACGGGTCTCTTCGCTTACAATGGAGAGACCAATTATTTAGATCACGTAATACCAGCATGCAGAAATTTTTTCCCGGAACATCTAATAAGGCTTTAGGTCGAAAGCTCAAGGGATTTTGCCTATCTCCCTTTTTATAAATAGGGACGATGATGGAGTGTGTCCAGGAGCTTGGAATTTTTTGAAGGTAAATGATCAATTGAAAAAGTGAGTACAAAATTGAAGCCCACATGTCAATGTGTTTCTTTAAGACCTAGTTCGAGAGTCCATCAGGACCTGGGGCTCGCGACATGCTTGTTTTATTAATATAATAAAAAATGTCATCTTGATCAAATTTTAGAGTAAAGGGTGACGATATCATGTCCGAGGTCTCACTCAAGGTTGGAGCAACATATATGGATGGAAAATAGTTGCACCAATCGTTTTCCGACACTCCATTTATATGAGATGATACTTGCGATGCATTAGTAACTGAATTAAGAAATTGCCAAATTTGTGCTGTATTTTTGTTCTTAATTTGGTCTATCATAGCTTCTCCTTCTTTTTGTTGTTTTGTTATTTTGTATTCTTTTATCCAGTTTCTATATGCAGTTCTAATAGCTCTTAATGTTTGAATCTTTAAAAGGGGAGATAATTTGAGAGCTTGTCTCTTTTGTGTTTTAAACAGAGCTTTCCTAGTGCGAATTGCAGTATCATATGGTTGAGCTGACTTTAATTTGATGTTTTGTTTTGTGGCATATAATTGCATAAGATCAAAAGGGACCATTCTGTATGATTCTACTGACATTTGAGAGATTTCTGCATAAGATCTTATATGGTCACGATAGCATATTAAGGACTTGTGAGACCATTTTAATCGGTTTAAAGAGTTATTGGTTTCATATTGGCCCATAAGAGATTGACTTTCTACATTTGGTACTGGGGACAACATTATCTTAAATGTTAATGAGCAGTGATCACTATATTGTGATGACTTGATGGCAAAATCGGTGGTGTGTGCAAAGAGATTTCTGGAAACAAAAATAAAATCAATAATTGCTGACTGTTTTTGGCTATGCCATGTCGCTAATAGAGGAGAGTCCGCTGCACTTGTGCCATTCAGCATAATTAGATTCCATGACTTCATGAATTTGTTCCATAATCTTATACGCTCAAGATCTTTCGGGGTTTCTTTGTTGAGAAGATGCAAATTCAAGTCACCCGCAATAACAAAATGTACAAGTTCCCGCACAAGCATAGCATTTTCCAGGACAGCTGTTAGATCTTTCAAAAATTTGGCAGTTGTAATGCCCATTGGATTCCAATATACATTAATGCAAGCAATTTTAAGAGAACTGACAGAAATATAGGATCATTGGATAAACGGATTGCTGAAAGGCAAGGGAGAGAGATGAATATTTGCTAGAGAATTAGATGCCATAAGCAGACCTGACATGGGTCTACCGCTCAAAGCACGCAATGCTGGTTCAAGTAATATATCGTAATTATTCCAAGTTGGTGCAATGGACAGCCAAGTTTCTTGTAGAAAAACCAAATCATAATCGCCCAGTATGCTTTCAGAGTTAATAATAAAATGAGAGAAACCTCGAGTGTTCCAACTTAGCACCGACACACCCACCTGCTCCTTATTTTGATCTAGTTATACTCTAGTAATGACATTTCGACTCTTGTGCATGGGTGTATTTGTTTCATTTCTGTGTTTAGGGATATACGGTTGGAATCTATGGGTAGATTTCATGCAGGACTTAATAGGACCTTCGTCCTTGTTGTTACGTGAGAGTACAAATCCCAACTCAAACAGCTCATCCCGGGCAGCCCAAATAATGTTATGAATAATTAAAGATCGACACCATATAAGGACTGTTGTTAGATCCTCATTGCTAGGGAATTCAATCTGATCAATATCATTAGAATCAATCTCCCGCAAGGATTTCACATCCGAAAAGAGTCTGAGAATACTCTGTCGATTCATGTTGTATGATGTAACTAAATCTTCTCGTGCTGTTAAGAGCAAGGAGTGTCTGTTTTCTACTTTTATTTGCTGTTTTCTACCAGACTTTGTTGATTTATCAGAAGAAGGCTTTGGGTCTGCCATTGCTTGGTTATCAAATTGATGTGAACTTGGATGTTTTTTTAGTCTTTCATCTTTCAGATGGTTTTGCATTTGCACTTTGGAATTTAGCATCCATAGGCGCGCGATGGACTCTTTAATTTCATTTAAATCTGTTTGTGACATGTTATTATTAACAAACCCCTCCCTTGTTGTTTTCTCATCGACGTATGACATTGAGTCAGCAAACGATACTCATTTTACTGATGGCTTTATTAGTTCACTAGGCATCACGTGTGATACAAGATCAGGTGAATTGACAGTCGAAAATTTTGCTGGACCATTAGTTATGATCGGAAAAGCTGGAGGTTCAAATCTACGTGTCTCCAGATATAAGCCAATTTCCTCCCTTAGTGCTTTTCTTGATGATGCAATATCTTCTGTCACTTTTGTAATTGGGTCACTCACTGCGTTTACTTTTTCAGCAGTGGTTCTCAAAGGCACACAAGCGTGTTTATTTGGAGTTCTAACAGACAGGCTTTCAGCCACTGAGCTAAGATCATTGCTAGAGTTAATGGGCGGAACAGAAGATAATGCACTACGAGCTTTATTTTTGACTGAGGTCTGTTGTCCCTCGGCCAGTTTGATCAAATCATTCAATGGAGGATGATCCATAATCATTCCCACTGATTGAGTGCTGGTGATGTCTTTTAATTTCTTAGATTTTGCTAGAGCAACATATTTTTTAGTTATGAGGCTCGCTGCTGTTGCCGATCTAGAATTTGCCCTTGTAATATTATTGACAAATTGTTTAATTGTTTTGTTTTTTTTACAGCCGTTTGTTTGGAACCCTTCTTTTTTGAAGCATTCTCAATCACTTCATTGGTAGCTTTTTTGTCAAAAACACGGTAGATCGATTTATGTGTTTGTGCATACTCCAATTTTTTTATTATTTTCTGTTTGTACCAAAGAACGTTCAATAGGGGGCAATTGAACGGACTCTTGGGGTCCAATTTTTTCTACTATGATACCTGGCACAAAGGGAACCGCTGTCTTGGAAATGTGTGAGACACTGGACTTACGTGATACGAGACAAATTTGAGAGTCCATAATGATTTCTACGATTTGACAATCTGGGTCTTCGATGGTTTGAGTGCTTGTGCAGTTCCCAGTCACACTTTCTTTTAATGTACAACTCGTCTTCTGGGCCAGAGACTCGGCTATTTTTTGTTGTAAATGAGTAACATTATTTATTTTTGCATTAATGTCATCATGTAAAAAGGACATCTCTAAAGACAATTTAATTTGATTATTTTCAAGAGTTTTAACATTTGCAGTAAGGCACTTTAAGGTGCTGTCCACTGATTCAAAGAGCTTCGCAAGAGCCATTAGTGCTATATTCATGACTTCCAAAGTCTAATTTTCAGATTTGGGATTGCCAGAAGATCTTTCAAGGCTCGTAAGAATATTATTCAATCTTCGTGGAGTTGGTGGTATATATGATACCTCCAAAGTCGATATGTCGCAATCAGGACGATGGAACATATCTGGGGATTGTGATAGTTTGGAGCCTTCTGCTCTGGCCGAGCAATACGAGTTGTTAGTCTCTAGAACATTTGTTATTTCACTTGTTTTTTCTGTAGCCGCAGCAGCTCCAGGCTGCACAACGCCAGACAAAGCATTTTTCAAAAGCAAACTGTCTGACATGGAGGCAGGCGTTTTAGAAGTTTCCAGATTCTCCTTTAAGTTTAAGTTGTCATCTGATATAAGCACCGGCTCAACCCCACTACCTATTTCAGAGTTAGCCGGCACAATATCAATAACGTCACTAACATGAGCAGCTGCTACCGTCTGATTAGTAGGGAGAGCTGGAGTGCTCGTTCCACTCTGCGCCCCAAAACCATATTTCCGAATGTCAACATTGTCCATTGGCAGCTTTTTCGTTTTATCCTTTGTTTTGAATTTGGATCGAGCAGAGTGTTGAACAGGCGTTGAGCAGGTATTTACTGCAGGACTTGATGGAAGTCTTTCATCCGCCGCCGGGATCAGCATAGACTGCGTTTCCGACATAATTCGTAGCCGTGTGTTCGTGGGCATACCAGTTGTAAAACGATAAATTTTGTTTCTTTTAGTAGACATGTTTTATAAATAACACTATGGGCCACAAGTTTAGTGGGCAAAACAGACTATGCAATAAAACGCTCTGCCGCTTGAGAGCAGATTTAGAAGTCCCGTGGAGCCCCGGATGCCGCGGCAAAGCGGCAAAGCGGGGACTCCACGGGGACTCGCTCGGGTGCGCACGCGCTGTGTGCGCGGCTCCAACCTTATAAAGGCCCGCCTCCAACAGGGACCAGCGCAAAGCCTAAATAAATATAAACAAACTATAGTTACTATAGTTCACCTTCTATGTAAGGTAAAGAGAGCTTTCTTGATAGTTGGTTTCACCTGCTGGTAGTTGTAGTCACGTCCACAAACGTTTTGTATGTCCAAAGAGCAGGAGCAGAGCAGACTGAAGCAAAGTGAAGCCTCAAAGCGGGGACTCCACGGGGACTCGCTCGGGTGCGCGCGGGCGGTGCGCGCGGCTCCAACCTTATAAAGGCCCGCCTCCAACAGGGACCAGCGCAAAGCCTAAATAAATATAAACAAACTATAGTTACTATAGTTCACCTTCTATGTAAGGTAAAGAGAGCTTTCTTGATAGTTGGTTTCACCTGCTGGTAGTTGTAGTCACGTCCACAAAAGTTTTGTATGGCCAAAGAGCAGGAGCAGAGCAGACTGAGGCAGAGTGAAGCGGCAAAGCGGGGACTCCACGGGGACTCGATCGGGTGCACGCGCGCGGTGCGCGCAGCTCCAACCTTATAAAGGCCTGCCTCCAACAGGGACCAACGCAAAGCCTGCTGGTAGTTGTAGTCACGTCCACAAAAGTTTTGTATGTCCAAAGAGCAGGAGCAGAGCAGACTGAAGCAGAGTGTAGGTTCTGTTGCGCCCCTGCGTGATAATCTAAATAAAATGGCCAGCATGTATTGGTCTGGTAACTGTGCCTTACCTTTCCCAAAGACACCCGAATGCAGCTCTGCAAGTTTGTTTGTTTGTTTATTTATGCATAGTTCGCACCAGACCCAGGGTAAGGATATGTTCAATTTAGTTACAAGGTGCATGGGTACAAGAAATACACAAAAATGAACTGTACAGGAATATACAAAGGAGCATCATACATCATATAGCATACAAGTATGTGTAGTACAATTAAACTACACAGAGATATACAAAAAAAACATCATAGGTCATACATTATACAAGTATATACAGTGTGACTAGGATTACAATTGGGGTGAGCGCAATACATCGGGAGGGAGTCCAGGTGTAGTAACCCATAATAAGTGAATCATAAGGCAGAGGGTGAGTGTCAAGACCGTGTGGGTCTGGGAGTTATTTATCATTTTCTTTTAGCCAGTTGGTCAAATTCTGTCTGAATTTGGAGAAGGGCTGGGGTTCTCTAATACCAGGAGATAGGGAGTTCCATAATTGTGCAGACTGAACTGGGAAGCTATGTCCTCCTATGGAGGAGAGTCTGAATCGCGGAACTTGGAGGCAGTTAGAGTTAGCTGTTCTTGTCGGTCTAGTCAAAGTTTTTTTACAGATTCTGTTCGAGAGGTATGGCGGTGCATTATTATTAAGGCACTTGTAAGTAAGGGAGGAAATCTTGAGTTGGATTTTTATCAAAGGTAGATAGCCATTTGTGTTCTCTTCTCACAGAGGAAATGTGTTCATTTCTATTGATCCGCTCTCAGAGCATTGTTCTGGCGAACCTGTATTTTATGGATAGTCTGTTTATTCGCTCCAATGTAGAACGTGTTGCAGTAATCCAGTTTGGACAGTATAAGGGCTCTGGCGAGCGTGAGGCAACTGTCGGTAGAGAGGAATTGTTTACTGGCTCTGATAAGTTTGCAAGTGTATGCAGTAGCAGAGGCTATGTAGTTGACTTGTTTGGAGAAATTCAGTGTGGCATCTAGGTAAAAGCCTAGGCTCTTCACTTCCTTTGCTACTTTTATGTTATTGCCATCTATAGTGAAGGTGGCATAATCTATGCTCAGTTTGGAAATGTAGGTAGGGGTGCCTAGGATGATAAGCTCAGTTTTGTCATCGTTCAGGCATAGTCCATGGGTGGCCATCCATGCCTGAACGATGCTGTAAATTCTATTCACCAAAGCCAGATCCACGACGTAATCATCTGAAAGCGGAAGGAGGAAGGGCATCGTCTGCATAGTTCGTGTAGGCAATACCCAAATGTTCCATTTCGTCGAAGAGGGGCTTTGTGAATATGTTGTAAAGTGTGGGTGACACAAAGGATCCCTGTGGTACACCACAGGTTATAGGGATCGGGTCTGCTGAGGCGGATGGAGAGAAGACTCTCATGGTCCGGTTGCTCAGAAAAGACTCAATCCAAGTTATAGCCTCCATAGAAAAGTGAGCTGCGGAGTCTAGGTGGCTACATAGATTGATTTAGTAACATTCAGTCACTGTCTGTCCCATTAGGATTGCAAATCCTATAACACCCACTATGCTCATGGCCTATTCCATGAGTCCAGCAGCTGCCATGGCCTGTTTGGACTTCCCATTAAAGGCTATATCTCCCTTTCTATTCCTCAGGTCTCCACAGAGAAAACCACCTTCAGGTGTTGAGCGTGCAGGTACCCTAGTGCTAGGGGTACCCTCACTCATCTTTTCTGTGGAGATTGACAAGCCTTGTTCATAGAATTTCTTTTCATGTTTTTGGGGGCCTTTCTGGGAAAAAATATCAGATCCTCTGTCCTTTTCCTCTGTTAGTCTACTTGTATCAGATGCCCCCTGCGTCGGATGTGGGTTTATTCCCCTGAGCCTTCTTCTGGACTTGAGTACTCACATACCTGTCAGCAGCTTTTGCAAGATCCCCACAATCTGTGATAGTCTTGTCCACTAGATGCTGATGTAAATAAATTATACATCCCTTCAAATGTGTCAGCTTTGTTATGTGTGACCCACCTATTCAGGTACTTCAGGGACAGAGGTGCAAACTTCTCAAAACCTTGATTCCCTTTTGGAGACTTCTCTAAAACTCCTAAGGTATTGCTCCAGGGTTTTGCAGAACTTTCTGAGGATGGTTGCATTCTTTTTTTAAACAAAGGACCTATCTTCAAGAACCATTTGAATAATTACTTCTGTTCCAGGCGGTGGCAGGTGGCTCATAAAGTATTCTCCACACAATTCCCTGTCCTCATAAAGTGCATTCTAGTGCCACAAACCTGTCACAGATGCCATTCCAAACCACACACAGCTGCACTTGGTCCATGGGGATGTGGCACCTAGGCTTTGTTTGGGTGCCACCACTGAAAACAATCCCTGGCCCTCCAGAGGATGATCTGACTTTTGTCCTTAAGCTTTAGTCTACACATCTCCAGCATCTCTGCATCTTTCTGTTTCTGCTAGAGCTGATAAATCCATGTGTTTCTCTTCTGTTATATGTTATATTATAATCACTTATAGTGCACCCTGCTGCTGTTTGTATGGTCTCCAGATGCCTATGTGGCTCTGTACGAAAAGTGGGTGGGTTAGTGTGGGAAGAGGGATAGGGCAGAGGTTGATGATCTTCTGTTGATTTGCATAGAACCAGGAGGAACTGGCGTCTGTGCATGTGAGCTTTCTGGGTGTGCTTTGTTGTGGGCACTGGGCTCCTTGTGTCCGCAGGGGTAGCATCCAGGGACTGGGTTATTTGTTGTTTACAACTGTTTGGTCTTGTGGTGTGTTTAGTGGTGGGTGTGTGATGTCTGCCATTTTTGTATGTAGTTTTGCTGGCCCTTTTGGCATGTGTAGTACGTGAGAGTTATACGGGTGTGGAAAAGAGGAGGGTGTGGTTGGTTAGTTTCTGTTTGGCTCTGGTTGTGTGGCTGTCTTATTCTGCTAGAATCAGCCTCCTCTCCTTTAGAAGGAGCTTCCTAGGAGCGAAAGCATTCCCCATTGAGAATTCCCTGGAATCTGGCCTAGACCAGGGACATAACTGAAAAATGGGACCTAACTGAGACCTAGGATTTCTGGGGACCCACACTAACCACCCTATGTGAATGATGGCAGAAGCAGCAATTGCTATTACTTTCCCCTCCATCTCTATGTCCCCCAGTGGATTGGATACCTGGGCTGAGGGCTCCAGATCACTATCTGTCCACTGGGCCTCCTTCAACCCATTAGCTTCCTCAAAAGCTTGGGGTCTCTTAAGTAATGTGGCCTTGCTAACCTTACTTGTGCAGGGGAGTCCCCCTTCTTTTTGCATAGCATGTGAAGGGCATTGGTTTTCAAGCCCTGCATGGAGCCAATGTCCAATTCCATGTTTGTCAGTGTTTTTCAGCATTAACTGCACAAGTATTTTTGTTCTTGGAAGAATAAGCTGTAGGCACATTCTGTATCAAATCCCGCTGATGACGCAAGTGTGGTGGAATTAACACGGCTCTGCTGGAAAACAAGGATGCGTGGTGGCTGAAGCACTTACTCAGCCCGGACTACTTCTAATCCAGTAGTGATCCCAATAGAAAGTCAAACAGGTGCAACCTAATGGGTAAACTTCCTCTGTCTTTAGGGTAACACAGGCCAAAGGCATTCTCTACTCTCATGAAGGGCGTGAAGTGGAAACAGTAGCAACCCAAACAGCATTAGCCCCAGTACTGATAAGGAAATCCCCTTATCAGTACCAATATAAGAGTCCCTGATCACCCAGTGGGATAAGTGGAGGCACTATTGCAGTATACACATTGTCAGAGCACTAGAATACCTTAATCCTGCACCAGGTTCTAGAGCAGGGAGTACAAGGCTGTCAAAGTAAATTAAGTAGGGCACAGCCCTTACGCAATCTCCCATGGGTCATCAACAAGTCACACAGTCTTTCCCCATGCTTGATGGGATGGGTTTGTTATATCTGCGCTCATGTGGGAGGGTAGGCGGGTCTTTACTCATGTGTCAAGGTAGGGATGTAAGAGGCCAATGCCCGTGTGTGAGGAGAGAGGTGGCATATATTATCATTTGAGAATAGTGTGATTTGTACCTATGAGGGTAAGGATTTGCAATGTCTGTACTGATGTGGAAGGAAGGGGCCAGTCTGCACTCATGCACGAAGTTAAGGACATTTGTGAGGATAGTGGGGTTCCTACCACTGGGTAAGGGTAACAATTGGAGATGTCTGTATCATCATTTGAAACTGGGGAGGTCTGTATCCATGTCTGAGGGTAAGGGGTAGTGATGTATGTACGAGTGTGTGAAGACAGGTGGTTAATAATAGATATGGGTCAGGATGGATGATGCCTGTACGTGTGAGGCTAGAGGATGCCTCAATTGATGTGGTGGTGCAAGGGAAGCTGATGGATGTACTCATACTTGCAGGTAGAGAGGTTGGTACCCATGTGTGAGCAGATTCTGTACTTTCTGCACAGGTGAGTATAGCCGGTTCGATGGCACAGCGAGTAGAGCGCTCGCTTTGACATCTGTGCAGAGCCTGCTGATGCAGGTTCGAATCCCGGCTGGGCCAAACGCAGCCTTTCATCTTTCCCAGGTCGATAAATGAGCATCACATACCGTGGGTAATAATACGCAGCACTCAGATACCTGAGGGTTCGTAGCGCTATATAAATGTTTAAATCATTATTAGAACGTTTGACGATGTCTGTGCTTGTGTGAAAGCCGGTCTTTCAAATTGTGTGAGGGTAAGGTCAGAAGATGTCAGTGGGCCTCATTACACGGTAGCCGGTAGGGGGTTAACGGCGCCGGTAGAGCTGCCAGCGCCGTTAACCCCCTACCGCCTCATTACGAGGTCTGCTTGCGGGTCCCGCAAAGGACGCCTGGTTTTACCAGGCGTCCTTAGCGGGTCCCGTGAGCAGACCAGGATGCTAACAACGGGCCTGTCATTAACAGGCCCGTTGTTAGCATCCTCCCCATTCCCATTGAGCCCTAAAGGGGCTCAATGGGAATGGGGATGTATCGGGTCCGGGTTCCTGGAAAGGGAATTACCAGGCCCTCCAAAGTCAGAATGGCCAAGTAATTCCTCATTCCAGGAACCCAGACCCTAAAAGCAGCATGGCTACCTCCATACTCGTAATGAGGCCCAATGTCCACAGATGAAGATAAGATGGTCTTAAGATAAGCGTGAGGGAAGGATGGAGTAGTTGGTATGTACCCAGCTGTGGGTATAAGGGTTGGCTACAAACACCTCTGAGAA
This sequence comes from Ambystoma mexicanum, assembly GCF_040938575.1. Lineage (NCBI taxonomy): Eukaryota > Metazoa > Chordata > Amphibia > Caudata > Ambystomatidae > Ambystoma > Ambystoma mexicanum. The sequence goes on along the minus strand of NC_090931.1, from coordinate 163,794,196 downwards.
TATTTCAGGAGTTTATCAATCTGCATGGAGAAGGGTTCGGTACAGAAAAAGGGAGAAAAAAAAACAATGGGAGATTTGACCGAATTTCGACCAAACGAAAAGAACATACGTCCTAACATTTTGAACCAAGTCCCCCATTTGGTTGCATTACAGTGAACAGGGGCTGTGGGGTGTCCCCTGAACCTTTGTTCACTGTAATGTCATCAGAATAAAGTCTAAAAGAAAATTACAAATTTAAAAAGAAAAACAGACCCTGCGGAGCCAGTTCTCACCCACGCAAGTGAAGGGCACCAGCGTCGCAAAGGAATGCAGGAGACGGCAGTACACAAGAAGGTGTGCCGCCCATAGGTAGGTAATAGGTTGGGGGGAAAAGGGGTAGTTCAAAATGTCCAGGGAGAGAAAAACAAAGGTTTTCTGTAAAATCATTTTTTTTTTTTCATTCAGACATTTCGGATTCGATTAATTCACGGTGATCCCAAGGAGAAGAGATATATGTGCCCTCGAGAGTGAGGATGGAGGAAGCACGCACATGTGAAGTCAAGGGTAGGAGGGTAGGGACAGGGAGAACCGCACACACCTGCGTGAGGATAGAGGAGATATGCATCCACGTGCAAAGGTTCGGTATAAGTTTGACAAGTCCCCAACTCCTTCGCCGCCAACATCTCTGTTACCCGTTCTCTGGCACTTTGTCTCCTCTTCTTTCTCTCGTTCACCCAAGCACAAGCTGTTTCCTTTCCTCCACATGTAACCTCCATTTTTTCCTCCCCTCTTCTCACTTTCATCACTGATTCTGAAACAAGATTCTTGTACATAAACATCAAACACTGCTCACAACACACCTTCAAGACAGTGTCGGAAAGCAGAAAGCACTCCCTAAGAACCATAAAAAAGCTCTAAAGACCTTAGAAGGCTTTCTCACTCAACTACGCAGAGCAATCAGGGTGAGAGAGGAAGACAAAATGAGGAGCAGAGTGATTCATGTCTGAAATATTAAAATGTGCCATGTACAGAACAGACTTAAATTAGCGCTCAGTGTATCCGGGAGGGATAAAGGTGGATTAATGAGAGACAGAAAGCAGAGCAATTAGAGGCAGCCTACCAGGACTCTTGAGGGGGGTGCCCCATGGAGGAGAGAGGGGGCACTGTCAGCCAGAACAGGGGCAGCAGAACAACGGGGAACAGCTGATATATCCCGGAATGGAAGGCATGGTAAATCTGCCGAATTACCACCAAAATCAGTAACCGTTACCACCATTCTGACCTGCGGATTTACCACAGGATTCTGAGTGGGGGTAATTCACCATTTTTGGCTTCCATAAGACTCCATGTGGATTTTTGGCAAATCTACTGCTGGTTGGATTACCACACTGTAAATCCACTGATTTTTGGCAGCAAGGAGGACAATGTACCGCCAACTTTCTGCTGGAGGTAAATCTTCCTCCTTATCACCAAACTCAGAGCATGACAGTGCGATAATGCAGCCGTAATGTAGCAGTAGTGTAATTACTGGCATATTATCACTGTGTTTACCTCCACTGCCGGGTTTGTAATGAGGCCCATAAGATATTTATCACATGTGCTATAATTAAGCAATAAGCCCCGAGCTGTGGGGCATTACTGAGTCTGGTAAAGCCCTGGGGCCATATTTACCGAACAGAAAAAAGTAAAAAATAATTCAAAGAAAATGGCCGCCGGGGAAGGGAAAACGGAGTCCGTTTTCCCTTTCCATGGCGGCCATTCAAAATCAATGTAAAAAAGTAAACAAAGAAAATGTCCACCATGGAAAGGGAGAATGGACTACATGTAATCCCTTCTGCCTAGTTCCTTCTCCCTTTCCACAGCGGGCAAAAAAAATTGTGAAAATGTAAACCATCAAAAATGGACACAATGGAAAGGAAGAAGGGACTATAAATAGTCCCTTCTTCCTTTCCATGCCAGCCTGTCCCGGATCGGAAGCAGACGCGCTGGGGACAGAAGTGTTCCCAGCGTGTTCGCTCCCGAAAAAGGACCAAAAAGAAGGTAAGTGAGGTTAGGGGGGCTGGGAGGTAATTGTTACGATGGCCGGGTGGAACTTCGGAGGGGGGGGGGAACAGTTACCTGAATCCCCGGCACGGGGGATGGCAGCCTCCAGCGTGTGGTGGTTTCGGATCAGGCATTACCCCATTTCAAGCCTCCTCATTGGCTGAGGGGCTGCCAGACCCTCTGCAGGGGACACAAAGGAAAGGAACATTGGGAGACTAATTCGCGGTCGGGTAAAGCCCCAGCGAGAGCCAAACAGATTAATTGTAACAATCTGATTGTCCCTCACCGGGTACTAATAGAAAGTATTTCCCCAGGTAAACAACACAGTTGTATGCCATACAGCTCTACATACTGCGGGCTGAGTCTTAAAAATATGTGAAATGAAAAAAGCACCAGAAATGCGCTTTTTTGCATTTGCGTTAATTGCTGACATGAGCAGCTTGTCTATTCTCAAAGGTGACTTGCGCATTTTAGGAGGGGCCACACAATAGCGCAAATATGAGCTGTCCAGCCAGCTTGCATGAATTCCCACACAAAAATATATGATAGGCTTCCAACAATCACATGGTTGCTGAAGTGCATTTCTTAGCGATGGGCCTTTAGAAGGCGCCTCTCTGTGAACTGCTGAGGCGGGGAGGGGGCAGATGGAAATGGAAGTGTTACAGTCGCAGTTTCCGCAGCTGTCATGCTTAAAGGAGAAAAAAAAACTGACAGGGTCAGAAATGCCCCTGTCATGATTTGCGCTCCCAGTACATCTGTTCCCAACCGTATAAACATAGCCACTTGATACTGGGCTTAATGGCTAAAGGTGAACTTGACTATAACAAGTGTTTGTAATGGGTGTGCAGTGCCAGGAGCCATGTTTGAAAGGATGGACTCAGTCGTGAAATGGAGCTAAGGAGAGCTGGCAAGAGGAGGGCAGTCCTTACCCACGTTCATTGGTCAAGCAACACAGTGATGGATGTGCTTTTCTGGGATGCCAGGGAGGTTGGGAGGACTCTGGGGACGCCCAACTAGAGAGATCTATCCCGCGCATGTGCTGTATTGGAACAGAATGGGATGAGAGGAAGAAGGAGTCAAGGAGTGAAGGATGCCGCCGGTGTTAAAGGTGGGTACATTCCTGGCATTAGTTAGAACCTGCACGCTAAATTAGAAGCTTCAAAGGTGGAGCAGTTTAACTGCACGCATAGCTGGGCCTATTCCTCTCAGGTCTTGCTTCTCTATGTGTTTTCCAGAGACACTCAAATAAGCAGTGTAACTAACTGCACTGCTGTGACATAGAGAACTCTGTGCTTTCTCCATGTCGTTTCCTGAGTGACTCATTGGAGCCGTGTAACTAGAAAGCTATTCCGCTCAGGTGTCGCTTTTATTTGTTTCTCCGGACTCACTCAATAGATAAGTTTAACTACACTGCAGGTCTTATTCCTCTCAAGTGTCACTTCTATATGTCTTCTCCAGAGGCACTCAAAGGAGCAGTTTAACTACACTGCTAGGCTGAATCCTGTCACCAGTGGTTTCTCTATGGATTTTTCCTGAGTGACTCAATGGAGCAGTTTACCTACACTGCTAGGCGTGTTCTTCTCAGGTGTCATATCTCTATATTTTTCCAGAGTCACCCAACGGAGCAGCTTTCCTACACTGCTAGACATATTCCTCTATGGTGGCACTTCTCTTTGAGTTTTCCAGAGTTCCCCAACGGAGCTAGGCGTATTTCTTGCAGATGTTGCTTCTCTATATTTTTCCAGAGTCACCCAGAAGAGCAGCTTACCTACACTGCTAGGCTTATTCCTCTCAGGTGCTGCTTCTCTTTATTTTTTCCAGAGTCACCCAACAGAGCAGCTTGCCTACACTGTTAGGAATATTCCTCTCAGGTGCTGCTTCTCTATATTTTTCCAGAGTCACCCAAAAGAGCAGCTTACCTAAACTGCTAGGCATATTCCTCTACGGTGTCACTTCTCTAGGAGTTTTCCAGAGTCACCCAGTAGAGCAACACACCTACACTGCTAGGCTTATTCCTCTCAGGTGCTGCTTATCTATATTTTTTCCAGAGTCACCCAACAGAGCCGCTTACCTACACTGCTAGGCTTATTCCTCTCAGGTGCAGCTTCTCTATATTTTTTCCAGAGTCACCCAACAGAGCCGCTTATCTACACTGCTAGGCTTATTCCTCTCAGGTGCTGCTTATCTATATTTTTTCCAGAGTCACCCAACAGAGCAGCTTGCTTACACTGTTAGGAATATTCCTCTCAGGTGCTGCTTCTCTATATTTTTCCAGAGTCACCCAACAGAGCAGCTTACATACACTGCTAGGAATATTCCTCTACGGTGTCACTTCTCTAGGAGTTTTCTAGAGTCACCCAACAGAGCAGCTTACCTAAACTGCTAGGCATATTCCTCTACGGTGTCACTTCTCTAGGAGTTTTCCAGAGTCACCCAGTAGAGCAGCTTACCTACACTGCTAGGCTTATTCCTCTCAGGTGCTGCTTCTCTATGTTTTTCCAGAGTCACCCAACAGAGCTGCTCACCTACACTGCTAGGCTTATTCCTCTCAGGTGCTGCTTCTCTATATTTTTCCAGAGTCACTCAATGGAGCAGCTGACCTACACTGCTAGGCTTATTCCTCTCAGGTGTTGCTTCTCTATATTTTTCTAGAGTCACCCAACAGAGCAGTTTACCTACACTGCTAGGCATATTCCTCTACGGTGTCACTTCTCTAGGAGTTTTCCAGAGTCACCCAGAAGAGCAGCTTACCTACACTGTTAGGCTTATTCCTCTCAGATGCTGCTTCTCTATATTTTTCCAGAGTCACCCAACAGAGCAACGCACCTACACTGCTAGGCTTATTCCTCTCAGGTGCTGCTTATCTATATTTTTTCCAGAGTCACCCAACAGAGCCGCTTACCTACACTGCTAGGCTTATTCCTCTCAGGTGCTGCTTATCTATATTTTTTCCAGAGTCACCCAACAGAGCCGCTTACCTACACTGCTAGGCTTATTCCTCTCAGGTGCTGCTTCTCTATATTTTTTCCAGAGTCACCCAACAGAGCCGCTTATCTACACTGCTAGGCTTATTCCTCTCAGGTGCTGCTTCTCTTTATTTTTTCCAGAGTCACCCAACACAGCAGCTTGCTTACACTGTTAGGAATATTCCTCTCAGGTGCTGCTTCTCTATATTTTTCCAGAGTCACCCAACAGAGCAGCTTACATACACTGCTAGGAATATTCCTCTACGGTGTCACTTCTCTAGGAGTTTTCTAGAGTCACCCAACAGAGCAGCTTACCTAAACTGCTAGGCATATTCCTCTACGGTGTCACTTCTCTAGGAGTTTTCCAGAGTCACCCAGTAGAGCAGCTTACCTACACTGCTAGGCTTATTCCTCTCGGGTGCTGCTTCTCTATGTTTTTCCAGAGTCACCCAACAGAGCTGCTCACCTACACTGCTAGGCTTATTCCTCTCAGGTGCTGCTTCTCTATATTTTTCCAGAGTCACCCAATGGAGCAGCTGACCTACACTGCTAGGCTTATTCCTCTCAGGTGTTGCTTCTCTATATTTTTCTAGAGTCACCCAACAGAGCAGTTTACCTACACTGCTAGGCATATTCCTCTACGGTGTCACTTCTCTAGGAGTTTTCCAGAGTCACCCAGAAGAGCAGCTTACCTACACTGTTAGGCTTATTCCTCTCAGATGCTCCTTCTCTATATTTTTCCAGAGTCACCCAACAGAGCAACGCACCTACACTGCTAGGCTTATTCCTCTCAGGTGCTGCTTATCTATATTTTTTCCAGAGTCACCCAACAGAGCCGCTTACCTACACTGCTAGGCTTATTCCTCTCAGGTGCTGCTTCTCTATATTTTTTCCAGAGTCACCCAACAGAGCCGCTTATCTACACTGCTAGGCTTATTCCTCTCAGGTGCTGCTTCTCTTTATTTTTTCCAGAGTCACCCAACAGAGCAGCTTGCTTACACTGTTAGGAATATTCCTCTCAGGTGCTGCTTCTCTATATTTTTCCAGAGTCACCCAACAGAGCAGCTTACATACACTGCTAGGCGTATTCCTCTCAGGTGCTGTTTCTCTATATTTTTCCAGAGTCACCCAACAGAGCAGCTTACCTACACTGCTAGACGTATTCCTCTCAGGTGCTGCTTCTCTATATTTTCCAGAGTAACCCAACAGAGCAGCTTACCTAAACTGCTAGGCATATTCCTCTACGGTGTCACTTCTCTAGGAGTTTTCCAGAGTCACCCAGTAGAGCAGCTTACCTACACTGCTAGGCTTATTCCTCTCAGGTGCTGCTTCTCTATATTTTTCCAGAGTCCCCCAACAGAGCAGCTCACCTACACTGCTAGGCTTATTCCTTCCAGGTGTTGCTTCTCTATATTTTTCCAGAGTCACCCAACAGAGCAGCTTACCTACACTGCTAGGCATATTCCTCTACGGTGTCACTTCTCTAGGAGTTTTCCAGAGTCACCCAGTAGAGCAGCTTACCTACACTGTTAGGCTTATTCCTCTCAGGTGCTGCTTCTCTATATTTTTCCAGAGTCACCCAACAGAGCAACGCACCTACACTGCTAGGCTTAGTCCTCTCAGGTGCTGCTTATCTATATTTTTCCAGAGTCACCCAACAGAGCCGCTTACCTACACTGCTAGGCTTATTCCTCTCAGGTGCTGCTTCTCTATATTTTTTCCAGAGTCACCCAACAGAGCCGCTTACCTACACTGCTAGGCGTATTCCTCTCAGGTGCTGTTTCTCTATATTTTTCCAGAGTCACCCAACAGAGCAGCTTACCTACACTGCTAGGCATATTCCTCTACAGTGTCACTTCTATACAGAGTTTTCCAGAGTCACCCAGTAGAGCAGCTTACCTACACTGCTAGGCTTATTCCTCTCATTTGCTGCTTCTCTATATTTTTCCAGAGTCACCCAACAGCGCAGCTTACCTACACTGCTAGGCGTATTCCTCTCAGGTGCTGCTTCTCTCTATTTTTTCCAGAGTCACCCAATGGAGGAGTTTACCTACACTGTTAGGCTTATTCCTCTCAGGTGCTGCTTCTCTATATTTTTTTCCAGAGTCACCCAACCGAGCAGCTTACCTACACTGATAGGCGTATTCCTCTCAGGTGCTGCTTCTCTAAAATGTTTCCAGAGTCAGCCAATAGAGCAGCTTACCTACACTGCTATGCTTATTCCTTACAGGTGCTGCTTCTCTATATTTTTTCTAGAGTCACCCAGTGGAGGAGCTTACCTACAATGCTAGGCGTATTCCTCTCAGGAGCTGCTTCTCTATATTTTTTCCAGAGTCACCCCATGGAGCATTTTACATACACTGCTAGGCATATTCCTCTCCAGTGTCACTTCTCTGAGTGTGCCAGTCACCCATTGGAGGAGCTTACCTACACTGTAAGGCGTATTCCTCTCTGGTGCTGCTTCCCTATAATTCTTCCAGAGTCACCAATGGAGCAGCTTACCTACACTGCTACTTTTGTTTTGTATTTTTGAAATACCTACACTGCTGGGCATATTCCTCTCCAGTGTCACTTCTCTATGAGTTTTCAAGAGTCACGCAATTGAGCAGCTTAGCAACACTGCTAGGCTTATTCCTCTCAGGTACTGCTTCTCTATAATGTTTCCAGAGTTAGCCAATAGAGCAGCTTACCTACACTGCTAAGCTTAGTCCTTTCAGGTGCTGCTTCTCTGTATTTTTTCCAGAGTCACCCAGTGGAGGGGCTTACCTACACTGCTAGGCTTATTCCTCTCAGGTGCTGCTTCTCTACATTCTTTCCAGAGTCACCCAACCGAGCAGTTTACCTACATGGCTAGGCTTAATCCTTTCAAGTGCTGCTTCTCAATATTTTTTCCAGAGTCACCAAATGGAGCATCTTACCTACACCGCTATGCATATTCCTCTCAGGTGTCACTTCTCTATGAGTTTTCCAGAGTCACCCAATGGAGCACCTTACCTACACCGCTAGGCGTATTCCTCTCAGGTGCTGCTTCTCTATATTTTTTCCAGAGTCACCCAACAGAGCAGTTTACCTACACTGCTATGCATATTCATCTCAGGTGTCACTTTTCTATGAGTTTTCCAGAGTCACCCAATGGAGCAGCTTAGCTACACTGCTATGCATATTCCTGTCAGGTGTCACTTCTCTATGAGCTTTCCAGAGTCACCCAATGGAGCAGCTTAGCTACACTGCTATGCATATTCCTGTCAGGTGTCACTTCTCTATGAGTTTTCCAGAGTCACCCAATGGAGCAGCTTAACTACACTGCTATGCATATTCCTGTCAGGTGTCACTTCTCTATGAGTTTTCCAGAGTCACCCAATGGAGAAGCTTAACTACACTACTAGACATATTCATCTCCAGTGTCACTTCTCTATGAGTTTCCAGAGTCACTATAAATTGCTATGCTTATTCCACACAGGCGCTCCTTGTCTATGTGCTTCCTGAGTCAATCAATGTTAGCGGTTGAACTACACTGCAAGGCTTACTTCTTTCAGGTGACCGCCTGGGATACTGTGGGTCGTAATCCAAGCCACCATATCACCAGACTAAGCAGAGGGGTCAAGGAGGATCTGAGAGCGTGGGATGTTATTTTGTTTCATGGTTGTTTCATGGTGAGAACAGTGAGGCACTAGGGCACTATAGGGATATACCCATGAGGTAAGGTTTTGGAGCCATTTTAGGTTGTTGACAACATCAAACTAAGAGAACTACTTCTAGGGATCGTGCTGTATATTCTTTATGATGTACTAGCAAAAAGTAGCTGTACTCTGCATGGGTTCTGTAGAGAGACATGATAAAACTCTAATCAATTGTTGAAAATCAATGATCCTGTAGGTCGTTGTTCCGGGTCGCTTATCGCTTGATGTGCTATGCACAGTGAAGTAAACTGCACTGAGAATGAGCGTGTGTGGCTTGCTGACATATCCCGGAGCAGAGATGAAGGGGAGGTGAGAGCTGGCATGCTGCAGCATACTGGCACCTTCTATGCACTCTCCCCACCTGTAGCTTCACCCTGGTGTGGTGCCGTGCACTGCAGTGCAAATATCTCTGAAACAGTGCATCCTAGGATCTTGAAACATGGTGTTTGCTTTCGAATTTTGTTCCTCAGGTCGAGATGCTTAAAGTGAGCTTTTCTGGTCCTTCTACGGTCACACTGATGGTTCGCCCATTTCAGGCAACCACCTCTAGTGTGATGGGGCTGAAATCTGGGGAAGGGGGTGGAGTGTCCAAATGTCCTGTAGTCAGTAATGGGACAAGGGGAAGGCCACCAGGGGGCGCAGGCAATATGGCAGCCTGATTCCATAGCTCCCTGAGTAGCCCCGGGAAAACAGCGGAGCCATCCCGAAAATGACAGCCAGACCCCAGCTGACCACGAGATTCGGGCGTCCGACCCCGTGAGGAGCCCACTGGTCCTTTGTTGGGGCTCGGAGGCCACCCCAGGCCCGAGATACACCGTCCTCTTTGACGGGGCCTCCCCTCCCCCTCCTGGCCGGCTCGCCGGCATCGGCTGTGGAGACACGGCGGGGCTTAGTCTCGAGCCGAGGAGGGAGGAGCCCAGCCCCTCACTGGGGCTGCTCATATGGCAGGGGCCGACCAGGGACCCCCACGGACCACGCAATGCTTAGAGGAACACTGCGGAGGGCAAATGGCTGACCGGGAAGGCGCTGGTCCTTCACGCTCCCCCGCCCCTTGCGACACCGGCCCGGGCCGACGCAAGAGCGTGCCCCGGCCCTTTGAAGCAGTGATAGCGGGCGGGACCTGGGGGGCTGCATCCCGCGGGACTCCACTCCACCGCGGGTGAGATCCCCCACGCCCCCATGACCCGGACTGAAGCGGAGGGGTTCCTCCCCCTGTTGCAATTGTTGTGAGGGGGGCCCAGCCCCTCACGAACCAGCAACGCCCGAGCGGGCACTGATCTCCCCAGTCAGGCCCTACCACCACCTCGGGCCGACGCGGGAGAGCGCCCGGGGGCCCCCGCCCCCCTCTGCTCCCCACACCACCTACTAGTACCACCGGCGCCGGCCCCTGAGGGCCCTGGATTCCTCAGGTCCCGCATTGGGCCCCCCACACATTCCACAGTGACTGTGGGGACCGCGGGGGGACTTCCATCTCCTCCCCCGTCGCCTGGGGCCCTCTGTGGGAGCATCCTTGGGTTTAAGGGACAGATCATAGCCAACCACCAGATGCTACTGGCCCCCTCTCACTACAGGGGACAAGTTAAGGGGACATAAAGGACAAGAAGGCTCCTGTCAAGGCAGAGATCCCCTGCCATCCACACCTGGGGGGGGCCCTTGGAAATCCATAGCAGAGTTTCCGTAGAAGCCCTTAATCAATACCATGAAACTAATCTGAGCCCAAGACGTCATTGGTGAAGACCCTTAGAACATTGAAGAGACTGTGAACAGCAACAGGACCACAAAGCGGATCTAAGGGAGGTGCTGATCCCGTCCCCCCCAGGGGTATACATAGAGGTTACTCAGCCATATTTGGGGGGAAATAGCCTGCTGCGGAGGTGGAAAAATAGACCTTGGTGGTGGGGAGAAACCACGAGACACCCGAGGACGCCAGGTACGATTGGGGTGCACAGCGCCACATGAGTTGGAAGGAAACTCTAGCCAAGTACCAATTTACGCCAACTCACCCAGACATGGAGACTAACCCCTCCCCTATCCCAACCACTCTGGACCTGCCATCCAGAGCAGTATCCAAACAATTCTGGATGAAATAAGAGTGATGCGGTCCGACATGGGGGATAAACTGGCCGACCTCACCACGAAGGTCTCCACATTAGAGGGCCGAATCGAGGGGGTCAAAAACGACCAGATCTCCACCGACCTCCTCGAGGCACAAACAGAGGCCAAATTTAAGGAGATGCGGCGTCGCGGGGAGGACCTCCGCTTGAGAGTCGATGATATGGAGAATCACGAGAGGAGAAATAACCTACGGATCTTCGGCCTGGTGGAGGCGGAGAGAGAGACTCAGGAAGGACTGGAAGGAAAGGTACAAGACATCATCCGGATTGTCCTTGGAATTGATTCGGGGGAAATGGTTCTGATTGATAGGCCCCATCGAGCGGGTGGGGGGTGGAGGCCCGCGCTCTGTACTTGCGAGGTTCCACCACTACAGGGACAAAGCCAAGATCCTGGAAAGGGCAAAGACCTTAAAGGACATTCAATATGGGAATTCAACAGTGACAATCTTTCAGGACCTATCAGCTCTCACACTTCAGATGAGGAAAAAATGCAGGCCCATCAACAGATGGCTGCAGGGCAAGGGGGTCCGCTACCGCTGGGGAAACCTGTTTTATTTGGCTTTCGAGTGGCAGGGCGAGAGGTACCAACTTGTAACGGAGGAAGACATTCTGAGAGCCACGGAGGACCGGGTGGGAGCCCCAAGTATGTCACAAGATCAGAGTGGAGACGGGGGGGACCGTGGCGGTGCCCCACAGGGACCTGAATTTGCTCAGGGGAAGCTTAAGGTTAAGGGTGCTCGGAAATTTCGGGAAACTCAACACCCCCCGCGGACCGCAGGGGGCCCACATGAGTGCATTTAGAATTTCATGAAAAGCACCACTGTAACATAACTGTTCTGGCGATTACCCTGAGGTCCTGGTGATCGCGGGAGGGCGTGGGGGGGAATTGAAATTGACATTGAAATTGAAGGGTTTTCACATGTTGCCACGTTTGGCCAACGGTTTTGTTTGAGGAGTGGGGAGGAGGTGAAAGCGTAAAGTCACAGGATGAGAACCGTGAAATTGAGGGTGTCTCACGTGTTGCCACGGTTGGCCAAATGTTTTGGTTTGGTGGGGGGGAGGAGTGTAAAGCGTATAGTCACAGGATGAGAAATGAAAGGGACACTGCGGTTTGGAGTTCACAGGTCTCACCCCCAGGTTTTAAGGGGCACCTTGGGGCTAACAGGAAAACGCGGCCGCAGCGGGGGGCTCAGAATTAGGGGGTTGAGCCGCTGTGCAGTGGCTTGGGGGGGTGTGTGGGAGGGGCGGGGGGCTCCCCGGAGACCCCAGAGACCCCGGATGTAATTGAGACTGGGGGACACTCTGGAGACAATGACGGGAGGACAAGTATGGTTTTCAGGGATAATCCCGGGGCCAGGGTAGCAACCCTGGTGGTTCGTCGACTAACTCCGGCACGAGTTGGGTGAAGGAAACGAATGCCTTGTCAGATGGGAAAGTGGGGAGGGATGAGGGTGGGGGGAAGGGAGAGTGTAAAAGTTAAAGGGAACAACACGTCATGGGACATCGGGCTACGGGCAGACATGGGCCCGAGGGGCACACAGACATCTTATCGGGCATGCGCAACGACGACCATGGTTGAAGGTCGAGTTGGTCCGCTCAATGTAAAGGGCCTGAACTCACAAAATAAACGCTCCCTCACAAGCAATATGTTTCACAAGCAGAAACTGCTTGTCCTCTTTCTGCAGGAAACACACTATAGGAGGGGAGTGGAGTCGACTTTCAAGGGGAAGGAAATAGGTAGGAATTTTTGGGCCTCACTCAAGTCTTCCAAAAAAGAGGGGGGTGGCCATTCTCTTGGGCAAATCAATGCATCTTACAGAAGTGGAGACAAAAAGGGGCTTTGGAGGCAGATTTCTTGGCATAAAGGGGTTTTCCCAGGGGCGGCAAAATACTCTGGCCACCATATATGCACCCAATACTGGTCAGGTCAGGTTCATCCACAAGATCCTTCAGGTTATGGACGAATGGGCAGAAGGGGCAATGATCCTTGGCGGAGACTTTAATCTCATCACGGACCCCCGCCTAGACTGGTGGTCAGCTAAGGGGACAGGGACAAAGGAGCCCATGAAGGAAAACCTCGCACTGAGGGATCTCCTGCAAGAATATTATTGGGTTGACGTATGGCGAAGGTGTCACCAGGCACCCGGGGGGTATACATTTTTCTCTCCCCCACACCAAACGTATACTAGAATTGACCTATTGCTGGTGTCAGAGGAGGGAGGAGGGGTGATAAGCAGCCCAGCGGTGGAGTCAGTCACCTGGTCAGACCATGATCTACTGGTCATGGAATGGCGACTACAGGAAATAACAAAGTCCTATAGATGGCGTTGCAATGACACCCTCTTGAGAGATCAAGTATTCAAAGAATTTCTCCGAAAGGAGATTGAAGCCTATTTTACAACAAATGACACAGGGGAAATGCCGATGGCCACGGTCTGGGAGGCGGCCAAGGCCACATTCAGGGGCCTCCTCATAGCTGAAGGCTCCAGGAGAAAGAGGGAAAGGGCTTTGATTGAATCCAAGCTACAGGGGGAATTGTAAGCCCTGAGGACACGGCTTACTAAGGATGACATAGATCGGGCGACCCTCCTGGGGGAAATGAGAGAAAAGAGACAAGCCCTACATACAGTCTTAATTGGTGAAGTGGTTAAAAAAAATGAGATATACTAAGCAACGATACTACGAAAAGGGAGACAGAGTTGGGACCATTTTGGAGCATAGGCTGAGGGGGAACAGGGCAGACAGAAGGGTGGAGGGTATCAAAGAGGGGGGAGGCAATATCCAAACCAAAACTGAGCGAATAATACAGTCTTTTGTGGGGTTTTACCAAGAATTATATACCAAACAGGAGGAGGGGTCCCCAGACGAGCTCCGGAAATATTTAGAAGACCATCCTCTCCCCCGGCTCACTGAACTAGAGAGGCAGGTCCTGGAGGGTGATATAACGGAGGAGGAGGTGGAGCAGGCCATCAAGCAGTTGAAAGTAGGTAAGGCCCCGGGGGGGGACGGGCATACCGCTGACTTCTTCAAGCAATTTCAAGCGGTTTTGATACAGCCATTGACTAAGCTCTTTAATCAGATTAGAAATTCGGAGACCATCCCGCCAACATTTCTACAGGCCCTGATTACGGTTATACCAAAGCCGGGCAAGGACCCCACAGACTGTGGATCATGTAGACCCATTTCACTTTTAAACGTGGACGCAAAAATATTTACCAGAATTCTAGCCACACGTCTGGAGCAGTACCTTCCCCGCCTGGTTCACCCAGATCAAGTGGGTTTTATACTCAATAGGCAGGGAGCAGATAGTATGCGCAAAACCCTACACATACTGGGCTCGAGGGAGGTTCGAAAGGAGGGCGCTCTTCTCCTGTCCTTGGATGTGGAGAAGGCGTTCGACAGGGTGAGCTGGTCTTTTATGGGAGAGGTCATGTCGTCTCTGGGAATGGGGCCGAGATGGCGGGTGTGGCTCTCCACCCTCTACTCCAACCCCTCAGCAAGGGTGGTGGTCAATGGCGGAGAATCAGCTGTGTTTCCACTGGTGAGAGGTACCAGGCAGGGGTGTCCTCTATCTCCTCTCATCTATGCACTAGTGATGGAACCCTGGGCCATAGCGATTAGGGGGAATGAGAAGATTGAAGGCATCAGGATGGGTGATATGCACTGCAAGGTGAGCCTATTTGCAGATGATGTCCTGCTCTACCTCTCTGACCCTTCCCAGTCAGTTCCTGAACTCCTAAATAGTCTAGAACAATATGGGACCCTCGCGGGCTACAAGGTCAATCTGGGGAAGTCGGTTGCATTCGTGGCAGGGCACCTCAGCGAAGGGGATAGACGCTATGTGGCGGACCTTCCATTTTGCAGCCGGGAGAAGGGCTTTTGTCACCTGGGATCCATATACCACCTGATTTAACAAACCTTTTTGCAGCCAACTACCCGCCCCTGTGGTCCGCAATCAAACGAGATATGGAGAGATGGTCAAGATCTGGCTTATCCTGGATGGCCCGACTTAACTCAATTAAAATGGTGATCCTCCCCAAATTCCTTTTCCTGTTCCAAATGCTCCCGACCCAGATACCAAGGTCATTCCTCCTGGAGATCAGGCGCACCCTCTTGCACTACCTTTGGGCGGGGAAGTCCCACAGAATTGCCTATGATGTACTCACAAGACCCAGGGATGAGGGGGGTTAACTTCCCAGATCTAGACACATACTATAAGGCAGCCCAACTGAGAATTTTTGTTGACCACTTCGCACAGGGCACCAAGAAGCAGTGGGTGGCATTGGATAACAAACTCTTTTCTCCGATTATGCTTGATGAATGGCTGTGGGTCCCCAAGAGACGCATCCCGAGGAGTATTCTGAACCATCCAGTCTTGGGGGTACTGTGGTCCATATGGAAAGAAGGGGGCTACCTTAGATGGCTCACGACATGGCCTTTGCCTCTGAGCTGCATCTGGGCTCCTCCACTGATGGATGGGATCAATGAACCACTAGCCTTTCAGAAATGGTATGAGGCAGGCTTGAGCAGAGTAGGACAGCTTTGGGTGGACGGAGTGTTGATCTCCCTCGGAGACCTCGGGGACCTCCTGGGCCTGGGTGACCTTTCTCCATTCTGGTTCTTGCAACTTAAAGGGACCCTCACCGAACGTAAGTGGGGAGACACCCTTAGGAGGGACCTAACGGATTTTGAAAAACTTCTGATCACGTACAAGGGTACCAAAGTCGTAATATCCAGACTTTACGGCCTCCTGTTGTTGTCCACCCCGAGGGATCCCCCCCGCCCAGGTGCAGTGGGGAAAAGACCTAGGTACACCCATCACTGTTAGGAGGTGGACCAAGATGTCTAGACAGGCCAACCTCTCCACGGCCGCACTCCAGTATCGTCATCAGGCCCTGAAATTAATTCATAGATGGCACTACCCGCCGCAGAGAATAGCCAGAATGAGGAAGGGTTATGACCCTCATTGTTGGAAGTGCCACACTGAGCGGGGTGACTATGCACACATGTGGTGGAAATGTCGGGTGGCACAAACTTATTGGAATGAGGTCCTATCCTGGATAAAAGAAGTGGATGATATTGATAGAACCCTGTCTCCATGGTTGGTCCTGTTTGGTATTGAGGTGGAGGGAGGTCCGAAGGTGACACATGACCACATGTTACAGGTCATGCTGGTGGCGGCCAGGTGTTGTTGGGCGCAGAGATGGAAGGCCTCCCAACCTCCAGGGGAAAAGGACTGGGTGCTTAAACTGTGCGCCATATATGATATTGAGTTCCTTACCCACTTGATTGATGAATCCAAGATCAATATTGAGGGTCTGTGGCTACCTTTCTTCGACAAATATGGGAGGGTGAATTGAGTTTGAAGGAACATTTTGGAGCCACCGCTTGAGTCGAGGATCGGCCTTACTGACTGCTACCCTCGGGGATTGGGTGGGCCCCACGAGAAGGGCGATATGGCCCTGAGGCCTTGGGCCCTACGTTTTGAGCGTTAACATAAGAACTGCCTACTACCTGTAATACATTTCATCTTACTGTGTTGGACTCTTACCATGTCGGTTGCTCTATGAACCATGGCGTGTGGGAGGGAGGGGCGAGGGGGGTATCGTAGGGGGTAAAGGTTGTGTACGCATTTTGAATTTATTCCAGAAGATGCCTGATTGTTTTCTCAATGTCATAACCTAAATGTTTCAATAAAACTAAATTTTCAACAACAAAACAAATGGGACAAAGAAGGGAGGAGATGGGTGACTCGGAGAGAAGGTAAGAGGAACACAACAACCAGGGCACCCACACAAAAGCAGCCAGTTACGTAGAAGCCGACCAGGGCATCTACAGAGATCCCTGCAGGCCAGTCCACAACCGAGATCCCTACAGGCCAGTCCACAACTGAGATCCCTGCAGGCTAGTCCACCACTGAGATCCCTACAGGTCAGTCCACAACAGAGATCCATGCAGGCCAGTCCACAACAGAGATCCCTGCAGGCCAGTCCACAACTGGAAATGAAAAGCTTCTTTATTGGGGTTAGAGGAACACAACAACCAGGGCACCCACACACAAGCAGCCAGTTACGTAGAGGCCCACCAGGGCATCTACAGAGATCCCTGCAGGCCAGTCCACAACCGAGATCCCTACAGGCCAGTACACAACCGAGATCCCTGCAGGCCAGTCCACAACTGAGATCCATGCAGGCCAGTCCACAGCAGAGATCCCTACAGGCCAGTACACAACAGAGATCCCTGCAGGCCAGTCCACAACTGGAAATGAGAAGCGTCTTTATTGGAGTTTTGTTTTGGTTTATTTATTGATTTTAAAAACAGCCTGGGTATCAAATTAGCTGTCATAATCCAAGACTGTTATCAGAGTGTAACGTAAAATAATGTCGAGTCAAGCATCACTAATGGCAAATGCACAGTAATGTGGCGATCATTGAATAAAGACAGCAAAGTCAGATTAAGCTCACATTTAAAGTAATCATCCACATCGAAATAGTTTCCTGCAGCTTTGGACGTTTTTCTCTTAAAGAGTGGCGTTGTTGCCTCCATGTTCCTTATTTGGTGTTTCGCTGAGAGAGAGAGAGAGAGAGAGAGAGAGAGAGAGAGAGAGAGAGAGAGAGAGAGAGAGAGAGAGAGAGAGAGAGAGAGAGAGAGAGAGAGAGAGAGAGAGAGAGAGAGAGAGAGAGAGAGAGAGAGAGAGAGAGAGAGAGAGAGAGAGAGAGAGAGAGAGAGAGAGAGAGAGAGAGAGAGAGAGAGAGAGAGAGAGAGAGAGAGAGAGAGAGAGAGAGAGAGAGACCCCCTTATTACAGCCCCTCGGCACTTCTGAACCCCTTTATTCCTCTGACACCCCTTTGGGAGGTGTCTAACGCCACCATGACATTCGAGCCCCCTGTGGCATTGCCCGCTCCTTGGCACCCCTCGAACGCTACCCCTCTTTAGGACCCCCCTACCCCGGATTAGCGTGCCCGATGGATGGTTCATCTGCTCCTGAGCAGCGCGGAAGTGTAATGAGCAGGCCGTGCAAGCCATCTTTAAGCGCTTATGGGCGGTTATAAAGCACGCGGTAATTTGCAGTAACTATCTTTTTAAATGGCAATTAAAAGACCATATTGTATTCTCAAGCCGGGTATATTAATAAGAGCACAATGAACCGTGTGGTGGTTTCTGGAGCTGGGAGGAGGGCGGTCGGCCCGTGGGATTCGTGCAGTGAAAGAGGACGTCCACCCCCCGCCCCCCACTCCTCTGAACCCTGTGGCTGGGACGGGAGGTGGGGGACGAGAGTCGCTTCACCCGGGGTGGCGGCATTACTTCGTCTGAGTAGAGGGCAAGGGGCGAAGGCTGCAATTCTGTGTAAGAATGGCGTCGCTAGAGGGTAACCTGGGGGGCCTGGCCCCCTCCTGTGAAATCCACAATGAAGAGCTGTTAAGTTCCCGCTGTTGTCGTGACCAGCCCCTTCCATCAGAATGTAGTGCACTGTGAATGATGGGTCATTTGTGGCTTAATGGTTTTGTGCCTAGATTCTGAGGGGAGGTGCAGTGGGGTTTGGTAGTTGGTGTGCACAAAAGCTTCTCTGCAGGGGTGCTGGTGATGTCACACATTCCCTTTCATAGGGGGCCCCCTTACTTTGGTCTGTGGCTCCCCTACTTTTGCATTTGGCCCCCTGTGTGCCCACCTAAACTTGATTCCTGACGCCACCACTCAGGCCCGGCCTTAGGGGGGGGGGTGAGCCTGTCGCGCCCCCATGAGGCGCCATTGGCTCCCGTCACACCAGCGCGGGGGAGTCTTTCAAGGGCTCCCCCGAGCTGGCGCATCAGGAGAAGGCGCAGCAGGCGGGCGCATTCAATGTCAATCGGGTGCAATGCGCCCCTCCGCCGCAGGTGCCTTCACCAACAAAAGGCACTGTTAGCCCACCGCCACTATGCCAGCTCGGGGGCGTCTTTCAAGCACTCCCCAACGTTGGCATAGTGTCGGCAGGCACCACATTGTTAGTCATTGCGCCCACAGCAGCGGAGCGCATTTAGGGACAATAGGGTGCTGATGCTCCCTATTCATGGAATTACCAAGTGACACTCCTTGGCCAGGCCCCCTGTTGAACAGGGGCGCGTGCGCAAGGGGGGTTGCGCCAATTCGCCCAGGGCGCTGCTGCTCCTAATGTCAGCCCTGGCGCCACTGGTACTGGGTAGGTGGAGGGCAGCGCCAGTGCTGTGGTAGGCAGGAGCTGCAGTTAGTTGCATGGTTGAAAGGAGGAGGGGCTTGCTTCATTTTTTCAGTAGTAGGTATGGGACGGGCGTCTGCAGTTCTGTGGTATACACGAGGAGGCGGCAGCTGCAGTTTCCTTGTAGGAAGCTGGAGACCGAAGCTGCAGATATGTGGTTGCATGCATTGTGTGTCAATCCCATGATGTGGTTGCATGCATTCTGTGCCAATCCCATGATGTGGTTGCATGCATTCTGTGCCAATCCCGTGCTCAGCAAAAAAAGAAGGGGTTGCCGCATTTAGTTGAATTAAGGAGGGATTGCCTTCAATTCGGTGCTATGTAAGAGGAGGGTCTACCTGCAGTACTGTAGTAGAAAGGAACATGAAAATGTCACGTGGTAGTATGAAGGAGAGGGAGGCCACAGTCTCTGGGTGAAGGAGAACGAGAGCGGCGGTGCTCCAGCTGGGTGATGGAGAGGGAGGCTGCAGTTCTTCGTCTGGGTGACGGAGAGGGAGGCTGCAGTTCTTCGTCTGGGTGATGGAGAGGGAGGCTGCAGTTCTTCGTCTGGGTGGTGGAGAGGGAGGCTGCAGTTCTCTCACTGAGTGGAGGAGAGCGGGGCTGCAGTTCTCCGTCTGGGTGCATGAGAGACAGGCTGCAGTTCTCTGGCTGGGTGGAGGAGATAGAGGCTGCAGTTTTCTCACTGAGTGGAGGAGAGGGTGCTGCAGTTCCGTCCGGGTGGATGAGAGACAGGCTGCAGTTCTCTGGCTGGGTGAGGGAGAGTGGGAATTGCAGTTCCCTAGCTTGGTGGAGGAGAGGGATGCTGTTTTCTCCGGCTGGGTGGAGGAGAGAGTGGCTGCAGTTGTCTAGCTGGGTGAAGGGGGAGGAGCTGCAGTTCTCTGCTGAGTGGAGGAGAAGGAGGTTGCAGATCTCCCTCTGGGTGGTGGAAAAAGATGCTGCAGTTCTCTGGCTGGGTGGAGGAGAGAGAGGCTGCAATTCTCTGGCTGGGTGGAGGAAAAAGATGCTGCAGTTCTCTGGCTGGGTGAGGGTGCAGTTCTGTGATAGAGAGGAGGAGAGGAAGGCTGCAGTTCAGGTTTTTGAAGGAGGAGGAAGGGGTACGTGCAGTGCTAGGAAGGAGGAAGCGTGGCTGTGGATGTGTGGAAGAAGGGGAAGGCTGCATTTTTGTGGACGGCAAGAAGAGGGTCAGCTGCAGCTCTGTGGGAAAGAGGATAGTGAGGCTGCAATTATGTGGCTGTGGGTGGATTTAAATCTGTGGTGGGTAAAACGACATGGCAGCTACAGTTCTGTGGTAGAAAGGCGAAGGCAACTGTTATGTGGCAGGAAGAGGGTAGGGAGGCTGCATTTCTCTTGTTGGTAGGCGGGGGAGGGGGCAGATCAGCCGTAGGAAGGAGGTCGACTGGCTGCTGGCGTGTGATTCGAAGGTGGAGAGGGCACTGCATTGTTGTGGTAGGCTAGGACAGAGGTGACTGCAATTCTGTGGTAGGAAGGAGGATGCATAGGTTGTGGTTATTTGGAAGGCAGGGGGCAGTTTTGTGGTAGGATAGAGGAGGGGCTCTTGTAGTAATACAGTAGGAAGGAGGAGAGCAATGCTGCTGTGCTGTGTAGGTGTGGATGTTGTTGTGGGGTTGGAGAGGGTGCAGGCACCTGGGGAGTATAGGGCGAGATTGCTGTTCATTGATAGTAATGAGGGTGCAGCAGCTCTATGGCTGAGTGGGAGGTGGCATGGCAGTTCTGTGATAGGAAGGAGGGGGGCTGCAGTTCGGTGGCTGAGTGGGAGGTGGGGTGGCAGTTCTGTCATAGGAAGGAGGGGGGCTGCAGCTCTATGGCTGAGTGAGAGGTGGGGTGGCCGTTTTGTGATAGGATGGAGGGGGGCTGCAGCTCTGTGGCTGCGTGGAAGGTGTGTTGGTAGTTTTGTGATAGGAATAGGGGGCTGCAGCTTTATGGCTGAGTGGGAGGTGGGATGGCAGTTTTGTGATAGGATGGAGGGGGCAGCAGCTCTATGGCTGAGTGAGAGCGGGGTGGCAGTTCTGTGATAGGAAGGAGGGGGCTACTGCTCTATGGCTGAGTGGGAGGAGTGTTGGTAGTTTTGTGATAGGATGGAGGGGGCTGCAGCTCTGTGTCTGAGTGGGGGGTGGGATGGCAGTTCAATGATAAGAAGGAGGGGGCTGCAGGCTATGGCTGAGTGGGAGGTGGGATGGCAGTTTTGTGATAGGATGAAGGGGGGCTGCAGCTCTGTGGCTGAGTGGGAGGTGTGTTGGCATTTCTGTGATAGGAAATAGGGGGGCTGCGGCTCTATGTATGAGTGGGAGGTGGGATGGCAGTTCTGTGATAGGAAAGAGGGGGGCAGCAGCTCTATGGCTGAGTGAGTTCGGGGTGGCAGTTCTGTGATAGGAAGGAGGGGGCTACTGCTCTATGGCTGAGTAGGAGGTGTGTTGGTAGTTTTGTGATAGGCATTAGGGGGCTGCATCCCTGTGTCTGAGTGGGAGGTGGGATGGCAGTTCTGTGATAGGAAGGGGAGAGGCTGCAGCTCTATGGCTGAGTGGGAGGTGGGATGACAGTGCTGTGGCCTGAAGGAGGAGTTGAGGCTGAAGTCCTGCAGTAAAGAGAAAGAGGGGAGGCCATGGAGAAGGTTTGAAGGCTGCAGTTCAGTGGCTGGCCGAAGAAAAAGGGGCGACGTTTTCACTTTGGTTGGAGGGAGGGTGATAATTGCAATTCTATGTGTGGGGAGAGGTGAGTGTGTTTATTGAGAAAAGTGAGAGGGTTAAAGGAACGGTTTGCCCAAAAATGTTTATTGCAAAAAAAGATGGGCAATAATAAAAAAAAATCGATTGCCACTTTTTTTTTAAGTCCCTATGTAAAATTTTGAGAAAATTAAGCTCAAAGGGAAGCACATGGGGGCATCCATTTTGTGAAATGGATGCCTGCCGCTGTGCTTGCTTTGGCTTTTGCAGCACTAATGAAGGAAAAGCCAGCCAGCTGTAGTAAACAAAAGCTACCACTGGGTGGCTTTTCCTTCATTGGTGCCGGGACTCGGAGGACGCTCAGGACGGAGAGCGGAGACTACAGGCAGAAAAGCTGCAGCTGCATCTCGGTAAGTGCTATTTTTTAAATAAAAATAAACACTAGCTGCAGTTTTTTTTCTATGTTTTTTCCGGGCTGGAGGAGCCCGGAAAACTTAGAAATAAAACCGCAACTTTAAAAATGTTGTATTTATGTTTGCGGTAGCTTTTGAAGCTACCACAAACATTTCAGAAAACAACTGCATTTCAGAAAACAACCGCGTTGTGTTTCTGCCTAAAGCTGCTTTCCCATTTGGGGCTTTCGGGCTCCCCGGAGCCCGAAAGCCCCAAATGGGAAAGCAGCTTTAGGCAGAAACACAACGTGGTTGTGTTTGAAAATGCTGCGGTTTTTCTTTCCAAGTTTCTCAGGCTCCTCCGAGCCGGAGGAGCCTGAGAAACTTGGAAAGAAAAACCGCAGCGTTTTCATACACAATAACATTGTATTTATGTTTGCGCTAGCTTCAAAAGCGACCGCAAACATAAATACAACGCTTTTAAAGTTGCAGTTTTATTTCTAAGTTTTCCGGTCACCTCCAGCCCAGAAAACGTAGATAAAAAACCGCAGCTAGTGCTTATTTAAAAAAAAAAATATATAGCACTTACCGAGATGCTTGTAGTCTCCGGTCTGCGTCCTCCGAGTGCCGGCACCAATGAAGGAAAAGCCACCCAGTGGTAGCTTTTGTTTACTACAGCTGGCTGGCTTTTCCTTCATTAGTGCTGCAAAAGCAAGCACCGGCGGGAATCCATTTCACAAAATGGATGCCCCCATGTGCTTCCTTTTTTCAATTTTGAGCTTCATTTTCTCAAAATTTTACATAGGGACTTAAAAAAAAAAAATTGCCAATCGATTTTTTTTATTATTGCCCATCTTTTTTTGCAATAACATTTTTTCCCTCTCAGACGCAGGCCTCCAGACAGGGGGAGGTTTTTTGGGGGGATTGAGTGTGCCCAGTGGACCAGGATCTTGAACAAATAAGATATTCCCCTAGCAAGAAAGGGTGACATACACATGAGGGCTGCCACAATGTTATCACCTCACAACAGGGCAGAGTTGGAGAGTTTATCACATGTTGCCAACATCAGTCCGGTGGTGGCACACAGCGAGCTCCGGGGAGTGCAGTGCATGTTGTGCATGTTGTTTGTGGGGATGCCACTCAGCCAGGTCGTTAACCTCTTCCTTGGCCAGTGGCCACCTGCCATGGTAGGGCATGTTAAGCATTTTACTGTAACCGAGATGTCAAGTAAAGCTATTGTCAATGCTCTTTAAGCTCCTACTGGGCCACCTTCTTTTGTTTGACCAGTTTTACTTATTTATTTATTTTAATTCTTGATAGAGCGCCAAATCGCCCACAGGCCTCACGGCGCACGTAAAACAATAACAAGACAGACAATCAGATAAAAGTAAGAAAATCAAGATCCGAGAAGCACAGAGCTAGGGGAGGTGAAGAGGAAGGTCTTCAAGTTATTTTTAAATTCAACCAGTGAAGGGGAGGACTCGAGGTGAAGTGGGTTCCATGTGCTAAAATCATGGCAAAAATGGCTGTTTACACAAAAAATTGCGGGAAAAGGCTGTGGTTTTGCCGCCGCCAACCATGTAAAGGATGCGAGGGACACCCCCACAACCCCCAGACCCATTGTACCATTTAAGGGCAGCGGGAAACACCCCAGCAACCCCGCTCGCCTTAAATGGTATAATGGGGTACACTGTTACCAGATCAAACCACAGCATTTTTGCCGGAATTTTTTGTAAAGGTGACATTTTTTGCGGCAATTTTATTACTGCATACCGTGAAGTGGAATAGAATTCCACGGTGCTGAAGCGAAGACATCAAAGTTTGTTTTCCAAATTTGCCAAGACGGAAGCAAGGTCTGGCAGAGCCTAGCCTGTTCCACTGACCTGGAAGGGCGTCCTGGGACGTAATGTTGGATCCGTGCTGAAAGGTAGCTGGGTGCGATGGCGTTGTGGCATTTGAACGTGAGTGTGAGTTTCTTGAAAGATACCCTGTGCTAGATTGTGAGAAGAAGATCGATGGTACACCAGTAATTTCGAATTGTGTGACCTATTATGGATGGACGAGTCGAGCGAACCCAAACCGACTTATTAATTAATGAATACAGGACCTGTGGTAGACCCCCTGAGGAGGATGCGGAACCATTCAGGAATGGGGGATTCACCCCAGAAATGTTAAGAAAACTGGTGATGTCTTTAGAAAGTCACCAGCTTGGTGGCAGGGGAAAGCAGGGGCTATCTTCTAAGGTTTGCTTTTGCCCTTATTAATTTGGCCGTGTATGTATACTACTTGAGTTGTGACTTTGGGGCTGAGGCGCTGGTCATTTCTGCTGCTGCTGCTTATTGTGTCCGGAGAGAAGCTCTTTGTCTCACTGCACTCCTTTAGTATCTTGATGTCTGCCTTTGTAGTATTATTCATGAATGTATTAACTCTATTAATTCTATTAGCATTCTGTATCAATATTGTGTTAACTCATGAATGTGGTATATGATTATAATTAAATATTATCAATTATTAATCAAATTTGCTGTTCTTAGATTTGTAAAATGTAATTTAGTCTTGTTATTTCCTGTCTGAGGTTTTTCGTCCCCTTTTATACCTTTTTAATTCAAAATAATTTTCAAAATATTTTTTATCTTCTGATTACCATTGCACAAGAAAATAAAACTATATTGCTGAGCAACTTGTCCACTGTATCTGCTAAAATAAAGGACGTTTGATGGAGATCCTTTTGTTCGCATCCGGATGATTTTTATTATTGAGGAGAGTGCAGCCCAGAAAGCTGCATTTCGCTTTCATTTTTTCTTTGTTTGGATATATATATATATATATATATATATATATATATATATATATATATATATATATATATATATATATATATATATATATACACCCACACACACACACACACACTAATTGCCTGGTTGATGCCTCTTTCCAACCCAAGCCCAATCGCAGTGTACTGCTTCACCTAAGTCTCCCAAATGTGTATGTCTAAGGAGTGCGTGGATGTGTGAGCTCTGCGCGGACTGTCACTGAGGGTGGAACAATAGCCAGGGCACGTACCTCCTTGACGCCCACAACAATGTGGCTGTGAGTAATATTGATGGGGGGCGAGGGGTGGGGGATACAGTGATGATGGAGCAAAGGAGCAAAAGCCTTTTATATCTCAACAGCGATAAAAGACTTGTCTCCAGTCGCTGGAGAGCATTTTGTAACACAGCCTTTATGTCCGAGGAGATTGTTGTCCTTGCTAGAGAGTCTGAACCCGGTGCAAGAAAAGTGTGGAGAAGTTCCCTGCATTACATGAGCCCTCTCCCTTCGCCCCCGCCGCCCCCCCCCCCTTTTCCACTCCATCCTCCCTCCCCCACCGTCATGGGGACAGCTGCTGGCAGCATTTGCTTCACGCCCACTGGGAGGGCATGCCATTGGCAGGGCGCTCACTGTGGAGAAAACGCACAGCTGGGCGCAGCTGGACTGGGCCTCCAAGTGCACAGCCATGGCTGCTCAAACCTGGTGGTGATTGTTAGGGGCGTGCCAGGCATGGTATGGGGGGTTGGTGGAAGCACTGCTAGGGGGCAAAAGGGGTAAGGTAGAAGGAGCCAAAGCGGCATTGACTCCAATTAAGTAATCAGTGCTTGGAGGTGGCGTGGCAGCAGTGTAAAGCGCTATAAGACAACTAACGAAAATTAACACAAACCTCTATTACCTGTTACTCAGTTACACAAATCATCAACTGGTAGAGGGGGCAATCCGAACAGACCTCGCCCCCACCCACCTCAAATACACATACTCATATCGCAAGCATGATGTCCCATAACCCCGCCCCTCCCGCCCTCGAGGTGAAAGGAAAGAGAGACCCCGCTTTCAAGGAAGCCAGGGCGGGCAGACGAGGAAGCCTCGGTTCCACATTCCATCGTATTTTGGAAATGAAACCCAGACGCCTCCGGGAAGGCGATCTGGCACCAGAACGAAAGGCAGGTCTTCGAGAGTTGGCGCAGACAAGGGGTTGGGAGAGAAGACGCTCCACGGGATTGCATATTGATAGCAAACCTTCAGCACATATCGATTTATTATCTGTCGTGCTGAGCAGCTCTAGCAGAGATCGCCGTTTGACAGCATTTTTCCCGCTTGTATTTTTTCAACAGACATAAGTCATGACGCTGGTTCCCATTTGTAATATGAATATGACGTCACTGTTTAAGGAGGACGGCATTGTCAGCTTCTAAAAAACATCCACCTGATGCCGACCCTCACGCCGTCAGGTCACGACAAAGCCCCATGGGACAGGCTGGCCCCAAACTATAGTCCACCAGCACCGACCATTACATTGATTTAAACAATGCTGTGCGAGAGCGAGTGAAAGACGCAATGACGTAAGCATATCCTGTTATATGCAGACCTGGGATCATCTATTCCTAGCCTCTCAATCTACCCCCAATCTACCTCTAATCTCTCATGTTATACCAATGTACCCCTACCATATCCCCTCTCTCGAACCCAATCTACCTCTACTCTCCCAATGTATCCCTACCTCACCCTCTCAATCTACCCCAATCTACCTCTACTCTCCCAATGTATCCCTACCTCATCCTATCAATCTACCCCACTCTACCTCTAATCTCCCAATGTATCCCTACCCCACCCTCTCAATCTACCCCAATCTACCTCTACTCTCCCAATGTATCCCAATGTATCCATACCTCATCCTATCAATCTACCCCAATCTACCTCTACTCTCCCAATGCATCCCTACCTCACCCTCTCAATCTACCCCAATCTACCTCTACTCTCCCAAAGTATCCCAATGTATCCCTTCCCCACCCTCTCAATCTACCCCAATCTACCTCTACTCTCCCAATGTATCCCAATGTACCGCTACCTTATGTTCTATATCTACCCGAATCTACCTCTACTCTCCCAATGTACCCCTACCTCATGCTCTCAATCTACCCCAATCTACCTCGACTCTCCCAATGTATCCCAAAGCACCCCTACCTCATCATCTCAATCTACCCCAATCTACCTCCACTCTCTCAATGTATCCCAATGTGACCTACCTCATCCTCTCAATCTACCCCAATCCACCTCTACTCTCCCAATGTATCCCAATTTACCTATACCACATCCTCGCAATCTACCCCAATCTACCTCTATTCTACCAATGTAGCCCAATGTGCCCTACCTCATCCTCTCAATCTACCTCAATCTACAGGCACTTTCTCAATGTATCCCAATGCATGATATAATATGGCATTTATAACACGCCTATACACAAGTGTGTCAAGGCGGACGAGGCATGGGAGGGGGAATAGAGGTAAGACAAAGACAACACTCTTACCAGGCCAGGTGACATTGAGATTGTGCAAGTGCAGGGGAGGGGGGAAGCGCGGGGGCAGGGGACAGTGCAATACATAGGATCAACAGTAAAGAATAAATAAAATAATAAAACCAGTAGTTAAAAAGTGCGGCCAGCTGTGGCAAGTGCAGGTGTAAGTGCAGACATCAAGTGTCAAGAGCTGGGGGGATTGTAGGGATACAGAAACAGCCCCCAAGTGCAGGGGTTGCCCAGGAGGCAGTGCAGGTTTGCAGCTGGCAGGGGAGGGGCCTGGGTCCAAGATCAGAGGGAAGCCAGGTGACCAGCGCAGTTTCAGTCAGGAGTTCAGCAGGGGAGAGAAGGAGAGAAAGCAGAAGCGAAGAGGAAGGTTTTGAGGTGCTTCCGGAACCGGAGATGGTTCTCCTCAAGTTTCAGGGAGGCAGAGAGGCTATCAAAGAGGGAGGCCCCAGCTGAAGAAAAAGATCTACCACCAACTTGTTGCTTGGAGGGACTACTCACCCTGAGGGAGTTGGAGGCGGATGAGCAAAGAGCTCGAGAAGGAAGACATTTAGGAAGAGAGAGTTGGATGTATTGAGGCCGCAGGCACCAGAAGGCATTGCGAACAATGCAGAGGATTTTGAATTTTAATCTTTGCAGCCACTGGGATCCAGTGCAGAGGTTTTAGTCCTGGAGAGATATGATCCCTGGGCTAGAGGCCAAGGACAAGTATCACAGTCCTGTTCTGAATGAGTTGCAGAGGGTGTAGAGTAGAAGGAGGCACATTTAGAAAGAGGCTATTGCAGTTGTCCAACCCAGAGAGAACCAGAGCTCTGGAGACAGTGAGCTTCTGGGGTAAGGAGAAGAAAGGAAGAATACCTCTGAGGAGGTGCAGCTGGTAGTGTGACTTCTTAGAGACATCAGAGATGTGAGAAGAGAAGGAGAGAGTGAAGTCGGAGATGACCCCAAGGTTTTTAGCCTCACAGGTGGGAGAAGGGAGAGGGCCGAGTGAGGCCGCGAGAGAGCGACAGGAAAGGAGGGAGCAGGTGTGCCAATGAGGAGAATCTCAGTCTAACTGGCATTAAGGCAGAGATTGTTGGCGGCACACCATTCCTGGATAGCGGAAAGGCAGTCAGCGATGAGAGAAGGAGAAAAGGGGGCGGAAGGGAGACTGAAAATGAGCTGAGTGTCATCTGCATTGCACTGAAAGTTGGGGCAGAGAGCGGCAATGCGGTGGGCAAGAAGTGCCAGGTATTGGTTGAACAGCCAGGGAGGGAGGTTAGACCCCTGGGGAACACCACATGTAGAGATAGAGATACAGGAGAGGAAGGACCCAATTCAAAGACAGATGAGAGATCAAGTAAGATGAGTACACAGGGGGTATTGGAGTCAAGGTTGTACCCCTACCTCATGCTCTCCATCTACCTCTAATCTCTTGATGTATCCCAATGTACCCCTCCCTCATGCTCTCCATCTACACAAATCTACCTCTACTCCCTTAATAAATCCCAATGTACCCCTACCTCATCCTCTAAATCTACCCCAATCTACCACTACTCTCTCAAGTATCCAATGAACCCCTACCTCATCCTCTGAATTTACCTCTACCTCCTCTACTCTCTCAATGTACCCCAATGTACCTCTTCCTCATCCTCTCTACTTGGTCTCCTTTCAATCCACCCCAGTCGATGCTTTTCTTCTCAATCTACCCCAGTCTATCCTCTACACACGCAATCTCCACTGTTTGCTCACATCTTCTTAATCCATCCCAATCTGCCTCTATCCTCTCAATCAACTACAATTTACCCCATCCTCTCAATCTACCCAATCTACTTGCTCTCCTTTTAATCCACCCCAATGTATTTGTATCCTCTCAATATACCCCAGCCACCTCAATTCTACCCAAGATGGCTGGGTAGAATTGAGATTCTACACAGACAAGTCTACCCAATTATGTCATAATTCTACCCCAAACAACCTCATCCTCTCAACCTTCCCTAATCCATCGTTATTATCTCATTCTGCCCCATTCTAACCGGATCCTCTCAATGAACTACATGAAACCCCTATCCCAAAACCTACACAGCAACACAGGTATCTCTCCTCCCCAATACATTCTTCTCCCATTTAAGGATGTCATGGGCATGTGGAAGCATGGCGAGCCCGGGCATATTTACCCAGGGTTCTGCTGGAAATGCAAGACTGGGGATTGGTCATAAAAGCTTAGGTTGTGGTCTTGTCAGCAACATGAACAGACATCCAAATAATTCAGTAGATCAAAGAAGAGAAACAACTATAGCACTCACACCAAGAAAGGGCAGCAAAAGTCACACAAAGCAACTGAATAGAGATGTGTGAAGCGTTGAATCTAACTTTAAATCCTGGGACTGGTGTCCCAGAGCTGCAAGCACGCATTATTCATTTATTTGTTTTCCTGCAATGTGCTAATTGTATCACACAGTGGTCATTTTGAAGGGTGGGGGAAGGGCTAAGAAACCAGGTACACTTTCAGTATGAGATTAAGATATCATGCACAGCATTCCACAGAGTGGCTTTCCAAATTATTAGGTTAACAGAAGACTTTAGATCGCAGCTACTGTGACAATGCATGGGTTGAGATGGTCAGGGATCGTCCAATTCTTAGACCCTCTAAAACAGTAGGGCCTTTAATGCTCTTCTCATTTTTAGGTGGTCCAGTTCAAATGCCTTCTCTGGATCCTTGATGGAAAACATAATTCCTGCAGCTGGTTTTAGTCGGGTGATGGGTTTGAGCAGGAGGTTGGTTGACTTACAGAGGCGGTTAATCATTGGCTGGTAGTGTCCGGGCCTATTCATCAAACATGTGGGGCACTGTCACCAGAAGGCTTCATGAGTGAGGCAGTGGTCCATCGAACTTTGGAACCGATAGAGTCTGAGGGGTGGAACTCAAATGCTGGAATTCAAATGTGGGGTAAATAATGCACAGGGCATTAACACACTCCTTGTCTTGAGTCAACTGGTGTCTTTCAGCTGAATACCATGGACATTAGGAAGAAATAATGCAGACGCTCAAGATGTCCTGACATGAACTAGTAGACCTGTATGTCTTTATATAGATAAGCATTGCAACTAGGCAGAATTTCAGGTTTAAGAAATGTCACATCAAATAAAAGTAAAATGTCGGAATTAAAATAAGGATTTTGCTTCCAAAGGAAAGACCAACATGGAAACTTGCACCAATGTACGAAATATATATTATCTTAATTAAGTTGTAATCCCTGTGAAACAGCAAATGCAGTTTTTTTTTTCATTTAATAAACTCTGCACTTTTCATCTGGCTAACATCCAACTTTCCTAACCTTTGTAACAATGAAACATTTTTAAAATATACAACATTAAATAAACTAACTACATACTGAAGCCCAATTAATAATCAGAGGAACCAAAAAACAGGAAGTATGCCTAAATCTGACTGCTACCTATTGAACTATTTATGACCCTTTAACCAAATCCACCCACAGCAAAGCTATTACTAGCCCCCACAGCCCCTCCCAGCACCCTCTTCAACGAAACAGTAGACTCTATCGTGAACCTATCCACGGCCAGAAAGACACGCATAAATCCTCATCATCACTTTTAAAACCAGTACAACCTGAGACCAAGGGAGTACTGATAAACGCCTGCTCCATGGTAGCCCACGCTACAGACATTGACGACCTACTCTACAATGAAGACTTGGACTTCTTAGCTGTTACCGAATCCTGGCTACACCCAACAGCAGGCCCCGCAATTATGTTAGCCATACCAGATGACTATACTCTACTAAGACTCGATCGTACCGCCTCTCGAGGCGGAGGTCTTGCCATTATAGCTAAAACTAAATTCCCTCTGACCATTGAGTCACCAGCCAACATAGGATCTTGTGAATCCTTAACTGCAAAGCTAACCTTATCTAATACACAATCCATCTCCATTCACCTTATTTACCGACCAGCTGGCCCCTTAGGATCATTTGAAGAAGACCTCATAAATATCCTATCAAATAAACTCAAGAAACCCTCACAAAGTATCGTATTAGGAGACTTTAACCTTGGTTTTAGCTACCCCGCAGATACTAACGCCACAATAATCAATAATACCTTAGAGGAACTGGGCTTTACCCAGAAGATCACAGAGCCCACTCATACCAAAGGTAGAACCCTGGACTGGCTAGCCATGCAAAATTGCCCAGCCCTGATCTCTTCTACACTTCCACAGCCCTGGACAGACCATTACCTGATCTCGTTCACCCTAGAGGCGACACCAGCGCAAATTGACAGTATAGCTCCAGCTGTTCAGATCAGAAATAAAAAGAACATCACCCCTGAAAATTTGATTCCATTAATCGCACCGACCTTGAATGCCATTCCGGGCTACACAGATCCTTTAATGATGGTAGACATATATAATAGTGTCATGCTCTCATCTCTCGATGCCATAGCCCCACTGAAGTTAAAAAAGAGCAAACCTAGAAAACACATCAACGCCTGGTTTTCTCCTTATCTTAAAGCCCTCAGACAGGAAATGCGATGCTGCGAAAAAATTTCGAGATCACTTCCCTCAGAAAAAAACAAGAAAAACTTGAGTAGACTAGCCTCTCATTACAAAAATAAATCATCCTGGCCAAACAAACGTCCTACAGCACTCGAATCTCACAAGCTAAATCCAACACCAGAGAGCTCTTTACAATACTAAAAGAGGTTGAATCTCCCATCCAAGCTCCTGACTCGTGCCTCAAGGATAAAAACTGGTGCACGGGTATACAAAATGCCTTAGCTAACAAAATCTCCTCTCTCAAGACAAAGATAAACATTAAAAAGGATGCCCTTCTCTCTTCCACTAAACCCAACATCCCCACCCCTAAAAAGATACACCCAACTCAGACACACACCCCTGTGCACATTCCCCATTTTAACTTCCAAAGAGTATCCACCAAAGAGGTAGAAAAGGTCATTCTTACCCTCAAACCTTTGAACTGCCATAGGGACCTATGCCCCGCACAATTGATAAAGGATGCGGCTCGTGATCTCGCTCCATTTATTACCAAACTAATAAATGCGTCATTCACATCAGGCAGCATACCTAATAATCTGAAACAATCATGGGTCCTCCCCCTGCTCAAAAAAACAAATCTAGACCCCTCTATTCGCACTAATTACTGCCCCATCACCACAGTACCATTCCTTCTTAAAATCCTCGATAAAATAGCATGCCAACAAATCCAACATTACCTTGAGCATTTCCATCTCTTAGGAGTCAGACAATCAGGTTTCAGGCCTCAACACGGTACCAAAACTGCACTCATAGATCTTAAGGCACAGATAGATGAGCTGAGAGATCAGGGTAAGGTGGCACTATTGCTACTCCTTGATCTCTCGGCTGCCTTCGACTTGGTCGACCACGAGATCCTATGCGACCACCTTCAAAAAGCTGCCCACTTCTCTCAAGAGGCAACTGACTGGATCCAATCCTCTCTAAATAACCGCACGATGAGAGTCTTTTCCCTACTAGCAGCAGCCGACCCATCACCCATCACCTGTGTCATGCCTCAGGGATCTTGCGTCCCCCCGACCCTGTATAACATCTTCACAAAGCCCCTTTTTGATGATTTAGATGGTCTGGGTATCACCTACACTAATTATGCCGATGATACCCAGATCCTCATCCCGTTGACGGGGGATTATGACAAGGATTTGGCCTTCGTCAACAAAGTGTACCTCATCATCCAGGCATGGATGGCCTCTCACGGTCTATGCCTGAATGATGACAAAGCAGAACTCCTCATTCTAGGGTCCTCACATAACCTTAACAAACTCGACCAAAACTACTCCTCCTTCGTAATTGACAACAATAAGATCTAGGTAGCCAAGGAGGTCAAAACCCTTGGCTTCTACCTAGACTCCACTCTCACCTTCCAAAAACAAGTTAATGCTATGGCATCCGCCACATCTTATACATGCAAACTCATCAGAGCAGCCAAACCTTTTCTCTCCCCGTCTAAGTATATCACCCTAGCCAGGGCTCTGATCCTGTCCAAGTTGGACTATTGTAACGCACTCTATGTAGGATGCAACAAATATATTACTAACAAAATTCAGATCCTTCAAATTAACGCCCTAAGAGCGGCCCTTAGTATCCCAAAGAAAGCCCACATCTCTGATTCTAGAAGGTCTGTCAACTGGCTTTCTACCAAAGACAAAATATTCCTCAAATTGTTTTCCCTGACCCACAAATGCCTCCACCAAGCAGCCCCTCAATACCTTATCACTAGATTCACCAGACCTGCTTCCTCTCGCCCCTCTAGAATGGCCAACTCCAATCTACTCCTGGTGCCCAGGTTTAAACGCTCTTTGTCGGGTGGGAACAGCTTTCCTGTTAAAGCAGCACAATACTGGAACTCCCTTCCATCCATTGGCTTAAGATTCACGACACATAACGACCTCTTGCTCTCTTGCTGACCACCACTATGATTGTAAATATGTACATTTAGGTTGTCAACTGCTCAGTGTAGATACCTTGTCATGAGACAACCGATTTATTGTATGTAGTATTGCTTATATTGTATATTTCTGTAACCCACTCCTCATTGGCGTGCACTGTTTCTTTTTGACGCGTCCAGTACTGTAACCACGGCTGGACTTCATTCCTTGTATGTAACTAAGCTTTGCAATCCTCTTGCTGCCTCTGCGCCTTGCTACCCCTCTAGGGGTTAGGTGCGCAATATAAATAAATAAAAAATAAAAAATAAAAAAATAATACATCTGTGGTGTGGGGGTGTGGGGTTAAGGGGGGGATCTTGCCTCTGAATAGCCAAAAGCCCAGAATTATGAGGACTTACGGCTCAGAGCCAGTGGTCACCCAGCTGCCCCACTGCACATCTGCTCCCAGGTGTCGCCTACAGATATTTCCCCCTGCAGGGTTTTCACCCCACTGGCGCTCTGGTGCCCACTTGTGCCTGATCCCATAGGTCGTCTCCATATGTGATTTTGTACCAGATGTGGCACACTTGCCACTGCTAGGAATACTTGCCCATTCCAGGGTGCCTCCGGACTTCTACTTACAAACAATCTACTCAGGAAGCACCACTACTAAGAATGTGGCACTGCCACACTAGATGGATGCACACATGCCCGTTGAGGTCTGCACTGACTGCTCCTACACTAACATGTTCAAATGTTATGTTATGACACCAATAAATGTAACAGCTAAGCAAGCCACACATCCATTGAACACCCCTCCAATCACACAACAAGGGCTGGCATGCTACACTTCTCCAAAACAACGTATGTATCACTCTCCTGATTATGCATTATGGGCAGAAGGGGCAATCCCCTGCACAGAAATAACTCAAGTTTACGTGACAAAAACCACTAGCAAATAGACCCACACAGAGTAACCAGGTACTTCATAGGTGCAGGCATCACCACAACATCCACAATATCTTGCATTTTTCCTCTTTCCCCACTAACCAAACAAAGCTGCACTATCTGTCAGAACTGTTAGAGTTTAAAGAGATCCTGCATTTGGCATTGGGCATCTGAGCATAGTATAAACTTAGGCTAACCAGATGTCCCGGTTGTGACTGGATTGTATGAGAATTGTGCCAAAGAGACTGTTTTACAAATGCTTACATTGCAAGGCCTGTAATAGCAGTCAGAGCAAAACCTCCTGTTTTTTTTTTTTTTTTTAGTATGTTCATAGTTACAGCCAAATCTGCACAGTTTATATGTAGGGTAATGTCAGGAAAACCCTCTAATCCCCCACACATCCCTTTCCCCAAAAATGCTGAACAATAGTTATGGTATCCATGGTCAAACGGTAGTCCTACTTTTATGTTTGTGGCTTGTCCACACATTTAATTTTGAAAATACGGTAACCCTATTGTAAGGGTGCAGAAGTAAGGCTCGAACACAATGAGCATGTTTTTGTATATGGGCATTTATTAATTAAAAGAGGGTTGGATAAAATGCCCCTCTGTCCCTAAAGCTAAGAGGGGATTCCCTCCCTCAAAAGAAACTTGTGAAATTGTCAGGAAGTCTGAAACTAAAATGTCTGTCACTGTCGTGTCCCAGAACCTACTTCTATGCCTAACACTAATAGTGTAAAGCAACTGTGTAAGGATGATTTCTTCTCAAAGTAAAAAGTCTTCTTTGTTTTCAACCAACAGAAAAGTTCCAAGTTTCGCTGGTAATAAAGTGATGCAAAATAATGTTCCAAAATACAAGATTCCAATGCTAGGGTTATGCTCCTTTCCCCATGATTTCTTGTTGTCTTTAAGTTACTGGCTAATTCACGAGGAGCTGTTTCTTGCCTTCACAGTTCTTCAGCTTGCTGGGTTCTGCTACCAAGCGTATGATTCCTTTTATCAGTCCTAAGGTGCTTCACTTTCTTATTCTCACACTCCAGTGTGGGAGTGGGTCCCATACTCACAATAATTTACACAGCTTTGTTTACTCTTCTGCCAAGTAAGTGTTTCTTTTTTTCTCTCACAGGGTCCTAGAACCTCTTCATTTTAAACTTGTGTTCCTAATATAGGTGCAGATCCCAGGCTCGGAGTGTTGGGTTGTATCTGCTTGGTTCACTCTCCTGACAAGTATACATCTCTCATTTGCTTCAGGGTCCCAGACCCTATCTTTCATCAGGGTCCCAGACCCTCTTACTCTTGAGTGCGGATCCCAGACTTGCACTATTGCATTGAATCGGCTTGGTGCACTCTTCTGCCAACTATACAACGGTCTCACATTTGCTTCAGGGTCTTTGCAGTTCCTGAGCACACCCTGTTATGCCACAGAACATTGAACAACTCCCAGGTAACCTGCATACCAGTTTGCTTCCTTCTCTGAGGTACCAGAAGATCCCCGCCAGCAGTGTCCCATCTAGAGGCTCCGGCATTGTCTGAGCATATGGTGGGGTCTGCAGTGACTCTGCAATCTGATGCTTTTTCCCAGCTGCACATTTTGTCTCTTCTGTGCTTTCCTGGGTCTTGGGAAGCAGAGAGAATTCACCTGGCAGCAACACGAGTAGTCCCCTTGTGATGGACCACACTCAGGTTCTCTCTTTCTTCTGGCCTGGGGATCCCTTGTGGCACACCTCAGCTGCTCCTGTGCACGGATCCCACTGTTCTTCTTCGGGAGAACCCTCTCTGTTGCGTCCTAGCTGTGCCTGAGTTTGAGCTTGAGCTGCTTTCAATCTCCCTGTGGGATTGATGTACTGCTTTGGGCCAATCACTGGCATTAGGAAGCTAGACCTCTCACTCTGCTTCTCACAATTGATCCTTGGACTACGGGCCATCTCCTTCGTCACAGTACCAGTCTTAAAGCTATAGGCATGACATCTTGATCTTTTTGGTTTTTCAGTATTGTCATGTAGATTAGGTTGACTGATTTGACAAGAAAATATATTGGTGTTATCCAGGAAGGAGGATTTATAGTTGGAGATGGGTTGCATATATTAAAGTGGAAGGATACTGGGTTCTCTAATAATGGTGGTCCCAAATCACATAGAGGGATTCCTTCCCCATGTGATACTCCCTTGGTGCACTACCCCCTGGGGGACTAGTGTACTGTGGATGCAAGGCCCTGGTACCATGGGAAAGGTCTGCCCTAGGGGAGAAGGAACGACATCCTCAGATTTGTCACACTATATAAAACACAATGACATGATGTAAGATAACGTAAGAACATACCATAACATAACACATAACATAAACTCAGCAAACTGAAGGCTGGTCCTGTGATACAAAGGACTGAAAGGCCTAACAGGGGAGCATCATGCTAAGAGAAACTCCAATAGACCAATCAGAATGGAGACAAGAGTGTCTACAATAACAAAAACAACAATAATAATACAAATAATTACAATAATAATAGTATCAAGTTTATATATAGTGCTCCTTGCCAGATTACTCTCACTTCTACAGTCTGCTGGCACTCAAACATACACAATGTAAACTGGCCTTTTGTCAAAGGTGATCTCTGTGAGAAACCAGAAGGTGTCTCACCCACTAGTTCCCGGGGATCTGTCATCCAGGTGGATAGGACACAGCCAGCGCTTTTGGAACCAGTTCCTTGGGATGGACCATTGCAGGAGGATCACCTGGATGAGGTGTCTTCGGGGAGTGGGAGTTGGACACCATATGGTGGGACGTGGTATCCCCTTCCCTGTAGCACCTTTACCTCATCCTACTAGCTAGGATATTTAGGAACTCACCCCCCCCCTTTTACAACATGAACACATTCTCGCAGACAGCTCGCTATGAGAGAAAACAGACTAAAAGCCCAGCTGTATACCTGACGTGTCCCAATACAATGGTCAAGCAAGGTCAGGCAATTACTGACCATCACACACACCTGACTTCCATTACACTTCCCCACACAATGCATGAGAGCACACTCTGAGAGAAACAAAGCACACGAGGAAACAGCAATTCCAAGATGGCGGTTTAACAAGTGGAGATAAGACAGCAAAACAGAAGGGGATTGCAAGGAGGGAAATTCCCTTGACCTTTACGAAAAGGAACCATTACTTTCATGAAGCCTCGAGAATAGAAAGCATAATACCAGGAAACCAGGTTGAGGAATCCTGCATTGTGTTTTGGAGGTACCTGGGTTCCTCCCGTGCTGATAATCAAGGCGGGGAGAATTGCCAGCTGGCGTGGAACTGTCCTTAGCTCCAACAACAAAGCAGTGTCAGTGAAATCAACACACCCAACGAGTTGGAGAGACCGATACAAGACCGGTCTGTGTTGAAGTCAAGGCTGCCAAAAAAACATTGTATGAAATGCGAGTGGCAAAGGATTGTGAATCGAAGTGGTGCTGTGACGGGTTAAGCAAAATCCTGTGCACAACCAAAAGTCTTCGATGTTGATACAGTAAATAAAGTTTATAGCAAAGTGGATAAATTTGGGCTGAGCTCGGCAGAGAGAGATCAATTGCAAGTTTTGTGTTAAAGTAGATCTAAGCCAGGCGGAGGGGGATCCGAGGTGAATCGTAAATCACCTAAGAACATTGTGTATATGTGAAATACAAAAAGGAAATGAACGTTATTGTTTGTTTGTTGCATCAGGCTCTCTGAGAAAAGAGACTTTGAATGGCAAAGCGACTTTGGCACAGAAGGCCATGATGTTAAAGTTTTGAACTGCACTCTCATGCTAGAGAAGCCAGAGACTGTGCTAAGCTCGAGCGTGCCACATTGTCCCATGCTGAAAACAGGGGGAAGGGATCATATCTTGAACACTTTTATATAACATTATTCCCCACACTATTTGTATTTAGAGATAAGGATTGGCAATAGGTTTATTAGTATAGGCCCTATTATTTTGACAAGACGCCACTGACAAGACACCACTAGGACTGCGTTGTTATTATTTGATGGTCGTAGCTTGCTCCCATATTTATTAGATAGGCATTTCTCAAACACAATTGAAGTTCAATAAATACCCTTGTACTGTGATCACTTGTGCCTGCTTACTGTTGAAACCATGCCTTCCTTACATGTGGTGTCAGAAGTGGGATGTGACTCAATTGACACACATTGGGGAACCCTAAAATTCCAGAAGCTTAGTCCTAGAGCCTCATATCCCTCTATCGCCACAAAAGAATACATTGGTTTTGATACCTGTAGCAGCTTAGAAGCTACTACCCCTCCAAGGAAAAGAGGAATTATTTCCACAGACTAAGGGCCTCATCACGAGTTCGGCGGTAGCCCTTAAATGTGGCGGTAGCGCTGTTACTGCTGCATTTAAGGGTCTGCCAAATCATGGCTTCAGCTGATTTCCCCCCAGCTCTGAGCTGGGGGGAAATCCGCAGAACATTTTCCAATTTTCGGTGCATTTACCGCGGGCAGGAAATCTGCTGGCGGTAAAAGCGCAAAATGTCCCCATTGAGCCCAATGGGAAATGGGGAATTCCTGATTGGACTCAATGGGGAATGGGCAATACCCGTTCCGCCAAACCCGTGATCCAGCACTAATAGCGCCAGTGGGTTTGGTGGTAGGACTAATAACGCCAGCGCTATTAGCGCTGGCGTTACGGCCCAACTCGTCTTGATACCCCCTTCTGAGTGTTATATACAATTAGCTCAAAAATCTGGCCTGGCCTGGAAGTTCGGTCTAGATGTCTTATCGGGGGTCATAGATCCCGACTTTCGGGGAGACATAAAGGTTGTCCTACAGAACCATGGCAAAATTCCATTTGAAGTACATTGTGGGGACAAAATTGCACAGGGAATTCTTGAAGGGGCTCTATTTCCCCCTTTTATAGAGAGTGAACCAGAAGATACTGAGAGAGGTACCTTGGACTTTGGGGAAGCTGATGAACCATCTACCACTGAAGTAAAAAGGGAAGTAGAACCTACCATCCTTCCCGACCTAGCCTTCACCCAGCGAAATGATCCAGCACTTGCAAAGGCTTTCTTGCAAGTGATTCCTAAAGGGAAAGGATTCGAGACGGGAAGTCCCTTTTTCTTCCTAAGGCATGGATTACTGTACAGAAAGGAATCGTCCACAGAAGGCCTAAGTAAAACTCTGTTAGTAATCCCCAAAACCCATCAGAAGATTGTGCTGGAGATTGTACATTCTCATTTGACAGGGGGCAATCTAAGACCCAGTCGCACATCAGTGGGAAGTTTTCTGGAAAGGTATCTATGCTGATATAAAGAACTTCATTCAGACATGTGAAATATGGCAGAAACCCAGTACACATGTTCCCTTGTCTACCCATCTAAGCCCTTTACCAATAATAGAAGTCCCTTTCTCCCAGTTTGGGATGGATATCATTGGACCATTGGAAACCTCTTGACTGGGTAACAAATATGTCCTCATAATTGTTGATTATGCTACCAGACACCCTGAGGCATTCTCTATGAGGAACAACACAACCCAGCAGATTTAAAAACATCTATTGCCATATTTTTCCAGTGATGGTTTTCTTAAGGAAATTTTAACGGATCAGGGTTCCAATTCTATGAGGAAACTCTTGGATGAAGTCAAGGAATTGCTCGATATGGTCACCTTAAGAACCTCATTTTACCACACCCAAACAGACAGATTGGTAGGAAGAGTCAATAAAACACTTAAAATTATCCTAAGAAAGTTGGCGGATAAGGATGGGTAGGACTGGGCTTGCATGATCCCCTTGGCCCTAATTGCATTAAGAAATACCCCTAAGGCGTTCACAGTTTTCTCTCCTTTTAAACTACTTTATGGTAGAGAAACTAGAGATGTCCTAGACATGCTCTGGGAGACCTGCCAAATAAAGATGAATTTCAGTCTCGGTAATAAGTACTGAAAATGCAAATCGGTCAAATCCTTAGGTCTAATTCCAATGGACACACATACCAGCGCACTGACCCCCCAACTCACAGAACTGTGGTACTGTTATAAGATGCCAGCCCACATTCTGGCTACCCACACTCTGTACAGCACTATGCTCTCGAGCTAGGTCCACACTTTAAACAATAAAATAAATAAATGTGCCTTACGTATTCTCAGAATATATCCACCAATGTTCCTCAGTTCACGTGAAGAGGCACTCTGAGCCACCCCAATATTATAAAGTCCAGCCTACTGCTCTGACGATCTTTCATCGTGGAGGCAGACTGCCATTGCGTGGAGTGAACAAGAACACCATGGTGGTCTTCTTACTCTATGGAATTGATTTACAAACATGTTTTAACATGGGAAGGTCCCATTGAAAACATTTTGGAAATCAGGCCCTAAAACGTGATAATTAGGTTTGGCCAGGGAAGCTCAAGTGGCTATTAGCACCCATGGCAGAGGCACCAGTCAGTTAGCTCTCCAGGAACGCAGGCATTATTAGCCAATCAAAGCATGTGGTCCTTGCTGACTGCCAGTACTTCTTCCACTAAGTGCCAACTTATTGTGGCCGTTTGTTCCATAACCCCACCCGCTCCCTCCACGACAACTTGTTTTCCTATACTTGCTATCTGCTAGCTGCCAACTGCGCCTACGACACCTTCAGACCAGAACACAGAGAGAGAGTCTCCCTGAGATAATGTTATTACTTGGTGGCCATTTAGTTTGCACTTTTTTTCCCCAATGGAATGTGCAAAGTGGTCAATACACAAAGCTATTTTCCCTAAACTAAAACCCCTTTAGCAATATGCCTAAAATGAAGGTGAAGACCCTTGCTTCATTCAGGTGTATCACCTCGTCTAACTGGCCAATAATGGTAGGTAAGCACCCGCAAGGCCTGCACCCTCCTCCCCATGCCCCCCTCCCGAGACCACTAATGCTCAAAGCCACCCTCAGAGGAGCTTAGCCTCCCTGTGGCATGGCTGCTCCACCATATGTTGGGTTGGACATGCCTTCTTGAGACTGCCTCCAGAAGTTTGGAATGCTGCGACCCACCCTCCGCCAGGTTGCACATCAACGGTTGTTCCTGAAGGGCTCTATTTATAAGACCAATTCTTACATTTACATTTTCTCTATTCATGCTAATTGCATGCATTTTGCAATATTCTAATTTCTGTACCCCCTTAAACTTAAAACGTTCGTGTAGGGTAGTAATCAATACAAACACATAGTTCTTCAGTGCACGTTGCCACATTTTGATTTGAATAAATATTGCTGGGTAAATAAAGCAGTAACATTTGTACCAACCTACTGCTTCCATATGTTTCGCTGGCTTCCCTGTAAAACCCAAGAGGTGACTACATCCACCCTTAGTCTATCCTATAGCGTTGCCTAAAACCTCATCAACAGGTAACATCCCTCTTTGCAAACATCTGCCACTGATGTTTTAAAACTTTCTTTAAAATGATTACTAATTGGACAAGATGTGGGAGAGAACAATTCTCTGTGATCCGTATGGCAAACTGTGTGCATGCTCGTTAGCGACTATATAATTAAGAGTTAGCATGCCTGCACTTTCCAGATGCTGGCTATACTCTCCCAACTATTACACAAACCTAATCACATTTGAAACAAAAAGCCTCTGTGCAAGCACCTTCAGAAGTAGCAATTTTGCTATAAAAAAAAAAAGGAAAAAAAAAAAGAAAAGTAAGGGCTGGCAATTTTTGCAATTCTAAGAATGCATTATAAAAAAAAAAGATACGCTTTTGAAGGCTTTGGATTTATATGGAATTATAGAGGGGCTGCTAACACCTAAGTGGATGTATTTTCTTTTCTTGCGAGGCTCTGCATGACAGTTGTGTCACCGCGAGGTGCCACAATGCGGAGCGCCGCCATCCTGAAAGACGAACCATTCAAAGAAACTTGTAGAACCTAATTAGGATGCACCTAGATGGAGAGTTTTGAAACCGAGACGGCATGACTTCATAAGAAAAGGCCCACTAGAAAGGAACTGACAACACACTTACAAGAGGAATCAAATATAGCCGCCAAATGCCCACAGCTGGCATTAACGAATGCTAATATAGCCAAACGGACTGTAATGTATTCAAAAGAAACTCACTGTCTATGTGCCTTGAAAAAGCCCAAGTAGTAGCGAAACAGTAGCACATGCCTCCAACGAGGAGTAATGTTGGCACCAGGTATAAAATACTTTCAGAAATCAAATACATCTCTAAAAATATAAAACCCAAGACTGAATCTGACTAAGGTTGTTTACTCAACAAAAGCTCAGGCGCTTCTGAACATAGCAAACCCTATATTTGTTCTATGTTTGGAGACCATCGGGCTAGTGGGTACCAGTTAACACTAAGTTCCCCTGCAACACAGCTAAGTAAATATTACTTTTTAACGAATACAGGGAAGGCGCACTAAACTCTACTCACTACTGCATTGCCACTAATATATAACAGGGTTCTGCAACCTTAGGCTCTCCTGATATTTTAGAATGCAACTCCCATCAGTACTAGCCAGCCTAGTCAATGGTGAGGGATCATGGGAGTTGTAGTCAAAAATATCTAGCGAGCCACAGTTTGCAGACCCCTGATAGAATACATAACAAAATTCCCAGTTCCTACTCACCTCATCTCGCAGCAACACACAAATGAAAACATTGAAAAACATGGTAGATAAAATGCCACACACCCTGCTGTCATGTTATGGGAGTAGTTATATATTCTATAATCCGCTACCATGCCGAAAAGCCAAGGGGACAGAGCAGTCAGAAAGGGAAGTAGCTACTAATGACTTGCTATGGAAGTCCTATGGACACAGGATATCCTTTCTCTCTGGAACCAAGTGCCCAGGTGTAATAGGCTATTGCATCACATCATACAGTCATTCATTGTCATCAACGAATGTGAACCAACGCTGCTGCTTTTCAAGAGAAACAGCTTTCCAAGTTTCAACAATTTGCGTTTTGTTGAATCACAACTGCAACATAAGCTTTATCCATCCAGAGAAACATAATTTCCAAGTACAAACATTGTTTTTCTAGATCCTGCAACTCTGCACTTTAATTGGTTTGAACATTACTCAGGGCAGGGGTTGGAAACCTCTGGCTCTGCAGGTTTCTTGGACTACAATCCCCATGATCTCTCACCATGGACTATGCTAGCTAGTGCAGCTAGGAATTGTAGTCCATAGCATCAAGAGAGGCAAATGTTGCAGAACACCGACTTGGTGAATCGATGGAAATGTAAATAGAAACCATGCGACTGCAATAGACGAGGATTGGTCCAGCTACCCTCGTTCTGTACGTGATATAAACCCTCATTGCGAAAGCAATCGTTTGGACTTTTGCAAATTCGTGCCAATGGCATGATCTGCCACTGCCATCATGTGCTTTGGTACGTACATCATCTGACTGGCTCTGCCATCATGTACTAGCTATTGCAGTTAAAAGGACGGGCGCTCGCACTTTTGCCAGGTTTTATTGTCAATGCCCCTGTACATCAATCATTTATCATATATTGTGAAGGGTATTCTCAACTTTGTTTGGATCAACCATTTGGCTTAATGACATTGTGTTGCCTTTCTACTATTCTTTTTTACTCGAAAATAATAGTGGGTTTAAGTTAGGTATATGGAAAGGGAGGGTGAGGAGAGTTGCAGGGGGTCAACCCCTGTTTCTTGCAGAAGAAAACGGCGAAAAGAGTAAACACATTAAGCGAAATTTAATTCGGCCAAAAAAGGTTGAGGAAACCTCATTGATCCTTGGAAAATGGTGGGAGGAGTGAAAACCATGCACACTGTGCCGCAGCGCACCACCACCATTCACACTATCAGGATACACCCTGTTCTCACCATCCTACCACGAGCATGCCGTCCACAGACTTGCTTGCCATGTGTACTGTTTTGCAATGCTCTACTCTGCCCGTCAAACAATATACACAGCATGGTGTGCAGCATGTGGTCCAATTGATCTCCTCAGCCCTGTACCTTGTACGTGATTGGCACCCACAACATGTGTCGACCAGGATTGTGTCACCAATCATAACCAAAGGACTGCCCTGGAAGCAATGGTAAAACACATACTTTGGGAATCCTTCAAATGCAA
The DNA here is from genome assembly GCF_040938575.1 of Ambystoma mexicanum. Classification (NCBI taxonomy): domain Eukaryota; kingdom Metazoa; phylum Chordata; class Amphibia; order Caudata; family Ambystomatidae; genus Ambystoma; species Ambystoma mexicanum. The sequence continues at coordinate 163,749,369 of NC_090931.1, read as the reverse complement.
ACATTGCGAATGCCTCAACTAAGGACTTAGCTGATTTTTGTTTAGATTGCTACACGGCATGTGTTTAGTAATCACTGCTCTGTTCCTGTTGAATGCCATATATTCTGGAAACCTAAAATGGATACCAATTCTGAGCACAGACCTTTAGAAAAAAGGAGTTGCCGTTTTCAGAGAATGGCTTGTCAAGATAAAATCAATGCTCGCCGAAACAAAATGGTGCCCTGGGAGTTGTTGCACATGTGCATCAAATCCGCATCAGTGCTTGTGTTTGGTGGAAAGGTGAGAGATAAAGGGAAGCTTAAGCCCCATATATCTGCACTAGTAGGATATGGTTGGGTGTCGCAGTGAAACCAATCCAGGGAAGACGCTTCTCTAGCGTCTCTCAAATTTTAGTAGACGAATAAGGAATGCTTGATTTCTAAGACCGCCTGCCCTGTTCTAGTATCTATATTGAAAAATTGAGACATTCAAACGTGGTAATCAAATGATTTCACTAATTGTTTAAAACTCCAATATACTTAAAAGGTTGTACAGTATGATTTATTGTGCCTCCATATCACATTTCTAAAAAACTACTTGAGCCATTTATTGCGCATGCACATCAGGTTTCCAAAAAGCTAACCAAGCCTCCACGTGTTTCAAACTCAGCTCTTCCTCAGGGCTCTTAAAACAACATATACTAAATTGTGTATTGAACGCTGAAATTAATAGATGTATGATATTAGTGACAGAAAAATCAGATTCGATGAAACCAATATTCAAATCATTATAATGTGACATGCACATTAGTGTAAGCATAAACAAAAGAAATCCAAAGTAAATAATAAGATACAGGAACAAAGCATTCATTAAAATTATATTAGAAACATGAAAACCCGTTTGTACAAAATCATATGATAGAACAATTTCACAGTATATGTGGAGAACAAAATTGACACAAAATAATCATAACAGGACATTATTTAAAACATACACAAACCATATGTCTTATATATATATATGCAGGTTCCTATAACTTATCTTTCCCTGCGCGTTTATTATCCTAAATAAACCCTCTGTTACAAATGACCTTCCTATTCTGAACAGATGCAGCTTAGGTTGAAAAGTTCCCCTAGCTAGAAGGGCTTTCTACCCAAGTCCATTTTTGAAAAAACCCTTCAACCCTATTGCGCCCCTTCATTTATACTTTGTACTTAACACTTAACAGGATTATACAGTAAATTATTAGAAAGTCTCAAACCATAACTGATAACTTGCAGTTGTGAATTATATTAATAGCAGTTAGGGCAATGGTTTGAAAAACGGCCGGAATAAACTTCTTGCACCCATGGTTAATGCTCTCCGGAAATGTTGGCGCAGTTAGCTAATCCGAAAGCACCATAGCAAGTGATTTTCGAAAGCTATTGTGCTGTGAAATTCAATGTGGTGGCATTGCATGAGTGAGGTCTCTATAGTCGTGTGCTAAGCGTGAAAACTGGATCAGGAAATGGTTGTGCATTAGGCTAGTGAGAGTTGTATCTGTTGTACATATGCTAATTCATAGCACGAGTATCTACACCTTTGTTGTGGCCTTGCAGTCTGTTTTGCAATAACACATTATGATGGAGTTCTATATCTCCTCTCCTCATATTTCGCATGTTTTGTAGTTCGTCTGGTGAACGCCCAGAGGCCTTCGGGCGTCTTGGCGCTAAATAAAAATTCTATAGAATAGAATAGAAGGTAAGCGATGATCGGGTGCAACTAAAGCTACGAGAATAAGGTGCAGCTCGAGTTAATACACCAACCTTCCTTTAGAAAATTCCACGGAGACTGTTAAGTCAGCTTAAAGTTGAGTGATGATTATAACATGGCCGGTGGGCCTGGACTACCTACCATGTATGATATCCTATAAGGGAGGAAATGATTTTCAGTGGTGACAGAGTTCAGAATCTTCTATTACAAATGATTAGACTAATACTTGTTGAAAATAGTCTGGTTCTCTTTTACCTGGAACAGACTTGTGATCCTTCTCGCCCGGATCCGCTGTTCCTTGTAAAGTGGAGTTCCAATGTGTCATCTTTTATTCTTGTATTGTAAATCACGTGTCATAGGAGATGAAGATAGTAAAAGGACTATCTATTTAGACTGTGCTATTGCGGGGTAAAAAAATAACATGTGCCATTTTGTAGCAATTCTTCATAACATGCACACAGTTTGACTGCGCTTGGGTCAGTGGATGCTATTACTCGTATTTTGTGAACGTGGATGTAATATTGATAAATATAATGAAGCTGTCAAAAACACTCCAGTAGCTACAGTGTTAATCCATTGGGTATGCCTTCATTTCTGTGTATTTATATCATGGTCAGAAAGTACAATTCATTATTTATTGTCACCGTCCATTGATAGACTTTATTTGCATTTCTAACAACATCACACGCTGTGGGGTTCATTCTTTGTCATGGCAAATAAGATGTGAATATTTATTTGAGGTACATTGAAATGAAGGGATTATGTACTTATCAATGATGTAGGCCAGGTAATCTGAATAATGATACATATTGTAAGGATTGCAGGCTAATTAAAAGGGACAAGATGGCAGTTCTGCCAACATTCAATGAATATATTAGATAACAATTGCTAATCCAGGGAGATCCTTTTCAAAAAGAATTCAGGAAAGCAGACAATGTCCTCTTTTTGGATATGGTTGTTATAAGAACATATTACAGTGAAATTGGACATTAGGTCAAGGATGATTTTAGCATCATCAATTCAAATCTTCTGTTATATGAAAACATTTTGTTCACTCTCTCTGTTGAGGCCATCTTTAATTACTCCGAGTTAAAGAATTAATCTGGCCTATTTTCTTCTCATTGTGGTTTCTATATCATCCAGTTTTGGTCCACAAAAAAACCTAGGAATCTTATTTTTGTGATGTATTCGTCATGATGATTTTCTGAATGCCAGTGCAATGCTAGAGGGTACTGTAGGTTCTGTGTCCGAATTGCATAGAGGTGGCCCCAAAGCCTCAAGCAGAGTCCTCTTTTTGTGCTCCCGGTGTAAGATTGTTGCAGGCGCAAACAATAAGGTATATTGCAAAGGTTGATTTACAGTTCAGAAATCCCGAAATACTAACCTTCCTGTTGGTATAGGTTTTCATATAGTGTAATTTTATTCACTGCAAACTTGCACATGTTACAGGTGCCACATTTGAAGAAGACTGCCTCGAAATACGTGTAGGGATGCGTAGCTTTTTGGAAAATATGTAAGCACAATAAGTGGCTGAAGTCGATTTGGGGAAATTGGATATGAAGGCACAATAACTTACATTGTACAGCCTTTGAAGAATACCGGAGTTCTAAACAATTACTGAAATTATTTCATTAGCACGTTTGAATGTCCCTACAACAATCTTTCAATCTAAATAGACACTGGAACAGGGCAGGCACGCTTTGAAAACAACCATCCCTTAGTCTTCTAGATCTAAATGTGGTCAATGAGAACATGCAATTCATGGGCCTATGTCCCCCAGATTACTTTTAAATACCTTCACAAGTAGAGAAAGGGGCTCAGAATACATTCAAACTGGGCTACGAGTACAACTAAATGTTTATGTGAATAGCAAAATGACGGAATCATCCAAAAAGCCAGAACGTAAAAGACTGTATGGCATATTTGCCAAACTTTTGGCTAAACTAAAAGCTCGTATAGCCTAAACATTCAAAGAAATATACCATACGAAACATTACAGCGAAGAAGGGCAGCGGGGGGGGAGGGGCTGCACAGTGGTGTCTCCGTATCCTTCCTCACTGTAATGTGAGCAGGGGTTGTGGGGTTGTCCCCTGCAACCCCCGACTAAATAAAGTAATAAAAAAGAAAAGCAAACCCTGCAGCGCCGGTTCCCATACACTCATGTGAAGGGAAACAGCGTCGCAGAAGGAAGATGGAGACAGCGGCACACAAGTTGGTGTGCCACCCACAGGTAAGTAGGGGGTTGGGGGCAAGGGAAAGTCTGAAAGTTTCAGAGCAGAGAAGACCGAAATTTATTTTTCGGAAAAATAACTTTCGGTCTTTTCTCCCTCGAACATTTCTGCCATGGGCTTTCAACCCAAATCCGAAATGACTTAATAATAAAAAGATGCATTTTGCTAAAATAAATATTTATATATATATTTTTTCTGACAGTATTCTAATTTAGATCTCTAAAGACGTGTATGGATTAAGGAATGGACATGCACCCAAACCCTGATACTCGGCCCTTCTCTTCTAAAATTCTTCAAAGGCCCCCTCATAGTGCAGAGGAAACAAGAAGCAAGACACTCTCGGACACCAATGGAGTGACATAGGTCAACATAATGGTACGCTCACAGCCATGCTTGGATACTGTGAAACCTACTATGTGCATACATTGTTTAAAATTCCCTTTTTTAGGGGCCTGAATTTTAGTTTACTTTTTTTTTTTTTAATCGGTTTTATTTTCTATTTTGGAAAATTGATTAATTTAAAGAAATATTTTTTTTCTCAAAAAAGAGCAATATCTTTGCCATTAATTTAGTAATTTTTTTTTATTGAGTCCGCCGAGTGGCAAGTGGTGTGACCACCCCAAACTCCACTCAATCGAGTGTGATTCAATTTGGAGTTTACCTTTGCCGCAGTTGTCTGTCCTCAAAAAGCCATGGAACTGTATTTTAAATGCAGCGGAAAACCTCGACTGATGGGTTTGAGGCTGGCTATGGCTAAAAGCCACAAGAGGAACGCAGCAGTGGTGCTCATTCCAGCCATTGGGCCTCATTACGACCCAGGCGCTAAGGGGTTAATGGCGCCGTAAAAGGCTCTGGCGCCGTTAACCACTTAGCGCCTTACTACGAGGTCCCTTTGCGGGACCCGACCTGAACGGCTGGTCTGGACCAGCCGTTAAAGTAGGGACCCGCAAAGGGACCTCGCAGGCAATTATGGTACCACAATTGCCGCCTTCCCCATTCCCATTGAGCCCTATGGGGCAAAAATGGGAATGGGGAAGAGCCATGGTGAAAAGGGAAAATACCGCCCCGCCAACCTTGGAATGGGGCGGTGTTTCCCCATTTCCCCATGGCGGACTCGTTACAACACCGGCACCAACCATGGTGCTAATAGTGCCATGGTTTAGCGCCGGTGTTGTAATGAGGGCCATTGTCATTCTAAAAGAAGGGACGTGGGACACTACTACTGGTTACTAGGAGAACATGAAAGGAGAGCAGGTGAAAGGACCCTTCTACCTGCATAAGTGCCCTACACCCTGACCTTAATTGGAGGGTTGAAAGCACTAAGGTTGTGGAGATGGCTGTGGAGTCAAAGCTGGACACTATGTCCAGCAGAGTGCTGTAAAAGGAGTGTTTCCTGAGCAGTTTTGATGCAAGAGTAAATCGTTGGAATATTAAGGTGGTAATTCATGGATTATTTGTGCCGAAAAAAACGGGATTTGTGTGCCATTCGGCCCGCAAATCCCCACGTGTTAAACAGGGATTTGCGGGCAGAATGGCGCACAAATCCCGTTTTTTCCGGCGCAAATAATCCATGAATTACCCCTAAATCAAGGAAATGGCGGTGATAGTGCAGGGGCAACACACTGGCCTTGGAAGTAAGACCAAGCAAAGCAGCGGAGGTTCGAATCCCAGACCTACGCTTAGGAACCAAACTCAGGTGTGATATTAAGAGTGTTATAAAAAACAACAAAATAAAAATATATAACTCTTCATCTCCTTGAGTAATGCCTGAGAATATGGACGCTTCAGTATTTTAAAATTGGAAGCAAGATTAGAGGTTTTAGACAACCCCACGGCATTCAGCCCACCTTCATGTGCTATAGGTTCTAAAGCAGGTCTTTGCATGACTGTTATGTTCCTGCTAAATCTGTAATTCATCATGTTTCCAACCTCCCCTGATGTGATAAGTACAGGGAATTTGACCCTTCTTCCCAAGAGGGAGTCACTACTTTTGCGACTCGAGAGATGAGCCTAGGGAACATGGCAAGCGGTATCACATTGAGGTGAACACCCCCGCACCCCCCAATTGGGACAGGGAATGCCCTATTAAGGACTCCCGTTCACCTTCCCTCATTCCAAAGCCCCAAGAATGTATGGGTTATATGGGAACTGAACAGGGTTATCAGGTACAAGGCCACTTTGAGGTAGATGGCTTGGTTTCTGGCCTGTATATGTTACCACCTCATTGTGAAACACATGACCAATGGAATCTTTCAATCTATTCCAAGAAAGAACCTAAATACAGCGCAATGCCAGCCAAGGAAGACAGAGTCTGTCAAAGTGTGAGAAACGCTGCTTGCACAGATTTGCAACAGAGGGAGATTCTCCCACAAAGGAAGAGCTGACAGCCACACAGTCATTGTGGTGCGTGGAGCCCAGCAGCAACCTTCGGAGAGCTGCCCCTGCAGAGAGGATGTGAGCCCGGAGCAGATGGAAACCACGACCCAAACAGCACAGAACATGTCAGCGTCCCTTTACGCTGACATCAACATCCAGAAACGGAAGAGGCACATTGGAACAGCAGGATCTGTGAACCAGAGCAATAGCACATACGTGAATTCGCAAGGGCCATAATGACCACCTCTACTGCAGAGCAGTGCCGCTGTAGCTCAGGTACACAGCAGCACCCGAAGGAGCAGTTAGAGGGTAGTGAAGCAGAAATCAAGGCCATGCTGGGCTGAAGGTATGAATACCCCAGGACGGTATATGAAGGCCCGAGGCCCATGTGGGGCTAAAAACTCAAATACCCCATAAGGGGGTAAGAGATGAAACAGGGTTGAGCAGGCCTGTAGCCCACGCTGGGCCAATGATTGAAATTCCCCAGGCTGGGGTGAAAGAGGCGACACATCAGCAGGGCTGAGCTGGCCCATAACCCATGCTGGTTTAAGAATACGAGTATCTGAGGAGGAGGAGAGAGTATTGATAACCACAGAAGGGCTAAGCAAGCCTGTGCCCACCCAGGGGCTGAGAAACCAACTACCCTGACAAGGGGTGAGAGAAGGAATGAAGCAAACAAGGCTGGGCAGGCCTGCAGCGTACCCGAGGATGAAGCTATGAACAACCCTGGAGGAACAAAGAACAAACTTTAGTTTGGTATTGAACACTGACCTATACTGGTCAGGAGGATGCATCCCAAGAGAAGGAATGCGTTCAAAACTGTAGGGGACTACCTGACGAGGACACTGTGTTGACCAAAAGGAGAAGCTGAGAGAAAATGTTTCCTTGGTTGGAACTGTTCGATGAAGGCAAAGGCTGAACAAAACCATAAGAACTCTTTATTGGGGGCCAGAAAACCAGCAAACCTCTTGTTACCCAAGGGAGAGTAACCATAACCTAAGTTAAAACTTGTATTTTCTTTCTTTCTTTCTTTCTTTCTTTCTTTCTTTCTTTCTTTCTTTCTTTCTTTCTTTCTTTCTTTCTTTCTTTCTTTCTTTCTTTCTTTCTTTCTTTCTTTCTTTCTTTCTTTCTTTCTTTCTTTCTTTCTTTCTTTCTTTCTAGGGCAAGTGTGAGGTTAGTGTAGGTTTGGACAGAGGACCACATTTGTTTTTTAGACGTCCTGACAAGCTCCTGTTTGTCGTTTTCTAGAGTAAGGAATTCATTCTTTAAGTTATTTAATAATGCACACTGTTTAAATATGTCCTCCTGTCCATCTCCTATGGCTGACTTCACACACACCCCCACAAAGAATCCCAACTGAGGTGAATCTGGAAATATGCCCCAGGATGGTCACACTCACTTTAAATGAGGTGTCTTCCTGCTCTCCGGGGTTATCTTTGACTCCACACTCTCCTTCTCTCCTCAAATCTCTGGCGTCTCTAAGAAGTAAAACTACCAGCTGCACCTCCCCAGAGATATTCTTCCTTTTCCTCTCCTGCCCCATAAGCTCACTGTCTCCAGAGCTCTGGTTCTCTCAAGACGTGACTACTTTAACAGCCTCTTTTTAAATCTGCACTGCCTCTACTATCTGTCCTCTGCAACTCATCCAGAACAGGACTGCAAGACTTGTCCTTGACTTCAAGCCCAGGGATCGTATCTCTCCAGCACTGAAATCTCTCCATTGACTCCCAGTACCTGCAAGGATCAAGTTCAAGACCCTTTGCATTGTCCACAAGGCTGCCTGGGGCTTGGGACCAAAATATCTCCAGCTTTCTCTTCTGCAGCATCTTATTACTCGAGTGCTGCACTCCTCCACCTCCAACTCCTTGAGGGTCAGTCACTTTTCAAAGCAACGAGCCAAGGGCAGATCTCTTTCTTCGGGCTGGCGCCTCCCTTTGGAACAGTCTCCCTGCCTCTCTGAAACTTCAGCAGGACCATATCCAGTTCCAGAAGCAGCTCAACACGTTCCTCTTTGCTTCTGCCTTCTTTCTTCCTCTACCCTGCTGATCTCCTGTCTGATACTGCACTGGATATCTGGCTACGCTCTGAACCACGGGCCCAGGTCCCTGCCATCCCAGTTGCCCACCTGCATTGCCGCCTGGCAACCCTGTACTTGGGGCTGTATCTGCAACCCTAAAGTCCCCTACCTGCAGCATCTAAAACTTGGTGTCTGCACTTAACCCCTGCACTGCCACCTGCTGGCCGTACTTCTTGTTATTGTTTTTTTTTTGATGTTTCAATCTTATGTCCTGCACTTGCTCCACCTCCCCTTGCCCCAGGACTTCTCCCCTTTCCTCTTCCCTGCACTTGCGTGATCTCTATGTCACTGGCCCTAGTAAGTTTGTTGTCTTGTCCCCGCTTGTTTCCCTCTCATGCCACGTCGCGCCTTCAAATACCCGTGTATAGGCGCGCTATAAATGAAATATAATATCATATCGCTATAAATAAAAATATCATCTCAAATCATTAAATGAAGCATCCCTCCTAGTCCACGGGGGTGTGAGACAGTGACCAGTAAAGAGGATGGAAGGCATCCCCGCAGGTGATCGACTGGCAGTCAGCTGGCATAGATTTGGGGGCTCCGCAAGCAAGTCTGAGCCCAGTCAGTCGGTTCCCGTGGGGCAGGGTAAGCTATGCTCTAGCTGCCGTGTCTGAAGATGCATATTAGGGTGAATTAGGCAAGCAAGGGAGAGACAGGGTCTGTATCCATGGCGAGAGGGCTCAATAACGGCAAAGCGAGCTCCTGATTGGGCTAACAGGAGCAGATACATGAAGGACCACCACAGAGGGAAATCCACGGTTGGGTAGCATGAATAAAGAGAGGCAGTGAGTCTAGTAAAGGCAGAGGTGGGGCCATGGCTGTGCCACTGTAATGAAAGCAAACGCAAGCTCCAGAAGGGGCCACAGAGGCAGACTCTCCCTGCACTGAGCTGGACACGAAATCTAAGCTATTCCACCCAGACCATCTGGCAGACGGCCTGGTTGTTGAAGGCATCCCCTCTGGTTCACGGAATCGTTGAGCTCACAGCATCATTATTATTAAAAGCAACAAAGGGGTGCTCACTTTGGCCTTCTTTTGGGCCTCATCTCGCCTTTACCTGCATCCGCTTGTGCTCTTGCATTCCCTCCTGCTGATTCACCCAGTCTGCTCTGCAACATTATGGCAGTACCTCACCTTTGATTTTAAAGATCCATATAATGCCTTTTAATGTACTGTGTACAGCTGGGCATCACCAACAAAGAACTTTCTCCTTCCATGTCGCCTTCGCTGGTGAGGAATTTCATTTACCCTAAGGCATCATTGACTACACAACTGATAGCTTTCACCCACTACATCTTTGCACCTGTCCTGCTGGAAGTAGGACCTGACTTGGCCGTGCAACCCTGAAGAGGCTGGTAGGACACTGTCTGCCCTGTCTATCAGCATGCGTTTGCTGCTAGGCCACCTGGTGAGTTCTTCGTGCATTTTGAAGTTCCTCTGTCTGTTTCTCTCCCGCTGCCTCCATGGTGCTCTCCATCTCCCCTATCTACTCCAACTGCTACTCTATCACATATCCTACCTCTCTCGAAGCCTGGGAGGGAAAGTTTAAGAATGCTCTCCTGGGTTCTAACCCAGGCCTGCCTGTCGCTGACCCCTACGTCAACGCCTCCTCCAGGCAGACTAGCACAGACATCCTCTTTGTTGTCCCTCTCCAAAACAGTACACCCCCCATATGGTTTCAATTCTCACCCTTTCTCTTCTTCGCTCATTAATGGTGGAACCAGATGGAAAGTACTCTTGGCACACTTCCCATCCTCTAGGTGTATCATTAATGTCTATCGGAATGGCACTGTCATGGCCCTGGGTTCTCAACCCAGCCTCCTCCTTCTTTATCAGCATCTCATGTCTCTCATTAACTTCCTCCCTTCTCCTGCCACTCCTCCTTATGCCTTCCCTCTGGCCTCTTCACCACTAGGCGTACTTCACCCCTGAAACCCTCCTCTGCAAACCTTCAAAGGTCGCAACCAGCTTCACTTAGCTACCCTCAATGCTTGCTCTGCTGTTTAACACCCCTCTGATATCTTTCTCCTTCTTGAAGACTTTGACTGTAAGTCCTCACTCTTACTGATATGTGCTTCAATGCCAGCTCTGTCACTGCTTTTGACACTCTTCCTCCCCAAGGATATAAGATCCTTTCTAAGCCCAGGCCCAACTGGCCTCGAGCCTGACTGGCCTTCACCTTCCCTGAGTGGGCCCTGCTACTATCATATCCACTCAATCCTACTCTTCCTTTGAATACCTGGTCTGCAGGCTTGGTGTCTCTCCTACCTTCTCACAAACCCTTGCCACCATCTATAGGCCTCCTAGACGGTCTTCCTGTCCTTTCTGAATGGGATGATTTCACCTCTTCTCTCCTGACTTCTACCTCCAAGCTTCTCATCCTCAGAGACTTCAACATCTATCTTGACTCCCCTGAAGCGGCCACTGTACTCTTCCGCATTCTCTTTCCCTCACAATTCCTCCCTATGGTCTGACCCACTCAGCCGGACACACCTTGTAAGTGCTCATCTCAGCAGACATCCCTATCGCTACCCCACTCACTACACCTCTCTTCTGGTCTGACCATGCTCTTCTCTCCTCTCACCTGGAGCTCCTGGGCTCCCTGGCTAAGCTGCTTGCCACACTGTCAGTCTCCTTCTCCGTCATTCGACCAATGAAGTGAGTGTTAGTCATTGCTTTTGCCACCATCCCCCCTCTGGCCCCTGCTATTGACACTTGCAATGACACAGCCCTCTCTAACCTTCACCTCTCCATCTCCAACACCCTTGACACCCTTGCCCATGTCATGAGGGTCCGCATGAAGTCTGCCTGCAAGTGCCACTGGTATGATTCAGACCATGCCTCATTAAAACGAAAGTGCAGAGTTGCTGAATTGAAGTGGCAGATTTCGAGCACATTCACTGACAAACTGGCCAGTCATCTGCTCCAAAGGCGATACCGTCCCTCCATATGCTCCAAGAAGAGGGCCCATATCCAAGCCTGCATCTCTGGGACCTCAACAATAAGTCTGAATTGTTCAAAATCTGTAAGGAACTCACCAATCCTACTGCAGTTTCCACTTCTTCTCTTCCATCCCAGGGCATCTGTACTGAACTGGCTTCCCAATTCACAACTAAAACACAGGGCATCCTGTCCTCCCCCTCCTCTACTCCCCTTGCTACTCCTCCACCTGCTCTCAATCCTCCTAGGCCCCCTCTCCCTCCTCCATAGTCTACTCCTTCTTGTCCATTGCACCGGATGAGTTGTCTGCTCTATGAAAGTCCCCTCCAAACAGGTGCTCCCCTGTTCCTCCAGAACTATCAAGGACAACATTTTACCTCTCGCTCCTGCTTTGGCAGACTTTTGTAACCACCATTTATTTGCCACTGGTTCCTTCCCAATAACCCTCAAGCACGCCCTTGTGCACCCACTCCTAAAAAAGCTGTCTGCCGACCCATCCTGCCCGATGAACTAATGCCCTATCTCCACTACGGCTTTCCTTCGCAAGCTGTTGGAGAAGTTGTTGGTAATCTCCCAATTGATTGTCCACACTGAATCTGTTTGCTGCCTCCATGACCACCCTTTTGGCTTCAGAGCATTCAGAGGCATGGAAACTGCTCCCCTGACCACCCATGAAGACCTGCTCTCAAATCTTGATTCCAACTCTCCTTTCATTCTCATTCTCCTCGATCATTCCTCTGCCTTTGACACACTCAATCATTCCATCCTCCCTTAGCATCATGGACCTGGCACTGGATCAGCTGACCTCCTTCCTATCTAATCAACCTTCCCAGGTGCAAATGGACCCTTTTCCTTCCTTCACCTCACTCTCTACCTGTGGCGTTTCTCAGGGCTCTATCCTATTGCTGTGGCTCTTCAACATCTACTTTGCCCCTCTGACCGACTTGATCTCCTCCTTCTCCCCTCACTTCCAGTGTTATGCTTATGACACACAGCTCTCCTTCCCTCCACTACCTCCTCTTCTTCCTCTCTCATTACTGACTGTCTGACTGCTATTCAGGCATAGTGCATGGCTAACAATCTGTGTCTTTATGCAAGTAATATGAGATACTTACCATTGGGACACCTACTCCATGTTTCCATCCCACTCTCTGGTTGCCCTCCTTGGCTCTTCTCCCGTCACCATCCTGTGTGGCCAAACACCTTGGTTTCATCTTCAACTTCTCCCTCTCCTTCTCCCCTCACATCACAGACCTTGCCAAGAAGGTCCACCTTCAGCTTCACCTCCTCAGAGGCATTCTCCCCTTCCTTACTTTCTCCCAGCAACTCAAAGTCTCTAGACCTCTGGTCCTCTCTAGGCTGGACTACTGCAACAGCCTCTTCCTCAATCTGCCCCTTTCCTCCCTTCACCCCCTTCAACTATTCCAGAATAGGACTGCTGGACTTATCCTGGGCCTCAATCCCAGGGAACACATCTCTCCAGCCCTAAAATCTCTGCACTGGCTGCCGGTGGCTGCGGGGATGAAATTCAAGACACTCTGCATCCTACACAAGTCTTTCCTGGGTGTGGGACTCTGCTATATCCTACCCTCTCTCCCTAAATACCTCCCTGTTTAGAGCCCTTTGGACCTATAGCTCCAACATTCTGCAGATCAGGTGTTTTTCCAAGCAGAGAGTTGGGGGGTTGATCTCTCTCTTCGGCATGTGCCTCCCTCTGCAATGGCCTCCCTGCCCCTCTGGCACTTGAGCTGGACCTCCTTAAGTTCCAGAAACTTCTTAAGACCCTGCTTTTCCCTACCTCCTTCTGTTTCAACCTCCCTTGCTAATGTCCCCATCTGCCACTGCGACTGGCGGCCTGGTCCCTTATGAGTCTTACTGGTTACCAGTCCCTCCTTGACCAGTCTATACCAGCACTCCCCTAATCCAGCACTTCCCTTCTGGGCCCTCTTACCTGACTAGCCTGGAGGGTTGGGCATCCCTCTGGAGTCCACCCCCTGACCTCGCTCTAAGATGCCCATCCCCTGGCACTTAGCACCACCCCCTGAGCTCCCCTCAGCACTTGCCTAGCCCTTGGGCCCGCTGCATTGTATGCAGTCCCCACATACCACGCTTGTACTTCTCGTTACTGCACTTGCATGATTAATCGAATGTCACACGGCCTAGAAGGACTGTTATGGTTATCTCCCCTGTTCCTCTCCCCTTTTTGTTGTCTTGTGGTGCCTGGAAACACCATTTGCTGTATAGGCACCTTATAAATATAAAAACAAAAAAAAAAAATGCTTGCTTCTGGTGGCCCTCAAATGAAAGGATGCCATTATGGAGGTCGATTGCCTGCTGTAGTTCCCTGATTTAAGCCTCATAATCCTTTATAGGAAAATAGCTGTTCTTGAGATTAAAGACAAACCATCATGGAAGGTGTTTACTGGATTGTCTTCCAATTGAAGTGTTTTGTGGATTGTTTCTTACTGCACAACTTTTTACGACAGATTATTTTTACATTTCTTTTTTTTTTTTTTTACATAAAATGTGTGAGGCAACACCCAGCACATTCCACATCCAACCACCTCCCACCCTCTCCCAAAGACATATTAACTCATCCAAACCTACCCACTGCAAGTTGTGGCAAAAATGTGGCAAAAATGTGCATGGTAAAAAGACTGCATACCATGTGGACACCCATGGGAGACTATGCTCCTTTACCGCAAAGCATGCAGACTAGGCCATCATAAACAGTCTGAAGCCGGAAGGACAGCTGATTGACAGCTGTAAATTGTGTTCAAAACAAGCTTTTTTCGGCAATAAATACCATAAAGGCATCACAACAATTGTTGCAAATTAATTAAAATACAATTCCTAAACAACAGATACCAACCATCATTACAATTTATCAATACCGAAAAAGAAACAGGTGCAAAGGAAATAATAATATCAGCAAATAGTTAAAAACAGTCCTTAAAAGTAATTAAATACCCTCTGCATCCACACAATATCAGTTTTGCTCTAGTTAACCAAGTGCTGCAGAGAAACCTCCTGGTAATATAAAAAAAAACTTCATTCACATCATTAGTACTCTTACAATATTCCATGGCCATTTCTGAATACAAAATACTGTTTCACCAAAAAAGAGGAACCAAATAGCGCCTCCTAAGACCATGGTAACCAGGGCAGAAAAGGATTTATTGTTTCCTCTGGATTGCCGCAAACTTTGTGAAGTATGGGAGAGTCGAGGAGGGTAAATAACTTTCTTTATTTACATTAGTATTAGCCGGCGCCCCGCACTGCGTCCTTCTCATCCACTCATCGTCTCTCACCAACCGTCCTCTCACCGAACATTCTCCCACTCTCCCATCATTCTATAACCATTCGAACTCACGCGCAGGCGAGAAGCCTAAGTGAATTACATATAGTAACTTAACATGAAGATACATTAGAATACTACATCATCCCCCCCTTTACAATATTGAGCAGGGGAAAGGATTTACTTTTCAAGACTTTAACACATCCGTGCTAAGTAAAATAAGTCACAACATTTCAAAACGACACATCTGTGTAAAGTACATAAACAGAAACATTTCAATCATAACACATTTGTACAAAGAGTGCAAAGTGCACCAATTAGAAGCATTCAAAAGACTCAACACAATATTGAACTCCTTAACCAAACCACCCTATGTAAGGAAATTAATTAACTCTGCATGACATAATCTCTGGACCAAAACGGTAACCTCTTTTCCCTAGAACTACGTACATTCCTATTATCAAGATCTACCTCACCTTGTTGAGTGTCATCATCTTCAATTTGTCTCAACACATTACCATTCATATTCACATTCTCTAATCCATATTGAATATGATCATCTCCAAATAAATCTCTTCTCTCAAATCTAACTTGTTTATTTCTTTCATTCACACCCCTCCACATCCATTTACTAACCCTGTCCAAATACCATACCAATCCTCCCGCAACTCTAACCGCTCTCCTGAACACTTGTAACACCGTGACAGGACTGCTGTATTTAGAGTCACCCTTCTTAACATTTCGTCCAAACTTGATTCGCACAAAATCTCCTGGTGATATTCTCAACTTAAACTTTTCTGGAGACAAGCTTTCCTGGAGACATACTACTCTTTACTAGATTTCCGTCAGAATTTTGTAACCCAGTATTTACACTTCTCCTACGATTAACCCAATCAGGGTTTAGCAAGGTATTGGGAGCTCTCCCCCTCATTAATTCAAAAGGAGAGACCTCCATTCCTCTTTTAACAGACATCCTGGTGCACCATACCCTCTCCTTAAGAACCTCGTCTACTGGCATATTGTTACTTAAAGCTAGCTCCACTGCCTCTACAATTACTCGGTTATATCTCTCCACTAAACCATTGGTTTGTGGGTGATACAACGACGAACATCTCCATTCAATACCTGATCTCTTGGCAAATTCTCTCATTTCTCTACTTCTGAACTGAACTCCATTATCACTCATTATTATTTTGGGAAATCCTTCTCTTCTGCAGATCTGCATTATGAATTTTATTACCTCATCAGTATCAACTTTACTCACTGCTTTGACTTCCACCCATCCTGAATAGTAATCAACTAGAACCAATAGGAACTTCTTCTCCCCAATTAACTTCACATATGGTCCAATAATATCAATTCCTACCATTTCCCATGGTGTATCACCTTTGTCAATACAAATTGGCTTAGACTTGACAATTCTGCAGCTCTTGTCACTGTTCTGACATGGCCAACAATTTCTAATAAACCTCTCAATCATGATATCCATACCTGGCCACCAGTATTTCAAACGCACATTGTTCTTAGTGCCAGTAATGCCAGGATGACCCTGGTGTGCTTTCTCAATAAGCTCACTCCAAAACTTACGTGGGGGAATCAATTTGTCACCCCTCACCAAAAATCCATCCTCCATAGACAATTCATTCTTAACTTCGCAAAATCTCCTACAACCTTCACTAACCTCCCTTTTTTCAGGCCACCCTGATTCAGTGTATTTCCTTATCTCTTGCAATTCATCATCTTTACTTAATTCTTCAATCCACATTTCCTTTGACGTAACCTCAAAAACCACTGCCACCATTTCTTCATCCAGATCCACACTTGTTTCACCACTCCTTAATGGCAATCTAGATAAATAATCAGCAACAATATTCCTCTTCCCTGGCACATATTTCACCGAAAAATTGTAATCCTGTAGTTTTAGACTAAGGGGGTAATTCATAGAATTCAGCGCACAAGTGGCGCACGCGGCTGGCGCACAGTGTGCGCGTGCGAATCCCTGCGCCAGCCGCGTGCGCTAAAATCCATTTCCACGCACAGCGTATTCATGGATTCCAGCCACAAAAACCAGCCGTGGCGCACAGTGGTGCAGCGACCCTGCAGCAGCGCCAGTTACGCCCCCAAGAACGCCTCTCGCGCAGGGAAAAGCCATCAATATACCCAATCCAGCGCAAAGGGCTGCGCTAACCCTGTACCAGCACAGCAAGCGGGCTACGTGTATCACTGGGGTGCGCGGGAAGTACCTCACGCGATTGGCCCCGTGCGAGCAGGGTACGCGTATTTCAGGGGTGCGCGGGAAGTTCCACACGCAATTACATCATGGTACGTGTATTTCAGGGGTGCGCGTGAATTTCCACACGCGATTGGGCCCGTGCGAGCAGGGTACGTGTATCTCAGGGGTGCGCGGGAAGTTCCACACACGATTCCATCAGGGTACGTGTATTTCGGGGTGCGCGTGAAGTTCCACACGCGATATCAGCAGGGTACGTGTATTTCAGGGTGCAGGGGAAGTTACACACTCGATTTCAGCAGGGTACGTGTATTTCAGTGGTGCGCGGGAATTTCCACACGCGATTGGGCCCGTGCGAGCAGGGTACGCGTATCTCAGAGGTGCGCGGGAAGTTCCACACGCGATTCCATCAGGGTACGTGTATTTCGGGGCGCGGGGGAAGTTTCACACGCGAAATCAGCAGGGTACGTGTATTCCAGGGGTGTGCGGGAAGTTCCACACGCGATTTCATCATGGTACGTGTATTTCAGGGGTGCGCGGGAAGTTCCACACGCGATTCCATCTGGGTACGTGTATTACAGGGGTGCGCGGGGAGCACCACACGCGATTCCATCAGGGTACGTGTATTACAGGGGTGCGCGGGGAGCACCACACGTGAATTGCACGTGTGGGTCCTCCCAGGTGGTCCCTCTACACCCTCCCCGGCCCCTGCAGGTGGCTCACACCACAGGGGCCTACCCTGCACATGTCCTGCAGGCACCCCATCCACCATGGCCATGCCCCCCAGCCAACCCACATGTCAACTTGCACTACTGCCCACCAATGCATGTCCCCCTGCACCCCCAGCCACCAGGGCCAGCCTCCACCAGGCCCCCACCCATGTCTCCCAGCACCCCCACCCCCCAGCAGTGCAGGGGCACCCACCACCAGGCCCCCACCCATGTCTCCCACCACCCCCACCCCCCAGCCACCAGGGGCAGCCTCCACCAGACCCCCACCCATGTCTCCCAGCACCCCCACCCCCCAGCAGTGCAGGGGCACCCACCACCAGGCCCCCACCCATGTCTCCCACCACCCCCACCCCCCAGCAGTGCAGGGGCACCCACCACCAGGCCCCCACCCATGTCTCCCAGCACCCCCACCCCCCAGCAGTGCAGGGGCACCCACCACCAGGCCCCCACCCATGTCCGACTCATGTTCCCCACCCCCCCACCCCCCAGCACTGTGGGGCACCTGCCAGCAGGCCCCCACCCATGTCCAACTCATGTCTCCCACCACCCCCACCCCCCAGCACTGTGGGGCACCTGCCAGCAAGCCCCCACCCATGTCCAACTCATGTCTCCCACCACCCCCATCCCCCAGCACTGTGGGGCACCTGCCAGCAGGCCCCCACCCATGTCCCATCCATGCCCCCCTGCACCTGGGTCCCACCAATCCCCAATCATGTCCGTAATGGCCATCCTCCCCTGCCAAAAGGCCCAACCAACTATCACATCCACCCACATATCAAAGGCAATGACATGTCACACACCCAATGTAAATAATGCAAATGAACACATGTCTGTCACACACAATGGCTGCAAGTGAATGTTAAGACGCCCAACATGACATGCATGAAAGCAATGAGATGATACGACACATTGAAGGATGAAAATAAAAATGTATTTAAAATCAACTTGAATGGAAATGAAATGAGAAAAACCACAAAGCAAAACAACCAAAAGAAGAAGAATGTCCATGAAAAAAATCAAAAACACACAGCACAATCCAAAAAAATGGTGTCCAAAGTCACAGTCAGAAAAGTAATCCAAGTGTAAATGATAAACAAAAACCATTGCTCCATGGTGATGAAAAAAATCCAAAAAATAGACAAATCCATTGAAGAACTATTTACAAGATAATCCCGGGTCCATGTGCCCAACCAAATGAAACCTAACTATGACAACTAACTAAAAACTGAACTACATACAAAAATGTGGCGCATTGTCCAATCGCAACCAAATAAAAAAAAAAAATAAAGGAAACCTAACACTAACTATATAACTATATAACTATATACAAAGGCGGCGGGCAAGTCCAGCGGCTCACTCCGTGGTGTTCCGGGCCAGGGCATCATCGAACTCCTGTTCGATGTCCCGGAGGCGGTCCTGTTCCATGGCCCCGAGGGTCCGCAGGGACGACGCCGTCTCCTCCTCCAACCCCCTGCAGATTGCCTCGAGGCACTCGGCCCGCCTCAGGGCCCTCCGCATGGAGTTCTCCGCCCTGACCATTGTGAGCCGCGCCTCTTCCGCCCGCCGCCGCTCCGCACCTATCTGCTGGCCCAACCGCTGCCACACGGAAGATACTTCCCGTCCTGGGTCCTCCTGCCCTCCGGCCGATGCCTGCCCCTCCGATGTTGATGGCCCCGAGCCATGATGCCTCCCACGTTGACTCCGCTGCTGCCTCCGACGCCACTGCCTCTGCCAGCACGACGGCATCCAGGCTGATGGAATCCACCGACACCGTCGTGCACGTGCCCTGCCTGATGATGCCGGCACATCCTCCATCTGCTGTGGTACAGTTGCTGTGGTGCCCACCCCTGCTGGACCTCTGACTCCCGACTGTGGCAGGGATGGGATCCCCACCGAGCTGGCTGCATTGGTCAGGGCAGGTCCACAGGGGGCCCTGGTGGCATCTGGGCCGGAAGACGGCAAGGAGAACGACTGGCGTACAGTCTCCACAGAGGAGGAGAGGGCCGCCAGATTGGCCGACACATGCAGAAAACCCCGAACATGGACGATCCCAATTGGGCCACGTCGGCACGGTGCTCTTCGTGATGACGTGCGTGCTCCTCCTGGGAAGCACGCACGGCATCACGAATCACAGCCGTGCGCATCGCAACCCCAATCAGGACCTTCTCCATACGGCCAGGGGTCCCCTCGTCCGCAGGTGGAGGGGAGTCAGATGACATGGACATCCCCTCTACCTGCGGACGGGCCTGGGACGGGGCATCCCTGCTGGTGCATGGTGGTGCACCCACAGGGTCAGGGACAGCGACATGCACAGGCCCCTCCACGGTGACCTGTGCTGCCTCCTGCCCCTGCCCATGGACTGCACCACTTGCACCAGCAGGGATGCCCCCACCAGGCCCCATGTGCGCCTCAGTGGCGGCCTCCTCCTCCTCTGTGGAAACCACCAACCTGGATGGCTCCTCACCGTCTTCCGCTGTAGCAGGCCCCTGTGGGGGCTCACCCACCCCTTCCGCTGCAGCCGTGGGGGCATCCCCGCCGCCTTGCTCCACAGCGCCGTCTCCGCCCTCTTCTTCACTAGCTGCTGCGTAGAGGGAGACATAGAACACAAGCATCAGGGTACTGTACAATGGTCCCCTAGACAGGAAGCAATAGCAGATGAGTGCCACTGTCAAAGTACACTTCCATCATGTCCCTCCACAACACATGTGTCAGTCCAGGCAAAACACACACAGTGGCAGTCATGGTGCATGCCATGGACATTTCCATACATGTCCAATGGACTCTCGAAACATACAATGTAATGGAACTCACATGCATCATGGGTCATGCCTATCACATGCACACACTTCACCTCAGTCACATCCATCTGGCTCCGTACACCCCAATCACAGTGGATACAAGGATGACTAGGCTGCATCAGTGAATCTGTACATTGTCACAAACATGTGTCATGCATCCATGACATTCACAAGTCACAGACACGCAGGTCAGGCACACAGACATGGATACCATATATGTACCTGGCATCAGCACCCATCCCTCACCCCCACCCATGTCCAGGAACAGAGACTGCCATGCTCTCATGTGTACAATCTGCATAGGGCTCCCCATGTCGCATTTAAACACATGCAACAACCGTGCGGTTCACACATTACTGGTCGCACATGCATTACCATGATGTCCCTGCACACATACATGCGTACATGGCCTATGTCACACATACAGGCAAGTATCAGACAACCAGCACACTGCAACATGCCCTGTCTCACACAGCAATGCTTGGCCACTTACCGCTCAACTCCAGACGGGTCTCCCTCTCAAGGACCTGGGCGTGGAGCGCTGGGTGTACGCATTCCAGGACCCTCATCTGGATGGAACTCATGCGGCCCGGCCCCCCTCCACGAGGCGCCGGGCCTTTATGAGGGTCCTGGACCTCAAGTCCTCCCAGCGCTTCTTGACCTTCTGGATGGTGCGGGTTGCCACCCCCTCCGCGTTGATGGCAACCACACAGTCGGCCCAGATCCTCTCCCGTCTTTCCTTGTTGGCGCGGGACGATCCGAAGAGGGCATCATACTGCCCCAGGACTTGCTCCACCAGGACACCATCTTCGGTGGCAGTGAAGCTGGTGCCCCTCTGCCCCTCTGGCCGGGGGTTGCCACTGGTGCCAGATGTGGATGTGCCCGACATGGCAACCCCAGGGGCAGGAGTGGGTGGGCAACTGGGTCCTGGGGCTGGGCTGTGGAGCGATGTTATCCGAGTCGGGAGTCTTCTGTTCCAGCAGGGGTGGACACAGCAACTGGACCCCTGCAGATGGCTGATGTGCAGGCACCAAATGGCAGGGCACGGTGGCAGCAGGCAGGCAGGCAGCAGCAGATGGCACGTGGGAGGCTGCTCGGGGCACTGGGGGGCAGTAATTCAGCCTTCTGGGCAGGAGCGTGGTCTTCCGTGTGTTTTCGCGTGGCCAGCTTGATACGGAGTGATTTGGCACGTGAAAATCCTGCACGTCAGCGTGAAAATCGAGGAAAGGCCCTTAGCGCATAAGCGCGTCAGCACGCGTACGCGATTTCATTGGACCAAAGGCCCTTACAGCGTAAGCGCGTCTGTGACGTTTTGCGCACGGGCGTTGCCCTGGCAGGGCTTGGAGATCCCGCGTGCCTTTACACTGTTCTGTACGTGCTTTTCGTGCGGTGCGTGTGTTTTCCATCCGTTGGGGTTCACACGCTATTACTTCACAGTGGGTGTTGGCTACGCGTTCTTCTACACGCAAGGCAGACGGTGAGTGGTACCCCGCTCCCCCAGGCCCGATCGCGTGAAAAAGTTCACGCGAACCCCTGAAATACACGTAGCCCGCTCCCCCAGGCCCGATCGCGTGAAAAACTTCACGCGAACCCCTGATATACACGTGGCCCGCTCCCCCAGGCCCGATCGCGTGAAAAAGTTCACACGAACCCCTGAAATACACGTAGCCCGCTGCCCCAGGCCCGATCGCGTGAAAAAGTTCACGCGAACCCCTGATATACACGTAGCCCGCTCCCCCAGGCCCGATCGCGTGAAAAAGTTCACGCGAAACCCTGAAATACACGTAGCCCGCTCCCCCAGGCCCGATCGCGTGAAAACTTCACGAGAGCCCCTGAAATACACGTAGCCCGCTCCCCCAGACCCGATCGCGTGAAAAAGTTCACGCGAACCCCTGAAATACACGTAACCCGCTCCCCCAGGCCCGATCGTGTGAAAAAGTTCACGCGAACCCCCCCGATCGCGTGAAAGAGTTCACGCGAACCCCCGAAATACACGTACCCCGCTCAATTGCGTGTGTTACTTCCCGTGCACCCCCGATATACACGTGCCCCGCTCAATCGCGTGTGTAACTTCCCGCGCACCCCCGATATACACGTGTCCCGCTCGCACAGGCCCAATTGCTGTATGTTGCCACTTTTGTAATGCACAGGGACGCTACCGCCTGCCTTCGTGTGGCGGACGTGTTTCGGCTTGTGCGTGTCTTTGGCTGTGCGTGGCTTTGCCCTATTCGATTCCATGAATACGTGTGGTTCGAGTGCGTGTGGGCGTTCCGTCTGCTTCCCTGCAGTACATCCCCAGTTACGCCCTTATTTTCGCGCGTTGTTCCCCATTCCGTGCGTTACGCCCCGTGTCCCGCCCACTTTCTGGTGTATGCACCGAGGTTGTGCGCTTTCACTGTGCGCGTCGCGCACGCCTTTCGGGATGTTGCAGTGACTTGTGCGCCATGCACGGGTTTGGCGCACATCTCGGGGTGTACACGCGCAGGGACTTCCATGAATCGCACGCGTGCGCGTGCGCCTGTTTTTTTCCGCTTGCGCCTGCTTGCGCCTGCTTGCGCGAAGATTTTCGGCACACGTTTGTTCCATGAATCGGCCCCTAAGTCTGGCTAGCCTGGGTGAAGCTTTACACATTCCTTTCACTGTAAGAACTTCAATTAGAGACTTGTGATCTGTCTGAATTTCAAATTTGCTTCCCAACAAATATTTCCTAAAGTAATTCACCGCCCATGAACAGGCTAACAATTCTTTTTCAATCACAGAATATCTGCTTTCTGTTTCTGAAATAGCTCTAGATCCTCATTTATCTGTGTTAAAACTGCTCCTAAACCATTCCCATTGGCATCCACTGTGATCTTCTTCAACCTCCCAAACTCAAATCCTCCCAATTCCAAAGAGTTACAAATTCCTCCTTTTATGCATTCAACCGCCTCACTACATTCATCACTCAATGTAAATTTTGCATCCTTTTTTAACAACTTTCTCAATTGTTCTGTTATACTCGCAAATCTTTTTACAAACCTGTTGTAATATTCGCATAACCCCAAAAACGATCTTAGTTCGTCTTTGTTGTTAGGATTGGGCGATTCCCTGATTGCTTTCATAGCATCTCTTTTAGGCTTATAACCTTTACCATTCACGGTATGCCCTTAATATTCCACTTCTTCTACTCCAAATTTACATTTGCTTTTCTCAACTTTTAACCTGACTTCTTCCAATCTCTTCAACACTTCTTTCAATCTCCCATCATGTTCTTCAGATCCCTTACCAAATACAATTATATCATCCTGATATACAAGTGTTTCGCTTAAAACCTTCAGCACATGCATCATAACTCTCTGAAATACTGCTGCTGCAGATGCTAACCCAAACGGCATACGTTTATACCTATACAGCCCATGTGGCGTAATAAATGCCATAATGTCTTGACAATCCTCTGTCAAAGAGATTTGATGGTAAGCGCTCGAAAGATCCAACGTAGAAAACACATCAGCATTATCAATACGATTCAACATTTCAGATATGATAGGGAGAGGAAAAATGTCAGTTATGATGTTCTTGTTGACGTCTCTCAGGTCTACGTAAATTCTAAGTTTGCCATTTTTCTTCAATGCAACCACAATGGGGCTCACCCATTCAGATGACTCAATTTTCTCTATTACTCCTTCAGACTCCAATAATGCAAGTTCTTGCTCAACCTTGTCAGCAATGGCAAAAGGAATTGGCCTGGATTTCGTGTGTTTAACAGGCATCGCTCCCTTCTTGAGACGAATCCTGTGCGCAAAATTTTTAAGTAAACCTAAATTCAATTTTTTCTTGTTCTTTTCTTTAGCATTCTCACTCCCATGTGCTTGGCTCCTGTTTACCACTAGAATTTGTTCTTCATCACATGGATCCAGCCTGATCCTCAGTCCAGCTTGGTCTCTCCAACCCAATACATTCACACCTTTTTCTGCTACGTAGACCTTCACTTGAGACCGTCTGTCTTTAAACTGAACAATACACGAAAACCATCCAAACATCTTGATCTTAGATCCTTCAAACCCACCAGGATTAGGTATGTCTTACGCTTCCATCTTACTCTTGAGACCACATGCTACTAAATTCTTCCATGTTCTCTTGGTAATAATTGTCCAAGGTGAACAACTGTCAACCTTCACCTTAAGTTTCCAATTATCAAGAAATACTTCACAACTCAGGCATTTAAATTCTCCAGTTGGTGGCTCATGTATCAGGAACACCCTCTCTTCCTCCGATTCTTCCTCTTCTTCCATAATGGCAGATACTTTCTTCCTTCTTCTACATGTGACCGCGAAATGACCTCTTATACCACAATTTCCACATTTTTGCCCCAATGCTGGGCACTGTTTAGCATAGGCATAATGACCCACTCTGCCACAATCATAGCATCTGTCTCCTTCTCTCGATTGAGTATTCCGAAATCTTTGTTCGTATTGAACTCTTGGTTCATTCTTCACCCAATTCTTTCCTCTATATGAACATCCTCTTTGCTCAAAGTTCTTCAATTTGTTATTTCTTCCTGCATTGATTTCAATTTTATCTTGGTTTCTAACATTAGTTCCACCTCTGTCTTTAGGCCGTAGTACGTTAACCTGGCCTTGTTCTTCTGTTTCTTTCTCCTGTATCTCTTTACTACTATGCTTCTGCATACTTTGTACAACCTCCTCTTTCTTGCTCTTCATCTCTTTCGAGCACAATTGACTGTGTTCTACACATTTAGCAATCGCTATAGTTTCCGGTAGGGATGGATTGCCAACCATCCACAATCTGTCTTGTACTAAATTGTCCTTCGAGTGGATAGTGATTTGATCCCTGATCAACTCATCAAGGGTGATGCCATTGCCAAATTGGCAAGTTCTTGATAATACTCTTAATGCCGAAACATATTCTTCAATGTTTTCATGTTCCTTTTGTACTCGCGTATAGAATTGGTACCTGTTTATGGCTACATTAGTTTCTGGAGCATAAAACTTATCTAATTGTCTTATGGCCCTATCATGCTCATCAGCATCACCTGCTTCATCTACCGTCAATTCTGGTAGTTCTCTGAACTTTCTTTGCCCTTCCAATCCCAATGCATGTAATAATAATAACTTCTTCTTCCGAGACGTGAGATCTTCATGCACAACTGCTTGAATATAGTTCAACCAGAATTCTTTCCATTCTGACCATAAAACTACAGGTTGGCCTGGTGCAGGAAGAAAACTTGCTGGTGGTTGAATATTAATACTTTGCATGGCTCCGTGGATATGATCTTTTATGATCTCTTCTTAACAATTGTGTAATATGTGCTTGTGGAAAACTCTAATTCTGCCACATCAGCATGTAAATTGTTGGATATCACCAATTGCTGAGTGTAAAATACTGCGACGAAGATGAAGGGATCACTGTCTCCTCTCCATTTTGTCCGGTTCCTGATTAAGCTGTCACATGACCTCAAGCTTCCTGACGGGTCCTTTTCTCTAACCCCCAGTAATACAGACTTCCTAATTTCCGGGCTTCCGCACAAACTAAAGCGATGTATGCGTCAGTTCGGAGCATCCGCTCTCCCCTGTGGTCCAACCGCAGACCCAGCCATCAGCACAAGTCAACACGGGCTACGCTGCGCTGACTCGGAGCCTCCGCTCTCCCTTGTCCTCACTGGGCCAGCCACTCTCAGACCCGGACACCAGCACAAGTCAACACAGGCTACGCTGCGCTGACTCTGAGCCTCCGCTCTCCCTTGTCCTCACTGGGCCACACTCAGCACGAACCTACGCAACACTGCGCTCTGGTTCGGGGCGTCTGCTCTCCACTCTCCTTCTCTTCGTGGGTCCTCAGGACGCCGGCATCCTCGTCGCCATGTGAAGTATGTGAGAGTCGAGGAGGGTAAATAACTTTCTTTATTTACATTAGTATTAGCCGGCGCCCCGCACTGCGTCCTTCTCATCCACTCATCGTCTCTCACCAACCGTCCCTCACCGAACGTTCTCCCACTCTCCCAACATTCTATAACCATTCGAACTCACGTGCAGGCGAGGAGCCTAAGTGAATTACATATAGTAACTTAACATGAAGATACATTAGAATACTACACTTTGCATTGTGTATCTGAGATACTGGACCATTTTGCAGTAAATGTTTCCACCTTTAACATATTAGTACGAAGTTGGAAAAATAGAGCTTGTCCATACCCAGGGGCCTCACAATCTAAATATGGCTCACATCCCCTGTCTGCTTCAGCAGTAAATATGGTGCTCCAGTCTTTAAAACAACACATGCCCATTTCATATTTCTCGCTATAGATTCTCGGCACTTCAATTTGACCACACATTTTGAGCGAGATAGTAGCCTGTCCGAACCAGACCAGAACCAGAATGTTGACACCTTCAAGTCCGCAAATCCCTTACGGATATGCTTGTGCCATTTGAGTGAACACGACCTGGGTAAATTCCGTAAATTGTTAATTGTTTCCCTATATTTTACGAGTTTGGGCATAAACCACAGCCTAGTGCAGAATAATAATCGCTTACTAGCTGCTACTTCACAAAGGGGCATACATTCACATCGTAAACAGGCCATTGCGGTTCTCTTTGGTTGCAGAAGCAGAGACCTCAAGAACTGATTACCTTAATCTGAGTACACTTGCAATGATCCTACACCTTGGCCCCATAAAGGGTTGGCACCCATCCCTGGGCTTTATACAACTTCACAGTTGGGAAATTGCTCCTCTAACATATGGATTAAAGAAGCATTGTATTCTAGTGTAATCCCAGCCTTGGTACAGTGCACGGACCGTGATGAATCTTCTGAGAACCTAATCTTCAGGAGCACCCAAACTAGAGGCTCATCTTTCAGCAAATCAATCGGGATTCCATCTGGCCCTGGTGCTTTCCCACACCCCAACCCAGTTATGGATTCTTACACTTCACTAATTGGAATGTCAATGGGAATGTATCACAAGTCTCACAAATCTCCCTAGCAAACTGCTATGGAAACACTGGTTGCTCATTCTGTCCGTCCTCATAATGTTTACTAGAATGATTAAACCATTCGAAAGGAGAAATATGACTGGGGACAGGGCCCGCCAATGTCACTTCCTTACCTAGACTTTCCTCAAACCAACCTCCAAACATTGTATTGTTTTGTATTTCGGAGTTGGGAGTTTGTGGTTTCTACCAGAGGTGGGGGAGAAACATTCTTAATGGTGGTTGCTACGGCGGGGAGTCTTGGAGTCTTTTTTTTTTATGAAGTGAATATGTATTGCGATATATTTATTTTATTTTTATTTGTGTTTTAGGTTATTCATTAAACAGTATAAACTACATTAGACCACAAGACATTGCTAAAAATAGAAAATTGCATCCCTATATAAAACACAGAGTAATCTATAAATAATCCTTAATTTCATCTGTTCCCATGATAGATATTAATGTATCATTCAAAAGTGCAAAAGCAATAGCTAAACATTACTTTCCAATTCTTTTTTTATAATTATAATTGTTCTTTTATAACGCGCTTTGACCATTAGAACAATTAGAACCCAATTACTAAATATACTGATCAAGATATTTGTGCATTTATCAACTTATAAATATTATTTAAGAACCTATAAAGTGTCAATATTAGCCCAATACTATTCCTTTCCATTATACGAGACCACACGGATTCAACCACATGTTCAAAATCATAGTATACAACGCTTTCAACATGCAGTTTTCCAATAGGCTCTGTTCCTTTGCAGTATATCACTAACTGTTTGAGACTTTTGTCTTCTTCACTGTCATTACAAAGCCTATATTTCTGTGTGCAGCAGGTAGACCTAACCCCGGACCTTCACACTCCAAGGTAGGAACACATAACAGATTATATTTCCATTTCATTGCTATATAACAAACCTTACTATACAGATTTTGATAGTGTTTTTTCTTTTCCTTGCAAACTTAGCATGTTCTTTGTGCAAGGGGTATTGGCTCAGTTTGTCGATGGTCACTCTACAATCCATAGCATATTTTTTTCTTTTTATCCTGTTCGTATAGGGGACATGCACATGCTGTGTTCAGTCAATCATCTTTAATCATTTAAAAAGTTCCCGTCTAAATCTTTTTTAAGGTTTTGTGGATTCCTCTCTTAAGATCACATTGAGGTCCCGAGATAATGATTTGCTAGTGGGATCAACCATTTTTGCATAGACATTCAATTTCTTCCATGAAATCACTTCCTCCAAGGAGACTACGCCCGATTCATATTTTATCAAACTCTTGCCCTATTGAATGCTTGATGTTCTTTGTTCCCTCCATGCTTCCCTCCCTTGTTCCCCTTTCCACCCTCACCCACAGGGGTGGCGGGGGTTGCTTTTGCATTGTTTAGAGGATGCCACTAGACCCTGGGGTATAAGATGTGAGATGTGTGCAATGCTCTTCCAGGGGCGTATACATAAGTTCGTTTTTAGTAATGCATGGGTGTAACAGGGAAGTTTGTGATTGTGTGTTTACAATTTCTGTGTTATTTGCATATCCTTATGCTCCTCCATAAACAGATTGTTTCTGGGGAGATAATGAATTTTCAGGACGTCAGATTCAAATCGGAATTTGACAAAGGTTTGGCAGAAAGAATGTCTTCAGCATGGGCTGAATACCCTCTTATTATTCGGCTCTGGGTGAAAAATTTTCAGGTATTGCCATTCCAAGCTATGTGCAATAGAGCCTACATGCCAACATTATCCATTACATTCGGGAGACGAAGTGCAGTCCTGGTTTTAACTTTGCATTCTGGGACTTGTACTCTTGGCTTGATAATGGGGGAATCCAAGATTACAAGTGCCAGAATGCAAAATTAAAACCCAGACTGGACTGGAGTCTTTTGAATGGATTGGATAATGTTGGCATGTGTGGATGTGTGGCCTGGGATGCTCCCATTGGTGGCAGCACTTGACTGACTTGCATAGGGTTGGACCATTTTTGCAATGGTGCAGATGTGCTAAAAAACAGTGTTGTGAATTGTTGCCCAGAGCAGTGCCAGTGTTCATATGTATTCTAACCTTCCACCCATTGCTTTTCTGGTTATATTGTGTGGGTTAGTGTACAGAAGGGAAGTAAACACAGGCTGGCGGCATTCTCGCGATCGATTCTCAATGACGAACTTTGCAGATCCTGGAGGATCATAATTAAGGGTGCGGAAAATATACATTCTTTTTTACAGTAGAAAATGTCAGAGCAATACTGAAAAGTATTAAACAATCTGTAGTTCTGGAATGTTGGATCCAGGCCCTTGCAGGGTTAGATGCTTATGCGTGTGTAAGTATCAGTGCTAGAGAGACTCCATCAGAGTAACATGCATCACTGAACACATCTGCCCCCATAGCTGCCAGCTCTCTAGTGTCAATATGTCAATGGAAGGAGCTCGATGAGCAGAAATATGCCATTCAAATGTCACCTCAACTACATCATCTAATAATCTCCGTTAGAAAGAATTTACTTGACTTAGTATCAAGGTCTATTTATGGCCTATGTTTTATGTCAGGGACTTCCTTTTTCATATGGATAATTGTTTATTCCCCCTATTTTCCCATCCACTGTATCTTTTCAAATAGGGGAGGGACTCCTTAATCCCTTCTTTCAGTGACTTCTATTACCCCTTCACTTTGCCACCTATGGCAAACACTTTAGGCACACACCTTCTATGCATTCTGTATAGCATGGTGTATGTGTGTGTGCTGCTATAGCATGGTGCATGGTGGTGGAGGAGAGGGTCAGCAGAATATGTGTGGGGCGTTATGTCAAAATCATGTCTGGTGCACCCCCTTGCCCTCTGCTGGGAAACCTGCCTCCACTTTCTAAGCAAATAGAATGCATTAATTTATGTTAGGTTATGATTTTCAAAAGCAAATGGGTGGTGGAAAAAAAGACGTATACTTTTTTGTGGCACAAGCAGTTTCAGTTTGTGGAATTTTGCATTCCCGGCACACTTTCCTATTCAAGCAGATGGGATAGAATGGATCCAGTCCATAACCTTACACTTCACATTGCTGCTCATAACTGTGGGGACAAGACACCCCCCGGCAGAGACCTACTGCTGCCTATCTTTCCTCACCCACATGGGAATTTTTGGGGTGTGCTGGATCATCATCTCCTGACTTTCATCATGCCATACATGTACTGTGATGCAGAGTGGTCTTATTTAGCACCCTTCTGCCAATAATGTTGGCCTCGCTGCACATGGCTCTGTAAGAAAGGAGAGCAGGGTGTGTTAGTCGGATAGCGCGAAGGCAGATGCAGAAACCTCGGGTGTTGATGGAGGCAGGCCAGGAACACCCAGTCTCTGTGTGTTGATATGAACATCTCTATGAACATCTCTATACTGTTTGTGGTTGGTACCACTTGGGCATGTTAGCCATATGGGCAGACCCTGGATAATCTCCTGTCTATTCCTAGTCTCCTATGTCTTGCTCTCTGCTCTCCTCCTGGACTTCTTCCTACACCAGAATCCAGGCCTGGACATCTGGTCTGTTCTACAGACCTGGTGGGCCACACTTCCAAACTGCTCAGCTAATTGGCCCCTTTCCCACGGGCATAGCTTAGCTTTCTTTCTTCCCCACTGTGATGTCTTGGTATATAAAATCAATGAACTCAATGATTTATAATGTCTCTGTCGTTCAGGGCTATTTGCCATGTAATTGCTTGCATTATATTTTAGTGTCAAGAGGCCACCCAGGTGGTGCTTTCTGTGCCATAATGTACCATACACAAATAGCCCTACACAAATTGATGTTCCTTTTTAGTGTTGGAAAACTTCGATTGGAAAATCCCCACATCAATTTATTTGCTCTTTTTGTTAGTATTTCTTCATTGTGTTTCCCCACCCTGAACTGTGGCTCTCCTTCTAAGGCTTGTAAATGAGGAGTAAAGGGCTGGGAGAGGAGAAAGGAGGACTTCCCAGCGTGGAACCTCACCTCCATAATAGAGCTTGCATAAGAGATTCTAGCCAAGTCATAAATGCCTGATTTGTCTTGTGTGTGGCTCTTTTAAACCAGTTTGAATTAAAAGCATGCATGAACTTATATTTCAGTGAAATTGATTTGAGTTTAATAGAGGTTTATGGTTAATGATTTAAAATGCACACACTACAAACCAAATTGTAAAAAGGCACTATATTTCCAAGAGTGGACAGATAGTGAATGGGGGAAGGAGGAAGGTAGGAGGCAGAGCAGAACATACGAGAAGAAATCCCTAATTACAGGTGAGTTTGCAGCTTGGGTCTGAAGAGACTTTGAGGTGGTCGAGGATCTCGGGAGCAGTGAAAGTGTGTTGTATAGCTGAGAATCTGCGACAAAAATGTGCCTTGCATCTCTGCATATGCAGTTCGAAGCACTTGTGACTAAGGGTGTACTTACTATTCGGCCGAATACCGAATAGTTGGCCTAAGTATTCAACCGGAGCCGGATAGTGAGCCGAATAGTAGTTTACTATTATAAATGTGTCAATATATGTATAGAGATGTTCCTTTTCAAATATAAACATAAGAGCATTGCAGTAATTGGTCCTGCAAAATAAAAAAAATAAAAAAACAGATGGAAGGAACTCGATATAGCTGTACTATAAATAAAAGTTCAAAATGGTGCAAGTACTTAGGCATACAATGGCAGTGCCTAACAAGCCAAAACTGTTGACTTTGAATGCTTGTTTAAACAGGACTTTTGGGAAGGACATGCATAGTGCTTATAGCTGCTATATTGACCAAAACAGCTAGTAGAGACTCTAATGTAGGGTCAGCACTTCAGGGTTTGCCATAATGCCCTAGAAGTCAGTCTTAGCCTGCTTCAAGCTGTATTACTTGTCAGCTGGACAATATCTTTCTAGCTCATATTTGGTTTATGTTTTTGTTTTAGTATCTACTTTTATTTACACTTTTAAATCCCTCATGAAGATATGTTTAAAAATAATGCATCCCAGAATTTCTCCTGGCCTCCTTAAGACAAGACTTATTGCCTGTCTGGCGTTGCTAGAATTGGTTGTTCAATGGGGCAAATTTGCATATGTCAATGCATTTTCTAGCTTTAAAGTAAAGCGTACTGAAGCCTTTGGGTGCCTGTTTCACTGAATGGAAAAACACGAGTGGTCGGGAAGCAGAAAGAGTAGGATTTTTACAAGTATCCACCAATTTCAAGTCATTCCACCTCCTGCTGGATCTGACCTTGACTACCACATAAACTTAAAGTCTTAGAAGAAAAACTAGCTACAGTCTGTATTAATTTCATTTCACCAATATTTGTGTTTCTGGAGCTGCTGCTTCGTGGCTCTGTTAAATTCCCGTCTCTTCACAATTAAAGTACCTTCACTAGGTATTCAGATGAATTACACCTTTAAAAAGAGTGACAATTTAGGTTTTAAAATGCCCTTTACAAATGACAACCCAATTCTGTTGCTGCAATTGACTCCCCACCCAGTCAGCTTAATATGCATACATGTAGGGTTTATGAGAGAGCTCGGCCCCCACAGTTCCCCTATTGCCATAAAGTGCGCCTATTAACAGCAGCTGTCAGAGTGAAGCGGCGCTAAAGATCTTTTCAAACACATGAACGCCACCCAACAGAGTCAGCGGGATGGGAAGCCGGAAAGGCAATAGCTTTTCTCCCAAAAAGACCATGTGACAATCCAACGACGCTCTTATGTGGCCAGAATGATGGGATAGCACAACAATAGAAACTGCCCAGGGAATTAAAGTTGTTGACACATAGGGCCTCATTACGACCCTGGCGGAAGACCATGGTGCTATCAGCACCATGGTCGATGCCGGAGTCCGCCATGGCGGAATGGGGAGTTACCACCCCATTCTGAGGTTGGCGGGGCGGTAATTCCCCATGCCGCCATGGCCCTTCCCCATTCCCATTTTTGACCCATAGGGCTCAATAGGAATGGGGAAGGCGCTAAGTACGGTGCCGCAAATTGCGGCACCGTACTTAGCACCAAGGTCCCTTTGCGGGTCCCTACTTTAACGGCTGGTAAAACCAGCTGTTAAGGTCGGGTCCCCGCACAGGGACCTTGTAATTAGGTGCTAATAGGTTAACTGCGCCACAGCCTTTTACGGCACCGTTAACCCATTAGCGCCTGGGTCGTAATGAGGCCCATAGTTTAAAACCGTACTGTGGGTTACTTTCAAAACCAATACCTCACACTTTCAAATTATATCCGGCCTAGCACCAGCTTGTTTAGTTTGGGAATAAATTAGGAATATTTAAAGTACTGGCAACCCTTCACCTAGCATTCCCCTACCTCCAACCACCCTATAGTATTACATGCAGCACATGGCTGAGGATGCAGAAGGTGGGCAGAGTACACACAACATGCAAGCGGACTAAGGAAACACTGAAGCAAAAGCAAAGCCACAAGAACTGACTGTAGCGCGCAGGTGACGTGGGTCTCGAGGGCACATGCCCATACATCGATTTGGCATCAGCCACTCACTTATGTTACTAACCTTCCATGAGATTGTCTCGAAGAAAAATACAGAATATATGACAATGAAAGTAAATGTCTGAAACAGTAATTGGACATGAACAAAAGGGTTGGGCAAAAAAGCCAAGTGGGACACTGCGCTTGCAGTATTGGTTGGAATTAGATGGAGGGCAGCAGGTGACTGGGTTTGTGTGGGTATATTGCCCATATACACCACTGTGAGGTCAAGTTAAGAAGGAGTGTTTCCAGTCTCACTGCGCCAACACATACAAATTTAAGACACTGCTTAGTTTGCAGTTTTATTAGGTGAGTATGGTACAGCCTAACACGTGTTTCGAGCAACACTGCTCTTCCTCTGAGGCTTGTTATATTCCTCGCAATTGCGGAAAGCTACCCAGTTAATATATCCGACCCGGTGGTCCGAACTTAGATACGTTCAGTTCGGACCACCGGGTCGGATATATTAACTGGGTAGCTTTCCGCAATTGCGAGGAATATAACAAGCCTCAGAGGAAGAGCAGTGTTGCTCGAAACACGTGTTAGGCTGTACCATACTCACCTAATAAAACTGCAAACTAAGCAGTGTCTTAAATTTGTATGTGTTGGCGCAGTGAGACTGGAAACACTCCTTCTTAAATCAGTAATTGGACATGACTTGCTTGGATAAGGATTATGATGTGTCATTTTTTTACCTCTTGTTTTATTTTTATTAATGTGTTTCTACAATAGTACAATAATAAAAATTATATATGTTTCTCACTGACTTACTGTACTATCATTGAATTTAATTGATACAGATGTACAAGCTGTAGACTCTGGCTTTGCTCACGGCCTAGTTGTGTAAAAGCCAGGTAGCATCTATGGAAATTGTATGTTGCTGTCATTAACTGCAGGGCTCCGGTGCAGGGCCACAGAACTGCAGGGCTGCACTGGGGGAGCCGAGGCGATGCAGACTCTAGGAGTGCTTGCATTCCCCATTTAGGTATTTCATTTGGGCACTATTTACTATTCTCTATATGATATGATATGATACGATATGATATGAAATGGCATTTATAACACGCCTATACACAAGCGTTTCATAGCCCATATACCAAGCACCGCAATAACCGAACGAGCACCGTTGCCGACATCTGAATACAGGTGGTATAATGATATTTGTAGCTGTACCCTGTACGGCTATGCACTTCGGCTTGCAGTAAGTATTCCAGTAAGTATTCGGCCAAAGCCGAATAGCTAGTTTTAGCTGAAATTCTGCTGAATACTCACTGGAAGCCGAAGTTCTGTACATCCCTCCTTGTGACCAGAATGTTTGCATCACCAAATCGCAGTGCGCAGGCCAGAATGCTGCAAGTATGTGGATGCAGATCTCCGGAGACATTTGCAGGTGAGGCAGGGCACTTTAGGGTAGGTGCTGGACTGTATTGGTAGCCAACAGAGGTCATAGTGATGAAATTAAATGAAATATATTACTGCTTTTATAACCCACTAATCAAACGGACTGCATCATTTTGTTCGCATTGGAGTTGTGTGAAGTGGTCAGAAGACTATTATAGAGACATTGAACACACCAAACATGTGTTCATCTGGGATTTCACCACTAGGCTGTGATGTTCCCTGGAGATGAATAGCAGGGTAATGCCCCAGGGCCTTCCCGGGGCATTACCTGAAGTGGTAATTCCCCCCTGCTCTGGGTTTATTGCTTAATAAATATGAGCGTGGAGACTTCTATCATATTGCCAGATGAGTCCATGGTTGTTTATTTATTTTCAAAATTGGACAGTTCCACAGAGGTGGTGAGATGAGGGGAAATGGTATCTTTTTTGTGTAGGACGCAGGACTAGCACTTGATTCCTTTGCTCATTGAGCACAGAGAACATTTTGTGCACTCAGGCTTCGGTTCCATTAAGGCCATCCAACCATGCACATTCTCCCCCATGAATGGAAGGTAAGTTTGTTATGTTAGGTTATGTTATTTTGCATTTGCATAGCACCTTATATGCCATTGGTATGGTCTCAAAGCGCTGCGGGTTGAACGCCCTCGGAGACCGTAGTCCAGGTCAGTGGAGAGAGTAGGGTAGCAAATAGTGCTTGTGTGCACTCAGTATGTGTGCAGCCAGTTCAGTTTACATGGAATGTAGCTACATTCTAATGCTAGGTGTGTTGTGCGGTGGGTGGTTGTGTGAGGTCAGTAGAATGTGTGCAGCAAGGCCGTTGACGTCAGAGTTTGCATTCTGGTGGTGATGGAGCTTGTTTATGAGATTATGTATGCAGCTAGGTCGATTGTTTTGGTGGGGTATAGCTGCATTCTAAAGACTGTTGAGTTGTTCATAGAGGTGTGTAGGTATGTGTGCATCTAGTCCAAAATTGATTGAGGGGTATAGCTACATTCTTTTGTTTGTTGGTGTGGAGGAGAGAGTGAGCATACTGGGTTGTTTGAGTGTCTGTACGGATTGGTGGCACAGCCCTATTTCAGATTACCTTCCAGTGCACACTGAGCTGACCGTATCTATTCTAGTGATTCACCGAGAGAGATTCTCTGTCTAGCACGGAGATTGTTCTGATTACCGGGCTTGAGTTTGTCTTTGCCTGCTTGGCATTGTCATCAGTGTTGAGTTGCCCTATTCCTAATCTTTATTGGGTTAAGTGAATTGCTGGTCTATGGTCGTCCTTGTGTCTCGTTGAGTCTGCCATTGTTTATTGGAAGATATATTCTCATTGTACAGTTACATCCAGTTCTCTTCTATCAGACTTATGTGTCCTTGCTAGATTCGATGACTGGTGTTCAGAAGACCCGGGCACCAGCAAAAGCCACTATGGTCATCCCTGCGTCTTGTTGGGTCTGTAGATTACTTATGGGATGGCACCTTCTCATTGTGCATTTACTTCACTTCTGTTCTATCGGACATACAAGTGCGTCCTAGGTATGAAGACCGGTACTCAGTGAGCTCGAAGGTTAAGCAACAGATCAGGCTGTGATGTAGGGGTGTGTCTGAACTCACAGTTATATGTAGCAGGGGCTAGAGTGTTCCTGATCTGGTGTGCGTTGAGCGTATTGACAACAGGCGGCATCACCTCAATGTCAATTGCAGGAGCTTAACTTGCCAGATTCCTTGCCTGATTCAGAGCATATTCCATTGAGGTGGAACAGAGTCAGTCCACTGCTGAAGCTTGGTTATAAGTGCCAGTGGGCCTATTTTCGGGTACCGGGTAATTGTTTATAGCGGGTGGATGGTTATTCCTGTCATAGTTTATGGTTTGAATTGCTGAATTATATTGTATCATTGTCCCTTCCAAGAGCTAAGAGTGCTAGGGAGCTCATTTGATTGGAGAGCGTAGTACATATCTGCAAGATAAAAGAGAGCAAGTCCAACCCAAGCATATTTGATACTGAACACCAGTTGCAGGAGTTCATGGCATCAATTCCCAGGCAGATAAGGGTAGCTTGCCTTGAACAGAGACCACCTTGGCTAATCTTCACAATTCTATCTAGATGTGATGCATGGCTAATCTTCACAATTCTATCTAGATGTGATGCATGGCTAATCTTCACAATGCTATCGAGATGTGATGCATGGCTAATCTTCACAATTCTATCTAGATGTGATGCATGGCTAATCTTCACAATTCTTCCTAAATGTGACGGATGGCTATTCTTCACAGATATATCCAAGTAAAAGGCATTGCTATTCTTTCTAATATGTCTGTTGTAATACATTTGGGCACAACCCATTTTATTTACCGCAAAATACATCTAAATCCTGCATGACGTTTGCCCCTCAGTACACATGTAGGTGCAACACATTTCCTTCCACAATTCAGTACAATGGCCAACTATGAGGCATATCACAATGGCTGATTATGAAGGGTAGCACAATTCCACTCAGAGGCCAACTGTGTCAGCACCATTCACAGAGAAGTAATAGTGCAAGAGTTGCTGGGTTTCTACAGCACTGTAATGTTTGTGCTTCCTGCCCATATCGCCTTGCGATGGCTAGTTACAGGGCATGGCAGCATTCAACACATATTAGCTATGGTGCAGAACATAATGGCTAACTATGGGGCCATCATCATCACTGCAGAAGATTTGGCACCTTGGAAGGGTCTGAACCCCAGCTGCTAGCATATTGGATTTCATGTTTTCTTTGGTTTTTGCATATGGTGTTGGGGTTTCACAGTTCCCTTTTTTTCCAACATTTTTATCAGGAGATCATTTGCATTTGGAGACTGACATGGCCTCCACATGGTTTAATCCAGCACTGGTCGTACACACTGCGGTGATGATCAAAGGCAATTCATCACATGATGTAGGGTAGAGTACTCAGCATATGCCCAGCTGTCCATCCCTGACATTACATCATGCAGTGGATGGTTAGAATGCCACTGTGCTGGTGGCATCCATCTTCTCCCTGGATCCTAGACCTCATACAAAATGAGGCACTTCCTGGGGTCCCCTGGAGCCGCAAGGGGTGCAGAAATATGTAAGACAGATGGGCCTGAAGGCTTTTCTGCCTCACCATCTCTGTTTCCATCCATAAATATGTTTGTTTGAAATACATTCTAAAAAAAAGGGAAGAGGGAATTTATATGGCAAGGGGGAAGACAGAGTATTCTCTGGAGAGCTGTAGTCATGTGGCCAGCAGAGCTGAAAGTTTCATTCCCTCCCAAAGTCAGACAATCAGTTAGAAGTGACAGGTGTGAACTTGGCAATTTTCTTTTCAAAGCAGCCCGATAAGGAGGCTGCTGGGATGCGGAGATGGGGGGAAACAGAGATAAGAAGAAATGGAAAGATGGAGTGCCAACATTTCTAGGCCGGCTCTGACAAATCGGTGTGTTAGTGGGGCGCTGATGGGGTCCAGGTCCAAGAGGGGGAAGAAAGAAAGAGGAGAGAGGCTACGAACAGGCTCTGAAAACATGCATTTCAACAGTAGCAGCAGGGCTAATGATAGCAATAATAATAATAATAATAATAATAATACAAAACTAAATGCACTGATAGTGTGATCAAGCACCTGCATCCAACTTAGCATGAACAGGTGGTGGCAAACCACCACAACACCCATTGCACCTTTCCAGAACTTTCTGTGATGGCAGCTCCACGCAGAGCTTCTAAGCACCTCAGTCACTGCTGCTTTACAGAATATTCAGTGATTGCAAGTCCATGATGCGATTGCAACCACAAAACTCGCAGCACATTTACAGGGTATTCTGTGACCACATCTCTATACGATGGATAAAGTTCCACTACTCGTTGCAGTTTCCCTGAACATACTGTGACCACATGTCAATATCAGTGGTACAATCACACGAATCACTGCAGCTTTCCAGAACCTTCAGTGATACGTCTATACTGTGTTTACAATGACAATATGTCAGCTTTACGGAACATTCTGTGATATCAACTGATGGAAATCCAATAAAAACACTCACTGCAGCTTTCAAGAACATTCTGAAAAGGTACCTCTATAGATTGGTTAACATAACACTATGCACTCCAGCTTTCTAGAATATTATTTTCCTGCCTCTCTGTGCTGTGATTATAATCAGAATATTCGCGGATTTCTGGAGCATTCTATGACGTGTGTCTATACTTTGGTTGTGATCACAGTACTCGCTGTAGCTTTCTAAAACATTCTGGGACATTCTGAGACATGTCCATAGTCTGCTTATAATAATGCTATACAATAATGGAATCCTTTTTAGAACCTTCAATGATTATAACTGCTGTAAATACAACTAAAACTAGCAGCTTGCTTGAAGGCTGCAGGTATATTCTAAAACGTATAAACATACTACTCACTGAAGCGTTACAAAACATCTGTCTCTGTCCTGTGATTAATGCATGGATTTACTGTGGTTATGCACGCAATACTCACTGCCGCTTCCCATATCATAGCATGAAAGCATGGCAATGCTGTGATTATAAATGCAATTCTCAATCCAGATTCCCATAATATAGCATTGAGGCATGGCTATGCTGTGGTTATAATCACAATGCTCACTGCCACTTCCCATAACATAGCATGACGTCATGGCTATTCTGTGGTTATAATCACAATACTCACTGCCGCTCCCATAACATAGCATGACGGTGTGACTATACTGTGGTTATGCACGCAATACTCAATGCAGCTTCCCATAAAATAGCATGACGTCATGGCTACTCTGTGGTTATAATCACAATACTCACTGCCGCTCCCATAACATAGCATGACGGTGTGACTATACTGTGGTTATGCACGCAATACTCAATGCAGCTTCCCATAAAATAGCATGACGTCATGGCTACTCTGTGGTTATAATCACAATACTCACTGCCGCTTCCCATAACATAGCATGACGGTGTGACTATACTGTGGTTATGCACGCAATACTCAATGCAGCTTCCCATAAAATAGCATGACGTCATGGCTACTCTGTGGTTATAATCACAATACTCACTGCCGCTTCCCATAACATAGCATGACGGTGTGACTATACTGTGGTTATGCACGCAATACTCAATGCAGCTTCCCATAAAATAGCATGACGTCATGGCTACTCTGTGGTTATAATCACAATACTTACTGCTGCTTCCCATAACATAGCATATCGGCGTGACCATACTGTGGTTATAAATGCAATATACATTGCAGTTTCCCATAACATAGCATGACGGCATGGCTATGCTGTGGTTATAATCACAATACTCACTGCCACTTCCCATAACATAGCATGACGTCATGGCTGTTCTGTGGTTATAATCACAATACTTATTGCCACATCACATAACATAGCATGACAGCATGGCTATACTGTAGTTATAATCACAATACTCACTGCCACTTCTCATAACATAGCATGACAGCATGCCTATGCTGTGGTTCTAAATGCAAAAATCAATGCTGCATCCCATAACATAGCATGATAGCATGGCTATTCTGTGGTTATAATCGCAATACTCACTGACACTTCCCATAACGTAACATGGCAGCATGGCTATTCTGTGGTTATAATCGCAATACTCACTGACACTTCCCATAACGTAGCATGGCAGCATGGCTATTCTGTGGTTATAATCGCAATACTCACTGACATTTTCCATAACATAGCATGGCAGCATGGCCATTCTGTGGTTATAATCGCAATACTCACTGACACTTCCCATAACGTAGCATGGCAGCATGGCTATTTGTTATGGCAGCATGGCTATTCTGTGGTTATAATCACAATACTTACTGCCGCTTCTCATAACAATCCCTCTTTGCCTTAAAAAGAGGCAAACATCTTTGCGACAATTTGGTCCAGGCCAAGTTCTTCCCTTACCAGGTAGATCTATACAACACACCATTGACTTCCTTGCCCTAATGGAAACATGGCTGCACGAGGCATCAGGACCTCATTTATCGCTAGCTATTCCGGTCAATTACTCCATCCTCAGAGCTGACAGACCTAATGGCAAGGGAGGAGGTGTAGCAATCATCTCTAAATCACTACTAGGCTGCAGACTAGTCTCCACCCTATCACTCAAATCCTGTTAGCTACTCACAGTCAAGCTACAAACCTCTCCCTCAAGCACAATCACTCTTCACCTTATATATAGACCCCCCAGGCCCTCCTGGAGGCTTCGAAGAAGACATCACTGCGCTCATCTCTGAAAACTCCAAGCCACTAGCACAAACCATTATCCTCGGAGATTTCAATCTTGGATACAACGACCCCAAGGACACCCCAGCCACATCCTTAGCAAACGCCCTAACTGAGCATGGATTCACTCAACTCAGTACCTCACCGACCCACCAGAAAGGTAGAATTATCGACTGGGTAGCAACTCTTAACTGCAATACCACTTGTAAGGACCCCCAACCTCTCACATGGACGGATCACTACCTTATCCCCCTTGAAATTCACATTAACCATGCAGCTCCTAAAAAGTGCCCCTTGGCACCAGCCTGCCCAACCAGAAACAAACGCAACATCACCGCCGAAGCCCTATTGCCCTTGGTCCTACCCTCCCTCAAAGCTCTACCAGACAATGCTGATCTAAACCTACTTGTTGACACCTTCAACAACTCCATGACCACTGCCATTGATACCATTGCCCCTTTAAAATTACGCAAAAGCAAACCAATAAGCGACTTGAACTCGTGGTACACCCCCAAACTCAAACTACTTAGGAAAAAGAATGCCAAATCAGAGCTCTTATGGAAAACCAATCCATCATCTGAAAACAAATCCATCTCAAGAACATCTCCGCGCTATACAAAAGCGAGATAATTCGCACCAAAAAAGATGCCTACAATGCTAGGATAGATCAGGCTGGCTCCTCCACAAAAGAACTATTTAAAATACTGAAGGAGCTAGAAAACCCTAGTCCACCTACAGACACCTGCTCAAAAGATAAACCTTGGTGCACCAGCATCCAGAACTCCCTCAACAACAAAATCATAGGTCTCCAAACCAAAATCGAGGACAAACGCCAAAAACTTTTCAGCAATAAGACTACCAACCCTATCCTTAGCCTACCAAATCCTATCAAAGATTATATAGGCTTCACCTTTAAGAAGGTTACTATCCCAGAGGTCCAAAAAATCATCACCTCCTTAAAACCATCTAACTGCAAAGGGGACAGTTGTCCTGCCCAGATAATAAAGGACGCAGCCAGAGACCTCTCCCCATTTATCACCAAGCTCATTAACCTATCATTCACTAACAACTCTGTCCCCAGCAACCTAAAACAATCCTGGGTCCTCCCTCTCTTAAAAAAACAATCACTAGACCCAGCCATACCAACTAACTATAGACCCATCACCACTGTCCCTTTCCTGTTAAAAATCCTGGACAGAGTCGCCTACCTCCAGATTCAGGAATACCTAGAATCCAACCAGCTGCTAGGCATACATCAATCTGGCTTCAGACCTCAACACGGAACAGAAACCGCTCTGGTCGACCTCAAAAGCCAGATTGACGAAATCAAAGACAAAGGTAATGGCGCAATCCTACTTCTCCTAGACCTCTCAGCGGCTTTCGACTTAGTCGACCACGAAATCCTCTGCAGCCACCTATCTATCACAGCCCACTTCTCCTCCTCTGCCTCCGCATGGATACAATCCTTCCTGTCGAACAGAACTATGCGAGTTTTCTCCACAACTGCAGCAGCAGACCCTATCCCCATCACATGCGGAGTCCCACAAGGCTCCTGCGTCTCCCCCACTTTGTATAATATATTTACAAAGCTGCTTTTCGACAAACTGGACCATCTGGGTGTCACCTACACTACCTACGCAGATGACACCCAGATCCTCCTCACCATCTCGGGCAACTACAATGCGGACGTCACCCGGATCAACAAAATCTTCTCCATCATCCAGGCATGGATGGCCACCCACGGCTTATGCCTGAATGATGAGAAGACGGAGCTTCTTCTGGTCGGCTCTCCCAATAACCTGTCTAAACTCAGTCCTTGTTACAATAAAATTATCATAGACGGTAATACCATCCCCATCGTTAAGAGTGTGAAAACCCTAGGCTTCCACCTTGACGCTAACACCAACCTATCCAAACAAATCAACGTGACCGCCTCAGCCACGGCCTATACGGATAAGCTAATTAGGGCTAGCAGACCCTTCCTATCCTCCAACAGCTGCCTCACTCTGGCCAGAGCCCTCATCCAGTCCAAACTGGACTATTGTAATAGCCTGTACCTAGGAGCCAACCAATCCATAATAAACAAACTCCAGGTTCTTCAAAACAACACGCTACGAGCAGCACTCAACATCCCTAGACGAGAGCACATATCTACAACCAGGATAGTATGTAAATGGCTCTCGATTCAGCAAAAAATTGACCTCAAAACCATTTGTCTCACCTACAAGTCCTTAAACCACCTAGCCCCACCGTACCTCACTGACAAATTTACTTTAACCACTTCCACCAGAACCACCAGATCATCCAACTCTTTATGCCTATCAGTGCCCAGATTTGCCCAAAAAAGAGCAGGAGGCACGAGCTTCACAGTGCTTGCCTCCCAACTTTAGAACACCTTACCACTCAACATTAAAACCATCGAGTCCTTTCCGATCTTTAGGAAACATGTTATTGGCTGGTTACTGAACAAAGACTAGCACACCCCTCGCCCTCTAAGGTCTCCAACTCACCAAGGCCATAACCATGCCTTTCTATTTTGCAAATTGTTATTCCATGTAAATTATGTAATTGTTGTACTATGTGATGTATATCTCAATGCTGTAACTGCTTCCTTAAGCGCCCATCTACCTACGGGTCTGGAGCGCCATATAAATAAAACAAACAAACAAGCAAACCATTGAAGCAGCATGGGCCTCACAAACATTCCACTAGTCGGTCACTACTCGTGTGGTAACTGCAGTATTTGCATACTGACCGTCACCATCAAAATCTTTGCGCACGTCTCTTTCCAATGGGCATTGAACACATTTTCAAACTCTAATTCCACCAGCATAATTTATGGCATTAGGCGCAATTGTGACCTCCTATATTTTGGGATGACTACTATGAGAGTGTCAGTAAGGATCTGTGAACATCGCAGTAGAATCAGGAATAGCACCTTGCCTGCACCGCTTGCAGAACACAAATCATGTTCTGGATGCATTTAGATGGTTTGTCCTTGACCAGTCTAAGCCTGATTTAGAGGGTTTTCTGATGGCATCTCCCCTTTTACAACTTGAACAGAGGTGGATCCACCGACTTAGGATCCATGAACGTGGGTTGAATGATGGACTTAATTGGTGCGCTTTACTGACCAAGCTCTCTGGGTTAGCTCTTCACCTGCATGTGCCTTTTGGAAGTAAGCTACCCCTTGTGGAATGTTCTGACCCACTAGGCTCTGCCCTGCAACATCACTGTGTGCAGCTTTCATCAGAAAAAACAGAATGGCCGCCAAAAAGCCCTATGCACTACAAATCTCTGAGAAGTGCGCAGGGAAACCAGAAAAATTGGCTGCCATTTTGCCTATGTCAGTGGTAAAACAGGAGACCACACTGCCAAAACCTTTCATTGGGCTGCCCACAGAGTAAAATAGTACTGCTTGAAAAGGCAGTGCTGCATTGCCAGGAAAACCCAGAAGTGCTCTAAAATCAGTTTTTTCTT
The DNA here is from genome assembly GCF_040938575.1 of Ambystoma mexicanum. Lineage (NCBI taxonomy): Eukaryota > Metazoa > Chordata > Amphibia > Caudata > Ambystomatidae > Ambystoma > Ambystoma mexicanum. The sequence goes on along the minus strand of NC_090931.1, from coordinate 163,704,397 downwards.
GGCTGTTAAATTTGCAAAATCATGTTCCCCAAATAGCAGAGAAGATCCAACATCCTTGTGGGGTGTTCAGGGTCAGATTGGCCCCTCGGCCTTTTGGCCCGTGGCCGGGCCGAAATCATCCCTGGAGAGTGGGGGCCGGTTTCTGGCCATGCCTGGGTTGGTTTGGAAAAAAAGGAATTTTTTTTGTACATTTTATTTCTTTCAAAAAAGCCTTTTGTTCTTCTTAGGTCGATAAATGAGTACCAACACAGGTTGGGTGATATTGTATGCATATTTGCTCTATAAAAAAGAGCTTAACTGTAAGTGCTATAATACAACATATTATCATTTGGCCTTGGACGTCTGCTTGGATTCACAGTAATGTAGTGCACTTTGGAACAATGATATTTGATGCCACTTCCTGTTTTGTCAAGGGATGAAAGGTTGTGTTTCATTGCTTTGAGGTGGGGTCAAATGACATCACTTCCGATGATGTCAGCAGAGGTCAAGGGTTGTGAGGCTAGGGGTGGGTCACTTTTTTTGGGTGACCAGGCCTATTTCTTGTCCCAGTCCGACCCTACGGGTGTTCACCATCACCTTATTTAAGGAATCCCCATAAGCACAATGTCAGGAGAAGCACCTTTCATCACACAAATATCCCCATTCAAAAGGGTGCTTGCCTGGAAAGAAACTGTCAGAATATGGGCGCAGTACCACCGCTCGCCTGTGTCAGAGCTGTCATTTACTGATACTGTTAGTTTAAACTTGTACATTAAGATCAAATTGTGGAAAAGAAGAGACTTGCCATAAAAAGCAATATAGGTTGCTACAATTCAATTTCTATGTTTTACAGAGACTGGAATTAAGATATCTGTGTGTATATTTGTTGAAAATGTAAGGTTTATTTTAGCAAAAGACAATTTAAACAAAGTGTTTTACATTGAACTGAGGCCAGCCACACAGGACTTCAAAAGCACATTCCACAGTTTGCTCCAACAAAGGGTGCCTTCCTTTTCCTCTCTGCCCAGGAACTATCATTGAGATGCTAATGAAAGAAGCAGGGGATTTTGTTCTGCTTCTCTGGAAGAGACAATAGGCTTCCTGGACTGAAAGGGAATGCAAATTCAGGTGCCAACAGAAACCAACTGCCAGCAGGAAGAGAGCTCTGGACTACTCTGGGCCCAGAAAACCATGGAGGCGAGAGCAGACAGATTTGTGTATCTGAAACTTTAGAAAATATTTTTTTGTAAAAGGACTCATAGCGAACTGTGCAAAGCTTGTAAAAATCTGTAATTTATAGGTTGTTAATATGAAAATTCTGTTCACAGTTTGAGACTACTCTGAACTCTGTGCGATGTTCAGAGACAGGACTACCGAAATGTTGATGTTGTAGCAATTGTGATAATGCTAGAAATATGAAACTTCACAGGATTATGCCCAGATTTCATGCGCATGTATGGAGAAAAATGTGGACAGATCTGACACTGGGTACCCAATCACAAGTGTGAAAAACTGTCAATTTTGAACCAAAGTTCTCACTGAGTTGGGACTCGGACGGATACGTGCTCTACTAAATCTGTGATGTGAATATGTATTATTAGCAAGTTGGTGATATTGTAAATATGATTTATGTGAAAAATAGATTTACTGTACTGAAACAAAGGGGAGTTACTCCCTGGATTGTACAATGCCACATCATCATGAAACCATGTGTTCCTTCTCAAATCAGGAGAGAGGACAGACCCTGACCAATAGGATTCCTAGAGGGTGTGTCTAGTAAAATTTAGCCTACTCACCCCTTAGGCAAATACATAAATAGGGACAGTTTAGAACCTAGAGGGACACACAGATCCATCCATCAACTGTTTACTGGCAAAGCGCTCTGCAGGAGAAACCTAGATCCAAGACTCCAGAACTTTGAAAGCAGAGAGGCCCAATTCCAAAGCTGAACCCTTCTCAGCTTGGCTTTTAAAATCTTGAAACCTGATTTTACCCCAGGATTCCAAGGGGAACACACAAAACCAATAGGGCAGCCGGGCTGTGCTGTTTCTGCTTCTTGCCAAGAACTCTTGCTAGAGCCCAAAGATCCATACCAGTAGAGCAGAGCTGTAACCTGATAGCTTCAACCCAGAACCAACCCGTCAGATCCATTCCAGAGGCTGTGCAGTGTCCCGAGTGCTGTGCTGCGTGCAGAACTAAGCGCCTGAATCCTGTCCGGTGGACAAGCAGAATTCCAGTCCAAAACCTTTGACCAAATCTTTGACGGGCCTATTCCAAATCATAGTTGTGAGTATCTATAGCATAGAATTGTCCATAGACAGTATCTTATCCTTACGTAGTCCTATCCAAACCATTCTATCACCTCCAGAACTGCATTGTAGAATCTCTTTTGTTTTTCCTGAATCTTTCCCTTATCCATATAGTCCTTTGATAATTGTCCTTTGATAATTTAAGTGATAATATCATCTTTGCGCTAATATATTTGCTGAAGAAAGACAAGTGTCTCGGCGGGCAAAAGTCAGAACAGAGGCGCCGCTGATCTGGTGGCTGTTCCCTTAGGTATCTTGGATTTTCATAGCCTCCCTAGTGTAAAAAAATTCCTGTTTGTAAAATTCAAAAGCACATCTTTCATTTGTAAATTTTGACTCTTTCTGAGAAAATCGACCTCAACTGAAACCTCTGTAACTTCCATACCGTACATGCTAGAAACAAAATTTAAGTTTCAAATTGAAGCTAACATCCTCATCTTTCAAATAAACCCAAAACATTCCTTATAGTTTTCCCGCAATCGTGTTTCTCGCACGCTGAAAAGTGTACCGTGAATTTGCATTTGGCTCAATTTCATCACGTGTAAAACAGCTATTCTTTGCATCCAACCTCAGAATTCAGTGTTCGACCTGCTAGTTACTCAATCATCATTTCTAGCGTTTACCTGAAACTATACAAAGCGGCTCCCACTAGTTTTGAATCCAATTTAGAAAATTAAATCCATTTTTCTGTATTTTTCCCATTTATTCCAAGCCACATTCAAAAGCATTTGACCTGTTTTGAAATCATTCCTTTTTCTCTCAATGCTTGCTGGGGGGAATTGGGATTGAAACTGTATTGGTTGAGATTGTATATTCCTGAAACATGTTTTCTCTCCTTCCATCTCTATATTGCATATTAGGGGGGAATGAGTAGTATCAGGGGGAAAGAGTGACATTGCATTTGATTGAACCCATATCAAGTATTATTTTATCCTGCATTGTTTTCCTATCCATATCAAGTATTATTCCATGCTGCATTATTTTTCTTATCCATACTCATTCTGATTAAAGAGATTGTTGATTGTTGTGATATTACCCATTGGTGATTATTGTATAAATATTAAATAGTGTGATATATATATTATTCAAATCCATAAGATAAATCTTTTAACTTTGCAAAACAACCTGCTTCTTAGTTCAGTGAGACCGGGGGGGATTCAAAGAGAGGGGCGTGATATAAGGGTACATCCTTCAGAAATAAAATAACTTATAGGCACAAATATATAATTAAGGGTTCCAGCTGTGCATCGCACGGTAGGCATTGACTTAGGTGGAGTGCCGGGTTGAAATCACTTACACCCTTTTTGGATACATGAGCTCTGAATACCAGGCTGGAGTGTTTTGCATTATTAGTTGGTTTCCCTATGCACACTTTTAAAAATATGAGCCTCATATAATATATTGTTTGCTTCATTATATTTATTATATTGTTTATGAGTGAATACATATAATTGAACATGTACCTAGTTCTGCCCTTTGCTTCTGATATGGCACCAGCAGGCATGATCTCTGCCTTACTTAACAGTCAACTATCACTGTTTCATTGTTCTGGTTGATTGTCTCTTTCAGACAGCGCAACCAAAGTGTGTCACTGATGACAGCACTTGGTTGACATACCTTTTCAAGATGGTCGCCATTTTATGCCACATCAATGGGCTCACTATACAAGGAGCGTCGATCACTTTTCATATGTACGTATAGGAACGCATGGCAGGGTGACGCTATTCACAACCAGTGTTCTGGAAGAACTCAGTGGCCGATGATATGCCGAAATGCAGGCGTTTATACCTGTACAGGCCTTTGTCATAGTGAGCGTTATGACGTAGCAGGCTTCGTGATCCAGAACCAGCTGATAGGAACCCAGACGTGAGGACCAGTTTGGAAAAATAGTGTGCACCCTGGAAGTCTGCCAGGATGTTGTCCAAGGTAGGCATTATGTGTCTCTCCCGTTAGGTGGCCCTGTTCGGGAGGTGCATGTCTATGCAGATGTGTATAGCGTAGGGCTGTTCAGGTTTTCTTGCAAGCACAATAGGGTAGAGCCACAGGGTCAGCCTTTCCACATTCCCGATGATGTTCATTTTGAGCTGATGGTCCAGGTCTTGTTCCACTTTTTCCCTCAGATGGAATGGCACCCTCCGATGTTTTAGCGTGACGGGCTGGACCTTGCTGTCAATGTGCAACCGCACAGGGTCACCCACCAGCTTTCCGATTCCTGAGAAGATACTTGCATATCTGGCGAGCAGGGCCTGGATGTCCTCCAAATACAACTGAACACAACGTTCACTATCCGCAGTGCCTCGGCTGTGGCGCACCACAAAAGGGTCACCTCACTCACCTTGGTGACAAAGAAACAGGCCGTGATGGATGTGTCCTCATGATGGTTGCGGGCCACCAACAGACCTTGCAGGGGCAGTTGGTGTTTCTCTCTGAACATGAAGATGCATAACTTTGTCCTGCTCAGGGGTGGTGCATTGTTCAGTTGCTGGTAGTGGTCCTCCGCCATGATTCTCACTGAGGACCAGTATCAATCAACACATGTACAAGAGGGTTGCAAATGCGGACCATGCACTTGAGCTGGTGCCGCTTTGACTGTTGCAGCACAGACATGCTTGAGATGAAAAACATGTCTTCCTCCTCATCTTCTTGTCCCTCCGGCTCATCCTCCTCAGCCGATGGTTGTTCCACTTGGGCTAGCTTGCGCTGTGATCTCTGTGCCACTGGCCTCTGACATGCATGTCCTCTCGAGTGCGTTGATGGCGCTGGTGCCCTGCAGACTAGAGCAAAATGGTTGGCAATGCTGCAGCGTCCGCACACGTGGCCCTTTGCTGGGCATTCCTTTTTATGGGGTAAGGCATAACCGCAACTGAGGCATGGGGTCATCTTCCCCACCCTTTCATCCTTCCTGCTCGATGGCTGGCGTTTGTCTCCTCTGTGAAACTGCCGCCTCCCTAAAGCGCATGCATCCTCCACTTTAACCGCTTTCATTGCTGAGCACATTTTGTTCGTCCGAACATCCACCAATTCATGGGACCTCCCCACCTCTAAGATGCGTGCAAGCGTAATTCCAGGCTTGAGCAGGATCTGGCATCTCATTTTGACTGAAGAGCAGTCCTCTATGAGTTGTTTGTGGATTTTGTGCTCCACATCCAGCCAGGTGCATGCCACCAACATGTGTCGTAGCCTGCAATTGAAAGCATTGAGATACCCCCCCCCTTCTGTATGGCAGTCCTCAAGAGGAACCTATCATAGTCTGCATTTGCCATGGGCACAAAGTATTCTTTAAGACCTGCTTTAGCAGCACCAAATGAGTTGTCCGCAGGCCACAAAGTTCCAAATATATTGTGGACACCCGGGCCAGCCGAGAAAAGGATGATGGACGTCATTATTTCATCATCGTCCTCACCTGTGGCCTTGAAGATCATGTCCAGTCTCTTCACCCACGTGATCCATCTGGGTCCAATTAATGACAGGGCCTGAGCAATGTCGAATTCCTGTAATGGGACAAGGTTAGAAGATGGACATAGCATTCTGGTAGCTGCAGGAGCATCCTCTTCCTCCCCCATGTTTTACTGCTGTTGTGAGCACCAGCCGGCATCGCTGAGATGCAGTATATGTATCAAGTATGGGGACAGCAAGTGCTTGGGCCTGTGTTGATGGAATGACGAGGGTTGGGCTCCAGGGCGCACAAGCACTCCCTCAGGGAGCTGCAACCCGTTCCTCCAGCGAGAGATAGAGTGCACAGTAGCGCATGGTTCCAATGCTATGGTTCCCCCCACAACTATTGCTGCGTGCCGTGGGGCACACACACCAATAGAGATGCAGGGTGGAGGGCCTGTAGCCCTACACACGTGTTGCATGTGTATTGATGTTCCTGATATTCCCAGAAAATATATTGCTTAATAGTTTTTGTTTTTTTTCCGAGCTCCCGCTCCGGGGAGCCGAAATGGGATGCTGCCCCTCCACTCAGGGCCTCCCCAATGCCAGATCACCACCAGCAGCCCGACCCACGATGCAAGGGTGGGTGGGGGAAGGAGGGAAGAGCGAAGCTGTGCTCACCCACCCTGACAATGAGCGCATGTCGGAGCGCTCGGGGGTCGTGGGAGCAGGCCGGTGAGGCTCCTGCAGAGAGCAGGGTAATGTCGCTGCCACACACGCTGGAATCTCCCACCTCGTCGCCAATGTGGTGGGGGGGCCTCATCCTGGTGAGGCCCCGAAGCACAAAAAAAAAGACATGCACACAAGAAGTACTGGTCAAGGGTCCCGTGCGCAGCAAGGACCCACCTTTATTGCATTAACACCACGTGACTCCTTTGTCACATTGGCCCTTAAAGGGGCACACCACTCTTGTGAGCTGGCTCACGGCTCTCTCACTCTCTTCTCATTATATTATGGTGAACCAGGGGCTGGGTTTTCCTAATCTGGGTCCCCCTGGAAACCCATATAATGTTGCCAATAACTGTCTATAACTTTTATGATCTAGAATGCTCTTACACAAAACATTTGTGAGACTCTGAGGACCCCCACCCAGACCTGCCCACATTTCACAAACAAAAACCTGGGTACTCCGAATCCCACGTAAGACTTTGCCCATCTCTCACCCAATCCTCATGCCCACGTGTTAAATGTTAAATGTTAAAGGTATTTGTACTGTGCACTGTCACCAACAGAGTTGGTCCCCAGGCTCTCTGGCAGATCTGTAAACGAGAAAGCGGGATGGGTTAGTAGGTGAAGAGGGAGTAGGATAGTTAGAGGAGTGTTGTCCTGTTGGCAGCTTCATCTCGGTATGCACTCTGCGCTGAGCTTTGGTGTGAGTATCGGATCAGTGTCAGTCCTCGTGTGCTGTTGGTGCTGCTTATGTGTTGTTGCGCTGTGGTGAAGTCCATGTGGCTTGTTGTGCGAGAGATGGTTGTGTGAGTTTTTGAGTGAGTTACGTATGGAGAAATGTTGAGCTTTTTTGGTTAGTGGGTTATATAACATTTAAAATGCTAACATTCACAGCTCCGTCCAAATGTGGCATTTGCTATCCTTCACAAAGATATCTAGATGCGACACAGGCTAATGTTCACAATTCCATCTAAGTGTGGCACTTGCTAACCTCCATAAGTCCATCTAAGTGTGGCACATGTTTTCATTCACAATTGCATCTAAGTGTGGCACTTGCTACCCTTCATAAACCTATCTAGATGTGACTCAGAATAATGTTCACAATTCTTTCTAAGTGTGGCACTTGCTAACATTCACCGTTCCATCTAAGTGTGGCACATTCTATCATTTACAAATATGTTTATATGCAATTGAAGGCAACATTTACAATCCTGTCATGAATAGACTCAGGCTGATGATCACAAATCTACCTAAGTATGAATGGTGTAAGTGATGTTTGCCTGGCAGTCATGTTATGGAAAGGTAAGGTAGAGTGGAAGAACAATAGAAAAGCAGCGAGAATATTAGGGCAGACACCAACAGTTGAGTGGCCTTAAGTCATGAAAGGATGGGCTTTTCCAATATTGTACAAATGAAACCGAAAGGGACGTGCAGATAAGGAAATATGGCGACTGAAGGAAAGATCTTAGTCAAAATAAAGACCCAGATTACAGGCCACAGATGATATAGTGATATAGGCAACTGCAATGGAGGAAATGATATGAATGGAGGGGACGGAGAATGTGAAATCGTGGTGGAAGGAAAGAAAATAACCTCAGTTTTACGGCCTCAAGTACCCAGACGTGGTCTGTCATCCAAGACAGAATATCGAGTAGACAGGCGCTAAGCTTAAGGTGAATGTTGTCAGTGAAGTGCTGCAAGGAAAGAAAGTTGTTTGTCAACATCATAAACGTGATGAGAATCCAAAGGGAGAAATAACCCCAGCAAGTGAGTTATAAAGAGAAAAAAATGAAAGTACCAAGAAGCGAACCTTGAGGAACACCATAGATAATTGGACAGTTTTAGAGGAAACCCCAGCCCAAGAGACTGAAAAAGCCTTCTGGGACAAGTATGACAAACCAGGATAACGTAGAGCCAAAAAAGCAAAAAGGGAAAAGAGCAGAGAGTAGAAGTGTGTGATCAACAGCGTTGAAAGCTGCAAAAAGATCAAAGCGAAGAGTGCTTAACATGATGTTCAGAATGAAGAGAGTCCAGAACACAGAGAAGAGCAGTGCCATTGGAATTACCAGGACGGAACCCATATTGAAATCAATGAAGAATAGAGTTATGAGAGACAAAAGTAGAAACCTGAGAATAAACAATACGTTCAAGAATTTTAGAAAGAAGGTAGGAGCAAAAAAGGATGAAAATTAGAGCCAGAGGCTACATCAGCAGAAGGTTTTTTCAAGATTGGAATAATGGTAGCCTGCTTAAATGAGGATAGAAAAACTGGAGAGGATAGACAGGAGTTAAACAGAATTGTTGAGATAGGGAACAAGTAGAGGGTAGACTGTATGAATACGTGCAGATTGTATAGGATGCATTGGGTTAAGAAGTAGGGTGAGCACGAGCAAGGAGAAGAAAGAGATCCTCAGTTATGTAAACAAACCCAGCAAAGATCTCCTTGTGAGATACCAAGGAGATAGGAGGGGCCAGAGGAGCAACTAGCATACTAGACGATTCAATTGCAGATCTAAATGAGGAGACCTTAGAAGTGAAATAGAGCGCAGGATCTTTGGCAGTAAGGGTGGAATTAGTTGAGGGATAAGGGGTAGGAGAAGAAAGGAATTGGGAAAGAGTTTGAAAAAGTCACCTAGGATGAGAAGACAGCGGGTGTAAGATCAGAGAAGTAAGATTGTTTAGCAAAATGAAGACAATCAGAGGGCATGGTAAGATGCATAACTATAGTTCCCTGCTGTTTTCTGCTTTAACCAGCATCTTTCTAAACACAGAACACGTCGCATAGCGCAAAGAAGGGGAGAAGGCAAGGTTGAGGGGGTTTTCATGTGGGGTAAAAAGTTGAAGGGCACAGTGAGTCAAGGAATGATGAAAGCGAAGAAGAAAGGGCAGAGGCAGCCTCATCTGCTGCCAGAGTGGAACATGATGCATGAGGCACCAATTTAGAAGTGCAAGTAGAAAAGAAGACAATTAAAATTGTGCAGATCATGACTAAAGTAAGAGGGAGGGGTTGAAAGAAGCAAAGTGCAAGAATTAAAATAAAAAAATAAAACACACCATGCTGCTGATTGGGCCTGATCAAGAAGCCAGATATGGGTGGGATTTGCACGCCATACTGGGTCTCCACTTCAGATGCATCATTTCATTGGTCTGTTTTTAGCCAATCACATGGAGGCATGGGCGGAGTTCGTGGTCCTGCCGGAAATCCTGGAGACTCCATGTTCCCCCTCAGAGACTTGGAAAAGAAGAGCTTGGAAAATCAGGTCTGCCCCCACCCGAAGACTCCTGGACCCTCATCTATGTTTACCTCACAAGTATCTTCGCCATTGTGGTTATATTCACAGAGCTGACTGTAGCAACACAGAACATTCCGCGGGTTGCTCAACAGATTTTTTTTTAAAAGCCGTCATCCAGCTTTCCAAAGCATTCTGTGACTGCATTTCTAGCCTTCTAGAATAATCTGTGACTCCATCTCCGAACCATTGTTATGGGCTTCATAGCTTTCTAGAACATTCTGTGACTGTATTGCTGCGCTGTACAATACTCACTGCGGTTATAAACACCAGGGCAGCTTCAAAGAACCTTCATTGATTGCTGAACATATACACGAAATCGGTATTGCACCTTTCTAGAACATTCTGTGACGTTATCGCTGGTTGTGTTTATTATCACAATACCCTAGCTAGCTACAATCACAATATTCACTGCATATTTCTAGAATATTCCGTGACTCTGTTTGCATGCGCTGCTTATAGTCCACATTACAGTTTCTAGAATACTGAGTGATTGCAATTGCTTGCTGTAAATCGGATTACATCACTGACTGCAGTTTTCCAGAACAGCCCTTGCCTGCCGCTCCTTGCTCTGCACCCAGCTCCATCCCAAAGCCTCCCACGGCAGCTGTGTCGGGTTTCTCCGAGAATTCGCGTTTTTTCTCTCGATTTGGACAGAACCACAATTCTACACACTTCTAGCACTGCGCTCTAAATGTATAGTGATTTCCGCGCCCCTCGATGGCCAGACCCACAATCCCACGACACTTACAGCAGTTTCTGGAGGCTCTGAAATTGCTTTTAAATTGCCTGAGAGCCGCAGCGAACCCAAAGGAATTGCGTGCGTGCCTTGTCAAAAAAAAAAAAAAACTGTAATGAGGAGCTTTTTATTTTTTGCCTAGACTGCGTCACTGCAGCACTAAGTGATACCACAAAGGCCAGGCCTAACGAATGTAGCGCGTCGCGTGGCAGTACACACAACATCCCCTCAAGGGGTGAAACGAGGAGCACGCGCGGCCAAAGTCCAACTGCTCATCACGTGTCGCACGTCACCAGCAATGACAGGTTCTGGGCCGAGGTGCTATTGACATAATCTACGGCTTGATGCCTATAATGGCAGCAAAACGTGCGCAATACACATTTTCTTTCCATTACATGCTCATTAAAAAACACAATGAATTCTGGGAGTTGAAGTCTTAGTTCACTTCAATTAAAACAATTGGATGTACACACTATGATGAACACCGGGAATGTATCCCTTCTCCCTAAGGGGAACCACCCCTTTTGGGAAAAAGGCGGTGAGCACACTATGCAACACCTTCCCTAGGGGACAGAGCAAGAGGGATCCCACTGGGGGTGACCACATCGTGGTGGACAAGGAATGCAAAAGTTGTGATACCATCCCACCGCCTCATACATCAAACTGCACCAGATCTGTTGGTTAAATGCAGGTTGAACAGGACAAACACATACAGGCCCCTTTAAAGTGGATGGCTTAGTTTCTGACCTGTACTTTCTCCACCTGTTTAAGCACACCACGGACGATGTAGTCCTCCCTTCATTCAAGAGAGGGACTCAAATACAGCAGAACCTCAAGCAAGAGAGAGAGGAGCTGCCAGAGAGCAGGAGACTCCAGCCTGCGTGGACACGCAGCATATGGGAACACTCCCTGTCACAAGGAGCTGCCACTCACTCAGTCGGCGTGGCAGGTAGAGCCCAGTAACAGCCCACGGAGCGCTGCCACTCTGGGGAAGCCGAGACTCGCAGAAAGCAGGGAACCACGGGAGAAGCAAAGAGAACCAAGAGATACAAAACCGGCTGGTAACATCCACAGCCAAAGCGCCGCACCGGAAGAGATACCGCAGGACAGAAGACAGTGTGAACCAAAGCAAGGAGAAGAACGCTGACCCGCAGAGGCCATAATGACTGCCTCCAGCTCAAAGCAGTGCTGTTGGCTCACAGGTGTGCGGCAGTACACAAGGAGCAGATGGAAGGTGGTGAGGCCGTACCGAAGCCCACACGATCTGAATACCCCAGAAGGGGGTGGGAGCAGTGACCGACCAAACATTGCTGAGAAGGGCTGACAAGTCAAATACCACAGAAGGGTGTGGAAACAATGACCTATCAATCAGGGCTGAGCAGGCTCAAGCCCAGACAGGGTTAGCAATCCAAATACCCGAGAAGGGGATGGAACAGGTGACCGACTACACAGGGCTTAGCAGGTCTGAAGCCCAAACAGGGCTAACACATAAAATATGACAGAAAGGGATGAAAGAAACCACGGACCACATTGAGCTGAGCAGGTTCAAAGCACATACGGGAGCAACGACCTGAATACCCTGGGAAAGTGTGAAAAGAGTAACTGAGTGTATCAGCCTGAGCAAGCCCGAGGCCACCACAGGAATAGTGAGTTGAATAACTGAGGAAGGGTATAGAACAAACTTAGGATTTGTTGCACACACCAGTCTCCACCCATAAGGCAACTACATCCCAGGAGAAAGCATAATTTAGAAACTGTCTGGCCTGCCTGACGAGGACATGGTTTTGACCAAGAGGAGAAGCTGAGAGACATTTCTTCTTTGCAACTCTTCTAAAAAGCTGAGGACAGGACAGAAATCACAGGAGCTTGTTGGGTGGGTGTCAGAAAACCAGCCACCACTTAAGTTAACCCAAAGAGAAGTACCCTACCCTAAGTGGAAGCTCATAATCTCTTTGTGTCTTTCTTTGTATATCGGTAGGATAGTTGGTAGGTTAGCACACGTTTGGACAGAGGATTGGATTTTAGTTGTGTGACATCCTGACAAGCACCCATGTTTGTTCTTGTCTAGCCCAGGGAATCCATCATAGAAGTAAGGGTTAGAAGAGGTTTATTTGATCATTCAAAGATGTCCTCTTATCCACCTCCTATGTCTGACTTACCACAACACCAAATTACAATGGTTTGTAAAAGGAGAGCCAAGGATTGGAAACAGACCTTTCCTATTGTCATTCAGGACAGATATAAATGCAATGTTAGGAAAGCATGTAAAACAAACTGAAGGACATCACTCATTATGCACTGGGACTGTTTGTCCAGTTGGAGCAAATACACATCAAGTTAAATGTAGTATCCTCATAGTTTTTCAGATGTCAAATCAATAATGTTGATTGGGTTTGATTTTGAAGAGAGCTAAAGTTCAAGTGAGTCAAAGTGCTGAATGAGAACACTCTTTCCACTTGATAATTCAATGTCAGGACAAAGCAAGCTGTCAGAAGGCAACCCTACGCAGTGACAGGCATGGATACAATTATACAGATCTGGGATGTCATGTTTTCTTCTAAAGAGGAGTACGTCTTCTCAGGATCAGATAGAATCTGAAAGTTAAGCTCAGTGAAAAGGACCAACAGAGCTTAACAAATAACCATGAGAGGTCCTACAGTGATAGTGGGGGATGGGAAGGAGGTCAACATTTGTAGTACATTGTTTTTTGCTGGGGAATAGCAGAGTATATTATCATGAATAAACATTCACAATCCATATTTTAATATAAAGCAATTGATGCAAGTTAATATGTATGCAAAAAAACGTAAGGGCCGAAACTGCACATTGTCTAAACTAAATTAATGCATTCCAAGGCCTGAATAAGTCCATGGCAATCCTTTACATTTTGCCATTAACGCGCATAGACAGAGTTCTTGATGTCCCAGTATTGCTGCAACTGATTCCATCAAGCAAAGTGCAGGAAACAAATGGAAGTGCCTTGGTAGGATCAACAATTTGCGGGGAATAGCGCCCTTCAGGATCCAAGCTGACTCATTACTTTTTTGGTGCAAACCTGAACATTCTGCGGCATGGACCTAAATAGGTAAAGTGGAGAACAGGAATAGCAAACGCATATCTATGCTGGGTCATGACATGGTGGCCATCTTGAATGAGGAAAGACATCAATATAGTTCAAATGAGTTCAAGGTATGCGATATAAAGGCATATCTAATGGCATAATACAGAAGAATCCTGCTGCAAAGAAAACATTTTGTACTTGCAGATGGTAACATGTTGCCTCAACAGGACGGACTGCCAACTATTTTACAGTCTTTCTTATTGAGTGTTCCAATAGTACATTCCAGTGGAAGTTCTACCCACAGACGCCAACTAACCCATAAACATGCATGTCATTATAAACTGCACCAATAAAAAGAGAGTGATTGCTATTACACAATTTAACATCGGGTTTACTACTGCATATAAAACTGAATACAATAGACGCTGAACAGACACCATCATCTACTTAATCTCAACTGTTGTACACCCGTAACACATACAACTCTGCATTTTTAGTTCACATATTTGGAAGTTAAGTACATAATCTACATATCCTATAATACTTTCAGGCTTAGATATATTCAAATGTATGGGAGCAGCAGTTTTTCAAACCCAAGGAGATGTAATAGTGTTGGGGGAGAGTTGGTCATATCCTTATAGTGAACTGCCACATCCTTAGCCAGGAGGAAGCTCAAGCATAACATGCTTTCTTTGGGATGTTGTGTGTCATGAGTTCGATACCCAGTCGGGTTCGCTCATCCCTTCCTGCTTGCAACCCCTCATTTGATAAATTGTGACTAACAATGATGGTAATGAATAACATTAGTTGCTCTGAAACTGAGTTCTGGTGATATTGGTGCTATCCAATGCATACCCAAGAAACATTAACATTATGTGTGGCTCTGCTTTTCTCTTCTGTCTCTCGGTGTGTCTCTGCCCCTCTCTCTATGTCAACAGCGAGGACTAACACTTGCCTTTTTCTAGATCTCTGATGAACTTGGAATTGTCTTGCGCGCCCGTAAAAAAAACAGCAATCATAAAACCCCTCCTTGGTAATGTCCCAGTCGATCCATACGACCGGAATAGGTCAAGATTAAATACATCCTCTACCAGTCACAACACGGTTGCAGGCCTATATGAGAAACAGAGTCCACACTTTTCTCAATTTGGGACATGGTGAAGAACAAGGCAGACAATGAATGACCTACTGCACTCATCTGGCTGGACTTGCCTAACACACTGGACACACTTGGTAACCAGCTGCTACTAAAGAGAATAGCGGACATTAGGGCAAAGAGAATTGCCATATGTTGGATCCCTCCCCCCCAGACCCTTCCTTACTTTGAGAATGAAAACAACACCCATGGCCCCTTTAAGACCATGTCCTATAAATCTATCATGGGGAGTACACCAAGGTTCCAGGGCCTCATCACTACTCTTTAACAATTACATGACCACACTAAACGACATGATCATCAACACATACCTCACATGGTTCAACTACACAGACAACACACAAATCATCAACAGATTTGCAATTGACCCAACAAAGAGAGCGCCGGATCTCATCCCTTCAGAAAAGCAGGGTGAGATATGCTTCTCTAGCGAAACCAACCACGGTGCAGTAAGCCCTCAAAGAAGCACCAACCGAGGCCCAGACTGAAAGGAAGCTGCTACCAGTTTAGAAGAGGAATGTCATAATGTGACTATATAGCAGATAGTGACTTGGAGGACCCCAAAAGTGTGAGGCTGCCCAATAATCCTGGTCCTCCACTGGAGAATAACAACATCAGAATGTAAGGGTCAAACAATGGGACAACCCTCCCCAATCTGACCATGGGAGGTGCTACAACATCCTCTGTGAGAACCAGAGACATAGACACGGTAGGACCTGAGTGGGCAAGGCCCACCCAAAATCTGTACATGCCTACTCAGCAGTGACCTGTGGGCATTTACAGATGTAAATATCACTGCGGTGGCCCAACTACATTAGCTTCAGGCCCCACTTGTTAGACAGACCTGGCTACGGATCTGGTGTGAACTGAACCATTTGATGACACTTTTTGTTGAAATAGAGATAAACTTTCAGAGCAACTTATTTTGTCCCTCTCACTTGATTTGGATCATTGTTCTGCTGGCAGGAAGTTTGATGAGAATGTCTTTTACTTTGGCAGATGCTGGCAGGAAGTTTTATGAGAATGTCTTTTACTTTGGCAGATGCTGGCAGGAAGTTTGATGAGAATGTCTTTTACTTTGGCAGATGCCTTTGGAGGAAAGGGGGAGCTGTTTTTTTTAAACTGCCCGGTTGTTTGTCTTATTATCCTGACACTGTGAGACACTATCATCCTGACATTTTATATTTCAAGTTATTTCATGGCCCCGAGAAACTTTGCTTTAGAATTGGAAATACAAAGGGCTTTACAAAATGATTGAAACTGCCCCTTTGTGTCCGACTCTCCCTTTTGAATACTTGTGGTAAACAGACAAAAATCCTCATCATGTTGCCAGTTTACCACACATACTCTGTGTGTAGAAATCGCATTCAGTGTATGGTGCCTCCTCTATCCCAAAGTAGTTCAGCAGACATCTTGCAGTGATACATATCTGTCTCTGAAACGAACCCCAGCCCATTGAAATGAGCCTCAACCGTATGTCAAGAGCCACACATTTGTGGAGAGCCATGCCCTTCTCTCAAGGGTCTGGGGGGGAGGGATGCCCTTCTCTGAAGAGCTCACACACCTGTTGAAGCCTCACACATCTGAAGGGAGCCACACCATTCTAAATAGAGTCAAACCCTACTGGAGAGAACAATGTCTTGGTTAATAGACCTATACCCTTCTAGAGAGAACCTCTCTCTTCTAAAATATGCTACACCATTGTGAAGAAAACACGTTCTTAAGAGAAAACACCCACTCTTCTAAAGTGAGCCATAACCTTTTGAAAAGACAACTAGTCTTCTAAAGAGAAGTCTTCTGGAGAGGCATGCTTTTCTGACAAAATCCAAACTCTTTTGAATCCAGTCTCTACTTTCTGTTTTTTGCCAAAGAAGTCTCAAGAGAGCCACACTCAAGGCTGGCTGAAGATGTGTGTGGGCCCATTTTCATATACTGTTTAGGGGACCCCCAACCCCCCGCTACGTGTGGGAAAAAACAACCTGAGGCACCCACGAGGTTCTTAAATAATAGTAGACACAACGGAATGCAGCAAGGAATTGATTGGGGCAGATAATCGGACAGGCAGCCAGTGGGGAGCTGAAACAGTAAATCTCCATTGAAATGTTATAAATAGCTCTCTCAGAAAGAGGCTCATGTTGATGAAACCGGAATAAAAAGGCAACCAGGGTGAGGCCAAGGGGACAGCCTGGGGGTACTTGCAAAGGCCGACTGCGATATGCCTGCTCCAAACCACACATTTACTGTTGTTGCCATGCACGTTTAAGAAGCCGATGCTTTGCCATACTACTGCCAATTTGAGGGCAGCTGCTAGGTGGCCCCTCTGAGGCTTGGAGCGCATTTCAAATGCAATGCTTGAAAGGCCCTGACGCCATCCCTTGCCACACCCTTCCACATACAACTAGTCACTTTTGGAAATAGATCTTCCTTTCTGAATAGAGCAGAATTATTTTAAATAGAGCCACATCCTTCTGTTAAAGATGTACGCCATTCGATAAAGAGCTGCATTCTTCCGAAAAGAGCCTAACCCGTCTGGGCATTCCTTCACAATGAACCACACCCTTCAGAATCCCATCTGGAGATAGCCACACCCTTTAAAATAAAGCGCCGGACATCTGAAGAGAGACACAGCCTTCAGAATAACGGCCACCGTTCTGAAGAGTGCCACACCCTTCAGAATCCCATCTGAAGATAGCCACACCCTTTAAAATAAAGTGCTGGACATCTGAAGAGAGACACAGCCTTCAGAATAACGCCCACCTTTCTGAAGAGAGCCACACCCTTCAGAATCCCATCTGAAGATACACACACCTTTCAGAATCCCATCTGAAGAAAGCCACACCCTATAGAAACCCATCTCAAGATAGCCACACCCATCAGAATCCCATCTGAAGACATCCATACCCTTCAGAATCACGCCACACCCTTCTGAAGAGAATCACAACCTTCATAATAACGCCCAGCCGTTCTAAAGATTTCCACACCCTTCAGAATCTCATCTGAAGGTAGCCACACCCTTTAGAATAATGCCCGATCTTCTGAGGAGATCCATGTCTTCAGAGAGCTACATCCCATTCGAAAAGTGCCATACTTTTCAGAAAATACCCGACCATTTTGCCAGAATCGTACCCTTCTGAAAAGTAGCCACACCCTTCGGAGGAGAACCCAATACATTCGATAAGACCCCCATTCTTCTGGAAACAATTGACCTGTCTGAAGGGGGCTCACCCTCCAAAAATTAGGCCCGCCTTCTGAGAGAGCACTACAGGGTGTTGACTGAAAAAATACACAGACTTTTAGAAATGACTCTCCTGTCCTAAAAGGGAGACACCATTCTTGCAAAAAAAAAGACCTTGCCTACAGTTCCATTGCACATTATAGTGGCCAGAGGGTAAGGGGGGCACCGGGGGGAACGCGAAGCGTTTCCCCCCGGGGAGTTTTTTGGCGCTGCACACGGCCAGCGAGTGGCCGTGGGGGTGCAGAGCGCCTCCCTAGGGGTACTTAAGGGCTCAGGGAAGGTTCGGGAGGCAGGCGACGGTTAGGACTTGGTGATTGTCCCGTCCTCCCATCCCTTCATTTTGGTTTTAGGGTAATGTCAGTTATGGAATAGGGGGGGTCCATGGTTCATGGGATTATGCGGGGGGTTTTCTAGATGTCATGGGGAGCTTTTTATGGTTTTTTGGGGTCTGTTATGAGGGTAGGGTTGGTAGTTTCGTGCGACAGGTCAGGGCATTGTGAACGTTTTTGTGTAATATATGTTGCTGATGTGGCAGGTGAGGCTGGCTGCAGGTCATAGGAAGGGTGAGTTTGGTGTAGAGGGGAGTTTAAAAGGGGTCGAAGTGGGTCGGGGCGCCGGGGGCATGGCCCCTTTTTGATGTGGGGGGAGGGAAGCACAATGGGGGAATGACACGGGAAAGGAGGGGGTGGCGCTGTTTGCACAAGCAGGTCACCCCGGGGGAACAGGTATTGAGCCTGGAGGGGTATGGCCCCTGGGAGAAAGCGGGACGCCTGGAAAGGAGCAAGCAGACGGTAGGATCCAAGGGATCATTAGGGAGGAAATTGGTTATTTAATTATTTAATTGTTGGGGGAAAATGAAAATGAAAATGTTTAAGTTATTTAATTGATTGTTCAAATATCTCTTTAGCTTGTTAGGCCATGGAGCCAGTTAAGCGTTTTGATTGTAAGCTTTGGCCTGTCACATTAAAGCAACCTTTTCCACTTTTAAATGAGTCTGGGTTTTTGTGCAGTAAGCCAAAAAACAAGCTTCTCGAAAAAACAGCTATAGAGTTTACAGTTTTGCAGACACGCTGAGAGTACCATCTGGCATGTAGACATGGCCGAAGTCTCCCCCGAAAGGCAACCATGAATATTTGTGACAGCCCCTTTAAAAATGTGGTGATATTTGAATAGTCAGCGGTAACTCGGTCAGAGGGGAAATTTAAAAAAAAATCTTCTGACCCATCCATCTCCACCCCGCCATGGATCACTCCTATAGCCCTAGTACACTTACTTCCTTGCCCCCATTTTTTTTTAATTCACTCTGGGGGAACTGATACATGTTGATGTGACTCAAAATAATGTTCGTTTGGTTTTCCAATCTGGGTGCGCCCCACAACACTTGCACGTTCCGGATGCACGTTCTGAATGCTGACAAGGCATAGCAGAACCTCCTCTCTCTTTCATTGTTAAATTTGCCTTTCATTACCATGTTCCCTCCGTGTTGCCCTCTGAGCGCTTGGAAACACAATGTAGTTGATGAATAAGTGTGTTACAAATGCACAATAAATAGAATTAATAAATAAATTGATACAGCAATGTTTTTAGTTGGGCACACCCCCCATATTAAAAACAGAAGAAATATTTGCACTAACGCAGCAAAGGAAAATACATTTTTTTTTCTACTTTCAGCACGTGAGCACTTGAGCTGAAAAAGAAAAGCTTCAAGTGCAAGCATAATAGAAATAGAAATCTGTTAACATCCCCACTGCCAGGTGTGTCATTTCACCAAAATGCCATGGGTAGCGGAAGTGACATCACATGGACCTTGACCTCCGATGACATCACAGGAAGTGATGTAATTTGATCATGCCGCAAGTGACATCACAGGAAGTGATGGCACATGACCTTCAGATGCACCTAACACCCATGTTTCCATGTGCTGTAAGTTCAGCCAGATACTAGAACAAAGGTACAGAGAGAGGCGAGATTTGTCCACAATCATACATTTGGGGAAGGAATGTAATTTTCCAGATTAAATGTGAAGCCTATATGTAAAACGCACATAATGCAGTACTTTTAACAGTGTAACCAAAATCTCTAACGCAGGCTACAGCTAGTGTATGAAACATCTATGGATCAATGGACACAGAAGTACTCGTTATCTGTGACTTTGATGCGTTCAACAAGCCAAAAAAGCACTGACCAGGGGAGGCGTGTGCTGTCTGTTTACCCAGGAGCCAAATGCTGCATGAGCAAGGCCTGAAAATTAAATAATTGAGCAGGATTTAGTATCAACAAAATTCCCCGGTTATAAATGTATCTATGAGTCAGCTACCACTATTGTGAGGGTGTAAGCTGAAGCCATATGTCTCTGTGCATTTATCTTTAAGTTATGTGACAAGCAACAACATGTTGTCCCCCACAACCCAGAGATGAACATGACACCTTAATGTCCTAGGCTTTCATACATGACTCTTCTTCTATCTTTTTTTAATGAGGTGAGGTGTGGAGCTTCACTTCCCTCACGAGTGGGGCTAAATGCACCAACAATACATGCACACAGGCACCCACCCACCCAGAACATTGAAACACACACTATCACATTCCTACTCATTCACCCAGCACTCACTGACCCATACACCTTCTCTCGCGTCCACTCACACTGCATTCTCCACACAGACACATTGAAACACATGATCACATTCATACTCATTCACCCACCAGTCCCCCACTCGTACACCTTCTCTCGCATCCACTCACACTGCATTCTCCACACAGACACATACACATCCAGAACATTGAAACACACACTATCACATTCATACTCATTCACCCACCAGTCCCCCACTCATACACCTTCTCTCGCATCCACTCACACTGCATTCTCCACACAGACACATACACATCCAGAACATTCAAACACACACTATCACATTCATACTAATTCACCCACCAGTCCCCCACTCATACAACTTCTCTCGCATCCACTCACACTGCATTCTCCACACAGACACATACACATCCAGAACATTGAAACACACACTATCACATTCATACTCATTCACCCACCAGTCCCCCACTCATACACCTTCTCTCGCATCCACTCACACTGCATTCTCCACACAGACACATACACATCCAGAACATTGAAACACACACTATCACATTCATACTCATTCACCCACCAGTCCCCCACTCATACACCTTCTCTCGCATCCACTCACACTGCATTCTCCACACAGACACATACACATCCAGAACATTGAAACACACACTATCACATTCATACTCATTCACCCACCAGTCCCCCACTCATACACCTTCTCTCGCATCCACTCACACTGCATTTTCCACACAGACACGTACACATCCAGAACATTCAAACACACACTATCACATTCATACTAATTCACCCACCAGTCCCCCACTCATACACCTTCTCTCGCATCCACTCACACTGCATTTTCCACACAGACACGTACACATCCAGAACATTCAAACACACACTATCACATTCATACTAATTCACCCACCAGTCCCCCACTCATACACCTTCTCTCGCATCCACTCACACTGCATTCTCCACACAGACACATACACATCCAGAACATTGAAACACACACTATCACATTCATACTAATTCACCCACCAGTCCCCCACTCATACACCTTCTCTCGCATCCACTCACACTGCATTCTCCACACAGACACGTACACATCCAGAACATTCAAACACACACTATCACATTCATACTAATTCACCCACCAGTCCCCCACTCATACACCTTCTCTCGCATCCACTCACACTGCATTCTCCACACAGACACGTACACATCCAGAACATTCAAACACACACTATCACATTCATACTAATTCACCCACCAGTCCCCCACTCATACACCTTCTCTCGCATCCACTCACACTGCATTCTCCACACAGACACGTACACATCCAGAACATTGAAACACACACTATCACATTCATACTAATTCACCCACCAGTCCCCCACTCATACACCTTCTCTTACATCCACTCACACTGCATTCTCCACACAGACACATACACATCCAGAACATTCAAACACACACACTATCCCATTTCATCTCATTCACCCACCACTCACTGACCCATAGCACATACATAAATCTGGCATGCACTTCACACATGGAAAATACACATTACATGCCACAGTCAGCTCCAACCCCTACTGACCGTTTCCTTCTTGCGCTGCATGCCCCGGTTCACCCTTTATCCTGATGGGTGAAGATTGTGCTGGGGCACCCCAGGCCTGGCGTGGTAGGGTCCCTGCTATTCCAGGAGCTTCCGTTTATTTTTATTTTTTTTTGTATTATAACTTTTTTTTACAAGAGTAGCAAGGGAGATTGCAGGAGTAGCAAGGGGGAACACAGGGGTCCCGGCTGTGACCCCTGGTGACCCCCTTATGACGTCCCTGCCCACTGCCCTGTCTGTGGGGTCTTGCCAGCACATGTTAGGTCAGTATGGCATGGTCTATGGTTCCATTTGATAATGTTGCTTGTAAAAGGTTGCCAGGTAGGCAACATTTCTTTTCCTGACCCCTAAAATACTTTCCCCAAATATTCTCAGCAGGTAATATTTTATATTATAAACTCCAATCGTAGAATATTTGGGGAAAGTGTTTGATTTTACTGAGGGTGCATTATTTCAGGTTATTGCCCGCTGGCGGCCATTTTCCAGGCTCCTTTATCACTGGACACCTGGTTTATTAGTCCTGCAGGCTATATGGGATCTTGCCTAGATGAACATCTAAGTTTCAAAGTTCAAAGTATCTCAAAACATTCACAACTGGGATATTTGGAGTTTTTCTCCAGCTAATTTGCCCAAGACTATTGGCAAGGTGTAACATTTTGGTTGGACACTTTGGCTAGTCTCACTGGCGACCCTGCTCATGGACCCTACTGTTGAGGCCAGGCATTTCATGTTTGAGAGCTTAAACCCCAGCACATATGCATAACAATGAAACAGTCCAAGTTGACCCTTAATGCCCCCATGGTTATGTCAGAATGGCAAATTTCTCTGTCCAACAAAATTACTCAAATGTTTCCTTTTTGAAGAATGTATTGTTATTTATTTTTCTCTTTTAACTAGGGTTTTATTTTGCTGACCCTGCCCAATATATTTTGGCCTCCCTTTGCTGCTCTCTGCCTACTTTCCTTTCCCTTGTATCATTTCCGTTTCTCTGTGTTCCCTATTTTTCACAATTCTCCTCTGACGCCCCTCCCTCACCCCTCCCACCCCCCGTCTCCATCTTGCTGGCCCCACAACCCCCTCTTTCCATCATAGACATCTGGGCAGCTCTCGCGGGAACCATTTGTTCAACTGACTTAAGATGGATTTCACTGCCAATATTGAAGAAATCACATGTGTGAACCTTTTCTCTATAAAACAAAAAATCACTGATAGAGCAGGTTAAGTGGCAAGCACATGTCAGTATGCTGGCCTCACAACATTGACACAACGAGTATTAACAAAGCCAACAGTTTGGTCTTTTGTGTAGGTATATGCTAGGCATGGATATAATCGTACTACCTGGGCGTAAGATGGCAACAGCTGAAAAATGGAGTGATTACCTGGGCATATGATGACAGTAACTGGCAACGCCTACCCAATACCTTAAGCCAAAACATTTGGATTTGTCATTTCTTATTTTTAACAGGCTTCCAGTGTATGGAAGAGATATAAAGCAAGTGGCTGAAGCATTGTGTTCACACCACTAGTCATTTACAGCTGCAATTAAGCAATTCACTCTCAGCAGATTACTTAGAAATAACACTAACCTAAAAAGACAGCTAATGGTTGATGTTAATGCTTGAAACATCGAGCATAAAGAGATCCCTGGAGGATGTGTTTTGGGAGGGGAGGGGCAGGTCGTAAGTGGAAATTGCCATAGGGATTAGTATAGCCATGGGAAGTCAATGGGTGGGTAAATAACCAAACAACATCCACAGGCTGTGTGTCCCTCTTCACCTGCCATCTCCCTCCTCTCAGTACCCTACTGCTTTACTTTAGGCTTTTAGGTTATTTTATTTACTTATTTATTTTACATTTGTATCGCTCAGGCAGCCCTTGGGGATCGCAGCGCTGTTACTTGTGCACAACTTCATTACAGATAGATCATTTTACATAATTTGGGCATGGTTACATGTTCATATCATTATACATTGTTCATTTGATTACAATGAAGTTACAGGCTAGAGGGGTGCAGTGAGCAGTGATCAAGTGAAGATCCATGTTTTTACAGCTTTTCTGAAAGCTAGATGAGAGTTTTCAACTCCAACGGGTGGCATGAGGGTGTTCCAGTGCTGGGCTGCTAAGTAGGGGAACCTGGCACCTCCTGCTCGGGCTCTCTTGATTTTGGGTAGCGTGAGCATGTTTGAATATGGCATTCTAGTCGGTCTTGTGGATGTGGAGAGGTGTATTCTTGCAGAGAGGTATGGGAGGGGCAGTTAGTCATGTTATGTTAGGGTCCGGCCGCCCAAAGGCATCTTGGCGCTCAAGCCTGCAGGTAAACTGTTGTGGATCAAATGTTATGGTTTGCGGGAATACGAGATAATTTACAGTAGCTCAAAGTGATAAGGGAAGCGAGTTCGGAGCTTTGCCGCTGAAACTGAGAAGGCACGGCCTCCAACATGTGATCATGGATCATATAGGCCTGCTGCGCGCAGAGGGGGCAACTCGGCACATATGGACAAAATGTGAGCTGAGGATACTCGGCATCAGTGCCGTAGAATTCACACTGTACTATGCACATAGACTTCAACTGCACCCTTTTGGCTATTGGAAGCCAATGCAAATGACACAGGACAGCAGAGCTATGCGCGGCAAGAGAGGTTTGAGCCACAGTTCTACCTGATGCATTCTGCAAAAAGTGCAGATGTATTAAAAGCAAAAGCCGAGCTAAGAATAGGGAGTTGCAGTAATCTACCACGCTCAAGACTACAGAGGCAACAGCAGCAGGGCCATGGAACTGCTGCGGTATAAAGCACAACACCTTACGGAGCATCAAACGTTGAAAATACCCAGATTGGCAAGCAGAGGCCATCTGGGATTCCAGCGACAGTACAGCTGTTACCTTCTGTCCTAGATCCTTCGCCACTGAGACCGGGCTAGGAGAGGGACCAAGAGAGGGGTGCATAAAGAAGTAACAGAAATGGGGCAACCGCTAGTACCTTAGTCTTGTCCCCAGTTCAGTGTGAGCCAGTGTACAGGTGGTGTTTAAATACCACTTAATAGCCCAAACTATAAAATCAATATTGATCTTAAACCTGAGAGATTTTGTAAAAAATGATTATTTTATTATTTAATCAGACGAGGAGGATGGGAGATGCATTTCTATTTATTTCATGACCCTGAAGCATCTTGTAAGATTGCAAGCTCCCACGTGTGTGTATTGTGCCCTGGCAGCTGCATGTTTCACCCTCCATATTGCTATTAATTTAAATGCAGCACATGTTTACATATTGTCATAAGGTTGTGGACAACCAAATTGTGTATCTGGTTAATTCTATTCAATTTCAGATATTGAACTGGTCTTTGAAGCAATTGATGATTGCTCTTACACATCTTTGGACGGGTTGTTTTCTTTAGGGGTGATGTTTGCTCTTTCAATACAACAGTTGTGCACTACGGTCTGCATTACAGGAACTTGGCACAGGTGTGTGCAGTTTTGCATGGTATTAGCACTGAGCCAAAATTGTGTTTGTACGAAAAAACATATCTGCTCAATGCATCGTTGTACCAGCGCAACGTGTACCCTTGTGTAAAGTGTGTTGCACCATGCTCGTGCTTGCCACGAGTAGTAAAGCTGTGCATGATTTCACTTGCAGCGTTTACATTTTCTGAACGAGGGACCCAGGGCGGCTCATCCTTGGGACGGGATGAAAGGCCACTGCGGGCATTGAGATGAAACTGGCTGGTAATTAGACTGCACTGGGAATTGGTGACTGGCAGAGGACGCAAAAGGCCAACCCTCTGTAACTGCGATCAAAGCACTGTTTGCTAAAATGTCAAACTATGACATGGTTGTGTTTAGATGTTTTCGCTTTGTTGCCGCCCAGTTATGTTCCTGCCCCAATCAAAGTGTTTGTTCTTCCCCCACTTTCTCAGTCTATTGTTTGTTTTGCACCCTTCCCATGGGGAACCGAGTAAATGCACTTTAAATGTTGGCCTACACACTAGAGCACATCTGACAGAGCAGATTTCAGGTTCCAGGTGTGAGAGTGTAGGCCAAATTGCAGCAGCCGTCTGCCACCACCTCCCACCCCTAACCCCTCTTTGTTTTGTGGCAATGCCTTTGTTTACATTATTTACAATTTAATTATGCCAAAGAGGAAAATGAATTGCTGCTTGGAAATTAAATGCCAGTATCATAAGAACCTCACTGGCACCAGTTTTATAAACATCAACACAAAGAAAGGATCTACTATCACTGTTGGATTCAAACTCATGTCGCACAGGTTACACGTACACACATCGTTGACCCAGTAGGCCATCTTTCCATTGATAAAACGCAACACAACAGAGGCACAAGCACACATCTAAAACAATTGCCCGATTGCTCAAAAGGAACTATCCATGTTGTATGTATTTAAAGAACAGGGATGTCAATATTAATCAGAAACGATTTACAATAAGACATGTACCGATGGCGGAGATATTCCAACGAAGGGTGCCTGTACAATAGCACACAGAGAACAATAGTTGAGTCGGTTTATGAGGGTGTAAAATAGTGGGACATACACCAGGGATGAAACAAAAAGAACAAGTGCATAAGAAAACAAGAAACTTTCAAAGTTAACATTACTCTAAGGGGGCGAGTGTTTCAAACTAAAGAAGAGAGTTCGATTTAAATATACACTATTGCACTAGTAGGCGTCCCTGTGGGCAATGGGGTGAAGAAGAGGGGTGCAAGGCACCCAGGGAGCGTGGCTGCTTTTCAGCCTAGTAACTCCCTCCCATTCAGGCACTTTGAATGTTCTGGCTGTATTTAAGAAAATATTTTTAGTGAAAAATGATTTAAAACACAACCAATGAAACAAAAGCTCACTGATTTGTCAGATGTGATATTTTTGCTCACCTGAAATATATGTCTGTAGACATTTTCATCATGTTACTGTTTTTCTCTAAGTGTTTACTTACTTTCATATAATGCTGCGAGAGGCTCATGTAGAGATTTCTGGGTGCTCAGATCCCCCGATTTTCTGCCAGCGGAATGAATGGTGTTTAAAGATGATAACAACCCAACAGATCTTCGCCGGTTTCCCGCTGGCAGGAAATGCACAGGCCTCGATGGCAATGCACGGAGGGCGGCAGACCCTGGTGCGCTTCATGAGACACGCACGGGGTTACACCATGAGACCACGGCGACCTTCTTCCTGCTCAGAGACTGTTCGGAATAGAGCGGGCCCAGCTGCGCACCCGCCATCTTGGTGTGATTATATCAATCGCCAGCTTAGTTGAATGCCCTTCGAGCGGCAACAATCCCGGTTTTTCATGATGAGTTGTTGTTAGAGTACTGTATACTTAATGCAAATCAGATTACAGCAAAGAGATGATTGCGCTGATGCCTATTGCTATGCTACGAATGCCACAGCTGGGCTGATGGGGACGGAGGGGGAGTGGAGGGGGCAGCAAATATGCCAGGCATTGTGATAACAGAAACTCTTAAAAGCATCATTTAAAAAGATCCATCCCCAGTTTAAATAGTGTCAGTGGTTACTTCTGAATGGCTGACATTATAATACAGCTTTCACCATGGTGTGCTCTGTTTACATTACAGAGCAGCTGATTAATACCAAGCCCTTTTCCGATGTTTATCTGCAAGAGTTCTTGCAGAGACCCAAAGCTCTCTCTGCCAAACTTAAAAAAAAAAAATTTAAAAAAATGGTGCACTCTGGGTGAGGCTGTCAGGAAGTCTTAACTTTAAAACACACACACACACACACACACACACACTGGTCACGTGATGCACACCAGTAATTTGAATGATTATCTAGCTGCAAAATGAATGACAAATCTATGTTTGAAAATTGGGAAATAAAAACAGTGAAACTAGTTTGCTTGGGAAGCTGTGGTAGGTCAGAGGGTCTGCTAAAAGATTATGTTTTTGCTCAAAACACAGAATAAACCCATTACTTTTTACAGTTCACGAGTAACATGTTTGTGGCAAATCAATTTCTAGTGCACCAGTGGTCCAGGGGTGAATATCGGTTTCTGAACCATCAATCATCATCCCTACACCACTAGTACACCAGAAGGGATCCGAACAGATTTGAAACAAGCACATTATAAACCTCCTTGTGCAATTTTGGTAATGTGGACAGAACAGCAGGCTTATCTCCAAAAAGGTTGTGGATCATTGGTTAGTTGCAACGAACGACGAAACAACGAACAACGAAAATACAATTATTACCCAATGGGAAAAGGGACTGTCCAGTCGAGGCTGTATCAAAAATATCAACCCCATTTATATCACAACAGACAGTTCTAGCAACACTATGAAATACAACCCACCTTGTAAAGGAATGCAGAGGAAAGACAGTTTTAAAGAAGGAAAAGGGATGCATTGTGGATACTGCCAGGGGGGTAGTCAGCATAGTTAATAACAAAAACAGTTTAAGGTTAATTGGCTTCAACACAATGGGAGCAATGGATCATACATTGTCACTAGGGGCCTTCGGAGAAGGATTTGGAGGACAGAACCACCAATGTGCCTTGTGCTGTAGATGTTCTTGGTGCTTGACCGGGTCGAGTCAGCTTTAGGGTTTAGAGGAGGTCCCAAGCACGACCCGCACTCCTGCCGTCCATTTTGAAGTACCAGGAAAGTTCACGCCGAAATATGTGATGTATGATGAGCAAATAAACCAGCAGAGAGCCACAGTTGGACTCTGTCCAGTACCTATCAGAAGAACAGCACCTGTTGAAGTACCGACACCTAAGAAAACCTGGACAGTGAGGTACCCATTGAGAAAACCATATCGACAAATGAAGCAGAATGAAGATTGTCAGAATGCAGTCCCTGAAGAAGCTAAAAAAGATGCTTCAGGAAGACTAATGGTGACATCACAAGAACCAGGACTGACTCACATATAGAAGATATGACGACCTGTGAATGGTGATAACTGCTGAACCCATATGCATGCATCATTATACTTTGCCGAAACCATACCCTGACCCAGAAATAATTTGGCTCACACATTGTTTGTCAAGTGTTGGCAATAAAAGGCCATAGGTTTTTATTGTACAGATATGGTTATGCCAATAACAATAATCACATATCATAAGATAATAAACAATACTTTTGGGCACATGGTCTTGGGGTTACCCCCTCTGGCCCGTGCCTGCCTTCTTATGTCCCACGACTTGTTGTGGGCACCACACAGTGCCCTGTACTGCTTTTCCTTTGTTCTTCTCCCTTATTTGTAGGGTGGGAGGGTTTTGTGGTAAAAGAAGCAAAGGTTTGGAAGGCACTGAGTAAACAGTGCACCTCCTGTGTGTTTGGGTCCCCGTTCAGGGTCCACAAACTGATTATGTTTTCTCAGAGCATGCCGCTCTGTATTTATAAGACCCAGGGGAGCCCTGGGTCTTTGATGTGTATAGTAGTGGGGGCTGTTAAGTGTCAGCCCCCGGCCAGATAGCCGACTATCTGGCCCCCCGAGGGGGGCAGGTCTTTGAACCTGATCCCCGCCTGCCTGTTGGTGTCCTTCAGTGATTAGCACCTAGTTGCATGAGGGAAGGGTGAGGTGATTGCTCACACCTCACCCTTCCTCAGCTTTGTGCAGGACAGACTGCGTGTCTCTATGACTGGAGGGGGAGGAGAGGAGCAGAGAGCGGGAGAGGATGTGCTGCCCCTCTCCAGGCCTGCTGATGGTAACAGCAGTTACCCTTCCTTCGCTTTGTGAGGCACTGCAGCATTGCCCATAACTGCTGAACCCATATGCATGCATCATTATACTTTGCCAAAAACATACCCTTACCCAGAAATAATTTGGCTCACACATTGTTTGTCAAGTGTTGGCAATAAAAGGCCGTAGGATTTTATTGTACAGATATGGTTATCCCAATAAGAATAATCACATATCATAAGATAATAAACAATACTTTTGGGCACCGGGTCTTGGGGTTACCCCCTCTGGCCCGTGCCGCCACACGTGGGCAGGTTGACGGCTGACCGCGTTCCCCCAAAAGTATCTCCTATTTACCACCCCTGGAGGCTAGAGTTGCTGTAATTTCTCAAAAGAAATGTTCCATGCCCTTGATAGATAAGTGAGTGCCGTCTTCGTGAAAAAGGTCCGGATCACCCAGTGTAATGGCTGGGTGCTTTATGAAGCCCAGTCCTCTTGCTGGGCAGAATTTTTCTAGCCCCCTGTTGATTTTGTGTCTGGAAATGTCTACAGATTTGTAGCAATTGGCCCTTTGCCATTTCTTTCTAGGCAGGATGGCTGAGAAATATATTTCCGTTCCTTTCCAATTGTGTGCGATGCCTGCAAGGGAGTTGCACATGTCCTCGAGTAACTGTCTCCTCCCCACTGATACAAGGTCATTGCCACCTGAGTGGATGATCAGAAATTCTGGCGTATCCCTGTATGCGACCAGCTCTGCTAATGTTTCATGGATTTCTGCCCATCGCAGGCCTCTGTAGCTCCACCATGATGAAATGGTGTTCGTGAATGGTGGCCTTTCTTTGGTCTCCTCTGCCCATTGGCCCATCCTGAAGATAAAAGAGTGGCCGACTATCCATGCTGATTGAAGCGCGGTCCTCCCTTGCCTGGTGTTTCTGTATGAAGGGAGGGAGAAAGAAAGGGTGAGGGTGGCTGGCTATATTAGTTGCGGTCTGATGTATCTTTTGTAGCAATCTGATTTCCAACCCCCTATGTTTTTCAGATGTTGGGGGGGCTACGCCTCCCTGGCCATGCTGAGGTGGCGGCACCTATTCTGAAGGAATGGGTGCCAAAACCCTTGGGGTCCCATCCGGGATTGTTGATTGCTTTCATCAGCACCCCTTTAAATTGGTAGCGGCTTAGTGCCGAGGCATCCTTGTGTATCAAAAACCTCCCCCCAACCTTGGGTCTTTGCGCATAGTAAAGATTGGTGATACATACCGGGCAGTTTACTGCTTCATTGATACAACAAATATTGATGGTTCTTTTTGCCCCAATTTTTGATTGTTGTACTTCTATGCTCATGCTCTCCTGTCTGACCCTGACTTCCATGACGCCCAGGCCGTTGCTGGCCTTGGTGCTGGAAGCAATGAGTTCACCCACTCGAAAAGCACCGAAGTATGCCAAGAAAAAGGCTATTCTGAACAGTAAGATCTCATATGGATGCTGACATATGGCCTCCAGCTGGTTTGCAATTTGAACCAGCTTGCAGAAATCCAGAAATCAAGGGGCGGCGGGTGTCTACCTGTGGGCGCTCTATTCTGCCCCACCCTTTTAATCCATAAGTAATGACGGGACTTTGTGTGGGGTCTGAATCACCCCGTATTTTGGAAAAGTAAGAGATTGCGACCAAATGTCTTTTAGCCCAGTCTCTCTTAAAGCCCTGTTCATGTGCCCATTTAAAAAATGTTTCTATGTCTTTAATCGTTATTAACTCTACGTGTTTTATGCCTGTCGCTTTAAAAACTGTTTGTAAGCACTTACTGTATTGCGCTGCAGTGGTGCTTGCCAGCGCTTTCCCCGCCATCTCTGTGAGGAAACTTAGGGCGGTGTTGACACCCATCTTTGAGGTGTCTGGTTCTCGTTGGACATCCCAGCCTTGGCTCTCTGGCACTGGTGTTGATGCCGTTATATTTTTGGCACCCGTATTTGAGGTGCCTGGTTCATGTTGTGCATCCCGGCCTGGGCTCTCTGGCGCTGGCGTTGATGCTGTTATTTTTGATTTCCCATTAGTTCCCAGCATTCCGCTGGTACTGGCATCATCTGTTCCTGGGCGTGTGGCGCTAGCTCCCGGAATCTTGGCCACTGGAAGCGAGATAAAGCATCTGCAATGTTATTATCTGCCCCAGCAATGTGCTTAGCTTTGATCACAATGTTTTCTTGGAGTGTGACTGCAGTGATGGCTCATAGGACTTTTAGTACTAAAAGGCATTTGGTAGACCTTCTGTTGATGGAGCCTACTACTGCTATGTTACCCAGAGTTTCGTGTTAGCGAGCTGCCTGCCCCAGATGTGTAGTGTTAGCCAGATGGGAAATATTTCTAGTAGGGTGATGATTTTTGTCCACCCTGCCTGTTGCCATGAGTTGGGCCAGTGTCCTGCCACCCACTCTGTGTCTATTATGGCTCCAAACCCCTTGCTCCCGGCTGCATCAGTGAAAAGGACTCTTTTTGTCCATTTATTCACAGGTGTTCGCCACAGGGAGGTCCCGTTGAAATTTTTGAGGAAATTCTCCCAAACTTCCAGATCTTGTTTCACCTCTGTGCCTAGTCAGATGTGTAGGTGGGGGTTGGTAAATGAGTTGATTTTCAGTTCCAGGCTTCTAGAAAATATCCTCCCTTGAGGAATTATTCTGGTAGCGAAATTGAGACTGCCTGCTAAAGACTGAATTTCTTTGACTGTGCCCTTGTCTTTAGTAATCAGGGCTTGTGTCTTCTCTAAGAGTTCTGCGATTTTTGCATTCGGGATCCTGCATAGTCCCTGTGCAGAGTCAATTTCAATGCCCAGGAAAATTATGTTGGTGGCGGTTTGGTCGTTTTTTCTTTTGCTAAAGGTATGCCCCAGTGTGCGGCCATTCCTTCTAGCTTCGCCAGTGCCCTGTTGCATTCCTCTGAGTTTGCTGGGCCATAACATCATCTACGTAGTGAAATACTTTTTTCCTGGTCTCTGTTTTTGAAAGGCCCATTAAAAAAAGGAGCTGAACTGCTTAAATAGGGCGCAGGACACTGCACACCCCATTGGAAGCCATCTGTCTACATAGAATTTGTTGTTAAAAGTGAAAACTAAGCGTTGCCGGGAGTCTGGGTGGACTGGCAATAATCTGAAAGCGGATTCAATGTCTAGCTTGGCCATCAGGGCATTCCTGCTGCATTCCTGTATGAGCTGTAACAAGGGGGTTGTCCTCCCCTCTGTGAGTCTAAGGGTTGTACGCAACTAGTTAGGAGTACACTGATTTATATTGACCCTAATGGGAGCACATGTCATTCTGGGCAACCATTAAGCAAACTAACATGATAGCTGGTATTAAACACATGACTCAAACAGTATATGGAACACATTTTTGATTTTTCATTTAGCTTATTAATGTAAGCTGTTTATTTACTTTTTTATGCAGTAGTTCAAAGGTTACTTTGCATAATTGCTTTGCATTACAAACCATAGTGTCATAAAATCATGTACATAGTTAGACATTCACTGGAGAGTAATATTTGTGACATGGGATGTGGGTTAGTAATTTGTGCGCGTGAACACTATCTAGAAAATACAATGTCCCATGTCATTGGAAAAGAAAGGCACACTAAGGAAGTGTGAGTAAAAGAAACAATACGTCTTGGTCTCTTCTGCCCGGCTGAAGTCTGACCTTATATTCGGTCATTCCTGTATGAGTCTTACCGCCTCTTGGAAGTGTGTGTAGGATACCGCAGATTCCTTGTGCGGAATGCCGTCATTTAGGGATAGGCCTTTGGGGTAGGATAAATGGTGGATTAGTCTCATTTTTCCTGGCTCTTTTTTAGGGACCAGTCCCAGCGGTGATATTATGTACTCTTTTGGTGGCATTTGATCCCAGGGACCAGCGATCCTGCCTGAAGACAGCTCTTTCCTGATTTTGCTTTCCACTATTTGGGGGTTGTCCCTGGCAGATTTTAGGTTCAGTGGGATGTTCTGTGACCCTGAGCCCTGAAATGGTATAATAAAACCTTTGGAGAAACCCTGCCAACTATTTTCGCTGGTTTCTCTGTCTGGGTAGTTCAATAGCGCATCTCTAAAGTTGTACGGGTTAATTGGTGTACTACCTGGGGCCAAAACTGTGGTTGAAACAGTGTGGTTAGCACTAGTTTTTTGTGTTTTTGGCTGGCAGTCTGGTGCAGTTGCTTGCTGCGTGGTCACCATTGCAGTTTGTGCAAGTGTGTTTATACCAGCATCCCTTCCACCAAGAACATTGTTTTTTTCCAAAATTCCTGCACGGAGTATTGGCTTTTGAACCATTTTTGCTTTTGGTTATTGGACTTAGCCGCCCACGGCTGATTCTTCTGAAAAGGCTGTTCTCCCTTTTTATGCTTTTCATTATCGTTATTTCTGGGACCTGTGTTTTTGGTATTTTTGGGGGGAGTCGGGGAGGCCTCTTCCTCTGCTGGGTGTTCCGCATTTAACATGTACAAATAGTTTTGGACCTCGTCCCATTTTGTGGCTGGCCTCTCTGACATGACATGCTTCTCCTAAATCTGATGTCGTACGCTAGCCAGGTCTTCCCCTTCTGTGCGACTTTCACCTCTCTTATTTTATCTATGTAGGCCCATATTTTTCTCCCATCGTGTGGGAATTTTTCCTCATAGATTGTTGCTAAAATGGCGAAAGCTTGGAGCCAGTTGTCCCAGTTCCGTTCTACCTCGGTATTTCTGGCTATGGCTTCCTCCTCTATCTTTTTAGGGTCTCTAAAAGCATCTTTTCCTTTGCGCTGGGCTTCTATTAAAGAAAAGATTTCTATGAATTCTTTGGCCCATATTGCTTCTTTAATTGTGATATCAATATTCCATGCGAGGCATCTTTTATATCTGTTCAGTATTTCAGGCTGGAAAGATTTCATTTTTAGTTCTATTTGGGCATTGCAAATTGTTGCTATGTCTGTTGGATTGTTGTTGTTCTGCCCCGTTTTCCCTACTGTAACTGCATTGGGAGTTGACCATGCCTTCAGAGCCCCTGTTGGGTCTGCCGTGATCGCTGTTGGAGCAGCTGTGGGGACAGTCGTTGGTGCAGCTGGTACTTGTGGCTGCGCTGTGTCTGGAGATGGGATAGTTTGGATTGTTGGTGGTGCGGGGGGTGGGGGGTCATTGATATGTTAGGTTCTAAAGGTATATTGAGGTTTGCTGCCCCTTGTTCCCCTGTTTGCGGTAATTGCTTCTCGCTCATTTCCCTTAATAACTGTTGCATTTCAGACATGCTCTCGCAAAATTTTGCCAGCTTTTTATTACCTTTTTTGGGGCCATCCGTCACTTTCTGTCTGTTTGCGGGTGTAGTGACATCGTCTTGGGTGGGTGGCATGGTTATCCCATCCCTTGGTAGGCCGTAAATATTCTCCCTTACCCAAGGCCAACTGTAGTGCTCTGCTGCTTCTATGGCTGCTAAAAGGTGTGGGGACTTGGGTTTTTGCGCTGTTGTGCTGGTATCCCGTAATTTTCGCTTGGGACCCATGTCTCCTTTTTTACCTGTTTTGATAGAAAGACATTTTTAGTGCGTGCTTCTTGCTGTGAAGCCAATTCTGCACTGTTCTAAAAATATTGACCTTCCTTCTCTTGTTTGTCTGCAATAGTTGCTTTATAACAATAATTTTGCACTTGTATCGCGCTATGAAAATTCAGGTATCTGAGCGCTGCTTAATATTGCCCCCGGCGTGGGGTGCTCATTTATCGACCTCAAAGGAAGAAAGGCTGAATTTGGCCCCGCCGGAATTCGAAACTGCGTTTAGCAGTTTCTGCATGGATGTCAATAATGTGCGCGCTACTCGCTGTGCCACTTGAGCGCTCTTATACTGTTGCAAATGCTTCACCCCTCTATGCAAAATGTTGTTTCCCGTGTTGGGAAAGTGTCTAAAGATGTCATAATATTGCACCCAGATTGCCTGTTAACTGGTAATACAAGAAGGCCCTCCCTGGGGCTATTTCTGATGCTTCTTGGCCGGAATTTTTTCGATTTCCCGAGCCGGGCTCTCTCCTTTAGATCTTGTGCTTACTTGCGTAAGCCTGGCCGGGCAGCGCGTGTCCCGCGTCCTACCTGGGGAGCGGCTGACTGTGGATATTTATTTTGACCTACTCGTGTAGGAAATCAAAGTTCTAATCTGCTCGACGGGACGCGGTGTGGCAGCTTACCTTGTAAAAGAAAGACGTGTGCTTGAAAATGCTGCCGCCTACGCCGAGCCACGCTGCAGGTTTTTCTCAGCTCTGCTTAGGTGATTGTTCTTGCTGCTTCTCCGCGATTCTTCCCGGGAGACTTTGTTTTGGTAAACAAAAATGTTCGCCGCTCACTCTCGGTGAGTTGAACAGGTCAATGTTCAAAGAGGAAAAAGACGCGTCGAAATGCTGCAAACTTTAAAAAGGAAAAGAAGCAAAGGTATGGAAGGCACTGAGTAAACAGTGCACCTCCTGTGTGTTTGGGTCCTCGTTCAGGGTCCACAAACTGACTGTGTTTCCTCAGAGCATGCCGCTCTGTATTTATAAGACCCAGGGGAGCCCTGGGTCTTTGATGTGTATAGTAATGGGGGCTGTTAAGTGTCAGCCCCCGGCCGGATAGCCGACTATCTGGCCCCCCGGGGGGCAGTTCTTTGAACCTGATCCCTGCCTGCCTGTTGGTATCCTTCGGTGCTTAGCACCTAGTTGCATGAAGGAAGGGTGAGGTGATTGCTCACACCTCACCCTTCCTCAGCTTTGTGCAGGACAGACTGCGTGTCTCTGTGACTGGAAGGGGACGAGAGGAGCAGAGAGGGGGAGAGGATGTGCTGCCACTCTCCAGGCATGCTGATGGTAACAGCAGTTACCCTGCCTCGCTTTGTGAGGCACTGCAGCATTGCCCAAAAGCGGCAAAACACCATGGATAAGGGACATCATCAGCCTAAATTGAAATAATCAATGTCAAAGATGTCAGAAATAATGCCATATGCGCGATGAAGATATTCATTTAGTTTACACATGTACATTTGCAAAGAACCACAAGAAGCAATAATTTGTGAGGCTTGCTTATGCTTGGTAGCTTAGTAGTAAAATAAACTGCAGGACGCACCACATATACATATCTACCTCAAAAAGAGCACTTTTATATAAGTATATTTTCACTATACACAACAGCAGAATCAACCAAGGGTTACTAAAGGTCTCAAGAGAGAGAAGAGCTTTGCAGCGAACAAACTCGAAAATTAAAGACATAGAGAAACTCAGACGCATGCAAATAATGCCAGGAAGCCAAGGTCGTATCGGTGGAAATAGACCAACAGTGGATCCAATTTATGAAAAGAAGAATAGGGTATCCTGTTCAGAAAGGTAAATATAAACCACAGAAGGTAGATAGCTGGTAGAAGTAAATCAAATACACACATTAAATGAAGAATAAGAGGATTTCACAGTGTCGGAATCACGTGGCCAGCCAAGCGAGAAGGGATGAAACTTTCACACCCGCGCATGGCCTTATGCCAGGCACAAATATCTTAATTTTTCCAGACCAAGAAGCACTCTCGAGAACAACCACAAAGAAATAATTGACACATGACCACTAAGGTGATGATTGATTGTAGCAATAATTGGAAGGAAGTTGGGAGTGCAGACGAGCTATCTGCACCGGGCCGGCTATACTGTGCGCTGCTAAGCAAGTGGAAAAGTATGAGTGGGGTTGTTGCCAACCCAATCATAGTGGACCAAGTAATCTAGGGTCCTATAGTTAGTAAAACCAATGAGATGTCGTACTTTTGGTGATGTTTACAGTAGCCATTTTGAAGGTAGGGCTTAGATGTCCCACCTGACAGCGTTTGTCCAATCCCCTCACTCTCTTACCATATACAGATAAAGTGCCTATATTAAAGTTACCTTCCTAGAACCAATAGAATTGCATGCCAACTTTTAAGCATTACATATCAGTGATGATGAGTTTTTAGTATAAATGATGTTTTTTTTATGAAGTTCGTTGGAGTTGTTGAAGCGAGAAGGAAGATCTAGCAATTGCTAATATTCATCAACTCCCCGTTTTTTGAACGGACTCCCTTCGCAAAACTATTGAGTTGTCATTATTGATTTGATGCGAGAGTATTAATCTGCATCCCCATCCATCTCACGGGTGCTGCCGCCTCATCTTAAAGTGCTATTGGGTAACCCCCATTTCGATTGGCTGGTTGGGGTCCTAGTGCACAAGTGCACTTTGCAGACTTCTGTAACAGAGTTTCGGCAGGAGTCAGCAGCAGGTATCAAGTGGCAAGACGGTTTGGCGAGCAAAGCTGGACGAATGGCTGCAGGCTGGCCTACGCAGCAGCTCGTGGTCAGGAATTGTTGTTTCAGTGCTGATCAGTGTTTCTGCCACACTTGTCGAGGTCTCTCAGATGTTTTTAGGCAACTTAGGCTAGACAACGGTCAGCATTTCAGCTCGAGGAACTCAACTGGCTCAAAAATGTCCATGAAGGCAAACGTCAGTAGATGCTCATTGAGGCACTACTTGCAGCTTCTTCAATGATCTTGTGTCATACTTTAAGGCAGATGGACCAAAACTGAGTGGTGTGTTGCAGGCAGTTGTCTTTTCCTTTGTTGAAGGTTCAGAGACCTTCTGGTATTTCCTACTTAGGCAGCTTGCTGCAGAACTTTGCAGGGCATGCTGTGTGATTGCTGGGTACCGGTTCTGGAAGTGGCTGGAGAGTCCTCTGGATTCGGTATCTCCCTCTGTTCCCTGGCAGATGTTTAGGGGAGGGATCTTGCTTTCCTCTTTGAAAATCCTGGCCTTCTTTCACTGGCAGTGGATGTAAGGCAGATTGTACCTTCAGCCAGGGTCCAATGACATGTTCTTCTTGCTACTCCTTGCAAAGTCTTAGATCATCTGCCAAAAGACGGGCTCAGCCCTCTTTTAAAACAAATGGGTTCCAGTGATTGAGGTTGGCTAAACCTACCATAATAAACCAGTCCTGGGGTCCCTACTAACAATCTCCCGTATGCATGAGCTCAAAACCAGAGTTCTTTGCAACAGAAAACGTAAAGGGGTAAAAACATGTGATACTAAGTCCCACACATCGTCCTGTGTGTTGTGGATTAAAATGTCTCTCTGGTTAATGGATAGCTCTGTGATTCCTGATTAAAGTGGCAAGTCTCCCTAGAAGCAGCATCGAGACCAGACTCTCTTGCTCCTGAAAACCATATTATTTTTCTTATGAATTGGGTCCCCCTACTGGGGTGCTTACTTTAAACTTGCAGTCCCAGATATGACAGCTCCCAAAGTATTAACAAAGGGCAGGGGCTGGCTTCAGGTTGACACAGTTACTTAAGAAAGGTTGTTGGGGTTTCCTGTCTCCTTTGCTAACCTCTGAAGCCAGGCACCATGTGTGTCTGTTTGATGTACCCTCTATTGGTATGTTAATTGCTGCCACAACCTGCAGGGCCAGACACAAGAGCAGAACGGATCCATGGAGCCTTTGTTAGTTAATCAGGCTGGCAATGGCAGGGGGAAGGTTTGTCCTCCCCCTTTCTGGAGATGAAATGGTGTACTCCTGCCTGTCACATCCCAAATAAATATGAAAGGGCAGACTGTGCCTGTAGGCTTTGTCCACTGAGAGAACATGGGCCTATGCGTTTGTCGTGGTGTGAGTGTTGGAAATGTGTGTGGATTAGCCCCACACATTTTCCTGAGGTTGGTCTACCATCATTCCATCTAATTAAACATTTTCAAAAAAGCTAATGCAAGCACACACACACCGAGTGGATGGTTAAATTCCTCACAATGTTAATTGATTATTCATTATGTAACACAAGTTTATCACAAAGATATACATAGGTGATCTTGCATATAATATAGCATAGGCTTCTGTGAGCAGTACTGTGCGGCTGTGCTGCATGAAATGCATTCACAAATAGTAGCAACTGATCTTACTGGCGAGCTACGAGGTAATACCATGGATCTTTCTTGCAGCAATACCAAAAACACTTCTATTGCACCAACTCCTCTGTTCAATTGGGCTTGTAGAATTTGTGAATTGGTTTTACTTCCACTCCCACTGTCTAATTGCCAGTATATATAGTTTGAAATCATTGCATTCACATTCTGTTCAATGTTGGCAATTTCTTGACCACTCCATGTGTTAAACAGTTGAGGTCCCTACTATCGACGGCCAATTAAAACCCCGCAACAAGTCTCACAATAATGGTATGCCAATAATATTCAAATAAATAGACCTCAAAAGTTGACTGGTAAGAACATGCAATCCACTAAGGGGGGCTTGCCGTGCCCCCTCCCTGAAAAAATAATTTGATCAGTCCAATTGGGGAAGTAATCTCCCATTCCCCACATGCCTAAACTGCCCCCTCCTTCGAACACCTTCCTCAGCATCCTGGACAACCATCCTGCTGAAACCTTTCCTAAGCAGAAACTACATGGAAATCCAAATACTATTGCTTATACAATGTATCTTTCCGGAATCAGAATCCGGGCTCCGAAAAGCCCTGGCTTCAACTTCCCCTAAATGTTCCCAATGTGCTTCAATGATTCAGCAACATAGCTGCAAAGTAAGCATAGTTTTAAAGCCACCCCCCCCCTTTTTAGTTTGCTCTCCCACGCTCAAAGGGAGCTAAATAAGCAAGGAACCCACCCTGTGTGCTGTGTAACACATCGTAGCCTAGGACTGTAGCCCTAAGAGGGGGGTCAGAAGGTCGTTTAGAGTGTTACATATGAGGAAAAAGAGACCAGGCTATGACTTTGAACTGTTCTGCCTCTTTCTAAAACACTGCAGAGGAAAGTGGCGGCTATCACTACAGAGATAATGGCGTCCACCAGCAATACCTTGCAAATCCCCACATTCAGGCAGAACCTGGCCCAATCTTGGAGCTCTTTGAAGGGCCAATGATGGTGAAGGCATGTGAAACAGGAACGCTAATGACCGTATGCCATCAAAGCAGGGGGGAAGAAGGCAGGAATGTTATTTCACCAAAATGCCAGGGGTAGCGGAAGTGATTTCACATGACCCTTGACCTCTGATGGCATCACAGGAAGTGATGCCATCTGACCCCACCCCGAAGTGACATCACAAAAAGTGATGGAACACAACCTTTCACCCCTTGACAAAACAGGAAGTGACATCACATAACATTGTTTCTAAGTACACTATGAAACATGTGGTTACAGTATCACTGTAAAGTGATATACATTGCATACAAGAATGGATCACCATATGTATTGTTAATATCAGTGTGTATAGGCCCATATTACTAAATTACTGTGAATGCAAGCAGACATCCAAGGCCAAACGATAATAATGTGGTATTATATAGCACTTACGCTTAAGCGATTCATATGGAAAAATATACATACAATATCACCCAAACTGTGTTGGTACTCATTTATCAACCTCAGCAGGAAGAAAGGCTGAGATGATCTTGCCAGAAGTCGAACATGCAACCTGTAGATCACACACACATTGCAGCAATGAGTGCTCTACCCACTGAGCTATCTAACACTTGTGTATAGGCGCATTACAAATGCCATATCATATCATATCATATCATCTAACCGGCTATAGCTACCATAAAACCAGCCACTCCAGAAACAAAGAGCCACATGCTGCTGGCCACAGCCCAGGAGCCTCCTAAATGACGCCTGTGGGGGTGAGGGGTCATAGAATAACCCTAACCCCTGCCATTAGAATGGCTGCATCAAGTGTTGCGAAGACGCCACTGCCATGGCGTCCTCACTGTTTATAGTTTCCCAAGATGGTGCATCACTTCCCATGTGGCAAAATAGTCTGGATTAGGAAGCATTATATGCCCCAGCTGCTGCTGTAAACCAACTGTGTGATACGGTTGACGGGCCTCCGGGCAATTCTCTGACTCTCTCATGCAAGCTAAAGCTGAGTGTTTCCGATAGTGCACCACATGGAGGCCTCTTTCTATGAGCAGTAGACCAGTAGCAGGGGGCTGTCCTGCCAAGAACTTCCCCAGTAGGAAAGGTAAGTGGATAGTCCCTTGGGTTAGAATGTGGATGGTTACTGCAGGACACATAACATATAACCCGGAAAA
Source organism: Ambystoma mexicanum (assembly GCF_040938575.1). Lineage (NCBI taxonomy): Eukaryota > Metazoa > Chordata > Amphibia > Caudata > Ambystomatidae > Ambystoma > Ambystoma mexicanum. The sequence continues at coordinate 163,662,603 of NC_090931.1, read as the reverse complement.
AAGGCATTGCCCTAACATAAGCAACTCTTTACAAATGGATATATATTTGGATTTACTTTTCTAATTCCCATAACTCAAATGTGTTGAAAAGAATACCCTGATGCAAGAGGGATAGTGACATAACACTAGTCTATTTCCTGCATCAATAAGATTACATTATCTCCTGCCTGCTGCCCAGATTGTACAAGTGCAAGTGATCCCTCCAAAGGGTCCAGACGAAGAACCACCTGGACTCAGCTTCAGGCGTTAGACTGAAACAAGGCATGTTCCATTTGGGGGCAGAGCCAGAAGATGTGCTCTTCTTGTACCCAAATGCTTGAGGATCAGCACTGGGACCATGAACTAAAACTCCAATGTGTCTCAATCATGCAGATTTGCAAGTAACCAGCTACCTCCATTATAGTCTCTTCAAGGAGAGAACTCTTACTAGTGTGGAGACAAGCAGCTCATCTGGACTTGTCAGGGAACTGGAAGAATTGTAGTCAGGCATGCATATCGGTGTGCCATATTGTATTGTGTTGCCATTTACACATTGCCTTTTACCATTATTATAGACTCAATGTGCTTGTGGTGGGAACGCCCTCAGGGACTGAAGACCAGAGTGTTGGTGGTCACGAATGAGGATTAGAATTTACGTGCACATTTGGCCAAATAAGGCTTAACAGGTCTGCCCAGGCTCTGGTAGAAAGCAACTCATGAGGTCAGGCATGTGGGTGGGTGCAGAGAGGAATCAGGAGATGGCCTGAGTGCTAGAGACTTGCTATGTGTTCAGCATGCCCAAATTTGATATAGGTCTTTGCTGCATACTGATGTCAGAGATGTTGAGGTGTAGTCTGCTGTAAGTAGGCAGAGAATTATGTGACCGGCATGGCTGTATTTGCCATAGTCTTTGGAGCCAAAGGATGGAGAGAGAGAGAGCCCGCTACGGTAAGACAGAGCCATGGTGAGCCGGGAGACTGAAGATAATGCTGGTGAATGAAAAGCGGAGCAGCAGCACACATGAATTTTAAAACTTTTCACAAGGAAAGCCCACCCCAATGGGAACACATCAAGCAGGTAGTAGTACAGGCCAATGGAAAGGGGAGGAAGGCCCCATCATGATAGGCAAGGGTATGAACACCCACACTTAAAATCAAGGATGAGGCGTAATCAGATGAGGGGTAATGAGGTCAGAAGGATGGGGAGCGAGATACCAGGTGACGGAGAGTGGATAGTGGAACCGAGTGCTGGAGACTTGGGTCACGTGGTGGATGAAAGTGCAGGTAAGGTGTGTGAGAGAGTGTGCTTCCCAGTTTGAGAGACTTTAGTGAGTGTGTCAAGGTGTGTGACGAGAGATGGAAGTTGATGTTGTGGAGAGTGAGAATAGGAGGAGGGGCAATGTAGAGGGTGGAAGGTAAGTGTGAGAGTGAGAGAGAGGGGAGGGTGGTAGGAGAGCGGAAGTAGTTATAGTAGGTAGTTTGCAGAACAACGGGATGGATCTGGTAGTTGGAGGGAAAGTAGAGGGAGGAAGGAATGTGAGATCTGAGTGAGAGATGGAGCAGAAGAAGGACTGGTCGAGAGAGGGGTGACATAGAGCTTAGAAGGAGATAGAGGGCCTAGGAAAATAAAGGAGAATAAGAGACCGAGACAGAGAAAGAGAGAGAGAAAGAAGGCTGAGGGAAAATGCAAGAGAACTAAAGCATGGAAGAGGGAGGGGAAGAGAAGCTCGGGGAGAGGGGGGAGAGAGAGAGAGAGAGAGAGAGAGAGAGAGATAAAGTGAGAGAGAGAGATCAAGGGCGAGCGAGAGAGCGAGAGAGAGATATAAAGAGAGAGCGAGAGAGAGAGAGAGAGAGAGAGAGAGAGAGAGAGATAAAGTGAGAGAGAGAGATCAAGGGCGAGCGAGAGAGCGAGAGAGAGATATAAAGAGAGAGCGAGAGAGAGAGATAGAGAGAGAGAGAGAGAGAGAGATAAAGTGAGAGAGAGAGATCAAGGGCGAGCGAGAGAGCGAGAGAGAGATATAAAGAGAGAGCGAGAGAGAGAGAGAGAGAGAGAGAGAGAGAGAGAGATAAAGTGAGAGAGAGAGATCAAGGGCGAGCGAGAGAGCGAGAGAGAGATATAAAGAGAGAGCGAGAGAGAGAGCGAGATAGAGAGAGAGGCAATAGACTGATATTACTGCATCAGTGCAACACAACTTGGGGGAATCATTTGAGTAGGAACCCTTAGGACGTTCCGGAGAGAGTAAGGTAGATAAGGTAACACAGAAAGACGCGTATTCAGAGTGTTGTGACTTTGCTGTTTTCTTGCTGGAACTACTTTGAGCATGGAAGCTTTGGGCATTGGATTGCTGTGTCGTGAATCATTCTGTTTGCTCCGACAGTCCTCGCGTTAATTCGGACCATGCTTCTTGTGGACTTGTTCCCATACCATCCCCAAAAGTATCACTGCTGGATCTCATTCAAGGAATGGATTGTTTTTTGGGTTCATGGCTGCTTGCTGCTTCTGCATAGGAAGGGGGTCCCAGTTGGCAAAGCCTGTTGGGAGCTTGCTGTTTCTGCTTTATCTTGTCCTTTTTTTTCCAAGAGCCAGGGAGAGAGTCGTGCAGCAATTCTCCTGCCTTTTCATCTAACCCCACATCATAGGAGTATAAATAGGGGTTCCTGTCTAGTGTCAGCCGGAGGAAGGTTTTGCAACATACTTCGGGATATGCTTATCCTACCGAGGTCTTGAAACATGTACTTGAGTCCACTACAGTTAAGTGCTTGTATTTTGTATTTTCTAGCTGCTGCCAAGGGACCTGTGTTATCTATGTACAGAGCTTCAAAGGGCTGGTTCCCTCAGTATATACATTTTTTTGGCTTACTGGTTGAGATGGGTAAAAGGGCTAATTTGGCTCTTCGGGGCAATTGGTGGATTTTTGGTAAAGGTCACCCAATCCACTTAATTCCGCCCGGGGAGAGAAATTGGCCTTTTGGGACTTTAACTTCGTTTTTTGGCAACATTTTGTTTTTTGTGTGTTTCAGCCCATAACATAGAAATTAATTTCAGCAAAAAACAAACTTTCCACCAGAAAAAAACACCAAAAGTGCATTTAAAAAGGTGAACAATCACCCATCCGGCGGAATCGAATTGTTGGTGAATTTTTCCAATTCCTTTTCGCAGCAGAGATTTTTGCCCACACGCACTTACTGGTATGATACACTGTGGACTGAAAACATGATGGGTAACTAGCAGTACCTTGTTTACATATTTTCTTATCTCTGGTCACCAGTATCTGTCCAACAAAGGTTAGCAGTAGCCCGTCCTGCATGTGCAGCCGATATTCATGTGGATATGTCCTGCTTGTTTGGGAGTACCCTTGTGTAGGGTCTGAAATCTTTCAGTGAATCAGGACTATTGCTACATGGTCTCTATATGTGTATATGTTATGGGATCCTTTTAGAAGAGGACATCTTGCTTCTAGGTAGGCTTTTAAATCATCATCAATGTATGCAGTGAGGGAGTCAAAGCTGCCCCTACTGATCTTGTTCTCTGCCTTCTAACTTCCGGAAATGTGCATAGAATCTGTTCTGTGTACCTTAGTGTACATAAGAAGGTTTACCTCTTGTATGTTCTAAACCAAGGTTGTCCAACATACGGCCCGCGGGCCACAATGCGGCCCTCCGAGCCATTTCATGTGGCCCGCGAGGCCGAACAGACAAACAAAGGAAATCCAAAATAACAAGCTGCATGGTTGTGATTTCCATTGGCTGAGAAACAGCCAATGGAAATACTGTTGCCATGCAAGGTACGGCGAGCGCACCACCTTCACACTCCTGTTCCAGTCAGCTTCGTGTGAATCACCAGCATCACGCCTGTGACTGAGGCCTGGTAAGTTTCTTTTTTTTTTTATTTATTTGCAGGCCACGGCCCGGTTTATTTATTTATTTGTTCGATGTTCGTCGGGTCCGTGGACCCGACAAACATCGAACAAATAAATAAATAAACCGGGCCGTGTGTGGCGGAGCACTGTTACTGCCTGGTGCCCCCTTGCAGGGGGCATCAGAGGCAGTAACAGGCCACGGCCGGGTTTATTTGTTCGATGTTTGTCGGGTCCGTGCACCCGATTAATTTATTTATTTCTGCAATGTTGGGCCTGACCAAAATTGTGGATATAAATAAATTAATCGGGTCCACGGACCCGAAAAACATTGAACAAATAAATAAATAAACCGGGCCGTGCATGGCAGAGCACTGTTACTGCCTCTGGTGCCCCCTGGAACTTGGCACCAGAGGCAGTTACAGGCCCCGTGCATTTTTTTTTTAAAAGAATGTTTGTCGGGTCCGTAGACCCGAATTCTGGGCCGTGGCGGGGGACTGTTACTGCCTCTGGTGCCCCCTGTAAGGGGGCACCAGAGGCAGTTACAGGCCTGATGCATTTTTTTTTTTAAAGTATGTTTGTCGGGTCCGTAGACCCGAATTCTGGGCCGTGGCAGGGGACTGTTACTGCCTCTGGTGCCCGCCCCCTTGCAGGGGGCACCAGAGGCAGTTACAGGCCCGATGCATTTTTTTTTTAAAGAATGTTTGTCGGGTCCGTAGACCCGAATTCTGGGCCTTGTTTATTTATTTATTTGTTTGATGTTTGTCGGGTCCGTGGACCCGATTAATTTATTTATTTCTGCAATGTTAGGCTCGACCAACATTGTGGAAAGAAATAAATTAATCGGGTCCACGGACCTGACAAACAATGAGCAAATAAATAAATCAGGCCATGTCAGAGTTACAGCCTCTGGTGCCCCCTGGAAGGGGGCACCAGAGGCAGTTACAGGCCCGGTGCATTTTTAGACTTTGCCAACTTTGCACCAGACCTGCAGATGAACTTAACTGGTCTGCTGTTAAATCTCAGTTACCAGTTTAATGATATCCACTACACTACAGAATAATTGCTCATTTTACTATAGCCAATATGATAGCTCAGTGGGTTGAGCGCTCACTGCTGCGATGTGTGTGTGATCTGCATATTCGAATCCCCGCAAGGCCATCTCAGCCTTTCATCCTTCTTAGGTTGATAAATGAGTACCAACACAGGTTGGGTGATATTGTATGCATATTTGTTCTATAAAAAAGAGCTTTAGTGAAAGTGCTATAATATAACATATTATCATTTGGCCTTGGACGTCTGCTGCCACTCATAGTAATTTGACAATAGGGATCTATACACACAGATATTAATGAAACATATGGTGATCCATTCTTGTATGAAATGTGTTCAATGTTTGTCGGGTCTGTGGACCCGAGTAATTTTATTTCTGGGGCATGGCGGAGGACTGTTGCTGCCTCTGGTGCCCCCTGGACCAATCACCTATGGTAGCAGACATACAGGCTGCAATGGATCTAGTTGCAGCTCACTAATTGTGCCCCCTGCTCCTCATGAACCCCCATAGTTGGTCAATCTAGTGGTGTCATCAGGAATCAAATTTAGGAGGGGCACAGAGGGGGCCAAAGGCAAAAGTAGGGGACATGGTCAACATAGATACAGAATATTTACTTGGCAACACTGGTCAAAACTATTATCTGCATAGTGAAGTACCTAATCACCAGAACCATGGTATGCTCAGGCAGCATCAATCATGACAATGCTGCCTAAATTGGGAACAACCAGCATAGACATGTTGCTACAGGGGCATATTTTGGGCACAACCAGCATGCCAATGTGTTACATCAGTGACAGTGCTGTTTTACAACACTGTGGACACATTGATCATTAAAATGTGTTGTGTTCTACAATGTTCTTGTCTGCTGTTAGTGACCTGGAATGTACATGTTCCCCTTTAGAACGGATTGTAAACTTATGGCTTTTTGGCCAGTTTTCCTGCTGTAAAATGCACCATTTCAGCCCCATATTTGGAAATAAAATCTTGGGGGGTGGACCCCCCAAACCCTCCCTAGATCATTATAGCTCCCTCGCTACGCTCGGTCGCCCCCACTGTTTCAGAAAAATATCAACACATACACACTGGTGGAAGAAATCACAAGAAACTAACCTTTGATCACTGCCCCTGACACCCAAAGCTATCTTTGGGACTGCATGGCTATCACTGCCTGTGATGCTATTGTGTCAAAGGTCACACACCATCGATTTTGAATATACTGCTTTGGGTAAGGGTGTTGACTTTTGGCTCGCCGGCCCACCGGCCCACCGGGTGACAAAAAGTTAATGCTTCGGCCCCACATTCAAAAAGGTTGGACAAGCCTGTTCTAAACCGTCTGTCCAAGCTCTTTTGGTACTGTTGGTTTCCCGATGGAAAAATATGAAACATTACAAAGCACAACATGCAAAGACTTAAAATCCTGAGCGAGGGAGGCGTCAACATCCATTTTCCTTGCAGAAACCAGGCCATCAGACAACTATAAAGTATCAGCACATGAAACCCTTGCTGACAAGATCAAACTAATTTATGCAAACCAAGCGGGAAGAAGAGGGGCTGGCCTGGCCTTTGACCTAAAAATCATCTCACTATCTCACCTGCACTCGCTTCAGACATCCTGCACTGCAAACCATTTCTCTTCAACCTCACAGTCACCACCAAGTTAACCCAATCATCCTGTTCAAAGGCAGACCACCGTTTTACAATCACGGTTTCAGATAAATGTGTGGATATATGTGCTTACCTTGCAGCCGAACATGAGGACATAAACCTACCAGGTGACTTAGTCACCCGTCTCAAAGAAGACAATTAAACTTCAACCAATTCCCTCAGGACCTACCTGGCAAGCCTTCATCTCAAACAAAAGCGCAATGGAACTATGCACTTGACCAGACATACTTTGGTTGCAATTTTCTGCAAGAAAGGACCTTTCACCTCCAACCCTCATTCCACATATCTAGAGTGACCATCTCATGATTCCATTTGCAATCAACAAAGCAACACACAGGCCCTGAATGCACATATTTTGCAGTCACATCCAAAAGGAACTGGAACAATCTACATTTTTGTAAATTTAGCACAACTAATGAAAAGAAAAAAGAAGAAATCCTCCTATTGGACCTAATGATGCTGGATATGTTTGCCAAAGAACTCCCTAACTGGATCCGAAAAAACATGGACCCAATGATGACCCAAAAACCATTAACTGCACCACGGAAGAAGAAGCAGCAACAGAGTTAATCACGCAGCTCTCAGGATTGAAGAAAATTAATTGGAAATTCAAGCGAGTCTGGAAGAAACACTACCACCAGACCGAAAGTCAAACACCAACACCAAATTTGTCTTGAAAGCCAAGTAGCTGCACAACACTGAAAGATTAAGGAGCACGAACAAATTGCAAATGGAAGATGTTCAAAATCATCTTCAAGATGAAAAATCTTGAAATTTGCAACAACACTGTGACGTGTTGTACTATTTAAGTAACAAAATCAATAACATTCAGCAAACCTTCAACACAGCTATCCACTCGAAATATGCATCCCCCATACCAAAAACCAGATAAAGCCAACAAAGCGCAATCATTTCTGGCTCGTTACCATGGAAATGATCCTCAAACTCATGAAATGGAACAAAAAGGCTGACTCACCCAAAGACGGTTCCCACCTGAAGTCATCAACGTTTTAAGAAACCCAGCTTACCCTTTCAAAAGATTGATGAACTGATCGCTAGACAACAGGATAGTACCAAATGTTTTTAAAGATGTCTGCATTAAACCTCTTCTCAATAATACAATAGAAAGACCTGATAACCGAGCCAAATGCAAACCCATATTCAACATACTCAACCCAGCCGACATCCTAAACTATTATGTTTACAACGAAATCCTCAAACACGCAGAATCCAATAGAGTAAGGGGCCAATCGCAAGTAACATTTAGACCAATGAGAGGAACTGAATCAGTGCTTCTCTCCTACTGGCATGACCTAAAAATGAACACAAGATAAGTTCAGTTCTAACACTACTGGATATTTGAGAAGCTTTGACACCATATTCTATAGAACTGTACTCAAGAGACACAAAGGATCCAGCCAGTGTGGTTTATTGTGTACTAACAATGCATAATATAATTTCTCACTAACAGAATGGAAACCACTACCAGCATTCTCATCAAGCACAAAAAAACCCATCAAATGCGGCCTTTAAAAAAGAACGTGTCCTTCACCACTTCTGTTCACAATGCACGTGGTCCCACTTATAGACTAATTAAAAAGCATGGGGCTTACTTGTTGCAATCATGTGAACAACACCCAGTAAATGTCCTTGGTGGCAACTGAGCTCAATTCGAGCAACTCCCCAACTAGCTGCTTTAGTGAAATAGGCTTCTCAATGACCAATTACAACTGTGAAGGCATCATGTAGCAAGACACAGACAACAGATTAAAAGTTCTAACAAATTATTTTGTATTAACTCAAATGTCAGGATGGTGTGAGGCCTAACTTGCCATATGCTAAAATGGGATTTCCCTAACTAAAGAAACTAAGGATAGTCTGAGTCAGTGAGTTAATTTTAAAAGTCTGTCTGTGTCCTATACTTGCCCTCACAACTAAAGTTAAACACTGTATACAGATGTCAACAATAATATAGTGTTCCAAATAAAGTTCTGAGCTTTTACCAGCTCTTGGTTTACTTTCCAACTCGCCTCCGCCAAGTTTGAAACAGTTCTTAAAAGCTCTTGTGGTTCCCTTCCCCAAGAAAACAACAAAGTTCCAAAAGAGCCTCAGGGTTCCCTTCCCCGAGCCGTTAGCTTGTCCAGCTTCCCAATTCACAATTAGTTGCAGCCCCTTAATAGTTTAAACCAGTTTCAGGTCAACTTTACACTCCTTCAGACTCTTCAATGGTTTGCACAGTTTGCTATCTTCTGTATTCACTTCAGCAGTCTATTCATACACAAAGATGTGTTATCTGTATCTTCCTTGGCTTTTTCAGACAGGGTATCTTCGATGTAGGCATAGTTATCAGACCACACAGTCCACCCATTACAGGTCACGCAACCGATAACACCAGGCTTTTCTGCCCACACAGGTTTCTCTGTCACTGCACCTGTGCTCTGGTTCACATTCACTTTGGTGTCTCCTTGCAAATCTCTTGGCTTTGCCACAATGTGTGTTCCTCCTCTGCCAGTCTCTTGGCTTTGCCACAATGTGTCCTTTCACACACTTCACTCGGTGGTGCTCAATCTCTTTCACCACCTTACTTTCACAATCCTTAGCAATGTTCATCACTTGTTTTGCACTTTACTCAGTAAGGTTTGTTCTTTGTCTTTCAATATTCATTACGTGTGTTTCATGCACATTTGCATTCCATGCGTACGCTCATCAAAGCTTACCTTTAGTTCGGTATTCAATAATGCTTAATGTACTTTCTTTCTCTTATAGTTACACTTGCTCGTATTGTTCATTAAAAACCCTCACTTTGGGTTCATTTTCAATTACACATATATTTCTGTTCATCTGGCAGTGACAACCTCCCTGCAGTAGCCCACAGGAGCGCTCTGGTATGAGTGTTCCCTCTGCTGAACTCACCAGACCTTGGCAGCTCCTTTGGGTTGCTTCTCTCTTCATTATCAGCCCCACGCACACATTTCTATAGTTTTGTGAGCAGTGCTTGCTTTTCCGAAATCTCACTGTGTGTTTGCAGTAGCTTTGCCTGTCACTCGCGGATGGCACTGGTGGCTTGCAGCACTGGGGCCTCTTTCGTGCTTCACAGTTCTGGCTGCGAGCACCTGAAAAAGTAGGCTCTGACAGATTTTAACCCTCTCGTGGCCCGCTTGGGCCCCAGCGTCACAGTCTCTCCTTCGCAATTGCTGTCTTCCTGCTTGTCAGTCCCCTTTCTTAGCAGGATTTCTCACTCTAAGGCCCTCAACACATGGCATGTCTTTTCTCCTGCTGGTCTCCCCCTCTCAACTGGTGGCTCCACCTTTTATGCACCTGTGACCTGTTAACTCATTTGTCTGATTCCAATTACTTATGTTCTTGGGACATGCCTGACCCTTGCAATAGTCTTCAGACCTCTTCCTCATCTCAGTACCAGAGTGGTGTAACTGAATGTTAGTGTGCCTGACTCCTAGTCTTCTCTTCCTCGTCCCAGTACTAGAGTGGTGTGACTGAGGGGAAATAAGAGGGAAGGACTGGCAACAAGCTATAAATGTAGGGGAAGAGTAAGGTTTGTTATCAAAATAGAAAGGAGGATGCTATGCCTTGTCCAAAGACATTCTCGCCCCACTCCCCAAGGACCCTCCATCCAGATGATCCACGCTCAAACCTCCACCCCAGGATCAGGATCCAAAAGCCATGGCCTTTCCTTGGCCACTTGAGAAGAGGATCCAAGAAGAATAGGTGTGGAAATGCCTTCAGGTTTTTCACATACCCTTCCCCTAACAAGGTTGGACCAAGATGCTTCACATCGAAACCTGGAGAGAAAGTGCACATTAACTTGCTCTTGACCCTTGCAGTGTTCTACAGTGAAGCAATAAGGTTTAAGTTGCAAGAACCACTGCCTAACCCTTGGTTTGGATTCTTTTCTGTGACTAATCCACACTAATGGGGAGTATTCCAAGATTAGTCAAAACTTATGACCCAAGAGATATTACGTGAAATGTATCACAGCCCACTTAATTGCCAGTGCCTCTAACACAATGACTGGGTAGTTTGTCTGCCTGGGAAACAGCTTCCGACTGATGTATAATATTGGGTGTTCCAGTTCATTATGGTTTTGGGATAGGACGGCTCCCAGTCCCATTAAGGAAGCATCAGTTTGGAGGATAAACTCCTTAGAGAAGTCTGAGAACTTTCAAAATGGGGCTCCGGCATAGTGTCTGTTTTAAGGTGGTGCAACATATCTCATCTTCCTCATTGCATCTGAACATTTGGGGCTCAGTGTTTTTCAGTCTGCCTCCTAACTGTAAGGTTTTGCTGGAAAAATTTGGAATGAACCAGAAGTAGTAGCCGATTAACCCCAATAGGGATCTGGGGTATTTCTAAGTTTTTGTTGTGGGGGTATCGAGAACACCTCTAACCGTTTGCTGCTGGGGTTTGACAGTACCATTTCCAACAAAATACCCTAGATATTTAACCGCCAATTGAGCCAGTTTTCATTTTCTGGGCTTAGCTGTTAGATCTGCTTTCTGTAATACTCTCATGACTGTGTAAAGGTAGTACAGATGATCTTTCCATGTTTTGCTGTGTATCACAACGTTGGGCTTCATTACGAGTCGGGTGGTAGGGGATACCAGGAACCGGAAAGGAGACCGGTGCCGGTAATCACCTACCGCCCGATTCTGAGGTCCCCCCTTACAGGTCCCGTTAGGGGACCAGCCCGCTAATTACAGGCCTGCCATTAGCAGGCCTGTAAATAGCGCCTTCCCCATTCCCATTGAGCCCTATGGGGGCTCAGATGGGAATGGGGAATGGTTGGTGCAATGGGGACTTACCGGTCCCGCCAGGGTCGGACTAGACCGGTAAGTCCCCATTGCACCACACCGGACTCGGTCCCGTTATTGGTGGCAGTCATGGGTCAAATAGCGCCATGACTACCACCAATCTCGGAATGAGGCCCGTTGTCTTTATAGGCTTTACAAAACTCTGAATTTGGTTCTAAACCTTTATCCATCAATCTCGGAAATGTTGTGGGAGCTCCATGCAGACCAAAGGGAAAAACATTAAACTGAAACAGTCCCAAGGGAGTAGCAAAAGCAGTGTTTTCTTTGTCAGGTCCATACAGTGAAACCTGCCAATACCCTTTTGTAAGATATATTGTTGAGAGGTAGACAACATTACCCAGTCGGTTGATAAGATTGTCAATATGTGGCATTGCGTAAGTGACAAAGGCAGAGATGGCATTCACTTTTCTAAAGTCTATGCAAAACCTCCAACTTCCATCAGGTTGTGACACTAACACGATAGGGGAGGACCAGGGGCTATTAGAAGGTTCAATGATCTTGGCCTCCAGCTTTTGCTTAGCTTCCTGGATGATGTTATCTTTTCAGGACTTGGGTAATCGTTAAGGTTTTAAATGTACCACTTTGCCTTCTGGAGTGCTGATTGATGGTAAATATCCTTCACTCTTCCAGGCTCTTCACTAAACACATCAGTTAACTTTCTTATACGATCATACAGATCTACTTTTTGTTTTTTACCAAGATCAGGGGAAATTAAAGCAGTATTATCTGAATCCTCTGGTAACAGAGAAGATAATATGATGGCATTGGACTCTGAAGGATTTTCTTGCCATTCCTTTAACAGATTTATTTGGTAGAATTGGGTTTTCAGGCGACGAACAGGTTGTCAAATGTTATAGTTACACAGTCCCATTTGTTCCAACACCTCATATGGTCCATGCCACTTAGATATAAGTTTATTTTCAGAAGTGGGCAATAACACAAGCACTTTTCGACCTATGGAAAAGGATCCCAAAGAGACATTTTTGTCATAAAAAGATTTCTACTATTCCTGTGCTTTGACCATATGGGTTTGTACCAAAGACCTAACAGCTGACATGTTCTTTAAGCTTAGTTGCAGTTTAGGAGAGTGGTATTGGGGCTTCTTCTCTTGGCTCCCAAGTTTCCCTCAACATATCCAGGACATACAGGGGTTCCCACTCATAAAGTAATTCAAAGGCTTAATATCCAATGGAATCCTGAGGGGTCATTCTAACTGCAAACAAAGTCCATGGGATTGTTTATTCGAAATGTCTGCCATCATTTCCACCAACTTTCGCTGCATGGTCTTTAGAGTTTTATTAAATCATTCTACAAGGACATCTGTCTGTGGATGATATACTGATGTTCGTATTGTGGTGATATGCATCAGTTGTTTAACTTTTTCCATGATTTTGCTCATGAAAGTAGAGCCCTGGTCGGTCAATGTTTCCTTTGGGAACCTCACTCGTGAATAGAAAGGGAGCAGGTGCTTTATAATTAGTTGTGGGGTGTTGCTCTCAAGGGAATGGCTTTTGGGTACCATGTTGCATGGTCCACAATTACATAATGTATTTATTTCCCAGTTTGGAAGTTTATAGGGGCCTCAAAATGACCACACCATGTCTTGAGAATGGAATATCAATGATTGCTAATGGATTTAAGGGAAATGACGGTAGTATATGAGTGCTAGTCTTCTGGAACATGTCACAAGCCTGAATAAAGTTCTTAATATCAGCAGGTATTCCGGGCCAGTATAATGTATTAGTTATTTGGATCTGAGTCTTGGACTGTCCCAAGTGACCTTCCGTCAGATTTGAATGGGCTATCTCCAGGACCACCTGCTTATAACTTTTAGGAGCAATCAACTGTGTTTTTACTAAGCCCTCTGAAGTGGTGGCTTCTCAATGCAAAAGCCCATGTTTCAAAAAGAAAAAAAGGTCCCCCTGTCTCATGACCTTCTGGCTCAGAAAGGACTAGTAAAAATACTTCAGCCAATTAGGGGTCGCTTATTTGGGCAAAGTATGGAAGAGTTTTGCATGCTTCTTCTCTACTTTTTCTGGGCTCAGAGTTTGGAGGGGCCTCAGGTGTTTCATCTGCCTCTCTGAAACCTCAAGAACCTCTATCTGTTCTTTCTTTCCCAGATTTCCCTGTAACCCTAGAGAGCATTGCCCTCTCACGCACCCCTTGAGCACTTGCATTCCCTTGTTGGATTTGAAAGGAATCCATCCCGTGATTTTGAAACAACATTTTAACATCACCTCTAAAATCTGGGCCTATAACCCCAGCTAACACACACATTATGAATCTCCATGCTAGCTCAGATTTTGGTGTTAGTCTAATATAAGTATCAGGAGGTGGAATTAGAATCAAATCTGTGGGTATCAGTCTTCTTTCACCTGGGGGAATAGTCTCATCCCTGCTGCTATACATGTCAAACCCGATATAGCCCTTTGTGGATACTGATGGGTCTGATGCTCTGGCACTTAACTTCTCAAATGTTAGAGTCCTCCAATTTGTATCGGTTGAGCCGCACCCCACCCTTCACACCATTTGTGAAGGCATCATGAAGTAAGACACAGAAAGCAGATTCAAAGTTCAAGCAAAGTATGTTTATTAACTTAAATGTCAGGATGGTGTAAGGCCTAACTTGCCCAAAGCTAAGGTGGGATTTCCCTACCGAAAGAAACTAAGGATAGCCTGAGTCATAAAGTTCAACATAAAAGTCTGTGTCCAAAACCTATATTTGCCTTCACAACTAAAGCTAAACACTGTGTAAGGATGTCTACAACAAGGAAATAGTGTTCAAAATTATGATCTGAGCCTCTTCCAGATGTTGGCTTACTTTCCTGCTCCCCTTCCCCAAGTTCAGAACAGTTCTCAAAAGCTCTTGGTGTTCCCTTCCCCAGGCAACAACAAAGTTCACAATGTCTTAGGTTTCCCTTCCCCAAGACGTTAGATTGTCCAGCTTGCCAATTCACAATTGGTTCAAGTCTCTTAATTCTCAAAACCAGTTTCAGGTCAACTTTACACTCCTTCAGACTCTTCAATGGTTTGCACAGATTGCTATCTTCCATATTCACTTCAGCAATCTATTTCATACGTGAAGGTTTGCTATTTGTATCTTCCTTGGCTTTCTCAGACAGGGTATCCTTGATCTAGGCGCTGTTATCAGACCACATGGTCAACCCATTACAGGTCAAGCAACCAATGATCCTAGGCTTTCTTGCCCACACAGGTTTCCCTTTCACTACACCTGTTCCCTGGTTCACATTCACTTTGGTTTCTCCTTGCCAGTCTATGGGCTTTGCCATAATGTGTTTTCCACACACTTAACTCCATGGTGCTCACTCTCTTTCACCACCTTACTTTTACAATATTAAGCAATGTGCATCACTTGTTTTCCACATTACTCAGTAAGGTTTGTTCTATGTCTTTCAATATTCACTATGTGTGTTTCATGGACACTTGCATTCCAACCGTACGTTCATCAACGCTTTCCTTCAGTTTGGTATTCAATAATGCTTAATGTCCTTTCTTTCACTTATAGTTCAACTTGCTCGTATTGTTCAATACATCCCCTCACTTAGGTTACACTTTCAATTACACATATATTTCCTTTCAACCGGCAATTACTTCTTCCCTAGCCCCCAGGAACGCCTGTGTACCAATGTTCGCCTGCTTCGCTCACCGGATGTTGGCATCTCCTCCAGCCATCTACTCTCTTTGTTCTCGGCTCTGCACACATTTCTGTAGCTTTGCGAGCAGTGCTCGCTTTTAGGAAATCTCGCTGAGGGTTGTCGGTAGCTCCGCCCATCATTCGCTGATGCTTCCGGTGCCTTGAAGCACTGGGTTCTCTTTGTGCTTCACAGCTCTGGCTGTGAGCACCCGATCAAGGAGGCTCTGACAGTTTTGAACCTCTTACAGCCCTTCTCGGTCCCTGGTGTTGTAGTCTCTCCTTCCCAATTTCCGGCTTCCTGGCGTCCAGGCAGGACCCTACTCGGCAGCCTCCTTCTTAGCAGGATTTGTCCCCTCGGAGGCCCCCAATACCTGGCCTGGTTTCTCTTCTGCTGGTCTCTCTGTCCCTAGTGTTGGCTCCACCTTTTATGTTACTGTGGCCTGTTAACAGATTACAGGTGCGAGCCCTTCAACTCAATTGCCTGACTATAATTACTTATGATCTTGGGACATGCCTGATCCTTGCAATAGTCTCCAGGCCTCTTCCTTGTCCCAGTACTAGAGTGGTGTGACTGAGGGGAAATAAGAGGGAAGGATTGGCAACAAACGATAAAGGTAGGGGGAGGGTAAGGTTTGTTTTCACAATGGAAAAGGGGATACCATACCTCACCCAAGGACATTTTCTCCCCACTCCCTACTCCCCAAGGACCCTCCGCACAGGTGATCCTCCCTTGCATCTCCACCTCGTTGGTCAGGATCCAAAAGCGATGGTCTTTCCCTGGCCACCTGAGAAGAGGATCCAAGGGGAGTAGGTGTGGAAATGCCTTAAGGTTGTTCACACAACCTAAAATTAAATCCAAATAATATTGAAATCCGGGTCACCCCCCAAAACAACCAATCATATTTGCCACACCGCTGGCCTTTAAAAATGGGGAAAAGGCTAAACCCTCCACAGTAATAAAACACCTTAGAATTTACATGAACAGTGAATTCAGACTAGAACTAAAAGTAAATTCTGCAGCTAGAAAAAGGTTCTACGACCTGTACTCAATCAGATATATCATGCCTAACTGCTGATTCCACACAACAAACCCACCATCAACTTGCTGATATAGGCATGTCAGACTACCTAACCAAGGAATTATAATGGATCCCAAAAACCACAGCAAGGCTTCTACTAATACTAAACAGGGGAAATGACTTCACCCCAGCCCTGCGATGCTTCCACTAGCTACCAGTGCAGGCAAGTATTCACTTTAAAGCATTCTGCATTGCACACAAAACACTGAATGGTGAAGAAGAACATTTCTTCAATACAAAACACTTTTTATTAACCAAAATGGGACCACATATCTAGCAGTGCCATGCTAATCAAAACCAAGCGAGAACAACACATCTAGAGGTACAGCTTGCTCCACCATCAGATCAAAAGGATGGCACCCTAGCCATACAGCAATCCAAACACGAGACAACCTTGATTTCAGAAAAATGACAAACACCTTACTTTTTAACACTCCGGTGTAAAGGGATGAGTCCCACTCCCCATCAAACTGAATGTAGTGGAGATAGACCCCCTCTACCTCAAACCGAATGCCAATAACTTATTAGGTTGATCAATGCTTTCAAATGTTGCAGAAATTAGAATTATAGTGCTTCACAGGAACGCGCTTTAAGGGATGATTAAGTTTATGGAGCCAGAAAGTTATGTGGGTGGAGAAGAGAATGTGTCAGATAGTAAATGTTATGATATATTATCAAAGAATCTAGGTCCAAATCGGAGCATGTCCCAGGTTTTAGCAAAATTTGGGTTGGTCAGGCATTTTATAATTGATCCCCCATCTTGGGTTTTAGGACAAGGTCAGGCACTTTAAAATGGATGCTTGCTTGAGTATATCAAAATGGTCGACTTTTGCTAACTCGTTATGACCTCACTGGACAGTGTTTTTTATAAAGGTTCAACCAGGGGACATTGGTGGCGAGAATGAGTGAGTAGAACTGGTCTAGACTAGGTCAGAGTGGCAGATAGGCCGGCAAATCACACGTAGAAAGAGGAACAGCACATTGATCATGCCATATAAGTCAGCAAATCACAGACAGGGAAGGGGCTGTACTTATGATCAGGCCATTGCCTCACCTCCCTAGAGTGTAAATAAGGAGGGACATTTTGTAACTTTTAGCAGAGTCCCAGAGATGTTTCTGATGCTGTATACTGTGTATCTCGTGTCATGCCTTCTGGAAGAAATAAAACCTGATGTCTTCTTGAAACCAGTCTGATTGTCCAGATGTACTCCAGAATCTCTTATTGACCCTAGAAATGCCAATGCCCAGAGAGTGGGGGTGATGGGACCCTCATGAACACAGGGAAAGAAGGAAACCCACCACTCAGGCACAACTGATCAGGCATCATTAACAGACAACCTTACACATGCCAATTAATCAAATATCCAATCAGGCTGAACACAAGAAACAACAGCCAACAAGAAACGTGCCAATAGCAAAACTAAAATGGTACCCACGCAAAAATGGATAGGTAATTAATAACATTAATATAGGTTGAACACAGGAAACAAGCAGGAAAAAAGGAATAACCCACCAGGATAACTGAAACTGTACTTATCTCAAAATGCTTTGGACTAGCATGCCGTACAGCCACAGTCCAGCAAGCCTGCCAAGCAATATTCTTGCTATGCCAAGAGGCCCTGACTCGACAACCTCAATTTATCATTTACCAGTAAGAAATACCCAACCCATCAGAATAAACATTGCAACTACAACAAAAAACCTACACCTACAACAAAACGTTTTGGAATTGCATGTCAAACTGGCACAACCCACTAAGCCCATCAACCAATATTACTGTAATGTCAAACAAAAAACATATCAGGAGTAAGGAACAGGCCCTCGACATTTTCTTCAAACACCTGACCAGTTAGAAATTAAGGAACTGTCACTCTCCACACCATTGGCCAGTAAGGTAGACCCTACTCGGTCAAAAAAAACATAGAAACCGCTGTAATGGACAACCCGATCCCTCCCAAAACACCAAAAATCAAATCTGGTTGAACACAAGCAACAAACTAGCAACAAGGTTCCAACCAGCAGGAAAAATCAAATGGCATCTACTTCAAAACGCTTTGGACACATAGGAGCAGCTTATCATTCCCATCACCACATATTCCAAAAATGCCACACAAACGTGCAAAGGTAGGAAACACTCACTCAGCAACTTCTTCATACCTTGACCAACAACAATGTCCCTAACTCATCAGAATAAACCTAGCAACCTCCAGAAATAACCCAACTCATTAACAACCTCATGTTCAACTTCCCTTACTCACCATATGCTCACCTACCCTCCTGCTAAACTGCCCTTACTGACCACATGCTCACCAACCCTCCTGCTCAACCACCCTTACTCACCACATGCTCACCAACCCTCCTGCTCAACCGCCCTTAATCACCATATGCTCGCCAACCCTCCTGCTCAACCGCCCTTACTCACCACATGCTGACCAACCCTCCTGCTCAACCACCCTTACTCACCACATGCTCACCAACCCTCCTGCTCAACCACCCTTGCTCACCACATGCTCACCAACCCTCCTGTTTAAACTGCCCTTACTCGCCATATGCTCAGCAACCCTCCTGCTCAACTTCTTTTACTCACCACATGCTCACCAACCCTCCTGCTCAACCGCCCTTACTCACCACATGCTGACCAACCCTCCTGCTCAACCGCCCTCACTCACCACATGCTCTCAAAACACAGCAACATAATTGGCACAGTGAAACCCTTTCTTCATATCAAAGGCCTCACACACCTACACCTCTTGAATCACCTTTCAGACCTCATCACCAACAGAAGCACGCTAACAACTCAAAAACTTGACGTCTCCCATCTCGAAAAAAAATACTCCACAGTACAAATCAATATCCCCCTGCAAAACATACCCACTCAGATTCTGGTTCTCCTAGTTCTACAAGCATCAAGAAATCACAACCCCTTGTCTTTTCCCTACCCTCTGCTCCACACCCACATACACACTTTCCCTTTCAAATCCATTTGAGTGCCTGGAGACGATGTAAATGGCAGTGGTGTGCAGTATAAATTCCAATGTCATGTCGGTGAAAACAAGGAGCTAGTATAGATTTTAGAGTAAGCTGCCTGCTATGGATTCGCGACTCCAGCATTTCTAGACTGCCGTGCTTTACATGTGGTGCTTGTCGTTTTACTTATTACAGGAGTTGAATTATTCAAAGTTGAGTCCGCTGAAAAGGTAGAGCTAATTTGACAACAACACTGCCCCAGGCCCCGGGCCGCATGAAATGCGGGACAATGGAGGGCCTGGGAGTTTAGGCGTGGGGTGTGGGGAAATGGTGCGAAAGCGTAGGGAGGGGCGTCCGAACGGCGCCACAAGAAACAAAAGCCCAGGAAAGGGCAGGAAGCAGCACCTGGGGAAGGTGCGAAATATAACAGCAAGGGGCCAGAGGGGAAACCCGGCCCCCAAGAAGGAACAAAAGGCCTGGGGTGTATAAGTAAGCCAGGAAAAGGAGAGGTGGCACAAACCAGGTAAAGAGCTCACCTCTCTCGGGTAGGCTCTTAGTGCCTGGATAAGGGGAAGGAAAAACGTTTGCTCTTGCGGGCTCACACATTTTCCACATCCTCGTAATTCAGTCTAAAGGCAGTGGCTACGAGTTCGCCCAGCCGTGCCGGAGCAGGAGTGATGCAGAAGTACCAGCAGCAAGTGAACCGAACACTTTCGCCGTAGACAGGCGAGACAGGCGAGAAAGATCGGTAGTAGAAGAGCAGGAGAAGCAGAGGACGCACTGTGTGGATGAGCAGGAAGGCGTGGCTGACAGAATTCAGACGAGAAGGATGGTGGAAGGAAGAGCAAAACGGGCTCAAGAATTCTCAGAATGGGCAAGGAAGGCAGAGAAAGAATATGGGGCACATTGGGTGCTGGAGATAATGCAGAAGGAAGAAAGGGTGAAGGCAATGTCACCCTTGCTGTTCATAGAGCCCACCAGCAGCGCAGGAGAAGACGAGGTATAGCAAGGACAGAAGAGGGGGAGAGAGGAGTCGAAGAGATCGGAGGAACAGACGGTGGCACCTACCAAGAGGAAGAAAAGAAAAGATAAAAAACAAAGGTCCTGTGAATAATAATGTGGGGAATAAAATCGTAAAAATGTTTAAAAATTGCGTCACGGTTCGGGTAAGTCGCCCAGAACCAATGGCAAGAAGAACAGCCGTGAGAAGGGATCCAGGGAGGAGCGGCAGGGGAATTCTTCAACTGAAGAAAGCAGTGATGACGAAGAAAGAGATCATTTAAGGGCTTGGGTAAAATGGAGAGGAGTGGTGAGCAGGGAGAAACAGAGAGGGGTGGGGGGGCAGGGGCAGCACCCAGGGAAAGCCCGGTCCCGGCACCACAAGGGGCACCAGTAGTCCCGGTGCCACAAGGGGCACCAATAGTCCCGGCCCCACAAGGTGCACCAGTGGGGCCAAACACAGGGGGAGCACCGCAAGGACCCAACCCACAATCGGTGGTGCCAACGGGGACACCAGCGGCACCAGTGGCAGGGGACCCACAGCCGGGGGCAGTACCGCCAGTGGCAGCGGGGGAAGTTGGGGGACCACTCATGACGAAATAAGGCAGACCAACCATGGGTAAAGATGCACAGAGCAGGTCAATGAAGGCAATGGCTTGGTATATAAATGACAAAGTAAAGGCGAAAATATGGAGGAAGGAATTGATCGATATTTTCACATTGTTAGATTGTCAAAAGAGGGGGATGAATGTGGCACTAGAGGATATTAAGGAGGACGAGAAAAGCTTACTGAAAAAGGGGCCAGTAGTAAGGAATTTTGACAACTGGATGGCGGCCTTCACCATAATGTCTACAATTATATTACAGAAATTCCCAGAAGACGGGGTAGCATTAGTGGCGTATCAGCAGAGGGTCCTGAAGGTACACGCAGCGTTTGGGGGAGACGCATGGCTGGAGTATGATCACGAGTTCAGAAAGGAGATGGACTGCTTTCCGGATATGGGATGGGATGAGAACAATTTTAATCTCTACATATTTAATGTGCTGAAGGAGAAATGGGATTCCAAGGAGCGAAGCGCAGGAGGGCAGCAGAGAAGGCAATATTGGCAGAATGATTACAAATCTGATTATAGATACAATAACAGAAGATATGAATACAGCTATGACAGAAATAGAGACCAAAATTTTCGGAGCAGGAACTATGGGTCACAGAGAGGGTGGCAGAGCAGCCTGCCCCCAACATCGCAGGGGGGGGGCAGTGGGAGCATGGGGACAACACGGGCAGAACCTGGACAATGTCAGAATTTTGAGAAGGGAGTACCCTGTAGCTGGGGATGGAAGTGCAAGTTCAGCCACAAGTGCGAGAGATGTAAGGGTGACCACAGCAGCTCCAAGTGCAGAAGGGCCGCAGCTCCAAGCGGCAGAAGCGATGAGACGCGAAAATAAGAGCTGGGGCGGGAAGGGGGCCACGCCAGTAAAAATCGAGAGGATGGAAGTGTGGCTCCAGAAATACCCAGACCAAAAAACAGCAGATGAGATCAGGCAAGGCTTTAGAGAAGGTTTTAACATCCTGTTTACCGGGCAGGGAGCGCGGGACATTCCTAGAAACCTGAAGTCTGCAACTGAGAACAGAGATATAGTGACCAGTAAAATCCAAAAAGAGGTAGAACCGACTAGGGTAGAGGGCCCCTTTACAGCCTTACCATTTGAAGAATTGATATGCTCTCCACTGGGGCTGGTGCCGAAAAAGGATAAAGGGGAATACAGGCTGATACACGACCTATCCTACCCCCCGGGGGCCTCGGTGAACACCGGCATCGCCCAAGCGAGGCAACAGTATCATATTCAGACTTTGAGGAGGCAGTAGAACTGGTCAGGAAAGCAGGAAAAGGGGCATGGATGGCGAAAGCAGACATTAAATCTGCATTCCGGCTGTTGCCAGTCAACAGCAGATCTCAAAGATGGTTGTGCATGCATTGGGAGGGGGAATACTTCATCGACAAATGTCTCCAGATGGGGTGCGCCATCTCATGTGCATATTTTGAGAGGGTAAGTTCATTTTTGCAGTGGGCAGTCACAGAAGAGATGAGGGAGGCCATGACGGTACATTACCTGGATTACTTTATATTTATAGGGCCCAAAGGTTCAAAGCTATGCAAGGCAACCTTGGATACATTTGTGGAAATAACGAGCGAGTGGGGTTTTCCACTGGCGGGGGAGAAAACGATGGGGCCAACGCAGATTATCCAATTCCTAGGAATAGAAATTGACTCAAGCAGGGGAGTGTGCCGGATCCCGAATGACAAGGTGACAGATCTGCTGAAGACAATAAAGGAACTACAAGGAAGAAACAAAGTGACAGTGAGAGAATTGCAAGCGCTGGCAGGAAAGCTGAACTTCGCAGGAAGAGTCATACCACAGGGGAGGGTGTTCCAGAGAAGCATTGAGCTGAAAACAAGAGGGGCTACAATGGGGCACCACAGAGTCAGGCTAGGGGGAGGAATCAAGAGAGATCTGGAAGTGTGGGCAGAATTTCTGAAGTACTTCAATGGGTCGGTGATATGGCGCTCACCGGTAAATGGGGAAGGGAAAAGGGTGTTGTTCACCGATGCAGCAGGTGGCCTTGAGTTTGGCGCAATACTGGGGAAACAGTGGTGTGCAGGCAAGTGGCCAAAAACATGGCAGGTGGCGGAATGGACAAAAAACATAACGCTGATGGAGCTCTTCCCAATATGGGTAGCGATTTGCGCATGGGGGAAGAGCTAGGGAACAAGGAGTTGGCAGTATGGTCGGATAACATGGCGGTGGTGCACGTGTTAAATAAAGGAAGTGCGTCATGCATAATAGTGTTGGAATTAATGTGGGCAATCACGCTGGAAAGCCTAAAAATGAATACATGCATAAGGGCCAGGCACATCGCTGGGGAAGCAAACGTGGTGGCTGATGCAATCTCTCGCTTTCAGTGGGAGAAATTCAGAGAGCTGAGACCGGACGCCGACAAGGAAAGAACGCCCACGCCGCCAAAGGCATGGGTCCCGTTGGAGGCACTGGAAAGGAAAGCACGGTTGGCTACAAGGTCGACTCTAAAGAAGTGGGAGAAGAACGGAGAACGGAACGGGTCATTGACAAACTGACCAGGAACGGCCTAACGTACAAAACGGAGGCTGGACCCTACAAATCGGCATGGATAGTGGGGTGCTCTTTCGTGACCCGGGCAGGCAGGTGGCTGGAAGAAGTGAAGCAAGGACTACATTTCAAAAACACAATTACATCCTGGTGGGGCATCCCGGGGATGCACTGGGAGGACATTCACAACAGGCTGTCGGACCTGATAGGTTTCAGGGACCCCCCCGAGTACCTGGTTATACACCTCGGAGGGAATGACCTGGTGAGCACAAATAGGGGTAAATTACAGAGGAACATTTGCGAGTCGCTGCATAGCATAGCCCGCAGTTGGTGGAAAACCGAGATTTTCATGTCAGAAATAATACCAAGAAGGGTCTGGTATGGGGCACAAAGGAGGCACACAGTCGAAATAGCCAGAAAGAAACTAAATAAATCAGTAGAAAAGTACTGCAAGAGCACAGGGCTACACTTCATAAAACATGGACTACACCGGAACAACCCGGACATGTTTCACCAGGATGGGGTACACCTATCAAGGAAGGGGATGGGGTTTTTTCCGACAACATTGTTAGGGCACCCCAGGAACGGGGTTGTAGGTAGGGTGCTTTTGGGGGGGACCTGAACGGGCGTGAATAACACACGCTCAGGTGTGGCGGCATGTGCCCAGGAACAAAGGCCCAAGGATAACAAGGACTCAGGAGGAGCCTTGGGCAACTTCGGGACTGGACACAAGGTGCCCAAAAGCATATGGCCGTGTATTGATTTTTGTTGTTTTGTATTTTCTGTAAGAAAATAGAATGCCTACGGCCTACAACATTTCCATAAACATAATTGGTCTGTGATTTATTATTTAGGCAGGGATCTGGTCAGAAGAGCAAAGCGAGCCCACACTACTCAGCCTATGACAATAGCACTGCCTCTCTCCCTATCCCCCAGACCATTGCTCCCATAGCCACGGCCCACAGAAACAAAGCCAAGATCAATATGCACCAAATATGCCTTTCTTCTCTTGTCTCAATAGCTACATGCATAGATTAAGAGAAAACATGTAGCTACAAAATAATGAGGGATATATATTTATGTTCACAGTCAAAATGCAAACAAAACGTATACATAAATATTTCAAAAAAGGATTGATGTATAGAGTGTACTATACTGAATATCAAATATGTTGTGGCTGTGTGTGTGTGTGTGTGTGTGTGTGTTTTGTGTGTGTGTGTGTGTGTGTGTGTGTGTGTGTGTCTGTGTGTGTGTGTGTGTGTTTTGTGTATGAACAACATGTCCCATAATTGATAGAACAGACATTAGAAAAAACATATATAGTGAAGGGCAGACTAGTTAAAGCACAACAGTGTGTATTTTGAATGTACCCCACAACCCCACGCAGAATACCTTCCCAGACACCCTGGTGCTGTGCCCTGTTGCTATATCCATCCCTTAGGACACTGTGCATAGACATGAATATGCAAACGTTGTGCAAATTAGATTAATGTAATGACATGCCCCAATGCCCCAGCCACAAGGCTGTCAGACTGCACTGCACTGCACTGATGAACCCTAACAGGGAGGACATCAGGTGTGAGTTGCCTGCAGCCTTGAGGAATGTCTGTATTGGGCCGATTACGCTATTTATAAAAGAGCACGCCCTGTAAGACAAACACAATTCTGCGAAAGGCTTGCATTCGGTCACATTTACATACCCACAATGCCTTGCTCATGTGCGTCTGATCTGGGTGGTTACTGGGTGGTGCACTGGCTTGCATGGCTTGGCCCAAATCCACATATCTTAATCTACTCTCTTTTTTTAACGAGAAATAAAACTGCCAACGCGTTGGTCAAACACTACCCACGTGACACTCCTTGCAGAGTAGAAGATACTCATATGCATAGCGCCGCATCCCTTTCGGGCTGTGATCCTGGTTTGCAGCGGCGCCGGTGAGAATGCATCGTCCGATTATTTGTCTCTGACTAATTTGTGTGTTCATTAATTGCTAAGAAGTTTGCTCGCTCTGCCCCACTAATTCCCTTCATTAGAGCTCGTGCTGCGGAGGTTTAAAGAGGCAGCCATCCCTCTGTTTACCAGGAGTCTCAAAGTCCGATAAGCAGTGAAAGAGACACAGCCCAGCAGGATGCAGGTCAATTATGTCAATATCGCTCTCTGGGTGTTTCAGTCGTGTCGGTTCTGTCCCCATCCCCTCCTTACTAACCTGCTTACTTATACCTTTCAGGAGCTCCCATGTCATGCGTGACACCTTGAGCCAGTCTTTGTTTTTTACTTCTGCATGCTGGGACTTGTAGTTTCATTTCTCACATTGTGTGTGTATGGGACACTGATTTCTGATGAAGCTGTTCCGGGTGGGATCGCACTCTGGGAAAGTGGACCTGGAAACCTGGAAATGGGCCTGGAAATGGGCCTGCACACGGATGATATGCACTACATCTTCCTCTCTTTATAATGATGTTTAGTATCGAATGCTGAGTGCATGTGATATCCACTGACACAGGTCAAGTGACCTTACCCTTCCAAGGTGCCTCCAGTTCTTTGCCTTCAGCTCCCTTACCGCTGAAAACCATGGCTCCCTTTATTCTGCTGCGAGGAAGGCTATGGGGGCAACAGGAAATTATGGTGTGGACCATCAGTAGGCACAGACCGGAGCCTCTTGATCCCATGATGTGTCAGCACAGCACAGATGGCGTCAGCAAACAAGTAAAAAGCATGTGCTCTGGACAAGTGTGCCATTGTGCAATATGTCTGAACAGGTTTCGCAAAGAATTTTCTTAGGACAAGTCCACCACCATTTCCCTATTGGACACTATACAGACAGCATTAGAGCCCGCACAGAATGCGTTCACACACTCATCAAAAGTATTTCATTCTTGCTCTTCTGCAAGACAGGATCTTGCTGAAGTACTGTTGCCATGGTTGCTGGAGTGTCACAACCTTCTGTCTGCCATATATTGAAGCTGGCTTTGTATAGCATGCTCGGACACATGGGGATTATATAGACTTTCCTGATCGTGTATATGAGCGGCTGCGTGCTCGTGCAGGAAATACCACCCCCCTACCTCCTATATGTTGGAAGCCTGAGATTGTGCCGCGTTTGAACCAGCAGTTGTGCCAATACTGCAGTGTATATTCGAAAGAAGGTACCCATTGAGACAACCCTATTGAATGTATCCCCGAAGGGATGATAATCTTAAGGAGGAACTCCATGAAGGAACATGAAAAAGAGCAAAGAAGTCTGTGACATCATAAGAAAGTATGAACAACGTCTCAGGATACTGGCTGAAGAGGATGTATGGATCGTTTAGGAACTAATGACGAAGTAAAGAGTCAAGTGAACTTTTTAATATGAAAAATAAGATATATGTGCATGAAAAACTGAAGAGAATAAAATGTTCAATAATTGTACAGACGCTGAAACGCAAAACGTAGACTAAGTCATCATAGAAGCTGGCTATATGTTGTGAATAGAATGCAGGCAGAGACACCATTGTACAAGAGCTGGACATCGATATCATGAATTTTAGTAAGCCAGGACCCATGAAGAAAGGAAGAATTGTGTCACGGCAAGAATAAGCTGAAATTGTGGAGCTGTATGGAGAGGTTGTCTATCTAGCCTGGAGTCCAGAATGAAGCAGCCAAGGTTGGCTATCTATTCTGGAAAGGCGTGATCGTGCGAAGGAGGAATCACCCATTCTTAAGGTGCAGAGAAATAACACCAAGAGTGCCAAGTTTTATTCATTTAGAGCATTTAAGACCTACAAAATGGACCAAATTTCGTAGGTCTCCTCTCACGTGATCCAAGGATGAAAATAGAGTCAAACTTGGAGTCCCACGGTAGTGAATGCCCACACTCCCATGTATTCCCAGAGACAAGATTACTTTGCAAGGCCACAATCTTCATGGCAGAAGGCCTGGGTGATGAGAGATGCTGGGCTAATTGGGTGGCATGGTAGAGTTAGGCCCATCTTCTTGCACCTGGGTCTGGGCTTACGTGCTGCTTAATTACCCGAATGTTCCAGACATGGCACAAGCATGCCGACCAATTGTAGTGGTCCATATAACAAAGGACCTTATGGTTCAAAGACCAATAAGAAACCATGTATCTAATGGTTTTAAAGATGACATGTCTTAGAGGTAGGCATTTATTGCCCACCTGACAGTGGGTAGCCAATCGCAATCCTAGTTCCTATATAGTGTGTACTTAGGTGTTCCTCTTAAGCCTATCCCGATCTTCAGTAGGTGTTTTATTATTTGCCACATAGAATGACGTCACCACTGATGTGTTTTTAGTATAAAGTCTATGTTGTGTGAAAATGTTGTTGAGAGAAATTGAGCGTACGTCCGTTGGTGTTTGTTGTAACTACCTGTTTTAGATAATTGTTAATAAAACAGTACTTTGCGATCTTCCTGAGTTGGTTAGTTTATTTGGACTCAGAGTTATTCTGTGAACCCATCCATTGCATGAACGTCCCTAAAGGGCCATAAACTCAATAGTGTCAGTGATCTATGGATATCAAGGTGGCCTTCTATGCTATCTCGTGATTATGCAGCATGGTTGGTGCTTTGGACAACATGACTAGTTGTATTGTGCTGCTCTAGGAGCTTATAAAAATGCAAACATCATCAACAATTCCTCCACAGCCAAGATAGACAAGACAAGGTGCCACACTGGCAAATCCAGAGACACCACAGACGTCCAACCTTTACCAGTCCCCAGCATATCCAGAACAACTGAATTCAGCGCAATTACTCCAGACGGCCTGACCAACACTTTGCAGACCTCAAACCCATGACCTATGAAGACGACATCATTCCATTCTCCATTGAAAAGATCATCACAATTCAAACTCTCATACCACTTCTCAACGTCATGAACACATTCCTCATGCAAGGCGCCTTCCCATATTCATGGAGAAGAGGGTACATACTCCCTCTGCTGAAAAAGCCCACACTCAACCAGTATGAGTAGGTCAACTACCTACCCAGCATGCATCCCGTGTACCATGTCAAATTGTTCAAGTAGACTTTCCCTGTTCAGTTGCATGAAAGGATCACTCAGGACAACCCCCTACAGGACTACCAACCCAGATTCCAAGCAGGTGCAGCCTGACCTACATAATCAACAACATTCACCACATTGTGCCAAAAGGGACCTCTGCTTACCCATCCCATTTGACCTGTCTGCCACTTTCTGAACCACTGACCACGAATCCCTCCTCAATATTCCTGCCACATGCATGGCTTCAAAGGAAGAGTCCTGCAGTAGTTTTCCACCTACCTCTTCAACATAGTCCAAATTGTGCAGATAATTTCCAACAGATTTCAGTGACATCGAGTAACTTTTGGATTTCACAAATCTTCAACCTGTCCCCTGTCTTCTTCAATTTCAAGATAAAAACTGTGGGGTGGGAGAAATCCTGGAGTACATCAATGTCAAGATACACTAATAATCATATGGCACACAGTTGCCTAAAGATCAATTGTATTAGTAACATCCATAAACTAAAGCACTGTCTGTCCCACATTCAAGATTGGATGGCAAGCACTAAGCGAAAGCTCAACTACAAAACAACCAAATGCATTCTCCTAAAAAAAACACCAAGCATGCAGAAGTCCAGAATTCACAGCTGATTGACAACCATGCAAGAGTCACACTTCAACTCTCCCCCATACCAAAATCTTTTCACTGCACCATCAATTATGACCACTCATTCACAGCAGACTTAAACCGAATGGTAACAGTTTACCTCCCCCTCCCCTGCAAAATTAAGTCTTTCATCCATTCCAAGAGTTTCAGTCCAAATACCGGCCATCTGCAGCAAGATACATTAAAGACTAAAAGCCTCATTACACATTTGGTGATATTTTGGTGGTAAACCTGCCGAAATAGCACCAAACAGTGCTGGTAGGGTGGTGTAGGTCCCCATTTTGAAGACCATCGGACACTATGGGGAGTTCATCAGAATTATCACCAGCAGTAATTCTGAAAATTCTGCAGATCTTTGGCA
Source organism: Ambystoma mexicanum (assembly GCF_040938575.1). Lineage (NCBI taxonomy): Eukaryota > Metazoa > Chordata > Amphibia > Caudata > Ambystomatidae > Ambystoma > Ambystoma mexicanum. Next base: position 163,633,379 of record NC_090931.1, on the reverse strand, counting down.
ATAATGTAGCATATTCACCTTTAGCATTTTGCTGGAGGCTTATCCTCTATTTTACCACCAAACCTATAGCATGACAGGGCGGTAATGCGTCAGCAACAGAATTACCACGGACAGTGAGTATGCATATTTTGCAGATTTTTGGCAATAAGGTATTTACCTTTAGCATTTTGCTGGAGGCTCATCCTCTACCTTACTAGCAAACCTATCGTATGATGGTGCAGTAATTTGGCAGTAACAGAATGACCACCATGTTCCTGCCGTTTTTATCAGAGTGCCATTCCTGTAAGGAGGCCCCCAAATAATTTAAACACATCACCCTGATTATCAAATACATACACCGGCTTCCCGTTCACTCCATACCCCGCAATGTAGGAATGAGACGGCTCCTTCATTTAACACTAGCCCAGTTTATTGGCCAAGGACTATATCATTCCATCAACTGGCTTTTTATTTCACATATCTATCATGATACATTAATTATGTTCTTCATGTATCTGGGGTTTTATCCAGCTATATTGTTAAAACGTACATAGTCCCTCTTCCTAGCTGCGTCCCACAATGGATAATTTCAGTGATAGATTATGCCTTGTTGGTCATTCTTTTCTCGTTCCATTAAAAATGTTTCATGCAATGAGAGCCTAGGAGGTGCTTAAACTGGTCAAGTGGCACAGCCAGTAGAGCGCTCGCATTGACATCCGTGCAGAGCCCAGCGGGGCCAAACTCAGTCTTTCATCTTTCCGAGGTCGATAAATGAGCACCACACAACGTGGGTAATAATAAGCAGCGCTCAGATACCTGAGGGTTCGTAGCGCTACATAAAATGCGAAATTGTTAAATTATTATCATGCTGTCAACACCACTAGTTGGAACTGTATCAAACAATAACATTAACACCATTTGCTGTGCCCTATCACGACTCTAAACCACTCTTAATGCATTTTTGTTGTTTGCCATCCACAAGACAGTAGCATTGGCTATGCTGTGGTTGTTTATAGTTGCCACGACAATGGATACAGGGTTACATATTCATGTCTGACGCGTTACTTAGGCTTTGCTAGAGGGCAACAGCATCTTGACAGGATGTGAGACTGTGATCATTTATCAACACGAATGAGTAAGCACTTTATTTGCATTACACTCAGCCGATACTACAGGTTTTAGCCACCTTTGTTAGATTTGATAAACACATCTATCTTCACAGAGCAACCCCTCCAGTATCCTGCACCTATAATTTAAGAACACCCTACTGAATCTGTTGCGAAGACATTTACCTGCAATAGTGGGTAAAGTTGTGTTAGTCCTCACTAGGTACATTCATATATTAAACTACCTTTGGAGATTTCTGCAATGTTTAAATCTCTTTATTGCAATCTTTCTGTAGATGGTAAACCTAAACTTGATATTGGGATTGTTTACCTTCCTAAACCACTTATCTCAGATTGGATGATCGTTCATTCTCCAAGTACAACATGAATTGGGATTTTTAAGTAGGTTGAAGCCTATCATGAAGTACTAATTTACCAGACGTTCCTCAAGCGGTTCTTCTATCGACACAAACACTTTGTAAATGTTATAGAAAGGTGACAGAAGGGATAGTGATAGCACTAAATGTGGCTAGAGTATACTGCTGTTTAGCAACATTTTACCTACTGAAACACCTCTCTATGACCTTGTTACAGAATTGTTAAAGTGGTCTTTCCATTTGACCTGATGAAGTTGCGATACTAAATATCCTACGCCGAAACATATACAGTCATGCATGGCTTACCCTGTCCTATCCTATCAGTCCTGAGGATATTGTTACTTCAACAGACGATCTCGAGGATGTTTTCACCTTGATATTTGTCCACTTCCAATCCAGGACTTTTCTAATTCATGAATCACCCTTAGAAAGAATGAACCTTATATAGTAATTAGATAGACTATGTTTAGAAATGTTTCCTTCATGAACATGGACTGTTGAATATGTTATGCTATTCTGCATGAACTCTATTTGTGACTTGTATGTTTACTATGTTTTATTTTTATTTTTGTGAATGTATCCAATTTTTGTTTTTTTCTTTAGTCCATATTGGTATGTCTTTAGTAGTAATGAGTTTCTGTTTATGATTATAACTTTGACATAGTGTTTTCTAACAAGTGTGTTTTCATTACAATCATTTATATGTTGATGAGCAGTTGCTGGTTTCAGCTTCTTCACGTTAAACAATGTTTTCCAGTTTAACTTCTCTTTTCTTGTGTTTTGGACATTTACAGGGTCCTCTCGCTAGATGTCGAGTTAGAGGACACGCACCTAATCACAATAGAGTACCCCAAAATGCATTAGCCAAAATTCTACCAACAGGAACATTGTTATGTTAGTTGGCTACCCCTTCACACATACGTCATGCTGAAGGCAGCCTGCATCATCTACAATGTAGTCACAACAACAACACAGTTTTACCTTGCAGAGAAAATCCATCTTTGGAGGCAAGTGCACCAGCCGAA